>NC_089223.1:101313842-103713842 GCF_963924675.1 Phocoena phocoena | reverse complement strand
GCAGTAAATTAAAATTGTATATTAAGAAAAGATGAATTATTCTATTATAATGTGAGATATATTTCTACCAAAATTATTTTGCCCTCTACATGTAATAAAGCTCCAGCTTTGGTGAGTATGACTACCTCTGAAAATAAAGATTAATTGGGAATAGGGGCTAGGGAATGATTTCCAGCTTTTAAGGAAAAAAATAAAGTGATAGAGTTCAAGGCGGCTTACTTTTTCATAAAGTCAGGTTAACCCATCATACGTGAAGATAATTGTTAATTATCTATAGCTGTCCAGGTGGTTCTTATCAGTGAACAGGCACAAGAGCACACACTCTGGAGCCAGACTATTGGATTCAAAATCTGGTTATTCTTCCCTGGGTGACCTGGGGCAAGTGACCTATCCTCCCTGGTATTGTTTCCTCATCCGTCAAATGGAGATAATACTAGTACCTACCTCATATGGTTATAGTGATGATTAAACGTGTCAATATATCAAAAGAGTGCCTAGTACATAATAAGTAATATATGTTGGCTATTTTTATTATTATTAAAATTATTATTAACTAAGAAATTCTTTAATGTATTTATATTTTAGATGGTTGGCATAGATAAAAAACAAAATTTGGAAGCCAGAAAAACCCAAGCACTGATTGCAGATGTTGAGGATAATGAGCTAATTGAGCAACAGAGAAAGATATCTTCTTTAATACAGGAGAAAAATGAACTGCAACAAATGTTAGAGAGTATTACAGCAGAAAAGGAACAACTGAAGACTGACCTAAGGGAAAGCATTGAAATGGTAGGATTTAGCACTGTATACTTAGCAATACAGTTTTGTCTTTGTACATTTTAGATTTTTCCAACTTTATTGAGGTATAATTTACATGCAATAAATGTATCTGATGCAAGAGCACAGTCTGATGACTTTTGACAAATGTCTCTACTTGTGTACCTTCCACCTCAGTCAAGATATGGAATATTTCCATCACCCCAAAAAGTTCCCTTGAGTTCTGATCTATTTGATCCTAATCTTACTCTCTGCCCCATATAGTCACTGTCCTTTTTTTTTTTTACCTTAATCACTTAATCACATTGTTTTCACTTGCCTTTCCCTTCTAGAATGTCATACAAATAGAATCACACAGCATAGACTCTTTTGTGTCTTCTTTCTTCTCTCCTGCTTATCGCTGGGTAGTGTTCCATCATATGAACAGGCCACAATTTGTTTAGACTTTATCCTATTGGTAGAAATTTAAGTTATCTCCACTATTTGGCTATTTTGAATAAAGATGCTATAAACATTCATATACAGATCTTTCTGTGAACATTTTTTTTTTTTTTTATTTCTCTAGGGTAACTATCTAAATGGAATAGCTGGCTCATAGGTAGATGTATATTTAACTTGATGAAAATTTCCTAGACTGATTTCCAAAGTAGTTTGTACCATTTTACATTCCCATCAGCAAATTAAGAGAATACTGAGGGCTCCACATCCTCACCAACACTTCATAGTATCAGTGTTTTTAATTTTGGCCATTCTATTGGGTGTGTACCTTATTGTTTTCACTTGCCTTTCCCTAATGACTAAAGATATTGAGCATCTGTTCATGCTTATTAGCATGAAATGGCTTATTGGCCATTGTGTATCTTTCTATAAATTATCTGTTGTCTCAGTGATGTGTTATAGATTTCAGTGCACAGGTCTTTTCCATATTTTGTTAAAGTTGTTCCTAAATGTTTCTCTTCTATTTACGCTGTTGTAATTTTTTTATTTCACTTTTAGTTATTTGTTGTTAATGTTTGCCAATATTTTCAAACCTACTTTATTTTTTGTTTCTAAATTTAGGGACAATATAATGTGTCTAGATTGAAATTAATATTTTGAGAAGTTTGCTATGGATCACAGTAGAACCTGACCTTTTGTGCAGTTTTCCATGTTCCTTGGGATTGTCTGTTTGGTTAAAATTGCTGAATGTAAATAAGAATACAGACAAAAGTCATATTTGTTTCTCAGTCTCTGGCTTGTGATGTTTTTGTGATATTGATACTTGAGAAAGTCACTGTTTAAGCTTAATAACTAGGATTAACCCACTTTATGCTAGCAAAGGATGCTGCCATTTTGAGCTTGCTATTAAGCAATGTATAAAACCAAAGTCATGGGCTTCCCTAGTGGTGCAGTGGTTGAGAGTCCTCCTGCCGATGCAGGGGACACGGGTTCATGCCCCGGTCTGGGAAGATCCCACATGCCGCGGAGCGGCTGGGCCCGTGAGCCATGGCCGCTGAGCCTGCGCCTCTGGAGCCTATGCTCCACAACAGTGAGAGGCCCGCGTACCGCAAAAAAAAAAAAAAACAAAGTCATTCCAGCATATGAAAAGCCCATAACCATATATACACACATATATATATATATGTCTCATATATCATCTGTTGTCAACAAAAGCTTAGAAAGTCTCTTTTGGCTTAGGGGTAGAAAATGAGCAAACCTCTCATGACAGAATACAAAATCCAGTTCTAATTCTCATGATAAGAATGTAAGATGAGCAATAAAGAAACAGTATTAAAAAAGCAGATTCTTGACCTTTATATGATTAAGTTAAGACTCTTTTTTTAATTAGTCTTTTCCAACGTAGTTTGCCATGATTTCTTCTTCATTTTCAGGCTAAGGCAAATGCTGATTTTTACCTGATTTCATAAATGTAAGCTAGTATTTTAATCTCAGCTTTTTTTTAAATTCTAGACCATTGAAAACCAGGAAGAATTAAGAATTCTTGGAAATGAACTTAAAAAGCAACAAGAGATAGTTGCACAAGAAAAGAGCCATAGCATAAAGAAAGAAGAAGAGCTTTCTAGGACCTGTGAAAAACTGGCAGAAGTTGAAGAAAAGCTGAAGGAAAAGGTGATTTTTTAAGTTATATTCCTGGTCATTTTTTCTGACTAAACTTTTTTTTTTTTTTTTTGTAATAAATTTGGTTCCAGCAGACCTAAATTCCAGAAATAATACATACCTTGCCAATGAACAGATCTTAGTGCTAATATTTTGGACAATTTCAACTCCTACTGAGATGTTAACTAACATCCTTTGTGAGGATTATATTTTTTTAGTCTTTAAATGAGAGAGGGGGCCTTCATTCATCTAAACGAATCATTTGATATATTCATTCATCAAGTACTATACATTCATACAGTACCACCATGGGCCAGGCACTGTTCTGGGCTCTTGAGATACATTAGTCAACAAAACAAAGATTATGCCCTTATAGAGATATATTAGTTATTCTCTAAAATGTAAAATTTATCTCTACAGTTGGCCCTCCATATCTGCACATTCTGCATCCATGGATTCAACCAACCACTGATCAAAAATATTCAGGGGGAAAAAATTCCAGAAAATTCCAAAATGTATAACGTGAATTTTGCCACACACAGGCAACTATTTACATAGTATTTACAACTACTTACGTAGCATTTATATTGTATTCAGTATTATAAGTAATCTAGAGATGAGTTAAAGTATACTGGAGGGTGTGCTTAGGTTATATGCAGATACTATGTCATTTTATATAAGGGACTTGAACATCCACCAATTCTGGTATCCACAGGGATTCATGGATACCAGGGGATGACTGTATTACCATCTCTTAGATATTTACAATAAGGTGCTATTGTAAAATTTATAGAAGAGCTAAGACCCTTGTAACAATTGTACTCCCCAAGTAATTCTAAAATGCACCCACCAAGATCTTTCTGTATATTCTAGTAGTAGTGCCACATGCATTATAGATAATATATTGTGATTTCCATTGTGCTTCTGTATTTTTTTTTCCTAATGTGGGTTCTCTTAATTCTTATCCTTTTTACTATAACTTAACTGAATATATTAAAACCTTACATCTATTTCATATTCCTCCTAAATAAGTGAAATCAGTAAATTTATGTAAAAGTTAATGCCTCATTGTTTGTTTGGGCCACCCCATATGGACCTTATTGGGAATGAAAGTAAATTATTCAAGTTTTTAGGAGAAGTGGAATTATCGTTACTTGGCAGTTATATCTGCATATTTAGTCTCTTTTTAAATTTTTCTCATTTTCACTTTACTTCTTTGATTAACCTAGTGACACTCTGTTAGTTTCCTAGGGCTTCTGTATCAAATTACCATAAACTTGATGGCTTTAAACAACAGAAATTTATTTTTTCACAATTCTGGCTCTTAGAAGTTCAAAATCAAGATGCTGGTGACCAAGCTCCCTCTGAAGGCTCTAAGGAAGAATCCTTTCTTGCCTCTTCCTGTCCTTGACTCCCAGCTGTCCGTGGTACCCTTGGCTTGTAGCTGCATCTCTCCAATCTCTGACTCCATCTACCTATGACCTTCTCTGTGTCTCTGTGTATCATTTTCTGTCTCTTATAAGGACCCTCTCATTGGATTTAGGGCCCACCTTAACCCAGGAATATTTCTTCTCAGTCCTTAAGTAATTACATCTGCAAAAACCCTATTTTCAAAGAAGATCACATTCTCAGAGTATGGACAGACTTGAATTTGGGGTGGGACCCTATTTGACCCACTGTAAGCACTATCTAAAAGGTTACTTTACTTTTAGTGTTACTTGTCTGTTTATACTGGAGTAGTAGGCAGGGCTATGATAATGATTATTTCAGTTTGGCAAAGTACATTTTACATAAGAATTTTAGGAGGATATAGACAAAATGGTAATTATAAAAACTATATTTCTTAAGAGCCAACAACTCCAAGAAAAACAGCAACAACTTCTTAGTGTACAAGAAGAGATGACCGAGATTCAGAAAAAGATGAATGAGATGGAAAATTTAAAGAATGAACTAAAGAACCAAGAATTAACATTGGAACATATAAAAATTGAGAGGCTAGAGTTGGTTCAGAAACTTCATGAAAATTCTGAGGAAATGAAATTCATAACCAAAGAAAGAAATGATCTAAAGGAATTACAGGAGTCATTTGAAATAGAAAGAAATAAGCTTAAAGGACACATAAGAGAAATTGAAGCTACAGTAAGTCATACCCTTTTCTTTCATCTATTAAATGTTTCTTTAAAAACTGAGTCAGTTGGAAAGGGGGAGGCAATGTTGGGATGATGTTATTACAATTATTCTTTAAATTTAACTTGCTAATAAAGCGTCTAGAAACAAAAGAAGAACTAAAAGTGGCCCACATGCTTCTAAAAGAGCACCAAGAAACTGTTGAAGAACTAAGAAGGAACATTTGTGAGAAGACAGCTCAAATAATAAATATTCAGAAGAACTTAGAAAAATCCAATACTGAATTGCAAGAAAAGGTTTGTCTTTTCTTCCTTTGCTCCTTGTCCCCTCTTCCTTTCTTTCTCTGAAAGAAAAATAAGCAGTAGGTAGTGACTGAGTTATGGTTCATTCATTTATTGGGTAGTAGTTGTTGAGTGTCTAATGTAGCAGGTACAGTCCTGGATTATAGAAATAAAATGGGAACAAGGTGGACAAAAATCTCTGTGATCATAGAACTTACTTTGTAGTGGAAAGAGTTCTCAATAAATAAGCAATCAAATGAACAGGATAATTTTAGATAATAGCAAATGCTATGAAGAAAATGAAACATTGGGGTAACTGGACCAACCTATGTTAAAAGCCTACTATGTGCCAAGCATTGAGACTGTGGATATGAATAAGACATGGTTCTTTTTCCCCAATATAGGCATATAAAAAAATCTCTCAATTCCAGTATGATAAATGCAGAAATATGCTATGCAAAGCTACGTGGTACCACTAGTGATCATGGAAAGGGGGAATCAATCTGTACACATAACAAATTTGTGAAGTAGCATTAGAATTCATCTGAGAATGAGGGCCATTCATTTATTGAGATCGAATCTGCTCAATTCTGATTTTTCTCCTGTTGCATTTGGGAACTGGTATAGAAATGAAGCATGCAACTGACCAGATTGATAATTTGTTGGTAAAGTGTACTGTGGATGTAAGCTGGAGATAAAAAACAATTATGACAGACTATTACTAGCAGAAAAGTCATGAATAATAGCTTGAGTAGGAATCAAGAGAAAATGAACAAATAGGAGTTTGTGGTCCATGGTAGGCCATGAAGGTTCAAAATCACTTTCATTGCTACAGAAAGTAGCCTCATCTTTTCCCTTTAAAAAATTATGATAACACTCTCTAGATAGTAACCTTGGTATTTTATGAATATCATAAGGTCCCAGTGCTTCATGAGGAACAGGAGCTACTTGCTAATGTGAAAGAAGTCAGTGATATTCAGGAAACAATGGATGAACCAGAGCTATTGAAAGAACAATCCAAAACCAAGGATTCAAAAACACTGGCAAGTGTAGAAATGGAAAGTCTCAGGTTGACTGAAAAACTTCAAGAAAGTCACGAAGAAATAAAATCTCTCACTAAGGAAAGAGACGATCTTAAAATGACAAAAGAAGCACTTCAGGTTGAATGTGACCAACTGAAAGAAGAAATTAGAGAAACTTTGACTAAAGTAAGTTTCATCCTTTCCTCCCATTTTAATAAGTGTTTAATAAATAACTCTTTGGGAAAAATGACATTTGTAATGTTCCTACCAACTTTCTTTAAATGTCACTTAATTATGAAGTGATTGGAAACAGAACAACTAAAAATTGCTCATAAATACTAAGAAACTATGGGAAATGAGTTGTTTTCTTAAATATTCAAAATGATTTAGAAAAAGCAGTGTTAAATTACAGGAAAGGAAAAAGTCAAAAACACTGTTTTCTTCCCTTGTTTAAACCTATTTCCCCAGCATCCCATAACGCATTACCATCTTCCTCACTGATCCAGTCAGAAATCTGGGAATCATTCCTACTACTATCCCTCCCTCCCCACTCACTGTAATACAAGAACAAAACCTTGTTGATTTTAAGGTGTGTACCTGTGTGTGAAATCCTCCCACTCTTTTCTCCATATTGCTGATACCCTAATCCAAGTCACAATTACCTCTCTCTGGCTTTGTGCAATAGCGTCCTACCTGGTCTCCCCATTCATATCATACTTCTCTAATTCATTCCCCTTTCTGGCCCAAGTGATCTTTTCTTCTTAAAACCTTTTAATAACTTCTCATTGCTCTTGAAATACACACCAGCGTGCTTCTTCACGTGACCTTTGAGACCCTAGATCCCAGACCTTGCGGGTTTCTAGCCCTGTTTCATCTCACTCTTCCTCCTGCTTATTGTGCTCCAGCAACTCTAGTCTGTTGCTCTTCTGCATCTCATGGCTTTCAGATGTTCTGGTCTCCCTTCCTGTAGTATTTCCATAGTCCTCTTTGCCTAACAAGTGCTCTCATCTTTTAGATCTCCACTGAAGCTTTCCATCCCCTAGGAAGCCCTTCCTAAGCACTCACAATAGGTTAGGTTTGCCACTGGTAGCCTGAAAGAACCCAGCACCTCTGTTTGGTAAGATCTGGTATAATATGTATCTTTCCTTCTAAAGTGCGTAAGTCTCAAAAAGGCAGATCGTGTAAAGTGTCATTTCCCATTTCATCTCCAATCTCTAATAGGATACTGACAACACAATGAGTACTCAATAAATGTGTTAAATATCTGAACAATGGAAGAGTGGGTGAGTGGAAATATTGTTCTGTAAATGAGCTGTTGAATCCCTGACTTAATTGTTTTAGAAAGTATCCTTGTTTCTTTTCCCCTAAAATAAAATAAAGTATCTCTGGGCACCAAATGTATTGTTTTATGATCCTCTTAAGATTCAAGCATCTCAAGAGGAACAGTCCTTCCATATGAAAGAAAAAGACAATGAGACTAAGAAAATAATGAGTGAGATGGAGCAATTGAAGGAGCAATTCAAAGTCAAAGACTCAGCACTACTAAGACTAGAAATGGAAAAGCTTGAGTGGTCTGAGAGACTTCAAGAAAGTCATGATGAAGTGAAATCTATAGCTAAGGAGAGAGATGACCTACAGAGGCTACAAGAAGTTCTTCAATCTGAAAGGAACCAACTCCAAGAAAACATAAGAGAAATGGCAGCTAAAGTAGGTTTCATCCTTTTTCGTGTGTGTGTGCTTAGTATTCTGTAAGCAAATATCTTGGTAAAAACTAAACCTTTGGGGAAAGGAATTAGTTACAGTGTAATGGTTATAACGTTTTCATAAATTTCTTGCAATTTCCTTTAATAATGAAGCACCTAGAAACCAAAGAGGAACTTGAAGTTGCTCATTGTCACCTAAGAGAACAGGAGGAAACTATTGGTAAATTGAGAGTGGATCTTTCAGAGAGGGAAACTGAAATATCAAGCATTCAACAGGAATTAGAAACAACAAATGATGAATTACAGAAAAAGGTAAATTGGGAGTAAAGGAACAGTGGGAGAAAACTTAAGGGAGGTAGCTAACTGGATTACAAAGACTACTGTTTACCTCCTAAATTGTTTTAGAAAGCATACTGGATTTTTTTCCTTAAAAAATATACATACACATATATATATACATATATAAACACACGTTTTTATGTGTGCGCGCACATAAGTATATTTTTGGCTATTATCTTATTTTATTATTATTTTTAAGACCCAAGAGCTTCATGAGAAACAGAAACAATTGATTACCATAAAAGAAAGCAGTGAAACTCAGGAAAAAATGAGTGAACTGGAACAGTTAAAGGAACATCTCAAAGCCAAAGATTCATCACTACAAAGAATAGAAAGCGAGAGGCTCAAGTTGACTGAGAAACTTCAGGCAAGTCAAGAAGAAATAAAAACCATAATTAAGGAAAGAGATGATCTGGAAAGGGTGCAGGAAGTCCTTCAAAAGGAAAGAGACCAACTCAAAGAAAACATTAAAGAAATTGTAGCTGAAGTAAGTTTCCCTCTTATAATGTTTTTGGATATAAAAATAGTGTTAAAGTGATGATGATGTTCACTACTAAGTTTGATTAATTTTCCTCCAATCATAAAGGGACAGAAAATCAAAGAGGAACTAAAAGCTACTTACATTCTTCTGAAGGAGTACCAAGAAACCATTAATACAAGGAATAGTTCAGAGAAGACAGATCAGGGAGCAAATATTCAGAGAGACTTAGAAATTTCAGATACTGAATTACAGGCAAAGGTAGGTCTTGTTAAGTTGAAAAATGACATCTGATTATTGTGTTCGTCATATCCCTTACGGAAGAAAATAATACATATGTTAGACTAAAATGTAAAGATGATTACCTTAATTTTAGAGACAGTTCTTTTTCCTAAAATTTTCCGTCTATGTCATAACTTGTTTTATGATTTTCTCAGATTCAAGAACTTCAAGAAGAAGAACATCAACTTCTTAAGATGAAAGATGTCAGTGAGACTCAGGAAAAAATATGTGAAATGGGAAACTTGAAGAAGCAACTTGAGGCCCAAAAGTCAACCCTGGAACATACAGAATTGGAGAACATAAGGTTAACTCAGAGACTCCATGAAAATCTTGAAGAAGTAAGATCTGTTACAAAAGAAAGAGATGACCTTAGGAGTGTGGAGGAGACTCTCAAAGTAGAGATAGACCAGCTCAAGGAAAACCTAAGAGAAACCACAATTAGAGTGAGTTACCATCTTTCCCCCAACTAGTAAATACAACATCGTGTCCTAAAAGAGCCATGATTGATAGAGTTGGTGAGGTTGTAAAATTGGTCCAATCTTGGGGAAGGCTGGAGGGATAGATATATGATAATATCTTCCAAAGTTTTCAATAAGTGTATGCATTGACCCAAAAAGTCCAGTTATTGCTGTTTATCCCACACACATTAGCACAACTGTGCAGATATTTGTACAAGTTGCAATAACAAAATAAAGCAAACCCCAAAACAGGAAAAATTCTAACTGTCCATTAGTAGAGACTGGTTGAATCAATACAGCACATTCAGACCATAGAATACCAACCCACAGGTAAAGAATAAGACAGAGCTGATTTGGAAGTATCCTGACAGAGAGAAGCGTTACGTTATACAGAGTAGTGTATCTAGAATATATTGACATCTAAAAGTCATTTAGAGGGTGAGAACTGGGAGGCCTAAGGAGGGGGGAATTTTTACTTCTTACCCTGTACCTTTCTACACACGGTTGAATTGTATTATTCTGAACGTACTATTTTTCTTTCTCTAATGATAAAGGACTTGGAAAATCAAGAGGAACTAAGAATTGCCCAAATGAATCTGAAAGAGCACCAAGAAACCATCGATAAACTCAGAGGAATTGTTTCAGAGAAGACAGATGAAATATCAAATATTCAAAAGGCTTTAGAAAACACAAATACTGCCTTAAAAGCACAGGTATTTCTACTAATATCTAAGTAACTGAGAGTTTGAATCAAGTCTTTTGTGTTATGAAACAGGATATCAGTTAGCCTAATATACATAGAGACTTACGTATTCAATTTAGAAACTATTAGCTTTTTCTCTATATCTATATCCTAACTTATTGTATGATTATCTCAAGATCCAAGAACTTCAGGAGAAGGAACGTCAACTTCTTAAGGTAAAAAATGATCTCAGGGAAAATGCATATCAAACAGAGCAGTTGAAGAAGCAATTAGAGGCCCAGAATTCATCCCTGGAAAGCATAGAAACAGAGAAGTTAAGGTTGACTCAGAAACTTCAAGAAAACCTCGAAGAAATAAAATCTGTTACTAAGGAAAGAGACGACCTAAGAAGAATGGAGCGAACCCTCAAAATGGAGCAAGACCAGCTCAGTGAAATCCTCAGAGAAACAAAAGCTAAAGTAAGTTATGCTCGTTCCTCTTCCCAGCGAGTTAATGTGATGTTTTCCTTACATCAGTGAACCCTTCTTTGAAATGAGTGGTACTTTTGGTGAGAAGTAACAGGATACAGCCTTTTAGGCAGGCAATTTGGTATTATTTTTGAAAATTTTAAATTCTGTAACCAGCATTTTCTTCATGGACTTTACATGTACACTTACTCAATTTTTAAGGTAAAGAAAAATATGTATGTGTGTGTATATTCATAACACACACACACATATACCATAAGGTTGTTCATTATAGCAATTTGTGATAAAAAATAGGAAATAACCTAAATGTCTATCACAAGGAAACTGGGTAGATATAAGCAATATGTCAGGATACGTGCAACCCTTAAAAAAATGAAATAGATTTGAATGTTCTAATTTGGAAGCTCAAAATAACTCTTAGGGGAAAATGCAAGTTGTAGAATAGTATGTGTATAGCATGTTTACCTCTGCAAAATAGGAGTACATTGTGGGGAGGTGAGGACAGGGGAAGGGGAAGCCGATAACTTAGAAAGAAATAAGAAATGTATTATTTTTACTAAGAAAATGTATCACTTTCATTAAAAAGAAAATACTAGTTAACATTAAGCTGTGTCATTGGTTTTTAATTTTTTCTAATAATAAAGGACCTTGGAAAACAAGAGGAACTAAGAATTGCTCACGTGCATCTGAAAGATCACCAGGAAATTATTGATAAACTCAGAAGGATTGTTTGTGAGAAGACAGAAGAAATATCAAATATGCAAATGGATTTAGAAAATTCAAATGCTAAATTACAAGAAAAGGTATTGAGGGGGTCGTGGCGCTTATATGTTTGGATACCTGATTTCTTCCTAGAATAAAAAGTAATGCCTAAAATCCCTGAGGGATGTAATATGCTTTAGCCACGTTAGAAAACAGCTTGGTAGCTTTTACTAGCACTGAACCATATACCTGCCTGTGGCCCAGCATTTCCACTCCTTGGCTATGTACCTAAGAGAAGAAAGTGCACACTTCCACGTAAAGACATACAAGAGTGTTCACAGCAACTTCAGTCATAATTGCAAAAAACTGAAAACAACCCAAATGCCTATCAACAGGAGAACGGATAAATACATTGTGATTTATAAGTTTAAAAGCAGGCAAACTGATCTGGGATGAAAAAGGTCAGAATAGTGGTTTGTTCTAGGAAGGGGCACATAGGAACCTTATGGTAAGGTAAGTAAGTGTTCTGTATTAATTCTGAGTTGTATTTTAATCTGAGTTGTAGTTACATAGCTGTATGCATATGTCAAGAGTAGTTGAGCCATATACACATAAGATTGGTGTGTAGTTATGTAAATTACACCACAAAAAAAAAGTAAATCCTGTATGGAATTACAAAGAATATTAATGAGTGACATAGGAAAACTGTCTTAATCGGCTTAGAAACTATTCTTTATCCTTCCCTAAGAAGCCATCTAATCCTAACGTTACAATTATCTTAAGGTCCAAGAACTTAAAGCAAATGAACATCAACTTTTTAAGTTAAAAGAAGAGGTTAGTGAGACACAGAAAAAAATGTGTGGCCTAGAGCGACTGAAGAAAGAATTCAAGGCCCAAAGTTTAACTCTGGATAAAATAGAAATGGAGAACTTAAATTTGGCTCAGAAACTTCATGAAAACCTTGAAGAAATGAAATCTGTAATGAAAGAAAGAGATAACCTAAGGAGAGTAGAAGAGACTCTGAAACTGGAGAGAGACCTACTCAAGGCAGACCTGCAAGAAGCCATAGCTAGAGTGAGTTGTGCTCTTTCTTCCTGTCAAGTAAACATATTTTTACTGTAAGAAGTTTGAAAATAAGTGATACTGTTGGTGAAAATTTGAATGTTATAACCTTTTAGGGAAGCAGTTTGACAATAGCATTTTAAAAATTATCAACATATACATTTGCTACAGCACTTTTGTAGAAATTCATCCTACCAATATATTCACATATCTGGACAGAAATACAGCAGCATTCACTACAACATTGTGATGAACAAAATCAGAAACAATCCAAGTATCTACCAGTAAGGCACTGGCTAAGTGGTGTTCGTCTGTAGAGTAGAAAACTAAGCATAAGAATGGGACACTCTTTATGTGATACTGATTTAGAAAGATGTCCAAGTGGTATGAAATTTGAAAAATAAGTGGCAGAGTTCAGCATGTGACAGGACTGCGATGGGTGAGGCTAGGGACAGGCACTTGGACTTTATGTCCTTCTGTACTGTTCTAATTTGGGGGTGGCATGGAGGTTGTTTTTAACTATGAACATGTGTTTTTTAAGATTTTGTTTAACTAGTTCATTGTTAAGAAAAGGTAATGTGCCTTTATATCTTATTTCTCAATTTCTTCTAATAACAAAGGATCTGGAAACACAAGAGCAACTAAAAATTGCCCATATGCATTTGAAAGAACACCAAGAAACTATTGATAAATTCAGAGAGAGAGTTTCAGAAAAGGCACCTCAGATTTCAAATATTCAGAAGGATTTAAATAAATCAAAAGACGAATTACCGAGAAAGGTATGTGTTGTTCTGTTCTTTGGGGGAATAACTGTGCCCAAAATTACTTATGGAATGAGAAAGGACATAGATACAGATATGTCAATATAGATATATATGTACATGCACTATACTATATGTACATATACATATAGACACTATTTTCCTTTCTTTAAGGAATTCTGTTCGCATTCTAACTTGTTTTGTAATTATGTCAAGATACCAGAACTTCAGAGAAAAGAGCTTCAACTTGTTAGAATGGAAGAAGATGTCAATAAAACTCATAAAAAAGTGAATGAAATGGAACAATTGAAGAAGCAATTTTACGCCCAAAATTTATCTGTGCAAAACGTGGCAATGGATAACTTACACTTGACCAAGAAACTGTATGAAAGCCTTGAAGAAATAAGAATTGTAGCTAAGGAAAGAGATGAGCTAAAGAGAATAAAAGAGTCTCTCAAAATGGAAAGAGACCAATTCAGAGAAACATTGAGAGAAATGATAGCTAGAGAGAGTTCAGAATCTTCCCCTATCTAGTAGCTATTTGTAAGAATCAAGCTTTCTTGGAAAGGGTAACAGTGTTTTGTTTTATATTTCCTGGAAACGTCTACAAACAGTAAAGAATAATGAGGGAAACTATTAATTATAATTTTTCACACAAATAGAAAATACAGTTTTAAAAGAAGCCAAAATGATGTTATTCAGATACTACCACTTTTTTTTTTTTTGGTAAGAACATTTTTTTTAATTGAAGTATAGTTGATGTACAATATTATACGTTACAGGTGTACAATATAGTGATCCACGATTTTTAAAGGTTATACTCCATTTATAGTTATTATAAAATATTGCCTATTCCCCATGTCATGCAGTATATCTGGGTAGCTTATTTCATACGTAATAGTTTGGTACCTCTTAATCCCCTACCCCTATATTGTCCCTTCCCCCTTCCCTCTCCCCACTGGTAACCACTGGCTTGTTCTCTATATCTGTGAGTCTGCTGCTTTTTTGTTACATTCACTCGTTTGTTATATTTTTTAGATTCTACATGTAAGTGATATCATACAATATTTGTCTTTCTCTGTCTGACTTATTTCACTTAGCATATTACCCTAGAAGTCCATCCATGTTGTTGCAAATGGGAAATTTTCATTCTTTTCTATGGCTGAGTAGTATTCCATTGTGTATGTGTATGTGTATATATATATACACCACATCTTCTTTACCCGTTCATCTGTTGATGGACACTTGGGTTGCTTCGATATCTGGGCAATTGTAAATAATGTTGCTATAAACATTAGGGTGCATGTATCTTTTCGAATTAATGTTTTTGTTTTTCAGAAAATACCTTTTTTTTTTTTTAACTTTTTATTTTCTATTGGAGTATAGCCGATTAACAATGTTGTGATACTTTCAGGTGCACAGCAAAGGGACTCAGCCATACATGTGCATGTATCCATTCTCCCCCAAACTCCCCTCCCAATTCTTTAATTTTAAGAAAAAAATTATTAAATAAAGCAGACAATTTTCTTCAGTGTATTTTTTAAAAGGGTTTTTAAACCAGGAAATAACATTATTCTCAGTGGAGAAATATTTGTAAAAGATTAAATATCTCATTTCTCTACCTCTACACGATAGAGTTTTAAACATAGGCTCTTGTTAGTGAAGTTAGAAGGAAGAAAAGCAAGATGAGTATAAAAAAGGAAGTTCTACTAATATGTCTATTTATAGATATTCAGAATCATATATCTTAAAGAACTGAACTGAATCCCTCTATAAAATTCAGACAAATAAGAAATTGTATGAAATCTATAAAAATCTTATTTTCATATTCCATTCTCATGTTCATCATTATCTCATAGTAAAGAAATAATAAAATGGAAAGCAATACCATTTGTAATCTCAGTAGAAATTTCAGACAGTTGGAAATCATCTTTATGTGGGCTCTAACTAAATTTATAGACTTAATTCATTCAACAAATATTTATTGAACAATGTTTTATTTTGCACTTTTAATCAGAAATACAAAATATAAACAGGATATGAATTTTCTGTTCCAAGGTGCTGGAAAGAATATATGAACAGGGCTTGGAACACCATAGGTAGTATACTTGGTTTTGCTAGCATATATGAGTTGGCAGCAGTGATTCTAAGACAGAGATTTGGAAGAATAGGAACCAGAGATATATCTAAAATCCAATGTGCAACTATAGATAGTAAAGCAACAAATCCTATCTTCAAAAAATATGTGAAGGTTTTCCAATGAGTTGAGATCACTTTTTCCAGTGAGTTGAGGTCACTCAGCATAAGACTTAGTGTTACTGTTATTCATTTTCTGAGCATTTTTAACATTGCTTTTGAGTTACATGTGTGATATTTAATTCCATTATTGAAAAGATATAAAAATGTAATCAAAGTATATGATTAGACATTGTATGTTAACATAGTTACAGCTGAAGCCTTGCTTATTTCTTTGTATCAAAGCAGAATCAACAGAACCACGAAGAGGTAGTAAAATATGAAAAAAAATTACTGTGTGATGGAAACCAACACCTTATAGAAAGCCTGAGAGAAAAGTGCTTCAGGATAAAAGTAAGTGCTCTCCTGTTAATATTACAAATGATTATTTGTAATACCCTTCCAAAGGCCTAATGTGGAATGAATAGATAATGCTCAATATTTTTCTCAACTTTATAATCTAGTACAAGTATGTATATGTGTACATATATACGTGCATACACCACACACAGAAAACAGAGGAGTTTGTAATTTTCAGGCCTCACTGGAAAGGTGATATTTGAGCAAATACCTGAAAAAGGTAAAGGATCAAGCCACACAGGTATACAGGGAAAGAGCAGTATAAGCAGAGGGAACAGCAAGTAGAAAGCTTCTGAGACAGAAGCCTGCCTGGTGGGTTCCAGGAACATCAAGAAGGAGGATAGCCAGTTAGAAGTGAGGTCAGGAGTTAATGGGGAAGAGGCAGGCTGTGGGGCCTTAAGCGGACTTTGGGTTTTACTGTGAGTAAGATGGAGAATCCCTTGGACAATTTTGAGTACAGAGAGACATGATCTGAGTTACATTTTAAAGGAATGTTATTGAAAATGAGTGGAAGCAGGAGGACCATTTGAAAGACTAATTTCAGTAATCCAGGCAAAGGTGATGGTGGCTCAGCCCAAAGAGGTAGCAGCGGAACTGGTGAGAACTGTTTGGATTCTGAATACATATTGAGGGTAAAGCCAACAGGATTTACTCTCACCCCTATTAGAATGCAAAGTCCCTAAAAACTTTTTTGTGTTGGTTATGGCTATATCACTTAGAAAACTTCCTGACAGGAATCAGCATTCAGTATGTGTTTCTTAAAAGTACAAATGAATGACCATACAGTGCTGCTCCATGCCATAATGTGATTCATTCTAAGACTAAAGGAAGAATCCCCCCTCCAACATCCCACATTACTGAACATCTATCTAGCTTTTCCTTAAATTCTAAAAAAGAGAGCTCGTTTTTGTCAGAAGCCCCTTTTATAATTTAACACCCTAAACTAAACATGTTATTTATTACATGACTGTAGCAACTTGAACTTAATGTGTTCTTCCACCTGTACTCTGACCAAGGGGTCACTTGCCTGGCCTCTCGTCATTTGTGTTGGTGGGCCTAGGCTCATTGAGTGTCTTCCACATGCAGGCACTGTACTGGGTGCTTTACCTCATGAGATGGGTTTTATTGTTCCATTTATAAGCAAACAAACTGAGGCTCAGAGAGGAAGTTTTGTGGTTACCCAAGGTCACATAGGTAGTAAATTAGTAGAATCAGGGTTTGAAACCAGGTCTGACAAAGTGAAACTTGGGCATAGAAGCATTTTTACAAATATAATTTTATTTCCTTTAAACTATAATGTCTATATATTTTATAGATTGCATAGATATAGATATTATTTAATATTTGATCCCCTAGGAAACTTTGTGGCAATTATTGTAGTCTTCATTTTGTAGTGGTGAAAATGACTCAGTGTTTCCTCAGTCAGCCAGTAGCAGAGCTAGAACCTGAACACAAACTCTGATAAAAGGTTAGAAAACTTGGATTCTAGGCAGATGATAGAAATATGTGAAGAGGCTCCACCAAGTTGACATATATAACTAGTTTGATTCTTAGTCACATATCTGCTCACTTACACTGCCTTCTGTACATAGAGGCCAGCATTCAGCCTTGAGCTACAATACATACTAGATTGAATTCACTCACATTTCTCTTCAGACTTTGTAAATAAATGCTCCTTCAAATCATGGATGTTCAAAAGACCAAAAGAAAATGCAGCAAAATGATAACAATGGTTGCTTCTAGTTTTCTTTGTTATATTTGTTTAAATTCTTTTAAATTTCCACAATAATTTCTATAATCCAAAATCAACAATAAGAGTTCGCTTTTGTTTATAAACACAAAGGTCAAAATTTATTTTTCTCCTACAAAAAGTATTAAAGAATTAAGTTTTGTTGCAATTCTAGGGCTGAGACTATTTCTTGTTAAATTAGAATGAATTGGTAAATTGAATAAATTCTAATTTTCTTTAGGAGCTTCTTAAGAGATACTCAGAGATGGATGATCATTATGAGTGCTTAAATAGATTGTCTCTTGACTTGAAGAAGGAAATCGAAACACAAAAAGAGCTTTCAATTAGAGTAAAAGCAAACCTCGCACTTCCATGTCCACAAAGCAAGCAAATTCAAAAACTTCTCACTGCAAACCAAAGATGTTCCATGGAATTTCATAGAGTCATGAAGAAACTTCAGGTACCATCTTTTTTAGTAATATCTTTGTAAATATCACTATAAATTTCCATTACAAACTTCAGTGTTTCAGTCCTGCTTTGAGAGTTGACATATTTGTTATTTAGTGTATTTACTCCTGAATTAAAGATTATGTGGGGCTAAGAACAGTGTTTGCAAGATCCTGAGTGCACCTAGGACCTGTTTATTCAACAAAACCTGAGCTTTGCCTATGGGCCTAGGCACCGTCCAGGTGTTCAGGAGACAAGCATGAATAACACCTCAGGGATCTCATAGTGAGTGAGGCAGACATATAAACAGGTAATAAGTGTAGCGACCGAAGTACGTTTAGATTATATGACATACCAGATAAAAAGTTAAAGAACATAAGACTGTAGTAGAAGACAGACTCAAACGATAAAGCTTGGAGTTCATTTTGTAAATGAGGCAGAGCCATTGGACACTTATTTTAAGGTGGTGGCTGTAGCATGATCAGATTATCATTTTAGATACTTCACTGCAGACAAAGAAGAAATGAGTTTGTGGAGGATAAGCCTAGTGGCAGAGAGAAGAGATAAGAGACAGTTACAGTGGTCCAGATGAGCTATTCTGAGCGACTCCTGCTAGGGAAGGATTCATAGGAATGGAGAGCACAGACGAGGTTAAAGAAACATTTGGCAGCTTAACACAGTAGTTGGTGTGATCGGTGGTGGAGGTACAGGAGGGAAGTTTAGATTGAGTCCCAGAATTTGGGTTTAGCCAGGTTAGTGGGGAGTGGTACCATTAACTGAGATAGAGAGGGAAAAGAGATTAGGTGTTTAGTTTGAGATGTTTTGAGGTAGAGAGAGATACCTAAGACAGAACGTCTAAGAAGGGAGACCAAGCAGGCATTTAGTCAAGAGTCTGAGGCTTGTCAGGAGAAAAGTCAGGACTAAAGATAAAGATTTGGGATTCATATAGGTGATAGATCGCACAACATGTGTAAGGTCGCCCAGAAAACATAATAGAGGAATAAGAGTTTGGGGATAAGTTCGGATAAGATCCAAACTCCAGAAAAGATAGTTCTCCAAGAGACAGTAGCAGAAAAGAGCAACTCATGGGTTCAAGGTTAGGAAAGTCAAAGTGACAGAAAAGAACCAGGCAACAGTGCTATTACTTAAGTCAGTGGAGGAGAGTACGTCAAAGATTAAGTAGTCAAGAGTGGCAGATGCTTCAGTCAGCTAGAATGTGGACTGAAGAGATCTCCTCAATTTGTTGATAATAGAGCTCACTGGTGACATCTGTCAGAGCAGTTTTAGTTGAGTAGTTAAGGAAAAGGCCAAATTATAAGGGTTAAGGAATGGTGGATGTTAAGGAAGTAGGGAGCTGGTATCTTCCCTTCCTAGGTAAATTGCCCCTTACGCCCTGATATTCTTCCATAAACCCTGGCAATCAGATATCCAGAACTTATTGAGGAGATCCGTGAAGCATATGGCATTCAAATTATTGTCACCTTGGGCTTCCCTGGTGGCGCAGTGGTTGAGAGTCTGCCTGCCGATGCAGGGGACACGGGTTCATGCCCTGGCCCGGGAGGATCCCACATGCCGCGGAGCGGCTGGGCCCATGAACCATGGCCGCTGAGCCTCAGTGTCCAGAGCCTGTGCTCTACAATGGGAGAGGCCCACGTACCGCAAAAAAAAAAAAAAAAAAATATTGTCACCTTAAAGCCAAACATCTAAATATGCTTGACAAGTAAATCTTGGGACATGTCATACCCGTTTTGGTTACCCAATCAAGGTAGGCAGAAGATGTTGAAAATGAATCTCAGGTATCTAGCTGGGAACTGGGTGATTGATGACACAATTAACCAAAAGGGGGGTAAATAGGCAAAGGTGGGTTTCTAGGGAAAGGAATCATGTGCATTTTATTTATTTATTTTTTTTTTTCATTTTAAATCTATTGAATTTGAGGTAACTGTAGGACATCCATGAGGTATATCCAGGGGCAAGTCAGAAATATGGAACTAGATGGAGGCCTGGAAGTTATTCTCCCAAGTTGCTGGGAAGAGAATATTGGGAATAGAGAGAGGCTCTTTCCTTCTCCCTCACTTACCAGAGGATATAGATAATAAGAGATACCATCCTGCCTCATAGTCTCAGGGGTTTAAAACTTCATCTAAATGTGGTACAAGTTTCATTTCCCAATTTGTTTAATGTTTTTCTGCAAGTATGTGTTAAGCCATGTTACAAAGATAAAGGAAGAACAACATGAATCCATCAATAAACTTGAAGTGGCTTTTATTGATGAAGTGGAAAAGCAAAATGAACTGCTAATTAAAATACAGCACCTTCAACAAGATTATGATGTACCGCCCACAGAATCAAGGGACCTCAAATTGAGCCAGAGTATGGATCTGCATATTGAGGTACAATTTGTTTAAAATGGGTTTAATTAGATTTCAAGCCTTTTTATCAAGTAGAAAAGTACCTTTTCATACGTTTAGAGTCATTTTTATTTACCAAAAATTAAAAATCAGTTGCAGAATGACAGCTGGCCAGTTGTAAAGAGTGCCAAGTAATAGTCTAGCCTCCTTTCAGAACCCCAAAGATACAGAAAATAGATGTAATAGCATCAAGTGGGAATTCACGGAACCCCAGAATAAGTTTCCGAATGCCTTCTAAAACTTCCTAGATCTGTGACTGGGAGTCAGAAACATTTTTCTTACAACTCTGCATGAAGTGTCCTGCTCCCTCTCAGCAGTAGGAGGCTGGCATTCAATTCCCAAAACCATGTACAGCCTGTTTTATGCACAGAAAACTACATCCAGAAACAATTCATATTTTGTGATTATTAGTCACAGTTTTACAGTTTTGAGGGATTTTAATTCTAACATGCAGATTTGTAGACGTGACTCCATTATAGGCTATACACCAAAATTTTATCAAATAACTAAAGTTTTAAATTAAAATTATATTTACAGTACTTCAAAATATTAAGAATAAGAGTTCAATAAGGTGTTTTCCCCTTTTTATGATACTTAGATTAAAGCTTTTCTAATGTTCATGTGATTCAATGCTTATTTTTCTCAGGAAATTCTCAAGGATTTTTCAGAAAGTGATTGCCATAGCATAGAGACTGAATTTCAGCAAGTACTAAGTAATAGAAAAGAAATGACCCGGTTTTTGGAAGAGTGGTTGAATGCTCATTTTGATATAGAAAAGCTTAAAAATGGCATCCAGAAAGAAACTGATAGTATTTTTCAAGTGAATAACTTCTATAATAACAAAATAATTGTAAGTAGTAATTTTCTTGTGCTACCTCATTCTTTTTGTTGTTGTCTGCTTTAATTTTTATACCTCATTTGTAAAAAGACTTAGAGCAACTTAATTTTAAGTATTTTCTTAAAATTTATTTGTATAGGCTTTGTGAAAAAAAATTGTGTAAAACATCTTCTGCCTCTAATGTATTATGCTTCCTTAGGATAATTAAATATATATTTATACTTGTAAAGAAGATAACAAAGTCTTGGTGTGTAGTAATCAGTTTGTTACACACAGATGTGGAATCCGGAATCCTCTTCCAATTCTCTTTCTTTTCTCACTTCTCACTGCTTCTGTAGGAATTGAGCCTTTTCCCCAGGTAGGCTCAGACAAGGTGAGACATGAACCTGTTTCAGGGCTACAGGCAACAACTGTAGGAAAGCCCTGGACAAGCCTAGCCAGCTGCTTTATTAATAAGGCCTCACATGCTTTTTGTCTCAGTGGTGTCACTGTCACATGCCCTGATCCTTCAACTTTGATGTTCAAAAATGTGGTTTGTAATCATTGTTCCCAAGGTGATCAGCCCTAGTGGACAGATTCATAAGAACCAACATGGCTTACTACCAGTTTATTGATTTGTTTTACTTTCCACTGCTCAGAATATTCATTCTACTTTCTGAAGTAATCCCTATCTCATATACCTAGTAAAATATGCAGTAATCAGAAAGTTGCTTGTTATATGTAATTGGAACAAAGGGACCTGGATTAATATTACAACTTTTAATATTAGTTTTATATTCCTGTGTTTGGGTAGTTATTTCCAGATAAAGACTTTAACTTCATCTGGAAACTAAAATCACATTGAAATATAGATAATGTTTTAAAAAAAATGTTTTCCTGTGGCTGGATTGTTCATCCATTTGTTGGATACCCCAAGCAAAATAGTAAATGAGCTGTTTTAAAAAAAAAGTCCACAGTCAATGGAGAAAAGCATAATTGATGTTTGGATAAGATAATTTCCATATAATTCTGAGTTGTTCTGTAATGTTGAGGGCCCGTTTGTGATTAGAAAGTAGGGATTCCTTCAGCAAGGTCCTACTGTTTAGCACAGAGAACTATACTCAATATTTTGTAATAACCTATAAGGGAAAAGAATATGAAAAAAAAGATACATATGTATGTATAACTGAATCACTTTGCTGTACACCTGAAACTAACACAACTTTGTAAATCAATTATACTTCAATAAAAAGGAAAAGAAAAGAAAATAGGGATTCCTGCTGTGGGGATCAGCATGGATCAGCATGGATATGTGGCTTCTTCCAGCACCCTGAAAGAAGGAACTGGTAATTCTGTATGGTGGGAGGTCCATAGTCTAGAGCCATGGAGGGTCCAGGATGCCAGCAAGAACACAGCTAATTTAGGATCCAAGTCTGACAGAATTGCCATAAAACCACAAAGAAATTTATAGGTAAGACTAATAAGGCGTCCATGATGAGAGCAAAAAAGTACATCCCTTAGGAATTAGGAAGTAAAAAGATGATATGAGTAATTTCAGAGTTAGTTAGGCTTTGATGTAAAAGAAGGCATTGGTTGATCATTATTCCCTGCACAGAAATACAAGGTTTTCAGATTAATTACCAAAAGTCAGTGAATGATTTTCCCTGGAACCACTGAGGTTTGGAATGAAAATAGCTTGTTGTTAAGTTTATTGGTTATGCTCTGCTATTAGATGTCAGTTAATGTTTATATATGACATGATATGTGTCATAACATACATAATAACTTTAACCTTCACAATTCTTTGGATTCTTCTTCATACATTAGTACTGATCTAATAAGGTAAGATTATCATCTTGCAAATCAACACGAATGCTCTCCAGCCTTTATTCTTTTATTCTCATCACCAACATCCAACATCGTTTGAAATTTCAGGAACTGATGCAAACCACAAAGAATGTTCACATCCTTTTAAAGTGCTGTTCTGGAATATTCTGAATAATTTTGGCCTATGCCTTGACCTAGAAATCTATTATTTTCATAGTGGATTTTTTTTTTTAATGTAATTCATCTTAGAGCTATAATGGTGTTTTTACTATCCTATAGGCTATAATGAATGAATCAACAGAATTCGAAGAAAGAAATGCCACCATAGCCAAGGAATGGGGACGTGATCTGAAATCAATGAAAGAGAACAATGAAAAACTGTTTAAAAGCTACCAAACTTTGAAGATCTCCCTGAACTCTGGTGCCCTTGTTAATCCTACTACACAAGACAATAAGAATCTTCATGTTACATCAAGAACTACACAACAAGCCACAGAGGTATGTACTTTCTTATGTTTTTCAATTTGCAGCTTCATCAAAGACTTAAAAATGCATTTAACATCTTATATAACATTTATATATAACAAGTCTTATATAACATTTCAGAGCAAAATTATAGTATTGAATGTGTTAAGGAACATGGACCATCTTTGTGCCCATGTGATGGGCTTGTTTTTTAAATATAGTTCTATCGTGGCTATCACTCAACTAATTATGAAGCTAGACATTATATAAGAACTTCCCTTTGGATTATAAAACAGAAGTAACTCATAGCTTAATTTGATTACTAGATACAGACACTTAAAGTATTATTACCATACAGTGTAAGTTTCCTAAATCATGTGACTTTCTATTAAAATATAATCTGTGTCTATATACAGAACTAGTTTAGGGGGAAAGAGCAATTTAGTTTTTCTCTAATTATCATCAGTGTCTTTCATACTGGTTAATGTTATAATCAAGATCAAAATGGAAGAGGCCAAAAATATAACAGATTTCTTAAGCAGATTAACCTGTATCCAAGAATCAGTATGTTATTTGAATAATTCAGTTACTTTATTAACTACCCTTACGTGGGACTCTGTAAAGCGAACATGCTATTTTATTTTGTTAGCGCACAAAATGACTTAGTAGGGTACCCAAGAGTGTATATAAGTTATACACTTATACACTTATATAACTTATAATCATTTTTTTTTTTTTTTTTTTTTTTTTGTGGTACGTGGGCCTCTCACTGCTGTGGCCTCTCCCGCTGTGGAGCACAGGCTCCGGACGCGCAGGCTCAGTGGCCATGGCTCACGGGCCCAGCCGCTCTGCGGCATGTGGGATCTTCCCGGACCGGGGCACGAACCTGCGCCCCCTGCATCGGCAGGCAGACTCTCAACCACTGCACCACCAGGGAAGCCCTAACTTATAATCATTTTTACCAAAGTAAATACTTATAATAAAACATCAACCACTAGTTTAATCGCTACCAGTGGAAGCTAGAAGGTCAGTAGTATACAATTGATTGATTTGCTGCACTTCACTACCTCAGTCAGCTGGCAGAGATAAAACAGCAGAAATTTGAAACCCATCTACCAAAGCAATAAGATAAAGAAGCAGAGGGAGATTACGTCTTTAGTGACCCAGGAAGTGCCCTATCGGATAAGAAATAATATGCCACTAGTTTGGTAATTATGCCAAATTAGAGTAGTTTGGTAATGATACAGGAATAGATAACTAGAGTAGTTTGGTAATGATACAGGAATAGATAACTAGAGTAGTTTGGTAATGATGCAGGAATAGGTAACTAGAGTAGTTTGGTAATGATGCAGGAATAGATAACTAGAGTAGTTTGGTAATGATACAGGAATAGATAACTAGAGTAGTTTGGTAATGATACAGGAATAGATAACTAGAGTAGTTTGGTAATGATACAGGAATAGATAACTAGAGTAGTTTGGTAATGATGCAGAAATAGGTAACTAGAGTAGTTTGGTAATGATGCAGGAATAGGTAAGCAGAGCATTGGAACAGAGCAGAGTTCAGCAGCACACTCAGATACGTATGAGGATTTAGTGTATGATAATGGTAACAGTCGGCTCAGTGGGGAAAAGACGATTTACTTAATGTTTGATTCAGAGCAACCACCTAGCTATCTGGGAAAAAAGTCTGGATTTCTACCCCACTCACAAAGCAAAAATAAATTCTGAGTAGGTCAAAAAACACATTTTCCAGGAAAGCCTGCATATATATGTATGTGAATAATCTTATAAATATGAACAAATTCAGGTATTTAAATTCCAGTATTTTTGTACTTGGAAAAAACTGGAAATAACCTAAGTGTTCATTAGTGGATGGTCTCCACTAATGGATGGATGTATGTATCCATGAAAACAAATATGAGAGATCTACGTGTATCGATAATGGAAAGGTCTGAAAAATATATTATTAGATTTTTTTTTAAATGCAGAACTATATATTTAGTATACTATATATTTAGTAACTATATATTTATTTCCTACTGTGTGTATGACTGTTTTTATGAACTGAATATTCACTTATGCTTAGATACACATAGGAAACTTCTGGAAGGATACACCTGAAAGAGTTTAGTCATTACTTCATTCAGGGTCAGCTAGGGTTCTGAGGTGGAGAAACTTACTCTTCATCAAATGCCTCTGAATTTTTCCATATGCTTGTATTTTTCAAGTTAAAAAGTAGGTAATAAAAATAAAGGAAAAGACATGTATTACTTTAAAGAGCTAATTATCAAATGTACTTTCTCTAAGTGGTGTTAATTTAAAATGTAAGTACCTATTTTAATATGCTTGGCACCATGCTAACTAGTAAATAAACGCTAAACCTTATAATGTAAAATGTGGGCATTTTTTAATCCAAAAGACATCAGCTTATAAATAAAAAGAAATACATGTGTAAATTGAGTGACATTGGCTTCTTTTCTATCCTTTGTTAGTGAAATCTGTGAAAATTAATTCCTATATATGATTATTTTTGTCTTAAACTTATGTACTATGACTCTGTCTATATGGCAGACCTTAAGCATGTGTACTTTTTCTAATAGAAAACTCAAGAGCTGGAAACGTCACTCCATGAAGCTAAAGAAAGCGCTATGCATGAGGAAGGCAAGATTATAAAGATGCAGAAAGAACTTGAGATGACTAATGACATAATAGCAAAACTTCAAGGGCAAGTTAATGAATCAAATGATTGCCTTGAAAAAACAAAAGAAATGATCCAAATACTTCAGGTAATTTAACAAACTCATTTTATAAATAAAAGGGTTTGTTTGTTTGTTTGTTTTTCTTTTACTGTTGAATTTGGCAGATAATCTAGGACTCAGATTTTACTTCAACTTCCTATTATCTGTGAATATCTGAAGTTCAGTACTCAAACTTTTAAGAAGCAAGTGACAACTTAGAAATGAAATACAGGAGTATATTTTCATTCAAGATAATGATTTTTATCTTCCTAGAAAAATTATTTTTAAGAGATATAAATATTATTCTTTATAGTTTAAAATGTCTATTTTTTTATTTTTCAAAAAAAGGCTTCCTATCTAAATATTTAACATTCTTTATTAGATAAGTGCATTTTAAAATTCTCTTTTCTTCTGCTTAATCCCTTGTTATTGAGTCCCAGCCTTTCGGCTGACTCTGACCTATTTTCTTTATAAAGAGCAGTAATATAAATCTTTTTGACCATGAATGCCCTTACACAGTTTGCACCCTCATTCATCATATCCTTACCACTCCCTTTTTTTTTTAGCCCAGCCACTTCTCACACTTGTGCTACTTGAGTCCAGCCCTAATAAGTATTTGTGCTATTCTTGCTCCAGTGTCTCTTCATTGCAGTTAAAATTAGGAATAAGTAAAGGATGTCTGTTCTTTCCATTATTTAACATTGTTCTAAAAATTCTGATTCATTCAGTGAGACATGAAACAGAGAGGCAAGAGAAAATAATCTCAGTTTTGTTTTTCAACAATTGTTTGTATAGCTAAAAACCAAGAAAATCAACTGTGAGGCTTTAGAATTTTTGATAGTAGTTTTTTAATATTTCAAATAATTAAATGACCACATTTTTATTCTTTCAACAAATATTTTTGGTTACCTGCTGTGTGTTGGTCATTGTTCTAGATACCATGTATACAGCAGTGGGAAAAAAAAATAGAAGTTTCTCCCTTCCTTCAAGGAGTTTATGTTCTTGTTCAGGAAGACAGAAAATAATGAAGTATATACATGTGTCAAATGGTGAAAAGTGCAATGGAAAAAAGTTAAGCCAGACAAGGGTACATGGATACTGAGTGAGGGTTGGGGTATAAAGGAAAGAGATGTGACTTTATAAAAGGGCATTGAGGAGAGCCACACCTTTGAGGTGACATGAAGTGATGGAGTGAGTGATGTAGTAGGGAAAGGGCCTTCTAGGCAAAGGAAATAGCAAACACAAAGCCTTCAACACAGAAACAGTCTAGACGTGTTTAAGAAACCACAAGAAAGCCATTGTCTCCTGAGCAGAGTGAGCAAGAGAATAGAGGTGGGAAGTAAGGTGAGAAGTAGCAGAGAATCAACCCATAAAGTGTCTTGCAGACTACTTTGGTTTTTATTCTGGGTGAGATGGGAAATCATCAGAGGATTTTGGCTAAAGGCTATTACGGTCTTAATGTTTTAAAAGTTGCCCTCTGAAGATAGAATACAGAAGGGTGCGTTAGTGTGACATGCTAGCTGCTACAGCAAAGGGAACCAAAAATGCAATGGCTCAAATAAGATGGAAGGTTATTTCTCTAATTCATATAAAAGCCTGAATTCCAGGTTGGGGGATGGCTTTGTTCACATGATCAATCAGAGGCCCACATTTCTCCCATCTTGTTTCTCTGCCACACCCGTGGGTGCTGTTTTCATCTTAGTGATTAAAGCCAGGTTTTAAGCTGTCCATGCTTGGGCTCACAGGAAAGGGACAAGATGGAGAAACTAAAATATCTTAAAATCTCTACTCTCAAAGGCTCTAGCCCAGAAGTGGCACACATCTCTTCCTCTCATATTTCTTGGAGTCAGAGATGATTTCCCTAGTTTTTGACCTGAGCAACTGGAAAAAGGACTTGCCATTTATGGAGATAGAAAAGGCTGCCAGAAGAGCAAGTTTGAGAACATGGGAGCAGACTCAGAGTTCAGTTTTGAGCACGTTGAATTTGAAATGCCTACTGGGGACACCCAAGCTGAGATATGTCTTAGGCAGTTGGATATGTGAGTCTGAGAGAGAGAGAGAGAGATCTAAACTTGAGGTGTAAGTTTGGGGAATTGTCAGCATATAAAAGTCATGAGACTAGATGGGAGCGTGAACATATGGAGAAGAGATGCAGAGTAATTAAAAGATACTGAGATGGAGCAGGCGTGAGTAAAAGAGAAAGAGGGGCAGGTGGGGAGCAAGAGAGAGTGGTTCTAATTTCCTCATATAAGTGAAGAAAGGGCATAAAGAAAGAGGGAGTGAGCAGCAAACTTCACATTCAGTATAGATTGAACCTGTGTTATGGAGAGACACGTATCTTTCCTGCATACCAGAAGTAACCATTTAGATAATATAGCAGAGTCTGGGGGGTCTTGTACAGCACTCTTGGGGAAAGAAAGCAAAATACAGGGTATCCATAAAAATCTTTGTACAGTTTGAATTTTTGAAATATTTGTTTCTGTGTATTATATAAATATTCTATAAAATACAGTCTTTTGCATGTAACTCAAGAGTTGGCATAATAAAAAAATAAAAACCTATTTACCACTATTTGAAAATACCTATCCAATATAATGTAGGGTTTATTAATGGAGTATGGAAGAAAGTAGTTTGGACAAATGAAACATTAACAATTTCATTTAAGTCTTTATATTTTTCCTCTGTTGTATCTTTACAAATTATGTCAAATAGCAGTGAATTTGTTAAAAATTTAAGCTCACTAGAACTTTATGGACATCCTACACAATAGGAAAAAAATCTTGTAATGGCCACAGAATCTAAAATAAAGTGTTTGAAGACTAAACAAAAGATGAGGAAAACATATATGAAAGGAACAATAGAACTTCAAAGAGTAATGCGGGAGAAAATGTGGTTTAAGATTTGAAGCCTGCCATTTCCTGTTTTGGAACCTAAATACTGTACATCCATCAGTTTTTCCCAAATTAATTTCTAAATTTGATGTAATTTAATTCATACTCAAAGGAATTCTTTTTCTGGTAGAACAAGGAAAGTTTATTAACAGAATCCATCTAAAATATAGACGATAAATAGATCATGTTAACTAAAAATTGTACTTTCAGTTCATTAGAAAAACTGTTTAAGGTGATCAGTATGTCTTGAGTTCAGCTTTCATCACATGCCAAACGTTTGAAATATGGAATTCTTATTGTCTTTCATTTTAAGTCAGTATTTCCAATTTTGATTTTTTTTATGTAAGAATTATTTTAAACAATGTTATATATGACTAATTTATTTCATTATATTGTGGTAAAAAGTTACTGTAACTTCTGCGCTTATAGAATATATTTTTAAATTTTTGATATCATAAATGGATAATTGTTTTTGGAGTTCTTTGAATTTTTAAAACAGTATATAGACAAATAGATCAATGGAATAGAATAGAGGGCACAGAAATAGACCCACACAAATATATTCAACTGATCTTTGACAAAAGAGCAAAGGCAATTCAGTGGTTCAGTGGAAAAGGATAATCTTATCAACTAATGGTGCTGGACCAATTGCACATTCACAAGCAAAAAAACAAGGCTTGACACAGACCTTACACCTTTCACAAAAATTAACTCAATTGATCATAAACGTAAATATAAAACACAGAACTAGGAAACTCCTAGAAAATGACATAGGAGAAAAACTAGCAGACCTTGGGTTGGGCGATGACTTTTTTAGACACAACACCAAGAACACGATACGTGAAAGAAAAAATTGATAAGTTGGACTTCATTTAAATTAAAAACGTTTGCCCTGTGAAAGTCAAACCACAGATTGGGAGAAAAATGTTTGCAAAACATATCTGATAAAGGACTGTTATCCAAAATATACAAAGAACTCTTAAAACTAAATATAAGAGAACAAACAACCCGATTAAAAAACAGGCCACAGGGCTTCCCTGGTGACGCAGTGGTTGAGAGTCCGCCTGCCGATGCAGGGGACACGGGTTCGTGCCCCGGTCCGGGAAGATCCCACATGCCGCGGAGCGGCTGGGCCTGTGAGCCATGGCCGCTGAGCCTGCGCGTCCGGAGCCTGTGCTCCGCAACGGGAGAGGCCGCGACAGTGAGAGGCCTGCGTACCACAAAAAAACAAAACAAAACAAAACAAAAACAAACAGACAAAAAACAGGCCACAAATCTGAATAGACACCCCACCAAAGAAGACAGACACATGGCAAATAAACATAAGAAAAGATGCTCAACATCATGTTATTACAGAATTGAAAATCAAAATGACAAGAATAACACTACACACCTATGGTATCTCAAAATACCGTAACAGCCAAAATTCAGAACACTGACAACACTTATTGCTGGTGAGGATGTAGAGCAACAGGAACACTCAGTCATCATGGCAGGATGCCAATAGTACAGCTACTTCGGAGGAAAGTTTGGCAGTTTCTTGGGAAACTGACACCACTTCAGCCAGACACATGCCCAGGGAGTCCCTGATGTCAGTGTCTGGTCCAGAAGGCCTGGGTATTGAACTGGTGCTCTGACTGAGCAAACAGTGGCTTCATCTGACCCAGTCATCAACCTCCTTAAGCTGAGCATCTGTCATTTTTAGAAGCTTTGCATCTTTTTAGTCTTTGCTAGTCATTGTGTGTGTACAGATGTTTTGATGGGGGTTGGAGTGGGAAAGCCTAGAGGAATAGAGAGCTCTCTGGGTTCCTAATTTAGATGGGTTTATTTTTGTATTCAATATCTAATAGTATTCCACTGTGTGGCTGTGGTACAGCAATAAAAAGAGCAATTAATTCAGCAGTAATAAGAAGTGAGCTCTCAAGCCACAGAAAGACGTGGAGGAATCTTAAATACATATTGTTCATTAAAATAAACCAATCCGAAAAGGCTACATACTGGATGATTCCAGCCATATGACATTCTGGAAAAGGCAAAACTAGGGAAACAGTAAAAAGTTCAGGAATTGCCAACAGTTTAAGGGGAGGGAGGGAAGGATGGATAGGTGGAGTGCAGGGGGTTTTTAGGGCAGTGAAACTATTCTGTATGATAGAGTAATGATGAACACATGTCATTATACAAGTGTTAAAACCCATAGAATATACAACACAAACAATAAACCCTGATGTAAACTATGAACTTTAGTTAATAGTAATGTATCAATATTGGCTCATCATTTGTAACAACTATACCACATTAATATGTTTTATAACAGGAGAATTGGGGCAGGGGGAGGGCACAGTTTATGGGAACTCTGTGTACTCTCTGCTCAATTTTTCCATAAGCCTAAAATTACTTTGAAAATGAAATCTATTCATTTAAAGAAAAGATTTATATATGGATTTTTTTTTCTCTGAGTAGAAAGTAGATATATCACTGGATTGAACCATCTTTGACTACAAAATATGCTCAACTATGCTACATACTACTTTGTGCCTTAAATTCAGTTCCAGTTTGATATTTATATTACTGTTCTGACATCGTTTTCTTTCATTTTCCTGATTAACCTTCGTCTGCCCATTTCATTGTTTTCAACCTTTGTTTCATTTGTTTAGGTAGATTGTTTTTAAATTGGGAAAAAAATTGTTCTAAGAAACAAAAGTCATATGTTCTCTAAGTATGTATTAGCTTCCAAGAGCTTCAGATTATACTTCACATCATATATCTATTTGTTATTCATTTCAGTGTTAATTTGTGCCTTCCCTGCTTTTTATATATTTGAAGATTGCTGTTTTAAAATGTTTCTACCAGATCAAGGCAGTTAACAACTCTTCAGAACTGCTCTAAAATTATTTCATTTTTCTTTTCTCTAAAAAATTTAGGACAAAGTTGCTTTAGGAGCTAAGCCCTATAAAGAAGAAATTGAAGAGCTCAAAACAAAGCTGGTGAAAATAGACCTAGAGAAGATGAAAAATGCCAAGGATTTTGAAAAGGAGTATGTCTTTGCCTTAATTGAACATGACTTTAAAAGCTTAAATTTCCTTTCAAAACTATGTAACTTCTTTTGCATTAGTTAACTTTTTTAAATATATGAAAATATTGTTATTGCTTTTTAAAAAAATAAATGCAAACATTCACAGACTTTAAATCTATTAAATTCTCATTACATATGCAAAGTTTTTAAAATAAGCACAATTCTGATTACTAACACACTATGTCTTTGGATGCTTCTTGCTCAATCATATTTAAATAGCTTTAAAATATCCTTTTTATGCTTGAAAGTAAATGTTAAGAACCTGTGGTGTATTTAGCAGTTTGACTAAGGTCTCTGTTGGTTCTCTTAATTTTATTTGTTCTTCCCATTGTATTTTTATGAAAAAGTTGTATTTCCTTTTAAATTATAATACCTAATGCCCAAGAGCATATCCTCTTTTTATTGATTTATTTATATATAGTACTATATATGTAATAACGTGCCTCAAGTTCTTTGTGGTATAGCATAATGAAAAGAACATTAGCCAGTGTCGGGGAAACTAAATTAGAAATATGTTGCCTCTAATGAATATATCACCTTACACAAGCTGTTTAATCTCTCTGGGCCTCACATTCATAATCAATAAAAGGATAGGTTTATATTAAAGGATTTCTTAAGATCCCTTCTGGCTCCTAACACTTTTAATTCTTCCTATAAATATTTAATGATGATATCTAATTTTGCCTAAAATGTAGCACTCTGAATCTTCATTCGTTCTAACCAGGCTTCTGGTGATAAGAAGTGAAACTTAGGTCTATTAAGATCTTCATTATAAAAAGCAATTTTACTTATAGAATCGAATCAGCAGATACTGTCAGCCTCTAAGAAAAGCAGAGTATCATTGCTGATTTATCATTGCTGATTTATCATTGCTGATTAATGCTTAAGCAAACAGTTCACAAAATGTCTCTACCAGGGAACAATGAGTAGAATTTGACCTTTGACTGTATCACCTTAGACCAGAGCTGCAGCCAGGGTTTGCTTTCCTGACAATGTTAGAAAGGAAGCTGCTTTTTGCTTTCATGCTCTGGTAATTGTTGTACCTTCAAGGTATTTCTAGGACCTCATGGTAACAGACCAATTATTTATTTTATGGTGCCCCCAGATATAATTTTACACAATATCTGGTTAATAGCTATTGGGCTTCCAGAAATTTTAAAAGAATTGATTTCTCAATGTTAAAAAAAATTGCTGCTGCAACCAAACAGAATACTTCCAATTTGGTGGTGTTATAGCTGTGAGGTGCATGATACCAGGAGGGTGTCATGAGGGCTCATCTACTGCTACCAGGACATTGTGTTTATGTGATGTGTCCTATTAGAAAATTCTTGACAGCAGTTGTGTTTATTCCTTCATTAAAAATTAGTTTCTGGGCTTTTACATATTTCTATTGTTCTTAATAGAATCGCTTCGACAAAAGCCACTGTGGAATATCAAAAAGAAGTTATAAGGCTATTGAGAGAAAATCTTAGAAGAAATCAACAGGCCCAAGATACCTCAAGTAAGTAGAAAATGCTGATACTTCCCAATCTTTCCATTTTACTTCAATACACTTACATATTTTGAAGACTGCTATTACAGGTATGATAGTCAAAAATAAAGCTAAGTTAATCACTGATTTAGAAAGAACTTTTTATTTTTTTAGTTTTTTGGCTGCGTTGGGTCTTTGTTGCTGCATGCGGGTTTTTCTGTGGTTGCAGTGTGCGGGCTACACATTGCGGTGGTTTCTCTTGTGGAGCACAGGCTCTAGGCACACGGGCTTCAGTAGTTGTGGTACGTGGGCTCAGTAGCTGTGGCTCACAGGCTCTAGAGCGCAGGCTCAGTAGTTGTGGTGCACAGGCTTAGTTGCTCCGCGGCATGTGGGATCTTCCCAGACGAGGTCTCGAACCCGTGTCCCCTGCATTGGCAGGCGGGTTCTTAACCACTGCACCACCAGGGAAGCCCCAAGAAAAAACTATTTTTAAAATGAATTCATTGGGCTCATATTTATCCTGTGACATCTCCTTAGTTTACTGTAATCTTAACTGTCTGTCCATTATAGATTTTTAGAAAATACAAATTTTACTTCTGCATAATCAGATCTTTACCTATTGGTGAAGATATCTTCAGCACTGTAAAAGAATGACTTAACTATCAGGGTAGAAGTACACTTCCCAATAAAAATACAAGCACATGTCTTAATAGATTGTAACCATGTGCACGGTAAAAATATTATCAGTTCACAGTAAAAATAACTAAATATTATCCTACTTGTTCTTGATACTGAAAATATAGAGTTGATGCATACTTGCAAACTTTTTGAAATTTATCTTAGGAACAGTCTTCTCTCAAACTATACCTTTTTCTGTATTTCTATCTCTTATATTTCATTTGAAAAGAGAAAATGCTGAACAGTACTTGGGGCAGCTTTGTATAGTAAGACAAGCATTGAACTAGCAGTCAGGGACAGGCCTCTGAACTGATTGCTCTCACTTAAGGGCTGTGTGAAATCCTGAAGACAATGTATATAATAAGGATCAAACTAAAAGTTGTGTGTGCAAAGCACACTGAAAATTCTAAAGGTCAAGCAAGTGTAAGATGATATTTGTGTGTATTATTGTCCACTCATTTAAAAAAAAGAATTAGAGATAGTGTTAAAGATGATCATAGCTACTATCTGGAAAACTTCAAGGGATAAAAATAGAACTGAGGATTCCTTGTTGTTACAGAAGGGTCAAGATAATTACTCTTGATTTGTAAGTGACTTTCAGGTACATATTGTCCCTGAATTCAGAATAATTCAAAAGGAAATGGACATTGAGTATCTTCCCCACACACACCTTATCCCCCTTTTATAAATCATCAGTGACCCAGTGGATTATTCTATTTCATAAGCACCTCACACTCGTATGCAGTTGTATCTAAAATTTACAGAACAGTTCCTTACGTTACTTTTACACACACAGTGTAGAATACTTAATAATATATGCTCTAATATCATTCTAAGGTTTATCTTGTGAACAGGTATGTGTTGAATACTCGTGATGCACTGAATGACAGGGGTGGACCCCACACACACTGTAGGAAGAAGCCCGCCAGGTGATTCTACTGCTCTAGAAGATAGATCAATGGAGGACAGCTCTGGGGAGGATTGTTACTACCACAGTGATGGTGAACGATCTCAGCAGGATTATGAGAGTGGAATTGGTGGGTGGAGAGAAGCAGGAGGACTCGAGAGCTGTTTAGAATTGATGACCAAATAGCCGTGTGAGGTTAAGGGAGAAGGAGGTGGGCAAGGATGACTTCCAGGGAGATGGTGGTATATTGGTTTTTATAGTGACTTACTACCTTTCATAATGTTTTCTTTATTTCTTTATTTGGAACTACTAAAATTATCACCTGTCTGTATTTTTGCCTCCCACAGTGGTATCAGAACATGCTGATCCTCAGCCTTCAAATAAACCCTTCACCTGTGGAGGTGGCAGTGGCATTGTACAAAGCACGAAAGCTCTTATCCTGAAGAGTGAGTATATACGGCTGGAAAAGGAAGTTTCCAAGTTAAAGCAGCAAAATGAACAGCTAATAAAGCAAAAGAATGAGCTGTTAAGGTAGGATCTGCTCACACGATATAGAAATTATACTTACGTCTTACGTGTCGGGGAGGATGATATAGACACATACATAAATAGTTTTTGCGGTTGGCAATCCTTCACACATACGGAGAAAGTAATTTTTAAGTTACATAAAATATGTCTTTTTTAAAAGGCATAAGAATATGGTAGCACCATTCCAGATGTTGGTTATCTGTCAATTGACCTATTTTTAACTAAGCCAAGAACTAGGAAGTAAAGAAGGATCTTTGAGGGAACAGCTTAAATATACCACAAGTCCATATACCCAAGTCAATGAGGCTCTTACTCAAGGAGGAACCCCTTAGGTCCATTATCGTAGCCTACTTAGTTTTACTTTAAAAACAGTTCTGACAAATTTAATTATTTGGCTTCTACCAATGACTAGAATCTTGTGCTAACCTCTACCAATGAGATGAGGGAAAAAAATAGGCATTAAACAAATAATTCCACAAATAACTAATCCTTTGTAATGAGTGCTATCAAGCAAACAGCAACAACAAAAAATAGGACATTATGAAAGGGTATAACACAGAGGGATCAAACCTTCCCTAGGTATGGGGAGGGGTGGTGATCAAGAGACTGACCTTTAAGACTGGATGTGAAAAATGAGTAGAAATTAGGCCAGGTGAAAGGAGAGGTGGGTAAGCCTTCTAGGCTGAGGGAGCAGCACGTGCACAGGCTTTGAGTCAGGAAGGGCGACCAGCTGGTGGAACTGAAAGACATCCACTGTGGCCAGGGCATAGAGACTGAGACAGTGAAGTGCAAGATGAGATGCCAGAGGTAACTGGTCCAGGTTACACAGGCCCCAAAGGTCACTGGGAGGACGTTTGGGTGGTATCCTAAAACGTAAGGGAAGGATTAATTCCACTGGAGGATTTTAAGCCAAGGCCTGCTGAGATCAGATAGCATCACAGTATAGGAGGCCCCAATTTAGGAATCTGTTTATTGTTGTCCAAGCAAAAGATAATTTTGGCATGGACTGGAATGGTGCCAATGCAGATAAAAATAAGGAAATGAATTTGAGAAGTAAGTATGAGGTTGTATCAACAGACTTGGCTCACGTAAAGGAGAGAAAGGCCCCTAGGATGGTTGCCCAGGTTTCTGTCTGGAGAAACTGGATAAATGCTGGTGGCATTTCCTATGAGAAGCAAGACTGTAACTAATCCAGAAAAGTGCCGTGAATTATTTCTTTTAAAATAACAAAGGTACATTAGAATCATCTACCCAGACTGATTTATCGAATTATGGCCACAAATTATCAACAGATAAACCTCTGGACGATATCACTGATTTGTTTAAAAACCTGATGTCATGCTCTGAGCTTTCTTTTCAAAACTCCATGATTTCGGAGGTTATTACAATTACTTAAACTATACTGACCTCATTTCATTTTCTGAACTGTGGAAACAGTCCAAACAGGAAACATTAGGTTGAAACTTAACTATAAATATGATTAAATGGTAAATTATAGGTTATGTATATTTTACCACAATTTAAAGCAGTTTTTTTTTTCTTAACTTAAACATGAGTACGTTGCAGGAATTGCAGTCTTATGTTCTTTTTTCTCCACCTCCACCCCACCCGCCCCGCCCTGACCCCTCACATTTAAGCAATAATCATCATCTTTACAATGAGGTCAAAACGTGGAAGGAGAGAACCCTTAAAAGAGAGGCTCACAAAGAAGTAACTTGTGAGAATTCTCCAAAGTCTCCTAAAGTGACTGGAACAGCCTCTAAAAAGAGACAACATATGTCATCTCAGTGCAAGGAAAGGAATTTACAAGATCCTGTGCCAAAGGAATCGCCAAAATCTTGGTTTTTTGATAGCCGATCAAAGTCTTTGCCAGTACCTTCTCCAGTTCACTATTTTGATAACTCAGGTTTAGGCCTTTGCCCAGGTATGTAAATATACTGGTTGCTTGGAAATGGGGCGGGGATGGGGGGCGGATAACAGTCGGAACCTCTCTTTAATGTGTGATCCCCACAGGGCAAGTGTAGACAAGAGAGGATGGCGTTGATCAGGCTCACAGTGCACAGACTCCATTGCTGTTTCTGTGGGAGAAAGTTTCTCCAAAGCACAGCTCTGAAGTGCAGTAGTCACTTTTTACCCCAAGTGAAGCCTTTTTTTTTTTTTTTTCTTTCCTTTGGTATGTAAAAATTCTACTTGTGAGTCATTGCTTAGCAAATCAAATCTGAAAATAAGATATTATTTCTTTAGAAATGCAAGAAAACAACCCCAAGTGAAGGTTGCCTCTTAAACCCTCAGCTTTCCCCTGGAATGGACAAGCAACTCTCCCAAGGCCATAAAGATACTACCTTATAAACAAAACCAGTTTTACTGAAAAAGATTTTCCTATCGATTCAATGGGCCAGTATTTCCAATAGTATTATATTCATTTTACACAAGCCAGATCATAGACTTGTATCATTTACTTATTCATTTAATCAATCAGAATTTTTTTATTTCAACTCTGTGTCACACATTAGACCCTAATGGTACATTAATAAGCAAAACCAGATATGGTCCCTGCCCTCTTAGAGCTTACAGTCTAACAGGTATAGACAGGAATCAAGTGACAAAAAAAAAAGTAAAATTCTAGAGTGCAAAAGGCTATGAGACTTATAATATAGGTTGTTGTTTTTTAAATATTACAGAAGTCTTCCTTGAAAAAGGGAACTGAGATCTAGGAGGTTAATGTGAGTTAGCTTAACAAAGAGGGGAGGGAAAAGCATTTCAGGCAGATGGGACAGTGACAGCCGCCGTCAGGGTAGGAGGAACCACAGTCAGGGGAAGGATTGAAAGAAATATGCTGTGACCAGAGCACAAGGAACACAGGCTTCTGTGGATGTAGTCAGTGAAGCCAAAGAGAGAGCTCAGAGCCAGACATGCAGGACTTTGTAGATAGTGTGAAGGAATTTAAACTTGATCCTGTAGGCATATAGAGGAAGCTGTTGGAAGACTTTAAACAATATCAGGGGAACGTGATGACTTGTAAATTTTGAAAACATTACCTCAGATGTTAGGTAACCAACAAATCGTAGGAGCAAGAGTTTGACAGTTGCCTGGGCAAGGGTGACAGCATGAACCTGGGCAGGTGCAATGGAGATGGAGAGACGTGGACAGATGGGAGAGATTTGGGGGCAAAATGAGCAGTGCTAGGTGCCTGATCGGATGGACTGGGGTGGAGTCGGGGATCGCCCCCAGCTCTGCGGAGGTGCTATACACAGAGGTGGGGAACATGTCCAGAGAAGCTCTGTAATATGGCGTTTCTCAGTCTTTGTCACCACATAGCATTTATCATGTACCCACGTGTGTATGGCCACGGCCCTTTGTGACAGTGTATCTGCCTCTCAGAAACACCCTTTTATGCACTTGTAGAAACCTAAAGCAACAAAACTGTACATTAAGAGAGGAAGCTGCCAGAGATCATTTAAAGCTCTGAGCAAAGGTTACCAGGGTTTACGAGAACTCTGCTTTGTGACAAAGAGGGAATCAGTCTGTTCTCGTCAACTACACGTCAAAATTGGATCACGTCAGCGCTCTGACAGTGCTGTTAGAGATATAGGAAGGAACAACGCAATTTGGGAAAAATTTTGAACTATTCACTTCATTGAACAGTATGTAACAAACATTTGAGGACCTTCCATTAGCTAACGCTTCTAAGGAACTTTTGCTGTATACACACACACACACACACACACACACACCATTTTAGAAGGGTCTATTCAAACACTGATAAAGTTTTATAATCACCTATTGATTTTTATCTGACAGTGCCAAAGGCACATGCATAATATGAAGTAATCCAACCTCAAATAAAAATGCTTAAGTTTTTTAATCAATACATGGGTCTCTCTGGTACAGTTTTTAAGTAAAATAAAAGAGTAGTCTGGAGGGATATATAAATCAAAAACTGACCAATTCAGAATTAAAGGACATAGTCTCAGCTTGAATTAGTAAAATGTCAGTCTAAAATAATTTTAATTATAAAAGTAAATTTATATTATCTCAACACCTAAGATAATTTCTAAGACCCGTTGTTCTAGATTTACCTTCATGAATATAATAATTTGAAAATAGATATTGTTTATAAACAAATAGATGCAGTTGAAGTGCTTTTTAAAGGCTCAAAGAAAACTTTTTAAAGATGGCTAAATATTCTCTAAAATACATAGTATTTGTACAGCTCGCCATTTTTTTTTTTCCCCCTAAAAATAGGACAAAAGAAAATCTAACTGAGTTAATCTGTGTTTGGTTCACTTTGAATCTCAAATTGATGAATTCCAAATAAGACTTTATTACTTCTTGGTTTTATGTACAATATGGTTTTTCTAACAATTCATCTTATGAGAAAAGGGAGAATAAACTTCTTCAACTCTGAAGCTAACACACGATTGTGAAGCAATCATACTCCAATAAAGTTCTATTAAAAAAAAAACTTCAACTCTGCCGAAGTGAAATATAGTTTTTTAACAAGCAAACTAATGAACCATGTTTAAGTGCCGTGTTCCATTCTTCTTACATCTCTTCTTATATCTCTACTCCAAACATCCTTTTCACTTTAGTTGTATTTGAGATTTGTGTATGTTTTTACTAAGATTACTTTTGTTGTTGATTTTTTTTTTTTTTCCTCTCAGAAGAACAAATTGCTGGAGCAGAGACTGTGGATCCCCAGCCAGGTCCTTGGCATGCATCCTCTGGAAAAGATGTGCCCGAGTGCAAGACTCAGTAGATTACTCTGTCACTTTTCTGGGGGCCCAGCGTTCCATGTTTGGAAATGCCTGCATTTATCCCTGGCGATGATGTCACAGTCCAACTTAATTTCACTTCAGTTTTCACTTTGCCAGTAGAATTGGAAGGTGAAGAAACGGGATTCATTCCCGTTATTTAGAATGGTGATAGCAATCAATACCTTCTTCTTGAATGTGGTAATCCTTTAGAAGTTGAATAGTTTTATTTATTTATATGTTTTGTAAAGAATAAAGTTATTGAAGGAAATTTCCAATCTTTCCACGTATACATAAAATGTATACTTTTTCATTAATGTAAAGTTATCCACATGTGACTTAGAGAATTCCAAAGCATGATTCATAAATTAATATGAAACATCATTTAATTCACAAAATTACAGACTCCCTTTTTAGTACCTTGAACATTCAATAAACGTTTGCTTAGTTCTGAATGACGGCACCATGTAATATTAACTGATGGTTTCTCGGTGGGGTACTCAGGGTATATTTGGCTCTCTTCTCTTCTTGTTTGTTGACTTTCAGAATTTTGCTGTAAAAATACACACATGCATTCCACACTTAGGTTGTTAAGGAATAGCAAGTGATACGACCTCTTCATTTTCTAGTTTTAATCTTCCTTTTGCTGTGATAAGCTACAAAAGTTGTTTCTCACTTTTCAGTGTTTTACCAACTACCCCACTCCCTATACAAGCACTCTAAATTGGTTGGTTTGTTATTAGACTTTGTACCCGATTGCACATTTATTCCCAAGTAGAAGATCCACATAGATTTATTTTACCCTTTCACTTTAGACATGGGGAAACAGCAACCAGAGTTTCCATCAAAGTTTTCTAAACCTGGGGTCCTCACAGATACGTAAGACATTCTAAGGTGGGCTTCTTCATGTAGGCTGTAAAACCTCTGAAATTTAATGTTAACTTGTGTGTGTGGATTCATTTTTCTAGGGTACTAAGGTCCATACTTGCTTTTATCATACTCCCAGAGCGGTCTCTGACCCTACAAGAGGTTATGAACTACGTTTTAGAGAGTATTTGATATTTTATAGCATATAACTTTGAAAAACCACATAGAACAGCAAGATGCTTAAGGTTCAGAACAGAGTTAGTGATTTCAAGGCATTCTTGGCTCTTTGGTAAGAATATTATTCAAAGGAAGAGACTATGAATTACATCATAGCCATCATTCTAAAGTCTGGATTGGATATTTTCCCTTATCTTAACATACTGTCACAGGGATTCACTAGGGCTGAGGGGAAAGTGTCCCCTCCTATAATCTCTCCTGGGCCTGTTTCTCCTTTTCACCCTTACCCAAACAGAACACTATAACAGCACTGCAGGTTTGATTCTTTACGACGTCTAGTAGGTACGTTCACCTGAATAATAAAACTAGTTTAAAGGCCATTAAAAATATAATCAGTCATAAGGTTTCCAGTCTAGCAGAATGTTGCTTAACTCTGAATTTGGATGTCCATTTCCTTCCTTGGATTTGGGAAATTTGGGGCCATTATTGATTTCTTCAGATCAGCTCTTCGTCCCCGTCTCTCTTCTGGTCTACTTGCTAGTGTCCCATAAGTACCTTAGGCTCCCTTCACTTTTTTCTTTCTTTTTGCTTCTCTGACTGGATAATTTCAAATGACCTGTCTTCCACTTTGTTGATTCTTCTGCTTGATCAAGTCTGCTGTTGAACCCCTCTAGTGAATTTTTCTATTTGGTTATTATATTCTTCAGTGCCAGAATTTGTTTGGTTCTTTTTTATAGTTTCTATTTATTTGTTAATATTTTCATTTTGCTCGTGCATCCTTTTCCTGATTTCATTTAGTTGTCTGCATTCTCTTGTAGATCATTGAGCTTGTTTAAAACTATTATTTTTAATTCTTTGATAGGTAATTCTTAGATTGCCATTTCTTTGGAGTTGGTTTCTGGAGATTTATTTTGTTCCTTTGAATGTGCCATGTTTCTTTGTGTGCCTTCTGACTTTTTGCTGGGTTTTATGCGTTTGAGAAAACATCCACCTCACCTCATCTAGCTTCGTACAGGGGAGCACCATCAATGAGCTCATTTATAGATGCTGGGGTCCTCCGAATCAACCTTTTGGTGGGATTGCAACTTCTCTGGGCTTGTGTGTGTGATTTGCCAACTCGAGAGGGTTGCCAGTGCCTTTTTCAGGAGCTCATAACCTCTTCCTCCTTCTGGTGTCTGTCTGCAGTACTGCAGGTTCTTTGTTGCTACAGCAGGAAGCCACCCCACTGCCCATTTTTCTCATTGGCCCCCAGGCAGCCAAAGTACATCAGCACCCCAAGTCAGGCGAAACACAAACCAGTCACTTGTGCAGCCATCCAAGAAGCTGGAACACCAGACACACACTCTACTCTTCTTCCCCCCTCTCAAGGATGAAGCTTCAAGCTGGGCATGTTGTCCTGACTGTGCAGAGCCACACCAGCCTCTGATGGCACGGCAGGCTCTCTGGTGCCAAACCATGCCGGTTCCATCAGCACTCCAAGTAGGGGAGCGTGACCAGTCACTCAAGCAGCCCTCGAAAAGCTGGAACTTTGGGTGAATCTTCCACTCTCCTCTTTCCCCCTAGTCCCCATGATGGGGAAACTGAGCCAGGGGCTAAGCTGTGCTAGCCTGGGAGAGGGGTAGTAGCAGGTAAGAAATGGCTCTTCTCACCCGCTTCAGTGTGGCTGTCCTCAGCTTTGCCCTCACCCAGGGTACTGCAATTTCTTAATGGGCTTCTGAAGTTCTCACAAAAGTATTTCGGTCCATATATGGTTGTTAAGTCGGTGTCTGTCGGGGAAAGAGAGCTGGCACTTATGTTGCTCCATCAATGTTGGAATGTTGCTAACCTCTAACGATCTGAGTTTCAATATTGTGATGAGTGTTTGTGAAGGACTGGTAGTGAAAATCAGCGATGGAAACTTGCAAGAAGGTTAAAAAGCAGTAATATGGTCAGACAATACTAAAATGATCTGAAAAGCAAAATTAGGACCAGAGAAGACAAAATATATTTACTGTTCATAAGAAACATGTTCTTGAGCCTGGAAGAATTATTACTGAGAGCCTACCATTCATATTCAGTGAATATTAAAAGACCATCTACTATGAACTCATTGGTCTAGGCCCCAAAAGGTACTTTTGGGTTGTTTTTTTTTTTAATTTTTAAAGGGCAATGTTTGCTATCCATTATAACTGAATATATACTAATCATTAAGTACAAGTGTAACATTGTACTGATGGTTTTACATGCCAAGTCCTTCCTCACAACATCCCTGAGGTAAGTGCTATGACTATTTTAAAGATGAGAAAACTGAGATTTATAGTTAAGTGACTTAGCTAGTGAGGGAAAGACATGGGGCTTACCTTTATCCTTCTGACTTAACAGTCTTTGTTCTGAGCCACTGTGACTATTATAAATACACTTAGCTCCAAGAGCAAAAAAGTGATCGAAAGAAGTTTATTTTTCTCACATAAGAAATCCAGAGGAGTTAGTCTAGGGCTGTTGTCTTGAGGCTGTCTTCAAGGAACCAGGTCCCTTCTCTCACCCTGCTGTCTTTATGCGTCTGACCTCACACCAAGTCACAACATGGCTGCCATGTCCCTATGCATCACAGATGCATTCCAGGAGAAAAGAAGGGAAGGAGCAAAAGTCAAAAGCCTTTCAGAGAGGCATCATCTTTTTATCCAAGAAGGAAGCCCTCAGAGATTGCAGCCTATGTTTCATTGGCCAGCTCTAGTAGCAAAGAAGGCTAGGAATTTGATAGTTGTTTTCCAGCCTTTCCAAAGTAAAAGGCAGGGGAAGTCAGTTGGGTGGGCGTTGAGCGAGCCCTACTTAAATACACATGCACAAAATAGCCTAAACAGTCTCGGCTCAGCTACACACCTGATAAAGTGATGAGTTACTAAGCCTCTAGAGAGGGCTCACAGGATCTAAATCCATTCTTTTTGATCTGATATTTCTGTTCTCTTCAGCCAAACCTGATTTTTTGCTCTTACCCAACAATGCACTTTGAAGTTCCCCAGACTCAACCCCCTCAGTGTACTCAGGATGCCTGCATTCTGCCACTAAGTATAAGTGTTAGAATAGACTGCGTGTGCCAAAATAACTGTACTTATACCTTAAAAAGCACAAGAGAATTTTTATTTCCCTCCCTCTGAACTATCTAGGTCAGGGTCCAGAAAGGAAGGCTCCAGTATCTTCAGTGACCTGCATTCCTTCTATTTTGTTGCTAACTTCCACATGCAATTCCTGGCTCATTCCATCTTTGAGTGCTCCCAGAGCAGCACATAGTAGGTGCTAATAAAAGAGAAGGGGGAGCTTCCCTGGTGGCGCACTGGTTGAGAGTCCGCCTGCCGATGCAGGGGACACGGCTTCGTGCCCCGGTCTGGGAAGATCCCACATGCCGCAGAGCGGCTGGGCCCGTGAGCCATGGCCGCTGAGCCTGCGCGTCCGGAGCCTGTGCTCCGCAACGGGAGAGGCCGCGGCGGTGAGAGACCCGCGTACCGGAACAAAAAAAAAAAAGAGAAGGACTTAGGTTAAATTAGTGAAGGAAGTGATTTCAACATTCTAAGTAAGATGCTTTTCTACTTTTCACCTTCTACGTAAATTGGAGTTAACAGTTCTGCCTGAACTCCACTAGATGGCAGCACATTACATATAAAGTATGTGAATGTGCAAATTATTTTCTAAAAACTGGAGGAACCTGAACTACAAATCCCAACATGCATTAGGCACCTGACCTGATTTAGAACAAAGGTCTTAAGTTTGTTGCCCGCGCAGTGATCTGGACGACGCCATCAACTTGCTGCAGTAAAGTAAGATTTCCCAATATATTTTATTTTTTTAATAGATTTATTTATTAATTTATTTATTTTTGGCTTCGTTGGGTCTTCGTTGCTGCCCGCGGGCTTTCTCTAGTTGCAGCCAGCGGGGGCTGCTCTTCGTTGCGTTGCGCGGGCTTCTCATTGCGGTGGCCTCTCGTTGCGGAGCACGGGCTTTAGGCGCGCGGGCTCTAGGCGCGCAGGCTTCAGTAGCGGTGGCGCGTGGGCTCTAGAGCGCAGGCTAACTAGTTGTGGCACACAGGCTTAGTTGCTCCGCGGCATGTGGGATCTTCCTGGACCAGGGCTCGAACCCGTGTCCCCTTTATTGGCAGGCGAATTCTTAACCACTGTTCCACCAGGGAAACCCTCCCAGTATATTTTAAATGAAACTTTGGCCAGGGAAAAGGAGAGGTTTTCTTTTCAGATGTTAGTTTTGCACATTACCTTTTTTCAGGATTAAACTTAGCAGTTAGTTCAGGATAAGGATGGGTTTTCAACAAGTTTGAAACTTCGGTAGGTTTTTCAAAATAGCCAAAGGAGAGGATTTTACAGTGTCAAAGTGGACATTGTTTTCCTGGCTTATGAAGAAAGAGATCCTGAAAATGCTCTGTGTCTCTGCTAATCAAAAATTAACACTTTGAGGGAATTCCCTGGTGGTCCAGTGGTTAGGACTTAGTGCTTTCACTGCTGGGGCCGGGGTTCAATCCCTGGTGGCAGAAATAAGAGCACATAAGGCCTACGGCGCGGCAAAAAAAAATTTAACACTTTTGATTCCAATATTTAGAGTAAGAAATCCATCATGTCTGGTTTTCACGTGGGATTTCTTGAAAGTTGCCTCATTTCACCATTTCAGCCCATGTTTGCACTCATTTTTCCAAACAAATCCGTTTTAATATAATAGTGCAGTTATGTCTAGTAGTAAGGCTTTGGTTCGAAAATCTAGTCCCAGAAAATAGGGAGGACAGCTCGGGGGAGGTTTTCATAGTGAGCAAAACGGCTGCCCTGTGCTTCAGCAGTTGTTTAGTAAGTTCTTCGGTGGGTGTCAAAGCCTCCTAGGGAAAAATTTGCAATGTGCCTTCACAGTCCCATGACCCAGAAGTCACCAATGCCAATAGTGTGAAATAGCAGCTTTTTAATACATCATGCTCGAGATTGGAGGAGGGTAAAGATTATTGGAGTTTCGACTCTTAACCATGTTTTAAATAAAAACATATCACTCGTGTAAGAAGAAAAATAAAAGCTGAAAATTCATTGCATCAGAGTAGGTCAGGCATTGTAAAAGCCCAGCTCTCCGTCAATCAGAGACCATCAGTGAAGTCGTAAGCTAGTCCCTGGAGTCAGTCAGCTCTTATAAAAACGCGCTGTTAGTCTAGCCCTCTGAGAAGCTGACTCCGAGAGAGTTCAACACGCACGGGATTTATTAGGGGAAATGCTGGTGTGAGAGAAAATGAGTAGGGAACTAGGTAAGGCTGGGAGAGCCAACAGACCGCGACGGAAGTCCGCCTGCAAGGGAGGGAGCGAGGGACACTGGGCTGGGCGGTGTGGGCGCATCCTTCACGGCGCGGGAGGGTCCGCGAGGCCAGCGGGAGGAGCTCGATGTGTCCCAGAAGTGGGCCTGCCTTAGCGTTCGTGCCGCACTCAGGCATCGGCTGGGAAAGGCCGGGGTGGGGGGGGGGGGAGGGAGGTGGCCTCTGCACAAACTCACAGATGGGTTTCAGAGCACAGCGCCGGCCTCGTGGTCAGTTACTGGGCACCTGTTCCGCAGAGCCGCAGGCCCCTGGCTTTGCGTGGGGATTTAGAACCACGAGGTCTTCTCTTGGACCCGCAATCAGGAGGCCTGGGTTTGAATTCATAGCCGTGAAACACTGGGCAAGCCACGTTATCTCTTTGAAGTCTGTGCACTGGTGACCAGGCCCTATGTCAACTCTTAAACACTTCCCTCATCCACCCCTGCTCCATCCCTGCTGTTTCTCCACCGTCTCTGCACCACTGCCGCCACCTCCGAAGGAAACCCCCTGCTCTCGCCTGCCCACTCCCTCCCCAGGTCTGTTCTCCACTCTGAGCTTTCTAGAATACACATCTGATCATGTCATGCTTTTGAAAGCTCATTGCCCATTGCCCACAGGAGTAAGGAGCCCTCAGAAAGGAGAGCTTGCACAAAGGGTGGAGGCTTGAAATCCCGGTGAGTGCACATTGGGTACAGCAGAAAGCCAAGTTTGGCTGAAGAGAACAGAGATAAGTTCAAAAAGCAATGACTGGATCATGTGAGCCCTCCAGGCAAGACTAGCTAGCTACCTGTACTCTTTATCAGGCAGGTAATTGAGCAGACTGATTGTGGACGTTATTTTGTGCATGTGCTGTTTCAGTTAGTTCACTCAACATCCACCCAACTCACGCCCTCACCCCCACCTTTTTACTTTGTAAAGCCTGGAAAACAAACTCAGATTCTTAGCCTCCACTGCTAGAGCTGGCCAATAAAACACAGGCTAGAATTTCTGAGGAAGGCTTACTCGTTGAATAGAAAGGTGAGGCCTCTGAAAGAGTTCAGGCTTTCCTTCTTTCTGCCTGGAATGCAGATACGATGTCTTGGGAGAAAGCAGCCATTTTGTGGTTGGTATGTGGTCAGAGGCACACACTAAGAACAGCAGGGTAAGAGAAGGGACTTGGTTCCTTGCAGACAGCCTCATTTAATCATCATTTGACTCTTCACGACCCCCAACCTCATCACTAGCCATTCCTCTCACCCTGAGATCTACAATCCAAGCACTGACCAAGTATCTTCTGCACATCTTATTTCCCCTATGTCAGAATTTCTCAGTCCTCCCTTTTAAAAATTACTGATTGCGTCTGTTAAAGTGTTACTGATGAATGCTTAAACTTTAAAACAGGATCAGCAGCGTTGTTGGGTAGAATGTTCACGTAGCAAAAGAGTCAGGAGACCTGAGTTTGGTTCTGGCTCTGCCGTTGACCAGTTCTATGACCTTGAGCAGGTCAAATCAGTTCCCTCATCTGTAAAATGGGGGTATTGGACATGATCTGATTTTCCAACTCTTTTTTTTCAGTGACTCTCTGAGGCCAACTGTGAAATCTTCCCAAGGGACATGGAAAAAACACAGATGATTAATAGTGCAGACCCCAAGAAAAGTTTACAAGAGAGGAAGCAAGAAGCAGCCCCAAGTAGTAAGGACCCACCCAGTGCCATAGCAGTGTGTGCAGGGAGGGCCAGCGGGGAGGGTGGGTGGTAGTGAGGGGATGCTGCTGTATCAGCATCAGAGGCTGACTTCTCTGGGTACTGAAAAAACCTGAAGATATGTTAAAGTCCGATGTCTGTCTGTCACCAGTTATCACTTCAGTGGTTTTTGCTAAATGTTTTTCATATGCAAAGCTAGGTATTTAGAGTAATCATTCTTGGAGAATGATGGGAATATTCTCAAGTGGTAGCAGTATTTGTACAGAGGTGCTGTCGTCAGGTTCTTAAAGGAGTGCATTGAACCGTTCCTTCTAGACATTACTGCACAAGGCCATGTGCTACAGTGTAAGCCATTAAATACACATGTCTTTAGATTAAACCACAGGTTCCATTATGGGTCGACTTGATGGGAAGGTCATCGTCCTGACAGCAGCTGCTCAGGGGATTGGCCGGGCAGCTACCTTAGTAAGTTATTATCTTTTGTTGTTTGCTTACTAACTTTTGAGGTATTGAATTATGTGGCTGGGTTCCATGGGTATTTATTTCTGCTCTTTTTTTTTTTTTCTTTAGTGCTTCTGTTGCCTTAAGTTACAAAAACAAAAGTGGCTACTCCTAACTCCAGGCAGATAAAGGAATGAATACCTCACATGTTTCTTATGTGACATCACTGATAACCTTTGACCTGAGAAACTTCTCTCTCTGCCTCAGTTCCTCTGCACCGTAATAAATTTACTGCAGGGACCCTACAGAAGTGCCTGGCTTTCTGAAATTATGTCAGTCCAGATACAGGACTCCAGAGTTATGAGACTATCAAGTTACCTTTGCCTTCTAATTTATATCAACTTCTCACACATGAAACCCCCCACCAGAGCTAATAATGCACTGCTATTAGGAGGAGAAGTGTTGATATAACCCATTTTTCTCTTACTATTTGGAGTTTACTCACCTGCTCAGAAATAGAATGCATGCTATCAAATCAAAAAATAATAGTATTTTGAGAGGTGTTTAATAACAGAATCCTATTTTTTTAAAAAAACGTTTAATTTGGTATTAAAGGGACAAAGTCAGCTGACAAGCACAATGTATGTCATGTTGTTCTAATGATAAAAATAGTAACAATGGGAAGGATGAGGTGAGACTAGATAGTTTGAAATTCCACCCATTTTATAGGGAAAACAACAGTGAAAATAAGATAAAAGAGAAAGGCTAAATGACTTTCAGTTCATGAGAGCAGTTTAACCATGTAAACAAAGGATGTATTTGTGCATTGTGTCTACCAGGCTTTTGCAAGAGAAGGTGCCAAAGTCATAGCCACAGATATCAATGAGTTCAAACTTCAGGAACTGGAAAAGTACCCAGGTAAGCAACTCCGCAGCTTGAATCTGGGATTCAGTCTACAAGGGATTATAAATCATTAGTACTTACATGTTGAAAGAAAATTCCTTAGCTGTTCAGCTCCACTGGCCTTCTTTTTAGAGCCTGATTCTCTGATATCAAATTTGTATTCTGTGAACCTAGAGACAAAAATCTGTACACTTAAATGTAAACAAAGTATTGAAGCTGTATACTTAAAATTTTTAATTTATCCAACATGTCAAAGGATTCAGTAGCTAATTACAAAATCATATGTGAACATTTAACAGTCGTTATGTTACCTTTTGATGACAACTGTGCCCCCCTCATCTGAGGGCAGCGCTGTCCAAGAGAAACATGATGTGAGCCATATGTATAATTTTAAATTATCTAGTAAAATTTACATTTAAACTTGACATTTAAAATGTTAAAAGAAACAGGCTAAAATTAAGTTTAAGAATATTGGTTTCAATATCATGACCAGAAACCCTAAAAGATTACCCAGATTATTTAGGTGTATATTACCCCTTACAGCACCACACTGAACCTAACTCCAACACCAGAGGACTTCAGTTTGAGTTACTCTGAAAGAAAGCAGAACCGCTGAAAGAAAGAGAACTTACCTGGAAGTCGACTATTCCAGCAAAATAAAACAGGTTCCATGATCAAACACAAATCAGTTCACTGACCTAGTTAACTGCATTAGACTTAAACTGAATTATAATTCCTATAAGTCAAAGTCAAACTGTTGGAATAGAAAAGCACAGAAGAAAAGAAGTCTTTCTGAAACTCAATTTCAGTCTTGTCTTTCTTTGCTTATAACCTTTTCTTTCTATATCCAAAAGAGAATAATAAACTATATATATTTTTATTTAAAGCATAAAAATAATGACTGCTGCTTTCATTAGAGAATGTTCAGGGGGTTTCTGTGCAGTATGTATCTCTCAGACTCCATGCCGGATCTCTCATGTCTGGCTTTCAAGTATTTCATCCCCTCTTCTGGCCTCTCGTTTCTTGTACTTGTAATTTTGTCCAGAAGTAAGTGATGGTACCCTTGGCCAACAGAGTCATTTCTAAAAAGTAATAGAATTAGCATAAAGGTAAAGTGCTCAAGTAGAAACAATCCCTTATCCACCGCCCCTGCCCTTCCCCTTCACACAGACAGAATTCAGCACTACTGTAGCACTGACTCAACCTCTAGGGGAAAGAATGGGCTAAAATGAGCCAGCTCTCAGCTATTACTGCTGGCTTACTGAGAAGCATCTGTTGTAGATCATTCATACTTCACTGTGAAGTCTTTACGCAGAAAAGACCTGAATCATTCGTTTCAGAGAATAGAGAGAGAGAGGGAGAAAGAGACGTGTTACTGGGTGGTCAAAGTGGGGAGGACGTCAAGATTTTTACTGAGAGTCTTCAGACTGTGAAGACCCTACGAATGATCAACAGTCCTACAAGGCCCCACTGGACAGATATTACCGTCTTCACGCTTCGAAACAGCTGAATCTTCAAGGCTAACCATTCTTTATGAGTATAGGCAAATAGTGTCCTTTGTTTTATTTTTCAGGTGTTCAGACTCGGGTCCTTGATGTCACAAAGAAGAAACAAATTGATCAGTTCGCCAATGACATTGAGAGACTTGATGTTCTCTTCAATGTTGCTGGGTAATTCGTAACTCTTTAATTTCACTGTCCTTACAGAAAGCTTTCTGCAACTTTCACTAAAAGAATTTTGATAATGTGGCAGAATTATTCACTGTGAACCATAATAGATTCCTTGGGGAATATGGCTGGATTTTGGACAGAATTTTTATTACAAGTAAGACAGCCATAGACATTGACATGGGCTTGGGGCCTAAAGGCCGTTAAGGTCACGCAAGGCAACCGGTACTAATGCTGTTGCTCTCCTCAGGGCTGGTAACAGGCTCATGCCAATGGACTTGTTGCTGGTGCTCTACCAGCACTTACAAAATAAGAAGAAAAACTGTTTTCCAGTCGAGTGCCTTTAAAAGGAAGTATGTATACACCAGAAGCCAAGTACTCAGTTTATTGAAATGAAGATGTTGCCAAGTTTTTGGCATATTCTAGTAAGTCTTTTATACCTCCCAAGCTCAGTGTTTCTTACTGGGACAATCAATCCCAGCAAAAGAAGCTTCATGTTGTACCTTTATACACGGCACAAAGAGAATGGCTTAATTAAACTTACTAGGGTGGGACCAAGCTTGCTGAACCATGCATGAATGATGAAAAGCTGGACCTGGGGCAGCTACATGTAGATACAGCGAGTGCTGGTACCCACTGTCCCTTCTCAAGCATGACAGTAGATGTGAGGAACCAGGAACTCAGTAGATACCTCCGATATCCCACTCTTCTTGTGTAGTGTTACATTTGTACTGCTGCATTGGTGGAAAAATTCTAGAGCCTTCTAATATATTTCTGTGGTTCTTCCCAATCATGATTCAGAGTAAAAAAAAAAAAAAAAGTCTCAGTTTATCCGTAGTTTATCATATGTTACAATGTTTGGAAATTAAAGTAACGATTGTGATGATCTAGTTTATAAATAACCTGCTCATTCCTCATATGAGAATATACCCAGAGCCATGAAAAAAACAACCAGCAAAGTTAGTTTTTGAGCATCTGTTAAATTTTCAGCAATGTAAGGGGAACAGAAATAGAGGATGTGGTTCTTGCTGTCATTCAGTTGAACTAGAAATACAGTGGTGCATAGGGATCACAACTGACAATATTTTATAATTAATTACATAATTTTTGTCTAGGGGACAGTGAAATCAGTTAGGACTCTAGTGTTTACAAAGCTTCCTTGAGGAAGTGTGACTTCAAAAAGAGTGAAGGTTATTTTAAAGGTTTTGTCTTGTTCTACGTTGTTTACTCAGTATGTTAGAACTGTACAGTAGGGGTATTACTTTGCTACCCTGAGATGTTGAGACACTTGTTTTCCTTGCAGTTTTGATTTCCCTTGAGAATGTTAAATCTGTACCACCTGAGGGCACTCTTGATCTTGAAATAGGAGTTAGGCCAAGCGCCCTGTTCTCATTTGTTTTTAATGGCAGCGATGTTTCCTGCACTGTAGGTACAGAGTTTCTTATGTTTGGTGGCTTCTAACTCCTGCCTTCTTTTAAAAGAAGGATTTTGTCTTCAAATAAATTTTTTTAGCTTATGTTGTTGGGATACTTCCTCACCTAAGGTACTAAGTGATACTGTGTTTGAATTGTTAATCTTGCTAAGGGAAAGGACAATGGTCTAAGCCAATAAATGACAATAAAAAGGATAAGGAAATGGAATAGAAATGTTTTTCAATGATCATCTTTTTCCCCGTGGTTTCATCACACTTCCAGTTTCGTCCATCATGGAACCATCCTGGACTGTGGGGAGAGAGACTGGGACTTCTCAATGAATCTCAACGTCCGCAGCATGTACCTGATGATCAAGGCCTTTCTTCCTAAAGTAAGGTGACCACCACCGCTAGGATGAGTACCACTGGATAAGTAGGTCTCCGTACTGGACATCCAGAGAGGATCCCTACTCTGAAGAGTGATAACAGCGAGCATAATGACTAACCTGTAGTGAACATTGATATCAAAGCATTTCATAGAAATTCACTCACTTAACTTTCCACTTCATTCATTCAAGGAATATTAAGCACCGTGTGGCAGGCAGCTCTCCAGGTGCAGAAAGCACATCAGAGAACTAAACAAAGTCCTCTCTGTAAGGGAGGTACTATTTTGAGGGGCGAGATACGATAATGTGTAATCAAATAAACTCTAACGTGTGTGGTGGTTGTAAGTACAGTGAACTTAAAAGAAGCTAGGTTAGGGGATTCCCTGGCAGTCCAGTGGTTAGGACTTAGCACTTTCACTGCGGTGGCCCAGGTTCAATCCCCTGGTTGGGAAACTAAGATCTCACAAGCCACGCAGCATGGCCAAAAAAAAAAAAAAAGAAGAAGCTAGGCTATCAGTGAGGTCTAGTGGGGGGGCCTCATTAATAAGGTGAAATTTTCATAGAGGTCCCGATGAAGTGAGCAAGCTGACCGTTCAGGTATCTGGGAAGAGGGTTCCAGGGATTGGAACAGCAAGGGGGCATGTGGGACCAGAGCAGTCGAACGAGGTAGGTACTATCACAGCCACTGTGCAGAAGGATGAAACCGGGAGGTTAGATAACTCGCCCAAGGTCATATAACTAGCAAGTGGTTAGAGCCAGGATTTGAACCCTTGAAGTTGGGCCCCTTCTTGAATGTCAGCATCTAGGCCCCCCATCTCAAGGTGGATGTACCCCATTGCTTTTCTGTACCCCGAGTATTCTCCTTGCACTCCTGCTTTTAGCTGGGCCACAGAGGTACCGGAGAGGTGAGAGACAGCGTGTGCTAAGGAGACAGTATTCCTCCTGAGTCTGCCACCCTTGAATTTGCCAGCCTGCACACAACTCCTGACTGATTTTCATTTTATTTTACAAACAAGCATTAAGTGCCTTTTGATGGAAAGCACCACACTAGGTTCTCTCGGGGAGGGGCGGGTATAAATGTGAAAAACATTGACTTCAAGTGAGCTTATAAGCCAGTAGTAGCAGACAACACAGGCTCAGACAATGAAAGAGGTTGACTTTGTACAGAACTGGCTCAGTTCAAGGTTGTAAGTTGAACCCTAGTGAAATGCAGAAGAGCCGTGCTTCTCCTCCATTCCAGCTGGATTAGATGACTGACATACTGAATGCTGCCCAACCCAGGGCAGGAGAAGAGTTTTGTTTTGTTTTGTTTTTTGCGGTACGCGGACCTCTCACTGTTGTGGCCTCTCCCGTTGCGGAGCACAGGCTCCAGACGCGCAGGCTCAGCAGCCATGGCTCACGGGCCCAGCCGCTCCGCGGCATGTGGGATCTTCCTGGACCGGGGCACAAACCCGTGTCCCCTGCATCGGCAGGCGGACTCCCAACACCTGCGCCACCAGGGCAGCTCAGAAGAAGAGTTTTTTGATGACAAGGCAGGGCAGATACTTTGCTCTGGACATTCGGCCTAACGTCAAGAAGGATACAGACGAATGCTAAAAGGAAAATTAGAGAAATTGACTTAGTAACTAAAAGAAACTACATTTTTTTTAATCTGATTGTTTAGCCCCTAGAAGGAATCTTTGGGTTGGCTCATGGAATGTTGAACCAGCAAATTTTTTAAAAATATAAATTGCCTTTTTTTTTCCTTATTTGGAGTTCATGAGAAGCTGTTATTTGGAACTTAAATGTATTTTTTGAAGACTAATCCTTAGCATAGGGTATGAGGAAAAGCAGAGGCTGTGGTAAAAGAGGAAAGCTCAGGTCAAGTGAATAAGACTTACACATATATGAGACTCATTGTAGTACTGAATGCTTGACAAATATCGGGGAAGGACATAGGTGTGAGATACAGTGGAGCTGAAATTTAAGCTTGTTAAGTGTTAACTTTTAAAATATCAAACATTAACTTGCAAATTAGTGAGTTTGTCTATGATTTAAAGCATCTTAACAATTATCCATATGAGCCAATGAAACTCATCTGTAAGAAATCCTAAGAGTTATTAATGACTGGGATGGGGAGTCAGAATGAGTTGGTGCCACTTGTTAAAGTGACCTCAACCGACCTCACCTGGGATTCTGGAATCTGGCATTGGAAGACCTTAGGAACAACCTGAGCTCTGCCCCTAAGTTCGCCACAGGACCTGGGAGATGGCACCTGTGCTCTCTCGGTGTCTATTTCTTCATTTAAAATGAGGGTGATAGATTACACAGTCCTTTCCAGCCCTAATTATGTTCATTAACCATGACGCACATATACCAGATAGAACTTTCCAGGGGAAGCCAGGATTTAGAGTCTAGGCAGATTTGAAAGGTCAGATGGTCAAAACATAGGAACACTTGTAGGAAATTTTTGTTCACGGATAAGCATATAGAAAACCATTCCAAGACTGGAAGAGCAGTCAGAAGGCAGAGAGCAAATTAAAAATACTGTGAAAAGAGGTCAGTGTAGAATCCAAGGTCCACCAGAAGAGAGGATCCATTACAGCGAGGGTTCGGGGAGGCCTTGGATATTTGGATGTTCTCCTCCTTTGCTGTATCTTAGCAGTAGCAAACATTTGCTGGATGAAGAAATGAATCTAGGTTGTCAGTCCAGGTGGAGGTCAGGCATGGAATCACTGAAGACCCAAGAAGCCAAGGTCTGCCAGGTTTAGGAGCTGGGCTCTGGTCAGTGGGGGCAGAAGAGCTGCGTCACAGTAGGACTAGCTAGATGCAGCTAGAGGGAATCTTCAGAGCTCTTTGTAGCATCTGCCTGAGCTTCTGGGAGATCAATCCTAGACAGCATTACTACATCCAGGCACTTCACTTTATTGTTGTACCTGCCAGAGAGGGCTGTTGCATGCAGAGCCAGGAAGAGCATTCATACCATGACAGCAGGTGCTGAGCTGGTGTTAAGAAGGCAGCACAGAAGGACGCAAGAACTGGGCTCTAGAATCAGCGGCTAGACCTGGGCTGAGTGGACAGTCCAAGTGTTAGTGGGCAGCAGTAGCATCTCCCAGGTGACTGTTTTCTCAAGTTCTGCCTGAGGATTTTATTGCATTTCAGAAGATCAGAGACTGAACTTATTTAATAGCCCATCTTTATATATTAAATTGGGCTACATGTATTCCATATGTATTAAAAATGGATTGTATGTATTATCAATTATACCTCAGTGAAACTGGGAAAATAAATTAATTTAAATGGGTTATGTTATTTGCTAAACTGGATAAGAAAGAATAATTTTAAGGCTTCGTTTTCAACACTATTCTATTTTACTAATTTTCCTGGTCTTTTTTTATGAGGACCCCATTTCATTATGATCCTCTTTATTATGCAGACAAACAAGTTGGGTTCAATATTTTCTTTCCCTGCCATCTTCTGGATTTCACTGGGTCACCTCAGCCTCTCCTTTTATCCTTTTAATCCATTCAACATAATACCTTAGGGTTGTTTTAGACTTTCTGCTCTTAGGTACCGATTAGTAGCTAAGTATCAAAACAGAAAGTAAGAATACTATAAGGAAAAATAGAATCTTGGCAAACTCATCCCTGGATCATCCAGTTATTCACCGTCTCCATTCCTACACCTCCTTGAAAGCTGCTGGATAAACTCACCCCAGCAGAAGTGACTTTTTTCTTTGACCCTTTACACTGCCTACTGAGACTCCTCAGTCTTAGAAGCTCTTTCTTTACTTGATTTTCATGACAGAGCACATCCTGGTTCTCCTTCCTCTGTTCTCCACCTCCCCCAGCACTTATTTTAACTCTTCACCACCTCCTCCTTGTTCTTTATGGTCATCCCTGCAGCCTCTGATTTCAGTAAGTTAGTGCCCACGAGGCAGGCATTCTCTCCAACTCTTGCTTCTTCCCTCCAAACATTGATGGGTGGATACCCATGCCCTCGCATATACCTATATCATCTTGAAAACATACATACATCTTTTAATTAAATACAAGTTCATCTGAAAACATTTTTTAATTCATAGCAGCTTTTTTCAGTGATATATTTGTTTAGGTCTGGGGCAGAGCTCAGCAATCTGCACTTTAACCTAGCACCTCAAGAGATTTTTTTGTTTTGTTTTGTTTTTTTGCGGTACGCGGCCCTCTCACTGTTGTGGCCTCTCCCGTTGAGGAGCACAGGCTCTGGACGCGCAGGCTCAACTGCCATGGCTCACGGGCCCAGCCGCTCCGCGGCATGTGGGATCTTCCCGGACCGGGGCACGAACCCGTGTCCCCTGCATCGGCAGGCAGACTCTCAACCACTGCGCCCCCAGGGAAGCCCCAAGAGATTTTGATTCACTGAAACATATTGACTGGCTGCTGTGTACCCTGTCTAGGAGGACAGAACAGCCACAGACCCTCCTCTTAAGACTTTCACACTTTCTGTGTGGGATTCTGAAGGATGTATTCTTAGGAAACAGTGCCCTAGACGGGGAGCAGCCCTCACTGCATGTAACCATGTACCAAGTCCTGCTCATGTACCTCGGCTGTCTCCACCTCTTACCCACAGACGTTTCTGCTCTCTACTTTCATTACTCCTTTCCTAAATCCCTGCATCAGCTTCCAGTGCTCTCCTCTACAAGATGCCAGAGTAATCTTTGTCATCTTCAAATCTGAACATGTCACTCCCCCTCTGCATTAAACCCCTCATTGTCTCCACCGCATTGCCTTCAGGGTAAAGCCAGAATTCCTAAATGTAGCCCCACTGGCCTCTGCAGCTTTATTCCTCCCACATTCTGCCTTCCAACCAGACCCATCCCTTCTTCCCACTTCCTTGGGAAGAAAATGCCCTTCTCTCTTATTTTTCTGATTAACGCTCTAGCTTTCAAAAAAATCAGACCTCCTCTGAGGGCCCTGCAGCCTGGTCCCTTCTTTCCACGTCCGCCCCCTCCCCAGTGACAGTCTTTCCTCTTGCTGGATGCAGGTTATATCAGCCACTTCAATCAGACTGGCAGCTCTACAGGCAGGCAGGGACTGAGTCATTTCTCTTTGAATCTCCTCGACCTACCACTGTACCTGACCACGGTAGGTATTCAACCATATGTTGAATATGTGATGAATGGAGAAAGAGTTTTCCATCGGGAGCATACAGTAACATTAACATTCATTAGCCTTTCATTTAGCTCAGAGTTCCTTCTTGGTCTTGCTGATGCTTTTGTGCCACAGGAAGGCAGTAAACCCCTGGGAAATGTTCCTGCCAATGTGTACACAAGCCATCAATTCCCAGCAACGATTGGGTGGGACCATTAAGACGGCTTAACAGGGAGTTCCCTGGTGGTCCGGTGGTTGGGACTCCGTGATTTTACTGCCCAGGGCCCGGGTTCAATCCCTGGTCAAGGAACTAAGATCTCACAAGCTGCGTAGCATGGCCAAGAAAAGAAAAAAGAAAAGAAAATCCGTTAAAAAAAAAAAAAAGACTGCCTAACATGCTTAACAGTGCTTAATGTTAATAGCTAATATGACGGTCCTGCAAACCATAAGTAAATGCGCATCTTTTAAAGAGGTAGTATTTTTAGCCTGCAGAGTAGCATCTTTTTTTGGTCTTTGTTTTGTTTTGGCAGATGCTTGCTCAGAAATCTGGCAACATTATCAACATGTCCTCTGTGGCATCGAGCATCAAAGGTAGGTGTGTCTTCCTCTGGGCATCATGACACACGTACTCACACACCTTCAAGAGCTAAGGGTTTGGGGAACAAGCATAGCAGAGATCATAAAACCCACACATAACTTCAAAACTGCTTTTTTTAAAATTGCTCTAAAGTTTCTTAAGTACCAGTCCTTTTGCCTCAGATGTGAACCAGTCATAAAGTTAAATATAAGTTGGTTTGCTTTGCTCTACCTTTTATTCCTTCTAATGGATATGGAATTGAAGATCAAACGGGGAGAAGGAAACATTTATACATTTAATTAATCAAAAAAGATGTATTAGACACCCACTAGATGTCCCTGACCCCAAAGAATTCACAGTCTAAAAGGGGGAGAGAGGCAAATGCACGTCTTCTACAGTGTGATAGGATCATAATAGAGCGTTGTACAAAGTGCTGTTAGAATAGCAGGGACATAACTCTGCCTGTGGATTGGGGGAGTGCTTCACAAAGACATTTGATCCAGCCCTAAATGAGAAGTCAAGTTGAAGGGCCAGGTTGCAGTGCAAAAGTGGAGATGATGGACAGTGTCACAGTCTGGCACAGATGGATTTCGAGTTGAAAATGAAGTAGTTACTGCTGAGATAACATTCCTTCTCTTAGCAAGGATGTACACAGTAAGCCTGCACAGGAGAGGAATGCAAAGAAATGCCTAAGCCTCTGGGTTTGTTTGGGTTGTGTTTTGTTTTGCTTTGCTTTACCCTAAATTTCTTTGTTCTACCAACTGTTAATGAAAAACTAAAGCCACTGCTGTCACTTAGGTGCAGCACCTCAACACCGAAGTCTCAACTGTATTGTGCCAGTAATGATATTATTTTCCCAGATTTAGAAACTAGCTCTATTAAAGGAGAAAATCTGATATTGATTTTTAGAAAGGGTGCAGGGACTTCCCTGGTGGTCCAATGGTTAAGACTTCGCCTTCCAATGCAGGGGGTGTGGGTTCGATCCCTGGTCCGGGAGCTCAGATCCCACGTACCTCGAGGCCAAACAACCAAAACACAAAACAGAAGCAATATTGTAACAAATTCAATGAAGACTTTTTTAAATGGTCCACATCAAAAAAAAAAAAATCTTAAAAATGGTGGAGTATGAGGAAGCATGACAATGGTCTCCTGCTTCCTAAAGTTGACTGTGTTTTTTTATTCCTTCAACGGTTGAACTTCCCTTCATTCTTAGGAGTTGTGAACAGGTGTGTGTACAGCACAACCAAGGCGGCTGTGATTGGTCTCACAAAGTCTGTTGCTGCAGACTTCATCCAGCAGGGTATCCGGTGCAACTGTGTGTGTCCAGGTGAGTTGGGCACTGTGGGACTATGAACTTGTCCTTTCTGACCTCCCGGCTGCCACTGTGAAAAATATCTATGTAAGCTTGTTTACCACATGTTGTATTGTCATTGGGAAAAGCTCCAAAGAAAAAAGAGTCCAGGCTTATTAAGATAACAGCCCAGTGGTAAGTTGGGAAAGAGATCCTAAGTCATTAGGAATAACCCACAGATGTGTTAAAAGACAAAATTCAACCAAGTAATTTGAAGATCTAATTGGCTTTATTCAACGATTCATGAATCAAGTGGCATCCCATCTAGCAACTAGAAGGATGCTCCAGGGAGCCATATACAAAAATGGAAGGTTTTCATAGAAAGAAGGGTGGGGCAAGGAGGTCACTGGCAAAAGAAAAGAAAAGGTTATTCTGGGCTGGGACTGCTTTTTTAAAGGGGAGGGGATAGCACAGGTTTTATACTACAGGTTGCCTCTTCTTCCGCTAGGGGGATAGAGAGGGCCCACGGGGGCCCAATTACCTTATTGGTGCTAACCAGAAAATTCCAGACTGGTTGATTAAGATTACATTTCTGGTAAAGGTTGAAACTGCAATTAGGTTAGGCATTAAATGTAGGTTTTGTATCATGGGCTTTAGCACAAGTGACGCCATTTTGATTTAACAGATGCAAAAGTTTTAAATGCTGCTTGTGTGGATGGGGACAATTCCAAACCCTGTGGTTGAGAGACATAACTGACCAGGGCTTGGTGATTTGAAAGCAAGCCCAGGATGGCCTCGTCAGGGGAAAGTTGAAACGTAGACCATGCTCACAGGACAGCAGGAAGAAAGAGGAGCCTCCCAGACATAGGGAGCCACTGAGTCATGTCCATCACCTGGGGTGGCCCATAATCAAAACGGAGGGATTCATACCTTCCTTTATGCTGTAAAGAGGGGGTCAGCAAACTATGGCCTGCAGGCCAGATCCGGCCTACCACCTGTTTTGTAAACACAGTTTTATCGGAGTACATCCACACCCAGTTTGCTTTTATATTGGTTAAGTTTGCTTTCATGCTGCAGTCAGAGTTGAGTAGTTATAACAGACCAAATGGTTCTCAAAGCTAAAAATATTTCCTGTCTGGCTTTTGACCAAAAAGTATGCTGGCCCCTCATATAAAGGAAAGGAGAAAAGCAGAACTTATTATGAGTAGAAAGGACATTTATGTTTACACTATACTGTAGTCGATTAAGTGTGCAATAGCATTGTGTCTAAAAAAACAATGTACATACCTTAATTCAAAAACATTTTGTTGCTAAAAAACGCTCACCATCATCTGAGCCTTCAGTGAGTCATAATCCTTTTGCAGTAGTACCATCAAATATCACTGATCACAGATCCCCATAACAAATATAATAATAAAGAAAAAGTTTGAAATATTGCAAGAATTACCAAACGTGACACAGAGACATGAAGTGAGCAAATAAATGCTGTTGGAAAAATGGTGCCTATAGACTTGCTCGAAGAAGCATTTCACAACCCTGAAATCTGTAAAAAATGTATTATCTGTGGAGCTCAGCAAGCCAAAGAGAGTAAAATGAGGTCTGCCTAAGAAGAATATCAACTTCCTCTCTGAAAAGAAATTCGATACTGCATGTCCAGAATCAAGGTTTCTCTTAGTAGTTCACAACTGGTATTGGCTTTGGGGAGGAGAAGCAATTCACAGTTACCTGTGGGACCTTTTAAAACCTGAGGGGCATGTCAGCATTTGGAGAAGGAGTTGATGGGGAACACTGTGTGTAGTTTGGAAAGTGCCACTGGAAATTCTGATGTAATTCATCATGGTCTCCCCTCAGGTTGAAACCCACTGACTTATGAAAGGGGGAGACTACTAAATAACCTTCAAGGGACAGAATTTCCATGATTGAGGTGTTCTGTTTAATTTTTCTTGGACTAGAACGGTAAACATAGGTAACACCAAGAAAGAGGAGGTTACAGGAGAGAGCGTTTCACTGGGTTTTAACATACACATTGGTGATACTTGAGTCTAGCTCTTCTTGGTGCCATTTTCCCAGTGGAATAAATGGCAAAACGATTTGGAAAATGTGGTTGTTTCGAAGCTGGACTTTTCAGAAGATCGGAAAATATTTTCTCCCACCGTCCGGAACGAGGAACTAGCTGTGACTCACTGAGCCAGTCACAAAGAAAATGTGACAAGGAATAAGTGTGTCTGGGTTGGTGCTGATGATACAGTCACAACACTTCAACACCAGACTGGTGTGGACAGTGGCATGGTGTGTCAGTCTGTGCCAGGGACACAGCAGAGTCAGGTGACCGTGGAATGAAGTGCGAGGCATAGGCTTGCTACAGAGTTTTCGTGTAATAGTCATTGATACCGGCCACATGCAAGAGTCGGTGAGCATTTGCCTCAGCGGGAGGGAGCTGTCAAGGATTTTGAGGAGGGCGTTAAGTGAATGCTTAAGGTGCCTTGAACACACTGCTGGTAGAATTGTGGACTTTAAGGAGGCTGTTGATGAGGCAAGTGAGGAAAATATCACCAGAAATTGGATACAAAGAGATTTTCCCTTTGTGGTTTAAGAAATTTCTTCAACACTCTTGCCTGCAGTAACTGTGGAGGGTAGAAGATGTTCCTGATGAACCAGGTGATGTAGCCAAGGCAGCTCCCACCCAGCCTGCTGAAAGTGTCACCTGCTTACAGTGAAATGTGAGAGCACAGAGACAAGCTAAGGAAAGGGCTATTAAACAAAAAGGAGCCAGGATTTTCAGATTTCAAAGATTCCCAGTCTCTCCAGAGAAATGGCAAATGATAATAAAATTAAGAAATGGTTTCCGAGGTGGGGAGGATAATAAATTGGAAGGTTGGGACTGACATATACACACTACTATATATAAAATAGATAACTAATAAGGACCTACTGTATAGCACAGGGAACTCTACTCAATACTCTGGAATGGCCTATATGGGAAAAGAATCTAAAAAAGAGTAGATATATGTATATGTGTAAAGACTTACTTTGCTGTACACCTGAAACTAATACAACATTGTAAATCAACTATACCCCGATAAAATTTTTTTTTTTAAAAAGAAAGAAATGATTTCCAAGCAAACATCAAATCTATGGCACACCCAGGAGCATGGTCTAAGGATGGAGCTGAAGAGTATGACTGTGAAATCACTTGCTATGAACTTAGAAAGATCATGTGGTCTCCGGGAGTATGGTCAGCAGAAGAAAGCCCTCTGAAGAGAATTTGCAGATCACAGAAGTTAACAGAAATGTATGGGAACTTGCTCTGTAAAGAATGTGAACTAAATGGGATTTAAAATTTTTTAGTCATTATCATTTGTCTTGTTTTTAAGTAAAATAAAGTTATATTTTTTGATGAGAAATATGAAACAATGGTTAAAACAGGAATTTAAAACCAACGAAAATAGGCAAGATAATGAGGAAAATTAAGAGCCACCTAAGTTATCGAGGACTGTGATGGGTGTGGAGTTGTCCCTGAGAATCCCGCCAGAGTGAACCTGACAGCAGAAAATGTTTTTGAGATCATTAGGTAGTCTGGGTCCTTATACTGATATAGTGCTTGTATGATTTTATCTATGATACATCTCAGGGTTGTTGCGAGGATTAACTGAGATAATACCTATAACAGTGCTTAAAATCCATAAAGTATCATATCAATGTGATGTGACTAAAGTATGTCCTGGGAATGCTGGGTGTCATTTTTTGCCTAATATACTTCACAAAAAAGTATAGTCTGTGTTTTTGAAAATCATAGAAATTTATTAAAGAATTTATAAGCCTATTAAATAAAAAGCAGGCAGGTAGAGGTGAAATTGTCACTCCAAGTCATGGAGAAGGCTTTCCCTGATCGTTGTATCATATGGAAAGGAAGTTTAAAATTTAATTATCAATTTCTTTTTCAGTCTAAGTAAGTAACCAAGCTGAATGCCCTCCTTTGATTTAGGAACGGTTGATACCCCATCTCTGCAGGAAAGAATACAAGCCAGACCAAATCCTGAAGAGGTATATCTGCTATTTTAAATGTGTTTAAATCCTCTGGTTAAAAAAAATAAAAATGCTCCTTCCTTACCTAGAGTAGACAAATCCATAGAGACAGAAAGTAGAAGGGTGGTTGCCAGGGGCTGGGGGAGAGGGAGTGGGGAGTTATTGTTTAATGGGTATAGAGTTTCCGTTTTTCGAGATGAAAAGAATTGTGGAGATTTGTTGCACAATAATATGAATGGACTTAACATGACTGAACTGTACACTTCAATTTGGTTAAGATGGTAAATTTTATATTATGTGCAAAAAATATGAAAATGCCCTCTTCTTTAATACTATCTTTCTGATCTGTCACAGTCTCTGTAGGTTTTAGTATAAAACAGATAGTTTGAGTAGATTGGGAGTCACCATAGTCCCGTTTGGTCCACAATTAAAGATATTGATATTCTCCCGTATCTTGTATCATGTATAATTAATCAAGGCAACAAGCCAGTGGTACCTTTGTAGATTCCTCTTGCCTTTGACCTTCTGAAGGTGTTGCAGGTGAGTTACTTCAGCTCACATCACTGATGTCCGGTATGGATTCTGGTTCCAGGCACTGAGCGATTTCCTAAAGAGACAGAAAACAGGAAGATTTGCAACTGCAGAAGAAATAGCCCTGCTCTGCGTGTACCTGGCCTCTGATGAAGTAAGCACTGTTCTTCCCGGGGGGTTCATTATCTTCAATCACATTTGGCCACAATTTGCTCATCAAAATAGTATGATTTAGGGAGTGATGGCATGTAGGTGCTAAGATGCTGCTTTTACAAGATAGGAATAAGTTCTGATTTAATTTGCTCATAGAAAGGCCACTTTGATCTGAGCCACCAACTCTTCCTCATTCAACTTTACATGTCACTGAATCTGATAGCAAATGAAGTGGTGGAGGATTGAAAAAAATTAAATTGCTCAATTTTATAATTACTTTCAAAAATTACAATTTGGGAAACCATTTGTAAATTTGATTTGTAAATCAAACCAGTGAACCTCCAAAATTATGAGAGCTTCAGGTGCAATGGGGAAAGGGTTAACCAGATTTGCATCCAGGAGACACAGAATCAGCATCTGGTGTTTTCAGTTTTACTGGTGACTTGTTTAGAACAATGCCAGTACCTCTTTTTTTTCCCCATGAATTTTTACTTATTTATCATCACGTATGGAAATTCCTAATTCTGTCTCTTTCCACTTTGCACCTATTTAGTAATCAGTTTTTTCCTTAACAGCTACTGTATATTTTTTAATGGCAAACAGCTGTGAAAGCAGAAACTTTCATAAGAGATATTTCTTATAAGGTATAAAGTACAAGGGCATCCCCTCTGTTTTTGTTTGTTTGTTTGTTTGTTTGTTTTTGCGGTACACAGGCCTCTCACTGCTGTGGCCTCTCCCGTTGCGGAGCACAGGCTCCGGACGCGCAGGCTCAGCGGCCATGGCTCACGGGCCCAGCCGCTCCATGGCATGTGGGATCTTCCCGGACTCGAGCACAAACTGGTGTCCCCTGCATCAGCAGGCGGACTCCCAACCACTGCGCCACCAGGGAAGCCCTAAAAATGTTTTAACTTAAACATGGATAATAGACTCAAATTTGTGTTCCTAGTTTTAAATTCACCTAAAGCCTGAGGCAATGGAAGAGGCTGGAAGGAAAGACGTCATAACAGGAGTACAGAGTGTTTTAAAGTTCAATATATATTGTATAGCACAGGGAACTCTACTCAATACTCTGTAATGGCCTATATGGGAAAAGAATCTAAAAAAGAGTGGATATAGGTATATGTATAACTGATTCACTTTGCTGTACACCTGAAACTAACACAACATTGTAAATCAACTATACTCCAATAAAAATTTAAAAAAATAAAATTCAATATATGAAGACTGATCATATAAAGTAGATAAACTAGGGGGTTATTAGACACTTTACCAAGAAACACCCCCAATTTCTCCAAGTTTTTTTAAAAGGCAAGCTTTCTGTTTTACATATGGACTCTTCTAGATCTTTCTAAAGGGACAAAGGTCCTTTTGTTGCACATTTCAAGCCAGAACATTCCCAAATATTTGGTAACCTAAGCTCTGGCTAAACCAGGGCAATTTAGCTTATCAGCAGTACCCACAAATCAAATGAGCTCTTGTGAAGATACAGATTCAAAGAAATCAGAAACGTTAATGTACTCAGTCATTCATAATCTGCCTAGTCATTTCCTCTGCTATGAACAACTGTTGTTAATAGTTCTGAGAAGTAGTAACTGCTCTGTCACTAAAACATTTCAACCTCTGTATCTGTCACATTCACCACCACCTGGTGTGCACCAAGTTACGCTGAAGAGGGGCTAACTGATCAGTAACACACCTCCTCACTCCTGCCTACTCCCCTTTCCTTTTCTCTTCTCTCTTCCAGTTAGTTCCCTGGTCGTGTACTATTCACAGACATAAGACAGACGGGGGTGCTCCCCTGGTAGTACAGTGGTTGAGAGTCCACCTGCCGATGCAGGGGACACGGGTTCATACCCCGGTCCGGGAAGATCCCACATGCCGCGGAGCGGCTGGGCCCGTGAGCCATGGCCGCTGAGCCTGCGCGTCCGGAGCCTGTGTCCCGCAACAGGAGAGGCCACAACAGTGAGAGGCCTGAGTACCGCAAAAAACAAAACAAACAAACAAAAAAAACATTTTTAAACCTCTACCACAAGAATCACTTCAGCTTTAATTCTTTGGAAAATGAAAAATTCTATGAGGAAAAAAATCAGTAATTTTTAAACTCCTTTAGTTTTGTACAGATTTCGATGTCTGAAACTAGTATAGAATTTTTTTTGGGTTAATAGATTATAATAATTATTACTCATATAAATTTTAAAAAGACATTTAGTGTGCTTCAGTACCTGGAATTACCCATGTATATTGATTAACTAAACATACATCTTTTTTTAAAAATTCTGTTTGGTAATTGACATTACTACTTTGTTACTGACACACTTGATTATGTTCAAAGGTTTATTAGTGGCATTAAAACTCAGCTAGTTAGAATACTTCTGAGATTCAAAATGAAAATGTACTGTTTTAGCCTATACTTTATCCTAATTCAGGTAATGGCTCTATATCACAAAATTTCTTAATTTTCTGACTCTGAGTCCAGACATTCTTAGAATGATGTGACATGTGCTCAAACACCAGCCAGAGGCCAGTCAGATCCAGATCACAAGAACACTCAGCAGTTTTAAATCATCTGAAATTTAATTCAGATTTTCCTAATTTCTATTTGTTAAAAGTGTGGTTTCCTGGTACTATGAGGATAAACTGTTTAGCTATCTCAGTCAGGAAAATTGAAGAAACACAACCTGGTTAATTGTTCTATCTCCTTGTGTTTATCCCTGCAGTCTGCCTATGTAACAGGTAATCCTATTATCATTGATGGAGGCTGGAGCTTGTGATTTCAGGATCTCCTTGCTGGGAAGGCAGGCCGTTCCTGTCTACAGTGAACCTGCTTATGAAGAAAACTCACCCATCCTCTCTTTCCTATTAATGGCATATTAATGAAAATAAGACCTTTTTGATAATGTCATTGTTCACAAGAGTCTGATTCTTTAAATATATTCATCTCTTTCTAATCTCTTCTGAAATCATTGTAGATAGGTGAGATAATGAACTCACTGCAAAAAGAACATTTTAAGAATAAACCTCAGTTTCTAAGTATATAAAATTAAAATGTGAATATGAAGAAAAAAGGAAGTTTCTTTTTTAAGAAGAAAGCTATTCATTTCTATTTTACTTCTGTTTTGCGTATTCAAATATTTTTGTACGATTCTGCATTGGTCTGTATGTGGGTACTAATTTTAAAATTTTACACAGTCATAAATGAACACCAAAGGTATAAAGGAGTTTGGCTTCAGTAACTTACACTTAAAGGAGTTTAGGTTCAGGACTATATATTGTTGATCTGTTATGTAAAAGAAAAATAATCATCAGATGTTTATCCTTAATGGATGTCATCACTTATAAGTAAATACTTTTTTTTTTTAGTCTAACTAAAAAGTCTTTATTAAAATAAGCAGTATTTGACATGGACATAAGAAACATATAGTTAACTACCTTACAGTATTGTCAGTTTGAAGAATATTTTTTAGATTAAGTATAGATTTCCTCACCAAATTCTGAGATAACAGACAAGAGAACATGAAACTTAGAAATAGTCTCTGGATGAAGAAACAGAAATAAATCATGTAACAGGAAACAAATAAAATTAAAGAAAATAAAAGTTTCAATAAGAAATTAAATTCATGGAAAATAATTCCATAACAGATTACTAGGGAGAAGTTTTTTCTTGTTCTTTTAGTTTCAGGGTTTTATGTTTGTGTTTTATTTGTTGTTAACCTCAAAAGACCAAATGATATGATGCACATGTAGATACTCAGTAAATGAACAGTTAATCTTTCATCTCAGAACTGTAATATTAAAAAGGAAAATTTTGAAACGGACAATGAAAGTTTAAAATTTTATGTATGAGGAAGAACATGCAGTTGATGAAGATAAGTTAAAACCGACAGCAAAAAATAAAACAAAATAAAATAAAATCTGACAACAAAGGATATTTTGACTAACATTCCTGAAGAGTCCATTGATTGTAAGATTTGCTTTAGGGTTCTGGACCAGGTATTCCACTACTGGACCACATGTAGCTTGGTTGGTTACCTAGAACCTAAGTCATCCAATTTCTCTTCCATTTTAGTTTTTTGCTTTGTAAAATTAAGGAGTTGGGCCAAATGACTTGGGTTTCTTTTGATGTATCATTATCAAAATGCTGTAACTTCTTATCAAGAGAAGTAATGGAACACTGAAGCTTTTAAGCTTTTATGAGGTACTTCATGCTCTGAGCCATTATACATGTATATGTAAGCTATTTAAAAATGAATTATAAATAAACACATGATGGGACTTCCCTGGTGGTCCAGTGGCTGAGACTCGGCGTTCCCAATGCAGTGGGCCCAGGTTTGATTCCTGGTCAGGGAACTAGATCCTGCGTGCCGCAACTAAAGATCCCACGTGTCACAAGGAAGATGGAAGATCTCTCATGCCAGCAACCAAGACCCGGCGCAGCCAAGTAAATAAATAAACACATGATGAATACTGCAAAATGGACTCTAAATATTAACAAATGCTCCCTCAGAGTTAGTTCTCCCAGAGATAACTATAAACTATAAAACATTATAAACAGTAAAAACTAGCCAAAAAGTTCAATGTTCTCCAAAGTCATGTTGATCAAATCATGTGATGTATCAGTGATCATATGACTGAAAGAAATGGAAAAATATATTTGATTTCTGTTATAAGAGGAAGCTGGATGTCACTAGAAACTTTGGCGAGCTTTAGGAGAGGAAGAGTTCTGTTTAGGAAAATCATCATTTTGGATGCTCTGAAGAAGCTTAATAGGTGGAACCTAGGTTCATCCATTCTCTCCATAAGGGAGGACCTAAGAGAGAAGAATGAGTGGTTTCTGCCTGGTGGAGACATTTACGTGACATTGTACCTCTTGCCTGCAAAACGGCGATTAAAATTGGCACTTGCTTAAAGGAGTGAAAAACAGGTAAGAAAATTTTTATTTCTGTAGGAAATGAAAATTACCCCGAAAGGGGCACACGCGCATATACACACACTTAGTTGAAAGGGGAGGGGGAGGGAAATATAGAGGAAAGGAAGACACAGAAATGGAAGGCAGAATTAAATGAATGCTGATGGAAAAGAAGTCATAAACGCAAGAAGGGCAAGTGTTAAGCGATAAAACGGAGAACAAGTCTTTTATCCCACTTAATTGGTCACCTAAAGAGAGGTCTTCCCGCCCCACCTGAGAAGACACTTCTAAAAAGCACAACTAAAAAGGTGGAGTGAACATCCAGAATGTAGAAGGGAACGATAAAGCCAGCAATTTGCTGCCCGGGCCGCACTCCTGGCTCCGCAAGAGGCAGTGCTGCGCGTCCTCGCCCAGGAGCTCGTCGTCGCCGGCCGAGACGGCGCCAGGGTCGGCGCGCGCTGGGCAACCATCCCTGTAGCTTCCCGGGGAGACACGCTCGTCCGGTCCCCAGGGGCCGGCGAGGCCGCCCACCGCGCGGCGCCGCCCCGAGGTCCCGGGAAGTGGACCCGCGGTTCTCCGGACCCCCAGTCAAGCCGCGCGCCCGCCCCCTGAGGCCCCAGACTCGCGGAGAGCGCGTGAGGTGGCCGCTAGTGGGTCCCGACCCGCCCGGGCTCCCTGAGAGGTCCACCCAGCCCGCGCCCTGCCGCCTTCCCGGAACCGCCCACGCCGCGGGGAAGGCGGGGCCGCAGACACCCGGCGGCGCGCCCAGCGCCCCGCTATCTGCAATAATTGCGGCCTCCGCCGCTGCCTGGGGCGATGCGCCACCCGGAAACCGGCTCCGCCGGGCTCCACCGCAGGCCTTTGAACCCCTTTTCGCATCCATGGGGCTGAGCCCGCTGCCTGAGCCGGAGAGCGTTAGGTGAGTAGCCCCCGGAGAGCACTGAGCGTAAATTAAACCGGCGGCCGTGGCGGCAATCCTCTAGTGCCGGGCCAGAGGCTGGGAGCTAGCGCCCAGCGCCTTCTGGTTGTACGCAGAGTGGTGGGTGGGTGTGGGTGTGTGTGTATCTCCCGTCGTTAGTTGTTATTGGAGTAGGTTTTTCTTGTTCGTTTTGTTTTAGTTCTCAAATCCACCATACGTTGCTGCTACTGTGGCCTGGGTTAGCACCCCTCATGTGCGAAGACTCATCAATTCTTCCTGATTGGGGAATATAAATAAGCCCCTGCTCAAAGCGCACGCTGAGTCTGTGGCTTTATTTTACTTACCAGGCATCAGCTTGTTATGTCAGCCTTGTTATCTCACCCTGGATTCTGGTGTGTTTTGTTGCCCAAAAGATCAATAGCAGGAAGACACCACTAACTTTCTTCCATCAAGAAATCCAGGATGGGCTTCCTTGGTGGCGCAGTGGTTGAGAATCTGCCTGCCAATGTAGGGGACACGGGTTCGAGCCCTGGTCTCGCACGTGTCACGGAGCAACTAGGCCTGTGAGCCACAGCTACTGAACCTGTGCGTCTAGAGCCTATGCTCCTCAACTAGAGAGGCTGTGATAGTGAGAGGCCCGCGCACCCTGATGAAGAGTTGGCCCCTGCTTACCACAACTAGAGAAAGCCCTTGCACAGAAATGAAGACCCAACACAGCCAAAAAATTAATTAACTTTTTAAAAAAAGAAATCCAGGATACCAGTGGCTAGAGACAGCAGGTGTTTTACTTTGCCATATCTACCTCTGTTTTCTCTGAAAGGCTAAAACTCCCTTTCCCCATTCGTCTATAATGGGCCCTCCACCTAATATTATTGCTGCTATACAGTATCTCATGAAATTCTGGTTTATTGTTTCTCTCTAAGTCAAGAGTGAAACATATCAATTCAGCAAATACCTGTGCATCTTCTGTGAGCCAAGCAGGCCTGGGGACAGGAGATACAAATAAGAATGGAATACAATTCCATTCTTAGGATTCCAGCTCCACATTCCAGGAGCTCAAAATCCAATGGATCGGAATATACTTAACGATTAATTAGGTAGTGTGATTTACCCTATACTAATGATGTGAGCAAAATGACTGGTTCACATATTTTCTAGCATATGAAGGTCTGTAGAATTACAGTCCTATTGACTAGATTTTTGCCTTTTTAGGGTTTCCATAGAAGGCATGATAGAATAAGTAGGGAAAATCAGTGATGTAGGTCTGAATCCTGGGGCCTACACAGAAAGTTGCTGTGCTGGATATGGAGGTTTGGCACTCATGCTCAGTCCTACCTGTGGCTAGTGTGCCTTCTTGTACAGGAGAAACAGGAAAGCTAAAAACATTTCCCAGACTCCCTTCCAGTTAGAGTTCTGGGTGTAAATTAGAGTTCTGGATGACTTGCCTGAGATTTCAAAGGCAGACATAAGGCAGAAAACTCCCTGCTCCTCCCTGATGTTTTTGGCTGTTTTCTGTTAGCACAGAAGGTGCACGAGGTGCCAGTGTCCAGGCTCTAGAACTGTGGGTGTTGGGAGGGACTTACAGCAACCAGACTCAGCATGCCATGTTGAATCACCAGCCCTCTGGCTGTCAAGAGGCAGCTGAGGGAGGTAGTGAACATACTCTGAGTTCCCTGTCCAGACAGCTTCCAGATCCCAGCTTCTCAGGGTCACAGGTACCGTATGCTCTTGAACTCCTTGGTTCCTGTAGGCGTCCTGATTGTGGCAAAAATAGTATATTCCCTGGTGGCTCATCTAGTAGTGTTCTGGAAGTCATTCCTAGAGGCCCAGCCAAGACCCTGCACTTGTAGCCCTTTCAACAATCTCTAGCCTTTCAACAATTCACTTAATTCTCTGTATAAAATCTTTCTGCTTAAAATGTTTGGCATGGTGTCTGTTTTCTGCATTGACTCTGAGTAATACGTTTGCTGTATAGCCTCTAAAAGTCACCTAAAGCTAATCTCTTCAGTTTCTTTAGATGGGAAATGAAACCATGAGATTAGATCCAGGGCCTGGCAGTGAGTTGAATGCCTTCACTTGGGCTCTGCCCTCTCTAGTTGCTACAGACTCCTACATTTGAGTTGGCCCCTGAAGGTATTTGAGTTTGTTACCCATACACTAGATTACCTCTGAAGTCTCTTGCTCTACAAGTATAATGTAAAACATTTCTTCATTTAAAACATTCTCAGAGTATATCACAAGAGATTGTTGACTATCTGGTTCATGACTAACTGTTCACAAGTCCTGTTGGTAATTGGGAGGCCACTGACTCTTGGTTGGCACACAAACCCTAATGATAGAACAGATTTTTCCTCTTGGGAAAAGGAATTTACATCTTTTTCACACAAAGCCTAGGAAACTAGTATGTGGGGAGATGGACCTCCCTGTATATGCACTTGTGTAATGAGGGAGCATTCTTCGTAGTCTTGGGTCATACATGTTAAGGAAAGTGCAATGATGATAAGTTCGAAGGAGTTTTGAACAGCCTTATAAAGTTATTAAGTATACCTTGCCAATACAGTAAAAGACCTTTATGTGTTTTTTTTAGGAATCTATTTATGTTTCTGTGGTTCATAAGGAGGAATGAAAGGTTCGAGTTTACCAGTGTCCCTTATCTGTGCTCTTCAGTACAGTACATGTATGCTTCTTTCTCAAGGAAAATCTCATGAAAGGAAGATAAAGCACTGAGGGACTTTTTTTTTTTTTTTTTTTTTGCGGTCCGCACTGTGGCCTCTCCCATTGAGGAGCACAAGCTCCGGACGCGCAGGTTCAGCAGCCGTGGCTCACGGGCCCAGCCGCTCCGCGGCATGTGGGATCTTCCCGGACCGGGGCACGAGCCCATGTCCCCTGCATCGGCAGGCGGACTCTCAACCACTGCGCCACCAGGGAAGCCCGCACTGAGGGACTATTTTGGGACTCCTTGATGTACTTAGTACTAGTTTAAGGTTTTCTGTGACGTAGGCATTATCACCATTTTGCGATTGAAGAAAATTGTCCAGACTGGCTAAGTAACTTGCCCCAAATGGCCCAATTAGGAGGCAATGACGCAAGAAGGATTTACACTCAGGGTTTTCATGTCCTTTTTCCTCTGACCGCTCCACATAGCTTGCATATGATGCTCATTATGAGCTCATTGACATGGATGTGCACAAAATTCCCTACCTGTGCTTTCCTTTTTACCCCTTACCCTTTAATCATGTGGTTCCTCTGCCTGTAATGGTCTTTCTTTTCTTTTCGAGACTAAGTCATCTTTCAAGGCTCAATTCAAGTATCAGCCACGTAGGGCATTATCTCCTCTCCCCTGTTTAACGCTATGCCTGCACTTCTCACATTATAATTAAATTACCTTAAGGTGGCACTAGCTGCTGTAACAGATAATCTCCAAAACCTCAGTAACTTAACACAATAGAAGCTTATTTCTCATTCATATAAAGTCCAACCAGGTGTTCAGCTGGTGGCCTTCTCCTCAGTGATTCAGGAACGCTAACTCTTTTTATATTATGGCTTTGCCACCCCCTAAGACCTTGGAGTCCTTAGTTTCCAGGCAATGGACAGGAAAAGAGAGAGCATAATGTAAAACATGGGAGCTTTCTTACAGCAGTGGAAGTACAACACATCATTTATGCCGACATCCCTTTGCCAGACTCAGGGACTTGCCACACTGACCTGCAAGGGAGGCTGGGAAATGTCAACTATCTGTGTGTCTAGGAAGCAGAGGAAACTGGTTTGGTGAACACATAACAATCTCTGTCCCTTTCTTAAAGAGCAGAGACTGCATCTCAGTCATCTTTCTGTCTCTTGTGTTTACACACCATAGAAACCCAGTAAAAGGCTGATGGACTTCAATGATTGTGAAAAGATGGGGTTGCTTATCTCATGTGCCTTAAATTAAAACTTAACCACACTTCATTATGGTTACCTAGGGAATGATCTGTCATACTCTGACTAGGTTGCAACCTTTGACTATAGGAACTGTGTCAGACTGTTCACATTCAAATCCCTAACACAAGGGCTAGAACATGGTAAGAGCTTAATAGAGGTTTGTTGAATGAATGAGTCCTTAGAGAGAAAAAAGAGGAACAGAGTTAGTCTACATGGAGTTAGGAAATACTAACTGAGACCGTGACATTTGGGTTCGATCTTGAATGACTCAGAACTTTACCAAGTAGAGAAGTAAAACATGAAACCCCAGGCAGTGATGGTAGTTGTGTTTTGTTGTTCTTGTTTTGTTTCATGAGTAGAAAGTAACAAAACAATCATATGTTTATAAGCCCAACTTTTAAAAATTCAATATTCAACTATTACAACTAAACTTCAGGGATAGGGCAGAAAAATATATATATAACCTTACAAGCCATGCAATCTCTAAAGACTAAAAGAATGGTGCTAAAAACCTTGGCACTGATTTTTAGCTGCTGAAATGTTATTTTCTGGACATTTTTGAGAAATTTCGATACGAAGGCAGTGTTCTATCAATATTTGCTCATCCTCTGTGAAGGTTTTGCACCATGTCAAGAAGCTAGGGAGACATGTGTAAGCCAAAGGTTCCTCATCACTGCTCCTTATCAGAGCTTCTCAGAGACGGCTGTGCATCAGAGTCACCCGTTGTATTGGTTAGGATGCTTTTGGCTATAAGTAACAGGATATTCAGCCAAAATTGCCTTCAAAAATACAAGCTTCTTTTCTCATACGACGAAATATCTAAGGCAAGCAGATCCAAGGTTTGTTCAGTAGCACGTTGATATCAAGGTCCAGGTTGCTTTCCATTAGCTAATCTTGACTTTTTCTTCATGGATAAATGATGGCTGCTAGAATTCCAAGAAACACAATCCCCATCCACAGCTTCATCCTCCCTGCTAACAGACGCGCGCGCGCGCGCGCGCACACACACACACACACACACACACACACACACACACACACAGACAAAAAGAGAAGAGGGTTCTCCTCTTGCCTCTCTGTCTTTATATTAGGAAGGAAAATCTTACCCAGTGGTCCGCAATAGCCTTGCCCGCAAATTTCATTGGCAAGAAATGAATCATGCTCATCCTTAAACCGACAGCTCGCAAAGAGGAATGTTACAGAGACTGACTTAGATGAGTCATGATTTATTCCTAGGGCTGGTGAAGGGACCCACTGGCATACCTGAGCAGTGGCTCTTAGGTAGGTAATAAGTCACATTGCCACACTTGGGGAGATTCAGTCTCTGGAGATTCTGATTTTAGTAAGCCTAAAAGTAATATTTTAAACTTTCAATTACACATATTTGCCTTTGGGTGGGGGGAGAGATTTTTTACAAAGAGGAGCAAGTATTGGGTCCCTTCTTACCTAGGGATAATTTCCTTTTATTCCTATCTCATTGCATAGTGTTTTACTTCATGATGATTCAGTCAAATCACTATATTAATTGACGAAATAGAAGAGTGGTTGTTTTCTTTTGATAACTTGATTGCATGCAGTTGGAACACTTAATCCTTTCCGATAAGGTAGTTCTCATTCAAGGAGACATTCTGAGTCATTTCAGTAATTAATTGTCAAGGAAATTTTAAGCCCTGCTCTTCACTTAATCTGAATTCCTCACTGATGGAATAGGGCTTCTTTGGGGAAATGAGCATTAGATCAGAGTTGATTAGCAGAATCCAGAAATTGGAAAGTTTCAATATGTTCTACATAGAAATACCGTATGGTATGGAAACCCTACACTTTTAACATATAAATGGATAAACACCGCAGATAGGAGATTTTTATTATAATTGTTGCAGAGTACTTAATGAACAATCATGGAGATGCTTTTTCAAATGCGTGAATACGGTGCACAGAGTACTCCAGCAATATATGTAAATTCTCAGTACAGTCACCCCATTAAATGTCAGCCTGTCCTACCAAAGACAGAAAAGAACAACCATTCTTTATCCATGTAATGATCTTTCAGCAGTAATTCAGTTGATAGCAGTAAGTGTATTTTACTTGCCTAAGGGCCTGTGGACATTTGCAAGTTGATAGTTCTTTCATTTCCTCTGGAATATTACAGAAAGCACTTTTAAACACTTAGATTAATAAGATAACCTGAAAAAGAGAAGGTTGATTTAACAAACCTCTTTCTATATATGAAAGCGTATTTACGGAAGTTTTTAAAGTGTGCTTCACTTGCCAGGAGGAACAGGGGTGAGTGGACAGGGTTTCTGCAGCTCCACCTTTATCTGTCCCATTTGTTGGATTTCAGGATAAGGTTTCATTTAACAGAAGATCTCTGGCTTAAAAAAATATTTGAAAATTGCTGTAGAAGCTTCTAGGCAGTTCCTCCATCTTCTTTGAAAACCACAAAAACAAAAAAATGACTTAAATTGTGGCAGGTGGAATTAAGTTACCTAAAATCAAATTACCAGAGTCTATCTATGAAAAATATTATTACCAAGGAAAGCTGTGTCGTTTTCTTTTCTCTAAAGCTCTAAGAATTGTGTAAATTCTTTTAAAATGTATTTTAAATTGCATTTAAAAATCTTTTTTTAAATTTATTTATGTCTTTTTGGCTGTGTTGGGTCTTTGTTGCACACAGGCTTTCTGTAGTTGCGATGAGTTACTCTTTGTTGCGGTGTGAGGGCTTCTCATCGCGGTGGCTTCTCTTGTTGCAGAGCACGGGCTCTAGGCACGTGGGCTTCAGTAGTTGTGGCGCACGGGCTTAGACACTCCACGGCATGTGGGATCTTCCCAGACCAGGGCTCGAACCCGTGTCCCCTGCATTGGCAGATGGATTCTTTACCACTGTATCACCAGGGAAGCCCCTGAAAAATCTTCTTATTGTAAAAATACTAACAATAAAGAAACATAGAGGATAAAAATGAAATTCCAACAACTCCATTTCCCTCCCCAAAGGCAACTAATGTTAACAGACTTTTTCCTCTTTATTTACGTATATATACATACCAGAACTGCTCATATTCTCTTTTTTTTTTTTTTTTTGCGGTACACGGGCCTCTCACTGTTGTGGCCTCTCCCGTTGTGGAGCACAGGCCCCGGACACGCAGGCTCAGCGGCCATGGCTCACGGGCCCAGCCGCTCCGCGGCATGTGGGATCCTCCCGGACCGGGGCACGAACCCGTGTCCCCTGCATCGGCAGGCGGACGCTCAACCACTGCGCCACCAGGGAAGCCCTGCTCATATTCTTGGTCTATTATTCTTGATCTTCAGTTTTCTCTCAAGTTTGGAGGAAAGACAAAGTTCCTTTGAAGTCCACAGCTCTATGATTTTGGTGGCATATGTGCCTAATACCGGAAAATAAAGCTCAAATTAAATCAAGATAGTTTCTAAGTATGTGTATCAGTCCTGTAGGAAATTCTGTATACTGGGAATGCTAAAGAGAGGCATGATTGGCCAATACCCTTTGCATTTGTTTTTAGAAAATACTTGACCTACTAACTTATAAGCAAGTGGGCAGTCACAACAGTCATAACAGCCATGTCCCTGGACTTATGTCAAGCCTCATTCTTCTATTGAAATCTGTACTTGAGTCAGAGAACTTTGATTAAACTCACATTATTTACTGAATTTATGAAGTCTATAAAATTTTACCATTTGAAAAAAATACATTTTTTTCTAATATGGTTTACAGGTTGTGTATCAGTCTGAATAAAGCAATATCCTGATTGAGAGGCAAGAAAAAAAACTTGAAAAAACTTGGTTCTGTGTATAGGCCCTTTTACTGTTTATTTAAAATGTACCTTACCTTCCTAGTTCTCAGTATAATTTTCTGATATACAAAAATCTCTCAAACCATCTAAGTTTAACTGGATTTTTTTTTAAATGAAAAGCTTCTTAATTCTTAGAATCTTAAGTCACATTTAAGTGGCAAGTTGTCACCTAGCCAGTTAACTGATAATTCAGAATATGTAAACAATATTTGTCAAGAGAATAGAATAAAAGTTCTTATTTCATTCATTTTGTTACCAATGTTGTGCAACTTAAATGGATTAGTAAGAATTTTTTGTTTGTAATAAACTCTATAACATTGATAACAATGGAAAAAAGTAGAGCTGAACAAAAGATAGAAAATTTTAATATTTATATTTGCTTGTGGAATGTGTTTTCAAACTTATAATTAACTATGGGTATATACAAGTAGAATTTTAAACAAAATATAACAAAAATGTAAAATTATAATGCAGTGACTTGATAGAAAGGACATGAAGTCAAAGATATAGATTAAAGAACTATCTCATTTCACAAATTTTTATAGTTTTACTATGGGGCTTGGCGGATACTGGCTGTGTTCACTGAGAAAAGTTATTTAGCTTCTCTAAGTTTTAGTTTTCTTATTTAAATATGAAAGAGATTGGACAAGGTAATTTCTAAAGGTCTTTCCAACTTTTATTATTCCATTAAATTATGAGTGATTTTTAGCTGCTTAAAAGCCATCTAGTTTCTCCATATTTCCTCACTTTTTAACTTTTCCATCTCAGACACCTAGCATCTCACATCGATTCTTAACTCTGTTGAAGCTTTACTGGACCCAAAGACTTTTAAAGACTTCCATGAACACAATAAAAAAAATAATTAGGGTCCATTAACTATAGTATATCATTTAACTAGCATTGTTGAAAAACAAAGCATTTCATTTAAATTAATTTTATTGGTAACTGACACCTATTTTACTGAATGCAACATTTTTGTTTAACATTCGCTTTAAAGAAAAGCTCTAAAAATTTGCCAACACAGAATGCTAGGTTTGAATATTTATGAACCATCCAGGCAACTTGAAAAGAATTAAAGTGATCTTCTTAAGGAGTATAGTTTTTGAGTTCACATTTTGATGCATATATAAATAAACAAATTCTAGAGAAAAAAAAAAAAGAAAAGCTCTAAACTGTACTGTATATTTTAATGCCGTTTAAAACAAAATATTTCCACTTAATTTTTTTCTTTTCATTTTCTTAAAGATGTAGAATCACCTTTCTAAACATCTGTTATTATACAGGGGCTCCTTCAAGGCCAATTCAGGTATGAAAATTCTTACTAAGGATTTATTTGGTGGCAAGTGACAGAAACCCAACTCAAACCGGTAAGAAATGTATTGGCTCACCTAACTGAAAAGCAGCTGCTTTCAGCGGTACGAGCAATGCTTTTATTATTGCTTTTTATTATTTATTATTGCTTTTATTATTTTTTTATTATTGATTATTAATTTAGAGCTTTCTCTTTCTGTCTTTCCATACTAAGACTCTGCTTTGTTCTGTGATTAGTTACCTCATTCTTTAGAAGGCTTTTCTTGTATGTTACAATGATTGTCAACAGCAAGTCTGGGCTTAGCAACCCCGACAGAAAGAAAACTCTTTCTTAATGGTTCCAGTAAACACCCTAAACCTGACTCTCATTGGCCAACTGTGGGTCACATGCTCATGCCTGAACTGGTCAAGGTGACCAGGGAAGGAGTTCCCTCGCTGGCCAAGTGTGTTCTCATCTCTGGAGCATTGGTGGAGCATGGGGATTAGAGAGGGAAGGATAAGAGTCTCACATGAGCCATATGTATGGGGAATAGAGGAGGCATGGATTCCACAAAAGAAAATTAGTGTGCTATCACCAAAAAAAGGGGGGAGAAGCATGCTTGGCTGGCCAAAACTATAAATATCCCCTATGAAAAAGACATTTATTCCCACATTCTGTAGCATTAGATTGCAATCTTTTCCATCTCTTTCATTGTCAGCTGTCACTCACGCTGCTCTCAATTTGTCTCTATCACAATCTCTTCCTACATTTTAATGTATAACATCATAAGAGGGTTTGGAAGTCAGATGAGCAAAATCATTAGAATTGTTTTCAAAATAAGAGTTAATGCACTCTGAGAACTTGAGAGCCTCTCTATGAGTAAGGAGTATAAACTTTCTACTTTTTTTTTTTTTTTTTTTTTGCGCGGTACGCGGGCCTTTCGTTGTTGTGGCCTCTCCCGTTGCGGAACACAAGCTCCGGACGCGCAGGCTCAGCGGCCATAGCTCACGGGCCCAGCCGCTCCGCGGCACGTGGGATCCTCCCAGACCAGGGCACGAACTCGTGTCCCCCGTATGGCAGGCGGACTGTCAACCACTGCACCACCAGGGAAGCCCTAAACTTTCTACTTTTTAATGGACTTCATGATTTTTCTTACAGTCCTTAAAAAGCTCATTTTTCCATATTTTCTGATTTCTTTACCTTCTTCTGCCTTCTTAATGGCGGATATACTATTGTAAATTTGTAAATATTGTAAATTTCAAGACCCAGTGACTATGAACAATAAATGCCATGAACATGGTTGCTTTAAGTTACATTTTTGTGATTTTTCTAAATTTAAGTTGGGTTTTGAAATGAGACTGGTGGTTTAAGTATTCTTTTGGAAATGGAAACATAGCAGAGTATAAACAAACAGAGCTGACCAGTTGTAAGTTGTTTTACTGGACCTATTAAAATACTGGTATTTTATTTTACCTTTTCTCTCTGCAATACTTCTCTGATCTCAAACAGTACTTTGGTATCCATGGGGGAGACTATGGGAGAATAGGGACATTTTTTTAAACACAAAACTATATGAATTCTCGAAAATAGCATATATTGTGCAACATGCCCAATTTTGATTTTTTATGTTAAAAAGGACTAAAATAACATTAATAAAATGAATTCTCAAATTCATTTTAGACAGTAGTGTTACGTCCCCTAATCAAGAAGTTTGCCTTGAAAGAAAGAGGTTAAAATCATGATCAAAGAAAATGAATGGAATTATGTAGTAAATTCTTCAAGACTGGGGAGACCTTGTCCTGCTTTAAGAGGAAAAGCAAAAAGCATCTCAGAGATTTATGATAATTAGGGAGGAGGAATATGAGTGGCTAATAACCAACACTAGTGAATGCCTACCATATCCATGGTTGGACCTACTCTTGTCTCCATTGTACAGATGGAGAATTACTTACAAACAACCTAAGAAATTTGGTATATGATGGAGCTGGACTTTAGGCCAAGTGCCATGGTTTGGGATACAATGTCCAAACTCTCCAGCCTTGTCTCTCATTATCCATAGCCTCCCACCACAGGCTCTAACAGAGTTTTCCCTTGCACCGCACTGGCTTTCATGCCTCGATGCCTTTAAGACAAGGGTTCTCTGAACCCAGCATTTTCCAGTCAAAATGGCATTCTTTCTCATGAGTCTAAAGTTTGAAGTATTTAAAATTTAAAAACTATGTATATATATACATAAACACATACACATATGTAATGTATCATTCTATATACTTATATTTATTTTATATAATATATAATAAAAATCAAACTGAAGGCTTTTTGAGATGCCACTCTGGCCAACATTGTATTCTGCAAGGAAGAAAAATGATGATGGTGGTGGAAAGGGTATCATTTTCATTGAAATTTTAAATGCAAGCATCTTGGCATTTTGTTAAACAGAAAATGATGCCTTGAGGCAGGGGTCCTAGCTAATTTATCCCTGTCTTTATGGTCTAGCATAGTGCCTGGCACATATTAGGCACTCAAATGTGTATTGATGGGCTTCCCTGGTGGCGCAGTGGTTGAGAGTCCGCCTGCCGATGCAGGGGACACGAGTTCATGCCCCGGTCCGGGAAGATCCCACATGCCGTGGAGCGGCTGGACCCGTGAGCCATGGCCACTGAGCCAGAGCGTCCGGAGCCTGTGCTCCGCAACGGGAGAGGCCACAATAGTGAGAGGCCCGCGTACCACCAAAAAAAAAAAAAAAAAAAGTGTGTATTGAATTAGATTTTCCCTTCTCTCATATAATTTTCTCTTTGGTTCTGACAGTGCTTATAGTTTGTACCTCTATCATAATACTCATCGTACTTGTTGCATTAGGAATAAGTTTGGTTACTAATAAAAAGAAAACTTGGTAATAGTGGTTTATACAATTACTCCAAAGCTTGGCAGTCCAAGACTGACACAGCAACTCATGGTGTCATCAAGGAACCAGCTCCTCCTCCTTTCTTGTCTACTGTCCTTGTATAGGGGTTTTATTTTCATGGTTAAAAGATGACTGTTGGCCCTCCAGGAGGTATATCTACAATCTAGGAAGGAGAAAGAAACATGAGAGGGCAAAGAGTAAACAGTATGATCCTTGAAAGGTCTTGCCTTATTGTTTGGGAATGAAAGCCCTCCCCAGGGATTCCCACTTATATCTCATTACATAGAACTATGACACATGGCCACCTGTAGCTGCAGAAGTAGCTAGGAATTGGAATATTTGGCTTTTCAGCCCATATAGCATGGGAAGCCAAGGGAGAAGAGATTGAAGTGGGTGCTTATGAAGGCAACCTACAAGTCTGCCCTACAGGTTTTTTAGTTACCTCATACAAATTTATTTTTCTTGGTGTACTGTAAGTCTGTAGAGAACAAAGGATGTGCTTTGGTAATCTTTGAATTACCCACAGTGACTACCAAGAGTCTGTCACAGCACTTATCACAGTGTCTAAGACATTGTGGCTGCTCCATCATTGTTGTTGTATTTTTTTTAATTTCAATTTTGAAATAAGAACTAGACAGGAATTAGTGACTCTGGTTTCTCTGAATATGATGGAATCCGTAGATTTCTCTTTGGTGACTCATTTCCTCATATCAACATTGGAAAATTACCTGGAGCTTTCCTGCTTCAATTTGACCCATTAGAGAGGACAATTTAACAGTAATATTGCTGGGATTATTTGCAATATAACTCAGAAAACAGGGTGGGAAGGAAATCATATAAAAATATGGTAAACGAGGGCTTTTTCAAGAAAGGTAAAAAGGTAAGAATTAGGATTATATATTGTAATCAAAGAAAAGATTAGTAATTGAAAGTTAAGAACAGTCTAATTTAAAATATTTTAGCCACTAAGGGGAAAAATAAGTACAGTTCATTCATTTAAATCTCAAATTGCTGTTCTATATCTATACTCTTTCTCCTTCAAAACAGATCCTGTTCATCCCTCTATCATATTCTTAATTATAAATCATGGAGAATCAAGATAAAACAATTAAGCATGAAGATTCAGAACCATCCACAGAGGTGAATCACACAGCCTCCACGTGTCAAGTACAACAGGTATGATCAAATGTAGAACATCCCAACCATTTCCTTAAGGAGGGGACTACATTTCCAAATCTATGATAGAATTGTGTTCTCTTCATTCTCTATCACTCAATTAACAATTCTCCCCATTCTTAAATCCCCAAACTGGTGTAGGAGGTGTGACTGCCAGTTTTCCTAGATAGTCATTAGCAGCTGGCCCTACATGGAGAGCCTGTGAAGTGCTTTGTGTTCCCAGCCTAAGCCCTAGAATGATTCTGGTTTCTTCCCTCTTCATTGCTTAAATTAAAGTAAATGAATGAATGTAAATTTGTTTTCACCACAGATGATTATCTCTTTCTGAATCACTCTGACATATTTACCAACTATGGCCTTGAATCATATTTTAAATAGGCTCATTTTTAAGCCCAGTATTGAAAATCATAATGAGATTTTATGTGACTCAAGCATTTGTAATACTACAAACAGTGACTCAATGGTAAATACTCCTCACATAGTTTGTTCTTATTCTGAGCATTCTCCAATTAGCTAGTAATAAAGCTGTGCTTTTCCTCTGTAAAGTGTTAGCCTTGATTCTAGCAACAGAAATTTGATTTGTGATGTGATGGCTCAGTAACTATAAAAATGTACAGCAAATATATAGTTTTAAGGATTTTTTAATTGCTCTAAACACAGGAGGAAACAGTTATGAACCCCAGAGGTATAGATGGAAATGAACCAACAGAAGGAAGTAACCTACTGAATAGCAATGAAAAAATGCAAGAAACACCAGCTGAACCAAATCACTTGCAAAGACTAAGACAGACATTTGCTTGCCCTCCACGTGGTTTACTGGATAGAGTAATAACAAATGGTATGTAAATGATAAGGATGAATTCAGAACAAGAGGGTAAAAGATGAAGTTGTTATAATGAGAGACTCCAAAGTAATACGGTTTAAAGGACACAAAGACGTTTACTTCTCTCTCACATAAAAACTACAAGGTGAACAATTCATAACGGTATGTAGCTCTGCTCCATAGTCATTCAGGGTCCCAGGCTGACAGGGCTCCACCATTTTCGACACAGGGCTACCAAGAGCAGTGTTGTCACCACCATTCCCGCTAGCAGGAAGAGGGAGAGAGCAGAGGTCAAGGGCATTTTCCTTTTCTGTATCTGAGTAATTTCACAGATTATGTTAGGCCTCCAATGAGAAAAATGACTGAGAAATTACTTATAAACAGAAAAGCACCAAATAAATGTTGGTTGTTATTACTGTTAAGTCATGCCACTAACGTTTGAGCAAACACAGCTCAATTTATACTTCCAAACAAATCCATCATTTTGTAAGTAAAGACCCTGGTTTCCAATTCAACTTATTTCTGCTATTACTTAAAATTGGGGGGTTAAGGAGGGGGAATTCATCTCTGCACTATTTTGATGTGTTAGGGTTGGGAGATGTTTGTCTTTTAGGAATGGATTTGGTCTTTGGAGGCATCCCAACATTATTCTGATATCAATTTGATGAATAAATGGACGTTCAATTTCAGTAATATTGTTTTTGTTCAAAAAGGAAGTTGTGTGCATGTATACTGCATGTATATTGGAGGATGTGTAATATGGTAAGAAAAAGGAGAATGGGGTTGAAACTTCTCTATAAAGGCAAATTTAAAGACAGTTTCAAAAGTTGTGTTGAGGAATGACAGCATCATTAAATATATGGCTTCCCCCAGTAAATATGTTGAAGAATGTAACATGTTTGATCTAGAAGTTATATTTACTGAAAAATCAGGCTCACTTCTTTATACATATACTTCATTTGTGAGCTCTGAAAAACATTTTTATCATTCGCCACTGGGACAATGGAAGCCAAGTATGATACGTTATATTGTACTTCAGGCTCTAAATATGTTTTTAATGAAATTAGGTAAGTTTCTAAACCAGCATGAGAAAAAAGTCTCAAACTTTACTTAAAACATGTAGAGAAAACCAGGTTCCGGAACATACACTAGTTGAGAAGGCAACTAGTTCTTTTTATTTTTTTTAAACTTTCACCGTTCAAGTTATGGCACACTTCTAGTTAAAACATGTACACTACAATGGATATGGATTGCATTAAGGAAAGGGGTATAAAAGAATGATGTGATTTGGAGACTAGTTTTATAAAATTCTATTATCATTGTCCTTAAAGCTGCCTGAGAAATGGGGACTCACGGTACATAAACACCTCTCACTTGTTTTCTTATACTTCCGTTTCTGAGGCTTACAAGACTGCTTTTTCTCCCTGTACTCCTTCCTGTGACCCTTCATCATGCAAAGTATTCTTCTTAAGAAGTAAATCTTACATGTGAAAATATTATTTTTCAAAATTGTAGATAAGAAATAAATTATTAATTGAATTAAACATGATTTAGAGAAACCTTATACATGTACACTCACTATGTATTCAGAATTTCATTTTGAGTATGAGGAGGGAAAAGCGAAGTTAGGGTTTTTTTTTAAAAAAGTAGTATAAACGTATGGGCACCAAGGGGGGAAAGTGGCAGGGGTGGGGTGGTGGTGGGATGAACTGGGAGATTGGGATTGGCACATATACACTAAAATGTATAAAATAGATACCTGCTGTATAAAAAAAATAAGTACAATTTTTAAAAAAAAGTAATGTTGAAGTGGAAAAGCCTTAATTCTACCTTTCTGAATTAGTATCAAACTAGGTTTATGCTGTGATAAGATGCAAGTTAGTAGCTGGCAATTCCTGATTTCCCATTATATTTCAGCCCCTGTTACAAATTTCAGCCCCGATAGCCAATTGGGAAATACTGAAGGCCCCTTTGTTATTTTGTTGTAATAGCGTCATAAGCCTAGAAAATCTGGAACAATTCTGTAAGGGTTTAAAAAATGGGACATTGGACGTGATCTCTAGCAATATGTAGAGGAGACTCAATGAATAATCCTTTCACTTATGCCAGTGAAAACATCTGAAAATAGTTTAAGGCTTTTTAAATATACCTTTTATCTGTCAAGAAAACAGGAAGTCATCGGACACCAAAAACAAAGTATAAGTAGGAGAGAGAAATAAACACTCAAGCTGGCCTTCTCTCCAGAGGCTTCTGCAAAATACCAGTGAACTTGAGATTTATTCTGAGAACCGTGAGAGTATAGGAGGCTTTGCTAGAGCCGCCCAGGTTGGGAGAAGTATCATAGGAGAAGTCATTCTCCCTCACCCACACAAAGTTGGAACCCAATGTGATGGTGGATTTGAGGTAAACCTGCCCTGCAGAGGGGCCCAGTAACTAAACCTGTCTGTCTAAACTGTGGTGCTGGCTGGAGGAGGGGAGAGTCTCCACTAAAAATGGGTAACTTCATTCTGATTTGTGCTCCAAATTCATAGAAAAATAACTCAAACTGAAAATATATCTAAAAGTGGTCCCAATTTGTAAGCATCTAAACACATGGTAGAAGCAAATTCAGATCCTATCTGGAAAAACTCAGACTCGACCTAAGGCTCCAGCAATTCCCAGAGATACAGTTGCAAGGAAGAGCCCACTGTTGCAAGAAAACAAACAAAAAATCATAAATAAATGCACAAGGAAACATCTCAACATTTTCATTATCAGAAAATAGAATATAAAATATTTTTGATATCTGTAAAGAACCTAAAGAGGAAATAGCAAGTATGAGTACAAAACAACTCTTTATAAAAATGAACAGATTTTAATAAGAACCAAACTGAAGTTCTAGAGATGAAAAATGAAGTACAGTAATTGAAATTTAAAACAGTGGATAGACAACAGAGTAAGTGGAAAGAAAGCTGGTAAACTAGCAAGTAGATCTGAAGAGATTATGTACAATGCAACACACAAAGACAAAGATGGGAAATATGAAACTAGGGTTAGCAACACGGAGAGGAGAGTGTGACTATTTAATCATAGTTCCAGAAAAAAAAAGAATAGGAAAAATGGGGGAGATAAAATATTTGAAGAAATACAGAATTTATAAAAAGCATAACTCCTAAGCAAACCAAAAGGAAGCCATTCCTAAACATATACTGAATTTGCAGAAAGCCAAAGGAAAAGAAAGATCTTAAAACCAACCAAAGAAAAAGAATTCCCTAAAAGAGCTGAATTTAGACTTACAAAACAGTCACAAAAGACAGAAAACCAAGGAATAATATTTTCAAGGAACGGAAAGTAACTCTCAACTTAGAATTGTATACATAGATAAGCTATCTTTTAAGAATGAGAATAAAGATGATTCCAGATAAATAAAACTAAAAATTTGCTCCCAGCAGATCTTCATGAGAAATATAGCATGCTCTGCTACAGAGTGTTTCTGTACCATGATTTAGTTTATATGCGATGGTAAATAGGGAACTGTGTCAGTGTAATATGGAGTTTGCATTTTTGTACATAATTTTTCCTGGCATATTAATATTTAACATCATCGAGCAATAGCAGATAAGTACAAAGTGAATTGAACCCTTCCCCCAAGAAAGATCAGGTATATACTTTATTACAACTAAAGATAAAGACTTACTAACTTTAAAGATAAAGCCTTTTAAAAAGCTGAGCACCCTGGGTAAGTACCTTCTTTTGAGGCGGTTAGTTGTTCTCTTAGGGACGTCAAAGACTTAAACTTTCCACGACATTAAGCTGTCTCATGAAGCCACATGTGATGAAGAAGCTGCCAACACTTACCTCAGTTAAAAAACAAAACAAAACATTAACAACAACAAACCATTTGATTGATGGAGAAGGCTACAGTCTGGATAGGATTTGATGGAACTATTCTCTGTTTAGAGCAAATGCTCTCAAGATTCTGCATCTTGAAATAGTAAATGTGGTCCCAGTGTTGAAGTCTGCAAAGAAGAGGTTGACTATGAGAGATACAAATATTAGTGGAGATTTAACTGTGCTGGTACTTTTATTAGGATCGTTGTTGTTTCTGTTAGTGCTTTGGTCACAAGTTTTGAGTTGTGAGTAGTCTGCCCAACTCTCTGTTTTCCATGTGCCTTTCTATTGTCAATGTACGATTTTGTAGAACACAAGGTTTTCAAACAGGGAAACATTTCACATCCTAACAGACATGCCTCTCCTAAAGGAAATACTTCAGGCAACAAAATAATTGTCGAGATGAAAGGTTTGAGATGCCATAATGAATGATGATGAAAGAAAAAGGTAAGTATGTAGGTAATTCTAAGCAAACTGACAATAGAAAAGAAGCAATAGTTAAACAATAAACAATAATGCTTAATTCAAGCAGAACTAAAATACTGGAGTGTGATTGTTAAAGTGTTCTCATGTTTCTGTGAAGACAATATAGATAGTGACTCTCTTTTTATTAACTAATGAATATTTATGGTAAAATTATAAGGAAAAATAAGGGAATAGTTAAAGAAAAAAATCCAAGATAGTAGTTTCTTCTGGCAGTGGGAAAGCAGATGGGCGATGGGATTAGAAAGGGCACACAGGTGGATTCAAAGGCACTGTGGTAATATCCTACTTTTTAAGGTGCTTGGAAATTACCCAGTTTTTTATATTACTGATGTTCTTTAAAACTTACACATGATTATAAATATTTGTATGTGTCTTCATTTTTTTTAATGTTTAGATTATATTAAAACCTGCAGATGACCACTCCTTGGTAGAAACTAGTTTTCCTCGTTTATTTCAGTTACCATGGTGGTTCTTCTGTGGGCTGTAGTTTGGTCAATTACCGGTCCTGAATGTCTTCCTGGAGGAAACCTGTTTGGAATTATAATCCTGTTCTATTGTGCTATCATTGGAGGTAAACTTTTGGGGCTCATAAAGTTACCTACATTACCTCCACTGCCTCCCCTTCTGGGTAAGTGCTAAACACATCCTGTTTACTTCAGAGTAAGTCATATTTAAGTCATATTATGGAAATAATATATAATGGTGTGCCTCTCATGCCCTCTTCCTAAATCCACATTCTTTGACACCATGTTGGTAGCTTAACATGAGCCATGGTGGAAGCATCTTTAAGACAGAACTCAGCAAGTGCTACAAATCAGGGCTTACTATATTGTTAGTCATTCACATCACTGACAAACAAGTGAAGTTCCAACCTGCATTTTCATTGGTTCATTTTCATCTTACTCATTAACATAAACAAAATTATCAACCGATATTCATGGTGACACTATACTCGCTCGTCATAATGTGAATGACTTCTTTGCTAAGCCAGATAGTAGTCAAGCATTTATTTGTAATCTGATTTTGTCAATTCATTGTTGAACTGCAACCATAGTTGGTTATGGATATGGAGTTCAACAATGAAAAACAATGAAAGCATTCTATGAGAATCGATTGGCTCTATAGAATTTACAGCGATGATTGTTGCATATTTATAAACTGTATTCTGCACATCCCTTATATCAGTAAAATTTATGATAAATATGTAAATATATAAATACACACACACTTTTTTGGACAGCTACTTATTAAGCATTTACTAGCACACCATTGGCTGTATTGTATTATCATGCTTATTAAAATAATTTAGCCAAAAATATTCTTCCAGAGGCCGTGAGAACTGTCCAAACATGAAACACATGAAAATTAGTCTTAACACTGGACATTATATCTTTAATGTTTCTTCAAAGAATTCCATATTACAAAATTTTAATTTACCACTTTCATTATACCACAAAAGGCATTTTGTGTCCTTTTCTAACAGATTTATAAATCACTAAGTTTTATTTAAAAATCACATATCTTTCACACATATATATTTGCACACAATTCCTGAGTAAAAATTTTTCCTGTTATTTTATGTTAGTGAGGACAATTAATATTGGTTAACAAAGACCAAAATTACTTGCTTTTGAATTTGTGGTCAGCAGTTGAAGCTAAATATAAAAAGTAGAGTTATTTACATTTGACCATGCACTATTTCTCAATATACTTTTCAATTTTAGGTAAAAATAAAGTTATTTTGCTTAATTCATATTATTTATCATGAGTGCTTTTTGTTCTCTAAAGTTATGAATTGAATTATTGTTAAAATGAGTTGTTTCTAAATATGCCTGTATGCTGTGATAAAGGATTGGCAATCCACCTCTTTTGTAAATAAGATACTATTGGAACACACCCATGCTCATTCATTCACATATTGTCTGTGGCTGCTTTCACACTACAATGACAGGGTTGAGAAGTTGTGAAAGAGACCCTGTGGCCCACAAAGCCTAAAATATCTCTTATCTGACCCTTGACAGAAAATGTTCGCTGACTCATGCACCTAAATCAGTGCTTCTCAAACTTTATCATGCAGAAAAATGACCTTGGGACCTTGTTAAAATGCAGATTCTAATTAAACAGATCTGGGGGTGGAGGCTGATATTCTGCATTTTTAATAAGCTAATCATAAGTTTTCAAACATATGATTGTGTTTGGTTGTGCATAGGAATCACCTCATGAAGGCTTTTAAAAGCTGATGCCCAGAGATTCTGAATTAATTGATGTGGCATATGCCCTGGGCATCAGAATTTTTAAAAGTTCCCCAAGTGATTCTAATATGCAACCTAAGTTGAGACTGCTGTTCTAGGCTCCGTGAAAATACACTTTATACCTCATCCTTTTTTTTTTCCATTCTATGCCTATTATTACAACAAACTAAGTATACCACATTGCCAAATGGTACAGACTTGGGCTTTGAGATCTCATGAAATCTCCTGGGGTGACTGAAATTATTCTGAAAGATCACATACGTTATATATCTTAGCATCCCTTTTTGTAGTGTTGCACTTGTGATAGAAAAAAGTCTACCACTTTTTATTGTAGTAGGGCCAGTAACTAAAACCGAAACATTATCTGAATCCATAAAGACTTGTTAAGACAGAATGTGTGTGATGATTGCCTGTTCTATATTTTCATAAGCTCATTGAAATAATTGCTAGAGATAGAGGATGAAGGAGAATTTTTTTTATTCCCAAAATAAATGTGAAAACAGTTGCCCTGGAACACTTTCCTTTGCCCATGGTCTGGGCTGATGTGGCCACCTGATTTTGATTTGGATATTCTCTTCTTGCCTCTGAGCCCACATGGGCCTCTCCTTTCATTGTGGGGAGAAGAACACCTTTCCTAATAGAGGGGTATTATTCTTTTTTCTCTTAATTTGTGTTATGGAAATCTTTTTAAATATGCAAAAGTTATCAATACATGACCAATCTTATTTCATCTACTCCCAAGTTTTTCTGAAGCACATTATAATTGAAAAAAATTTCCATAATACAAATTAAGAAAAAAAGAAGAATAGTCCTATATCAAAGGAGGTATTCTTTCCTCCACAACCTACATGAGAGGGAGAGGCCAACGGGGGCTCAGAGGCAAGAAGATGCCTGCCAAGTCCATATCAGGTGGCCAGAGCAATCCAGACCATTGGCAAAGGAAACTGATTCCCAGGGAAATTTTCACATTCATTTGGGGAACAAAAAAATGCTCCCTTCCCCCCTAAAACTCCAAAAAAAAGCCCTCTTAACATATTTTTGAGTTCTTGTTAGATTATTATTCTTTTTGATTCCAGGTAGTTATATGCTATAATTAATTTAGGACTGGTTTAGATCCACATTTTAAGTTTCAGTAAGGAACTATTGACATATTAATGAAATATAGGGTTAGTGCAGCATTTTGGGCTTGGTAATTCATCAATATCTATGAAAATGAAATATGCCTGTACCCTAGGGCTTAACATTTCCACTGCTAGGGATTATCCTGTGGATATACTTACACAAACCTACAAACATATAAGCTCCATATAGACAAGGACCATGTTGGTCTAGCTGCTATCTGTATTAGCAGGGTATCATAAGGGTCTGGCATGTAGTAGGCACTTAATAAATACTTGATGTATGAACTGTGCTCATTTCAGCACTGTTTGTAATGAAAAATCTTAAAGTCCATTAATTGGTTCCAAAATGATGGTACTTCCAAACAATGAGATACTATTGCAACTATTATAAAATAAGGCAGATATATATATACCAATGGGAATATATCCAGGATATATTGTTAAATAGGGAAATATTATACAATGGTATATAAACATGCTTTCATTTGTGTCCAGCACACACACACACACACGCACACACACAAACATGAAAGCACACACACACACACACACACACACAGAGGCATGCTTAAATAGGTATAGAAACTTTCTGGAAGGGTACAAGTAATCCTTAACAATGGAAACCTTTGGGGAATGAAGATCAAAAGTTGCCCTTGGGGGCTTCCCTGGTGGCGCAGTGGTTGAGAGTCCGCCTACCGATGCAGGGGACACGGGTTCGTGCCCCGGTCCGGGAAGATCCCACATGCCGCGGAGTGGCTGGGCCCGTGAGCCATGGCCGCTGAGCCTGCGTGTCCGGAGCCTGTGCTCCGCAACGGGAGAGGCCACAACAGTGAGAGGCCCGCGTACTGCAAAAGAAAAAATAAGTTGCCCTTGGGGTTGGGCATATACTTGTCACTTTACACTTGTCAGTAATTTTTAATTTTACCATAAGCATATATTATTATTCTCATTATTCTTTTAAAAATAGTTATTGTAGACTAGTTTATATTTTCACAAATTCTAGAAAGACCATGACTGCAGAATTCAGAACTTAGAGACCTTCTTCCAGATTAAATGGCAGTGATGAAAGATGCCTGGGAGTGATGCTCCTTTACCTAACGGTGTCTGGAGCAAGTCACAAAAAGCCACACGGGTGATTCTTTTCTATTCTCATAGCTTACATTCAAAACATCCCAACACTAGTAAATTTGTCCAGTCATGTAACGGGTGGTGCTTATAAGGACATGGTGAGAAGAGGGTAGTGCTGGAGAACGGAGGGTAGAAGCCTCACAGCATCTGCCGGAGAAGTCTTTCCCTTTGCATGGGCATGAGGTATTATCATTGAGGGCAGGATTCCCTCACAAACTACTCAGTTTCCTCAGTCACACTCAGCTACTTGCAGTTCCTAGAATGTCACACTTCTTTTTCATACCTTGGAAGAAACTGCTTTCTCTTTCAGAAACTTTTCAACTCCCCGGCCTCTTTACCCATTTTCTCCTTCTTTGCACCCCTCTGACTCACCCCTCCCGTCTCAGCTCATACAATACCTCCTCATGCTTCCATAAAATTCAGATTGTCAATTTGTCTTGCTCCCCTAGAGGCTGAAAGCCTGTTGAGGTGTAGTACCCAGTTTTTGTCCATTATTATATCTCTAGTGCCTATTATAGTATCTAAAATACTGAAGGCATTTGGTGAATGTTGAATGGCTGAATGAAAAAAGAGTCACCAGCTGACGTGACAGAGCAATGTCCATTTCATCATAACTCACGTTAAGCCTTTGCAGAGCAGGTTGTGTGGGAGTTTTTTCCTTAAATTATCCTGTTTGAAGGTAAAATGGAATCCATGTAGGTATTTATTGACATTTCAGGTAATCTGACATAGGCAATACTGTCAGGAGCTCTTTGCTAGTTGCACACAAAGGGATGACTAAGTTGGACATTGTATTTTTATTAATATTTATTTATTTTTGGCTGCGTTGGGTCTTAGTTGTGGCACGCGGGATCTTCATTGTGGTGCGCGGGCTGCAGAGCATGTGAGCTCAGTAGTTGCGGCACATGGACTTAGTTGCCCCGCGGCATGTGGGATCTTAGTTCCCCTACTAGGGATCGAACCCACGTCCCCTGCATTGCAAGGCAGATTCTTAACCACTGCACCACCAGGGAAGTCCCTGGACATTCTATTAAAACATTTTACATTTAGAATTTGATCACACTTTCTATCCAAATACTGCATCCTGTTTCTCCCTTTCAGGTTCAGTTATTTAGGAATTATTATTTATTCTAATTTGTTGTTTTTATCTTCATATTAAAGCCTTGTCTTAGCTCCTCTAATTTATTATATTATTTTAATTAAAAGCTTAACCTAATTTCACCTAATGGATAAGCAAAAAAGGAAGTATTTCCTAGGATTATAGGGTAGTCTCTTTCACAGCTAAAGTGCCAAAACCTATTGCCTGTATTTAAAAACTAACTAAAGAGCTGTTTGACTTTTCCATTCTAGGCATGCTGCTTGCTGGGTTTCTCATCAGAAATATCCCTGTCATCAGTGATAACGTACAGATCCAGCACAAGTGGTCTTCTGCTTTGAGAAGCATAGCCCTGGCTGTCATATTGGTTCGCGCTGGCCTTGGGCTTGATTCAAATGTATGAAGTACAGATTTCTAATTATTGACTAGGAATTTTGTTCCTTCACCACTGCCAGTGTTGAGAATCACTGAGCTTTGGGAAAGGGAAGTGGGCATTGTGCATGACATTCTCAAGAAGAGAAGAGAATCTGTTTCATGCAGAACTCTCCCCAGATGATGTTCCCATACTCTTGCTTGGAAAAAGGTGGAGTTACTATGTGGGGACAGCACCAAGAATAAAGGCCCCCCCCTTTTCTCTGACAGAGATGTGGGCCATAGTTATAAATTATGGTCATGAGAGAGAAGACATCATATTTTTGGCATGGGAAGCCCTATATAAGAGTTTAGGGCTAACTGTACTGGCTCAGGAAACTGCCTCCTATATAGAATGAGTCTCAAGTATGAGGTTTTTAAATGCTTTTTTACATTAGGAATGAATTTTTGGAATGTTTTGATTTAGAAATGCATGTTTTGGGGGACAGAGGTTTTCACCCAAGCCTCATTTTGGGACCATGAATTATAAATAAAGCTAACACTGAGAGGGTTAAATCAGCTAGCGTGGGGATTCTCCCATCTGAAAGACTCTGGAAGCAGCCTGCCTGGGTGCAAACCTAGCTCCACAACTCACCAATGTCATGATCATAGGCAAATCACTTTAACTTGAGCCTTTTTAGATGAGGACATCTACAAAATGGGCATAATATTACCCATATCGTAGGGCTGCTATGAGGAATAAATAAGCTAGCTCTAAACACTTAGAACACTAGATGTTCTAAGTGGAACATTCCTGGAAGATTTGTGATGATCCAGATGTGGGCTGAATATTGAAGCAAGAGCGTTTAATGTCATAATCTCTGCATGTCTTTAGAGAATTATTTTAGTATGTCTAGTTTTCTATTGCAGGCCCTGAAGAAGTTGAAGGGTGTTTGTGTAAGATTATCCTTGGGTCCTTGTCTTGTGGAGGCGTGTGCATCTGCTCTTCTTGCCCACTTCCTCATGGGTTTACCATGGCAATGGGGATTTATGCTGGGGTAATGGTTTTTCTTTATTGTATGAAAATATGCACAGACATTTAGGGCTTTCACCGATTCCTTACAAGTGAACACGTAATAGCATTTTCTTAAGGACATCAAAAAATACAACATCGATATCAGCATAATCTAAATATTATAACTTCAAATGATAGTATATGTAGATAGTATAGTATAGTATGTCTCGCTTTTGCAGTGATTATAATAATTTAAACTGTTGAAGAAGTAATGATCTTTTACCTATACGTGATTCCAGACTGGTGAGAGAGATGCCAGATCTCACCTCAGAGTCTGGTATAAAGGATAATAAATGTATCAATGGTCATCAACACCCAGAAGTGTTTTCCTCCTTCTTTTGTCAACAGACTGTTTGATTAGATGGTTCTGCTGTCTCTTCCTTCCACTGTCAGTTCTTATTTCTAATGGTTAAAAGCCATGAGAATTAAATAAATATGAAAGTACTTAGAATTTAGTACTAGTAAGTATGCAACAAGTAAGAAGTTCTTATTTCTCAGGGTTAGGACCCTGGAGCTATACTGCTTGGATTCAAATCCCAGCTCTATGACTTTGTGTTATGCAATCTTTGGCCGGTTATTTAATCTCTCTGTGCCTCAGTTTACTCATTTGCAAAACAAAGATAATGATTGTAGCTTTTTCATGGCGTTATTGTGAGGATTAAATTAATATATGTAAAGTGCTTAAAATGGTGTTTGGCATGTAGTAAGCACTATAAAATGCTTTCTGGTGTTACTACTGCTGCCATTATGAGTGTCACTGTCAATGTCGTTATGGCCTTTTCCTTCTAATCTGTTGTCTTATTTTACATACTCTATCCTGGTAAAAGGCCTAACATCACTGAGTTCCAATCCAAAAAGTCTATGGCCATGTTTTTCAAACCTCATACCATAATGTTTTGTTTTTTAAAAAAGGCAGATTCCTGGGGCCTAACCCCGTTAGGTCTTCTATACCACCCATAAATAGAACTTTTTAGGCAGCCTAAGTAGTTCTAACACAGGTTATCCATGGCCATACTTTGAAAAAAGTGTTCTATAGAACTTGCATATATGTATGTGTTTCTGGGTTGGTGCTTTGCTCCCATCTGAAAGACTTTAGCTGTCCAAAGTGTAACCTCTAAAAGAGTAGAGATTATTATACTTTCAACAACAATAATAATGAGTAAGATACTGTCATAAATGCCTAAAGTACTGTCTGCTTAGTTTTGTTTTAGGCGCTGTATCTCCAGCTGTCGTGGTGCCTTCAATGCTCCTTTTGCAGGAAGGAGGCTATGGTGTTGAAAAAGGCGTTCCGACCTTACTCATGGCTGCTGGCAGCTTCGATGATATTCTGGCCATCACTGGCTTCAACACCTGCCTGGGCATGGCCTTTTCCACAGGTACAGGGATCCGTTCACAACGTGCTGTTCTCTTGCACTCTAGAAACATAGACTGTGGTGTTACAAGCATGGCATAGTTGCTTGATAATTAATTAAGGCAAATTAAAATGGAAAAAGTCAACTCCCAAGATTTAGTTCCATACTAGGAAGGGACCAGTGGCTTCACCCTCTAGACATAGACTGCTCAAGCAGTTTGGTAAGTGCAGTAAGGGGAGAGTCAAAGGACTTAAAGAAGATTTAGAGAAGGACTAAAACAGCTTCTACATGGAGCCTCTGGGAAAGTTTAATCTTGGAGACCACACAAGGGATGAGTAGATTTTCAATGAGCACAATGACAGCAGGCCAAGTGGGAGGAAGAGCGCTCTTCTAAAACAGGAACAGTTTTAACATTTGGTGGGTAATAGCAGCAATGATTTTAATGGGTATCTTTTCCATACTTACCAAGTGTTGGAAATGGATGCATTATGTTTTAAGTAGTAATGAAAAAGAACTTAAGGCATTTTTTTCTCTCCCACTATTATTCAGTACCCTTACTCTCCTTTGGCACAGCATAAATTTAAGTTCATTTTTTAATCCACGTCCAAGAGTTGGAAATAAGATTTGCAATTTCATATTATTGACAAAATGTAATTGTAGCTTAAATTTAGCTTCAGATTACTTAGTGGGAACACGCCTTCATAGAAGGTCATGTATTTTTAGCCTCTCCACCCCGCTGTAGTTATTGTCCCATTTTGGGGGGTTATATATGATTTCTGCTGAGTACCTAGAACTTCGCCTCTTCCTGTTGCCCCAAAGTTGCCTTACATCCAGTCCCTGCCATATGTCACTGGTTAAATTAATCTTATCAAAAACATGGCTTTCATAAGGTTACCTTCTTGTTCAAGAACCAGTGAGGATTTCCTCTTATCTATTAAGTCAAATCTTCACTTTTTTCTCTTTTGGAAACCTTGTTCTGATGCTAAACTGTTTGATAATAAAGTGCTTATTTGCAGATAAAAAAAAACAAAAACAAAAAAAACTCTGCTCTACCTATCCAGAAGTATGTTTGCACTGTTTTCCTGGTATACACCTTTTAAACAATAGCTCTCAGCCTCAGCTGCATACTAGAATTACGTGGGGAGTTTTTTAAAATACTCTTGTAGGCACTGCCTTAGGCCAATTAAATTAGAACTTCTGGGAATGGAAACCATGGCTTTAGAGCAACAGTTTGCATTAGAATCACAGGGGATGGGGAGAGCAGGGCAGGGAGGGCAACGAGGAGGGTCTGCAGGGCTGCCAGCTGTGGACTACCTGCAGAACCTTCCCAGTCAGCAGTGCTGTATTCCCTCTGCCCTGCCCCACTAAATGTGGACTAAATGTGGTCCTTAGGCCTTTTGCTTGGAACCATCTGGAGCTTCTTTTTTTTTTTTTTTTTTTTTTTTTTTTTTTTTTTTGCGGTACGCGGGCCTCTCACTGCTGTGGCCTCTCCCATTGCGGAGCACAGGCTCCGGACGCGCAGGCTCAGCGGCCATGGCTCACAGGCACAGCCGCTCCGCGGCATGTGCGATCTTCCCGGACCGGGGCACGAACCGGTATCCCCTGCATCGGCAGGCGGACTCTCAACCACTGCACCACCAGGGAAGCCCCTGGAGCTTCTTTAAAATGTGGATCCCAAGCCCTGCCAGATTTACTGAATCAGAATTTTCAGAGGTAGGGCCCAAGAAGTATTGTTTTTTAAAACAACCTTACTATAGCAGAGACTGAAACTAATTGGCTCCTTTCTACACATTTATAGTAAATTATTTACCATATTAGCTCAAGACATAGGCTACTATCACAGCTAGATGCTTTTGACAGTCCCACCATTACCTAGCAGAGAGCTATCCTAGCTAAGTAAAATTACTACAGAGGTAATTATTCTTTTAAATAAGAGAGATGATAGAAACCATAGGGGAGGAAAAGCTATTTCACCTCTACCCACCTTAGGTTCATTGGCTGGGACCCTGTAAATCAGACTGACCAAAGACAGCTTAACAAGAGAAAATGTTTACTAGCATGTGCGTGCGTCCTGCTTACACACTGGAGTACGCAGTGGTGAGTAACTCAAGGGGTGGTTAGAATTGGGGCTTATAAAGCATCTTAGTGGAGAACAGTGATTTTGTAGAGAAGTGCAAGACAAAGGAAAAGGACTTATTGGGGAAAGGCAAATATACGAGCAAACTATTGTTAGATAAGGGCTGGTTTCAGCACTTTGTTATGTAGATTCCTCTGGTGCTGTCCCTGGGCTGATTAGGGTTCCACGTGGCCTCAGTGGTTAACTTCTGTCATTCCTGATGGAGAGGGGAGAGGGAGAGCTTTACAAGTTTATGTCCTTTTAAAAGCAAATAGGGAGATGGCAGAGAGCTTATTTTGTATATGTTTCTTCTCAATTGCCTTCAGCTCAAAATAATCCTTATGCCAAAGTGGCATACCTTAGGGGTGGCATATGCTGTACCCGAAATTATAATAATAAGAAACCACATAACTGGTTAGTACATATTCTCTTAGAACAGTTTGTGAGGATGGCTTTATATATTGAGCAATATTAATATAATTTTCTGCACAATATGCTAGCAAAGATTTTTTTTTAATTAAAGTTTCCTAAATCCTGTTTGCTATGGGGGAAAATATAGTTTACTTACCTCTATATTGTGATATTTCAAAGAAACTAAGCAACGAATAAAGACTCTTCCAAGAGCAATTTCAAAAATAATTTATTTTCAGATTTAATCTTAGAAATAACATTCGAGAAGGAGTAAGTCCCCTACGTTCATTGTAGTAAGAAAAGATTTTACTTTTATTGCCAAATTCTTAAGTTACTGTATTCTGTATATATTAGAGCTACTAAAATCAATATGCATTTATTATTAAAAAATCAGGCTCTTAAATGGAAATTTGAATACTAGATCTGTCTGCTCACCCAGCCTATGCATATAATACAGTAGAACAAATTAGACCTGATTTATGAATTTTATCTTTCATATTTTCTTAGTAAATAATAAATTATGTAAATTTATACTGAAGTAAACATAGAAAAAAGTACACAAATCATAGCTTATGCCTATTTTTAAATTTATCTCCAATAATATGTATACCTTTCTTAATGGAGGCCCATTTTATTAGACATTTTAAGAATATAGAAAGCAGGAAAGATCTGTACATTTTCCTTCTATATAATTAGACTCTTTATGTTAATGATTAACATCTGTGCATTTATGGATTTAGAATTCTGTCTCAAGTTTTTCTTTTTATGTTTTTTTTAAGGCTCCACAGTTTTTAATGTCCTCAAAGGAGTTTTGGAGGTGGTAGTTGGTATGGCAACTGGATTGCTTCTTGGATTTTTTATTCAGTATTTTCCAAGCAGTGACCAGGTAAACGAAATAATCTGTGGGTAAGTCGTGCTCTAACATGTCATTGGAGAAGCATTCTAGAACACTCCCCTGAAAGCTGATGTGAATTATGTGATTTAGAAAATGGCCCCCCATTTTAAAACTGCTCATTGCAATATTAGTGCTGTCCATGAGATTTATGAAGAGGGCTGGATGTATAAGATTTTTAATGCAGTCCTGGAATTTTCTTCTCTAATTTATATTCTGTATACTTCAAACTTTACTGTAAAACAAATAACATCAATTCTAAAATAATACAATATGTCTTTTTATTTATATTAATTTTAATATTTTTATTTATTTTAATTTTATTATTACTCATAATAGTCAACTAAATCAAGATATAAAATGGCTTTGGGGGCCTCTTTTTTTAGTATCAAAATACCTTAGATTCTTTTTTTTTAAAGACTTTTTTTGATGTGGATCATTTTTTTTAAAGTCTTTATTGAATTTGTTACAATATTGCCTCTGTTTTATGTTTTTTGGCCACGAAGCATGTGGGATCTTAGCTGCCAGACCAGGGATTGAACCCACATCCCCTGCACTGGAAGGCGAAGTCTTAAACACTGGACCTCCAGGGAAGTCCCAAAATACCTTAGATTCTAATACTATCAAATAGACAGACCTTATCATCTCATATCATATAGTTCAACATTTCTCACCAAAGATATCAAAGTCCTTTACTGTACATAGTGATTTCTTAATAAACAAAGGTTTTGTTTGTTTTCCTTTACCCCCCTCGTCTCTTAGATAAACATATAAAAGTCTTTTTTTTTTCCTAGAAGAACTGGCATTATTTTGAGATTTCAGAGCATTTTGAATGGAATTAGAAACTTAACTAAAGTAGAACTGTACGTAAGAACATTAATATTAACATTACCTGAATGTATGTTGGTTTGAATTTTTACTGTGCGCAAAAAGCTTCAATTGTAGATTGTAGATTTTATGAATGCATGATAGAAAGTTATAGGATTTTCTAATTAAACAGTAAATTAAAGAGAAAAATGATAGCTTACATTTTGTTGTTTACTGTGTATAAAATGATGTGGTATGTACAATAGAGTGCCACTAGTTCAATATAGCAGCCACTAAGCTACGTGTGGCCATCGCAGATACAGAACACTACCGTAGACAATGCAGATACAGAAATTTCTGTCGTCACTGAATGTTCTGTTGGAAAGTGCTGATCTAGTGCACTCCGTACAATAACTCATGAAAAGAGTACTGTTAATATGAGCATTTTACTGATGAGGAAATTGAGGCTTAGGGAGAAATGATTTAAACAAAGTCACATAGCTAGAAAGCAGTGGAGCTGGGAATGAACTCAGGTAACCCACCGCCAGAGCCTGCACGCCTCCAAGCCAAGCACTTCTAAAAAGCCTGCCTGCCTTCTAAAGCAATCAAGAAGTTTAAAAGGCCAAACGGAAAAGTGAAAGGAAAGAGGTACACATTTCTGAGACTTTAAAAATCAACAACAAGGACCTACTTGTAGGGACCCTGTGTAGCACAGGGAACTCTGCTCAGTGTTGTGTTATGTGGCAGCCTGGATGGGAAGGGAGTTTGGGGGAGAATGGATACATGTCTATGTATGGCTGAGTCGCTTTGCTGTGCACCTGAAACTATCACAACGTTGTTAATCAGCTATGCTCCAATAGAAAATAAAAAGTTGAAAAAAAATCAACAATGAAAAACTACTCTGTCTACAGCCTCTTAAAGCTTCTTGGTATTCAAGCATTTAGAAAGAAAAACCAGGAGAGTATCAAATTAAAGAGTGAACAGAGAACCTAAAAATAATAGAGATATCATTTTATCTTATAAAGATATCATCATATCTTTAGCCTTCACAGAATCCCTGTGATGTAACTGCTTTAGGGAACGGGGAAAGAAGACTTGAAGAGCTTAAGTAATATGGCCAACTACCTATGTCCGTGGTGTAAAAGCTGAAATTTTATCCCTGGTCTCTCTGTCCCCAAAACCTATGTTCTTTTTTCTGCTGTTGCATTTAGCCCTGTGAAATTCTGCTTTGATAACTGCAGAGAAGGATAACTGGTATTCCTGGGAGAGGCACCTAACATCTGTACATGTGCTAACTCTACTTTTACTAAGGAAAAGAAAGTAAATGTTCTGTCATGCATTTATATGCTCAGACACAGACGTTTTTATTTTCTACTAAGTCCTGAATATGGAAAAACCAATAGTTAGAAATCAGTTATATGAAATAATTGAGCTAACCAACCTCTCTCCTCCTCTAGGACAAGCTCGTGTGGAAGAGAGCATTCCTGGTCTTGGGGCTGTCTGTGCTGGCTGTGTTCAGCAGCATGTATTTTGGTTTCCCTGGGGCAGGAGGACTGTGCACGCTGGTCCTGGCTTTCCTTGCAGGCAAGGGATGGGCCAGCGCAAAGGTGAATTCATTTTAAGTTCTTCTGCTCATGATCACTTTCTGATCAGATTAATTTTTTCTTTCCAGATACTTTCTTAACATCAAATTAATGAAATTATTTAATCATAAAAGCTATTTTCTATACATCTGTAAATGTATGTCCAAGTTCACACACACACATCTTTTTCCCCTTACATACAAATCTAGAACTTAAGGTCTTTACTTAAAACATATTTACTGGGCTTCCCTGGTGGCTCAGTGGTTGAGAGTACACCTGCCGATGCAGGGGACGCGGGTTCGTGCCCCAGTCCGGGAAGATCCCACATGCCGCGGAGCGGCTGGGCCCGTGAGCCATGGCTGCTGAGCCTGCGGACTCTCAACCACTGCGCCACCAGGGAAGCCCTCCATTTTCTTTATAAACAAATTCATTTTGTCTTTGAAGTTATGAAAAGCCACAAGAAGATACATTGTGACTCTTCTCCCTTTCTTAAATTATATAATATGTAAGCCTATATCTGATGTTCAATTAGTCTAAAATGTTAAAGTCAAAATACAAACCATGGCTTTAGTCTTCAGTTTAGAAGTAAAAATAATTTGATAGAGAAAACTCTTTAGGGCTTCTGCTCTCATTGGAGTTCTGAATACATGAAATATTTTTGAGGACCTTCCTTAAACAACAAAAGGCTAAGTAACCTATAAGTTAATATAGTTGAATTTTGTTCTTTACAACTGTGAGTATCAAAGTCTTAGTTTTAGCTACGATATACTCTAAAATTTAAATTCAAAAGTAAAATTTAAAGATACATGGAAGGGTGGCAACTGGACCTGTTGGGGCAGAACTAGTCATTGTCATTAAATGATAAAAGATCTTGGATGTTTTCTAATATAAACCTCTCATTTTGCAGATGAGAAAAATGAGGTGCTAAGGGCAAGTGGCTTGCAGTTAGTGGGTGGCAGAATTTGAACCTCATTCATCATCTGATTCCTTATGATGTAGAAACATAACTGTTTTTTCATGATAGAGGAATAGAATTATATAAAAAAATCAACAAATCCCCTCACAGATGCTGTCTTTATAAGCTAAGAGGAAATAGAATCTTCACCCTAATAAACATATCAGAAATCATAACTGAAGAAAATAGAGAAACAATGTAATCCTCCTTTGTCGGAATTCCATACATATATGGAAGTGCATATCCTTAAGAACATGTAATTGTAAGGGTAAAAATGTGGTCCAAAAATATAGATTAAAAAAAAAAAGTATTTATTTATTTATTTATTGGCTGCGTTGGGTCTTTGTTGCTGTGTGCGGGCTATTCTCTAGTTGCAGAGAGCTGGAGCTACTCCTCGTTGCGGTGTGCAGGCTTCTCACTGTGGTGGCTTCTCTTTATCGTGGAGCATGGGCTCTAGCCACGCGGGCTTCGGTAGTTGTGGCACACGGGCTCAGTAGTTGTGGCTCACGGGCTCAGTAGTGGCACACGGGCTTAGTTGCTCTGCGGCATGTGGGATCTTCACAGACCAGAGTTCGAACCCATGTCCCCTGCATTGGCAGGCGGATTCTTAACCCTGTGCCACCAGAGAAGTCCCCCAAAATAAAGATTCTTAATGGTGACTGAAAAAATCTGTTAAATGTAAATTCTTAGGTACTGTACTGGGTACTGCTAAATTGCCCTCCAAAAAAGCGTTGTCAGTTTGCTGTCCTACCAATTATTCAATCTCACAAATTGAATCTTACAAAGATTCAATTATACAATCTTACAAATACTTTACGTTGTTAAAACTTTTTGTGTTTTTTTTCAATGTGATTACCCCCTTTCCCCAAAATATGGTATATCATTTTAATTTGTGTTTCTCTAATTACTGAGTTTTAGTGTCTCAGGGTTTTTGCCTGTTTGTGTTTCTTCTTGTACAATTACTTGTGCATATGCATTGCTCATTTTTCTACTAGGGTCTCTATCTTTTTCTTATTGATTGGACATTGTCCCTTATTCTGTTACACGTAGTACAGTTATTTTCTCCTGGTTTGTCACTGTCTTTTTTATGGTTTATTTTGCCACAGACATTTTAGTTTTGCATGGTCAATTGTGTCAGTCTTTTCCTAGGATGTTTGCATTATGTGTTATAAAGTTATGCTTATATCAAATAGGGTCTCCTAAAGAAAGAGAAATCACATAGTAACTGGAATAGGGAAGTTTATTATTAACCATCCTGGGGATCAGTTAACAAGGGATTGGCTTGTAAGATGTAAAGAGACCCCTAAATAATATAGGAATAGCAGCTATAAACTCCTAGGGCTGAGATAAAGCACACCCTTCCACCTCTCCTGGTCACCTCACTACTCCCTCCCCCAGGGCTGAGAATCCAGACCTTGTTAGAGCCTTGGTTCACTGGGTGACACAGAAATCACCATGGTGCCCTACCTACAAAATTTACTAGAAATCTACTCTCCAAACTTATAGGAAATCCACCCTCTAGGGTGCATGGGGAGGTATATGGCCCAAGGGAGGTGGCTACGAAACCACCCCAGGTGTAGGCTGGGGAAAGCTGCTAGCACCATGCACTGCAAGACCCTGGCACTGGAGAAGCCACCTGGACTGCAGGAGCCTTGTGCTGGAAGATCTTGCTTGGGAAGAGCCACAGAAACCAGGAAGAGTTCCTTCTCTTGCAATGTATTTCAGCACCTTCTACTGACAATACTTAATATGGTACCAGCTGGCAAAGGTGAAATGTTTAAAGGGCCCAGCTCCATTTTCTGCAGAGAAACAAGGAAAGGCAGATTTGGAGCCAAAGGGCAGTAAATTAATAACTGGCACAGCACAGCACTTTGTTATACCTGGATTTTATCTTTGTGCGTGATTTGAGATATCCACAAACAGTATTTTTTTATAAAGAAAAAATTGGAAACAACTTAAAGACCTATTGATAAAGAAATGATTGAATCAACTATGGTACTTCCATACCACAGATTACTATGCAGCAATTATGAGGTGAATATCTAGATATATGCACTGATATAACGTCTTTAAATCATATTGTTGAATGAAAATTAACAAAATTTTAAACTATGCAATAATGTAATAATAATATAGTTAATATAATATTATTCATTATAATACATACACACAGATTATGTATTCAGAAGCAGAAGTCCTAAGATTACTTTGTAAAACTCTTTATAATTAACATTTACTTGTAAACCAACACTAAAGTACCTCATATATCTAAATTGTGTTAGAAATATCTTTGCGCAATTTTTGCTCTCTTCTAGCTAACTTCTTATTTATAGATGCTACAGAGGTAAAGGCTATCTCAGGTCAAATTGACTCAAATTTCAAATTAGTAAAATTCTTAGAACTTCTAAATTCATATAATGAAAGTCTGTGTTTGTGTGTGTGTGTGTGTTCCTTTTAGGCAGATGTTGAAAAGGTTATAGCAGTTGCCTGGTTCATCTTTCAGCCCCTTCTCTTTGGACTGATTGGAGCAGAGGTAGCCATTACAGCTCTCAGACCAGAAACTGTAGGTAAGAATTTTACTAAAATCAACTCTTCTTATATTCAGTTGAAATATCTTTAGTAGGTATGTGTTCAGTGGTTCCCATTGTCACAATTATATAAAAAAGTAACGAGCTAAGTCTTTTAGAGCAGTTCGTTAGAAAATAATGTTTGTCAATCTAAGACAGTAAATTTTATACCTTTAAATATTGTTCCTTGTAAAGAAAAGTGACACTGCTGACTGCCATCAATAAAATGCAGGCCTTGAAAGAAAAAAAAAAAAAAAATGCAGGCCTTAAAGTGTTTTTCCAAGGATAAAAATGTTCATCTAGCCTTACCCTGATCAAGGGCCAGAATTTTAAAGATAACTAGTGAGTTCTATAATAGGTACCCATAGAATAAAAATGTTTGTTCATTCATTCTTTTATTCATTCACACATTTGAAAGCCATTATGTTAAAACTCTCTTAATTCATAGCACTTCACTTAAAAATTAATTTACACACATATACTCATTACTTCCTCCTTTCCTTGCATCACAATATTCTTCTGTCCATACTAGGGATCCCATCCCCTGCCACCTCTTTCTGGATCTTACACATAGATTCTTCCCTTTTTCTTATACATCCTCAAATATCCTTGTCACAGTGTTCCTCTCTTCAGAAGTTAAACAGACTTTAATCTCTATTTTAAAATAATATCCTTCTATTCTGATACATGCTATAACATGGATGAACCTGGAAGACATTACACTAAGTAAAATAAGCCAATCATAGAAAGACAACTACTATGTGGAATCTAAAATATGGCACAAATGAACCTATCTACAAAACAAAAATAGACTCATATACATAGAGAACAGACTTGTGGTTGCCAAGGGGGAGGGAGGGACTGGGACTTCGGGGTTGGCAGATGCAAACTATTGCAAATAGAATAGGTGAACAGCAAGGCCCTACTGTATAGCACAGGGAACTATATTCATTATCCTGTGATAAACCATAATGGAAAAGAATATAAAAAGAAGAATGTCTGTATGTGTATAACTGAGTCACTTTGCTGTATAGCCAAGATTGGCACAGCATTGCAAATCAGCTCTACTTCAATAAAAAAAAAAAAAGAAAAGAAATCAACAAGATAGAAAACAATAGAGAAAATTAACAAGGTGCCCCCCGGCAAAAAAAGACAGCTACTGTGTGATTCTACTTATATGAGTCAAATTCATAGAAATAGAGAGTAGAATGATGGTTGCCAGTGGTTTTGGGAAAGGGGAGATGGGGATTTGTTGTCTAATAGGTACAGAGTTTCAGTTTTACAAGATGAAAACGTTCTGGACATTTTTTGCACAAAAATGTAAATGTTTACCTTAATGCTTACTGAACTGTACATTTTTAAATGATTAAGATGGTAATTTTTTATGTGTATTTTATCACAATCAAAATTTAAATACACACATATATTTATGAAAGATATATATATATATATATATATATATATATATATATATATATCCTTCCTCCATTTCACTTCCCCCCTCACCTACCACTCTATCTCTCTATTTCTCTTTTCAAACTTTTCCAAAAGGGTGTCTGTATTCCCCTTTTCCATTTCAGTTATCATTCCCTTCCTCAGTACATTTCAGTTTAGCTTCTGCCCCATCACACAACCAACCATGCTCCTACCAAGGTTATATTATTAAATCCACTGAATACTTACCAGTCTTTATTGCACTTGATCTCTCAGCAGCATTTGATACTACTGACCTCTTTAAAACACTTTCACATTGAAGTCTGAAATTTCATATTTTCCGGTGCCTTTTGAGTCTTTACCGTATGTGTGGCTTAAGTGCTGCTCCTCCTCAAAGTTCTTTCCAAAACCTTCTATGCTTCTCGCTCTTTTATCACTTCCTTGAGCCCATCTACACTCAGTGACTTTGATTATAAACTATGTAATTCCAAAATCTTTATCTCTAAATCTATAAATCCAGTGGCTGATTGGACATCACCACTTATAAATCCCACAAAACTTAAAACTCAGTGTGTCTAAAACTTCCTCTTCATCTTCTCCCCAAACCTTCAATGTTCCCTCCTGGGAATGGGATCATCTCTTTTGTATCTTGTACTTCAGCAACAAATATTTTTGAAAATCTACCAACCTGGGAGAAATATCCTCCAACAAAAAGCCACAAAACTTATCGGTAAAAAAAAATATTGCAGATTTACAGTAGAGCCTCCTGCAGTGTCTATCCCTTTTACCCAGCCTTTTGAACTTGACAAAGTTGTTTATCCTTTTTGAACTTCACTTTTTTCAACTGTAAAATGACAGGAATTACCCCACAGGTTGTAAGGATTAAGTAAAGTAATGCACTTAAAGCTTAGTACAGAACCTGGCACAGAGTAAATACTCAACAAATGTTACTTTAAAAAAAATCATCCTGTAACTTAGCAGTCACTTTAGCTGTGCCTTTCTCAGATTCCAGTAGCCTGCAGCGGCCAAGTCACAATCCTTTATTTTGCACTTCAGGATGAACTTAACTTTACCAGCAAAGGATTCTAAATGCTGACTGAATGCAGTAGCTGTATATTAAAACCAAGGCTAATGGGCTGTCAGTGTACACACCAGTACGATGAAACAGCTGTAGACTGCCACTGTCTGTTCTGATTGGTCACTGCCCAGTGAGCTCTGTTCTGATTGGCTGATTGCCCCCATAATGGCTCATAAGTATTTTGAATATTGCCTCTGGTCTTATACTCTCTGTAAAGAATTCTCAACCACTTTGAGGAAAATAATAACTTTTTCCTCTTCTGTGCCCTCTCACCAGTATGCTTATACTGTACTTACCTTATAGTATATTAATTCGTTTTTTATGTTTCTGTCTTCCTCTGTCTTTGAAGTTCATAGAAGTAGAGTCTGTACATTATACATTTTTGGATACTAGTACCTAGTCCAGATCCTGCCATGCATAGTTATTGAATAAATTCTTGTTAAATAAATGCATGGAAGAAAGTGTGTTTCTTGCTATAAAGCTTAAAAGAACATTCAAATCTCCTTTTAGAAATTAAAATATGTTTAATTTCTGTTTTCAGTTTAAGGGAATATTTTGGTTTCTCTCAGGGCAAATAAATCTTTTGCATTTTACTAAAAAAAAAAATTAAGGGGAAATACCTTCTTTTAAACAAGTGATCTGATTGATCCTTAATATTGATGTTTTGATAAATTATGCCTAGCCATTTTTGTCTTTTTAATTTTGTGAATGTTTTTAGACTTCTGTTGCAAGAGTTCTGAATCAGTAACCATGTGATTCAATTTTTCCCCCAGTATTTCGTTATGTCTAAAAACTGAGTATTTCTTACAGGCCTTTGTATTGCCACCCTGGGTACTGCAGTACTGATACGAATTTTGGCTACATATCTGATGGTGTGTTTTGCTGGTTTTAACTTTAAGGAAAAGATATTTATTTCTTTTGCATGGCTTCCAAAGGCCACAGTCCAGGTAATGATGGATTTTAATCCCTATTTCTATATGATACCTTGACATTTTTAATAAGAGGGCATGTTTAAATTTGGTGAAAATAAATAATTGAAGTTTGATTTATGATAAGATTTTATACTAATTTACTCTTTAAAAGTTTTATTTTTGGTATATTGATTCATTAAATATGACAGCTCATTAAATTTCCTTAGATCACCAGGGTGCAACTCAAAATCCAATAAATCCCTACACTACTAGAAAGCAGTAGTAAGTAGCAGGAGGGAAGAGTTGGAATTTTTGTCAGTCAGAGCTCTCTAGAATAACCCAAAGAGATAGTTATTAACTCTATTCATTTCAATATCTTCTAAGAAGAGAGTGAAACAGAAATAGCATAGCCCATCTTAGTATTTGGAAATACTTCAATGTCTATATGATTGATGATCAGTTAGGCTTGACCACAGTCTTTAATATAGAAAGATTTATTGAGAAATAACTCAGAAGATGCTTTATTTCCTAGATTATTAGTTGATATTAAATTTTCAAACCACCTGAACCTCCTGACAAACATCTCAATCACATGACCCAAAATTTGTACACTCTAATAAACAAAGCAGTAACCAATAGGTACTCGAAATGGTTGAGTAGCATACCTATAGGTATACCTATAGTATAGGTAGCATACCTATAATTGCTCATTAAATTAGAACTGTATAGATCATCATTTATTGCAAATGTAATATATCCCTCCCTGATTGTATTGTGTATTCTCCAACTAATTACAACAAATAAGATTGAATTGTTTCATCCTTGATTATTTTGCAATTATTTAAATGTGTAAATTTCTGTTTCATGAAATGAAAATTAGGTGTTCTTAATTTAGGAAGCTTTGAGGGGTGCAATGTGCTCCTCTGTAACTATATGCCGGATTTTGTGTGGCTATTGGATTGGGGCATTTTTCCAGAGAAGTTTTTCTTTCCATCAGACTTTCAAAGGTGTCTGAGACATAGGGGCTAAGAATGCTGTGAGGTTAATAGAGCACAGTAAGTTGAACAGTTTCTCCCTCACAGTATCTCCAGCCTCCACACTACTTTCAGTAACTTTAGTAGGTAGATATCAAAATAATCGCTCTAGTAGCTTTAGTATGAAAGATTTGTTTCTAACATCAAAATTTGAAATACGGCACTTTCCTGCTATGAAAACAAATTTTAAAATGAGAAATTATCTAGGATGTCTTGAATAATGCATGTTCTCAAAGCAAGTATTGTATACAATTTTTTTTTCTTCTTTTGCCACTGCACAAGAAACAAGACTTTCTTATATATTTTTTCCATATTAGTGTTCTTTAAACTTTTTTGTCTATGACCTACTATAAGAAATATATATATATATATATATATATTTTAATATTTATTTATTTTTTGTCTGTGTCAGGTCTTAGTTGTGGCACATGAGATCTTTCATTGTGGCACGCAGGCTCCTTGTTGCCGTTCGCGGGCTTCTCTCTAGTTGTGGTGCACGGGCTTAGTTGCCCCGCGGCATGTGGGATCTTAGTTCCCCGACCAGAGATCAAACTGGCATCCCCTGAGTTGCAAGACGGATTCTTAACCACTAGGCCACCAGGGGAGTCCCGGAAATATATTTTAAATGACAACTTAGCAAACAGACAAACCCCCAAACGTACACACACATACACATATATACACAATGACAGAGAGCTGAAAGAGAAATATACATCATAATGTGTGCAGTTCTTGCTGAGAATTCATGAAATGTTGAATTAGTTGTGGCACAAGCCATAGCAAAGAGCCCTCAAACACGAGGACTAAATGAGATAGATTTTTATTTCTCTCTAACCAGCAGTGCAGCATGGGAATTCCAGAGCTGGCAGGGTAACTGCTGTCCTCAGCGTATGCCTTTCAACCATGAGTCCAACTTTCACTGTTTGTCATCCAATGGGAAGGGGGAAAGAATAAGGTGCAAGTGTCCATTTCTTTTCAGGGAACAGTTACAAGAAGCATTTATCATTTCTGCTCACCTCTTAATGGCCAGAACTTAGATACATAGCTTCAACTAGTTGCAAGGAAGACTGGGAAAAAAGTCTGTATTTGGACAGCAATGTGACCAGCTAAACTCAGGAGTTCTATTATAGAAGGGGAAAGAGGCATTCAGATATTTGTGGTCAATGAGTCGTCTCTGCCATTGTGTCTCATCCACACTGATATTTTCTCTTCTGTTTCATTGCTATGTTCTGTGCCAATAAGAGGATAACCAGATTGATTAATGTATTTTCCCCATGTGCATTTTGTCTCTAAGAGTTTTCATCATACTTCCCAGTAGATAAATTTTAAGCAAAACATTTCACCAACTCCTAAGGCAAAGAGTTAATCAAATTCCTAATAAGGTTAACTTCAAGTTTCAAAGGTACCTACCACTTTTAAGTTTCTTGATGTTTAACAATTAGCTTAGGCTCTACAGCAATATTCTTATGTTTTTTCATGTAAAATTTCACCATCTTCCAGTAAGTTTCACTGCATTTTTTCATCTTGTCCTTTCTTAATTCCAAATTCCTCAAGACAAAAGAATGAGATGACCATTCAGTAACTTTCAACTTTACTCAAGAGGAATTTAGTATAGAGAATCTTGTTATAGTTAATTAATATCCTAAGTCTGTATTTGCCTTGTGTTCTGAAAAAAAATTGCCTGATATTTTTGTAAGTTTACCTTATGCAAATAGGTATATATGAATCATCATTCTTTCCCTCTGCAAGGGCAGGGAGAGCTTTTAGATCATTAAAATCAACTGTAGTACACTTTGAAAGAAGACTAATAGAACTTTGTCAGTTGAGCAAAAGAACAAGAAATTTGTTTTTGCAAATGATAAAATAATGAACCTTTCTTTCTATGTGCTTGTCTTATCATGCTTCCAACTTTACCTTTAAACTTTTATAGGCTGCAATAGGATCTGTGGCTTTGGACACAGCAAGATCACATGGAGAGAAACAGTTAGAAGGATATGGAATGGATGTGTTGACAGTGGCATTTTTGGCCATCCTCATCACAGCCCCAATTGGAAGTCTACTTATTGGTTTGCTAGGCCCCAGACTTCTCCAGAAAGCTGAACATCAGAATAAAGAAGAAGAAGATGAAGGAGAGACTTCTATACAGGTTTAGAGGTGAAAAGAGAGAATGCCGAATATAGTCATCAGAAAGCTGCTCTCGGAGGCTACTTTTATCAACTAGCAGAGGCTACTTTTATCCATATGGATATTGACATATGTAATGTTTAAGCTTAAAATGTACTAGAACCAAGTGTGGCTATTTCTCTAAACAGCATTTTTAGCCATTACCCTTTCCATCTGGGGGGGATGGGGGTAATGTTCTACATCTCCAACCTGATCTCTACCTTCTTTTTTTTTTCACACACTATTCATCATTATATCTTAATTTTTATAGGGACATATACACTTGAATGTACTACCACAATTTAATTTCAGTGTCCCGTTCTGCTAACCAACAGCTTGCTCTGACTTACTATTACCATCACAGTTTCACGGTTCATGGTCACCTGGCCTCTCATGCCTTGAATTACTTTGGGCTCCTCTTTTCTTTTTTTAAAATACCATACCACAATCCCTCATCAATTTCTATCAATCTCTACACCAGCCTCATGAATATCATATTAATCAGGGTAAGGTAAGCTGCTATAATGAAGAAACGGAAAATGAAATACTTACATAGAGAAATTTATTTCCCTCTTATGAAACCAGCTGACAGTGTTACTCTGCTCATGCAGTCTACTCAGAGACCCATGTCCTTCTGTCTTGAGGCTGTGCCATGCCCTAGCTTAGGACAAAGGTTAAAGATGTCTGTCCCCTTTCTAATCCTCGGGAAGAAGGAAAGAAGAAAGTCCAAGGCAAGCAGTTTATTTTTAAGGACGTGCTGTGGAGTTGGACACATCTCTCCTCTTACATAATGTTAGTGAAGCCCACACCCCGCTGTGAGGAGGCTGAGAAAGTGTCTCTCACTAAGCATTCACATCCTGGGCGATGGGCAGATCAGATTGGAGAGCCAGAAGTACCATTGTGTTGGGTGTTGCCATCACCTAATAGCATCTTCTTGCAGGTTAACAAGGACTATCTAAAGTTAGTAACTTTAACCAAAAGAGTGACTTCTGTGGCAGGAATTTCAGGGATTGCCAACATGCTAGTAGAGAAGATAAGAAGAAAGGCTTATCTGCAAAAGTCACATTTTATCCCACTTAATCAACAGAACGTCTCTGCTTTTGTGTGTCACCCATTAAGTTCCTCTACTCTAGGTCAACTCCTGCCTAGTTGTTAGAATAATCATGTTTAAATAAACATGTCATTAGACTACCTAAGGGTCTGATTTATTAGCAGACAAACATATGAACAAACTGTAAAAAGGGATATAAGTGCTCTGACAGAAGTGCGAATAGGGTACATACACCCTTCATTTAGTTGTTAGACTAACATCTCATATTGAACTAATCTTATCATTAGACTACTGTTCCAGCCCCTTCCACCATGACATTCACCTCTGTTCAAAACTAGCTTAATTTTTATTAAGCTAACATACTACGAAGCCATAGAATCTTCATTTTTATGTCAGCCTGACTCTGGTTGCTTTCTGGGACTGTATTCCCTTAGTGTTTATGTTCTCAGTTTGGACTGGATTAATGTATACCAAAGTTCAGATGGATGAACTTCCTTGGCCAGGTGCACCTTGGTGGTAGCACCATAAACGTAATGCTCACCTGGTCCTCTACTTTCACAAGCTCTGGAACTAGATTCATCCAACAAATACTTACTGAAAGCCTTTGGTGACCCAGGCACATCATGAAGACTAATATTGTTTCCATCTTTAAGGATCTGACCGTCTGATAGAGGAGAGCAACCACTAAACAAGAGATTGCAAAACAGTACGATACGTGCCATGATGCAGGAAGTAGAGGGGCGCCAGGGAGCTCGTAGCAGGAGCACCTTATCAATCCAGGGGGAGGTGCAGTTTAAACACAGCCTCCAGAGAAAGTAGGACTAGGGTTAGGACATGGGGGTGATTAGGACTTAGCAAAAGGCACGTGAGGCCCAGGGGTGCTGCAGTCAGTGCTGGTTCCCGTGTTCACCAGTAGCTCTTCTCCATGTAACAGGCTTTGAATACTTTTTAACTAATACAAAATACAGTTAGTATAAGTAAGTGAGAATGTTGTTATAAATATTCCAGGCCCCAAAGAAGAATTAGAAATGGAAATTTACAGAATGTAGAAATAGTTGAAGAGCACAGTAAGCCACTGCCGTAGCCTATGCCATTTTCAGAGCATGCAGCTACTTCCTCCCTCTACTCTACACCCAAATCTCTATGGCTCTCTGTCCAGTATTGGTCTCTGCAGGGCTCACCATGAAGTCTCAGGTTTGTCACCACATTGTAAGTCACAGCTCTTGACTTGGCTGGTGAACTCAGAGTTAATTTGATACAGTGTTGACTCAAGCCAACCAAACTTACTCCACCCACCCAACCACAGACAGGAGCCATTACTCTAACCTCTGGGTGCCTGGAAGAACGGTGTACGTACCCTATACATACTTCTGTCATAGTACTTATAGTCCTTTTTTCAGTTTGTTTATATGTTTGTCTCCTATTAAATTAACCCCTGAGGGGTGGGAACCTTATCTTGGTCATCTCTGAATCCTCAGCAGTTTGCACAGGGCATGGAGCACAGTGGGCATTTAGTAAATTTTTATTAACTGAGTCAGTGAGGAGATTCTCTTTCAGTATCAGAAAACTACCTGCCACATAACAGTTTAGATGTTAGTCTTCTTAGTCTGCTTGGGCTACTACAACAAAATACCATAGACTGAGTGGCTTAAACAACAGATATTTATTTTCTCACAGTTCTGGAGGCTGGAAGTCAAACGTGAAAGTTGCCAGCATGATCAGGCTCTAATGAGGGCTCTCTTCGTAGCATGCTAATAACCTCCTTCTCGCTGGGTCCTCACAGGGTGGGGTGAAAAAATGGGGATGGAAGAGAGTGTGCAAGCTCCCTGGTGCCTCTTCTTATAAAGGCACTAATCCCACCATGAGGGCTCTACCCTCATGATCTTATCCAATCTAATTACCTCTTAAAGTCCCCATCTCCAAATGCCATCACATTGGGGGGTTATGGCTTCAACTTATGAATTTGGTGGGGGGATACAATTCAGTGCACAGCAAAGGTGTCATACTTCCAAGGACAGTGCTAAAGAAACACTATAAATTCATGTTCTTCAAGATGCCTATTTTTCCTAGGGTTGGTGCCATCAATCTCCCCTTTGAGAAGTGTTTGTTTATTGTCTGTTTGTTTGTCTTTAGGCAGACCGATTAGGCTTCAGCTCTTCAAGTTATTTTCACAGTCCAGTGTTTTTCTCTCTGGTATTAACTCCATAACATCGATTGGACTTTAATGTTCTCAAAATGTCCTCAGTCTTATGTTTGCAAGTGATCTCAGCCATTACATTCTTTAAAAATGGTACTGATTATTTTTGTCTGATTACAAAATAATACATTTTCATTGCAGAAAATTTAGAACACAGAAAAGAACAAGAAAGAAAACTGAAACTAATGTAAACACCCATTTTATTTTGATTCTTTTAAATTTTACTCTTAATGTAAACATCCATTTTATTTTGATTCTTTTAAATTTTACTCTTGCAGTTCTGGGGGTTGTCTTATTTTCAGAACGATATATCATCCACCAAATTCGTTGGGTGAAAGCCAACATAAATACATTTGACCTCTGGGAAGGCATATAGATTGAAGAATTTTTGTTGTATATGATGAATCCTAAGCCTTCCAAAAAATAATTTATTCACCTGGTAATATTTAGATATTCATTTTGCAATGAATAAAACAGATAAATCCCTGCCTTTATGGAGTTATGTTCTAAAATCCATTCATTCACTCACTCAGAATACACTTGTAACTTGGCTACTATGTGCCAGTTTTGCTAGGTGCTGGGGAATACAGTGATGAAGAAGATATTCAAGGGTTCTGTTTAATGGAACTTGAATTCTAGTGGGAGATTGACTCTGAGGGGAATACAAATGTGAATAAGATACTTGCCTTCAAGAACCTTACAAGGAAGCAAGATGTGTACAAATAGCTGTAACCCAAATGAATGATTCAAAACTGTTCTCAGTGAGGAAAACTTCTTAAAGGAGGTGATACTTGAACCGGACTTTGAAGAAAGGATATGATTTGGATTGATGAGTTGATATTAGGGAGTAAAGCGAAGAAGGGAACAGCTAGGTACAGGGCTGGCATATTAGCCAAGTGTGAAAACAGTAAAGCCTGGGGTAAATGGCCGACACTTAAGGTTGATAACGGGAATTAGTGAGAGGTAAGACTGGAAAAGAAAATTGGCACTTAAATCACACCAAATAGATCATTGGCCAAATTCCTATTTTTATTGAAGTGCTTTCAGAAGTACAGAACCATTTATACAGAAGATATTTTTGAAACTACTTTCATACCCAATTTAGCAAAAACTGCTGTAATGAATAAGGTTCTCTTTGTTCCTCAAAAGTTTTGTGTTTTTTTTTTTGCTTTTAATGGCATTGTTGCAAATATAACCAATTTAATTGCTATGAACTTACTATTGACTTTTTTTACCAAAAAAGCTTCAGATGTTTCTTTAGCTGCTTTTTAAGTGATTAAGTTTGTATTATATTGTCTTTAAATAAATGAAGGACATTATTTTTGAAATGTTTCAGGACATTATATTTCTATATGAATAATTTAGTTCTCTGTAACAGATGGGAATTGCTTCGTGCCATTTTGGGAGCAAGTGATATCACATGCTTTAGTTGACTAACTCAAATTAAATATGGCCTGAGCCCTCTGACCTGGTGAGAATTCTGAAACTCTGTTTGTTGATGTGCTCTCCATCTTCCTTAAATTGACCCTAAAGCATTTGACCTCCAGCAGTCCATTGCATCTGGGGCACAGAGCAGTGTCCTGGAGGCCAGCAGATTCCTCTCAAAGGTCCTTCTTCCCAGCTCTACCATTTGTTCTTCATCCCAGTATCCTTGGGGATCTCCTTGCTTTTCCCTTCCCTACCATGAGAACAAAGCATTTCCTTAACCCTATGATCACAAAAGACCTTGTCTACTCTCCTAAAACAAGGAAGAAAATGACTTTAAATCCTTGCTGAGCTGTCTACACCATGCTGAAAGTGGGAAGGGGTTACAATAAAAAGAGAATTTTTACTCAGTCGCCCCAAAAAGAGTTATAATTTGAATGAGATCTTAAATGATAAATAAGAAAAGGAGAGAGGGAACACTCCGCATAGACGGAATGACTTTAGAAAAAACATGGGGTCAAAAAGGAATACAGCGTGTGCAGGAGAAAAAGTTGTTTGGAGTATCAGGAAAAAAAAACAGGAAAGGTCAGTTTGTCTTTCTAAGAAGTTTAGACTTTCTCCAATAACAGTTGTTTTCGTCTATATACTAGGAAGCTTGGGGATTCCATAGAGGAAACTTGAAGTCCACCTTCGGCACTGAGAACCCAAAGCTTCTGGGCCCACCTTAAACCAGAGCAGTTCTGCTTTCATTGTTTCATATGAAGATTTCCACATAAGATTTCATGGTGCCGGGGACAAAACAAAACAAAGGTTTTACACTGATAACAGAATATCGTCTGTTTACTTTGTATCAAGCCCTGTTTCAGACACTTACCATGCATCAATTCATTTAGTCTCACAACACCACCACATCTTTTACAGATAAGAAAACCCAAAACTCAGGGAGATTATGTATTTGCCTGTGATCCCAAAGCTACAAAGTGGCAGTGCTGAAATTTGAGCGCAGTCCTGACCCCAGAGACTATGTTATTTTAAGACTGCACTATATTTAAGTTGACGTAAGAGGAAATATGATCTGAGTTTGACAAGTTACTTCTGGCATGCGCAGCCCCTGGCGCTGCTTTTTGGCTAATGCCCCTCCGAAGTCAACTCCGTCCCTTGACTTTTACAACACAATAGGTCAGTGTTCTGAGACATGGAAAGGAAAGGGTTGAATAGACTGAAAACACACCGGGCGGTCGCGGAGAACACCAGAACCCTCCGGTGCCGGGGCCTGGGGAGACCATGACGCCACTTAGACGCGTCAGCCCCGCCCCGCCGCCGCCAGCCCACTCGTTGCCATTAGCCCCGCCCCGCCGTCGTCAGCCCCGCCCAGAGGCCGCTGTCCCGCAGCCCACTGCGCTCACCGAGGTGCAGCCAACCGTACCCCAGAGCTGCGCGTGGGCTTTGCGGCGGTTGCTGGGCGCCAGGGCTGCTCCCGCGGCAGCGGCGGATGCTAAAGGAATTGTATGTACGGCCTATTTGTCTTTATTCTCCCCTTTGGCACTAGTCCCCTGTCTCCCGCGGTCTTTCCTCTCTGGTAGCCCCCAGGAACGCCTTTCCGTCCCCTTCAGTTCTAGGGAGCGTAGTTCTAGGGGGCTTCTTTGCCCGGCGCTGGGGAAACAGTCACAGACCTCTTTCTCTTCCTCTCCCTGACTCGTGTCTTTACTCCCTCATCCCACATCTCTCTTCTTTATTCTCTCCCTTCCTCCTGCGTTTCTTTCATTTTACAGGTACTCGCAAGTAAGAAAATGTCTGTCAGTCAGGACTGACTGAAAAATTAATTTTATTAAGCGCAGACTATTGTACAGATGGTGCGTATCTGCAAATGAACGTTCGTAAGCTCCTGTGATTGGAGATGTGTTCCAGGATTGGTTGCTGATCCTGGGAAGGCTCACCTCCCTCCTCCCACGCCCCTCACTCCGCCTGTTCTATCACAGTGGACAAGCCCTTTAGATCAGTGCTTTTGAAGGATTAAGGACAGTTGTTGCACAGGTACCACGTGTCAGGCATATCATGTAGGAGTCCTTATAAGAGCTCTGCAGGCCCATAACTGGTCACTGATGCCCCTCTGTGTGTGTCCTGTAGTCTATGAAAGATCAGATGGGGTGATGGAGAGGGAAGATTGGCTTGGGTGGCACCGAGAGAGGTCACACCTCACTCTGTAAATAGTATTGTTATTTGCTATTGTTATTCTGCAACAGAAGTGTGGGAAAGTGACACTTATTACTATCACATTTAAGAATTCATGCACCAGACATTTTAGACACTATCTGCCTATGAAATGGATATTCATATTTATTACCTTCTGTGAGTACTAGAATTTATACTACTGGTTTTGTCAGTTGACTCTATTGTCATAAACTCCTGGCCAGTACCAGACAAAAGGAAAGAGGCAGGTGTAACAATAGCAATATATAAAGTAATATTTTATAGCACTTCTCATTTTGTATATCATTTTCATACTCATCCTGTTTATATAGCCTATGAGATAGAGTTGGTTAACAAAACTCCATTTTACTGAAGAAGGAACTAAGCACTGAGATTGAGCAGTATGTGGAACATAGTACAATATACATTCAGTAAATATGAGGAAAGGGATAAATGGATGAGATTTTCAAGAAGCCATTTTTTTTTTTTTTTTTTTTTTTTTTTTTTTTGCGGTACGCGGGCCTCTCACTGTTGTGGCCTCTCCCGTTGCGGAGCACAGGCACAGGCTCCGGACGCGCAGGCTCAGTGGCCATGGCTCACGGACCCAGCCGCTCCGCGGCATGTGGGATCTTCCTCAACCGGGGCACGAACCCGTGTCCCCTGCATCGGCAGGCGGACTCTCAACTACTGCGCCACCAGGGAAGCCCCAAGAAGCCATGTCTTATTCACTTTTGTATTCTCCAAACCCAGAGGTAAGTCTGGCAACAGTAAGCCCACAAATGTGGGTTAGAGAGGTCAAGTGACTCACTCAGGGACAGGAATGCATCACATACTTTTAGGGCATCTACTGTTTTGCCAGACACTGTGAATACGATGGTCAAAAAGACGCAAGATTCCTGTTCTCATGGAGCTTAAATTGTAATGAAGATAGAAAATAAACAGGTAAACAATATGTGAACAAAGAAATTTTGGATAATGGTGACTGCAGTGAAGAAGTAAAACAGTGTGAGGTGAGAGGATCTCAGGGAGGGGTTACTTGAGATTGATTGGTTAGGGAAGGCCTCCCTGAAGAGCTGACATTTGTGCTGAGACCTCAGTGATATCAAATAACCAGCCATGGAAATATTTGGGACCGGAGCAATGCAGGTAAAGGAAACTTCAACTACAGAAGCCCAAGGTAGGAAAGAACTTGACTCTTTCAAAGAATATCATAAAGAATGCTGTAGCTGGGATATAGAGAAAGTGGGACAAGATGAGCTTGGAGAGATAGTTAGGAGCCAAAGCATAGGTAGGGGCCAAAGGGCTTTGAATCGGCCATGGGGCTTTACCCATGGGACAGGTTAGGAATTTATTTAAAGTATGATAAGAAACCAGAAGGGGTTTTTTATAATATAAAATAAAGATTATATAATCTTTATAATATAATATAAAGATTTTTTAAATATTTACAAAAAATATAAATATATATAAAATATATCTTTATAATATAAAGATTTTTATATAATCTGATTTATTGTATAAAGGTTTATTCCACCTGTTACATGGTGAATGGGTCATAGGGAATGGAAAGCAGCATTAGGAGAAGACCCTTGTGGTAATCCAGGAAGGAATGACCATAGTTTTGGCTAAAGTGGTATGAACATGGATGGATGTGAGATATATTTGGTGGCAGAGCCTACAGACTTGGTGATGTTTTAAATATAGGAGTGAGAAAAAGAGAGAAGCTCCTAGTAGATGGTTTTGCCATTTACCAAATGGAAAAGACTGGAGAAGAAAATGTGTAGAGGGGGGACTGTTTTTATTTTGCTCACCTTATGTTTGGTCTGCTTACTAAAAATCTAAAGTAAGTTCTGAGTCTTGAGTTCTGTGTATGGAACCAAAGATATAAAGTTGAGAGGCATCAGGATGCAGATAAAACTACCTAGGGATAATGTGTTCATAGAAAGCACTCCAATGATTAAAGGTAAAGCAGAGGAAAAGAAGCAAGCAGAGGAGATGGAGAAAGAGTAGCCAGTGAAGTAGGAAGAAAGTCCGAAGTGTGTGGTGACTTGAAAAGCCAAGACTACAAAGCATGGCCAGTGGTACTGAAATGTGATGAGAGGTGAGGTAAAATAAAGAAATCTGACTTGAATTTTGACAAGCATAATGAAGAGTAAATGTGATGTGAAGAAGTGGACATAGCACTGTAGACATCTCAAGATATTTCACTATGAAGAAGAACTGAGAAATGGAGGTTATAGACGAATATATATGGGGTCGAAGTAGGATTCTTAAAGATGGGGATACTTAAGTATGTTTTTAGCCTAATGGGAATGACCCAGTATAGAGGGGAAAAATATCGTATAAGAGAGAAAACGTATATCTTAGGAGTGGAGTCTTTGAGAAAGTGAGAGGGGATGGGATCCAGGGAATATGTAGAAATATATGCTGGCTCAAGAACATGAACATAACATTTATAGTAATGGGAAGAAAGAGAGTATAGGTAGAGATGCAGATACATGAGTAGATTCAGTGATCAGAAGATGAGAGAGTTTCTGCCTGAAGTTAATTCTCTTTTTCTCAATGAGCATAAAGAAAGTATGAGGCAGGATCAGTAGAAGAGAGGTGGAATGTTTGGATAAGAGGTTTAAGGGGTGAAGAAAAGACATAAAATAGTCATTTCGAAGGTAGAAGGCAGTCATACTTGTCTTAGTCCATTCAGGCTGCTATAACCAATAAAAAAACATAGTCTGGGGGTCTTATAAACAGATTTTTTTTTCTCCTAGTTAAAGAGGCTGGGAAGTCCAATATCAAGGTGCCAGCAGATTCAGTTTCTGGTGAGGGCCCAGTTCTTGGTTTATAGATGGCCAAAAGAGGCAAGAGAGCTCTCTGGGTCTCATATAAGGGCACTAATCCCATTCGTGAGTGCTCTGCCCTCATGAACTAATCACCTACCAAAGGCCCACCTTCTAATACCATCACATTGGGGGTTAAGATATCCACATATGGAATTTGAGGAGATACAAATATTCAGTCTGTAGCAATACTAGAGAAACATAGTAGCATAGCTGGGCAGAATTGAGTGGCCATTTCATATTTGTGGCCTTGTGAGTGAGTAGCTGAGATAGGGTGGAAAAAAGATCAAAGGAGCCAAGGAGATCAAGGAACTGAAAGACCAAAGTGGTGGGTGGGTAGACTACCTGGGTATAAGTGATTAAGTTAGTAGCTAAACTAGTCCTTGAACCCAGATACCCTGACTTTCCAGCTCAGTGGGTTACTATTTTACTGAGAAATGGTTCAGATCATTACTATTTTGTGCCACCTACCCTTCCAGTTAACATTTTTAAAAAAAATTGTGGTCTGATGGGTTTTGGCCAATACATTTAAATTCTAGACTTTCATAGGCTGGTGTTTCTGACTCTCTTGTTCCTTTAATATTTAGTTGTTAAATATTTTGGCTGTTTGTGTGTGTGTGTGTGTGTGTGTGTGTTTTGTTTTTGTTTTAACTCAGATTTTTTGAGATATAATTCACATACCATACCATATATACCAAATTCACCTATTTAAAGTATACAGTTCAGTGCTTTCAGTATATTCACAGATATATATAACCATCACTACAGTTTTAGAATATTTTCATCATCTCAAAAAGAAACCCCATACCTTGGAGTTAACACCCTTATGTCCTCCCCACCCCTTACCCTAAGCAACCACTAATCTACTTTCTGTCTCTATAGATTTCCCTATACTGTACTTTCACATAAATGGAAGCATATAGTATGTGATCTTTTGTGATTGACTTTTTTCACTTAGCATTATGTTTTCAAGGTTTATCATAGCATGTATCAGTACTTCATTCTTTTTATGGCTGAATAATATTCCATTGTATGGATATACCACATTTTGCTTATCCATTCATCCGTTGATGAATATTTGGGTTGTTTCCACGTTTTGGCTATTATGAATAATGCTACTATAAATATTTGTGTACAAATTTCTGTGTGGACATATGTTTTCTTGAGAATATACCTAAGAGTAGAATTGCTGGGTCATATGGTAACTATGTTAAATCATTTGAGAAACTGTCAGCCTGTTTTCCAAAGTGGCTGTACCATGTTACATTATCACCAGCAGTATATTAGGGTCCCATTTCTCCAAATCCTTGTCAACACTTGTTATCTGACTTTTTTTTTAAGTGAGGTATAGTTGATATACAATATTACATAAGCTTCAGGTGTACAACATAGTCACAATTTTTAAAGGTTATACTCTATTTATAGCTATGGTAAAATATTGGCTATATTCCCTGTGCAGTACAATATATTTTTGTAGCTTATTTATTTTATACATAGTAGTTTGTACCTCTTAATCTCCCACCCCTATACTGGCCCCCCTTCCCTCTCACCACTGGTAGCCACTAGTTTGTTCTCTCTATCTGTGAGTTTGTTTCTTTTTTGTTATATTCACTAGCTTGTTTTATTTTTTAGATTCCGCATATAAGTGAAATCATATAGTATTTGTCTTTTGTTTTTGTTTTTTAAACATTTTCATGAGTATGTGTTTATTAAAGTACAAAAGCCTACCTTTTAAATAGTAAAGGGAAGGTGAAGGATGAGATTTGGAACTCCTGCTGCCTATAGAGCTGGGATGACAAGTAACAGGGAGACCTGATCTGTAGTCACCCTAATAACAATAATAGTAATTACATTTGGATATCCCTTTATATTTTATGTTATGCTTTTATTTTCTTTTATCTCATCTGATCTTGTAACTACCTTTTTCAGATGAGAAAACTGAGGCTTAGAGAGGTTAAGTGTCTTGACTAAGGACACATACCTAGAAAGTGGCAGAATTACTAACCATGGTGTTCTGACAATAAGTCCCATATCTTTCACTATAGTAGTTTGCCTCTTCACTTTTTACACTCCATTATATCCAAAGTGATAACAAAGAAAAGCTCTGCTAAGTAGAAAGTAATGGCTGGCTGGAGTCCACTTACAATGTGAGAACGTTTTGTATATGTTTAAAATCCAACAGTTAATGGGATTAGGTATTTATCTACCATCTATGGTGTTTGGTAATTCAAAGAACCCAGAAATGATTATGAAATCAGCACTGATTCAATCTAACAGGAAAATAAATGGAAATGGCGAGTCACTGAGAAGCATTTCTTGGACCTCATGTACCACACGTGCTTCCACAATACCCTATAGTGACTAAATTCAATATAAAGAATACAGTACCAGTTACATAGTGCACCCTCAATTAATATTTGTCAAGTAAAAGAATGATGGTAGTTAAACAAGCACTTACCATACTGGGGGGGATGCTGCAATAAGAATGCATACTGAAGGGAGCTTCTACAAGAATGACTTCTTAAACTATGTAGAATTAGCTGGGAAAAAAGCAAGGGGTGTTGGGTGAGGAGGCAACATACAGAATGTGTAAAGTCTTGGGGATGCGAGGCATGGCAAGTTTGAAGAACTACGGTTTAGTACGGTTGAAGTTTAGAATGCCAAGTGAAGAATGAGGAGATACACAAGGACAAGGTTAGCCCTTATAACAGAGGGCTCTGTAAGCTGAGTTTGAGGAGTTTGGACATTTCTCTTCTATGGGATGTCATTGAAGAATATTAAGCAGGAACTTGCTGTAATCACTGTACATTTTAGAAGATGCATTATGGAAATTACAGGGGGGAGGACCAAGGCTGGACGTGGAGAAAACAGTTGGAAAGACCATTATAGTGTTTAGAGGGAAAGGTGCTTATGGCCTGGACTGGGATAGTGGCAATTTATATGGAGAAAAGCGGGCAAAATTTTTTAATATTTAGGAGCTTGTGTTATCATGATTTAGTAACTCACCAGATGTCAGCAGGAAAGGAAAAGGGGGGAGAAGAAATGACTCCTCAGTTTCTAATTTGAGCAACTAGGTAGTTGGTAGCTTCATTCTCTGAGATAGGAAATTCTCTGAAGAAGGAATAGATTTGGTGGGGAAAGGTCTGGGTTCAGTTGTACATACATTGAGCTTAGCTTAAGATGCTTATAAAGGTCATCAAGTAGAGATATTCAATATTTAGGTAAATATACTAGTTAGAATCTCTAGGTCTTCTCTAGGCCAGGCTCATCAGCTTATTGGTCATTGGGAGTAAAATAAATGTCTTAAAAAATAGAGAAAGAGTGACAAGAAAAAAGGGCAGAAGGCAGAATCCCAAGGAGCCTCAACATTTAAGGGACAGATAAAGGAAAGGAAGCTTGTAAAGAAGGCCAAGGATAGACAACTAGAGAGGGAGAAGGAAGGTAGAGCAAGTGACAGAATGATGTGAGAATTCAAAAGGGAAGGTGACTTCCAGTTTTGAGTATACCTTGCAGGAAGCTTTTCCTGGAATACCCTTAAGCAACAGATATAATTTGCAAAGAAGAGATGCAGTGGGAAGGTATTCCAAGCAAATAAGAGAAAACAAATAATGCATAGGAGAGCAGTTAACAGTTTAATTTGACTGAAATACAGGGTCAAGAGAGCTACAGAGGAAGCTGACAAGATGGTTTGATGCCATGTTGTGGAAAACCTTGGATTCTGGACAAGTTGTTAGTAACTATTCTATGGGTGAGAAAAGCCATTGTGTTTGGTAATAAGAAAAAGACAAGAATATAAAACATGCTCTGAATCGTGGAATACCTTACCATTTTATTGTGGAAACAAAATCTAGGCACCTGAAAAGAATAAAAATTCAATTTTTATTAATGAGATTAATGAGAACAAATACTAAATACTATAATAATTTTAATAGTGGCAGAGTCCATTTGAATTGGAGTAGTAGTGTCCAGATTTGTATTGTCCTAATTAAATAGTAATGTCAGCTAGTCATTGTCTTAAAAAATATATATGGGGCTTCCCTGGTGGCGCAGTGGTTGAGAGTCCGCCTGCTGATGCAGGGGACACGGGTTCGTGCCCCGGTCCGGGAAGATCCCACATGCCGCGGAGCGGCTGGGCCCGTGAGCCATGGCTGCTGAGCCTGCGCGTCCGGAGCCTGTGCTCCGCAACGGGAGAGGCCACAACAGTGAGAGGCCCGCGTAACACACACACACACACACAAAAAAAGTACAGTATCTGAAATAAAACATTCACTGGATGGACTCAATAGCAGAATGGAAATGAACTAGGAAAGAATCAATGAACTTGATGATAGGTAAATAGAAATCATTCTCACTGAAAAACAGAGTGAAAAAAAGACTGAAAACTAAAATGCACAGAGCCTCAAGGACCTCCTGTGGGACACTATTATGGAGTCTACAGCCTAATGAGACAAACACAGTAAACAGTCACTCTAATCAATACATGACTACAAACTGAGAAAACTGCTGTGAAAAAAATGATCAACATTCTATAAGAACATAAGAAACTGGACCTTACTTAGTCTATGGGCAGTGGTGGTGTCATAAATATTTCTCTGAGGTCCTTGAGCTGAGGGATGAAAAAGGAGTTAGCCAAATGAAGGGGAGGTTGGTGGAGAGTATTTCAGTTGGAGGGAAAAGCAAGTATTAAGCCTCTGCAGAAGGAATCTAGCAATTTCAAGGACCTGTAAGAACATCAGAGTGGCTAGGAATGAAAAAAATGAATGGGGAATGGTATGAAATTAGGCTTGAGAGGGACCCATGGACTACATTGTGCAGAATCCTGTAGGATTATCATTGCAATTAACTGGATGTTTATTCATATGTTGATATCTTAATCCCCAAAATGATGGTATTAGGAGGTGGGACCTTTGGAAGATAATTAGGTCATGATGGTAGAGTCCTTATAAAAGGAATTAGTACGCTTATAAAAGGGACTCCAGAGAGCTCTCTAGCTGTCTCTTTGTCATATGAGGATACAATGAGAAGTCAGCAGTCTGCAACCCAAAAGAGGGCCTTCACCAACCATGCTGGGACGCTGATCTTGGGACATCCAGTTTCCAGAACTGTGAGGAATAAATTTCTGTTGTTTATAAGCCACCCAGTATTTGGTACTTTGTTGTAGTAGTTTGAACACAGCCATGTTAAATATTTTTGTCTTTATCCTAAAGCCAGTAAGGAGTATTGGGGCACTCAACCAGTGAACTGAAGTGAGGATTGAGGGCAGAACCTTCATGACCCCCAACTTTTAGCAGTTGATGAGAGAAAATGAGTCTGCAAAGAAGACAGGAAAGGAATAAGAAGGAAGATGGGGGGTGGGGTAAGAGAGTGGTTTAATAAGAGTGAAAAGAAGAATGTTTCATCATGTCATATGTTCACTTGTGGATTATTTATGACCTTAAGTAGAATTACTTTGTGGAGTGAAAGGAGTAGAACCTCAAGTGGTAAATATTGCTGAGTGAGTGGTTTGTGAGGAAAAGAAGACTGTGGTGAGAACCACCAGCTCTGCAAAAAGTTTATTAGTAAAGGGAAGGAGCAGCTGAATGGGGATGTGGGTTTCTAGGAAACTTTTATTAAGATGAACTCATCTAAACGTCATTGGGAGGGATCTAGTTGAAAGGAAGTGGGAGAGGAGGAATAGTTGATAACAGGCAGAGAAGGATCATTGATGATATAAAATTCTTGAGAATACAAGAAGGAATATAATCCAAAATACAAGTGCTCTGCTTGCCTTAGGAGGAAGGACACTTCCTTTAATGTAAGAGGGAGAGAAAGATTTGTAATGGAAGTTGGAGGTAAGGTTATCTACTGAGAATGAGGGGTTATATGTGGAGCCACGGTAGTAAATGAATCACCCAAGTGTATGTTTAAGACTCAGAAGGATTACAAACTTGGGAGTCAGCTGTTCATGTCTTTGGTGAATAATGGAAAGGAACCAAGATAAGGTCAGTAAATAACAGTGATTGGGAGAGGGAGAAAGCGGTATTGCCAAACTATACAAGTTTCAAAGGGGCAAGGTTTTTAAAAAGTAATGTATATAAATAGCAGTTGTCAGAAGGAAGTAAGCAAATAAACAGCTATTATGAAAGAGGACTGTAGGGGAAGTAGTATGCTTAAGGGAAGGGCTTGGTAAACAGCTCTTATGAAAGAGGACTGTAGGGGAAGTAGTATGCTTAAGGGAAGGGCTTGGTTTCAGATAGGACACAGAATTTGAGAGAATGCTCTGAAGAGGTTGAGAGTTTGATAATTCTAGCAGAAGTTCCAGAGTGCTCAGTGAAAGGGGTTGGAGGGTAAGAGGCACGTAGAGGGATCTTAACACCTTTATAATTGATTTCCAATGAGCTATTTCTAAATAATCTTAGCTTTCTCTGACTTATTCATTATTTACACCCTATTTTCAAGTTTTTCCTAAGGCCCTTATTTTTAATACTTTCTTTTCTAAAATGGACGAACCAAAAAGTTAGATAGATACTTGATAGATTTTCTCTTCTTTTTTTAAAAACAGATTTAAGTTATAATGGCCATTTTCTAAACATTAGCATCTAAACCCTGTGAGAGCTTTGTCTATGTCTGACACAGTGTCTGATATATTATAAGCACTTTAGTTTTAAGAGTGTGTGCTCTGGAGCCAAACTGCCTGATTTTGGCCCCAGCTCCTTTATTTATACCTTTGTGACCTCGGAAAAAGCACAGACAGTGGGAGTGAACCAAGGGGAAATAATGTATCTCTGACCAGGGAAAAATGAGTGAGGTTATTGTAATTTGTCGGAGGCATCATCTAAGGCAAAATTCCTGGAGAACTATTCCCTAGGAACCAGAACAAATTGAGGTAAAACTGAGTGTTACAAATCTACCTCAACTGAGCTCAGTCTCTGATTTCCTTAAAGTGATTAGCACTCCCCCCCCACACACACATTTATTTCTGGAAGAAGATAACATTTGGAGACTGTATCATTTCTTATACATGTCAAGTTTTCAATAAAATTATTAGCCATGCTAGCTTTTAGACAATACTTTATGACCACACACCAAGATAGAAAATTGAAAATAGAAACATGTTCAAAGATGACCCAGATTTTTGAGTTAGGAGACGAAGATGTTAAGATGGCTATGATTGTAAGACCTCAAACTATAAATGTCTTTGAAGAAAAAATAGGGGGAAAGCTTCATGACTTTGGATTTGGCAATGATTTCTTGAATGTTACACCCAAAGTACAGGCAAAAAGAAAAAATAGATGAATTGGACAACATCAAAATTAAAAACTTTTGCTCATGGAAGGACACTGTCAACAGAGTGGAAAGGCAACCCACAGAATGAAGGTATTTGCAAACAGATAAGTGATTAATAGCCATAGTATTTAAAGAACCCCCACAACTCAACAACAAAAAACAATCTAGTTTTAAAATGGGCAAAGGACTTGAATTCGCATTTCTCCAAAGGAGATATACGAATGGCCAATAAATACATGAAAAGATTCTCAACATCACTAATCATTAGGGAAATGCAAATCAAAACACCACATTGAGATACCATTTCATACCCATTACGATGGCTATTAACAAAAAACCAAAATAACAGGTGTCAACAAGTGTGTGGGGAAATTGGAACCTTTGCACATGGCTGGTGTGAATATAAAATGGTATAGTCACTGCGGAAAACAGTATCGCAGGTCCTCAAAAAATTAAACGTAGAATTACCATATGATCTAGCAGTTCTCCTTTGTACATATGCATGAGAATTGAAAGCAGACTTTGAACAGTTATTTGTACATCCATGTTTATAGCAGCATTATTCACAATAGCCCAAAAGGTGAAAACAACCCAAAGGTCCATCAACAAATGAAGGGATTAAATTCATAGCTTTTGCCCAGTCCTAAGGTAGAACTCCATGTTTCCATTGCATTCTGGTACTTGGATGTGACCACTGGCTTCAAACTCATCATCTTCCCCTGCCACTGAGCAGTCCTGGCTTCATCTCTCTCTAGTTGTATCACCCTGGGAAAGCCACTGACCCTCCAGTCCTCAGAGTCCTCATCTGTTCAATGGGGGGAGGGGTGGTGATATGAGGAAAGCAGCCACATATCCTGTATGTAGTACCTATCTTGGGGTCTGGTACATTGTAAGCACTAAATATATGATTGTATTTATTCATTCAGCATCTATTCATTCATCAACACTGGTGTTAATTCCACAATAGGAAGCATGGATATAGTCCTAACCCACTTCTTGCAGGCTAATTTTCCAGGAAAACGATCATCTCCCACTAAACCGAGTAAATAAGATGCTACAGTATGGCTGTCTCCTTTGCATTTTATGTTGGTGTATTGCCATCTAGTGGACAATGCACAAGTTACAAGCAAAAGAGGAAAAGGGCGCGCAGAGAAAGGCGATAATCCTAAAAGAAATGTTTACCGTGCAGATTGCTCCATAGCATTGTTGGATTTCAACAACTATCTGAAAGACATAAATAACAAGATGTGTTCTGAATATAAAATAAATTGTAAATGAACACTATAGTGTGTTACCAGCTTATAACCTTACAATCTCTAACTTGTTCTAAGCAAAATAAAAAATAAAAGAATCAGCATTCTTTCCTGCAACTGACCGCTTTTCTCCATTTGAATTCTCCATGCCACATATTGGATGGGAATCTAAATCATAAGGAAGCCACTCAACCAGGGGTTAGACCTCCTGACTTCTCTACCTTTAACTAGCTAGGCAACTCTGTTTTCCTTTCTGAGTATGTTACCATTATGGAGTGCTTACCACATGCTTGGGACTATGCTGAATATTTTATCTGGATTATCTCACTTAATCATTAAATTATTAATAGTGAACCACTAAAAAAAAGAGACAGATGAAGGGGGTAAACAAAATATGATATATACATCAATGGAATATTATTCAGCCTTAAAAAGGAAGGAAATTCTGATACATGTTACAAAATGGATGAATTTTGGAGACATTATACTAAGTGAAATAGGCCAGATGCAAAAGGACAAATATTGTATGATTCCATTTATATGAGGTACCTGGGGTAGTCAAATCATAGAGACAGAAGGTAGAATGGTGGTTACCAGGGAGTTTCAGGAGGGGAGAATAGGGAGTTATTGTTTAATGGATACAGAGTTTCAGTTTGGGATGACGAAAAAGTTCTGGAGATGGGCAGTGGTGATGGTAGCTTAACAACGTGAATGCACTTAATACCACTGAAATGCACACTTTAAAGTGGTGAATTTTATGTCATGCGTATTTTATCAAAAGAAAATTTTTTTTAGTAACTATAATATCAGTCAAAGAGAGGGAAAATATATTATCTTCAAAGGAGTCATGGTAAGAATGATAAGTAAATTCTTAACAGAAATTATGGGAGCCAGAATGCAATGGAACATTTTTTAAATGCTTACAGAAAATAACTTCTAGACTAGAATTCTGTATCCAGTGAGAATACCCTTCAAAAGTGAAGGTGAAATTAGCACATTTCAGACAAATAAATAATGAAAGGGTTTATTGTCAACAGATCTATAGTAAAAGAAATACTGAAAACAGACAATACCAAGGTCATCAAGGATATTGAGCAACTATAAAGACAGGTTACAACCAGTGCAGTACAGAAAGAAAAGGAGATTAAATGCATAAATAAAACTTGTATACTTAGAAAATCCAAAAGAATCTACAGACTATTAGAATAAAGTGAACTTATTAAGGCCTGCATATAAAATAAATAAACAAAAATTACTTGTATTTCTGTATATCAGCAAAAACAAATAATGAATTTTTAAAATGATACTATTTTGGTAACATCCAGAAAAGCATCAATGCCTAGAAATAAGCCTACCTAGAAATAAGCCTAATGAAAGAGGTGCAAGACCTCTAAATTCAGTTTAGAGTTTTACAAAACGTTATTAAAGAAAATCTAAATAAGTGGAAGGATATACAGTGTTCAAGGACTGACATACTATTAAGATATCACGTTCTCCCCAAATTGATCTGTAGATTCAGTACAATTTCAGACAAAATTCCAGCAGGTTTTGTGTGTGTGTGTGTGTGTGTGTGTGTGTGTGTATTTGTGAATTGACAACTTGATTCTAAAATTCATATGGAAATACGAAAAGCCAAAGAGTCAGTCCAACTCTATCAACACCTATTATATAAGCACTAATGTAGTGTTGGCATAAGGATAAAAAAATAGGCCAGTGGACCAGAACAGAATCCAAAAGTAAATTCACATATATGTGGTCACCTTATTTACAACAAAGGTGACCCTGAAGTGCAATGGGTAAAGGATGGTCTTTTTAAATTAATGGTGCTGAGTCAATTAGATATTGTATGGGAAAAAACTCAATTTTTATCTTTTTCTCACACTATACATAAAAATCAATTCCAGATGGATCATAGACTTAAATGTAAAAGGCAAAACACTAATGCTTCCAGAAGAATATGTAAAGAGATATCTTTATGATCTCAGGGTTGGCAAAGATTTCTAAAACAATAAAAACTCCAGCCATAAAGGAAGAAGAGAACAAATTGGACTAAATTAAAGTAAAAACTTCTGTTCATTCAAAGACATCATCAGAGTGAAAATGCAAGCCACAGAGCAGGAGATGATATTGGCTATTTATATATTCAAGAAAAGATCCATTCTAGAATAGATAAAGAACTCCCAACAAATCAATTAGAACAATACAGGCAATACATTTTTTTTAATGGGCAAGAGAGTTAAACAGATACTTTACTAAAAAAGATATTTAAATGGCCAATAAATATATGAAATATATTTGTCATCAAGAAAATGCAACTTAAATCCATAATGCAGTATCACCAGAATAACTAAAAGGAAAAAGACAGATGATGCCAAGGTTAATAAGTATTTGAATAATACTAAAGAGTATTTGGTTCAAATTCCAACTATGCTACTTGCCAGCTGTGTGACTTTGGGAAAATTACTTAAAATTCCTGGGTCTCAGCTTCAACATCTGTAAAATAAGGATAATAATAGTAAATAATTCGTAGAGTTGTGAGAATCGAATGAGATAATTCCTGTTGTGTTTAACAGTCCAAGTTGTGTCAGCTGTTACTATATCATTTAATCCTCACAATAACCAATAAATTAAGCAATATTATATCATTATTTTACAGATAAGGAAATTGAGGCCTAGGGAAGTAAATCACTTCTATCTCGGCTTCAAAGTTCTTGCTTTTAGTTACTATGCTAATTGGTAGTTACCACCTACCAATTCCACTTTTGGCAAATATGTAAAGAGAGTTTTGAGTAATTGCCAGGCACAAATACTGCTTGACACAGTATCAAGCTTCTCTTATAGCTCCTAACCTATTAAATTTATTATTCAGACCTCTTATCTAGATTTTCAAGCTCTAATGCACTGTTTGCTCCCCTGGATCCCAAGTCCTGCCATCCTAATCATGACATAGTTGCAGATCTTAAAATAAGCTGCCTGGTTTCTTGATATCTCTCCTTGTATGATTCTTTTTTTTTTTTTGCGGTACGCGGGCCCCTCACTGTTGTGGCCTCTCCCGTTGCGAAGCACAAGCTCCGGATGCGCAGGCTCAGCAGCCATGGCTCACGGGCCCAGCCGCTCCGCGGCATGTGGGATCTTCCCAGACCGGGGCACGAACCCGTGTCCCCTGCATCGGCAGGCGAACTCTCAACCACTGCACCACCAGGAAAGCCCCTTGTATGATTCTTGATGTTACGTTTGCATGCTCCTAGTCCATCTGCCTAGTTATGACTCACAATTTGTCCTCATTCAAGTCGCAGTTGAAATGTCCCCTTGACCACTGTGACATCATGCTGGTTTATTTTCTTCAGTATTTAATTGCAGTCTGAAAATATTGTTTATTGTCTTTCCCTCCCCCGCTACAAGAATATAAGCTCCATGAGAGTAGAAACCTATATTCCCATTTTGTTTTGCTGCTTTTATCTTCAGAGTCCAGAAGAGTAGGCATTCAGAACTTACTGAGTGGGTGAACTTTGTGCCCTGACTCTTGTGTACTGGAGTTCAGATTTTTTAATGGTGCTAACCCTCAGCCTGTCCCTTCAGAACCTGAAACAACTTACATGATTCACCCACATTCCTTGTTCATAGGGCTTACTAATACTTAGCTTCTGGTCTAACAGCTAACATGTAGTCATTCTAATAATTCTGATATTCCCTTTAACTAACATGGAGTTTTACTTTAAAAGGACTTAGAGATCTCATTTTTTCATCAAATTTTTAAAAATAACTTATTTTCTGTTTTAATATCATAAATTCAGTTATGATTCCTTATAGGATTTTACACAGTAATATTTTACTTCATAAAGTGAGACAATATATGTAAGCACCCAGCATATGGTAGGTACTCAGATGTTAATGTACCTTTTCATTAAAAACTTTCATTATTAAAATTGCTTGCCTTTAAAAAAATATAGATACTTGAAGCACATTATTATCAAGTACTTAAAAATTAAAACTTGAAATCTTTAATTTTGTCTTCAACAGTAACTCAAGAATTGAAAGATATTTTTAAGGCAAAGATACTCTCCCTCTACTCAAAGGCAGCAAAGACCACAGAGAAGGTAGAAACAACAGATATTTTAAAATAAATGTTTCCAGAACTAATTCTCCTCTTGATATGGTTCTAGTTCACTGTTTTTTCCTAGTTCGTTCTTATTCAGAATAAAACCTATTTTATTTTACTTGATGTTGAACCCACAGACCTTTCTAATGGACCATGTATAAAGACAGCATGCTTATAGATGTAGGTCTTAATGTAGTTGATCACATTTCATTTAAAGTTTTTTTGGAGTCTCATGCAGGAGTTGACTGACTAGAGTAAATCAATGATGGAAATTAGCTCAAACATATTATTTCAGTGCATGAAATAAAGAACTAAGTTTTTTGATATATGCTTTTAAGATACGGCCCAGGATTATGAACTACTGAGAAGTATTAAATTGTTTTGTGATAATGATTTTTAAAATTTATGCACATGACTTTGGTTAATAACTTTAAAATGAATATTTGGACTGTTTTTACTATAAAGATATCTGACTTGACTGTGGTGAAACGTTATGCTAAAAAATTATTTAAAAATTAATCCCACTTAACCGTGTTTGTTTTCAGATGGACTTATAGTCCTTTTTTTTTCTTTCTTTCAAATTACTTTTAAACATTAGCATGTACACCACAGATCCAAAAAATGAACATTTGGAGGATAAAAACATCCAATCATCTACAACTCCTCAGGTAAAATATTAAAACTATATTGTAACATATGACATGAAAACAATCTGATGCTAAAATTTATTTTTAAAGTTTAATAGGTTTTTTTATATGTTTGGTTTAAAAGTGAGAAGTGGTCATTTTATACTATGAAACCATAGAAAATGAATTCATAGCCCTATACTTATTGAATGTGAAAGATATCCATGATATATTGTTAAGTAAAAAAGCAGGTTATGGAACACTAGTATATTTACATTTTTATTAATAAATAACACACATGTTCTCTCTCCCTTTCTCAGTCTCCCTCTCTCTTTTACATACACGCACACATTTCTAGATAAATATATATCAATATGTTAGCAATGGTTAACTCTGAATAGTGGGATTTGGAATGACTTTATTTTTTTCTGTTTATCTATATTTTTTGTTTTTCTAACATGATCATGTGTTATCTGGATATTTAAAAAATAAATGATTCAGGCTAAAAAAAAAAAAAAAAGTGGTCATTTAAAAATAACTAGTTTTAATATGTCCCAAGAAATGGGCAAAAGGAATGGAAACATGGAAGGGGTGACTATAGATTATTTTGGAACCAAAGAGGCAGATTTTAGGAATAATGAAAATTTGGCTTACTATTTCTTGCCATGTCCAGAATAAAGTTAGTAGTTTAGAGTAAAAGAGGTAAAGAAAAATCTAAATTAATTAAAATGTTGTGCTGTACATTCGAAGCAGACCCAGGTTTTTATTTTTGCAAGTATGTAGAGTAAGTCATTAGACCTTTTGTTGACCTAGTTTTACTAAATATTAATTGCTCATAATTAGAATTATAAATTGTTTATTTTTTCTCTTTTTTTTTGCGGTACACGGGCCTCCCAATGCCGTGGCCTCTCCCGCTGCGGAGCCCAGTCTCCGGACACGCAGGCCCAGCGGCCACGGCTCACGGTACCAGCCGCTCCGCGGCATGTGGGATCCACTCAGACCGGGGCAAGAACCCGCGCCCCCTGCATCGGCAGGTGGACTCCCAACCACTGCGCCACCACGGAGGCCCCTAAATTGTTTATTTTTTAAATAGAGGTTTCTACAGTTCTTAAGGGCCAAAAAAGTCCTTTTGAAAAAATGTTTAAAATATTCACCATTGATCCTAATTACTTTATCTGTAAAGACTTCATCTTACTCTATGTAAATTTATTATAAATTCTGAAATAATAAAACTTAAAATAATATGGTTTTATTGTATGTGACCTTTCACCCACCCTAATCAAAACTCACCTTTGTGTCTTTACCCTGAACCTTTTGTATAGTGACAGACTTTCCAGAAAAAGGTCTCTATATCAGAACTCCAACAGATTAATCATGATCCGGTTTAAAGAACTTTGATTTTAAAGAGCTACATAATTCGTTTACACCAGCTGCTATGGTGCCTCTGTCTCCCTAGTCATTAAATGCTTCCTCTTCCTTTCCTTATTCTGTCCAAGCTCTCTAGCCTTTGTTACCATTTCTTGTGACAATGTGATGTTCTCTCTCCACTGCACTCAAAAATATTATCAATACACTCAAAGCATTGGCCTGCATGTCCACACACGTACATGCATATGCACACACACATGCATCATGATAACAGCAAGGATGTTTGAATATCGCTATTCCATGGTTAACTATTCTGTTCTGTTTCTTTTTAATCTTCTGTTTTGGTTTGGGTTTTACCTTGGGAGAAGCCTTTCAATAGTCTCACAAACTAAAGGTGTCTTTTTTCCCCCTAAATCAGCAGTTTCATTATTAGACTAATTACCATTAAATACTGGAAGATTGAGGTATACCCATAAACCATCTAAATATGTTATCTATAAATAGTAGTGAAAAAAGCATGAACATTGAATTTCTGAAAGCTTGATCTGTTTTTTTCTCATTTTTCTTTGTTATATAAATTTTTAAATGAAATGAATCCAAGTTAAATTATATTTCACCTCCTTTCCAATTTAGTTGCATTTTAATTCTACAAAAGTTTTTCTGAATGATGTTTGGGAGTTAGACTAAGTAGGGACAGTTTTAATTATTCTGCCTGCACTACAGGCGTACTTATTCAGTATACATAAATCACAAATGAATATGGCAGGGAGACAGGTCTACAAAAGGCTAAATCAAGGTGCCCTACAAAATACACCGTTGTTACCTCCCCAAATACCTATTGATATAGAGCATGAATATTATTTTGTATGTATAATTCTCCATGTTCACAGTAATAATATGAATTTAATTATGAAATTTGGTTGTCTCTTACATTCATAAAATTGTACAAGTATATTTCTTAAAAGACTTTCTTGTTTTTACTTCAGATCCTCAAAGCTAGTGATACTAATGAACATGAAGAAACTAAGGAAACTGTCTTGTCAAACACAGAGGAAACAAAACCACAGATGGAAAAGAAGCGTTCTTGTCCTCCACAAGGAACACTGAATAAAACTATTACAAGTGGTATGTGAAATAAGATATGTAAATGGATAGAAAATGAGAGATATATTTGATAAGTATTAAAATACAAGCCAACAAAGACACTGCTTAATCTATACACTCCAGATCAGATGAGCAGCCCTATTTACAAGCAATAGGTGGACAAAGAGGAAATAGTTCCTTAAATCTGTCAAAAATAATAATTGCTTAACAGATCTATATTTTAATGTTTTTCATGACTTTTTATGTTAAATTTTGGAAATTAGAAACAGAAGTGATAGAAAGATTTTTATTTAAAACCTACTTTTGACATTTAGTTTTAAGTAGCTAGAAGGGACATTATACTTCTGCCAATATTAAGGTTCTTATTTAAATTAAGCCCCAGATTTTATGCTGTCTTAAAGAGTTGTGTAGGATTTGCTTTCCCACTAAAATTTTAAAGCATCTCATTGTCACCAAATATTTATAGAAGGTTTTATTTTCCCCTAGATTTCTAGATGATTAAATTTGAGAGAGAGTTTGACTTCTAGAAGTACAGATCTCACAGAAAACAAAAATTAGATTAAAATATGATGAAGCATTAGTATTTGAAGTTTACATTGTTTTTCTTTGCTGCTTGCTAACTTTAAACTGAAAATTTTATTAATTGATGTAGTAAATTCATTTAGCAAAAGTTGCTTTTTAATTAAAATCAGTATTTTTAATGCCCTGAATCTAAAGTAAACTTGAACGTCTGCCAATGTAAGTGACTGGACTCCTTTGTAAATATAACTTTTGCACATAGGTCTCACATACACATCCCCATGACTTTATTTAGGGGGCAGTTTCTATACAGCAGTTGTTAGAAGTAGGGCCGGTGCATGTGGAAGAGAGGGAAATGTATTGGTCACCAAAGATTATCCATTGAGGTTGAGGACTGTGGTTTGCTCAGAAACTAGTTGAGGAGTTTTATAACAGCAAACTTTGATACTTATAACTGGTTTCCCCCTTTGTTTTCCTTCATTTTTGATTTTGCAAATTTAGAGAAATTCATAGGAAAAAGGAGCTTCATGTTTCTATCTTGGGGGTCTATATTCTTGTACTCTGTTTTTCAATCTGTCTCTCTCTCTCCCTCTCACATACACACCCTATTTTCAAACTAAACAAACTCTTAAAAGAGTGTATACTCTGGATAATAGAAAGAAATAGAGCTGCGGTTTGTCAACAAGTCATGTTTAATTCAGCAATCCTGCAGTGTACACAGGTTAAATTAAATAAGAAATCTAAACTTTCAACCACATGTAGAAATCAGTCTCATCACTTTTAATCACACTGTTTATATCTTACTTGGAGGTTGGCTTCCCTAATCACAAAGAAATGGATACTCTAGGACAATAAGTTTAAGTTTTAGGCTATTGCTCCTTTTTTGTTTCTTTTTAGTTTACTTTGAATAAAGGTACTAACTTATTTCAATTAAGTTATTTTTCCTTTAAATAAATGAAAGGGAAGCTTTATTATACATCCAACTATGATTTTCAAATAATCTTGGAACCAAATTTCTCCATTAAAATCTTACCACTAGTTTCATAAAGCAAGCAGTCTTGGAAGTTTAGAGCTCAAAAATAATATCCCAGACAATTCCAGTTTCTGGTCCAGCATCATCACTCCATCCTTACAACAAATAAAGAGCTGAACAGACTGAAAAATCATCAACTCTTCTTAGTTCCATCGAAGAAGTGAGGTCACAGGGCAAATTACTGCCCCCCAAATTAGAGACAGGTTGATACAGAGAATCATAAGTTAGAGCAGAAACCTCTGCGGGAACCAGTAGTGAGGGTAGGAAATTTGTCAATTAGTTGGAAGCTCAGTGTGGGCAAGTCTGAGAGTTAAAAACTGTAGGAGGAGCCCAGTCATGGTGTTGGGGGACATCCTTTTGTGAGTTGTACCTCCAAGAGCCATCTGTCAGGGAGAGAGAAATGGTAACCACTGTGAAATACAACAGAGATCCTGTCCTTAATAAAACCTGCCCTCAAGAGAAACTGTTTTATCAGTGTATAACCTGTGGGGACTTTATTAGCCTAACCAACTAAGGAGAAGAGAAATACCCAACTCCAGCCCTCTCTAACCATACCATACAACCTAAGGGGGTGAAAAAAGAAAAAAAAACCTGAAAAGAACTTGTGAAATTTACAGCCCAGGGTACACAGTCTCACTAAAAGACTGAGGCCTAATCATAGGACTATAGAACTCTTCTTTCCCCCCTACAACCTACCTTCACATTACCATAGGTCCTTTTACCAGCACGTCATGTTCCCCTTTAAACAAAAATATATAAAATGTATTAAAAGGCACAAAACACATTTTGAAGAGACGGAGAAAGCATCAGAACCAGACCCAGATATGACAAGGGAGTTGGAATTATCAGACCATGAATTTAAAACAGCTCTGACTAATATACTAAAGACTCCAGTGGAAAGGTAGACAACATGTAAGAACAGATGGGTAATGTAAACAGAGAGATGAAAATGCTAGAAATACTGTAACAGAAATGAATGCCTTCAATGGGTTCATTAGGAGACTAAGCACAGATGAGGAAAGAATCTGAGCTTGTGGATTTGTCAACATAAACTTTCAGACCACAATGGACTTAAAAGTATGATTTATTAACAGAAAGGCAGCTAGAAAATCCCCGAATACTTGGAGATTAAACAATATACTTGTAAATAACACATGGGTCAAAAAAGAAACCTCAAGAGACATTTCTAAATATTTTGAATCAAATGAAAATAAAAATACAAGCTATCAAAGTTTGTGAGATGCACTGAAAGCAGCACTTAGAGGGAAAATTATAGCATTGAATGCATATATTAGAAAAGAAGAAAGGTATAAAATCAGTTATCCAAGCTTCCACCTTAGGAAACTAGAAAAAGAAGCAAAATAAATTCAAAGTAAGCAAAGGAAAAGAAATAATAAAAATTAGAGCAGATATCAATAAAATTGAAAACAAGAAATAGAGAAAATCAATGAAACCAAAAGCTTGTTCTTTGAAAAGATCAGTAAAATTGATTGCCTCCAGCTAGGCTAACTAAGAAAAAAGAAAACATAAATCACACATCAGAAATGAGAGAGGGAACATCACTACAGATTCCATGGGCATTAAAATGATAATAAAGGAACATCATAAACAACTCTATGTCCACAAATCTGATAGTTTAGAAGAAGTGGACCAATTCCTTGAAAGACCCAATCTACCAAAATGCATACAAGAAGAAACAGATAACCTGAATAAGACTATACCAGTAAAAGAAATTGAATCAACCATTAATAACCTCCCAAAACAGAAAGTATCAGACTCAGATGATTTCACTTGTGAATTCTACTAACTATTTAAGAAAGAAATTATATCAATTTTCTACAATCTATTCCAGAAGATAGAAGCAGAGGGTAGCTTGCCAACTCATTTTATGAGTCTAGTATTACTTTCATACCAAAACTAAAGACATTAGAAGGGGAAAACGAACCAAAATCTCTGATGAACATAGATGCAGAAATTCTCAATTTGTTGTAATTCTCTATATTAGCAAATAGAAGTCAACAACATATAAAAAGAAGTATACTTTACAACCTTGTGGGATTTATCCTTGATATGCAAGGTTGGTTCACATTTGAAAATGAATTAATGTAATCCATCACATCAACAAGCTAAAGAAGAAAAATCACATGATTATATCAACAGATGCAGGAAAAGCATTTGACAAAATCCAATACTCATTCATGATAAAAACTTCAGCAAATTACAAGTTCTTTGTCAACTTGACAAAGAACATCAATTAAAAATCTATAGCTGCCGTCGTACTTAATTGTGAGGAAATAGCTTTCCCAGTAAGATCAGGGACAAGAACATGATGCCCTCTCTCGCCACTCCTTTTCAATATTGTACTGGAAGTCCTAGCTAATATAGTAAGACAAGAAAAGGGTATAAAAGGCATACAGACCGGGAAAGAAGATATAAAACGCCTTTGTTCACACATGATATGATTGTCTATGTAGAAAATCTAAAGAATCTAGAGGAAAAAATCTGCAACAACTAAAAAGTGAGTATAATAAGGTTGCAGGATACAAGGTTAGTATACAAAAGTCAGGGTTTTTTTTCCTATTTACCAATAATGAACAAATGGAATTTGAAATGAAAAACGTATCACCATTTACACTAGTACTCCCCAAATGAAATACCTTCATATAAATCTAACAAAATGTGTACAATATCTATATGAGGAAAACTGCAAAATTCTGAAGAAAGAAATTTAAAAACGAAATAAGTGTATAGATTTTACACATTCATGGAAGACTCAATATTGTCAAGAAATTAGTTCATCTCAACTCGATCTATAGATTCAATGCAACTCCAATTAAAATCCCCACACGTTGTTTCATGGTGTCGACAAATTCATTCTAAAGTTTATATAGATATTGCAAAGACCAAGAATAACTAACACAATATTGAAGGAGAAAAATTCAAAATTGAAGAACTGACACTACTCCCCTACAAGTCTTACTATAAACCTACAATAATCAAGAGAGTATAATTTGGTGAACAGGATGTAAATATATTAATGGAACAGAATAGAGAGCTCAGAAATAGATAAACATAGTCAGCTGAGCTTTGACAAAGGAGCAAAGGCAACCCAATGGAAGAAAGGTAGTCTGGTGCTAGATCTACTGGATATACACATGCAAAACAAATTAATCTAGATCAGACCTTATGCCCTTCATAAAAATTAACTCAAAGTGGGACATAGACCTAAGTGTAAAATGCAAAACTGTGAAACTCATAGAAGTTAGCATAGGAGAAAATCTAGATGACCTTAGTTATGGTGATTACTTAAAAACAAAACAAAACAGGAAAGGCACAATCCATGAAAGAAATAATTGATTAGCTGAACTTATTTAACATTAAAAACTTCCACTCTGTGAAAGGCAATGTCAAGAGAATGAGCACACAAGCCACAAACTGGGAGAAACTATTTACAAAACACACAACTGATAAAGAACTATCCAAAATATACCAAGAACTTTTAGAACTCAACAATAAGAAAACAGACAACCTGATTAAAAATGGGCAAAAGACCTTGAAAGGCACCTCACTGAAGAAAATATACAGATGGCAAATAAGCATATAAAAATGTTCTCAACATCATATGTCATTAGGGAATTGCAAATTAAAACAACAAAGTACCACTGCATATCCATTAGAATGGCCAGAAGTCCCAAACACTGACACCAGATGCTGGTGAGGATTTGGAGCAACAGGAACTCTCATTCATTGCTGCTAAGAATACAAAATAGCACAGCCAATTTGGAAGACAGTTTGGCAGTTTCTTACAAAACTAAATATACTCTAACCATATGATTCGGTAGTCACTCTCCTTGATATTATTTACACAAATGGGCTAAAAATTTATGCCCACAAAAACCTGCACACAAATGTTTATAGCAGTTTTGTCCATAACTGCCAAAATTTGGGGGCGGGGGGTGCTTACACTGTTTGTTGTATCATACTCCTGTTTTTTTCCAAACTCTCCATCATCTCCTAAAATTTTTGTTGTTAATAGTACTTTATTGAATTATAGTCAACATACCACAAAGTACACAGATCTTAAGTGTACACAGCTCAATGAATGTAGACAAATGTATACATTTGTCGAAAACCATCGCTCACATCAAGATAACATAGAGAGGTCTTGCAACAGTATGACTTTCTTTATCCCTCTTCTGCCCTTGTGCTAGATTCATCATATATTTTACTTCTACATTCTTATTATTTTTGCTTTAAAAAAACAAAAGTCTTTGTTTTAAGTTTTAAAAAAATTCCCTTATATTTGTTCACATGTTTACATTCTCTAGTTCTCTACATTTCTTTCTGGCAATCTGGGCTTCCATGTGGGATTCTTTCCCTTCAGCCTAAAAAACTTCCTTTAATGTTTCTTGTTGTGTAATTGTGCTAGTAATTAATTCTCTCAGCTTTTATTTGTCTGAAAATATCTAATTTGGCCTTTTTAAAAATTGAAGTACATTTGACATATAACAGTTTCAGGTGCATAACATAATGATTTGATATTTGTAAATATTGCAAAATGATCACCACAATAAGTCGATCATTCATGGTTAAAAATTCTTTTTTGTGATGAGAGCTTTTAAGATCTACTCTTAGCAACTTTCAAATATACAATACGGTGTTCCTAACTATAGTCACCATGCTGTATATTACTTCCTCATGACTTATTTTGTAACTGCAGGTTTGAACCTTTTGACCCCCTTCACCCATTTACCCACCCTCTTACCCTCTGCCTCTGGCAACCGTCAGTCTGTTCTCTACATCCATGAACTTGACTGTTTTTTTTTTTAATTCCACATAAAAGAGAGATTATATGGTATTTGTCTTTCTCTGTCTGACTTATTTCTCTTAGCATAGTGCCCTCAAGGTCGGTCCATCTATGTTGTAGCAAATGTCAAGATTTTTCTCCTTTTTTATGGCTGAATAATATTTCATTATATATACATATATATACTATATATAGTACTATATATATATGTATATGTATCTACCATTTTTAATCCATTTATTCATTGATGAACATTTAAGATGTTTCCATATCTTGGCTGTTGTAAATAATGTTGCTATGGACAGGGGGATGCTTACATATTTTTGAATTAGTGTTTTCTTTGGAAAAATACCCAGAAGTAGAATTACTGGATCCTATGGTAGTTCTAGTTTTAATTTTTGAGGAACCTCCATTCTGTTTTTCATAGTGGCTACATCAATATACATTCCCACTGACAGTGCATGAGGGTTCCTTTTTCTCCACATCCTTGCCAACATTTATTACTTGTGGTCTTTTTGACTATAGCCTAACAGGTGTGAGGTGTTATCTCACTGGTTTTTTGTTTGTTTGTTTGTTTTTTGCGGTCCGTGGGCCTCTCACTGTTGTGGCCTCTCCCGTTGAGGAGCACAGGCTCCGGACGCGCAGGCTCAGCGGCCATGGCTCACGAGCCTAGCCGCTTCATGGCATGTGGGATCTTCCCGGACCGGGGCACGAACCCGTGTCCCCTGCATCGGCAGGCGGACTCTCAACCACTGCACCACCAGGGAAGCCCCCCTCATTGGGTTTTGATTTGCATTTCCCTGATGATTAGTGATGCTGAGCATCTTTTCATGTACCTGTTTGCCATCTGTATGTCTTCTTTGGAAAAATGCCTATTCGGATCCTCTGCCCAATTTTTAATCGAATTGTTTGGGGTTTTTTTGCTATTGAGTTGTATGAGTTCATTGTATATTATGAACACTAACCACTTATCATATATATGGTATGCAAATATTTTCCATTTGGTAGGTCGCCTTTTCACTTTGTTGATGGTTTCCTTTGGTGTGCAGAAGCTTTTTAGTTTGATGTAGTCCACTCCCCACCCCCCACCCTTTTTTTTTTTTTTTTTTTTATACTTTTGCTGCCTTTGCTTTTGGTGTCAAATCCAAAAATTCATCACCAATATCAACACTTAATACCTATGTTTTCTTCCAAAAGTTTTATGATTTCAGTTCTTATGTTCAAGTCTTTAATCCATTTTGAGTTAATTTTTATGTATAGTGTAGATAGAGGTCCAGCTTCCTTCTTTTGCATGTGACTGTTCAATTTTCCAAATACCATTTATTGAAAAGATTGTCCTTTCCCCATTGTATATTCTTGGCTCCTTTGTCATAAATTAGTTGACCATATATCAGTTCATTTCTGGACTCCAGAATAACAAATGACCCAGTGATCTATGTGTCTGTTTTTATGCTAATACCATACTATTTGATTATAATAACTTTGTAATATAGTTTGAAATCAGCACACATGATACCTCCTTTGTTCTTCTTTCTGACCTTTATTTTTGAAGTATATTTTTTGTTGGGTATAGACTTCAAGTTCACAGGCCCTGTTTCTTTTAAGCCCTTTAAAGCTGTTCTTTCATTGTCTTTTGGCTTCCTTTATTTCCAATGACAAGCCAGCATAATTCTTGTTGTCCCTCTAAATGTAATTTGACTATATTTTCTGGATGATTTAAACTTTTTCTTTTCATCTTTGATTTCTACAGTTTAATTATAATGTGACTAGGCATACTGTTCCTTGTATTTATCCTGCTTGGGCTTCACTAGACTTTTTGGACCTGTGTATTGTCTTTCATCAATTTTGAAAAGTCATCTTCTCTTCAAATATTTATTCTGCTCCATTCTCTCTCTCCTCTTCTTCTGGGACTTCAATTATACATATGTCACACCATTTCATATTGTTTCATAGGTTTTTTCTTTTTAAATTAATAGCATTTTAAAGCAATTTTTTTAGATTTACCTAAAATATGAGTGGTAAGTACAGAGAGTTTCCATTTAACCCTTTACCCCCTCATACACACACACAGTCTCCCCTATCATTAACACCTTACATTAGTGTGGTATATTTGTTACAATTGATAAACCAATATTATGCATTATTATTAAAGTCCATAAATTACATTAGGGTTCACTCTTTGTGTTCTGCGGGTTTTGACATATTTATAATGATATGCATCCACCATTACAGTATCATACAGAATAGTTTCAGTGCCCTAAAAACTTCCTGTGCTTTAGCTATTCATTCCTCCCTCCTCCTGGAATCCCCTGGCAATCACTGATTTTTTTTTTTTTTTTTACTGTCTTCATAGTTTTATAAACTTTAAGAAGTCCTCTTTATTCCTGGAGACTTTCCTCCCAGAGACATCCTTTTCTGCTTCCACCTATGTGTCTGTTTTCTAGGTCTGTGGAAGACTGTCGTCCTAGAGCTTCCTTTCAATGCCCTCTTGGTTTGGATCCACTGTTTCCAAGATTAAAATCCTTCATCTTTCCTGGTTTCCTCCTGGTTTTGCTAGCATACACCCTCAAGTAAGTGCCAAAAAAAAAAGGATACATGGCAGCTAAACTTTCAGAGACCTCACATATATGAAAATGTTTTTATTCTGCTCTCACATTTGATTAGTCGGGTATATAATTCTAGATTAGAAATAATTTTTCATAGAATTTTGGAAGGGTTTATCTGCTGTCTTCTAGTATCTAGAGTTGCTGCTAAGAAATAGTATATAAATCTGTTTATGATTCATTTGGAAATGGCTTTTTTCAAGGTATCTAGAAGATTTTAGCATCTTCTCTATATCTTTGCTTTTGCAACATTTTACAGTGATAAGTGTAGGTACGGTTCTTTTTTCATGCTTCGTCTTGAGCATTTAGTTGACCTTTTCAACCTGAACACTAAGAAAGTTGCATATTATTTCCTTGATAATTTCCCCCCTCCCCTCCTTTTTTTTTCTTTATTCTCTTTTCTGGTCAGACGTTGGATGACCTGGATTGGTTTTTATCTCATACTTACCACCACTTTATGCTGCTTTCCATTCTAGGAGATTTCTTTACTTCATTTTCAGTTTTTCATTTTTCCAGTTTTTCATTTCAGCAATCATATTTATTTTATCTCCAAGAACCCTTTTTTGTTCTCTAATTTTTCCTTTCATATGGTATTCTATTCTTATTTTATGTAAATTCTAAAATCTCTGAGAATATAATTTAAAATTTTTGTTTTATTTCATTCTGGTCCCTAAATTATCGGTTTCTTCTGAGGAAAGTTTTTCAGTTTGTTTTGCTTGACTTTTCCTTTTCTTGCTGCTGGGTTTTGTTTTATGTTAATGATCCTCAGTTGTCTGATACTTAAGAAGGAAGGTCTCAATAGCTTATGCAGATATACTATGCTGTTGTGAAGGTAGGACCTGTTGTCAGGTCCCCCCTCTGAGACCATCTTCTGCCTGGGACAGGGCAGGACAAAGCTTTATTGACTGATGGGCTTTAGTTTGTGGTGAATGGACATAGAGCTGACTATGAAGTTGTGGACTTTCCACATGCCAGAATGAGTTGTTTTCACTCTGGACCTCCAACAATCACTCTTAAAGCTTTAGCTGTCCCTTAGGTAATCCATTCAATGACTAAAAGTATGATAAATGTTAGCAGTTTCTAAGCACAGGAATGGAGAGAGTAGAACTGCTGACTGATGCTGTTGTACCATGTACAAACCCTTGATTAATTTCTCTTTTTTAGGCCCCTTTTCTCACTCCTCCTTTAGCTGTATACTATTTCTAAGTTCAGATTTTCCTCCAGTTTCTATTGTCAAATGGATTTCTTTTGTAGGTACCTCGCATATTTAAGGCTGCAGCTTTCTCTACCTGTTTCCATCCTTCAACCTGGTCCTATCTGCTTTCACCTCCCAGATGTGTGTGACAACAACTATCTCTTCTCCCCTAATTCTCTTCATGGCGATATGTTTTTTCCTTTTTATATTTCTATACTTTTATTTCAGTTAAGCTTTATATGCCCTGTCTGCCATCTTGAACTAGCTTGGTTTTGTTCTTATGTCCTTTTCTTCCTTCACTTAATCAAAACTCTCATTCATTTAGTTTATCAGCTCTCAGGTTGGTGTTGGGCAAGACAGCAAAAAGATTAATTTCAAACAATGTGCTTATTTATGCTAATAAATATCTGGTTAGTAAAATTTCATGAAATATTACTAACTTTAGGAAAAAATATATGAGGCAGAGAAAAATTTTGTAGCTGGAAGAAAGATTTTAGGAAGAATAGAACCTGAGAAATCATCATAGGTCCCTTACAGTAATTTTCTGCCTGAAGCAGTCTCCTCTTCACTTACATCCAGGTATAATTTTTTACTTCAGCTGTTAAAATGGGAGCTGGGAAACTACAGCCCGTAGACCAAATCCAGTCCCCTACTTGTTTTATAAAGTTCTATTGTGCTAAAATGGCAAAGTTGGGTATTTGTAACAGAGGCCAATATGACTCACAATGCTGAAAAGATTTACTGTCTGATCCTTTACTGAAAAAAAATTTTGATCCATCTCCTAGAAGATCATTCCTGTACTATACCCCCTTTATTTTCTCTTTCAGGAATTGAGCTGCAATTTCATGAGTAACCTTACAGCCCAAATTTCTCTATCACCTCAGATATAATCTGGGTGGACACCGTAAAATCAAAGAATCTTTGTATCTTAAATCAACTGAATTCCATCTTATTTTACTCCCTCTTCCCAGTAACATAGTAACTAAACTTGTTCTGTATACAGTACTCTTATTTTTTAAATAGCAAACATTTGATATTGGTCTATTTGGATTTTTCCTTCCTTCTTGAATTAGTTTTGGTAATTTATGTCTTTCTAGGAGTTTGTTTATTTCATCTAAGTTGTCTAATTTTTTAGCTTGAAGTTGTTTATAATATTTCCTTAACATTCTTTTAATTTCTGTAGGGTCTATAGTGATGTTTCCTCTTTCATTTCTGATTTTGGTGGTTTGTGTCTTCTCTCACTTTTCTTGGTCACTCTAGCTAAAAATTTATCCATTTTGTTGGCCTTCTCAAATAATCCATTTTTTGTTTCATTGATTTTCTTTAGTGTTTTACTATTTTCTATTTTATTATTTTCTACTCCAATCTTTTTAATTTCATACATCCTGCTTACTTTTGATTTGGCTTTCTTATCTTTTTCTAACTTTTTAAGATAGATGTTGTGATTGTCAATTTTAGATTATTTATTTCCTTCTAATATATTTTTAAACCTATAAATTTCCCTCTACACACATCGCATTCCTTTAACATTGATATATTCTGTTTTCATTTTTATTTACTTTAAGACATGTTGTAATCCCCTTGCGTTTACCTCTTTAATTCATGATTACCATTTGCATGGTATATATTTTTTATCCTTTTATTTTTAGCCTGTTCATTTCACCTGAAGTGTGTTTCTTATAGACACCATATAGTTGGATATTTTTTTAATCCACTATGACAATCTTTGCCTTTTGATTTTAGTCCATTCACATTTAACATAATTACTGATATGGTTAGACTTATGTCTACCATTGCATTATTTCTTATTTGTCATGTCTTTTTATTTTTCTGTTCTTACTCTACTGCTTCTTTTGTTTTAACCAAGTATTTTTAGTGTATTATTTTAATTTCTCTGTTAATATTTTAGCTGTATTTTAGAGGCTTTAGTGTGAATGGTTTCTCTAGGAATTACCATAATCACCTTCAACTTTTTACAGTCTACTTCAGTTTAATATTGACGTAATTTGGTATTATATAGCAGCTTTGAGCCAATATACCTCTATATACTATAAACTCAACAATATTTTGTTATTCTTATTGCTTTTAAAAATCTTAAGCTTTTTTAAAAAAAATTGAGATGAAATGAGAAAAACATATACACAATCTTTTATACTTAGACATTTATTTATCATTTTCAGTGCCCTTTATTCTTTCTTATTGGTTCAAATTACCTTGTGTCATTTCCTTTCAACTTAAAGATTTTCTTTAGTATTTCCACAGCAAAGATGAGTTCTCTTTATTTATTTATTTATTTATTTATTTGTCTGAGAATGTCTTTATTTAAGCTTCATTTTGAAGGATGGTTTTACTGGGTATAGCATTCTTGATTGACAGTTTTTTTTTTTTCCTGTACTTCTGAAATGTCACTTTACTGCCTTCTGGCCTCCGTTTTTCCTGATGAAAATGTTGCTATTAATTGTATTATTGTCCCCATATGTAATGAGTCATTTCTCTTGCCACTCGCAAGATTTTTGCTTTGTCTTTGGCTGTCTTTGGTTTCATTAAATTTGGAAATTTGGACATTATATTTTCAAATATTTTCTCCCCCTTTATCTCTCTCTCTTCTCCTCCTGGGACTCCCCTTATGCATATGTTAATACTCTTGATGGTATTCCATTGCTATCTGAGGCTCTGTTTATGTTTTTCTTCATTCCTTTTTTCTTGTTGTTCTTCAGATTGATTAATCTCTATTGATCTATTTTCAAGTTTGTTGATATTTTCTTTCACAAGCTCAAATATGCTGTTGAACCTCTCCAGTGAATTTTTCATTTCAGTTGTTGTACGTTTCAATTCTAGATTTTCTTTTATTAAAAAAATGGAAGTTGGCCTGCCTAAAGTTATGGAGCTGCATTAGATAATCTCTTATAATTTTTAAAATTCAATTTATTTAAACAAAAACAGTTCACCCATTTCTCTCATGCCCATTTTCATTTTAAAGTAAATTTTATCTCTTTATTGATATTCTCTATTAAATGACACCTTTTTATCGTATTTTAATTATTTATACATATTTATTATAGCTGTTTTGAACACTTTGTAAATCCAACACCTGGACTCACTCAATATCTCTTGATTGCTTTTTTCCTGAGTATGTATCATACTTTCATGTTTCTTTGCACATCTAGTAAATTTGGTTGAAAATTAAACATTTTAATTACACATTATTGCAACTTTGAATTCAGTTTTATTTTTTAGGGTTTTTCTTGTTATTATTATTGTTATTTTGGTAATTCACGTGTACTTAAACTATGGATTTTAACCTGCCCCATGGTTTGTAGCAGCCAATGGTTCTTACCAGTTTTTTGTTTGTTTATTTTTTTGTTGTTAGCCTATCTTCCTAGCGGTTTCCCTTTTGTCTGCATAGCTTAGTATTCACCTAATGATTTTCAAGAGACATTGTGTTCAGGCCAATAAGTCTTCCACCCTCTGCCAGGTGATCTGTAGGTGGGTTGAAGAATGCATTTAAAGTTGCTGCTAGTACTCAGATCTCACATCATTTTTCTCTTTTTGCCATACTCCTTGAGTCTTCCCTGCATTTGCATACTTGCCCAACTAGCCATGGATATGTAGAGAACTTATTTCAACCATTCAATACCTCTTTCATATCCAATATCTCCCAGTCACATTTTTGGCTGGTCTGCCACTTGCCTCAACTTGGACTGCAACCTCAAACTAGCAAAACTGCATGTTTTCTCTGTCCATTCCCAAACCAGTCTGCCACTTTTAGCCAGCAAGGTCATGGGTTTTCTGCCTCCACTCCATATCAAATCCACTCCACCTCCTCTGGCAGGAAAGCTGCTGGTTTTTACTTCCAACTCCATGCTGGTATAACTAGTTTTTCCCAACTGAGCTGAAGTGGGGGAGAAGGGTGAGAAGAATGGTAGCAATCCCAAGCAGGAAGGCCTCAGACTCTCAGTGATCCTACCCAAAACTCTAGCATTTTTTTTCAAGAATAACTGCTTCTCAATTTGATAACTGCCTTTGGTCAGTTTTCAAGGTCCTGAAATGGTTGCTTTTATTATTTTATACAGTTTTATATGTAGACTTTTTAATTGAAATAAACTGTCAACTTCTTCATGTTATCATTGTTGGAAATCCTATATCCAACTTATTTTTATGTCCCCTGATTTAGCAATTTTGATTGGGTATTTGTTATACAATCAAACACTTGTTTAGACCAACCTACATGTTTACAATTCTTTTTGTTCATTTTTCCTTCCTTTATAGTCCTATGTCCTTATTCCTAAAGCATATCTTCTAATAGTTTTTCTGCCAGTAAAAATGGAATATATTCTTAGATATATTTGCTTGACAATATCTTTCATTTGTCCTTTTCTGGAATGATAGTTTAACTTGCTGCAGAATTCAACATTGGATATTTTATCTCTGTATTTTGAAGACCTTACTTCATTATCTTCCAGCTTCTGTTGTTGCTGTTGAGAATTGAGAATCTGCTCTAATGTTTATTTCTTTATGACTAATCTATATTTTTCCCTCTAGATTCTTTAAGGCATTATTTTTGTTTTTGCTGATCTGTAGTTTCTCAACATTGTGTCTAAGTATCTATTTATTTTTATTTAATCCTGGTGAGAATTTATTTTACTTCCTGTGTCCAAATCAATACAGAATTGATTATGATTTTAATCAATTCTATAAATTTGTTAAGCCAATTTTCTTCTCAAATATTGTCTCTTTTTTACTCTTTCTATTCTGTTTCTGCAATTACTATTAGATATATTTTACATCTTTTCCAAAATCTAAATATCTCATATTTTCCATCTCATTTTTCTTGTTATGCTACATTCTAGGTAATTTCCTCATATCTACCAGTTTACCATATTTCTCTTTTCAGCTGTATCTAGCCTGCTGTTTAAGGTATCTAGTGATTTTTAAAATTTCAGTAATTATTTATGGTTTCTTTCTAAATGTTGTATTTGAGTCTTTTACAATGCTTCCAGGTATTTCTTTTCTTATGTCTTAAGTATTTTTTTAATTGTCTTGAGTTTCTTTGAAAATACATATTTTATATTGGCTATCTACTGGTTCTGTTAGCTGAAGTTTTTGGATATCTAAGCCCATTCTTTGTTGTATCTATCAACTTTTGTTCATGGGGATTACTTCTTATTTTGTAAGTTTTTATTATAAATTCAGATTCAGTGGGGTTTGTCTTTGAGACTTTATGCAGTCTGGAATCAGGAGTGTCTATTAGTGATATTTTGAACTAGCATCTACCAAGTGCCCTAGGCATAGTTCCATGGGAAGATACATTTTATTCCAAATTCAGGGTTTGGGGCTTCCTAAACCATACAAATCATGTAGATTTGAGCCCCAAACATAAGTTAGTTGAGGCCTGTATGAACTCTCAGAAGTGATTTTGCCACCCAGAGACCAGCTAAGACAAACAATCTGCTTTGTCTTCTCCCTTTGTCAGTAGAATAATAATTTCTGGTTCATTCTTTTAGTAAGAGTTCAGTCCTTTAAGTATTCCAATTTTGTGGAGTGGTTACAGTCAGAGAGGAGGGGACAAGAATCTTGTTTCTAACTTCCTGTCTTGAGTTTGTCAAAATTCTCCTCTTTTACCCTTGACAGATTGGTGCACCAAAAAGGAGTCACAGCTAAAGAATACACTTAAGCTGTTTCAAGGACCTGAAAAAAATCATTAGAAATTATGATTCATAGTAAATGAAGGTAGCTATTTAATTTGCAGATGGCAGTTTGCAGTATCACCTTCTGTTCTTTATAGAAACCTATGAATTCCCTCTGTGAGTAGGGACTTTCCTTAGTACCTAGTTGACAGAAATAATATGTCTACTACCTTATCATTACTCATCCTGTCCACCTCTACTTCCTATACATAATCTAAGATACTTTTCATTCTCTCAAAGACCAGGTTTACTTTTTGCTCAGCCTTTGTCCCCTTTAATAATTTACACCCAAACATCAACTGAGTTATCCTTTCAATACAAATACTTAGTCTGCTGCCATGAAAAAATGTGGCACACTGTTTGTGACCACCTAGAGGGGTGGGATAGGGAGGGTAGGAGGGAGGGAGACGCAAGTGGGAAGAGATATGGGGACATATGTATATGTATAACTGATTCACTTTGTTATAAAGCAGAAACTAACACACCATTGTAAAGCAATTATACTCCAATAAAGATGTTAAAAAAAAATGTGGCACACTTCCACTATGATCTTCAATAAATTTGAGAACTCATCACAACAAAACATATTCCTGGTGAAAAATCTACTTTAAAATATAAAATGAAGTAAATCTCTTCATATTGCCATGACATTTTAAAAATGTCATATATTATGAGAAAGCTTAGCACTTTAAAGGATTCACATATAGTTTAAAACTATTTTTTAATAAAAATACTTTTTTTTAGATTGACAAGGACTTTGGAATATATGTTAAACAGACATTTCTTTAACCACACTAGCAAGCAACATTAGTGTACATTATGTATCATTATATAGGATTGGCTATTAATATATTCGATGAAATCAAATTCCTCTCATATGTATATATCTATGTCTAGGTAGATATATAGACATGCACTTTTTTATATTTCAGGAGCTATACTTTTTATGGTATGGTGTGTAACCTGGTCATTCTCAGGCCCTGAAGTTCTTCCTGATGGAAGTTTATTTGGACTGTTAATTATCTTTTATGGTGCTGTTATTGGTGGGAAACTTTTGGAAATCATTAGAATACCTTCAGTGCCTCAACTTCCCCCTATTCTTGGTAAGTGAATAATTAGCTCTCATTTTTTTGTCATTGACCACATGTAAATTATGACTATATTCTAGTCAGAGTAGATATAATTTAGAACTATTTCAATGTAATATGATCTATATAGCTTTTTTATATGTGTACTTATTATATATGTGTAAATATAGCTTGTTTATAGAAGTATTTATTCTCTATACACACACAGATTTTTCCTGAAATATATTTTAAAATACTTTAAATATACTCAGTATATGATTCTTGTTGCTTTATCATTTAATAGGACATTTTTTACTTAACTTTACATATATTGTAGAAAAGGAAAAATTTGAAAAAAACTGAATTTTTCTGTAGATAACCTAATTCAAATACAATTACAAGATTCAAATGTTATAGTGACTAGGGCACCAAAAGGTTTTATAGTTTTGGGTGAGCTGTTTGAGCATCTCCACTATGTATATTCATCAATGCATCACCTGCCTAAACAATGGTACCCCCTATTTCTTCATCACCATTATTATAATTCTCCAGGCAGAGGAAAATTAGTGGAAGAACTTCTATCAGAAGTGCATTATATCTTCTAAGTATTCAATACATTCAAATATTTAGTTACTGTCAATAGAGGTAATCACTCTCGCTTAACGCTAACACCCTTTCTGTGTTCAAAACACCCATTCAGCACCTCCCAAGTATTTACTGAATCTTTTTTCCTCCTCTCCAAAACTTCCGCTTTTGTCCTAGCTCAGCCTCTTTGTTTCTAACCATTCCATGGACTATGGCAGAGCTTTCTATCTGGTATCTCCTTCAGTTTTATGTCTATCTAATTTGCCAAGGCCATCACATAGAAGATACAAGACTCATTATCTCACTTCCTGCCTAAAACTTTCCCATGGTGCCTTACTCTGCCAAAACAGGGGAGGGTAGAGGGTAGGGGTAGCTTTCCATGATCTGGCCCCTCCAGCCCATTCCCCACTCCCATCCTACTCCTTTATGTTCCAGCAATACTGAATTGCTTGTTGCACCCCATTGACATATATCATTTCTTATATCCATTCCTTGATTTATGCTGTTCCCTCTACTTGCATGTAACCTGCCCTTCACCAAAGTAGCGAGAGACATAGTGTGTTTGAAGAAGGGAAATTAAACATTTCTGTTTTCTCTCTTGGGAAAATGAACTGAATCAGACATGGTTTATTTTCTTTCTTCTAAGGGATGTTACTGGCTGGTTTTACCATTAGGAATGTTCCATTCCTCAGTGATCACGTCTATATTAGTAACACAATGTCTTCAACTTTAAGAAACACTGCCCTTACCATTATTCTAGTGCAAGCTGGGCTTGGACTCGATCCACAGGTAGATTTCCAATTATACCTTGAGTATAGTTATTTTCAATATTAGAGGCTGGTGGAAAAGAAAAAGAGGCAGAATTTTTCTTACAGCTGTTCCAGGTAGAGCAAAACTAAGACAAAGAACAAAGATTTTGTAGAAACATGGACACCTTAATTTCTACTTCTGGTTATATTACTGATATGAAAAGAAATCTCTGTGATATAAGATCTCTATTGGAGATAATCTTTAATTATTTACATAGAGATAAATGTTCCTTATGCAACATTTGTATCATTTTAGAGTTGTGGCTCTTCTGTGAAGAACTATTTACTTTTCTGTTAACAAAGGATAAGGTCATCCTGTAAAAGGTTATTGCTTTGGTTTTGTTTTCTCAGAATGATTAAGAATTTCAATAATACTATTGTTTCATGATTTTTTCCCACAGAGCTTTTTCCTGATTATCTTTACATTTTTGTAAAAGCTAATATTTTCAAATATTTCTTAAAATATTACTGTCTAGGGATCATAAATCTATTGGGGTTTTTAAAGATGGATATTCATGAATATACCAGCTATTCAGGATATAACAAACGTGGCAAATATATAAGACTGGTGGAAGTATCTTAAGAGCATAAATAATTATAGACAGTGATAATTTATTGTATTATCCAGTAGAAAATTTGAACCAATAAGAAAATTTTAAAGTTTTCCCTTTCAGTTAATTATGCAGTTTTTAAGTGATTTTCTCTTTTGGCATAATTATTACTGCTAATCAAACAGTTCATCCCTACAAGTTAACTGATGGAGGTAAACCTACAGGTTACTTTCATTATACTATTTACTAGGAAGATTAAGGGAGGTAGAAATAGTTATTTAATCACAGAGAAATAGGTCATTTTTAATAATTAAAATACAAGTGTTTTATAAACTATGAAATAGTTTATAATCTAATATATGATGACATAAAATGAGCTGCATTAGCATTTAAAGCCCAATGTGACATCTGGAATGTATTTCAATATTTGCTTAAACTAATTTTCTTATTGCCCAGTATAGGTTTGTCTAAATGTGACTATGTTTATATTTCAGGCTTTGAAGCATTTGAAAGGAGTTTGTTTAAGATTGTCTATGGGTCCATGCCTCATAGAGGCATGTTCAACTGCTGTTGTTTCCCACTTCCTTATGAATTTTCCCTGGCAATGGGGATTTCTATTAGGGTAACTTTTTCTCATTTTTCTCTATGAAAATATTCAGTTAAAATTCATGGTTTTAAATTATTGAAATATTCAGAATATTGTATAGACAAGATTATCATTAAAATTATTTTCACAATGGTAGAAAATCTTGGAAATCAGTTGGTCAGAAACAGAACCATGTCCTAAATCTACTATATCCTTAACAAATATTCATAGTCTCTAAATGCTTAATGCCAAGATAATTCACGTCATCAATTTATTTTTTCCTCCTATACTGTAATCTATCTCTATTTTTAACCTATCTAATGACTTCTTCCTTATATACCGTATGTACATAGATATAAAATCTGTATCTATTATATATAATATATGTATTATATATGAAAGATATTTTGTATAGATGTAGATATTATAACAAAAAACAGCAAACACTATTTTCCTAGATCCAATGTCCCAACTATTATTATCCACCATCCATTTCCCTTCATGTCCAAATTCCTCAGAATAATAGTCTATAATCATTATCTCTGTATCCTGAGCTTCTTTTCATTTTTCAATCCATTTAACTTTTGCCTCCACTTATCCATTCCAGTGGATGCCATGTGCATTTCTAAAAGATAAGGGCATTCTCTAACTAAATTAACAACAATTTCTTATTATCCTTAGGTGATTTTAAAAAAAATTTTGATCTACTCAGTATTTGGTGGAATCTTTGAATCAAAGGATTGTGTATCCATTTTTTTGTCCAGGTCTTGAATATATCTTTTATCTCTCCTCAGTTCTCTTTTATTATGTCCTTTTGTAACTCCCCCCTCCATATCTATTAAGTTTTTCTTTATATTTCTCATCTGCTTGCCTTTGCAGTACACACTGGAAAATTTTCTCTGCTCAGTTCTCTAGCTTATTAACTCACTCTACAGTTATGTCCCTATCACCTATTTATTTATTTAACTTTGGCAATTAATTGCTAATTTCTAAGAACAATAGTTAAATGCTATGAACAGATAGAGTATACTTTCATGATTCTGAGGATATTTAGTTATTCTGAAGTCATGTTCTTGTTGTTCTCTTTTTAGTATATCTCTTTCCTTGGGTATAAATTATTCCATTTGATGAACATCGTGCCTCAATTCAAAGTGTTGGCTTTCCCCAAATATTTGGTGATACTTTAATGGGTACTCATTTTTTAAATTGAAACTTCCTATTAACCTGTGCTTTGTTTTATCTGTTTGCTATTGCCTTCTTGCAGGAAATAGGCCAGTCATGCTACCAAGCAAGTTTCCTTAGAAGCTCAGGCTGAGATTAAGATTTTTCTTTGGCCACACCTCGTGGCTTGTGGGATCTTAGTTCCCCACCCAGAGATTGAACCTGGGCCACAGCAGTGAAAGTGCCAAGTCCTAACCACTGGACTCCCAGGGAATTCCCTAAGATTCTTAGGCAAATGATTTATTAAGGGAGCTCTCAGTAGAAACCTCTGAGTGAAGAAAGACAGATAGGAGTGTGGGAAAAGTCAGTGGTTCCAAAACTTTGCTACCCCTTAAAATCACCTGGGGAGTTTTTGAAAATCCCAGAACTTAGAGGAGTGATGTCAGCAAGATGGCAGAATAGGAAACTCCAGGCTCACTTTCCCACATGGAGACACTCTCATAACAATATGAGGACCAGACTACCTTTATGGTAACTCCAGAAACCACTTGAGAGGTTATATATAGCATTCCATGCAAGCACAGTGCCAAGAAGAGGCACAATGGAGCAATTAGAACATTCCATTGCACTTACCCACCATACCCCACGTCCCTCCTACAGAGCAAGGGCAATCAGGAGGAAACTCCCAATTTTTGAGTTTTCCCTCAGGAGGAAAAGAAAAAGCTGGAACATGTGTCTCATATTCTGGCTTTTAAAGAGGCTGCCCAAGGCACTGGTTTCTGTCTCATCTGACTTGGAACATTGACAGAAAAGAGAGTGGCACATTTTAGATGCCCGAGGTCCACTGAGAACAAAGGCGAGTCTTGTGCATTGCTTTACTCCAGAGATATTGATTGCAGTACTGCTGATAGATACCTGGGGTTACTCTGGAGTAGGAAAAAGCCAAAGTCCAGCTGGAGATAATGCCCCAAAGCCTGGAGAAGGCACATTCCAGAAAGGTTTGAGAGACTCCCAGAATCGTTAGCTGGGATGATTGGTGAAGGTCTTTCCCTAGTGAAGAATTTCATAAAGACCAGGCGAGGTGGCTGTTTTTTCAAATATCCAATTTCCAACAAAAGATAACAAGGCATACAAAGAAACAGGGACTCAGGGCTCAATCAAAGGAACAAAATAAAATTCCAGAAACCAACCCTAAACAAATGGAAATGTATTACTCAACAAAGAATTCAAAATAACTATCATAAAAATGCTCAGTGAGCTCAAAGATGTTGCAGACATCTAAAAGAAGCCAGGAAAATGATGCATGAACAAAGTGAGAATACCAACAAGGATATAGAAACTATGAAAAAAAGAACCAAAAATAAATGCTGGAGCTGTAGAATATGATAACTTGAAAAATTGACTAGAGGGGATCAATAGCAGACTGGATCAGATGAAAAAAAAGAATCGGTGAACTTGAAGACAGGTTATTTGAAATTATAGAATCAGTGGAGCAAAAAAAAAGCAAGGAAAGTGAAGAGATCCTAAGGGACTTGTGGGATGCCATTTAACGGGCCAACCTATGCATTATGGGAGTTTCAGAAAGAGAAGAGAGAAATAAATAGTCAGAAATCCTATTTGAAGAAATAATGGGCCAAAACCTCCAAATCTGAGGAAGGAAATGGACATACAAATTCAAGATGATCAAAAAACTCCCATTAAGATAAAACCAAAGAAACCTACACTGAAACACATTGTACTCAGCTGTCAAAAGTCACAGAAAGTGAGAATCTTAAAAACAACAAGAGAAAAGCAAGAGCTCCCTTAAGATAATAGTTGGATTTTTCAGTGGAAACCTTGCAGGCCAGAAGGGAATGGGATGATACATCCAAAATGCTGAAAGGAAAATAAATGGCCAACCAAGAATACTATATCTAGCAAACCACATGTAAAAACTTCATGACGTTGAATTTGACAATGATTTCTTGGATATGACACTAAAAGCACAGGCAACAAAAGCAAAACTAAGTGGGACTGCATAAAACTTAAAAACTTCTGCACAGCAAAGGAAACAACTAACAAAGTGAAAAGGCATCCCACAGAATGGGAGAAAATAATTGCAAACCATATATCTGAAAAGAGATCAATATTCAGAGTATGTAAAGAACTACAACTCAACAAATTTTAAAAAATAACTAAATAATGGGCAAAGGATTTGAATAGACATTTCTATAAAGGACATATACAAATGGCCAACAAGCATCTGAAAGTACTCAACATTTATAATCATTAGAAAAATGCAAATCAAACCACAATGAGATAACACCTCATACCCATTAGGATAGTTACTATTTTTTAAAAAGCTAGAAAATAACAAGTGTTGACACAGACGTGGAGAAATTGGAACATTCGTGCACTGCTTTTGGGAACATAAAATGGGCAGCTGCTATGGAAAATAGTTTGGAGTTTCCTCAAAAAACTGAAATTAAAATTACCATTTAATCCAATAATGCCACTTCTGGGTATATATCCAGAACAACTGAAAGTAGGATCTCAAAGAGATATTTGCACACCCATGTTCACTGTAACATAATTCACAATAGCCAAGAGGTAGAGGCAGCCCAAATATCCATGGACAAATGAATGGATAAAGAAAATGTAGGATACACACACACACACACACACACACACACACACACACACACAGAGGAATATTATTCAGCTGTAAAAAAGAAGGAAGTCCTGTCTCATTCTACAGCATGGATAAACCTTGAGGACATTATGTTGAGTGAAATAAGCTGGGACAAATACTGTATGATTCCACTGATATGTCTAGAGTAGTCAAAATCATGTTAACAGAAAGTAGAATGGTGGTTGTCAGGGGCTTGGGTGAGGGGGAAAAGGGTGTTGTTCAATGAGTATAGAGTTTCAGTTTTGCAAGATGAAAAAGTTCTAAGTATATGTTACACAACAATGTGAATATCATTTGCACTACTGAACTGTACACTTAAAAATAAAGAAAGTTAATTTTATATTATGTAGTTTTTACAACACTTAAAAAACTTTACAATATCCCAGTATTCAGGTCAAACTTCATCCTAGATCAGATCAGAATGTCTTGGAATGTGAATCCAGGCATCAGTATTTTTTAAAGATCCCAAGTACATGGTAAGATCACTGTCCGTGATCCCTGCTTTCTGATATTTAAACTTTTGTTTAAACATGGGCTGGACTTACTGACTTGCTTCTAATGGACAGAATACCGCAGAAGTGATAGGATATTTCTTCTAAGAAGATTAGGTCATAAGAAGACAATGGCTTCTGTCTTCCTTGTTCTCTCTTGCACTCTCTTTAATTGCTTGTCTTGGGGGAAGACAGCTGCCATGTTGCGAGCAGCCTTGCAGAGAAGCCCTCATGGCAAGAGGCTGAACCTATCAACGGCCATGTGAGTAAAGTTGAAAGCAGATCTTTTCCCATCCACCTCATGAGAGACCTTGGGTAGGAAGAGGCATGCAGCTAAGCCATACCCAGACTCCTGACCCACAGAGGTTGTGAGATAATAGATGTGTGTTGTTTTAAGCTTCTAAATTTGGGCATGATTTGTTAAGCAGCAGCAGATAAATAGGTGGTTCCAATGTGCCGTAAAGTTCAGGAACCACTGAACTGGGCAAATACGTGTTTTCAGAGAATTCTAGGTTCTTCTTGAGTCCCTAGGGAAATCTTGATTATAAACTGCACCAGAGAGGTTGTACAGCCAGAGGCAAAGAAGCTAAACTGTTAGACCCTCACATCAGTCAGTCATTGGCAGGAGCTGTCTGGAAGTGGGAAGTGGTGAACCTCCTTAGCATCCACAGGTAAGCTCTTGTTATCAGAGCAAGGCTCCCAGAAAGCTGCAGTTGTCAGTGGTTAGCAGGCAACAAGCAGCAGCTGGGGCACACGTACACTGGCCTGGCAAATGGGTTCTGGTGGGGACCACGCGCATCACTGCTGCAGCATTTAGAAGGTGAATGTGGAAGAGACAAGGCAAGTTTCTGGATGGGATATACGAACAGAAGGTATTCTGAGCAGGAATTTCCCCATTCCTCAGGGGTGTCATCAACCACCCCAGAAATTTTCTCATTTGCCTTTGTGACTTAGGTGCCCACACTCATTGTTCCTTCTTTTGGGCAGATGTCTTCCTTACTGACTTGTTCAAGAGGTAGGAATGGTGTGGAGACTACATCTGACTGGCCATTCTTATGGTGGTACTCTAAGTAATTACCATTTGATTTCCTCAGAGGTGCCTCCTATTCCCAGGATCTGCCTTCTGGGCTTGGGACATTTTTAGGAGTACACCATATCTTCTGTAGCAATCTTATACGCTTTTTGGCTTGTGGTTTCCTTTCTCAATCCTAAACTGTCTGTCTCTAATCTTCCTGTATACACTTAGTTTCTCGTCCATTGAGGATTCCTCTTTTGTCTTCTAGCTAGGTTATGGATTTTCCTATTATTTTCTTTTCTTTTTTTAAAATAATATATATTTAATAAAATTAGGGTTATATCATACATGCTGGGTTTTTTGATTTGAATTTCAAAATTGTATTAAATATCATCACAATTCTAATAATTAAATATTAAAAATGACAACATTAAATAGGAAATAATTTTGAATCTTAAATAGTAGTCCATGTTTACTTAGAGGAGGATGAGGAGGTAGTTTGAATTTTTTTTCCCACCCCACCACGGCTTTCCCCCCTTAGTGTCCATACGTTTGTTCTCTACATCTGTGTCTCAACTTCTGCCCTGCAAACCGGTTCATCTGTGCCATTTTTCTAGGTTCCACATACATACGTTAATATACGATATTTGGTTTTTTCTTTATGACTTACTTCACTCTGTATGAGTCTCTAGATCCATCCATGTCTCAACAAATGATCCAATTTTGTTCCTTTTTATAGCTGAGTAATATTCCATTGTATATATGTACCACATCTTCTTTATCCATTCATCTGTCGATGGGCATTTAGGTTGCTTCCATGACCTGGCTGTTGTAAATAGTGCTGCAATGAACAATGGGGTGCATGTGTCTTTTTGAATTATGGTTTTCTCTGGGTATATGCCCAGTAGTGGGATTGCTGGATCATATGGTAATTCTGTTTTTAGTTTTTTAAGGAACCTCCATACTGTTCTCCATAGTGGCTGTATCAATTTACATTCCCACCAACAGTGCAAGAGGGTTCCCTTTTCTCCACACCCTCTCCAGCATTTATTGTTTCTAGATTTTTTGATGATGGCCATTCTGACCGGTATGAGATGATATCTCATTGTAGTTTTGATTTGCATTTCTCTAATGATTAATGATGTTGAGCATTCTTTCATGTGTTTGTTGGCAATCTGTATATCTTCTTCAGAGAAATGTCTCTTTAGGTCTTCTGCCCATTTTTGGATTGGGTTGCTTGTCTTTTTGTTATTGAGCTGCATGAGCTGCTTGTAAATTTTGTGGATTAATCCTTTGTCAGTTGCTTCATTTGCAAATATTTTCTCCCATTCTGAGGGTTGTCTTTTCGTCTTGTTTATTTTTGTTTTTATTTCCATTTCTCTAGGAAGTGAGTCAAAAAGGATCTTGCTGTGATTTATGTCATACAGTGTTCTGCCTATGTTTTCCTCTAAGAGCTTGATAGTGTCTGGCCTTACATTTAGGTCTTTAATCCATTTTGAGTTTATTTTTGTATATGGTGTTAGGGAGTGTTCTAATTTCAGCCTTTTACATGTAGCTGTCCAGTTTTCCCAGCACCACTTATTGAAGAGACTGTCTTTTCTCCATTGTATATCCTTGCTTCCTTTGTCATAGATTAGTTGACCATAGGTGTGTGGGTTTCTCTGGGCTTTCTATCTTATTCCATTGATCTCTGTTTCTGTTTTTGTGCCAGTACCAAATTGTCTTGATTACCGTAGCTTTGTAGTACAGTCTGAAGTCAGGGAGTCTGATTCCTCCAGCTCCATTTTTTCCCCTCAAGACTGCTTTGGCTATTCGGGGCCTTTTGTGTCTCCATACAAATTTTAAGATTTTTTGCTCTAGTTCCATAAAAACTGCTATTGGTAATTTGATAGGGATTGCATTGAATCTGTAGATTGCTTTGGGTAGTATAGTCATTTTCACAATATTGATTCTTCCAATCCAAGAACATGGTATATCTCTCCATCTGTTGGTATCATCTTTACTTTCTTTCATCAGTGTCTTATAGTTTTCTGCATACAGGTCTTTTGTCTCCCTAGATAGGTTTATTCCTAGGTATTTTATTCTTTTTGTTGCAATGGTAAATGGGAGTGTTTCCTTAATTTCTCTTTCAGATTTTTCATCATTACTGTATAGGAATGCAAGAGATTTCTGTGCATTAATTTGTATTCTGCAACTTTACCAAATTCATCGATTAGCTCTAGTAGTTTTCTGGTGGCATCTTTAGGATTCTCTATGTATATTATCATGTCATCTGCAAACAGTGACAGTTTTACTTCTTCTTTTCCAATTTGTATTCCTTTTATTTCTTTTTCTTCTCTGATTGCTGTGGCTAGGACTTCCAAAACTATGTTGAATCATAGTGGTGACAGTGGACATTCTTGTCTTGTTCCTGATCTTAGAGGAAATGCTTTCAGTTTTTCACCATTGAGAATGATGTTTGCTGTGGGTTTGTCTTATATGGCCTTTACTATGTTGAGGTAGGTTCCCTCTGTGCCCACTTTCTGGAGAGTTTTTATCATAAATGGGTGTTGAATTTTGTCAAAAGCTTTTTCTGCATCTATTGAGATGATCATATGGTTTTTATTCTTCAATTTGTTAATATGGTGTATCACACTGATTTACGTATATTGAAGAATCCTTGCATCCCTGGAATAAATCCCACTTGATCATGGTGTATGATCCTTTTAATCTGTTGTTGGATTCTGTTTGCTAGTATTCTGTTGAGGATTTTTGCATCTATATTCATCAGTGATATTGGTCTGTAATTTTCTTTTTTTGTAGTATCTTTGTCTGGTTTTGGTATCAGGGTGATGGTGGCCTCATAGAATGAGTTTGGGAGTGTTCCTTCTTCTGCAGTGTTTTGAAAGAGTTTGAGAAGGAGGGGTGTTAGCTGTTCTCTAAATGTTTGATAGAATTCACCTGTGAGGCCATCTGCTCCTGGACTTCTGTTTGTTGGAAGATTTTTAATCACAGTTTCAATTTCATTACTTGTGATTGGTCTGTTTACGTTTTCTATTTCTTCCTGGTTCTGTCTTGGAAGGTTATACCTTTCTAAGAATTTGTCCATTTCTTCCAGGTTGTCCATTTTATTGGCATAGAATTGCTTGTAGTAGTCCCTTAGGATGCTTTGTATTTCTGCAGTGTCTGTTGTAACTTCTCCTTTTTTATTTCTAATTTTATTGATTTGGGTCCTCTCCCTCTTTTTCTTGATGAGTCTGGCTAATGATTTATCAATTTTGTTTATCTTCTTAAAGAACCAGCTTTTAGTTTTATTGATCTTTGCTATTGTTTTCTTTGTTTCTATTTCATTTATTTCTGCTCTGATCTTTATGATTTCTTTCCTTCTGCTAACTTTGGGTTTTGTTTGTTCTTCTTTCTCTAGTTCCTTTAGGTGTAAGTTTAGATTGTTTATATGAGATTTTTCTTGTTTCTTGAGGTAGGCTTGTATAGCTATAAACTTCCCTCTTAGAACTGCTTTTGCTGCATTGCATAGGTTTTGGATCGTCGTATATTCATTGTCATTTGTCTCTAGGTATTTTTTGATTTCCTCTTTGATTTCTTCAGTGATCTCTTGGTTATTTAGTAACGTATTGTTTAGCCTCCATGTGTTTGTGTTTTTTTACATTTTTTTCCTTGTAATCTATTTCTAATCTCATAGCGTTGTGGTCAGAAAAGATGATTGATATGATTTCAATTTTCTTAAATTTACTGAGGCTTGATTTGTGACCCAAGATGTGATCTATCCTGGAGAATGTTTCGTGCGCACTTGAGAAGAAAGTGTAATCTGCTGTTTTTGGATGGAATGTCCTATAAATATCAATTAAATCTATCTGGTCTATTGTGTAATTTAAAGCTTCTGTTTCCTTATTTATTTTCATTTTGGATGATCTGTCCATTGGTGTAAGTGAGGTGTTAAAGTCCCCCACTATTATTGTGTTACTGTCGATTTCCTCTTTTATAGCTGTTAGCAGTTGCCTTATGTACTGAGGTGCTCCTGTGTTGGGTGCATATATATTTATAATTGTTACGTTTTCTTCTTGGATTGATCCCTTGATCATTATGTAGTGTCCTTCCTTGTCTCTTGTAACGTTCTTTATTTTAAAGTCTATTTTATCTGATATGAGTATTGCTACTCCAGCTTTCTTTTGATTTCCATTTGCATGGAATATCTTTTTCCATCCCCTCACTTTCAGTCTGTATGTATCCCTAGGTCTGAAGTGGGTCTCTTGTAGACAGTATATATATGGGTCTTGTTTTTGTATCCATTCAGCAAGCCTGTATCTTTTGGTTGGAGCATTTAATCCATTCACGTTTAAGGTAATTATCGATATGTATGTTCCTATGACCATTTTCTTAATTGTTTTGGGTTTGTTTTTGTAGGTCCTTTTCTTTTCTTGTTTCCTACTTAGAGAAGTTCCTTATCATTTGTTGTAGAGCTGGCTTGGTGGTGCTGCATTTTCTTAGCTGTTTCTTGTCTGTAAAGCTTTTGATTTCTCCATCGAATCTGAATGAGTTCCTTGCCGGGTAGGGTAATCTTGGTTGTACGTTCTTCCCTTTCATCACTTTAAGTATATCATGCCACTCCCTTCTGGCTTGTAGAGTTTCTGCTGAGAAATCAGCTGTTAACCTTATGGGAGTTCCCTTGTATGTCATTTGTTGTTTATCCCTTGCTGCTTTCAATAATTTTTCTTTGTCTTTAATTTTTGCCAATTTGATTACTATGTGTCTCGGCATGTTTCTCCTTGGGTTTATCCTGTATGGGACTCTCTGTGCTTCCTGGACTTGGGTGGCTATTTCCTTTCCCATGTTAGGGAAGTTTTCTACTATAATCTCTTCAAATATTTTCTCTGGTCCTTTCTCTCTCTCTTCTCCTTCTGGGACCCCTATAATGCAAATGTTGTTGCATTTAAAGTTGTCCCAGAGGTCTCTTAGGCTGTCTTCATTTATTTTCATTCTTTTTTCTTGATTCTGTTCTGCAGCAGTGAATTCCACCATTCTGTCTTCTAGGTCACTTATCCGTTCTTCTGCCTCAGTTATTCTGCTATTGATTCCTTCTAATGTAGTTTTCATTTCAGTTATTGTATTGTTCATCTCTGTTTGTTTGTTGTTTAATTATTCTAGGTCTTTGTTAAGCATTTCTTTCATCTTCTGGATCTTTGCCTCCATTCTTTTTCCGAGGTCCTGGATCATCTTCACTATCATTATTCTGAATTCTTTTTCTGTAAGGTTGCCTATCTCCACTTCATTTAGTTGTTTTTCTGGGGTCTTATCTTGTTCCTTCATCTGGTACATAGCCCTCTGCCTTTTCATCTTGTCTATCTTTCTGTGAATGTGGTTTTTGTTCCACAGGCTGCAGGATTGTAGTTCTTCTTGCTTCTGTTCTCTGCCCTCTGGTGGATGAGGCTATCTAAGAGGCTTGTATAAGTTTCCTGATGGGAGGGACTGGTGGTGGGTAGAGCTGACTGTTACTCTGGTGGGCAAAGCTCAGTAAAACTTTAATCCACTTGACTGCTGATGGGTGGGGCTGGGTTCCCTCCCTGTTGGTTGTTTGGCCTGAGGCAACCCAACACTGGAGCCTACCTGGGCTCTTTGCTGGTGCTAATGACAGAATCTGGGAGGGCTCACACCAAGGAGTACTTCCCAGAACTTCTGCTGCCAGTGTCCTTGTCCCCACGGTGAGCCACAGCCACCGGCTGCCTCTGCAGGAGACCCTCCAACACTAGCAGGTAGGTCTGGTTCAGTCTCCCCTGAGGTCACTGCTCCTTCCCCTGGATCCCGATGCACACACTACTTTCTGTGTGCCCTCCAAGAATGGAGTCTCTGTTTCCCCCAGTCCTGTTGAAGTCCTGCAATCAAATCCCACTAGGCTTCAAAGTCTGATTCTCTAGGAATTCCTCCTCCCGTTGCCAGACTCCCAGGTTGGGAAGCCTGACGTGGGGCTTAGAACCTTCACTCCAGTGGGTGAACTTCTGTGGTATAAGGGTTCTCCAGTCTATGAGTCACCCACCCAGCAGTTATGGGATTTGATTTTACTGTGATTGCGCCCCTCTACCGTCTCATTGTGGCTTCTCCTTTGTCTTTGGATGTGGGGTACCTTTTTTGGTGAGTTCCAGTGTCTTCCTGTCAATGTTGTCCAGCAGCTAGCTGTGATTCTGGTGTTCTCACAAGAGGGAGTGAGAGCATGTCCTACTCCGTCATCTTGGTTCCTCCCTCTCCTATTATTTTCATGTCTTCATTTCAAATGGTTTTGAGATGGAGGTAAAGGCTGCAATTTGTGCTTGACCCAACATCTTGAATGAAATTTCTACAGAGTTTTAACCAGCACTAAAGAATGTGTGAACATTTTTACCACCATTAAATGACATTCACTCAAGAGCAGAATTTTTGCATTCAAAGTCATTGTAAAGAGAAGATATGGTACATATATATAATGGAATATTACTCAGCCATAAAAAGGAATGAAACTGGGTCATTTGTAGAGATGTGGATGGACCTAGAGTCTGTCATACAGAGTGAAGTAAGTCAGAAAGAGAAAAACAAATATCGTATATTAACACACATATGTGGGATCTAGAAAAATGGTACAGATGAACCTATTTCCAGGGTAAGAATAGAGACACAGATATAGAGAACAGACATGTGGACACAGAGGGGGAAAGGGAGGGTGGGACAAATTGGGAGATTAGGGTTGACATATATACACTATCATGTGTAAAATAGATAGCTAATGGGAACCTGCTGTGTTGCACAGGGAGCTCAGCTCGGTGCTCTGTGATGACCTAGATGGGTGGGAAGGGGGGTGAGGGAGGTCCAAGAGGGAGGGAATATATGTATACATATAGCTGATTCACTTTGCTGTACAGCAGAAACTAACACAACATTGTAAAGCAATTATACTCCAATAAAAAAGTCCTTGTAAAGGTTAATACATTTGTTGTACGATTTACTATAAAACACTTTTGTTAAAAGGATGTTTTTAAGTTGGTTTTCAAAGATTTTTCTCTCAGTTTTGTAGTCGGTGCAGTCTCTCCTGCTGTTGTTGTCCCTTCCATGCTACATTTGCAAGAAAAGGGATATGGTTTTGAGAAAGGCATTCCAACCTTATTAGTAGCTGCCAGCAGTTTGGATGATGTCGTGGCTATCAGTGGATTCAATACATGCTTCAGCATAGTCTTCTCCTCAGGTAAACAAAAAAATACAATAGCTACCGTACAATTCATTGCTTTTTTGGTTCTTTAAATAAGGTTTGTGGCTTTGCCTCTGCATTTATTAATGAAGACTTTTCTATGTAACATCTTTTTATTCTTCATAGACAGCTCATTCTAGACCAGAGAAGGAATTTCAATGGGTTAAGATACCACTACTTAACACAAATGATTTCCTTTTAATAACTAAATATTCCAATTAATTTGATAACCCATATTATTACCATTTATCTGCTCTTGTTGCTTTGGAATTTTGTCACAGTTTTCAATAGAAAAATTTAGGCAGCAGTATTATTAGTACTACTAATATATCGAATAGATATTTTGGAGATGTACCTTTCTGACCATCATTATAAATAACTGGTTGCTCTGTTACTAAGCCAACTTAAATATATAGAGTGTGGACAAGTGTGTGTCTTTTTGGTAGTGATGGGACAAGATCCTGCAACAATTCTAAATCCCGAGGTGATATTTGGTCTTGAATGTCACTTGGCAGAAATTGTGAAAGTAAACATTCCACATTTAAAAATGCATTAATTATCTGCCAATGTTCGAAGTTCAATATTCTGTATTATTAAAGCACCAAAACATCTTAAAGCTGAAAAGTTATATATATAGTTTCTCTTAAAATCATAAGATATAAATGAATAAGAAGGAAAAAAGGGAAAATATAGAAATAAAGTATGTAATAGTTATACCCCCAGGAATAATAATTGTGAATCTTTTGATGTAAATTCACCCAGACTTCTCCTTTTCTCCCCCATCCCCATCTATCTCTAGCTCTTTCTCTCCCTCCCAATATTCTTATAAAATTATTGAATAGTAACCATACTTTCTTATAACCTGAGTTGTTTTGCATTTACCTGTGTATTGCAAACATGGTCCTTTTCAGTAAATATTTCTATGACATTTGAAATGGTTGCATAGTATTCGATTGGCTGCATCATGGTTACTTAACATGTTGAAAATTGAAATTGACACCAGTATTTACTATTAAAATAATGCTTGGTTGAACAGCTAAATAGTTGTACCTAATCTTAATATTTTCTTAATCTTTTTTAATACTTTAAAAAAATTTTTTTATTTTTTGCTGTGTTGGGTCATTTTTATGTGCAAGCTTTTCTCTAGTTGTGGTGAGTGGGGGCTACTCTTCATTGTGGTGCGTGGGCTTCTCATTGAGGTGCCTTCTCTTGTTGCAGAGCATGGGCTCTAGGCACCTGCGCTTCAGTAATTGTGGCTCGAAGGCTCAGTAGTTGTGGCACACGGGCTTAGTTGCTCTGCAGCATGTGGGATCTTCCTGGACCAGGGACTGGACGCATGTCCCCTGCTTTGGCAGGCAGATTCTTAACCACTGCGCCACCAGGGAAGTCCCAATATTTTCTTAATCTTAAAAGAGAAATTATTGAGTTAAAAAGTATATAACATTCTAAGATTTTTGAAATATATTGCCACAATATCTTGTCCTACCAGGGTGCACAAGCATGCCAGTTTCTCCTCACCTTCTTCAAAATTAGGTATTTACTAGTCCTTTTTAGCTTAGCTAATTTGACAGGTGAAGAGTGAGGTCTCTTTAAATGAAGTACTTTGAATACTAGTGATGTTAAACAAATGTTCGTGTTTATTGGCCATTAGCATTTTGGAATGTTTAATAGATTGCTTTTCTTGAAATATTTTGCCTATATCCTATAGGTGTGTTCATCATTTGTTCTTTTGATTTGTTAAGATTCTGCACAAAATTAAGAATGATAACCATTTGTTTTATATGCTATGGTTTTTGTAATTTGACTTTTAACTTTATCTCTTTTCTGCCATTCAGAAGTCCTAAATTTTTTATTGTCAGATCTGGCCACCTTTTCCTTGACTGGTATCAGTCATTCAAAAAATATTTTTTGTGCTCCTCTTCCACTGTACCAGCTACTGTATCAAACACTGAGGATCAACAGTGAACAGCAATATTAGTTTTTATTGAGTAATTGCTTTGTACTTGCTGTAAGTTCTGTAGATGTTTTGACTCAATAGTCACAATAGTGCTATGCTCATTTTGCAGATAAGGAAACTAAGGAACAGAGGTTAAGTAATGTGCTCAAAGTCACAGATCTAATAAGTAGGGGAACCAAGATGCAAACCTAGCAGTCTGACCCCAGGCCCACACTTTTAACTACTATTCTATCCTGCCTCCCGACACAGCAGACAGAGAAGACCACGTGGCCAATGGTCTCAAGGGGTTTATATTAAACAAATAATTACAGATGTAATAAATATTACATAGCATAAGATGCTAGGGGAACATGCTACAGGAGACCAAACCTAATTTGAGGAGGACTGAAAAAATGGAAACCAAGCAGGTACATGCTTAAAAATCCTCTTCCACCACATAACTATGTAAACTGTCTCTTAAAAGTTTAAGGACTTTTAAAGTTTTATTTTACACATTAGATCTTCAAAGCATCTATATTTTGGAATATAGTAGATATTGAGATCTAACCTTACCTTCCAGGTCAATTGGCCCTTTTACCATTATGTAATGTCCTTCTTTACGTCTTGTGACAGTATTTGACCTAAAGTATATTTGTCTGATATAAGTATGACCACCCCTGCTCTCTTTGGGGTACCATTTGCATGGAATATCTTTTTCCGTCCTTAAAGTTTATAGCAATCTGTTTTAAAATGATAACAACTTCAATTGCATACAAAAGCTCTACTCCTCTACTCCTTTACCTCTCAGCCTCCTCACTTTATGTAATCATTGTCACAAATTACATTTTTTATATTATGTATCCATTAACATAGTTTTACAGTTATCTTTTGTGCTTTTTTTTTTTTTTTTTTTGCGGTACGTGGGCCTCTCACTGTTGTGGCCTCTCCCGTTGCAGAGCACAGGCTCCGGACGCACAGGCTCAGCGGCCATGGCTCACGGGCCCAGCCGCTCTGCGGCATGTGGGATCCTCCCATACCGGGGCACGAACCCGCGTCCCCTGCATCGGCAGGCAGACTCTCAACCATTGCACCACCAGGGAAGCCCTGTGCTTTTATCTTAAATTCCAAAATAGAATTAAAAGTGATTTCCTTACCACCATTAAGGTATTACAGGATTCTGAATTCATCTATTTACTTTTACTGGAGGTTTATATTTAATGCTTTTGTGTTGCTGTCTAACATCCTTTTATTTCCACTTTAAGGATTCCCTTTAACATTTCTTGTTAGGCAGGTCTAGTGGTGATGAACTCCATCAGCCTTTGTTTATCTGAGGAAGTCTTAATTTTGCCTTCACCTTGAAGGACAATTTTGTGGGATAGTATTCTTGGGTGGCATTTTTTTTTTCAAAATTTTGAATATATCATCCTATCTTCTTATAAGGTTCCTGCTGTGTAAGCCTCTGATAATTTTATGGGCGCTCTCTTATATATGATGTGTTGCTTTTCTCTTGCTATAATTTTTTAAATGAGCAGAAAGCCTTTTGGACTGTATATTGTTGTTAAATGGGTGTCTCTGTAGGGGACAAAGGTTCTGGGGTTCCCATTCTACCTTCTTACTGTTGTCACCCTCCACTTCTATTATTTTTAATGGGAAAATAGTTCTAAAATATGTATATTTACATACCTTATTGAGTTGGATACACAGAGCATAGCTGAACTTTTTTGTGTGACTCTGGATAGTTTTTCAGACGTATTACAACAAACTACATGTATCCATGAGACATTATATTGAAAAATCAGTTGATCCTTGAATATTCCTAGGATTGACCCTGGGTTAAATCTTTTTTTTATGTTGTTGTTGTTGTTATTAAATTGTCCTTTTTATGTTTAAATCATTTGTTTATCATAATAGAATATCAGAGGAAAACATTACCAACCATGTGCTAGGTGCCAGAGGTTCTCCTTTGCCAGTCTCTGTGCGTTCTTCTACCTCACCTGGTCTTTTAGGTTGGGTGTATAAGGGGAGCACATTGTGGCTTATTACTGCTTTGTTTTCTTTGTTTTCTATTTATTCAATGAACATTTCTGAGTTGTGTATACGTATTAAATCATTGGAGAGTACATATTCAATTTATCAAGTAGATGTGTATATGTTTTCATGTGTTGGAACATTAAAGGTCCATTTTGGCATATTTATTCTATGATACATACCTTTCTTTATGAATCACCTACATTTGATTTTCCGATGTGTTGGGTATGTGAAAATACTTCTCTATGAAATGTTTTTCTTATTGTGTGCCCTTACAGGTGGTGTACTTAGCAACCTCCTGTCTGCTTTTCGGGATATACTTGTTGGTGTGCTGGTAGGAATTGTTTTGGGAATATTTACTCGATATTTTCCAAGTAGAGATCAGGTAAATAAAAAATAATCCATTGTTTGGAAGTACAGTATTTCTTTCAAAAGACATTTCTTTCAAAAATTTGAACTTTTAGAAGATCCATGAAATAATAAATTTAATATTTAGTTCGCTTTCTCCAAAAGAGGCCTCCAGTGCCTACTCTGCTTAAAACTGAGCACAGTTGTGATTGATCCAGGTCAGTGGCCCTAACTGAAGTCCCTGCTTCCTGATTAGGCAAATAAGGAATATCAGAAAAATGTACTTAATTCAGAGTACCTTCTCCATTCCATCCCACTCCTTTCTTCATTAAATTGCCTGTTGACTCCTGACATTTAAAAAAAAGTCTTTTTCCCTCAAACTTTACGTTGAACACTTTTGGAGAAATATATTCCCATTTATCTCTGCATATTTTCTGACTTAAATTCACTCCCTCTCCCTTTGACCAAGGACACACTATCAAACTCAACCCTTTCCTGCCCTAAAGGATATCCCATTACTCTTAGATTTCTGTAACTTCCATCTTAATTTCCCTGCAGTTATTGTCTTAGCTAAAAAGATATTCAGACATTTATTTTTAAGAATTCTTTGGATATGTTATATGGAACTACAGGTTATATGGGTCTCTTTTCTTTCCTTCTTCTCTTACAGTTAAAGTATTATAACCATTTTACTGACATTAGTATCAGAGATATGGCAGAAGATGAAACTCAGTAATTGCAAATTTTGTCACTTGATACCAAGTTTGCTAAAATATGTGGTGAGAAAGTCAAAATTTTAGACATTATTTTATACAACATAAGACATGGTATCAAAGGGTCAATAATAAATGATAGATAATATGATAACTGTATTATATCTTTAACATAAATTAATTTCCAAATATCTATCAAATTCTAGGGAAAGCTTGCAGCGAAGAGAGCATTTCTTATTTTGAGTCTGTGTGTTTCTGCTGTCTTAGGCAGCCATCGCGTTGGTTTGCATGCAGCTGGAGGATTATGCACACTAGTATTGAGTTTCATTGCAGGGACAAGTTGGTCCAAAGAAAAGGTGAATATTTTTAATACACCATTTTTTAAAAGATAAAATAACTGCATTTTTCTTACATCTATAATGGACATTTTAGGAAATTGCACTCTAGTTGGAAGATGTTCCATAAGTTTGTATCTTCAAGGCAGTGAATGAATCAGTCAAGGAAATAAAATATTTAGAAGAAGGACTACAACGCAATCAGAAGTTGAGTTATCACATCAGGCCTCTCTCTTTTTCCCAAGTTTAATGCAATAGGATTATATAACTTTTATTGATTTCATTATTTTATTTATTAAAATTTTAGTTATACAATTAATACATGCAAATATGCTCATAAAATATTAAAACAGTAAGAAGGGGACTTCCCTGGTGGTGCAGTGGTTAAGAATCCTTCTGCTAATGCAGGGGACATGGATTCGAGCCCTGGTCCGGGAAGATCCCACATGCTGCTGAGCAACAAAGCCCATGCGCCACAACTACTGAGCCTGCGTGCCACAACTACTAAAGCCCGCGCACCTGGAGCCTATGCTCTGCAACAGGAGAAGCCACCGCAATAAGCCTACTCACCGCAACGAAGAGTAGCACCCGCTCACCTCAACTAAAAGAAAGCCCGCACACAGCAAGGAAGACCCAATGCAGCCAAATATAAATAAATTAATTAATTTATTTTTAAAATAATAATAAATAAATAAATAAATAAAACAATAAGAAGGCCCACATATGGAATACAATGTAAAAGACTCCCTTTCCCCCACCATTGCCAAATATCAAATCCCCTTCCCAGATCATTTCCTCTAATCACTCCTCTATCTGTAGACAGATCACGTCCATGTTTTGTTATTACAAACAGTACTTCCATGAACAATCCTATTAATGTGTGGTTTTGCAAATGTATAAGTACTTCTGAAGGAATAGATTTCTAGAAGTGGAATGGCTGGATTTAGAAATTGTACATTTCTATTTTGATGGGTACTGCCAAATTATACCTAAAAAGGATTTTATTTACACTGTTTACTACCAGCAGTGTAGGAGAGTCTCTAATACCTAAACCCATCAACAATCTTGGGTATTATCAATTTTTTTTTAACAATGGGTAAAAAACTATATTACATTGTTATTCTTTATTTATATTTCTCTGATTAGTAGTGGAGTAAGCTTCTATCCATATATTCTTTTATAACTACTTACTCATATTCTTTGCCCATTTTTTAATCGGTTTATTAGCCTTTTTGTTCCTAATTTATAGAGTTTCTTTATATGTTAGGGCTACTAATTCTTTGTTGTCTGCATGTTGCGTGTAATTTTTGCTTATCTTCAACTTTTTTTTTGATGTCTTTTGTATGGCAGTAAAATTTCCTATAGTCAAATCTGTCAGTTTTTCCTTTTTGGTTTGGGTTCTGCATCTTCTTCAAGAAAAATTTTTTCATCCAAGATTATGAGATTATAAACATTATAACATCTTATATATTATCATCTAATACTTTGGTCATTTGTTTTGTGTTTCATTTAGTTCTTTAATCCCTCTGGAATCTATTTTTGTGAATGATGTGAGGTAAGGATGTACATGTGTGTGTTTATATATATGTATTCATAGACATACATATATATATATACATACATATAATATATATATGCATATGAATTGTATCGTCTATTTTTGCCAAAGTATTTATTGATTAATCCATTAATTATTCAATGACTTTTTAAGTGTCTCTTTTAACATGTGCTAAACTCCTATATATATATATGTATATATAAATTTACTTCTGGAATCTATTTAAACTTATCTATTTCTATGCCAATACCACTCTTTTTTTTTTTTTTTTTTGGCGGTACGCGGGCCTCTCACTGTTGTGGCCTCTCCTGTTGTGGAGCACAGGCTCCGGGTGCGCAGGCTCAGCGGCCATGGCTCACGGGCCCAGCCGCTCCACGGCATGTGGGATCCTCCCGTACCGGGGCACGAACCCACGTCCCCTGCATCGGCAGGCAGACTCTCAACCACTGCGCCACCAGGGAAGCTCAATACCACTCTATTTTAAATCACTGTAGTTTTATGTCTCAAAATCTATATAGAAGATTCCCTCTTATTATACCTATATTTAAATTATTTCTTGGCTGTTCCTGCCCATATTCTTTCTTAGATAAATTTTAGAATCAGCTTGAGAACTTCCCTATCCAAAAATCACATGGGCATTTTGTTTAACATTCTGATAAATTCATAATTATAAGAGAAATTAAATCACTAATAATAAATTACAAATAAATGAGAACTACTGGTTTGTTTACATGATAAAGGAAATCAAAAAGTAAAGAATAAATAGATTTTAAAGATTAAAAGTAACAACTAGGATAATGTGCTACAAAGAAGAAAGAGTTATATTGGTTTTCTTTTGTTACTTCCTTTTTTAAACTTACTTTTATAAACGGCAACCAGAAAACCTAGTCATAAGGGGAGTAGTTATGAAGATAGTTTATGCCTCAAACAAAGGATATTAAAGTTTTATGTATCTCCACCTGTAAAAAAAAAGATAAACCCAAACTGAGACTAAAATCTCTTCATCCAAATTTCTGGAAAAGAGCCAGAGTACTGTTATATCACTAGGGGCATTTCCTATAACCATGTAATTGTGGAAGCAGCACTGGGGGGATTCATTCCCAGAAAGGGAAGCCAGGCAGGCAATCAAGTTAGAATCTATTAAATGTTTTGGTTTGGTTTTAAGGAGAAAGTAACTTTGATGTTTTCAATATGGCTCCTTTGGAAGCAGGCCTAACAGATTACCAGAATTTTTTTCCTAGTTGTTTAGGACCTATCAGGATTCACTTTCATGGGATTTGGTCCCAGGATAATTTTTAGTGGAGGTCTTCCCAGCTCATTTTTGAGAGCTGAGAGGTCTGAATGATCTTGAGTATGTTCTCATCAGGCATGATGTAGTTCTATCTCTGTTCAGTTGCCTTACAAACACAAGGTAGAACTCTTACTGTACCATCAGAACATGTGTGGAACTTCAAAGACCTTACTTGTTCCATGACAGAATTACCAAATAATATTTTTATTTTATTGCTTTGTAGATTTCTTTTAATCAAATTCTACCTAGGTGTTTGTATAAAAGAATTAACCTACTCATTTAATTTTTATTGTTTTAACATTTCTTCTACAAATAAAATATCTTAAGTTTATTAAATGTTAAGAGAGACTTTAAACTTCTGAAATGCAAATACTTATATGTGTCACAATAACTGAAAAGTTATTACCCTTTTCTACAGATTAGAGTCCAAAAAATTATTGGAACTGCATGGAATATTTTTCAACCTCTTCTTTTTGGTTTGGTTGGAGCGGAAGTATCTGTCACATCTCTTAAATCAAATGCTATTGGTAAGAATGATTAGAGGCACAAAAATATAAGATTTGAAAATATTTAAGAAAACTTTGAATAATTTTTATTTTTATTTACAACATGTCTTTGAATGCTACAAGGACCTTCTTCAGAAGTACGTGTGTAACATACATTTGTTCTTCCTTTATCCTGTATGCTCTTTGTAACCAAAGACAACCCTGAATATCTTCCCTGAGTGATCTGGGGAAATGGAGATTAGAAATTTTTCTGAGGGGAAATATTGGATACCATTAGCATCTTTTGAATACTTTCATTTATAGTAAAAGTTCAACGTCTGTTAGCTCAGAATTAAATAAATGTAATTTATCTTATTTTTCATCATACCTCCAACATCATATTATCTCTTGCACTTTACATAGAAGCCTCAATCATATTTGTATTTTTATGATTATTGTTTTTACTTAAAAAAATAAAGATATACAGAGACACTAGCCCTAAAATGCTTTCAACCCATTTACAAATCATATCTCTAGGCATAAAGAACCACTACTTCCCAAATATTGTGTTATTTATGTTTGTTTTTATCTGTTGTAGGCATTTGTGTTGTTACACTGAGTTTGGCATTATTGGTTCGAATTTCTTTTACATTTGTATTGATGTCTTTTGCTGGTTTTAATTTTAAGGAGAAAATATTTATTGCTTTATCGTGGATGCCCAAAGCTACAGTCCAAGTAAGAACATATTAAGTCATTCTAATTATTTTAATGTTGATTTTTAAAAAAATTCTAAATGAAAAAAACATCCAGTCACAAAATATGGGCCATTAACCTTACTTTTAAAATGTTTGATTGATCGTAACTACTCATTAAAATTAATGTAATCTTTAAGAAACTCACTTTTAAAAGCAATTTTTCTGAAATTGAAAATTGTGCTTTTAATGACAAATACTTCCTAAACTTACAAAAACATTTTTCTATTTTCCCAAGATATAAAATAAGAGTATATCTGAATGCGCTGAAAAGGGCACATCATTACTTCTGGGCGTTCCTGCCAAATACACATAACGTCAATCTTATCATGAGAAAACATTAGACAAAAGCAAAGTGAGAGACAGTGTGCAAAATTGACCAGTACTCTTCAAAAGTGTCAAGGTCACGTAAGACAAAGACAGACTAAGGATCTGTCTCCCATAAAAGGAGACCAAGGAAACACTTACTAAATGCAGTGGATTTAGTTCAGGCATTGGCTCCTGGTCCAAGAAAAAGGACATTATTTGGACAGTTGTTGAAATTTGAATGAGGTCTCTAGATTAGTGTATGTGTGTGTGTATATATATAATATATATTATATCAGTGTTAATTTTCTGATTTTTGGTTATTGTACTGTGGTCATACAAGAGTTAACATTTGGGAAATCTGGATGAAGGGTATATAGAAAGTCTTTGTATTACTTTTACAACTTATTTGTGAGTCCAAAATCACATAAGAAGCCCCTGAAAGTGAATGAACTTGGGGGTGGGGGGTAGGGAGCAGCAAATCTGTGCATGGGGAGGAGCTGGTTGTGGGGCTGTAGGATGCTCTGAGGAGTGCTTTGCCTTTAGGTATCAGAGTGTGAGGTGTCAGATTTGCATTATATTTGAATCATTGTTTAAATCTTAAAAAAAAGACACCTTTTTTTGATTATTAAAAAAAAGAGTATATCTGAAAATTGGAATTTTTACATTTTGCTGAATATTGTAGAGCTAAGTGTTATGATTTTAAACTGGAGACGTTGATTCTTTTTAAAATATATCTTTCCTATGCCTGCCACCCACTCTACCATACATGAATGCACATATATTATTTTTAATTATATATTTAATTTGTATGACTATTCGATTGATGACTGAATCTCCCCGCTAGATTATATAGGAAGGATAGGAACAGTGCTTGTTTTTTCTGTTATTCTTTTTCCCTAGCACTTAACACAGTGCCTAACATGCAGGAGGTACACAATAAATAAGCATTGCATGCCTACAAGAATGAATGATGAATGAAGGAAAGAGAGAGAAAAGTCAGACCTTGTAGTTTTGCTCTCTGATTCAGTGATAAGGTATTGCTACTTATTGTCAGACTGTTTAACCTGGCAATACAATGTCTTGATTTCCTGAGATTTTCTCCATTGTTATTCCAAAACAGAAGCTTGTGAGCTTCCATGCAACAAAACTCTCTATATGTCATGGTTAGAAAAGCAGGTCCTTGGGACCAGGCTGCCTATTTTGAATACCATGTTACTTGCCTATAACCTTAGGCAAGTTACTTTGTAACGTCTCAGTGCCCAGTGTATAGATTCCAAACCTCTTGTCAGTTTTACTGTATCACACTGCCTCCCAGTAGTAAGAACAAGAAGACAGACAACAAAATCCTAAAGAACCATAAGAAACCTTAGCATTTTGTGTTGTCTCCTTGTAGCCAGGAACCTAGTGGTACACGGTAAAGGCAAATATGCAAAGCTCTGGTTTAGGTGAAACTCCTAAGGTTCTGAAAATAATGTGAGCACTCAAAAAATATATTTAAACAGGGGAAAGCTGAGATGACAAGAAAACAAAAACAGCCCCCAAATGTCTGCACACTGGTTTGTCACTTTTTCACTCCCCTTCCAGATATATTTGCTAGGAAGAACATAGGATTGATGAGTAATTTATGAAAATTCTTCAACACTTTGTCTTGTCTTTTTTCTAGTAGTCTAGTGCTAGGTGTTATTTGTTTTAACAGGGCTATTTACTTTTATTATATGTTAACTCCATTTAACATTTTTCTTTATGCCTCATCTTTTTCTCCTCTAAATGTAGGCTGTTTTAGGTCCTCTGGCTCTAGAAAGAGCAAGAATCAGTGCACCCCATTTGGAACCATATTCGAAGGATGTGATGACAATAGCTTTTCTAGCCATCTTGATCACAGCTCCAAATGGAGCTCTGATTATTGGCATTCTGGGACCTAAAGTACTTACTCGCCATGATCCAAACAAAATGAAAGTGGAATTAGCAGGATTAGAACTTCATTAAAAAGTTGATTTGCCATCACCTGCCTGCTTCTCTTAATGAATTCTCTTACATGAGAGAAAAATTAAAAAGTACAAATATGTGGAGACTACACAGAACCAAGGAGTTAATAAATATATGATTTCACTACAGATGTTTCCTATGACTTTTTATTCCAAAGTTAATTTAACAAAAATAATATAAAATAGAATGCCTTGTTAGTATTTATGTGTTTCAAGAACAAAGTAAATTTATAAATACCCTAGGAAAGTTGAAAGAACTCTATCAGGTTGGATTTACTGTCATAATACAAACTAAGCATAATAAAAAATTAAATGAACCTAATGACAGAAAGATAAGATAGTATAAGTCTCTAAATAGGAGTAGAACTCTCCATCAGGTTAGTAATTCAGTTAAAAGGATTACCAGAAAAAAGAAATAAAAATGACAAGAATAAAACACACCAAATTTAAGTGGGTCAACTGAATGCATTTTAAATTCTGGTTTTACTACAGTTTATACAGTGCTTTTCACCTGCATCCCATCACTTGGCTACATAATTTGTGGGGCCCAGTGGAAAATAAAAATGTGGGGCCCCTTGTTTCAAAAACAGGGAAAAAGTGCAGTTAAAAGAGTTAAAGTGTTTCCCTTTAGACTATTTTATTATGCACACAATATCATAAGAACAATAGTGACACATGAGTAACAGCATACACTTACAAATTGTAAAAATAAACTTTTGGTGTCATAATGTATATAATACAACAAATAATAGCTTATTAACATGATAGCTTGGTGATAAGATTTTCCTTGCTGCTTCTGTGCAAATTTGTGTATTAGGTTCATCAAAATTTATACTTTTAGCCACTCATTTTCAATCGATATGATGGAAAGTGACATCAGTTGCTCTTGACAAAGGCACGATCACAAAACATTTCTGATAATTTTTCATTTTGAGAAGGAACTTTCTGCTGATACAACCATTATTAGAGCTGTTAAGAGTATTCTACAAGCTGTGATTACATCGGGATACATTTCTGATAAATTATTTTGAAATACAAATTCTAGTACACCTACAGCTGATGATTCTCGCAGAATGCTTTTTTCTAAAAAGATTTAACTCTTCATACAACTCAGTTTCATGTAAGCCTGAATTTAGTTCTAAATGTAAATGTATACAATGATACATTGTAAATGTATCAGTGTATACAATGATATTTTAATGTTTACTGTCTGACATTTCCTGTAACTTGTGGAGGTTATACCAGAAACCAAAAGTGGCTTCGTGACTTGTATATAGTTCAATCACCTATTTATGCATTCTTTCACTATACCTTGAATTACAAGGGAAATTTATTTTAAAATTGTCTTTCTCTTTAATCATTGGTTCATCAAAGCTTGACATGGATGTAGTGCTTTTTACCATCAAATATGACAACCTTTACGTTTAATTTCTATTTATAAGACTTCGGATATTTGTAGCATTACAATAGCTTTCAAAACCAGAGATTCTAAGTTCACTGAAGAGTTCTAATAACTCCTGGCATGCTGTATTGCAATGTCCATGTGTTTACTTCAATTCTGTAATAATTTACTGACAAAGTTTACTGCCTGAGCCCCTGCAGTTCCTACCCCGGCCCTCAGGCCAGAGAGTTAATGTTTATGTAGGTCCCCCCAGGACAGGCTCCAGGGATAGAGTTCCTCATCTCTCCTAGTGTCTCTCACTGCTGCCACCATCACCACCAACAACCCAGGCCTAGGTCTCAGCCCCGGCCACCCCCTATCCAGGACCCCACAGTGCCCCAGGCCACCCCAGGCATATGTGTATGTGTGTAGTCCAGCAACCAAGCTAACTGCTTGGAGCACTGCCCACTGCGCCTGTATGCACTGCAACCTGGCACATCCCATGTGCATACTCTGTTGTCCTGTCAGACGTCAATTACAAAGCACAAGTTCAAAGAAAAAATTACTGACTTTCAAGATGGCAACAGCAAAGCACTAAACGAAGTCCTTCTGAGAGTGGGACTCTGTGAGACTTGAGAGGTTGCACACCTGTGAAGCCAGCCATGATGACCATCCTGGCTAATATTTACTGAACTCCCCACATGCCAGACCTGGTGTAGGAACCCATGGAATCCTCACAACGATCCGATGAGGTCCTGCTATCATCCCCATTTTACAGATGGGGAAACTGAGCGTCCTGAAGGTAAAGTGACTTACCCAGGGTCACACAGCTAGCAAGTGGCAGTGTCTGCACACCCAGTCTGGCTCCAGAGCCAGTGCTCCTAACAGCTCAGCTGTACATTCTACAGCAGGAGGATTATCAATCACCTCTACTCTCAGAGTTCTCAGTGACTCACCCACCACAGCCCATCCCCGCAGGCAGGCAGACCTAGATGCCCAGCCCAGGTTTCTTGCCTCCCAGAGTGAACAGAGGAAAGAGTTCAGGCCAGAACTCCAACCTGCTCAGTCATAGATTCCGGTAATCGTACCTAAGGGGCCTGCAGTGAGGATGCCCAAGAAAGATTTATTTAACTGTAGCCATGACCTATTAGGAAGTCCTGAAATCAATTTGGTGGGCTGTGCCCAACAGTTTTAAAATATGAAATAGAAAAGAAGACAAAGTGTCAGAGTGTACCCCTGAAGTAGTGTGACTATTGTTTTGCATGGGTTCGGTTTTAACTCTATTTGTGTGTGCTGGGTAACACATCAATTCTATTTCTTTCTGTGCCTCCTTGAACACAAGTCCAGCTCAGATAATTACGTTTCAGCTCTGCTGGCCAGGGGGCATACCCAGTACAGTTGTCAGCCCCATCTTGTTGTGGTCTTGTTGTGAGCCCCATCACCCCCAGTGATTTGGTTTCCCTGGGGTACTTCATGCAGAGGCTGGGCCCGGACCTGTGGAGGCACCCCTCCTGGAGGGCCTCAGTGACTGGATCTGGAGGGAGTCAGATTTCTGGGCCAAGACTTGGGTTGAGGAGGGTGGGGCACCTAGAAGGAGGCTCCACTGAGCTCCTGCATCTGGACCTCTCTGCATCTGGACTACCCCAATAGCATCATTCCCCCACCCCAGCCCTGCATCCCACCTAGGACAGTGGCATGGGGTCCTGCACTGCCAGCGCCCTGGAGGGGCGTGAGAAACCTAAACCCAAGCCAGACCCCATGGTGCCTGGTGAATGGAGTCACTTCAGTAAAGAGGCTCGTCGGTGGGGAGGAGCATGAGACAGGCGACACACTCAGCAACCGTCAGGTGGTCGGTCAAGGTCTTCTTGTCACCATGAGTCCCAGAACGGATCCTGGCAGAGCGGTTGTCAGGGACAACAGGCATATCCATGTCCAGAGCCCCTGCAGATTGCAGGCCCTCTGCAGGGTGCCTTATAAGGCACAGCTCCTTGGTTCTGGCAGTGACCCCACCAGGTGTTGACATTCCCATTTTACAGAGCAGAAAACTGAGGCTCAAGGAGGAAACGCCTTGCTCAGAATCCCACAGCTGCTAAGTGGAGATAACATACGTCAGGGTGCGTTTGGGCATTCAGACTTGAAGTGTTAGACCCGGGCTAGTCCAACTCCCCTGCAGCAAGTGGGGAAACAGAAATGAAAGGATGGGCTCCAGGCCCCACAGGGTTTTGGAAGCAGAGCTGAGGCTAGAATCAACCTTGCCCACCATCCATGGGTAAAGTTTCCACCTGCACCTGAGGAGGCCCGCCCTGCCTCTCTTAGGACCTGCCATCGCCTGCTTCTCTTGCTTTGGTGAAAAAGTCAGGGCCTCAGATCCTGGGACCTGGATATAGTTCAGGGGCCACCACCAATGTGCTGTGCATCCTCCTGGGAGAAATCCATATGTTTTCCTGCCGATAGAATGAAGGGGCTGAGCTCGGTGAGTTATACAGCCAGCGAGGCATGCGTGTTAGGGCTGTCAGATAAAATATGAGTGTCCAGTTAAAATTTTCTGAACGATTTTTCAGTATGTCCTCAATATTGCATGGGACATACTTATACTAAAAGTCATTATTTATCTAAATCCAAATTTAACTAGTGTCCTGTATTTTTATTTGCTAAATCTGGCCGTCCTCTTCGTGGTCTAATTTGGATAATCTGGGTGTTCTGATTCAGCAAGATTCAGGGAGTGTGACTTTGAGCTGTAGGTAAATGTGGGACAGGGTAACTAGTGAAGGAGGGACTGAGTTGTTTGGAAAGAGGCAGATGACCTTCCTCCTGCAAAACAGCTACCAGTCCTGTAGGCCAATGCGGTTAAAGCAAAGAGCTGAACTTCCATAGGATACAGTTGTGATGGAAACCAAATCTGGCCCCCTTGCCAACAGCATCTCATCTCGGGCCAATTACTGGGCTCCTGTCTTTCCATAAGTAGGTAAGTGGCTCAAGCAGAGCTGCCTTGCGAGGGCAGTGGGTGCATTAAGTGAAATGTGTACAAAGCACCAGGTACAGAGCAGGCTTTCAACAACGCTAGAGCAGCGGCTATCGCCCCGGCTGAATGCTGCCATAAACGGGCTCGGAGACACTCCATCATCATCTGCTGAGGAGAGACGCTGGGCTCCTCCACAGGGACGCCGGCCAGAATGCACACAGACCTCCACAGGATCACAAGCTGGCTTCCTTCTCAGAAATGGTGTCCACTGGGGCTTGCCCTCTGCCCTCCCATTTCTTCTCTAACTCCTTTTTCCTCACTAACCCAAACCAACTTTGCTCTGGGTGGTCCTGTTTTCACCTAAAATACATTTCCCAGCCTCCCTTGCAGCTGTCTTGGCCAAATGCCGCCATCTTGGTCCCTGAGATACACGTGGAAGTTGCTTTCTGAAAACTCTTCTAGAAAGTGGGGCTTCCTGGAAGCTCTTTGTAAAAGGAGGCTGACCAGCTGGAGCCTCCCTTTTGCCCTTCCCTTTGCCCCCAGCATGCCTGGAGTGCAGAAGCAATGCTGGAGGTTGGAGAGCTACCCTAGGGGCAATGGATATACACACAAGAGCCAGTGCTGGAGGGAACTGAGTAGAAAGAGGTGCGTGGGCCCCTCTGGGCAGCTGCTGTCCCTGTCCCTGCTGCTCACTGCTGGACCTTTTGTTATGTGGTGAAGCCACTGTGGTCGGGTCTTTGCTTCAGGCAGGCAGACCTAGTCCCTGATGTCTACACCCATGTGTGTACAGGACCCACCATGACCCCTGCCCCCATTTTGTAGCTGTATATAAATTAATAGCCTATAAAACCCTACAACAGCCCCATAACAGACACTGCTGGTGCCCTACCCATATCCCTTGTCCTTGCCACCCCAGGGGGCACGCTGGCCAGCCTTCCAACTGCAGCGTACATTTCCCTGCTCAAGGCTCTTCTGGCCTCCTGTGCCCCACCCCCCTTGTCACCTGCACAGCAGGCTGGAAGGAAAAGGAATTGACCCTTCCTGGAAGCCATCCTCCAGCACTGATGGAAGGGAGTTGGTGGATAAATACCCCACCTTCCAGGCCACTGCGTGGGATGCTCTCAGGTGTGGGTCCTACCCTGGCTCCCAGAATTTCCCTGGGGGTTGAGCCACAGTTTCTTGCTGACACAGTGCATCCTCTCATGTCTGTCCCCCACTGCCTGTTTCAGTTCCCCACTCCTCTACTTGGGATCACCTCCCAAACTACCTGCTTCGTGTAGGTCCTGATCTCAAGGTCAGCTTCCAGGGGACCTAAATGCATACAAGTTGGTTGTGTTACTCCATCTTCATCCCATCCCTTGAGGCTGATGGGCAGCAGTGCTGTCTTTACAATTCAGCAGAGGAAACCAAAGTGTCCAAGAGGCTGAGGAGAGGGGCTGCTCAAAGTGCGCCAGAGACTCGGGGCTGCCGGGCACAGTGTGCCCTGCGAGCAGGTATGCACTGCACTCAGCCTCCGTGCTTGCAGAGGCAGACACACTCCACCAACATTTCCCCACATTAAAGCTGCTCAACTTTTAGTCCGTAGAAGGAACGCTTACAGGGCAGACGCTGCCAAGCCCCAGACAAAAGACAGGTTGCGTCTGTTGTGCAAACACACATGCACAATTTATTTTTTCCTGGGTCAGTAGAGCCGTCCTGGCTGTCCCATCCGCAGGACCCCAGGATCTTCCACTCTTCCTCCACTGAGGGAAATACATCTTTGGAAGCTGACTCCCGTGTGTCCAGAATGCGTCCTGGGGTTCCGTCGGTGCGGGGGTGGGCACTGCTTTATGCTGCAGAGTTGGAAAGGGAGAGCAGACAGTTTACTGCCCGGAAAAAGCTATGGAGCCCAAGGGCTCCTTCAGATGAAGCACGATCCATGCTTGCTCTGCTCATCTCAGACATGCCTGCAGAGACAACTGTGCACTGGTCCCGGACAGAGAACTCGGACAGGGTCCTGGAGAAGGGGGTCTGAGAGGAGGGCCCACCTGGCGCTACACTGGACACAACTCAGGCTTAGGCAGGATGGCTGGGTCACATCATCAGCCCCAATTTATTCCCCAGTGTCACCGTCTGAGACTTGGAGCTCTCTAAGGTCATAAAATGTCTCCTGGAATTTCTGGCTTCCCAGCACCGAGCCCAGGGCTTGGAGGATGTCTCTGGATGGAGTGAACCAAGTGAGTGGGCTGAGGGGAACCACAGGAAACAGAGGGTGGTGGGAGCAGAGAAGGAGCTGAACCCGCAAAACCACTTCCTGGACATTACTTGACACCAGATGCATTGATAAATTTGGAGCCAGTGATCAGTAAATGTTTTCTAAAAGCTGGGTTTCCTTTACATTATACTTTCCAGGCACCACATCCAATGCCTTCCGTCATGCCTTCCCTGGGAAGGACACCCACGTGAGAACACGTGGACATTAACCAACCCCCAGAGCATCCTTCATCTGCTCCCCAGAGCTGCTGCTGTCATGACTGCAGTAAATGGATCCAATTCACAAGAAAAGAAAAAGGCCACAGGGAGGGAGAGAGAGCTGGGGCCCATGGGCTTATCAACACTGGAGAACACACCTCCTACCTGCTTCCCACATCCAGTAGGAACCTGAGCCTGTCCTCCTTTCTTAGGAGCGCTCAAGCCTGGCCCGTTGCGGAGCACAGGCTCCGGACGTACAGGCTCAGCGGCCATGGCTCACGGGCCCAGCCGCTCCGCGGCATGTGGCATCTTCCCGGACCGGGGCACGAACCCGTGTCCCCTGCATCGGCTGGCAGACTCTCAACCACTGCACCACCAGGGAAGCCCCACTTACACTATGTAAGGATAAAAATTCACATGGAATCTGGCCAGGGCAAATGCTCTCAAGCGAGGATGGTGAGGAGAGGGCACGGGAAGCAAAGAGGCCAAGTCTCCAACTTTCCAAAGCAGCAGGACCTGCTCCATCCGCCTCACTGCCAGAGTCCTTGGCCTTGAGGCGTCGCTATTAATAGAGCAGGAATGCTCCACCCTGTGCCCAGATGTGATGTGTTCTGGAGTCACTGCTTCACCGTGATGCGAAACCCCAAGTGTCCCACCCAGCGGTGAATCAGCAGGGGACTGGGGTGCTGTCCCATTCGTAGCAAACAGACAAGCTGTCAATGAACAAATCCATCTGATTCTCGCCTGCACTGTGCTGGTGGCCAGCCAGTAATGCACCAGTGCGGCTAGGCCAGGTCTGAGAGTACTGACATCTGCCAGACTGATTGGTAAACAGCCACTGCCCAGGAGCTGCCCAATCCAGCAACCAAGGGGGTTAAGGCCTGGTCCAGCAGGGGCCCCAGGGACCCTGCTCTCAGCTCATGGCCAGCCATGTCTCAAGAAATTCCTGTTGTTAATGATTTTTGACACTACCCCATTCATAAACAGATAGAAAACGGCTGGAAGGAAGGAGATGCAGGAAGATGCGAACAGTAAAAAGCTTCTAGGGAGGGCAGGGAAGGGATCCGGCAGGGGAGTGGGGAGTGAAGGGGAATGGTCACATTTTATGTTTCTCCAAAAGGTCACATTTAAATATTTTACAATGAAATGGTATTCATGATTTTTTTCTTCAAAGAGGAGCGTTTGCACCAGGCCTGCACAGGACACAGCCACGTATGTGCTCTATGCCCTCCCTCACCTCCGTGGCACACGCGGGGCTCCCTGCCTGCTGTGCCTCTGGCCCCTTCTTTGCCTCAGGAGTTTGGGACTGTCCTCTTGGGTCCTTCCTCTGTCAAGTCCTTCTAGAAGCCCACCTCCCATAGATAGAGAACTGCCTCCCAACTGAGTGCCCACAGCACCTTGTCCATGGAGGGAAGCTCTCCGCTGGGACACTGCACCCCGACAGTCTAGTGACTGAGGATCTGTCCACCTGATTAGAGCTTGAGGCCAGGGGCTTCTCCACCTCTTCATCCCCTGGCGGTGCCCAGCTCAGGGCCTGGCACCCAGTGGGTGCTGGATTTAGGATCACAGTATCATCGTTCATCTCCGTACATCCCCCAGCACCCAGCAGCAAACCTGGACGCACTGGCCATGTGGGAAGCATGCTGGGTAAAGAAGTGGGGGACGCAGGCATGAATAAATGAATGGACAGGAACCTCTGGGCCTCGGCTTTATAGACCAGCGAGGACCTGGAGGGAGCATGCGTGTGGCCCGGGGAGAGGGGGAAAGGGACTGCCCCGATGGCTGGCTCACTCATGTCTATTACTCGCAGGCCGAAGTGGGACAGCATCAGGACCATGTTCAGGTTCTCAAACTCCTTCTCCAGGACGACCCCGTAGGTCTTCAGGCCGGCCAGCTCCACCTCCAGCCTCTGCTGCCGATTCTAAAAGAACACAGTGTTCAGGCAGCTGGCTCCAAGACTTTCCAAGGGAATGAATGAATGAATGAATGAATGAACAAGCAAACGAACAAGTGAATAAATAAGTATATAAGTAAATGAGAAAGTAAATAAGTAAATGAACAAATAATTAAAAGTAAATAGGCCCCAAGTAGAGAAGTAATCAAATAAATAAACAATTAAACAAAGAGGGTCTTGCAGCTGCTCTCAGAATCCATGAACATAGTCCATCTCCCTTCCCCACACCTCCAGTAAGTAAAAGAGCTACCCCACTGACACAGCCCCGACTTGTTAAAAATCTTATTACTTCGTGCTGGACCCTTTACATCACTCAGTATCTCACCCTCCTGCTGAGGATGTGTCCCCGCCTGGGAAGCGAGGTTCCGGGGTGTCAGTGGCCTGCCCCAGCCCCATGACCACGGACGGGAGCCCAGACCCACAGCTGGGCCTGATTTCTGAGCCAGCCCTTCTCGTGCTGCCATCTACAGGGCCCTGGGGGCCAGGATGACATGGGGCAGCCCCAGGGCAAGGGCTGTGCGTGCAGTGGGTGGGCTCCCACCCTGGAGAAGGGAGCTCAAGGATGAGTGTAAACACTGACAAGAGTGTTCACAGTGTTATTATAATATAATGATTGGATGTAGCCAAAATGTCCACCAACTGGGAAACGGGAATCCATTATGGTTCATCCACATAATGACATATTTTGCAGTCATGAGAGGCAATTCATACAAGGACATCGGAGGAGATGTGAAAATGCTTACTTACTATGGAATGAAATGGCAACCGGAGGAATCAAATTGTGTGGTTTTTATTCTAATTTTTCCTTTGTTCCTGTCTCTCTTCCTACCAACCTACCTATCTCTACCTATTTAGATAAATACAGAGATACATAAATATATAGATAATATACAAATATATCTATGTAAACAGATTTAGATATTTGTGGAAAACAAGACTAGAAGATGCTACACAAATGTTAATGATGCTTCTCTAATGATTGGATTTCATTTTTCTGAAAAATTTCAAAATGTCTTCTGAAATTTCAAAATTTTCTTCAAGGAATATAACTTACTTTTTATTCAGAATAAAATAACACATTTAAAAATTGTGACTTTTTGCACGGTTTCACCACATCTCCTCTTTGCTTTCATCAAAACAGGTACCACCCATCAACGCATAAGTGCACACACTTGCCAACTGAAAATTATTCCCAATCCACACCAGGCAACCCTCCTTGTGGTATGTGGTCCAGACCTCCTCTCATGGAACAGGATGCGAGCAAGGATGCTCGTCACACCCTAAGCTGTGGTCACGGAAGCTGGTGCAAACTGGGGCCCCCAACGGGGGGAGTGGGCCAGGGACGTGCAGTGGGTAGAGAAGTAACAGGCCAGATGCCATGGGGCAGCGTGGATGAACATGGAGCCTTGAGTGAAGCAAGCACGCAGCACAAGAAGGATCACAGCACAATTTCTCTACGTCGGAAACACAAACGCTCCGTATTTTACAAGAATGTATAACAAGTATGCCCTAGCAGGAATGGTGGGGAGGCTAGTGGCACCTTGGTTTGTGATGCGTTATTTCAATCGGACCACATGGTCTTCTTCCCCTGCCTCCCGACCCCACCAGGTAGGGCCCTGAGCTGAGCAATGGGGCTACAGAGATGGAACTGGGCGCTTCCCTCCCGAGAGCCTCACCTGGAACTCCAGCAGCTGCCTCTGCAGGGCCTCCTGCTCTACTTGAGCTCTTTCTAAAGTCTTCCTCAGCTCTCTGAGCTCAAATTCTTTGACTGGGAGGAAAAGGGAGAGAAGGCCGTCTTTATCTGTCCTTTCCATCCAAAACCTCCCCTTCTCTTTGAAGTGCACTTCACAACAGGCAACAGCTGGGACCCTGACATATACAGGGCATCCTCAAAACCCTTTTTAATATTGCCTATTTCATTCTCTGATAATATAAAGGACATCTATCCATTGGGGGAAATAAGAAAGGAATAAAGAAAAACAGTACCTTCCTCTTGCCTGCCAGAGGTAACCACTGTTAACATTTGCACAGATTCACATATGCATAATTTTATAAATATAGTTGAGATCGTAGGGAAGTTATGAAGAACATGGGTCTTGGAACCCATCCCATCTCAGCTCACTATCTGTACAACCATGGGCAAGTTACTTAACCTCCCCATGCTGCACTTTCTCATCTTTAAGAGGAGGTGATACTATAACCGACCTCACAATTAAAAGGTAATTTGTATAAACTTCTTAGACCTGTGCCTGGCTTCCCGGAAGCCCTCGGTTATTTCCCGTCTGATTATTATATTTACTTATTGTTATTCTCGTAGTTGCAACCTTTCCTTTTTTTTTTTTTTGTTTTGTTCCACTTAATATTATAACCTATTATGTAGGTTGCTCTTAGGATTATAGGATTATAAAACCCTCGGGCACCAAAGTTACTAGGGAGTTGTAGAACTTGACTACTCACTTTTCAGAAGTTTAAAGATGAACTCTTGCAAGAAACGTAAGTCAAGTGAAGCAAAACTCGTCTCTGGAATCAGGCCTCTGAGTGGAAGTGGATCAGGGCACTCAGCTTCCTCCTCTGAGTCCCCTTTGTTCAAATTCTGACCTACCTCTCCCTCCAGAGGCTCCAGATGCTTCAAGCACTCAGCAGAATCTTTTTCAAATTCCCCTAAAAAGCAAAGACATCCTGTGTCAAAGGTCAGCCCCTTGAGCATAAGATGAGCGGCTCCTCTGGGTCTGGCCCTCTGTCCAGATATGGGCAAGCCCATCCCTTCCGAACCCCAGTCCCTGCGCCAGGTCCCCAGATGTACAAGAAGAATGTACTGGGACCAGTGCCAGATGGAGGGCAGCAAGGGAGGCTTCCTGGAAGAGGGGTTCCTTGACTGAGATGGGTATCTTTTTTCCAAACCACTTCATTGAGATCTAAATCACATACCATACAATTTACCCATTAAAAGTATATAATTAAGTGGTTTTTAGTGTATTCAGATATGTGCAGTCAGCACCACAATCATTTTTAGAACACATTCATCACCTCCCCAAGAAAACCCTGGTTCCATTTAGCCATCACCCCCCCGTCCCCCACCCTCCCTCAGCCTTAGGCAACCACTAACCTGCTTTCTGTCTCTACAGATTTCCCTATGCTGGACATTTCATATACAGGAAATCATACAATCTGTGGTCCTTTGTGACTGGACTTTTAACTTACCATGTTTGTTTTCAAGGTTCATGTACCTTATAGTACATATCAGTACCTCACTCCTCTTCAGGCTGAATATTCCACTGTACGAATGGACCGTATTTTATCTATTTATCAGTTGATGGATGTTTGGGTTGTTTCCACTTTGGGGCTACTATGAATAATGTTGTCATGTACATTCATAATATTGTGTGAACATATATATTTTGTTCTCTTGGGCACATACCTAGGAGTGGAATTGCTGGGTCATATGGTAACTTTAAATTTTTGAGGAACTGCCAGACTGTTCAAAAGTGGCTGCCGCATTTGACATTCCCACCAGCAGTGAATCAGGATGTGATTCCTCCATATCCTCCCCAGCACTTGCTATTATTCACCTTTTTGATAGGGTTTTGAAGGATGAATAGGAGTGAGACCCAGTACACAGAGGTGGGAAGGCCATTCCTGTAGAAGGGCTTGATGAAAAGAAATTACAGAGCAGGGAGCTACAGGGAACCATTAGCAGTTTGAGATTCCTGGAAAGTAAGTGGGGAGGTAGGGAGTTGCTTATCCGCTACAGCCCCCAAGCTCATAATAATTACACAGTGGACACCCAGAGTGTGCCAGGCATCACGGGATTAACTCATTTCCTTACGACGGCCCTGTGAGGTCAGTATTATTATCATTATTCCCAATTTTGCACTTGAAAAAATGAAGGCAGTGGGCAGAGAGTTCAGCCAAGGTGATAAAGGCAGTAAGCGGCAGAGCAGGGATTCAAACTCAGGTCCTTAATGGTGACAGGGTGCTGGCCACCTAAGATGTCACCAAGGCGGGGATGACTGTTGTCGCCACAGAAAGGAGACATCAAGTATTAAACTACCAGAGCCTCCTATGGAGGCAGAAGGCACCCTAGTGGCTGCCCAGGACCATTCCTGCTCACGGGGATGGGTTCTGTTGCGGTGATGAAAATGTTCTAAACTTAATTGTCGTGGTGGCTGCACGTATCTGTGAATATACTGAAAACTACTTTCCGTGGGTGAGCTTTATGGTGTGTGAATTAGATCCCAATAACACTGTAAAAACAAAGAGCTCTGGGACCTTGCCCCATACCTGCTTCCCACCCTGGTTTTGCTGAGAGGGAGTGGAGAGCTGGGGAGGGGACCGTTCAGGTTCTTCTGGGGCGGTGACTGCAGAAGCAGGCGACTCCAGGGCTCACTCTCATCTCAAGGGGTTGGGGGGATCCCAGGCAATGAGAGCCACATGAGATCCTGCTCTGAAAGGATGAGTGGCTAATGCCCCCTCCCATCAGGACCGAGACTCAGATACCGCAGCTGCTCAAAGCCCTGCTTTCCAACAATATCACAGCAATTAAGGCAGACATGGAAACGCTCTTGAGAGCCTGACTGTTAACATAAAACTGGTAGGCGGTTTAGGGAGAAGACAAAGCAAGGTGTGCCCATGTCTGTTTCCCTTTAAATAACTGCAAAGGCCCTCAGAGAGTTACATGGAATCAGAGCCACATGTATCTACAGCCTCATGGTCCCCTAGTACATGATTTTATAGATTTTGAAATGAGCCGTAATCCTCTCCAGCAGGTAATTTACACAGTATAACTCTAGGCATATGGAGTGCACACATTATACTCAATTTCAGGTAATGAGATTCATTTTTACTTCCATTGCCATTATTCACCTTCAGCAACACATTACTGAAGACACTTTATTTCCTTACAAACCCCAGACAAAGGTGAGCCTCCTGTACATTTGTGCATTCCCTCATCAAATGTTTATTGCAACTCTACTATGGGCAAGAGATATGTCCTAAACCACATGGCTCCTTCCTTCCAGGAGAGCAGACGTGTGTGTGTGTGTGTGTGTGTGTGTGTGTGCGCGCACACACACGCGTGCACGCACAGTCATGACTGTGTGAGCGTGTCTTGTGTCTCTGCATGTATGTGCACACACACATGTTGCAGGGTGATGGTGACAGTAGCAGGGGATGATAATTACTAAGCAAAGGGTACATGTCACACCCTCAGGAGCCCCCCACCCCATGTCTGAAACCAGGAGAGACTTCCTGGAGGAGGTGACATCTCAGCTGAACCAGGCCTGCACACGGCTCTGATATCCATCTTCAGAAGAGCCCTGTGAGGCGGGCGATTTCAACCTTACTTTACAGATGAGGTAGTGGAAGCACAGAGAGGTTAAGTAACTGGCCCCAGCCCACTCAGCAAGCACGGTGCTGAGAAGGGGATGCACTGACCAGAGGCTGGTTACCTGTGAGGTTCTGCAGGTGCTGCTTCCCCAGCAGGTGCTCCCGCTTGTTATGCAGGGAACTGAAGAACTGCCTGCAGGTCCGACAGTACAGGTCATCATTCTCATCCCCCTGCGGACGGAGACGGTTTCTGGTGAGCAGGGAGGAGGCGGGATCCCGCCTTCTCTGAACATAAAATTAGCTTAAAACGGCAGACGGGCTTCAGCGGGGCTAGGTTGGGTCTTGCTAGTCCTTTTTTCACCTGTGAGATCGCTTGCCGGGTTGAGGCTTTTCTGAGCACAGCTGAGAATTTCAACTCATCCCAAGGCCTCTGTCACCGAGTGAGAGAGAAAGTGTTAGGAATGTGGCAAAGAGGGTACGACAGGGAGGTTTTGAGAATTGGTGGTGTTGCCTGAGTCCACAACCAATTCTGAGTTTTTCATATTTTCAAAGAGTTTGCTTTGAAAACATGAGCAAAATGAACTCTGTGACTAAATGACAAAGATGTGTCCTTTTATCAAAATACATATGTACTAACCTGTAAGTGCTCATATATCCATGGACTATTCTGGAAGATGCACTAGAAACTGGTCATAGTGGAGGCCTTGGGATGCAGGGATGGCGTGGGGGAGTGAGGGACTGGGGCTCTGGGCACAGAACCCACCTCTCATGGTAAACCTTTGTACACTGTTTGCATTTTTTGTTTTTTTTTTTTACCATGCACGTATGTTATTTTTAAAAGAAAAACAGTTAATTTAAAAAAACAGAGCTGTACGTATTTGCTTACATTTAGTTCAGAGACGTAAAAACTCCCCAAGCTCTGACAAGAGATGGTTCCTGTCACAGACTTGAAGTGTCCCCTGCTGCCCCGAGAGCTGGCGGGGAAATGACCATGCTCAGAACACTCTGCCACTCACTCTGCTTCTCAGGAATCCTCTCCCGCATCAGAGGGGCACTCTTTCAGCCCGGAGATGTGCCCCCAACTGGAAGAGTGTCTGTAGGGTTTCTTCCGCACCCTCTGTGAGGCTTGCCTCTGCCTCTCACTAAATGAGCGGAAAGACCGGCTAAGAGAGGCCGGGAGCGAGGGGGCCCCAGGGAGCTCCACAGCGGGAAGATGAGGGCTGGCAGAGGGAGGGGGACTCGTCAGGAGGGAGCTTCACGGAGGAGAGAGGGGCCACTGCCGAGAAAGGGCCCAAATGCTCATCGAGGCCAAGACATCAGAGCAAACAACCAAGCTGCACGTACACCTCAACAAAAAATTCCATCCTCTCACTTTTGCTTATAGAAATACGTCATTATTGTACGGGGCTTCCCTGGTGGCGCAGTGGTTGGGGGTCCGCCTGCCGATGCAGGGCACATGGGTTCATGCCCTGGTCTGGGAAGATCCCACATGCCATGGAGCGGCTGGGCCCGTGAGCCATGGCCGCTGAGCCTGCGCGTCTGGAGCCTGTGCTCCGCAACGGGAGAGGCCACAGCAGTGAGAGGTCCGCGTACCGCAAAAAAAAAAAAAAAACAAAGAAATACGTCATTATTGTAAAATTAATCGCACATAGCCCAGGGTGGTGGGGCTGAGCCTTTTAGGTTTGGTGACCTTTTGAACAATTATGGGAGGGACCCAAAACTCATTCAGGTAATCCCTAGTACAAATCCTTTCACAACCTGAAGCCAAGACTAGGAACCACTGTCAAGAGAAAATGAATCACAAGGCACCCAAGAAAAAGCGTCCAAGAAAAACAATAGCCAGGAACCATTTATCCTATTTCTCCATTAAAGTGTGAGGTCTTCATCTATGAGAATCAGTGCATGTTTCCCTGCAAATTCAACTAGAGCAGCTGCACTTTCATTGGGTTACCAGACACTGAGCTACTGGCCCTTGGCCTCTTGGCTTCGTGCCCCTGCATTACCAGGCATTAACAGGGCAGCCCCATAAAGAGTGTGACACACGGTCCCACCTACGCTGGTGGACAGAGATATGAGACATGAAACAATAACAGTGACTAATATTTTCAAGCCAGGCATGGACACTGCATGACTGTCTGCTCTTACATCGTTCAGTCATGTTCTGAGCTATATTTTGTTATGAGGAAGGCCAGCCTCAGACTTAAAGGTGTTTGACTAAGGTCACAGAATGGGTGAGGAAGAAAGGCAAGATTCTAAAAAAGCATGGTGCCTGCTGGCATCCCTCCATGGTGGGTGGGGGACATGGTGAGTAGGGAGATGGACGCCAGGTCATGGAAGGCAATGGGGAGCCAGCGCAGGCTCCAGGGAGAGGATGGCTGGGTTGGTGGGAGAGCAGCTGGCTGCGCAGAGCAGACCCCTTCAGGGGGAGGGGCTGCCGGCGGGAACTCCACTCATGTGTCTCCTCTCATAGCGGCTCCAGCCTGGGCCACAGAGGGCTGACCTTTCATGTGGACAATGGACTCAGGAAGTCCTTTGCCCTCTGTCTCAAATCATTTTCTAATGATAAAAGGTGGTGTACTTCAAACAATGTTTAAAGCTATTATAAATGCGTGTTGAAAGTAACAGAAAAGGGGTGGTGTAAAGTGAAAAGTAAAATGTACCCAGCTCCCACTTCTACTCACTGTACTGCAAGAGCTTCTCGTGTAGCCTTCCAGAACGTTTCAACGTAAACACATCTGCCCCTTAAGAGTCACTTTCAATTGTTCTTCATTTGTTAAATATATACGTTTCATCATCAATTAACTTCAAAGGGGAAACACCTACAAGTTACACCTTAGCTCAGACCACCTGACAAGCCTGGTCCCCACTGCCCTGTCTTCATCCCCATCCGCGTACTGTCTGCTCCAGGCGTCCTGAACTGCTCAGAGCCACACACACACGCTGGGCTGCTTCCCATCCCCGGGCCTTTGCAATTCTTGTTGCCCCAGCCTAGAGCTCCCTCTGTGCTTCCTTTCCACCTGGCCAGCATTTCCTCTAGGAATTTCCCATCTCTTCTTCACGAGCATCATCTCAGAATTACCTGCCCTGAGACTGACTCGCCCAGAGTCAGGGGCCGCTCTCACCGTGCACTTGTCTCCATCACAGCAGATCCTGGTGTGAAGTGTTGCACGCTTGCCAGTTTCCCCCGAACAGGAGCCGTGAGGCTGGGCTTCACCCACCTCTGCATCCTCAGCCTGGTCTCCCACCTCCCACTGAGCTGGGCTCAGTACATACTTGTCCAAGGAACACACAAAGAGAGGCCTCCATAAGGGACTGATGTGTGAGCCACACTCCAGCAATGCATGGAATCCTGTGCCCAGATGCTGTGGTTTCCTGGGGCTGCCATAACCAACTACCACGAACTGGATGGCTTAAAACAACAGAGGTTTACTCTCTCATAGTTCCGGAGGCGAGAAGTCTGAAATCAGCCTTACTAGACCAAAATTAAGGTGTGGGCAGGGCTTAGGTCCCTCTGGAGGTTCTGGGGAGAATCTGTTCTTGCCTCTTCCAGCCTCTTCTGGTGGCTGATGGTTTCCTTAGCTCGTGGCCGCATCACTCCAGTCTCTGCCAGTGGTCACACGGCTTCCTCCTCTTCTGTGTCAAGTGTCCCTCTCCCTCCCTCTTGTAGGGACACGTGTGACTGCATAATTCCCCTCCCTCAAGATCTTAACTTAGATCACAACTTCAAAGACCGACCCGTTTTTTGCCATATAAGGTAGCATTCACAGGCCCCAAGGATTAGGACCCAGATATCCTTTGGGAGGGACCATTTCTCAGCCGCCCACACCAAACGAGGGTGATTATTTTAAAACCACATCCCCCTGCCCCCCCAGCGAATACTTACGTCAATTGCTGAGAAGTCAAGGTCCTCGCTCTCAAACTCACATCCTAGTGTACCTGTTCCTGATGGAGAAAAAAACAGCCTCATTTTACAAAGCATCTTTCTCAGAAAAGGCCTCAGCCTTATTGCAGAAGCATCAACTCAAGGGTCAGAAGCGCCTTCTGAGGCTGAAAAGATTTATCCTAAGAGGTCTCCATGCTTCCTGCTGGAGGATCAGTGCTTGACTTCAGCTGCTCAATTTCAGCAGAGGTCTGAAAATCCCTTATTATAAACCAAGAGGAAAAACCGGATACCTCTGACTTCCGTTTATAAACACCTGGCCAGGTACGGAATGAAGATGAGAGAGAAACAAGGAAAAACATACACAATTCATTTTTTATTAGCATGGCAGAATCTAGTGGTATTTTTTTATTATTATAATTATTACATTTTTATATAGTAAACTTTTAAATTTTACTGTGTTTTAAATAAGACAGAAATACATCTTATTTAAAAACCAAGCTCTCTTGGGGCGGCCTTTCTTTGTAACACGCCAGCTTGTCATGTGATGACAATCTACAAATAAGCACAAAAATAAGAAGGCAGCAGAACTCCAGCATGGCTGAAGGATTAAGCGCGATGCGGTGTTCTCTGCGAAGTCTGACATAGCATTGTTTTTCTTTTTTTTTGCGGTACGCGGGCCTCTCTCTGTTGTGGCCTCTCCCGTTGCGGAGCACAGTCTCCGGACGCGCAGGCTCAGCGGCCATGGCTCACGGGCCCAGCCGCTCCGCGGCATGTGGGATCCTCCCGGACCGGGGCACGAACCCGTGTCCCCTGCATCGGCAGGCGGACTCTCAACCACTGCACCACCAGGGAAGCCCTGACATAGCATTCTTAGGGAGAAAAATATGAACAGGGAATGACAGCTGCTCATGGGGAGACTCTTAGCCAGAGGTCTCAGGGCACAATCGGCTTAGCTTTGACATTCACATGAGGACCAGAGGCCTCACAGCTCCCTCAGAACCACTGGACACCCCACTCTGCTAATAATAATTATATGCTAGACCAGTGGTTTTCAATGGATTATTTTTATCTGCAGGTGCTTGACTGAAAACAAATGTTAAGTGGAAATCCAAGAAATACAATGGGCCGGAGTGGAGCTGCCTGTGGACCAACTGAGCCCTCTGCTTGCTTTTGTAATTAAGTTTTATTGGCACGCAGCCCCACCCATTCATTAACATATTGTCTACGGCTGCTTTCCTGCTACAACCATAGAGTTGAGTGGTTGCGACACAGACTTCAGGGTCCACAGAGGATAAAGTATTATCTAGTCCTTTACAGAAGTTTGCAGATACTCTCTCTGGATGAAGCTGTGGCAGAGGGGGGAGGCTCATGCCCCAGTGCAAAGGGTATGAAGCACGAATTCTTACTGAACTCGCTGTGTGCCAAGCACTGAGCACCAAGCTCCTATGGTTTAACTCGTTTCATCGGCACCAGGCCCTGTGCAGGAGGTCCTATTACAGCCCGACTTTCTATATGAGGAAACGGAGGCACTAAATGCTTTAGTGATTTGTGCAAGGTGGCAGAGCCAGGATTTGGACCCAGGCATTTGGACCGCTGAGCCCACACCTGACCACTATGGAGGCAGCGCTCAGCCAGGCCCAGGCGGGAGTGAGAAGCGGCAAAGTGGAGAGCTGATGGGCTCTGCCGGGATGCCGGTCAGCCCCCAGCGTGGGGAGGGCAGGAAGAACCCTCAGGATAGACAGTGACGGACCCCGCACCACCGGTGAGGACACCCCACGCTGCCCTGAGGCCATGTGCCCCTTGGAGGGGAATGTACCACGGGTGGGGTGGCAGCCCTGAGTCTGAATGTAAACTGGGCCTCTGGTGGGCACTGTAGTTGATACAGCTTCCAGTAAGGACGGTAAAGATGGAACGAGAAGCGACCTCCATGGTGAAGGCAGGGTCAGCAGACAATAAATGGAGTTCGCCTCTCTGCCTTAGGCCTGCACCCCCAGAGGCACACTCTGAGACAAGGATTTTGGTGCAAGCGGGGTTTTTTTTGGACAGTGATCTCAGGAAATGCTGGTAGAGGAGTGGGGAAGTGGGTCGGGAAGGGGAGAAAGCCAGTATGGGGGGCCTTGCTGAGCGGAGGCCACTACAGTCAATAGGGCGCAGTCCCACCAGGAGCCTCGAGGGGGCGCATGGGACACATCTCAGCATGGCGGGTTGCGGGAGTTGGGGTGTTTACCTGCCATTCCTGTGCCCGCTGGTTTAGGGATGCTCAGTGTGTTGATTCCTGATACAGCAGGCCTGACTCCAGTTGGGCAATGCCGGGGCCTGCAGTAGGATGCTGTTGGCACGTGGGGACGTGCCACGTAGATGCTATGGGGAAGTGGACCCCCAACGTAATCAGAGTGTGGTCCCTGCACCAGCAGCCTCGGCAGCGCTAGGGGCGTGTTGGAAATGCAGACCCCAGGCCTGCTGGGTCAGAACCTGCATTTTAACAAGACTCCCGGTGATCCAGGGTACTTTCGAGTTTGAGAAGCAGTGAGTTCCATAACTGCGGGTTCCTTTCCTCTTTCTAAGGACTAAAACGTAATCACTGGCCCAGCACTACCTGACCATTCTCTGACGTTCCTAAGAAGGAGGGAATGAGATGCCTCCTCTTTAATCAGGTACAAGATGTGTCTCAACCCGGCCAGAAGAGCCGCAAAGGGAGACCGTGATGCCAGCGGCTTTGTTCGGGGCGTGGCTCTTCCCCCTCCCCCAGTTGTGCGGAGGTATAATTGACACGTTTAAAAATGTATATACTTAAAGTGTTCAGAGAGGACCTACTCAGTGAATTCAATACACAATGGCGAAAGGATAGTCTCTTCAATAAATGATGTTGGGAAAACTGGATAACCACATGCAAAAGAATGAAGTTGAACACTTATTTTACACCATACACAAAAATGAACTTGAAATGGATTAAAGACTTAAATATAAGACCTGAAACTGAAAAAACTCCCAAAAGAAAATGTAAGGAAAAAGCTCCTAGACACCAGTTTTGGCAACAGTGCTTTGGATATGACACCAAAAGCACAGCAACAAAAGCAAAAATAAACAAGTGGGACTACATCAAACTAAAAAGCTTCTGCACAGCAGTCAGCAAAACGCAAAGGCGACGTACAAAACGGGAGGAGATACCTGCAAACGGTATATCTCACAAGGGGTTAATATCCATAATATATAAGGATGTGAATGCTGACCAAGGCTGAGACTAACACAGAGCATTTTTCAAATGTGCCTTCTGCTGTAAAACATCCCATAGCCTCAGGCCTGGGAGGCAGAAGCTGCAGCCCACCCCAGCCAGGCCCCACTCACCGCACAGCGCCTGCACTTTGTGCGCTGCCCGCCTGCGCAGGAAGGCTCGGTAGGCCTTGGAGCTCTGGTAGGCCTGCAGCTCTCGGATGTAGCGCTGCTTGTCTTCAACTGCCTCATAAACATACCTCTGGAAGAAGGAGCACAGAGATTCTGAGACTCTCCTAATCCGGGGGAGGGGGGGGCGGCTGGAGGTGTCCTCTTGTCCAACTTGCCTCAGTCTTTCTAGGATGGTCCCAAGAAGCTATTGCTCATCTTCTACTTGCACACCTGCTGGGATGGGAACCTCACTACCTAACAGCAAGTTCATTCCTTACTTGAATGATGCAGACCACAGAAAGTTTCCCTTCCAATCAGCTGGAATCTGCCTCCCTGTGGCTTTTACCATTCTGCTAGGTGTGGTCTGATGACTGTAGAGGAGGGTAGCACTCAGCTCCCCTCCCCGCCTTGAGGGACCTTACAATTCTATTCAATTATCACACAAGCAAACATCAGTGCTTAACTCTCTGCAGGGTCCTGGGTGGGGCACTAGTGATAGAGACGAATCAGACCCAGCCCCAAGCTACCTCATCTGCTACTGTTTTCCCTCCATCAGTTAACACCTGTCTCAACCTTCCTCCCCTGGCCAAATCTTACTAATCCTTCAAGATCTATCACAGAACATTTACCTTCTTGAGCATCTTTCTCTGATGCCCCCAGGTTGACTCAGGGCACTCCCACACTGGTTTAGGTGCCTCCTGGAGACCCCCTGCCCCTGGCACAGACCTCTGTCCCAGGCACCCCTCACCATGGATTGTATGCATCCACTTCGGAGGTCCCAACAGCCGAGACTGTGAGTTCCTTGAAGGCAGGGACTTGGATTCATCTCCAGCCACAGAGGCTGGCACCAGCTGGTGTAACCCAGGGACAACTAGTGTGTGTGTGTTGCAGGGGGATAAATTGGGAGCCAGAACCAGAGATGCTTGGTGGAGCCCCACCTCTCTTCTCCCCGCAAGACCTAGCTCCAGCAGACAGCCAGGGCCCCAGTCTGCTCTTAGCCAGAGTCGGGGGGCCTGCCCAGACTGGGACAGCCAGGGCTCTTCCAGTTGTCTGACTGGCTACTGGATCTACCTCCTGAATGGTTACAAACCTGAGTAGCAAGGAGAAGAATGTTATTAGTTGATACCATGCCCCCAAATTAGGATTTCTCTGAAACACGGGATTGGCCAAAAAGTTCGTTCGTGTTTTTCCGTAAGATGTTATGGAAAAACCGAAATGAAGTTTTTGGCCAACCCAATAGTTAATTTGAAGCAAGGGTTTTCTACAGCTAAAAAGTTGCAAGTGCAGGGGCTTAAAGAAGCTCATCTCAGAGTCTTTGCATTTAACCCAAAGAAAGGACACTCCGGAGGCAGCAGGCAGTTCTGGGAAAAGTATGGGCTCTGGGGTCAGACATACTTAGAAGGAATTTGGGAGGGATATCGTAGGAAGTGATGCTGAAGCAGGCGTGTCTTGATCAGTGTGACTGGAATGTGGGGTGGGGTGGTGGCAGAAGTTGACATTGGACATGAATGCCATGATAAAGGCATGACTGTATCCCCTACGTTAGTGTTTCTTCCCCTGTGACCCCAGAACATACTTCCCTAGGCGGCTAATAGGTGCTCTGTGTATAAGGGGTTCCATGGTGGAATTAGTTTGAGAAAGCCTCACAGGAGACAGGACAGAGATTCTCACACCCTTAGAGTGCTCTGCTCCGTCTCTCCTTCCACATCTCATTCCAGGAGAGCATGGACCTCGCCTGAAATATTTTTAAGTGAATAAAATTATATTAAAATGCTCCAAAAGAAATTCCTGCAGGGGGAAAAAAAGATCTGTTTCACCTGATTTACTCCAGAATTTCCTAAACTCTGGACCATTTAGCCACGTTTCATGGATTCGCCCTTCCTCCTGACACAGTTTGGGAGATGGTGGACGCCAAAGCCAGAGACCAGTCATTGCTTTGAAGGGGTGGGGCGAGAGGCACCTCCCACCTGCGTTCTGGCAAGTGCCCTCTGGCTCCAGTGTGAAGAGACAGACCAGGAGGGAACAGCCCCTAATCAAGGCTGCAGACAGCTAGGCCCACTCCTCTGCGCATTCCACGCAGAAAAGGACTTACTTGCTTTTTCTCTGGGGGCAGCTGAGCCCACTGAGCGGCCAGCATCTTCGTGATTTCCGTGAAAGGCAGATCTGGGTGCCTGGCCCTCAGGGGGCTCCTCTGCTCATTTAGGAATATCACGTACCTGCACCAGGAATGGAACAAACGCAACAGCTCTGAGCTACCGGCTGGAGCGGAGGCCGCGGGGCCTGCTGCAGCTACTTCCACTTTCAGGTTTTCATACAAATAAACAGTCATGGGTTTGCCCATATTTTTCAATCTAACCAGTGAAATGGAAGTTAATCAAAAAGGGGAAAATATTTGAATGGCTGGCTTATCCAGAGACTGATGGAAGACCTAAGGGGGACCCCCCCACCAATGGGAGGGGCACGAAGACTGAGTGGGCAACTCACTCAACCCACCTGAGCCTCAGTTTTCCCCTCTGTGTAATGGATATAACACCACCTGCTCATGAGGTTGCTGTGCGGCCCAAATGCTCCAGGTACAGGCCACCCTCCTGATCAGGGAGATTCGGGTTGAGGGAGAGGGAGAGAGGCTGTGGGCATTGGGGTGAGACAAACCAGTCTTTGGAACAAAAGCCATGTCCACAGGAATTACAGGAAAACTGAGAAAAGACCTTCACCCTTAGAAATGTGCGGACCCTGAGGATAAAAGAGAAAAGCGCACAAGCTTCCAGAGGAGCAAAGTGACCCTCAGAGCAGTGGGAAGTGACTGGCCTGGGGCCTCTCTTCTGCAGCCTCCGATGGCAGGGGACAAGGGACGGATGGTCTCAGTGCACTTGGTGGGGGAGGGGGCATTTTGAGCCTTGATGAAGGTTAACTAGCTCCCCTGAGGCCGTGGAGCATACATATCTGCAAGCCTGAAAGGGAAACCAGACCTGCTGGCCTCACAGCCACCCCCTTTCCCGTCTGTGAGCCAAGCCCAGCTCTCCTTTGAGCATCAGAACCTTATTCTAGTTTAAAGAACTAAGCAACCCTCCCTCACTCCCTGGCGTGTGAGGCCCCATAACGATCAAGGGCCCTGAAAAACAGACAAAGGCTGAGATGGGATAAGAGGCCATCCAGGCCTGGCACACATCAGAGGCCACAGGGTGAGCCCAAAATGTTACCTTAACATCAGTCAGGTAATCTCCCCATCTTACCCTGTCCTAGGAGCGCGGGGAACAGGAGGGTCCCTTGGGGGTTTCCTTTTCTTGCCTTTAGGCCAGCCCCCTTTCCTTTTCTGAAAGAGCAACACACAGAGGACAACCTCAGTACTGTCAACAATGATTTACCATATTCGAATCACGGCCTACAATACGGCAACATACTAAAGTGTCCTCGTCACACTTTACCCACGCGGCTTCTGACCTCCCGGCAGCTCTGCAGCGTAGCAATAATCGTGCCCTGAAGATGAAAGAACCGAGGCTTGGAGGACATCATCACTGCCCTGGTGTCCCTAGCAGGCGGGGGAGCTGGGGACATTCCCTCCCATTGTGTTACGACTGCACGCGCACATTGGGCGCAATCAAGAAGGCAACCTGAGGTTTCTGTAACTCGCTTCACAGTGGGTGGGGCCCGGCCTCAGCACTGGGGACAGGGCGTAAACATCTGAGCTTGCCTGGTGCTCAGCCTGGGCTCCCGTCTCAGCTCTGCCACTTACCTGTTATGCGGCCTCAGGTAAATTAGTAACATCCCCGTGCCTCCGTTTCCCCACTTGTAAAATGGGGATCACAAAAGTCTGAACCTTGTGGGTTGCAGTGAGGATTAAATGTGGAAATATTCATGTGTTTCTTAGAACAGAGCCAGGCACCTAGTAAGTGCTCACTAAACGCAGGCTGCCACAATCGAATGCAGACCCCTCCTGTGGCAGCCAGCTCTCGGGAGGGAGACCCAAGCTGCCCCTCTCTCTTCTGTTCACTGCGTTTCTTGGGTCATCAAACAGTGCCTGTGCCCTTGCTGCCACTGAGGCCCTGTGCCATGTTTGGAGGCTAGAGGGCTGAGTAAGACGCAGACCTTGCCCTCAAGCAGCCCAGTCTGACACAGGAGGTCTGATGCATGTAAATAATGGCAACAATTCATTACAGGGATAACAGTTACAGAATGACAGCCTGGACACCCTTCCATTCACGTCTCAGTTTCAAATTTTCCTAAACCAAACACACACACACACACACACACACACACGCCACTAATGGTGGATAGTAATCAAAATGTGGCCTTAAAAACCTCTGTTTCAACTGTTTCAGCTTTCCAGTTTTCAAAACTCCCTCCCAGACATGCCCATTTTGGCCTTTCCAGGGCCAGGAGACACACAGTTGGTCAGAGGCCCAGCAGGCTGGCTGGGTGAGGATCTAGCGCTGCCACAGCCAGGCCACATGTGCTGGGGACCAAAGGACATAGGAGGTCAGGGCAGCACCTGGCATGGGCACTTGAGGAACAGGAGGGTAGAGCTCGGGCCAGGCAGAGGCAAAGAGCCAGGCTAGTAGACACGTGTGTTAGAGAGAGACTGCTGCAGAGCACCTAGCAATGTGCTGGGCATGCTGTAGCTGCATGACAGAAGTGACACTCAGAAAGGACAAGATATGACACTCTCCCTTGTTCACTTCCTTGCTGATCCCTGGAGTCTGAAAGTGAAGGACAAGCCTTTCAGGACCCTGGACAGCTCCCGGGTCCTGCGGTCAGCTCTGATTCCACGCAAGAAAAACTCAAACCGTTTCTGCAGTCCAGTTCACTGGGAGCTTTCCAACACACATGTTCCTGAATTTGAGTCTCACATTCCCCACCAGAAGCAAATATGTCAATCATCCCACGCCACAGGAAGACACTCAGAAAGATGAACGACTTGGCCACTTGGCGGCTTCTGTTAGAGCCATGCCTTCTGAGGGAGACCCCACAGCTGCCTGGAGTCACGTGGGATGTGGATCGGCTCGCCCAGCCGTGCATCACAGCTGCCACCTCCTGTCTGCCTGCTCAGTTCCTCTGCCGTAGCACACAGGGGAAGTTGTTTGTTTGTTTTTAATTGGAGGAACCATGTTCATTTATTGATATTCATTGTACTTCTCTATATTCTAGTTTCATAAGTCAAAACTAAAACTAAAATCGCTTATCATTTTACTGCCATCTTTGGTCCTTTGTTTCAGTTTCTTTATTAAAAGAAAATCCTTCCTGAGTGTTTTCTTCGTTTGCCCGGAAACCATAGTTACGGAGACAAAGGCACTTGGGAAGGCTGCAGGGATACTTTTCTCTGAAGCTTTTTGTTCTCGCTGAATTTCTCACACAAGATTTATACCAAACTGACTCTGCCCTAAATAGAGCCACGTACACAGTGAGCTGATCATTAGCACAAGGTGTTACTACATGGAGAGCATTTCCCACACACTGGAGTACATTAGTCTCAAAGGAAAAGCAGAAGTAGAACATGATTGAGCAAGGAAAGACTGATTACAAAGAAAGCGCAGTCAGCAGGAGAGCAGGAGATCCGTGGACTGACAAAATTCAAGGGGAAAAGATCCATTTCAATTGGATTCTTGACCAGCACAGAACTTTCATGATCAGACTGTAACAGACGGTGAATTTTGGATATCTGGTTTTATACACAGAATTTTCTTTTACAAAGAATATGTCCATTGGGAGTCAGCAGGGTGTAGCAGAAGGTATGAGGGGCTTGAGTGACAGATATGGGCTCACTCCCTGGCTCTGACACACTGTAAGCCTGAGCCCCCCCTTACCTCTGCAGCCTAACTGTGACACAACGAAAGGCAGCACTGGGGTGGGTTTGTAGAGGGCCAGCACAGTCCCAGCACAGAGCAAGGCTCAATGCATGTATGTTCCTTCTCTTTATTGATAAGGTAAAAAAACTCAAGAACATACCAATGAACAGGATTCTACAAGGCAACTGAGCAGATCCCAAGGAGATAAATATTTCAGTTCATACAACTAATCACGTCAATCATTTGGGAACCAGATCAAAGCTCAGATGATGATTATAATCATGGTTGGGAAAAGGATCTTGGCCCCAGTGGTTTTACAATCAACTGCCCCAGCAAAGTCCAGGTCCTGGTTTATTTTCCCACTTAGCCACACTGTGCACTCCACTCCACTCCTCACCAGCTGCTTTTCCTGCACAGAGAATGAACGGGGGCCATCTCCCAGGTGAGAACTGCTCACCTCACCGCAGAACCTTCACCAGAAACCCTAAGCTTCCTGGAATAGTTAGTTAGGCCCAGGAGCCAAGCTCTTTGAGATCGAATCCTGCTCTGCCGTTTACTGTGTGACCCTGGGCAAGTTCCTTGACTTCTCTGTGCCTCACAGGGTTGAGAGGGTTTGAAGAGACAATGCCCAGGAGTGCCAGCCTAGAGCTCGGAGCACAGAACACACTAAACACGCGGGTGTTATCACTCACGTCATGATGCCAATGCAGCACGTGAGGCCCTCTGTGCCTGCCCTGGACCGCACTTGCCTTTCGCTCCTCTGCGTCCCGCTCCTTCGGGTCCCCCGGTTCAGCCAGTACAATGTGCGGAGTGGGCTGAGACACCAGGTCCCAGCAGCGCGTCTGGATCACGGAGCTCCCAGGTAGTAGGCTGCCTGTCCCACTTGGAGATGGGAGAAGGAATTCTATGGGCACTAGAACAACAAGAAACGGCACATAAGGTCAGAGACATTGAAATCACCACCACCCCTGGAGTCCATCCAGCACTCCAGGCACTCTGCGATATGCCATTTGTGTTTTCAAATGCCCACAAGTGACAGCAAATGCCTAAAACCTGAGCTGGTGGTCATTTCTCCGGGGCACAGATGGTAAGGACAGGGGAGGTGCTACACAGAAACAAGTCACTCCCTGTGAGCAGGGCAACCGAGATGGCCCTCAGGTCCTGCTCTGTTGGACCTGCCTCACGGACCCGCGCCCAGGGGAGCATCATGGTTAGAAGTGTGGGCTCTGGACTCAGACCGTTGGGGTTCAGCCCCCAGGTCCCATGAGTCAGCTTCACGCCAGCAGCAACACACTTCACCTGCCGGGACCGTGGCTTCCTCTTCACAAGGTTAGGGCAAACTTCAGACCAGAGTCGTTGAAATGCCTGTTCACACCCCCAGGTATTTACAGGATGCCTGCAATACGCTGGACACGGCAGACAACAGCGCATAGAACAGACAGATATCCAGTCCCCCCGGAGTTTACATTCTAAGGGTGAGGGATTACACTAAAACTTGTAGGGTCCTCAGAGCAGCACACAGCCCTCAGTAGGTTCTCAGTAATGTCACTGTTATTTTAGTGGCATTTTAAATTGGTGCATTTACAGAAAACTATCCTTTGAGAATGTCAAGAAGGTTATCTGCGGTCAAATTATCCCGATCCCCTATGAAGTAGGCAGGATGGTAATTATGATCCCATTTTACAGATGGGAGAGAGGTGGGAATGGGACAATACATAGCTCAGATCTATTAAATGTATGCACGACCTACACACACACACACACACACACACACACACACACACACACACACACCTGTTTGTAGATGGAGAAACTGAGGTGCCTGGAAGCAAAGTGATTCCAGAGAGAAGCCTAGAATCACACAGGGGGGAAAAGTCAGGTGAGATCTTGAACCCAGGTCTCCTGGTTGCCAGCCCAGCGGTCTGTCCTCCTTCTCTGACTTGCACCCTCTATGGTTCCTCGTGCGGAGGGGAAGGTAATAACTTTCAAGTGACCGTGCTCAAGAGTGACCCCATCAGTATCCCATTAAGTACTACTTAACAACCACAATGCAGGCCCCCTGCCAAACAGCTCCAGATGCTGACTTGCCTTAGAGTGAGGAAAGACAGGAAGGAATCCACTGACTTCCCTCTCAGCTTCCTGGGAAGGGGAAGGGCGGCAAATAGTGATGACAAAACCCAGCATTCTGGAATTTTCTTTGGCTTGTATCCACATGGCCAAGCCTGGTCCAGGCCTTGTAATCCATCACTAGGACTGTTCTTGTTTTTTCAAATGGTATTTCTGTTTTGAACCATAACTCGTGGGTATGGCTCAGAAATGGGGGGAGGGTACCCAAGGGTGATGGTAAAGGGTAGACAGTGCCCCTCCCTGGTCCTCCAGCACCAAGTCCCCTCCCTGGAGGCTACCGGTTAGGGGGCTCTTCACATGCCCTTCCAGAGCTAGTATGCTCATTTACAAACACTCCTGTCCCCCACACAATGGCAAACTAGTTGCACTGCTCTAAATTTACTCCTTTCATTTACTATGCCTTTGCGTTCTTTCTGCACCAGCCCATTCACAGCCGCTGCATTTTCTGGTGAACGGGCCACAGAGCAGTCACCGGCCCCTAGTAACAGATGCAGGATAGTCCTGGTTTGCACACATAGCATGCATGCAGTGGGCTCTCTAGAAATCGGGTTGCTGGGTCAAAGGGCATGTGTGTTTGTAATTCAGATGGACCCTGGCTGGCACACACCCCTCCACAGGCTGGACCCACTTCACGCCCACCAGCAGCGTAGGATCTGGCTTCCTCCTGAGGATCCCTGCCTCTGGGTCCACAGGTGAAAATCTCACCACCTCCCTCTCTGCTCATATCAGTCTATGGCTCCCCCGACTTCGGCATGGAGTCCAGGCCCCGTAGCCTGGTATCTGAAGCTCCAGGAGGCTGGGCCCTAATGACTCATCCAGCTGCACGCTCATCCAACTGATACAACTGACTCCAAAAGGTGGTGATGAAAATGTACGATAAGCAGACCCTTTAAGCGTATTATCCCGTTTAATCTTCAGCATGACTCTGATTACCATGGCAATATCCACAGATGGAGAAAGAAGTTCAGAGAGGTCAGTGACCTTCCCAAGTGTCCACAGCAGGGCAGGGCAGATGGGACCCCCCGACCTTGGGTTGCCTGCTCTTCCCATCTCCCCAGCCATCTCACCAACAAGCAGAAATCCTCTCCCATCTAGTACAGCCCGACTGCTGATGCCCTGATCCCACTGAGCGCAGCCCCAAATCTCCCCTGCCTTGCCTTCACCCTTTTCCAAGGATCAGCAGGAAGGAACCCATTTGGAGGACAGCTCTCAGTCGATTCATTCATTCAGTGGACAGACATTAGGACCAGTGCCAGGCTGCAGGCAGTGGCTGCAGAAACAGCAGTGGCTGACAATGCAGAGTGTAGGGAGCTCTAGGTCAATACCAAGTCCTAGTTCCTTGGAGGGCAAAAGCCATGCTGATTGCCTAATGCTGAGACTGTGGAATAGTCTATGACTTGCTCAAGCCCTTCAATCCAGAGACAAGTGGTGCCTGCCCTGGGGCACTGGCCTCCCCACTTACTGGACAGTGCAGTGGTCACCCCTATGCCTCAGCCAAAACGTCTGGCCTCAGAGCCAGCCCTGCCACCTATTAGGCACATCATCTCTCGTTCCTCAGTTTTCTCAACTGTAAGATGGGGCTACTAAGAGGTGGCATGGCTATTACAGTGCCTGCCTCCCAGATAGCAGGCTATAGCCAAGAACTGGTAGTATTCTAACGTCGTCAGAGTCTGCGTTGGAACGTGAGAATACAGTCTTCAGAGTTCAACTTTAGGCTCGAATGCCACCTGCCCGCAGGTGACAGAAACACATCAGCCAGGAGCAAATTACGGGGTTTTCACTAAATTATCATACAAGGTCGGGAAACGGGATTTTCTGCATAAAGGGAAGGTTCTGGACAGAGACCTGAATCTTTCCAGCGTCAGTTTCAACATTTGCACGGTATACGCTGAAGCTCTGACACCCACCGACCTGGACTCGAATCCTGATTACTCCCCTAACTACCCGAGGGGCTCGTTCAAGTCACTGAAAGCCCTCTGTTTCTCACTGTGGAGCACAGTCCCCGCCCCCAGGTCGCCAGGGCGTTACACGGGACAGGTGAGTACAGGTTCTCTGAGCCGAGCGCGCGGCCCGAGCGCCGCACAACGCAACAGCTCTCCTGACCAGAGTCGCCCCCTGACGCGCACGCGTCCGCCCCCAGCAGCGACTGGTGACCGTGGCGGCGGGCCGGGATCTCAGGCCGGTTCCGGAGCCAGGGCCGCCCCTGCTTCAGCACTGGCGGCCGCGGACGGCGCCGGACCCGCTCTCGGGCGGGGTGTCTCAGGGACGGGGAAGAGGTCACCAGAGCGGGGACTGGGGCGGCGGGGGAACAGACGGGCACCTGCGCCGAGGGACGCGCGGGGAACGGACCGGCCCGGCGCAGGCCCCAGTCACGTGCCAGGGCCTGGACACCGCCCCGGGCAGTCACACCCGCGCCGCTGGGCTGGGCTGCACCGGGACGCGCCCACCCCGTCCCGGGGACAACCCCCCCCCCACACTCCCGGGGAGCGGGGCGCGCGCGGCAGAGGGGAGGGGCCGCAAGTCCAGCCACTGACCCGCAGCCTGGCCGCTGTCCCGCTGCATGTCGCCCGCCCGCCGGGGCCACCACCCCGCGCCGGCGGCTCCGGGCACGGCCCACCCGGTGCGCCAGCCCAGTGCCTGCCGCTCCGCCCCGCGCCCTCGGCTCCGTTTCCGCCCCGCCCCGCACGCCGTGGGCGGGCTCTCTGGAGCCGTCGTTCCCCGCGCTGCTGCCCGTCACAGGGAAGCGGGCTTTGTCCGCCTTGGACTGCGTCTGGCCGCTGAGACATGGGCGGGCGCGTGGGTCGAGAGTCCCAGCCGCGCGGGGGAGCTCCGGGCTCCAGGCTTTCGGAGTAACCGGGGTCTGGGCGGGGCCAGAGCGGGAGGGGCGGAGGACAGGGCAGCCCCGCCCCGCGGCCGAAGCCCCGCTTTGAGGCTGCGGGTCCCTCCACCCGCCCCGTCAGTTACGTAAGTGCCCCTATTTATACGTCTCAATATTTTCAAGGCACACAAGAATGCATAATACATTAGCACTGTGGCGAAATTAGAAAATCCAGAGCAGCCAGCCCCTCTCGCGGAATCCAGCACCTCAAAACCAACCACCTGTAAACCCATTGGAGGGCCTCCTTTACGTTAAAAAAAATTTCAAAATGCACTTTAAAAGATAATTCTAAACATTTAGAGATAGCCACGATCTCCACCCGCCTTCCAGTGGCAACACTTCCACGTTCGCATATCTCCTTTAGGTTTGTGGCAGGTGACCCGAAGGCAGTCATGGGCTCCACACACTCTCTGTGTAATTTAGAGGTTACCTATAGGAAGGAACGGTCCCTGGAGCCACACGGTCTGAGTCCACCAGCCTACCTCTGCTGGGTGACCTTGGGCTGGTTACTTCACCTCTCTGGGCCTCACTCTCTTCATCTGAGAAGTGGGGATAATACTAGTGCCCATTAGATAGGACGGTTGTAGGATCAGTGACCTAATACTCCTAAAGTACATCAGAGGCAGTCAAGAAATGTGTCAGTTATTGTTTCTGAGGTTTTCTGCATGTATCAAGGGTAATGAGCAGTAATCATGTAAATACATAATTTGGTCTTTTCATACTCCCCACAGCTCCCCACTCCTTTCCCTTGTTTTTATTTTTAACCAACCAATGGCTTCAACAAATAAGCCACTAAAGGTCTCTGTTCCTCAGTTTCTTCCTCTGTAGAATAGAGATTATTAATAGCATCACAGGGATGTTTGAGGATTAAATGAGATGCTGTGAGAGGTGAATGTATAGAATTGTTGAGTACCACGCCTGGTGCCTGGTGTGTATTTCGCGGCTAATGACATAAATAGCTGCTCTTACCACTGGTGTTGTCCATGCCCACAGGGAAGCCCCAGGGCTTAGTCAACCTGGACTGGGACTCCAGAGAAGGAAAGGATCCCAGGAATCCTGAGTACCAGTCCTTTTTTTTTTGCCAGTGGAGGAAACTGAGTCCTGGAGAGGGAGAGTGGCTTGCCCAAATGAAGCTCCTTCTACCTCCCCATGCAGCTTCTCAATTCAGTCTAATTAAATGCAGCAAATACAGGAGGAGATCTCCTCCTTGCAAAACTGAGTAAAAAATATTCTCTTAAAATAAATCCTTGAGATTAGCTAGGAAAATTGTGAAAGAGAAGAATATTCAAGTGAGACTTGTATTTTCTTACATCAGCCTGTACATAAAGCCACTGGAATCTAATCAGTAAGGTGCTGATAGAGGAATGGATGAATACATGAGTGTAACGGAAGATGGAACCAAAATTAAATCCCAGAATATGTGTTAGTTAATTTATGACAAACATAATAGCTTAATTCAGAAAAAAGAAGAGAATGAATTATTAATCAATACTGCTAACTGGCTAGCCACCTGAGAAGAAAAAGGATGGACTCCAATCTAATTTCAAATACAAAAGTAAATTCTAGATGGATTACAGACCTAAAGTGATAAAGGAAACAATAAAAATAATACAAGACATTGGGATCCCAATATCATGCTCAGACAAATAGCTCAACTGGACCACCCTCTCAGATCAAGTACAGATGGGGGATTGTTTACAACAAACTTAAAATGCCCTGCTGAACCCACGGGGAAATATCCCACAGGTAAAAAGAATAATCACACCTCCCACACACAAAAAAGAATAATCAGCCCCAAACAGAGTGGGTATTAACACAAAAATCTGAGCTCCACAGGGTACAACCACCTATAACATGAACTTCAAGTTTTAGGGACTCATGCTGGTTCAGTGGACCAACGAAGAAAACCTGCTCATACCTGCTGCCTCTGGGTGGAAAAACCACAAATGATATAAATAAATAGTTTCTCCTGAGAATTTGTAGCCAGAGGACTACTCTCATGTGTGTCTGGGGTTCAAATTTGCACTGCCCCCAAAGTAAACTCACCCATCAAACTGAATTAAAATAGTTGCAGGTTAGTATCGCCCCCTGGAGCCCAGAATAAGCAGATGCAAATGTTCTCTGGAGAAAAAGCATCTTCAATCCAGGCCCATCACCGTATACCATATATGAGCTCATAATAAAAACTACCACAGGCACGAAGAAATAATGCAATATAAGTGAGATTCTGAAGAGTAACATTAATTTAAATACTGAAGTATTTCTGATAGTAGACACATAATCCACAGACTAAAATTAATCATGTGTAAACAAAAAATGTTAAAAGAAATAAAAATGGAATAAGAAGAGTTCAAAGAACAAAAGTCAAACAAAATAACCAGGAACATTTGAAAAAGAATCAACTAAAACATCTTGAAATAAGAAATATAATCACTGAAATAAAAACCTCAATTGATGGGTCATATAGCAGATCAATTATCTGAAGAGAAAATCTGTTAACTGAAGGACAGATTTGAGGATATTACCCAAATGCAACTCAAAGTGACAAGGAAATAACAAATAGGAGAGAGAGCTTTGGAGGCACACATGATAGAATATGAAAGTCTAACGTCTGTCTAGTTAGAATTCCACAAGATGAAAATAGAGAAAGTGGAGGAGAAGCTATACTTAGATGATGACTGAGAATTTTTCACAATAGTTCGAAGTTGCCAAATTTCAGATCTAGGAAAAACAACGTATAGTAAGCAGCATAAATAAAAAGAATCACACATAAACATATCAGATGAAACAAGAAGACATCAAAGATAGAGAAGTAAAAGACAGATATTCAACAGTTACCATATTTCATCAATTCTAAGTTGCATATTTTCTCACCATTTAACATGCATGACATTGGGACCAATCTTATTGATAGAGTATTACAATTCTAATTGACAAATTGACAGAGTATTTCTTACTGGTAATAAAATATTGATGGATCATATACTCAGTGATGTCTTAGAGTGAGTGAAATATGGTAGACTGGCCACAGACATGTCAACAGCAACAATGGAAACCCAAAGACAGAGACATGGTAAATTCAAGGTTCTGAGAGAAAATAAAAATAAAAACAGCATTTAGATTGCTGTTTCTGTCCCTGGGGAAAACTGGACAAACTATATGAAAAAATTGTTTTCAGATATTGGACAACAGACAGAGCAGAACTCTGATCCCTGAAGGAAAAGAAGCAAATAAGGAAACTCTATAACCTGGCTTCCTGTCTGGAGGCACTTCCTCAAGTGCAGTGCAAGGAAGAGGAATCAGAGCAGGGCACACATTTGCTGAGTTGAGGAGAGAGAGAGAGAAGAGAGGGAAGCCAAGGCAGCTGGGACTTCAGAGGCAGAGAACCAGACATGAGAGGACTATGGGGAGAACGATCTAGGACTCTACAGAGGGCTTCTCTCATGTCTATGGATGAATACTAAGCCAAGAATATATCAGATGAAACTTCTTGAGCTAAAAATCGAATAACTACTAGATCTCTCAAAGGGCTGGGAGCCATTTGAAGTTTAATCAGTCAGAGCGGAAAGACTTTGTTGAATACCCCGGGGCATTCAGTAGAGACCCCAGAATGGCCATGCCTTAGGAATAGGGCCCATCTAGCACTAATGTGAAAGCAAGCCTAGGACCCGATCTAACAGACAGTAAAACTAAACTTCAAAAGTATCAGACTGATCTGCAAGTAAATTAACTGTCTGAGAGAAGAAAGCCAATCATTCTTTAAAGGAAGAAAACAAGGGCTTCCCTGGTGGCGCAGTAGTTGAGAGTCCACCTGCCGATGCAGGGGACACGGGTTCGTGCCCCAGTCCAGGAAGATCCCACATGCCGCGGAGCGGCTGGGCCCGTGAGCCATGGCCACTGAGCCTGCGCGTCCGGAGCCTGTGCTCTGCAGCGGGAGAGGCCACAACAGTGAGAGGCCCGCGTACCGCAAAAAAAAAAAAAAAAAAAAAGGAAGAAAACAAAAACTAAACACTCAGCAACATAACATTCACAATGTTCAGCATCCAGTCAAAAATTACTAGACAAATGAAGAACCATGAAGATGTGAACATAACTAGAAAAAAAAAGTCAATAGAAAAAGATCCAGATATGACAGATGATGGAACTGGCATTCAAGGGCTTACAAGAAGCTATTATTAATATGCTTAAGGATGTAGAGAAAAACATGAAACCAATTAAGAGATACAGTAAGATGAAACAGAGAACCGAATGAAACTTCTAGAACTGAAACATGCAATGTCAGAAATTAAAATTCATTGGATAAGTTTCAGAGAAGATTATACCCTACAGAAAACGAATAGTGAATATGGAAACATAGTAATAGAAGTGATTCAAACTAAAGTACAGGAAAAAAAGCTGAAAAATGAATAATCCTCAGTGACTTGTGGGATATCAAATGGCTATATAATTAGAGTATTAGAAGAAGTATAGCAGGAACTAATATTTAAAGAAATAATGAACAAAAAATCTAAATTTGATGAAAATTATAAACGCAAAAATCCACAAAGCTCAACAAATCCCAAGCATCATACACACACACCCCCCAATGCACGTCTGAAATTGCTGAAATACAGTAATAAAAGAGAGAATCTTAAGAGCAGCCAGAGAAAATAGTACATCAAAAGAAGAGCAAAGGTCTAAGACCTACACTACCTGGCTTTTCAAGATTCAGTATGAAGTCTTATAACTGTGGTATTGGCATCAAAGATAGACAGATAGGTCAATGGAACAGAATAGACTCCAGAGACAGACCCACACATTATGTGGTCAATTGATTTTTGACAAAGGTGTGAAGAAAATTCTGTAGAGAAAGGACAGTCTTTTCAACAAATGGTGCTAGAACAATTGGCTATCTATATAAAAATGAATTTTGACCCATACCTTGAACCATATATGGCAATTATCTCAAAATGGGTCATAGACCTAAATAAAAATAAAAATTATAAAAATTCCAGGAGAAAACATAGGAGAAAATTGTTGTGATTTGGGATTGGACATAGATCTTAGGTACAGTACCAAAAGCATAAGACATTGATAAAACAGTGAAAAGGCAAACTATGGACTGGGAGAAATTATTTGATTATATAAATAAATGTGAATGTGTGTGTGTGTGTATCAACTCCCACAATAAAACAAACAAACCCATTTAAAATTGTCAAAAGATTTGAATAGACATTTTACTAAGAACATACACAGATAGAAAATAGGTACATGAAAAGATGTCAGAGCATTAATCATGTAAATAAAAATGAAAATTAGAAGTACAATGACTTACCACTACATACTTATGAGAACGTCTAAAATTAAAAAGACAGACCATACGAGGTTTTGGCGAGGTTGTGCAGGAACTGGAGCTCTCATGTGTACTGCTGGTGGGAATGTAAAATGGTACGACCACTGTGGAAAAGTTTGTCAGTTCTTAAAAAGTTAAACATACATTTGCTACCTGACCTGGATTTTACGCTGTTAGGTATATACCCAAAAGAAATGAGGGTATATGTCCACACAAAGACTTATATACAAGTGTTTATAGCAGCTTTATTTGTAATAGCTGAAAACTGGAAGCAATCCAAATGTCCATTTACACGAGAACGGACAAGCAAATGGTGGTATATCAATCCAACTTCTGAGCAAGAAAAGGAGTGAACTATTGGGCTTCCCTGGTGGCGCAGTGGTTGAGAGTCCGCCTGCCAATGCAGGGGACACGGGTTCGTGTCCCGGTCCGGGAAGATCCCACATGCCACGGAGCGGCTGGGCCTGTGAGCCACGGCCCCTGAGCCTGCGCGTCTGGAGCCTGTGCTCTGCAACGGGAGAGGCCACAACAGTGAGAGGCCCACATACTGCAAAAAAAAAAAAAAAAAAGGAGTGAACTATTGACCAGTGCAACAACCTTGATGAATCTCAAAGTAACTGTCTAGTGAAACAAGACCAGGAAAGCGCCAGGGATGAGAGGTGGGTGTTGGGGAAGGGGAGAGGCAAGAAGGAGGCCTCACAAAGCAGCTCCAGGAAGCCTTAGAAGAATGAATAGGTTCATTGTCTTGGTTTGTGGTGATGGCTACATAGGCGTCTACACGTGTCCAGATTTATCTTCACTTTATATACCTGCAGCTTATTCTGTACTAATTTTCCTTCAATAAAGTTGTTACAAAAAGAAAAATTATAATTGACAGTTTTAAGCAAAAATAATTACACCACTTAAACTTTTCAATTTATAAGAAGTATAGAAGTAAAATAATGGGCAATAGCACAAAGGAAAGGATGGGAGAAGATTGAAGTATAAGGTTAAAAGTTCACACATTACATGGGAAGTGGTATGTGTTATTTGAACTAGACTGGGATAAAGATGCATATTATAAATCCTAAAATCAGCCAGTAAAAAAGTAAAATAGAGGAATGGCTAATAAGTTAATAAAGGATAGAAAATGGAATACTAAAAACACTTAATTTAAAATAAAGAAGCAAAAGGGGAAAGGAGAATAAATAACAAGTGGGAAAAATAAAAAGCAAATACCAAGATGGCAGACTTCAGCCCACCCGTATTCACAATTACATTAAAAATGGATGGATTAACAATTCCATAGAAGAGGCAGATTGTCAACTAAATAAATAAGAAGACCCAGTGATATTCTGTTTATAAGAAACCCTCTTTAAACATGAAGAAAGATGGGCTGAAAGTAAAAGGCTGGAAAACAATAGACCATTCAATATTCTTAAGGATCAGGAATTTCACAAGGCTATATAAATAACAGAAAAAACCCAGACTTTACAACAAGGAATGTTACCAGAGAGGTTTCGTGATGATAGAAGGATTAGTTCATGAAGAAGACACGACAACCTTAATTATGGATATATGTAATAATAAAGCTTCAAAAAATAAATGGATCAAAAAGTGACAGAGCTGAAAGGAGAAATGGACAAATTCACAATTATAGTTGTAGATTTTTTTTGACCCCACTCACTCTCTTGATAATTGGCAAAAATCAGTTGATACATAAGAAGATCTGAACAGCGCTATCAGCCAACTTGACCTCACTGACATTCATAGAATCCTCCACCCACCCAATAAAAGCAGATATTGCCTCTCTCCAAGTGCAGATGGAAAATTCACCAAGATAGATCCTGTGCTAGACCATGAGATACGTCTCAATAAATTTAAAAGGGCCAAAACCATACAGAGTATCATCTTTGACAACAGGAGTATTAAAGCAGAATTCAGTAGCAAGAAGATGTACATAAAATCCCCCAAATATTAAAAATTAAGCAACACATTTCTAATTAATACACAGGTCAAAAAAGAAATCCAGGGATTGACTGGAAACCAGGGGAAACAGAAAATATTTAAAACTGGATGATAATACATACTGTGTATATAAAATTAGTGATCTACTTAATAGGGTTAAAAAAAATAGAAGCCAGAATTAAAATACTGGACAAAAACTGTATAACCCGAGAGAGAAGTGACTGAGGTTAAAGTATTGTTTGAGATGATGATTTAAGATTTTGATTAATTTAGGCTTCGCAAAATAAATATGGTAAAACTTCCAGATTAATCACTGAAAAGATGGAAATAAATGATAACTGTCAAACAGAGGAAAATGGAATAAGAAAAAATCTCATGTAATCTAAAGAAGAAACAAAGAGAGAACAGGGAGAAGAAAAAAAAAAAAGCAAGACAAAATCAGATGGGTAGAAATAGCTCCAAAGAGACCTATACTCACGGTCTGCCTAGATGAAGAAGCTGGCTGGGTAAGGATGGAGCGTTATGCTGTAAAAATTCCAAACCCAAGTATACAAGACACACCTAAAGTGTGAGAAGGACACAGGAAGGTTGGAAGTCAAAGGATGAAATAAAATCCATGAAGTAAAAGAAAGCTGCAGTAGCTTTTACTATTGGACAAAATAAACATTAGATTAAATCATCATTAGGATAAAGAGGATTACTACCAAATAATGAATTCGCCAGCAAGAGATCACAATCTACAACTGCATGCATGGTATATGAAACACAAATATATGAAAAAAGATGGAGAGAACTGGAAGGGGATATTGACAATTCCACTATCTTAGTGGGGCAGTTCAACATACCGCTTTTTAAAATTTAATTTATTGTGGTGAAATATACATAACATAAAGTTTACCATTTTAACAGTACGGTTCAGTGATATTAAGAACATTCACATTGACGTTTTGCAGCCATCACCACCATCCACGTCCAGAACTTTTTCGTCACCCCAAACTGAAGCTTTGTCCCCATTAAACAATAACTTCCCATTTTTCATTCTCCCCCAGTCCCTGATAACCACCATTCTACTTTCCGTCTCTATGAACTTGACTACTGTAGGGACCACATGTAAGTGCAATCACGCGGTATTTGTCCTTTCATGACTGGCTTACCTCGCTTAGCATAATGTCATCCACGTTGTAGCTCATGTCAAACTTTCCTTCTTTTATTGAGAGTCAATACTATTCTGGGGTGTGTGTGTATCACACATTATTTAACCATTTATCTGTTGATGGATACTGGGGTTGCTTCCACTATTTGGCTATTGTGATTAATGCTGCTATGAATATGAGTGTACAAATATCTGTTCAAGGTCCTGCTTTCACTTCTTTTGGATATATACCCAGATGTGAAGTTACTGAATTATGTGGTAATTCTGTGTTTAATTTTTTGAGGAATCACCATACCATTTCCCACGTGGCTGCACCATTTTACATTCCCACCAACAGTGCACAAGGGTTCCAGTTTCTTCACATCTTCTCCAACACCTGTTATTGTCTGTTTTTTTGATAGTAGCCAATGAGTGTGAAGTGTCAACATACCATTAAATAATTTATAAGCCAAAGAGTTAAAAGCTGATAAGGATAGAGAAGATCTGAACAACACAACTAGAGTCAGCTTTATTTAATGAACACATAGAGAACCCTCAACTTATCATATAAAGAACATTTATCATTTTAAGATACCATTTACAAGGACTTCCCTGGTTATCCAGTGGATAAGACTGCACACTCCCAATGCAGGGGGCCCGGGTTCGATCCCTGGGTGGGGAACTAGATCCCACATGCATGCCGCAACTAAGAGTCAGCATGCTGCAACTAAGAGCACGCATGCCGCAACTAAAAAGATCCCGCATGCCACAACTAAACATGCCACAACGAAGATCCCACGTGCCGCAACTAAGACCCAGCACAGCCAAAATGAATAAATAAATAAATGATTTTTTTAAAAAGGATACCATTTACAATAGCAAAACAAAATGAGAAATACATTTATTGACAGATATGCAAGACTTTAACAGAGCAAATTGCAATTCCAAATTGAAGGATGTTTAAGAAGACCCAAATAAATAGTGGGATTCATCAATAGAAGGACTTGATATAAGATGTCATATCTCTCCAAACTGTGTGATAGATTTAATGCAGTTCCGAATACAATCCCCATAAGGTTCTTCGCAAAATTTGCAAAGCTAATTCCAAAATGTATATGGAAGAGCAAAGGGCTAAGAATAGCTTAAATGCTCCTGAAAAAGATGAACAAGTGAGGGGGGGAAGTGACAGATATTAAGACAGAACAAGTGACAGATATTAAGACTTACTCTAAAGGTAAAGTAATTATGACTGTGTGATATTGACACAGAGTTAGACAGATAGACAAATGGGACAAAATAAGCAGACCATGAATACATGGAAACTTGATATATATCACAGGTGGCATTGCAGTTCACTGTGAGGAAGGATGGAGTTTTAAATAAGTGACGATGGGACAGTTGGCTCTTCCCATGAGGGAAGAAAATGAAATAGGACCTCTAGCTCACAGTGCACACAAAACCCCATTCCAGGGGCATTAATTCTTAAAACTAAAAAGTAAAACTTTAAAACATTTAGAAGGGAATATGGGAGAATATTTTGAGTGCTTCAAGATATGGAAGAACTTCTTAAACAAAATGGAAAAAGCAGAAACCATAAATGCAAATATTGAAAAAACAGCTATATTAAAATTAATATTTTTATTCACCCAAAGGAAACCAAAGTAATGAGAAATGACAAGCCCTTAACTGAAAGAAGGTATGTGCAAAACACAGGCCCAGCAAAACATTAGTATATAGAAAATATCAACAATCCCTGAAAATAATATGAAAAAGACAACCCAATAGAAAAATAGGCAAGATACATGGAAAGGCACGTTCATTGATACAAAATGTGAGTAGCCAGAAATACACAAAGAGTTGCTGTCACAGAAATTCACAGTTCATTGACTCTGAGACACCACTTTACTCTCACCAGATTGGCAACAACTTAACATCCAGCCAATAGTACATGTTGGCAAAGATGAGGAGGAACTGGCTTTCTTGCAGACTGTTGGTTGGAAAATTAATTAGCATGAACATTTTGGAAAACTATCTGGCAGTTATCTTGTTAAGGTGAGGATATTCATGACCTAGCAATTCCGTTCCTATGGTATATACTCTGGAATAGAGGTTCTGTCTGTGAAACCAAGTTTTTTTTTTTTCATGCAAGAAAATCTAGGAAACTGCCTGTGGAGTCTAGGTGTCTTGGAGACTTTCTGACCCCCCAAAAAACCTCAGAAACTATATAAAGAAAGAAAAAGAAAGTGAGAGCCGTTTACATGTTTGACTATATAAAAAGTTCGTTGTTGTGTGGCAAAGATGCCACAGGTGAAGAACTTGAGAGATGAAGCCTGGATCTGGAAAAAGTGCCTGAACAGTCATGACAGGCAGAGAGGTAACAGTTCTACTGAGCAATCTTAAAAACTGACAAAGGAAAAAACCCCAACTAAAAATGGGCAAAGAGTGTGAACAGTTATCAAAAGAGCAAATCTAAAGTTACGTATATATTCAAATTCTGCCAAATTTCCCAATAGACAGAGAAACGCAAACTAGGATAACAAGGACATATCACTTTACATCCATCAGGATGGCAACAATTACAGCTCGCTGTATCGTCCGCATTGGTTGATGATGGGAAATAAACACATTGAGGTAGAAGGGTGAGGTGTCACAGAGTCTTGGGAAGTTGACCTCTCAACGTCTACTAAAATAAAAGTTTAAACCTTCAAACCAGCAATTCCATGCCTGGGAATCCATTTGTAGAATGATATGTGAGGACATGCGTGCAAGAGTATTTACTGTCCACTGTCCTAAGCTGACAAGGACAAAGAGGATGCCTACATCACGGAAGCCATCAGCCTTTCAACCTTTCAAAAGGATGAATCTAGTTCCCTCTAGATGCTAGTAGGGATTTTTGCCAGGTGTTGATGAGCATGGAAAGTAAGAAGCAGATAAATATGATTAGGATGGATTCATTTTGTAAAACAATGACCCCCCCAAACCCCTGTATGTGTGTGTATGTAAGCGTGTATGTGTATAGTATATACTTTCAAGCATCCATAATAAAAATGTGGTGCATAAAAGGAGTCCATTCATGTAAGTCATTTGTATGTATCTGCACTGGAGGAGATGCATGAAGGTCTGGTCACCCGAGGGCCCATGGGGGTTACCCTGTGCAACAAGATTCAAGGTGACCTTTGTTTTCCTTTTTATATCTGCCTGTACTGTTTGAATTCTTTACAATGAGCATGTATTATTCATAGAACCAGAAATAGCCCACAGAAAACCGTTTTCATTGGAAGGTGGACAGGAGACGAAAGAAGCCTGTCTTGGCACAGGGACCTTGCTGCTGAGAAGGCTGGATGCCTCCACGCTGGAGGTGGTAGAGAACTTGGGTGTTCTGCCTGCCCCACCCGCGTCCAGGCTGCTCCACCCTGTTTCTGGAGGACAATTCCCCCCTCCCCCCGGTTCCATCTCCCTGTCCCAGGGAAGAACGCTGTCTGGTGCAAGAGCCTTGGTCAGCTATCTTAACGGTCACCACTGTCTTTTAAAAAAATTTTTGTTTTGAGATAATTGTAAATTCACATGCAGTTGTAAGAAAAAATACACAGCGACTCATTATACTCATCACCCAATTACCCCCACTGGTAACACTTTGCAAAACTATAGCACAACATCACAAACCAGACAATCAATGTTGATACCAGCCATCCACCTTATTCAGATTTCCCTGGGTTTATATGGACTCGTATGTGCGTGTGCGTGTGCGTGTTTAGAGCTCTGTGTGCCACCACCACAGTCAAGATACAGAACAGTTCCTGACAAGGACCCCTCCTGCTAACCCTTTATAGTCACAGCCCCCTCCCCGACTCCTGGCAACCCCGAATCAGTTCTCTATTTCTAGAGTTTTGTCATTTTGATAAAGTTATATAAATGGAATCATACAGCTGTTCTCACTCCCCATCATCCCCATCCTTTGCATTTGAAAGTGAATTGATGGAGAGCATGGCCTTGGGGTCATAGAGACCTGGCTGTAATTTCCAGATCCTTTTTGTCAGAGTGACTTGGCCTCTCTGAGTTTCCACTGTCTCATCTAGAAAGTGGGAATCACAGCACCTGCCCTGCAGGGATGGAAGGAGGTAAGCTTTTCAGCTATGTTTACCAGCAGTGTTACCAACTGAGTACATTTAATAGCCCCGACCCTCTTTTAGGTGTGTCTTGATCAGAATCTATTTAATAGCCAAAGCAGCCTGTGAAGTAGGTTCTGTTCCCATTACTCAGATGAGGGAACTGAGGTTCAAGGTAACCTAGGGACCAGGTGGTGGACCCAGGATTCACATCCCAGACCATCTGGCAGGTGTGCGGTATGGCAGCCCTAGGATACCAATAGAGATTCATATATATTAACTCATTTAATCCCCACCCAAAGCTAGGAGGTTATTACCATTATAAGCTCCACTTTACAGATGGGGAAACTGAGGAAAGTAAAAGGGCAATAACTTGCCTAAGGTCACCAGCTAGTAAGTGACAGAGTCGGGATCCAATGCAAGCAGCCAGGCTCCTGCAGTGGTGGGCACAAGCCTCAGGTTCACCCCGGCAGGATCCCCTCTCCAATGCTCTCATAAGTTCACAGCCTTCGCAGCCAAGGGAGCTACAACTTCTTGGAGCGGCATCTCTGATGAGAACCTTTGTCCTCATGAGGCTGAGCTGAAGCCTACCTCCCTGTGATGGAGGGTCACCTGGATGGGTCATGGATGGATGGGTCACACACCACAAGTCCCACGTGCCAGGGAGGCTGCTTTGGAGGAGAGGGATGGGCTCTTGGCCCCCACGTTACTGCTTCCTGTGTCTGGGCCCTGGGGCCCCCTCATCCCTAGTGAGGAAGTAGTGATGGTACCTGACTTGTAGGCTTGTCCTGAGGGTGTGCACACAGTGGCAGTAGGCGTGGATTCCCTGCAAAGTAAGGAGGGTAAAGCTGCAGGTTCCTCCAAGACTGGGGAGGGCCTGAGCTCTGGGTTCAGGTGGTCACATAGTTTTGACAATTTTGCAAATGTGAGATATTTTAGCCACAGTTGGTCAAGCCCACTGCTAGGGCTGCCATAACAAAGTACCATAGACTATATGGCACAGAACTTATTTTCTCACGATTCTGGAGGCTATAAGTCCATGATCAAGGTGTGGGCAAGGTTGGTTTCCTCTGAGGCCTCTCTCCTTGGCTTGCACATGGCCGTCTCCTCCCTGTGTCTTCACGTGGCCTTCCTGTTGTGTGTGTCTGTGTCTTAATCTCCTCTTCTTACAAGGACACCAGTCATGTCGGATTAGGAAACATCCTAAAGACCTCATTTACCTTAATTAGTTCATTAAAGACCTTGTCTTTAAATACAGCCAGAGTTTGAGGTGCTGGGGCCTAGGACTACAACATATGAATCTGGGGGACACAGTTCAGCCCATAACACCCACCGTCTCTTTCCCACTGGTTTCCCATCATCATACTCCTCATGTTGGGAGGTGCTGGCGTGGCTGAAGGCATTTTGGGGACGTAGCTGAAGGGAAGTTGGGTGGAGGATGTCTTGATGTGAGTTTAGTGGGCTATGTTTATATGGTCCTCAGCCAATCTGTGTAGGTCAAGTTATTGCTCCCTGAGCAGGTACGATGGCCTCCAGGTGTGCCCTTCCCCACACTGTGCCAATCCAGGGCCACCTGATGTCTGAGTAAATGGGTAGAGGAGGAACAAGGTTTAAAAGGTAATTTTTCCAATGGGGAGACCTGGATTTGCAAACCTTCAGAGTCAGAAAGCAACCTCGGAATCACCTAATCCAGGGCCTCTCAGGCCTCAGCAGACATTGGAATCATGGGGGCACTTAGTAAAATACCGATTCCTGGGCCCTGCTATTCCAAGGCCCCACTTCAGCAAGATGTGGAGGAGCCCGGGCATCTGCATTTTTATATGTTTCCACATGTGCCTGTGAGGGACACCAAGGTTTTGGAACTGCTGGCAGAGTCATCTTCTGGAAGATGTGTACAATTTCCAGAAGACTTATTTGAATCTGTACAATTGCCTTTTGTCCCCCAAATTAATAAAATCACAATGAGGAAACTGAAAAAAAAAGCAAGTCTTCCAAATCCTAGTGTTCATTTATGAAACAATGATAGAGGTCTTCCCAAATTTGACAACAATCCCAACAATGTACATGAATACTAATAATGAGTTATGAAGCTGAAAGAAAGTTTTCTAATTAACATTTTATAAAAATCCATCATTAGGGACTTCCCTGGTGGTCCAGTGGTTAAGACTCCATGCTCCCAATGCAGGGGGCCTGGGTTCAATCCCTGGTCAGGGAACTAGATCCTGCATGCTGCAACTAAAAGATTCCACATGCTGCAATGAAGATCCCATGTGCTGCAACTAAGACCCGGAGCAGCCAAATAAATAAATATATTTTTTAAAAAATCCATCATTAGAGGAGTGCTATGAATTACTTTCTATTTTCTCCATAGAAAAAAATATTGCGAAATTATTGTCCTATGAAGAGACAATTCCAAAAGATGAAAAAGCCAAAAAAATGTAGAGAAAGATATTATAAAGGTGGCTATCAGTTAATTAAAACATATTATTTTTCTGGATTTTTTAAATGCTTGTGATATCTGACAACTTGAAACGTTTAAACGTTTGTTGTGATGTTTAAAATTATTCTAAATACATATTCACTTTTGTACTTAATTTTGTATTGTAATTTAAAATTTTCTTTTTCTTAAAGAGGACCTCCCAAATTGCGGAAGCTCCACATCCTGTGAAACCTGGTCCACCCCTGCTAGATGCCAGCTCGAAATCCATTCTCCCCTCTTGCTCACCAACAGAACCCTGATTTTGTTTCAGGCAACAATGAACCCTCCTTACTTTTTTGTTTTTTAAATTTCTATGAAGCCAGGGGTGGCCATGTGACACTGACTTGGTTCAAGAACAGAGGTCTCTGGGAAGAGTTTCCAGGAAAGTGGTTAAAGGGAGCCAACTCAGTTGAGTTATGCCTTTTGCCCTTCTCTTTTCTTTTTTTTCCTTAAAGATTATTTATTTATTTATTTATTTATGGCTGCATCAGGTCTTCGTTGCAGCATGCAGGATCTATTGTTGTGGCGCGCGGACTCTTCCTTGCAGCGTGCAGGCTTCTCTCTAATTGTGGCATGCGGTTTTTCTCTTCTCTAGTTGTGGCGCGCAGGCTCCAGGACGGGTGGGCTCTGTAGTTGTGGCTCGCGGGTTCCAGAGTGTATGGGCTCTGTAGTTTGTGGCACACAGGCTCTCTTGTTGAGGCGCGTGAGCTTGGTAGTTGTGGCACACGGGCTTAGTTGTCCCCTGGCATGTGGGATCTTAGTTCCCTGACCAGGGATCGAGTCCATGTCCCCTGAACTAGAAGGCGGATTCTTTACCACTGGACCACTAGGGAAGTCCCTTCCCTTTCTTCTTGACTGGTATAGCGATGAGATGCTGGGTTAAGGGCGACCATCTTGCCACCATGAGGCTATAATGAGGAAGAAAATTGTATGCTGAGGATGAAGCAGTGCAAACGGATAAAAGAAGGGATGGCTTACTTTTGGGTTTCTTGTTGAGTGAGAAAAAAAAATTTGTTTAGGCCACTGTATAGTTGGCATTTTGATTACTCACAGCCAAATATAATCCCTAACTATTGAACTATGCATGTATCAACGTACCCCAAATTGAGTGGCTTAAACAAGAGAAATTTATTGTTTTTCAGTTCTGGAAGCTAGAAGTCTGAGATCAAGGTATCAGCACGGCCATGCACCCTCTGAAGGTGCCAGGGAAAGGTCTGTTCCAGGGCTCTCTTCTAGCTTCTGGGGGTTTGCTGGCAATCTTTGGCATTCATTGGCTTACTGATGCATCACTCTGGTTTCTGCCTTCATGTTCTCATAGCATTCTCCCTGTGTGTGTCTCTGTGTCTAAATCTCCCCTTTTTATAAGGACACCAGACAGATTAAGGCCCACCTCACTCCAGTACAACTTCATTTTAACTAATTAATATGCAATGACTCTATTTCCAAAAAAGGTCACATTCTGAGATATGGGAGTTAAGACCTCAACGTTTGATTTTTTTTTGGAATGCAAGTCAACCCATAACACCAGGGCCATCCCTGATGCCTCTTCTTTCTGGGTGCCTCCTGTCTAAGCCTTGATCAAGTCTTGCCAATTTGATGCTTGACCCTCTCTGATGCTCCTCTTCCCTTGCCACCAAAGCCACGCCCACCCACCTCTGTGATCCACACTTGCCTTCCTCTTCAGTCCACAGTCCATAGGCAGCCAGTGCATCTGTTAATGAGAGTCTCATCTGTTCACAGATATTCCAGTTCTTCTCATCTACTGGGAACACGGGAGGTCTGCACTTCTCACCCTGATTCAAGTCAGGAATGGCCATGTGACTTGCTTTGGCCAATGAGCCACGAGGGGAAGTGATGTGTCTCTTCCAAGTGGAAACTTTAAAAGCCGGTACAACTTGCCACCTTTCACTCAAACTGCCAAAAATATTGTGGGTACAATACACAGTTTCAGATAGAGCCTCCATCAGCTTGGGCTCCTGATTCACTAAAGCAACCAGAGCCCCCTATTGGCCCAGGTAGGATGTGTAGCATGTGCAAGATGGTGAGATTTGAGTTTGTTTGTTCCTGGGGCTTTACATAGCTCATCCTGACATGTACATGTTAAAAATATGAACCTGACAGTGCTCCTATAGACCACCTTCCCTGGTGAGACAGTCTCAGGATAAATTCCAAATTCTTTCCCATAGCCTATGAGAGCTTACATGTGCTGGCCTCTGGCCACCTTCCCAGCCTCACCTTTCCCCACTCTCCCGCTTACCTCTTTGTGGTACAGAGACACCCACTTTTTTTTTTTAGATTCTCAAATATGCCACATTTTCCTCCAGTCAAGCGGTTTAACATGTGCTGTTGCCTTTATGTGGATGCTCTTTCCTCCCTTCTCTCTGCTAGAATGTAAGCTTCAGGAGGGCAGCTGTTTGCTTTCTGTTTTTTCACTGCAGTATCTCTAGATCTTAATGGCTATCTGGTACATAGGACACATACCGGTACATAGGATATGTACCTGGTACAATAAATCTTTGTGAAACGAAACTGAATGAATGAATCTTTGCCTAGCTAAATGCTACCCTTCCTGCAAGCCTCAGCTGGACATCACATCGTTCATTTTACTATTGTTTGGTGATGCTGTTTCGCCTAGTAGTGAAGCCTTCGGGCTCAGGAGTAGGACTCCTGGCTCTGCCATTTGCTGGTTGTGTTACCTTCAACATATTCCTTTAACCTCTGACTTTCAGATTGTTATCTATACAAAGGGGGAAACATAGTACCGTGGTGGTTGTGCCTTCTGGACCACGGATGGCCCAGGCTGGCCACAGTCTCAGGTTATAAATATCAGTACACTCTCTCCAAACTGGGTGTGAGTCCCCTGAGGGCAGGAACGAGCTTCCTGGGGTCCTTAGCTTTAGATGGAGCCGTCAGAGTCAGCCTCGACCCAGCGCTGGGCAGAGCGGCTAGGCTGATGGAGCTCAGCAGTAGGTCCCCCAGCCCCTCCCTGGCACGAGCCGCTGGGCCCACTGCGCACGCTCAGGCCTCCCCTAAACTCCTCTCGAAGCAGCAGAACAGCTCCCGGCCTCGGCCCCTGGCGGGGGCGGGGCAAACGCCGGGCCCACCCCTCCGACTGGCAGGAGGACGGACCAACCGGAGGGGCGCCCCGGGTGAGGGGCGGGGCCGCGCTGCGAGCCGGGCGCCGGGCTGCCGCGGGAGCTGCAGCCGGGAGTGTGCGGCACGCGCTGACCGGCTGCCCTAAGCACGGTCACCCGCGTCGCTGCATCTCAACCCCCGCCCCGCCGGGCCGCGCGCGCACATCAGCCCGTCTTCCTCATTTGCTTCTTACGATTTTTTTTTTTTTGCATGCATCCTTTTTCTGTTCCGTTTTGTCCTTTTTAAGGCGGGGGCGGCGGCAGCGTAAGCTCTGGGCGGGGAGGGGGGCGGCCGGAGAATGCGGTGCGGGGCTGCGCTCGCTACGCCCGCTGCTGCTGCTGCCCGGCTCGGGCCTGAGCACCGAGCAGGTGGGTACAGGTGCGCCGGGGGGCGGGAGGCGCGCGATGGCCAAAGGGGAGCCGCGGACTCCACGACCGATGGGCTGACCCATTGGCAAGGGACGCAGTGACCAGTGCCGCCCCGCCCCGTCTCCCACCTTCCCCGCCCCTCCTCCAGCCTTCGCGCCCCCATTTGATTACACTGCCACTCTTGCATCTCACCTCTGAGGTCCCACACCTTTCCGTTCCCATCCCCCAATCCCCTCCAAATCCCCCTGCAGTCTCCCAGCCGGAGGACTCTGCGTCGCCTTCCTACATACACCCTCTCCTTCTCCCGCCCCCAGCCCTCTCTTTCTTATGCCACCCCCATTTCCACTCCTCTCCCCATTCCGTCTCCAAGCTAAGGAGGGGGAGGGGATCCACCGGGTGCCTCCCGGGAGTGGCGCGGGGGGCGTGGCCGGCCGGTTCTTTCTGGGTCCCACCCACTGAGTAGGTCTGGGTCCCACGGATCTCTGCCGAGGTGGTACAGAGGATGGAGCCCCGGGCCGCGCCGTGGAGGCGGAGGGCCGGGAGGGCGAGGCCGCCCCACCCCACGCACAGCACACGCTGCCGCGGCCTCTGCCACGCACACCCCCACGCTGCTCCGCCCACGTGGGCGCCGGGGAGGAGGCTGGAGAAATGCGAAGAAAGGCTGGTACCCACCCTCCTGCCTGGCCGGCGCGCCCTGGGCGTACTCTGCCTCCGGAGATGGCGCACAGAGATTGGCTCCCGCGGGGCCAGGCACCTTGCCGGACGCCCTGCGTTCAGGCTAGCGGCCGCTCGGGCCTGCCGCGCCTTCGCCACCAGCCGCCTGACTCCATCGCTCCATCACTCCACCCTCCTGGCTTCGGGCTCCTGAGCCGGCCTCGTCATCCCTGATAGAGGCTGCCTCCCAGGCTGGAGCCTTTCGCCTAAAGACACCCCCCTCGCCCCCGCACACACATACACCACCACCACCACCTCCCCTCGCCACACACCCTAGTCTACCCTTCTGAAGTCTTGGCCGGCCTGGGCTCTCCGCCGGCCTCTGCCCAGCTCTCTAAGCTCCAGAGATACTGTATCTAACCCTGGTCCTCCTCCGCCCCCCACACCCCTTCCATGCACACTCACAGGCACACTCTCCTTGGCCTTTGCTCGTGCTCTTCCCTCTCCGGGAACTCCCCTCCTTTAACTGGACAGCTCCTTCTAGAACAAGGCGGGGAGAGCCCCGTGCCCCACCTGAGCTTTCCTGTATGGCAGAGCTGGACATACTGCTGCCCTATCTGATGGCCTCCGCCTCACAGACCAGACTAAGAGGTTCTGGCGGAGGGCGGAGGAGCCTAAGCCCCTCGCACAGGGATCCACCCAGAGTACATATCCGGCCTAAGTGGGGGGGCCTTCCCCCAACTCAGGGTGACCTGGTATGGGGCGGGGCTGTGGAAGGAGTTGGCTTCTTCTCCAGGGCCTTGGGCAGGTGGGTGGCTCTTCCGTGAGCCCGGATGTACGAAGAAGAGGGACAGGTTTGGGGATGGGGTGGGATGGTCAGCACTCCCCCACTTCCCGCCCCCAGGATGCTTGCCCAGCAGGGCATTGTCAACTCCCAGAGACCCGCTGGTCTGAGCAAACTTTTCGTTTTGTACAACTCGATGGAGGTTTATGGATGGTTGCACAGTTTTTTTGTTGAGACGCCTGCATGTGGTCTGTAACGCTGAACATCTCTACTCAGAGTCTGGGGGCAGCTCTTGCCTTGAGTCTTATCACAGCAAGAAGCCCCTCAAAGGGTCAGAGTGTGGGTCCCACAAATGAGCTCATTGCCATTTTCATCCTTCACCAACCATCCATGGCTCCCACTGCCTCCATGACCTCACAAGTTCCTCACATCCCAGCTTCCCTGGCCCACCTCTTCCTCTCCCCACCACAATCTCAGCCACACATGCCAACTCTGTGTCCCCAGATGCATCTTCCCACTTAGGTTTTCCCCACGTGCTGTGTTTTCTCCCAGAAATGATCCCCTCCTTTGTCTGTCTGGAGAACTCCTATTCATATGACAAGGCCCAGCTCTCATGTTACTTCTCTGTGGTGTTCCTTGACTCTGCCAAACAGATTGTGTAGTTCTCTCCCAGAACCTTATATCTGTACGTTGTATAGTATTTGTGTCATTTTTCCTTAAGCAGATCTTGCCCACTAGCGACTAGGGGCACAGTGAAGTCTGAGAGGCAGCCCCTCTTTGGTGGGACTCCATCTTCCTGGGGAGGCCTTCACACTGGCATCGGTACTGCCAGCGCTGGAAGAGAGACATGCACAGAGGGAGAGAGCATGACAGCTGCCTTCCCCCGACCTGGAGGCTTCATGAGGAGGAGGCACGATGGAGCCCGCTGTCTTAGCACAGAGCAAGTTGGGGCTGGAGAGGAGCGGAGGAAGGAACAGTTTCTGAGGAAGGCATAAACCAGCAGTGACTGCTGCTGTGTGCTATGGCTATTTGTTTACCTCCCTGAGGACGGGCTCTCCCTCTCTCCAGGCTGTAGAGCCAGACTGCCTGGGTTCCCCTTCGGGCCCTGCCCCTTACTCATCTGCGACTGGGCAAGTGCTTCCCACCTGGGCTTTCTAACTAAAATGGGGTGCCTTCCTCAGAGAGATTGGGGGTGACTGCAGTGTATCCTGGTTCTTCTCTGTCGGCCTCCTTCCCCACTGTGGTTGGGTCAACCTGCAGGGCTTCTGAAGCTGGACTCACCTGTGCCTGTTCCTTATGGCTGTGTGATCTTGGGCAAGAGGATTAACCTCTCTGAACCTCCATATCCTGTACAAATGAGGGCAGTGGTCTGTCTTTGGCTGAGTTGGTGTGAGATCAGAAGTGTAGTCTCTGGGCATTGGAAGCACTTAAATAAATGGTCGTGACAAGGAAGGAGGGTGTCATAAGTGATTTGAAAAAAATAAATCCTTTAGCTTTGTCACAGAGCAAATGGCCTGGTTGGAGGCCCTCTTTGTCCTTCGCAAGCTAACAACGTCACACCAATAAGCTAAATATTCAATAAGCAGGAATGAAAGATGAAAGGGGTGGGTGCCATGTTGACTAATCCCAACTGTGCAGACTTGTGTGAGAAGGTGCTGAGAGCTACATGCAGGAATCCTGAACTCCGAGTCCACTGGTCCCAGAACAGTTCCTTCGATGCCTCTTTCGTCTAGACTTTCTCCCTGCTCAGTGTTGGGGTACAGCAGTTACAATAATTTCCACCCAATTCTTAGGAAAACTCGTTAAAAACATTTTTTTTTATTGAAAGATAGTTGATTTATAATGTTGTGTTAGTTTCAGGTGTACAGCAGAGAGATTTAGTTATATGTATATTTCAGATTCTTTTCCATTATAGGTTGTTACATATTATTGAGTATAGTTCCCTGTGCTATGCAGTAGGTCCTTGTTGGTTATCTATTTTAAGGAAAACTCTTAATGGAACTAGTGATCATGAGCGGTGACCACCAGCTAGGTGAGGTGGGCTGGGAGGGAACAGGGCTGGGTTAGAGGAGCTGCATTGAGAACCACCTCACACCTACTGGCTGTGCGACTTTGGGCAAGTCACTTAACCTCTCTGTGCCCAGTTCCTTTTCCTGTGATGTTCACATAGGGAAAATAGCTCTCTATTGTTGCTTAAACTCCCACTCCTGCCATGAATTATCTTATTTAAACCGCACAGCACCAGGCAGGGTAAGGATTATGTGAGGCCCTAACAAGCAGGGGCTGTGTCTGGAGGTGGAGGCAGAGGTGGAATTAAGCAGTGTGTATGGGGTGGGGGGCGGGGGGCGGGGGGTGGTGGTGTCTCTCACTCCAGAGCTTAGATGTTGCTCCATGAAGCATGCTGATTCCAGTAATGGAAAGAAAACCTTCCCGCAGGGCTAGTGTGAGGAGCCAATCAGAGGAGCCTTCTCAGTGCTTTTGATAGAAACATGTTACCTTAAAGGCAGTAGTAGCTCTTGGTGTTGCTGTAGCCTGAGGTTCAGAAAAAAACTCCAAGGCTGGCTAGCAGTGGGACCTTGGCTTGCCACTCTAGCCCTGAATGCCTTCTGAAAATGTTTTCTTTGCTTATGCCTTTCCAAAGCCAGATGGACAGCCCAGGGACCATGGGCCAGCAGGGAGGGGCAAGGACAAGGAAGGGGGCCCTGAGGGCCTCACGGTGTGAAGGGCAGGGGTAGGGAGCCCCTCCTGTGGGTGGTGGGAGGGGCACAAGTGCTTGCAGAGAGTAGCCCAGGAGGTAATTAACATGCTGGTTCTGAATCAACCTGAAAGCAGCAGAGAGAGAGGGCACAGGGGTGCTCAGAGTGACGGAGGGGCCAGCTCCCCAGTGGGGACAGTAGCTCTGTTCTTGTCTTTGGTGATAGTATTTATTTTCAGAACCGCAACAAGGAGTACTGTGCCTTTCATTGGTCTACAGAAATGAATTGAGATAAATGCTGCTTTTCTTAATTGTAACAGTTAACATTGGCTGAGCACTTACCAAGCGCCAGGGTTTCCGCAAGCTACTGCTCATAGGCCCACCGCTTGGTTTTGTAAAGAAAGTCTTACTGGTACACAGCCATGTCCGTTTGTGTACCTACTGTCTATGGCTGCTTCGGCCCTGCATTGGCAGAGCTGGGCAGTTGGAGAAGACACCAGTAAAGCCAGAAACATTTACTACCTGGCCCTTTGCAGAAGTTTGCCACCCTCTGGTCTGTGCTCTCTCCCTGGTTTGAGTTCATTCAATCCTGAACACAACCCCAGAGGGAGAAGCCCTGCATTTCCCATTTTACAGGTGGACACAGAGAGGCTGTGAAGCCTACCCAGGGTCACAGAACTGGTAACTGGGGAAGCAGGGATTTTTTCCAGCAGGGGAAGAATTTATATTTTTTATTAGCTTCTAACAGAATCTTACCATGTTCAGAGAATGTGGTCTGTATGATATCTATTTTTTAAAATTTGTTGATAGTTTATGTCCTAGTTCCTGACCAATTATATATCTTTGTTTCAAATATATATAATATTAACCATTTCTGAGGGTATAGTTCAGTGGCATTAAGTACATTCGCGTTGTTGTGCAAACATCACCGCTATCCATCTCCAGAACTTTTCCGTCATCCCATACCGGCGGCCCATGTTCTTAACCATGACTCCGTCCTGCCTTGTGGGAGTTTTGGAGAAAAAAGCAAACATCAGCAGCAGCATAATTTAGCACAGGAGGCGTTGATGGCAGCCTTGGGTTTGAACGCCGGCTCTGCCATATGCTGACCGTGGATGATCGCCTGTACCCTTTGAACCCTCCACAGCTCAGTGTCCTCATTTGTGAAATGGGAATAACCCCAATCCCCATCCTTGCCGTCCACGTGGGTGTAAGGATGAAATAAAGAACGGAGGTGGGGCTTCCCTGGTGGCGCAGTGCAGGGGACGCAGGTTCGTGCCCCGGTCCGGGGGGATCCCACATGCCGCAGAGCAGCTGGGCCCGTGAGCCATGGCCACTGAGGCTGCGCGTCCGGAGCCTGTGCTCCGCAACGGGAGAGGCCACAGCAGTGAGAGGCCTTGTGTGGTGGACAGTCGCTGTGATGCTGTTCCCTGGAACAGCCACACCCTTAGTCAGTCGTTAGGTCAGTCTGTCCTCTCTGTGTGGCTCGTGGTGTCCCCTTTATCCTTTCCAGGTCTTGGAATCATCCTCAGGACCCGTCATGTGTCCTAAAGCCCCCAACTGGACCTCAGAGGACCCATGTGCTGTGTGGAGGCAGGTTTCCTGCTGTACTTTCTCCCCTGTGGCCCAGAGTTGGCTGAAGGGCCACTTTAGGGAATGAAAGGAGGTTCTGTTGTGACCATCCCGGGGCTGCCAAGGGCTGCCCATTGTGGCAGTAATGCCCTTGTGTGTGCCAGGTCAGGGGATGCGCTGGCTCAGCCTGCTGGCCCCCAAGCCTCCATCTCGGCTGCATTTGGATTCAGGAGCCCTGGACTGGCCCCTCGTCCCTTCCTTAGGGCTGGTAGGGGTGGGACACACCACTGAGGAGAGTCCTGCTTCCTGTGGAGGACAGGAAGACCGTGAGTATCACAGGCGTCGATAGTGGAGGTGAGAGTGATCTGGTAAAGTATCAATAGCTTTCTGCTTCTTTTAACATTGGAAAGTCCGTCTTCTCTCTTTTCCTTTTCTATTCTGGTACTTCTGGAGGCTGATCACTCCTATCTGCTTTCTGAGACGCGGGGTTTTATTTTATTTAACAGGATCATGACCTGACCGTTCTGTTGAAACAATTCTTTTTTCCTCCCCTTCCCCCTTTTTTAAAAATTGAGCTGAAATTCACACAAGATTAACCATTTTAAAGTATACAATTCAGTGGCATCTAGTACATTCACAGTGTTGTACAGCCAACACCTCTGTCTAGCTTTAAAACACTTTCATCATCCCCAAGGAGAACTCCCTCCTCGTGGAATACTCACTCCCCCTCCCTGTCCCTCAGCCCCTGGCAACCACCCATCTGCCTTCTGTCTCTGTGATTTCCCTGTTCTGGAATTTCATATACATGGGCTTATATAATATGTGGCCTTTTGTGTCTGGCTTCTTTCGTTCAGCATAATATCCTCAAGGTTCATCCAGGTCGTAGCATGTATCTGCACTTCAGTCCTTTTTGAGGCTGAATAATATTCCACTGTAAGGATGGACCACATTTTGTTATCCATTCATTTGTTGATGGACTCTTGGGTGGTTTCTACCTTTTGGCTATTGTGCAGAGTGTTTGAAGCGTAGCTTCAAGCGTTAAAGCTTTCTTCTTGGGACCTTGGCTACCAGGCTTCTGTTGTGGTGCTTCTACTCTCTCCTCCCACTGCTCACTGATTCATCCGTTCAGCCACTCATCAGATAGCTATGAATGTGCCCTCCTTGCCAGGCTCTGTGCTGGAAACCTCCAGCCTTCACTATCCGGAGAATGGTTTGTAGATTTCTCATTTTCCAAGCCAGAGTGTAGGAGCGCCCTGAGGCAGGGGGGCCGGCCAGGGGCCAACCCGGTGGCCCAGAGAGGCAGCTGGCATAGCATAGGGGGCCTTTCTGATGGTTCCTGGAATGTACTGGACTCTCCTGCCCAGAGTGTTGTGTCTGCTGCTTGCTGCCTGGCCTGTTCATCTCCTGCCCTCGCCAGAACTGGCTTCTTCTCACCCATCATGTCTCAGCTTAAACGTCCCCTCTTTGGAGAGGTCTTCCCTGCCCTTCTCAGGCAGGGAGGTCTTCCCTGCCCTCCCCTGCCCACCTTCCCCCTCCACTGTTATTCTCCCCTCTGGCACCCCGTTTCTCCTGAAATCATCATGATCTGAAATGCGTTTTGTTTCCCCATTTGTGATCATTCCCCTGGTCCTCCTGAGCTAGAATGAAAGCACCGTGAGAGCAGAAACCTCGACTGGCATGTTTTCTATCTCTCAGCACAAGATGTTGACATGCAGTAAGTTCCCAATGGTTGTTTTGCTTAGAATCAGATGTGAGTTAATTTCCTGACTCCACCTCGGTAGCTCGGTGATCTGGAGCGTGTTACTTAATCTTTCCAAGCTTCACTTTTTTCTTCCGTTCAGTATGGAGAAAGTTCAGTGTCCCTAGCTCTTGGGGTTGGTGTGAAGGTCAGAAATAACTGTGCAGACGTCCCAGAGCATGTTGGTGTACAGGAGGTATTTGTCAGGTGGTGCTGCTGACACTGGTGGTTTCAGAAGTACTGGTCATAATGATTGTGAATGGGCCTCCTAAGTCATATGCTCACTTGCCCTGGGGAATGGAAAACATGCACTGGATTTCAAAGACTTTGTAGGAAAAAGAGAATGAGAAAGAACTCAGTAATAACTTTAACACTGATGACTTGAAACAAAACCGTTTCGGATATGTCGGGCTAAATGAAATGTATCATTGAAATTAGTTTCGCTGGTTTCTTTTTACTTTTTTTTAATGTGGCTGCTAGAAAATTTAAATTTTTACCTGGGATTCACATTGTATTTTGGGGGGCAGTGCTGCTCTAGACGCTATGCTCCTCAGGGGCAGGGACCAGGCCCAGAGGATGGTGGCTCTGCCTTCTGTGAAGTATGTGGCCCTGGGCAAGTGAGTTACATTCGTCCATGCTTCAGTTTCCTCCTCTGTAAACAAAGCGCTCAGTCTGATAACAAAGAGTGACAGGGCGCATCTGAGGGCCTCCTGTGTGCCCCCGGAAGGAACTAGAGCCCCAGGAAGACCAGGCGCGGCCAGGTCCCTGCCCATGGCAGCTTTCATTCTGAGAGAGGGGAGACCCACAAATAAAACACAAACCCCATCACTAAGACTGTGACTATTACCTGGAGAATATGAGTAAGGAGACTTGGTAAACAATCACAGGGCGATGAGAGCTGGGTCTCTAGCTGGGAGTCCTGAGGGCAGACCTTGTGAGGGTAACAGGCGTGGATCCACATACAGCCTGGTGCGTGGTAGGCTCTCTGTAACTGGCGGCAACATGATTAGGATGAAGAGCGTTGGGACACTCTTCTGAGTCGCCTCCACTCAATGGCTCTAGCGTTTTTACTCCCTCTGCATAGAGTAACCGCACCAGAATTCTTCTGTCCTCTGAAGAGTTTGCATGTTCATTTCCCATGGTCTCTGAAGGCGGAGATCTCTCCATGCTTCTCAGAGCAGTGGGCAGGGCTGCCCAATGGCCAGAGCTGATTGGTCGAGGGAAGCTGATTCTCAGGGCGTGGCAAGGCCACCTCCCTGTTGTGCGCATCTTCTCTGCTCCAGACCGTATCCCCACTGCTTTCTGCCAGACCTGGGAAGAAGTCTGAGTTGAACTCCACTCCCCACCCAGCCAGGAGCCTCGAGGGAGACAAAGCACATCACCTCTGGGAGTTCTGCTGTCCTGGAGGGTCACACCCCTCTCCCCAACCCAGGGTGCCGTGTGTTCCACGTGGAGAGATGCCCGTGAAGGGCTTTGTCCAGGTTTTGCAGGGGTCAGCGAATATTGTCCTCCTTGTCTTCCCCATGCACACCTGCCTGCGAGTTGCTGGCCTTCTACTGCTGCTCGGGTGGGGACTGAGGAGTGGATCGTGCTGACATGTAAGTGGAAGTGGGTTACTGAGGGCGACAGCGAGTCTTCCTCTCCAGCCCCTGTTGGGCCCGTACCACCTCATTGGTGAAGAATGCGTGACTTACCTGAGATTGCCCAGGTAGAAATGGCAGTGATGGGGGTCAGACCTCTGGCTACTCCAGTTGCTGATTACTTATGAAAAGAGTGCGGCCAGCTTAGCCTGTGTTCAGGGCCCCCATGGCCTGCTCCCAACTCAATTCCCATGTTTCCCTTGGTGAATTGTACCCCCCTCCTAAGCATTGTCCCTTCTTCCAGACCCTTGCTTGCCAGCTCCCTCTGCCTGAAATACCTCCCTCCCTCACCACCCCCACCTGTGAAACCCTGCAGGTTCCATGGCCCAGCTTGGATGGTGAAGCCCTAGGAGAGGCCTGTTTGCTTACTCTACAAGTGAAGATACAGTGGATGCGGTCACCAGGGCTGGGTTAAGATAGGAACAGCCTGGAGGCAGAGAGGCGGACTAAAGGGGCTTCCGGCGCTCTCCTGATCTTGCCAGGGTGGCGTGGCCTGCCCCTGCCTCTCTCCTCCCAGGCCTTCAGTAGACCATGCTTCCAACTGTACCATCTGCCTGCCATTCCTGACTGAGCCGGGCCTTTGCACATGCTGTTCCCTCTGGCAGATCTGCCCATTAGCCTTTCCTGCCCCCATTCACCCAGTTGAACATCTTCCACATGTGCTTAAGATCCATCATCAGCCTTATTTCCTCCAGAAAACCTTCCTTGACCATCCTTCTGCATCCGCAGGCCAGGTCAGCTATGCCCCCAGGGTTCCCGTCGCTCCGAGCATCCCTCTGTCACTGCCCTGGATTCTGTATTCCAGCTGCCAGTGACTTGTCCGACTCTCCCACTAGACAGAAGGTTCCGGGAAAGTAGGGATGCTGCCTGGTTCACAGTGGGATTCCCAGAACCCAGCACAGGGTGAAGGGCACAGTAGATGGTCAATCGCTTTGGGGCTTTAGCCTTAATATTTGCTGTTTGTAGTATTACGACTGAATTGTTTTCACTTCTGGGCCAAGAAAGGAAAAATGTATATGTTTCGTGTTCCTATAATGTTAGTGCTGGGAGGGACCGTAACAGGGTGCCGTAGGTTCTTCTCTCTGTTGTCTGCATCAGGTCCACTCTGCCCTCAATAAGCCCCACTCCTTTCTCTGTAGCAGCCTCCTCTAGTGACATCGATTCTCCAAACCTCCGACCCCTCAGTACTCGTGCTTGAAACACCCCTGGTGGTTCTATCAGCCCAGAGATGACATTTCTGAAGCTTCTGTAGAACTCAGTAAAGCTACCCTTCCCCTGCACACGGGGATTTCACAGCCTTGCAGTGCAGCCTGTTTTTGGTTAAGGGCAAAAAAAAAAAAAAAAAAAAAAAATGTTAGACAGCTGTTCTTCAGAATCCAAACCATGTTCTTGTGTTCACAGGTCATATTTCTTGTTAAAGTGGTCTGATGTTTCCATTTCTCCCAAGCTGCACCTCAGAATACGCTTTGGAAGCCGCTCCGAGGCACGTGGGATCCTCCCAGAGGGAGGCACGAACCCGCGTCCCCCGCATCGGCGGGCGAACTCTCAACCACTGCGCCACCAGGGAAGCCCCACATCTTCTTTTTGGAAGTTGGCGGGGCTGCTTTGTGGGCCAGGGCAGCTGGGTGAGTGAGGTCATTAAGCCTGGCGGTAATTGAGTTTCTGCGGCAAGTCTTGGAGCCTTTCAGGATCAGGGCTGGAAGAGGTTCTTTTGCCAACCAGACACCTTATTTTAAACAAGGGCCTGGATGCCCCCAAATTGTGGCTAATCTGTTTAAACTATTGGGCAGATGGGCACTTTACTTTTAGTATCTATCTCTCCCTGGAAGTGTACCAGATACCCAGGATGAGCCCAGTTTATGAGCGCCTGGGCATTACAGATCCCCTGAGTTTTCTATAGGCATGGCTAAAGGTGAATGCAAGACACTTCATACCAAATACGCAAACAAGTCCTGTTGCTGGATAGGATATCGGAAATTGAGGGCGTTCCAGTCAGAAGATGGGGGAGGGGTGCTGGGTGCCCCAAACCTCAGGTGTTCACAACATAAATTGTGAATTGGGGATTTCACAATTCACAAGCTCCCAGATTGTAGTTTCCCTTCATATTTGTTGATGAACAGAGAGCATTGTAGGTAAACTGAGAGGTCAAGTGACAAGGAGATTGGGGGCGGGTATTAAATCACTCCCTGGAAGGGATGTGGGCTGATCAGTTTGTGGTGTCTCACCTGTTCATCGTAGCTGGTATAGAAAACCCCTCCGCTTACCAGATCTTTGTTAGCATCTGTGCCAGGTGTCTGTGAAAGCAGTGCCACAGCCCTTGAAAATATCCATGCTATGGACTCTGTTGTGAATTCCAACCATCCTTTCCCACCTTGGTCTGAAGCACTGAACTGTTATGACACTTCGTATCATCACATGTCATGAAAGTGATCCTCAAAACACCGTGAGTGGCCCCATGCCTCCTCTTTGTGGGAAGGTCAAATTCTAGCCTCAAATTGTCCAACCCAGGAATCTGGTAATGGACATTATTATAGATGATGTTCTATGACTATTGGGTGGATAATTCATTTGCTCCTGTTTACTGGAACCAGAGAGAAAAAAATCATGGTTGATTAGAAAATGAACCATTTAAGGAACTAAAAATTGCTGGAGAGGTGATTTTGTTATCTGAATTAAAAAGAATAAGCTCTTTGAAGTTCTTGCTGTGACATATGCCCGATTCATTTAATGCAAAAGAACACAGTAAAGGAGGAATAGAGGAAGTAAACTGACATGAGACATGTAGCAAACAAAAAGTAAAATGGCAGAGGTAAACTCAACTGTATAAATAATAACATTAAATGTGAATGGATTAAACAACCCAATCAGGGACTTCCCTGGTCGTCCAGTGGTTAAGAACCTGCCTTCCAATGCAGGGGATGCAGGTTCGACCCCTGGATGGGGAACTGAGATCCCACATGCTGCGGGGCAACTAAGCCTTCATGCCGCAACTACTGAGCCTGCACGCCGCAACTACAGAGCCCACGTGCTCTGGAGCCCGTGTGCTACAACTAAAGAGAAGCCTGCGTGCCGCAACAAAGATCCCGCGTACCGCAACTAAGACACAATGCAGCCAAAAATAAATAAATAAATATTTTTAAAAACCCCAACCCAATCAAAAGGCAGAGATTGTTAGAGTATATTAAAAATGATCTAACTATATGCTGTCTACAGGTGACATACTTCTTTAGGCTCAAAGATACAAATAGGTTGAAAGTAAAAGGATGGAAAAAGATACATCATGCAAAGAGCAACCATAAGAAAGCTAGAGTGACTATACTGATATCATACCAGATAGATTTAAAATAAAAAATAGAGATAAAGGGCTTCCCTGGTGGCACAGTGGTTGAGAGTCTGCCTGCCGATGCAGGGAACACGGGTTCGTGCCCCGGCCCGGGAAGATCCCATATGCTGCAGAGCGGCTGGGCCCGTGAGCCATGGCCACTGAGCCTGTGCGTCCGGAGCCTGTGCTCCGCAACAGGAGAGGCCACAACAGTGAGAGGCCCATGTACTGCAAAAAATAAATAAATAGATAGAGATAAAGAAGGACATTTTATAATGACATTTAATAACATTTTACAATGATAAAAGGGTCAATCCATTAGGAAGATATAACAACTATAAACACACATGCATCTAACAACAGAACACCAAAATATCAATATTTGAAGCAAAAACTGATCTAAAAGAAGGGAGAAGTAAATAATTCAGCGATAATATTTGGATACTTCAATACCCTACTTTCAATAATGGATAGAAAAACTAGAGAGAAGATCAGTAAAGAAATAGAAAACTTGAAGGACACTATAAACCAACCAGACTTAACAGACACCTAGAGAATACTCCACCAGCATAAGAAAATACATATACACATATATATGTAGAATTGAGGTATAATTGATATAAACCATTATATTAGTTTCAGGTGTATAACATAATAATTTGATATTTGTGTACATTGTGAAATGATCACCAAAATAAGTCTAGTTAACATCCATTGCCACATATAGTTACCAAAAATTTTTTCTTGTGTTGAAAACTTTTAAGATCTATTCTCTTAGCAAGTTTCAAATATACAATATGGTGTTACTAACTATAGTCACCATGCTGTATATTGCATCCCCATGAATTGTGTATTTTATAACTGGAAGTTTGTGCTTGGTGACCTCCTTAACCCATTTTGCCCACTCTCCTGTCCCCCACCTCTGACAGCCACCAATCTGTTCTCTGTATCTATGAGTCTGGTTTTTGTTGTTGTTTTTTTAAGATTCCACATATAAGTGAGATCATGTGGTATTTTTCTTTCTTTGTCTGATTTATTTCACTTGGCATAATGCCCTCAAGGTCCATCCATGTCTCACGAATAGCAAGATTTCATTCTTTTTTTGTGGCTGAATCATACTCCATTTTATATCTATCTATTTCGTATTTTCTTTATCCATTCATCCGCTGATGGACACTTAGGTGCTTTTAATTTCTTGGCCATTGTAAATAATGCGGCAATGAACACGGGGGTGTGTTTATCTTTTCAAGTTAGTGTTTTCATCTTCTCTGGGTAAATACCCGGAAACGCTGGATCATGTGGTGGTTCTATTTTTAATTTTGGGGGGAACCTCCATACTATTTTCCATAGTGGCTACACCAATTTACATTCCCACCAACAGTGCACAGAGGTTCCCTTTTCTCCATGTCCTCGCCAAGAATATATATTCTTCTCAAGGGCACGTGGATCATTCTCCAGGATAGACCATATGCTCAGCCATAAAACAACCTCGATAAACTTGAAAGGATAGAAATAATACAAAGTATGTTCTCTGACCACAATGCAATGACATGAGAAATCAATAGCAGCAGACAGGGCCTGGTCCATAGCTGATGTTCAGTTCCACCCTTGTAAGCCCGATTTCTACAGCCCCCGCTTTTCCCTCCCACCTCATCCTGTACCTCATTACTCCTAGCCACCCCTTTGACCCCAGTGAACTACTGACTTCCTTACCCACTGTTTCCAGATTCCATGTGTTTGCTGCCCCAGTCCCCGGAATGCCTGTTCCTCTGCCTTGCCCCATCCTTGCTGTCGTAGGAGGACCTACCTATCCCGGCTTATGGGACCACCTGCCCTAATGAGTCACAGTAAGCAGAGTTTGTAAAGAGCAGATTAGAGCAGTGGTTCTCCAAGTAGGGTCCTGGGCCAGCAGCATCAACGTCACCTGGGAACATTTTAGTAGCGCACGTTCTCAGGCCCCGCCCTGAGCTGCTGAGTCAGAAATACTGGGTCGGGGTGTAGCAGTCTGGCAATAGTTTATTGTCACATTTATTTTATGACTCTAAACTTACAGGACTTCACGTCACGTCAGTCCATGAGAACAGTGAGGTTGCCTTGATGCATGTAACTTTCAAAATGAAAAGTTTGGGGTGACGGTAGTATTCTTCACAGCCACGGCACCCTGAGTGTCAATCGGGCTTTGTTGTGGTTGTGAAAATATTCTGTTCTGAGAATCTTTACCTACCACATCTGCAATTGGTAAGGTTTTTGTCAACAACTTGTCTTCTAGTGTCAGGATCCATTTTGCTGGAGATGACAGGAGAGTCTCAACCCCAAGACCTGTGTAAAGCTGAGTATTCACCTGGCAACCCAGGTCCATGCAGTGGCGTCTACAGAGGGTCCACATTTGATGTGCAACTCATTTGAGCTTGCATGCCGTGTTTGTAGTTTAAAATGATTCTACCTATAAAAAATAGAACCACACATTTGTTGCTCCAGAACCCTGATCTCTGATACCCCTGAGCATCTTCAGGGTGGACCAGGGCTCCATGGAATGTGGTTTGAAATCCAGGCCTGGTCACCATCTCCCAGTGCCCCAAAGTTCTGATGGTTCTGCTCTGTTTTAGGTACTGGCCACCATCCCTTTGCAGACACCTGTGTCTCTGTGTTGTCATGTGCCCATCAGTATCACATTGGTTCTGTCTCAACCTCCAAGTATCCTCATGTTCCTAAGACTGGGCCCTGGGAAGGAGGAGCCTCCAGGACTGTCACTGACTGAACTGAGCTGGGCTGGAGAAAGAGCTGCATTAAGACCAGCACTTGCTTCACCCCAGGTCTCTGTGAACAGACCTTGAGGGTCCAGTGCTCTCTGAGGACAGTCTGAAGCTTCTGCCCACCCACTCCTTCCTCAGAATGGCTCTTGAGTTATTGGGAGTATTTGGGAAGACAAACAGTCATACCAAGAAAGGCTGATATCTTTCAGAAACCACACCTGGCTGTGTCACCCCTCTGCTCGATGGACTCCGCCTGTCCTGGGATGAAGCACACCCTCCTTGTCACCACATCTGTGACCTCATCTCTCGACGCTCTTGCTTTTACCAATTATCTTAGTCTGCTTTGGCTGCTATAACAAAAAATACCATAGACTGGGCAGCTTACATAACAGAAATTTATTTCTCACAGTTCTAGAGCTGGGAAGTATAAAATCAAGGTGGTGGCTGATTCTGTTTCTGGTGAGAATCAGCTTGCAGATGGCTGCCTTCTCACTGTGTGCTCAGGAGGTGGACAGAGAGAGGAAGTAAGCTCTCTTGTGTGTCTTCTTATAAGGATGCTAATCCCGTCATGAGGGCGTAATCACCTCCTGAAAGCCTCATCTCCAAATACCATCACATTGGGGATTGGGGTTTCAACATATGAATTTGTGGTGGGGGGACACAGACATTCAGTCCATAACACTGTCCCCTACCATATGGAAGAGTCTGCCTTCCTTGAACCTGCCCTCCATTCCTCCTGTCTTTGCACATCTGTACCTTCTCTCTAGCACGCCCTTTCTGCCGCCTCTAGAGGTGGCTTAGGCTCATATCCTCGGGTACTTCCCTGACTCCCCAAGCCTTGCACATCTTTCTGTCCCAGCTTTGGCCATACTGTGGGACTGTTGTCTTTCACGGTTTTTCTTCACTGGCTGGAGCTCAGGGCCTGGCTGGGATTCGTGTCTGAAGCCCCTGTGCACAGCACAGGGCCTGGTATTGGGCAGGCACCGGGATGTTGATTGAATGTGGTTCTCTGCTCTCCCTGCCTAAATGCCATTCAACCTTCCTTAGACCCCTATTCCCTTGTCTGCATGTCCACATTTCACCCCTGCCAGGGCCCACTTCAGACGTCTCTTTTGTCATACCCTACTGGGACCCACAGCCCTGGTCTGCACTTATCACCTGGGTTCGCTGTACTCTGTTCCCTTGCCTGCCTCCCTGACTTGACGGGAACTCCTCACGCATGTGGGGGAGCCATTGGGACACCCAGCCCTGGGCCAGCACATTCGAGGGATTCGGCAAATGTCTGCACCTGAAGAAATCATCCTTAACCATCTTCCTTCCCGATGGTGGTAGTAACCTGGTAGTAAATAACCTGGCAGTAAGTTCATCCTGGTCCGAACACCCGAGCCCTGTAATTAGTGTTCCGATTTGAGCCCCTTGTCTCTCCCTGCTTGCTTCAGCCTTGCCACCCTTTCCCCTGTCCTCCAGTTCTGGAGTCATTCGTTAGTGTCTGTTGAGGAGTGCCCTAGGCATATGGGACGACATTGAGTGGCTGGTGGAGAAAGGATGTGGAAACCACAAAAGAAGTTGCTCTTGGCTTGAAAGTCACGAGTCACATTGCTTGTTCGTAGTGGTGTGATAATGTGACTCATTCAGGAGAGGTGGGACAGAAGCAGCCTAATGGCTGAGACCTTTTCTGGGACTCCTTAAGGGGCGCTTGCACATCAATAAAGGGGAGATTACAAAATGGTGCAGGGGGTTTGCGAACTGTCATCACGTAGTAGCAGAAAGCAAAGGCTTTGTATTCAGGTGGGGACTCGAGCAAGTCCTTTACTTACTTTCAGCTGAAATTTCGTCCCTATAAAATGAGGAAAGTAACACGTGCCTCTCCAGGACCTCGTGAGCACCAGGATTATGTGTGTAAGGACCTGATGCGTTTTGGCTGCCTAAGGGATAGCAACCATCTACCCCCAGGTATGCAGAATGGCTGAGGCTTAGTCAGTCGTATAAACGTATTTACTTTGGCATTTTGTGGATGAGGCGGTGCCTGGGCCACCCTAGTGGCTCTATCTTCACATTCTGGCTGGCAGAACGTCATAGGGCTGTGGAATAATAGAGAATCTGGAAAGTTTGGAACAGTTTCTAGTGCAGAGACACTGCTGTATAAGCAGGGACTGTTATTACTGTTACCTTGGTGCATGTTTGTTGAATTGTATTGAATTCTGTCTGATGGAAGAGGAGTACGGGCGCTGCCACGATGCTTTGTTTTTCCTGCAGCACAGTTATTGTTCCCATTGCTCATCCCCACCTCAAAGTTTCTCTCCTGTTCAGCACCTGGTAAGATTTTACAGTGAAAAGCTAAAGAAAAAAGAAGACGTCACGTGCACAGAATATTCCAAAGGAAGTGTCATCATGTTCTTGTAACTGTTGATAAACAACTATCATCCCTCTATTTGATGAGAATTTTGTCATGTGGGTCCTGCATACGAGTAGCAATTTTATCAGATTGTGTTTGTGGCCGTGTTTGGTATTTTGGTTTGGTAGGTGGTTTCCTGATGATATTGGAAGTTTTTCATGATTGAAAAAGTTTTACTGTTTTATAGAAGTTTTACTGTTTTATATATGTCACTCATTCAGTGACATTTGATTTGCTGTCAATATGCCTGGTTCCTGGAGGGTGATGGCATGATGTGCAGGAAGGAGCCTGGCTGTTCATTCCTAAAAATGTTCTTGGGTGCCTTCTAAGAGCATTCCAGGCGTGGTGCTGGGTCCTGAGGATAGAAAACAAAATTGACAGTTCTTTGGGCACCTGGGAAGTGGCCTTAGAGTCAGACATACATGGGTTCAGTGCTGGCTTTGCCACTTACAAGCCATGGACCTTGGGCAGGTGACTTCACCTTTTTGAGCCTCAGTTTCCTTATCTGTCAAATGGGGATAATACTGTCACTTGTTTCACAAGGACGGATGGACTGAGGATGGATTGAGATGGGTAGGCCCAGCACATTGCCTGGCATAGAGTAGGCTCTTATGAGTGGCAGCTCTTGGTTTAACTGATGCTTTTAGGGCCCAGAGGAAGGAGTCCTGCCCCAAGAGTCCCATGCAGCCTGACTCGGGGCCACCCTGGGCCACTTCCTTTCTCTTGTTCTCCGGCTGGCAGAATGGGTAGGGTCACCTTTTGCAGGGGAGGTGGCTGTGTGTGTGGGTGAGAGGCCTGGTTTCCTGTGGGTTTGCGGCATTATCCCATCGATGGCACCTGAGGGCTCCTGGAAGGTGGAGGAGGCAAGTGGTGGTAGATGGGGCAGGGTCTCCCAGGAGAGCACAGCCAGCGACCACCCCCCCTCCCCCTTGGCCTCTGCCTTCCTGTCCAGCTCTATCCACTCTGCCTCTCAGCAGTGGTATTTACTGAGTGCCCCCTGGGCAGGTGCTTTCTGCTTCTCTCTGGGCCCCTCAACCACCGTGTAAGAAGGTAGGAGGGCACAGGAGGCCCTGGGAGGTTACACAGTCATTGAACCGTCAGGGTTAGTGAGCGGTGGAGCCTCAGGACGAGAACCTTGCCCTCTCTCCACCCACGCTGGTGCTTTCTGGGTGGGCTCAGCAAAGGTGGCATAAGAGGCTGAGGTTTGGGTGTGGGTCCTTCCAAGAGCAGCTTCATGTGGACTGCCCAACAAGATTTCAGTTCATGAAAAAAAGCAAAAACTGTTTGAAAAGCACCTCTAATCTTTATATTTTTTTGCCCTCTGAACATATATGCTAGTTTCGTATTTTACTAGGGTCATACTGAACCAACTTTGTAGCCTGCCCTTCTTTTTAAACGGAGCAATCCAGGCTGAAGACTTCCCCTCGGTGTGGTTCCTTTGGGGCGGGGACAGGAAGCAGGCTGTGGGCGTGGCTAATGAGGTGGGCTGGGGACAGGAAGCGTAAGGGGAAGAGTCAGGCTCCACTTTATTTATTTATTTTAAACATCTTTATTGGGGTATAATTGCTTTACAATGGTGTGTTAGTTTCTGCTTTATAACAAAGTGAATCAGCTATACATATACATATGTTCCCATATGTCTTCCCTCTTGCGTCTCCCTCCCTCCCACTCTCCCCATCCCACCCCTCCAGGCTGTCACAAAGCACCGAGCTAATACCCCTGTGCCTTGCGGCTGCTTCCCCCCAGCTATCTACCTTACTACGTTTGTTAGTGTGTATATGTCCATGACTCTCTCTCGCCCTGTCAAAACTCACCCTTCCCCCTCCCCATATCCTCAAGTCCGTTCTCCAGTAGGTCTGCGTCTTTATTCCTGTCTTACCCCTAGGTTCTTCATGACATTTTTTTTCCTTAAATTCCATATATATGTATTAGCATACGGTATTTGTCTTTTTCTTTCTGACTTACTTCACTCTGTATGACAGACTCTAGGTCTATCCATCTCATTACAAATAGCTCAATTTCATTTCTTTTTAAGGCTGAGTAATATTCCATTGTGTATATGTGCCACATCTTCTTTATCCATTCATCCGATTATGGGCGCTTAGGTTCTTTCCATCTCCGGGCTATTGTAAATAGAGCTGCAATGAACATTTTGGTACATGACTCTTTTTGAATTTTGGTTTTCTCAGGGTATATGACCAGTAGTGGGATTGCTGGGTCATATGGTAATTCTATTTGTAGTTTTTTAAGGAACCTCCATACTGTTCTCCATAGTGTCTGAACCAATTCACATTCCCACCAGCAGTGCAAGAGTGTCCCCTTTTCTCCACACCCTCTCCAGCATTTATTGTTTCTAGATTTTTTGATGATGGCTATTCTGACTGGTGTGAGATGATATCTCATTGTAGTTTTGATTTGCATTTCTCTAATGATTAATGATGTTGAGCATTCTTTCATGTGTTTGTTGGCATTCTGTATATCTTCTTTGGAGAAATGTCTGTTTAGGTCTTCTGCCCATTTTTGGATGGGGTTGTTTGTTTTTTTTGTTATTGAGCTGCATGAGCTGCTTGTAAATTTTGGAGATTAATCCTTTGTCAGTTGCTTCATTTGCAAATGTTTTCTCCCATTCTGAGGGTTGTCTTTTGGTCTTGATTATGGTTTCCTTTGCTGTGCAAAAGCTTTGAAGTTTCATTAGGTCCCATTTGTTTATTTTTGTTTTTATTTCCATTACTCTAGGAGGTGGGTCAGAAAGGATCTTGCTGTGATTTATGTCATAGAGTGTTCTTCCTATGTTTTCCTCTAAGAGTTTGATAGTTTCTGGCCTTACATTTAGGTCTTTAATCCATTTTGAGCTTATTTTTGTGTATGGTGTTAGGAAGTGATCTAATCTCATACTTTTACATGTACCTGTCCAGTTTTCCCAGCACCATTTATTGAAGAGGCTGTCCTTTCTCCACTGTACATTCCTGCCTCCTTTATCAAATATAAGGTGTCCATATGTGCGTGGGTTTATCTCTGGGCTTTCTATCCTGTTCCACTGATCTATCTTTCTGTTTTTGTGCCAGTACCATACTGTCTTGATTTCTGTTGCTTTGTAGTATAGTCTGAAGTCCAGGCTCCACTTTAAAAGTCCGTGGCAGGAAGTGACGCATGACTGGCCAGAAGTGGAAGGGGCAGGAATCAGAGTTGGTGGCTTCGGGTTAACGTCAGGGCTTTACTGAACAAACTTGCCTTTGGAGTTGAAGAGGCTTGGCAGGGGGAGAGGAGAGGTGACCAGGCAGAGGGATGAGGGTTGGCCTGCAGCGTGTGAGAGGCCCCATGGCAGGACGGGGTCAGGTGCTTCCCAGGCCGCAGAGAAGATGGTGGCTCTGACGTAGGTAGTGGCATTGGAGGGGAGCAGAGTCTGTGGCACTGACATTAAAGGGAACGCAGCTGTTATTATATGGCTGTTCTCTGGGCCCATCCATGGAAGTCTAGACTCTGCAGGGGTCTTCTTAATTCATGTAATCCTTACAACATTCTCAGGAGGCAGGGTTTTCTTTAGTTCAGGTGACATGACTTGATTTAGGTCCTACAGGAAATAAGGGATGGAGCCAGGATTCGACTCTGGGTCTGACAGTGAAGTCCAGGCTTTTTTGGGAGGCCCAGGTTTTCAGGGGCAGGAGCCTTGGCAGTCATGGAGGACTTCCTGGAGCCGGTGGTGATGTGGCTTATACACCTTTACCAGGCTAAGTATGAGGTAAGGGTAAGGAGAGCAGAGGATTGGGTTCAAATCCTGCCTCCCTGTGTACATTTGCATTAGACACACCAACTCTGGGCTCCATGTCCCATCTGTACAATGGGGAGGTGGGACCAGATGGCCTTTCTCAACATCCCTTCTAAGTCTCGGGCTCACTCCTTCTCTACAGCAATGTTTGCTAAATATTTTCCTCTTGGGGAAGCTTGACATCTGACTACCAACACTGTCTCTCTTCCTGAGCTCCCTTCCTGGTTCCAGGATGCCAGTGGGTGTCCAGGTAGGTGTCCCTGTTCATGACAACAAGGGCTCTGCCCTGCCCGCCATTTTGAAAGACTCCAACTCTTTCTGGCCACCTGGGCTATCAGTGCTGCTAGGAGGTTCACCTGCTGGGTGACGCCATGAAGCAGGCCCTGGGGCCTGACAGACCTGTGTTCAAATCCCAATCTTCTTGCATGTTCAGTGGAACCTTAGGCCAGTCCCTCTGCCTCTGAGAGCCTCCATTTCCCTATTTGTAAACATGGAGGTATTATCTCCCTTATCTCCCTTAGTCTCCTGACCTCCCTCCCCCATCCCCCCACCCTTGGTTTTCACCCCGAGGGCAGTGGGAAGCCAAGGGTGAGGTGAAGCTGGGCTGCTTCACATTTCTGCAGAAAAGCAGCCCTGTGGTAGGAATGATAAGGAGCTTGGTGAACCGTTTGAAGAGATTTAAAAATAGATTAAAATGTAAAATACAGCTTAATTCAAGCTTTAGGAAATCTTTGTCCCCGTTCACTTGGACTGTAAGTCCTATCGGTTTTGCCTCCTGAAATATTCACATCCGTGGCTCACCTCAGGCCTCTTCGTTCCCTACCAGGTGAGGACACAGCCTCAGCACTGTGCCTCTGGGGGCCCCCTCCAGGCAGCCCTCCGTGTTGACCCTGAGCAAGTGGTCTGAACTGCATGGGTATCTGACCTTTTCCTCCCAGGCATAAACCTTAACCAGTGGCTCCCTGCTGTGCTCAAGGTCACGTACTAGCCCTTTAGGGATTTATTGTGCTTCCTCCTACAGGAAAAGCCTGTAATCACTCCAGGGCAGCACTGTGTCTTGTTCATCTCTATACCTTTAGTGCCTGGGAAAGTATCTGACACTTAGTAGATTCTCAGTAAGTGGTAATGTTGCTGCCTGTCTACTGAGCAGGGTACCTCCTCCTCTGTTAAGAGTTTCAGTTACAGCCCTGTGGATGCCAGTATTATTATCTCTTATATGGATGAAGAAGCTGAAGTTCAGAGGATAATGGGTCTTGATGGGATTCAAAATGATCATTAAGGGCTTCCCTGGTGGCGCAGTGGTTGGGAATCCACCTGCCAGTGCAGGGGACACGGGTTCGAGCCCTGGTCTGGGAAGATCCCACGTGCCGCGGGGCGGCTGGGCCCGTGAGCCACAACTGCTGAGCCTGCGCGTCTGGAGCCTGCGCTCCACAACGAGAGGCCACAACAGTGAGAGGCCCGCGCACCGCGATGAGGAGTGGGCCCTGCTCGCCGCAACTAGCGAAAGCCCTCGCATAGAAACGAAGACGCAACACAGCCAAAAATAAATTAAAAAAAAAAAAAAAAAAAAAAAATGATCATTAAATAAATATATGGTTACTCTCTTAAGCTCTTTAAAGGGAGCCATGAGGCATCTATTACTTCAATTGGAAAAAAAAAAAACCTGAAGTCTTTTCCAGGTGCAGAGAGAGCCCAGGATAGGCAGGCATGCTGCAGATGTGGGTTGGGTCATGGGCTAGGGCAGCGTCCACCTGCCTGGGCAGAGCTCAGGGGGAAGTCCTACCTGTGCCAGCCACACTGAGGTGAGTTCCCAGCTGAAATCAGGCCACCAGTTTTATCTCCTGTGCATAGCATATCAGCGATAGTGACACTGAGATGCTTGCGGAATTCTTCATCACTTAGTGCCTGCCAATTTCTAGCCACTTTTATTTTTCCACTGTGAAAATTTTAAACCAGACAAAATTAATGGAAGTATTGCATAAAGAAAAAACACACCAGCATCCACCTATATTCCTAGCACCCTCTGAACCACTGTTGTAATGTCCTTTCCAGCACTGTCCAGAGGCAGTGTGCATGTAGAGACCTGCATCGATGAAACATTTTGCCTTTAGTGTGGGATGAAGGGATCTGGCTTGGAGCTCACTTCTTTGTGCCTTGGTTCTATCACTCCTGAGCTGTTGAACTAGGGAAAGTTTGTCAACCTCTCTGGGACTCCAGAGAGGCCTTAGCAGTCTGTTCCGTAGAGAATGCCATTGCTGGTCAGGGCTGCTGCTTTCTGACGTTGTTTGGGATGGTGGGTGAGGGGAGTCCGAGGGGATCTGTGGTAAGGGGGAGGTGGGGAACAGATGAGGAAGGGCTTTATCCAAGCCGAGGAGTTTGGTTTTCCCCCTGAGGCCAGTGGAGAGCCAAGGGCAGTCTACGAATATATTTTACTATTTCTGACTCTCAGAAAAGTAGTGGTAGACACCCGGATCAAGAGGCCCTGGATCAGAGCTCTGCGACGCTCAGGGTGGCCGTGGACGTGGGGGCAGTTGGGGCCGCATGGAGTGGGGCAGGGGGTGAGGAAGTGGCCAGATCCCATCCCTACAGATGGGAAAACTGAGGCCCACAGCGGCTGTGTGACTTCTCCAGAGTGACTCAGCAGTTGAGAGGTGGGAGCCCAGGTCCCCTGCTTTTCTGCGCCATGGCCCACCGGGCCCACGCTGCCAAAGCCCAAGGACAGAAGGACCCCACTGTCCTGCCTGAGAGCGTGTGGTTTGTGTTTTCTTAGACACAGAGCTAAGGACCAGGGCTGGCATCGGCTGAGGGGTGATTTGAGACTGATCCTCATTTATCGCTGTGCCCAGAACCCCTTCCAGCTGCCCTGCCCTGTTGTCAAAGATTATTCTGTACTTAATGATGTTTATTATTCTTGATTGTTATGTTTTACTTTTCCACTTGATTATTAGGGAAAGTTTGTTTGTGGTTTGGAGTACCTCTGACAGAGACACAGCTGCATCCTGCCAACAACTGCTCTTTAATAAGTGCTGCGTGAAGAAAAAGAATCATTTTGCTACATAGGACATCATTGCAACAGTTGGTGACATTGGAATATGAAATGTATCAATGATAAAATTTCCTGGTTTTGATAATTGTGTTATGATTTCATGATGTCTTTGGCGGTAAGGGATGAAAGCCACAGCATTGAGCGTGAGATGTCATGATGTCTGCAATATACTTTCAAATGATTCATAAAAATAGACATTTATATATAGAAATGTATCTTTATAAAGTAGCTGTGGGAAAATGTGAACAATTGGTGAGTTTAGGTGAAGGTATGAGGAGTTCATTATACTATTCTTGGGACTTTCCTGTAGTTTCAAAACTTTGCAAATTGAAAAGTTTGTGAAAAATACTCCTAGCGGGAGAGGTGTGGTGAGGCTCAGCTGTGTCCACCTGTCCACCCTGGTGTCTCTGGCCTCTGTGTCTCATTTGCCTCTAGGTGGAGAGAACTGCTCACCCCACAGTTCGAGTCTGATCAACCCCTTGGGGGCCAGTCTTGAAATAGAGGCACAGCCTTTTGACAAAATTCATTCTTCCCTCTATAGAGAATTCATTAGATTTTCAGAATCTTTGCTTTTGGGTCAACTTCCCCTAAAATTTTCATTTCCCTCCTTCCCTTACATTTTTAAAAAGTTGTGTTGCCTTCCAAAATTACTAAAGTAGTGTTTGTTATTTTAATTATTCAAACAGAGAAGAGAATAAAGAAATGAATAGACTCTATTTTTCTCCATCCAGTGTGGGGTAACCAGTGGTAGGTGGAACCCCCAGAACTTTCTCCCATGCTCGTGGGAACACATAGAAACGCACACACACATCTAGTAGGGCTCGGTGTCTTCTTTTCATTTTTTATCCTTTGTTAACCTGGGCTTCCTGCCGAAGACATGACCTAGAGGCCACCTCCTCCAGAAAGCCCCCCAGACTCTGAGCGCTGACCTTACTTCATTGCAGTCATCTGATTACAAGCCGCCTCCCCTGCCAGATCGTGGGTAATGCAAAGGCAGCAGCTGTTTCCATTTCATCGTCTGCACTCGAGCCAGGAGCCCAGGAGATGTACAGTCGGTGTTTGTAGAGTGAACAGATGGGCAGGGCAGGCATCCTGGGCGAGGAAGCCACATGACCAGAGCCTTGCAGGTAAGAGAAGCCTTCTCGTTCAAACACTCCTAGCCCCTGGGAAGAGAGTCCCAGGCCCCTGGGCATCTGGGGTTGGAAAGTCACTTTGGGGAACATGGTCACTGCCGCCCTGAGGCTCCCATGCCTGGGCTGATTCTGTCCTGTCACTAATGCCCTATGTGGGCCAGGCTGGTGAGATGGCCATGAGCAACCAAAGGCGGGACCAGGGCTGGATCCTCTCTTCCATCCCAAGCCCCGTACAGGCTTGGCCCACTGGGAGTCTCAGGGGCGACAGGAAGAAGCCCAGGCCAGGGCTGGAGCAGCACAGGATTTAGACGTGAGCCTGGCCTAGTCTTGTTATCTTGCCATAATCCCGACTGCTTCCTCATTAGAGGCACTGCTTTCTGCATCTGGGATTTATTAATCTTATCTGCAGGTCGTCCGACTGGTGCCAAGGGACCAGGTCACTGCAAGCTGGAGGAAGTTAAAAATTTCAGCAGGATGTAAAGCTGAGGGGCTGGCTTCTCAGCCAGTGTGCTTGGGTAGTGCAGAGAAGAGCGTCCCTTGCTCTGGGCAGCTGTCCCAAGCTTGCCCGCCAGTTCAAGCCGGAGGGGCCCTGGCTCATCTGATGGCGGGACTGTAGACATTAGAGCACTGGACCAAGATTTTAGACGATTTAGGTTACTGGAAGAGAGTGCGCTGCGAATTCCCTGGTGGGATGGTGTGGGCATGTGTCCTGGGAAGAGCGGTCATGGTCAGTGTCAATTGGGGAGCCTGTTAGAAATTAGGCTTTTCTGTTAGTTTTGATTATTAAATAGTTATTCAGTATTAATAGTGCTTGACTATTAAATGTCTTCATAGCTTTGTAGGAATATGTACTTCAGCAGCTTTGAAATTAGCATTTTCCCTGTTTAATGGAGGCATAAGCTGAGTGGGAAAGTGACTCTGGAAAGTCAGGTCTTGTGGACTCATTCCTGATGCCATGCCAGGCCCCGGACCGAGAGTCGACAGTCGGAGATGAAAGAAGCACAGTCCTAACATCACCTAGTCTAGGTGGCTTTTTAGGTTCGTCCACCGACATGCAGGGCATGTAAAGCTTCCTCTTCTGTCTCCCACGCCCGTCACTATTTTGTATTCATTCCCATGGCGTTTAGTTCTGAACAGGTGCTGAAGTGAATTGAGTTGGGCTACATGACAGCAGGTTCTACATCCTTCTCTCCCTCTCAGTTTCTTGTCCGCCCGTCCACATAGGCTGACATTCTTTGATGGCTGGGACTGTACTGTGAATACCCAGTGGTGGTGCTGGTGGGGTGGTGAGGATGGTAACAGTGATGATGGTGCTGGTGGTGGCGATGGTGATGGTATTGGCGGTGGGGAGGGTGGTGATGGTGATGGTATTGGTGGTGGCGGTGGCAGTGGTGGTACTGATAATGGTGTTGATGGTAATTGTGATGGTGATGGAGGTGGTGGTGGTGAGGATGGTAACAGTGATGATGGTGCTGGTGGTGGCGATGGTGACGGTATTGGCGGTGGGAGGGTGGTGATGGTGACGGTATTGGTGATGGCGGTGGTGTTGAGGGTGATGGTGGTGTTGTGTTGGTGGTGGTGAGCGATGGTGATGGTGATGGTGGTGGCGGCAGTGGTGATGGTATTGATTGATGGTGGTGGTGGTGGGGAAGGTGATGGTGGTGGTGAAGCTGATGTGGCAGTGGGGATGGTGGTAGCTGTGGTGTTGGTGGTGGTGTTTACTAAACTTAAAATTATGGGCCTGTCCGTACTAGGCACTCTTGTAAGCACTTTAGTTGTCTGAATCTATTGCCTGCTCATAACAGTCTATGAGGTGGTAACCATTGCTAGGCCCGTTTGCCAGGTGAGATGATGGAGGCACAGGGACACACAGTTAGTGCATGCTAAAGTTGGATTCAAACCCTGATAGATTGGATTCAGAGCCCACACTAAAGCAGAGTTACCCAAGTATGATCCTGGGATCTCCAGCATCACATCACCTGGGAGCTCTGTGGAAATGCTGACTCATGGGCCCCAACTCATGGGATCAGCGTCACTGGGGAGGGGCCAGCTAAGGGACATTCAAGGAGCTTGTCATTCTCATGCACGTTAAAGTTTGAGAATCACTGCATTAAACTGTCACCCAGTCCTGCTCTCAGCGGCTGAGTCAGCTTGTAGCCAGGCTATTGTGACTCTGACCTTGTTACTTAGAGTAGCCGGCGTGCCGCACAGTATCAGCTTAAACAGGACCTGGGCCTCACCCCTGGCGGGATGAGAGCTTCTAATCCAAAGTGCAGGGCGGGGCAGGGAGAGGAGAAGAAGGGAGGGTCTTCTCACTCCTTACTGTGTGCTTAAATCACCTGGGCGTCTTGTTAAAATGCAGGTTCTGATTCAGTGGGTCTGGCGGGGGTGGGGGGGGGGGAGAGCTGAGACTGTATCTCTCGCAAGATCCAGTGATGTTGACACTGCCAGCCTGTGGACCCACTTTGAGTTGCAAGGCCCTAGGCAAGAGATTCTCACACTTGAACTAGCATCAATGGCACCTGGAGGACTAGCTAAACTCACCCCCAAGTTTCAGATTCAGCAGGTCTGGGGTGGGCCTGAAATCTTGCATTTCTAACAAGCTACCTGGTGGAGCCAGTGCTCTGGACCTGGAGGCCACACCTGGAGCAGGCAGGGCCCGAAGCCAGCGACTTCAGCTTGGACTGCACGTTGGATTACCTGAGGACCTTAAAAAACCACTGAGGACTTAAAAAACCCCACTCCAAGACGCTGAGTCACTAGGACTGAGAGGGGCCTGGGCGCTGGGAATTCTCAGCCAATGTTGAGAACTGCTGCTCAAGCCTTTTTTTTTTTTTTTTTTTTTAACCCTAGTTGCCTGGGGAGGTGAGAATATAATACCATCTTGCCCCTGGAGAGTTCTCATTCTGTGGCCAGGTGGAGCCAGGCAGGGGCATGAACAATAAATTCTCCAGACTCTTCCGGTGGGCAGTGTGGCTGAGAACAGCTGGCCCGGACCTAGAGCTTGTGCCTGGCCCCTCGAGGCTCCTGTGCTGTCGGCAAGAGGCCCTGAGGGCCAGCCTCGCGTTCCTAGCCTCTAATTCCTGACCTTGGTGAGGTGAAGCACCTTGAAGTCAGAGACCTACACAGAGACTCCGCTTCTCCTGCTCCCCGCTGGGCTGTGTGACCTCCGGGAACTTACTTAACCTCTCTTGAAGTCTGTCTTCATCTATAACATGGGGGAAATAAATTATTTGCTCCAAAGAGTTGCCTGAGAAATAAGGTTTATAAGCAGCGTGCACAGCACCCGACAGCCGGGAGTCCCCCTCAAGATCAGTGGCTGCGTATGTGTGGGTAGTACTGTTTACCAAGTACAGCAGCTCTCCAGCGTGGGGGGCAGGAGAATCACAGGGGGACTTTAGGAGCTGGGCCTCTGTGACCCTCATTAGCCCTCCAGGGCTTTCGGTGCACAGCAGTTTGAAAACCACTGATGTTATAATAATCTGGTGGCTATTATTAGCTAGTAGCTAAGAAGCACACCCAGATTTCTGGCCTGGGAGTCTGGTGGGGTCTTCTCTGGGCTGAGGATCATGGGAGAAGCACAGATGTGAAGGAGGGAAGATGGGGAGCCCAGTTCTGGGCCGCTTAGTATGAGGCATCTGGGGGTCAGCCCAGGGAGGTCCAGATGGCAGTTGGGGACATAGGTCTGAAACGCATGAGACAGTCCTATGCTGTATTCCTACCATCTCTGAGGAAAGGCTCTGGTTCTTCAGGACCTAGAGCTTCTTGCATTGCCCTGTGACATTAGCAGTCTTTCATACAAGCGAGATCCATTTGCGGGATCTGTGGGGATGCTCTGTGCCGTGAACTGACTCTGGGTCTCACTCACTGTCTGCCTTGTCCCTCAGGCTGTGGCTCTCAGCACTCTGACCACTGCCTCCCATGTGCTTTGTCAACCCCTGGCCTCAATTTCTTTGCCCTTCCTCCCCTGACACCCCCTCTGAGGCTGCCTCTCTGAAGCCATGGTTAATGGTTTAATGTCTCTGGTCAGATCTGGTCACAGCTGTCCTTTGCAGCCTCTGGGCATCGACATGGCTTCTCTCAGCCTTGAGAGTTTTGTTTGTTTCACTTACCTAATGGTTAAAAGTCAGTTAAAAAATAAATCATATATGCTCAACAATGCTAATTGTTAGAGACGTGCAGATCAAAACTACAATGAGGTACCACCTCACACCGGTCAGAATGGCCATCATCAAAAAGTCTACAAATAGGAACTTCCCTGGTGGTCCAGTGGTTAAGACTCCAAGCTTCCAATTCAGGGGGAGTGGGTTCAATCCCTGGTCAGGGAATTAAGATCCCATATGCTGTGTGGCGTGGCCAAAAAGAAAATCTACAAATAAATGCTGGAGAAGGTATGGAGAAAAGGAGACCCTCCTATACTGTTGGTGGGAATGTAAATTTGTGCTGCCACTATGGAGAACAGTATGGAGGTTCCTTAATAAACTGAAAAAAGAGTTACCATATGATCCAGCAATCCCACTCCTGGGCATATATTTGGAGAAAACCATAATTCAAAAAGACACATACACCCCAATGTTCATTGCAGCACTATTTACAGTAGCCAAGACATGGAAGCACCCTAAATGTCCATCAGCAGATGAATGGATAAAGAAGATGTGGTACATATATACAATGGAATACTACTCAGCCATAAAAAAGAATGAAATATTGCCATTTGCAGCAATGTGGAAGGACCTAGAGATTGTCATACTGAGTGAAGTAAGTCAGACAGAGAAAGGCAGATATCATGGTATCACTTGTATGTGGAATCTAAAAAAGAATATAAATGAATTTACTTACAAAACAGAAATAGACTCACAGACATAGAAAACAAATTTATGGTTACCGAAGGAGAAAGCGGGGAGGGGTAAGTTAGGAGTATGGAATTAATAGATACACACTACTATATGTAAAACAGGTAACAGGATTTACTGTATAGCACAGGGAACTATGTTCAATATCTTGTAATAACCTGTAATGGAAAAGAATCTGAAATATATATATATATATAAAACTGAATCACTTTTCTGTACACCTCAAACTAACACAATATTGAAAATCAACTATACTTCAATCAAAAAAAAAAAGGAAAACATCATGTATATATGTGTGCACACATACACAGAGTTTCCCAGGGCTGCTGTAACAAAGTACCACAAGCTGGGTAGCTTAAAACAGATATTTATTCTCTAGTGGGTTTAAAGTGCTGTCTCATTGTGGTTTTGATTTTCCTTAATGACTAGTGATGTTGTGCATCTTTTCATCTGCCTATTGGCTATTTGTATATATTTTCTTTGGAAAAATACCTATTCAAATCTTTTGCCTATTTAAAAATGAGGTTGTTTGTCTTTTCATTGTTGAATTATAAGAGTTCTTTATATAGAGTTCTGGATATAGGCCCCTTATTGGATATATGACTTGCAGATATTTTCTACTGTGGGTTTTCTTTTCATTTTCTTCGTGCTATCTGTATTAGTTTCCTGGGGCTGCTGTATAACCACAAACTGGGTGGTATTTTCTTAAAACAACAGAAATCTATCCTCTCACAGTTCTGGAGGCCAGAAGTCTGAAATCGAGGTGTCAGCAGGGTCATGTTCCCTCTAAAGTCTCGTCCTGGCTCTTCCAGCTTCTGGTGGCCCCAGGCATTCCTTGGCTTGTGGCCACATCAATCCAATCTCTACCACTGTTTTCACACAGCCTTCTTCCCTGACTGCCTTTCTGGTGTCCTCTTCTCTTCTTATAAAGACACCAGATCCAGAATGATCTCATGTCTAGATCCTTAACTAATTGTGTCTGCACATACCCTATTACCAAATAAGGACACATTCTGAGGTTCTGGTGGACATGAATTTTTGAAGGACACTATTCAAACCACTACAGTATCCTTCGAATTTAAAAATTTTGGTCAACTCCAATTTATCTATTTTTTCTTTTCCATTTATGCTTTGGGTATCTTATCTAAGAAACCATTGCCTGATCCAAGGTTATGAAGATTTATTCCTATGTTTTCTTCTGAGAGTTTTATAGTTTCAGTTATTGCATTTAGGTATTTGATCCATTTTGAGTTAATTTTTGTATATGGTGTGAAGTTCATTCTTTTGCTTGTGGATATCTAATTGCCCAGGCACCATTAGCTGAAAAGGCTATTCTTTCTTTCTTTATCAACTTGTCTTGGTACTCCTGTTAAAAATCAAATGACCACAATGTAAACATTTATTTTTAAATTCTCAATGCTATTCCATTTATTTATACGTCTGTCCTTATGCCAGTATCGTATTATCTTGATCACTGCGGCTTTGTGGTGAGTTTTGAAATCAGGAAGTCTGTGTCCTCAAACTTTTTGTTTGTTTTCAAGGTTGTTCATGTTGAAATGTGAATTTCAATATGAATTTTAGGATCAGCTTCTTAAAGAAGTCAGCTGGGATTTTGTTAAGAATTGTGTTGAATCAGTGGGTAAATTTGGTCTTAACCATATTAAGTCTTCTGATCCATGAACATAGGATGCCTTTCCATTTATTAAGGTCATCTTTAATTTCTTTCAACAATATTTTGTATTTTTCAGTTTTTTACTTCTTTTGCTAAGTTTATTCCTGAATATTTTATTCTTTTACATCTTGTTTATTTTTTATTTATTTTTTTTTTGCGGTACGCGGGCCTCTTACTGTTGTGGCCTCTCCCGTTGCGGAGCACAGGCCCCGGATGCGCAGCCCCAGCGGCCATGGCTCACGGGCCCAGCCGCTCCGCGGCATGTGGGATCTTCCCGGACTGGGGCACGAACCCGTGTCCCCTGCATCGGCAGGCGGACTCTCAACCACTGCGCCACCAGGGAAGCCCATCTTGTTTATTTTTAAAAGTTGTCCTAAAAGCAAAATTCCTCAGTGGAAAAGACTCCTCCAGTTTGAGAAATGATTGTTTCCCTCCTCTGAGTGGTGTTTCTGCTGAGAATTTTCCTTCTAAGCCGAGCCCAAGAATTGAGGCCAGCCCCAGGCATCAGGGGATTGTTCCATAAAGTCCTAGAAGCTCAGGTTGGAAGGAATCTTATGGACCCCCTGGACCAAACTCTGCTTGGGCTCTAAATCCTCTATTGAAGTTCTGAGTTGAACTGAGAAGTTTTTCTTTATCCCTCTGTTTATCCATGCATCCATGCATCCATCCACTCTCCCACCCCTTTAACCCCGCCACCGGGGTATCCCACGTGCACCCTGTGCTGAGGGATAGAGACTAAGATGACTTAGACCCAGTCCCTGCCCTCAAGAAGCTCACAGTCTGCAGGAAATGAGGAGGCAATCCAGATGACAGCCTCAATGACTGTGGCAAAGCAGAGAGAGGCAGAGGTTAGGGGTGTTGGGGACAGAGGGAAGTCTTTATTTTAATGGGAATGACCCAAGTATATAAAGCTGACAGTGAGGTGCCCTGGAGGGAGGTGACACTGCAGCAGCTGGGAGAAAGGAGGGAGGTTTGGGAAAAGATGGGGATGATAAGGTGTCCAGGGCCAGAGAAGAAGGGGGTGTTGATTTGGGGGCGTGGGGTTGAGGGTGACCCTGTCTGGTTCTCAGTTCAGCTTGCTCTCTCCTTTATAGAAAAGTACCGTTTTCTTCTCTCTCCTGAACAGTCTGTGCTGTTCATTCCTAACTCCTTTTGTTTCAGTTATAAATGGAATCATCTTCCAGTTTTATCCACAAATTGGTTATTGCTGGTATATAGGAAAGAAGGCTATTCTTTGGGTCACTTAGCCCTATCCAACTACTTTGGGGAATTCTAGAAGTCCCATTAGTATATTTCAGACTGGACGTTTGACTTTCATCTTCTCAGTGCCATTGTGGCTTCTCTCCAGCCTAATTTCTTCTCCCTCTCTTTTTCTTGGCCTAAACCTAGCCCACCCCCACTGAGTTTCCTGGTTCCTTTCTCCCTCCCTGCCCCTGATAGGAGCCTTCCACCTTCTCTTTCTAAGAATCCTCTTTGTTCACACAGCCTCCTTCCCCTGCCCCTAAATGGAAATACTTTCTTGGCTTATCCTACTCATTAGGGCTGTGATGTCAGCGAGTGTCTCAATGTGGGGTTTTTCCCCTGAGAAACGGGATCACCCCGTTTGTGACCAGCTTTTCTCACATACACGGGTATACAGAAATCTTGCCATGGCCTCTGCGGCTTGGACGTATTATGATTTATTTAACAAGTCCCTTATTATTCCCATCTTTATGGATTATCCCCTTGTCTGATTGTTCCCTTAGGAAAGATTCTAGAAGTGAAGCTACTGAGTGAAAGCAATCCATGTTTAAAATGTTGACAGAAATTGTCAAATGGCACTCCAGAAGAGTTGCGTCAATTTGCACCCACCAGGGATGAATGAGAATAGCAGCTTCCCAGAACCTTGCCAGCAATGGATATCGCAGATCTTTGCCAACGTGATAAATGCGAGTTCTCAGCCCTGTTCTCACTCCTCTGATTACAGTGAGGCTGAGCATCTTGCGGTCTGTGCACTGGCCACCTGCTTTTCTTCTCTGGAGAACTGCTTCTTCATTATTTATACTAATTGTTCTATTGATGTGCTGCTTAAAGCAATTTTGATTTGTAAAGTCTCTTCACTAAAAAGGATATTAACCTGTGGTCTTTAATATGTTACAAATATTTTTTCCCAACTTCTGGTCTGATGTTTTTGCTCTGTGATGCTTTTCCCCTCCAGAAGTTCAACAGTGGTGCCTTCCGTGGACGCTTAGACTGTTTGCCTCCTTTAATACTTGTTTTTAGGAGATTTCTTTGTTTTGTGTTTCTTTGGTTTTTTTAAACAAATGTATTTTTAAATTGAAGTATAGTTGATTTACAATGTTTCAGGTGTACAACAAAGTGATTAGGCTACATACATATATGTATATGTATATATATATACACACACGCACATACCTATTCTTTCAGATTCTTTACCATTATAGGTTATTACAAGATACTGAGTATAGTTTCCTGTGCTGTACAGTAGGACCTTGCTGCTTATCTGTTTTATATTTAGTAGTGTGTATCTGTGAATCCCAAATTCCTAATTTATACCCCCCTTTTCCCTTTGGTAACCATAAGTTTGTTTTCTAAGTCTGTGAGTCTGTTCCTGTTTTGTAAATAAGCTCGTTTGTATTATGTTTTTAGATTCCACATATAAGTGATATCATATGTATTTGTCTTTGTCCAACTTACTTCACTTAGTATGATAATCTCTAGGTCCATCATCTCTAGGTCCACGTTGCTGCAAGTGACATTATTTCATTCTTTTTTAAGGCTGAGTAGTATTCCATTGTGTGTGTATGTATATATATACATACACACACACACACACACATATATATATACCACATCTTCTTTATCATTCATCTGTCAATGGATCTTTGTCTTTTTTTTTTTTTTTTTTTGCAGTATGCGGGCCTCCCACTGCCGTGGCCTCTCCCGCCGTGGAGCACAGGCTCCGGACGCGCAGGCTCAACAGCCATGGCTCACGGTCCCAGCCGCTCCACGGCATGTGGGATCTTCCCAGACCGGGGCACTGAACCCGTGCCCCCTGCATCGGCAGGCGGACTCCCAACCACTGCGCCACCAGGGAAGCTCTGGATCTTTGTCTTTATTTCAATTTGTAATCCACTTGAAAGTTGTTTTACTTTAAGGATCTAGGTAGATATCCAGTTTTATTTGTTCCCAAATAGCTAGTCCTTTATCCCAATCCAATTGTAGTGCATGAGCTGTTCTCTGTCCCCATTCTTGTGTGTTAAATTCCTGTGTCCATCCTTGGATCTGTTTTTGGACTGTCTCTCCCATCTCACTGATCTGTTGAGCAGCCCACGTTTTACCCCTAAGGAGAGAGACACAAACTCCCAGCTTGAAGTTTTCAAACCAGATTTTTCTTTGCTAACTGAAAAGGATGGACTTCCTGTCTGAGAATGACAGCTATTATCTGAAGGAGCCCAAAAGATCCTCTGCGGGTGATCCCCCGTATACCCCAGCCCCTCTGGAATGTTCTTACACCTTCTTTCTCCCTAATCGTATCTCACCCGGGGCTCCAACACTCAACCTTTACTTAACCTACAGACATCTGCTTGCCACGTCCTCTGCCAGGCCCTGTGCTGGGGCAGCCACACGAGTTAAGCAGGGGCTTCAGAAACCATGACCCCTGGTGCCTTTCTTCACCCACCACGAAGCCTTTGTGGACCTGTGTTTATTCGCAGCATCTCTGACATTCCTACTTGGAAGCAGGCGGGCAGGCAGACACCACCACCCCGCTGCTGTCCCTGTGCTGGAAGGCTCTTGGCCTTCAAGTGCTTCGTGTTCGAGCCTGTGGGAAGCTTGAACGTGCGTGGGGAAAGCTGGGATGTCTGGAGCACTCGCTCTGTGCTGGCCTTTATCTGTCCCCAGTTCTGACAGCATCCCTGTGAGGCGGTCCATTCTCATCATCCTCACTCTGTTGAGGCTTGGAGGCAGTGAGAAGAGGGCAGAATAACCTGGCCAGGGTCCCACACAGGGGAAGGGGCGGAGCCAGCCTACAGCTGGGGCTCTGCCATGTTGCACTGTTCTCCGTTCCTCTAGCCCTGGAAATGTGGCCCAAATAACTCTTCTGAAGTTGTGGAAGCTTAGTTAGCTCTTGCTCTTTGGGGGAATAAAATGCTCCGTAGAAGGAGAGCTGAGCTAACCCAGTGCTGTTGCTCTAAATGAAGACGTCATGCGAATAGCTCTCCTCACCAGAGGCACTGCAGGAGGGGGCTCTGTGCCTGGTGCTTTACAGAGAGGTGGATCTAACTGTACAGGGAATGGGAAAACTAGGCAATTAGCCCCAGTTTACACACAAGGAGATGGAGGCTCAGAGAGCTTAGGTGACGCGTCCAGGGCAGCACAGGGAGACGGTGCTGGGATTCTGGCCCCAGTTCCTGGCTCTTAGCTGCTCTGATGGTTTGTGCCACTGACTCACGAAAAGGTCTGGGCAATGATGGATTTCAATAAAAAAAGGCAAGTGTTACGATGGAAAGTAGGTGCTGAAGTTTTCCTGAAAGTTTGAGGATTTCTACTCATCTGTGTCTCCTAAATGTCACGAATTACCTTGTATAGAAATTGCTGCTATTCAGAGAATTTTCAGATGAATCTCATTTGGTTCGCAGAACAACGCTGTATAGTGGGCCGGATTCCCATCCCCAAGCCCTTCTTGCAGGTGAGAGTAACCTGCCTAGGGTGTCCGACTTTCATCTAGCCACGGGACCTCTTAAAGGGCATGCAGGGCTGTAGAGCACTGGCCAAAGGGTGCCGGTCCTCTGAGTGCTGAGAAGTCACAAGAGGACCAACAGCTGCTGTGGACAGACCACGTGCCAGGCCGAACATCCAGGCGCGACGGGGCTGGGATGAACCCGAGTCTGGGCCAGAAGCACCCTCTGGCCCATCCTGCGACCTCCAAGAATGTAGAGAAACCCTCCAGCCGATGCTGTCAGAAGTCTCCCAGGTGAAGACAGGTGAAAAAGCCTGTCATTTGCATCAGATCTTGGTTTTGCATCTCAGCAGCAAAGGGTTGGATGACCAGGAGTACTGGGGGCTGCAGCCACAAGCTTAGGACAGATGGCATTGGATTAATTCTTGAAAATCATGAGAAAGGGGAAGCACAGCAATCTGTTAGCTGTGTTGGCATCTGACTTTAATTTTTTTAAATCAGAATTATGTACTCAGTTCCCATATTTTAATAAATCTAAGATGACAGCAATTGAGAGATGGCATCATTATCTTTGTACCACTAAGGAAGGGGAAGAAACAACGCTGCCAGCTAAACCATGACAGGGTTAGACACATTCTGCTTTCAGAAATGTTAAAAAGTGAAAGGACATGCAGCTCAGAATCAATGCAAACGGCAGTGTTCACGTGTTTACGTGTTCATGTGCTGGTGGACCGCGTCCGAGGGCTGGTTCTGTGCTGGGTACAACAGGGTAACAAGATGTTCACAGGCCCTGCTCCTCAGAGGCACACAGATTGGTCAGTTATTTAGACCTGCCAACAGAGCATTGCAGAATAGTTTGTTGATTGATGTGTTCATTCAGTCACCAAATATTTCTCGAGCACCTGCCGTGTGCCAGGCACTGTTCTAGGCACTGGGGACCCTGTGGCGAACAGAACTACTCGCGGAGCTCACCCTTTCCATGGCATAAATATTCATCCCCAGCAGTGGTTCTCAAACATTACCATGCAGAAAACTCTACGTGTAAAGATTCTGATTGCCAGGTCCCACTTCCAGACATTGTCTTTCATGAGGTCTAGGAGGGACCCAGGAATCCACATTTTCACACACACCCTGGGAGCTCCAGGGACAGGAGGACTTCAAACCGAAATGTGAGAAATAGAGTTTATGACTCTATTAGCATGTTAACAACTTCATAGCATCCTACTGCGTAAATGCTCCACAGTAGTTCAGGACGTTTGCTAATATTTGGATGTTTAGCAAATACTTAGTCGTTTCTTGTTTTCCTGTTATAAACAACACATCCATGAATATCCCTGCAGCTAAATCCTTGCGTAACTCTCCCGTGGTTTCTTTAGGGTAAATTGGGCAGCGGTACTTGGGCTGACTTTCTAAGGGTGAGGTATGGGTCTGCCGTAGTTCTCCCAGCCTGTCCACCTGGGTTCCTTTGCCACTTGTTAGCTGGGCGCTTTTGAGCAACTTCCTGAACCTTGCCATATTTTCTCATCCCTAAAACGGGACAATAATAGTACCTACATTTTAGGGCTATTGTAGGGATTCGATGTAGGTGCTTAGAGCTGGACTGATAAATGGTAACCAGGCTGTGTTTTGTGCATATTAGCTGCGGTGCTGGTTGTGATACTGCCTGGCAGGTAGAGGAGGGGCCCTGCTTTCTCTGCGTGGTGTGTGGGCACAGCAGTGACTCTGGAAGGATGCTCTGGATACAAGCAGTCAAACATATACGATTTGATGCGGAGACTCACTTCGTCATCACGGATCCAGTTTCAGCCTGTCTCCCACATTGTCACCAGAAATTTTCTACCACGCTCGTCTGGAAGTGTTTCTCTGCTTGTGTCTCCTCCCTGACTTCCCACACTGCCTGAGGATGAACTGTAAATTCCTTACACACTGGACAAGGAAGGAAGGCCCTTTAGAACTTGGCCCCAGCCCCATGGAACAGCCCCCCCCACCCCGCCCTACCCCGTGTGCTCTGTGCTGCTCTGTGAAGGGAGAGATTCTATGAGGGGAGACTTCCTATGGGAGGTGATGATTGAACTTGGCCATCATTCCTGGGCCTTTGAGGAATGAATAGGAGTTTTCCAGGTGGAGAAGGAAGGAAGGGCTGTCCTGGCTGATGAACCGGCACATACAAAGGTGTAGCTGAATGTTTGGGGTGATGTCAGTAGATCATTGCGGCTGGGTATGGGGTGTTGGGATGGGGCTCATAATCTAAATTGAGAAAGAGGCAGCTGGGGGCTGGGTTGGAAGGGGCTCCAGTTGCCGGGCTGCAGAGTCGGGCAGTGGTTCCTGCACGCGATGGACCCGGCATGGCAGGGATCTTGAAGTCATGCTAAGGTTCCCCGTCTACCTTTTCAATAGGGCCTTTTTCTAGGCTGCAATCCACCTCCCCATTCATTCTCCATTTCTATTTTTTAGAGGACTGTAAACATCTGACAAACTCCTTGCCTAGTTGCTAAGGGCACAGAAGGCTTCCCTTCAGTTATTTAGCTCGTCGCAATACTGGGACTTGGAAGGCTACCAGTCCCTCTTTGCACTCTTTGTGGTAAATCCCTTCTGGGAATGCAGATGCGACATCTTGGAGGGCTTTTCTTGCAAAAGGTTTTGATGTGAAAGCGACCGAGTTATTAAAATAACTTAGTGAGCTGAAAAAATGCAGGCAGAGGACGGAGAATTAGGAGTAGCTCTCCCAAACGTAGCCTTTGCACTTTCGCCGCTTTGTTTCTCTTCTGCATCCACCTGGTTTCCTGCTTGGCTCTGCTTCTGGTCCCCTCTCCCTCTGGGGTGGCCGTTTCTCTGAATGCAGCATTTATCAGCTCCGAGGAACGTAAGCTGGCTGCTTCCCGCTGCAGGTGGTGGAACTCAGTCAGGTTGGTCAGAGATGGAAAGGAGATGGGCCGTGGATTGTCCCTCGTGTTCAGCAGCCAGTATTTAGTAAGTGCTTGCTGTATACAGGGCACCGGGCTAGACTCAGTGACAAGTAAGATGTGGAATGCAGACTTTCAGAGCTAAAGGGGCCTCGGGAGGGAGTGGTCATTTCATTAAGTATTTCTCCATGGAGCATGCATGGCTTTGTAGGTACGTGAGAATATTTGGGGTGGCACTTGGACGTTTTATTTTAATAGGAATTATTTTCGCGTGTATTAGAGAAAGTATACCTAGCCCATTAAGCCTGTCATTTTGTGGATATCATTGCTTGGAATAAAGCTGAAGCAGTGTATGTTTTTAAAAAGTCAGTCATTTTAAAGAAAAATATTATGCAAATAAAGGTAAGTTGCAAAGGGGTGTGAGGGAACTTTTGGGGGTTCCCCAAAACGTTTTCTATTTCAATTGCCAGAACCCTTTGAGCTTCCACTTAAAGTTAATTTTTAAAAAGTAGTACTTGTTATATGTATTTTACGCAGAAATTACGGCAGCTGCAACCGGATGACTGAAACACTGTCCAGCCCAAATGTGCATTTTTCAAAGGATGAAACTGAGGCCCAGAGAGAGGCGAGACGTGGCCCGAGGTCACACAGTGCACTGAGGGAAGAATGGGGATCAAAACCCAGGGCTGGCGGCGCTCAACTCAAGGTCCACCCCAGATCCAGCCTGTGACCAAGGCCTGTGTTAACAGGAGGCTGGGGTGCGGCAAGGTCTGGAGCTGAGGCGGCCGTGGCGGGGGAATCTGAGTGCTGGTGACGTGCAACAGGTGTTCGGGCCAGGTCCACGAAGGTCTGGGTGGGGCTTGAGTTTGAGGCCTTGTGGCTGGATTTGCCTGCTGAGTTGTCAAGGAAGGTGGGAGTGGTGGACATGCCTGGTTGTGGCTTGTTACAGCAAAACAGATGGTCCTCAGGTTAGCAGGTCGGCACTGTGGGTTATTAGAGTTGCTAAGGAATACCCACTCCTGGGACAATATTCTGAAGACATCCCCATGGCAAGAGTGAGGGTTTAGAAGTTTCAGGATCAAAGAAGGAGAGTTTAGGTTAACTTAGGGGTTAAAGCATCGTGTGAACACTCCTAGGTGTCCGATGTTATGGTTCTCTCTTGTTGACTGCCTGCGTTTTGAGGGCTGACCCAGCTCCTCCGATGCCTGGTCTTATCTTTATGTTCATGGCACGCAGAGAAGCTGCAAGGTTCCTCAGCAGGTTGGTGGGGGTCTGGGGGTGGTGCGCTGGGAGCAGAGGCTCCAGGCTCAGGTAATGCAGCCTCCGCCAGAGAAGATGAAAGTCAGGCTTGGGTAAGTTAGGAGAGTTCATCAAAGCCGCTGTGGGGTGTCGTGGCCAGAATTCGAAGAAATTTGGCTTTTTTGCTCCCATTTAGGGCACTGTCTGTCGGTTAGGCAGTTTGATTCCAGGTAGATTTGTTGGCCTTTTTCTTTCTTCCTCCTTCCCTTCCTCCCTCCCTTAAGTGGCTTACAGTGTATCAGGAAGAGTGGTGAGGACTGTAGTCGCTACCGAGCCAACACAGGAACATCAGCTAATGTTTAGTGAGCGTATATCAGCACTACGTTAAGCTTTTACTTATATTATCTCATTTACTTCTCGCAACAACACTGTGAGTTAGGTATGGTTGTTTAATAATCCCATTTTCCAGTTGTGTGTCCCCTGAGCTCGCTAGTGGACCACCTGCTTCAGGTGTAGAAGTGGGTGTCTTCTGTCTGGAGGCATGACTGTCCTGCTAAAACGGAGGAACCCCAGACGGGTGTAGACAAATCATACCCGTTCTTTAACCGTCATGGTCTAGGAAGGTGATTTTAGAGACCTGCGTTTCCAAAGGTGCTTTTCAAAGAGTTTGCTTCCTATCAGCAGCCTCAGGGCCATTTTGGGGGCCCAGGTGGAGCCTGTCGGGTTTCAGGGAGGAAGGCAGGCAGACGCTGATGCAGATGCGGCCGGCTCCCTGGGCTGTTCATCACGATGGAGAGGCCGTTTCGGGGAACACCGCTCAGAAGCCGAGAGTGGAAGCACGTGTCTATTCCTGGATGCGGAAACCACTCAGTTCAGCAAGCGGGGCCGTGTCCCTGCTGTGTCAGGCCGGAGACAGGGCCCTAGGGATGCAGAGGTGGATGAGCTGCAGACGCTGCCCTTGAAGTTCAGGGCACAATAGTCAAGGTTTAGGTAGATTGAACCCTGATGGGTGGGTGCCGCTTCCCAGCCCATGATCTTGGGTAGGTCACTTAATTTCTCTGGGTCATGGTTTCCCCTTCTCTGAAATGGGGGTGGGGTGGGGAGGGTGACAGCATCTCTTTCAAAGAATCATGACGATCACTGAGCACATAGCATGAGTCTGCTCTTGAGAGCTGCTCCTCTGTCTCTCTCTCTAGAATGTTCTGTGCTGTAGGAGCAGGGTGGGGACACTACCTGTCTCATTCACCTTTCACTCACAGAGCTTGGCATACAGCAAACTTTGTGGCATGTTTGTTGGAAGAATGAATGTGACAGTGGCCTTGGAGAATTTGGAGTTTAGGCAAGTGGAGACCTGGGAAGGCGGGTCAGTGTTCTGGGCAAGGAGGGGGCACAGAAGGAGCAGAGGTGCAGAGGAGGGGAGGCTGGAGGCCTGGGCAGGGGTGAGGAGAACGGCCCGGCTGGAGGGTGGGTTTCTGTAGGGAGAGCTGGCAGTGGGACGGGAGAGGTCAGCAGGGCTGTGCTGCAGGTCCTGACCACCAGGCGGATGCTGTCACTGAGGTTCTGAGGCTGTCTTTTGGGTGTGGGTAAGAGATGTTTGGCCTCGTCTTCTCCAGCCTGGTGGCAAGTGGAGGCCTGCTCTGTGCTGTTCGGGAGCTGAGAGGTACAGTCCTTCCCGCTCTTGGAGCTTACAGCCTGGTCAGGAGAAAAAGACACTGCAGGTGCAATGAGAACTTGATATAATTTGGACTTTGTGAGCAGATATAAATATTGATGTACAGCAGAAACTAACACAGCATTGTAAAGCTATTATACTCCAATAAAGATATTAAAAAATATTGAATTTTAAGTTAGGTAATTTTTTGCCCTATTTTTTTAATCTTTGGAGGAGAGATGAAATGAACTTTCCTTCCATCTTGAGCACATGTGGCACAAACTGTGATTTGCAGTCAGATCTGGTTTCAGATCCTGGACTCAGTATTTCTTACCTCGGTGGCCTTGGGCCATGTCACTTGATTTCACAGAAACTCTCTTTTCGTGTCTATAAAGTGTGAGAGTCCTTCTTCAAACATAAGACTTGAGGGTCGACTGGGATGGTCTCACAGAGCTGGGTCTGGACTAAGTGCCCGCTCACTGCTGGGCCTTTCCTTCTGGGAAGAAAGGTTGTAAAGACGCCATGTGTTGGGTGTGGGGTGTGGGATTGTAAACTAATTTTGTTTTCTTTTCTGAACCCCTCAAATTTTTTCTTTGCTTAGCATGATTTTACTTTTATAATTAAGAATATGACTTATAAAGAAAAGCCCCAACAAGCAATCTGCTCATTTGGGTCCTTGCCTCTGCAGACTGGCCTTGTGCCCACTGGCGGCAGGTGCGGGACTCAGGAGCCCCATGCCCGTGGTGGGTGGATGCCATGTGCTGCTCCAAAGCTTTGAAACTTCCCAGGCAGCCAGAGAAAGGGAGATACTTGGACCCTGGTACATTTGCAAAACCGTTCGCTTACATGCTCATATGCATTTCCTGCAGTCCAGAAGCTGAAGCTTGAAATCCTCATTTGCTTAGGAAGAAACAAATGCAAAATGTCACCAGTCCTCTGCTCCAGAAAATCTGCTAGGTGTGAGCCAGCACTGGGGACTGTTAAGTCAATCAGCTGCATGGAGCATCTCATCAGGAAATGCACCTGCCCCGCTCTTGGTCTGAAATTGACACACCGTAGCCATCACATCACTGCACTCCAGCTGGCATTCAGCTTGGAATATGCCAGAGTTCAGTTAGCATGCACTGTTACCCAACCCACAACAGTTCCAGAAAGCCATTCTGCAATGGAAATCCTGCTTGATTTTCATTCTGTCACACACTATTCTCTGAGCACCTACTCAGCCCCAGGCACTGTGGTAGATCCCGGAGCACAAAGCTGACCTGACCAGGTCCTGGCACCTAAGGAGTGAATGTTCAGAGGAGGTCAGCTCTGGGAGGGCAAGGACTTCTGTCTGTTGGGTGGTCCCAGTGCTGAGAATTGTGTTCTTCAGAGTGGAGGCTTAATAAGCCTTTGCCAACTGGATGAATGATTGCGTGGGAACAAGTCAGTAGGTGATGCCAGCCCAGCATAGCCAGGGTAGCCCTGTCAGGAGGAAGTACGGGAGTTGTGGGTACCCTGAAGCGGATTATGGAAGCTTCTGGGGGAGGAGACTTGTGAGCTGAGAAGAAGACTGTGTCCAGACTGAGAACAGGGCCTCTGGTCAGAGGGAGGCAAGGAGGCAGAACCCACATTGTTAGCAATCATGCCAGTCCAGTGAGATGCACAAATACACCTGTGTCTTCTGGGCCGTAGCTGGGTGTTTTCTTAATTGTGTTTTCTGATTGTTCATTCCTAGTGTATAGAAATGCAATCAATTGTTGTATACTAATCTTGTATCCTGACACCTTGCTGAATTTATTAGTTCTAATAGTTCTGTGGGGGTTTTTTTTTTGGGGGGGGGGCGTCGATTCCTTAGGGTTTTCTATACAAAAGTTCATGTCATCTGCAAGTAGGGGTAGTTTTACCTCTTCTTTTCCAATATGGATGCCTTTTATTTCTTTCTTCTGGCCTTATTGCACTGGATAAATCTATAGTATAATGTTGAGTAGAAGTGATGAGAATAGACATCCTTGACTTGTTCCTGAACTTAGAGGGAAAGCTTTCAGTCTTTTACCATTGAGTATGATTTAGCTGTGGGTTTTTGGTAGGTGCTTTTTATTTGGTTGAGGAAGTTCCCTTCTGTTCCTGGTTTGTTGAGTGTTTTAACCATGGTAGGGTGATATGCCTTTTCTGCACTGAGATGGTCCTGAGGATTTTGTACTTTGTTCTATTAATATAGTATATTAAACAAATTCATTTTGGATGTTAAATCAACTTTGCATTCCTAGGATTAATCCCACTTGGCCACGGTGTACAGTTCTTCTTATATGTTGCTTGTTTGTTTTTCTAGTATTTTGTTGAGGATTTTTACATCTATATTCATAAAGGATATTAGTTTGTAGTTTTCTTATAATGTCTTTGCCTGGTTTTGGTATCAGGGTAATGCTGTCCTCATATAATGAACTGGGAAGTATTCACTCCTCTTCTACTTTTTTGGAAGAGTTTAGCATTGATTCTTCTTTAATGTTGGGTAGAATTCACCCATGAAGCCATCTAGGCCTGGGCTTTCTTTGTATCTAGCTGTAAAGTTTGTTTAATACATAACAGTTTTCATCTCTGTTGTGGCATTACAGTTTTACCTGAATTGGAAAGGAATGGCTAACAGGGCCAGAGCTTTTAAAGGATAAATTTACATCAGATTTGCACCCTTTTTTTTTTTTTTTTTTTGTGGTACGTGGGCCTCTCACTGTTGTGGCCTCTCCCGCTGCAGAGCACAGGCTCCGGACGCACAGGCTCAGCGGCCATGGCTCACGGGCCCAGCCGCTCCGCGGCATGTGGGATCTTCCCAGACCGGGGCACGAACCCATGTTCCCTGCATCGGCAGGCCGACTCTCAACCACTGCGCCACCAGGGAAGCCCCTGCACCCTTTTGATATAAGGATGCATAGGCAGGAATGGTAGATTTTTTTTTCTCCCCAAAATCAGACCTTTGGCGGCATCATGACAAAGCTCCTTCCTTTCTAACCCATCTACCCACACCAGCCTTTGTGCTGAGCCTGGGTCAGCATCTCCCCTTTAATCTCATGGATGCTGTGAGGTGATTCTGTGGTCCCCTGTTCCAGATGAGGAGACTGGGGAGAAGGGAAGGTGCTCACCCAGAGCCATTAGCCAGTAAGTAGCGGGGGAGCGGACTGGCCTGGCCCCAGGCCCCGCAGGCCTTCCGTTGGCCCCTGATGACCAGAGAGAGTCACTGTGAGACTATTCTTCTTCTTCTCCATTTAAATAAAAAACTGTGCTCCAGAGCAGCATGCGTTAGGATCAGCTGGAGAACTTGTTAAACCTCGCGTTGGTGGGCCCACCCCCAGTTTCTGATTCGGTGGGTCTGAGTCGGGGCCAAAGGCTTTTAATTTCTAACAGGCTCCCAACTGGAGCTGATGCTACTGGTCCAAGGACCACACTTTGAGAACTGCTGTTCTAGGGGAGGCATCCAGACTAAGTTAAAATTAAAAAAAAAAACAATTATCCAGAGGCTGTAGGTGAAGCTATAAGAGACTGAATGGGACCTGGGGTGGATACAGCAGGCCTGCTTCTTGTCTTCGTTTTGGAGTGTGAGGGGGCCCATGCTGGCCTCAGAGGGGACCTGGTCACTCTGATGAGCCCGTGTTCAGAGAGGACCACAGAATGAGTCTATGGCAGCTGAGCCTTAAGCCTTGGTGATGACAAAAGGAGGTCTCTCACTTCCAGATCAAAATTCGGACAGGGGGCCGCAAAGCCCCTAAGTCTGTTCAGAAAGCTTTCAGAACATATCCAAAGGAAAACAAAAACGGGATAATAAAGGTTTAACGTTTTCTGTGAACTCTGCCAGGTGTCAGGTGCTGTGCAAAGTGCTTTACCTGTGTTAAGTCATCTAATCCTCATAGGTGGGAGCTGTCATTGTCTCTACAGATGGGACGCTAAGGCTCAGGGAGGTCCAGTAACTTGCCCAGAGTCACCCAGCCAGGCAGGACCAGAGTGTGTGCTGAACCCGAGTCTCCCAGAGTCCCTAGAAGGCATCAGGGTAGTTTTTCTCTTTATGTAGATAGTGTAGTTGGACACAAGAGGCCGTACACACGTGCATACGTGCATACACACACACACACACACACAGTGCTGGACTAGAGGAACCAGGATTCCAGGTTAACCTCTGTCATTTCCAACTGTGTCATTTAACTTTTCCATCCTTAGTTTCCTCATCTGTGGACAGTGAGGTTGAGTTATTATCTCCGAGGTCACTGAAAACCCCACGATATCATTTGTCACTTCTTAGAAACCTTGCAGACAGCACTGGGAGTATTTAGATGAGTGTGTCTCTTGGTGGTTCAGTCGTTTGATAATCTCAGCCCCTGTGGACTGCATGCTGATTGCGGCCAGGCCCTGTGCTAGGACCTTTCCGTCTTTGTCTCGTGGAATCCTACGTCAGACTCCAGAAGCCATGAACTTGACCCCTCTGCTAGCTGCCTCCTGAGTCTGAGAGCAGTGACTCCAGATATATTTTAAGATTCAAGATTGGAATGCGGATAGTAACGTTTTGATATGTTAGCTTAAAAAATACTAATAATATGAAACAAAATCAAAATATACAGCTTTTGAATATCACCGAGTCTACTTAGAACTTTCATTGTGTGACAAATCAGTGCAGTGCTGTGGCTGAAGGTGCAAAAAAAAAAAAAAAAAAAAAAATGTCATTAGGAAGCACCAGTCTCAGAAAAAGCAGAATCTGAGAAGCTACCATTATGAAAACATAGGACTCCTGGGTTGGGCCGGCTAACCTTGCCTGTGCAGGTCTAAATGGGTACAAGCCCCTTGGAAAGTTTGTGAGGTTTGGCCAGTGAACCCACTCCTGGGAAGGGAATAATTCTAAACATGCACAAAAGTGCCTGCAAAGCGAGGGTCAGTACAGCTGAAAAAACGTTGTTCACGTTTGTTCTACTCCCTCCAGTCTTTTTTCTCTCTGTGTGGATGAAATGGTTCCCTTTAAAAATTGGGACAATATTTTATATGCCGTTCTCATTACTTAGTAAATATACTGCATTAGTTTCCTATGGCTGCTGGATGAAGGGACCACAGACTGGGTGGCTGAAACGACAGAAACTTATTCTCTCGCAGTCCTGGAGGGTGGAAGTCTGAGGCAGTGTTGATTCCTTCTAAGGCTGTGAAGGGGGATCTGTTAGAGGCCTCTCCCCCAGCTCCTGGGGGTTTGCTGGCCCTTCTTAGGGTTCCTTGGCTTCTAGCTGCATCCCTCTGATCTCTGCCATCTTCACACAGTGTTCTCCCTGTGTGCGTGTCTGTCTCCAAATGTCCCCTTTTTATAAGGACACCAGTCATATTGGATTAGGGCCCATCCTGATGACCTCACTTTAACCTGATTACTTTGGTAAAGACCTTATCTCCAAATAAGGTCACATTCTGAGGTACTGGGGGTTAATACTTCAGCGTGTAGATTTTTATAGGAGGGCGAGGAATTTAACCTATAACATATATCAAGAACATTTTTCAACATCATTGAAATTTTCTTCTGACATTGTGGCTTTCAAATGTTTTTCAGCTGGCATGGAATCCTTTTAACAAATGAAATCTTGAAGTCCACGTGAAACCCTCAAGTGCAGGTTAAAGTTGGGGAGGGAGAGTGGTGCCCAGGCTTTGGAGGAGTTCAGAGGAGAGCAGGGCTGGCCTCTGCCGTTGTGTGTGTGTGTGCGTGCATGTGCGTGTATGTCCGGGTGTGTGTCAATGAGTATTAATGATTAATATTAACTAATGGGATGGGTAATAGTTAATAATTATCCCCATTGTTCCCAGAGGGGTGGGGAGATAAGTGATTTTTAATCTCATCTTTATCTGTCTTGTTCACATTTTCCATAGTGAGCATGTAATACTTATTAATTAATTATATGTACTCATTACTGTTAATAACATTAATTAATAATTAAATTATGACTTAACAAGTTAACGCAACTCATGCCGTACTCACAACAGCCCAGCCCTGTGAGGTAGGTGTTATTACTTTCATCATTCTCCCAGGTGGAGAAACTGAAGGCCAGAGAGGACAGGTAACCTGCCCAGAGACACACAGCTAATGAGGGGCAGCTAGCTCAGTCTGATGCCACAGTCCGCCCTTGAGAACCCTCCACTCCACTGCCATTTCTGAGCTTCTGGACTGAGAAATTCCATCAGTGGAGTGTAGGTGAGGCAGGCTCTGTGCCGAGCGTGAACAAAGTATTGGGTTTTGTGCTGTGTGATTTAACATTGTGTGTCCCCCTTTCATTTCAACTCAGGTTTCTGGGGCACCCCCATTTTTTTTTTTTTCCAGTCCGTGGGGCTCTCACCACTGCAGCCTCTCCTGTTGCGGAGCACAGGCTCCGAACGCGCAGGCTCAGCGGCCATGGCTCACGGGCCCAGCCGCTCCACGGCATGTGAGATCTTCCCGGACCGGGGCACAAACCCACGCCCCCTGCATCAGCAGGCGGACTCTCAACCACTGCACCACCAGGGAAGCCCTGGGGCACCCCCATTCTAATCTGTGTCCAGTTGCAGACAACAGAAGCCACTCTCTTGGGTTCCTTTAAACAGAGGGGTGTCGTGCAGGGAAGCAGGTGCTGACAGCATGCTTGGAAGGTGGAGGAGTGGGGTTTGGGCTGGGCCTCAGGGTACCACCCCAGAGTTGCCCTCTGGGGAGCTGGGGGGGTTAGAAGCCACTGTCCCAGGGCTACAGCTGCAAGCAGAGAGGTGGCCAGACCCCAGGAGCACCAGAGCATCCCATGTCCTCCAGGCCCACACCAGCAGATGGGCACCTGGCACCAGCACCGGGTTGCCCATTTATCCTGGAGTCAAACCTTGTGTTTATGAACGATTGAATGAATTGAATGAAGGATGGAGTGTGAGTCCCATGTGAAACGCTAGCCCCGATGGAGCTGAGAAGTGTAGATCTCAGCTTGCCAGCCTCCGCAGTTGACGTTGGCACGTTTGTCCCCCTAGGGGGTCATTTCCTCAGGGTATGAGAGAGTATGGCCAGACCTCTAAAGAGAATTTTGAAGAGCTCCTGCCTCTAATCTTCGAATGAATCACTGATGTCCTGGAGCAAAGGACTTGAAGGGTTCGTACTTGACATGCAGCATGTGCTGTTTCCCGGAGTGTGAGTCAGCTTTGCAGGAACTGGGGCAGGTGTGTGGCGGCGATGGCTCCACAGGGCAGAGCCTTGTGCATTTCCTGAATCCCAGCGAAGACACAAGAAGTGCAGCCTAAAGCTGCTCTGGGACCTGTTAGGAAAACAGCGACAACACGCTATCTCTCAGCAGAGATGGGTGAACCCACGGGACGGGCACTGAGAACACATGCAAAGCTCCTGTCTGTTCACATGGAGGAGCGTGGAAGAGGCGGGGCTGCACGGGCTGTGTTCTGGGGCATAAGATGGGGAGTGCCACCAGGCAAGGGGACAAGCAGCCCCTTACTCTGAAAGTGTGGAGTCGGGTGGGAGGTGGGGGGAATAGCAGTTATCCCTCCCTTGGCGGGGGGAGAAGGGCCACAGAGTGGAGCAGAGGAGGCTGGAGGGAGCAGGCTGCGGAGTCAGGCCCGGTGGGATCGAGGGCCCCATTTCACCTCCTTGAGCCTCAGTTTCCTCAGCTGTAAAATGGGTAGTCAACTGAATTCCATGAGCTTGTTATGGAGTTTCAGTACAAAACTGTTTAAATGCTGAGTGGCTACATGGTTTGTCGCTGTTGTTTGGTTTCTGCAGGCTGTTCACAGAACAGAGCTTTCTGGGTGCAGAGGACCTGCTGTCATGTGGGTTCTGGTCAGCTGATTTGTTTGTTTTTTCCTGGGCCGGCCATTTCTTAGGAATCTAGTTTCTTTACCTTAGTTTGGCTCTTAACTAGTACTAAGTTTCATCAAAAGTAAGAAAAGCAAGCAAGAAAGGGCTAAGAGTAGGGGTGGGCTGGGGACGGCAGGGGCCCTTTCTGGCTGTGTGAACATGGGCAGTGGCTCAGCCTCTCTGTGCTTCAGTTGTCTAATGTGCAAGGTATGCCAGATGAGCCTCCCTGTCAGGAGCTCGAGAGGGTTAGCGAAATGACTCTATGCAGACACTTAGCACGTTCTAATAGGTCCCTCATTGGTGCTTCCCTCATTCCTGCTCCTGGAGGGAAATATTATCACTGGGGTGCTGAAATAGGATCATTCCAAAAGTGCTTAAATATTCTCATGGTTATTTGGGTTTAAACAGACCAAAATATGGATTCGTAGATGCCTGCAGGAAACCAGAGCACTTCCATAAGCATTGAAGGGATGGTCCATTCACTGTGTAATTTTCCCCCTCCCACTATTTCTTAATTCCCAGGACACCAGTCTCTATCACGGTGTTAGGTGATGATTTGAAAACGTTTGTAAGAATTTCTGTGACAGCTAGCAGTTCTACTGGGCAGCGCTTTGGGAAGGAACCAATGGACTGGGCTTTCAAAGGTTTGGGTTCAAGTCCAGGCAGGGGTGGGACTTTAAACATTCAATTACTGCTTCAAATATTTCTTGCGTTCCTTTCTCTGTTTCTTCTCTCTTCTCCTCTCATTATGCATATGTTACAGCTTTTGTAATTATCCCACAGTTCTGGGATATTCTATTCTGTTTATCTCAGAGTTGTTCTTCTTTAATTTGCTGTTCACTTTGGAAAGTTTGTATTGATGCATCTTCAAACTCACTGATTCTTCAGCCATGTCCAGTCTACTAATGAGCCCCTCAAAGGCATTCTTCATTTCTCTTACAGTGTTTTTGGTCTCCATCACTTTTTGCTCCTTTCTTAGGATTTCCATGTCTGCTGACGTTAGCCATCTATTCTTGCGTGTTGTCCCCTTTTTCCATTAGTGCCCTTAGCGTATTGATCAGAGTTATTTAAGGCTTCGGTCTTCTAATTCCAATATCGCTGCTATATCTTCGTCTGGTTCTGATGCTTGTTCTGTCTTTTCAGACTTTTTCTGTTTGGTTGTTTTTTGTTTGTTTTTGCCTTTTAGTATACCTTGTAACTTGTTGTTGTTGTTGAAAGCTGGCCAGGAAGTATTTGGTAAAAGGAATCTGAACCGGTTCCCACAGAGGTTTCTACTCCTGGGTTTCTGCTGTGGTATGTTGTTCTCTGTATCTGCCTGTCTGCAGTGGTTTGCCTCATGACCTCGGTTCTCTGACGGATATAAGAAAAGTTACTGATTTTCAGTTTGTTCAGCTCTTGTCTTGTGATGACTCCAAAGTTCCTTACACACCAGACCAGAAACAAGAAGTTTGATTCCATTGTTTCTGTGTTCTCCCTCCTCCCTCCTTCCTTCCCTCCCTCCCTTGTTTCTTTCTTCCATTTTTCTTCCCTTCCTTCCTCCTGTGTAGGTGTCCCCTCCTTTTCACTGGGTGGAACTTTGCCAAAGTGGCCACAGGGCAGGTAACTGCACAGTATTGCCCTATTGGGGTTTCTCTGGTTTTTTTTTGGTAGGGGAGGGGAGCTGGCATCCATGAGTGCAGGTGTGGCCTCTGTGGGTCCTTGACCATGAGTCCTGGTGTTTCAGAGTCTGCAAATTCAGAGAGGCCTCCTGTCCCTGAACTTGGCTGTACTCTACTTCTTTGGGACATATCAAGATGGACATGCTAGGACCAGGTGATGGAGGCTGTCCAAAGATCCCTGGGCTCTCCTGCTCCTGTTGAAGGGGTGTCCTCAGGGTCCAGCTGTTGCTTAGGTCAGCTCCAGCCATTCGCATGGTCTTGACCTCAGAGGTGACGATGCTGATTCTGTGACTGGGGTGACAATGGCAGGGGACGATGGCAGGTGATGCTGCCATCAAAAGGAAGGGGTGTTCTGACCTCCTAATACTTTTCTAGGGATTGAAGAGCGGTGGTCCTTGGAGAAATCTCACTACACCCTTCTTACAGCAGTTTTAAGGTGCAAAGGGCAGGTCTCCTCTGCAGCTGGTATGGAGATACTGAAAAGAGCAAGGCAGCAGGTGTCTGAGAGGAGGGAGCGTTGGGCTGGTGAGGCAGTCAGCATCCCGAGGTGGGGGCGGGGTGGGGCGGGGCTACTCGGTGCCGTGGTCCAGTGCCCAGTGCGGTGCCTGCATACAGGAAGTGAGCGGTGAGCTTGCGCTGAGCAAATGAGGGAATGATGTGTTCACTCGGCTGAGCTCCTCTCTGCAACCAGCTACCCAAGGGCAAGGCCAAAGTCTTGGATGCTCATATCTTGTCATTTTGCTGAGGGCCACATTTGACTATGGGGGGTACCCATCTGGCACAGCAAGGGGGCCAGCTTGCAAGTGAGCCAGACCCGCTATCCCGGGCACTCGTGTCTCTGTCCACACAGAAGTCAGTTCTTACGTACTGATGCTCGGCTTCATGGTTGGGGGATTATTTTTACCGAGGACTCAGGAATCCTGCATCCCTTGAAGGATCTCTTGTGTCCTTCTGCCTGAACTTTGTAATTGTAAAGGCACCCGTGGGCTGGGTATGAAAGAAGTGTATGTGATGCTTTTACAGATCAGCAGACGTCCGGGAGGGGTCCTGATGTCGCCAAGCACCTGCTCTGGGCAGGCACTTTGCTTGATACTGGAGAGTCAAGTGAGTAAGACGGTTTCAAAGTAGCTGAGAATCCGGCAGGGCAAGCAGACAAGGAGACGCGGCAATGGGGCGAGTTGGCAGGGGCCTCGCAAGGCATCCTTGGTGATGTGCGGACTTTCCCCTGAGGCAGTGGGACCACAGCAGGTTGACGTGTTGTTTGATTCTTACTGTTGTTGTTTTGATTATTTCCTAGGCAGGGGTGCAATGTGGGCTGACTCCTGCTTCAGGAGGCTTCCTCTTGGTGGCTGTAGCTGGGTGACTGGAGTCGGGGGACCAGGGAGACTGCTTGGTAGTCCGCCAGGCTGCAGGTGGCAGGTGCGGGGAAAGGGAAGGATGCTAGAGGGAATCTGACAGGTGGCACCGTGGGTTTGGGCATTGCCCGTGAGGGGCAGGCAGCAAAGTCAATGGTGGGAGGAGCGGCCCATGCCTGTGTGTCCCCCTGAGCTGGGGTTTGTCCAGTAGATGAGTCCATTCTTTTCTCTCCATTTGCGGAAGCAAGTTTGCCACCAGCCGGGTTCCCCACTGTGGGGACGAACTCCCAGGCCCCAGGCTTCGCTTCACCCACTCCTCTTTCTCTGTCCCTCTGAGCTCCATCCACCACACCAGCCGCAGTGCCTGGCTCCGGGGTGTAGAGTGCTATGTCCACACGTTTGGAAAAACACACCCACAGGAAACTGGTGCTGGCCGGCCCTGTTCCCATGGAGAGATGTCCCTTGCTTAGTACCTACTGTCTAGGACCTTCTCAACAGTGACAGCTCCACTTCACAGATGGGAAGACCGAGGCCCAGGGAACTCAGATCACAGACCGCAGACCAGAGTGACTGACTGGGATTTGCATCCAGGTCTGCCTGCCTCTTTTCTAACTGCATGACCGCAGGCAGCTTACTTACTGTTTTGGGCCTCGATTCCTCCATCCACAAGATGGGGGTAACAATGGCACCTGCATCATAGTCATTGGGAGGCTTAGATGGATTTGTTCTGTAAAAGGCTGACCGTGGGGCCTGATGAGGGGCATGAGCCTCGTTCTTCTTATGCCTCGTCCCCTGGAGGAGAGGAAGGTGGGGGAGTGTGATGGGCATCTTCAGGCTCTAAAGGGCCTTCTGTGTGGCGGGGCAGTGGGCTTGTTTGGGGCAGCTTCCAGGTGCTGGAAGGCACCGACAGCAGAAGTCCTAAGGAGGCCCTCTTTATTTGTGCGTCTCCATGTTTTGGGCTTGAAATAGGAAGTGCTTTCTAAAGTAGGGATGCCCTGGAGAGCAAACGTTCTCATTGTGGTGGCGTCTTCCTGTCCCTGGAAGGACTTTCAAGAGAGGCTGGAAGGCCACGTGTGGCAGCTCCCACAGGGGAATGGCCGGGAGGAGGTGACCTGTGGGGCCTCTGGGTCCCAGGGTCCCTGCTCACTGACCTTGTCTTTGTTTGCGTTATTTTTTCATCACACATTGAAAAGCCCTGTTTCTGGGCCACTTCATGGCCTTCCAAGTACTGTCATAGCCATTGTCCCAGTTGGCCCTTACCAGTGTGCCGGTGGGGTCGTGCTGGTGACCTGACCAGTGGGAGTCTGAGGCTGCCCGCCGAGCTTCCCCTGCCAGGGCCCGCAGTCTCTGCCCTGCCACCCCAGGGCACAGCCCACACCCCCTTTCTCCTCTGCTTACCCCCTTCCTTCCAGAACAACCAGCTTTTCAGCAAACCCAGATGTGTGGCTTTTTAGTGTATGTGTGTCTGTGTGTGTGTGTGTGTGAGCCTCAATTTCCTCATCTCTTAATCGGGAGAACAACCTTTGCGCTGCCTGCCCCTGGGGTCACTCTGTGGTTTGGCTGCAGTGAGGTGGACCATGGCGGGCAGCTGGTAAACCAGACTCAGACGGGGCTCACCTGCAGTGACTCGGGTGGCTCTGAACCCCTCTGAGCCCAGTTCCCTCGGTGGAACGATGGGAATGATGATCCCGTCAGCCTGTGGGCCTGCTGTGGGCGCACCTGCTCAGAGCCTGCCGATTCTGTGCTTCCCTTTGTTGTTGATAACAGGAATTCTGAAGCACCCAGGCCTTCCCGAGTCATTGGAGGCTCCAAGGAGCCTTCACAAGATGCTCAGGACCCCTTTTGGGGAACTCCGACATGGAGGCTGGAGAGACAGGTCTGCGCATCTCAGAAATGCTTTCCTTGGACATTCAGGGTTTCCCCATCCTCGTTGGAAATGCTGAACTAGTGCGTGTGGTGTGTATGGACATTCGGGGTTTCCCCATCCTCGTTGGAAATGCTGAACTAGTGCGTGTGGTGTGTATGGACATTCGGGGTTTCCCCATCCTCGTTGGAAATGCTGACTCGTGCGTGTGGTGTGTATGGGATGTGTGTTGTGTTTGGAGGGTATGTGTGTGGTGAGTTTGTGGTGTTTGGTGTGCATCTGTGTGTGTGGTGTGAGTGTGGTGTTTGATGCCTGTGGTGTGCTATGTGTGTCTTCGTCAGCTTGGGCTGCTGTAACTGAACTCCATAGACTGCATGGCTTAAACAACAGGCATTTATTTCTCACAGTTGTAGAGGCTAGAAGTCCAAGATCACGGTGCCAGGATGCTCAGGTTCTTATGAGAGCCCTCTTCCTGGCTTGTAGACAGCTGCCTTCTTGCTGAGTCTACACCAGGCAGAGACTATAAAGGCACTAATCCCATTCACGAGGACTCCACCCTCACGATCTAACTTTTTCCCAAAGGCACACCTCCTAATACCATCGCATAGGACATTAGAATTTCGACATACGAATTTTGGAGAGAGACATTCAGTCCTTAGCAGTGCGTATGTGTACTCACTTCTCTGTGGTGTATATGTGTGGTGTGTGCATTGTGTGTGTGCTTCTGTATGATGTGTGCATTGTGGTGTGTGTGCGTTTGTGTGGTGTATGTAGAACATTGACAGAAGCCACCCCTCCCTGTCACTAGAGGGACCCTCAGATGTTTGTTGGGTGCAAAATGTATAACCTGAACTAGAAAAGGAGGTCAGCACAGCGCAGGCCCTGTGGTTGCAGAGTCCGCGGCTGGGAGACTTGGCAGCAAGGGGCTTGAGTCCCAGCTCAGTGGGAACGGGTGGCCCTCGGTGTAGGGAGGAGCTTGGCAGGGTCTTGGCTCCGGTGGCCCCTGGGATGAGAGGGTCCTAGGTGAGGGGTCAGCCAGCCCAGGCAGGGGAGCCCAGCTGCCGTGATGAATGACATCATTGGCCCGGCGGTGGGGGCCATGGGAGCCGAGGGCACCCCAGTGAGCTGGGGCCGGGCCCGTGGGGTCCGTGTGGGGTGGTGCACACCCCACAGCCTCTACAGCTCAAGGCAAGCTCTGCTGACTGCCAGGTGGGCTCAGGGGAGTGGTGAGTTCTCCTCTCCCCACTGGGCCCCCCCTCCCTGTGACCCCAGGCAGGCCTCTGATCTGTTTGGGCCTCAGTTTCCCCATCGGTAAAGTGATTCTGTCTCCTGTGGCGGCCCCAGCCCTGCTGGACTCGTGGTCCTGGATGGTGGCTGAGAGTCAATCTGGTGAGGCTTGGGCTGCAGGGACACCCTGACCCTGCCTGTGGGGCGGAGAGGGCTTCCGGAGGAGGTGTGGCCGGAGTCGAGTGTGGGGCACAGTTAGGAGGTGGCCCTGTCAGGCAGGGAGAGGCACGGGCTGAGGACGGCAGGGGACGGCAGGTGTGGCTCACGGGGGCCACCACTGGTTCAGGCCGGGCAGTGGATCAGGGCCCAGCACAGAGGGCTGCTTTCTGTGGCCATGGGCACTGTCCCCTGCAGGTTGTCAGCAGGGAGTGGCGAGGAGGGTCATCCCACTGCCCCTGGAGCCTGGGGGGGCAGGCAGTGTGCAGGCCAGGAGACAGGGGAGGCCACAGTCAGGCCAGCGGGATGGCCAGAGCCTTGGGAGGAGGGGACACCTCTGAGAACTGGTGGGAACAAGGCTTGGTGGCCGGACACTGATGGTCAGGAGCCCCGGGGTCAAGGTGAGGACCGAGCCGCCACGCAGAGAGCTTGGAGCAGGGCCCAGGGAGCCGAGCGCTGCCAGATGTGCTGTTCTGTCATCATTTCTAAGACGTGCCAGCTCCGGGCTGCTGGGGTCTGTCGCGGGACGCAGAGGCCCCGGCACTGTGGCCGCAGGCTGCCTGCTCTGGGGTTAGCCGTGGTGCCAGTCCTGGCGCCCACACCACCCCTGCGTGGCCCGCTGCACTTCATGGCTCGAGAGTCCTGGGTGAGGAGAGCACAGAGGTTGGTGGCGGAGCTGGGCTGAGCGACTGAGCCCAGCTCCTTCTGGGTCCTCTTTATAGCCCTGAGCCCCAGAGCCCAGAATGTGTGTTAGGAAAACCCGACTCAGCTGACTTTATCACATCTCATGAACTTTTTTTTTTTAACTCCCACTGACTATCTTGCACCAACACTGTATAAGAAGAGTCTGGACAGGTAGCACCTTATTAATTTGCTGTAATTGGAGAATGAGGTGTCCTAAGAACGTTAATATTTTAGGCCTTGCAGGCTTTTTACGTATTAAAGGTAATACTGAAGGTAATAAAAGTAATTATTATTTTACTCTCTTATTTTTTGGGGGGGAAGGTATGGTAGAAAAATCTTTGCTCTCTTTTCATTCTCCTATCTGCGTGTTTGCCTTTTGCAGAACACCGTCTGCCGGTTTTTAGTTTCCTTCTGCTCTGGGCTGGGAGAACAGACAGCGCAGCTTGCTAGCACTGTGTGTAAATCATGAGATAGCAGGCTCTGAGTGAGGGGCAGGGGATTTGCCTGTGGTGTGGCGTGAGCTGGCTTATTACTGATGTGAAAGGAAGCAGGGAAAGAAGCAGGGCTCAGTGCTGAGAAGCTGGCTATCTTAAGTCATTCAACAAAGTGCTGAATGTCTCCCACGAGCGTTTTCCCCTTCATGCCCAGTGTATTCCTTTCCGGTGTCTGCCATAAAGAATTTCCACAAATGGAGAGGCTTAAAACGACAGAAATTTACTTTCTTACAGTCTTGGAGGCCAGAGTCCAAAATCTGGCGGTGTCAGTGGTGTCGGCGGGGTGCTGCTCCTTCTGGAGGCTCTAGGAGGGGACCCCCCGGCCTCCTCCAGCTGCATCACTCCAGTCCCCCCTCTCTCTTCACACGGCCTGCCCTTCTGCATGTTCTCTGCTCTGTGTCTCTTTCAAGGGCACATGTCACTGAATTTAAGACTCACCCTCATCGTGGATGATCTCATCTTGGGATCTTTAACTTGATTACATCTGCAAAGACCCTTTTTCCAAATAAGGGCATATTCCCAGGTTCCGGGGAATAGGATGTGAACATGTCTTTTGGGGACCATCATTCAGCCCACTGTGGTCCTCATCAGCCAAAAGCTGACCCCTGTTGCTCGGGGCCTGCTGCCCAACCAAGCATCCTCAGAGTTGCACTTAAATTCTGTCCGGGGCCAGCATCACCGGTGCATGGTGTGGTTGTAGAGGCCGTCAGGGGGCTTCACTCTTGGTTTAATGCTCAGTGTCGTGGTCATGAGAAGCTGAATAGCTTTTGCAACAAGACCCTCGCGTTTCCATTTTGCACCAGGCTGCACATTCCATACCTGGCCTTGACTCTGTCCGTGGTCTCTAGGCCCCATGTGGTCGGGCAGTTTACTCCCCTTGTCTCCCTCTGCCAGTGACTTGGGTAATAGTTGATAGAGGTCTCAAATACCCTGTTTACTATTTCTTGCCAACGCCAATCCCAATTCAGAGTTATTTTATGTATTCATTTCCGTAGTCGTCTCCCTGGCTAGAAAGTTCTATGATGGCTGGGACGCTGTCTGGCCCTCCATCGCATCCCAGGGCTAGCGCAGGGCCACGCTGAGTATAACTTCTGGAGCGCACCTTCTCGGCTCGTCTCTCCCCGTGCTGTGGCATCGAGCAGTCACATCTCCTTGCTGAGACTCTCGGGCTTCTTGGTCAACACTGTGCTGTACCGTGTTCCGTGGGGTGACAGAGGTGTAGCATCCAATACACAGTGCTACTGGCTGTCACTAGGGCCTGATTTTAATGGCTTTGGCTTTGACACCGTGTGGGCTGTGAGGGCAGCCCTACCAAATGGCCGGTCTGGGGTCCCCCAGGGAAATGTGAGTGCGGGAGGGGCCGTTAGCTTATCAGGGCATCCCATTGGCCGCCTGACCAGCTCAGGCCTGGCCAGGCAGGCACAGAGGCCTGGAGGACCGCAGAGCACCATGCTTGGCTGTCACCTCCTCCAGGGGCTGTGCTACTCCCCCAGGCTGGCTTGGGCACCAAAACTGGGCCCAGAGCTAACAGTTCTGGGCAACCAGTGCTGTGCTAGTCCTTGGGGTGGGGAGGGAACCACTAGCCTTTAGGGAGTCTAAAAGCCCAGTTTTCAGAGTGCGGTCCTTAGACTCTGCTCCCGAATCACCTGGGTGTGTGGATGAGACATCCAGGTCCCCTGGCCCCCTCCCCACAGGCCTCAAGCTTTGAGCTCTGTGCTCCCCCGGAATCCTGCCTTTGAATCAAGCACCAGGGTGACTGAGGCTCAGTCACACTTGCAGACCGAGGTCTATAGTTGCTTAGATGCCATAGTCCCATCTTGAGGAGGCCAGGACTGGACCAGACAGAGCTACTCAATGAGGGGTGGTCACCTGGGAGCCTCACCTGGGAGCCTGGGAGACATGCAAATCAGATTCCTGGGGGTGGGCCCAGGACTCCGTCTTAACAAGCTTCCAAGAGATTCTGATGCAGCCGCTGTTGGAGAAGCCCTAGGTCAGTGTTGTGAATGGTGGGGCATCTTCGGGGTGAGCAGGTGCCCGGATCAGGGAGGGAGGCATCAGCAAACGCTACCTGCCATCGTGTTTGAGTGCCCCAGGCAAGGGGGCACCGGCCCCTCTCTCTCTGCTGACCTGGCTTCCTTCCTCCCCCAGGGTCCCAAGTGATGGTGGTTTACGCAGAGGAGGAGCTGAGACTGATTAGCACGGTGGAGCTGGGAGCGGCGCCTGCTGGCTGGCGGGAGTGAACACAGGATCTCAGCATCTCAACCTGAGAGGAAGCATGTCTAAGAAAGGCCGGAGCAAGGGCGAGAAGCCTGAGATGGAGGTGGACGCGGTGCAGATGGCCAACGAGGAGCTGCGGGCCAAGTTGACCAGCGTTCAGATCGAGTTCCAGCAGGAAAAGAGCAAGGTGGGAGGGACAAGGGCCTCCTGGCTCAGGTGAGGGGTGGGCTGTGAACTCCCGGGGGACAGACTGCCCCCGAGGTAAGCGTGAAGGGTGTGTCCCAGGGCTGGGGTGGGGTTGGGCGCTCCGCCTCTCTGAGCCTCAGCTTGCCTCGCTTTAAAATGGGTATAACATCAGTGGTGGTACAGAGACCACCTGGATGCGAATCCTGTCTGCTACCCGCCCCCCCACCCTGACCCTCCCCGACATTTGGCTCTGATCTCGGACAAGGTACTTCACTCTCCACGCTGTAATTTCCCTCACCTGCAAGATGAGATCATAACAGTACCACCTGATGGGCCGCTGGGCAGGAGTAAGGATGTAAATACGTATATCAAACGTAAAGCAGCGGTCCCCAACCTTTCTGGCACCAGGGACCGGTTTCGTGGAAGACGGTTTTTGCATGGACAGGGTCGGGGGGAGGGTACAGGTGGTAATGCGAGCAGTGGGGAGCCACGGGGAGCGCCAGGTGAAGCTTCACTCGCTCGCCCGCCGCCCACCTCCTGCTGTGCGGCCCGGTTCCTAACAGGACCGGTACCGGTCCACGGCCTGGGGGTTGGGGACCCCTGACATAAAGGGCTTGATTTGAAGCCTGGCTCTGTGATGGGAGCTGTTTTGCTCTCGTAAGGCAGGTATGAGCTTTGGAGCCAGTCAGTACGATGCCCCGTTGGGTGCCAATCAAAGTGTCAGCGTGCTGGGCAGCCAGTCACAGTGGGAGGAGCCCAGGCTTCCTAATCATTCAGACCTGGCTTCAGACCTCACCTTGACCCCCGACTGCCTTCACGATCTTAGACAAGTGACATAAAGTCTCTGAACCTCCGTTTTCTCACGTGTAACATGGCATCATGATAACCACCCAGTTTAAGGTTGTCTTAAAGATCTTAGGTAACGTAAGCAAGAACAGCCCATCCGGTGCCTGGGCGCTGCCCCAGTCCTCCTTGTTGGTGTGGTTCTGACCTGGGCGGTTTGAGGGCAGAAGCAGGCGGGGTGGAGGTGCTCTCCTAGCAGGGTGGAGCCGCCATTCGTATGAGAAGAGGAGGACGGGGTTAGGGCTTGCTCCTAGGGGCCCGACTGAGGGGCTGGCCTTACACCCCAAGCCGTGAAGGTACCCTCCGGCCCTGCCCACAGCACCTGAGGGAGGGGAGGGGCTGCTTGGGGGAGGGCAGCAGGTGTCTGGTTGAGAGCTGGGACTCTGGTAGCAGCTGCAGTGCTGAGCGGGGTCCAGCTCCTGGGTGGGGAGGGGCTGGGGCTTGGTCCTTGGCTCTGACCCCAGCTCAGGACAGCTACATGGAGAGCAGAGGCAGAGCCCCCGACCTGGGATGATGAAGACTGGGCTCCTGGAGCTTGGGGACACGCGTGCTGCCCCCCATCCCCAGACACTCAGAGTCCCAGGGCCAGTGCAGCCAAGGTGTTTCAGCACAGCTGCTGGTGGTGCCAGCCTGTCCACATCCTGTCCAGCTCAGGAAGGGTTTGCCTGCCAGGACCCCCGGGTTGTCAACTGCTCAGCTGGGCCTAGAGGGGCTGACCAGGCAGTAGCAGCAGCAGCTGTGGTTATGGGGAAAGCCGCACAGCCAACGTCATTCGGCCAGGTCTCCGTCCCGCCTCCACCACCTAGCTCGCCTTGAGGCCTTGGGGCAAGCCAGGTAGCTGCCTTATGCCTCAGTTTCCCTATCTGTTAAATGGGGACATCTGATGTGTCTGCTTCCCTGGGTTGTTTAAGGAATAAATGAGAGAGTCATATCCGGAGCCTGGGCACTGCCTGTCACGTGTAGTTACTCAGCAGTTGGCAGACACTTACGCGTCTGCTACACAGGCCACACCAGGTACCTTAGAGGGCCTCCTGACCCTCATAGTGACCGGTGAGGTCAGATATGGCTTTCCCCACTTTATTGGTGGGCAAACTGAGGGTTGGAGAGGAGAGGTGGCTGGGCTGCCATAATAAAGTACCACAGACCGGGGCAGGGGCTCAACGGCAGAGATTTATTTCCTCACAGTCCTGGAGGCTGGGAGTCTGAGTTCAAGGTGTGGGCAGGGTTGGTTTTTCCTGAGGCCTCTCTCCTGGGCTTGTAGACGGCCGCCCTCTCCCTGTGTCCTCACATGCTCTTCTCCGTGTGTGTCTGTGTCCTAATCTCTTCTTGACGGCTGGTCCGAAGGTAGTGAGTTATCTCAATTGATTGTCTAATCTCTTCTCGTCAGGGTACCAGTTGTATTGAATCAGGACCCACCCCCACGGCCTCATTTAACTTAGTAACCCCTTTTAAGACCGTCTCCATATACAGTCACATTCTGAGGGTCTGGGGGTTAGGACGGCCACTCAGGAATTTGGGGGGACACAGTTCAGCCCATCACAGCAGGTGTGCACAGTCACAGGTCACACAGGTGTTGGCACTGGGTTGGAAGCCAGGCCTACAAGAAACCCAGTCTGTGCCTCCCCAGGCACCTCCTGCCTCTACGTGCCCTGGCTGCCCGTTTGCTCAGCCCAGCCACCCCGTGGCCCTGCCGGGGGGCTTATCCAGGCCGCCACTGGGAGAGTTTCTGTTCTCAGAGAATTCAGCAATGTGCTTACTGGCTGGTATGAGAAACATAAGTGTAAACTTTGTGATTGCGTTTAACCGCTGTTTCTATATGATCTCATGATAACTGTTGCTGATGTATTTACGGTGTTGTTACTTTAGCAGAGGAGTCCCCATTGAACACCGCAGGGCGAGGGCATGTGGGGAATGTACCTGTTGGTTCATCCACACATTCATCAAGCCCCCAGCCCCCCGCCCCGTGCCTGTGCTCTGGGACTGGGCTGGGCGTTTGGAAGTGACTCAGAAACGGCCTGCCCTCAGGCAGGCTGGGTGCTCATATACTCAGGGAGCTAGCCGGATGACAGTACTTGGCATGTTGCACCAGAGCTTTTAGGAAGCCATGCAATGGTCAGAGTGGCCCAAGAAAGCTTTGCAGGGGTGGTCTGGAGCTGGCTCTGAAGGATTTTGCTGGCTGGCACAAAAGGGAGCAGGGCTCACACCGTTCCAAGTGTCTGGCCTCACCTGGGAGTATGCTCGGCACCAATCAGGGTGCCAAGGCCACTGGGGCAGAGACCCTGACTTGTTGAGGCCCATGGCCTGGAGTGGGTGGGGGCAGAGAGGGCAGTGGTCAGCACATGGGCCCAAGCCAGGCCATGAAGCTTCCGGCTGCTGCCCACCGCTCACCGAGCTGATGATTCATTCGTTCTTGCAATGAGTAGCCCACCCTGGTCTGGATCTACACTGGGCCAGGGACTAGTCCAGCTACAGAAGTGAATCAGGCTTCATCTTGCCCTGCAGGGGCTGCCGGCTGCAGTGGGTAGGCCGGGAGAGTTGGAATTTGGGTGTGATCTGTGTGGTGATGGAGGGAATAATGCAGGGCTCTGGGAGCCCAGGGGAGGCCCTGACCCAGTCGGGGAAGCCTTCCGGGTCTCCTGGAGAATGGAGGGAAGGTGAGGCACAGGGACTAGGCAGAGGGACCAGCTAGCCTAGGAGCTGGCACCCACATGGGGTGGGGTGGGGGGGAGGGCCAGTGCCTCATGCCCCAGGGAGTGGATGCTGTCATTCATTCTTTACAGAACTGCCAGGCCCCTCAGCCTTTCATTCTTTCCTTTGCTCAGTCCGTGGCTAGTTATTGAGCACCTACTGTGTGCCATGCTGTGTCCCAGAAGCTGGGTTGCCCTGGAGATCCTCTCCTGGAGCTAGTATCTAATGGGGGAGGTAGGGAACGAAGGCCAGGAGATTAGCATGTAATATTTATGCCGTAGTGAAAAGTGCCAAGAAAGTAAAGCAGCAGAAGCTGGTGGAGAGTCGTGGGGCTGCAGTGGGGGTGGCTCTTTTGGGAGGTGGTCAGCAAAGGGGTGCTGCAGGGGGTGGGAGGGCAGGTCCTGCAGAGGCCTGGCTGGGAGCATTCCAGGCAGAAGGGCCAGCTTGGGGAAAGGCCGCAGGCGGGAAGGTGCCTGCATGTCTGAGGTGCAGCAGCCAGGGACGTGGCTTGAGCTGGGTGGTCAGGGAGGAGGACCGGAGAGCCATCAGCCGGGGTCAGTCCTGTGGGCTGGGGAGGACGTGGGCTTGTATGCTGGATGCCACGAGCCCTCGAGGGTTTTTTTGGTTTTCTTTCGTATTTTTACATGTATCAGTTCAGTCATTTATATCACTATGAACACTATTTTACACTTTGGCTTATAATCCAATACCACTTTATTTTGTTGCTCAGACTGTTCTAGTTTGGCCACGGGAATCTCTTTTAGTTGACCCCTGTGCTCCTTTGCACCCCATCATTGTGACATTTATTTATTAATTTATTCTTGGGTACACCCTTACTTTCCAGTCCTGTAAGGTGCTCCAGGTTCGTCTCGTATATTCCCTGCCCCAGTCTTAGAGCCACTCATTTCTCCAAGGAGCCCTGGTCCCACTTATTAGAGAATGGCATGAGAAACCAGGATCTGGGCACTGGGTGTGCTCACCGCTGCTGGCATGTCGTTGCTTCTAGGCTTAGCTGACAGAGCAAGGAAGTGTATGCGTATATACTAACCGTGTATGTGTACATATCTAAAATATTTCTAAATGTAGCATCTGTATGTATATTAAGTTAAACATGAGTTCTTACCGATATCCCCAGGCTAATCCACCAGCACCTGGATCCTCTGGCTTCCTCCCCTTGCTCATCTGTCCTCCCTCCAGCGGGGAGGGCCTGACCCCACCACCCATTTACTTAGTTACTCAGCACTCTAGTGGTTTCAGAACGGTTAACCCGCACCCCGTGGATTCAGAGGGCAGTAGAGGGAAACCTTCTAACGTGTGTGTTCAGAGGCCTGTGCTGGCCGCTGGGAAGGACTAAAGGGCGAGTGTGCGGGGGCAGAGACAGGGCGATGGGTGAGAAGGTGACTGCCACGGTCTGGCAGAGGGCTGCTGCCTCTGGCTTGGACCAGGGAACGGGGAAAAGTGGTCTAGGCCTGGAAGTGGAGACCCAGCGCTGACAGATGGACTGAGGAGTTGGGGAAGGAGCCAAGTGGAGGCTGACTTCACTGTGCCCACTGGGGTGCTGGCGGTGCTGTCTCAGAGTTCTCCAGGCCAGCCCCTCCCACCTAGATGCCTGCCCTTTCTTGGTCACTTTGCTCTTGCCACATTTAGAGCCCAGATGCTGAGGCAAGGCTGGTAAGGGCCCCTCTCTCCTGCTGCACCTCTGGACTTGGGGGCGGGGCACAGCTTGGAGGCAGCTGGCGAGTCAAGTGGCACATGACTTTCGTAGACCTGCTCCACTCAATGGAGTAAGGAGCGGGTGCTCTGTGCCCACCAGGGGCCACCCCCGCCTCACTGTGCCACACCTGGCTCATGGCGCTTGGGCTCGGCCCTCAGCTTTTCTAGGCAGAGCTGCTGGGACCCAGCAGGGCCTTCTCCCGCAGCCCATCCACTGTTAGCCTCCCTGCCCTACACACGGGTGTCACGTGGCCCATCTCAGCTGGCCCCCTCTGCCCCTCCCAGGGGCAGGCCCGGCCTCGCCCAGGCTGCCGTGCACACAGCTCTGCTCATGCTGGCCACATTCCTCCTTCCTTTACTGCCTGGGACCAAACTCCCCTTTATCCGCTCATCCGCTTTCAGCTTTCCTCCTCCCAACAGTCTTTAAGACTGTTGTTGATAGCCTTGTTTCACAGGGAAGGGTCAGGAAGCTCTGGGGGGTTTGTATAGTCAGGGTTCTTCAGAGAGAAAAAGAACCAGTAGGAGAGAGAGATGGAGAGGGATTTGGTTTTTTTCAAGAAGGTGGCTCAGATGGTCATGGAGGCTGACAAATCTGAAATCTGCCGGGCAGATAGGCTGGAAATTCGAGGGAGCATTGATCTCACAGTAATGAGGCAGAATTCCTTCCTCATTGGGGGACCTCAGTCTTTTCTCTGAAGGCCTTCAGCTGACTTGGTGAGGCCCACCCACATTATAGAGGGTCATCTGCTTTACTCCAGGTCTACTGATTAAAATGTTAATCACATCCTTAAAAATTCCTTCACAGCAACATCTAGACTGGTGTTTGGCCGAATGACCTGGTACCACAGCCCTGCCCAGTTGACGCGTAACATTAACCATCTCGAGGTTAAGTAGTTGCAGAGGGAAATGCACTCGTCAGTGCAGGTTCGGATTCCGACAAGATCCCAAATCACTGTCAGCATCCCAGAAAGTTAGAACAGTGTTGCCTCCTTAGAAGGAGAACGCCAGAAGCATTTAGTTCCTCCCTGGGGAGATCATGTTAAATATTTAAAGTTTTGGCTTCCTGGCACTCAATCCCTTAGGAAGAGGCCAATTCTAGCTCTCGGGTGAGATGAGCCCTGTGACAGGTCCGGTCCTTGTTTTATTTCTGTGATTATGCCTGTTTGATGTAAGGAGACATTGATCTTGTATCTTTGCCTGGCCAGGTTTATTTGCTCCTTTCCCTGCTGTTATGAGTAAGGATTTATCAACCCGAGTGACATCGTAAAACTCCTCACCTAAAATTAATTTCAGCATGTTGGTATTCTATAGACTGTGGTCTGGGGGAAATGTTGCCACCTTGGAAGCAGCTCATCCATGAGAGACACATTTGTTTCTGTTCTTCGGAGATTGCTGTAATTTGGAAAACGAATGGGTTCCTGTGGAATGTGTGTAATTGTGTGATATTTGAAATAAAAAGATCGAATAAAGTCTTTTGGAGTGTTTGAAGAAGACACTCCCTTGGCATATTTTACAAATAATGTTTTGTTTGCTGAATAGACGAATACCTTCTGGTGGGGTTAGCAGCCTGGCACCTGCAGACCACTGGCCCTGGGGCCAGGCGCCTGGGGGTGAAGCCTGTCTCTGCCCCTTGGCAGCCCCTCATCCCAGGCAGGTCACCAGCGGCGCATCTCTGATGCTTGGCTGCCTTGTGGCAAAGCAGTTACCTCCTTCCTGGCTGCTGTGAGAGCTTCGTGTAGAGGGAAGGGTCACAGAAGCCCCAGCCCGGGCAGGAGAGCCACTCAGCAGTGAGGGCACCTCCACCCCTGCCCCTCTCTACGTCCACCTGCTCGGCCTCCTCTAACTCCAGAGTTCAGGGCATGGGCACTGGAAATGTGTTTCTGGTTTACAATCTGTTCTGCTCTGATGAGACAGATGATTTCTGCGCGGCATATCTTGTGACTGATAAACTGCCCTTCCTCGTAAATCTCCAAATTGGAAGGGATGTCAAAGCCTTACTTTCCTCTCCAACACCCTCAGATGTTTTTCCACGGCTGGGAACATCTCAACAAAATAGTAGGGAAGACTCTGCGTGGGACTGATGGAGGTGGCGGGAGGGGGAATTGGAGTGTGGGGACCGGGAGAGGGTCTCAGGGGCCGGTCGCACACGAAGGGACACGGGGAGGTGGCGGCCGGCCTGGCCGGCTCCCCTAGCCCGGACCCTGACCGGCTCTCCCCCCGCGGCTGCAGGTGGGCAAGCTGCGCGAGCGGCTGCAGGAGGCTAAGCTGGAGCGCGAGCAGGAGCAGCGGCGACACACAGCCTACATCTCGGAGCTCAGGGCCAAGCTGCACGAGGAGAAGACCAAGGAGCTTCAGGCGCTGCGCGAGGTGCTCATCCGCCAGCACGAGCAGGAGGCAGCGCGCACGGCCAAGATCAAGGAGGGCGAGCTGCAGCGGCTGCAGGCCACGCTGAACGTGCTGCGCGATGGTGCCGCCGACAAGGTCAAGACGGCGCTGCTGGCCGAGGCGCGCGAAGAGGCTCGCAGGGCCTTCGACGGCGAGCGCCTGCGGCTGCAGCAGGAGATCCTGGAGCTCAAGGCGGCACGCAAGCAGGCGGAGGAGGCGCTCAGCAATTGCATGCAGGCCGACAAGGCCAAGGCGGCCGACCTGCGCGCTGCCTACCAGGCGCACCAGGACGAGGTGCACCGCATCAAGCGCGAGTGCGAGCGCGACATCCGCCGGCTGGTAAGTGCGCTGCCCTCTCCCCCCCACCGGCTCGAGTGCGTACCTGACCTTCCGCACACGCAGCCCATCCTCCCTGCACACACGCACCCTGCTCTTATGCACAAGCAACTTGTCCTCCCTGCACACATGCAAGCCCTCCTTCCGCATACACGCAGCCCATCCTCCCTGCACACACGCACCCTGCTCCCTCTTACACACAAGCACCTTGTCCTCCCTGCACACATGCAAACCCTCCTTCCGCACACACGCAGCCCATCCTTCCGTGATGCATGCACCATGTCCTCTCCACAGCAAGTGCCCCAGTCCTCCCTCACGGAGCAATAAATGCCGAGTTTTGGGGACCCACTGTGCTCCAGGCATGGTTCTAGACCCTGGGGTTCCAACAAAGCCCCTGCCATCCTGGGCGTGGAATGGAAGCTTTGGCAGGTCTCTCCTGTCTCTGGAAGACACCTAAGAAATTTAAGGACTGGAGGCAGAAGGACCAGGTGTTCTTTTTGGAGGCCTGGTCCAGCTGTCCATCCCTAGACTGGTCGCCAGTGAGTGACAGAGCATCAGTTCACAGCTTAACAAGCCAGTACCAAGAATGGCAGAAGAGATGCACTGATTTTAAATGTCTAATGTATAGAAAATCTAAGCACATACCGATACTAAGTTCTCAGAAGTATTCCCCAGCCCCTTTTCCCTTTGTGTGTGTAGGGGCGGTGTTATCACATAATAGGAAGAGAAGGCTTTGGAGAAAGTCTCTTCTGGGTGTGAATCCAGACTCCCTCACTGGTTAGCTGTGTGAGCCCAATCAAGTTGCTTACGGTCTCTAAGCCTCTGGTGCCTCACCTACAAAAGGAGGAATAATCACGTATCTGTTACAGCATTACGAGAATTAAGTTAACTAAAGCATCTATCCGGAGCTTATAGATTGTGTAATAGAAGGCATGTAAAATATGTTCCTCTGTTACAGGAAATGTATATTTAAGGTAAATAAAATGGGGGAAAACCAAGTATTTGCACAAGAGACAGACTGAGCTTAATTTAAAACGAACCAAGGACTTGGTGTCTGTTTCCATTTCAGTGCCAAACAGAAGTATCCCCAGCTCAGGTAGTCTCAGTGTGTGGGGGCCACTTAGGAGAATAGAGTGAAAAGAATAAATGTCCATTTCTCCAGTTCTCCACGCATTTGATAAATGTCCCTCGTCAGACAGGCCTCTTGGCAACATGTTCAGAAAGTGGCCTGCGTTTTGTTTCTTTGTCAGCTGGATTGGATTAGAAATGCAAGAAGGCTTCCAGGCTTCCGCTTACACATTTAACATGCCTCTTAAGAAACAGTTAAGAAGAAAAGGCAATTATGGTCAATGTGGGGCTATTGGACACATTCTTTTAGACCAGTTAGGATTAGGTCTGAGAAGACTCCCCCCTCCCCCCAATACACAGGGACTTAAAATCTGGAAGTTGTTTCTCTTTCATATACAAGGTCTGTAAAGTGCTCCACAGAGTAGGGTAGGCCACAGGGCCTCTTACCTCTCCCCTCAGAAGGGGCTCTGGGATGTGGCCATGGTCCTCATGGCCCCTCATGCCATGGAGTGCCAGCCATCACATCTGCATCCCAGGTTGGCAATAGGAGGGCAGATGAAGGAGGGTATGGTCTTCATTTAAAAGCACTTTTCTTTCTGGAGGTTCTATATACTTCCACTTCCATCTCTTTGGCGGGAAGTTACTTGCTCAGCCTCACCCAGCTGCAAGGGGAGCTGGGAAATGCATGGCAGCTCCTAATAAATCCTGGTATGGCACTCTGTTCATTTCCTAGGGCTGCTATAACAAACTCCATGGCTTATAACAACAGGAATTTATTCTCTCGCAGTTCTGGAGTCTAGAAGTCTGAAAACAAGGTGTCAGCAGGGCTGTGCCCCTCTGAAGGCTCCAGGGAAGAATCTTTTGTTTGCCTCTTCCAGGCTTGGGTGGTTGCCAGGAATCCTTGGCGTTCCTCGGCTTGCAGCTGCATTACTCCAGCCTCTGCCTCCACATGGTCTTCTCTTCCCCATGTGGCTGTGTCTTGTCGTCTTCTTATAAGGACACCAGTTACTGGATCTAGGGCCCACCGCAATCTGTTATGATTTCATCTCAGTTATATCTGTAAAGACCCTATGTCTAATAGGATCACATTCTGATTTTCCTAATAGACATGAAATTTGAGGGGGACACCATTCACCCAACTACAGGTACCAAGGAGGAGACGAGAATGGATCTTGGGGTAGCAGCTTCTTTTTCATTCTTTGATGCTCCAAACTTTGCAAATGAAGTGGAACTAACAGAATTATTCACAGATTGGTGGGTTCGTTGGGAGCTGGCTAAACTGAGGTTTTCACTGAGACGAGTGTCCTGATGGATGTGACTGCTGAGAAATGATTAGATTCTGTGCCTCTGGGGCTGAGAGAGGGCATAGTGAGGGCTTTGCAGGGGCTGACCTGAGTCTGAATCATGGATCTGCTTCTGACTAGTATGTGGGCACATTCACCTCTCAGGGCCTCAAGCTTATCTGTAAGATGGAGTAAATAATGTCTACTTTGAGGGTCTTTTGAAGACTGAGAGAGTGTCTCTTAAGTACAAATGTAGTCCCGAGCTCACACTAGCATGTAAGTGAAAAGTGATAGCCGTCATCCAGACTGTTGTTCTTTCCCTAAGTGTATGTCAACTAGAATCTTATGGTTGCAAGTGACAGAAATTCCACCTCAGACTAGCTTAAACCACGAGTCTGTCGGCTCTCATGACTGAAGTAGCAGGACTAGCCTCAGGCATAGCTCCAGTGGCACTAATGATGTCACCCCGGACCCAGGTTTCTCAGGCTCTGCTGTGTCCCCGGATGCGTCATTCTCAGGCTCTGAGCTCTCAGTGTGCTGGTGAGATGCCACCACTGTGCCGGACCCCACATCCTCACAGGAAACAGCCCAGTTGATTTACAATGTTGTGTTAGTTTCTGCTCTACAGCAAAGTGAAGCTGTTATACACATACATATATCCACTCTTTTTTAGATTCTTTTCCCACATAGGTCATTACAGAGTATTGAGTTAGGTTCCCTGTGCTATACAGTAGGTCCTTATTAGTTATCTATTTTATATATAGTAGTGTGTGTATATGTCAATCCCAATCTTCCAAGTTATCCCTCCCCCCCCCTTTCCCCCTTGGTAACCATAAGTTTGTTTTCTACATCTGTGACTCTATTTCTGTTTTGTAAATAAGATCATTTGTACCATTTTTTTTAGATTCCACATATAAGTGATATCATATATTTGTCTTTCTCTGTCTGACTTACTTCACTCAGTATGACAATCTCTAGATCCATCCATGTCACTGCAAATGGCATTATTTCATTCCTTTTAATGGCTGAGTAATATTCTATTGTATATATGTACCACATCTTCTTTATCCATACCTCTCAAAGGACATTTAGGCTGCTTCCATGTCCTAGCTATTGTAAATAGTGCTGCAGTGAACACTGGGGTGTGAGAGAAGCTCTTTCTTAGCTCCTAAGGAGAAACAGGAGGGTCCTAGCAACACCCTCTTCCGGGCTGTTGGCTCTGATTGGGTCATGTATCCATCCCTGAACCAGTTACTTGTAGGCGGTGGAGCCATGCAGGTGATGTGAGCCAATCAGGGCCTGCCCTGGGAACTTGGAGTGATTTCAGCCCCACCCCTCTCCTGAACCACATGGTGAGAGTGGGAGTGTGGGAGAAGGGGAAATGGATGCTGGGAGGCAACCCAGGAATGTCCAGCACACTCAGGTGTTGGGGTTTGGGGAAGCTTGAGAAGCTCATTGTCAGAGGTTTATACTTCCTCAGGTCCTCAGGGCAGGGGGCAAGATCACTAAGGGCCCAGCCTGGGGGCCAGACCAGAGTCGACAAATAGAGTAGCTGTGTGAGCTGGCAGGTCTCCTGACCTCTGGAGCCTCAGGACTCTGGCTGGGGAAATGTGACAACCTAGAAAATGTTGGCTCCACAATCTATTCCACATTGTCCATCCATTCCTGGATGCCATCTCCACTAGTGGAGACTGTTTTCTGGGAACCTTTCCCACATGATGGGGTGTAAGCCCTCTGCTCATTTTCTAGGATAAATGGGGAATCGGTGCTCTTCCAGGCTGAGAGTTTGGATTTCCAGAGATGTCTTGCTTAAGATGCTGTTCTTTCTTGTGGGAGGAACTAGTGTAATGCAGTGGTGGAGGCAGCGCTTCCGGGCTCCCGTGCAAAGCCAGGAGGGTGCAGCTGGGATGCTGAGGGGGACGGACTGGAGCCCTGCCTGTTAACTTGTAACACCTCCCCAGTTGGCACCACTGATTCCCCTCGATTTATCTTTTTCTCCTAGCATTAATCATGCTCTGATCTACTCCATGTTGACTTTTTTATTCTGTTTTCAGCTACCCTCCCCTCTGGAATGGAAGCTCTGAGGGCGGGGACTCTGATCTGTTTTGCTCGTCAGTGTTTCCCAGCACCTGCTGATGGCACTCAATTCAGTATTTGTTGAATTAATGAAAGCATGTTTAAGTGGTTTCAATTAATGAACTTTCGCTGGTTCACATTGCTTCTGGATTGAACTCTGCAGTGGCAACAGTGTTTTCTGCATCATCAAGCGTTCTTCCCTACAGCGGGGAGGGGTTCCCACCGCCGGCTCTGAAGAGCGGGGAGCTGCGGGTGGCCGCCGCCAGGGGGAGCAGCAGGCACATTCTGCAGCTGCTGCAGGAGAAGCTGCACCGGGCACACCCTTGGCTGGAGTTCCAGGAAACTGTCATGGGGAGGTGGTTGGGGATACAGAGGGAAGGGGAGTATCCTTTTTTCTTCTAAAGAAAGGCCACTCAAAGAGCTTGTCAGAGCTCTGGGACTTTGCTTGAAAGCCTCAGTCTGGAGGTTGGGGGTACCATTTGCTGCCTTCTGTAAACTGTATTTTGTAAGTTTTTCATGGTCTGCTGTTTAAATCAGATCGCCTTCCGTTACGCAGGAGCTGAAGTGGATTACTAGTGGCCGCTAACGTTGATTGTGTGCTTGTAAGATGCCGGGCTCTGTGCTAAATTCTTCCCGTGATTGAAGTCTCCCCACAGTTGGACGGGGTGTTCTCAGTGTCCCCACATTACTGAAGCTGAGGCTAGGAGGGATGGCCCAGTCTGCCCAGAGTCACACAGCAGGTAGGGGTGGGGATTTAAGCTAGCTTCTGTCCGCCCTCAGGGCAGGGCTCCTAACTAGCATTCTCTGCTCTAGCGATGTTTCAAGTTACAATCAGCTTTAGTTTGTTACCCTCTGAGAGTGTGATGAGTGAGAAGCGCATTTGTATTAGTTTCCTGGGGCTGCCTTAACAAATGGCCACAAACTCAGTGGCTTAAAACAACGGAAGTTTACTCTCTCACTGCTCTGGGCTCCAGAAGTCCAGAATCAAGGTGTCAGCCGGGCTGCGCCCCGCTGAAGGCTCTCGGGGAAGACCCTTCCTTGCTCTTCCAGCTTCTGATGGCTCCAAGAGTTCCTGGGCCTGTGGCTGCACCACTCCAATCTCTGCCTCCCTCTTACATGGTGATAAATGGAATATTTATAAATGGAATATTTCCTGCCATACCAATAAACAAAGGATGTCACAGTCATCAAGGACTGCAGCCCTTCAACGTGAGCCGGTGAGCCCCGAGGAAACTCAAGGCTGACAAGAATACCTGCCATCTAGCAGCCCTCAGACTGCCTGCAGCGGTGAGCCCTAAGGAAACTCAGGGTGTGAAAATACAGGATACTGGCCCCAGATAGCTGAGGTGCATATCAAAGGAATGATTTCAGTGAGCCCAGACTCTTGCATCTTCCCATAATGCATAGAAAAGCACTAAATTCCTTGACTTGAGATATCTGGTTTTCTTTAATTAACAATCCTCTTTTGACGTTCCCTCCTACTTTGCCTTTGTCGCAAAAACTCCTCTATATCCTGGCTCCTCCCCTCGCCTCCTCCGAGCAGTTTCTCAGAGTTGCCTGAAACACTGTCTCCTGGGCTGCGGTCCTCATTTTGCCCCCAATAAAACTTAACTCGCAACTCTCACGTTGTGCTTTTTTTTTTTTTAAGTCAGCAATGGCCTCCCCTCTATGTTTTTTTCCTTTGGTCTGCATCTTCTCTTTGTCCTATGAAGACACTTGTCATTGGATTTAGGACCCAGCCAGTTAATCCAGGACGATTTCCTCATCTTAAGATCCTTAATTACACCTGCAAAGACCGTTTTCCCAAAACAGGTCCCATTCACAGATATCTGAAGTTAGGATGTGGGCATGTCTGTTTAGGAACCACAATTCAAACAACTGCAATATTCATTCATTCATTTCCTCAATATTTGCACACCTAATGGAAACAAAAGTCTAGGAACTACTATTTACTGAGACCTACTATGTGCATGCAACAATTATAATTAGAGCTAATGTTTATTTTATGCCTACTGCGTGCCAGGCGGTTTTTATGTGTTAATGTATTTCATCCTCAAAACATCCCTATTATTATCCCCATCTCACAGTTGGAAAACTGAGGCTTAGGAAGAAATCAAGTAACTAAACCAAGGTGACAGAGCCAATAAGTGGTGGCATCAGGGCTACAACCCAGGCAGTCTGGGCGCAGTGGCCTTGCTCCTAAGCAGCCTGCCTGTCTCTGCTGTACCCTTCAGCCCTCACAGCTCCCCTTCCAGGTGGATGTTCCTATATCCCCATTTTACAGGTGAGGAACCTGAAGCTTAGAGAGGTTGAGTGACTTGCCAGAGGTCACACAGCTTGCCAGTGGGGGATTAGTCTCCAGTTCATACTTTTGTACTCCATGCACAGTGCTTTTTCCTCTGTGACACGTTGTTTTATATCAGTTGGCTTTAACCTTTACGTTGGGCAATCAAGGTAGTATCCACGTTACGTTGCCTTACATACAGGCCCGCTCGTGGCGGGCACTCACAGGTATGTGTTAAATAAAGCCACATCGTATAGACTTTATCCAGATTTCGTTGCAACCATCCTTACTAAAGCATTAGTATTCTCTTCAGAACTTTTTAATGTACCTTATCTCAAATAGAATTTATTCCTAAATCCCATGATGATAGTAATCACTGTAGCTGAAACTCTTACGATTTTTGTCAATTAATGAAACTCTAATACTTGGGAAATTTCCTCTTTTAACACCTGTATTAGTTTCCTAGGGCGGCTGTTACAAAGTACCATGAACTGGGTGGCTTAAACAACAGAAATGTATTCACTCACAGTTTTGGAAGCTAGAGGTCTGAAATCAAGGTGTCGGAGGACCATGTTTTCTGAAGGCTATAGGGGAGGATCCTTCCTGCTTCTTCCGGCTTCTGGAGGCTCCAGGCGTTCCTTGGCTTGTGACCACATCACTCCAGGCTCTGCCTCCATCTTCTCCCTGTGTGTCTCTCCTCTTATAAGGACACCAGTCGTTAGGGCCCACCCGACTCCACTGTGACCTCATCTTAACTAATTATATCCGCAAAGACCCTATTTCAAAATGAGGTCACATTCTCAGGTTGTAGGAAGGACATGGATTTAGGGGAGGGGCACCCCAGTATAGCACCCTTACCGGGGCAGTTTCCCAGCTGTTGTCTTTGTGTTCAGAAACAATCGAAGTGTATGGCCCGGGGCAGAAGCTCCCTCCTCCGTAAGCTTCTTTCTGCTTGGTTTCCTCTAGGGAATGTGGGACGAGGCTGGGCTGGGGGCACTGGGGCTCACGCTGAGGCTCGAATGTGGGGAGGCTGAGGTGCTTTGGAGGCCCCAGAAGCATCCAGTCGGCTCTCTGACCGTGGGACCCTGAGAGACGTCAGGGCGGAGGGAGGAGGTTGGAGTGTCAGCTGCATACGGGGAGTTAGCATGGGTGAGGATGCGGCTGGCTGAGGAGAGGATACAGACTGGGAAGAGAGCCAAGCCTTGGAAACTACAGATTTCGATGGTGACCAGGGCAGGGCGAGAAGAAGATGGAAACAGTGAAGTCCCACAGAGGGCGCGAGGGTGGGAGCCGGAGTGGGCGACAGTGTCAGACGGGGTGAGAAGGAGAGAGGATTGGAAAATGGTTCAGTGAGTTTGCGGGCCAGGAGAGCGTTGGGGACGTTAGCAAGAGCCGTTTACTGGAGGGGTGGGGACGCGGCCAGACAGGAGTGGGAGAGAGGACGACCAAGTCTGTGAAAAAGCTGAGCTGCTGGAGGGCCAGGGGGTGACGGCTGGAGGGCCCTGGCGGGTCAGGATTTGACTTTATTCCATTAAGATGAGAGAGACGCGAGCACTGATCAGTTTCGAGGGTAAGTGTCTGCTTGACCATATAGGTCGTTGAACCCACAGCTCTGTGCTCCTCTGTGCTGGGGGCGGTGACGGCGGAGCAGGGCCTGGGCTGTGCACTACAGTGTCTCTCTGTCCTGTGTTGCTGAGTTTGGCTGCCCCAGGTCCATGGACCTGCTGAACCTTTCCCTGGGCCTAAGGCCAGCAAAAGAGAGCTTTCCCTGGTCACGAGCCCCTACGACTGAATGCTTATTCTTTCTCTTTCCAGATGGATGAGATCAAGGGAAAAGATCGTGTGATTCTGGCCTTGGAGAAGGAACTTGGTGTGCAGACTGGGCAGACCCAGAAGCTGCTTCTTCAGAAAGAGGCTTTGGATGAGCAGTTGGTTCAGGTCAGAGAGGCTGAGCGGTACCACGGTAGTCCAAAGAGAGAGCTCCCACCTGGCATAGGGGACATGGCCGAGCTCATGGGTGTCCAGGTGAGGGGCTCATGCAAGCACTGGGGCCTCAGAGCTGACCACCTACCTGTCCTTCCTCCTACTGGTCATTCTTCTGGCGAACTTGCCTGCCTGCCTTTCCCCCACCCCTCGCCTTCCCTCTCATCCATCTGTGCGTCCTTCCTTCCCTCCCTTACCCCTTCCGCCCCAAACGTGGAGCTCAGTTGAAAAGAAATGAAAACATGAGTGCCGAGTATACAGTGAGAGCTCAGAAAGGGACCCAGTCAGGACAGGACATGACTTAAAGGCAGAGCTCTGCCCATGAGGAGAGCTCAGCCAGCAGAGAGGGCACCTGGGGCCACAGCTTGGTACTTACCAGGCACAGAGGAGGCCAAAGCTGCATTCATTCATTCATTCACTCATTCATTCATTCACTAAATACTCAAGTGTCTGTTGAGTGTGCTGTGTGCAGATACCACGTGAGGTGCTGGCGTCTCAGTGGTGAGTGAGGTGAGCACAGTGCCTGCCCTTGAGGAGCATCCTGGAACTCTGTGATTGTGCCTTTGTCAGAGATGCTTGGCGGGCAGGGGTTGGGATGGGAAGGCCCCCAGATACCACGTTCAGATGTCAGGGAGCCTCTGGAGGGTTTGAGGTCTTGTCGCCTTTGAGATGAAGTCTTTCCACATGTTGCTTGATTTGGGGGAGCCCCAGCGTGGCGCATGGTCCTCCTAGTGAGGAGCTCACCTTTGCCCTCAGAGTTTTCCACAAAGGGTCCACAGAGCGCTTTGACTCAGTTAAGCTTTTTCAAAGTATGTTTGTATCTTGCTTCTTTTTTAGGATCAGCATATGGACGAGCGAGATGTGCGGCGATTTCAGCTAAAAATTGCTGAACTGAATTCGGTGATACGGAAGCTGGAAGACAGAAATACCCTCTTGGCAGACGAGAGGAATGAACTGGTAATCAGCCCCCAAGAGGCAGATGGCGCCTCGGGATGCAGGAAAGCAGCCCCGGGGCCACAAACCACGCCCTAAACAGGAAGTTAACGCACAGGCCATCTGGTTTTCTCTACTTTCCTTCTCATTTCTTCCTGATTAAAACTCTAACACTCGTTTGTTGAAGAAACCTGTTAGTGCCCTTGATTCTGTAGGAATTTATCCTGAGCTAACAATCAGAGAAGTTCAGTGAGGGGTATGGAGAGGGTTTCCGTTGCAGTGTTGTTTATAGTAGCAACCAAAACCGAACCAAAACAAAACCAAGCCCCACCTAAGTATTGATCAAAATAATTATGGAACATTTATGCAATGAATTGCGTGCAGTCATTAAGAATGATGTTATAGGTCACGTTTATTTGCCACAATGAATTAAATGATAAAAGCAGTCTACAGAACAAAAATACATTGTCATCATCGTGGATTTTGGAAGTTGTTTTAGGTGGTGTGATTATGGATAATTTTTATTTTTTGCTTATCTAGTTACTTTCTTTTGCATTAAAGTTCACATATTTCTAATTTTAAAAGTAGTGAATGTGAACTTCTGGTTAAAAAAAATAAATCTCTAGTAAAAATAGCAATTTCTTGAATATGTTTAAGTTTGCTGGATAAACAATTAACCTAATTTTTATGTAGTGGTAGTCAACACGTACAAATGTCTTGACCAATGTCTCTTAATATTTCTCTTTATTCTAAATTTTATTATGAAAGTAAGTGTATCAATATATTTGAAAAACATGGGAGATGAAAAGTGTTAATAAGTGTCACCTCTTCATAATTTTAACAGGATCAGAATAAATTCATTTCCTTCCAGTATTTTTAAAGGCATATTCTTATATAGTTTTCATCAGACTGCACATCTAATATTATGTCTCCACTTTTCATTTAAATATTCATGAGCTTAAAAAAAAATCCCTCATGAGAGGCAAAATAGTTTACTAAGTGGATTAGAAAAAAAAATAGCTTGCTTGAAACAATGCAAACCTTCTGAAGTGTTTAAAATAAGAATCAATAAGCTGGCCAGCACTGGGACCTTAAAATCATGAGGTAACTTCTGTTAACAGCTTGAGGTGATTCTCACATGTTTTTAATGCTTATGCAAATATTTTGACACCCACGAGGAGCCTTTTTTTTATTGTTTTGTGGTTACAAATGGGACATTTTCCCTATGTAATATTGTTCTGCAACTTGCTTTTTTCACTTGCTGTGTCAGTTACAGCGCCCCCAGCAATGCGTGAAGATCCGCCTTTGTCTCTGTAACAGCTCCATCATACTCTGCTGTGTAGACAAAGCATGGTTTATTCAGCCATTCCTCTACTGGTGAAGATTTAGGCCGTTTCGCGTGTCCTTGCTGTTGTAAACAATGCCTCACAGAAGATACATTTCTGTGTTTACCGACTTGAACTTTTATTTCTGCAGGATAGATTTCTAGAGGTACAGTGTATGAGTCAAGGTCCATGTTATACTTTAATGGCTACCATCAGTGTTTTATGTTAACTTTCACAGCCTGGTAACCAAAAGCAGGGGTGTGCAGTCAGTCCCTTGTGTTTGGTTCTTGGTCCTGGCACTTTCTGTGTGGTACATCACCCCACCTCTTTGTAGCCAGGTTCTTTGTCTGTGGAATGGGGATGGGGATGGGCCCCCTCCTAGGGTGGTGGTGAGGGCTAAATGAGAGGGGATGCCTGGAAGGGCCGAACATCGTTTTGGACACATGGCGAGTACTTGATAGATGCAGTGGTTCTTGTGATTGTCGTGATACTGATAAATATTTTAAATTGTTTATAATTTTCATCCATTAAAATGACTCTGCGAAGACTATCACTGTGCATTTAGTTCTCATAACAAGTCTCTGAGGCAGATACTACCATTATTCCCATCTTATAGAAGAGGGAACTGAGGCTGAGAACTCGGCCGTGGTCATGCAGCTAGTCTGTGTGTCACGGAGGACACCGTGCTCAGAAGGAAAAAGAGTGGATGCCTCTAATGGAGCAGCCTGCCAGTCCAAGCTCCCCCTCCCCCTCCCCTGTCATCTCCCATGTCTCTGTCTCGCTGGACTGGCCTCCACACAGCAGTCAGAGTGATGGATTGTTCTAGAAGGCAGTCCTGACCACAGAGTGCTCCTGCCTCAAAGCCCCGGGTGCGGCAGGAGTGTGGCTGCAGGTGCAAACAAATGGCAGAGCTCTCAGCTCCCTAAATCAGACCTCACCATGCCCGCCCCTTCTCTGCCCATCCCCCAGACTCTGTGCTCCCACTGCACTCAGCGACACGCCGTCTTCTTGTCCGTTCTGAACCCCTGGATGTGTGGTTCCCCGGCCTGGCGTGTCCACCGGCGCCTGTCTCACTGTGTTCTTACCTCTGTTACCGTCTTTGTCCTCTTCTCCCGTCTGTTGGACGGTCACCCCATCGTGTCATCCCTTTGACCCAGCTCCCAGCACAGGGCCCGGGCCCGAGAGGGGCTCCCCAGATGCTGATGGGATGAGAGAGACTGGAAGGACACCTCGTCAGTCATAGGGACTGTGCTCAGAGGACTCAGGGCGTGGCTCCAGGGCTGGATGGAACCCTGAGCATTGAGGCTGGCATTGAGCAGGGCCAAGGGATCGTCTGTTGTCTGAAAAGTGTTGAGCTTTCGGCTAGGTCTCTACCTGGAGAGGAATGGTGGCCAGGAGGAGCTAGGTAGCTGGAATGACCTTTATGCATGTGACCCATGACCTCTGGGGGTTATGCCCGGAGGTAAAGGAAGTGTGGAAGAGGCTCAGGCCGCTTGCCGGCGGGGACGACCTGAGGGAGGTCTCTGGGCCTCCGTGTTGGGGCTGCACCCCCTCCTGTTGCCCTGCCCGAGGCCCTCTGAGGCTCAGGTGGGAGCCTGCATTTGGAAGCCAGGTGTCTGTGGGCTCTTCGTGGTGTTTGCACCACCCAGGAGATGTGGTCCCAAGCAGTGGCAGCTCCAGGCCAGGGGGCATCTCCACTGGCCTCTGAGGTTGGCTCTTACAGCTGCTGCCCTCTCTGTCTGGCCACAGCTGAAACGCTCCCGTGAGACCGAGGTCCAGCTGAAGCCCCTGGTGGAGAAGAACAAGCGAATGAACAAGAAGAACGAGGACTTGCTGCAGAGCATCCAGAGGATGGAGGAGAAGATCAAGAATCTCACGCGGGAAAACGTGGAGATGGTAAGTCATCATCTCGGAGTCCTTGCCTCTGCCCGGGCTCCTCCAGCCCCTGGCCCTCACCGTACACGTTCCCCGGGGCCACCTCCTACCCACCTCCCCCAGGAAGCCTGCCGAGCGGTCTCAGTCTGCACCCGTCCCTCCTGCCTCTGTTCTCCACAGTTCACAGCACCGTGGGCGTCTGTGCCTGACGGAGAGCCCGGGGCAGTCAGACGGTGGGTCTCCGCCCAGGGTCCTTAGGCCCAGCCCTCATTCTCTCAGCTTCCTCATCTGTGAACTGGCAAGGAAAATATCAGCGCTGTGGGTTTAAGGAGAGGATGGAGTGATGGCGTAAAACATTTTCACAGAAAACCCGGTGCACTGACGAAGCTCAGTACGTGAACGATTACAATTTTGCTCTGAGTGCTTTGAATTTGGGCCTTTTATTTGCTCCAACAAGAATGACTGGTCTTTGTGGTCAGGGTGGTGTCATGCCGTTGACGGTTTAAGGAATACTCTGAGGTTCATTGTCTAAACTAGTGTCAGTCATGCCCATTTTACAGCTGAGAAGACTGAGGCTCCGGGAGACAGAACACCCTTCTCCCACGCCCTGGCAGGTCCAGGTGTGAGTGTGTGTCGTTACCACGTGTTCCGTGCTCTCTTTCCCCAGCGACCAAGCTTTCCAGGCTTGGTGCAGACATCCACCTCTCCCCACCCCAGTGCCCACCCAGCCCTTCCTGTCAGCATCGGGCACAGTCAGCCACACCTCAGGCCTGACTCCGGTCTGCAGCTGTCCACTCCTCCAGCTTGACGACCAGGGGGCTCTCATCCGTCCCTCCATTCTTCCATCCCATATCCCCAAGCCCACACTCCACGCCCTGACGCGTACGGTGGGTTCCTATCAAGTGTTGTGGATGAGTGGCCCTGCAGTGCCCTCTCTTCCCTTGGCTGCAGAAGGAGAAGCTGTCGGCACAGGCGTCCCTGAAGAGGCACACTTCCTTGAATGACCTCAGTGTGACAAGGGACGAGCAGGAGATCGAGTTCCTGCGCCTGCAGGTGCTGGAGCAGCAACATGTCATCGACGATCTCTCGCTGGTATGTCTGCGTGAGCGTGAGCGACAGCCCTCCGTGGGGCGCATGAGACCCAGGCCCCGGGAATGGCAGCAGGGCTGCAGGGCGATGCTGCTGGCAGGGTGGGATCTCACAGAGCTCCTCCTGGTGATGGGCACCTTCCCCCTTTGTTCTTCCAGAAAGCAGCCTCCACTGGTTTATACGACATCACTGGTATCTGGGAGCGGTTTTCATGGCTACTCGTTTTCTCAAATCTTATCCCTAGTTTGCTGCCATTGAGAAGCAGCATCAGTTTTTTCAAAAGAGCCTTCTGGCCTCTACAGGGTGGGCATGATCTGTCCCCAAGAAATCTATTTTCTTTTCTTTTAGCCTAGTTGTTGCAGACTGTGAACTTGAAAACTGGAACCTTATGATCAGAGCAGAATTTGAAGGACTTGTTAAGACTGTGTGTGTGTGTGTGTGTGTGTGTGTGTGTGTGTGTGTGTGTGTCAAGGGGGTATGTGATGCTTCCATTAGTGGATCTTCAAAAAGTAGAAAAGCCAGTGATCAAAATTATAGAAAAGGCTTTGACTGTAATTGTCCAATTCATTTTGCTTTCCTATCTCTCTATCTCTACTCCTTCCTTCTCTCCTTCCACTCACCCATCCATCCTCCCTCCCATCCCTCCATCCATCTTCCCATCGTCCCCTTCCTCCACCCATCCCTTCTTCCCTCCTTCCCACCTTCATTCCAACCATCTTCTAATCATTTATCCTTCCATTCATCTTTGCTTCATCACACGAAAGTCTTTATGCCACATAAGATGAAAAAAACACACTCAACAAAACAATGATAGAGTTGAAAGAGGAAGATTAACAGATAAGACCAGAGAAAATGAAGATAGCAACATCAGTTAAGATCAGCAGGGACACATGGGTGGACCATATGGGCTGTGGCCAAGCACCAGATTTGTCTCTGGGTTTCCTGGCAGCCAAAGAGAATAGGAACATTTGATTAGGAAGGAGACAATTCACTGGTTTTATCTGGGGCAGAATGCTGCTACTTCTGCTACTACTCGATGGGTGCCATTTCTACTGACAAGAACCACAGGTACCCACCGTCTCTGAAGGGCGTGTTCCAGCCCATATAGCAAAGGAAGAACCTGAGAATCAGAGAAATGAGGTGTGTCACCTGACCAGGAGGAGGCCCCATGGGGATTTGGCCCCAGCTCTGTCTGAGATCAAAGCTGCAAACTTTTAAATTTTCTGCTGGGATCACTGACAGCTGATGTCTAGTCAACACTGCCTAAAGTTTTATAGCTTACAGCCCCAGAGACAGACAGGCTGGAGTTTTACAGGACTGGCAAATCTTGGCATTTTTTCTGGGATGATCCAAGTCCAGTTAACGGCATGGCTCTGTAGCTGTCAGTTCTGAGAAGCAGCCATGCCTTGGGTGCTCAGAACCTGGACTGACCCAGGCCTGGTGCAGACAGGTAGGCACAGCAGCTTTGTAAGTTACGCCCTCTGAAGTCAGCTGGGTTGGTGGATGTGATGTGAGGCTGGCTGAAAATCCCAACAGTTGTGTTTCCTTCTAGGAAAGAGAACGGCTCTTGCGCTCCAGAAGACATCGTGGGAAGGGCCTGAAGCCACCCAAGGTGAGCGTGCGAGGGCGCAGCTGCCCTGCTTTGGCTCCGTGCCAGGGTCTGCAGGGCAGATGGTCCAGGCATAGGGGGAGAAGCGAGCAATCCATAGAGGAGCCCTGAAGGCAGACACACTCACATCTCTGCATATTCGATGGTGAAAAACCCGTTATAACTACCTCTCAAAGCAACGTGGGGCTGCTTACTGTAATTTATTCATGGAAAATTTACAGATGAATTCTGTATTTAGGCCTCAGGGGATGCTCACCCAAAATTAAAAACTTAAATACTTAGACCTTTGGAAGGATTTAAAAGATACTTAGTCTTGGTTTATAACATCTATATCCTGTTTTGAAAAATCAGGAGCTTCGGGCTTTTTTGGAATGATACAAAATGCGTTCTTTTTGGAAAGTGTGGCTTTGCCCATTTTATAGAGATGGTGTCCAAACGTCCAGTGAAGAGAGCAGAGCTGGGTTTGGAAAACTCAGATGCCCACAGGGACCAAGCTGGAAAGTAAAAGAACAAATTGGTATTTAAAAAGGATTTAGTTTGCATTAATACCCGTAAACATTTTTCACTTCCATGAAGCTGTGGGCCTGTTCTCCTTTTTATTGAACCAGATGCCCCTCATGGTTTATCTTTGGGTAGAGATATGGTTGTAGAGAAATATTTCTCTCCTATAAAGAAAACAGCAGTGCAGATGTCTTACTGAATGATCACAGATATATGGCTTTGGTGTCAGGGTGACAATAGGGAGTGGTGGGGACTGTGGAAAACTGGGCCCAGACTATCAGCTGCTATAAGAAAGTGAGCCAATTGGTATCAGATATTCCAGTCATTCAAGAGAAGTGGGACTCCTTATGCATTAGTTTTCTAGGGCTTTTGTAACAAAGTACCACAAACTGGGTAGCTTAGAACAAGAGAAATGTGTTATCTCAAGGTTTTGGAGTCTAAAAGTCTAAAATCAAGGTGTTAGTAGTGCCGTGCTCCCTCTGAAACCTGTAGGGGAATCCTTCCTTGCCTCGTCTTAGCTTCTGGTGATTTACTGGCAATCTTTGGCTTTCCTTGTCTTAAAGCTGCATAACCACGATCTCTACTTTTGTTGTCACGTGCCATTTTCCCTGTATGTCTCTGTATCACGTGGCTATCTTCTTATAAGGACACCAGTCACATAGGGGTCCACGCCACTACAGTGTGCCCTCATATTATTGCAATGACCTTATTTCCAAGTGAAGTCACATTCTGAAGTACTGGGGGGTTAGGACTTTAACATATCTTTTTTGGGGGACTCAGTTCAACCCGTAACACCTTTATGTAAAATCTAAGGGTTGTAAATATTGGTGCAAATTGTTTATAGTACACTCTGTGGGCCAAATAAAATATATCTGTGGACCGAATTTGGACACATGGATAAGTGGTTATTTATACCATCTCATTTAATCTTCATAGCAACCCCGTGAGACTGGTGTTATTTTTTTTCATTTTAAGGTTACAGGAAGTATATAGATATAAAATTTAGAAATGAGTCAAAGAGGTAAAGTAATTGACAAGGCTGACCTTCAGCCTCAAGTCTCGGGCTCCAAGGCCCAAGCTTGTGCCACCAAGTGAAGTTGAATGAGATACAAATCTCTATGCAGTGACATTAGAAACTCAGGAAAGGGAAGTGGTTCAGCAGAACTTGGTTATTTTTAAATATATATATTTTACTATGGAAGTAGTATAACCACATTGTAGACTATCTGGGAGACAAGGGGTCCATCACAGCAGTACCTCCCCAGTGCGATCAATGTTGGCATTTTAACGCAATCTCCGCTCCCCCCATCCTCATTCTGCTTCCATTTTTTTAAATAATGTAACCGTAGGGCTTCCCTGGTGGGGCAGTGGTTGAGAGTCCGCCTGCCGAGGCAGGGGACACGGGTTTGTGCCCTGGTCCGGGAGGATCCCACGTGCCGCGGAGCGGCTGGGCCCGTGAGCCATGGCCGCTGAGCCTGCGTGTCCAGAGCCTTGCTCCGCAACGGGAGATGCCACAACAGTGAGAGGCCCATATACCGCAAAATAAATAAATAAATAATGTAACTGTAACTGTCGAATACACTTCTGCACCCTGGGTTTTTACTTACTACTATACTATAAAGCATTTATCCATGTTATGTTGCTGTCATCATAAATGTGAATGTTCGTGGCTACATAATCCAGGGAGTGGATGGGCTATAGATTTGTTTACTGTCCTGTGTCTGCCGGGCACGTTTGCTTCCAGCTCCTCACGGTTATGAATAATGCTGCAATAAATGTGTCTATGCTTAGCAGACCACTCTTCACGGGCCAGTTCTGCTGGATTCCCTGAGTGTTGAACATCTCATTGGGTGACCACCCTTTCCGTCTTCCTGGACTTCCTTCTTCTGTAAATGTCGCCACAGCGAACTCTTTTTGTCCAGAAAACTGTGTCCATAGTCTGGATCGTTCCCGTGGGTAGATTCCCAGAAGTCAAAATGTGGGTCAGAGGGTGTGAAGGCTTCAGTCAAGAACATTCGCCCCCAGCCTCCCACCCCTGCTTTATAGAAGGGTTGCGTCATTTTGCACAGTTGCCAGTAATGTACACCAATGCCATTTTCACCACAGGACATATGTTTAAAAAGCAACAATCTAAAGGTGTTCAGTTTGTTGCATGAACTGGATGTGCTGCGGCCTCATATATCCCAGAAAGGTTTTCAGGAAACCCACTTTGGAGCCGTAACTATATTTTTCAAACCTTATCAGAATGCATGGAATAAGAGAAGATTATGTTTCCCCTTTTCCTGTTTCTGAATGTGTCTATGGGAAGGAACTTTACAGAGGCCTAGAATGGGCTTGGGATTTGCTAGGCTTGCATGTACAGCCGGCAAGGAGGGCAGCACCTGTGTCCTGCTCACCATGTCCTGGTCACTGCCTGGCACACAGTGGGTGGCCCTAAATAGTTGTTGACTCAATAAACAAATTGCTTTTACTGGAACGATACATTTGCCTGACACTGGGTCTTCTCAGGATGGGGATGTTTGGTCACTGTAATTGCAATAGTTTCATGCCACTGGAAGGTGGAGTTTGGGAACTTCTGTGGGAAATTTCCTGACCTGATTCAGGGTCTTTCCCACTTACTATGACCCACCAGCACCTTTCTTTTTCTCAAGGTTCAGTGTACAGCTGTTTCCCTTATGCTACTACTCAATCCCAGCTTGTCCGGGGCTGGATGGGATGAATATCTGGGTCCATCGGGGACCCGGTTAGGTTTTTAATTCCGCAGGGCTGCCTCTCAAGCTGGGCAACTTCCCTTCCTCCTCTCCACAGGCCGCAGGGATTCAGTACTTTCTTTTCTCTCCTTAAATGCCTCCATCGCACTCTGTCCCTTATGCATCCACGCACTTTACCACTTTGTCCGGGTCCTTGCATGACACAGTGTCATGGTGAATGCATTGAAGTTTCCAGAATTTTCTGGAAGTCTGACAGCCATCCCTGCTCTCTGGCTGTTGCAAGCCTCCCTGGACTCTGCAGTTCCCCCGAAGGGGCTCCTCTAATTCCACACCCACAGCCCAGTTGCTGCAGAAGTGCTGAGGGCAGAGCAGTGATGCCAGCCCTCATCTTCCAGGGGGCCATCCTGTCCCCGAGGGCTACTGACCTGTCTCATGGGTCTTCTGGGGACAAGACTGGTGTTGGCTGTCCCTGCCCGGGGACCCTGCTAGTTCAGCCCCGGGTGGAGGTTGCAGGAGAACGACCCTGAGCGGTTCCTCGGGCCCTGGCCAGGGAGGGGGACTTGCTCTGCAGAAGGTCTGATCAGGGCCTAACTGGAATCAGAGCCCCACCATGGAGTGGCGGGTGGTAGGGGGTCAGCCCGTGCGGCCTGGCAGCGGACAGCTGTGTCTTAGGAGAGAAATGGGCACGTGAAGAATGGCTAAAATTAGTACACTTTGCTCATACACCTTGAAAGTGGGGCTGGGATCTTGGATGAGGCTCAGAAACCGTAGCCTGGAACAGCGTGGGGGTCACACTGGCTCCTAGCTGTGTGGCCTTGAACTCTGGGAGCCTCGGTTTCCTGGTTCTTACAATGAACATCACACCCATGAGATTAAATGTAGCTTCTGGCTCCATGCCTGTTGAACTGAAATTATAAATTATAATTTCTCTTTCTCCCTTCATCTTAAATCAGTAGCTTTCTTTTGGAGGGCCTTTTAGATGCAAGTTCCCAGGCCCTGCCCCTCCCCTCCCCCCCACTCTAATTCACGTCACCATCTTTTAGATAGAGACAGTCTCAGGTAGCAGTGAGGTGGCATCTCGATGCCCTGTAGACAGCAGCCATCCTTTGAGGGGAGGATGGGAAACATCAAAGCACCACCTGAGAATAGGCCCTTCCTTGGGTTCAAGCATCTGTTCTGTGGTCCCCTCTCCCAAATGGACCAGGGGTCTGCTGTCACCAGGACACAGTTCACACCTGGGGAGCTTCTGATACGTCACTCCTGGTCAGTGGCTCCTGCATCCGTTCTGATAGGACACCTAGGGCCTATCCAAACTTGACCTTGTGCCTCCAAGGCCAAGCCTGCGGCCTTGTGGAGGGAAGGACCAGGGTCCCAGCAGCTGCTCTGGCACAGAAGCCAGGGTGCCGTACCTTAGCCTAGCTGGATGCCAGGCACTTTCCATCACGTGAATACATTTCCCATTTTTAAGTAGCCAAAGGAATCTTTTTTCCCCTTTCTGGTTGTTTCCACTTGACTTTGTTCCTGTACAACCCTTCCCCATGGCTTTGTCATCAGCCTTTGAGTGTGGAGAGGGCTGGATCCTGCCTCGTTCGTCCAGTTATGAGCAGCTCCCAGCACAGCACCCGGCCCACACAGTGGGGCTCAATCACATTGACTAAGTGAGCTATACTTCCTTTCAGTCCTGCTGGTCTGTGAGGCTCCCCGCGTGGCAACGTGCAAGGGCTTTCGCTGGGTGTTTCATTCCCTGGACGGGACAAAGGCTTGTCCCTTCCAGGCTGGGCAGCACCCCTGTCACTTGTTCCCTCCTCCATAACCTGGTCAGGCAGGTGGCTGAGCTCTACATCAGTAGTACATGAGGCCCCCAGGAGCTGCTCCAGATTCCGCCTGCTGGGTTTTTGGGGCTGTTTGGTAAAGGACTCGGGAAAAGATTTGGGTCCTGGAGATAAAACATGGGGACGATTTTGAAGATGCAGGGCAGCTGAGTAGCTAGCCGCACATGCAGTCTGCACTGTCCCGACCTGGGGCAGCATTGCAGGTTGCTGGGCAACGGAGGGGGGAGAGAAAGCAGAGCTGGGGGCCTGACCTGGCTGCAGAGCCTGCCCAGGGCACCTCATCCCGCATAGCAACGCCCATGGGGACATCCAGGCCATACCCGAAGACTTTGGAATAGACAGGAGGTGATGGTGGTTCTAGGCAATGTATTCTAGCAGGGCAGGAAACCCCAACACGGGGAGTGAGCATGGGGGTGAGTCTCGGTCTTCGGAGAGGAGCCAGCTGAAAGGCGGGTCTGCAGCTCCTGGCCTCCCGCCTGGTGTTAGGAGGGGATCCCAGACCCAGGGCTGAGGGGCTTGAGGCAAAGCTCCCTGATTCCAGAGCCCCCCCCCTCTAGGCCTCTGCTTCCTCATCTGTCTCTACCATCTTCCTCTGGGCCCTCATCTGCTGTCCTGGGGTTATTGCCACAGCTCCCTGGCTGCTCCCCTGCTTCCAGCATCTTCCTCCCCCGAGAGCTGTTCAGAGCGATCTTTTTACGGCACAAGTCTGACCCTGCCACCTTCTTCTTAGAAACCCTCCACTGGTTCCCCATTTCTTCTGGGACCTGGTCCCACTTGCCTCCTGACCAAGGCCTGTGGTGGCTCATGTCCTCAGTGGGCTAGGAGGTGAAGGCCAAGGTGGTGCAGCTCTCAGCCCTTCCCATCCCCCCATCTCTCTCGCCATTGCTCCATCATCCGTGGAGCATCTGCCTTGGGCACAGCACAGCGTCAGGTGCAGAGGGATGCCTCCACTCTTGAGGAGCTTCCAGCAAAGGTGGGTCTAAGTAGGTCCAGGAGGTTGGACATGTGTCATGGACATGTGTCATGGTGTCCACAGAGCCAGGAATCTGCTTGCAAGTCAAAGGTTGTCTTTCATTTTTCTTGAGGGTTCAGGTGTAGAGCAGCTCAGAGAGAAATCAGTCTTTAGGCTTATCGCAGAACTCAACAATTTGCAGATGACTTGATTTCTAGGATTATCTCCCTCTTCCCCATTAGCCAGGATTTTTTCTGTTGCTAGCATCAAAAACGCAAAGTCATTTAAACAAAGAAAAAATTTATATAACTGAGAAGTTTAGAATGGTTTCAGGCATGGCTGGATCCAGATGCTCACACGATATTGCCAGGTACCTGTCTATCTCCATCTTTCAAATGTACTTTCCTCTGGGCTGACCTCTTTCTCAAGCAGGCTCTCCCATGTGGTGGCCCAAACAACTTTAGCAACTTCAGGCTGGCATTATACCTGTCTAGCAACCTTTGTGGTCAGAGGGTGTCTCTCCTTAGTGGTTCCAGCAAAAGTCCCAGAGCTGGTGCTCCTTAGCTCAGCCTGGTCACAGGCCCATGCCTGAACCAGTCCCAACTCTGCCTGGGTGGCAGCTCATTTGGAAGGATGACTTAAAGACTTAGCACTAGGTTGCATAGTATGACATGGTTACGTAGCTCATATCACGGCTCCTTTGGAAGGAGCAGAGTATCAAACATTATTGAAGTTAAAACATATATGAACTTGGCTATGTATATTTTTCCTTTTGTGAATTAATGTTGCTTTACTACCTTTTAATGTTGCTTTACTACCTTTCAAATTACAGAAGTTTTACTTTTTAATGGTAAGATATGCCCTTTTTTAAACCCTCCATTAGGAGGGTTTTTGTCTTTTGATCTTATGCTTAGAGAAGCTTCTGCAAGAAACACAAGGCCCTCGTAGGTGCCACACAGGTGGGAAACTGAAGACCTCTCTAGTTGCAGTTTTTCTGTTGGATGATGGTTTCTTTCGGTTCGTATAAATGATAAAAACAAATACTTACAGAAGAATTGCTGAGAACCCATGAGTTTAACTAGTCCGGGGCGTGTACAGGGTGGACGGGGATCAATAGAGAAATTTCCCAAGCCTCCCTGTTTTGGGCTCTGGTCGTGAAGAAGCCTCTCTCAGCTTCGTGGTTGCTAGCGCTGTTCCCGGGGGCCCTTGTGATCATCCAGGGACCCGGGCCCATGGACTGGCCCCGACAGCAGGGCGGCTCAGGGAACCTGGGGTCTGGGAGGAAAGCCCCCAGAGAATAAGCCAGCCTAGAGGCCGTCCTCTGTGACTGACACGCCCAGGCCCGGCCCCTGGAAACCGGCTCCTCTCAGCCCACAGATCTGCCCCAGAGCTGGCATCCCTTTTAATAAAGGTGCATCTTCCGGAGTACCTTCATTCTCAGAGCTCTGCAGCAGAGAAGGAAGACGGTGGGCTTGTGTGGTCGAGGGAAGGACAATGCTCTGGGGAAGAATCGGTGCTTCCTCCTAGGACTTGAGAGAGGCCTGGAAATTGATGGCAATGATATGGCTTTCGGCTCCCTCGACACACACAGCTAGTGGGTCCTGCAGCCCCTCCCCACCATGGAGTATATCCTCTTTGTGCTGTACTTCTCCTTTTTCCTCTGTCTCTGCACCCTGGTGTGCCTGTACTTTTCTGGCTGCCAGGAGATGACCTATAAGCATGACGGTGAGTGGCCAGCTTTGGGGGATTGGTTGTGGCCATGTGAAAGTAAGTGGCTATGATCGGGGAGCTCCTTCCTGTGACCACGATTGTTGGGAATGACACAGATGAGGAGAGAGGAGGCTGAGAGAGGCTGGAGTCAGTTGAGGGGTTGTTTATTTGGGGGGTGCCTCCCCTTTTCCTCTCCATCCCATGTGAACTGCTAAGAATGAGCGTCTATTCAGCACGTAAATGGAGAAGAAGTGTTTATTTTTCTGTCATGTTTTGCCCAAACTGCATTTGAAACATTTGGCTTAGTTAGTAAAAAGGTGTCAGCAAGGCGAGACTTTGGTGGTAAAGAAAATAGAAGTCTGGAGGAGTGTGCCCCTTTTATATAGAAAATGCACTCGGAATGGACAAAGATGGAAATTTTATGCTCCTGAAGTGTCTTGTCTTAAGAAATTCCCAGAGAATTTTTGAACAATGGAGGCTCCAAAAAATCGACGGTTTCTTTCATGCTTGACTTTTTTTAAAGCCCATTATGAGCCGAGCATTTGAGGAAACGGTATTTGCAGGTGATTTTCCTCTCATTCCTTGGAGGCTGGTGTGGTATTTTGTGTACATGAAAATGCAGTGGAAGGCAGCGTTACTTAGTCTCCAAGAAGACAGCCACCAGATTTTCACTTGAAACATTAAAATGTCTTTTTCTATCTTGTTGTTTTATTAATAAAGGCATAAATATACATAGAACATTCTGGCTTCCCATTTAATACAGTCACTTAAAAAAACTAACCCTCAGAGGAAACAAACTAACCTCACCCATAAGTTATACAAGGTTGGGGGCAGGTCATAGTCAGCTCACTGCTGTCCTGGAAATTGTATGTGCCGTGTATCTGTGGATTTGTCTCCTTTCTGATTATAGGGCTATAATTTGAATGTCCTTTTGTGTTTGATCCCCACTCTAAGAGCTGCTTCCTCCTTCCCTCACTGCAGCATGCTTCCTAGGGTTCTTGGTCTCTGGGGCCACATGACACTTCAGGGGGCTCCACTTGAGTCTGGGCAGGTCTGCTTTAAATGCGCGGCTGCGGCGTCTGTAGTTAATACACTGTATTAGGGCACAGTAATTGAGTACTTAACTCGCAGTCCCGCAAGTTTTCAAAAAGCGGGTTGTCCTAGGTAATGGAACACTGAGTCATCACCTCCCAGAATGGCCCATGATGCCTGCAGTGAGTGACCACCACTCAGCATCGCGTCCTGGTCGTGTGGAGACCGTGAGGCTTGATGTTTCCTGGGGCTCCATCGGTGTGCCAGGCAGGGCCCTCCCCGCATCACCGCTCACTGCCACTCAGCACAACAGGCCTGTCCCCAGAGGCCTAGCGATTAGCAGTGTTTACAAGAAATGAGGTCAGCTGAGTGGCTGCCCAGAAAAATAAGGAGCCTGAGGCTCGGGTGAACTGCGTGTGTGCAGAGGAGCTGAGCGCTGTAAATGCATCCGCCATCAGCTGTCATAGCCACAGCTCCCTGGAGATGGAACATCGTTGACACTTGAACTCAGGTGGGGTTTCTCAACCCAGGGGCAGGGGGGATTTGAGTGTAGGATTGTCTCCTCCAACCTCCACTCAGAAAGGAGCCTAATAGGGCCTCACATTCCTACCTGGTGGACTCACCTGGGGTGCACAGTCAGGTGGAGGCCCAGCTGATGCTGGCTGCATGAATGAGGGAAGGGAGGTCACGTGCAAACCCGACACTATTTGTGGGTAAACAGGTTTGTTTGGCATTGAGTTCATTGCAAATACTCATTGAACAACTGATATTTGAGTGTGTCAGGTCCTGGGCTACGGTGGGGAACAGAAGAGCCCAAATCCTTGCTCTCATGGAGCAAAATCCCTGTCCTCATAGGGCCTATATTCTAGAGGAGAAAGACAGCTAATAGACACATAAGCAAAATATGTCTTATGTTAGGTAGCGATGAGCACTATGGAGAAAAATAAAGGAAGGAGAGCAGAGGTTGAGGTGGGGATAGGTTAGTCAGGACTTTGATGTGGTGGTCAGGGAGGTCTTTTTTAATGTTACATTTGTGCAAGGACTTGAGGGAAGGGAGAGAGAGAGCATTGTGCATTCGGCGAAGAGCACCTAGGCAGTGCAAAGGCCCTGTGGCAGGCATGTGGAAGGTGCAGGTGTGTGCTTGGCAGTGTGGCTGGAGCCCAGTGGTGAAGGGCATGAGGCCAGAGCAGAGTAGGAGGCAGGTCCTGCAGGGCCGGTGGACTGCAGTGTGGATTGACTTTTACTGAGGTATGGTGCAGAGCCGGTGGGCTTTGTGCAAAGGACCAATGCGACCTGACTCTTGTTTCAAAATAGTTCATCTGACCACCAGGTTTTGGGACAAGGGCAGGAGCCGGAAGGACGTTAGGAGGCAGTTTTTAAAATTTCAGTGAGAGTTGATGGTGGCTTGAGCCAGGAGGGAGGCGCTGGTTCCTGGAGGATTAGATTCCGGGCTGAAGATGGAGCCAACAGGATTTCTCCCAGAGGCGTGGAACATGGGGGGCGGGGCGGGGGGGGGGGAGCCTAGGTTTTTGTCCTGAGGAACTAAAAGTATGGAGCTGCCAGTGACAAGCACGTTAGACTGTGGGAACAGTTGGTTTGGGGGTGTCCACTAGCCACCCATGGAGCTGTTGAGGAGATTATTTGGGAGTTCACGGGGCAGTACCTGCCCCTCCTGTATTAAATAAACAAAAAGGAGCACAGGGTGAAAGCAGTTTGCAGAAACACGAATGCCAAATGCAAAGCCATTGTGGATGACAGCGGTGGTCAGGTGCCTTCAGTAAAGCCTCTTGAGAGACACTAACCGTACAAGATGACAAAGGAGCCCCCTTCTTCTCCCTTCCTGAATCTGAATTATTTCCTAATCATGTTATTGATTGTGGTACCAACCACATTTTTCTTACATCTGGGCACATGAGATTGTACACAAGCATTAGCTGCAACAGAGTGGGAGGTGCCCTGCGCATGTGGGGAGTGCCCTGACCCCTCCCTCTGTATGTTGCGGGGGGGGGGGTGGGGGGGTGGGGGGGCGGGCGGGGAGGGGGATCTGGGAAGAGCCGGTTCAGATGAACAGGTAGGAGCCTGGGCTTGGCTCTGGATTTAGTTATAGTTCTTTCTTCATGGTCAAGAGCATTCATTGATTGTAAAAACAAATAAAAATCCTTCTCTGAGGCTATTTTGGGGAAAAAAAGTGCCAGTGTTTCTGGACAAGGGATGTTGATCTGGTGATTGTGAGTTGACATCTGCAGCCCCAGGGGACGAAGCTCTTTGTGGTAGTGACCAGGCCTGGTTTTGGTCTAGTTGGAGCCCCCAGGCCCAACCTAGTGTCTGACCCATAGAAGGCGCTCAGTCAGGTGTTTGCTGAATGAATGAGTGAGTGAATGAAGCCCCATCTCCTGTGATATTTGGGGTGGGAGAAGTGCTGGACAGGGTAACCGGGAGGCCAGCACACAGAGCATTTAAAATTGCCTCTGAATCTGAATATTGGGTGTATGTGGGTCTGTTACACTCTTCCTTCTCATTTTGTAAGTGTTCCAAGTTTTCCATGACAGACGGTTAAACTAAAATTGCCTCACGGGGAACGTCTGGTGAGGACCTGGGGCCCACACTTGTCCAGCTGGAGTCCCAGGGTCCACCCGTGGACAGTCTGCCTCACCACCTTCCCCTGTGCCTGGTCTAGAACACCACGTCTCACGTGGCTCCCCTCCCCTCCCCCTCCTCAGTACAGCAAGGATGCTGCCCACTCGTACTGCCCTGGGCGTGGTGCTTGGTGACCTCACTTTGTGCCCACAGGTGAGGTGGGGGGTCTCATGTCTGTCCAAGGGAGAAAGTAGCTGGCGCTCAGAAGGGCCAAGGGGCTGACTTGCAAAAGGTCATCAGCTCATGCGCCTGGAGCCAGGTTGGGCCAGCACGCTCTGTGGCAACCCTCCACCCTGTGACCACCTTTGGCGCCCCTTCTCCCCCAGCAATCACACACAGGCCCTCCGACCCACCTCCTGGGATGCCCTGTTGGCCCAGTTGCCCATCGTAGCCCCCTCTGCCCCGGGGAAGACAGGATGGAGGATCCAGGTGATTCTGAGTCCCCTCCTCATGTCATGCAAATTGCCTTTTTCAGAAGCATGTTGTGGAGACATTTTTTGGATTTGACGAGGAGTCTGTGGACTCGGAAACATTGTCAGAGACGTCCTGCAACACAGACAGGACGGACAGGGCTCCGGCCACGCCCGAGGAGGACTTGGACGACGTAAGCAGACCTCACCCTGGGGATGCTTGTACAGCGCCTCCCGCCTCTGGCCGCTGCAGGCATTGCTCCCTCACTGTGAGGCACGAGCCCTGCAGGACCTGTGTGATCATAGTCCAGCATCCAGGAAAGGTGGTCCCCACTGTCACAGGTTCCGAGAATGGTGATGGGGGCGCTGGCAGCACGTGGGGGCCCCTTCCTTCCCCAGCACGGCTTTCACACAGGAGATCCGTGGCCACTGCGTTGTTGAAATTGCTGAGTGGCGGTCTGTTCCTCGTCCCCCTGTGCTAACACACGCACATGCGTGCACACGCACACAGACACACGCCACCCATGTATATGAAGATGGCATATCACTGTAGGAGAGGATCCAAACAGCACTGGGAAGGGTAGAGAGCAGAGTGAAAGCCACCTGGAGCCTCTCCTCGTGGCTCAGCACCCTCACGCTTTCCTGACTCTCCATCTGTGCATGCCCGCGTCCGTGACCGTGGCTCTGGTGAGCTGGAGCCACAAAGCAGGGAGGAGCAGCTTCGCTCTCCCCCACCTCCCCCACCTGGTGGGATTCACTCAGGAAACCCCATGACACACGATCACATCAGACACAAGCTTTTTGATTTGCTCTTTTCACCAAGAATGTGTGACAGGCATCTTTTGACACCAAACACTGTGTTGCACGTCACCCTCTGTCACGAGCAGATCCTCATGGATCTGCACGTGCCTCTAACCTAACAGGCCCCGATGAGAGGTGTTACACGGATTCCAGTTTCTCACAGCTGCGGCGATGCTCTTTGAGTGGTTGTTTCCTTAGGAGAAACTCCCAGAATGAGGAGGGCTCCTCGTGCTGGGTGGGAGGGGCGCCCTTTACAATGTAGATGCTCACCCGTTCAGTCTTGCAGTCGGGGCGGGCTCACCCTTGCTCGCCTGCACGTGACTGAGTGATTCCCGGGGTTCAGGGAGCTCCTGGGAAGGGCGCTGACGGCAGAGAAGGCATCTTGTCCCCGAGCCCTTCACTCCAGAGTTCCAGTTAGGTCCTGGCAGTGACCGGGTCATTGTGTAACTGTTGGCAGCAGTCGTGAGATCTGGACACGTGCTTTGCCTGACTTGACCCTGGCACCGCAGTTCACGTCAAGTCACGCACTTCCTCGTGCTTTTCTTTTCCATGGCGTTAAGACTACAACCCGAGAAGAGGCTGACCTGAGGTTCTGCCAGCTGACCAGGGAGTACCAGGCCCTGCAGCGAGCCTACGCCCTGCTTCAGGAGCAGGTGGGGGGGACGCTGGACGCCGAGCGAGAGGCCCGGGTAGGTGCGGCGGGCGGGGCGGCGAGCGTCTGGGCAGAGGCCGGGTGGCTCGTGCCCTTTCTGGCATCGGGATTCCATAGGGGTGCTGAGCGAGGATGGGGACGCCTAACAGCTTCCGCCGTGGCAACATTCCAGTGTTTAGCAAACCGGACGGGGACTATCTGCCCATCCTCAGTGTGACGGTGGAACTTGCAGAAGGAACGCTGCCGTCTCACACGTGTCGTGTGCGCCGTCCATTGGCAAGAACGGTTTCAGAATTTAAGACTCAGTGATGAAATCAGGCCCACTGTTAAACAGACTTCCCTCTCTCCTGGCTGAGGAGCCCTCAGGCATGTCCGTAAGGAGCCCAGGCAGAGACGGTCGGGGTGTCCCAGCCCACACGGCGCTCTGCTGGACACCCAGGTCTGGGCCACGCCAGCCCTCGTGCTGGGCTGAGCTCTGCCTTGTAGTAATGTCCACTCACTGGCCATCACCCCACCTTCAGGAGTCACACAGACCAGAGTCCGCTGGCCCTGCCTTCGGAAGGCGAGGGGGACTCCCAGGGAGCACACCCGCTGGGGCCAACGTTTCACCCCAGCGCGTCCCCGTTTCTTTCCCACAACAGCCCCGTGAGGTGGGAGGTGGCGAGTGAGGCTGGGGGAAGGAAGCTTCTAGTGCTACAATAGCATTCCACCTGTAACCGATAGACTGGAGGAGGTATACTGCTGGAAGTGGTTTGGGCTGGATCGTGGTTTTCATTAAAAATTTCATCTACTTGCAGCATTTAAAAGTCAGGAGATTTCACATAGAAATTCCGATTCCTGGCTTCTCTTGAGGGCTCAGAACACCTGGCAGAACGGGGCTTCCCGTTCCACATAGTCCCATTTGGCCGCAACCGCTGAGTGGCATTCCCCCTGAGATGGGACATGTGCCTCTGGTTTGCCACAGTCCCCACCACTCCCTATTACCCCACACCCAGTTGGCTCCCTTCTTTATAGTACCTGCCTGGTCCTTGGGGTATTTTGGAATTCAGCCCTTGTTCTAGGTGGCAAAGGCCCACGAGATGGGCTAAGCAAGCATGAAAGTGTTGCCGGCATTCGTGATGCAGCCACTGCACTTGGTCAGCTGGGCTGGGACCTGATGTGAGTGAAGAAACTGGCCCCTTCTCCAGTCTGCAGACTTATTTCTAAACTGAGGGGGTAGCACTGACAGCCTCTCAAGACCTTGCAGTTCTTACACACGTCACACCTGTAGGTGACAGAGGAACCAGGTAGGCCAGTTTGCACGTGTGCTCCTAAAAACGGACCCGTTTCTTAGGACTGGATCCTGCAGCCCGGTCCTTTCCACTCTCCTGTCACCATCCAGGGTGACATGCTCACTTCCTGGTCTTTTTCATTTCAGACTCGGGAACAGCTCCAAGCTGATCTGCTGAGGTGTCAGGCCAAAATCGAAGATCTGGAGAAGTTACTGGTTGAGAAGGGACAGGTGAGCAGAAACGGTCATGTGTTCTGTGGCTGTTTACATTTCTGTTCCCTTGGTGGTGTCCCTGGGGCCTTGGTGCCAAGGGGACTATTCTGTGGATCTGCATCGTTCACTGCGGAGACAAGAGAAAAAAACACTAGCCGAGACCAGGCGAGAATATCCCAGCTCACGCGCCTCTTTACCAAGTTTTTAAAAATCAGACACGTTATGAGATCCTGACTTGGCTTTTTCTTTGTTTGTCAAATGCACAAGAATAGGAGACAATTCCAAAAGTAAAGTGGTCAGCAAAATCTTTTCTGACTTGAATCTGGAAGAAAAGCTGGCATTGCCTATGAGGATTCAGTTGTGGAAAAGAACTGGTACCTGCAGCTAGCTCTGAGTGACGGCAGGCAGAGGCGGCCTCGGGATTCCATGTGGTGACTGCCACATACAGATCTGGGCCCCGAGCTTCTCAGATTAGAGTCACCTCCGTTTGCGCTTTCTCTGAATTTGGTTAGGCATGAATTCTCTGAATTTGAATTCATTGCATATGTTGACAGCAGGACACAGTCGAGAGGCAAAACCTGGGCCCAGACCCATCCCCTGGGGTGGGGGGACCCTGGGGGGCTCTGGGTGGAGGTCCAGCCTCTCAGAGGGTAGCATCTAAAAGCAACATGAACCCAGGGGTCAGTACGGGTGGGCCATGCTCTCCACGTCAGAACTCTGTGGAAAGAGATAACCGGGACTTCTCAGTGGCTTACCACAAGATTTCTGTCCTGCTTGACGCGCTGCGTGTCCTCCTGTAGGCAGAGGGTCTCCACTCCATGTGGTCACTCAGGGATCCAGCGCTGGAGGCAGCGCCATCTTGTACTGGCCTATCCATAGCACATCCTCCTCGACAGGGGCCAGGAGAGGCTGTTCAGTGCCTCAGCCTAAACAGGCACATTTCCTGCCTCTTGTGAGGGTGCCAAGGAGTGTGTGGGCAGGTGGAGTGTGTGGTGGCACCACTGCCCCAACCCCAGGGCAGGAGGTGACCTGAGGAGGTCTGGCATGGGCTCCTAGAGGCCCTACGGTGGGACACAGGGAGTGGGGAGGTGGGTGTAAGGGAAGGGGTTGTAAGAGGCTCCAGGAGGGTTAACGGGGGCTCAGGAAGAGCTACAGAGCAGATGGCTTAGAACTAACTCTGGTGTCCAGTCAGTGGGATGAGGGCTCAGGTTGTGACTGAGATTCAAATGGAGGCAGCTGGCTAGTAACTGGAACTCAAGCCTGCACAGAGCAGTTCACCGTGGCAGCATTTATGCAGGACTGACTGGGCACAGGGTAGCAGCCAGCCCTTGGGAGCTGGTCACGTAACCATGGTCCAGAATCCTCTGCGGAGGCAGGAGTGCAGTGCAGGGCACACGCTGCAGCAAACCCGCCACATTCCAGCCCCACCGCTGACCTGTTGCACAGCCTTGGGCAAGTTACATGGTCTCTCGTGCCTCAGGTTCCTCATCTTTAAAATGGGGCTAATAATAGTACTTAACACATAGGGGAAGGGGAGACTCAGCAGCAGCTGGGTGGAGTCCAGGTGAGAGATGAAGCTGTTTTCAGACTCCTGTTCTAACCTGCCATTGACCTCATCTTCCCTCTTCGAGGCTGAGCTCACAGGTTGTAACTTACCCGACCACAGTCTACGAATAAGTTAACCTCCTACCTGAGGGTGCTAGGCCCTGTCTGTGGGCCCACTCTGCCCTCAGTTCCTGCTAAATGAAGAGGCCAGTTTGGGACAGACCACATGGCCATTCATTTGTTGAGCACTTACAAGAGCCCTTGCCCTGCGCCAGGCTCTGTGCTTGGGGTATGATGTATCAGTTAGCTATCACCGCCTAACAAATCACCCCAAAACTTAGTTGTTTACAATAACAAAAATTTTATTTGGCTACAGTTTTATGGGTCAGCAGTTTGGGTTGGGCTCAGCTGGTGGTTCTGCTACTGGTCTCACCTGGGGTCATTCTAGAGGCTTCGTTGTTGGTAGATCGATTGGGGATAGATGGCCCTAAGTGGCCTCTCTGTCCTGTCTTTGCATTGGTGCCAGCTGTTGGCCAGATTCTTATGGTCCCTCATCCTTAAGGAAGCTACCCTGGCTCCTTTACCTGGTGGTCTGGGGGCAGGAGGAAAAGGCAGGCCCCAAAGCACAAGTACATGCCACGCCTCTGCCTGTGTCACGTTCACTAATATCCCAGTCACCAAAGCACGCTGCAGGCACGCCCAGCCTCGAGGTTGCAGGAAGAGATGCATCTCTCCATGGAAGGAGCTGCAGAGTCACGTTGCAAAGGGGCACAGAGATGGGAGGGACGTTGCCAACAACCTCCCACAGGAAAAAAGATGAATGGAGCCGGCTCTGTCCTCACAGGGACTCAGCCTCGTGGGACCTACGCGTGTGTCAGCCCAGGGACGGTGCAGGCTGATAATGTTGGGTAGAAGGAAGGGAGGAAGAAAGTTCCCTCGTGTACTCCTTCATCCATCCCCTGGCGTTTATTGAGCACCGGCTGTGTGCCAAGCACCATGCTAGGCACTCAGGATGCTGGTGTAAAGACAGACTTAGCACCTTGTGCTCCTGGAACTTTCCTGGACAGGACTTGTCCAGGCAAAGAGACTTGGTTAGGGCGTCACGGGCAGAGGGTCTAGGATGAGCAGAAATGTGGTACTGTAATGACTCCAGGTGTGTTGAGTGTGGGCAGACCCTTGGGGTGCGGCCTGGGCGCTGGCCTGCGGGCCGCAGGGAACAAGCCAGGGGAGGGTCTGTTGGGGCCAGCTCAGTCGCCGTACAGGTGCTTTTCTGTCAGTGATACAGACGCACTCCCTGTGCTTTAAGGAACGTGAGAGGTGGAGGAGGGATGCGCCACAGACCCGCTGGTTCTCTTTTTCAGGTTTTGAGGGATGATGCGATCGTTCTAACTGCTGTCCTTTTCTCTGACGTTTTCATAGAAAGTTCCATACGAAGTGACCTTTCCCCCTGCCACTTTATTTGTTACTTAACTGTCTGTTTGCTTCAATGAGTTTGAACATATTTAGTACTTTTCCTTAGGATTCCAAATGGGTTGAAGAGAAGCAGCTGCTCATCAGGACAAACCAAGACTTGCTGGAAAAGGTATGTGGCACAGACACCCTGACCCTCCGCAGGGGATCATGGAGCCCCCGTGGACTTCAGAGGCCTGCTCTGGCCGCGGGAGTCTGACCCACGCCCCTCCTGGGGGCTCTGGCCTCTGGTCCTGGTTCTGTCCTCTGGGGCGGGGTCCACAGAACTGGTTTAGAGCACCCTGCAGACATGATTGGGGCTGCCCATTCTTCTGATGCTGGGCTCCCAGGCCACCTCTGCCATTGCCTTGGGTTCCAGACCTCCTCCCCTGCCTGCTTCCCGTGCATGGGCCTGAGGCACTGGTTGGCAAGCAGGCCCTCGGCGGTCATAGTCCAATTCATGGACCGGAGGCCGTGGCGCTGGCAGAGCTGAGCCTGGCCTTCCCTCTCTGGTCATGGAACTTTCTGATCAAGGAACTTGCCAGAGCTCTCCTGTACTAGTGGAATTGGACCTGGGTTAGGCCGTAGCTTCTAAGCATCCTAGAATGCCCCAACTGTATGAGCCCAGCCTTGCCTCCTTGGGTGGGGGGCCGCGGCCCTGTCCCAGCTCTGCACTGGCCCGCTGTGTGGCCATCCATTGTCCCGTGTCTCTCCACAGCATCTGGGGCATTGGGACAGGACTGGTCATTGTCCTGCGAGGCAGCCCTGTGCGTTGGGAGAGATTTTGTATCCTTGGTCCTGCTCGCTCTATTGGGAGACACGGAAAGCTCTCACAGTGTTTCCAAATGTCTCCCGGGGGTGGGGCAGTACCAGCCCAGTAGAGACAGGAGGGAGTAAAGGTGACCGTGACCCACCGGGGCCCTCGTTTCCATGCATTGTCTTAGTCTCACCTCAGGCAGCCTAGTGGGGGGGCTGCTGTTTGCCTCTAAGGTACCAACAGCTATGTAGCTGACCCAGGGTCTCCCAGGGGGGTTGGGACCCAGGCCATCCCCCTCCCAGACTGTGCTTTGGGGAGATCTGCTACCATTTGGGCTCCCCATAGGAGCACTCTGGGGAGTACAGGGTGACTTCCTGCCGGACTCTGGGTGGGCTGACTGGGGGGCCGGGTCGGAAGGAACTCAGACAAGCTTGGGGATCACTCTTGCTTCCCCCACGACTGACCTTGGGGACGGGACTTAATCGCTCCATGCCTCAGTTTCCCCACCATTCGTGTATTCAGCAAACATCTGGCCCCCGTGCTGGGCCAGGCTCGGGACCGCAGGGGCGCAGCAGGCGCGGCCTCCATCTGTGCCATCCCCAGCTCCCGGAACAGAAAAGGCCTTCTTCACCCACTCGCTGAAAGCCTCCCCTTCCCACCCGCCCCCTGGTGACAGCCCCTGTGTCCTCAGGCCAACACCGAGGGGGTCTGTGATCGGGGGACACATTCTCATGGCCCCTAGTGAGAGACAGTGGTTCTCCCACCCGTTAACCCACAGGTGTTTCTGCTCCAGATTTACAGGCTGGAAATGGAAGAGAACCAGCTGAAGAACGAAATGCAAGACGCAAAGGATCAGAATGAGCTGTTAGAGTTCAGAGTGCTAGAGCTCGAAGTAAGAGACTCTATCTGTTGTAAACTCTCAAACGGAGCAGACATTCTCTTTGAGCCCAAACTGAAATTCATGTAAAGTCCCAGATGTTTTCAAGCATGTGTAAGGGGACGTGTGACACTTGCTTTCTTTTCTTTTTTTTTTTAAATCTGTATGTTCAGAATAATTTCACTGCCTTAATATGTTCTGGAGAGAATGCTCACCGAAGTCTTTGGACATGTACCAGAGCTAATATATTTATTGCCTACGGCTTGTTTTTGCACTTAATAAAATAATTTGTTTTTGCAATATTTTGCCTTTTTTATTTGTGTTTCATTTCCATAACTACTTCCTTCTTGCATGCATAGTCACCTGGTATGCATTCTGCAAACCCGGACAGAAGCACTGTTGCAATTAATAACACACCTTTTTAAGTGACCTTGCATGCATGAATCTCACCTTTTGAGAGAGCGGGGTCCGACCTGGCCCGCAGCTGACTCTATAATGTGTTTACTGCTAGTTTGGCCCATTTTCTATTTGCCAAGGTAAACACGAGGTAAGTAAACAGGGTAAAAGGAGGTATTTGCATAGGCGGTTGAGAAAGCTTGTAACGTTCCAACTCCTTCATGCAGTGAATACAGACATGGCAAGCAGTATTGGACTAACACAATTGTTGTTTGTAACTCAAACGGCAACTCAGAACGACTCTTTAGCGTGAAGGGAGATTGAATGTTGTTCACAGGTAGAAATCTTGTCCCGAATCTTCAGTGACTTCCCACATACACGGAGTTGGACCCAGTGTGAGGGATATTGATGGGATTATTGCTTCCTACGGGAACCTTGCCTCGGGTGTGTTACTGTATTGCCTTGCTACCACTTCATACCCCTTTTTTGTTTGTTTCCATTTAAAAATCATCGACCTGTGAGACATCACCTGAGTTTGTGACTGGTTTTCTCTAAGCATCTGTGGTGACACGGCTCTGCTGTCCCTCCGCTGAAGCCTTTGCGTGTCCAGAACCCTCAGTAAAAGCGAGCTCCTTGGCAATGTTGGTGTTTCTCCGATTTTGTTTTCTCCTCCCGGCCTCAGTTAAAATTCTGCTTGCACTGGAACTTCCCATCTTGTTCTTTGTTGTGCTGACATTGACCGTGGCCTGAATATCTCAGAACCAAGCGTTGCCGTGCAACTCAGCTCTTGCTTGAACCTGAACCGAGTCCTTCCTTCGTTCATGCAACAGAAGTAGAAGTTAGGAAAGGTCATGGTTAATACTACTGCCACTGTTAGAAAACCTTCCACGTCTCTTTGTGTCTTTCTCATGAGAATTCCATAAGCATCGGTCGCTTTACTAGAACTTTCTTTGAGTGTCTCCACCATCCTTTGGAGCCATTGGAAACCAGTCTTTTGACTTTTGTTCATCTAAAACATGGGCTTTCTTTTGTCACCTTTTCTGTGGAGACCCCATTTAAGTAAGCATTACAGGTAGGAAAGGCATCTGTAGCACGGAACCATTGTGAATTGTGTTGTTCTTGTCTAATAAGGGAAGTAAGGTTTTCTAGCTAAACCGATTCAAACCAGGTGAGGCAGATTGGGGCTTGGTGGAAATTAATTGAATTAATGGCCCCACCCTTCCTCTCTCCTTTAGAGCATCTGCTTAAGACCTGCCGTCTGGTGCTCATCTTGGCTACATTTCTTAGTTGAATGGCTAAAGAAGCCCATTGGTTCTGTAGCTAGGTTCTGCAGGCATGGTCCAAGGCAAGCTTACTTACCATAATTTTGAGAAAATAAAAGCAGTTTGATTTCAAGGTATCATTTGGGAAAGGTCTTCTCTGCTGGCTGACCTGTCCATTGCTCAGGGTTTAAAGGCAGCTCTGTGTAGAAAACACGTTTGAGACCAGAGTTCTGTTCAGCTGCTGTATTTTATTTCTGTAAGTAACTGGGCTTCTCCTGTCCTTTTTAAAAACTTGTCACTTTACACAAGATTAATGTACTGCTTCTGGGAAAATGCTTGCTCTCCTTCCTGAGTAGTTGAGATTCGACTGTTAATCTAAGGCAGAGGTAGAATGATCATTGCAGTAGTGTTAGTGCGGTTCAAAAACAAATTGTGAACAAAGTCAGCAGATTATATTGAAAAAGATGTGAAGCCAGGGTCAGGGTCCTGGCCCTGCCACTCGCTCATGTGGGACCTCGGGGGGTCTCTGCCTCCCCAGCCTCCTTCTCTTTGTCCACAAAACGGAAGCAGTCATGGCTGCCTCGTGGGGTTGTGTGAGGATGAAATGAGGTAACGATGATTTCTGTTGAAATTTCACGCGCTTGTTCTTCCCGAGTATTTAATGATGGTAGTGTGACTTCCTGAGCTTCCATCAGCAGGTTAACTCAGGACACTCTGCTAACCACTTCTTCCCAGCTGATTAGATTAAGAAGTAACCCCGTGTCCACAGGAGATCCCCTGTGGTGCAGACAGGACACAGAGTCTCCATCAAGATTGTAGCCTGAATGCGTGCTTTCTAGTAACACCTTTGCCAACTGGAATTCGTTGGTTTTTGCTAAGTAACGTGGGAAAATGGCAAGTGGTAAATAATCCAATAAAGTTCTGTTTTTAAACCAAATCTTTTCCCCAGGAGAGAGAGCGGAGGTCGCCAGCATTTAACCTCCAAATCACCACCTTCCCCGAGAACAACAGCAGCGCCCTCCAGCTGTTCTGTCACCAGGAAGGAGTTAAGGTAGCGTGCCTGGGGGGTGCCCCCGCTCTACTACGGCCACAGCCTGCTCAAACGCTAGGCTCAGCTGGAAAGGGGATCGTGTGCCGGTGCCAGGGGTAGGAATGATTTTAACAAGATACCCCCGTCCCTCCACTATATTTTGAAAGGCAGAGTTCATTATTCCAGCGGGTCACCAAATGTTACTCTACTTGTATTCATGTTAAAAGAGCAGAGCCTTGGGATGCAGCCTTGAAGGCAACAGCTTGGCTACTTCCCAGCTCTGGCCTGTAACCTCTCTGACCCTCAGTCTCTTCATCTAGGAGAGCTGAGTGGCAACACCCACACCGTGAAGTGGGTGTGACAGTTAAATTAGATAGTGAACATGAAGGGCTCAGTGCGGTGCCCAGAGGGTGCCGAGTATTTTAGAGACAGTAGCTGTGGTCGTTCTAGCAGCTCAGTGTTTGCCGTGACCCTGGAGTCCCGCTAGGCCCGCGGGCACAGAGGGGTCCTTCTGACCCACAGTATTCCGTGAGCCTTTCTAGAAAGCGGTGTTTGTGCTGGCATAAAACTCAGCCAATACGCAGCAGTTACCAGCCCTCCCTCTCTCCCTGAAGGAACTGCTAAGAGTAACTCTGCCCGGCCTTAGGCTCTCAGAGACGAGAAAGGGAGAGGTGTCTTATCAAGGACTGAGGGCTGAGGCCCTAGAGATTGGTATGCATGGTCTTTGTAGCTCACACAAAATGAACGTTGGACATCTTTTCCAGGATGTGAATATTTCTGAACTTATGAAGAAATTAGATATCCTTGGCGATAATGGGGTAACTATGAGCGATCGGTTTCCGGTTTCGTGTTCTTGTTTTGATTCGGGTGTACTCTGTGTGGCTTTTGTTTCGTTTCGTTTTAATTTCTTCCTAATTTAAGAGATCTACTAAGTACAATGTAAGGCTTTTGTATGGCCACATTCCTGCGTGGGTGGCTGGGTCCACATCCATCAGAAGTGGGGTTCTGAAGTTAGATCGTCCTGATAGCCCGTGAGTGATGAGGGGGGAGAAAGCCTAAAAATGAATGTCCAGGAAGAAAGTGGAATCAGTCGAGATTTCTGAAATCAGAAAGTGAGACTTCTGCCTTCTTAAAAGATCAGCTTGAGCGAGGCCCTATTTCTAAAAGGCTCAGGGCTACTACATGAGACATTCCCACCCCGAGGGCCAGTCCTCAGATATGTCACATCTGGTCCCGTCAGTGAGTGGGGCTGACCCTGGGGAGGCCGCTGTCAGCGTTGTGTAGGGCTGACTGTCTGCACGTGATGTGAGATCAGTGTAAAATGCCCTTGCCCATTTTTGTGTTTTAGAATTTGAGAAATGAAGAACAGGTTGCAATAATCCAGGCTGGAACTGTGCTTGCCCTGTGTGAAAAGGTAGAGCCCAGCGGCATTTCTGTCCATACACCTTGTCTGAGCTTCCCGGCACCATACAAGAAACTGTACATTGGCGTCTCGCTTTGTTCTGGAAGCATGGTTCTGGTCCGTCTGTGTCTGCATGCGCACGTGCATGCCTTTTTGTTTTCTGATTGAACGTCACTCATACTTATGGTAGAAAACTTAGAGACCGTGGAAGGAAATCAAAACCCCCTTCAAGGAAACCACCTGCGACAGCTGGGCTATTTCCTTCCAGTTTTTTTCCCACGCCCTTTTAAAAAACTTGGTCAGGATCATACTTGAGTTTTTAATCCTGCTTCATAAGCTTCCACCACGAGAATGAACGGCCCTGCATCATTCCACCTATAGCCACACGCTCAGTAATGGTTCTTTCGTTGTTAAGATATTGAGGGCATTTCTGCTCTTTTTCCTATTTACCATCATGCAGCGATGAGCGTCTTTACCCATAAGTTTCTATCGACATACTAAAACACTTCTACGGGATAGATTCTAGAAGTGGAATCACTGGGCTGATGGGTAAGAGAGTTTTGAAGAGCTTTCATGCTGTCAAATGTTTTCCAGAAAAGTGGTACCAATTCCCCTCTACCTGAGTGTTACTGCTGCCGGTTTCTTGTTCAACATGGCGTATATCACCACTAAGAACTCTGCTGATAGGATAGGCAGAGATTATATGATGTCATTATTTTAATTTTCATTTATTTGAGTGCTAGTGATAATGGATTTTTGTGTATTATCCATTTTCCTCTTTCTTGTGAATCGTAATTACATTCCATTGCCCTTGTTTGTTACTTATTCATTCATACATTAACTCAATCATGCATTCATCTATTCACATATTTAATACGTATTTGGTCATAACTATGGTTTTTCTTACTGACTTATCTATGTGCTTTACATACTAAATATAATAACTTACTGCCGTATTTATTAAAAATGCATCCTGGTTTGCCTTTTCCATTAATTTAGGGTGTTTTAGGCACATGCAACTTATTAATGTAGTCTGGTCTATAGATCTTTTTCTCTGAAAGCACGTGAGTTAAACTTTAAAGTGCTACTTATATATTGATGAAGCCTTAATGATCTTAATCAGGATTCCTTCCAGAATCTTTGGAAGGGCATTTAAAATATAGTTTTCTTCCCTGAGCACCTGTCCATCCTTCCCCGTGTACAGGGCACTAGACGTTGGTAACAGACTTATGGCAAACCCTTGCTGAGGTCACACAGGTGGTTAAGTGGCGATGCCCACATCACTGCTACCGTCACCTGGCTGAGTCTGTGTCCTCAGGTGGGTCGGGAGATGAGGATGACTCATACCTGGCTGGCTGGTGGCCCCTCAGATACAGGTGATGGTAAGTGTGCATTCAGTAAACGTCCCTCTCACCAGGAGAGCCAAATGCGACAGTGTAGCCTCCAGGGGGTCACACAGAGAGCCCAGCAGACACTTTCAGTTTATTCCTCGTTCACTCCAGCGTTCACTGAGAATGAGCCTCCGAGCGCCCAGCGCCCAGCACGCCCGGAGGACGTGGCGATGCCAGACCCAGGCCTCCTTCCTTATCCCCCGGAGGCCCCTCCTGGGCTGGCTTTTAGCCCCCCGCAACCCGCCAACTGCAGGGGCTGCTGCAGGCCAGCGCCTTCATCCCTCTGAGCCGCGAGCCTTGCAGAGTTAGTGTCAGGACTCCAGGACACGGCACTTTTAAATGGGACCAAGCCTCGCTGCCAAGCACCTGGGGCAAGGCTGGGGACTGAGAGGTGTTTGATCGATGGTTGTGGTCAGTGAGCAAAGAGCAGGGACTGCCAGGGACTCGGGGTGGGGCTGGGGCAGTGGGCCTGGGGAGGGGGCTCTCCCTCTCTCCTGCCCCCAGAGCCTCCTGGAGCGGGGCAGACTGTCGGGAATCCCCAGCCCTCTGCCAGTTACCAAGTTCTCCCGCCCCGGGCCCTTCCCGACACTCTCCTCCCCACACCAGGTTCCAGACCCACGGCCTTGGCCCCAGCTCAGGCTTTCAGGGCTCCTCTTCTTCTCAACGACTGTGCAAGGTTAGCAGCACGGGTCCCTGGACACAGAGGACACGGGGCCCGCCTGGCATGCGGCTGCTGTCTGCTTTCACCCTGTCGCCCACCCCGTGCCCACCTGTACCAGCCCCTGCCGGCTGCTGCCTGTCTGCCAATGACCACAGAGCCCTGCCAAGCTGGCTGGCTGGCGCTACACTCTGCACCCTAAACGCAGAGAGCTGTGCCGGCTGCCCTGGCCTGCCAGCTCCTCCCGAAATCTCACAAGGGTGGTGGCAGGAGAGGCGGTGCCCGGCGCTGCCCTTTAGAGACCCGACTCTGGACCAGGTGAGAGGGGCCCAGTTCCCCATTTGGGACCGTCTGTGGGGACTGGACTTAGACTGGTGTTGCCTCATATCCTCAGGGACACTAGCTCTGCCGCGTGTCTGTGATTGAAGGCCCAGTGTTTGGGAGGTGCTGTGTCTCCCCCGTGGAGAGAACTCGGTGCTGAGTGCACCCCCGGAAGAAAAGTGGGTCAATGGGACTCCCCTGGGAGCACCTACAGGACAGCCAGGGTGTCCGACCGTCCGGTTTCGCCAGGATGCATGGGACTTTCAGTGCCGAAACGGGGACAGTTCCAGGCAAACGGGGACGAGTTGGTCACCCCGGGGCTGATGGCTGCGAAGAAAATCTCGCAGTGGGGCTCAGAGGCCCCTGCGACGTCCTCAGTCAACCCCCCTCAACCAAGTTATACCTCATTTTAAAAACTGCCATTCAGTACCGGTACCTGACTGGCAGGACTGAGGTCCACTTCCATTCTCTATTTAGGAGCACAGGGCTCCTTTCATAGCCTGTAAGCGAAGTGCGGCTCAAGCTAGTTTGCATGTCCCTTGGCATTCTTGCTGCAAATGGCATCTTGCCCTGGGCGCTCGCCCTCCTCCCATCACCACCTGGGGAAGCCCTGCTCTGTCTGGAAGGCTCAGAGAAACACATGCCGGCCCATCTCAGCGCCCTCCAGACCCGTCTCTGGTTAGCAGAGTCCAAGACTGGGGACGTCGCCTTGCTGTCTCGACCCAAACACACAGCACACATGCTGAGCAGAGAACGTGGGGCGTCAGGGGGACTTACAAGTGATCACAAGTCATGCCTCTGCTCCCTCGAGTTCAAAATCAATCAGAAAGATGGAGGTTTTAAAAAATCCGTGTTCTCACTGGTAACAACAGATGAGAAGGTACAGCTTAGGCCACAGGCAAGCTTCCTAATAGTTGGCCCAGCATCAAGGCCTTGGGGCCCTTCTCTGAAGGGAGGGTTGAGCGTTAGAAGGGGGAGGTCCCCCATTCCCCAGCTCTGAGATCAGTGTCCTGCACCTGTGGGCAAAGTGCTGGTTGGGGCGGAGGTGCACCAGCCACACCTCCCACGAGAGTCCTCTTCCCGTGCCCTGTGGGCTGACTCACTTCCCCCTGAGGGTTTGGGGGCAGGCAGGCACCCTGTCTCCACTCCCCAGGTTCTCACCCCGGAGCGAGGCCCCATAGACATCTGGCCGGACCCCGATAAGAAATCTGTGCCCTCACACGCCCAGGAGGCCCAGGGCCAGCATTTTCTGATCTCATTTTACTCTCCCAGTGGCTGAAGAGGACCTGTCACGTTGTTTCTTTATGTGCATAATATGCCTGTCAAATCTTTGTTTTTTAACAATAGGAAAGAACTGGACATTTTGTTCTACAAAACCTAAGAGCAGCTTGTAGTGATTCAAAACTGGATTTTTTTTCCATTTTATTTTATTCATTTTATGACTGCTTGCCTTAGGATAGTAAAAAACGAAATATTTTTCATTCCTTGTCAGAAATATGTTTACCTGCTTCTAAGACATTGCACACCGGCTCAGCACCGTCTAAAGCAATGCTGCATTGGGTGCCTGCTTCTGTGGCTGGCTCTGGGGCCGCTCTCGGGGGCCATGCTAACATGGACTTTAGCGGGGAGGCTCTGTGGGCGGAGCTTTATCTAGGCTTGTTCCCACTATGGAGCCGGCACACACCCCACAGACCTCCAGACCCCTGCGTCCTCCTTCCCTAAGCAAACGTCTATTAGGTGCTTGCCTCACGCCAGGCCCTGTGCAGGGTAAGGAAATTTAACAGAACACATCCCATGTCGTGGGAAAAGGGAAACAGCAATCTGTCAGGTGAGTGCTGTGACAGGGGATCCATGGAGGGCACCAGGCCCCACAGACTCAGGAAGCCGGGCAGGCTTCCTGGAGGAGGCGACAGCTAACTCAGGTCCAGAGGCTGAGTAGGTAAAAAGGCCTGGGGCTGAAGCTGGGGATGGGAGAGGTGGTGATGTTCCAGGCAGAGAGAGCAGCATGTGCAAAGGCCCTGAGGTGAGGGAAGGCGTGGCTCGTCCCCCAGCCATTGTCAGGAGCGATGGGATCTCCTTGGGGAGGCTTTCAGTGGGAGCAGGGTAGGTCCATGAGAGATGCTACGTGTTTGGAGAGAACACGCTGGCTGGTAGGCAGAAGGGGATTTGGGGTCCGACGTGAGCCTGAGGGCTGAGAGGGGGCCTGCGCTGGGCGGTGGTGGTGGAGTGTGGTTGGTGGGGTTTTGAAACGGGAGGGGGTAGAACCAGCGTTTGGGAAGTGAAGGGGGAGGAGCCGTGGCTGCTCCCAGTTTCCCAGTCAAGGTGAGCTGGGGCTCTTCCCATTCGAGGGAAGCCCTTTCTCAGGGAGCTTGAGGCATCGGGGTGTGGGGGGCAGATCTGTGCTGGAGGGGGACATTTCAGAGAGGGAGAGAGCACAGGGGATGGTGGAACCCCCAGGGGAGTGCTGAGGAGAGGGGACGGCCAAGGGTGGGGCCTTTGAAAAGGGCGCCAAGAGTCCAGGACGGGCAGCCGCAGCCAGAGGAGGAGGAGGAAGGGTCTGGGCCGTCGGGAAGGGGCGCGTCCACAGGTGGGCAGCAGGCAGGCCCATGGCAGGGAGGTCGTCTGATGGCTTTAGCAATGAGGAGGTTGAATATACACATTTATACACGTTGTCAAACTGACACCCCTAAAACCTAAAACATCCCCACAGGGCGTTAGCCAGGTGTGTGGACCTCCCCCTGTCTCTCAGGTGGGCTCCTCGTAAAGAGACACCCACGTGCCTACACCTGAGGAACAGCGGCCTGCCTCTTGCTCACCGCCTCCCAGACCTGAGAACAGGCAGACGGACCCCCATCACCAGCCCATGGCAGGTGCCCTCACACCCTGCACGGCCAGACCCCCTTTCACGCCTGCATCCCGTGGTGCCCCCAGCTGCTCAGACACGCCCCAGTGGCTGCAGGGGTGCAGTCCCGCAGGCTGGGTTCGAAATCCCCACTTCTCACCTGTGTGACCTTGGACAAGTGACTTAACTCAGCTGCCATGTCTTCACCTGCTAAATGGGGAGATGCTGCCTTCTCCATGGGGTGGTCATGAGGGGGCTGGACGAGGTCGCAGGCGTGAAGCCGCCAGCACAGCGCTCGGCAGGGTAGAACCCAGGGAGGCTCACCCACCCGGCTGCGGGGATCCCAGGGCACACACTCGCAGCCTTCCACATGTATCCACCACGCACACCCACAACCTCCCCTACTTACAGGCTTGCCTGGGCTCACACCCCACACCTACCTGCATGCACGTACGCACGTGTGTGAACCCATGATCCCTGTGCTAACATCTGTCGAAGCTGAAACATCGGGATGGACTTTGAAGTTCCATTTCGAGGACCACCTTGGGACATGATAGGGACCCTCTCCGGGCCGGGAGCCTCCTCTTGGAGGACGGCCCCCAGTGAGCCCTTGTTCTCACTAGCTGCGCGCTCTGTCCCTGCTGTTTTCCAGTGGCTGAAGCAAATAGAGGGAACGGAGGCGGCCCTGACCCAGAAGATGCTAGACTTGGAGAAAGAGAAGGTAAAAGATGCAACCCCCTAGGAGGGAGGGGGGTTGACAGCTCAGATGATTCGCTTCCGAGGAAAGCTTGGCGTGTGTTTTGTATTGATTTGCAATGCATTTCTAAATTTTGCTTTTGCTCTCATGGCTGTTCTGTGTAAGTATCATCCATTCACTCAGTTATTCCCTTGATACATATTTTTGGAGCCTCTGCTATCCTGGACACTATGTCACGATTAGGGGTTCAGTAATGAATAGCGGGGTCCCTGCCTTGTCTAGCCTGCAAGCCCTTGGGGATGTATGCGCGGGAGCTGGCAGCGGCAGTGTCGTGTGGGAACATTAGGGGAGGCACTTTGGTGGTATGGAGGCACCTGGACCAGGGGCTCAGGCACACCAAGGGGGAGCTCCAGGCTTCACTTGCCCCTTCTTGGCCGTGAGTTTGGGAGAGACACACTGGACTTTGCTTCCTCATTGCTAATGGGGTTTCCTATCTCCACCTCATTGGGCCATAGGGATGAGAGATACTGGACACATGGCCCATTTTCACGCTGTACTTGGCACACGCGGTACCTGATAAACAGTGATGCCAGCTCTTCACCAGGTGCCGTGAGTGTACAGTGGGATCCATCTTACCCAGCCTGGGGATGTCAGAGAAGGCTTCCCAGAAGAGGTGGTTCTTGAGCCTTCAAAGACCAAATCGAGTTTTCTAAGTAGAAATGAGAGGGGAAGGACCAAGGAAGAGCCTAAGGCCTGGAAGCAGCGTGTTGGGTGGGAAGAGCCCTGGACTGAATCACCAGGCCTGGGTGTCTAGTCCCACCTCTGTCACCAGTGAACTGTGGCATCTAGGGCAAGGCACTGGTCCTCTCTGGCCCTCTGTTTCCTCCTCTGTAAAAGCAAGTGGCTGTAACTGCTGAGCTCTAAACCTGAAACCCTCCAATCAGTAATAAAAAAAGAGATGGGTTTCGGAGAGATCACGCTTTCAGGGACTGAGTGACCAGAGAGCGGGGAGGATGCGTGCAGCAGTGAGAGTAATCAGGAGGTGGGTGATGCCATTGGCGTGGGGAGGAAGAGCCACATCTGAGAACCAGCCGCATCCAGGGTCCACCGGGGTGTGACAAGAGGAATCGAGAAGGATTCCTGTAGCCCGGGGCGTGGGAACCAGGTCAGACACCTGAGAGGAAGGAAGCTGGGAGGAGTTGGGACAGGCTTGATCAAGGCTCCTGGGCCAGCGAGGCTCCTGCTGGGGATTCACGCAGGAGCAAGCAGGGCAGACCTGATATCCCTTCTCACCCAAGCACCTGGCAGGTCCCCAACTCGGTGGGGCCGTCACTGTCCATCAAGTGTGAGAAGGTTGGCTCTGAAGAGCTGCTCAGTGATGGGTTCTCACGCTGATCTTGACCTTGGGCACCTCCTCTTTTTCAGGACCTATTCAGCAGGCAGAAGGGCTACCTGGAGGAGGAGCTAGACTACCGGAAGCAAGCCCTCGACCAGGCTTACCTGGTAGGACCGGAAGTGGGTTGCATGTTCTGATTCTTTAGACTCAGCATTACAGGCTGCTCTTCCTTTTGGGGCTGACGGCACATTTGGGGCCCTTGAAATGCCGCGTGGCGCGATACCAATGCCATCTCCACATTTCGACTGGTTTCAACCCGAATGACCATACAGATAAATTGTCACTTTTTCCAAATCAGTCACGATTCTTCAAAAGCATTTAGTTAGCTTGGTGGTTTCTTTGGGCATACTTATTCAGTTCTAGTAATCATTTGAGATGAAGGAAAAGAAACTTTCTGCTTATTAATATTTCTTATTAATATTTATTGATGCTCAAAGCCCAGAGCAAGTTTTCCCGTAAATAGCAAAAAGAGACAGTCACAGAGGAACAAAGGCAAAGCAATGAGTGGAGGGTGGGTGGTGATCCGAACAAGAATTACTTGTTGTGAGGTCCTGTGCAGCATTGCGCCTGGGTCACAGAACTGGTTCTGGACTTACTGGTGATGAACATGAGGTGGGACCATGCTCAGGTTCATATGGCTTTGAGGGGGCATTTCCAGGATGTCCCCACAGCAGAGCGCACTTGGAGTTCAACACCGCTCTTGCAGGAAGAAGCAGTGAGTATATAGAGTCTGGAGCAAGGCTTTGCTCAGATCATTTGTAGCTGAAATCATTTTACAAAGTGGGTTTGTACCTGAGCAATGCAGAATCAATAACTAAAAATCCCCGTCTCCATGAAGACAGAGAGTAGGACGCTGGCCTTAGCACAGGTGGGAGATTCTGGACTTGAAGGCTGGTCCACCTCACTGCGACCCTTGAGCCTTTGTGTCCGGGCTCTGAGGCTTGAATCCCCACGGCAGGGGGCAGCAGATGGAGAAGGTCAGGATGGTTTGAGCCTCATCAAGAAGTGGCATTTTCCCATTCAGTTCTTACTTCTGGGCACGTGCTGTTAAGGGCAATTTAGAAATGAAAACATACTCATCCTTTTCTTCCCTCTTTCACTTTTTTGGGTTTTCCTTGATTCTGTCCATTCTCCGTCCTTTTGCAAGCGCCCTTTGCCACTGCACTATACACCACCTCTGTCCTTCCCTGGCTTCCCCAGAAGGTTCTGAGGGATATGATTTCAAGAGATAACGTAGAAACGTATGGCCCCAAAAGGAGGGAGAGGCTGCCGGAGAGTACGTTTGGAAAACTCTGAGGACTTCTTGGGTCCTAAAGGATGGGCTGAGACTTCAAGAGGAACAGAGCAAGCCATGTCCAAGTTCAGTGGTTCTTGGGGCCCTCTTTCAAGGGGCATCTTGCAAGACGGGTGTTTCCCAACGCACTTTGGAAAACTTGGTGTCCGCCTTCGGCTCTCTAAGTGCCATGTGCAGAAAGGCCCTGGGGGACCCTGAGTCCAGGTTCCACAGAGGAGGTCCCTGGGTGTGCTGATCCTGCCACTGGGTAGAAATGACATTCTTACCCAAAGAATATTCCAAAGCCTCAAGTGGGCTTTCAGGCACATGACGAGATTGGAGCTGTGATCAGCGCTCGGCTGGTCTGAACGGTCAGGGAAGAAAAATCTCCAGAGGGTGGCAGTGCCGTGGCCGCGGGCAGAAGGGAGGACAGCAGGTGCCAAAGTCACACCTGTGTTCCTTTGTCGTTGAGCTGAGTGAGATGGTGCAAGGCCACAGTGGAGCTTCCGGAATTGGATGGTGGGGTCCTGGCTGGAAGCTGGCCACGTGCGGGTCTCCTAGGAGCCCAGCTGCTGCAGGGGGAGGGGGCGGCCAGCAGGCACAGGCAAGCTCCGGCTCCATGTGGATCTCTTGGCTGTGTCAGTGGACAGATTCCCACCTTCTAGTTTCCCAGGGGCGATGACTAGGGTCAGGAGAGGGGAATTTGATGCCTGCTGGCTAAGATTGGTCTGATGGGCCTGGAATTCCCTTGGGGGGAGGCTAGCACAGCCATGCTGAAGCCGGGGAGGCTGCAGGAGCAGGTGACCACAGGCACAGAGGGCCACCCGTGTTGACCCACTGCTCCAAACCTCCTCCTGCGTCTTCATAGCAATTTCCATTAAAACGGGTGATTGGTCTATAGCGTCTTTGGAAGAGAAAGAGCTGTTCCTAGCAAGGGACGTGGGTGGGGATTTAGGATGGCAGAGAAGGAGATACTTCTCTCTTTTGTCCCTAGATATTCCCATGAGGTAAATGAATTTAAGTGTCTCGCCGTGAGGCCGAAAAGAAATAACTTCCTCTCATGATGAAAACTCTGAGCTTTCACAAGGATCTCCTCCCCTGGCTACTAATCTCTCATGTGCTCTGCTAACCAGGGGTGTCTTGCTTTTCAGGGGGAGGAGAGAGCAATGAGGACACTGTCCCCATTTGCTTGGGGTTGAAATTGCTTTTCTAACTAGGCAGCTGAATGCCAAGTGCGTGCCATTTGGGACACATTTTCCACGCTACTCGAGATAAAGGGGAGATTTGTTCCCAAGCTGGGGGCAGTGAATTGGAAGTCAAAGACAAAAATAAAGACCCGTTGAGTCAAACCTCTCTTTGAATCACACATCTTAAGGGGCGGTTACGACTATTTCTTCTCATTGCCCTAGTCCCCTCCTGTACAGAGCACGGTGTCTTGATTGAACAGAGTTAAGAAGGGTTCTCAAAACCGTGTGCACAGGGCTGAAAGGGGCTCCCTCGCCCCCATGCCCACCCCCGAGGCCGCTGGCCGCTCTGCTCGGCCCCTGCATGCCTCCCCTCCCTGCCCAAGATCCCCCAGCTGGGCCTCGCTCGGCTGCAGTGTCCTAGGGGTTCCCGTCCACCCACCTGTGACCTCCCACTGTCTGTGTGATTTGGGCCGCTCAGAAAATCCAGGAGCTGGAGGCCACGCTGTACGACGCGCTGCAGCAGGAGCCGGGGCGGCGGGCCAGCGAGGCGCTGAGCGAGGGCCAGCGGGAGGACCTGCAGGCCGCCGTGGAGAAGCTGCGCAGGCAAATCCTGCGGCAGAGCCGGGAGTTTGACAGCCAGATCCTGCGGGAGCGCATGGAGTTGCTGCAGCAGGCCCAGCAGGTAGGGGCAGGGGCCCGGCTGGGCGCCACTGGCCACCACTGGCCACCATCCCCGCTCCTCCACCCCTCCTGTCCCCTGTCGGCACACTGACACCTCTGATGGACACGGTCGATGGAGAGCTAGCAGGAAATCAAGTTTCCGTGAAGCAGGGAGGTCTTCCCGTGGACGCCCTCATAGCCCACAGGTGAATCCTCAGTGACGGGGAGACGCGGGGCTCTCGGGCCCACTATACCGCCAACTGTTTCTAATCACACACTTAAACAACACAGTCCCCGGCCCAGCTAAGTGGTAACACAAACCAAAGCAAGGCGTCCCCTCTTCCTCCAGCATTTGTGTTCTGTTTAAACTCAGGTTCTTGTAACCAGGAGGCGCGGGCTGGACGGTTTGCTTTGGGGCTGATCTTGTGATGACGGCTACTTTGAGGACTGGACCTGTAGGCTGTATTAGTTGTTACCTCTGTATTCCTAAATGTGTTTGGGGTCCTGTGCGAACGTCATGTGCTGCCCAGCGCACGGGGACCAGCTTCCCAGGACTCGTGAGGGGGACAAAGGTGAGGATGCAGCAGTAGCTCTGGCATTCATTGGGCACGCACTGTTTTAGATCCTTTACCTCACGGCACTCCTGCAGGTGGGATGATTATGTCCATTTTCCTGGTGAGAAAACTGAGGCTCAGGAAGGTTTACTCACGTGCCTTAAGGTCACACAGCTCATAAGGAATCCTGTCTGTGAGGAAGGATCTAGATAACCAGTGGGGGTCGGTGTCACAGAAGGAGAGAGACAGAGACAGAGAATTGGAAGAAGGAGCAGGTAGAGAGCTGTGTCCGAAGCAGCAGAAGCCCCCATTAGGACTGAGAAGCAAAGATCCCTGGTGGGTTTGGAAGGGGTGTGGGGGGCACAGCCGACTGCATTCGGTTGAGGACTGAAAGGGCCGTGATGAAGGGGGAAAGGGTAACTGGAGGTTATGACGGCAAACTCTTCATTACACACTGGATTTGGGTGAAAGGACTCCGGGCATCCCCCACGACCCGCCACCTGGGCTCCCGCACTGCCCCATCTGTGCCAGTGTGATCTGCTCGCCAGCTCCTGAGTGACCTGGCTCTGATGGGCATAGCTCCTGAGCTGGTATGATGTCTGGCACATGCTAGGAATGCTGGGGACACCAGGAGGGAGAGGATGGAGATGGAGGGGAGAGAAGGGAAAAGCATGGAGGGGGTGTGACAAGGGCACTGTCACTGAACCATCTCTGTTATGGTCACATCGCTAGTGAAAAGTCCCCTGAGGTGGCCACACCCCAGCGGGACAGATCCCGAGCATCTAGCGTGACTGGGGCTCTTCAGTCGGTGCACACAAAGTGCTGGGGGTATGGGGAGGTTCCTTCCCAGGGCAAGCTGTGAAGGTCCCGATGGAGGGCCCAGCTGAGCCAGGTTTTGAAGGTAAATAGGAAGAAGCCAGGTGGCCATTGGGGGAGCAGTGTTTCAGGCAGCAGCAGAGCAGGGGTGGTCAGCTGGAGTAGCAGTGGCTTAAAAAACAGACCCTGGGACAAGACAGCCTGGCTTTGAACCCTGTTTTCCCACTTATTGGCTGTGTGGCTTTGGACAAGTGACTTAACCTCTCTGGGTCTCACTTTCCTGAGATGGTAATAATGCCTACTCACTGGGATGCTGTAAGGTTTAAGTGAACTATTACATGGAAAGTGCTCTCAGTAAGTGTAGGCAGCGTTATTATTGCCAAGTGTAGGCTGTGAGTAGGTGTAGCAGGACCAGGGCCAGACCAGGCTAAGAGCTGGATGCTGGATTAGCTAACGCCCAGCACTGGGTGTCGTTTGCAGGACTTGCCAACTGAGTGTGAATGAAGGGGTTGATTTCACGTTCAGCAAATCCAGCTCAAAGCAGAGCATTTGTGTATTTGAACCAAAAAGTCATTACCCACCTGAGGATCCAGATCTCACGAAGGTGCTGGTTATAGTCTAAGTCCAGAAAGTGTGATGGGTGGGCCAGTGAGCACACCCTAAACACAAAGGGCAATGCCACATGTGGCCGTGACTCCCTGAAAAGCACCATGTCCCACATACTAAGAGAAAAAGGGACTCAGGTGATTTAAAAAAAAAACAGCAGAAAGCAAGCCATGCTGGCTGTGTGGTCGATTGAGGACTAGTCTCCCTTAAAGAAGAAAATCATTTAAAATACAAGTGTTTTGGAGTGTTTGTGTAAGATCGTATGGGACCAATCACTTCCTTTTACATTTCTCTTGACCTACCTAGTAAACTGCATGTACCTAAGAATAGGGAAAGTTGACTAAGAGCTTGACCCAGGGCTGGGAGCTGCTTTTCCTTTATCTCTGGAACATTTTCAAATCAGTTGAGAATTCTGCTGAGGGTAAATGGTAGATACCCTTCCTCCCACCGAAAATGCCCTCACTCTCATTAATATACACTGATAGGCGTCTGTCAGCCAATACCAATGACAGATGATATATCACTCTGAGGCATTAGTGAGGTAGGACATGCAAATCAGTTAGTGAGTGCCTGGTGCCTGGGAGGTGTCTAGTAAAAGGAAGACTCTCTTTATATAATTACAAACGTGGATGTTGACACCCGAGGCCGCGTTGTGTTCTGTCCACCCTGGCTACTCAAAGTGTGGTCCATGGAGCATCTCCTGGGAGCTCTTAGAATGCAGACTCTCAGGGCCCACCCCAGACCTACTGAATAGGATTCTGTGTCTACAAGATTCCCAGGAGATTTCTGTGCAAGTTAAGTTGTTAAATGCTAGTTAGTCTGAGAGATACATGGCTGTGAGTTAGAGAGGGGTGTAAGTGTCTGTATTAGTTTACTTGGGCTGCCATAACAAAATACTACAGACTGCATGGCTTAAACAACAGAGGCTAGATGTCCAAAATCAAGGCCTGGCTGATTGGGTTGCTGGTGAAGGCTCTTTTCCTGGTTTGCAGACGGCCACCTTCTCTCTGTGACCCCCACATGGCAAGGGGGATGTGGGGAGGGGCAGATTGGGGCAAAGATGGGAGGGAGAGAGATTGTCCTTTTGTTATAACACCACCAATCCTACCAGATTAAGGTCCCACCTATGACCTTATTAGGGCTTCAACATAAGAATTTAGAGGGGTCACAATTCAGTCCGTAGCAGGTTTCCCGTTACATTTTTGGCTTTGTAAGGAAATGAGTTCTCATGCCTTCTTCCCTGACTCAACTCAGGTGAGCCCCTCCTCCATCACATCATGCCACAGCATCCAGGGGAAAAGGTTCCACCTCCTCCCTTCTCTGGGCTCAGCTCCGGAACTGTCAGCAAGGCAACGCCCTCCTGGCCTCCTGTTCGTTCTTCGTGGGTGGTTCGGAGCAGCTCTAGCTCCAGGCTTTGTCTTAAGGGTCCTGTGTCACCCTGTAGGCAGAAATGCTTGGCCAAACTCTCCCAGTGTGGCACAGATGTAACCGATGATGCCATGACGTTCACAGATTCTTGCTCCCCGCTCTCCCAGCCCAGCATCACACGTGTAATAGCAGCAGGAAGCAGGAGCCCCAGCCAGCATCTCGGTGCCTTTGCAAAAGATGCTCGGAGTTCAGAGTACATCTGTTTTACTGGGTGTTTCCTTTAAAGGAATGGGCTGGATTTGGTTCATCCAGGTGATGCCTGGGTAGAGAGACTTTCCTTACAACAAGCCCCATGACAGCATGATGCTGGGGACAGAGAGACCCTCCTGTCTCGAGCTTTCATTCAACAGCGTATCACTGGGCACCAATTATGTGCTGGGCACAGGTCTGGCCGCTGGAGATGGAGCAGTGGGCAAAGTTCCTGCTTTCCTGGGGGGTGTCTTTCCATATCTCACTGGGGGGAAACAGGCAGCATGCGTGTAGATATCAGAAACGGTGAGACTTGAGGCTAAAATGATGTGAGAGGTGAGCCATTCAGCTATTTGAAGAGAGAACAGCAAGTACAAAGGCCCTGAGGTGGGAACAGGCTTATTATGCTGGAGAAAATGTTTACATTGTTCATCAGCTGTAGTTTTCAAAAGCAGTTCCCACCACATACAGGATTTTTAAAAGAGACCATCAACCCGAAACAATAGTTGTAATGAGCATTGTGAAAACCCCAGTTTGTAGAGTATCACATGACTTGTACAACTCTTGGCTATCTAAGTGTTAGACCCAGTTTAATGGATGGGAAACAGAGGCCCAGGGGCCAAAACAACTTGATTAAGGCCAACCCGCCTTTAGGAAGCAGTGGCCATTCCACTAGGGGCCAGTTCTGAGTTCACGTCATACTAATTCCCTGAGGTTTGCTACTTGTTTTTGGCGAGTGTTTGTCCTGAATTCGATAGAGTCTCCAGAAATCTGGCATTAAAAAAAATAATAATTTTGAAGAAGCTACATTTCCAGTGGGAGAAGGGCGTTAGGAGCCTGAGAATTTCAAACGTGCATCCAGTGATTTATTTTCCCTCCAGGAACATAAAAAACAGCATGTTAAAGCTACAAATGGAGAGCTACAATGTGGCATTAGTAGCACAGGGTCTTGGGTCAGACAGGTCTGGATTCAAATCCCCCCGGCCCCGCCCAGCGTGACCTGAGACAAGGTACTTCAGCTCTGTGAGCCTCGGGTGGGTGTCCCCATCTGCAGAATGGGGACACTGCCAGCACACATCTCAAGGGTTGAGGTCAATGGAGAATTTCTGTGAAGCGTTTGGAAGAGAACCCACCATGAATTAAGCCCTGGACGGGTGTCAGCTCCTACCCGCTGCCCTGGGCCTTTCCCACCCAGCCTGGCCTCCACTGCACGTTCTGTCACTCACAGTAACCAGACCCCTGCTGGGGTCCCCAGCACACGCTGATCAGGCAAGTGTGGTCCAGGCTGTGCTCCAGGACTGGGAAGAGGGAGAATGAGATGCCCTTGGCCTTGTGGAGCTCACACCTGGTATAGTGAACACAGAGGCAGGCCCTGGGCAGGGGGTGGCCGTGACGGGGGTTGGGGGGTGCTGGGAGCCAGGGAGAGACCTGCTGGTGGGGGGACCTGAGGGTAGGAAGGAATGGGCCCTGCCCAAAACCCCCCAAGTCTTCCCTTCATTCTCGGAAGAAGATCCCAGGTGCGTGCGCTCTGGCCCCGTGTCACCCCAGCCCTTGTGCCCAAATCCAGCCTTGCATCTGCTGTCCCCCTGCTGGGGACACATTCCTCAAATGTCACCCGAGAGCGGCTGCCCCATGGCCTTGCTTAACCAGCTGCTCCCCTGATTGACTTTTCTTCCTGTCACTTCTCACTACCTGGTCTTTGCTGACTGACTGTCTCCCCAGGAGGCTCTGAGGGCAGGGGAGCTGCCGTGTCCCAGTGCCCAGAACAATGCTGAGTGCAAGCACGGCACAGAGGCACAACACAGCACGCACAACACACAGCACACACAACACAACACAGCACACACACACAACACGGCACAGCACACACAATGCACAACACAATACATATAACACACACAGCACAGCACAGCACACAAAACACGGCACAGCACACACAATGCACAACACAGTACATATAACACACAGCACACACAACACAACACAGCACACACACACAACACGGCACAGCACACACAATGCACAACACAATACATATAACACACACAGCACAGCACAGCACACAAAACACGGCACAGCACACACAATGCACAACACAGTACATATAACACACAACACACACAACACAGCATACGCAGCACAACACAGCACAGCACACACAATGCACAACACAATACATATAACACACAGCACACACAGCACACACAACACAGCATACACAACACAGCACAGCACACACACACAACACGGCACAGCCCACACAATGCACAACACAGTACATATAACACACAGCACACACAACACAACACAGCACAGCACACACAATGGACAACACAGTACATATAACACACACAACACAACACACACAACACAGCATGCACACAACACGGCACAGCACACACAATGCACAACACAGTACATATAACACACAGCACACACAGCACAGCATACGCAGCACAACACAGCACAGCACACACAATGCACAACACAATACATATAACACACAACTCACAGCACACACAACACAGCATACACAACACAACACAGCACACACACACAACACGGCACAGCACACACAATGCACAACACAGTACATATAACACACAGCACACACAGCACAGCATACGCAGCACAACACAGCACAGCACACACAATGGACAACACAGTACATATAACACACACAACACAACACACACAACACAGCATACACAACACAACACAGCACAGCACACACAACACGGCACAGCACACACAATGCACAACACAGTACATATAACACACAACACACACAACACAACACAGCACAGCACACACAACACGGCACAGCACACACAATGCACAACACAGTACATATAACACACAGCACACACAGCACAGCATACGCAGCACAACACAGCACAGCACACACAATGCACAACACAATACATATAACACACAACTCACAGCACACACAACACAGCATACACAACACAACACAGCACACACACAACACGGCACAGCACACACAATGCACAACACAGTACATATAACACACAACACACACAACACAACACAGCACAGCACACACAATGGACAACACAGTACATATAACACACACAACACAACACACACAACACAGCACGCACACACAACACGGCACAGCACACACAATGCACAACACAGTACATATAACACACAGCACACACAGCACAGCATACGCAGCACAACACAGCACAGCACACACAATGCACAACACAATACATATAACACACAACTCACAGCACACACAACACAGCATACACAACACAACACAGCACACACACAACACGGCACAGCACACACAATGCACAACACAGTACATATAACACACAGCACACACAGCACACACAACACAACACAGCACAGCACACACAACACGGCACAGCACACACAATGCACAACACAATACATATAACACACAACACACACAACACAACACAGCACAGCACACACAATGCACAACACAGTACATATAACACACACAACACAACACAGCACGCACATACAACACGGCACAGCACACACAATGCACAACATGATACATACAACACAACACAGCACAGCACACACAATGCACAACACAATACATATAACACACAACCCACAGCACACACAACACAACACAGCACAGCACTGCCAGGCATTCTGGCATCTGACCCGGCCTGGAGCACCAGCTGCCTGCGTTGATGGGAAGAATGCGTCCCAGTTTGCCCTGGATGGCCCCTGTCCGCTTTTCCTGCATTTGGCCCATGGGATGCAGTGATGTGACGTCATCAGCCTGGCCCCAGTGGGCATTTCAGTTTTCAAGCCCTATTAAGTAAGGGGAAAAGTGGGTGCAGGAAAAAAAATCAATCAGCCCATGGTACCTTTCCCAACAGAACGATTCTGCACGTTTGCAAAATGTTCTCCCGGTGTGAAGATTGGAGTCGATCCACTCATAAACTTGCTTTGTCCTCTCCCTCCCCAGGCTTTATTCCTCAGCACCAGCTGGCCTGCACCACAGATATCTGCTGGGACCACAAGCAATTGCAGTACCACCCTCACCCCTCACTGCCCCTCCCTGCCAATCCATCCACTGCACCGCAGAAGCCTGCCTAACACAGCGTAGCACCACCCCTCCCCAAAGACCCTCCCTGGCTCCGCCATGCCCAGAAGATGAAGTCCGGGTTGCTTAGCCTCACGCCCTGAGCCCCCTGGGCCCTGTGCTCACCTCTACAAATGCACTGGCTGCCTCTCTCACGACCTTCTCCTGCTCCATGTCACACCATTTTCATTTGCAATTTTTCTAACATCTACATACCAGGCTCTGTTCTAGGTGCTGGGGATACAGCACTTGCTCTCATGAAGCTTATATTCCAGTGCAGGGAGACAGATCAGTGATGGCACATAGAAGGGGCTCCATAAATGTTGGTTCACTGATGGTCATACCAACCCTCTGAGTGGGAACCATTGATGCAGTTTCACAGGTGAGGTGAGTTCTCAGAGAGGGTAAGCAACTTGCCCAAGGTCACACAGCCAGGAAGTAGCAGAGCTGGAATGTGAACCCATGTCATAAGATGACAAAGCTCTTAAGCACTGCCCCTTCCAGCCTCCCATGACTGGATGGGAGACTGACCCTAGTTATTAAAAAAATTCAGGAAAGACTAGAATGAGAATCAGCTTCTCAGGCTGAGTTTTTTTAAATAAAAATATTTATTTACTTTTTTTTCACTTAATCTTTTAAAAAAAATTTATATTGGGGCATAGTTGATTTACAATGTTGTATTAGTTTCAGGTGTACAGCAAAGTGATTCAGTTATACATATGCATATATCCATTTTTTTCAGATTCTTTTCCCATATAGGTTATTACAGAATATTGAGTAGAGTTCCCTGTGCTATACAGTAGATCCTTGTTGATGATCTATTACATATATATTAGAGTGTATATGTTAATCCCAAACTCCTAATTTATCCCTCCCCCCCCCCCATCTTTCCCTTTTGGTAACCGTAAGTTTGTTTTCAAAGTCTGTGGATCTGTTTCTCTTTTGTAAATAAGTGCAAAAAATGAGCAGAAGATCTAAATAGACATTTCTCCAAAGAAGACATACAGATGGTCAAAAAGCACGTGAAAAGATGCTTAACGTCACTAATTATTAGAGAAATGCAAATCAAAACTACAATGAGGTATCACCTCACACTGGTCAGTATGGCCATCATTAAAAAGTCTACAAACAATAAATGCTGGAGAGGGTGTGGAGAAAAGGGAGCCCTCCTGCACTGTTAGTGGGAATGTAAATTGTACAGCCACTATGGAGAACTGTATGGAGGTTCCTCAAAAAAACTAAAAATAGAGCTACCATATGATCCAGCAATCCCACTCCTGGGCATAAATCCAGAGAAAACCATACTTTGAAAAGATACATGCACCCCAGTGTCTATTCACAGAAGCACTGTTTACAATAGCCAAGACATGGAAGCAACCTAAATGTCCATCAACTGATGAATGGATAAAGAAGATGTGGTACATATGTACAATGGAATATTACTCAGCCATAAAAAGAATGAAATAATGCCATTTGCAGCAAGAAGGATGAACCTAGAGATTATCATACTAAGTCAGTCAGAGAAAAACAAGTATCATATGATATCACTTATATTTGGAATCTAAAAAAAATGACACAAATGGACTCAGGCTGATTTTTAAAGCCCAGAAGTTGTTCCTGGGAGATTTTTGCAAATCCTTCGAAAGCTGTAAAGCATTGTCCTCCCTCCACGTGGCATTGTGATTTGCAAGGCACTTTCCCCCAGGTCCCCATTTCACCCCCAGGGTTACAGGGTCACTGTGCAGTTATTACAGAAGAGGCGTTCCACACAGAGAGATTATTTGATTACATGACTCTCCAAAGTCCACCCTCTGGTAAATTTGGGGCCCGGGATCCAAGCAAGGGTCTAGCCGAGTTCTGTGGTCATTCACAGATGCTCTCTGCCAGCCCGCCTTGCAAGGGGGTCTCTGGAGGGCAGTCACAGTCTCCCTCAGGTGGAAGAGAATTAGAAACATACTGGGTTTCTCGTCCTTTATAGAGCACGTAGTCTCTGCCGACTTTGCTGTAAGTACTTTGCACAGATTCACTTGCTAGATCCTCAGATGTGGGCAGCACTATTACCCCCAATTCACAGATAAGGAAACCAAGGCCAGAGAGGCTGAACTACTTGCCCAAGGTCACATATCTGAGAGCAGAAGTATTTTTCATCTCTCTTCCGTGCCAATCCATCTTCTGTTTTGCTGCCAGTGTGATCTTTCGAGAATCAAAATCTCATTATTTCCTTATTTGAAATCCTTCATGAGTTCTCCGTGACACCCCCAAATCTGCAAGTTCTTCATCGGGACATTCCAGACCCTCTGAGCTCTGCCCCCCCTGCACTCCCAGCTCCCTGCACACACACACAACATGCCTTCTGCCTGGAGTTCCCTTCCCTCTTTGGCATCTGGAAAACCACAGTGGGCTGGGTTTTGTGTTTCCTCTGGACCCCCCAGCCCACACTTCAACTCCTTACACCCCTCACTTCTGCTCAAGTGTGATCTTCCCTGAGCATCCATATGAAATAGCACCCCATTCCTTCCTTACCCCTGCTCGACTTTCTCCATGACATCTGTATTCATCCAGGGCACCATCTATGTATTTGTGTAATACCATTGTCTGAACCTGATGGGACCACAAACTCGAGGCCCCCGGCATGTTGAGCCATATTTGCCGAGTGGGTGAATGTGCCCACAGTGGTGGTTCTCAGAGTGGGGTCCCCCGACCAGCAGCGACCGCATCACCTGGGGACCTGTGGGGAATACAGCTTCTCAGGTCCCGCCCTGAACTGCTGAGTCAGAAACTCTGGGGAAGGGCTCCTGGGATCCGCAGGGCCTCCAGGTGATGCTGATCTGAGTTTGAGAATCTGGACAGAAGGCTTCTCCGGACTGATTCTTAATTCGGGCTGACCTGAGTCGCCACCCTTCAGCCGGCCAGCGTTCTCCAGAGGAGTGAGGTCTCCACGTACATTCAGGACTGGCAAGGCTGTAGCCAGTTAAGCAGCTGTCCAGGGGTATCAGCCCTTGAGGGGTATTGAAGTGCTACTGGACACATGACAATCTGGAAAAGGTTGTACTTGCCAGACCCCCTGGGTGGGATGCTGTGTGGAACTGGGAGGAACAGACTGATAAACCACCGAGGCTTGGTGTGCACCCCTAGGGGCATTCGGCAGGCGCAGAGCCAGGTAGGTGACCAACCGTCCCTGTTTCCCCGGGACTGATGAGTTTCTCAGGACTCTGGACTTTCAGTGCTAAAACCAGGAAAGTCCCAGGCAAATGGGGACAGTTTGTCATCCTAAAACCTAGCACTACGTGGGCTTCTAAGAATCTGAGTGGATGCTACAGCCATGCCTACCACTGGCACTCATCTCTGCACCAGCTCTGAGGCTCCAGCTAAATAAATCTTGGACAAGTCATTTGGTGCTGCTTCAAATCCATGGTCTTTATTAACCTGCCCAAGGCACCTCCGTGTCTTGGTCAATCTTGATGTTTATGTTTTTAAAAGAGTACACGTTGTATAATTCCATTACGATGCATTTCAAGAACAGGCAAAATCAACTTTTAGTGACAGAGGTCAGAATAGAGTCCCATGGGGGCCTGAGGGAGCCTCCTGGGTGCTGGAGAAGCCCTCAGTCTTGATTCAGGGGGTGGAGAGACAGGCCTGCACACGTATAAAAGTTAGTCGAGCTGCCCACTTATTATTTGTATGTGTCACTGCTTATACGCCACACCACGATAAACAACGAAGAGTAAGGTTTGAACCTGGAAATTTTACTTTTTCTGATACAGAACTTAATGTGTTGCAGAGAATCCGAGAATTGGAGGATAAACTGGAGGTCCAGAAGCGACATCTGAAAGAGCTGGAGGAAAAGGTGAGTGGTGTGAGCTCAGACCATGCCCTGGGCTTCTCTCCATGAGTCGTTCACATGGAATATTCTCTTCTCCTGTCAGTTTCATGAAACCCAAGGAATGGGCTCTGTCTCCAGCCCTCCCTTTTCTGCCCATGTCCCCCAAACTGGCAGTCCAAGAAATAGGTAGCCCCATCAAGTACTTTTCTAGGGAAGAAAAGCGCAGTCCGGGGGCTTCCCTGGTGGCGCAGTGGTTGAGGGTCTGCCTGCCGATGCAGGGGGCGGGTTCGTGCCCCGGTCCGGGAAGATCCCACGTGCCGCTGAGCGGCTGGGCCCGTGAGCCATGGCCACTGAGCCTGCGCGTCCGGAGCCTGTGCTCCACAATGGGAGATGCCACAACAGTGAGAGGCCCACGTACCGCAAAAAAAAAAAAAAAACAAAAGAAAAAAAAGAAAAGTACAGTCTGGGATCAACTTTGTGTGAGGGAGGAGGAGGGTGTCTATTTTTTTTTCCACCAAAGACCTTCAGGTGAACCCCTCTGACATCTGTGAGCCGTAAACCAGCCACAGACATTGGACTTATTCACCTTGAACGATATATATGCCAAAAACCAGTGAGCATTCTTAGAAGTCTCCTCCCTCCAGCGGGAAGTATGGCTGACACCCAGCCCCATTGTCTCTCTATGGCTATCACCATTTTAAGGGTGAGAACGCTGAGCCTGAGAAAGATTCAGACACTTGTCCATGATCCCACAGCTGGAGAGGGATACCCGGGGTCTCCAGGGATGTCACACCAGTGCCCCCGCCACACGTTGTTGGTCCAGATGGACAAATGAGTCCACACATGTGGCATCTTTGTCAGGGCACTTACCACTTCCTGTCCATCCACTAGCTCTTATTCATCTCTTTATCCAAGACAGTTCTTGCCACAGAATAGGGCATCATCAAATGTTTGCAGAATGAGTAATAGATGAGTAGAGAGAAAACCTAAAACTGCACGTTTTATATCGCAGAGGTATGCTCACATGTGGGAACAGGTGAAGGGCTCTGACCCCATTGGGGTGGTCCTCTGGGGACAACGTGCCTCAGGAAGCTTGAAGGGTGATGTGCCGTTACCCCGGGGAAGCAGATGGAGAAAGGGCATTTCTGGGCTTCAGGTATCTGAGGCTGGCCTTTGGAGAGAGGAAGCCGTCTCATTCCATGGACAGAGTGAGGCCAAAGTCACGAAAGCCACCAGAGAGCAGATTCAGGGCTATCTACAAATGGGATGACAGCCCACTCTGTCTAGAGGGAATCAAATACAATGGCCCAAAGAGACAGACCAGCTCTTCAGATGGTACACCAGCTTTCTCTCCTGGGAGTCAGCTATTACACGGGTTAATTCACCTTCCTGGCATCTTCCCATCTGCACCTGGAGCCCTGGGGCACAACCAGCAGCGGGGCGGCAGAGGCTCGTGGCTGGAGGATTTGGGCCAGTTCTCCTGTTGGCGCCCTGGAAATCCCATGCAAATTCGGTTTAAGCAGCTTCCTAGAGTCCCCATCTGCTGCATGCCATCCCCCCTCCCCAGCTTCCAAGGTTATTTTGAGGAGCTGAGGGGATCTCAAGGATACTTCAAGGATTTCCCCGCGGGCACTACTGGGCTGGGCTGGTCGAAAAATAACTCCAGCCACCATGGTCAGTGGTCAGGAACTCTGTCCCTGCCATACTCCACAGGCTGGTCTTGGCAAGGACCTCCCCTACCCCGGGCCTCAGTTTCCTCATGTAGAATATGAAGAGCTAGGTGATTCTAAATGCCCCTTCTAGCTCTAACTTCCAATGATTCTAAATTTTGTTTAAAATTTGGTGGCTGTCTGTTTGGATTTTCATTTTTTCAATAACAATTTAGGGGAGCTATTACCTTGATTTGGAAAAAAATAATGAATTCTTTTCAAAAGCCCTGGATAATGTCCAGACATGTTTCACCTAATCACCAGCAATTCTTTTTGAATAAAGCAAGTAATAAATAAACTAAGGGAAAAAACTCTACTCTCAAACTGACCTGTATAATTTTTCATTCCCTTAAAGCCATTTTTTTTCTGCAAATTTTTTCTTTTTAAAGTAGACTAATCAAACGGCACAAAAGATTTTAAACAGTGGAATCTCTTGGGAGAGTGGGCCCTGGCAGGGATGGTATAGGGGCCGGTCCGCAGGTCGGACTGGATGACCTGTGACCTGGGTGGAATCTTCCTTGATCCTTGTACGCATGTCATGCCTAGTCTTTGGTGGGACCATCAGCTATGACTACTGGAGAGGTCTTCCTCTATATATACTGTCCTGCCAGGTTCTTCAAGAAAGTCACACCTCTGCACCAAAAAGCCCTGGTCCATGGTGTACATCTCCCCTGTCTAAATTAGCCAGATATTTGGGGACTGTGTAGGGACAACCCACCCTGGGTGACACATCCCACAGGATGGGTTTCTCAGGTGAAATCCGCTCCTAAAGCCCACTGACTTCCTGTTTCTCTTTCCAAACCCAACCCCAGTGGCGTAGTTCTTGTGAAATGCTGTCATTGAGTTCCATACTACATATCTTACATCTTTTTTTCTTTTCTTTTTTTCCCCCTCATTTTCTTTTGGTCTTATTTTATAGTTTTTGTTCCTTTTTTTGTTTTTCTCACTAGCATTCATTCTGTGGCCTTGATGACGTCAGTGAGCCAGGAACTCGGGTTGGTATCCTTTCATTTTCACTGATAAAAATGATTTTTCTAAAAAAGGAGATTTCCTCCCAGCTCTGACTGTAACATTCCTTTAGGTGCTATGGAAGGTGGCCTTGTGGTAGATTGCTCCTGGTCAGGCTCACTGGCCCCGGGGCATCCGGGGGTCACTGGCGAGTTCCACCGCTGAGAGGAAGATCAGGGAGCTCTCTGTGAATAAGATTGGACAATGGGGACCTGGTTGTCCCCCTGTTGTATTTTATCTTGAAAAGGCGGTTGTGGCTTTTCCCAAAGGTTCTTTCTATTTTGGCTTTGGTTTTGGGTGCTCTCTATTGCCTGTGGGACACTAAATTCACCGTAGGGTCCAGACCAGGGTGGGCTTCTGGGATCAGGGGTCTGCAGGAGTAGCAGGCTGATGGGCAAGTCCATGACCCGCATACAAAATGCCCAGGAAGCCTGTGTAAAGAGCCCACGCTCCTTGCCTCTCCCCCACCACCTGCCCTGGACCCCAGGCCTGGTTTTGATGCCATCCCGGCAGCTGGTCCTTCTCTGGATCATTGGACCCTGCGTGTCTCATCCTGAGTTCCTTCTTGGGCACCCAGGCCTCCCCCATTCTCCCTGTTCTGAGTGCCCACCATGGACTGGGGTCTGCCAGGGCCCCTGGAGTCTAGAATTCTGCTGCTGAGTTCAGCCCAGGTGAGGGCCCTGTGAATTCTGAGGATGCCCACAGCCTACTAGCCGCCTGGACCCCCAGGCTGAGCTCTGACACTTGTCCCTGCCTGATGTCCTTGTGGGCTCTTCCTTGGATCCTCTGTGCCCTGGTCCTAGGACAGCGCTTGGCACGTGGTTGATGCTCATTCCGTGCTTGTACAGCAAATAAAGGAATGATCCCAGGTCTGATCAGACTGGGAGTGGGGGTTGCCGTAGTGGGTTGGGGGTGGGTGCTGGGAGACAGGCCATCTGAACCCTATTTCCTCACTCCCTGGATTGTCGGGGAAGGTCCCTCAGTGGGCTCAGCTAAAGAGTTCAGGACAGTGATGGGAACAGGTGAGGGCAGATAAGCCAGGGGCTTCCCCAGCCATTCTCCCCCTTGGTTCTTGTGTCATGTCAAATTATTTTTTAATTTTCCAGGATAGAAAAAGAGCTTATGGAATAAACTGAGTCCTATGGCAAACCCAACCCCACTCAAACCAAAATTCAACAGCAAAACAAGCTATTCCAAGCCCAGAAACTGAAACCAGAATTCACAGATACCACACGACAGCTTGAACGGGAGGCATTTAGGATCTATGGCTGGGTCCTGGCTGGGCCAAGCTGTAGGAGCTCTGCAAGGATGATGGGGAATTTGTCAAGCTCAGGGCCACATCCAAGTCCCCACTGTGGCACCTTCAAGAGCCCGAGGGGCAGAGACCTGAATACCAGGAAACTAAGTGCAATTACTAGAAATGGATTGACTGGAGAGCCACTGCACTGTCTGGGGACAGACTGCATCCTTGTCCCTGCACAGCATGCCTCCCCTAGCTGTGGTGTGTGTGCCCGGCTAGACACTGACTGTGTACATATGTCTCCATGAACTGTGCCGTGTGAATCCTGGAGTCTATCAGCCAGAGTGACTTGCAAATGTCCCTGTGATCTGAACCCAAAGTCAAGCCCCAGCCAACAAAACCCTCCAGATCTGTGTGTAGCTGAATTCAGCAGCTGTTGGCCAGAGAGAGAGGACTGGAGCCTCGCCCACTGTGGACGGTGGACCCCAGGACCTCAGATTTACAAAGGGGAAGCCACAGGCTCCATCACCCTTGAGGGTGAAAGTCCCAGAGCTTGACTGCACCTGGGCCATTGTAGATCAAGGATTGAGAGGTGGACAGCATCCCCGCCTAGACCACACTCGGGCTGTCTCACATCTGGGTGGTAATTTGCAAGGGGCTGGCCAGGAAGAAATGCTGGGTTGTGGAGCGATCCCTGGAGCACCCGCGGGAAATGAGGCTCCTTCCGCAGTGGTCTGAGACCAGGTCCACTTTCTTACAACCTCAGCCATTCCTGATCCCAGGAGACCTGCCTCTGCACCACGCCTCCCAGGAGAACGATGGATTGGGTGGGGCTGCCGAGGAGGCCAGGACACCAGCTGGTGGAGGTCAAGCCCAGGAGCAAATCCTGGAGAAGAGAAGTTACTTTCGGATGTCGTTGCTGTTGTTATTCTAGGGTGAGCAGGTGGGTGGGGGAGCATCTCCAGGAAAAGGCACCTGCTCATATGACTGATCCCTCCCAAACTTTTGGAAGGAAGACGTTGGGAATCAAAGTAGATCAAGTGAAATGGAAGGTAGTGAATGTGAAGCAAAGGACAGCTGCATCTTGTTGAAAGGAGCAGCTGAAGGCAAGGATGGGTTGATCCCAAGGATGGAAAGATTCATTGCTCTGTGTTTGTTGGGCTGTAAGAGCAATCCTATAATTTCTGGTGAGAATAACCTTTGGAGAAAACTAAAATGACTGAAATGCAGGCTACCAAAGGAATCAAGGAGGGCAGGGAATCCAACAGAGGAGCTGAAAGTTCTCAGAAGGATAAACCCAAGGATGGAGAAGGACACGGAGCTCAGCACAGAAGGGGCACCCAACCAGATGGAGAGGGATACTCAAACCAAACCAAAGGATTAGGGGGCTCTAAGAAAACGCACACCCAAGATAGCTGAGAAGTGATCATTCTCTTTTGAAATCTAAACCCAAAGCACCACCGCAGCAGCCCCCATGACTTTCCCACATCTGATAACCAAAAGCAAATGAACTGATGTCTTTGCTTGAAAAAAGCAGGCATCTGAGAACTCCAGGCAGCAGTGGGAATGTGGAACCATGCAGCAACTGAAAATGAAAAGCACGTCTGCTTTCTCTGGGGCCAGAGAAACACAGAGAAGCCTTGCTTTGCTAACTTAGTAGCAGAAGTCTAGGAGGTGTGCAAGGTCTCTGGGAAGCTAGTCCCACAGCACAGAGTGTCCATCCCTCCCTGCTGCAGGAGTGTGGGCCTCATGCCCTACTGCCCCGCGCTTCTGTCTTCTCAGCTCTCCCACTCGGACAACAGGATGCCAATGGCAGTGGCTTTGAAGTCAGACCCATCCAGGTCCACTCCTAGACCAGCCACTCCCCTGCAGTGGACACCGGCAAAGTACTTGCCACTCAGAGTCTTAATTTCTTCATCTGTGGAATGGTGGGTGATAGTTCCCACACAGCACCTCACAAGAGGTCTTCTTTGGGCACAAGTAGACAGTTAGACCCAAAGACTCTCCGATACTGGCAGGACGGGCAGCATCTGATGCACCGCTGTGGAGGTCGTCCTCCAAGGAGACCATACGGCCCACAGGGGACCAGGGGCCAGTCTCTTTGACCCCCAGGAGACAGTTCAGGTGCGAGCGGGTGAGGCTCATACAGGCAGGTGCAGGGAGCCAACAACGAGTCGGCATTTCTTGTGATGGTCCCAGGCATTGCTTCCAAGGTTCCCTGCCAGGGACAGGCCCAGTCACAAGAGCCACAGGGGGCCTCCGAGTTCTGGCGGCCCACCAGGTGCGTACTCGTGTACCTCTGCACCCAGATGAGACACACAGCTCAGAGCTGCCGTTGTGCTTGTCGCCTAGTAATGCAACCGACCTTCTGCCCAGATGAGGTTTCCAGGTGGTAGAGCTACAGACGCAACGGAACCCAAGTCAGTTTCTCACACAGAAAGGAGAAGGGTTGGGTCCACCCTTTACCACCAGCCTCCTCACAGATCTACTTGGGGGGTGAAGGGAGAGCCCAGGTCAAGTTCCTGACACAGGGACGCCATGCTATGCCACTTAAATGTGCTGTTTCCCACTCCCCTCACATCTCACCCCTCCGCTCCCCTCACACCTCATACTTCATTCCTCCCCTCCCCTCACTCCCCCCGCCCCACCCCGCCATCATATCCCTCAGTCCTCTACAGGCAGTGGAAACCAGTGAGGGGCAGGGTAGAAAAGTTCAGGGGGCAGACCGTGCCCCGCCGCCACCGTCTGGCAGCGGTGTGGGCCCGGAGACCAGCCCTGCGGGTGACCAGCCATCCGCTTTGCTCAGGTCAGGACTTCCAGTTCTAAAATGGGGAAGTCCCGGGCACACTGGGCACTTTCCTCGCTGCACGTACTGAGTTGGAGTCGGGTGAAATGCAACAGGCGGGCGTGTGCGGGAGCTGAAGCTTCTAGAGTCTGCTCACCCTAGAGGTCCCAGGCGCACTGACTCGGTGCCCAGGGCCCTGTGGGCGGAGGGTGGGGCGGGGCTGGAGGGGGCGGGGGCGGGGGCGGGGGGAGGGTGGTGGCACCGCAGGTGCACTGCGCACGCGCAGGCCCTGGTCAGGGGCCCTGGTCACCTGGAGCTGGACTCTGCGATTTAGCGCCCACTCAGCACCTTTCTTGGTGAATTCATCATTCTCTCTCCTTCCATTGGCCAGCCCTCCTTCCCTCTTTCTGGATTCTCGCGTTCCGCAGGTGAGCCTCAGGGTCGGGTCTCCTGCTCTCCCCTCACCTTCCAGAACCTGCTTGTGAAGAGCTGATAAGCGGGAATCCCACCCGCCGCTTCCAGTACAGAAAAGCACATTTGTTTCTCTTTTCTCACATTTAACCAGGACCTGATAGAGGCCTGCCAAATTGGGGATCCCAACCAGCCGATTTGGGGTGCCCTCCAGGTTGTCTGAGAAGCCTTGGGGACTCCTGCAGATCCCGCACTGTGACCCTGGTTCCAGCTGAGGGGCAAAGCTGCCGGTCTCCAGAAGCCTGGCCTCCTCCCACCTCCCTCCCAACCCTCCTCCCGCCCCCTCCCCACCATCTCTCTGGGGCTGCCATTTCATCTGAAGTGGGGACCCCTGTGTCCTGCCCTCAGCCAAGCTCTGTGTCCTTCCTGTGGTCGCCGTCAGCCTTGGGGAACCTCACCCAGGCTGCGAATGATGCAGGGCCACGTCCTTACAGCAGTTCCATGGCCATCTGTCCCCTTTCCTCAGGTCTCCAGCCCTGAGAAGCCCGCAGGGGTGATAATGCACGGGCAAGCCGCCTCCCTGTCCTTCTCCCTCAGACACAGATGGTTCATTCCAAACGAAGCTTAGTCAGTCTTAGTCATTTATCCAAAAAAAGTCTGAAGACACTTCCCCAGGCAGAGGCCCTGGGGCTCAAATGCCCTTTACCTGTCCCGGCTGCACCTTTCCTCTAGGCTGCTTCCCTAAGAAAGGTCTACAATACCTGCTTCCTCCTCCTTGCAGGCCTGGCACATGATTTTTCAGGTGGTCACTTGGCCCCAGTCGGCTATCAATTAATCCTTCTGCTCGAGGATGCTCCTGGCAGCTAAGGTCCCTGCGGGCTCGCTGTGCCAGGCACAGCACCAGGCACTTGAGAGCTAAGTGACTCGTGCAACAGCAGGGAGGGGACTGCTGTTCATCTCATTTTGCAGGGAGCTGGGTTAAGTGCCCAAGATCTTGGCGCATAAGAGGCAGAGCTGGACACAGCCCAGGCAGGCGATCTGAACTACATGTTGCTTCTGCCTGTCACGCACCACCTGCACGCTGCATTCACTGTGTGCCCGGCGCTGTGCACTGCCTACCCTACAGCCACTAAGTTATGCCTAAACAGCTCTTGATATGGGTACTATTTTCACTACCCACGCCCACCTTTTATGAGAAGTTAAGTGATTTGTCCAAGATTCCATCCAAGAAGCACCGGAGATCTGAGTTGCCCCACTGCGCCCCCTCTTGGCCGATACCCCGCCCTGCTGCCTCTGACGGCTCCATGTCTATTGCAAGCCCCCTGCGCCACCCTACACAGCCACTTTTGAGGAAGTAGATTTTAATTTTTTTTCCTTTGCATTATGGCTTATTACAAGATACTGAATATAGTCCCCTATAGTCTATAATAGGACCTCGTTGGGTTTAAAAAAATCTTTTTCCCATTATGGTTGGGAAATACACTCTAAAACAAAATTTTCTCCTGACCGAGACAATCTCTTCACTAAGGTAGACAAGAAAGAAAACAATTTTATTATCGAAAGAGCATCAAACCAGAATGTGATGTGCATCACAGACCATCCGCTAAGAGATTTGCAAAGACAGAAAAGAATCTCACTTCTTGTTAGCCAAGGAGATACAGCCCAATTCGTACAGGTCCTTGGGATAAACGATAATTTGTTGTCACGTAAGAGAACTTGGCAGCACTATTTATTACATATAGGTCACCCTAAATCCACCTGGCCATCGGAGTGACCCTCTGTGTTTGTTCATTTGTTTCGTACAAAGAAAAGTGGAATTTCTCCTATCTCTATGACAGGAGGTGGTTTTGCAACTTGGAGCCGGGAGACCAGGAAGTTAGGCTCCGACCCTCCCACAGGAACTGGGAGACAGGCTTCTATTTTCCTTGGGTGTTTGCATGCCAAAGAGATGGCTCCCAGGATCTTCAGAAACACGTTCCTGGGTCAGAAAAGCAGCAAAGGGCCTATATAGCTTTTAAAAGAATCAACATATATTTCAAAGAGATGAAGAAAGAACGACAAGTTTTCTAAAGTAGGAGCTCTCAGAAAAGGGTGGGGGAAGTCTCTTCCATCATTTTTCACAAGGAGGATTAAGTCCTGTAGTTTAAATTTCTATTTGTTCCTGCACCACTCTGCATCAGGCCTATTTATTACACTCTTCCCTGGCCAGCTCCTTCCAGTTCTCGCCTCCTGCACCCCCCGCGGTACCGCATCCTCAGAGATCTGACCAGGACCCTCCTTGGCTCTAAACACTCCAGGGACCCCCTCACTTCCCACACAGAGATGCCATGTCCTGGAGTCCAAGGCCCACAGGGATATGGCTCCAAGTCACCTTCTGTCCTGGGTCCTCACTTCCCCCTTCAGGGTGTGCACTGGGCCAGCCAAACCCGACCACTCCCACTCCCTTCACCTGTCCTGACTCTGTCCTTGGGCTATGGTCCTGAGACTCCCTCCGCCTGGAGGAGCCTTCTTCCCACCTCTGTCATCTGCGATGGGTCATTCCTTGGCCACCTATACAGCCTCAGTCTCCTCCACAGCAGGGTGTGTTTCCTCCTGTTCGGGGTCTGGGTTCATCCCTTACCCCTTGAGTTTTGGAGTCAGACTTGGATTTGAATCCTGACTCTGCCACTGCCCATCTGTGGGGCCTGGCCAACTCCCCCAGCTTCCAGAGCCTCTGTTTCAGCATTTGTAAAATGGTTATGAAAATGCCCACCTCCTGGGGTTTCCAGGAGAATCGGACTAGGTAAGGTGAGATGATCCAGTGCAGTGCTAGTTTCCCTTCCCCTTCCCCTAGTAAACTCCAAGCCTGTGATAAATGTTTGCTGGACTCAGACAGGAGGTTTAGAACTTCATTTATTACGTGGTGAAAACTTGAGCCTCAGTGCTGAGAATTTATAACATTCTGATGGTCCTGCCTAGAAATCTTATTTTCGCTCTTTGTATACATTATTAAGTTTTTAATTCCAAGCGGCTTTTCTGCTTTGGGTGACTGCCGGCATGCTGGCTTGTAAAACGAGAGGCTTTCATTCATATTGTATGACATTTCTGCAGGTGAAACCCAAGTCCCCCACTCATAAATAATCCACCTGTTCTTGCCCTCCTCAAAGGGTATTTTCCTGCACAATCTGAAGGCACCACAGCCACCTTGAAATCTACAGAAAGTCCATGTTGCAGATTCACTTAATTGTATCAAGTCTTGGCCCATGAACTATGTCTGGGATGGAGCCGACAGCTAAAGGACGGACTGAAAAAAGTTTCAGCTATGTTGTCAGAGCCCCCAGCAGCGATGGGTTTGATATAATGAACGTCGACGTGAAGATCGACACGTCCTGGATCTTCCAGGATGTAGAGGAGACTGGTGAGGAGCCGGGATGTCTTCCAGAAGAAGCAGCTAGAAGCCCAGACGTGGACACGGGAACACTCAGGAAGCAACTGGAATCCTCAGAACAGAAGCTGTTGGTAGCTGTGGACAAGTACGTGATGTCAGAGTCTGGGCTGAGGAGCAGGTAAATATACCATTTGGACCTCTTCTTTGTGTATGTACGAATCCTGGGGCATCCTAATTGTGTCAGGATGGAGTGTCGAATCATTTCTGTGACTGAGGATGCAGGCAAAACAGTCAGTGTTCCATAACCCGCCACAGCAGTCCCTCCTTTCTGTCTTTCCCTTCCTCTGCTCTGTATCATAGGGGCTGAGCCTATTTCCCAGGCTCCCTCGCTCACTGGCTTCCATCTGGGTCCAGCCAATGGGAGACGCTGAAGGGAGGACGACGGGAGAAGCCAGGGTATTCTCCCCTTCTCTTCTGCTCTGGGTGACGTCTCTGACTATGGCTGCCATTCAGTCATGCTTTCGGCTTCCTCTGTGGTCCTGCTTCTGGGCCCCAGTATCACCACCTCCTCCCTGTCTACCCCTCCAGCCCCAGGGGCAGAAGTGGCTCCCAGCGGCTGCTAACCTCTGGGTTGCCTGTCATCTCTGTCTGGCCTTTCGTCTCTTCCATCCCTATGTTTGTTTGATTCTCGCTGCTGAACCTTCTGGTGTAGGCTCTATTTTCCTGATGGAACCGACATGGTGCAGAGGTGGGGCGTTTGAATCCAGGTCTTTCTCCAAAGCCCATGCTCTGTTTTGATCCCTAGGCCAGTAGAATGAGGTGGGGTCTTGCATACATATCAAAGGAGAAACCAGCATGGAAATGCAGTACGGTTATGGCTGGGGTCTGACAGGTTTACCAATATGCCAACAGCCAAGTATCTTAAATTTGTCCAACTTCACGCTTTTGGTGTGTTTCCCTTCATTTTAGTAAGGGCGAGTCAGTAAATGTGTATTTACATGATCTATACTTTTTCTCCCCCTTGTAAAACTTTTCACGTGAAAAAATTCACATATGAGAAAAATTATTCTGTCACCTTCAGTATCAGTCTATGTGATTGTCCACTCACTCATTCATCCATTTATTCATTCATTCCCTCATTCTACAACGTGCACTTAGCCCTCGGGAATCACATACTGTTTGTTGTATGAGTCTGCTGGGGCTGCCATAACAAAGCACCACAGACTGGGGGGCTTAAACTGGGGTCTTGAACAAAGCACCACAGACTGGGGGGCTTTATTTTCTCATAGCCCTGGTGGATGGAAGTAAAAGATCAAAGTGTGGACAAGGTTGTTTCCTTCTGAGACTTCTCTCCTTGGCTTGGTGATGTCTACCTTCTCTCTGTGTCTTCCTGTGGTCTTCCTTCTGTGCATGTCTGTGTCCTAATCTCCTCTTCTTATAAGGACACCAGTCATAGTGGATCAGGGCCCACCCTAATGACCTCATTTTAACTAAATTACCTCTTTAAAAACCCTATCTCCAAATACAGTCACATTCTGAGGTACTAGGGTTGGCTAACTTCAACATATGAATTTGGGAGGACATATTCAGCCCAAAACATGAGTTCTAGGGGTTGAGAGCTGGAAAGGCAGGGCCCCAGCCCTGGAGAGATAGAAGTATAGCTCACGCAAGGTTGTACATGGCAGTGAAAACCAGATGGTCACAAGGCCTGGGAAAGATGGGTGGGAAACCAGAGGAGACCCCTCTATGTGAGGGAGAGACAGGCAGCCTGGAGGCACCATGAGTGGCGGAGAGGAGGGGCCTCTGTGGCTGGGGCCTGGGGTGAAGCCATCCTGGAGGCGGTGTCCTGGACCCGCCTGTGGGGAAATGTGGGCTGTGTCCTCAGTTCTCTGAAGGTGGGACGCACCATCCTGTAGAAGCAGGGCTTCGGGAGAGGAGGCCCGATCTGCGGCAGGGGTTGGGAGAAAAAAGAGTTAAGGCTTACCAAGAGCCTGTGGTGCAGGGCACAGTGCTGACCTCCCCCCACCATGCCTCCATCTCTGCTCCCTTGAACCCTATGGCACATAGAGCGATATGATCCCCTTTTCCAGATGAGGAAACTGAGGCTCAGTGGATGAAATACATTACTCGGTGTCACGGAGAGCTGAAGCCAGGGTCTGAACGCACGACTGTGAATATAGATTTCAGGCTAATTTCACCATGGGTTTGCTCTAAGTAGGGGATAGTAAAAGACTGATAGTGTACATTGGATTTCACTTCAGTTAAAGAGTTAATGTTTAAAAGTATTTATGGCAAAACTAATGCAACCACGATGTTAGAAATTTGAGGATGAGAGCCCCACTCCCACCTCCGTAACACTATCATTGCTGCAAGTTCATTTACAGTCTAAATGCAACAAAATTAATAATAGCTGAACACGTTGAGTGTTTCCTCTGGGCTAGGCACTATTTACATGCTCGATGCATATTAGCAGACTTAATCCTTAAAAATCAATGACTAGAAATGAAGTAATAGCAATATCTTCAATTTCTAGATGGGGAAATTAAGGTGCTGGCTTAAGTAACTTCTCCGTGGTCACACACCCGGCTACATGGGGGCGCTGGGACCACCCAGGCAGCCTGCCCGATTTATCCTGGTGGATATTCCCTGATGGAGTCTCCCAGTTCCGTAGCACTCTTTGCAGCTCTACACTGTAATATATATATTTTTAACTTGTCATTAATCAGTGAAAAATGGTACTTCATTGTCTAGTTCCTGTTTATGTGTGTATATGTTTCCTATGGCTGCTAAAACAAATTACTGCAAACGTGCTGCCTTCAAACAGCACACATTCATTGCCTTTCAGCTCTGGAGGCAGAAGTCCTAAAGCAGTCTCACGGGGCTACAGTCACGGTGTCCGCAGGGCTGTGCTCTCTCCAGAGGCTGTAGGGGAAACCTGTGTCTGCCTTTTCCAGCATCTATAGCTGCATTCCTTGGCTTCTGGCCCCTCCCCGTCTTCAAGCCAGCAGGGTAGCATCTTGCTTCAGTGGTCACGTGGCCTCCCCTTCTGCCTCCCTCTCATGAGGACAGTCGTAACTGCGGTTAAGCCCACCCAGATAATCCAGGATAATCTCTCTGTCTCAAACTCCTTAACTGAATCACATCTGCAGTCTCTTTTGCATCTTAAGGTAACATTCATTAAGTTTCGGGAAGCAGGGCATGGATATATTTGGGGGCTGTTATTCAGCCTGCCACCATGAAAGTAGTCATTTTCTGCCTAGTTTGAGTATAGGGATAATACCAGAATTAAATATTGTCCCAGATTTAACGTTTCAGATTGGTCTCAAAAACTAAAAAGTTAAACTTTTCTTTTCCCATTCAGATATCACCACGTTTTATAATCAATCAGAAGGCACTCCACCCAAGCCTCTGACTGACGAATGTGCGGCCCCTCTGGTCCATTTTGGAAGGAACTTAATTTTAATCTACACAAGAGGGCCCCCTCCCTTCTGCCACTTTAGAGAGCCTCCCCCAGGGCCTCAAAACTAGAGCAGAAGAGGGGACTCTTGGCCCTATTATTAATAAGAGTGACTCACTTTATGTAATCTTCACAATAACCCTCTGAGCAAGGTGCAATTACCTGTTTTACGGATGAAGATACTGAGGGTCATAGTGGTGAATGAGCCCAGTTAAGGCCTCATGGCAGGTAAGTGGCAGAGCCAGGAGGCAAAGCTAAGTCCTCACCCAGGGAAGCAGAGTCTGTCCTGGATGAGCAGGTCACCTGGTGTGGAACTGGGTAAAGGAGTGAGGCTGTGCAGAGCTTGTCCATGTAGGCTGGGAATGCCCTTGCCACGTGTTTCACGGTCTTCTATTATAGAAGTAAGATTGGCACATTGAGGGGACTTGGATACTAGGTACGAGCAGGGGACAGACAAGTGAGTCTATGTAGCTCCTCTGCTCCTCATGGGACCACTAGGCAGATGTTCCTTCTGGCTTCCCTCCATTCACATGTGCTCCTCCTTTCTATGTAGCTGAGGTCAGGGTTCACTTCCAGCCTGGGTATTACTTCCCATATTGCACAACTTCAGCACTTTCTGAAGTGCTGAAGACTTCAGGTGGCTTAGCCATCCCTAACTGGTAGGTCATTTCCAACGTCTCACTTTTGTAATCCAGAGATTAATTTTTTAAACGGCAGAAACCTTTTTTCTGCATTTCAGTCATTTCCTTAGAAAAGATTTGCAATAATTTAGCTTAAATGGGAGGCAACAGAGCACAGGGTTAAAGCATGAGTTTGGGAGCCATGCAGCCTGAACTCTATAATGGCCTGTGACCTTGGGCAAGTTGCCCGGCCTCTCTGATCCTGTTTTCTCATGTGCGAAGTAGGGGGAAGGGAATCCACCTGTAAGGATTAATTGAGACAATGCAGATGTATGGTTCAGATGTTTGGTTCAGTCCTTTTTCATTGGTATGACCTGAACTGGGGATTACTGGTTTAGGGATGAGAACATTGTTGAGATTCCCAGTGCCTTACTATTCAAAAGAGGTCTCTGAAGTATCTTAGATCATCTTCAAAAAGATAGGTATGAATGTTTTACAAAATGTCATTTTGTCAGAATATCAAATTGGCCAAATAACAGAAGAAAAAAAGAAGATCCTGGTGTCTGTGAAAAGCTTAGGCCACACTTACCGCATCCTGAGTAAGCACCTTGCTGCTTCAATGCGCAGAATTCAGGAGCTGGAGCTGTCGGAGAGGAAACTCCTCCAGAAGGTGGACCAGCTGAGCGCCCTCGTGTTCCAGGAGAGAAGTGCCTCTCTCCGGGCCCAGGAGCAGCTGGAGGCGCTGCAGGGGGAGCTCGCCAGCCAGGTACCGAGTCCCTCCTCCTTCTTTCCAGTACTTGTTTCTTGTCCCAGCAGAGTCACCCCATAGGTTTGGATGTGGTAGCAGCTGCCCTTGAACATAGACAGTGGGGCGGGCCTGGAGAGCCTAGCCAGGAGGGGTAAGAGAGGTCCCAATTCTAACAGTGCAGGCAGGGGCCGCTGGACCTGGGCAAGGTCACGTGGCCTCCCTGGGCCTCGGCTGCCCCATCTGTAAAACGGGGCTCCCATCCTGTCCTGCCCGCCTCATAGGGCTCTGGCTGGGATCCACTGGGTGGCATGCGGGGGCTGTGCACTTGCTGGGAGCTCTGGCCAGAGGTTCCTTTCTGCGGACTTGGTGCCTGACAGGGGAGCCGGCTCTGGCCTAAGGACAAGGAGAGGACTGATGTGGGGTCTCTGCCCTCAGGAGCTGGCTTGCAGGCAGGGACACAGATGGGAAACAAGTAACTCCAACGCTGGATGCTGGGAGCCATGGAGAATGTGGTGTGTGGTGGGGAGACAGAGTTGGTGAGGCAAGAGGTCGCCCTGGCCAGGGTCGCCAGGGCCCTGGCATGATCCAAATTCTGCAGGCAAGGGGGAGCAGGACTTAGGGGGACCTTAGCAGGAGAGGCTCATAGTCAGGGTTTTGGGGGATATCACTCTAACTGCATGGGAGAGAGAGGTGGCAGGGGCAGGGGGCAAGTTAGAGCGCGATTGGAGGGGGAGTGGGTGGTTAAGAGGATAGGCTCTGGAAGCAGATGCCTGGAGCCAAACCCTGGCTCTGCTACTCATGAGCTGTGTGATCTAGGCCAAATGACTTAACCTCTCTGGACCTCAGTTTCCTCATCTGTGAAATGGGAATGATACAGTACCAACCCCGTTCAATTGTTGTGTGGGTAGAGGAAGGTAATACGTGTAAAACACTCACAACGGTAGGCATTTGGATAGCCCTAGCTGCCTTCGTAATTACTAGTCTTTACTGAAATATTCCAGCGGAGAGATGACGAAGGCTGGAGGGCAGAGACTTGGCAGGCAGAGACCCAGAGATCCCGAGAGGCATCCGGTTTCAGTAAATTCCTACTCACGGCGCAGCACAGCGACTGTTAAATTGCAGGTTGACGCCCGTAAGTGGGTTGTGAAATCAATTCCGTAACTCACAACCAGCATTTTAAAAATGGAGTTGAGTAGGAATTATGAAAGGGCATCACGTGTACGAAGGGGAGAGCCTGTTTCCTGAAACTTCTGTTTCAGTTGTCAACACGTGCATATGTATAACGGGGCATGTTCTTAAATGTATTTTTTACCATGGGAAGTAGTCCAGAATGTTTGAAAAACACCAGATTGATTAGCTTTCAACTGAAATAGAAGTGAAGCATGGAAAGCTAAGAAGTTCCATTAAATTGAAATTAGTCTCTGAGATGCCAGGGAGACATGCAAGTGCCACTTTTCCCCTTTGCATTGAACTTCAGATGCAGAAAGTTGAGTTCATCCTCCTTGGTTCACAGCACATCATCGTCAGGGTCCGAGAGTTTTTAACCCGAGGTATAGTAGTGTTATGTGGGATCCCACCATCAAGAATATAATCTCTCCGTGGAAAATCCTGTAATTAATACTTTTTGTCATGCCTTACATACATATAGGGTTTCCCAGGTGAATAGACACAGTCCTGTAATCACCAGAGGTTCCTAGTATGATGGGGAGACAGAGGATGAGGGTGACAAGCAAGGGAAATGCCATGAGAGAGCTCGGGGCACTGCAGGACCCGCAGTTATGTGGCCCACACACATTTCTTTATTGCATTCTCTTGTAATCTGGTTGCTCCGGGGAATGTCCTGTCACAAAACCGCATTTCCAGATGAAGGGCAAGATTTCAGAGAGGTGAGGGGTCTGGCTTGGGTCCCCTCGGAGACCACTTGGCCCAGCTTCAACCCAGCCCAGACACTAACCCTCGATCTGTCCCCAGAGCTATCTGCATTTCAGAGCATATTTTGCAGGAGTGCACGACCTCTGCCCTTTGTACCTGATATCTGCCAAATGGCAATTTGCCCCATTGTTGTCAATATTTGCAGTAAGCATTTGCGTACAAAGACACCTCACTTCTGTGGTGACCCGTGGTCATTCCCAGAGGTGATAAAGGTAGACCCATCCAGGTGATGGGGCACCGTGCACCTAGCATCACCGATTGCGGGATTCATACCATCGGGAAGACCCCGAGCAATTTTCCTCGCAGGGAATCTAACTCCGGTTTTATCTGCCCCAATTCCCCCCAAAACACACTGTCAAACAAAGCCTGCCGGGCTGTTCCCAAGTTTCCTCTTTCACATTTGCTCTTGCTTGTTTGTTTTGTCTTCTGCGAGCTCTCGTGGCTGAGTATCAGCAGCAGGCACTAGCAGTTGACAGAGAGCTTAACATGAAGGCAGTTCTACCCATTTGCATAAATTAATTCTGAAAATTGGGCAACGACGCCCATTTTTGCAGTGCATGGGTCACCCCCGTCCAGCTCATGGGTCGGGGGAGGGCAAGGTTTAAGAACAGGGAGATGTGTTCCTTGGACAGGCAGCGGGCCAAGCGGAAAAAGGAAAGGTCTTGAGTCAAGTACGTGGTGGTTCAGTGACTTTTAGTCGTGTGACATTGTGCAGGTCACTTCTGAGTAGCTCCACAGGACGTATTCACAGGAAGGAACAACTGCTGTGACACTGGTGGTCCTGTCTCACCAGCCAGAAGCCACGGTCAGCTGATCCTTACTGGTTCAGGCATTAACCCTGTAGGCACTGGGAAATGGAGAGGTCTGGGAAGTTCTGCAAGTGGGGAAGTGGGGACACTCAGGGGGGTCCAGGTGGCAGCTCTTTACAAACTGGTGTGGGGGAATCACATGTTGGAACCACTGGCCCTCCCAGTGTGCACCAGCCCATCCCCCTCCTGCCCGTTGCACAGTTTCCTTCCAAGAACTCGGGGAGCTCACGGTTGTGCAGGGCCCACACTAGGGGGAAGTAAGGTGCTCGTCTCCTGGGCAAACTTTAAGGGGGCACCAAAAGACAGTCATCGAGATCAATAATATTTTGCAGCAGTGTTTTAATGCAAAAATTAATGCAAAAAGAAAAGGCGCGCTGAACAACAAAATATCGAAGTTTCAAATAAAGACAGGCTCAATGCGAGCTACGGTGCGTCCCCGGCCGCCTTCCTGACGCCCTCCTCCACCGCCAACCCGTAGGTTCAGGAGAAGGAGCGCGCGGCCCGGCGGCAGCGGTGGCGGCTGCGGCGGCTGCGGGAGCGGCTGCGGCGCAAAGACGAGGCGCTGGGGCTGCAGGCGGCGGCCCTGGAGCGCGGCCGGCGGCTCCAGCGGCGCCAGCTGCGACTGGTGCGCGAGCAGGAGCGCATCCTGCGAGCGCAGGTGCAGCGGCTGGAGTTGGACGTGCGGCGCCTCTGCCACGCCGCGGGCCTGCTGCTGGCCGAACTGGACGCCCCGAACCAGGGTGGCCCCCGACTCCCGGGCCCGACCAGTCCCCGAGGCGCTCCCGAGGAGGCCGCGGAGCCGCGCGCGCTGCGGGCCAGGGCCGAGCGCGGCGAGCGCGAGCGGGACCAGGCGGCGCGCCGGCTGCGGGAGCAGCGCGCCACCGAGCGGCTGCTCCGCGGGCAGCTGGAGGAGCTGCGCTGCTGCATCTATGGGCTGAAGCTGTCGGAGATCGGCCTGCAGGGCCAGGTGGAGGAGCTCGCCCAGCAAAACAGGTGCCTGCGAGAGGAGCTGGGAGCCCAGGCCCCCCGAGAGAGAGCGCTCAGCACGGCTCCTGCTGGTCACGGTAGCCTGGTAAGTGGCCGCAACCCAGAGCACGAGTGATTTTCTGCTTTTCTCTAACTTTCTGCCGCTCGGTCAAGTCACGGGCTCCGTCATTCCCCCGTTTTCCTCTTCAACCACCCCTGCAACCCACCAGCCCCCTTCACCCACCCTTCATTCCATCCACGCATCTACCCACCTGGTGGTGCCCATCCACCCCTACAGCTTCACTCACCCGTTCACCAAGCCAGCCACCTCCCCACCACCTGTCCACCTGCTCAGCCACCGTCCACCTGTCCATGCCCTCATGCACCGTCTTGTCTACCCACCCACCCACCCCTCTACCCACACTCCATCATCTCTTTCACCGGACCATCTGCTTGTCCATCTCTCCTTGCAGCCACTCTCCAGGCAGCCATCCAGTTACCCTTCACCCCTCCTCGTCTGTTTCCTCCTGTCCGTCCATCTCTCTGACCTTTGATGGGTCCCTGCCTGTGCCAGGCCCCGTGCTGGGCGAGCTCCTCCACGTGCAGTATGGCATTAACTGTCATGGTCTTGTGACTTCCACCCTGATCCGCCCCTCCCTGGGAAAGCCATCACCCTTTCCCAACTCCCTCACAGCTCCAAAGGTTGTCACAGTCCCCAGCGTGCCGGTGCTGTACGTGCATCTTCATTTCTCCTTCTTTAGACTGTGAGCCCCTTGAGGGCAGGTCAGATGGCTTCTGTAGCGGCCGCCCCAGCAGCAGCACACAGGAGGCCCTCAGGACTGTGCAGTAGAGAACAAGCAGGGTTCAGCTCCTTTCCAGTTCTCCTATTTGCTAGCCGTGGGACCCCAAGCAAGTTTCTTAAGCTCTGGAGCCGAGAGCAGGCTGGGCACTGATGTTATCACCTAACTGATAGACGAGCAAAAACTTAACGTTTAATATACTCCTGCCACGTGCTTGGCACCCTACGGTGTTTTCAAAGGCATCATTTAATGCTCATAAAACTGTAAAGCAGGTACTATTAGTGTCCGCACTCCACAGAGAGGAGGCTGAGGCTCAGAGAGGCAGTGCACTGACCTGTTGTCACACAGCTCAGAAGAGGCAGAAGTAGAATTGGATCCAAATTGGATGTGAGTCCAGAGTAGTTTGTTTCTCCCGCACCAGGCTGCCTCCCTGAAAAGGGAGAGTTAACTCAGCTCCCTCCAAGACATCAAGATCCCACTGGGTTAATTTGCATTTAAGGAAAAATAAGGGAGCCACCTTAGCCCAAAGAAGATTACTCATTAAAAAAAAAATCAAATTTATCTTTGGACCTGGACAACCTATTTCAAATTAACTGGAACTTTAGTCTTCTCAAGATAATGAAGTGTATCCTGCCTAGATCATTTTAATACTGAGTTTATCTGTGGTTATATTTTATCTTTTTAGTACTTCATTCTACTCATGTTACTTCTGCGTGCCCTGTTCGTTCTTCCTCCGTTATGTTCATCAGGTAAAAGGAATACAGTGTACCTTTCATATTGGCACCTTGTTGTAATTTCAGAAAATAAATCGTGTAGAGATGGAAATTGTCATTTAGAATCCTTTCTGTAATTTTCCTAAACGTAAGATTTTAATTTAGGCTGTTGGCTTACATCCTTATTCTCCCAACCTTTCTGCCTTCCCGAGCACTGCTACTCTTTCTTTTATCTAAGGAAAAGGGTGAATACCTAAATATTTTAGAGATGCCTCCTAACGTTTTGTACGTTTTGTGTTCTCTCATTTAATCTTTAGTACAGCCTTGCAAGCCAGGTGCTGTTATCCCACTGACTAGATGGAGAAACTGAGACCCAGGAGGTTAAGTGACTTGACCACAGGCATGCAGCTCCAAAGTATTAGGGCCAGCAAGGGGACATGGGCCAGATCAAGGCTGTGACTCCAAGAGGCTGTCCTTACCTTAAGATGCTGGGGCCAGCGTTGGTTCTTGCGGAGTTTGGGGCGGTGGCAGTGGCTGCGTTTGGTGGCTTGTGTGCCATCAGTTATAAGCCCCTTGTTGACATGCATCTGTGACCTTCTCGATGTTTCATGCCTTATTATTTAAAAGACCCAGTGCCCAAGGAGAACCACATGCTCTCAAGACCTTGCTGGAGGCTGCTGTGCACGGTCAAAAGTCTCTCAAAAATTCCCTAAATTTCCCATAAAGTGTGGTCCCCAGCCAATTCTGCCTCTGTAGCATCCGGAGAAGCCAGTCTGTTATCAGATGAGTAGCAGAGGAAGCAGGGGCCCGTGGAATAGAAAATGCTGATCCTTAAGCATGGGAGCCATACACACTGGGGTGAGATGCTCATGTTCTAAGATGGCAGGTGGGACCCGGAGTGGACAGAGGCAGGGGATTCCGCTGGGTGAAGGGGTAGTAGCACTTGCTGTCTTCTGAGTGTGTCAGAGTGAAGAGCCCGTGGGAGCGTGAATGCAAGAGCCCTTTAAAGATGGAACAAATGTCAGTTACCATTTCAGCATAGAGTGTCGTGGGACGGTCACTGATCCTGGCTTTTAGCAATCTAAAATGGCAGCCTGTGAGCATCCGGGCTGGGAGAGTGATATTAGCAAGGGCTTGCTCTGGCCGTCGGCGTCCATGTCATCGTGGTTTGTGCATTTCCTGTGTGGCTTGCTCTCACTTCCGGGAAGTGGCTCCCATCCCCTTGCTCATGATCTCTCCAAGGGGGGCTCGGCACCAGGGCGACCAGCTTCTTGCTCCAGCCAGATGTTAGCAGTTCTCCCAGATGGAGACAAGCAGGGCCGAGTCCCCCCAGCTGGTGGGCCTGGAGCCTGGCCCTGCCTTCTAGGAGCTCTGGGAGCCCTGCCAGTCGTCTTATTTCTATGCCTTAATGTCCTTATTGAGCAAATAGAAATGTAGGTACTCTGAGAGTTTCCTGGGGCTGCCCTAGCAAAGAACCACAAACTGTGTGGTCTCAACAATTGTCCTGGAGGCTGGAAGCCCGAGATCGAGGTGTCGGCAGGGTCGTTCCTTCCAAGGCCTGTGAATGAAGATCTGTTCCGGGCCTCTCTCCTTAGCTTGTGGGCGGCTGTCTTCTTGCTGTGTCTCACTGTCTTCCTTCTATGCACCTCTGTGTCCAAATGTCCCCCTTTTATAAGGACACCAGTCATATTGGACTAGGGCCCACCCGAATGACCCCATCTTAATTTAGTCAATTGTGTCTCTATTTCCAAATCAGGTCATGTTCTGAGGTCCTGGGAGTTAAGAGTCAACTTAGGAAGTTTTGGGGGGGGGGACACAATTTAACTCATAACAAGTGCCCTCCTGGATGCACCATTATGAGGCCCCGTGAAACAGTAGAACTGTTGGTTCTAGTTGCTTGATGTGCTTCTTCGCCAGCTTCATGGGGGTACAAGACGATTCCTATATTTATGAGGGAGTCTTTGCACTAGACGCCATCTCTGGTGCTCTGCATCTGTTGTCCACTCATTTTGTCCTTCAACGACCTTCAAGGGAGGAACTATTTTACCCCCACTTTACAGATGAGGAAGTGAAGGCCTGGAGAGTCCCAGGGTCCCACAGATAGTAAGTGGTGGGGCAGGATTTGCGCCCCGGCAGGCTGACCCTGAGATGAGCCTGTGAGTGCCATGCTCTGTTCCTCCGGTAACTAGTGGTCACTGGGTCCAAAATCAGCATTTAACGGGTGCCGTACAACGAGGTGTACTCGGGCCTGAGCGTGGTACCAGGGCTGGGAAATAAGACAAGACCCCTGCCTGCACGGGATGACAAGACTGCCTGGAGAAAGAGGGTGCAGACAGAGGAAGGGGGAAGGGGCCTGACAATCTGTGGGTCACTGTTGGGGATCTTGGTGTTTGGAATGGGGAATGGACCATTCCCCATGACAGGGCCACAGGGTATGTCAGAGTCTTCCAAACTGTCCTACTCTCAGCGGGCACTGACAGCCCTGACTCTGAGCACCTTGGAGTCGAAAAGGGCCACCTTGAAAGGAAGAAATCCTCCAGAGAGCACGCTGGAGAGATGGGAAATGCCAGTCAGTCACCAGGTCATGGGGCAGCATGGCTTGCAATTTTAAAGTTAAAATGTTAGAATCTATTGATAACAATGCTGTAAAGCCAGATGGTGTCCCTCAGGTCTTGGTCTGGCCTGTGGCCATGGCTGTGCATGTATGAGATTGTACTCAGTGTTCTGAGAGCATTGCATGCATGCATGCATGATTTCCCAAGGCTGACAGTGCATTTCCAAAGGGGCAGGACCCAGAATGGTTAAGAGCCACGTGGCAGATCTTCAGTGCCCTTCTCTGGATAACGGTGTAACCCACAAATGCTCTCTTTTCATAAGCCCCCAGCAGCTCCATCGCCTTGGGATCCAGCTCCACTTCCTAACCTCGGCATTCAAGGCCCCAGCTGCTCTAGCCACTGCCTCCAGGCTCACTGCCCACCCCTTCCTCCCACCCTGTGGTCCTGCAGGTCCCTAAATATGCCAGACTCCTCCAGCCTGCTTACTTTCCCTGTGTCTAGAGACTTCTACCGTCTGCTCCCCATGGCCCCTTGGTAAACCCCTGCTTCTTTCTCTCCATTTGGTGAGAATGTCTCTTCCTCCAAGAAGACTCTTCTGATTTTACGCCAGCTCCTTCCCTCCTTGGTGCCCCCATCATAATATGACCCACCTCTGGTGACCCTAATTCTCACTGTGCTGGGCCTGGCTGCCCACCCCCCCGTAGCTGTTCCTTCATCGTCATCACCAACTGGGTCCGATTCAGCCATAAATCCCAGCCCCTGTCCACAGGCTGTGGAATACTTGGTGAGGAAGTGACTCAGTGAATAAATGGCCAAAAGAAGATATTTGCTCCATTGCCCATGGGAAATGGAAACTTCCAGACGAAGGGACCAGCCTAAGATGGCAATGCTGGGAAGTGAGGTATAGAAATTGGGAAATGAGAGGGAGGTCTAGCCCCAGGGAAGTGTGTATCATATTGAAAATCATTGCAAATTATTAGGGTGCCTCCAACCCAAACCAGCCCCTTGGTTACATCTGATGTGTGTCATGGTGTGATTTATGGTGAGGGTAATCGTTATGAGAAGATATTTTGATTCCTATTTACACAGCACTTCCCCAAACAGGATCTCCTTGATACTGGGAGGTAGCCAGGCAGAGATCAATGATTTTGTCCCCAACCCCACAGAGGAGGCACATGCCTTGCCCAGGATCACACAGTTTATAGTTTCTAGAACAAGTTGCTTGGAGCCCAGGTCCCCACAGGAACGGCCATTGCGAGGACAAGCGCCCAACTCGGGGAGGAGTTTGGGGAGGGGGTTTCTGGTCAGAATCCCAGGTGAAAGAAAGTTTAAGAGGACTCTGGTTTGCAAGAGAAGCAAAGCCTCTCTGCAGATGTGTCCAGATGCTTTTTAGCAAGCGTGCACTGGGCATCCTGTATGTTCCAGACACCGTGCCGACCACTGGGGCTGGGGAGGCGATCCTTCTCTTCAAAAGTTTATAGGAGAGATAGACACAGGGGCAGAAAGGGCAATTTGGGGGATGACCACTACAGCAGGGGACACCCTGGGGCAGTGGCCTGGCCTGGAGGGTAACAAGGAGGCTCGTATAAAGAGATTAAAAGTCACTCTCTCATGATGTCAGTGTCAGGCTGTCATCCCAGAGCTGCGACCCCGCTCCTTGTGACAGTGGCCTCAGGAATGCGGGCTGCTCAGGCCAGCTTCTCGACCCCAGCGATATGAGTAGAGCGACCCCTGGTGGCGAGTATGAGAATCTCTTGATTGTTTCCTGAGTCCAGGCAGCCCGTTCCTGCTCAAAGCTTGCACCTGAGCAGAAGTGCCCGTTACACATTTGTCACTCACTCCTGCAGCGAGCAAGGGCTTTAAAGCAGTTTCGATAATGTCAAAAAACAAAACATAGGCAAAAGCCACGGACATACAAATAACGTAAAAAGGAAATACAGATGGCCCGTGGTCTTACAAAAAAGGTCCATTACTTAAAAAAAATATACGAATGAGCAAAAGCTCACGATTCCGCTGGATTCTGAATATTTGTCATATATTAAAGGTACCTCAATACTGTTTATAGTTGGTAAAAATTGGAAACAACCTAAATGTCTGATCAGAGGGACCTGATTTGGTAAGTGAAGGCATTCCTTACATCAGAGATTATTCGGCAGCCCTAAAACACCACATTACAGAAGAAGTTGTGGAGAAATGATCCTTCGATACCATCACATGAAAAATGCACAAAGGGAAAGTCAACATTTTGTAGAAACAGACTTTTGGAAGAATTTAAATGTCTCTGCACAGAAAAAAAGCCCAGAGGGATATATTCTCACACATTTGTAATATTTGTGTTTGGATATCACTGTATTCCTCATTTTCTTCTTTCAAAATAATTACACATTAAAACTAAAGCCAAGTAAAGTTACAGGCAAATGCTCCTGTGAGTGCTGAAAAGCAGGGAGGGCTGGCAACGCTGAACAGAGGGGGGCAGGAAGCAGGAGAGAAGGCCCGGATCAAGTTAGGAGACCTGAGTTCAGGTCCTGTTCTCCCACTGTGTGTGCTGTGTGACCTTGGACAAGTCACTGTCCCTCTCTGAGTATTGATTTCATCACTTGTGACATGAAGCGGGTATAGCATCATCTCGGAAGTCCTCCCCTGGATGTTAGCTCCTCGAGGCAGGGGTCTGTGTGTGTCACCCATGGCTGTGTCCCAGCCCCAGGACAAAGCCTGCCACATAGTAGGTGCTCAGAAAGTATTTGTTGAACTGAATGGAAGTAAACTTGGGTACTGGAGCAAAATCCAAATAGAAATGAACAGCACAACAATGGTGGCCTTCGACAATGCCCTCCGCCTCCCCTTCATCTGTTCCCTCCTCCTTCCTTCTGCTTCTCTCTCTCGCTTGCTCTCATGTCTTTGAATTTCTCTCTCCCTTTTTGCATCCTATTTCCTCTTTTTTTTCTTTCTCATTTGCCTTCTCTCTCTTCCTTTCTCTTGTGCCTTCTCTCTCTCTCCATTTTCTCATCTCCACCTCCTTCCAATAGTGATTTTAAGTTCTTGACAAGAGTGTTTAATTCTGATCAAGTGGGAAGCTAGTGGAGAAAACCGTGAGGTACCCCAAGGTCTGTGGGCAGAAGGCACCTGTGGCAGGTTGTCCGGGCCCGTCTGGATGCAGAGCAGGGCTGTGCCCAGACCCCTCTGGTTTTCATTGGTCTTGGCTGGGGCCCTGTTCTGGTACTTGTTAAAAGCTTCTGGGTGATCCTAAGATGTGGCCAGGGCCTGGTCTCCCCTGGTCTCTGAGGAGAACTGGACAAGACACAAACTGTCACACAGTAACTGGAAGGTCACAACCTTGGGGTATGAGGAGAAGATGCTGCAGTGAGGGAGGGGCTTCATTTGGGGGAGGCTCAGGGAAGCCTCATTAAGGATCTGGCCTTTAAGTTAAGCCCAGAAGGGAGCAGCTGGGCCAGGCAGAAGGGTGGGGAGGAGAGGTGTAGGCAGCAGGCACTAGGGGTGCGAGGCCCCAAGGCAGGAGGGAGAAGGGTTCATCCAAAGAGCAGAGATGGGTGTGGTGAGGCTGGGCAGGCAGGGGTTTTATCTTTCAGGGCAGTGAGAAGCATGGAAGGGTTGGAAACAGGAGAGCAACCTGAGCCGGTTTCCATTTCAGTGCAATTGCTCGGCTGCCAAAGGGTGTGGAAAGGAGGGGCAGAGAGCCAGGGGCAGGGAGGGCTTTGCAAGGAGGCAGCCTGCAACCAGTACCCTTCCCAGGAGGATGCGCCAGGCAGCCAGGAAGAACCGCACGTGCGGAGGCCAGCAGGAACCAGCGTGGGGGAACAGGGAGGCACTGTGAGAGGAAGCCAGGACCAGGAGTGTCACGGGCTGCAGTGACAGCCCTGGACGGCCTCCGTGCCTGACCGCAGCACAGGAGCTGATCCCGTGGACTGAGTGGGGGAGGTGAGGGTGGACTTGCAGGTCAGAGGGTCCCTGGCAGCTGCGGGCAGGACGGGAGGGGAAGCAGGAGGCCCAGTTAGTGGCCAGCGCAGGGGTCTGCTGAGAGCAGGTGAGGACCTGGGGATGGGCACGGGGCATGACCTGTCCATTTCCGTTTCTCCCTCCCCAGAAGAGCACCTGACCCACAGTAGGAGCTTAATAAATGTTTGCTGAATAAATGCACGGCGAGTCCGAAATGTCTGCCTTTCTGCACATTCTGTCTATCCATCCAACTGTCAAACCTTTATTAAGCACCTAGTGTGTGCCAGGCTGTAGTGTCAGTGCGGACCGAATGAAGGCCAGTTTCCTTCCTGAACGACCTCGGGTCTAGTGTGGGAGCAGGTGGGAAGCAAACAGCGCCCCTTAGAACTGGGCTAGGCGTACCCGGGGCAGTGGGAACCTGCAGGAGACTCGTGCCCTGGCCCCTCGCGGGTGGTGGCTGGAGCCGCAGTCCAGGTGCTGCCTCTAACGTGCTCTGCGGGGCGGGGTGTGGGCATTGGGTTAGGGAAGCTCCTTGCTGCAGCCCAGCTTGCCTTTTGGGGTGGGGAGGAGGGTGCCACCCGGAGATGCCTGGCTGCGGCGTTTGGGGCCTGTGGACAGTTGAGGGACAGGACTGCCCGGAGGGACAGGCTCCCACCTCGGGTGGATAGAGAGGGAACTTTTGCACCGGAAGGAAAGGGGACTGGAGCCTTTGGTGCCGCCTTGGGGGGCCCAGAAAAATCTTGGCTGAATGGACAAGCTCCCCATTGTCTGCTAAATGGATGCTGGGTGCTCACAGGAGTCAGTTTGGTTGGCAGGACCGAGAACGCAGGACCAGGGCCCTATGGCCAGGCCACTGCCCTCTGCTGTCCTCACCTGGGGAGGGGATGCAACTCTCTCCAGGGGTCCTTGGGAGGGACTTGGCTGGGACAGGCTTGGAGGGTCCCTTGCAACCAGGGACACTCACAGCTGTCTTGTCTTCTTGTGTTTTTTTCCTCAAGGACGCCCTGGGCTGTGTTCAGGATGAATCGCTGCCCCTGCCCTGGGAGGAGGCTCCGGATGCCTGTGGAAACCGAGGCCCTGACGGGGCGCCTGGACCAAGGGGCTCGGCAGGTGCGTGGGGGGCCCCGCGTGGACATCCACTGATGGGCCAGCTCTCTGATGACACAGCAGGGTGGCGGTCCCTGCTCTACAGTCAAGAAGCTGAGGCTCAGAGAGGTAGTGTTGCTTGCTTGATGCCACACAGCCGGGAAAGGTAGGATCAGAGTCCACAATGCCCATGGCAAGGTCTGTGACTTAGGCTCAACGCGACATTTAGGCTCACTCCCTCAGCCCTCAGAAGGTGCCAACCAGGCGACGCACGTGCCAGCCTCAGGCAGCAGGGGTCCCTTCAGGGGGCTTTGTCTTCGCAGAAGACCGTGTCATGACCAGGAGCTGTTCTACTCCCCGCCCCCGCCCCAGTGACAGCTCAGGTGTGAGACAAGTGTGAAGCCTGGGAGTTGCTGGGACCCCCTTATCCCTAAGTTGTCCCTAACGGGAACCAATATCTCTGCTAATATTCTCGGGTGCAGCTTCCAGGGTCCCTGCTGCAAAAGCCACTGCATGCAGGGAGCCCCAAAGCCACGGTGTCCAACTGGCCGTCTGTGGTCTATGTACAGTTTTCCAAGGTGAAATTCAACTTAAGGATGAGGGGGTCAGTTATACCCAGCGGGGCTGTTGACCAGCAAAGCTGACCTTTCCCCTCCATCCCATTTCTGGGGAACAGAGCTGACAAGTCAAACGAAGTCAGGTTTGTCCTTGGGGAAGGGGGCAGGGCGTGTCTGGCAAAGCCTGGGCATCAACTCCCCTGTCTAGGTGCTGACCGTGAGGGGCTGGGGGCCAGGGATTATGACCCTGTGTGGCCATGACGGTGTGGGGCCAGGGAGATGTCGTGGGCTTTGTGGTCAGAAGAGGTGGCTTCCAGACCCCACTCTGCTGCTCACCAGTGGATGTCATTCCCCATCCCTGAGCCTCGGTTTCTCACCTGACAGGCAGTGGTGGCCAGCAGGCCACTTTTGGAGGCTCAAAGGCCCTGAGTCATGAGAAGTGCTGTCTCATCCTAACAGCAGATGGCACTGCTGGTGGCAATCATGGGAAAGCTCCTAGGAGGGTCTTCTTAACTCTCGGGTCCTGTCATTTCCCAGGCCAGCCCTCCGAGGGGCCCCGCGCCTGGGACTGCATCGGGGCTGGACAAAGCACTGCTGTCTGGATCCCAGGCCCGGAGACCACGGACAAGCTCCCAGGAGACCTCGCGGGATCTGACCGTGGACAGGTGAGGCCAGAGGCTTTCTGCGTGCCTGGGGTGCCAGCTGGGTCTGATCAGCCCTACTGTGTGGCCACCACGTAGAAGATGGGAGGAGGTAAAGAAGCTTGGGGTTTGGAAGAACATTCTGGAAATAATTGAGAGGGAGATTTGAGCCCTGGGTGGGGAGTGGGCAGGAAGGCTCTGTGCCCCAGCTGTGTACCCAGACCCAGCTGCCACGTAGCAAACTTCATCTCATTGAAACCTCCCCGCCAGCGATGGGGCAGGAGCCATGACCCATCCCCCCTTCTGCATATGAGGAAGCTGTGATTTCCCAAGGCCTCACAGCCCTCTAGGGGACTGGGGTCCTCACGTGTCCATAGCCCACACTCTGCACCACGCTCTGGCCTACGGGTCAGGAGCCTGGCTCCAGCCAGCCGTGATGCGGTTCTGTGGTTCTAAAGAGGGGGGCCTTCCTTGCTCACCTACTTTCATTCATTCACCTCCTGCTCTGAGCCACTGCGTGGTGTGCTGTCACACCCAAAGTGGGAAAAGAGCAGAGCAGTCCCTGGGGTGGGGAGAGCTTCACAGAGAAGCTGGGGAAGTAGTTAGACAGACAGGAAACCAGGGATGGACAGCGAAAGGGCAGGCCAGGTGGGAAGACCCCCCAGGTAGAGGTGGTGAGGCTGGGAGCGCTGCGAGGTGCGAGTGGGGTCGTGGTCACATGTGAGCCGAGGGCTCCTACCGAGCCTGGATGAAGCCAAGTTTCCTCTCCCGGGCCTCAGCCCAGCCTGGGTTTGTTCTCTGAGTCAGGCCAGTCCTCCTCTCTGGTTAAGCTCATTGAATAAGTGAATATAAAAAGATATGCAAAAATATCTATGAAACACCTCCTGTGTGCCTGGGACTGTTCTAGGCAGATAGTCTACACCTTGCTGTCCACTAGAGCCTTCCACAGTGCTGGCAATATTCTGCACCTGTGCGGTCCGGTGTAGGAGCTGTGAACCACGCATGGTTTCTGAGCACTTGAAACGTGGCTGGTGTGACTGCAGAACTGGGTGTTAACTTTCACTGAATTGCTTTAAATTGGAAGAGCCCCGTGTGGCCTGTGCGGCTACCATGTTGGACAGTGCAGGGCTATGGGAGGAGTTAAACAATACACACACACATATCCTACATGATGTGAGTGAGGGGAGGGCGCTACAGAGCGAGGGAAAGGGGGTGAATGGACAGACAGTGGTGGAAGTGGTCAGCAAGGCCTTTTTGAGGAAGTAACGTTTGAGCTGAGATGTTAATGAAGCCAGAGGGTGAGCCGTGGCGGGGGGGGGGGGGGGGGGGGGGCGGGGCAGAGGGAAGGGCAGGGGCAGAGGCCCTGGAGTGCTAACAGACCCGGGGTGTTTGGAAGACCTGTATGGCTGGGTGAGGAGATGAGCTCAGAGAGATGGGGAGAGGCTCTATGGGGGAAGGGGCCGCTTCACCCCTTCTCTTCTCTTCCCTCCCCTAGTTTACTCCGGCTGAGCCCAGCTTGGGCGAACAGACCCTCCTTCTCATCTGTGGCTGCCCCCCGGGGCAGGACATGGACAGCTCACTCCTCCCGTTGGAGCTGGCCTGGATTTCAGAGCAGAACCTAGCAGCCACCCTGGCCCAGGTGTCCTTCCTCCCAATGCAGACATGCACACGCCCTCCCTGGGGGCAGGCTGGGGACTCGGCTTCCCTGCCACTACTGCAGCTGCTCCTGGAAGATTCCCCAGAAGAACTGCAAGCCCAACAGGTGCTGGAGACCAGGCCCCCGCCTGCTTCCTCCGCTGCAGGACACCCCAGCCGGGATCATCGCCAGGCAAGGAGCCACGATGCCTCCCTCTGCCGGGAGTCCCCATGCATTTCAAATCACCAATTTCCCAGGAGAGGCCCCAAGGACCTAAAAGACTCTTGCAAGGAGGGAGGAGGAACCCCAGAGTGGAGACCGGAGATGCGGGAGGCGAGGAGGACCGGTGGCAGGAAGGAGGATGACCTCGGTGCCAGGGCTCAGTCAAGTCAGGAAAGCCGTGAGACCCTGAGCCTGGAGGCTGGTGTCAGGGCCCCAGAGGGTGTATGGAATGAGCACAGGGCTTCCGAACCCCCAGCTGCAACCTCCTGCCCTGGGCCCAGGCGGGAGCTTCCACTGCCCCTTCTTCAGGGGGAGGCCTCAGCGTCAACGGAGGGTCCTGAATCCCTGAGCAGGAGGGGGTGGGGGGGAAGGCATGTCTGGAGCCCCCAAGAAGGAGGAGAAGGGGGAGAAGGGGGAGGAGGGCTTTCATCATCGGAGGAGGAAGAGGCTCCCACAGCCGCCTTCTCCAGGGCCCACAGCACCAATGGGCCGCCTCCGGCAGGTGCTCCAACCCTTGCAGAGCAGGGCAGAGCTGTCAGGAGAGTTCCAGGCAAGGAGGAAGACTGCGTGTGGTCTGGAAATGCTCTGCTTCTCCCAGAGGAAAGCCCTGAGGACAAAGGACAGGAAGAGGAGGAGGAACTGTCGCATCTCCAAGGGTCCAGCCCGGGCCACAGGGATGTCCAGGAGGAGCCTGGCTCCGAGGACTGTGAAGCCAAGGAAATGCTTTTCCTACTGCAGGAGGGAGGTTTGCCACCGTCTCCTGGATTGGCTTTATGGCCCGAGGGGGCCCGACCTACCAGTCACTCCCGGGCTCTGAGCAAAGGCCGTGAGGGATCTGCGTTAAAAATAGAGGAATTTGAAGAGGAGATGGAGGCTTGTTTCCAGCAACTCTCTATCCTGAAGCCTGGGAGTGGGGGGCATGGCCGGAAAGCTTCCTCGTTGGCAGGAGAGAACTGGAGCTTTGCTCGGAGATGGCACAGCTGCCAGGAGGACGCGTATCCTCAGCAGGCTTTGGCAAACCAGGATCTCGATATTTGTTATGCCAAGGAAGCAAACCCCGAGGAGCCTGATGAAGACGTTGAGCCAGGAGAGAATGAGGCCCTAGGCACTGGCGAAGTTCTTCCAGGGCCGGTGCTGGATTTGGTCAACCTGAGCCCGGGCCCGCCAGAGGCGCCCTCTGAGTGGGGTCGGAACCAGCTCTCTCAGCAGCCGAGAGCCCTCGAGAGAGCGAGGACGAGCTTTCGTCAGCTCATTTCTGGATTGAAGACGGAGAGAAGCAAAGTTTTACGTGACAACGCCAAGCTTCAGGTAGATCAGGAACGATGCCACAGAAAACTGCGTGTCCTGGAAAAAGAGAGGGAGAGAAATGTGAAAAAAATATCTGCGCTCAAACAGGATAACGGCGTGCTGTTAGGAGACATCTCTCACGTAAAGAGGGAGCTGGACCAGTACGTGCAGGTCATTTCTGACCTTGAAGACTGTAACAGGAAAAGTTACTGCAAAATTTCTGAGCTCGAAGAGGAAAACGAGAGATTGAAAGGGCACCTTGGGCAGCTCCGGAAAGCCATGTCTGCGAGCATCCGAAAATCCAAAGGCGTGATGGAGTGCATCACCCTGGAAAACTGGGAGCTCAGTGCACTGATTTCGGAGCTTGGGGTCAGTTATAAAGAGCTGATAAAGGATATAGTGCTGGGAATAGAAGACATGATCCAAGCCTTCAGAGGGGAGAATGAACACCTTCTACAAAGGATCCAAGTCCTGGAGGGGGAAGTCGTGTGGGGGAGCAGCACAGATGGGGGACCTTTGGTGAGAGCAGAGGAGTATCTCCAGGGAAAAAACATGATGGCGGTGGACCAGGTGAACGCTGTAGAAAGGGGGGTGCAGGTGACTGAGATTTCAGGGCAACTGACTGCAAGAGGCCCTGGGCCACCCTCGGAGCAGGAAATGGGTCTGGCTGGAGAGCGGACAGGACCTTGTTTAAGCCTGGAGAATTCCAGGTGCGGTGCTGATTCTCCTGCTACATCGCTGGCCTGGGGAAATACCGCAGGATCCAGTGCCCTGCAAGGAAACACCGATGGGGCAGGAGTGAACGAAGCACATTTGGAGAAGGACGACAAAAGACCACAGTGTTCTGCAGACCAAGGGCGAGCTCTGAAGTCCCCACGCGGTGGCCCCCGGGTAGGTTGACTCTGCATGGTTGTTTAATCATCCTGCTGACTTATAGCACTGACCACACCCTTTACTACCGTGTCCTCCAGCAGCCCTAGGAGGGAAGAACAGTCACCACCCCCATTTCCCAGATGAGAAAACGTAGGCACAGAGAAGTTAAGTGACTTGCCCAGAGTCACACAGCTAGGAGGGGTTGAACCCAGACTCTACTTGGGCAGTCAGGCTCCAGAGTCTTTATTCTTACCCTGGACAAGATAATGTGAGTCTGCCCCGCTGCTCAGGCTGTTCAAATTGGTATCTGGTGGGACATGGAGTGGGTGTTTACACTTTAATATTAGAGCTTTTACTTTCAGACCAAGGAGTTTTTCAAGCACCTCAAGTTATAATTCTGTACATTGAGTCTTTTTATGTTTTGGTATTTATGTATTTATATTGAGACGTAATTGATATCTAACACTGTGTAAGTTTAAGATGTGCGATGTGTTGAGTTGATACATTTCTATATTGCAATCTGATTACCACCATAGCTTTAGCCAACACCTCTATCACACTGAATACTGGGTCTTGAAAGGAGAGAGCAGTGGGCTTTAGAACTCAGTCAAACAGGGTTCAAACCCAGGTCTGTGCTGACTATATCCGTGACTTCTCTGAGTTGTTTTCCTCATCTATAGACAATACTCGACATTCAGGACAGCTAGGATGAAATTTATTTTTCCAGTGGTCTTGAATGTGTCTGTAGGATATTTAGTGTTGAGTCCTTTGTATATATTCATATCCGATCTCTCTGCCTCTCTGTCTCTGTCTCTCTTTCTCTGTCTCTCTCTCTTTCTCTCCAATTTTATCAGTCATTTCACAGGATCATTTTTTGGTTTTATTGATGTTCTTTATTGTATGTCTGTATTTTATTTCATTGGTTTCTTCTAATATCTTCATGGTTTCCTTTCTTCTACTTTCTTTTGGTTTCATTGGCTGTTCTTTTTCAGGCTTCCTGGGTTGAAAGTTTGGATCATTGATTTTCAACTGTTCTTCTTTTGTGATTTATGCATTTAAATCTATGCATTTCTCTCTAAGCACTGTTTCAAGTACAACCCACACATTTTGATAAGTTGTACTTTTTATGTCTGTTCAGTTCAAAGTTTAGCTTTTAATTTCTATTGTAATTTCTTCCTTGACCCATGGGTTATTTAGAAGTGTGTTGTTGAATTTCCAAGCATCTGTAGAATTTTTTAGTTACATTTTTGCTATTGATGTCTAGCTTCATTTCATTGTTGTCAGAAAACATACACTATATTATTTTATTTTTTATTATTATTATTATCTTTTTCTGTATGGGGGCCTCTCACTGTTGTGGCCTCTCCCACTGTGGAGCACAGGCTCCGGACGCGCAGGCTCAGCGGCCATGGCTCACGGGCCCAGCCGCTCCGCGGCATGTGGGATCTTCCCAGACCGGGACATGAACCCGTGTCCCCTGCATTGGCAGGAGAACTCTCAACCACTGTGCCACCAGGGAAGCCCCACTATATTATTTTAATCTTGAAATTTGTTGAGATTTTTTTCATTGACCATGTTATGATCTATTTTGGTAAATATTCTATGTGCCCTTGCAAAGAATGAATATTTTGCAGTTGCTGGGTATTAATTAGCCCAAGCAGATTAATTATGCTGATCAAATCTTCAATATCATTACTGATGTATGGTCTATTCGTTTTGTCATCTACCGAGATGGCTTTTTTTTTTTTTTTTTTTTTTTGCGGTACGCGGGCCTCTCACTGTTGTGGCCACTCCCCTTGTGGAGCACAGCCTCCAGACGCACAGGCTCAGCGGCCATAGCTCATGGGCCTAGCCGCTCCGCAGCATGTGGGATCTTCCCGGACCGGGGCACGAACCCGTGTCCCCTGCATCGGCAGGCAGACTCTCAACCACTGCGCCACCAGGGAAGCCCTGAGATGGCTTTTGAAATCTCCAACTCTGCGTGTGCATTTGTTTATTTCTTATTTTTGTTATGTTAGTTTTAATACATATGTTTTGAAATTATTTATTAGATACGCATGGATATAGGATTATGATGTATTCCTGGTGGATTGACTCTTATCATGATGAAATATCTGTCATTATCTCTCACATTTCTTGCCCTAAGGTTGACTTTGTCTGATATTAAAGTACCACATCAGTTTCTTTTCATTAGTATTTTCATGGTATATAAATTTTTTACACCATCCATCTTTTTGCTTTCGAGCTATCAGGATCTTTAAAGTATGTTTCTTAGAAAAAACATATGGCTGTTTTTGTTTTTTTTTTAAACTTAGTTCAGTTTGACATCCTCTGCTTTTTAGTTGGAGTGTTTGGTCCATTTACATTTCACATACATAATCGTGTAATTGGCTCTATGTTTACCTTCTTGCTGTTTCTTCTATTTGTCTGCTCTGTTCTCTTTTCTTTCATTCCTTCTTTCTGCCTTTGTTTTTGGTATTAGTAAACTATTTTCTATTATTCCATTTTCTTCTCTATTAGCTTATTTTGATACACATTTTAGTGTCATTCTTTTAGTGGTTACCCTAGAAATTTCAAATTGTAGGTATTAATTATTAAAATTTACTTTAAATTAGTACTTTTACCATGTCTCAAATAATTCAAAAATCTTTTAATAGTTTACTCCATTTATTCCTTTTCATCCTGCTCATTGTTTATTTTTGTCAACTATGTTACTTCTACGTATATATACCTTACAAAGTGCTATTACTATTGTTGTTTTAAACACTCAATACTCTTTTATGTTTATTCATATCTTTCTGCATTCTTGTGCTGTTCATTCTGTCTTCTACTTGTGTGGTTCTGTTTTACACCCACCTGAAGAACTTTGTTATTTTTCCCTGGTGATGAATCCCCTCAAATTTCTTTTTATGAAAACAATTTTTCAACTCCACTTTTAAAAGATTTTTTTCACTCTGGATTCACAATTTTAGATAGGAAGATATGTTTCCCTCTTTTGACACTTTAAAGATCTCATTTCATTGTCTTCTGGCTCCCACAGTTTCTGTTCAGAAAAGGAATCATTTGTCTTTTTTTCCCCTGAAAGAAATGTATCATTTTACCTCAGACTATTTTAAAGATTTGCTTTTCATCTTTGGGTTTTGGCAATTAGACTATGATGTGCTTACATGAAGTGTTATTTATGTTTATCCTGCTTGGTTTTTCTGAGCCTCTTGAAACTGTGGAGTCATATCTTTAATCAGATTTGGAAAATTCTTGGCCATTAGTTCTTCAAATATTTTGTTCCTTTCTATTTTTCTCTCCTCTCCTAAAAACCTAGACTGTTTTTTCACTTTATCCCACATCTTTTGGAACTGTTCTATTTTCTTCTCTTTGTGTTAGCAGTTTGAATTTTCTATTGACCTGTCTTTTAGTTCACTAAAAGTTCTGCTGTTCAGTTCTGCTGTGTCCTGTCTTCTAATAAACCCATCCATTAGTTCTTAATTTCATTTATTGTATTTTGCAGTAGCATATCCATTTTACCCTTTTTAAAGAGATTCTGATTCTCTGTTGAAATACTCCACATTTTCATTCATTTTTGTCTGTTTTTTCCTATGTTGTTAAAAAATATAATCATAGTTATTTTGAAGGTCTTGTCTGCTAACCCCAATATCTAGATTATCTCTGAGTCTGTTTCTATTGGCTATTTTATTTCTTGGTTAAGGCCCACTTTTCTGCTTCTTCATGTGACTAGTAATTTTTTTTTAAATGTTGGACGTTATGTGGAACATGTAGAGATTCCTGCTTATTAGCTTCCTCTAAAGCGTGTTGTAAGTTTTGTTCTGGTAGGTAGCTGAATGAACAGCAGACCATTATTCCTGTGCAGGTCTACTTCAGTTTTCCCCTCAGTACCAGGGCTTGATTTTACTCCTCAAGGGTGGTCCTTGTTTCTAGGGCATGGCCTTTCAGTGGTATCAACTGAGTTCCCAGAGCATTCACCAAAGACTCTCCACTTCGGCTACACCAGAACTTTGCTATCTTTGTAGCAGTGTGTGACCTCCAAAATCTCTCTAGCAATTGATCTCCCAGCTGCTGTTCTCTGCTAGGTCTGAGTCTTACACTATGTGGCACCCCGTATGATTCAGCCAAGGACCCAAGGGTATTTCTAGGACAGTGTCTGGATTTCTTCTCTGTGGTTCACCTCTCTCTGTTGCTTTGTCCCACAAACCCCAGCTGTCATAGCATCCCTGAACCCCAGTCTCTGATTCCACTTAGCAGGACCACCATGCTCAGCATGGGATCTATTTCCCTGAACCATGGTTTGGAAAATGTTCCAGGGACAATGTAGAGCTCACCTTGTTGTGCATCCTTTTTCTCATGGATTGTAGCCCTGCGTTGGCTGCCATTTAATGCCTGCAAAGAATTGTTTTTATGTACTTCCCTCATATCTTGTCAAATCCCAGCTAGTAAGACCTGGTGGGAACTAAAACTCTGAGAAGGTGAATTTCAAGCTGAGAGTCTCAAGGTTTGAAAGGAGCAGCGAAGGAAGAACATTCCAGGCAGAGGGAGAAGCAAGTGGCCAGCCCCTGAGGCAGGAATGAGCCTAGCTTGCTGAAAAGCAGAAAGTAGCCAGCGTGGCTGGATCGCGGTGGGCATGGGTGGGGCGTGGTATGAGATGAGGATGGAAAAGTTGTCATAAGAAAGATCACGGGAGGCCTTGTAGGCTCTGGTTATGATCACTTCCAAATGCAGTGGGAGACTATTGGAGGGTTTTCAGCAGGACAACATGATTAAATTTCTGTCGAAAAATGATGCGATCTTTGATGCTGTAAAGACACAGGGAGGACACAGGGAGAACAGTCAAGAGGATTTTTGCCAAGAGATGATGCTAGAATAGAGGAATTTTTTTTTAAAAAAGAGAGGAGTCCAGGTAAAAACTAAAGTTAGAATCAATGGGATTTGTTGATGGACAGGAGGCAGAGGGTGAAGAAAGCTTCCTGTTTCCCTCGTCCCAGGTTACAAACCTGATCTTGTTTTTATTTGCTTAAAATAAAAACCTTAAACCCTTTGGGTCTTCCTGTGACACTTGGTATGAAGTCCAAACTCCTTTTGATGAGTTATAAACTGGCCCCTGGGGAGCTTCAGCTGTTGCTAGATACATTCCCTAGTCTCTGCGCTCCTAGTTCCTCAACCCGGCCCTCGCTCCTAGTTCCTCAACCCGGCCCTCCCACACCCCAGCTTTCTCCTGAGAACTGCTGCTCACTGTCTGGGTCTCATTTTAGTGCATCTCCTCCCAATCCCCCAGGATGGATTCGGTGCAGAGGCAACTGAGGCACGTCTCTCCCTAACTCTGCTTTCCGTGGTGCCATTTTGGTAGCTTGCAGTTGGCCATGATGGTATTTAAACCACGGAAATCAGCACATGCTACACATCCGTGTGCCTCTCCCTCCCTGGAGAGTGGGTTGTTACGCATTCACCACACACTGCTGGGTGGCAGTGGACGCCTTTGATTTAGTGCTTCCCTGGGGCTCCGGCGGCCTCCTGGCTTCTCCTCACCGCCCTGTGCTAGTGGCTTATCTCTGCGTCAACCTCCCCCACCAGACAGAGCTCCCCGAGGGCCGTGTTCCCCAGGGCTCCCAGCCCAAGTGCAGCCTGTGGCTAGAGCACGTGCCTCTGAGGTCTTTTAGGGAGCAAGTGAGTCATGGGTCCTTCACGAGGGTCACTGAGTGGGGCGGTGCCACGTGGCAGGCAGGGCCAGCCTCCACCCCACACTTTTATTCTCTTTAGAATAATGTCCTGTGGATGCTGTCTTAGGACCCTGGGGATGAAGCCTAAATCACCGCAGAGGAGAGAGGCAGCAAAGGCACCAAACTTCCCAGAAAGGCCAAGTTGTTTTGCAAATCTTGGAGCTGGATCTTACGGAACCATTCGGAGCACCCATCTGTTTTTGACAGGGCCCAGCCTGTGAATCTCAGGCCCACAATCTGTGAATTTCTATTAACTAAAAAAAAACAAAACAACACATTCTGCTATCGTATTCCTTGCTTACAAGGGAGAGGCCTGATGGGCCACCCAGTCGCCTTGACTCTGCTGTCTCTGTCTCCCTTCCATCCTCTCTCTCCTGCCCCTCCTGCCATCTCACACCCAGGTCAGGAACACGTGGGAGAGATGATCTCTGTGGGCTTTCCATTCCCGGGGTGGCTGCTTTCAATGAAAGCTAGACTGCCAGGGCCGGGAGCAATGGCATTTGAGACATCTCTGAGTTTCCGGGACCCTGGACGCATTGCAATTGGAACTTTTACTACTAGCAGGGCTGCTCTTTCCCAAGGCCGCCTTAATAGCATGAATCAAGACCTTAATGATGCTCAGGGCCTTGACACAGAAATTCCCCTCTGATGATCTCAGGGGAAGAACCAGAGGTGTGTCAGATAAGGCTTTCTATCTCAGCCTCAATTATAGCATCAGTATATTAGAATAATCTGAGCGTTCACCATGCCACAGAATACTGACTAGATACTAACAGGGTTTTTGACATTATTTAATGATATGGAAAAATGACCATGACATGGTATTAAGGGAGGAAAACAGGATACAAAAGATATCTATGGCATATAAACGTATATAGAAAAAAATATGTGGGGGTGTATGTGTGTGTGTGTACGTGTGTGTGTGTGTGTGTGTGTGTGTGTGTATATACGCATATATACCTATATATGCATGTTTATGTATATGTATGTATACGTTATTAAAAAATAAAAATTTAGAGTCCAGAACCAGTGGGGGCAGTAGCATCACTGCCGTTTGACCACACTTCCCATGGTGATAAATCAGCCCCTTTTTTCTCACTTTCTGCCCTCCCAGAAATTCCCTATTTGATGTTCATATGAAACCCACTCGTGTTTGACCCAAGAAGGGTGAGAGGCTATTTTGTACTGATTTAAGAAGAGTGTTTTGGGAAAATGCAGTATATTCTGTTCCATAGGAATACATGAAGGTTTAGTGTAATAAGTGTCTCATAATTGGACTTGAACACTAAATTTCATTCATCGTACTGTGTTTCAGTATAATGGTGACTGATGTCTATTAAAACAGACTCTGGAATACCATGCCATTTCACATATTTTTCATGTGTGAAAAAAAATTTTTTTTTAAATAACACTCTAGAATGCTATTCTGTGATTCCCTAGACCCTCTCCAACTCTCCCATTCAAGGGTAAGGGCACCTGGGTAAGGGCATAGCAGAAAGACTGAAAATATAAGATAATATATGGATAATAGTGATTTTTATGCTGGCTAATAGTTTTTGGAGTGATCTCTGTTACTTTATTTTGTGGAATTTATTGTAAGCAGGAGAACAAATTAAGAAGGAAAACGGGTACTGTCTGTTGGCTAAGGCAAATTACTTGGAAGATTACCTAAGAATTACAGTCAAATCTGTGATTCCACAGCTCCAGGACCCTGAAGCTGAGGCTTCCAAGGAGGACCTCAGGCTGTGCGTCAGACAACTTCGTCACCAAGTGCTGACCCTGCAGTGCCAGCTCCGAGACCAAGGGTCTGCACACCAGGAGCTGCAGGCTTCTCGGGATGAGGCTGCTCGTCTCCGGTGTGAGCTCAAGGACAAGGTAGGCTGGGCCCATGCTTCCCTTTCCCCCCTGAAAACCAATGTTCCCTCACTTGGGAAAGTTTTGAGAGTAGAAAAAAGAAGTAGGTAAGATCTCACTGGCCCTTTCCCGCAGTTTGTAAGTATTTATTAGATTTTGAAAGTGCAGAGCAGTATAGGGAAGAAAAACCAGCCTGTAATCCCTCCATCCAGGTAACCTTTGTTAGATCTAAAAATAATAATACATGTGTATGGCTTTTTAAAAAATCAAACAGTTTTTTTTTTTAATAAATCCATCTGCAAATTATTTGGGGATAGATTATGAGGAAGGCATTTGATTACCTTTTTCTCCAAGTACATAACCAAATATAACTTCATTCTTTTCAGAAGGCATATTTCCTCCATGGATTGACATGTCCTCCTTTTTGTCAAACAGTTTTTTAAATGTTACATAAATAAAAGTCCTTTCTCTGTAAGGAGGAAGTGGGTGTGAATATAAAAGAGCAACAGGAGAGGTCCTTGTGGAGTTGGAACGGTTCAGTATCTTGTCTGTGGTGGTGGAGACACAAGCCTACACAGGTGATAAAATTGTACAGAACTTGGTACACACACACACACACACACACACACACACACACACACACAAATGTACACAGGAGAGATCCGAATAAGAATAGTGGATTGGGATTAGCAGATGCAAACCATTATAAATAGGATGGATAAACAAGGTCCTACTGTATAGCTCAGGGAACTATATTCAATATCCTGTGTTAAACCATAATGGAAAAGAATACAAAAAATAATATATATATATATATACATATATATACATATATATATATCTGCATCACTTTGCTGTATAGCGGAAATTAACACAACACTGTAAATCAACTATACTTCAATAAAATAAACCTTTAAAAAAAGAATGGTGGATTGTATCCACATCAATACCTGGTTGTAATATTCTATAGTTTTGCACAATGTTCCCATTAGAGGAAACCAGGCAAAGTACACAAGGGATCTCTCTGTATTATTTTTTTAAACTGTATGTAAATCTAAAATTATCTCAACCTTTAAAAAATGCAGAAAAATATAGTCCTTTCTCCCCCTCAACCCCAACTCCTTCTAACTTCCTTTATTTTAACCCTATCTACCCACGTTCAGTACGTGTGTGTACATATATGAAATCATACCATAAGAAACATTCTGCATCTTGCTATTATCATTTAATAAAAAATTTTGGCGATATTTCCATATCAATACATGCAAACTGAACTTCATTATTTTAAACTCTTGCATATTATTTTTCAAGAGACCAAACCATAACTTCCTTAACCAATTCTTTCTTTATGGAAATCTAAATGGTTTCTGTTACTTTGCTTTACAAACGAACATTTTATACATCTGTCTTGGGATATGTTTCTGCTAGTGAAAGAGTTACTGGGTCAAAGGCTATGTACATAATTAACTTTGATCGATAATGGCAAATAACCCTCCAAAATGTTGCATCATGTATACTCCCACCATAAATAAATGAGTGTATTTGTTTGGCTACAACTTGTTACCCTGAATTGTATCACACTTTACATTTTTTTGGCAAAGCGATGGGTGAAAACACACTATCAACATTTTGGAGTGATTTCCGACTCCTTCTTATGCATTCTTTGTATAATCGAATACACTATACGTGGAGTTTTATGTCCTCTGTCCATGTTGCTTCATAGCCTTTTTGTCCCTTATTTTTTGGACTGTGCAGTAATCTATGGGGTGGATGTGATTTCTGTTCCCCTACTGTTGGATCTATAGTTATTTCCATTAATTTATATATCATTGTTTATATACAGTAGTTCAGAGAACTGGGATTACTGGTTTAAGGAGAAGAAATAGTGTTCATTCTAAATACATATTGCAAATTTGCTTTCCAAAGTATTGGCACCTACCTCCAAAGCCAAGGCAATTAATGAAGGTATATTTGTCACTGTGCCCTCAACCAGTGTAGGAGGTATGATGACATTTTTGTCCTGTCTGTCACTGACCTGTGAAAAATAGAACTCCTGTCTGTCACTGACCTGTGAAAAATAGAACTCCAGTTACACATGTTAGACCTTTTTACCCTAACCAATATATGTTTAAGTCTATTTTTTATTCTTTTCATTCTTTTTGTCTTTCTCTGCTTCAGTTTGGATATTTCTTTCTAATCCATCTTCCAGTTACGTAATACTCTTTAGGTGAGTTGAATTTGCTCTTAAACTCATTATTTTAGTTCTTCATTTCAGGTATTGTATTTTGCAGTCTTAGAATTTCCATTTGACTCATTTTTTATAGCTTCCAGTCTCTGATGAAATTCTTGTAATATAATTATTAAACATTTCAATCAAAGTTATTTTCAGGTCTGTCTCTGATAACTCCATTTTACATTCCCACTAACAATGGATGAAGGTCCCAACTTCTCCACATTCTCACCAACATTTGCTACTGTCTGTCTTTCTGTTGCTAACCATCCTAGTGGGTGTGAAGTGGTTATTCTCACTGTGGTTTTGACTTGCATTTCCTTAATGGCTAATAGTGTTGAGCATCTTTTCATGTGTTTATTTGCAATTCATATCTTTTTTGGAGAAATGTCTATTCAGATCCTTTGTCCACTTTGTGATTGGGTCGTTTCTTTTTTTGTTGTTGAGTTATAAGAATTTGCTATATATTCTAGATACAGTCCCTTATTAGCTATAGGATGTGCAACATTTTCTCCCATTCTGTTGTCTTTTCGCTTTCTTCTCGTCCGTTTTTTAATTGCAAATGCCCCAGTACACAGCTCACAGAAACATATTCATGCTATTTCTTAAACTGAAGTAGAGAGGAGATTTCATCCAAGCCTGCAAATATTATCGTGTGCCTTCCAAATAGAGGACGGTCTGCTTGGAGCCGGCATTTTACTCTTCAAATATATTCAGAAACGTGTGCCAACATAGGAATATAGAAATGTTCATTAAAGCCTTGTTTGTAAAGCAAAAAAACAGAAACAATATACACTTTCATAAACAAAGAATTGGTTAAATAAATTTTGTTTCAACCTCATGATTAAATAATATGCAAGATTTTAAAAGAATGTGATCGGTTTGTATGTAATACCATGGAATTAACACCACGATTTTATATTAAATGACAAAAGCAAGCTGTAATACATTTTGTATAGTATAGTTTCATGTGTGTATGTGTGTGTGTGTGTGTGTGTGTATACACATATGAATTCTGATTATGGGTATGTAAGGTTGAAAATAGTATTAGAGGTCAGAAGAGCTCAAGGGGAGAAGAAGTACTTTTATTTATCTAGCTTTCTTGTACTGACTACAGAGGGAATCAGAGTGAGTGAGAAGAATTCTCAGAGCACCTGTCGTATTGTAGCTTATTACTGTGTGCCTTTTGAATAGAAGACAGTCTGCTTGGAGCCGGCCTTTTACTCTTCAAATATATTCAGAAATGTGTGCCGAAATAGATGCATAGAAATGTTCATTTTGTGGAACAGGAATTTAGGCAGGACTCGGCTGGGCAATTCTGCTCTGCAAAGCATCAGTGGGGATCACTTGGTGGTAGTCAGCTGGATGCTGGGCTAGGCTGGAAGGTCCAAGGTGGCTTCACACATGTGCCTGCCGCAGAGAGTAATAATGATTTATATTCATCGAATGTTGACCAGATGCCAAGCCTTGTCTAAGCACTTTACAGGAATCGATTCACAGAGTCCTTATCCAATCCTCACCGTTAGGTGGACGCTAGTACTAACCCCGCTTTACAGATGAGAAAGCTGAGGCAGAGAAAGACTTGACAGGGTCACAGTTCTAGTGAGTGGCTGGGCTGGGGTTAGGGTGTCTGGCTAGGGAACCTACAGGTTTAACACCACACCGAAGAACTCTGGCACCTCTGCATGGGGAATGGGGAAGGCTTCCTTCCTGAAGTAAGAGGCAATAGAACTGGCCCTGGTAACTGCAGTCTGGCAGAGCTCATTCTCCAGTGCTCAGAGCATCCTTCCTCCTCTGATCTGGCCGAGGAGCTGATGGGAAAGGTCCCTGTTCCCACCGAGAGCTCCTGTGGGGAAAGAGGGGGATAAGAGCCAAGCTCTCGCCTGTGGACGCACCGAGCTGTGTAATCCACGGCTCAACGGTTTCAAAAATCTTGGTTCTCTTTCAGCTTGATGCACTTCAGAAAAAGCACCAGGAAGCAAATTTGGCTGTGACTCCTTTGAAGGTAATACGTGTGTGAAATCAATATGAAATGTCCCTTTCAATAGAAATAAAAGAGCTTAGTATTTTTCCCATTAAGAGGTAGTCCATTTCTATTGTGTAAAAACACTGGAAAGAAGAAGGAAAGAGACAAGTGACACCCCAAGTCCCTATTTGAATCTAGCATTTGCATGTATTTTCTTCCAGTAGATTTTACATGTGTCTGAGGTCCTACTATACCTGTACGTCTGTGTCTGGCTTTTTCCACTTGGGAGTGTAACCCATATAGGGGCTGTCCTTGTCTTTGCTAGCCTTTGAAGCTGCTGTTCATGCCACAGTCTAAAGCAGGAGCCACTGCAGTTCGTAAAGCTGCCAGACCCTTTCGGGTGTTCAAACCCCTCTGTCCGTTCTCCTTCCCTCTCTCCCTCCCTCCCTCTCTCTTTTGCGTTATTGTACATAAACACCATGGTGCACATTTTTTATTAGAAAAGTTTTCCCCGCATATCTAGACATTTCTTGAGGACAGATTTCCAGAAATGACATTACTGGCTCACAGGGTTTAACGTGCTCATTGAAAGTGCAGTTTGGTTGAGGTGACACATTTCACCTCAAATATGGCACTTGGATTTGGGCAGTGGACCTGGAGGGGCTGCTTTTTCTTTCTACTCTCTGGGCAGGGTGGGCTAGGAGGGGCTCTGGCTGGGAGTTAGAAGGACATGGTTGAGCCCCGGGACCCCACTGACTTGCCAAATCCCACTCACTCTGAAATAACAGTAATTCTGCTCGGCTGCTCTCACAGCTTCTTCAGACCCTCCATGGATGGTGTCCATGGAAAAATGGAGAACAAAGTGTAAAGCTCTTGAAAATGGGAGGCTTTCTTGCTCCTTCATTATTTTCATCATTTGGTATATACCATTTACTTAAATGAGGACCATAACCCCTTGTACATGACAAAGCGCTTTACAAACTCAAGATGGAAAGGGAAATGGTACCAGCACCACGTCATTCACACGAGGCAAGGCCTGAGCAGAAGAGGTCGGACTGGAGGGAGGAGCCATAGCGATCTGGGTTCAAGATCCAGCCCCTCCCCAGGGGCGTCGTTCACCGCTGGAGGCTCAGTTTTCTCATCCGCAGATGGGAACTGTGATTCGTAACCTGGCGTGGGAGGTTTTGTAAGGATTCTAATGACGAGGGCCACTCTCTGTTGAATGCTTGCCATGTGCCAGGTACTTCAGACATATTTTCTCAATAGCACAGTTTCTCAACATGTCAGGAACGTGTCAGGAACATGAACGCTACTCTATGGATAGGGAAACTGAGGCTCAGAGAGATGCAGTGCCTTGCCCATAGTCACGCAGAGCTACTCAGTGGCAGAACCAAGATTTAACCCAGTTCTGTCTGATGCCAAAGGCTGCAACCTTCCGCTTGGCCTCGCTGTCTCTCCAAGAGCCCAGTGGAGTCGTTGTCACCATCAACAATGGCCTCTTTCTTGGGAGAGCTGCACATAGTAGGCGTTCAGCAGATGCTGGCTGAATGGAGAGGCCCCGATGTTTTAGGGATGTGATTCAGGGGGCCTGGGGCACCCCAGCGTCCAGGTCAGACCACCCTCCTGTGCTGCCTGCCTGCAGTACTGGGCACCCGGGCATCACTGCCTAGACACTGATGTGCAAAGGTCCCTGACCCTCTGGGATGGGCTTAGAAGGGAGCTCTGGCAAGAAGGGGTCATCACCTCCTCCGATGGAGCAGGAGATGGCAAGAGTCTATCAGTCCCTCCGGACATGCACAAATGTGGGAGGTCATTTCATGGTGGGAGGGTCACGAACTCACATCACTCATGTAACACATCTCTCCCATGGGCCATGCTGTGCCCAGCCACGGCGTAGGGATGGTGCCGGCTATCCAGGGGAGTGTCCGTCTTGACCTTGAGGATCCCCCAGGCTATGTGGGAGACAGACCCAGAGATACAAAGATTAACTGCTGGGGCAGAAGGAAGCCAGGAGCCTGGGCACAGAGAGACCCAAGTCCTGAGCATGAGGGAAGCCTGCCCGGGGAGACGATGCCCAGGCTGGCCTCTGAATGGATCTGTGCAAGGCTTTTCTGGGCTTGGGACATGAGCTACAAAGGGGTGATGAGGAAGTTCTGGGGCGCCGGGGTTGGGGAGTGGACCAGTGTGTCCGGAAAAAGAGGAGTGAGAAGGAGGGTGGTCGTGATCGGGACAGGTCTGACCTCTTGTGCATGAGGGCCTGGCTGGGCTGGCCCCGTGTGCGTGCTTGGCCTGCACCATCTCCTTTGGTCCTGGTGCCCTGATGATGCCCAGAGTACAGATGAGCAAGTCGAGGGCTAGAGAGGAGCTTGTCTCATAGCTAGCTGAAGCCCACGCCACCTACCCACCCAGAAGGCATCCAGACAGCAGTGAGGGGCCCCTGGGGTGGTGGGCAGCAGTGCGGCCCGTTGTTTTCAAAGCTGGCTCTGGCTTCTGGGTGGAGGGAGGGATTGCAGGGAGGAGGCTGAGCTAAGGCAGGGCTGCTGGATGCAGAGCAGGGAGCCGATGCCCTGCCCCCCAGCTCAGTCATCCAGCCCCCCTGGGAGTCCTGCATGCGTGGACCCACCTGACTGTGTCTTCCCTCCCACCCTTTCAGGCTAAGCTGGCTTCCCTGGTCCAGAAGTGTTGGGAGAGGAACCGCCTGATCACACACCTGCTCCAGGAGCTGCACAGACACGGGGTGGAGAACCACCAGCTCTCCGAGACGGCAAGCAACATGGTGAATGACGTGGCGCTGGCTGAGTACGCGACCACCTTCCTGGCTCCGGGGGTCCCACAGGTAGATTCCCACAGACAGCCCTGCCCTCTTCCTGTTGGGGCTGTGAGCTCAGTAACCTACCCTCCGCCTGCCTGACCTGCCCTGTGTCAGTTCAGCGTCAGACAAGCACCGTGGCGTTTATTTCACTAGATGGGTCTTTCACGTGTGCCTCAAGACCCTAGCACTTACTGCTTCCTCTGGCAGATCTTTTTGTCTGTCCTGTAGTCCTCCCATCCATCCTTCAGGGCACAGTTTGGGTGTGACCTTGCCCAGGAGTCTGCTCTAAATTCCACGGGCCACAGGATCAGCCACATGCCCCTCCATCCTTCGTTGTACGTGGATATGACTGACGCGGGACATTCGAGGGATTTGCCCCCGACTGTTAGGGGAGTTTTGTCAGCGTTTCTCTGTTGAAACCAGAGCTGCTTCATATCCATTTCTGTCTCCCTAATGCCTGGCACAGAAAAGCTGCTCAGGTAATATTTGTTGAATGAATGAAGCAATGAAGTAAATGAATGAGCATCTCCTCTCCTAATGGTCTACAGAAGCGGGAGGAAACAGGCTCAGAGAGGTTGGAAGTCTCTCTTGAGGTCACACAGCTACCAGGTAGTGCAGATGGTGATGGATACCAGTTCTGACCCAGGTCTAGTAAACATGCTCCCGGGTCTCCGCCTGGCTCTCAACAGTGGTACCTGGGTGTCTGTGTGCACGCAGCACCCTCGGGTGCTCAGCTGAGCCTGCCCACACGCGCGCGTGCGCACACACACACGCGAGCGCGCACACATACTCAGGCGCACGGCGCCGTTCCTGGGGACCAGCCAGCTGTGCCCCCACCATACTAGCTCAGCTCCTGATGATGCGAGGGCGAAATGCAGCGGCTGCTGTGCACGCAGCCAGCCCTGTTTTCCATCTGCCCTCAGGGGGGCCTGCTTTGGGCAGTGTAGCCCCAGGCCTGCGTCACCTTCCTCAGCCTTCCCAGCCCAGCCTCTGCAGGCCGACCTTCTCTGTCCCTTCCTTCCCCCACAGCCTTCAGGGTTTTAGATGTCCTCTCATCCAAATTGCCACACAGCGGACATGGACACCAGGAGGCCAAGGAGCCTGCTCAGGGCCATGGCGACTTGGTTCAGAGCCAGAATTTGAATCCAGAGCCCCAGACTCCCGGTCCAGTGCTCATCCCTTTTCCCGAGGGTTTCAAGCCTCTTCAGAGGCAGAATAAGGATGGGGAGAGAGGTCGGCATCTTGTCAAGGGACCGGGCACAGTCCCTGTGTGCAGAGTTCCAGGGAAGATGTTGGATGTGGCAGGTGTCACCTGGGAGGGAGGCTGGCTGTGTGCTGAGAAGGCGTCATTGCAGTGAGGGCCCCACCCTCCAAGGGCTGCTCTCGGTCTGGCAGGCTCTGAAATTAGACCCGATTTGTTCACTGGGATTAAACAGGCTGACTTACATTGACCAAATTCACAGAGACTGAGGTATAAACCTGAACACTAACTTAATAATTTCCCATGAGAGATCGAACTATGTGCAGGATGAAATATTGGATGGATGAAAAGATAATCAGCATATTCTCTCCCTATAGTGGAGTTATCTAGAAAGTCAAGTTCATTCATTCATTTGTTCATTTGTAAGTCAATATATATTTATAGTCAGAAGGTTATTCAATGAGAACAGAGAGTGTTAATGGTGTCATCAGCCTCATGAGTTAGTTTCCTGTAAGGATGTGCTCCGCATGCCTCCCCTGGGGCCAGGGTGTCTCCCCACCCAGACCTTTTGAAAGGCTGTGGGCAATCATAAGCTTCTACTTCCTCCTTTTAAGGTGACTTTGAATCCGCCGTGACCCATTTTGCATTATTTTTCAGTTCAGCTCACCAAGAACACCCCCACTTTCATGGTCTGGGGGGGTGGCTCACTGTTCCCTCCACAAACCACAAAAGCCTGGCTCTGCCATTTTATTCCACAAATATTTATTGAGCACCTATTGCCATGGTGCTTGGGGTTGGGGAGAAATGGTGAACCAAACAGGCCAAAACGTGCATGCAGTCAAGGAGAGAAATAATCATAAATTATAGCAAGTGTCAAGAAGGAAGGGCTTAGACAGAGACTGTGTGTGTGTCTTTGGAAAAGACCTTAATTGCTCTGAGCCTCAGTTTGCTTATCTGTAAAATGGGAATATTACGACCTACTTGGCAGAATGGACATGAAGACAGATGGAGATCATGAAGCACCTTGTGTAGGGATGTCCCACGCGTTAGGAACCTGGTCCTCGGGTGGGCAGTTGCCAAGGGCGTGGGTTCTGGCACCCAGGAGCCCTGGCTTCAAATCTTAGCTCTGCTGCTGTCTAGCTCTGTGGCCTTAGGAGGGGACACTGACATGTATCACTTACCGTGGGGGTTTTATGTAACTGACTCAGGTAGTCTTTCCGCGGGGGAGGTGCTCTTATTATCCCCCTTTCCAGACTGGAAAACTGAGACTCAAAGGGGTTACCGGTCGTGCCCAAAGACACACGTCTATAGCAGCTTTCTAGCTCAGCTTTTTGTGTGTTAAATCATTTGCCTGAGCAGAGCTGGGATTTGAACCTGGCTGTGGGATTCTGTGCACTGAAGCTCCGACCCCTATGTGAAGGGGGATGTGTTGCGTGTCTTGCAGGGCTGTGGGGCATGTGGGCAGCAGCACGGGCTCTGGCACATACAGACTAGGCCTTCAGTGAGTCTGTCCCTCTTGTCGCTGGAAGGCCAATCCTCAGTGTGCAGGTAAAAGGCAGTGGGAAAAATAACCCTGTGATGTGCTTAAGAAGCAAAGAGGGCTCCAGGCTGGCTTCAGTGAGGGATCCCAAGTGGAGGAGTTCCGAGAGGCTGGATGGGAGGTCACGGACACATGACCGCCCGCAGGGGTGTTTGCATTTGGTCCTTCAATGAATGGGGAGCTGCTGAAGGGGTGGAACAGGATCAATGTGCTTCGGGAAGAGGAACCCTGCAGGCCTGTGGGCTGGGCTGGACTGAGCTGCCGAGACCCTGGCAGGCCATGCACACGGCAGCCAGTTGGCTCCGGCCGGGAACACCCAAGGCCCAGGCAGCCGAGCAGAGCTCTGGGGCCACAGAGACCCTGGTGGCTGCGGTGGCAGCTCCTCCTGCTGGCAGCTGGGCAGGACGTGGGTTTTATGTGTGCTGATTCTTGTTTCAGAGAACACAGATGGAATTCCTGATGGGGACATTGGGCTTAGGCTCAGAGCCCGGGAGGGCTGCCTGGCTGGCTGGGGTGGGGGGGACACTCACGGGCTTGCGGAGGGGATGTGCCAGAGCGGAGAAGCAGGGGAGTCCCAGAAGCACTGAGGCTGGCGTACTTGGGCCCCGAGAAGCTCATGTGCACTGGCCCCTGCCCTTGGGAGGGAGCCCACACTGACCACAGACACCTGAGAGAGGACAGGGTAGGGGGAGGCCACCCGGACAGGCTGCCGTTCATTTATTCACTGGAAGCGGTGATGACGGCCGAGACTCACAGAGCCTCCTCTGAGCCAGCACTTTCTGTGGTTCACTCACTTCATCCTCCCAACATCCCACTTTGTCAAGGAGGAGACTGAGGCCCAGAGTGGTCAGAGAGCTGGTCGAGGTCACAAGCAGGGGTGGCGGGCTGGGGGTTCAGAGCTGGGGTCCATCTGAGCTCCTACCATTTCAGGAAGAGGGTGCTCACCCCACAGCGGTGGCTCAGGGTCGTTCACCGCCTCCCATTGACTTCCTGTTCTTGCCCTGGTTGGGTGGGAGACAGAAATTGAGCCTCAGTCGGCTCAGCGTCTGTGTCCTTTCTTCGGGGCTGCATCTAAGTATCTTAGTCTGTTGGGACTAATTTAACAAAAATACCGCAGACTGGGCAGCTTAAACAGCAAACATTCATTTCTCACAGTTCTGGAGACTGAAAGCTGGGGATCAAGGTGCTGCACGGTGGCGGGGGGGCTCTCTTCCTGGGGAGCAGACAGGCACCTTTTCACTGTGTCCTCACATGGTGAACAGAGAGGCCGGCTCTCTCACACCTTTTCTTATAAGGGCTCTGATTCCATCCTGAGGGCTCTGTCTTTATGACCTGATAACCTCCCCAAGACCCCACCTCCAAATACCCACTGAGGGACCAGGACAGGTGCATGGGTGGATGGGGGCTACCCGGCCCTCAGAGCTGCCATCTCCCTGAGCTGGTGTATCGTCCATCCCTTAGAATCTCGGCTGCCACTTCCACAGTTTGGCCTTGCATCCGCCCTGGTGTCCTTCTTCTAGCTCTGCTGGTTCTCTTCAGCTCGGGCATTGGTCCTGAAGCAGGAGGATTCCATGAGGCTAGCTTGGCCAGCTCTCCTACTGTCTTCCATCTGGGAACATGGGGTCTTGCCACCTCCCTGGCTTTAGCTGAGATGGGAGCATGGGGAGGGTGGGTTCCTTCCATTCTTGGACTCCTAAATGGAAACGGGGGGTTCTCAGTTCCACCCCATCCCCCAAACTGGCTTGACTGGGCAGGGCTCAGGGCACCTTCCCAGGGCCTCTTAAGTTCCTACCCCCTCTCTAGTCCCAGGAAACCTAGTTTTTCTGGATCTCACCAGGATCTAGGCTATTGACATTCCCAAGCCAAGAATGAGACACCTTCTTTGTTGCTTATACTCAGGTGTCATCCCCTTCTTGGAGGCAGATGCCTGGGTGCCAGGGGGAAGTGGTTCAGGGGTGCCCTCCTGCCCATGCTTGCAGGGTCCAGCCTGGGGTCAGCTCAACAAATGGAAGGTCCATCAGAGACCTGGATGGGTTCGCAACTGCCTGACTCCCTGCAGTTCCTGGGACGTGAGGATTATTGCCCTATCTTCAGACACCAAGTTTCACCTGGTAGATAAAGACACCCCAGACCCTGAAGAACTGCCACTCTGTGACAGTCCTCCGTGCCAAGCCACTCGGTGCTCGTCCTTCACCTCCCGAAGCCTCCTGCTCTCTTAGGCCTCGGTAGCAAGGGGCGGGGGTTGCTGACTTCTTGTAAGGCTCTGTGAGGGTTGAACAAGATCCTACCTGAAATTCCCCTCACAGTGCTGTCACATAAAGACACTCACAGAGGATGTAGGGTCCCTTCAAGCAGAACCAAAGTATTGCTCCACTGGGGGAGGTCAGGGGATTGGTGTACTAACACCTGAGGGTCGTGGAGACCCCAGCCTCGGAGAGATGCAAGCCACCTGGCAAGTAGGCTGCTAATTCCACTTCCTCCTGCCCTGCCTTTTCCTCTTTTTTCCATGTCCTGGAAACATCTTGCTCTCCTCTGGGCATTGGTCAACAAGATCTATATATAGGCCTTTGGAAATGGAATCTCATCTTGAAAGAAGCAGTGAGACTGAGAGTCCTAAACTCCCTTAATTCATTAAATTAACGACCCCAAGCCTGGGCCCCCAAGGATCCAGGCAATTATTTTCTCTTGATGTCCTACCTTTTATGAAGTTGAGAATATTCCCCCAAAAGTTTACCTGGGGAGAGAGGTGGGGGAGTGGAGCGTGTAGGGTGAGTCTTTATCCGTCTGCTACTGTATATGGAACATTTAGTAGACGTTCATTCTTATTTCACTCTGACAAAACCCTGCAAGGACCATATTAGTGGCTCCACTCTGCAGATGGAGAGGACAAGGCTCAGAGAGTTCAGCTGACTTGGCCAAGACCATGGAGCCCGTAAGCAGCAGAGCCAGGATTCAACCTGAGGCTGCCTGGCCCCAAGCCTCTCCAGGCCTATGGGATAAATGAGGAGCAGAGAGCAGGGGAAAGATCTATAGATCCCTGATCAGGTACTGAATGCAGGGGCTCCAGAAGTAGTTCAGTGCCTGTGAGACTACTCTGTGGACACAAAAGTCAATGAAACCTCAGTATCACTTTGAAGAAGTCTGTGTCTAGTAAGACTAGCTCCAAACCCAAGTGTGAACAAAAGCATTCACTTGCAACACAGTGATGGGCAGAGAGAAGGAGACTTATTTGGGAATATAATCCCTGGAGAAGGAAGCACACAAAATAGGCCTTGAAGGATTAAAAAAGAAGAGTTTTACTAGCTGGAAGAATGGAGGGAAGGCCCTCTAGGCTGGGAGACCTGCATGAGCAAGGAACTGGGGTGTGAAGGGTCATGGTACTCAAAGACACACAGTTTTAGGGGATATAAGCGAAGTGCTCTCAGAGCAGAGTTACCATTGCCGCTTCACCTCTTCCTGTGTGCATGTGGGGTCCGGGAAGACAACTAGTCCACCAGGGGGTGGTGCAGGTACTCAGGTCCAGCCCGACCTGGTTTCCTGGGTGACTCAGTCAGGAGTCCCCGATGCAGCTCAGCAATCAGCTCTCACAAGGTGTCGAAGGGACTTCCACACAGAGAGAGTATTTCTCCTGGAGACTCTGCCGTCCGGCTGCCCTCATTTTCCCCCTTTTAACAGCTTTTAAAATGCAGTTTCCCTTTGGAGATTCAATTTGAGTAAAGGAAGTGGAAGCTTTTCCTTGCACCTGTATCCCTGGGAGCAAATCCTGGACCCCTCTGAGGATTGTAGGCAGAGGGGCGGTCCTGCCTGTATTTTCGCACACACAGGGAGGAGTGGATCTGGCCATAGAATGCACTTTCTGCAGCGGGGAGGGGGCTGATTTTTCCAGTTGCAGTTGTCTGTAGAAGGCTTTTCCAGCTGTGTCATGAAGAATAACTGCTGAGATGTCTTTTCTTGCAGACGAGCCATCACCTGGACGTCGAGTCTGAGAAGACAACAGTTGTCAGAGGTCAGTGTGATTTTCAGTTAGGAATAGTCTGCAGGCTCAGACACGGTCCACACCGGCAGGACAGTCTGACAGGTGGGCCAGGGTGGAGAAAAGCCCACGGTCAAGTGCAGATGACTAAAGGAAACCCGACCCCACTATCTTGCACTCTCTTCCCTACTGACTCTGCCTTTTCATTTCACTACTTAAGGAGAACGCATTAGAAAAATACTGCCACTGCCAAAGTGGGCAAATTCTGCAACCCTGTAGTTTCAGTCCCGGAAATTTATCCTAAGTAAATAATTCTATATGTGGAAAAGCTCAATGGACAGGCATATTCATGCCAGGGTATTTAGAACAGTGAAAAGCTGTGGGGAAAAGCTCCAGTATTGTTAATTAACCCATATTCACTGAGTATGAAGTGCTAGTCACTAAAATGATGCTGATAAGGACCATGTGATAGCACGGGAATTAGGATATCCTACTAAGTTCAAAAAGGATACAAAATGGAATGTATCGGATGACCTCAATGATACAACTGTACGTGAACATCTGTGAATGATTGGCAACTTAGGCTAGAAGATAAACTAAAATACCAATAGTGGTTACTTAGATGGTAACATGGGTGGGGTTTTGTTGTTCTGTTATTCTTATTGTTAACAAGAAAATTAAGATGCTATCTGGCCAGAGAGAATTTCCCTGGGCCTTGTTTTCCAAGTGCAGTGTACTGTCAGCACTGGGGGAGGGGGGTTCCTAACGGTTTGTTTAGGGTTACTTTGTTTTCAGGTGCTCAATATAAAAGTGAAGAAAGTATGGATAGAGTTACCTTTAGGCAACTGAGCTGCTCTTGATAACTGCTCGCTCAGCGATTCTTATTGCTAGATTCTGTTCTTAAAGCTGTGTGATCTTGGATGAGTTAATTAACCTCTCTGAGCCCCAGACTCCTATCTTTAAAAGGAGGATAACGTGATCTTTTTTAGAAGTGTTAGTGCCTGACACACTGCAGGGTGCCAACAAACAAGAAGAGGTACCTGGCTTCAGTTTTTAGCTGGTCGGGATGGGCCTGCCCTTCTGTACCTTTGTCTTCTACCCCTAAAGTCTGAGTTGGCATCTGTTTTCACAGTTGGAGGCGCATAAATTCTAGCTGGTCCTGCTTCTGCCACTAGTTTATGCAAGTGTCGTCCCTTCTCTGGGCTTAGTTCCTCACCTTCAAAAGAAGGAAATGTACTAGATTAATTTAGTTACTTATTCATTCAGGTTATCTAGAAGGCTGCCGTGCGCCAGATCCCTGATAGGTGTTGTAGGGCTTACAAAAATGAGTCCGCTTCAAAGGTGGTGGTCCTTGTGCTGAAGGAGCTTACCGCCTGGTAGTGGACAGTGAAGCAGGCAGGCAATTTTCTAGGATATCCCAAGACCATGGCAGTACCATCAGAGGGCTGTGAATGTGGCACTCAGAGTTCAAATGCACCCAAGAGGGCCTCTGTTTGTGGGGTGAAAGGATCTGGGAATGAAAGACGATGAAAAGGCTCAGAGACTTGATGATTTTTTTTTTAAGATTATTTTATGACATATAGGGTTTTTCTTAATTTATTCATTTATTTATTCATTTTTGGCTGCGTTGGGTCTTCGTTGCTGCACGCGGGCTTTCTCTAGTTGTGGCGAGCAGAGGCTACTCTTCGTTGCGGTGCTCAGGCTTCTCATTGTCGTGGCTTCTCTTTGTGGCAGAGCACGGGCTTTAGGCACGCAGGCTTCAGTAGTTGTGGCTTGCAGGCTCTAGAGCACAGGCTCAGTAGTTGTGGTGCATGGGCTTAGTTGCTCCGGGGCATGTGGGATCTTCCCGGACCAGGGCTTGAACCCGTGTCCCCTGCACTGGCAGGCGGATTCTTAATCACTGCGCCACCAAGGAAGTCTGACTTGTTGATTTTTAGAATAGACTTCTGAACTGAGGCTTGACTGAGAACATTCTCTTCTAGCTCAGAAATACCTCCTGAATCCTGAAATGGACAGTGTCCTCCAAAGACCTTTGCATTCAGAGTCCTGGCCTATTCCAGAGGCTGAGTGGCCAGCACAGACAGCTCAACTGGGTTCTTTGAAGGTGAGAGGACGTCAGTCACTTAATTTCTCAAATAAATGTTTTTATTGAAAGTATAACTCACATACAGAAAAGGGTACAACTCGGAAATGTACATACAGCTCAATGAATTGTCATGGAGTGGTATGTGCCCATAAAGCCATCACCAGGTCCAGAACTAGAAAGTGACCACAAAGCACCCCTCTGTTTTCCCCTTCTAGTCTCTTTTTATTATCTGTTTTTAAATTTTGTGTATTGGGTCATATCATGCGTTCTGTGTCTTGTTATTTTTCACTGAGTGCTAGACATTATGTGTGAAAATGTGAAGATGTAATTTAATAGTGCCTTCATCCAGACAGGACTTCCTTTGTTCTGCACATCAGAACTGATTCAGAGATAATTTTAGTACTTATGAGGTCTGTTTTATTTCTTGCTTGCTCTTACTCTTAGGGCATAGCCTTTCATGGTTCTAAGCAAAAACCTGTAATGTTTATCAGTGTCCTTCCCCAGCCACTTCCCACTCCATGAGGCTGTCAGAATCTCTGCTTAGCTTTCTATCTCTCAGCCACCACAATCACACACAGGCTTCACCTTCACTTGGAGGGAAATACAGCCTTCAATCTGGGCCAACTACTCTTGGCTTCTGTCCTATCTTGAATTTTAGTCCCACAAATCCTCACAGTCTTTGTAGCTCTCAGATGGTTTCAAATAGATCTTTTGCTATATTTTGTCCAGCTTTCCTAGATGCTCTTACTGGAGGTTTGGTCCAAAATGTCCTCATGATTCAGAACCAGAGAAGCACTCTGTTTTCCCAGAGAAAACCTATTTTACTTATGATATTTGGAGTCTGACAGGCCTGAGTTCAAATCTCAGCTGTAATTCAGTGTGATGTTGGGTGGGTTACTTACTTTGTGTGTGCTTAAATCTCCTCATCTGTAAAATGGGGATAATGCTGCCTACTGCTGACGTGAGGATAAGATCAGATAAGCAGAGTTGAATATGTCTCTGGAAAATAAGAGATGCTCAAAAAAGAAAAAAAAAAAGCAGCCATTACTTAGGAGGAAACTGATCTTATTCTTGGCATTTTATTTCAACTTATCAACTTATTTCAACTTGGCATTTTATTTCAACTTTATTCCTGTGGCTTCTCTCTTGCCTTCATGCTCATATTAATCTTTTTAATCTAACAAATGGAGCTAATGTTTACTTCTCGGGGTCTTTGGGACAATTCAATGGAATCATGCACATAACATAATTACTGTACTGCCTGCCCCAGGCGGTGTTCAATAAAAGACAGCTGGTGTTATTGATTGACCTTAAACTTTTTTTTTCTAACTGGTGCCTTTCATTTCAAATTACTTATCTGCAGGCTTATTATCTAGTAATGAGAACTTCTTTCCAGCTTTGATCTTTTTCTAGGAAAATTACATCTGACTTTTGATCTTTGACCTACCTTATTATAAGCAGGTAGAAGGCATTTTAGGCAAAGGGAATGACACAGACATTGTCATTCAGAGGGGTGAATGCCCCTGAAGCATTGGGGGATCAGTAAGCGATTAAATGAGGCTGCAGCATAAAGGAGAGAGGAGTCTAGGAGATCATATGATGATGTTGATAAGAACAACAATGAGAAAGAAAACCCCTGCTTCCATTTCTTGAATGGTTACTATGTGCACCGCATCAGCTTTGCCAGTACTCACTATAGGCCCACAATCGATCTTGACATTCACTCCACTTCACCTGTGAGAAAAGGTGAGGCACAGAGAGGGTAAGTAGCCAGCCCCAGGTCACACAGCTAAAGAGTTGGGGTTCCAACACACGCAGTCTGGCTCTAGAGCTGATGCTCTGGTCATTATGTGTCCAGATCGTGCTGGGCCTTCACTGGGGGGATGAGAGTTGTCTCTCCTGCCCCCCTTGAGGTTACAGTCTGGAGTTCAATGTGAGAAAAAAACCCTCCAATGTCTGCACTCGGTGATACTGGCCAGAAACTGATAGCAAAGCTTTTGAGGAAACAGTTGGAGCATAAATTGAATGAATGGATGAACCCAAGAGCATCTTAATACTCTTGGTTCTAAGTTTCTCAAGTGTTCCTCAACCTTCTTCAGAGTTCTCACCGCACTGTAGAATGCTGCTGGATAAAATCTCCTCCTTTACTGGACATAATTTCAAGGCCACAGGATAATTTTGTTTCTTTATAGCCAGAGGACAGAATAGTCAATGTAAATGTCTTTGTTCAAGTGCTTTACACAGTACCCGGTCCACAGGAGGCCTTGTTGGGTGGATTTGGATGAAGGGTGAGGCGGTGGGAGGAGGCTGTTGGGCTCTTTCTCTAGAAGTTCATGCGGGCACCTCGTCCTTATCCCCAGCATTGCATTTTGCCCACAGCCTTGGTTCTGTTTAGCTATAACAGGCATTGGGGAGCAGAGCTCTCTGCCCTAGGAAAAACAGATTGCAAGCCGTCTCTCTGGGCCGGCTTTTGGTACGAGCTTCCCATGGTGAAAACGAACTCTAAATGACACCAGGGCATTAGTGACCTAGAAGGAAAGTGAGGTCATTTTTGAAGGGAAGTAACCAGATTTGTCATATGTCACAATTATTTTATGGTTGAGCTTAGAGGGAAAAAACAAAAACAAAAACAGGGGAGTAGGAGGTTGGCATCCAGTGGATATTGCTTTCCTTTTAATGGAAAGGTCATCATCTCTTGTCGCCGTGAACAACAAAATTTACAGAGGACATGACTCTATGGAGATACCATCAGTGATCATCTTGTCAGGCCTTTAGATGACCTGGGCTTCGAGCCTTCCCCGCCCCAATCCCCACTGCCTCGTCTGTAACTCAGTGCTGATGGCGTGTGCCTCACTGACAATGTAATAGCAGCTGCCTGGCACAGAAAGTGCTCAATAAATGTTTGTTATCGTTGCCATCTCTTCCTTGGATAAACTGTGGGACCAAAGGGGCTTTTATGGACGTGTAAAAGTAGAGACCATTTCGTTGTGCTCTTGCCTCCAGCTTCCCTGGCCCTCGGGGCCGACGCCCGACCCTGGAATGTGCCAGGCTTCCATCGCTGTGGAACCAGGGCTCCCTGTACAACGTCTGCAAGAAAAAGGTGGAATGTCCTGGCCTGGCCTCCAAGCTGAGCACCTCCTGCCATCCCCCGAGCTCCTGAGCCCCGCAAGGATCCTGGCTTTGCATCAAGAACTTCGACAAAGCATCTACAGCACTTCCCAGGTCAATAAATCACCGTTGGAATTATAAATGCAATAGGACCACTCACTCTCTGGGGCCATTTCCTAGACTCCGTAAATATTTGAAGCAGAACTTTCAGAGAACGTCTTAAGAAATTGGTAGCAATCAAAACCCTCATTCAGTGGCAAGTGGCTTTGCCTGTGGCTTGGGGATCTGTGTTGATTGTCAGAGCTCAAGAGAAATACTGGACTTGCAAATTCTTAGGAGTCCAGCTTTGCAAATATCCAGGCAGCAAAGGGAATATTTTCTGTTCCAAAACCTACCGAGTGACCGGCCCAGTGGCTCTCCACCGGGTCTGATCCCCCCATCCCGCAGGGCAAAATTTGACAACGTCTGGAGAAATTATTTGTTGTCACAGCTGGGAAGCTGCCACTGGCATCTAGTGGGTAGAGGCCAGGAATGCTGCTAAACACCTACAGTGCACAGGACAACCTTCTAGAACAAAGAATTGTCCAGCCCAAATGTCAGCAGTGCCGGGGTTGGGAGACTCTGCCCTGATCTAATAGCTCCTAACATTGTCAGCTGCAGAGAACTGTTCTGTTATTTTCCTGCCTGAGGCCCTTCCCCGTGTTTTAAAAGATTTTTGTCTACCAAAGGAGACAATTAAAGTAATTATCTCTTTCACATTTTAAAACCTTAAAACCAGTCAGAACTTTCTGATAAGTCCATTCATTCAACAGACATTTGTGGACGTCTAATATACACCAGGCAATATGATATGAGGAAGAAAGAGGTGAGTCCACATTGGCCCCTGCCCCAGGGGCTCACAGGGCAGCAGAGGCACACATGTAAACAACTCACCGTGCAGTCATGGTTAAGTGTGCCATGAGGTGTGAGACCAAGGGCTTTGAAGGCAGTTCTGCCTGGCTTTGGGGAATGAGAGGTCATTCCAGAAGGAATGGCTGAGCAGAGCCCATAGACTTAACGAGGTAAGGTGTTCAGTACATGGGTGAGGTGGGGAAGGAGGGAACAGCGAGGGCAAAGGCTCTGAGGATGAAACTGAACTTTGGTGTGCCACCAGAGGGGGGATGTGCAGAGTAGCCCTTTGCCAAGCCAGGCGCAAAGAGTCACTGCCTCATCCCTACCCAGCACCACTTACTTCCTCCGGGAACAGGACCCTGCCCTGACCCAGGTGTGGGACCCAGAGGTAGAAGAAGAGTCAAGGGGGCTTGGGCCACAGGTGCCCAGATCCTGTGCCCGGGCTCACCGATCAGAGACATCATCTCTCTCCTGAGGAGGGGCTGGTGAGGGGCTTGTCACATAAGGACAAGGAAGGACCAGGACAAGAAACCGAGGGCTCCCGGGGCAGTAGGCGAAGCATATTGATTTTATTTTAATGTATTTTAGCTTTGTATGTGGAAATGAAAAGCGCAAAGAGTTCCCACACACCCTCACCCAGCTTCCCCTGACGTTAACGCCTTACGTACCTAACCATAGCCCAAGGACAGAAATGAATGCATTTATTTTGAGGAAAACTGGGGGGGGGGGGGCATCAAGGCATAAGAAAAGCACATCCATGAGCGAGCATCAGCTCATCAAGCTGCCACCATCTTCATTAGCCCACGGGACTGTCATGGGTCATCACGTCCGTCCACAGTTCCCTGGATTAGGTTACCAATGGATCCACCCATTCATTTGTTCATTAAGCATTTAATTTAACTGCCATGTGAGCTCCGGAACCTCGGGTAGGTGCTGGGAAACAAGAATACAGAAGTTGCCCATCTCCATCCTCCAGAACCTGTGAGCCCTGTGGCCCCATCGCACACCAAGGAGTCCCCTGATTGGAAACCGCTGCAGTCATCACTTTCACGGTTTGAATCAGCACCGCCACCCCATAACTGCCAATTGTGCGGCGTCCTGCAGAGCTGATCTGTACGCTGGTTTGCGCTCACCTCTTCTGCCCTCTCCTCCCTTTTTCCTGGGACAATGCCATCAGCTTTGAGCACCGGGAGTACGCTGAAGACCGGCTATGAACCGGCTGATGTCGGGGTGAGCAGCCAACTAAGCCACAGGGCTGAGCCTGCCGGAGGCAGTCAAGGCCATTTCTGGTCCCCAGATTCTCCCACCAGGTTCAGACATCCGTGTTCTGTCCCTTGAATTCTCCCTCCCGCCTCTGCTCACATGCCGGGCTTCAGCAGAAAGGCCACCGGGGAAAATCCATTAAAGAAGCCGTGGCAATCTTTGCAGCGTGGCCCGATGATTCCATAATAAATCACGTTCTGAAGCCAGGAGCCACTTACTATTAACCTGAGCCGTGAATCGCCTGGGGCTGCACTTTGGATTTCCTCAAGCTGGGTCACTGCTTTGTGCTGTGATTCCTCCTGGTGACATGTTTGCGATGGTGGATGGTAGACTGCGGCATTTTCCTTGCCTCGACCGAAGACTCCCATCCTTGGAAGGGGCCCCGTGTTCCCCTGCTGCCCCCTTGGTGGGCCTGATGGGGCCAGGGCCCAGCCTGGTCAGATGCTCCCAGGCGAGGGACAGGACCTGCTCGGGTGACCGAGTGGGGACAGGCAGGAACCCAGCCCGCAGGAGCTGGCTCGGGCCGCCCCTCCCACCACGAGTGACCCAAGACCTCTGGAGACCAGCCAGATGGACCAGCCCAGCTGCCTCTGCAGAAAACAATTTGTCACACGGGGCTGTCAGCAAGCAGCAGTGGACGCCTTCTTGGGGGTGCCTGGCCGAGCTACGCAGAGCAGGAGCCCTGAACACAGTGAGGTAAATGCACACCCCGCCCCCGCTGCTGCGAACCACCTGGGCTTTTAGGCAAATCGGGTTGAGATGGTTGGCTTGACCCCTGGCCAAGCGGTTCAGGTGCTCAGTGCAGCCTCTCCCTGCGCCTGATTCACTGCCATGCCCTTCTGGGAGGCATTTTGCTCCTACAGCAAAGCGGTCTGTTCAGCAAATATTTCCCTGAGAACCTGCTGGGGCAGATGAGGCACTGGGGGGCTGGGTCTCAGGGGTCTCACACCAGGTCCCCATCCTCCAGGCTCCTGCGGGGACGGATGTGCAGATGGCTGGAGACCGAGTGGCATAAGCAGGGTGCAGCAGGGAGAATGCAGGGTCCAGGGGCACAAAGCAGTGGCTGACCAGTGAGGGAGGTGTCAGGGAGGGGTCAGTGGTGACTGAGGTGGGCCCCGCAGATGAGCAGGGCTCAGCCAGGGCGAGAGTCCTTGCGGGCGGGGGCAAACACACAGGCACAGGCTTGGGGTGGTGTTGGGGGTAGGAAACCAGAGGTGGATGGATATACATGTGCTTCTATAATCCCGCAGCGGAAGGTGCTGTCTTTTTGTGCAATCCCACTGTGACCTTCCTCTTTGATTTTACATGTGTCTTTAGTATAGGGAAGACGTTTTCGTGCTTCAAGATTCAGAAGGCACAGAAATCTATATGGTGCAAGTCTCCTTCCCAGCCCGGTTCCCCTCCCAGAGGCAAACATGACCCCAGTTCCTTATGACTCCTTCCAGAGATACCCTGTGTATTCTAAGCAGTCACACACCCGCACACACACACACACCCGTTTTACCTCGATGCCTGTGCTCTGGTTTTTTCAGTTCATTTATCTCGGTGATCATTCCCCATCAGAACATAAATTTTGTTCATTCCGTTTTTAAACACTTGCGCTATTTTCCATTGTGTGGGTTTTACTAGCTCCCTTTCAAGGGACATTCACATTGTTTCTGATCTTTTGCTGCTAAAACCGGTGCTGTCATGAAGATGCTTGTACATCCACCCCTTCACTCACGTGTGAATTCATCTGAGGGCAGATTCCTAGAAGAGGAATTTCTGGGTCAGAGCAGAGAAGCCTTTGTCACTTTGAGAGCCCTGTCCACACCCACTCCCCGCCCCACTTTGAGACTGTACAGTTTTCGTTCCCCCTCACGATGCTTGGGGGTCCCCCCCATCATGCACCCTAGGATGTGCTGATTCAACATTTACTTTTTGAGCCTCAACCATGGACCAGCGTGGTTTGAGGCGGTGAACTAGACAGATGGGGCCCTGCCCTCAGGAGGAGGGGATACATCAAACTGGGGAGACGGCTCAGTGAACAGGACCCCAGCGAGGGACCGTCCGTGTTTCCATCCTGCAGGCACTGACCGCCTGGACAGGAGGGTGATGCGTGGGCATGAGTGACCTCAGTGCAGGGAAGCTGGGATCTGGCCACCAGGAACGGACAGCTGATAAGGCCCTGAGGAATTTGGAGGCCAAGGGGGAGGAGAGGAGGTCGCGTCTGGGCTGAGCCATGATGGGCGATATTGTCCTGAGAGCAGAAGTGGTGGCCTGGGTGGAGGCCAGTCAGGAAGGGACCTAGGGCTTCTGAGCTACGCTTATGCCAGACACTGTGCTCAGTGGTGGACACTCCAGCCCGGGTTTCCCTGGCTGGAGAAGAGGAAGCCAGAGGAGGGCTGGCAGGGGCTGGGGCAGAGGAGGCATGGGCGGACGGTCCCACGTGGCAGTTGGTACCCAGGCCGGCTCTCCCGAGCAGGTGGATGGGGTGTGGGCCCTGAACACGGAGTCCTGCCTTCACATCCCAGCCCCACCATGCTCCCCACCTGCGGGCCTTGAGCCAAGGCCCCTGAAGGCTTGGTTTCCTCCTGAGAAAATGGAAATAACAGCATCATAACCTCGTCTTACCTCACTGGCATCTCACAGGAGATGCCCCGTGACCAGCGCCTCGCCATGGCCCTCCCAGCCCAGGTGCGCATCCCTCCTTCTTTCCCTCTAATGCTGGGAGGCAGGTGGCCCAGGAGCTGAGCACACATGCCCTGCCTGGGTTTGGGCTCTGGCTCCTCTCCTCACCTCTCCTCTCTGTGCCTCGGTTTTTTAATCTGTACAATGGGGGTGCCTACAGCCTAGGGTGGTTTGTGAGGGGTGAGTGAGTAAAAGCACTAAAAAGAGGCCCTGGGATGTGATGAGAGCTGTGGGAATGCTGCCATTGTTTCCTCTTTGATGCACGTGATGTTAAAAAGCAGAAAAAGAAGATGAAGTCCAGGGTGTAAGGAGAGGGCACGGATCGCTGGTGGTACAGATGGAGACAGAGCTTAGGACTGAAAAGCCTCCCTGAGGAGGCAGGTGTGAAGAGACTGGAGGAAGTGATGGTGCTGTGTCGGGTCTGTGGGTGATGATGCAGCCAAGCTCATCCAGGGCTGTAAGGAGCCGGCCGAGAGCTTTTCAACACTTAACAGTCACAGGAGCTCAATCCCTGTGCGGCTTTGCGCTGACCCTCCCCATCCGACTCAAACCGCTGCAGTTCCCTCCAGGGTCTTTGGTCCTCTTCCTTGGTCTGCCTCTTCCCGGAAAGCCTTCCCACGGATTCAAGAGTGTCCAGGCCTTCAGGAGGTGGTCTGGGCTGGTGTCTCCCATTTCCTAAAAGCCCCTGTTTAACATCCATGAGGATGCCCGTTTCCACTGCTTGGGCCGGGCCTTCTCACTTCATTTGACCCTTGTTAAAATGAACAAACCTAACATAGGCAGTAGAGTATGAGTCGTGCAGCTGCTCTAACATCCAGCTCTGCCACCATCGGCTGTGTGACCTTGAGCAAGCTGCTTACCCTCTCTGTGCCTCAGTTTCCTCCCCTGGAGAAACGATGCAAATAACAGACCCACCTCCCAAAGTGTATCTCTCTCAGAAGGATTAAGTAGAGGCTAAATGCCTGCCTCTTGGCCATTTGCAGTGTTGACGTTATCTTCAAGTGCAACTTGCCACCATGCCTTCAAGTAGAAAGCCAGCATCCCCTGCCATCCAGAAAAAGCGTTTTCTAAAACACAGAAATTACTGTTAGGCATGGAAAATAATTTCCTGAGCTACTTCCTCCTCCCTTTGAGTTCAAGTCTACAGGATGCAGCCCAGCCCCAGGCACTGGCCTTCAGCCCCTCAGGGATCTGACCGACAAACCCCTCCAGCTTCATCTCCCCCAACCCTTGCTCTAGCCACAGGGTGACCAAGCACGGCCACGGGGCCCGGCCTCTTCTGTCCCTTCTGCCTCGCCTGTCGATCTTGAGAGCAGTTACAGGGTGCAACAAAGCAGGCTCTGGCCTCAAATTCTGCCCGCCATTTCCTTTCTGTATGACACTGGACCCCATCTGGGCCTCGGTGTTCTCATCTGTAAAATGGGGACACGACCTCATACCTTAGGAAGACAATTCAGTGAGGCATAAAGCACGGAGCCTGGCTCACTGTGCAAGCCATTATTATTGTTGTTGTTGCTGTTACATTCGCCACCTGCTAAAGTCAGGGCTCAGCATGTCTTCCCATTTCCAGAGTTGTATAAAATATAGTGCCCCCACTGGCCAAATAACAGCCATCGTCGCCCCAGGCATTGGGCATGCATGGCTTTATCACAGTGTGTCTCCGAAATTCCTCGCTGACTAGCCTGTGAGGGATGGGGGTGTATCCCCATTTTACAGCTGAGAAAACTGAGGCTCACAGATGCCCAGACTGATAGAGTCAGGATTTGAGCCCCAGTCTGTCTGGCTCTGACTCTGAAATCAATTTTTCCTCCATTGGAGCTCAGATCCCAGTACCTGACACACGGGTCCTCACACCTGTACCCGTGTAATCCACCCCCCAGGCATGCTGTATATGTCCCTACCTACTTCCAAGAAGGACTTAAAGAGACTTAAAATAAAAGACATGGATACAATAAAAAGAATCTGTATTACAGAGAGTGAAAACTTAGGGTCAGATAATAATGACTGATGGTAGGAGAGAATAATTATACCCGGCACTAAGGCTATGGGCAGCTATGACAGTTGAATGGAAAAATGAGGTCTGAGCTTCCTGGTAGTCAAGGCAAAAAGGGGAATAACATGGGTTTGACGGCATTGAATTGCCAATAAAAGGAAGCAGCTCTGGAGATCTTTTCCTCCAGCTCTGAGCTCTGAGGGGAATCATCCTGCAGGTTTCTATACAGTGAATGGGGGATAAATGGTGACTTGTGTCCCTGGTAGCACAGCTCCCCAACCTTGGAAGTGGGAAGGAACATCTGATAGAAGCTGCTTCCTTCCTCTGCCTGTGCCAGGGGTCCACACCTGCCTTCATGGGGTTCTCACAGCTCCTTGGGCTCAGCATCATCACTTGTCCTTTACAGACGAGAATGCATAGAGAGGCCTCGACTCCCACGTAAGTTTTCTTGCTTTGTGGGGGATAGGAATCTCAGAACCAGCGCAGACCTGCCGTGCTCCTAAGCTCTTTCCCCTCTGCTGCACTGCCCAGCTCAGGGAGGCCCTGCCGCTTGGATTATTGCCCAGAGCTAATCCCCCCCGCGTTACTCCTCCCAAGCTCTTCCCCTTCCCCTTCCTGCCCTCCCCTCACACACCCCTCCCCCATCCCTCTGCATGCCTCCCCAACGCACATCAATTCTCCCCTTTGCTAAAATCTCAGCCAAATGCTCCCTACGGCCCCCAAGCCTTCCAGGGCTCAGCTCCAAGACTAGCAGCTCTGTCTGCTGGTAGCTGAGAGTAATTTAGCAACGGGAAGCATGTGTGAGGCTGGAGGGGGGGCGGGGCTGGGTCTCACTGCCTCCAGCTGCCGTTGCTTCCGCCATCCCCATCTCCATCCCCGGGACTGGGACACCCTGGTGTTTGCCTCACACCAGACCAGACCCCAGAGTCAATATCCTCTACCACACACACAAGGGGGAGACTGCAGACAGAAGCTGATGGGTTACGTCCTAGTGGCCTCAGTGGACAACTCCCTATTGTTCCTGACGGTTATTCATGAGACACAGGTCAACACTGAGGGCCTTCTGTGCCCTGGTGCCATCCTGGGTGCGATCAGCAGAGCAGGATCCGAGCACACCTGCTGAGGGTGTGCGTGGGGTAGTCGGGTCTGTGGTCAGGCGGCAGGAGGCGAACAGACAACCTCCTCGCTCTTCCAGGGCTGCCGGTCTGGTTGTTCACATTGTGTACCGAACAAAGTATACGGTCCAGAGGCAAAAGGGGCTTAAATCCCCCAGCTCTGTCCTTGCCGGGAGACCGTGCCTGGCTGGAGGAGGTGGTGCCTTTTACAAATTCACCCAGAGACCTGTGGGCTGCAGCCACCTGGAGTGGGCATCTTTTTGTGATTCCGCACAAACGCTCCAGACTAGCCTCAGCTCCTTATTTTTGCCGACTCAGACCCAGAAGTGCCAAGTCAGCAGGCTGAGGTCAGCAGGTCTTGGAGGAGTCAGGGAGCCCCCAAGGCCTTCCCAGTGCCGTCCTCCTGTTTGCCAAGGGCTGGACAACTAAGCAACTAAGCCCGTGCGCAATAACTACTGAGCCTGCGCTCTAGAGCCCGCGAGCCACAGCTACGGAACCTGCGTGCCACAACTACTGAAGCCCGCGCGCCTAGAGCCCGTGCTCCGCAACAAGGGAAGCCACCACAATGAGAAGCCCACACACCGCAACGAAGAGTAGCCCCCGCTCGCCGCAACTAGAGAAAGCCCGCGTGCAGCAGCGAAGACCCAATGCAGCCAAAATTAAAATAAATAAATAAATTTTTAAAAATTTTAAAAAGAAAATTCACGTGCTCTCAGTGGAGTAAGGGGCCAAGGGCCTGGCAGCGCATAGCACGGTCACCCTTCACGGTCAGAGCACCCAGCTGAAGGGCCCGCTCAGTTTTCCGGCTCCTCTGACATCTCCTTCCTCCCCACTCTGCCTCCTGGAAACACCTGGCTTTCCTTCTGACTTCTCCAAACACATCTAAACCAAGACATCCAGAAAAGAGTGATCAAATCAAGTCCATCCTCAAAGGGGCCAGGCAGTACTTTTCCCTTCAGCCCCTGATTACGCAGGAAGTTTGGAATATTTTCCCCAAAGTTCCCTTAAGGAAGGGAAGTGGAGTGAGAACAGATGGCTTCCTGAAGTCCCAGGCCTGGGAGCTGCTTCCCACTGGCAGCCAGGGGCTGGGAGGAGGTCTCCTGGCTGAGCAGCCCCGGGGGCAGTGACCCCAGCACCCAGCTGCTTTCTGTACAGATTTCAGTCCTCCTGTGTTTAGTCCCGCTCTGCCTTTCCACACTCAGAGGTGTCCCGGGCCCGTTGCCAGCCTTTTCAGTATTCTGAGGTGTGATTTTGCTGCTTCCTGCAGGAATTCAGTAGAGCCAAGAAAGCTGCAAAGTGAGCTTAACTTCTATGCTCTCTTTCTTCTCTTCTTCCTCCTCCTTCTCTTGCCGTGTGTGTGTGTGTGTGTGTGTGTGTGTGTGTGTGTGTCCGTCCCCAGGTCAGCAAATCCTCAGCTCTACCGTTAGAATATATCCAAGATCTGTCCACTTCTTATGGCCCCCAACACTTTTTTTTTTTCAGCCCCATCCCCAGTGCCTAGAACTGTGCCTGGTTTCCACTAGGGACTCAATGAATGTTTGTTGAATGAATGCATAGTTTAGTTGCTCAACTTTCTTTTAATGGTGCTCCAAGCACCCATTTTACTGTATCTGGTTGTCTCCAGTACAGATCCTGCTGGATGAGAAAATATTACTATCCTTTTCATTTTTGCTTTGGGGGACAGGAAGGAAGTGATTCAGCAGAAGGGAGAGCTGAATTCTAACCCAGCTCCCCTCCCCACCCCATTCCTCCTGCACCGAGAGTTTTGCCATCAGCTGCTGAAGGAGTAAAGGGCCCAGGCATTGCTAGGGGTCTGGGATGCAATGAAGGTGGGTCAGAGAGTGGAGACGTCACAGGCAGGGGTTGAGAAGGAGGTGGAGGTGGGAGGGTGGGAGGGAAGGGAGATTTCAGACTCACTCCTCATCCTTGGAATTTTTCCCTTGGAAGGACTGGTATTTATTATGCACTGTCTGTCTTACTCCATTTGATACAGATGCTTTATCTGTGCCATTATAATTAGGGCCATGAATTTTTCTTTTACTTTTTATTGGAGTATGGTTGCTTTACAATGTTGTGTTAGCCTCCACTGCAACAAAATGAATCCTCCATACACATACAGATATCCCCTCCCTTTTGGACTCCCTCCCGTTTAGGTCACCACTGTGCATTAGGTAGAGTTCCCTGTGCTATACAGTATACTCAGTTGTCTATTTTATACATAGTATCAATAGTGTATATGTGTCAATCCCAGTCTCCCAGTTCCTCCCACCCCACCCCTTTCCCCCTTGGTATCCGTACATTTGTTCTCTATATCTGTGTCTCTATTTCTGCTTTGCAGATAAGATCATCTATACCATTTTGCTAGATTCCACATATATGCGTTATTATACGATATTTGCTTTTCTCTTTCTGAGTTACTTCACTCTGTATGACACTCGCTAGGTCCATCCAGGTCTCTACAGATGACCCAATTTCATTCCTTTTTATGGCTGAGTAATATTCCATTGTATATATGTACCACATCTTCTTTATCCATTCCTCTGTTGATGGACATTTAAGTGGCTTCCATGTCCTGGCTATTGTAAATATTAGGACCATAAATGTCACCTTATAGATAAGGTGACATCTTTTCTCAGCTTTATATTTGTATTTCTTGTATCATGAAGAAGTTCTCCAAGTGTTGGTTTGCAGGGTAGTGGACAGCAACTTGGAATGACACAGACTGGAATACCAGTACCGGATCTGTCACTAGCTAGCGATGGGACCTACAGAGACATATTCTCTTTGAGTCTCAGTTTCTCATTCCACAGTTTCCCTTGCTTCATAACCATAACCCTCCTCCCTCCATCAGAACAATCATTCCAATGCATTCAGTACAGGTGGCTTTACTGTCCTGTTATTAGGAAAGTCATCTTGTTTAACTATTTCATACTATGTGATGAATGACTGATAGTTTCTAGGGACATTTGTATTTTGTGAAGAAGATACTCACTAGCACAGGGGAAATTTCGGTTGGCAGATCTGGGGGCAGAGGGATAAAATGAACTGATGCCTTAGAGTGCCCTTGCTTTATAGATGAGGGTATCAAGGCTCAGAGAAGGGGAGAGTGGCTCCCTTTGTCACACAGGAAGTCAGAGATAGAGCTGAGCATGGGGCCTGGGACTTCTGATTCCCACACTGTCTGGTACTCTTTCTATGCATTGAATGCAGGGGAAAGTTTTCCATGGGGTATGGGCCTGTGTCATGTAAACTGTATGTCTGCATTGATACAACATGGAGAGAACATATCATAATTCCTTCTCCAACGATGATCCCTTAGCATGTGCAGTCTTTTTTTTTTTTTTTTTTTGTCAGCCATGTTAATCTGAGTCTTATTCAACCCAAACAACAAGTCACTCCTCTTGGGAATAATGAGAAAATGAGTGATCAGAGGTTTTCAAAAAGAGGGAGTCTGAGGGACCAGCAGCAGGAATAAGGGGATGGAAATGATATCATTCATTACATGGAAGCTTCTGGAGGCCAAAGACAGTCCCCCTTCCTGCCCCTGAGAGGAAGGATGGGCTGGATGAGTATAAGAAAGGCTGACGGCTTGATTTGACAGGAAGTTTTCAGGGGCAGAGCCTGAACTGTAAGTACTGAGTACTGGGAGGATGGGGGGAGAAAAAAATCAGGGTAGTTGATAAAAAAGCAATGCAGATTTTTTTCCACTTCAAGCTTCCAAGTCCCCCTGTAACCCTGAGACCAGATGGGTCCTAACATGCAGGGGAGGCTGTTTCAATTAAAAATGGATTTGGCTGCATCTAATGAAGTCCCAAATAATAATGGCTTAAATGAAATAGAAGTTTCTTTATGTACCTCAGGGCTGAGCATCCATGGGTCTCATGGGGGAGCCATGGGCATCATGCTCCTTCTTTATTCTGTAAGATCTCAACTCAAAACTTCCATTCTCAAAGTCACCTCATGATACAAGATGGCTGCAGAAGTGTCAGCCATCAGGTCCAAGTTCCAGGAAACAGAAAATGTTATTGTTGATAGTGGAGTGGTGGGAGAGCTGACTCCCTAAGGAACCCTTTAGGCATTTTCCATTGATATTTTCCAAAGTCTAGAACCTAGTCATATGGCCATACTGAGCTGCAAAGGAAACTGGGAATATAGTCTGTCAGTTGGACACATGGCAACCCCAACCGAAATTAGTGTACTGTTATAAAAAGCAAGTGGACGATGATCATGAGATTGGCCTCTGTGGTCTCGGCCTCAACTAGCATCAACTCTTCAGTTATAATACCAGGAAGGCATTGAGCATTTGGATTCAAAATCGAATACACCAGGCATGGCCTCACCATTCCTGCTGTTAGCAAAACAGAGCAAATTCATTGGCATCTTGATGAAAATTTAAGGAAGAAAGAACCTGAAAAGTTTCTGTTGAACAAGGGGATAAAATGCTCTCTATCCTTCCCCCCGATGTTTCATCAGTGTTTTCTGTAGATCATATTTCCTCACCATTCTCTTTATTCTCTGAGAACTCTGTATATGGATCTTCATAGGTTCCCTCACAACCTTTTTTCTCCTGTGAAGCCTCAAATTCTTCCACCACCCATCTTCTCACCTGGGCCACTTTTAGGAGCCTGACCCTTTCAGGTGAAGAGGGGCCCCTGCGTCTGCTCTCATCCAAGGTGTAGACTGCTCTCATTTAAACCCTAAGGCTTTTACCACGTCGTTCAATAGGATTAATTTCATTTCTTACTAAGTCATCCCCCACCTTTCTTCTGAGTTGGTTCAATCATCAGCCTCCTCTAGCATCACATTTTTCACTGGGGGGGTTGCGAGTGGCCTCCCCACACTGTTGTACTGTAGGATCAAATGTTTTGTCCATGTCATAGTCCCAAAGAACCAGAACTCTAGAGGGGCTCTCTAGTTATAGCCAAAAGACAGCCAGTTTCCTCAAAAAGTTGAAAATAGAACCATCATACGATCCAGCCATCCCATCTCTGGGTATACGTCCAAGAGAACTGAGATCACCATCTCAAAGAGAGATCCTCACTCCCATATTCACTGCAGCATTATTCTCAGTAGCCACGATGTGGAAGCAGCCCAGGTGTCCATCAATGGATGAATGGAAAAGAAAGAGCCGTCTATCCCTACAATGGGATATGATTCAGCCTCAAAAGGAAGGACATTCTGACACATGCTATAATGTGAATGAATCTTGAGGACATTGTGTTAAGCGAAAGAAGGCAGTCACAAAAGCACAAATACTGTGTGATTTATGTACTACTTATATGGGGTAAGTAGAGGAGACAAATTCATAGAGACAGGGAGTAGAATGGTGGTTGGCGGGGAGAGGGGATGGTTGTTCATTGGATGGAAGTTTCAGTTTTGCAAGTTGAAGAGGTTCGAGAGAGCTGTTGTACAACAGTATACAAGTCTATAAATGGTTAAGATGGTAAATTTTATGTTATGTGTTTTTTTTTAATCACACACACACACACAGAATCATTCACCCAGGAGTTGTGGGTTCGGGAAGATAAAGTGCAAGGAAGGCAGGTGTTGCTTTTAAGGTGGAGAGAAGAAAAGGGAAATATGTAGTGATCAGTGAGCATCTATTCTCCTCTGGGTCTTGGGCTGAAAGCTTCATCTCACTCACGCTCATACTGACCTGGCGGGGCAGTTGTTACCTCCTTAATTCTAAAGATGATTCATGCATTCACTCATTCGAGCAATCCTTACTGATCATCTCTTATGTGCCGGGCATGCTCCTTGATGTAGGAGATGCAGCTATGAACAAGTCAGAGGGGAGAGGAAGGCTATACCCAGACTCATACGTGGTGTAATTTCAAGTCATGATTGATGAAGTGGAAGAAGAGGGGGAGAAGGGGGTAGGAAATGAGGAGGGTGCTCTTATACATACCATCCTCCCAGGCTGCTCAGAGCAGGTGATGCTTCGAGGAGAAAACTTCTTGAAGAAGGAATGCAGGAGAGAGGTGAAGTAGCGTGCCCAAGAGGACCCAGCTAGTAAAAGACAGGACTGAGATTTAACCTCGTTTTGGAAAACATTTTACTGTGAACGAATTCAAACAGTTACAAAAGTAGACAGAATAATACTTTTGTATTATTCTGAAGCCCCCATGTAGATGTCACTCAGCTTCAAAAATTACCAATTCGAGGACAATCTTGTTTCATCTGTACAACACCCTTCCCCCCACACATACTATTTTCAGGTAAAACTAGACAACTCATCGCTTAATTCGTACATAGTTTTTGAAACCATCATACCATCACCATACCTCAAGCAATTCCTTAATTTCATCAAATATCCAATCCATGTTCCAGTTTCTCATTATCTTATAAATTTAGAGTTAACTTTTTTTGCAGTCTGTTTGAATCAGGATCTAAATAAGGCCTTCACACCGTGATTGACTGGTGTGTCTTTCTTGGTGGCCAGCTATACATATCATAAAATGTACCTTTTTAACCAATATGTATGTTCACCTTGTTATGCAGCCGTCACAACCATCATCTCCAGAACTTCTTCATCTTCCCAAACTGAAACTCTGTCCCCATTAAACACCCCGCCCAGCCCCTGGCGACCACCATTCTACTTTCTGTCTCCAAGTACCTCATTGAAACGGCAATGTACAACGTCTGTTCTACTGTGACTGACTTATTTCACTCAGTGTACTGTCCTCAAGGTTCATGTCTGGAGGTTGGATAGAGCTGCTTCCTCATCCCACAAACCAGGTCCTGGCAGGAGAGAGGAGACACCCCCAAAAAAGGGTGACTGAAGAGGGTGTACTTGCTATTGGTGGGGGGGGCAGGGTGAGGAGGGGACAGAGGATGGCCAGAAGGGAAGCAGGTGCCCGCCCCAGGCTGCAGGGCCAGGAGAGGGCGCTGCTACCCTCCGAGGCTGCCGAGAGCTGGGCCGTGGTAGAGACGCTCAGCCACTGCAGACCTGCTCCCAATGGGGTGGAGAACAAATTCTAGAACCTTCTATCCCGCCTCCCTCCAGACTCCTCCTCGTGCCTCTCATTGGCCGAACCAAACTGGAAGCCAGAGATCAAACGAGAGGTCAGCCTTGGGGTCAGCTTCCTGGGGGTGTCCTTAGCGGTCGGGCTTCTTGGGGCCCAGAAAACGGACAGAGCTCGTGGCCCAGAGGACAGCAGGGTGTATGAAAACAGAGAGGAAACTCAGCTGGCCACTGTCAATCAGAGCCTAGCTCAGGGCCCAGCACATGGCGGACACTCAAGAAAAATTCAAGTCTCCCTCAAATGATGAATAGAAGCCACTGAGATGGAGAGAAAGAGGCTTCTTAAGGAGTCAGGAGGCCAGGCAAGTCCGAGCCGTGTCTCCTAGGGCGGCAGCTCCGAAGTACCCCCAGTCCTGCCCCGGTGAATCACTGATGCACAGATGCTGAGAGCTCATGATCATGAAGCACGGCCGGGAATACAATGTAGGGCTTTCCCTCCCCTGGAGCTCCAGCAGGCTAATCGGTGCTGGGGAAGATGACGTGGAGGAAAATGAAGTGAGTCTCCGAGGTCTGGCCTTAGGGGGACCTGGAAGCAGCAGCCGCTCAGCCCCTGGGAAATCTGTGCGCCAGGCTGAGTCGGGAACAACCCCTCAAGGAGGGTTGATTAAGATGTCATGCTGTTGCCGGGCTGTCTAATCAGAATGCTGCTTACTAAGGGAGACCCTCCGCTCTCTGCCTTGGCTCCCCTAATGCAGTGGGAGCTGGGGCTCTGAGGACCCGGCCAGATCCTCTGCTTCACTGGAAGGGCTTTAGAATTCTCATCCCAGAGCACCTCCCTGTGCAGATCAAGTGATGGAGTCTTTTATCAAGATTTATTCTATAAATCCGAGGACACGCCATGGGGCCAGATGTGCCTGGTGCTGTTACCGACCTGGGTTCTTGGACTCTTTAATCAATAGAAATTGATAGGAGGCCAGATGAGAAATTCAGGCAATTACTGGGGCTCGGGCTGTAGCAGGAGGGACAAAAACAAGTAACAGGTTCCCTTGCTCACTCCCTGAAGGGGGATGAGCCGGTTCCTTAAATGGGATGAGGCTGGGGGTGGACTGGTGGGTCCGGCCTGAGGGGTGGCTTAGGGGGTCTGCCCCCTGCCTCCAACTGCGTGGTGCTGTGTGCAGGGATCCTGCGCGGGACCCTGCTTTCGCTCCCGGCACCTTGGAAGTGGCAGTTGGGTTTTGGCTTTCTGGTGCTTTGTTGATAATTTACCCCAATTGTCCACGTGTGCGATTATTTTTAGTCCCTGATAGTTTCTTTGTATTCTGTTGCTTGAAGAGATGTTTGTCCAGGTGCAAGCACTGCAGCAAAGGGGCCCAGGCCCCAGCCTCTTTCAGTGTGAATTCCAGCCACACCTCTTACCAACTACGGGGCCTTGGACAGGTGTTCTCTAGGGACTGTACTTCAGTTTCCCTCCCTGTAAGACAGATTTTTATGAGGCATGAGTGAATCAGGGCAGGGTGCCTGGCCTATATTCAGTGCTTAGAAAGTGTTAGCCCTCCCCTTTCTTACCTCCCAGTCCCCAGAAGTCTTCCCAGACCCTGAACCCCCTGCCCCTGGGCTTCCCAGACTCCCATTTCCCACTGCACCCAGCAGCCCTGTCCCAGATGCCTTGCTCTTTGCTGTCTTGTCGCTTGCCTGTCTCCCTGCCAAGCTCTGTGCTCCTCAAAGACAGACCTGCCTTCTCATCTCTCTCCTCCAGCCCAGCACAGCCTAGGAGGGCGGAGGCTCCAGAAGGTTCTCCAGGGTATGAGCTCTGCTCACGGGTCTGAGCGGAGGCTGTGTGGGGCTGCTCCGGGTCATTCTTTCTGTCTTGCTGCTCTGTCTTCCACTCCACCCCTTTGTTCAGTCACTCCTTCCTTCCACAGAGGTTCACCTAGCATCTCTGAGGTGCCGGGGAGCAGAGAAGAGGAGAAAGAACTCCTGGGGGAGAGAGAGACGGCCCTGTAAACAGACTATCCCCCTTCAGTGGGCCGTGGGAGGCAGCAGGGGGGTCCGACCCCACTGGGGGTCAGGGAGGAGCTCCCCAGGGAGAGCCCAGGACAGGCTGAGAACCCAGTCTCAGAGCTGAAGGGAACTCGGAGGCTGTGCCCTGTGACCGTCCAGGAGGCAGGGGAGGGACCTAAGAACCAGTGACGTGCAGTGACCAGGGTGTGGGTCTTGTGCCTTCCTGTCCAGGGCTGTGTCCCATCGGCCAAGACACAGTCTGTCAGAGATGCTGGCAGGAGAGATATGGAGTTCAAAGAGCTGCTTGCAGAGGCCTCCGGAAGAGACAGCTGTTCTCACCCTCCCCGGGGGTGTCGGGTGCGTGGGGGAGGGGTGTCTCTGACCCACTGTCTAACCGTGTCCTCCTGAGAATCCACTTTCATATTTAGACCGCTATAGGGTCTACATAACATCTAAATATCTAAATACCTTCACTTTCAAAAAGAACTCACGGGAAGCCTGATTCCTCCACCTCCATTTTTGTTTCTCAAGATGGCTTTGGCTATTCGAGGTCTTTTGTGTTTCCATACAAATTGTAAAACTTTTTGTTCTAGTTCTGTGAAAAATGCCATTGGTAATTTGATAGGGATTGCATTGAATCTGTAGATTGCTTTGGGTAGTAGAGTCATTTTCACAATGTTGATTCTTCCAATCCAAGAACATGGTATATCTTGCCATCTCTTTGTGTTGCCTTGCTTTCTTGCATTGGTATCTTCTAGTTTTCTACGTACAGGTCTTTTGCCTCCTTAGGTAGGTTTATTCCTAGGTATTTTATTCTTTTTGTTGCTGTGGTAAATGGGAGTGTTTCCTTAATTTCTCTTTCAGATTTTTCATTGTTAGTGTATAGGAATGCCAGAGATTTCTGTGCATTAATTTTGTATCCTGCAACTTTACTAAATTCATTGATGAGCTCTAGTAGTTTTCTGGTGGCATCTTTAGGATTTTTTATGTAGAGTATCATGTCATCAGCAAACAGTGATAGTTTTACTTCTTCTTTTCCAACTTGTATTCCTTTTATTTCTTTTTCTTCTCTGATTGCCATGGCTAGGACTTCCAAAACTATGTTGAATAATAGTGGTGACAGTGGGCAACCTTGTCTTGTTCCTCATCTTAAAGGAAATGCTTTCAGTTTTTCACCATTGAGAATGATGTTTGTTGTGCGTTTGTCGTATATGGCCTTTGTTATGTTGAGGTATATTCCCTCAATACCTACCTTCTGGAGAGTATTTTATCATAAAATGGTGTTGAATTTTGTCGAAAGCTTTTTCTACATCTAAAAATTGGTACAGACGATCTTATTTACAAAGCAGAAATAGAGACACAGATGTAGAGAACAAACGTATGAATACCAAGGGGGAAGGGGTGGTGGGATGAATTGGGAGATTGGGATTGACATATACAGACTATTGATACTATGTATAAAATAGATAACTAATGAGGACCTTCTGTATAGTAGAGGGAACTCTACTCAATGCTCTTTGGTGACCTAAATGAGAAGGAAATCCAAAAAAGAGGTGATATATGTATACATATAGCTGATTCACTTTGCTGTATGGTATAAACTAACACAATATCGTAAAGCAACTATACTCCACTAAAAATTAAAAAAAAATTCACAGTCTGAGAAATAAACTTCTGATAGTGTAATATTACATAGGGAAGTGAACTTGAATGAAACGTAATTTCCTGAGTTGCCAGGGATTATTGTCAGGTTCTCAATTTCCTGTCTGTTTTCCATCCACTGTGTGCTCAGTGTTGTCTCAGTCCATCCAGGTGGCTGAAATAAAATCCCACAAACTGGGGTCTTATAAACAGCATAAATTTATTTCTCACAGTTCTGGAAGTCTGAGTTCAGGGTGCCAGCATGGTTGGGTTCTGGAAGGCGGGGCATCTTCTGGGTTACAGACAACTGACTCCTTGTTGTGTCCTCACATGGCAGAAGGGAGCTCTATGGTGTCCTTTTACGAGGCCACTAATCCCATTCATGGGGACTCCACCCTCATGACCTAAGCACTTCTCAAAGGCCCTACCTCCTAATACTGTCACATTGAGCATTAGGATTTCAACATATGAAATTTGGGGGGACACAAATGTTCAGACCATAGCAAGTGGCTTAGAGGCTGCATGGCTTCCTCTATGTATTTCCCACCTCTTGTTTCTGGATGGAACTTTAAAGTTTTCAAAGTATTTCCTTGTGTGTGCTCTTGTTTGAGTCTCCTGACAACCATACCAGGGATAAAGAAGAGGATAGCATTTTACAGATCAGGAAACTGAAGTTTTTATGCATCTGCTCAAGGTCACAGAGCTGGGGTGAAGGGCAGAGGGTGGCTTTACTCCTACCTCCCTGCTTCCCGTGGGATGGAAAGAACACCGCATATACCTCCATATTACCCCAGATTCCACCTGCTGGTGCCTGGACATCAACCCAGAGGTGCCCCCACAGTAAAATCCAAAAATTATGTTCAGAGATCCAAAATATGAACTGGGAAAACTTGGGGGCTTATCTTCAGAGTGAATGTAAAGAAACAAAATCATTAAGCTATTGTTTGGTTCTGTTGCCTTCATAACAGTTTTAGGGAACACTTTAGGAAGAAGCATGCTATGGGTGCTTTGTGGGACACTAGAAATAGCTGTTGCTCCTGAGAGGAAAGAGGTTAAACATGTATTGAGTGTCTATTCTGTGTCAGGCTAGAAACTTTCCAGATAGTGCCTGAAAACCCAGGATAATATAATATCCTTAAAAATATGCCCAGTGCCTAACCAAGCCTGGCATAGTAGCTACTAAGAAACATTTTAAATAACGATTTTTCCCCCTGCTTCTAAAAATTGATATATGTTTATTTCAGTAAGTTTGGAAAATACAAAAAATAAAGAAACAAAAACACATGGAATCCCACCATTAGGAGATGTTCACTTTCAACATTTTGACGTTCCTCGGACGCAGCCAGACTTTTTTCAACTTGAGATCATATCGTGTATGATATTTACTAGTATCTCCCATTCAACCTTGCACTGTCTTCGTATTATTTTATTGGGGCAGGAGAGTGTGTTGGCTAAGATTGTGGATTCTGGAGCTAGCCTCTCAGACCACTTACTAGCTGTGGGTAAATTAATCCCTCTGTGCCTCCATTGCCTCAAATGAAAAGCAGTAAGCATAGCACCTGTCATATATTTGTAGGAGGAGCTGAACCAAATATGTAAAGTGCTTAAAACAGGGATTGGCATACAGGTCCTCACTAGATGTTGGATAGTATTATTATTTGGGGTAAAATTATTTAAGCCCCACATTCTACTAAACTTATGCTGGGCATCTTTCAAGGCCTTTTCACACATGTTGCTACATTTAATTTGTGTAATGATGCCAAGAAATCGGTATTGTCTCCCATTTTGCAGATGTTGAAACTGAGACTTGGAGCAGACAAGTCACTGTCCAAGTCGTACAGCGATTGGCACAGGTGAGATTCCAACTGCTTTGGGTCAAATAAGGACCCTCAAGCCCCTGGTCTGTTCTCGGACCGCCCAGTGCCCGGTCTTAGCTCTGAGCAAACCAGATTGGTGCAATAGATGCTATTATTGATTTGGCTGGCATTGGTTGTTGCTGCTTCCTGGAGTGGGGTGTGTGGAAAGGGAGACCTTTTCAGTCCGTATGTAACCCACGCCCCACCCCATATTATTTCAAGCCAGCAGCCACCTCTTCTGCAGTTTTCTTAAGCAGCTGGACTGGGGTTCCCCCTGAGCGCCATCCCCTTACCCAGTGCCTGGCAGATGCCCAGCACTCCATAAATGTGCACACAATTGAGCTGAAAGCAAGTCTTAAAAATAAACATTGGTGAACAGGAGGTTCTTGGGATTGAAACCAAAACATAAGAAGGACAAAGAAGGGAAATGGGGTCTTTAGTTTGGAGAAGACTTGGAGGACATCCATCCTCAAGGAGCTGTGGGTGGAAGAAGGTCTCATGGTGAATTGGGGAAAGCCTAGGTCTGGGGTCAGGACACCCTGGGTCCCAAGCCCTAGGTGACCTTGAGTGTGTCCTTATTCCCCTCAGCCTCATCTGTAAGAGGGGGATGGTGCTGTCCATCTCATGATGCTGCTGTGAGGATCCCATGAGGGCATGTGCTAAGAGTGGTTGTATGTGCTAGGCATGTGTTTAGACTTTAAGAGCAGAGTTCTGGTCTACTGTGTTCTAGAAATTGGTATCCTTAATTTCTAGAAGAGTATTGGGCACCCAGCAGGTGTGGTGCGTGTTATTGTGTAAATGAATACTCAGTAGACAAATGTGAGTTCTTCCTTCCGTGTCATTCTATACAGGCCCCAGAGGGAAGTTACCAGGAGGTGGGGAGGGAATGGGGGGTTGCCGGGTGGGGGGGGGAGAATTTCAGGATGAGAGAGAAGTGGTGTGGTCAGTGGCAAATGATGTAGGAATTGGGGCCAGCGTACCAGAGTTCCGGTTCCTACTCCACTACCTGCTTGCTCTGCAGCCTTATGCAAATTGCCTCATCTCTTGGGGCCTCAGTCTCCTCATTAGCAATGAGAGTCCTTAACTCATAACATTGTTGTAAGAACATAAGAGCTTTAAACTTGTAAAACACTTAGAGCCCGGCACAGAGGAAGCACCCAGTTAACATAAATCATCATTGTCATCAGAACACTTTATATAATTGGCAGAAGGAAGGCTCATTAGTTAGATATTTTTGAGTAATAAACCACTACCAAAGCTTACTGATTAAAACCATTACTGTTTCATTTGTTCACCTATATTGGTGAGGAGTTTGGATTGGCTTGACAGGTAGTTTTTTTGCTTATCTCACCTGGGTCATTCATGTGGCCATGCTCATCTGACAGTTCGATTGGGGTTGGGTAGTCTAAGATGGCCTCAAACCTGGTGGTTGGCTCCAGCCAGCAGTCAGCTGTTCTGTTCAGGTCAGATGCTCATCTCTGCTCCATGAGGCTTCTCATCCTCCAGGAGGCTAGCTCAAGCTTCTGCACCTGGTGGTCCCAAGGCAGCGTTCCAAAAGAGAGAGAGCAGGTGCTTTAAGAGCTTCAGAGGCCCGGGCTCAGAAAACCCACAACGGTCACTTCTGCCCCTCTCTATTGCTCCAACCATGTGACAAGGCAGGGGAATCACATTACAAATGCATATGCACACAGAGGAGGGAGGGATTCTTTTGACCAGCTTTGCAAACAGTCCTCCACAGAAGCAGCTAACATTTTTGAGGCCAGGTGCATTGGCTTCCATAGCCATTATCCACACAGGAAAATTAGCTTCAAGGACTTCACTATACCAGGAACATTCCAGCCACGTCTGCAGACCCCTTAAAATGACTGAGATGTTGGGATCCAGGCTGCAGACTAGGAGCTGGGAGGAGGGCACTAGGGCTTTTTCTGTCACTGAGAAATGCAGGATTTGAATAAAATGCGGAATAACCAACTGAGTTACAGATGAGAGGTAAGATTTCTTTTGAGGGGTCAGATGGCAAAGTCATGTTGATTTTGTTGATGAGAAACATGTTAATATCAGCAGAGGTGTGTGGTTCTCCCTAGGCACTAAGGAAGAGAGAGGTGCATGGTTTTTGAGGGGCCTGAATTGACAGGGGGAATAGAATGACCTAGCCACAATCTGTCTTGCAGGAGCTCTTGGTGAGGTCACTTTCCGATGTCCTGGACACATAGTTCAGGGTACTTTGGACACAGCACTTCTTCCACAAGCTCATTGCTCCTGCCTCTGGACTTCTGAAGCCAGCAAGTTCGGGGTTAAAAAATGAGCTGCAGTCCTGGATAGGATGGAGTTGTTAGCAGACAACCACTCCTGCCAAGAACAATGAGAAAGTCTGTTTTATATAAAATATAAAAGTTATCCGTTTAAATCCTCAGGGAGCCGCTGAAGCAGTGAGAACTAGAGGGAGCCAGGTTCTGGAGAGGGGAGAACCGTGGAGGGCCAGCTGCTGCTTTTTCTCTGGGGTCTTTTGCTACCTGGGGGCAAGGCCATGAGCCCAGGCCTGGTACGGTGGATGCTGCTGCTAGGTACAGAGAGATGCCCACTCATGGGGCCAGATAGACAGAATTAGAGATGGGGGTAGGGGAGTCAAATACCCGGTTCATTTTCTCCTCCACACATTTGCCAGATTCTAAAGCTGTGCAGGGTGGGGAGTAGAGAAACCAATAAGAAAGCCTTTGAACAATAGAGCAGAGTTTTCCATAGTCTGGACGCTCAGAAGAAAAGGATCCCCATTCAGGCTTTGCCAGGGAAAGGACCCATTGAGCATGCTGCTGGGCTGCTGTAGGTATTTGAGCTTGTGGCTCCCTTGCAGCCATAGGGGAGCTTCCAGCAGGGGGATGACTTTGTGTGTTTGGGGAGATCATTTTGGACCCAGTGTGGAGAAAAGATTGGAGGGGAGAGAACAGTGGAGACAGGTTGGTGTGAGGATGCTGCCTGGCTGTGGACGATGACTGAGGGGCTGCGTGATGACTGATTTGGTCTATTTCTTTCATGAATCAATGAAGCAGATAAACATGAATGGGCCGTCTGTCTCAACAGCCAACTTGGGAAGATTAAGGTGAAGCCAAGCCGAGAGAGGCGTCATTTGTCTTAAATGATAAGAAAGAGAAGAAAACTGACATTATATCGTGAAAGGGATTTGACAGGTTTTTACAGTGAGAAAGAAGAATTTGTCTTGATCCGTGTGATATTTAGCAGTAGTGAAACTGGGGATAATCTAAATTAAGCTTAAAAAATAAAGCAGTTATCTGAGACTTGGGGATGAATCGGTTCACGTATCTCATCTGAGGAAACTGAAGCCCAGGGAGAAAAATGGCTTGCTTAGGGGACCCAGTACATGGATTACAAAACCCCCCAATATCTTTTTTACTTGTGGGGACTTGCTCTATTTCCAAGATTATGATTACTTCTTGCAAATGTTCCACGTGTGTTTGAAAATGAAATGTATTGGGTTATTACTTTCAGACTCCTATATATATCATTGTATCAAGCTTGTTAACTGTGTTCTTCAAATGTGATTTGTCCTGACTGGTGCTTTTGTATGCTTGATCTGTCAAGGTCTGAGGAAGATGTGTTTAAACATCCAACTATTGTGTAGATTTAGCAATTTCTCTTTCTAATTTTCTTAAGTTTTGCTTTGCGTACTTTGAGGCTATATTATTCAATGCATTTAAGTCTGATATTTTTCTAGCATGCTATCAATCTTTGTTTTACAGTTAGGTAGTGACTCTCCTTATCCTTAATAACATTTTGTGTTTTCAGGTCTATTTTGTTTAATGTTAAAGAGCTATATTGAGTTTCTTTTGGTGGTTAGTATTTACTTGGTACAACTTTTCCTATTCTTTTAAAAGTCAATCTTTCTCTGTCCATATATTTTAGGTGTGTCTCTGGTAACAGCATGTAGCTTTATTTTAGAAATCCAATGGATGATCCCTGATCTCTAATGGAGAGTTTAGTCCATTTATAATTATTATAACAACTGATATATACATTTGATTTCCATCATCTTGTTTTGTGCCTATTAGTTACCCTGTCTTTGCTATGATTCTTATTTTTCTCCTTTCTTGCTTTCTGTAAAACTGATTGTTTTCTTTATTTCACATTTTACCCCAGGTATACATTATATTTCTACTCTTTTAGTGACTACTCTTTAATGTTTCAATGTGCATCCTTGGATTAATATCTCTATCTTCCACCTGTACACAGGATCTTAGAAGACTTTAATTATGATATATCTTTTTGCATCTTTCATATTGTCCAATAATATACTTCCACTCTGTTTTTATACATCTCAAATTAGTCATTATTAGTTTATATAGTCATTACTTATTTAGATTTACCAATTTCTTTGCCTACCATTCCTTCTTGTATTTTATGTTTTCCTTTTAGGTTCAGTTTAGTTCTCCCAGGAACCTGTTGATTGTTAGAAATTTATCAGCAAGGCACCTTAGCAGTTAGCCTTCTCAGTTTTTGCCTGAAAATGTCTTTATTTTGTTTTCACTATTGAGTGATCATTTAGCTGGATATAGAATTCTAGATCCTCAGTTATTTCTTCTTGGTAATATGACGATGTTATTCCATTGTCTTCTGGCTTCTGTCAAAACACCTGCTATTGGTGTAATTGCTGTATATTTTTAGGTAATCTGTCACTTTCTCTCCGGTTGCTTTTAGGATCTTCTCTTTCTCTTGGGATTATAAAGTTCTGCTGTAAGACATATTTATTTTTATTTATCCCACTTGGAACATAATTTTTGAATCTGAGAATTTATATCTTTCAGTATTTCTGTAAAATTCTGTCATTATATATTTGACTATTACCCTCCTTCCTTTTTCCTTTCTTTCCTTCTGGAACTCATATTAGTATTGTTGGACTACCTTATTTTTCCTCAGCTCACAACCTCTCTTTCATGTTTTCTAAGTCTATCTCTCTAAGTAACATTCTAGTTAATTTCCTCAGATGAATCTTCAAGGTTGCTGTATTTTTCTGCAGCAGGAAGTCTCTGTATTCAGACTACTGGGGTTCAAATTTAGACCCTGTGATCTTTCTGTACGTCAGTGTTATCATCTTTAAAGTGGAAGTTACAATAACACTTAACTACCTAAAATTATTTTGCGGTTAAATGAGTCAATATATTAAAAAAAACTCTTAGAGCAGTACCTGACCCATAATAAGTGCTATATAAAAGTTAGACGTTATTTTTAGGATCTACTTTACGGTCTGTATCCAATAGTTCTACTATTTGATGTTCTTGGGGAACTTAACTCTGTTGATTATGTCTTAGGTCTCCATTCATGAAAAACTTGCTTTCTTGGGTGTTCTGTAATCTTGGTCTGGGGGGCTTTACTGGTGTGAGTCCTGTGTGTCTCAGCTTCAGCCATAACAGTATTATAGGCTCAACGATATCAGGGGCATTACTGGCCCAGGAATTTCTGGAATATCACTGGCCTGTGGGTGTTAGGAATATTAGGAGAATAATAACCAGAGTTTCACTGGCTCAGAAAACCTTTTCCTGTTTATTTACTCACTGGAGATTTATGGGCCATTTCGCTGGTATGAGTTCAGCCCCACATTCCCATGAGATACAGGCCTGTGGTCACATGTTCTCAAGGGAGATATATTTTCCTCACCTAGAGCTCTGGCTGAGAAAGACAAGCATTCCTGTGATCTTTTGTGCTAAAGGTAGAATTTCTCCATCTGATCTATTCTTTTGCTGAGGGACCATTCCTTCAAGGGTCCTAGCTTATGTGGTGGTCTCAGTTCCAGGGTCATGACTGTCTCTGCATACGTGTTAAATCCCATTCCCCTAATTTACAGAGAACAGCACAGCCTTCCCAGGGCAGCATCTATCAGGTAGATTTCCGGGCCTGTGAGTACAACCCTTCATGTAGAAGATGCCTTAAGTGCTTTATCCAGCAGGAAGTTATCCCATCTGCCATACTGGGGGAGACCAAAGTCTTCCTTGGTCTGCTTCACAACTTCACAACCTCACACCTTGCACGGAGCCCAGATCAAGCTTGGATTCAAGAAATATTTGTCGAATGGACAGACTGGATGACTGGACACCTAAGAGCCCAGGCCTTGGTCCAGTTCAGAGCCTTGGCCACCACTTGGAACTACATCTCCATCTGCTCAGGAGTCTGGTCCTAAGCACAGGAGACCATGCCTGGAAGGAGGACAGCAGGAACTTAATTGGAGGGTATGATATTCTTCCTGAGGTCAGTTAACAAATGTTTCTTGTTCAGCCTGATGCTCCCCATACCCCGAGCACAGCAGTAACTAAGGTAGCCATTGCCTTACAAGACAGTGAATGCGTGTCCCGCTGGGCACTCAGAGGTCAGAGTGCACATGATCACCTGGGGGTCTTGTCAACAAGCAGTCAAGGCCATAGGTATGGGTCTGATTCTGCGTTTCTAGCAAGTTCCAGTGATCACAAATTGATCCTGTGGAAACATGACGGCAAAACTCCAGTCAATGCTGGCAATGCGGAGAAGACGTGAGCTCAGGCCTCAGGGTTAAACAAACGGGTCGAATTCGAATCCCGTGTGGCTCTTTCCCCCCATTCCAGATTGTTTCTCACCTCCGTGAGCCTTGGCTCCCTCTTCCGCAAAACGCTTTCCTCATAGAGCTGCTGGGTGGAAAAAAATAACAACCTTTAATAACAGCAGTCATGAGTCTAGAGCTTCTCTGTGCCAAGCACTGCTTTCAGCATTCATGTGTATTAACTCAGACATCACAGCAGTCATATACGTACACAATTACTAACCCTGTGTTAACAGCTGGGAAAATGAGGCACAGCACTGTCACCCAGGGGCACAGCTCTGGTCATCCAGCCAGAAAGTGGGGAGCTAGATCTGAACCTAGGTGGTCTAGGTCCAAATGCAGGCTATTAAGCCGACAGTGTGCTGCCTCCCAGGCTATGAGAAGATGCTTGGCATGGTCTTTGGCCCATAAACATGGTTACACGACAGTGGCCATTAGCATTATTATTATAAATGTATTATTGTTATTACTACCACTATTATTGTTATTGTTATTATTTACAAGTAAATCCTGTCCCCAGGCCCTAGGATCTCACGGCCCGGGACCCCCAGATCCACATAGGGAAGGAATGCTTGCTTCTCCCAGCCTGGCTGCAGAAGTGACATATGAGAGGAGGATGAGTTTAGAATTTGGGAGGTTGGGTGGCTGAGCCGTGGCAGGTGATTTGAAGCTAAGGCATGGGCAAGGCGTGTGCCAGTGATCGGTGTGGCTGGCATGAGCATTCACAGAACAGCAGCAGGACACAGAGCAAAGGCTGATTGGACCAGATCTCAGAGGGCACTGGAGGCCAGACAGGGAAGAGAGCAATTCTCCTGTAGGAAATGAAGAGCTGAGAAAGTTCTTGTGTAGGGGAGTGGCAAATGATTTTTTTCTTTTAAGTTCAATTCTGTGTTGAGTTTTCCCATAAAAGGAAACTTGCTGAAAATTTTGAATTGATGATAGTTGGACAGAAAGATAATAAAGACAGTGGTGGAGTGGAAAGGATCAATACGTTTGAATGATGCCTGATTTTTAAGAATAGCAGCTGACACTTCCTGTGCGCTCACTAGGTGCCAGGCTCTCATTACTATTTAGTCTTTTAATCTTCACAGCCACCCTGTGGAGTCCTGCGCTTTATTTAATTAAAAAAATTTGGGGAGGCTCCCCTGGTGGTGCAGTGGTTGAGAGTCCGCCTGCCGATGCAGGGGACGTGGGTTCATGCCCCGGTCCGGAAGGATCCCACATGCCGCGGAGCGGCTGTGCCCGTGAGCCATGGCCGCTGAGCCTGCACGTCCGGAGCCTGTGCTCCGCAACGGGAGAGGCCACAACGGTGAGAGGCCCGCGTACCGCAAAAAAAAAAAAAAATTTAATTGACGTATAGTTGATTTACAATGTTGTGTTAATTACTGCTATACAGCAAAGTGATTCAGTTGAACATATATATACATTTTTTAAATATTCTTTTCCACTATGGTTTATCATAGGATACTTAATATAGTTCTCTGTGCTATACAGTAGGCCTTGTTGTTTATCCATTCCATATATAAAAGTTTACATGTGCTAACCCAAACCTCCCACTCCATCCTTCTCTTAACCGCCTCCCCCTTAGCAACCACCAGTCTGTTCTCTACGTCCCTGAGTCTGTTTCTGTTTCATAGATAGGTTCTTTTGTGTCATATTTTAGATTCCACATATAAGTGATATCATATGGTATTTGTCTCTCTGACTCACTTCACTTAGTATGATAATCTTTAGATCCATCCATGTTGCTGCAAGTGGCATTATTTCATGCTTTTCTTATGGTTGAGTAGTATTCCATTGTATACATGTACCACATCTTCTTTATCCATTCCGCTGTTGATGGACATTTAGGCTGTTTCCATGTCTTGGCTGTTGCAAAGAGTGCTGCTATGAACATAGGGGGTGCACGTATCTTTTGAATTATAGTTTTGTCTGGATATATGCCCAGGAGTGGGATTGCTGGATCATATGGCAACTCTGTTTTTAGTTTTCTGAGGAACTTCCATACTGTTCTCCATAGTGGCTGCACCAACTTACATTCCCATCAACAGTGTAGGAGGGTGCCCTTTTCTCCACACCCTCTCCAGCATTTGCCATGTGTAGACTTTTGTTTGATTATCCCTTCTTACAGATGAGGAAACTGAGGCATGGAGCGGTTAAGTGGTGGCTCAGGTGGTGAGTGGCTGGTCCTGGAGTCCGCTTTCAACCCGTATACCACCTGACCTCTCCAGTTTTTTTGTTTTTGTTTTTGCTTTTTTGCGGTACGCGGGCCTCTCACTGTTGTGGCCTCTCCCGATGCGGAGCACAGGCTCCGGACGCGCAGGCTCAGCGACCAAGGCTCACGGGCCCAGCCGCTCCGTGGCATGTGGGATTCTCCCGGACCGGGGCACGAACCCGTGTCCCCTGCATCCACAGGCGGACTCCCAACCACTGTGCCACCAGGGAAGCCCCCTCTCCAGTTTTAAAAGAAAGAGGGGAAGGCAGGCCTGTTCCCTGTCCTCCTCTGCTCCCCCTTTCTCTCCCCTCTCCTTCTCCTCTGACCTCCTCCTCCCACCCCTCCCCACTGCAGCCACATCGCCAGGATCCAGTGCTTTGGCTTTTCTCTGTCCTGAAGGGGGCTGACCTCCATGCCTCCAAGGGCTGCCTGAGCACCAGCCTCAAGAATGGGTCCTCCCTGTGGGCCCAGGCCAAAGAGGACCTTGCTGCTGCCCCAGCCTGTTTCCCACAAGCGACTAAGCACTGCAGGGAGAAGCCACCATAGGACAGGACGAAAACAGCCCCTGCCTCAGACAGCCCTCTACCCCCTTCTTTCCTGCAGCAGACATTTAGCAAGTCCGGGCTGGCCGAGTGCTGGTGTTGGGGACACAGCGTTGAGCGAGACAGCGCCAGCCCTCAGGGACTCTGGTCACATGAGCAAGTAATTGGAGTGTAGCCTGATGTGATGGATGCTCATTGGGAGAGCAGAGGTCAGGGAGGTTCCCGCCCGCGACAGATGGAGGATATGGGGGTGGGAATAGGAGGAGGTAGGCAGGAACTGCCATTCAAAGAGGCTGGAGAAGTAGAAAAAGCCCCAGTCACAAAGTTCTGGGAATGGTAGCCTCGGGAATTTGGATCTCCTCCCAGAATCAGTAGGGAGCCATCCGGAGTTTTTCAGTGGGGCAGTAACAGCATATATTTGTATTCTGCGAAGTGAATTTTAAAGAACACTTTTAAAAAGCGTTTTCATGTGCCTCACTGCATCGGATCCTTCCTCCGCCCTCTGTGAGAGAGGAGGGCAGGTCCGACAATCTCCATTTTACAGATGGGAAAACTGAGCAGCAGAAGGACTGATGGTCTCAAGAACGCGCTGGGTTGCTTACAATCCATGCAGCAAACCCGAGCTCTTCTCACCCCAGTGTTCCTCCAGATCCCTGGTTTGTGGGGCAGCTCTTCTAAAAGGAAACTTATCTACAAAAGCTGAAGGGCAGAGATGGTAGCATTTAACAATAATGATAATGATATGTGTGCCATTTATTGAGTGCCCTGCTTTATGCCAGGAGGAGCTGGGTTGCATGTCATCATTAATGCATCATCCATACCAATCTATGAACTAGTGATATTCTCATCTTGCAGCAAAGGAAACTGAGGTTCCAAAGAGTTACTCTCTATCTGGTGGCAGATCTGGGAGTTAAACGCCGCTCTTCGATGGTTGGATTCTCTAAAGGAGCCCAGCTTCACTGCTCATGCGGGGGCTCCATAAATGGACCAAGGACGGAAAGTGCTAGAGTGAAAATGATACCCTCTCTGCTCTACGGGGCGTTCAGTCAAGTCCTGTGGGCATGGTCCACGTGCCTGTGTAGACAGGTGGCCACTGGGCTAATTCCTGTTACTAAGTTACAGCTGCCGTCCTGACCAGGAGGATGGGCCGAAATCCAAATATTGTGCAGAAATGAGGCCCCATAAAAAGGCAGGTGTTAGAAGGAGCTGAGTGTTTGGGAGTCATGTGGCAACTCTCTCTAAATTCACTGAGTGAACATATAGTCACATGACTTCTGATCTAGCTTTCTGTATGGCTTTGCACAATTGGACTTCCCAGCCTCAGTCTCCTTTCCTCTAGGCGCTCTGTAAATTTTCTTGAATAAATGAATAGAGGGAGGAAATGACATCGAAGACAAGGACAACACAGGGTGGTGAATTCTGTGTTAAAGCCCAAAGGAAGAGGCCTGGTCCGGCCAGGGGATGGGTGGGTGGATGGGGGGAGCAGGCATGCCTAATCGGAGAAGACTTCCTGGAGGAGGTGGATACGAGGAATCCTCCTGCTGAGAAAGTGGAGCAGGGTCATCTTAGGAGCAGGGGAGGCCTTCTGTGTTAGGATGGAGAGAATAAGGGCAAAGCCAGAGCATGGTGTTTGGAGAGTAGACTCAGGGTCAAAATGGGCAGGTTTTTAGTTCTGCTTGGCCTCTTAAGAACTGCAGGGTAAATAGCTCTTTGTTCCTAAGTCTTTTTTCTCCTCCATGAAGTGAGTATCCTGGTCAATTATTCTATCTCTCCATTGGGAGATTAACAGTGGAAAATCTTCACCAACGTGAGGGTGTGTTCCTCTACACAGGAGACCAAATATGCCTCCTCCTGGAAACCCTCTTAGAGCCGCTTCTGTTTTTCTCCTTCCTTTGCCCTGGCTACAAACCACCGAGGTCATGGGAACACACCAGCCAAGTGCCTGGATGGTGAGGCCCTGGGGGTTCATTGTGGGGTGTTACCAGCTCAGTCCCAGACTCTGGGAATGTCTTTTCAGCTGGGCCTGACAGAGACGGATTCCAGTGACCTGTGAAATCCCGGGCACCGTGCTTTCATCCTAGTCTCCTTGGAACAGACCCAGGAGAACAGATCTCACTTCATTGCAAGGATGCCAGTCGGGCTGAACTGTTTGCTCACTAAGCACGAGGCATTGATGCCATCCTGCCCAGGGCAGTCCCCCATCCCCCTTTCCTTCCTTTGTCCCCTCCCCACCTCTCTCCTTAAACCTATGCGTTTCAACATTTCTTGGAGCATCTCCCAGGCCTGGACCCAGCACCATGAATGGCAGGTTTGAATCTAAACGTGGTCCCTGCCTTCAGGGGACTCACGTGCTTCCAAGGGAGATGGAAACTGGAGCTGATTGCACCCCTACTGGAAGGGTGACCCAGGCTCTGGAGGAGCGATCTGACCTCCTCAGGTGGTCTGGGCTTGGGGGGCTCCGTGCACCCCATTACAAAGCTGCCACACCTGTCCACACAGTGTGACACTGGGGACGGGCCACTCAGATACGTATGCGCTGATTAAAATGATTAAAATTGTCTATTATTTCACAGTTTATGAAACCTCAATGTTTTGCCTCTCGGGTAGCCCTATGAGGTGGTCAACTGAAAAAAAAAAAAGCTCAGAGGAATTTGAAGATGGTTTGAGCTAACACTTGAAGCCAGAGTCAGTCTGAGATGATAGAAAGGAGAGCTCGGGATGGGACCAGGGTGTCAAGGGTTGGCCTCGTAGAGCTTTTGAGACCCTTGGCACATAGTAAACACCCAATAATGTTGGCTCTTATCACTAGTTGATATTTTCAAAGAAATGGAAGGCGCACAGAGACCATCCAATCTAAGGTCCTCACTGAAGGGGGATGAGTCTGGGGCCAGGGAGAGGCAGCGCCTTGACCAAGGACCCAAAGCAAGTCAGTGCTAGAGTGTCACAGCATTCAGAGCCCAGGTTCCCAGATTTTCAGTCCTGCACCCATCCCCCAATACAGGCAGCCTCTGCCAGGACCTAATGATATCCATACAACACCTGGTTGTCATCATGTCTGGAGGTGTCATCTGAGTCTATGAACACAGGAGCAGATGTTAAAGGTCATACACATTCATGAGGCTGTAAACCTATCCTGTGAAAACCACCAGAAACTTCACTTCTCTGGTTAGTGCTCAGTAAACTTCACTGGCTGTGGGATGTCTGATATCTAAAGCTGCTTGTTGTCACAACAGCCCTTAATGATCTAGTGTCTTCAACACTTCATTACACTTTATTAGATGATAGCAGAATTAGGTAGTTGGATCAGGCACTTGAACTTTTAACTCTCTCCCAATTTTACAGTGGTCTCTCCTGATGGAGACTCTGGGTTTGGCTCAAACAGAGCTCCGGGCAGCTTCTGGCTTTTTGCTGCCTCTGTATTTATTCAAGACGTGCCTAAGGGACAGAGGATTCATTTCCCTGAGTGTCTCCCTTTTATTTTTTCTGTTTATAAGAAGTAAATTGTAAATTTCCCATCTCCTTTCCTTCCATCCTTTGGCTTTCAATGCAAGTCACTGTTATTAAAATACAATTCCCATCAGAGTCAGTTCTCTTGGACTTCTCAAAAGTATGTATTTCATATTGGCATTCATGTCAAGAAAATGTAATGTTATTCCTAAAGGAGAATGCACTTGCTTTTGCAAAACAAAATGTAAATTCTAGCTACCTTGGTGTTGGGTTTGGGATAAAGGAATATTTACCCAACTTCCAATCTTTAATATAAGGCAGATATTGGCTTGAAAAAAATGTCTGCTGGCCAATGAGCCAGCAGCCTGAAAATTATTCCCACCCTTTGACTGGGTAAACCCCTTTTAGGGGATTCTCTACTTGGTTGACACACAGATATAATATGCACAATTTATCACAGAATGATTTATAACAGCCAGTCTATAGAAACAACCTCAACGTCCAACGGCGGGAAATGGTTAAGTAAATGGCAGTATATCCCATCAATGAAATATTGTCCATTTAGCCTTCCTGCGACACATATCGATACTTATTAAGTGCCTACTGTGTACCAAGGACAGGGTTAGGAGGTGGGTATACAAAGATAAAACGGCAGATTTACAGCTGTTTCCAACAGCTGCTACAAACATTATGCTTTGAGGAAATCTTATAATGCTAAGTCAGAATGCTTGTGAAATTTTATAATCTTGATTCTGTTGAAAACACACACAAATGTATTTTCTGGGAAGCTGACTAATTTTTTGTGTTTATTTCCCCAAATACCTTTGTTTTTTATCTATTTTCCCAAAAAGCACTAAGATGCACATAAAAATTATAGAGTGGGGAAAAAGAAATTTTTAAAAAGCACTTTGACGTATTAATTTGGAGGTGTCACTCTTAGGAATCGTATGTCAGAAGTCACTGCCCCTTTGGAAATGACAGGAGGTGTCCTCCATTGTAAGAACAGCTCATAGCCCCTGGGAGATGTTTTATCACTGGGAGGTGCTGGGTGTTTGTGCCTCCAGTTAATGCTATGCCCACCCCTCTTCCTCCAGAAGCTCATGGAGAATCTCGCCTTCTCCATTTTTGTCCTGGCCCCGTGGACCTGCCGGCTGCTTCCCTACAGCTCCCAATGAGAACAAACAAAGGTACTTTATCATCGGCTCCCTGCACTCCCTGGTGACAGAACTGCTGCTGTCTCAGGTAGCTGTCTGCGCGCGCGCATGTGTGTGTGTGTGTGTGTGTGTGTCTATGAAAGGGAGAGAGAGCCAGCCCACCTGCCAAAGAGCTTTGTTTATTGTTTACTGCTTTTGTCTTTGACCTTGTAAGATTAAATACTCTGCAGTTCTTATTCCTTCACTCAATGAATATGAAATGAATTAAGACACATTGTTCAGAGAAATTTTGTGAAAGATTTTTATTCCTACTTTTGACTTAATAAGCTCTATCTCAATGAAATTATCAGGTGTATTATGAACGTGTAATGTTTATAGAAGACTATAAACTTTATGTTCCTTAATATTGCAAGTTCTGTGTATTAATTTCCTTCCATATTTGCAGACCTCTCCACCTAGCTGGAACTGGGACACAGAGATGACAGTCAGGTCTCTGGTCCTGGCAGAGCTCAGGCTCCATTCAGGGACACACGGCTGAGATCAAACAATAGCGACGCTGTGTGATCAGTGCTGAGAGCCAGGGGTGGTGCCTGACCCTGGATCGGCAGTATAGTTGAGGAAGGCTTCCTGGAGGAGGCCACGTCTAAGCTGAAACACGAAGATCGGAAAAGTTACCAGGCAGAGGGCAGGCATAGAAAGCAGGAAAGTTCTAGGCAAAGGAAACAAAATGGACAAGGGCCAGAAACTAGAACAACGGCGAGGCGTTGAGTGTGGCTGCAGTGGGGCATGGTCAGTGATGGGCTGGAGAAGGCGACAGGATCTGGAGGACTCCGGCCCTTGAGGCACGGGAGGCCCAATGGTGACCCTAGACACGTGCAGCCAACTCCTCTGTTGCCACGAGACCTGCCTTTGAGGCCCTGTTACCAAGTCACCTCTGAATGGCCTGTCCTTTGGCTCCAAGGCACAGCTGGCTGCAGGAGAGGCTGCATACCAGTCCTCTCCCCACCCCTGACCTCCTGGGTGGCTTCACAGCGCTCATGGCCATTGACCATGTGCATCGGCTCCTGGGCTGCCTTCCCCTCCACAGCTGAGATCTGAGAGGGCGGTACCGCCATGCATTTCACCTGAAATGTGGGCACACGGAAAGCGCCCGTAAAATACTTACTGAATGAATGAGTGGGTAAATGAGTGAACCTGAATGGGCGATGGAGGCACTGTGGTTCTTCTTAAGGCCCGTGAGCAGGCATCCTGGCAGGGTGGGAAACAGGGAATGAATGGTCATGGGGGTGTGTGTGTGTGACATTTTCTACTTATAAATTAGTTTATTTCTTTTTTTAAATTTATTTATTTTCTCTATATTTTTGGCTGTGTCGGGTCTTAGTGGAGGCCTGAGGGATCTTTCGTTGTGGCTCTCCGGCTTCTCTCTAGTTGTGACATGCAGGTTTTCTCTCTCTAGTTGTGGTGCGTGGGCTCCAGGGCACGTGGGCTCTGTAGTTAGTGGCACACAGGCTCTCTCACTGAGGTGCGTGGGCTTAGTAGTTGTGGCTTGCGGGCTTAGTTGCCCTGAGCCATGTGGGATCTTAGTTCCCCGCCCAGGGATCGAACCCACATCCCCTGCATTGGAAGTTGGATTCTTTACCGCTGGACCACCAGGGAAGTCCCTAAACTGGTTTATTTCAATCAGCATATTTAGCTCTTCCTCTGGATCAGACATGTGGTCTCCAGGTCAAAGGGTACAGGTGCTCTGCTGGGTCATCCTTTTTTTTTTTTTTTTTAATGGAGGTAAATAATATAAAATTCATCTTTCTAATCATTTTAAAGTTTACAATTCAGTGGCTTTTAGTGCATCCCCAATATTGAACAGCCAACACCACTATCTGATTTCAGAACATTTTCATCATCCAAAAAACAAACTCCATACCCAGTAAGCAGACAATCCGCATTCCCTCCCCTCCCAGCTCCTGGTAACCACTCATCTTACTGTCTCCGTGGATTTGCCTCTTCCGGACAATTCACATAAATGGAATCGTAGCATATTCGGCCTCTTGTGTCCGGCTTCTTTCACTCAGCACGTAGTTTCCAGGTCCATCCACGCTGTAGCATCAGCGCTTCATTCCTCTTTGTGGCTGAATAATAATCCACTGTGTGGATATGCCACCCTTCGCTTATCCGTTCATCGGTTGATGGGCATTTGGGAGGTTCCCATTTTTTGACTCTTATGAATATTTAAGTTACCAAATTAATACAGGCTCCTTATAAAAGTGTAAACCTGACAGAAATACATACATATGGTAAAGGGAAAGTTTCCTTGAGGCCCACATCACCACAACCACACCATCACCTCACCATCTCCCCTGTCTCCTCTTCAAGTTCTTCTCTGTATTGCTGAGAACTTTCCCTGGGCTGCCGCTCTCCCCAGCTCCCTCAGGCCCCAGCTTCCTTTGTCTCACTAGCTCCAGCTCACTTTCAACTCTTATTAGGTATTGCCACCTCTGGAAGTCATCCCTGGTTCCCGAGGAGGAGTCCGGAATTGGCCTCAGTTTCCCCAGCGCCGTCCTCATCCTAAACCCAGGTGGAGTGTCTGTCTCTCTTCAGCCTCCCTGACAAGACCACGGCTTTCTGGGGCCAAGAACACACCTCCTTGTCTCTGAGAGTGCAGAGCCCATGCTCAGAAAGTGCTTTGCTTGAGCTAAATGTTTGAGGGATATGCAGGTCGGAGGCAGGTTGCCATAGAAACCCAATTTGGGGATGCCTAGGAGAGGGACCCGTCTCTGATGCAGCCACCCTTCTGTCAATGTTTCCAGTGACAGACTGTTGCCTATGGGGTCGCTCGGCCCTTCCAGAACCTCCGTGGTTACAGCCCACCCCACGGGGTGACCATTGGCCTGCCTGGCCCTGTGGCTTTGGGTCAAGTTTGTTTATATTCTAGCTCTCAGGCTGCAGAAGAAATGGTGACCACTTCCTACACAATCCCCTGTGCTCCCCAGACCCCCTCTGCCCAGAATAGTTCTCCACAAAGAATATGGGACCCTGAGTCTTGGAGGTCACCAACACCCCTCCCCAATGTACTTCATTTTCTTGCAGTTCCAAAGGAAGGGGGCTCCCTCTCTGCCACTTCTGCCCCTGCCCTGTGCCTCCTCTTAGAATGCCAGCCATCAGCTGTTCCTGTCAAGCACCCCCAAACCCCTGGTTTTTTGCCTCAGGCTAAGCACAGACCCAACTGACAAGTCCCTGCTTTCCTCCACGTGTCCTCTCTGCCGCTGCCCAGTCTGTGTTTGCAGCTCCTGCCGCTTCCTGGCTCACTCTGCCCGGCTGCTGCCCACCCTATGCCGCTCCCTGCCCCACTCATCAGACACCACTGCCCCCAGGTCTCCATCTGGGCAGCTCCGAGGCCACCTGCTGGTCTTTGTGTACTTGATCTCTCAGCCCACTCTGCGCAGAATTCTCTCCCTGGGCCCGGGCGCCGCCCTCTCCCGCTCTCCTTCCTGCCTGTGGAATCCCCAGCCTCTTCCTGCCTGGGGATGCTCTCTTCCCCAGGGTATGCTCCTTGGCCTGGCGTCTGGCTCCAGCCCAGACCTCCCTCCGGACCTTACAACCTTCCTGTTCCTTCATCAGCCTCCTTCCTAATCCTGCTCAGATGACCCACAGCAACTGAAACTCAAGTGGGTCTAAAGCGGGGGGGGGGGGGGGGGGGGCGTGTTATCCTCATCGGTAACGCTGCCCCTCTGACGCTGTTTAAACTGTGGCAAGTGGACACCCCCGTCCCTGCCTCCCACCTCACGTTTACACAGAACCTCTGGTTCCAGATTGCTGGCTGGACGCAGCCTCTGCCTTTCCTCCCTGAGGGAGGAGACCCGGCCAGTCAGATGGGCTGTGGTTTGGGGGCCAGGGCCTGCCCTCGTGCTGGTGGACGCCCCTTTAGGCCCTGCGGTGGGTTCTTGCTCGCCTTTCCCACATGCCCCTCTTACTGGCCCTGGGTCCTGTGACCCTCGGAGGCCGTTTCCTCCTCTATCCCAAAGGGGTGAAAATTAATCTCCACCGTTGGGCTGCCGAGGAGCTGTGCAGCCCCTGGCTCGTCATCATAGCCCCCCTGAAACTCCAGACCCTACCAAACCCACGAGCGCCCACCGGTGTGCCCCCAGCCTCTGCAGCGCAGTTTCTCCGCCTTGGGCTTCTCATCCAGAAGCTCCTTCTTTCCATTTATACTTAGCTGGAAAGTCATGGCCTCCTGGAACTTTCTTCTTAACCCTGCCGCATGCCGAGCTGGCCGCTCCAGCCTCTGCCTCCACGGCCATGCACACTCCATCCTCTCACCCCAGCTGTCCCCAGGGTCCCCACCAAAGACCACCAAGAACTCCCCAGCCGCTGACCAAGTTGGGTCCGTTGCTTGGTGAGATGAAAGGACACACACCACTGGGAATGTGGGGCATCCAGTTAGAACATGCTAGAGAGGCCTGATTGCAAGATGTGGGCTTCTAGGACATGGTTTGGGGCAGGTTTCAGGGAGGAAGGGCTTTGTTCTGCATTGGATGCTGTCAGGAAGCAGGGCTCATCCTGCAACTGGGCGTCGCGTTAAATCTCATCTCAAAGCGGGGAAGCCTCGATTGAGCAAAGGCACAGATGCACTGGTGGAGCAACAGCCCTCACTCATATTAGCCAGTGTGCAGGCAGAATAATATTCCCCAAACACGTCCCAGCACCTGTGAACATATTATGGTCCACGGCAAGGGGAACGAACGTGGCAAATCAGCTGACCTTCAGATACAGAGGCCACCCTGGGTTATCCAGGCGGGCCCAGTGTCATCACGAGGTCCTTAAATGTAGACAAGGAAGGCAGAAGAATACACGTGTCAGAGTGAGACAGAATGAGAAGGACTCAACCCACCATGGCTGGCTTTGAAGATGGAGGAAGGGGCCACAAGCCAAGGAATGTGGCAGCTTTTAGGAGCTGGAAAAGGCAAGGGAATGGGTTCTCCCCTGGAGCCTCCAGGATGGAACAAATCCCTGCAGACACCTTAATTTTAGCCACTGAGGCCCATTTCAGGCTTCTGACCTTCAGAACAGTAGGAGAACACAGTAGTGTTGTGTCAAGGCACTATGTTTGCGGTAATTTGTTGGAGCAGCCGTAGGAAATAAAGGCAGCCAGAATAGGGGGTGTTTGGTCATTTCTGTGCTTTGCACCTACGCTGTTTAGGCTGTTCTTAAGGAAGGTAGCAGAATGTTCTTGTTTTGGGTCTCACTTCATCTCAGGCCCAGAGAGGCCTGGTCTGATATTGATGTTCTGCAAGGTGGAATTCACCTCCACCAAGGCGGAGGACACCTGGGCTGTGAGTGTTGCCAGCTGCCGGCACCAGCCACTGATAGCCCCTGGCCAGCTGCAGCTCCCAGGGATGCCCTTGTCTTCCTCACTGCCTTGTAAATATTTATACGCCTGTTTACTTGCTTTGGTGCTCCCCTTTCTGTGGAGAGACCAACCCTAACCCCCGCCCGCCCCAGCACAGAACTGTTATATCCTGGGTGTTTAGCTTTTTGCCCCTTTTACCTGGACATCTCTGGCAACAGGGAGCTCAGTATTACCCCAGGCTGCCTAGTCCATCTTGAATTCTTAGAAAAATCTTCATTTTTCAGAGCCGAAGTCATCCTTTTTAGGGTCCATGAGAATAAGCATTTTAAAACAAAATTCAAATACTATCAAGTCTAAAGGTACATTTCATTTATGCTTCTTGGGAGGAAGTCTCCCGATGTCCGGTTCATTTCTATTTTCCATACATTGTCGCCGTGCTGCATACTGAGCCCTAAACTGGTATCACAGAGCATTTAACCTGGAGCTACTTAATGCCTGTGAAGCATCAGGTAACGGCCCCCATCACCTTCCCTGAAATACACAACCTGCAGTGCATCTGGCCCGGTAAAAGAAGCACCACGGATAACAATAGTAGCTACCCTATGGGATTGTCAGGAGTATTAAATTCGTGTTGAGTATTAAGTTAATACTCAATGAGTATTAAATTGACTATTAATTTAATAAAACACATGAAGTGCCAGACTCAGTGCTTGGCCCAGAGTTAGCACTCAGCAAATGCCCACCACCACCACCACCATCATCATCATCATCCTCGTCATGTTTGTTGTCATTATTTCTAGACTTGGAATCAGACAGAACCAGGTTTGAATCCCAACTCGCTTGCTGTGCACCCTTGGGGACAATGCTTGACTTCTCTGAATATCAGTTTCTCATGTGCAAAATAGGAATTATAATTGCCTGGCATTGTTGCTGAGATAATTAAATAAGCTACATGTGTGAAAGAAAAGATAATAACAGCATGTGGAAGGCAAGCAGCGCACGAGGACACAGGTAAAACATCGCTTCCCTTCTCTCCCGTGACACGGAAAATCACGAACACCCTCGGTAAAGTTGATTATTGTCCACCCCTTCAGAGTTGCATGAGATCCCAGGAAGAATAATGTGTGGAGAGTGGTTTGGAAATGCTAAAGTGCTATAAACATGTTGATAATGATTAGGACTGATTAAAATTTTGGGCAGCCAGGAGAGACGCATGGTGTGAGATGAAACTCTATCCTCCTGCCTTCAGGGGGTCATTTAGAGACTCAGTGAGAAAACATAACCAATTAAGAGCTTGTGAGGGGCGTGTTACTTGGAGCATGGAGACTGATGACCACCAAACTCCCTGGGTCCCTCTACACCTTCAGCTCCTGTGCATCCATCCCTCCCTCCATTCAATAAACACATGATAGATCCACCCTGTGCCCGAAACTGCCGTGGGTACTGGCGCTGGCGGACAGCCCTGCTCCTGCCGTCAAGTGCCAACAGTCCATGCGTGAGCCAGGAAAGTGATGTATAAGTCAGAACTCTCCCCCTGTGACCTCTTCTATGGAGTCACCCGTCATGTGTAGTGCCAGTCCTTTTGTGGATTCATTCCCCTCACCCCGGCCCCCAGACTATAAGTTCCTTGAGGCCAAGGACTCTGTCTTGTCCCCTGTGTTTCCCCAACACCCAGCAAAGGACCAGGCACCTGGAAGATGTGGATGGATGAGTGTTGAGTTGAACTAACTTAATAAAAGCCAGTCTCTAGGCACTCAGGGACCAGACGTGCATTACTCCGACCCACAAGGTTATTCATTTGTCTTCTGACAGTGCTCATGTCTGAGCTGGGCAGTCACCCTGAGATCTTTCTATTTGCATTTTCTCTGGGTTCCTGTCACTTCCGCCCTTTGCAGAAACCAGTGCGCTGGGGATCAAGCGCTGGGCTATCGCTGCTCCAGTTACCGGTTCCTACAGGGACGTCCAAGTGGGATCAGAGAGCTGCTCAGTTGCCTTTTGTGTCTAATGGAGGAGCTGAGCTCTTCTCCGCCTTCCACCACCAGCACCCTCAGACCAGCTCCCCCGTCCCCATTTTCTCACCTCTCTGTACCAGCCAACAGACTGCTCTTTCTTTCAAAGAGCAGCACTTTTTATATCACTCCAGTGTGCAAAAATAGTTCTTGAATCTATCTCACTGTTATCTGCAGGGAAAAGTCCAAACTCCTAAACTCGGCATTGGTAGCCTTTGCTACCCTCTCCAGTTCTCCCTCCTGCTCCTCTGTCTCCAGCCCCAGCTGCCAACACACCCAACCCTATGGCTCCTCGAGAGACACGTGCTGCCTTTCCCCACCCCATGTCCTTCTCACAGCTTACTCCATACCTAAACCCTCCTGCCCTTGGACGCTGCCTCAAAAGCAACTTCTTCCTCGAAGGCTTCGGCAGTTTCCATCAGCTGGAAGCAACCTCTAACCCACATTCCACTTTATCTGCACCGTCTTATGGCATTCATCCCTTTCCCTGTGTGTGCACATGAAGACACGTACCTTCATATACATTACACAGACACACACGTATGTATATTTCCCAGATGGCATGTATCCCAGGGCTCAGGCTCCTGTGTCCACGGGAGTCATATTTTATTTCCCCAGCTCACTGCTCAACTGGGATGAGCCCTTGGCTTCTCTCTGAGACCCTAAAGAATCCCCTTACCCAGGCAGTACTGAGCAATGCAGAACTGCCTGAAGAGTAAGTACAGGAGACTACTTACCTCCATCACCTACTCTACAGCAAGCAATCTCACAGCCCCACTGGGACATTTCTCTTCTCCTGGGATCCTCCCAAGATGGAAGAGACCAGGAGTGGATGGACGGGGTCCTTTTGACCCCCACCCCAGCAGCTAGCCCAGGGCTAGAGGTATCAGCCAAATCAGCAGGCCACATCCCACAGTTACCCTGACTTGTGGTCCAAGGGTCACTCGTGGTCATGGGGCACAGACCGAGACTTCCTAGTGGTTCAGCCTCTCTGCCCAAAGGGACCAATTTTTACTCACCTGCAGAACTAACATCACATCTTTCTTGCTGATCAGAACAAAGTTGTTTACTTTTGCTCTACTATCATAGTACTTGCAATTAAAACTCAAATTCACTATTTATTCTCCCGCCCTCATCACACAAGCTGAAACAATGGTCACAACTGTTATAGACTGAGTGTTTGTACACCTGCAAATTCATATGTTGAAGCCCTAACCCCCAATGTGATGGTATTAGGAGGTGGAGCCTTTGGGAGGTGTTTAGGTCATGAGGGTGGGACCCTCATGAACAGGATTAGCGCCCTGATTAAAGAAGTCTCAGAGAGCTCCCTCACCTCTTCTGCCCTATGAGGACACAGAGAGAAGTTGGAAGTCTGCAAGCTGGAAGAGGGCTCTAAGCAGAACACGATCATGCTGGCATCCTGATCTTGGGCCTCCAGCCTCCAGAACTGCAAGCAGTACATTTCTGTGGTTTATAAGCCGCCCAGCCTATGCTACTTTTTATAGCAGCCTGCATGGATTAAGACAGCAGCTAACACATAAGTGCTTATAATGCTTCAGGCTGTTTTAGAAGCATTTTGCACCCATCAACTCACTCCATCATCACAACCAAGGCTGTGAAGTAGATATTATTATCATGCCTCTTTATAGATGTGGAAACAGAGAGGTTAACTGATTTGCCCATGATCACAGTGCAGTGAGTGCAGAGGCGGGATGTGAACTGGTAAGGCTGTGGCTCCGTGGCCAAGCTTCTAACAGCTCTGCAACACATGATAATGACTAGGGCGTGAGCATTCCTTCTCTACCCACCTCCATTCCAGCAGCGATTTCGTCTGCTATGGTCCTTCTGGAGTCCCCCCGGCACCAAGCAGTGTCCCCGTCTTGCTCACAGCAGCAAACCCTGCAAAGGGGCTTCCGCTCAGCGCTGTATTCACTGACCCTGGTTTCAGGAAAGATACAAAGGAGGCTCTTGGAGACAGAGTGGCCGTCCTCACTGCCCATGCTTCTGTGGCTTGTCCCCAGGGAATGTTCCAGGGAACGTCCTGATCCCAGCCTCCTGGCAGGGGCTCAGTAGGGCTGCTGGAGGCACTGAGGCAGTTGAGCCCCCCCAAGAAGGGACGTGTCCCCCACCCCTACCCCATCTGCACCTGCCTCAGTCCACAACTTATGAGGAGTGAGCAGGGCAGACGTCATGTGTCATCCCCAGTTAGCCCAGCCAGACTTCCAGAACCTGCCTGAGCTGCGATATCCACCAAAACTGCACACTAGATCTGCTAACTTGAAGAGCTAGGGCTTCCTCTGAGCTGAAAATAGGCCCCAGAGTCGGCAGCAGCACCTCCAGCTCCGGAAAAGGCACAGCCAAGGGACCCTGAACGAGAAAGAGGAGCCCTGAGAGCTGCCATCAGCCCCGCCCTGCAGCTCACTGGCAACGTCCTCACCTGAGAAACACAGACTATTATCTGTTCCGACAGAGGCCGTATTAACAAGTTCTCTTTGAAAACCACCAGGCCAGGGCTTCCCTGGTGGCGCAATGGTTAAGAATCCGCCTGCCAATGCAGGGGACACGGGTTGGAGCCCTGGTCCGGGAGGATCCCATATGCCGCGGAGCAACTAAGCCCGTGCACCACAACTACTGAGCCTGCACTCTAGAGCCTGCAAGCCAAAACTACTGAGCCTGTGCGCCAGAACTATTGAAACCTGAGCGCCTAGAACCCGTGCTCTGCAACAAGAGAAGCCACAGCAATAAAAAGCCCTTGCACTGCAGCGAAGAGTAGACTTCGCCCGCGGCAACTAGAGAAAAGCCCAGGCACAGCGACGAAGACCCAACACAGCCAAAAATAAAAATAAATGTAAAAATTTTAAAGAAGAAAACCACCAGGCCCCATGGGCCCCTGAGTTAGCCCTCGGCATCTCCAGGCCCCAGTCTCTCCATCTGCCTGGAGAGGAATGTGGTCTGGATCAGGACTCCAGCCATGGCTGCACATTAGAAACACCCAGAGGAGTTTTAAATGACTGTGATGCCTGGTCCCCAGGCCCAGAGACTCCCTCCACTTGGTTTGGGAGGGGTCCAGGGATTGACACTTCTGAAAGCTTCCAGCCGGTTTTGACATGAAGTCCGGGCCCAGGTGACCCCCGGGGTGGCCCACTTGGCCAGGCAGGAGTTTCTAGGGCTACTTGCAAAAGAGACTAACTAAATTCAGAAGGGCCACAGATGCGGTCATTTTCCCTAACATGCCTTTGAGAGGTGGCTGAGGGGAAAGTCGATTTACCAGCAAGCAGCTAAGATGTGATTTGCTCTCACGTTCCCCTGAAGCTTCCTTCTGAGATCACGTGCTGTGTCCAGGCCAGGCCCAGCCCTGACTCCCCTCCTCTTTGCGGCGCCAGCCTCTGGGGGCCCAGCACAGAGGAAGAGACAAGTTCATTACCGATGACCTTGACTGCTGGTAAAGACTTAGCTGGGCAAAGAGATTGGGTTGGTTTTTTTCTTTCCAAAGGTGGTGATGTGAGTGGTTAGGAGCGTGGCTCAGGACCCAAACTGCCCAGATTTGACCTCCAGAACACTGCTTTCTAGGCGGGTCACCTTGGGCAAGGCATTCAGCACCCATGACTCCCTTTGCTCATCCGTGACATGGGAGGGAGGTGAGGGCAGTGCTCCACCCTGGGGTGGCTGTGCTGAGTCTAGCTCTCAACACAGCACACCCTAAATACTGCGTGATGATGACCATTATGACTATTAGATCATTTCTTTTTTTTTTTTTGCGGTACGCGGGCCTCTCACTGTTGTGGCCTCTCCCGTTGCGGAGTACAGGCTCCGGACGCGCAGGCTCAGTGGCCACGGCTCACGGGCCCAGCCGCTCCACGGCATGTGGGATCTTCCCGAACCGGGGCACGAACCCGTGTCCCCTGCATCGGCAGGCAGACTCTCAACCACTGCACCACCAGGGAAGCCCTAGATCATTTCTTAAAGGAGAGAGAAACACTGGTGTTCATTGTCAGTGAAGAGTGCAAAATTCTTTTTATTTTATTTTGTTTCAGCTTTTTTGTTTCTCTGAAAAGAAGATGACTAACCGTTAAAGCCCAAATGTGAATGAAGAATAGGCAACTCCTTTGAAGGTCTTTTAACCCAGGATAACATGTTATCTGTCCAGGATAAGTGACATTTATCTCTTTATTAAACATTTTATTTATCAAATATTTATTAAATACCTCTGATGTGCCAGGTGCTGGGCTTGGTGTGGGAGCTTCAGCCAGGAGTGAGACAGACACACCGTCCTAGCCACACACAGCTTAAAGCAGACTGAAATGGTACATAAGTGATTCATTTCTTACACGAGAAATAAATCAGTTTCAATTCTTATAATTGCTGTGAAGAGGGACATGGGGGCCATGACAGGGGACTCTGGGTGGGGAAACTTCCAGAGGAAGTAACAGCTAAGCTAAGATCTGGAGGATGAGTAGAGGCCCTCTGGGTATCGTCGGGAAGAGCATCACAGCAGAGGGAACAGCATGTGTAAGTCCTGAAACAAGAAAGAACCTGGGAACTCAAGGGACGGCGTGAAGGCCAGCATCCCTGGAGGGCACTGAGTACAGGAATCAGTGTTGGGAGATGTGGTCAGGGAGGCTGGCCGTTCAGGAGGCTGGAAGCGGGGGGGCACTTTGCATTTTCTTCTAAGTGCTGCTGGAGAGTTTTTAAGCAGGGGTGTGACCTGCCCTGGCATTGGTTCACTGTCTCTGCTTGTTTGGAAGGTTGATTGCAGGGTCACAGGTGAATGCGAGAAAGACCAGTGAGGGAGCCCCAGGGTGCTGAGCATCGAGATGAGCTGAAAAGTTCAAATGACAAAATCATCACATTCAGACAGAATTGGGGCTCGGGGTGATGGCTGGGGAAGGAGGGAAGAGAAAGAAACCACCAGTGATTGGACACATGCTATGTGTAAGGGTCACCTGCGTTGCTTCATGTGAATTTTCACACAAGACATGAAAAAGATTCTAACCCAGAGCCAACCACCCTTTCTGCGCTGTGATACCCGATGATTGACACCCTTGCTATGGTGGAGGGGGTCGTGCCAGGGAACCCCTCCTCATCTTTTGCTTCTTGCTGTTGAATTTTTGGGGTCTCCTGTCTCTGGGGGCTTCTTCTTGGAGCTTCCTGAAGACAGAAGTGACACTGTGGTTTCTTTGTCTAATGTTGCCCTTTCACTCCGTGCCTCACCCTCGGCCCTGGCATCATCACTTTTCTTAGTCATCATTTGCGTCCATCCAGTCCCTGGATCTCTGATGAATGACTGCGGCATCTCATTGCACTCTGAGCTGATTGCATCTCCTGGCCCTGGGCCTCTGCTTGCCTCACGATGTGTTCCAGGCATCCGAGGCTGGATGTCTCCGGATGACCTGTGCATACTGAGACCTGAGGCGACCACTGCAGCGCTGGAGAGCTCGACAAGGAAATGTCCTCTGGGGTTGGGGTTGTGTCTCAAGACTCAAGGTAGAAACAGAGGAACTGAAACCCACAAACTTCCCTGCATCCCGGCCCACCGTTGTTATTCCTATTACTTTTTGTTGTTAAGATCACTGAGATTTTTCGGTTGTACCGTTCTGCATGTTTTAATTTTCTTTTAGGTACGTGCTAAAAATGTCCAGCTTTTGCAACCCAGGCTGGCTGAGCGGGGCTGTGTGAATGAGGTCACCGTCTCAGAGACTCTCAGGCACTGGCTTTCCCTTTGGGCTGAACCTTTCTGGGGACAGCAAGGTGCTGTGTGAGAATCTGGGCTTCGTGGACCAAGGCAGCTCTGGATTCGAATGCCAGTTTTGCCACTTTCCAGCTGGGTGACTTTGGACAAGTTACTTGACATCTCTGAGTCTTAGTTCTGTCTTCTTTAACATGGGGACGAGGAGACAGTAACGTTAGGATTACAGAATTTCATCCAAAATAATGTTGGGGGCATCTGGTAGGGTAGGTACCATGTAGGCGGTCTGGAAATCTTGGGTCCACTTTTAAAAAAATTTTATTGAAGGATAGTTTATCTACAATGTGTTCATTTCTGCTGTACAGCAAAGTGATTCAGTTATACATATATGTATATTCTTTTTCACTATGGTTTATCACAGGATATTGAACATAGTTCCCTGTGCTATACAGTAGGACCTTGTTGTCTGGGTCCACTTTTTTTGGCCAAATCTTTACTTAGGTCAGGCTAGTTTTGTACTGAACCAAGGACCCTTCTAACGTCTAAGAAAAGGCAGCTCTGGAATTACACCCTCCTCTTTCTGTGTAGCAGACATGTTTGGGCCCTGATATGACATCTCCAAGCCTGTCTCTTCTCTCAGCTGCAGTGACTCATTCCAGGGCACTCAGACCACGTTGTGCCCACCTCAAGCACAGGATCCCATCCTCTAAGCAGAAAAGGGACTTCTGTGCACTTCTTAGAAGCCTCAGGCTCTGCTTTTGGGGACACCCAAACCAAGACGGTTTTTATGAACATGCCGAATAATGGCTTTTGCCCTTAGGTAACTTACGCTGCTTTAGGGTGACCGGTTCTGTGTACTGGGGAAGGTGGGCAGGGGCTGTGGTGTGAGGGACACCAACCTATCACCCGGGGTCCAGCTGAGCACAGAGCCTGCTCCACACCAGCCCTGCAGTGGGTAGAACCTACGTGGCTTTGCTCCACCCCCTCATTGTTGATTGGCCCACAGCTAGACACCTGACCCAAGCAGACCAATCAGAATTCTAGGATTTTTCACTCTGAAACAGAACCATTCTCTCTGGGTACGGGTTCCACAGTAACTTCAGGAGTTGTCGGTGTGTCAGTTCCCTGTCACTGTGAAGGAAGCCATTGCAGAGTAAGAAAGAAAAAAGTCATAGCCAAGGAGAAACAGAAAGGTGGTGAGAGCTTCCTGGCGATGCCTGTGTTGCTGGTGACAGCTGTGTGTGGAAACCACTCCGTCCCTGCGGATGGGAGGGATCCTTTCCATAAGGTCCCATTTTTGCCTCAGCCACTTCAACTTCATTTGTCACAGGCAGTCAAATCATGCATACAGATATACAACCTGGTATTTCTCAGTAAAATTTACAATTTGGGGTACAGTGTATTCCCAACAGGTGAGTAAGTTGGCCCAAAAGGGATACTAAGGAGGAATAGAGAGGAGAATAACATGGATTGACCTTCTAGAATGTTCCAGGCACTGAAGTCACCACTTTGTGTACATTTCCTAATGTGAGGGAAGAGTGAGTCTCGTAGGAGAAATGTAGCTGCAAGCAATAGAACCTCTTATTCACTCTTCAAGGAGTCAGAGCTGCATGGCCTCAAGGCTGGTCTGGCATCTCAGTGATACCAGTAACCACTCAGCTGCTTTCCCTCCTTCAGATCCACTGTCTGCCGCTTGTTGGTGTTTCTTCCTGCTGATAATTGCCTCAAGGTCACAGCGGGGCTTCTCCAGCTTCAGGCTTCACATCTGTGTCCTAAGAGGAAAGGGGAAGGCAAACCTTTCCCAGATGCCTCCAGCAGACTTTGTTTTGTACCTCATTGGCCAAATCTGCCCATAAATATGTCCCATGGCCATTCCTACCTGAGAGCCAACTTCCACCTTTCCAACCTCTAGGCTGGGAGGTGACAAAAGAAAAAGGGTTTGGGAAAAGCTGTGGATTGGCCAACAACTTGTGTCTTTCCCTAGTAGTATGAGCACCAATAATATGCTGTGTCTCGGAATGGTAGGAACTGGATGTGAGTGGCCCTTAGAGGGTGGGGGAAAAGGATGCTAACAGGCAAGATGGAGGAGGACCTGACATGCCCATGGGAGCCACTGAAGGTGCTTAAGCCAGGTGGAGGAGTGTCAGGACCAGAGTTACATTCTAGAAAGATCACCCTGGCTATTACCTGGAGGGTGGCTTGGAGGGGAATTGGACTGAAAGCAAGTTAGAGGTGTTACCAGTGCCCATCCTGTGGATTGAACATAGTATTTACAGGCATAGAATTTAGAGTGACTCCTTCCTGAGCTATTTATTGGATCAAGGAAGTGACTGGACAGAAAAATGAGACTAAACTAAAACTCCTGAGAAATATAGAAGAATTTATCCTAGTGGAGAAAGAGACTATGATCTGGCGCCTACATCTGATTTTTCAGGTGATGAAAGTGGCTCTTCTTTGCATTTCTGTGTGCGTAAGTAAATTCCAGGCCACATTAAGTTACTGACTCTGCCACATAAAACGAACTCAAGGTTGCATCCATGGGAGAGTGAGTGCAGATCACATTAACACTATAGAATAGGACGTTAGACTAAGTATTACCAGCAAGCGAAAAATGGGAAATACTGTTGTACATGTTCCTTCATATAGATCTGCTGGCCACATTAGAAAGCCTATAGTGTACTTATATATACTATTAAAAAATTCAAATTGTAAAGATTAATTTCAAGTGATGTACGCTTATTACAAAAAATGCATTAAATGGAGAAAAATTGTTAAGAAGAAAACATCAAATACCATAAAAACAAATCACTGTTGCTATTTTGGCCCATGTCCTTTCTCTCCCTATGGGTAAGTTTCCCTATGATATTCATAATCATAATCAATGTACAATTTTATATGCTGCTTTTTTTGTTTGTTTTCTCATGGTACGCGGGCCTCTCACTGTTGTGGCCTCTCCCGCTGCGGAGCACAGTCTCCGGACGCGCAGGCTCAGCGGCCATGGCTCACGGGCCCAGCCGCTCCACGGCATGTGGGATCCTCCCGGACCGGGGCACGAACCTGTGTCCCCTGCATCGGCAGGCGGACTCCCAGCCACCATGCCACCAGGGAAGCCCTACGCTGCTTTTATCTAATCTCATCTTGTAGGCTTTTTCCCCATGCTAACATAGTTTTTGTAAACTTCACTTCTCATGGTTACATAACACGAAACTTTCTTGACCCCTGTTATTGAGCATTTGAGTGGCTTCCTTTTTTCTTCATAATAAATAATGTGATACTTATGATTGTGTATAAAATTTTGTCTTCATAGAAAACTATTTCTTGGATATTGATTCTCGGAAATGGAATTACTATCTCAAAGGAAACAAACATTTTTAAAGACATTGATACCTACTGCTGATTCAGAAATTCAAACTCGTGATAAAAGTTCAGTTAAAGACAGACAGTGCAGTGAGGAAACCTGCCTCTGTATTCTCTCCCTTGGCAGTGGGTTTGGTCATTATGTCTGTGGACAATTTATTGCCTTATTTCTAAAGAGAATCAATATGCCCAGAAGACCTAGTATAATGAAATTCAGCAGGGCCTCAGCTTATGTAGGAATCCATCAATTAGATCAGAATGCTAAGAAGAGTGAAAGTGAAAATAGTCCCAGTGAATCTTGATATTGAAGCACAGATTAGGGCATTTTGGGGGGAAAAAAGCATTTTATCTTTATCTATATTTTTTGTATCCCGTACAATTAGGAAGCTCATGGAAAATGAATAGAGATTGTTTCATAGTGTGTGCTCTTTCCACATTACACACTAGCATGCTGACCCCCACTACCCTTACTCCAAATTTATTTCAAGAAGAATCATTGCATATCTGCCATTTTCCAGGAATTGTGCAGGCTGCTGGGGGTATACTCATCCTCTAGGATGTAGTCTGCACCTCAGTTGTTTGCCCAGGCTCAGATGCTAGCTCTGCCGTTTGGTAAGGCCTCTGCTTGGTGCCTTCGTCATACTAGCCCTGTGGTGGGTATTATTGCCCTCATTTACAGATGGGGAGACTTAGAGAGAGATTAAGTATCGTGCCCAAGGTCACAGAGGTAGTGACCTCTGCACTTTGTCATCATGGCCCTTTATGAAAAAACAGACATGATTCTTTGAAAGTAATTTGGAAAAGCTGTTTAAGATGCTTTTTACACTGATCCTGGCCTATTTTATTTGTAAAGTCTATTTACTGCAGTCATAAAAACATCCCATTCATTCCAGTTCTCTCCTATCACTTTTGCAGAATTGGTATCTCTCTCGATTTCATTCATTCATGCATTCTTTATGCATCCACTCTCCCCAAATACACACACACACACACACACACACACACACACAGTGGTGTGCTGGCGCTGGCTCCTCCTGGCTGGCCAGAGCTGCTTGTGAACATTGTCTACCAACTCCTCAGTGACATTATGATTTATAAAAAGAAATGTATAGTTCATCTCCATCCACTGTTCCTGGCACATAGCTCCTAAAACGCTTGAAATTTCCTAACTGTTAAGATAAAGATGGCTGTGTTATGTTAATGAAATGATTTGGGGGAAGCCCCCAGGTAACCTGAAGGTGGGGGTTGGTTGCCAGGGGAAGCAACCACGTGATTAGAAGGTTGGAACTTTCAGTCCCACCCCAGAGATCTGGGGAGGAGAGAGGGCCTGGAGATTCAGTTCTATCACCAAGGGCCAATGATTTAATCAATCATGCCTATAAAATAAGCCTGTTAAAAAACACAATTCGACTGAGTAAAGTTAAAGATCCAATTGGCTTTATTCAAGGATTCATGAATCAGGCAGCATCCCATCTAGCAAGCAGAAATGAGCTCCAAGGAGCTATACAAAGTAGAAGGCTTTTACAGACAGAGGGGACAAGGACAAGGAAAAGGTGGATTGCCTCATCTTTTGGGGGAGGGATGAAGGGGTCTATCAGGGGGATTACCTCACTACTGCTGATCGGGAAATTCCAGACTGACTGGTTAAGACTACATTACTGGGAGAGGCTGAGACTGCATTCAGGCTAGGTACGTAGTCTTGGTTTGCTGACATGGGGCTTAGCACAAGTGACTCCATTTGGGGCCTGTTGTTTCTTTATAACAAGGCTTTATAATAAAAAAAAAGATGGGTTCACAGAGCTTCCAGGTTGGTGAACCAGAACTCATCCATGTGCCTGGAGGATTGTGTACACCAAACTCCATGGGGACAGACGTTCCTACACTGGGGACCCTTCTGAACCCAGCCCTATGTACCCCTTCATCTGTATCCTTTACAACACCCTTTATAATAAACTGGTAAACATAAGTAAATGTTTCTCTGAGTTCTGTGAGCCCCTCTGGCAAATTAATCAAACATAAGGAGGGGGTCATAGGAACTTCCAATTTCTAGCCAATTGGTCAGAAGCACAGGTAACAACATAGATTTGCAATTGGCATCTGAAGTGGGAGCAGTACTGTGGGACTAAGCCCTTAACATGTGGGATCTGATGCTATGTTAAGGGTTAAGGGACATGGTACTGCTTTCAAGTTCAATAAGGAGGCACCAAAAAAGAAAAAAAAATGTGAGCAGCTTGAGGGAAGGGACTTTATTTCATTTTTCCTCTGACACCACAATAGGTTCTTGCCCAGTGCCAGGCACCTAGAAGTTTCTGGATCAACGATGGCATTAGTTAGGGGACTGGGAAGCTAGTCCAAGCTCACCCTTATCGATCAAGTTGCGTGATTACTGCGGGGTCGCTTTCTCTCTGGAGGTCTGTTTCCTCAAGTAATTATACAAGGCTTATTTTAGATGACTTCTTGAGAATAACTAGTATTCTAACTAAAACACCATGATTCACACCGAGCCTGTTTATAGCATAATGCGTATCACAAACAGACATCATTTAAAGTACAAAAATTAACGGCCAGATGGAGCAGATTGAGAAGGTTCTTAAATGTTGAAGACTTTTGTTTGAAAAAAAAAATCATGAATTTTGCATTTGATTCCATTTACCTGCAAGAAAATGCTGAATATTCCCTGAGGAAATATGTTGGAACCGGTTTGCATTCAATGAGAATCACATTAAGTTGATCCACATTTAATCTGTCCCTTGTCAGCATCTGCTCTGTTCAGCCACAGTTTCTCATCTGCTTGGGCCATTTCACATGCCTTTCTCTGTGGGCCCTGGAGTCTGATAGGTCTTGTTTAAAATCCGAGCCCCACCACTTACCTGCTGTAGGATTTTGGGGAAATTTCTCTCTAAGCCTCTCGATGTCCTCCTCTGTAAATGGGGAAAATGATAAACATGGATGGTGGGGAGTTGTGAGAATTCAGTGTGGTGATATCTGTCAAGAGCTCAGGGCAGTAGCTGACACATAGTAGGTGTGGTCCAGGATTGCTCTCCTTGTAACTCTTGGATTATCAAGTTCTGCCCCTGCTGGTCCTCCTACCTGGAGCACTGGTTCCCCAGGGAAGAGGCCCCCACAAAACCCTCCTCACCTCCATTTCCACAGACTCCCTCCTTCCTGGTCCTGATTGTCTTGTGGAGGCTGCAGGTCCTTCTGTCTTGTCCTGCAGGCTCCTGAGAGCACAAACTTTGCATTTGTGGAAATCTAGAGCATTCGACCCACTGTCTAGCATGTCCAGGGAGCTGAGCACCTGCTTAATTGACCAAGCTGGGCTTGACATTCAGATGAGAGACACTAGAAAAAGGGAAACGATTTCTGGCCCAGGAACTCCTCCTGATGAAGTGTTGGTGGAATGGAAGCTCCTATTCCCCAAATACCCAGAGGAGAATAGAGTTGAAGGGAGAACCCACTGAATGTGCCCATCAGTGCCAGGAGCGCTTGCCATCAAGCACCTACTCATTCATTCAAACCCTAGGCACCTAACACTGCTTGTGCAACCAACACAAGCACACTCGGTGTGCAAAGAGTTTGTGTGGCTGCTGCGTGAAGTGGAAGGGTTTGCCTTTCAACAGATGAGATAAGGCAGGTGGGTGGGGCTCGACATTACAGTGTCCTGGAAGTCTTGCTAAGGAGCTTGGTTTTATCCTAAAAGCAGAGAAAGACAGGGAGTGGAAGCAAGGGAGTGATGTGACCAGCTTTCTAGTAATTCTGGCTGTTGTCTAGAGAGTGGATTGGGGTGGGGCCAGCCTGGCAGCAGGAAACCTGGTTAGGAAGCTGTTTCAGTGATTCAGGTAAGAGATGGTGGTGGTCTGGGCTGGGGGAGAGGAGGAGAGGGAACAGTGAATACCAGTTCTGTACTTTCCAAGTGTCTTTAATCTGTGAAGTAGGTCAATTCAGCACTGCTTTGATTTACAGATCAGAGCAAGAGAAAGGGCAGTGACACAGTGGTCCCTGAGTATGACTTTCTCATCTCATCTATACATCCCCCTAAAAAAGGCTGCATGACCTTGGGTGTTAAGTGAATGGTGTCAAGGACAGTCATGTCTGTGTGGGCCCCTCTTGTCAGAGTGCATTCTCTCATTGAGGAGCTCTTGTCTTCACAAAGGTCTGGAACTAAGTAGGGCATGGACTGGTGTCCCCATTTTTGCCCTCATTTTCTTATACCCAAGGGCTTCCCCTCTCCCCATCATGTGGTTGTCTCCCTGCCTGGGATCTCCACCATTATCTGCTCAGACATTTGCTTCCCCCAACGGACTAGGAGGTGAAGCTGCAGCCTAGTCCTCTCCAACTCCTCTGGGCATGTAAATGCCTGCTGTTGTTTTATAGAATCATCGATTCTAGGATTGGAAGGGAACTTAGGGTCTGCTGGTTAAGTGTTCCTCCAAGTGCAGTAGTTCCCTCTGATATCCACACATCTGCAGTGCATTGAGCACACTCTTCCCCCAAGAGGCAGTCCTGGCATCTCAGGTGGATCACCTTCGTGACTCCTTTCTCTGACTCCCCACAGCCACTGATATTTCTGTGAAGCCAGCATTTCATTCTGTCTGACCTTACAGTTTACCTGTCTGTTTTACTCACTCAACTGTGAGGCCTTTGAGGACTAAGATACATGTGTTTCATTCATCTCAACATTCCCCATAGCCTTGTACACAGTGTCTAGCATAGAGTAGGTACTTGATAACAAGTAAATGACTGAATGAATGGACAAATGAGTAAATGAACGAGTGAGTGAGTGGTTAGTTCTCAGTGTTAGAAAGTTCTTCTTTACCCTCAGCTGAAACATGCTTCCTGCTAACCACCACTTTCTGAGCTGAAATTCATGCCACACAGGATCACACTTTCCTCTTCCCCATGGTGGCTTCTCACCTGGTGGAACCATAGCAACCTGCTTATGTTCTTCAAACATATCAACCTGTTCCTGATAAGCTTTTTCCCACTTTAAGCATTTTATACATCTGCCCTTTCTGCCTAGGACACTTGACTCTCATTTCTTTAATGGCCTTCTTGTCATTTGGGTCTTAGCTCAAATATCACCTCCTCAAAAAGACCATTTCTAACCACTCAATCTAGAGTAACTCCCTTTGCCCCTTCACCTCTTTATCTGTCTGTGCTGAATTTGGGGTGATTTCCTCTGATTCATCTTCCAGTTCACTAAATCTCTCATCATCTGTGTCTGTCTAACCTGCTGATTGAGGTCTCATATCAGTTACTCTACTTTCATTCATGAATGTATATGTGAATATTGTAAGCATTCTTATTTTAAAATCCTTTTTAGAATCTCTGTGTAATGCCCCAATAGAGATTTCTCCAATTTATTGTATCTGATCATCTCTCAGGAGTTGAGTATCTTTGTAATTGTTGTAATTTTTAAGATGTAACTTTATCAGGAATTATCATCTATGAGTGACCCACATGGGTTACAGAGGTGACCTATCATGTTCATGAATCCTGGAAGAGTTGTTAATTTCTTTTTATTTATTTATTTATTTAATTAATTTTTGGCTGTGTTGAGTCTTCATTGCCGTGCACGGGCTTTCTCTAGCTGCAGTAAGCAGGGCTACGCTTTGTTGTGGTGTGTGGGCTTCTCACTGCGGTGGCTTCTCTTGTTGTGGAGCAGGGGCTCTAGGTGCACGAGCTTCAGTAGTTGTGGCACACAGGCTCAGTAGTTGTGGCTCATGGGCTCTAGGTTGCAGGCTCAGTAGTTGTGACACACGGGCTTTGTTGCTCTGAGGCATGTGGGATCTTCCCAGACCAGGGCTCGAACCCATGTCCCCTGCATTGGCAGGCAGATTCTTAACCACTGAGCCACTGAGGAAGCCCTACATTAATTTCCTGATGAATGCAAGATCAGTGCAAGAATTTGGGCACCAACCTTGTGCATGATGTAGGCAAGAGACGATGATTTCTTGTGTTTGGTCTCCCTCACCTGATTCCAGCGACATTAACTTTACATGTCTGCTTTGTCCTCAGACTGGAGCATCACCCAGTTCAGTGATACCCAGATGCCATGTTCTTAATGCATGTACTTACTGTATAAAAAACACCCAGCTAAATGCCTGAGCATGGGACTCAGTGAAAACACAGATTTCTGAGATTCATTTCCTGGGTACTGATTACATAAGTCTGGGCTTGAGCCTGGGAAAATGAATTCTTATACAGCTCTCCATATGATTCTGAGGTATAGTGAAGTTTCGGTACCAGTGGTCCTATAAGCCTTAAGGATTGTAGTTGGATTTATTTTTGTCTTGTTTATTTCCTTTAAATAAAAGGATTGAAAGCAGCCTACGAGATATATGTAAATACATTTTGAAAAGCAGACTTAAAAACCACCTACACAAATAAATAACCTAAGCAAGTGAGATCTGACTTTACCCCAAGACTGGAGACACACAGGGTAACGCTGTGGTTGGCGTCCTCACGAACATCCTCATCTTGGATGTGGCTGTGAGCGATGTGTGAGCCATTATTATCCATCTCTAGAGACCCTCAACATTAAAAGCCCAACTCAGTGAAATCAATTATGGAAGTAACAATAGAACTGCAAAGGGATGCTGCCCTTTGATAGGGTTTTAATATTTCTGGGGTCCCCTTCTGCAAACTGTCAGATTGCTCAAATACACTTATTGGTCTGGCAACACCCAAGAAGACTCCTCCTGGCAAACTGATCTGCCTTGCTGAGTCCTCCCAGCCCATGTTCACTCAGAAGCCAAGACACCTCTTGGCTTCTGCCCAAGCTGTTTCCTCTGCCCAGAGGACTCCTGTACATCTCCAAGGCGCCAGTCAAATATCATCTTCTCCAGGCAGTCCTCCTCCACCTTCTTCATTTCTTTCCTTCCTTTTGTCCTTCATTAATTAAGCCCTTATCATGTCCCAGCACTACACCGGAGGCCCCCAACTTCCCTCCATCCCAGCGTCTGCCACACTGCAGACCTTCCCAGCCTCATCTCCTGTGATGCTTCCCCTCACTTCTCTGGTCTGTCCACACTGGCTCCCTGTGCTCCTTTCCTCTCTCTGCAGGACTTTGCACAGGCTGTGTCAGTCTTCTTCCTGGAATGCTCCTCTCCCCTCACATTCCTGCTGTCCCCCACCTAAATTGTTCCTTCCTGGTACCCTGCAGTTGTCTTACTCTGCCCTCCTTCACATCTGGGACATAACATTTCTTTTGTGATTCTTAGGTTGCCCTCTTTCTCCTTGACCACAAGAGAGCAAGCACTGTAACCTCAATGCCTAGCACCGAGCCTGACATACAGCAGGCACCTGATAACTTTGTTAAATGGGTGAAAGAAGACAGCCTTGAGAACCTCAATCTCTCTCTTCCTTTGGATCAGTCGTTCTTAAACTTCTTTTGGCCATTGGCCCCTTTGACAGTCTCACGAAACCTAGAAACCCTCTCTGTACAGATATACATGAATACTTCTTCACATAAAACTCCCATATTGTTTCAAGGTTCAAAAACACCCCAGATAAAGTGCTTGCTTCGGCAGCACATATACTAAAATTGGAACGATACAGAGTAGATTAGCATGGCCCCTGCACAGAGATGACATGCAAATTAATGAAGTGTTCCATATTTCTGTTTGGGATTAGCAGAAACAAACTATTATATATAGGATGGATAAACAACAAGGCCCTACTGTATAGCACGGGAAACTATATTCAGTATCCTGTGATAAGCCATAATGGAAAAGAATATGAAAATGAATATATACGTATAACTGAATCACTTTACTGTATGGCAGAAATTAACACAACATTGTAAAGCTACTATACTTCAATAAAATATTTTTAAAATTCCAGATAAAGAGGGCATTGCTTATTAATTCCAAGCTAAGGTTCTTTTCTAGAGAGAGCAGCTTATGAATTGTATACACATATCATGATTTAAACCCAATACAAATTGAGATGAATGTGAGACTCTCGGCATCTTAAAAGCTTATGTGTTCAGATGGCTTCATGTAGATACCATGCTGGTTGGTGTGTTCCCTTTAAGAACTCATCTCCCTGGGTTTTTTGTTGTTGTTGTTGTTGCAGGAAAGAAGACAGCACAGAGGCAAGCACACCAAACTGGAAAATATTTACATCCCTCCCAACTGACTAGCGGAGCCAAGGTGGCCCCATGATTCGCGATCCCTTCCAGGGAGCTGAGCTACAAGCCAAACGACCATCTTCCTATTTCAAGTCACTCTTGACAATGTCTCTACTCTGTATAATACCAACCAGGGAACCAAAGAGATGGCTGTTAACTGTCAGAAGCCCGTATGTATTGGCACAGAGTGGCGGAAGGAGCCGGGGGCTGGAGTCCCAAGGTCCTGGCTGGCTCAGCCACTCCTAGGCTTTGTTCCTGCACGGATTACTAACCTTCTTAGAATTTCCACCTCTTCATCGGTTTGAGGGGCCTAAAGCCTACTTGAGAGTTTTGTTCCGACAACCTAATGAGCTCATGGCTGTGAAAGTGCCCTGAACTCTAAGATGCTTCCCACGTGTCAGGAATCATTGTTGTTGGTAAAGTGTGATTCCATCCTCTCTCACTCACGTACTGACGTCTGCTCAGGAGGGCTGTCTGCCGTAAGTGCTCATTACAGTTCTACGTAGCTGCCACCCAAGATGGGTGATGTGAGGCCTGGCAGCATGATGGCTTAAGGGACATCTGAGTAGTCATCTTGCTATTCTAGAGCTCCTGCTGGGCTAGCCTGTGCAAAACATTGTATGTGTGTGAGCACTTTCCTAGGGAGAGAGGCCCTGGATTTCACTAGATTCTCAAATGAGACTGGGACCCCCAAGCGTCAAGCACTGCTAGTCTAGGGTGGAAGGACTCTTATTAAGGAACCTGGAGACCCAGCTCTGCCTCTAACTGGCCAGTGACTTTGAGGCCATCCCTTGGCCTCTCTGGGCCTCAGTTCCTCATCTGTGAAATGGGTGTGACCACGTGCCCTCCAGCATCCCGCCCTGCTTGGACCTCTGATGAGTCTGTAGCCCCTCCGTGCGTTGAGCCCTCCGTCAGAGGAGGCTCGTCCCGCTGCAGCAAACATCATCTGGGTCCTTTCTGTGGGGTAGCCTCTGGTCAGCTGGGAAGGTCCCGAACCCAGCCTCCTTGCTTCCAGAATAAGCGGAGATTTCTTCTTTTCTAAACATAGGTCACTTCAGGCCACTGTGTCCATGAATTTCCCACCCCCCACAAATAACCAAAGCACCCCAAAGTGCCCGAAGTACTGCAGCCCTGTTTCTGCTCGTCTGGCCCAGCAGTTAAAGAGCATTGTGGCCCAGTGGCTGTGCTCAGACCGAGAGGGTTTGCCCCTTCTTAAAGACTTCCCTGTAAACTGCAGGGCTATGAGGCCACCTCATTCAGCAACCAAGGGGCTAACAGGGACAGCTGAAACCTTAGCACCCCGAGAAAGGCCGAACGCCTGGTGCAACCTGATTAGCTGAGTTCTTTCTTGAAGCAGAGGTTGATGGCAGGAAGGCAGCTGGTGGGGGTGGGGTGTGCTCTCACGTCTGGGACCTCAGCAAAACCAGGGCTGGGCTCACACAGGTCCCACGACCCATAGGACAGACCTCAGAGAGTTCCTAGTCTATAGTCCTCAGGCCAGATCTGGCTCACAGACATGTCTTGTTTAGCTTATGTCTTTTGTTTTGTTTTTTAATTGAGGTTAAAACGTGTAGCATAAAATTTACCATCTTAACCATTTTTAAATGCCCAGTTCACTGGCATTAAATTATTCACATCATTGTGCAACCATCACCACCATCCATCTCCAGAACATTTCCATCTCCCCAGTTTGAAGCTCTGTCCCCATTAAACACTAATCCCCTATTTTCCCCTTCCCCAGCCCCTAGCAAGCTCCCTTCTACTTTCTGTCTCTATGAGTTTGTTGACTCCGGGGACCTCATATAAGTGGAATCACACAGAATTTTTTCTTCTGGAACTGATTTATTTCACTCAGCGTAATGTCCTCAGGTTTCATCCGTGTTGTAGCGTGTGTCAGAATTTCCTTCCTTTTCAAGGCTAAGTAATACTCCATTGTGTGGGTAGATCACATTTTGCTTATCCATCTACCTGTTGATGGACAATTGGGTTGCTTCCCTCTCTTGGCTATTGTGAATAATGCCATGAACATGGGGGTACAAATACCTATGTTGTATTTGTTAATATTGGAATTAGCAAAAAACGTTTAAAAGCCAAGAGATTTCTCATTAATATCTGGATTTCTGGCTTCTTTTGGAAAAATAGTGAATCTGGCAACTCAGGGCTTCTAGCTTCCTGGCCACACTCAGAGCTGAATGAGGCCAGCCACTCCCTCCCCTACCTACAGTCACACAGCCTGGGGGGCCTCAGGCCCCCGATCCCTCCTGGTCTCCTCCTCGCTCCCCACCTCACCTGCCTGGTCTGCCCAGCACCCTCCGGTTATGGGTAGAAACAGAGACCAGAGAGGCACAGTGAGCTGTGCCCAAGGTCTCATGGGCGGGATTGTGATGTGACTGCTGTCATCCAGGAAGGCTTGGACTGGAGTCTGGTTCCAGCTCTGCCACTTGCCTGCCCCTGTGACCTTGACCTTTCTGAGCCTAAGATTCCTCTTTCGGAGGGAAATGGGAGAGACGGAACCTTCTCCGACATCCTTACGGAATCGTTGAGACAGAAAGAAGGGGACGCGTGGTGACTGGAATGTGGGGTTGGGATATGAGGGGCTTATTAACAGCACAGACGGGGCAGGCAGCTTAGGGTTTGGGGGTCTGTTTCTTCATCTGCAAAATGGGAAAAGGGACCATGCCTCCCCCATGGGCTTATTGTGAGGAGTAACTGAGACAGGGAAGCTTAGAGCCCCAGCAGAGGGCTCGGCACACTGCAGGTGCTTCACACGGGTTACTTTGGAACAGGTGAGGGCTGCGTTCAAGGGCTCCAAATCCCCACGGCAGCAGAGCAACACCCAGCAAGAGATGTGATGTCCTGGTGTCACCGGGACAGCCTGGCTGCCGAGTCCTTCCGCCTGATTTCAGAGCCTACCCTCTGCCTTTCACCTTCTGGGGGCCCTGGCAGGTCAGCCGCCTCTCTGAGCTGCAGATCCCCAGCACGAGGTGGGTGAGAAACGTAAGGTGCCTGGCACAGAGTCGACGCTCAGTAGAGTCTAGTTTCCCTCCTTCCCTTCCCAAGCAGAAGTCTCTCTCTCAGGTGAAAAGTATGGCATGTTTTCCAAATATTTCCAAAAATTAAAAGAGGAAAAAGTGTAGTTTCTAGCCTCCCACTGGAGCTCTCCCGGGTTCGTGTGTTCTTGGGGTTGAGGTGTGTCGCTCACTGGGGTTCCTTCCTTCATCCAACCAGGGACCGCTACAGACCTGGAGTTACAGCAGGGAACAAACAGACCAAATCCCTGTTCCCGTGGGCAGGTTTTATACCAGTCAATAGCTTAGTCGGCCGATCATCGCTCATGAAGTGCTTCTTCTGAGCTGGCTTTACGAGGGGCCCTGGCTTCACCCTCAAGGCTCATCTCTGTTGCTGCATGTGCTTTGCCCCAGAAGGCATGCTTGTCCTGAGCCCCTACTGTCACCCACTACTGGGTCTTTCTACCCACCGTGCTGTTTCTGTTACCTCGGTCCATCTCAGAGTCCCGACCAGGGGCTCCTGAGTCATTTCAGGGCCAGTGAGACCCTCCTGAGGGGAGCCATCCATCCCACTGTACCTGGGAAACCTAAGAGGCCAGGTGTGGCCCCGGCAGAGCCTCACCTCTCTACCTTTAGGCTTTGGATGGGTGAAACGGGAAGGTGGATGGAAAAAGCCCTTGGTCAGCTCTTAAGTTCTGCATAAATATACAGGATTTGATCTTCACGTGATGGAGAGATGAGAGACTACCTGGTGTAGGAGAGAGATTAGGGTTTAAAACAGAATCACCGGTCTGGAGTCTGGGTTCTGCAACCTCTTAGCTCCGAGATCATGGGAGATTCACTTCCCCTCCTCAGTTTACTCACTTGGCAAATGGAGCAATAAAATACCTGCCTTAGAACCTGCCGGGAGCGTTGATAGATACACTGCATGGGAAAGCACTTCGCAGACTTCAGTGTGGTACATACACTTTCATGTCATTAATTCACATCATTAGTTAAATGCACATCCATTATGTACCTACTGTGTGCTATTATGAACAAGGTGGTCTGTCTTATGACAGTTTGGAAGAGGTATCCAGGCGAAGGAAGAAGAGAATTGCTTGTCAGATGGTTGTACTGCACATTCATAGATCGTGATTAGCAACAGCCAGCGAGTTGGCATGGCAACATTTCCCCATGAACTGCTAGGCGGTGTTCTTAAAATAGGTTCACTAGAGGTGTGGCAGAAGCGAAGACACACAGAGTCCACGTGGTCTGATGGCTCTGCCCTTCCCACGTAGGCCAGTAGTGCAGTAATTAAAATAACAGATCTGGAAGCATCCATTGTTAGAGCTAGAGACTTTAGCAGTAGCTCCTTGCCTTTTCCCATTTGATAGGTGAGGAAACTGAAGCCCAGAGAGGTTAAGTGAACACCCATAGTTGCACAGCCTCTTGATGGCATATGGAGCCGAATCTGGTTCTGATATTTCGTACAGGGTTCTCCAGCTGTGCCACGATGCCCGTTCTTCTGATTTGGAATTTTAGATCTGGGTCTGATGAAACTAATTTTCTAATGATTACAATCCACATGTCATCACTTACCGACATTTATTCTATCAAAGAATTTTCCCCACGTTTCGCCCTGGGGAAGCCCTGAATCCCAAGATATCACGAAAACTCACTTACTTCTCAGCTAGGCTGAGATGATTGTAGTTTAAATCCACCCCTTCACAGCCTTCCCTACCTTAGTTTCCCAGTGTGAAAATGAAGCAGCATAGTTGATCGAAAGTTTATGAATCACTCTGTGATGAGATTACTGTATGAGCTTACTTATCCATCATCGCAGAGGACGGTGAGCCCAAATCCTTTAAAAGATGAGTTTCTTTCTTTCTATTTGTGTTACTCAGCAATTTGTTGAGTAAACTTCCAGACTTGAGTGTGGCTTTTTATATTCAGGCTGGTAAGCTATTTTTTAAGAGATTCACAGCTCTTGTTTAATTCCAGGGTGAAATTCCAGGTCTGGAATGAGAAACTTCTTGAGAACTCAAGCCACATCGGAGAATAGGGTGCTAGACATTTCTGACATATTTTAGACATTCAGCCTCTTTTTCTGTATTCAGACAGTGCCTTGCAGTTGGAGGGGCTCTGGGCTGGGAGTCAGGGGACAGGTGTGGCAGGAACCCTGCCACGCCCCCTCTCTAGGCTACCAGTAGAAGATTGCCCTCTGTAGTGATCATTCTTCACCCTGGTTGCATGTTGGACTCACCTGGAGAGCAGTTAGAAGTCCGATGCCCAGCTCCCTCTCCAGGCCACCTAAGTCAGGTTGTCTTGCGTGGATCCCAGGCAGGGATCTTTACCCCAGTGATTCTAATGGGCAGCCAGGGAGAGAACCACAACACTACAGCCTCACAGTCCCTTTTCATTCTCCCATCCCGTGTGTTAATTAAATTCCCAGATGCCATTGTGTGTTTCTTTTGTGTCAGACTCATTTATTTTTGTTCCTTGCTAGGAAAGAAACGTATCCTCAGAGTTGACAGGAAGATAGTTCTCATCTTTGGAATATTTTGGACCATGCGTCAGCGTGGTAACTTCACCTTTTAAGCAGCTAGCGGACCTATGAAAATGAAATGCGTAGCATGCTGTAGCATTCAGCTCCACTGCAAGCAGAGCTGGATGCCAAGCACTTGGTGGCTGATCAGCGCATGGTTACACGAAAGTTCAGATTATACAATTGAGTGATGCAATAGGCACACAAAGGAGATTTCTTGGGTACAGTTGCTTGAATCCTTAAATCTTCCAGAAGTAGATATTCTAAGTCCAGTGTGATATATAAATTGACCAGTTGTGTAAGCAAATAGAAACAGATTTCTATGCGGCATTTGCACCAACGGCCAGCTGGGTTCCTACCTGGCTCTGAAATAAATTTTTTGGAAATTCTCTGGTACTTTAATGGGCAGAGAAGAAGAAAGCCCTGGGGTTTGTGGATGTATTAGGTCCTCTTTCCTGTTTTGTGAGAGTTTCTAGAAAAAGATAGTATATGCCTTGGATCTAAAGCTGCTTTTAAAAAGTCAATAGGCTTAGGATGGAAGGATTGGGCTTGCTTTATCCCGTTTCTCTAAATCTTACTCTGGTTTCAGCAAGCACAGCTCCCGTCCAATCTAACGTCTGCATCCTTGGCATAAAGGTATTACATAGAGTCGTGGGAAGACTAATGCGGGAATTGATACCATCAAAATAAGGTTTGCTTTAATAACAATTTTTTTTGTCTTTGAAAAACATCATCAGGTTATGCCCAAAGGTAGACTGATGATACCTTTATATGGTGGCAGAATAAGGGAAGAGAAAGACGAATGTGCTGAAAACTCGGTATCAACTCTATCCATATTTTCTTTAAAGTAAAGTGATATAACACATTGTTTGCAAATAGGACATTGAAAGTGATGGGGACAATAAATACCTAGGCAGCAATGTTATAACTATTAACTATTAGACTTTACATTGGGACAAGGACAAGTTCTGCCTGTCACAGACATTGGAGAATGGGTTATGAGCCAGATACCTGGGGTTCGAACTATGACTCTGCCACCAACTGGTTGTGCAAGTTTGAATGGAATACTTACCTCTCGCAGTCTCAATGTCCTCCAGGGAAACATTAGGGAAGGTGTGAGCCTTAATGAGAGAGCACAGGTTTTTTTTTTAAAAGCACTCAGCACATATTAGTGCTCTGTGAACATTGAGAACCTTCCCTCAACGTTTTGAAAATCGTCCAGACACATTTCAGTGCCATGGTGGGACATGCACCACCAACCTCGGCTGGGTGACTAAGATGATCTCCCAGCGTTCAGATTTGCACAACCAAATTTGCTGGTGAAGCAGGAAAGGGACTTGGGTGTCCCTGGCAAAGGTGATGAACATGGCTTGTGAGTTCATTTTGGCAGAACCTCCCCGGTCTCCTCACTCTTCCAGGTTGAATCCTGGGCAGATATCACATGAAAGCTGTGAAGCACAGACATCAGTTTGGAAACTGTGTACTTTCCTCCTGGATCCCGAATGCACAATAACTAGACACCTTGCAATTGCATGAATCTAAAAGGACTCCTATATCATACATCTCTATCAACACCGGGTCAGAATTTTGGCAGTCCATGCTCTGCCCCTCCCCTCGGTTAGAAGCATTGGTTCACATGGAAGTGGTCTGGCAACATAGGCAGACCCCACTTCCTTTTGGATGTTCTGCAGTGGGACCCTCCCTTGGGTCCTGGAGCAGTGGCTGTCCCCAAACTCCTGCCTGCGGTGAAATGAACAGAGCAATCAGTCCTCGGAGATGCCCATCAGATTCCCGACCAGTTGTGAATCAGACTCAATACTCATTTCTGTGTTTTCAAGATTTGTAATGATTGCTCAATCTTGTGTAAAATAGGCTGGCATTTTCTCTTGTTACCAAGATGTATTTTTCTATGTTAGTTAAATGTATAATTTGTGTAATTTTGTACATTAAAATGTATCCTTTTTCACAGTTAAAGTTGTTTTTTCTTTTTTGAATGTTTAACTTATTGATGGTTCCTTACATAGTGTTGTAGACCCTAACACAATACAAAAAGGCAACGAATCCAAGACTCTTCATTTTTGGTGGGGAATAAACGATCTTCCCAGAAGTCAAATCCACTTCTCACAAGTAATCGAGTGATGTTCTGTACGATCCATTATATGCCTGCATTGGTTTACCATTTTTGCCGTAACAAATTTCCATGAACCTAGGGGCTTAAAACAACACACATTTAATATCTTACAGTTATGGAGAAGAGAGGTCCGGAATGGGTCTCACTGGGCTATAAATCAAGGTATTGGCAGGGCTGTGTTCTTACTGGAGACTGTAGGGAAGAATTGGCTTCCTTGCCTTTTCCAGATTCTGTAAGCTGCCAGCATTCTTGGGCTCGGGCTCCCTTCCTCCGTCTTCAAAGCCAACAGCATTGCATCTGCAAATCTTGCTCTGGCTCTGGCACCTGCCTCTGTTGTCACATCTCCTTCTCTGACTCTGGCCCTCCTGTCTCCTTCCCTCTTTCACTTATTAAGGACTCTTGTGATTACATTAGGCCAACCTGGATAAACCAGGATAATCTCCCCATCTCAAGACCCTGAACTTTATCACATCTGCAAGTTACCTTTTGCAATGTAAGGTAACATATATACAGGTTCTGGGATTAGGAGGTAAACATCTTTGTGAAAAGGGCATCATTATTCTGCCCACCACAATCCCCTATGAACTGATTTGGAGGCAGCAGAGGAAAACAAACATTTTAGAATCAAACAGGCCTGCATTTGAACTGGATCCCTGCCACTTTCTGGCCATATAACTTTAGGGAGGTTGCTTTACTTCTCTGAACCTTTTTCCTTATTTCCACAATGAGTGTGATAATCCATTACTTGCCTCACAGATTTGCTGAGTGTTATCCACCTAGCAATAAACTACAATTCCCTTTTTCTCATTTTTATAACTTATGAGGTTTTTTAAAAAAATCTTTGTCTCCCTGCAGGCTGGTGGGTGCATTTCCTAACTTATACCCTGGCTTTTTTTCCTGCCTCCCTTCTTCTGTTACGCTGGGGTTACTGGTCTTGAGATGAGGAGATGTTGTAGAAAGAACTCAGACAAGCCTGAGGTGGAATCCCAGCATGGTCACTTCCTGGAGGTTAACTTGAGCAGTAGGTTTAAGCTTTGTCATCCTCAGCATTCCAGCCTAGAAACGGAGGGGACAACATCTGCCAAGGGGGCTGCTGAAAGCACGATGTAACGTGTGGAAATAAGCAGTGTGTTCATAGACCCTGACCTATTGTAGGAGCTCAATAAAAGTCAGATCCCCCTTCTTCAGTAAAGTCAGGAGGAAAATAAAGTCAGTGACACAGTGGATGCCCAAGATGTGTGTTGGATGAATGTGGAATGATTAGTTGCCCAAGGTTGCATGGAGGACAGGATTCAAACTCAAAAATCTAGTCTCTTCTAACTATGCCAGGTTCATGCCTTTGTCTCCCCTTTCCCAGTGGGAGCTCTTCAGCCAGGCTTCTTGGGGGAGGGAAAATGATACCGGTTAGGATGCAGACTCTGGGACCAGACTACTGTGTTTCAATTCAAAGTGGCATCATTTACCAGCTGTGACCCTAGACAAGTTACTTATCTCCCTGAGACTCAGTTTTCTCATTTGTAAAAGGTGGCTAAAACGGTACGTATCTCAAAGGTCGCTGTGAGCCTTAAAAGAGTAACTGTATGTAAAAAGTCTACAATGGTCCTTGGCATGTCGTAAACTCTGTAAGTGGGAATCATTCTTATACTTCCTTGCTTCTGCACAAAGACAACTCTTTCTCTCCTCCCTCTGTGTTACTCCCTCCTAATCTTGACAACTGCCTAGCCCTTTCTCCCAATGAAAAGGGTTTTCTTGGTAAGTAGTGAGATCTCCATCACCAGCGGTATTTAAGCAAAGCTGGAGAGACAGTCTCCTCAAGATGTGAGAGCAGATTCAGGCAACCAAGTATGAGGATTGACCTCAAAAGTTTCATCTAACTCAGATTCTTGGTTTCTCTGATGTTTCTATGAGTTTGGTCACCACAAATAGTTTTGGAGCTTTAGAAGAAGTTTCTGTGTGGTCTTCAACAGGAAATTTCCTTGCCTGGAATGTGCTGGGAACAGTATTTCACAGGACAGATAGAAGGTTTCATTAAAAACACACTTGCACTGCACTCCAGAGTCTTGCAGAGTCTGGGACTCCTGGAACCAGTGAGGCCGGGTACTGAAGGGACAGTTCCCAGCACTGGAAGCTGGCAGGGTGAGAGGTGGGGTGCAGCACAAGGCACTGAAGTTCCCAGCTGGGTCCCCACCCAGCCTGTTGCAGCATGTCTGAACTTGCTCAAGGAGCGGGTCGGCAGCTGGTGATTCCATCCATCCAGAAAGAGCAGCTGGGACCACCATGTCCCTGGAGACTCTTAGGACTCTCTGCCTGATAATGATCAGGGAGAAATGAGCGAGGGTATCTAGGGAAGGCACATGGCACCTGGCTTTGAAGAGGGGTAGAGGGGAGCCCCAGCAGAGCGACCCCCAGGCCCCTCGCCCTTCACCCTGGCCCTAGTCAGAGGAAGCCTGGGACTCCCAGGCTGCAAGCTCCTAGCTCAGCAAGGGTACGCTGCATCAGGGGTCATGGGAAGTGACCCTGGAATGGGGAATATTTGTCTGGGTGACTGACAAGAGTGTGTGCGTGTGTGTGAGATGATCTATCTCTTTGTGTGTCTTTTTCTGGAGCGTTTCTATTTAAGCTCCCGACTACCCATATTTCTGGTGTGGATTTGTGTGTGGGCGTCCTGTCGGGGTTTATGCGTGTGGAGTCATCTTGTGAGTTTGCCTTCGGCGTGAAAATCTCTTTGTTGTGTGGATGTTGCAGGCATGAGCCTCGTGTACATGTATGAGTCGTTGGTTCACATGCAAGCGTGTTCTTCTGTTGTCTGTCAGTGTTAACGTGGACCCAGCACAGGAAAGAATCCCTCTTTCTTTGCTGTTTCATCCTTCCTGGTGTGCAGCACTGCCCGGTACACTATGTGTCTGTTTGTCTGTGTCTGTTTGTCTCTTTCCTCCTTGGAATGTCAGCTCGCAGAGGGCAGAACTCGGTCTATTTTGTTCACAGTACTGTCCCCAGTGCCAACAACATGCTAGGCACCAGCAGGGCACTCAATATAATAGTGCTGAGTGAATGAATGCAGTGTCCGGTGTGTGAGAGCCTCTCTCTGGCTGTGCAATCAATCTCAGTGTGTTTCTGTCTATGCGCTGGGTTGCGTGACTGACAATTTCTGGGGTGTGTGTGTGTGTGTGTGTGTGTGTGTGTGTGTGTGCCTGACTAGGAATATGTACAAGCATGTATGTGTGTGCAAAATTGTCTCTGATGTGCGTGAAAGAGCCTACATATATATAGGGAGTGTGTAGTGTAATCGACTCTTGTGTGTGCCAGCATGTTTGTGCAATTCTCACGTGTTTGTATGGCATAATTGTCTGGTGTGCTAGTACCAACCTGTGTGTGCCTCGGGAGCGTGTGTGTGTGTGCTCGCGGTTAGCAACCCTCGCACTCCTCGCGTCCCGCGCTCAGCCTGGGGGCGGGGAGCGGGGTGGGCGGTGAGGGCACTGCGGTTCTGCTGCCCGCCCTCGGCGCTGCGGCGAGGGCTCGTCACGGTCCCTCCCCGCCCTCGCTGCGGTCCCCGCCTCCCGGTCCTTTGTAGCCTGCCGCTGCGCTCTCGGACAGCCGCCCGGAGGCCCCGCCCCTGCCCCGCCCCGCCTCGCGTCCCGCCCCGCCCCGCCCCTCCCCTCCTCGGGCCGCAGTCTCGCCTGGGCAGACTCGGCCCTCACGGAGCGCTGAGCTCGGCACACAGCGGTGGCTAGGGCCGCGGGTGGGCGGGAGCGCGGGCTGGCTGCCGGCCTTGGACCGGTATGGCGGATCGGCGGCGCGCGTGGAACACGGAGGACGACCTGCCCGTGTACCTGGCGCGGCCGGGCAGCGCGGCGCAGACCCCGCGCCAGAAGTACGGCGGCATGTTCGCCGCGGTGGAGGGCGCCTACGAGAATAAGACCATCGACTTCGACGCGTACAGCGTGGGCCGCCGAGGCTCCGCGCGCACACCGCGCAGTGCTGGCCGGCTCGACGCGGTCGGCCTGCCGGGGCCCGGAGGCAGCGAGGACACGGCCAGCGACGTGAGTGATCCCTCGGGCTCGGCAGTCAGTTCGCCGGGCGAGCGCGACGAGCGACCGCCTGCGCTGCGCATCCGCTGCCCCGCGCCCCGCGACCTGCCACTCGGCCGGGACAATGTCCAGGTACCCTCGGGGCGCGCGTGGGCCAGACGGAGGGGACGGGACCCTCGGGTCGCTGGGCGTGGGGCCGCCCGAGGGCAGTGCCCGGGCAGGAGTGCTGGGGCCACTGCGGCCAGGCTTGGGAGAGCTACGGAACGCCCTTCCCCCACCCCATCATTCAGGAGGTTCGGAGAGGTTGTGCGACTCGGTCAGCGTTGGCCAGCATAGTCCGTGAGACTCCAAAGGGTCTTTCGAGATCCAGCACCCCCGCTCCTCCACTGCAGAAAGAGAGAGCGAGGTTCTGAGAAGGGAAGTAAGTTGGCTAAAGCCGCCACATGGTCCCTTAAAGCGCAGAGGGACCTCGGGTTAATTTCATCCAAGGATCCTCATTTTCTGCTTTACGAAAAGACAGGGAGCTCTGTTCCGCATTCATCCCTTCATTTATTCACTCACTCATGAGGAATTATAGAGCACCTACTATGTACCAGGCGCTGGGAGAGGTTCAGTGAAACGCCTGTGATCACATGGCTTAAAGCTTAAGCCTTTCCTGAGTGCTCCCTCTGTATTTTCCGGGGGAAGGATTTGGTTAAAGATTTAGATCGTGGGGCAGACAGAACTGGAAACCGCTAGCCGCAATCACCGACATCTTCAGAGGATGCTCCTAAGTCCCACAGCACAACGCCTGTGTGCTCACTTCACAGCAAGTTGGAGGCAGAGAGGGGGTTTGAACCGGGGTCAGTAGCTTCCTAGACTTGGAGGTCGCCCCCCCCACGAAAGTGGGGAAACATCAGGGAGAGGGAACGCCAGGCTGTGGGCCCTATGGCTCATCTCCCTTTCGCTGGGGTCGCCAGAGCATTGGGGGAAGATGGGTAGACGACCCAGCTTTGGGATATATGGGTGAGGTGCTTGGAAAACGGAAGTTGGAGCACCCGAGGGCCGATGAGCTGTAGCCTTACCCCAGAACTCCATGTCTTAGCACTGCTCAGGTCCCAGGCCCCTGATAGGTGCTGGCTTCCCTGTTTAGCACTCCGGCCCCACCCTAGGACAGGGTGGGTAACAAATTCATTGTGAAAATTAAATCAGTTAATGCCGCTAGGTAGTGAGCATACAATAAGTGTTTGTTGTTTATTTGAGTTTGATCCTTATCATTTTTATTAACCCTTCTCCCCTTAAATGCTCTGAGAGGCATACAGTGAGCCCGGAGGAGGCAGAGCTTGATCTGGACAGAAATCTGGGAGGGCTTCCTGGAGGAGTGGGGTGGGGGGCTGGGCTGGCCTGTGGCTGCTACGACCCAATAGTGGGTCTCCTCCTGCCCCCACCCCCACGCCCCGGGTCTTCAGTCTCGGTAGCTCGGGAACTCTCCGTGGTCCTGAATCCTGAGCCTCGCGAGATGAAAGTCTACAGTGAGGTGTGTGTGTCTGTGGGGGTGTGTGTGCAAGGAATGGAGATATCGAGAGGGTCCCGTCTCCTTGCCCCTATCCCTTCTATATCTTGCCCTGCCCACCTCCTTCCCTAGTGTCCGACCTCGCTTGGGATCCAGGCTTCACAGCCCGAGCGGGAGGCTTCGGGGCCGCGGACCAAGAAGCCGGGGCCAATACCGGAGAATCCTAGTTTCCAGTCAAGGCTCTGCGTCCTCTTGAGCCTCAGCTTCTTCATCTGTGAAATGGGGGTGGCATCTCCCAGCCTCTCTCAAGGCGTGGTGGAGTATCAGGGAGGCGAGAGAGCTTTGTGCACGGCCGGGAGCTGTGCAAGAGCGTCCCTGATGGACCTGCAGTCAATGTCACCAAAGCCAGCATCGCCCCTGGGCTCTGTCTGGGACGGCTCCGCAGCCGCGCCTCGGCCCTTGGGGACGCTGATCCCTTCACCTCTCCCACTGCTCTTTCTTCTCCCCCACTAGCCTTCTCCCCTTTCTCCATTGCTTCCCGGGTACTGGACAAAAGGCAGCGCCTCCGGCGCGCCAAGGGCTCCAGGAGCACGCGAGGTTCGGAACTGTGGAGCCTAGGTGATCGTGGTCTCCCTTGTGGGGGAGAATTTTACTTTCTGCGGACCGAGCAGCCACGGGGTTCGGGTTCGGGGGCCGGCGGGCCTCGCTGCTCCTGAGCTTTGCAGAGGGTGCCGGGGCCCTTCCCCCGCGCCCGTAAAGCTCTTTCCCGGGGAGGGAGGAGGGGTTTCTGCGGCGCAGGCGCAGCGTTTGCCGAGGCCCAAGGCTGTGCAACTGCGGCGCTTTGTACCCGGGAAGTCCACTTGGGAGCGGTGGTCTGTTTGGCCAATAGCAGACGAGTGCCCCTCCCCCTATACGCAGGAGGTCTCCTCTCCAATCCTGGAGCTTCCCTGCCCAGACTGAAGCCTGGGAGGGGCCCTGGTTCGTGGAACCTAGCCCTTAGCAACGCTGAGGAAGGGGATGTAGAGTCAGAGAGAGGGAGACCTGCAATTTCCGGTCAGCAACAAGAATTTAGACCCCAACTCAGAGCCAAGAATGAGCTCTAGACAAGTTGTGCAGGAACCTGGCTTCCAGATACTGCTCTGCTGCAGCTCACATGCTTTGTATCTAAGATTTCATTCTATCTCTGTAAGCCTCAGTTTCGCCCCTGTGAAATGGGAAACTTATGGCCTAGTGTTCCTGGAATACTAAGCCGTTTCTATTTTGTGAACATAAAACCCTATCTCCACTTTAAGGCCCAGGCATCTCTGGCCTTCTGTCCTGGACTGGAGGACTGGCCTCCAGGTGGCAGTGGAGGTAAAGGCTTCAGGCCCTAACCTGAGTGGTGGGAGCTTTACCAGGCCTGGCACCCCCCCCCTCTGTGTGGCAGCTGGAAGTAAAGAAGGTGGGGTCTTTTTACCGAGCCTGTGGGTTTGGGTTTTATAGGCAGAAAGTAGAAGGTTGGCATTTTAATCTGCCTGGATTTGGGAGGCACCTGTCTATCCCTATGGGGGCTTACTAGGGCTCCCCCGCTTTCCCCCTCTTCCCTCTTTCCTCTTCTGTCAAGAAGTTAATCAAGCTAGCCCAGGACTCCTGCCCACCTCTCCCCAAAGCAACACCTGTATTACGGGTGCTGGGGCTGGTGTCCACTCTCCACTGGGAACCAGGACATCCTTTTCCCCCTCCTGACCGCTAGCCTGTCCTAGGGGCTCTGGGCTCCTTAGTGCCAATGGTCTGGCTCTGCAATCAGCAATCACTGTCTGGTAGACAAGCCTCTGGGGATAAGCCGGTGGCCCCAATGGCAGGGGGCCCTGTGATGAGAGAGGGGCTGCAGGCAGTAGAGCAGGTCAGTCACTAATTAGGGCTTTGTCTCTGGGGTCCCTGCTGCAGGGAGGGAGGGAGGCTGGTTCAATGATGGGGGTGGGAGGAGTGGCAGGGAAAGGTTTTATGGAGAAGCCCTAGGAGGTGAATCTGGGAGAATAGATAGACTTCTGTCTGAGGTAAGATATTCAGAGAGAGGACACAGTGTGAATAAAGGCTTGGACTTAGGGCTGGAGATGTGCTCGGTCTATTCAGGGAGTGGCGCAGCGGAGGGACTAACGCAGGCTGTGGAACGAGAGGCCTGGGCTGGATCCTGGAGGGCCTCGAGCGCACCAGCAGCCGGGGCGGGTTCTGGGCACCCGGCCCACACTCCCTCTCCCACGCAGATGTTCGGGGAGGCCTGCAGATGCACTGCTGCACACCTGTGGCGCTGCCCACGGCCTCTGCCTGCGCACCCGAAGTTCATCTCTGGCTTTTAAAGGAGCCCTGAAAACCAGACCTACCCAATCCGAGAGCGAGGCCGGGGACCAGCAGAGGGCGTGTGCGCGGGGTGGGGGTCGGCGGGGCTGGGCGGTTGGGGAGGGGAGGGGCGGGGGCGGGGGGTGGAGTGGGGGAGATCTGAAGGGAAGCGCTTCCTGGTTCGAGCCGAGAGGGGCGAATCGGGCTCGGCTCCGCGCCGCCGGGAGGAGCTGTTTGTCTGCAGCCCCCTCCTCCCGCCCTCGCCTCTCCCTCCTCCTCCCGCCCTCCTCGCGGAGCCGGGCGGTGCTGGCAGCCGGAGCGGCAGCGGCGGCGGGCGGGCCGAGCAGCCGGGGCAGCCGGGCGCGTGGGCAGCCGCGGGCGCCGAGCCTCCGTCCCTCTCTTCACTGAGCCCGGGCCTTTGTCACCGCGCCCGCGGGGAGCGGGACCGAGAGACAGCCAGACAGGGCGAAAGCCAGCCCCACAGGTCCACCGGCCGGGCGGAGGGCGCCAGAGGGGGGCCATGTCTTACCAGGGCAAGAAGAGCATTCCGCATATCACGGTAAGCTGGGCCCCCGCCCTGGCCCCGCCGCTCTTGGCGAGGTGGTGGTGGTCGCCGCCGGGGTCGGGATCCGCTGGGGGACCTAACGGGCGGCCCCCGAGGGGCTTTCCTGCGTCGCGCGGGTGGGGCGGGGCCGGTCTCGGCTTTGCAGCCTCCTCCCCCCAGCCTCTGGGGACAATGCGGGGGAGGGCAACCCGGCGTGGCGTGGCGGGGCGGGGCGGGAGCCTCGGGTCCCTCTCCCCGCGGGCTTGCAGCGGATGGCTTGGACCCGGAGGATGCGGAGCCGAACAAAAGAGGGAGGGGCTCGGTGTCCGAACCCCCTCCCTCCGGCCCTGGAGCTGAGCCTCCAGCGGGCGCCCTTTGCACAGTCTGGCTGTTGCACCTCGCGACAGCGTTTCTTCCCCGCCAGAGTAAGGAAAATGATCGACCACCGCCCCTCCCCCACTCCCCCCCCCACTCCCCGCCCAAACCGATGAAGTGGAAGTCTGGACCTAGAGACAGCGCCATGATGGAGGAGCCCCTCCCATTCCTCACTGCAACTAAAAATAACCTGATGGGGCGGCCCTGGCGGCTGTGTCCCGGGAAGGGTTAACACTGGGGGGTGGGAATGGTGGCGGTGGCTGAGCAGTTCTCGGTGTCTCTGGGTGTGGCCGGAAACAAAGGATCCCTGGTCTTTATGCTTTGTCTCAGGGTGGGGAGCTGAGGACACAGCGGGTCCAGAGACCTGGCCTCCGCCTCATTCCCTGCCTGGCACCAGAGTTGAACCAAACCATTCCTGAGGGATGTGGACCACAGGTGCTGGTGAAACCCATGGGCCTTGGGTGGCTGATATCTGAGCAGCCAGGTGCTGGAAGGCATGATGGAATCCTCCAGGGCAATGCTTGAGGCTTGAGGGCAGGAGACCTAGCATCCTCCTTTATCCAGAATCCAGGCTCAAGGATGGTCCCAGAACACCTTGGAGAGGGCAGCCGTGGGTAGGGGTGAAGAAACTGGCATTTCCCACTTGCCTGCCCAGTGTATTGTGGATCTTGTTTTCTTGAATCTTTTCAATAAATCTTTTGAAGGAGGCATTATCCACATAAAGTTCTCAGAGGCTGGAGCACTGGTTGGGGAGGCAATTGAGAGGAAGGTTGGGAAAGAACTGGGACCCCTTGCCTCCCCAGAACAGCCCTGCATTCTGCCCAACTCTGGATTGAGTCTCTCTTAGAAAACTCTTCCGCCCAGCTTCGGGTCTTGTCAGCAGACCTTTGCTGAGTTACTGTCCAGGGACGTGCCCCCTGAGGGTGGGGACCACCTCTTGCCCATTCCTAATCCTTGCCCTCTGAGACACAGCGGTATAAGTGAGCAATCCCCTAACACTGTAGTCCCTTAAGAATCAGTGGAAGGGATGTGGTTGCCCTGGGCTAGGCAGTGTGGGAGGAACGAACTGGATATTTGCATGAGCCGGTCCGGGCTTTCCTCCTCTCCAACCCTGACCCCAGGGGAAATGAGGCAGGAGATGGAGGTAGAGGGGATGCAGTGACTGATGAGTCAGGAGCCCAGGGTACCTTTGTGACTATTGCCCATAGCAGGTCTGTGCCCCATTCAGGATCCCGGTTTCCAAGAAGCATGTTTAGCCAGATGGTCTTTGAGGCAGGTGTATGGGAACAGTGCCTCCGGAGTTGTGTAGTTCTGCCTGCACAGCCGCAGTGGTCACCCTGCCTGCAGGCTGTGGCTCTCTGGAGTGGAGATAAACTGCCCAGGCTTTTGCAGCAGACGGATCTGGGTGTGCATCTCTGCTCTGCCTCCTTTCTGAGCCTCCGTTTCACAGGACCATTTCACAGGACCCTTGAGCATCTGAGAGGACACTGGCAAAGTGCTTAGTGTTTCGTAGGCACACAGTAAGGGCTTCAGAACTGCTGGCTGATCCTGCTGCTTTAGTCCTTTGTGCGAAGCAGGTAGTCAACGCGTGTGTGAAAGAGAATCACATGGGGGCTTCCCTGGTGGCGCAGTGGTTGAGAGTCCGCCTGCCGATGCAGGGGACGCGGGTTCGTGCCCCGGTCTGGGAGGATCCCACATGCCGCGGAGCGGCTGGGCCCGTGAGCCATGGCCGCTGAGCCTGTGCGTCCGGAGCCTGTACTCCGCAACGGGAGAGGCCACACACAGTGAGAGGCCCACGTACCACAAAAAAAAAAAAGAATCACATGGAGTGAATCCCACAGCTTCAATAGCATGGGGAGGAGAGATGCTGAAAATGCCCCTTTTTTCCTGGGAAAGCTGTCCTTGATGAAACATTTGTGTTTAATTTGGCCCACATAGTCCGCTGCAGCTAGAAAAATGTGTGGTTTAAAGGAGAAGCCAGAGAGGATGGACTTGGATGGAGCTCCTTTGTAGGACCCACAGCTTCCTGAGGACCTTTTGCTGATAATGTACGTGGTCTGACAGGAACCAGAATGCCATTAAATGAATGGATAGGCATTGTGGCTTTCCACATGCTGCGCCCTTAACCTGTTCAATCAATAAAACTCATTTGGTAAGTTAATAATAAGCACCTGGTCTGTGCCTGCCACTGTCTGGGTGCTAAGGAAAGTGGGCATGAGATGGGCATGCCCTTTGCCTTCACAGTGTTTAGCAAAGACTGACATTTCAGCCTGAAATAACCACAGAATGTTGGTGGGGGGGTGTTGTAAGGGGAAGTACAGGAGGCTGAGGAGACCACAGCAGGGACACCCAGCCTAGTCCTGGTGGGTGAGGAGGGAGGGGTTCTGTGGCAAAAGAGTATGGCCCGTTGGAGAAACTGAAGGAAAGTCAGCATTGCAGGAGCCTGACCTCTGTGACCAAGTGTGGCTTCTCTGTGCAGTTAGAGCAAATCCTGGAGACGGTTAAGATGTTTTTTGGCAGCCACGGTATGTGTGGCCTGTGGAGGGACCCAGTGGGGCTTAAGAAAGGACCAAGATACAGCTGTCAGCTGCATCTCCAGGTCCCCACCTGCTTGATGTTGGGTCACTGCTCCTGTGAGCCTCAGTTTGCTCATCTGAGCAAAGGGGGTAAGGTCTCAGATTCAGCAGTGAAATTAGAGATAGGAGAGAGAGTATGTGAGCAGAGGAGGAAAAGGGACACTCCAGATAGAGCACAGTGTGGACAGAGGCAGGGGCACGGCTGAATCACAAAAATGCTCTACTCATGTTGACTATGGTGTCTTTTCCTCTTTTCTCTGCCTCAGCCTTTTTCTGAGATGCTAGAGTAGCCTGCTAGAGAAGAGGGAAGAAGCCAAAACACTTGGCTTCAGCCCCCAATGATTGTTTAAAACATTAGTAAAGCTCTCTTTCATGTATGGCTTTTTTTTCAAAAATTAATGGCATAGCCGGGATTAATTTAGTTAAAATGGTTTTTCGGTGCCCACTGCGGTGGTTAAGTGAGTAGGGGCATCCTGGGCGTGGCTCTGAGCAAACAAAGGCACAGGGCTCGTGGCCCTGCGGAAGCAGCTGTCCCAACAGAGCCACTGAAGGCGGAGGCAGGAGTGTCCACCACCACGGTTATGAAGTATTGTTATTACAGAGAAGACATCGTGAGTTTGCAGACCATTACAGCATTCAAAAGGATTTCCGTGATCTTTCATTGGGTTTTCAGAACAGTCCTGTGAGGAAGGCAGCCTGTTTCCCAAAGAGTAAACAGGATTATAGAGACTTGGAAGCTTCTTCAATGGCTTGTGGAGGAATGAAGGGGTCCTGTTCAAGCAGGGAGGGTAGATGGGCTGGTCTGCCTGGTAAGAGAGTCACTGTCTGATTGAAATCTGTGTGTTTGCGCGCGCGCGCGCGTGTGTGTGTGTGTGTGTGTGTGTGTGTGTGTTAGATCAAACAGTAAAACAGTAAAGATGAGCAGAGAAGAAAGAGATTATTAAATAAAAATTACATCGGACTGAATTAGTTATTTTAATGGACAAATATGCAAAAAACTTGCTTCTTCCTGAGGATAGCATTCAGCGTACCTTATAAGTATCTAGTTTATCTCGTTGCCTTTTTTTTTTTTTTTTTCCCCGGTATGCTGGCTTCTCACCGCTGCGGCCTCTCCCATTGCGGAGCACAGGCTCCAGACGTGCAGGCCCAGTGGCCATGGCTCACGGGCTTAGCCGCTCCGCGGCATGTGGGATCTTCCCGGATCGGGGTACGAACCCGTGTCCCCTGCATCGGCAGGCGGACTCTCAACCACTGCGCCACCAGGGAAGCCCTCATTGCCTTTTTATGCAAGGGATTTGACATGCCTAGAGTGATTTATCCTGCATATAGTGAAATCAGAGGGAAGTAGAATAGCAAGACTGAGGCTCAAGGAAAAGCAGAGACCAAACCTGCCAGTGATTTGGACCACTGGGAGTGTGCTTCTGGACATATGGTCCTGATTCAGAGCTTCTGTCATCCAGGGCAGAGAAGCAGACATTCTTAGTTAGGTCAAGTTCATGATCAGACAGGAAGAAGTGGGCCATTTTCTTTGGGGAAGAATTATTTTAAAATACATTCTTAAAAAGTGTTTGTGAACATACAAGTGATACTAAGTTGTGACATCTTCCATAACATAATGATGCCAACTTAGCCCTGATTGCCTGTGTCTTGTAATGAACTTGGCCAAGACTGAATACCCGGAAACACATGATATGACATATGTGAATGTACCAGGCACATAGTAAGTGGCTAACAGATAGACGATAGTTCCCTTCCCCAAACTCAGGCTCTCTTTGAGGAGATGAAAATTCAGAATGGCAGGTAATCAACGACTGTTAACTGCATATCTTAACCGTTTTGTTCCTTGAACTGTGCAAGGTGTCATGAGCAGTTAAAAAATACATATTTCATGATCCTGACCTTTCCATCTAAGTGAAAAATTGCACATACATGGAACGACTTAAAAATGACCAAAGGGTAAGTGTGGAATAGAGCACGGGTGTTAGAGAAGTTCAGGGAAGGGAGGGCTCAGCATTGGCAGAAGCAAGAAGAGGTGCCCTCTTGGGGCTTAGGGGATGGCATGAGCTAGGTGTTGAGGGATTTGATTGGTGGAGACAGAGGAAGAATATGCAAGGCAGGTGGAACAGCAGGGTCGAGACCTGGGCTGGGGAGTGAATGTTGTCAGAAGAGAATAAGAGTTTTACATAGCTAAATCCGAGGGTGAGGATCTTGAAATAAATTTGAATGGCTGGGGGACTGGGGAATTCTACAAGGCTTTGGAAGTCAGGCAGAATGCACCCAAAGTGATGGAAATAGCCCATGGGTTCTAAGTCTGGCTTAAATGCAAATGGGGTGTTTGATCTTGGACAAGTCAGTTCTCTAGGTCTCAGATTCCTTTTCTTTACAGAGTTAGATTAGATAATTCAGCTCCTAGTTATAGGATATTCTGACTTTATTCTGTGGGTAATAGGAAGCCTCTGGAAGTTCTTGAACTGGGAGGATGGTATAATGAAGGCAACATGGAAGAATGTGGATTCTGAAGCCAGACTATTGGGATTTGAATCCTGGCTGCTCCACTTACTTGCTGTGTAATTTTGGCAAATCACTTATTTTCTCTATGCAGCAATTTTCTGATTTGTAAAGTGGTCATAATAGTAATACTCCATAGGGGTTTTTTTCCCTTGAGAATTAAATGACTTAATATATGTGAGATATTTAGAATAGTACCTGCACATAGTATATATGCTCTATGGGTTAGCGGTTATTATTTCTTACTGCAAGATGGTGTTATTAGTTAGCTTTGTTCCATAGCAAACAACCCAAAGTCTCATTGGTTTTCAGCAACATACATTTATTTCTTGCTCATGTTACATGAGGACCTGGATTGGCTGTAGCTTTGCCCCTGACTCTTGCGAGCAATGGGTCTGCTCCTTGGATCTCCTCACCTTGAGACACAGGCTGAAGGAGCAGAGGCTTGAAGCACAAATGCCTTTAAGAAGTCCTGCTCAGCTATGGCACATTTCATATCTGCTCATAACCATTGGCCAAAGCAAGTTACATAATCAAGGCCTAAACTGATGGCAAAGAGCCCAGTGTTAGTCTTTCTGGAGCAGGTATGAGGATTAAATGTGAACATCGTGGCCCATCGGAGATGCTAATAAACACCTGTTGGAGCTGATAACGAGGTGGTCAGGAAGTTTAAGGGGTTAGTTTGAAAGAAAAGGCCTGCATCGTTTCCTAGGCTGAATTAGAGTTAGGAATGATCACCAAATTGAGGCGTCTCACTGGGCAATTAGAAACACAGAACGGCATGGGGGTGAGAGGCAAGGCCCAGAGACAGAGATTAAGGACCCATGTACAAGAGGCACTGGTGGAAGATAGGAAAATGCAAGATATTCCAGCAACCAGTGGTTCTCAGCCCATGTGCTGTGAGCACGGTGGTGTACTGAAAAAATCCTGTGTAGATGTGCTGCTAAATTTTGATCAGCATTTAAAGTTTATGTTTACTCCAAGTCTAAAAATTGTTCTAGTAACATCTATCAGGTAGATCGCTGAGCACTCACGAACGGAACAGTATGGAATAGTGTCTAATTTTTTTGTGAGGAAAAGGAAGCTCTTGTAATGGAAAGGGGACATCGGAAGACTTTGCCCCTTGAGCATATAAGAGAACAGGGTCAGGGCAGTGGACAGCGCGGCGCCATGGTGCTGAAGAGTAAGCAAGTTCCATTAAGGAGACACGAAAGGCCCTCTGAGACGGACACAGTCACACTGTAGTTGGAATGACATGGTAGTGATTGCTGCTGACTCATTTGGTGGTGTTTTATGTCTTTAATCCCTTCAAGACTGCTGCAAATTTTTATACCATTTGTAACTATGTCCTGAACACAGAAAGGTTGAGATTCATTGCCGTAGAGATGCAAAGACCAAATCCTAACTTTGCTCTTAGTGAGAAAAGACAACTGAATTGGTGGCTTAGGAAATGGAATGGGATCTAGGATACTTCACAGAGAGGCTGGTCTAGAAAACAAGAGTAAATAGGTAATAGGATGGAAGTGATGGCTATGGACGTATGAAGTTTCAGCTTCCTACTCCTTCCTTGGGCCTGTGCCCCAGGTGCAATCCCACTTGGGTAACTTTGGTTTGTCCACTTGACTGCGCACACTTGGAGGATTGGGACAACATCTACTTTTCCTCAGCATCTCCTCAGGAGCACTCTTATGCATTGGTGACTCATAGCAGGGACTCCATATTCTGTGAGTGGATGAATAAAAACTAGATTGCAGGGCTTTCCTGGTGGCGCAGTGGTTGGGAGTCCGCCTGCCGATGCGGGGGACGCGGGTTCGTGCCCCAGTCCAGGAGGATCCCACATGCCACGGAACGGCTGGGCCCGTGAGCCGTGGCCGCTGGGCCTGCGTGTCCGGAACCTGTGCTCCGCGACGGGAGAGGCTACAACAGTGAAAGGCCCGCGTACCGCAAAACAAACAAACAAACAAACAAAAACCACTAGATTGCAAGCTTTGCATCTTTGCTGAGTGAGGTCTTAAGACACTCTTGCATTTGACCTTAACAAATGTCCTATCCATGGATTTAGTATTTAGGTAGTTACCATCCAGAAGGAGATGAGGGTGGCATGAAGGGTTTCTGGAGGTAAAAAATAAAGATTTCCCAAGTGGTACTTTGGCAGTGGGGAGAAGGCAGGCCTGGCATATTAATGGGCTTCACTGCATTTCACACTGAAAGCAAGCTTTTACAAGAGGAATCTTCCATATATATATGTTGAATCATTAAAGTACACATTTCCCCAGGGTCTTGACTGAATAACTGCTTGGTGTTAGAACTTGGGGTCAATTCCATGGGAAAACTCCGCGGTTCTGATGCAGAATTGCATAAAGCAAAGAGGTGGCTGTTCGAGATTTTGTACCTGTCCCCAAATTATGCTACCATGTACTTTATATCAGACCATATTCATAGCCCCTTAGGGATTAAATCCGAAGCAAATATTTGACTTATTCAACCTCAAAGTTGAAAGGAACCTTTTAAATTATGTAAATTTTTCTGTGTTTGTGCATTTGAGGCGGCAGAAAGGAGTGTCCATTGCTTCTTCCCCACCCCCAGTCTCCCCTCTAGTGTAGGAATTGCAAGTACCCTCTCCTTGCCCACCTCCAGTGGCAGGGAGATCTCACCACTTTACACAGCAGCCTGCTTTACTCTTGGACAGCTGTGTTGTTGGAAAGTCTTTTGTATGTAGAGGGAGAGTCTACCTTTTGCCCTCAGAATTTTTCACAGGTTTCTTCCTCTTCCACACTGATATTCCTAGAGGCTCTGGACAATATTTCTCAGTCACTTAGGACCTTCTCTTTTCCAAAATAGCCCCAGTTCTTTACTGCAATTTCCAAGTACAGTGTTTGGATTTTCCTCTCCTTTTTTCTCTTTTTTCCCTTTCTTTTTCTGCTTTTTTTCTTTTTGCTGTCCTTTATTTCTGAGCATGTAGAACAAAATGGATCCAAAATAAAACTTTAATTATTGGGCACCTTTTAAACTGGTTTAAATACTTTTTAAAGTATTTTAAAATACTTTTTAAAATACTTTTTAAATACTTTAGACTCCTTTGAGAAGCTGTAAAAGCAATGGAAACTTTTCCCAGCTTCCTCAAATGCACAGAACGTTCAGCATAGAGCATTGGGCTTCATAGGCTGGTATTCTTTGTGTCGTGAGCTTTTACTTATCTTAAGTAATCCTGTGAGTTGGGTACTTTGATTAGCTGCACTAATAGAAAAAAAAACACAACTGAAACACAGAGATTAAGTTATTGCCGCAGGTCACCCAGCTAAGAAGCTGTGTGGGAACAAGCTATAGTCTCTGGGGTGAAGGATCTCATAGTCTCATGCGGGAAATGGACATATAAAAATGAGCCAGTAGATGAAGTTCTGTGCAGTTGGGAAACAATGCTAATACGGGTGCAAGCCTTACACGTTAGGAGCTCCAGGAGGTAAGCACATGTTCCTGGAAGCAGGACACTGCCCCTGACAAGGTGAGTTGCAAGAAATCCAGGTAGCAGATGCCACAGACAAAGGCACAGGGTGTGAAAGGGCAGCTCAGAGAGCCAGAATATAGTGTGAGTACACGAGTATAGCACAAGGCCAGGAGAGGGCAGGGGTCAGGCCAGAAGGCGCCTGGGAGGGCATACTTCGTCCTACGTGTGAGGACAAGCTGGTGAAGGGTTTAAGGAGAGGCACGACATAGTTGCATTTGTGACCAGAAAGGTCACTGGCTGTCGTGTGGAGGGGACAAGGCAGGCAGCAGGGAGACAGGTGGGGAGCGCTGACCTGGAGCAGGTGCTGTGGGAGGTGGAAATCAGCAGGGGGGTATGAGAACAACGGAGCAGATGCAGCAAGGTCTACGAAAGAGCTGGGTTTGGGGTGTGAGAGGTTAGAGAGAAGCTGAAGGTGGAACTGGGCCTTTGCATGAGATTTATCTCCCCACAATGGGAAGACGTTAAAAATCAGGCACTGAGCTCTGTCCACGCATTAATTCATTTTACTTTCAAAACCACGCTCTGCATTATAGATGGAACACTGAAGCACAGAGAGGTAAACGTGCCTAAGGCACAAGGGTAGTAAGTGTGGGACCCGATTCGAGCTCAGGTGTTCTGGCCTCTACTGCCATGTCCTTAACCAGCAGACAGCGCTGCCTCTTTGTTAAACGAGTATTGAATGAGATAATAGTTGTAGAAGCATCTGGCTTACAGGAGGCGTTGTCAGTGTTTATCAGGTGAACAGGGCTCTGCCTTGAATGTCTTAATACTGGAGAGCCCTTTCCAGCTTCCAGAGCCCTTTAATCTGCCTTACTCCCTTTTGGCCACAGCCGCAACAATCCTGTCAGAAGGACCGGTGAGGTGCATGGCACTGGGAATGGGCTTGAGATGTATGGTCTATTCCTGCTTATTCCCGTTTTTCAAAGGAAGGAACTGAGGCTCAGACATCTTAACTAGGTAGAGTGAGGAGAACACCGGGATAACTACCACGGGATGCTGGGCTGTCACTTTGTAGGTACCAGGTGACTAGGTTCATATCTGACTCCACCATCTCCTGGCTGTGTGACCTTGGGCAGAATCACTTCCCTTCTCTGAGTTTCCTTATTTGTAGCAATAATACCCACTTCTTAATGTGACTTCAGAATTAAAAATGAAAACCCATGTAATGCAGAAGTGATACTTAGTGTGTACTCAGGAATGTGGTTTTCTTGAAGGCAAAGGATTCCTGTTCAGATTGCTTTATATAAGGTAAAAGGCAGAGATGAAAAAATGCAGAAATGGGTCTACACGTATATACAGATTTAGCTAGCATCATCCTTCTATAGGGAGCCTGAAGACCTTGCCCACTCCTGGGGTCATGATAGAGGTGTGTTATTTTAACGCCAGATACTCCATCAGGGAATATTTCCTGAATGTCTGTCAGGTACAATGGAGCTTGAAATCTCGCTGTTAAAATTGCAGTTGTCATGGAAATGGGCCTCAGCTCACAGAAAAGGCCTGCAATCCATGGGGGCCTCCTGTGTTTCTTTGTTTGTTTGTTTTGCGATATGCGGGCCTCTCACTGTTGTGGCCTCTCCCGCTGCGGAGCACAGGCTCCGGACGCGCAGGCTCAGCGGCCATGGCTCACGGGCCCAGCCGCTCCGCGGCATGTGGGATCTTCCCGGACCGGGGCACGAACCCGCGTCCCCTGCATCGGCAGGCGGACTCCCAACCACTGCGCCACCAGGGAAGCCCGCCCTCCTGTATTTCTGATTCATGAAGGAGGAAAATGCCACTGTGTCCTTGACCCATGCGGGTGGGAACAAATGTGTGCGCGTTATATTCAATCTTCAGGCCTGTTGCCACTTCCAGGGTTGCTTTCCTGAGAAGTGTGGCAAAGCACCACCGGCTGACAGGCCGTCCCCTGAGGCAGAGTCAGAGGCAAATGGACTGGGTTTCTGTGAATAAATAATAAGAGTGCGCAGCTGCACTGTGGGCAGCACCTGCCACCGCAAGGAGTCTGGTTGGGCGATCTGTGAGCGGAGCCAGGGAGGAAGGGGGCTCTGGTCATGAAAGGTAGGAACAGAGTCCTGGGTTTATGAAGTATTTGAGCTGGAAAATCTCTCAGACAGCAATCACTGTGGCTGTGACTCCCAGCACAGAATTTGGATGGTGTATCAGTTCGCTTTGATGCAATAATGCCACGTAACAACCAACCTTGTGATTCTGTGGCTTACAATAACAAATAGCTGTTTGTTGTTCGCAGGTCTGCGGGTGGCAGAGGCTTAGTGGGGCTTAGCTAGATTTATCTTCAGGCTTCTTTTTGGGTCAGGCGTGCTCCTCCTAGCATCTCATTCTGGGACTCAGACTGAAGGAGACACCATTCCTTGGGTCCTGTGGTTTTCATGGTGGAGGATGGACTCTCAAGAAATGGAGCTGGAACCCGCCTGCCTCTTAAAAGCTCGTGCTCAGACTGGTGCAGTCACATCCACTCTCATTCTGTTGGTCAAAGCAACTCAAGTAGGCACACCCACAGTCAGTGCGGCTGGGAGAGCCCTGCACCCACATTGGAGCATGGCAAGTGTGGGAAGGCAGGAAGGATTGTGAAAGAAATGACACAATCTACCACAGAGGGTCTCCATCAAGAATATCCTAGATGTTTGTTAATAACAAATTCCTGGCCCATAAACTAGATCTGGCAAATGAAAATCTTGACAAAAACACCTGGATTGGAGTTTTTAGCAGACAATCCCAGTGGATTTTCAGGATTATCTAGGCTCTGGTGCCGTGTTGTGAGTTGTACTTGCATGAGTGAGGGGTGTGCCTACCTGTCCTATTGAATGTTTGAGTTGCAGCGTGAGCCTTAGTGTCGGTGACTTGTAGAGTCTGAAGGACTAATAACTTTCAGAACTCACCTTGACATCTCCTTGCCTTACGAGAAAGCCGTTTCACCTGCGCTCAATGCATGGGCAAGCACATTTCTACCAATTGCGGCTTCCCTTATCTTTTTGAGACTCGTTTTCACACTTGCCCTTTGGAGAGGGAGATATTCTTCATCTTTCCAGGAGTAACTTTTCGTTTAATTTCTCTGAGCCCCTTCCTACGGAGAAATCAGGCAGCCTCATCAGAACCTGTGTGCACCTGCAGCCCCGGGACGAAGCTGCCCTTTTCGTGTGAAGGCCAGACCTCTGAGATCCGTTTTTGGCACTCATTCATTCACTGACCCCAGATTCCGATGTGTGTATTAGTGAAGCATCGCAGGAGAGGGGACATGGGAGTGTCACATGCCCTCCCCACAACTTCCTGGGTGGGATAATTAAAGTATTGATAGGGTGGCACTCAGAGTGAAATGTATTTGAAACCAACTACATACATTGTGAAACATAATCTATGATTGTTTTTGTTCCACGGCGATGTAAAGATTACAGATATGCCTGTGAGCTGAGAAAGAAAAGCAGTGAGGAACTCCAAGCCCGGGTGAGGTAGGAGGGAGAGGGACAGGGTCCCAGGGTTTGGAGAAACCTCCTTGTCCCAGTGCCCAGTGGTGTTTCAGGACCACGGACAGCACGACATTCCCCTTTGCTTTCCTCATTTACAGCGTGGAACCTGGAAACTGCAGAACACTGCTGTGTATATATACTATTTATTTTGCTGGACTGTTCTCCTTCTCCTCCGTTTTTCGGCTTCATGAACTTCTCATATTTCAGAACCCAGATCAAACATCTTCTCCTTGATGATAAAGTCACTGCCTTTCTCTGTCTCTGTAATAACAGCTTTTGTTCTCTACAGTTTTTCAGAGAGCCAAGGTTGCTAAACTAGTGATTTTGGGGTAAGTTGTTGGTTTGATGAGAGTAGCACCTCTTTTTTCTCCCGAGGCTCCGCAGACCGTAATGAGTTTTCTACTCCTCTGACTTTGGATTGGAAACGACCGACTTTATTCCCACCATGCAGGAAAGGAGGGAGAACAGAATGCAGGAGGCGTCATGCTTCGCCCAGGGACAGGCAGTGATGCAAAAGATGCACTGTGATCCAGACCTCCCCTCCTAGTTGAGGCCGACTGTTGTTTATTTTGCTGTTGTGTGGGTAAGAACGTCTGAAGCTTTAAAGGTTCATTTTTGTAAGCGGCACTCAACATAGCAGTTAATGTTTGTGAAGAGAGCAAAGGCATCCCGCCAACACCGGCTCTTTCCTCCCGGTTGGGCTGGAGTGGAGATTAATGGTAGGTTTGGAGAAGAAGGCCTTCCCTTCTCTGGGATACTCCTCTGACTCCCAGGATATTTGGCAATAGAGAAGTGATGAGGTTTAGGTGGGCCCCTTGTGAGAAGGCCTTCCAGCCTCATCTGTGTTAGACAGGCTTTGCATTAAGCAGGCTTCTAGTCCCAAGCCACAGGGTTAGGCTTTCAGGGAATTCTAAAAGCAGAGAAGAGAGGTTTCTGATCTGTCAGTCTACTCTTTCCTCCTTTTTTCTTTATTTCTCCCCTCCCCCTTTCCTCCCTTTCATTCTTCCCTCTTTCCTAAATAATCCCTTCCCTTTTATCACTCCTTTATCTCACTTTCCTCTTCTATCCTCACTCCCTCTGTCATTTCAAACACTCTCTTTTTCTCCGTCCCTCTCTTCTTGCCTCCTGGCTATCACCCGCTCTCCTCCCACTCAGCAAACACTTGCTAAACACTGTGTAAGGTTTGTGCCTGGTCCCTGGGGATTTGGAGATGACTCACACAGGACTGTCCTGGACGTGGAGGGGTGTCCAGCCCAGCAGGAGGTGGGCACTTGAACAGTGACCATGGTGTGATGAGTATTGTTGGGGAGGTGTGTGCAAGGGGCCACGGGCACATAGGGAGGCACCTCAGGTCAAGAACTACCAGAAAGATCTACCTTGTGGAGAGTTTGGTATTTTGCTTTCCCACCTAACATTTGATTGTCTAGTGCTGTTATTTATCCTTAAATATTCCTGGAGAATATTTTAGTAGCTGTATGTCACCCCATTAGTGGTGTAGTTGCAACATTGTCTGTAATTCTGGTTCACCTCTTTGTGTACAATTCTTTGACTCTGTTTGGGATATTTTCCTGGAGACAAATTCTCAGCATTAAGATTTCTAGGTCAAAAGTCGTGAACAAGGGCTTCCCTGGTGGCGCAGTGGTTGAGAGTCCGTCTGCCAATGCAGGGGACACGGGTTCGTGCCCTGGTCCAGGAAGATCCCACATGCCTCAGAGTGGCTGGGCCCGTGAGCCATGGCCGCTGAGCCCGTGCGTCCGGAGCCTGTGCTCCGCAGCGGGCGAGGCCGCGACAGTGAGAGGCCCGCGTGCCGCAAAAAAAAAAGTCGTGCACGGTTTTAAGACTCTTCATACATTTTGTAAACCTGGCTGACGCCCACTCTTATTGAGAAATCCCCGCGTGGAGGAAAATGTAAAGGTTATCCGTTTCTCTTCTTCCACTTCTGCCCAGTTTCTGGGTGATGGTTCAGTTCAGAAACTTTTGTAGGTTTGAGTTCTTTCGTGATGAAAGCCCTTTCATTAGCATCGACACCAGCCTAGCCTCGCCCCAGCTCGTGGCATTAGAGTCCCCATGAGCCAGCACCTGCTTGCCTCTCCAGCCTGCCCACCCTGAGGTCGTACTTCAGCCAAGGAAACCACTTACAGACCCCCAAGCACACCAGGCTCCCCCAAACCCCGTAGCTTTGCCCCGCCGTTCCCTCTCTCTGCAATCTCTTCTCTCCTTTGCCATGTGGCTAATTCCTACTCATTCTTCAAGCTCAGAATAGGCACGATTCCCCTGGAAGGGCTGGAGTGGAGGCCTCCTCTGCTCCCACCACCCCTCTGTCCCAGCCCTTCCCACACTGGAGTGCAAAGGTCTGGTTATGACTCAGTCTCCCCCACTGGCCTGAGACCTCCTTAAGGACAAAAACGATTTCTTTCAGCTACACATATTCTTTCCTTAAGCAAATATTTATTGTAGTTCCTGCTACAGAAAATGGCACAGAATAAACAATGTGTAACTCTGCTGAGTGGTCACCACTGGTGGGCGTTGGCAAAGCGCTTTATATATGTACCCCGTGGGGTTCTCCCACAGCCCTGTGAGGCAGGGACAGTTATCCCCAATTTATAGATGAGGAAGCTGAGGCTTGGAGAGGTTACATTATGTGGCTAGCAAATGGGCAAGAATCGGAAGCTGCATCTGTCTGACTCTGGGCATTTTATTGTTGTACAACACTGATCCAAGGACGTGGGCCATGCTGAGCATAGGTCTCTTTAGGTCACTGCTGTCACCCTGGAAGGAATGGGCGGTCTCTGGCATACCCTTGCTGTTTGATTTCTGTTGAGTTTTTAATGAGATAGTTCATTTTCTTTCAAGGTATTTAAACGGTGAATTTTGTACGGAGTTCGTCACTGTTCATATCTGTCGACTATTTGTTCCTCTTGGTAATCCTGGGAGAGGCAGGGTATTTTTTTTTCTTTTAAATGTATGACTTTTATTAAATTCTTAAAAGTTATGTATCATAAAATTCACTGTTTGGGGAGGGGATGGTTCTTCAGGCTTTCACACTCACACTTCCTGCATGAAGAAAGGGAATCCTGGAGAGCTAGGTCCTCAGGTTCTTTCTAAGTTGCATCTGATTATGGGATGTCATGGATTCTACAGGGTGAACATGTTTAAAAACGTGACAAAAGTGTGTTTGCTGGAGCGAATGCTGGACAGGAAGTCAGGAAACCTTGGGTCTAACCTCCACGCCTATTGGTTGTGTGAACTTGAGAGTTCAGCTCATCTCGAGCCCCATTTCCATCTGAGGTCGACTAGACCTCACATTCCACAAGAACCACTCAGCACAGCCAGGCGTGGAGAGCGTCACTGTCGTAAAGCACATTTCCTAAGGTGTCTTCTGAGGAGGAGTCCCTTTGTCAAATGTCTCGCAAAATGAAAGGGTCTAAATTTGGAAGAGATCAAACTCAGTTCCCCTCTTGAATAGTCACATTACACATCAGCAGAGTAAAGGATCTGGGAATTCCTGACATAAAAGCGATCTTTGCTTCTGTTTAACCCAGAATTTTCTAAACTCACTACACCTGGGGATCTCCTTTGGGCTCAGCCTCTAACAAAACCCCTCTGGGCTAGAGTTCCAAAGAACACGGTTTTGAAAGTGCCAGTTAAAAGGCAAACACAGTACTAACTTTAAGGAAGAAAAGAAAAAAGTCACATCAGCTCTTGCCTTCCGGTGGGCTTAATTTTTAGAAACATGCTGGCCCCTGGGAACAGAAAGAGCCGGGACCCCGGCGGTAGCTGCCCACAGTATCTGCCGGTAGTTGATAGGGAGGGGGCGTGGATTTGAACATCTGATTCTGGGAAGGGCAGAGCAGGGCGGGGCTGATCTTCTGGCTTGCAGCGCATTAAATACCACCTTTCAGGACTAGCCTGAAAAGCCCTCTGTTGAATGTGACAAGGCAGAAGGCTGCCTATGGGAGGCCATGTTCCAGAAGCCAAGCACCAGCTGCCGGTGAATCAGTTTCCTGCTTTCTGGTGTCCGGGGAGACCTGCACACCAGCGTGTCTCTGCTTCTGGATATGCAGGGCCCATGCCTCTTTCCCTAGGTCCTGGCTTCAGTCTTATGGCTAAGAGGGAGGTTGTCGGCCCTGGGAGTGACTGAGCTTGAAGCCCCTTCTCCTCGAGAACAGGACATACTTCTCTTGCTTGGCTCGTGGCTCTTAGTTCTTTGTCTTACGGCTGTGATGCCTTTTCTCTCCATCTTCACCCATTCGTCCTTCAAGAATTAGTTCAGGCATCCATCCATCCATCCATCCATCCATCCATCCATCCATCCTGCCAGGCTGCGTCCAAAGTGTCAGAGATGCAGCAATGAAGAAAATAGATGAAATCTCTGCCCCCATGGAGCTAAGTCTCTTAAGAAACTGCAGGGACAACTCTAGGTGGTGCCATCCATCCACAGCAACGTGTCTATGATTGGTCCCCTGTGAGTTGTGCCTGACACAGCCAGTGGGGTAACACACCACAGCTCTGATGTCAGTGGGACAAGTCACATTTTTAAACAAACATGTAAATAGAGACTATGTCAGATATACTATATTAAGTACTTTGTAAACATAAAGTGGGTAAGAGGTGAGGGGTCTGTAGGCAGGGCAGCTGTGTAAGGTGTTCCAAACAGGGCAGGTAAGTGACACTGAGCAGAGACCTGAATCAAATGAGAGAGTGAATTTTGCCTACATAGTAGGATTCCAGATTAAATAAGGTCTCGCTGACTTGGCTTTCACTCTGGGGAAAATATACTGCGACAAGAACCCACTGGAGGGTTCTGAGCAGCAGGCTACGTGCTCTGTGTCTGCTCAGCAAGCCTTGCCTGATTCCTGAGTTTGGGTGAAACCCTTCTTTTCCGGGCTTGCACAGCATCCTCTGCCTTCCTCTCGTGGTCAATGCTGTGGGACCACTGGCACGGATCTGAGGCACATTCTGTGATAGAGGGTTCCTAAGAGTGTCCCGGCGGGATCAAGCCCCAGTTACTCACAGTGTTAGCCAGATCAGTGCCTGCTTCCCTCACTCCATCCACTTCGTGGAATAACCTCCCAGAATCACTGCTTGCCTCTAAATCCTTGTCTCAGGTTCTGCCTCCAGGGGAACCCATGCAAGACACTCCTTCTGAGGTGGCTACCCTGAATCGTTGCTGTCTGTTTCCTGTTTGTCTTCCTGCCCAAAGGGTGGGGCTTAAGGGCAGAAGCTGTGTTTTATCCATCACCCCATCTCCAGCTAGGAGATAATACAAATAGTAAATATGCACGTGGCAAAAAAAAATTCTCAGCCTCCAAGAAATGCAAATTAACAAATATTAATGATAACCAAGGGTGTTTTGGTGGTCTCGGGATGGCAAATTGGGGAGGTACTTTTGGAAAGCAGTCTGGTCATATTTATCAAGGGCTGAAAGCAAGGTTTATACTGTTTGACTCAGTTGTTACATTTCTGAGAATTTAGCCTAACAAGTAGTACAAATTCAGGGAAAAGCTTTGTGCATAAAGATGTTCATTATAGCAGTATTTATCATTGTGAAACATTAAAAAGGACAATGGGGGAAATTAACAATCTATTGTGCATCCATAAAATGGAATATTTTGTAGCCACTTAAAAATTATGGTTATGGTAAAATGCAAAAAAGGCCAATCGTGTTTTCTTTTTAGCTCCTAGAATTTGCTGCATCCCTTGCTGCCTCTGGGACCTGGCACACCATTTCTCTGCCCAGACACTCAGCACTCACCATACTGGCCTTCTCCCCCACCCTTTGTTTGGTCCAGCTTATCTAGAATTATTCTCTCGATCTGAGCTTGCCTTACTGACCTTTAATAGGGTTGGCAGCCCTTTTACTTTGTGGCCACGGTGGGCACCCTATACTTCTCCCCTTGTGGAACCCCACCTACTCCCAGGATTTGTTAAACCTCTGTCTCTCCCTCATCAGCTCCATGAGAGCTCATTCTACCCTGGCTCATCAGGGCCTGGCCCTGGGCTTGGAGCCGAGGCAATCGGCTGGTATCTAATGGGTGCATGGGTGAGTGAATGACTATGTGTGCTAGAATCACAAGCATGGAAAATAGAGGGAAATGGGAGAAAAACATCAGAACGTTGATTGGAGTTTTTCTGGGGGAGTTGCATTTATTTTTTGGTCATTTCACTGTCTTTTAAAATGTCTCTAAATTGAGTTTTATTATATTTAACAGCTAGAGATTATGTACTAAAGTATTTATAGGTGAAATTATATGATATTTGGGATTTGATTTATAATATCTCAGCAAAAACAAAGCCAAAGTGTTTGGAGGGGAAAGAGGTGAAAGGAGAATGGTGAAGTATTTAAAGAATCTGGGTGAAGGTTCACAGGGGGCTTTTTAATACCATTACTTTAGAAAAGAGTTGAAAATTTTTATGTTAAAAGTTAGAAGGAAAAGAAACATTTCCTGGCTCTTCTCTAATGACATTTACTACTTTGCTTGGCTTTTCAGAGTGACCGACTCCTCATCAAGGGTGGACGAATCATCAACGATGACCAGTCCTTCTATGCCGATGTCTACCTGGAAGATGGACTCATAAAGTGGGTTGACCAAACAGACCTTTTAAGAAGCCCGTCTCCCTAGGCTGCCTGGCCCTTAGAGGGACTGGAAGGCTGGTGTTCTGCCCCAGAATGAATGTGCCAGCTCTTGTGACTCTCAGGGATGGAGAGATGTAGGGAGGTGCAAACCATGGCTGTAGAAGGGGCTCGTGTTTGTTGAGCGCCCCGTGACCGCACCAGGCTCCCTGCCACGGCGCTCACACAGGCCACGATGCCCACAGAGGCTGTGAAGTACACACGCTGGCCCCTCTTCTGTTCTTGGGAGGGGGGGGCCATGGGGTTAAGTGGCTGTCCCACATTGCAGAATGAGTTAGGGGCAAGGCCTCGATTGCAACCTAGCTCATCTGATTGATTCACAGCTCTTTTTTCTACCTGCCCAGAATTTCTGGAATTGGGTGGAGGGGGCTGGGAGAGAAGGAGTCATGTTTAGCCCCCAGGCAGAGCCTTGGCATTTAAAGGGAAGACATGCCTTGGGACTGGAGCTCTCCTTTGCCTCCTCCCCATTGGCTGCCCCTTCAGCCCTGCTAGGACCTCCCAAGTGTGTTAGTCTGTCTGGGCTGCCATAACACAATACCCCAGATGGCATGGCCTACACAACAGAAATTTATTTCTCCCAGTTCTGGAGGCTGAAGGCCAGGATCAAGGTGCCAGCAGGATGGTTTCTCCTGAGGCCTCTCTCCCTGGCTTGCAGACAGCCGTCTTCTTGCTGTGTGCTCACGTGGCCTTTGCTCTGTGCATGTCCCTCCGGTGTCTCTTCCTCTTATAAGGACGTCAGCCCTGTTGCATTAGGACCTCCGACCTAGCAGCCTCATTTTAACTTAATTACCTGTTTAAACACCTTATTTCCAAGCACAGTCACATTCGGAGGTATTGGGGCTTCAGTATGTGGATTTGGGGGACACAATTCAGTACATAACACCAGACAGTGGTTTTTACGTGGTTTCCACATTTTACCGTCTGCTGCTCGGCCTCTTCTTCTGGAGTCTGGGAGAGTAGAGTCAGAGACCATCTCAGGATCCAGTTTGGGCAGCTGGCAGTGGAAGGAAAGGCAGAGGGGGTGTGAGCAAGGCCACGCTCAAACAGGAGTGGGGTCTATTGGTGGGCCCATCCTGGGGCCATGTATGTGCTGATGACGATGATGATGATGGTGAGGAGGGGAGAGGAGGAGGCTGTGGATTGTCATGATCATTAAGAGACCCTGTGAAGAGTAGGTGCTCAAGGCAGCATTGAGCCCTCCCCTGCCTCCCTCTGCCTGCCCCCACCCCTAGTCCTGGATGGATCTGACCATTTCTGGGCCAACTCAGGCCTCAGCTCCTCCAGTTCATTCCCCCCACTGCCCAGCTCACTCTTTCCAGCCCCACTGAAAACTTGATGTTTGCAGAACTTGCCAAGCACTCTTGCCTGGGAACAACCTTGCACCCATAAATTCTCTGCCTGAAATGCCTTGCCCCTCCCCCCATTCTCGTTTCATGCCCCTGCCCCCCAACTCCTGTTTGTCCTATGGGCCCAGCTTGTGTGGCTCCTCCTCCAGGAAGCCTTCCGGAGCCCAGGTTCTTCCTCTGTACTGGCTACCGCTCCCCCTGTGCTGGCCGCCTCTCCCCCCTGGTTGCGCATTTGCCCCTGACGAGGGGTCTTGCCTTATTGCCTCCCAGCCAGGGACCTGGCACGATGCCAAGGATGGATGGGACCCTGGAGTGTTGAAGTGAGTGTAACATACAAACACTGACACATCAGATGGTGGGGACCTCGATCTCAGCCGGGGTACAGCCTGGAACCAGAAAGGAGATAAAGGCAGGGGGTGGGGTGGGGTGTGGTGAGATGCATAATAAAGTGAGGTTTCTAAGTCACCACTGCTTAGATAAGGCACCACCAGTCGGCACCGAGTTCCCCACTTAGGCGGGGCCTCTGGGGTCCTGGGGACAAAGAGACGTGGAGAACCCTTTCATGGGACCACCATTCCCAGCAGCGACACAGAGTTGGAGGTTGGAAGGCTGTGTGAACACCTGGAGACTTAGCACTTAGGCCACCCGGGGTATTCAGGAAATAGGCAGTTTCCGTAAATTCAATATTTGTCCGCTCCTCTTAGTGGGAGACACCTTTTACTTTTAACCCTATTGCTGAAAAGCTTTCTAAGCACTGGTGCTGCTTCTCCTGCCTTATTAAGCAGAGCCAGCATCTGTGCCTGAATGTCTTGCAGGGTCTTCAGATGGTCACGTGGGGCACGGGTCCCTGCTGACCGAGAAGGAGGTGTGGAAGCGGGGAGAGCCTGAGGGACCGCTTGGCATGAGAAGGCTCGGTGATTTCCCTTCACTTTGATTAAACCCCAAGAATCCTTTCATTTTGCGGCCATTCGCCAAGTTTTCCTAAAAGCTGTTCAGCCGGGTTTGTGCAGAATCCGTTATGGTTCATCGAGGGCTCCATCCAATTGGCTAAGCATTGGAGAAGCACATGCTGCTGGCGCAGGACTTTCTTCTGAGTGATGGTGAGGGTGGCGTTGGGGTAAGGGCAGGGGTCTGTTTCTCCGGCTTCCTTCCTCTCTTCCCTTTCCTTCCATGCACACTGCCGCTGAGAACCATTCAGGGAGTCTTCCTCCTAATTCATGGGGGGCGGGGTTCCATTTAGTTTAATCCCAGTTCGGGGAGAATCTGCTGCTTCCGCAGAAGGGAAGCAGGGAGACAGCCGAGCTTGGTGGGCAGAGCCTGATACTAGACTTGGGGACCCTGGGCTTGAATCCAGATCCAGCGCTGACTTGCTGCGTGGCCTTCGATAAGTCACCGCCCCGCCCCGGGTTCCGTTTTCCTCTTTTGCAGAATGTGAATACTTCCTCCCTCACAGGTTGTTGGCGGGGGATTAGAGAGGGCTTGTTCATAGGCGATGATCTGCCTGCTAAGAATGGCCCCGAGCTGTAGAACTTTCGGCACAGCGGTGTGGCGGCTGAGTCACAGGCCGGGATCGGATCGGGCCACCCGGGTCTCATTGGGCTGAGCCCGTTCCTTTGCCAGTGCTACGCATTCTGAACATCACCCCGTCTTCTTTAGAAGCTAGTGTGAGCGCAAGTGAGACCGTCGGTGAAGGGCTTATTAGAAGAGAATCCTATAGTTGGTGCTCAATAGCGGTTCACTGCTCTTGGTGCAAAGCTTGGGGGTGACTTCTCTGAACCCCATTCCCTTCAGCTCCTGGCACATGGCCATGAGCTTGGAGATGGACGGTGAGAAGATTGGACCAGGCAGGATTCTGTACATGACGATGGGAATTACGGAGGGAGCGGGGTGGCGATTAGAAGCAGCAGCGGCCGCAGTTGTAGCGCTGGTGGAATTGGCAGAAATGCTGACATTTCCTGGGGCTCGCCATGGCCCTGGCACTGCGCTTGGACTAGACCAGTTTCTGGTTTCAGGGTAGACAGTGTGCGATGCTCCATTTCTGTGGAAGAGCCCCAGGTAGAGCCCCGTCACTTCTGTGCCCCGACGTGCCTGGACCAGCCGGCCCAGGAGTCCAGAAAAGCAAGGAGCTTTCGCACCTGTGAGTGGATTCTGTTTGGGGCCTGACATTGCGGTCACTGAAGGAATATTTTCCTATGTCTTGATTACTGGTGTTTTTAGGTAACTTAGAAAAACCAATATTGGGGCCCCATCCCAAGAGTTTAGAACAACTGGATTTCTTTTTTAAATAAAAATTGCTCGTGGTCAGATGTAGTGCTCTCAGCCGGGCACTGACCGTGGAGCTGTTGAATCTGTCCTGGTCTGGCTGAGCCTCCCTCACCCAACCCTGGTGAGGGATACGTCACCTGACTCTGGTTCCAACACATAAGACACAGCGGACACCGCAGGGGCAAGGCTTTGAAATTCCTGGGCTCTTCTTCCTCGTTTCCCAGCTTTTGGAATTTGCCCTCCTTCTAGAGGAAGTTTCCAGGCACCAAGCACGTGGGGAAACAAAAGTGTTGGTCAGCCTGCCTAGGAGAGCTCTGCCACCCGCCGTGTGATTCCCTCATGGCAGGTTTTACTGGGGCTTAAGAAGCTTTCCGGAGGCTGGTGCTCATGACTGTTGCAAATGAGAAACCAGGTTGCCTGTCAGTATCACTCTGCAGGGGCTGACATAACAAAGTCCACAGACTCGGAGGTTTAAACAACAGATACTTGTTTCTCACAGTTCTGAAGGCTGGATGTCTGAGATCAGGGTGTGGGCAGGTTGGTTTCTTCTGAGGCCTCTCTCCTTGGCTTATAGACGGCCGTCTTCTCCCTGTGTCCTCACATGGTCCTCTCTCTGCATGTCTGTGTCCTAATCTCCTCTTCTCATAAAGACACCAGTCAGATTGGGTCAGGGTCCACCCTAACAGCCTCGTTTTAAGGTAATGACCCCTTTAAAGGCCTTCTCTCCAAATTCAGTCACATTGTGAAGGGCTAGGGGGTTAGGACTTCAAAATATAGACTTTGGGGCGTCACAGTTTACTTCACAGCCCTGTCTCTGAAGACTTGGAGAGCTAAGGGGACTTTTCACTGCTTCCCCTCCATCGCTCACCTCTGTGTCCCCAAAGCAGTTGCCAAAAGTGTGTGAAGTGCTCTGGAGTGTCGGGCTGTTCAGAGAACCCTTTGCCACTCGATACCGATGCTGGTCTCACTGCTGTTAGATTCAGCTCTGCCACTGCCTCCCCCTAGAAGCCCTCCCAGATAACCAGGCTGGTGAAATGGCCCACCTTGCGCTCCCCACGCCCTGTATGAACTGGATTGTAACCATCTGCTTTACATGCCTTTCCTCCTCATTAGGCTGTGAGCCCCTGGAGGGCAGGGACCCTGCCTCAGTTATCTCTGTTCACCCAGTGGCCTACGTAGGACCTGCCTCAGAAATGTGTATCTAATGGAACTGAAGCTGCACGGTTGACAGCCATTTTGTTTTTCTTTTAAGAACCAAAGTCCGTCTCTGTTGTTTGTGCCCAGGCAAATAGGAGAGAACTTAATTGTTCCCGGTGGAGTGAAGACCATTGAGGCCAATGGGCGGATGGTTATTCCCGGAGGTATCGATGTCAACACGTACCTGCAGAAGCCCTCCCAGGGGATGACGGCCGCTGATGACTTCTTCCAAGGGACCAAGGCAGCACTGGCAGGAGGGACCACGATGATCAGTGAGTCGTACCCCTGCCTTAGGGCATAGGCTGTGACATCTCTAATGCATCCCCCGCATCTTGAGTAACACCAGGCACTTTGCTCAGGGTACCTGGTGCGCAGGTGGCTAAAGTTTTGGAACCAGTGACGTAGATGTTGTTATGACAGATGGGGCTGTAAGGGCTCAGAGAGGTGTGATAAGTTGCTGAAGGTTACGCAGCTGGGAAGTAGTTGTGTTAGACAGTGTTGCTGCCGTAATGCTGTGATAATGCTGCATAACAAACAGCCCCCAAACTTCAAGCAAACACTTGTTTTTCTCATTAAAGGGTCCACAGGGACAGGAGCAGGACTGGTGTGGGTCTGCTTTAGGCTGTGGGTTGGCTTTGGGGAGGGGGTACCATGGCTCTCCCATTCTGGAACCAATGATCAACTCAACCGTGCTCTTCTCCAAGTGGAAGGCAGAAGTGCAGGCAGTGTCTGGCAGAAACTTGCTCCTCCTCTTACCGCCTCATTTCTTCACCTACACACTGTGACTTCAGCCCTGTGTTCTGTTGGTCAAAGCAAATCACACGGCCAAGCGCAAAGTCCCTGAAATTGCATTCTGTCCGCAGTGAACCATGGTGAGGGTGGGAGGGGAAAGAAGAACTGTGGACAAATAACGCCATCTATCACAGTGGTCTGTCTGGGATGCTGGACTCTTCCTCTACTGCCCTTTGCAGCCAGATTGTTGTTTTTTTTTTTTTTTAACCCAACAGAGCTTTTGTTTGGATTCCATTTTAATAAGCAGTTTTGATTAAATAGGCAGCAGTGTATTTGAAATGTTCTCTCAATAGTTAGACTCCACATCTAGGTGGCTTGTCCCTGAGCTGGTCCCAACCCTGCCCATCTCTCCTCGTCGAAGAGTTCCTCTGGAGGTTCACGCTGGCTGGAGTTGGCCACTGTGAGCAGAGCTCATGTAGCAGAGTTCCCGTCCCCCTGAGCCAGGAGGGTATGGCCCAGCTCAGGAGGCAAGCACCGTTCTGATCCCTTTTCCAAAAAGCAGCCCTGTGTCTGCTGGTTAGGAACGTGGGAGGAGCCCAGATTTGGGACTTGGATCCTAGCTGCCAGGGTTTGCACTGGTCACGGCCACTCAGCAGCTGCACCACTGGGCAGTATTGAGCCTCTGTGAGCCTCAGCTTCCTCGTCAGTAACATGGACTTTGTAATGTGCCCCCCAGCCCGTACATGTGGCTTCTTAACATAGTGCATGGCATATGGTGGTAAGTGCTTTGGGAACAGGAGCTGGGATATTCGGAGAGGTGGAGATGGAAGTTCCAGGCTCAGGGGACCTGTGTGAGGTAGAGGACAGAGCCCTGGATGAAGAATCGGGATCCCTGGAGTTCCCCTTGGCTCTTTTTCCATCACTAGCTGTGAAACCCCTGAGGGACCCCTCCACCAACCCCATGGGCCTCATCTTCCCCATCTATACAAGGGTGGTTTTCAAAGTATGTTTCATGGAGCACCAAGAGCCTATGAAGTCACCGTGAGAACCACAGTTAGGAGGTGTGTGGGGGGGTGCAGGGAGGTTCTGAGTCCCCACCCCATTTCTTCATTTAACAGATATTTATTGAGGGTTGCTCTGCACCAGGCACTGTGCTAGGTGGTGGGGAAGAGAAGGAACAAAGCAGCCATGATGCTTATTCTCCAGGGCCTCACAGTCCATGGGGAGTCACTAACCACCCACACACAAATGACTATACGCGGATGATTAGTTCTACAGAAGAAAGGGGCACAGTGCTTTGAGCTGTGCTCGGGGAGGCTTCCCTGAAGAAGTGGCATTTGTGCATCGATCTGAAGGATGAGTGGCAGTTAACTGGGTGAAGAGGGTGTAGGGGAGCAGAGCTCCAGGAAGAGGGAACAGCACATGCAAAGGCCCTGTGGTGGGGGAACACATCTTGTGTTTAAGAAATTGAAAGAGGCCTAGGAGGCAAAGGTGCGTAGATTGACGGCTGGAATCCTGTGAGATAAGGCTGGGAGGAGAGGATGGTACTGGGCCTTGATGGCCAAGGTCAGAATTTGGTCTTTTTCGTATGGGTGATGAGCAGCCATTGAGGGATGTTAAGCAAGGAGTGATGTGACCTGTTTTAAAGAGACCTGAATAGAGTGGCCTAGGTTGAATGTGACGAGACCGGTGGGAGGTGGTTGCAGTTGTTCAGCTGAGAGCTGAGGGTGGCTTGGACTAGGAGTGTGACCAGGAGGTGGACAGATGTGGACAGCTCCAGTGACATATCAGAGGGAAATCAGCAGTGGTGATGGATCAGCAGTGGAGGTGCATGAGGGAAGCAAAGGGTAAAGAGTAACCCCTTGGCTTCTAGCTTTTAGAACGGTGAGGCGATATCCTTACCATTCTGGGGCGGGGGTGGGGGACCAGCTTTGCCAGTGGGGTCGGGGAGGGGACGATGTGGCATGAGGTTCCGGACATTCTCATCTTGAGGAGCTCTTGAGTCATCCTAGCGGAGAGTTCAGAAACCTGTGGCTGAGAGGGGGGGATACGTTTGAATGAGCAGCCACGTAGAAAGAAAAGTTCTAGGGCCAAGTCGTAAGGAGTTTGATCGCTCAATGGTCAAGTAGAGGAGGAAGAGTCTTCAAGGAAAAAATGGCCACAGAAGTGGGACAAAAAGCCAGAAAGCCAGGGAGGAGCGAGTTTAAAGAAGGAGGGAGTGATTCACTGGTTTCTGAGAGGTCAAGTAGAGTGAGGACTGGAAGGTCGAATTAGCAAAGGCTGATGCTCTCGGTGGGTGGAGGAGTGAGCGGGAGTGGGGAGCAGAGACTGCTCTTTACAGACGTCTGGCCGTGAAGGGTGGATGTTAGGAAAAGGGTGGGAGCTAGAGGGATGTGCGAAGCCCAGTGAGGTTGAAAAGACAGTTGTCTCCCCTTTGATCTGCTTTACATTTAAGACTTTATTGGAAAAAGGGATGATGAAGTTCATATTCTTTTAGGTGCTTTTCGCCTTGGCGTTCTATGCCCACGAAGGCAGCATGGAGTAGCGGGAAAGGGTCCAGACTCTGCAGCTGACAGGACTCTGGGAATCTTCTCCGTACTGCTTACTAGTTGTGTGACCTTGGACAAGGTTTTCACCCTCTTTGATCCTGAGTTTCCTCATCTGTCAAATGGGGATGTTTTTATTCTCTTCACAGGGTAGTTGCGAGGATTTAATGAGATAATTTATATAAAGCCCTTGTGGCGGTATCTGACACATCAGAAACATTCAATAAACAGTCATGATAATGATGGTGATGGTGGCGACGAGGAGGAGGATGAAATGACGGTAACAGTGGTGGGGACAGTGGTGGTAATGAAGACTAAAGATGGTGGTGACCATGTCACTGCTGATGGCTATGATAATGATGGTGACAACGATGGCAGCATTGATGTTGATGATGGTGGGGATGATGATGAAGAGGATGGTGATGACGAGGATGTTCATCTTGTTGATGTCAGTGGTGGTGATGATGATAATGGTCACGGTGATGGTGGTGATGGCGGGGGATAGGGAAGGTCACGACAGTTACGCTAACACTGGAGATAATGATGGTGATGACGGCAGTGAAGAGGCTACCACTGGGTTGACTTGGGTCCTCAGCATCTTGGAATGTGACACATATGTTTCTGTCCCAGTTGACCATGTTGTCCCTGAGCCTGGGTCCAGCCTGCTGACCTCCTTCGAGAAATGGCATGAAGCGGCGGACACTAAATCCTGCTGCGACTACTCCCTGCACGTGGACATCACCAGCTGGTACGACGGTGCTAGGGAAGAGCTCGAGGTGCTGGTGCAGGACAAAGGTCAGTTAATGCCCCAGAATGGGGGCCCAGTTCTGGAATCGCTGTTTTGTTTGTGGGTCTGATTGGTGGAGTTAGAATCCCTTTATCTGCATCTGCTACGAACCCAACTGTGAGCTGTGCCCTGCCCCATAAACAGTGGAAAAATTGGACCCTCCTTAAGGAGTCTGTCTTCCTCTCCTTCAGGCCCTTTGGAGGTCCTCCCTGTTTATAGAAGAGAGCCCGATTTCCTTAGCCTGGCACACAAGGCCCCCACTGATCTAGCCTCACTTTTCTTTCTCTACCATAAATTCATCTGGGTGCTTATTATCCTGGACGCCATCCCCCGAAACCTGCTGCTCCACTGGGCCTTTGCTGTCGCAGTCTCCACGCCCCCTACCAGGGATGCCCTTTCTTCTACTCTACTTCCCAGCTCAACTATCCCAGTTTCCCCAATCAGAACTTCAGAACTGCTTCATCCCTTGAATATCCATAGAAGGTTACTTGGGCCTCTTTGGGGGCACCTTTTGCATTATTTTTGGATTACAGGACACTGGTTGTCTGTCTGGCTCTTCTGTTAAACCCTGAGCTTACGAGGGAGGGGATTATGTCTGTGCATCTCTGTATCCCACCCTCTCTCCCCTCTGTGTGAGCTCAAACCAGACATCTCTGCACGGTGTGGGTACTTTACTGTGTGCCTTACACCAAATGGAGGTGAATTGAACTGAACACCCACAGAAACAGAGAACAAGAGAACAGAATAAACCAGGCGTGAGGGGTCCCTCCGAAAGAGGCCGTTCTGAGGCTGTCTGAGGAAGCACCATCAAATGAATGACATGCTTCAAGGAGAGATGGGGGGTGTTTTCAAGTTTTTAAATATATATATACTGTGTTTTCTCGTAAAAGTATCATCGCCCAAATACAAAAAAAAGTCAGAAAATCAAGAGAAGGAAAAAGTTTTTCCCTCTGGTCTTACCCCCCAGTTGCCACTTACCTTTAATATTAAGGATTATTGCTTTCTGTTCCCTATCTATTTAGACAGTTTTCTCCATGTATAGTTATACGATAGCAGTTATTTGGAATCCTTTTTTCACCTAACGTTTTATGAGTAATCATTACTCTTCATTAATTACTTTTTAATGGCTCGTAATACACAATGTAATGGTTAATTTGTGTAGCTATTTCCTTTTTATTGGGCATTAGGTTTTCTGTTTGCTTTACTGTAAATCGTGTTTGGTGAACATCTTTGTAATGCCATTCAGAGATGGCATTATGGGGTCAAGGTTTTAACATTTTTCAAAATCATGACACTTACTGCCAAATTGCTTTCCCCAGAAATGCACCCACTTGCATGCCCACATCCCATGTCTCTCACTCCGTGCGTGTTTGCACCATTGGGTGTTATTACTTGTATGAAATCCTTGCTAATTGGATGAATAAAAGTCAGTCTACCATTGAACATTGCAGTTCTTTAACTGCTAATTACCTTAAACATCTTGCATACATTTTTCCTTTGTGTGAATGTCCGATTGTGTTCCTTGCCCATTTACCAGTTTGGGTCTCGTAAGTCTGAGCTTCTATATCCAGATGGTTTTATCCCTTCATTGAAGTTGCTGTGAATCACACTCTTGTTTTGTACAGAATCATAGTCCAGGTTGTAGAAAGATCCCAGCAGTTGTGTTGCCTGAATCTGAATCCTGCCCTGGGCAAGTGACACTGGGCAAGTCACCAAGCTGACCTCTCTGGGGCTCGCCCACTGACTCCCCATACATAGTGTCAGAGCTCTGGTACCAGGCATGAGACTCCTGGTCTGAACTCGGTGTTAATTCTCCAGTCGAAAGAAGGAAACAACCTATATGTCCATTAAAGGATGATTGGATAAACAAAATGTGGTCCATCCTTACAGTGGAATGTCATTCAGCTTTGAAAAGGAAGGGAATTCTGACACCTGCTACGACACGGATGAACCTTGAGAACATTACGTCAAGTGAAATAAGCCAGTCACAAAAAAGACAAATGCTGTACGACTGTGCTCATGTGAGATGCCTAGAATCGTCCAGTTCATAGAGCGACACAGAGTAGAATGGTGGTTGCCAGGGGCTGGGGGAGGGGCAGTGTGGAATTAGTGTTTAATGGGGACCGAGTTTCAGTTTTGCCAAGGTGAAGCGTTCTGGAGATGGAAGCACAACAACGTGAACGTACTTAAGGCCACTGCACTTGCAGATGGCTCTGACGGTAAATTTCATGGGAGGGATATTTTACCACAACTAATGAAAAGCAGCAGTTATTTCTTTGCTCACAGCTCTGTGGAAAGGCACTTTGGTTTGGGCTCAGCCGGGCGGTTCTGCTCACCGTGGCTCACTCATGCCTTGCGCCCCGGCTGGGAGGATGGGGCAGGTGCGACCGCTCTCTATACCCTCCCTTGCCCAGCAGGCTCTCGTGGGCTTCTTCCCTTGGTGGCTCCGCAAGGGTGAGTGGAGCTGCAGGCCCTCTGAGGCCCCGGCTTGGAATGTGTCCACTGATACTTCCGCTTCGTTCTGCTGGGCGGAGCCAGTCTCGAGAGCAGCCCACGCTCAAGGAGTGAGGAAATAGGTTCTACCTCTTGAGAAGGGTCACTGCAAATGTTTTGTGAAACTGTAAACTATTACCAGCCAGTTTAGTCTCTTTCTGCCTCCTACTTCTACCTGAAATTATCTTATTTGTTTGTTTGTTCATTGCTTATTTCCACTAGAATGTAGACAGGGATCCTTCCTACCTCGTTCACAGCTGTATCTCTAGCTTCTAGAACGGTGCTTGTACACAATAAGTACTCAGTGAATATTTGATGAGTGAGAAAATAAATATTCCATGAAAAAGGACTTCTGGGGTCTCATAAGTTTTGGAAATGCTCCCTGTTTATTCTATTCTTGAATATTCTTTTATTTATTTTTTAACATCTTTATTGGAGTATAATTGCTTTACAATGGTTTGTTAGTTTCTGCTTTATAACAAAGTGAATCATTTATACATATACATATGTTCCCATATCTCTTCCCTCTTGCGTCTCCCTCCCACCCACCCTCCCTATCCTACCCTTCTAGGTTGTCACAAAGCACCGAGCTGATTTCCCTGTGCTATGCGGCTGCTTCCCACTAGCTATCTATTTTACATTTGGTAGTGTATATCTGTCCATGCCACTCTCTCACTTCGTCCCAGCTTACCCTTCCCCCTCCCTGTGTCCTCAAGTCCACTCTCTAGTAGGTCTAGGTCTGCATCTTTATTCCCGTCTTGCCCCTAGGTTCTTCGTGACCTTTTTTTAGATTTCATATGTATGTGTTAGCATACGGTATTTGTTTTTCTCTTTCTGACTTACTTCACTCTGTATGACAGACTCTAGGTCCATCCTCCTCACTACAAATAACTCGATTTTGTTTCTTTTTATGGCTGAGTAATATTCCATTGTATATACGTTCCACATCTTCTTTATCCATTCATCTGTCGATGGACACTTCGGTTGCTTCCATGTCCTGGCTATTGTAAATAGAGCTGCAATGGACATTGTGGTGGTACTTGACTCTTTTTGAATTATGGTTTTCTCAGGCTATATGCCCAGTAGTGGAATTGCTGGGTCGTATGGTAGTGGTACAGTACTGAGGTTTTCATCTGAATTACTTTGATTCCAAATGAGACCAAATCTTATTCTCACCTTTATTTGTTAGGCATTTAAAAAAATTGTCTAAAAATTCTGTTTGCCTTTTTTGCTTCATTGTTTTTATTTTGAGCATTTTTAAATATAAAACAAAACATACAGAAAACCACACAAGGAAAAAACGTGGCTTTGTGAATTATGAGATTACCCTTTCCAGGTAAGAAATAGAAATTTGCCCCAAACAAAGACCCCCAACAAACCCCTCATGGCCCCCCATTGTAGCCACAACTCCTTCCTCCCCCCAAAAGTAACCACTGTCTGGTGTTTTCTAAATAAGAGGTTTTTTGGGTTTTTTTTTTTGTTTTGTTTTTTGTTTTGTTTTTTTGTGGTATGCAGACCTCTCACTGTTGTGGCCACTCCCGTTGTGGAGCACAGCCTCCGGACACACAGGCTCAGTGGCCATGGCCCACGGGCCTAGCCGCTCCGCGGCATGTGGGATCCTCCCGGACCGGGGCACGAACCTGTGTCCCCTGCATCGGCAGGCAGACTCTCAACCACTGCGCCACCAGGGAAGCCCTAAATAAGAGGTTTTTAAAAAAAAAAACCTTTGTTAAATTTGTTGCAGATATGTTCACCATGTTGTTTGCTTTTTATTTTGAATTTTTAAGAAATAACTTATAGAAAGTTTCCATTTATAACAAGTCAAATCTATCATGATTTGGAGGAAAGCTTCTAATCTGAGATAGCTTTAACCCATCCACCCACCCACAAGAACCAGTTCTAGGGCATATTTATCAATTCTGCCAAGTCATTATTTCTGCTTTTATTTATATTGTTTACTTCTAATTTCTGGTGAATTTCCATTTTCTTCTTTTAAGGATTCTTATCATAGAAGCTTACTCAGTTGATGTATGCTCCCCCTCTCCTTCAAAAAATAATGAAGCATTTAAGGCTATGAATTTACCTCTCACTATGGATTTACCTGTTTTACCCACTGATGGTTCTTCTGTGTCTGTGTATATAACTGGGTTTTTGTTTTTGTATGTAAGTATACTTGATTAAATAGAGACTGATACTTTTATGTTAATCTCTGAATATTATTTTTTCTTTTAATTTTTCTTAATCTTTTGGGAAAAGAAATTTTTGTTGCCAAGGTTTTCTAGACCAGAAATGATTTTTGGCTTGTCTTCACTGTTGCTTAAGTGTAAAAGAAGTCTCAATCTCATTTAGTACTTTTGCTTGAATTTCTTCTTTTTCTTATCCAAAGGATTCCTGATTCCATCAACAAACATTAATGGCACAGCACATGTTGTGGATGTGCAAGATGAAATAATATATAAGATGTGGTCCCTGTCCTCAACCACTTGAAGGCATATTAAGAAACAGTCCTCCCCCCACCTCCTCTGCTCCCCGCTGGCTGCACAATATGTCCTGTCATTTCAACCTTTTTGCATCCTCCCACTCAGAGCCTCAGCCCACCCGTCTCTTTTGCCTTCAGCATCCTCCAACTCTATTTCTCCATTTCTCCCTGCTGTTCTGCACACCCATCCTCCTTCCAGAACTGTCCTTCTGAGACAAAGTCTGATCGTGTCATTCCCTTGCTTTAAAAGCCCATGTTCTACGAGATAGTAGTGATGGCTGTACAACATTGTGAATGCTCTAAATGCCACTGAATTGTACGCTTTAAAAACGGTTATGATGGTAAATTTTGTTATGTGTATTTTACCATAATAAAAAAAAGTGATTTTTTTTTTTTTTTTTTTTTTAAGCACATGCTCCTTTTTGCTTCAGCCACAGGACACTTTCCAGTACCCACATACCTAATGTCTTTTTATCCTCCTTGCTGTCCATGCCATGCATATCCATCCCTCTCAGCCCAGATAATTGCCTTCCCCCGGCTCCTCCCCCTCCCTTTCGTCCTTTTCCCCCCTCCTCTTCCTTCTCCTTCAGACTCAGCTGACATGTCACCTTCCCTGGAGACCTCCTTGGACCCTCACCCACACCCCCAGGCTGGCTTAGGTGCCCCTGCTGTGAATTCTGATGGCACCCTTCTGTCTTGGTTGTTACCACCCTGTGCAGTGCTTATCGATTTACTGGAAAGACATGTCCTTTCCTCTTAAATGCATTTTTCTACTGTCTTTTTTATCTTGAAACAGGTGTCAATTCCTTCCAAGTCTACATGGCCTATAAGGATCTCTACCAAATGTCCGACAGCCAGGTAGGTCCTTGCACACCCCTCGCCTCCCTTGGGCAGGAATGGGCCTGCCTTGTCAGGCAAAGTGGCACAGGGCAGGGGAGATGTCAGAGCAGGCCAGGGAGGGCTCTGGGTTCAAGTCCTGGTTCTGACGCTGAGCTGTCAGTCATCGCCCTTCCCTGGACCTGCATTCCTTTCTGCCTGTACAAGTGGCGTGGAGCAGGGATCCCCTGCTTGGTGGTTCCCAGACTCGGCTCATCTTCAGCCTCATCTAAAGAGCTCACTAAATACACAGACTCATATTCCATCACATATGCTTGGGGGTGAGGTTCAGGAATCTGTACTTTCTTAAACCTCTGCAGTTGATTCTGGGGCTCAAGCGAGTATGGGGACCATTACCTTAGCTCTGACCTGGAGGAGAGCCCTGGCTGTCCCTCCAGCCAATTGCAAGTCATGTCCTTTCTCAGTTTTCTCATCTATACAACGTGATCATCTCTGGCCCTAACAACCTCAAACAGCTGTTCTGTGGATGAGATGAGTCAAGGAAGAAGGTGGTCTAAGGAATACAGGTGTAGGGAGTACAATTTTTCAGGCACCTGGCCTTCTTACACCCCTGGGACTCTTGGTTTGGTTTTGTTATTATTGCCCTGCCCTCTGCTTGTTAAAAAGGTGGGACAGTGTGGTGGCAAAGGGCACGGCTGCTGGAGCCAGACTGCTTGGCAGCAAGCCCTGACTTTGCTGTGCAGCCTGGGGCAGATTTCCTAACCTCTCTGTACTTTAGGCCCTTCATGGCACTTGCCTCAGAGAAGATGTCGGAGGATTAAGTGATTTAATACAAGTGAAGCTCTAGGGCAGTGCCTGGCACACAGCAGGTGCCATACGAGTGTCAATAAGCTGGTTTTCATTATCCCTACGGGGTCTCATATGCAATGGAAGAAGCACCCATGTCTTACCTTTCAAAATAGACACTTTGAGTTGCATAATATAACTTACCCCGAGATGGCCTGGAAACCAAAAGGCTGAAAGCTTATTCAGTTTCATGGAAAAAATAGCATGTGTCTCTCTAGTGTAATTGAAATTCTCACCTGTTTCATTCGAACGTCTGTTTCACTGAAGCCCTGGTTAGAGTCGGAGTTGAGCAGACTTTGGGTGTGGGTCCTCAAAAGTGCTTCATGCCTCCAAGTGCCTCCCCCACCTGCTGTCTACATCTAAAAGCACACATCCTGGACAAGGGAGGTGTTATCTTATATGCAAGGAGGGCAAAGTTGAGATTCAGGAGTCCCTGGGGAGGGAACATGTGGCTTTGGTCCTCAGCAGGTGCAAATGTCTGATCGCAGATCCTTTGCAGGTGGGAAGAGGGCACTGGACAGTGGACAGGGCCTGGATTGGCGAAATAAGGTGATGCTTGGCAGGATATATGTTATCTGAGTATTAAAGTTATTAGAGGACTTGGTCTCTCGACCCCAGTTGGTCTATAAAATGACAGGAGCTGGAATTTTTGTAAAGACGTACACATGTCCTATGATTGGTGGTGGCTACAGTACAGGCTTAGCGGGTTTAGTTATACAATTTCAGTAAAACTGAAAACAGCTTCTCAGCTGCAGTTGTCACCATTAATAACGTCACGCTCCAGAGGAGCAAAGCCACAAAGAAAGCAAAGGCTCGCGTGGGTATAATTGTGGATGTAATCACGGCTTGGTGTCACTTTTATCATTTATGCGCCTCTCCCCCACCCAAACTTTCTGCTCTTGGATCTGGAGGGTGTCAGGGTCAAGGGAAAATCTTTTCCAATTCTTACTTGTTGAGCAACGCATTCCATTGATGTGGATGGAGCGTCCTGGCAGGTGGTTGACTGTGTGTTAGTAGTAAGAGCAGTCTTCGCAAATGCTGGTGCTGTGATATTTTTATCTCACCCCAACCCCCCTTTGTCCCCCCTTAGCTCTACGAAGCCTTCACCTTCCTTAAGGGGCTGGGAGCTGTGATCTTGGTCCACGCAGAAAATGGAGATTTGATAGCTCAGGTGAGTGGTGTGAGTTTCCACCCCTTCCGCCTCAGTCTCCTTCTCCTTGTAAAGGATATGAGAAAAGGGGGAGGAGGCATTGGTCAGCCAGGTCACCAGACAATGAAGGGTCAAGCCAAGAACCGGATGGCATGTCAGGCACTCCAGGTGTGAGTCATGCACACGCTGTCTGCAGCGTGGCCTTTGGCGGGTCATAATTGCCTCCTCCTTGCGAACCTCGACTTCCTCACCTGTACAATGGGGGTAATATTACTGCCCTGTGCACCATGGCGGGTTTGCATGAGCAACAGATAAGGATCTGAAAGAAAATGCTTGGAAGCTGGGGTTGCTCATCATCCTCCCCGACTTGAGAGCGGGGCTAATGGACAGAGCTCAGGCTGGGAGCAGGTGTTCCAGTCTGGCCTCCTGACATTGGGCGAGGAACTCTATCCCACGAAGGCTCCTGTGCTTCATTTAGAAGCATCTGCCTTGCCGTGTGGTTGTGAGGATTAAATGATGTCATGTATGTGTAGAGCAATGTCGGACATGTAACAGGCTGTAGCCATTCAGAAGTTTTGGGTAGTGTGAGACATGAACCCATTTTGATCATTCTGGCTATAGGGTGGATAATTTGATGGGAATAGAATAAAATCAGCTAGATTTTACTCCAGCAATTCTCATAGGAAATGAAGAGAGGAGACAGAGCGGAGGTGGAAGAGGCAAGAATATGATAGGGAAGGTGCACATTCTACAGGACTCATCGATTGACTGGATGGGGGAAGAAGGAGAGGAAGTCAAGGATGGCTGCTTGGTCCCTGGGCAGGGTTGATCATGATGCCACGAATCAAGATCAGGCATATAGAAGGTTTGGATGCATCCAATGAAAGTAGTTAATGCCGTGCGTGATGCTAAGGAGTACGTATATCCTCATTTCATAGGTAGGGAAACTGAGGCTCAGATAGTAATAACTTGCCCACTGTTATATGGGGCGTTGGAGCCAGGACGTGAATACAGTTCCATCTGGTTCCAAAGCCCAGTGGAATTGCAACATGACGGTTAAGGGCATGAGATCTGAAGCTTCACTCTTAAGGTTAGCTATTGTCTTTATTTCTTATCATTTGTGTTCTTGCAGTTTTTCTGTAAAATTGAAATTCTTTCAAATTCAAAATAAAAAAGAACAACTCAGTACCATCACACAGCAGTATTCTGGTCATTGGCAAGAAGTCACGAAATCCAGCCCTCACCCCAAAAGATGGGATTGTACAAAGGTATGAATGCCGGGAAATGAGCGTCACTGGGAGCCGTATCAGAGGTTGTCTGCCAGCCTCTCCTCTGGCCCCCAGTGATTGATGACCCTCTCACATGCAAAACACATTCATTCCTTTCCAGGGTCCTCCAAACTCTCACCTCATTACACCGTCAAAGACTGGAATCATCTAAGCCAGGTCTAGGTGTGGATGAGGCTTCTTGGGTTTAGTCCCTACAATCTGTAGGTCTTTGAAGAAAATAGGCAAGTTATCTCTCCCCCGCTCCCCCCCACATACTCAACACACGACATATAGTGGTGGGGTGGGCATTCCTATTGAAAAAGGGACAGTGGAAAACACCAGGAGTCATTGGTCCATAGCAGTTCTGAAATCCAGTTAGACAAGTGTTGGCAGTTCCTTGATTAGGTCTCGAAGCCTTGAAGCCTGAGAATAATTCTCCATGGCTCTTGGCTCCACCTTCTGGGCTATTGGTCCCATCCTTCCTTTTCATGAAAAGTAGTCCATGCTTGCAGCTGAGGAATTTTCTCAGCCTGCTTCCTGCACAGTAGAATTTTAGGAGTCCAACTGCCTCCATTCATTTTGTATGTCTTATCCCGTCCAGTCCGGGCTGCCGGTGTTTTGCTAAGATAATCTTCCCAAAACCTTTGTGGGCCTCCTCTGAATTTCACTGGAATTCACCCCATTAGACAAAAGATACCCACAGATTTCTTTTCAATAAGCCCTCCTCCTCCTGGTCAGACAGCCAAGAGGTACATCCTTGAGCTTCCTAGAGGCCTTAACTTGATTGAGAGGATCTGTGGGCACACCCTCAATTATCTGTCCCTCTCACAGAAAGCAGTAGCTTTCTGCTACTACATAACAAGATTCCCCTTCCTCCAGTTTTCAATAACAGATGCCTCATTTCCTTTTGAGCTCTCACTAGCAAGGTTCTCAAAGTCCATATTACTACTAACAGTCCATTTCAGACCAGCGTTCTCTAACACATGCCTCGAGATTCTTCCAGCCTCCATTCACTGCCTGCTCCCAAAGCCACTCCCACATTTTTAGTTAATTGCAATGGCAGCACCCTACTTCTGAATACCAAAATCTGTTGCAGTTGTCTGTGGCTGTATAACAAATTACCCCCTAAATTTAGCATCGTCAAACAAAAAAACATTTTCCACGTCATGGTCCTGTGGGTCCGGAGTCCAGGTGTGGCTTGGCTGGGTTTTCGGGCTCAGGGTCTCTCACCGGCTGCTGTGAAGGTGTCAGGCAGGGCTGCAGTCATCTCAGGGCTGGTCTGGGGCAGGATTCCTTTCCAGAGGGTCGCAGGATTCCCACTCAGAGGGTTGCTTCTAGGATTCAGTTCCTTGCACGCTATCAGACTGTTGTCCTTTATTCTTTGATGGCTGTTGGACAGAGGCCCCCTTGGTTCTCTGCCACATGGGCAGCTACAGCATGGTGACCTGTTTCCTTCCAAGTGAGAGAGCAGGAGAGGGTGAGCAAGGGAGAAGTGGGAGTCCCTTTGTAACCTAACCTCAGAAGTGACATCCCATCTCTTTCCTCGTGTTCTGCTCATTGGAAGCAGGGTGCCAGGTCCAGCCCCCGTGCAAGCAGAGGCAGGCTCACTGTGAGCCTCTTAGAAGCTGTCCAACACATGTATCATAGGTTTGCCTGGTTTTGAACTTCATGAACATGAAACCACACAGTAGGTACTCTTTTACATCTGGCTTCTTTTTTTTTTTTTTTTTTTTTTTTTTGCGGTACGCGGGCCTCTCACTGTTGCGGCCTCTCCCTCTGCGGAGCACAGGCTCCGGACGCGCAGGCTCAGCGGCCATGGCTCACGGGCCCGGCCGCTCCACGGCATGTGGGATCTTCCCAGACCGGGGCACGAACCCGTGTCCCCTGCATCGGCAGGCGGACTCTCAACCACTGCGCCACCAGGGAAGCCCTACGTCTGGCTTCTTTTGATCAAAACTAGGTTTGTGAGATTCATCCCTGTTGTTACCTGAAGCAGTAGTATTCTCTCTGTCATCATGGTGTAGAATTCCACTGCAGGGATAGATCACAATTTGGTTCTTCAGTTGATAGATGTTTGGATAGTTTCAAATTTAGGACTACTGTGTATAAAGCTTCCTTAAACATTCTTGTTCAGTCTTTTGTTAAACATATGTTCCCACTTCTGTTGGTAAGTACGTACGAGGGGGATTTCTGGGTCGTGGGTGTGCACATATTCAGGTCTTACAGTTACTGCTACCCTGTTTTCCAGGGTGTACCAACCTGTATCCCACCAAATGTGTGTGAAAAGTTGAGTTTGGAGTCCCCAGTTCTTAAGCTTTACATCAGGGAATTCTCAGCTTTCCTTGCTGCCAACTTAAGATTGAGTTTTCTCAGCTCCAATAAATCTGTTACCTTTGGTACATCTGCTTCCCAGCTTCCAAAATTTTGTTTCTGTTATCTTCTCTGCATTCTCTTGGTTCTTGTGTACCCTCTCTGTCACTGTAGCAGAGTTTCAGGATGGAGTAAAAATAATGTGTGTGCTCAGCCCATGAATTTTGACTAGAAACCTACGCTAGTCTTTTGTGATCTGTGTTTTCCCCCCTTACATCATCTTTTGTCCTCCCTCCTTTTTTCTCCTCCTTCCTTCCTTCCTTCCAACAGAAATAGTAACTGACATTTAAATAATCTTCCAGAGGGATGTCTCCGTATCATAAATCTTGTTGTAAACAGTTTACAAAAAGGCCTTGTAAACACCATCTTCAAGAGCTGACATTATTCCATTCTTTACTTAAATCCACCCCAGCTGTTAGCTCTTGAAATTGTTTCCAGCTTATGTTCTTATAATAAACTCGAGCTTAATAACCATAAATGCACAGTTGAAATTAGGATTTTTTTTATTGTCGATAGTGCCTGGGGCTCCTCTGTGTTCCAGAAAGATGATACAGAAACTGCGCAAGTTAAAAGTAGCAGCACAGCTGACACCTGGGCAACGTAAAAGTATTAGTTTTGAGATACTACAGTATTCCTAAGGAGGGGGCACCTTGGAGCAAATAGATTTGTATCTGGGCTACAATGGCTCAGGGAACCATTTCATTTATATGATAAGCTTGAGGTAGAGTTGTCCTGCTAGAAAGACAGGTACCAGGAAGAGGAAGCTACAGTAGAGAAAATGAGAGCTGGCTGACCGTCAACGAGCCCTTACTATACACCAGGTATCGTGCGAGCATTTCACATCTGCCACCTCAGTGATGTATTATGGCAACTCTGGTGTGTAGGTGCTGTTGTTTCCAATGTAAAGGAGAGAAGATTAATGAAATAATGCCATTTGCAGCAACATGGATGGACCTAGAGGTTATCATACTGAGTGGAGTAAGCCAGACGGAGAAAGACAAATACCATATGATGTCACTTACATGTGGAATCTAAAAACATGATACAAATGAGCTTATTTACAAAACAGAACCAGACTCACAGGCATAGAAAGCAAACTTACGGTTACCACAGGAGAAGCGGAGGAGGGATAAATCAGGAGTTTGGGATTAACATATACGCACTACTATATATAAAATGGAGAACCAACTAGGACCAACCGTATAGCACAGGGAGCTACTCAATATTTTGTAAACCTGTAAGGGAAAAAAATCTGAAAGGAATAGATAAATGAGTGTGTGTGTATAACTGAGTCACTTTGCTGTACACCTGAAACTAACCCAACACTGTAGATCAGCTACACTTCAATTTAAAAAAAAGAAGAGAACCTTGAGGCTTAGAACGGACAGAGACGGTTCTGGAGCTGGATGCCCAGTTTGATTTCTGCATCCATGTCATACCCAAACACCACTCGTCTTCCTTCTCTCTTACCCTGCAGCAGAGACTTGGAAGTTGGAAGAGCGCTGGGTGGTCTTTAAGGCTAATTTCGTATAACCCTACTTCCTCTCACTGGTCCCATGGTGTTGAATAGAGCAGGTGTGGACAGGGATATCCAGGATTGCAAAGGGGGAAGGTGGGCAGGGGTAGTGGAGGGAGCAAAGAAGCTGTGAATCGCCGCAGCCCGTTAGACCCCATGCAGACCACTCCCTGTCCTGGGCTCAGCTGCCCCATCTGTCTAACGGGGCTGGAGGATTGGCCTCTCCCGGCTCTGACATTCTGTAATCACTGACTCATTCGTTCTTGTCTTGTAGGAACAAAAGCGGATCTTAGAGATGGGCATCACGGGTCCTGAGGGCCACGCTCTGAGCAGACCTGAAGAGGTAAAGGAGCCTCCACTGGGTGTGACTCTGACATAGCTGAGAGCTCACCCCGATGCTGTTCCAGCTGGAACAGCCCGGCTAGAGCCCCCGTCTCCGTCTCACTTGCCCTACATGAGCACCCCAGCACGTGTGGTCCTCTCCGGGTCTGCCCTCGGGCTTGGGAGCCCTGGGGCCTGCAGGTCGATCAGAGGAGCCTGGAAAGGTTCTGCCTCTCCCAGGGCCCGGGAACTTCACACCATAGTCCTATGGACACTTCAGAACCCCTACTGAGGACAAGGTGTATTTGATGACAGGAAAGTGGAGCCCCACGTCCCAGGCAGAGGACTTCAGAACAACTGCCCTTGCACGGACCTCCTATCTGCTGTGCTCTAAGACTCGACAAGGGATGAATCCCCTGGGAGTGATATGGCACATGTGTGGCGGGACACAGCGGGTAGAAGGAAGGCAAGCAGGTTGGGCATGGAACAGGATGGATGTCCAGTATTTTCTGGTGTCTCATCAGATCATAAGTAGTCTTCCCAGACCTCCGCTCTAGGCCAGCCTGTGCCGGACATGGGACCCAACACACGAGTACACAGACTCCTTACCTGGAGGCTCCTGATCGGGCCCAGTGCTCCAGACGTGAGCTCCACGCCCACGAGCTGGTTTCCCAGTCCCTGGTGAGACCAGGACAGACCTGAGACAGTGTCTACAAACCCTTATAGCACGTGGACGTTGCCACCACCTTCAGGCTTGTGAGCAGCCTGGGGACCCATCTGGGTGTGGCTGGACTCCTGGCACGTGGCTGTGGCTTCCTGCCAGCCACTAGCAGCTCGGCAGACTGGAAATTAAAACAATACATCACAGGTCCTTTTGTCTTCTCTAGCGGGGGGCAGAGGCCAAACCCAGCAGCGGGTGGTCTCACTTGGTTATTGAACAAATGAAGGGAGGAATGCATGTTGGACACCTGTAACCCCTGATGTCAGGCATTTCATAGGTAACCGACCACTTTATGGGTCTCTCGATGACTCTACTGCCTAGGCGATCTCCTTCTAACAGAGCGTGCAGAATACTTGCAAGCAAAGGAAAAACAATTCTGCCTTCCAGCCCTCTAGCCAGATACATTCTTAGTTTTTCCTTCCTTTTGAAAAATCTACAGTATTTTCCTCTCTTGATGCCGTAGATTTCCCTCTGACCACACTTAAGGAGAATCACAGGAGCCTGGTCAGGGAGAGGCCTTAGGAACTCAGGGTGGGTGGTGCCTCCCACCTCTCCCTCCCGTGACCCATGTATTTGGTGTGTCTGCAGCTGGAGGCCGAGGCCGTGTTCCGAGCCATCACCATCGCGGGTCGGATCAACTGCCCTGTGTACATCACCAAGGTGATGAGCAGGAGCGCGGCGGACATCATCACCCTGGCCAGGAAGAAGGGTACGCAGCCCAGCGTGTGGGCCTCCTGCGGGAAGCTGCGGGGTGAGGAAGGGGCGTGTCCAACAGGCTCACGTTCACTGACGGAGCCACTCCCCAGGGCAGAGACATTCTGCCAGTTGCCTGCAGCCTGGGCCCTGTAGGCCAGGTTGAAAAGGGAGCTTGGGATGGTGGGTAGGCACAGGATGTGCAGGCGTTTTCAGGTTTGATTCCTGGGGTGCCGTGGGCCCCGGGTGTGATCTTGGGTAAGTGGTCTGAGCTTCGGTTTCCCCATTTGTAGCTAAGGTAATTATCCCCTCCTTGTGGGTCACACGAGACCGTGTATCGTAAAGATCTGTGAAGAGTTCCAAGTTCTCCCCTGGGTTTCACATCAAAGAAATGATGGAGCCAGGGCTACATCAGCTCTTGGTCCCTGCCCGCCCCCTTTCTGGTCCTCTCTCTGGGCCCTTCATCCTGGGTCCCCTATCTAGGGCCTCTTAGCGGGTGCCTGCACCCAGGCTCCACCGTGGGGCCCACACAGAGTCTCAGCTGCAGGTTGGGAAGGAGGAAGGTGTTCTTCCAGAGCCAGAGGGTCCGGGGACAACCCCGTGCTGGACATCAAGGGAGTGTGGCAGGAAGGCAGCCTCCAGCTCTAAGACTTGGACGCAGTAATTAACCTCTCTGAGCTACTGTTGTTTCATCTCGAAACGGACCCGATGGGCTCACAGATGTGAAGTTCCAGCCAAGTCCTTGGCGGGTCCCGAGGGCTCCTGAGGACCCTGGGGCACAGGTGCCACTGGTGCTCTGAGCGGCTCTGACCTGTGTGGTGCCCATTCCCCAGGAGACTCAGAGGAACCGCCCGAGTGTGGTCCCCAGGCCTTCTCGACTGAGGCCCACAGTCCCCAACACCCACCAGACAGAGAATGAAGGTTGCCCAAAGCAGCCTTCCTTCCCTAATTCAGGGTGAGAGAGAGAGAGAGAGTGACAGAGCGGGTAGCACACGTCACACGAAGACAGTCGCTAGAATCCTTTCATCCTGTGGACATTCACCAAGGATGTTCACCACCCAGACAAGGTCCACCCGTCTACTTTCTGGGAGTCGTATGAGGTTGACTGGCAGCTCTGGGTCAGAGGGGCCAGCCGGGTGGAAATCCACAACAGCCACACAGCCCTGACTGCATCCACCACCCTCTGCATGCAGGATGCCCCTCCTTTCTTACAGGAGCCCTTCACGGGAAGTGTAAGTGGCTCTATTCTTAAAAATCTTTAATTATGTGTTTTATTTCACCTAATATATCCAGAATATTCATTCCAAGTGTAATCAGTGTAAACGGATTAAGATATTTTGCATTATTTTTCTGTACCGTCCTCGAAATCCAGTGTGTATTTCACCCTTACAGCACATCTCGACTCAGACCAAATGCCTGAAAGCCACATGTGGCTGGTGGTTTCTGTGTGGGACAGAGCAGCGTTGAACCCCAAATACCTAGTTTTAGTATTTTTAAGGGCAAGCCGACGAGTAGAGGCATTGTACAGAGAGTGATCTAGGTTAGCACAGCTTGCTGAGGACCAGCCCCAGGTTAAAGATGAGGAAACTGCCGCTCAGAGAGGTAACAGGAATCTGGAAGCAGCGGTAAGCGTGCCGGCGAGCTAAGCCTGCAGGTCCTGGAGCTGCCGAGAAATAAAGCGACCACCACCCTCTCGTGGCTGTTTCAATTTAAGTAAAGTTAAGTACACTTTTTCAGTTGGCTCCTCAGTCGCGTTAGCCCTGTTTCTTGCGCTCCAGGGCCACGTGAGGCTGGTGGCTGCTGTCTTGGGCAGAACCGTCCAGAGCAGTCCCAGCACCGCTGTGCTGTTGGGAGTTGCCGTCCCAGAGCCAGGCTGCTGGAGCCCAAAGCCTGCCTCTCGCTTGTCAGCAGGGTGGCCTCGGACTGATGCCACAGAACCCTGGGCCCACGTCGTCCCGTTGGCACTCTCTCTGCTGCGGGGATTCTCACTTGGGACTTTGCCCCTGGGGTTTTGTTCTGGCAGAAACACACGTGGCCCACTCCCTGGAAGGCAAGCTGGACTTTCGGGAGAGCAAATGCTCAGAAAGGAGCCCTCCAGTAGTGGGTTGGTGGCCGCACGTCCTGGCCCCTTCGCCCCTGTGGCGTGGGATGGCTCTGAGGCTCCCGGGGTCCCCAGTGCACTGAGCTGCGTGTGCCCAAGGCCATGACTCGGTGATAACTCATCTTTCCTTGGCTTCTGTCTCTGCCTTGTGTCACTTCCTCAGTCCCCACCGAGGTGTTTCCTGGAATCACCTCCGAATAAAACTCTTGAACTCGATTTTTCCTTTGAAGATCTGCTTTTGGCGGAATCCAAACCGAGACAGCACATCAGGTCTCTGTGGTTCGGTTGAGCATCGTAAAGAGAGATAATAGTCAAATCCAAATGCTAAAAGCATTCACAGTCCAGAAGGTTGCTGAGCAGGACAGCGGGGCACTGAGCGCCTGGTGGCCGAGGAGCTGGGGCTCTGGGGTGTGTGTGTGTGGTGAAGCCTGGGGGAGGGATGGGCGATTTATCCCCAGTCTCATTCTCCAGCCTCGAGATTCTACTTTCCTGCACCCGCATCTCCCATGAGAGACCATTCGCTCTCAACCACGCGTGTCTGTGTTTGCCTCCCAAGGCCCCGTCGTTTTCGGCGAGCCCATCGCTGCCAGTCTGGGGACGGATGGCACCCATTACTGGAGCAAGAACTGGGCCAAGGCGGCGGCCTTCGTGACCTCCCCTCCCCTGAGCCCGGACCCTACCACGCCCGACTACTTGACCTCCCTGCTGGCCTGGTGAGAGCCCCGGGGGTGACGGGCTCGTGGGCCTGTGCAGCGGGGCAGGACTTTTGGGAACGGAGGGTTGAAGGATAGGAAATCGCAGCTGGTTCAGACACACTTGGGAAGGGGCCTTGGGCTGGCTGCCCGGGAGACCTCAGAACAAAACCCCGGGTTGTTTACAGCAGGCCTTTGGGCCTTTGAGTCAGTAACCGCTCCATTCATGTTTATAGGTCACCTCCCATTCATTCAGCGGTATTTAAGCACCTTCTGTGTGCCTGGCACTGTGGTGTATTGGGAAACACCCAGAATTAGGAATGTGAGACCAGGATCCTAATCCTGCCTCAACCCCTAATTGGCTGTGTCACCCTGGCCACGTCACATAACCTGTAATGTCTCTGCCTCAGTTGACGCATCGGCAAAGTGGGGAGAATACAGTACCTACTGCAGAGGTGGGTGTGAGACAGCGTAGGTAAAAGGCCTGGAATGCAGGGTTCACAGCGGCCACTGCATTACACTCTGCTTCCTGCACACAGTAGGAGCACAGCTACTTTAACCCCTTCTCTGCCATCACCCAGTGTGAGGGAAGAACACTTAAGGCCATGGGAGAAGGCTAAGCGGTGAGGTGTGCAGGCTGCTCTGGAAGCGGAGATGCAAGCCCGGAAGGCTTTCTGGAGGAAGTGACGTCAGGCCCAGAGCCAGGGGATGCATAAGAGTTTCCCTGAGGGGCAAGAATAAAGTGGGACTTCTAATCAGAAAGAACTGTAAGGGGGTGAGGGTGTGTTCTCCTTTTCCCTAAATGCTGCAGCAGCCCATGACATACCTGGCGTCTGCAGCCCGATGGCTGGTGGGCAGCTCCAAGTCCAAAACAAACCCCCCATCTTCCCCCATGAAGCTGCTGCTCCCACAGTCTTGCCCATCTCAGGAGATGGCAGGACACGGACCAAAGGCCCTGGCATCTGGCCGCTTCTCGCCCCCTTGGCTGCAGCCATCCTGGCTCAAGGGCCATCGTTTCTCACCTCCTGACAAGGCTCTCTATTTCCATACTGCCCCTTCCACACCCTTATCGCATCACAATCTGTTCTCAAAAGACACTCAGATATTTTAAAACCGAAATCAGACCAAGCCAGCCCTCTGCCAGGAGACCTCCAGGGTCCTTTCCTCTCAAAGAGAAACACAAGTTCCCACAGTGTCCCTCAAGGCTGAGCCTGATCTTGCCCTCGCTCCTCACTAACCTCGCCTGGTCCTCTTCCCCCCTTGGCTCCCTCGGTCCATCCCACTGGTGTCGCGCTAACTAGACCCCAGGCAGGATGGTGCCACAGGGCCTTTGCACTCACCCTACCCCTGCCTAGCACTCTTTTCTTCGTCATCTTGCGGTTTGCTCTTTGCCAACTTCAGATCTCTGCTGGAAGATTTCTTCTCAGTGAGATAGTTCTGATCATCTTCTTAAAAACGGCAGTCCCAGCGCTACCCGATCACCCCCCCCACTCACCCTAACTCTCATTCTCCTGACTGTATGTTCCTGACTCCTGCCCCCCGCTCACCCTGCACTGGAATGTCAGCTAATGAACACAGGAATTTGTCTCTTTCTGCTTATAGATGCATCTCCATTGCCTAAGACCATGCCAGACACAGGAAGTGTGCAACACACCTTTGTTGAATACATGAGTGAATGTCACATCCAAATATATTTCTGTACGTCTACATGATTGCTGACATGCCCTGGGGCCCCGAAATGGAGGCTGGCCCCTGCCCTCGTTGAAAATCACAAAATAAAGCTCCACTTATTCCATTGATTCAGATGCCAGTTAGGGGCTCATCATATAGCCCCAGAGTATTTTCTCTCCAAAGCCTGAGTGACAGAAACGCAAACCCAGTGAGCTTGTGTCACTTTGCTACAACCAGTGAATAGCATTTTGTCCTCCCGGCACAGCACAGAAACGTTAGCCAGGCCTTACATCAACAGCCTTACAGAGGGAGACCAAGGTCAGCACATTATGGTTTCCCACGTGACCTGGCGGAGACACGAGGCCAGGGACATGACCATCCTTCCAGCGCGAACATCCGTGACTCCGTGAGACACACTGGCACGTGCTGGAGGCTGGGTTTTATTCACTCACTTATTTATATATTCAGTCACTCATCCATTCATTCATTGGCTCCGCTCAGCTTTTTTTCTTCTTTTTTAAACATTGAGATAAAATTCACGTAGCATAAAATTCACCGAGCACTCGATTTTAAAGAGAAGAGGTGGAGGATGGAGAGAGGAGCAAGGGAGTTGGCATCTTTGGCGCCTGCCGTGCGCCAGGCAAGTAGCTCATTGTCTCCTCAGGGTGATCCGGGATGGAAGGTTCCATTCTCTTCCATTTTACGCATGAAGAAAAGAGGAGTGACTAGCCGGGCCAGGAGGTGGCAGTTCTGGGATTTAAAAGCAGACCCGCTGGATTTGCAAAGTCAAATTGCATCAGGGGCTGTTCACGGGTCTAGTGAGATGCATGGAAGCAGAGTCACTCTTTTGGCCTCTAGCATCTTCTGTTCTCAGCAAGTCTCTCCTCACAGATGCCTGCAGCATCTTGAGGCCTTGTGGGCTCTGTCTGGGGGGTGAAAGAACAGACCCACTGCCCCAGGATCAGAGCGTTTTAGGGCAGGAGGAGGCTGACCCGGAGAGCCTTACCTGGACCGGCTGGAGCCCACACTCAAACAGAACCCTCTCCCGATGCACAGGCCTCTTTCCCGTCTTCAACAAGACACCAAAGGCCACAGGGCCTTCCGGTGTCACTCAGTAAGGCCTGTGATGTGCCCCAGATCTCTGTGGGGTTTGAGTTTCACAGCCTCCTTGGGCGTCTGAAGTCAGGGTCCGCTCCTCAACAGGAGCTCAGGTCTGAACCCCACCCTGTTCTGTCTTTGCCAGTGGAGACCTGCAGGTCACAGGCAGCGGCCACTGTCCCTACAGCACTGCCCAGAAGGCGGTGGGCAAGGACAACTTCACTCTGATCCCTGAGGGCGTCAACGGGATAGAGGAGCGGATGACCGTGGTCTGGGACAAAGCAGTGGTAAGGCGGCGCCGTCTCCCTCCTGGAATATTCTAGAAACACCCCTCCTGCCCATCAAAGCCATGCATTATGCACTTCTGGTTCTTAAAATTCCCTTCTTACTTTGAGGCAGAAGCAGAATGCACTAGGAGGGCACACGGAAAACACGTGACCCTTAAGAACGCAGCGCGAGTCCTGTGGTGCCCTTTGCATTTGCAGATGTGACAGCAGCTGTCCTTTAGTCTTTGAGGATGAAAATGTTCTGTTTTGTTTTGTTTTGAACCACATCTTTGTCCACGTAAAGATGACTTTGTAAACTGTGTGTGTTCGGGTTTAGGGTTGAGAGTGGGTATGGAGGCTTCCTGTTGCGTAAGGAATCCCCAGGTCACACCTTGATCACTCACTTGGAAACAGTAGATTTTTATTTTCTGTTAAACTTGCGCCCAATGAAACTGACCAGATGTCAGGGTGGCCGTTGTGGAAATGTCATCACACCTCTGAACAGTTAATTACGTTTCCGCTCTGATGAAGCCAGGCCTCTGGCACTCTTTCAGGGTGGCCTGGTTTCAGCAGGGAGAGGAGAAAACTCCAGTCCTTGTAAGGACTCCTGTTGGCTGGTTTCGATCTGTGCCTTCTGGTCTGCCCCTTCTGGTCCTGTTATGAGATGCTCTTTTCACCAATGGATCTTGTCTTCAGGCTACTGGCAAGATGGATGAGAACCAGTTTGTTGCTGTTACCAGCACGAATGCAGCCAAGATCTTTAACCTGTACCCCAGAAAAGGGCGGATTGCCGTGGGCTCGGACGCCGACGTGGTCATCTGGGACCCTGACAAGGTGAAGACCATAACAGCCAAGAGTCACAAGTCGGTAAGTCCTGGTTTATCAGTGACACTCCTGGCTTGGGTGAGCAATTCTTGCTCTGCAATCATTTTAGAAGCCTCTGGTTAAAAATGACTTAACGAATTTGCCAACTAGAATGTGATCTGATATCTGGCATGACTCGGTCTTTCAGATTTCTCCTCCAGTTGGAGAGATTGGGAGAAGGGTTTGGAGCAGGCTCAACTAAGCTGTTCTTGCATGTGTCTCTCCCACGTCTGTCTCTCTCTCTCTCTCTCTGGGGCTCCTGTCTACAGATGCATGCATTCTTAAACAGCTGACTCTGCTCCTAATTCCATGGAGCAAGCCATCAGGCTCAGAGAGGGGACGTATAAGGTCCAAGATTCTTTCTCCAATTTACTTATCAAGCTGGAGAGGGTTTGATCTGCTATATCAGAAATCCACTTCAGTTCCACTTCAGTTCAGGCTGGGCTCACAGTCATCAAAGGAAAGGATTGGACTGACTCGTGCACACCCTCCCGGGCTCCAAGCCCCAAGCCTATGGGTGTGGGTTTTCTCTGCCCTTCGTGTCTTACATGCCCTTGATTTCTTCACTCATCCGTCAAACCTCTAACGATGCAGAGAGACATAGGACATCTTTCCCTCCCTGAGTGCTTGCTTCAGACCTACTCTGCATGGTCAGCAGCAGTCTTGGGTCCAGATTAATGTTCACACTCAGAAGACACAGAGTCCTCAGCCTGGTCCCTGATTCACCAAAGTCTCTTACAGGGCGTGGGCTGGGAGGCAGAGCGTGTGCACACGGCATCAGTCTGCGATGGGAGTCCTCACCCCCCTCGGCTGCCATTCCCCAGCCCAGTGGTCACTTGCTGGTGAGGGGCGAGACCACGTGCATGGGGACAGAACACCAGGCACAAGGAAGCCTCAAGAGAAAGTGACAAGGACCACATGAGTGTGGCCCCCAGGTCCCCCTCGGCCATAAGACCCATGGCCTGGGGACAGAGAGGTCTGTCCAGCTTATCAACCAGTGGTCATTCTTAAAATAACCAGAGCTCCCTGATGACAGGCTGGCTTCCCTCACCCCCCTCCCTGGGGACAGGTCAGGAGGAAATGAGCCTGAGGTAGCCTCCCCTGGAGAAAGGTTTATGCTGTTCTCCACACTCACCGCCCAGCAGACACACGACTCCGTTTTAATTACTATGGACGCGGTGATGTGCACAGACCAGGTGGGCTCTGGGAAGGCAGGAGAGGCACGCTGCCCCCCAGTGGTGTCAGCTCACAAGTCCGTTGTGGTCCAGGGAAGAAGAGGACACTGGGTCAAGGAGCAGGGGTTCCAATTGTTATCAAATTCCAAATATTATCTTGTAGTTACTCTGTGCTTACATTTTCCATACATCATCTCACTTAATACAATAACCTTCTAAGTTAGGTATGTTATTATTTATGAATAAGTAAGAAAATGGACAGAGAGAGGATACGTGTATTAGTCTCCCGGGGCTGCTGTCACAAAGTACCACGAACTGGTGGCTTGAAACAACAGAAATTGACTTTCTCACAGTTCCGGAGGCCTGAAGTCTGAAATCAAGGTGTCAGCAGGGCCGGGCTCCCCTGAAGGCTCTTGGAGAGAATCTCTTCCATGCCTTTCTCCTGGCTTTTGGTGTCGCTGGCCATCCTTGGTCTGTAGATGCGTCACTCCGATCTCTGGCTGTCTCCCTATGTCTTATCATCTTATAAGGACACCAGTCATTGGATTTAGCACCCACTCTACCCCAGTGTGACCTCATCTTAACTAATTACATCTGCAATGACCCTATTTCCAAATACAGTCACATTCTGAAGTACTGGGGGTGAAGACTTCAACATACCTTTTTGGGGACAATTGAACCCATAATAATAAGTCACAGACCTGAGATTACCCATGTGAGAAGGAATGTTTCAGATTCGTTAAACTTGAAAAGCGTGCCCTCTCTGTCCCAAGCCAGATTTGAATTATTTTCATAATAAGAAGAGGACAATTCAGGATGCCATGAGACCAGTTGGCCACAGCATTTTTTCTGTTCCAATTTCTCTGTTTAAAGCAATGCAATTCACATAGTGCAAGAAACAAATGTTTTTCAGAACATGAATCGAAAAATGCTGTCTTAGAGGTTGGTTTTATTTTTTCAGTTTTTTTTTTTTTTTTTCCTTTTGTGGTACGCAGGCCTCTCACTGTTGTGGCCTCTCCCGTTGCGGAGCGCAGGCTCCGGATGCGCAGGCTCAGCGGCCATGGCTCACGGGCCCAGCCGCTCCGTGGCATGTGGGATCTTCCTGGACCGGGGCACGAACCCGCGTCCCCTGCATCAGCAGGCGGACTCTCAACCACTGCGCCACCAGGGAAGCCCTATTTTTTCAGTTTTAAAAACATGCCTTTTGACAATGAAAATCATTTCTTATATCTTGATCGGTGATTAAAAATTTAAATCTACTTTTCTGTAAAAAGAACACAACTTTTATTCTTTCATATCTTCGTGGGAAAAGTATTTGCTTCAAAGTATCACCCCATAGGTCACATACATGCTTGTATATCCAGAGACTACCTAGTTTTTTTACAGTCTTTGTTTAGATGTAATTCACGTGACATAAAATTCACCATTTTAAAATGTACAGTGCAGTAGTGTTTAGTATATTGAGAAAGTCGTACAATCACCGCTACTAATTCCAGAACGTTTTCATCCCCTCAGAAAGAAACCCAATACCCATCAGCAGTTATTCCCCATTCCCCCTCCCCAGGCCCCTGTCAACCACAAATCTGCTTTCTTTCTGGATTTGTTTATTCAGGGCATTTCCTATAAATGGCATCACACAGTATGTGGCCTTTTGTTTCTGGTTTCCATTTACCTGGTATCATGTTTTGGAGGCCCATCCATACTGTAGTAGGTATCAATCCATTCCTTTTTATGGTTGAATAGTCTTCCACTGCTTGGATAAACCACATTAATCCATTGATGGATATAAACATATACCATGCTTATCCACTCATCAGTGTCAGGCTATCTTTTTTTTTTTTTTTTTTTTTGCTGTACGCCGGCCTCTCACTGCTGTGGCTTCTCTGCTCCGGACGCGCAGGCTCAGCGGCCATGGCTCATGGACCCAGCCGCTCTGCGGCATGTGGGATCTTCCTGGACCGGGGCACGAACCCGTGTCCCCTGCATCGGCAGGCAGACTCTCAACCCCTGTGCCACCAGGGAAGCCCCAGGCTATCTTTTATAGGACATAAAAGACTGAGGAACAGTAGTTGCTTCCTGGGAGAGGTACTGGGGAACTGGGGCTCCAGGATGGGAGACACAACAGTTTTTTAAATCATAGTCTTTTGTATTATTTGAGTTTTTACATTGTTCATAAGTACCTTTAGGAAATAAAACAATTAGCTTTTATTTTTTTTTTTAACATCTTTATTGGAGTATAATTGCTTTACAATGGTGTGTTAGTTTCTGCTTTATAACAAAGTGAATCAGCTATACATGTACATATATCCCCGTGGGATAGGGAGGGTGGGAGGGAGATGCAAGAAACAATTCTCTTTTAAAACTCTATGTGGTTGTGGGACTTCCCTGGCAGTCCAGTGGTTAGGACTCTGTGCTCTCACTGCCAAGGGCGCGGGTTCGATCCCTGGTCGAACCCTAGTCGGGGAACTGAGATCCCGCAAGCCATGCGGCGTGGACAGAAGTAGAAAAATTAAACAAACAACAACAGCCAAAAACTCCATGTAGTTGTGAAATGTAGAATGTGACATCTGTGGGTAATACAACCTGAACCTCCTAAGAATTCCCCAATTGAGGAATGCCATTGTGGCGTGTCATGTGTCCTTCCTCTAAGAAGACAACTAACAGACCATGCTGGGCTGAATGAGTTTGGGCAGTGGTCTAGTTTTGACTGCGAGGTAAGTGATTTGCTTCTTGCACTGCCTTTCAGTATTTACAGTCCACATTTGGGCTTCAGCAAAATTGTAAATTACTGCCTAGCGGGGTCACTTCAGGGTGACTCAGGAAGTGCTAGATGAGCAAATGTTAAAACTGAAAACAGATCTTCTGCCTGGGGCCTGGGAGGCAGCGGCCACAAAGAGTCTAAAGCATAGTATTAGCAGCTGTTTGTAAAAAACCAACATCGAAGCCCTGAGTACGCACCTAAAAACCATCAAAAACAATAAGAGAATCCATCAGCTGATTCCAAATCAATAGAAAGAATTGATACCTTTTCTATGAGATAATTAAAAAGCACTTTGAAAAACAGAATGGAAATCAAAACCCTGTTTCTAATAACAATCAAAACTAAAGAGTTCCATAAGCGCAAGTCCTTTTATGCTAAAAACATTCGACAGAGTAAAACTATCAATTCTTTCTAATTTATAAAGTTGAAGTCATCGCATCAGAAAGTGGAATGGAATTGTTTTTTAACTAGAAAAACGGAGTTCCTAGATGGACAATTTGAGAATAGCCAAAACATTTCTAAGAAAACGAAAACTAAAGAGAGCACTAATCATCCCAGTTATTAAATCATATTATAAAGCTACAATGATTGAGGCAGTTTGGTACTAGCAGAAGAGAAGAGAGAGCCAGGCAATGGACCGACCACATATATGAGAGTTTGGTTTCAACAAAGGAGACTGTTAAAATTACACAGACAGTTATTCAACCAATTGTGTTTGAATACCCGGCTCATAGGGCTAGGCGGCTGCTGTACTCTTGACCACAGAACTAATTCAAAATGGGTTGAAGATTGAAGTAAAATAAAGTTATAAAAGGACTAGAATAAAACACATTTTTTAAAATGATCATTTTGAAGGGGAGAAGACCTTTCTGAGCAAGACACAAAACTTAGAAAATACAAAGGAGAAGATTGGTCTGTTTGACCACTGACTACATACAAATTAAACCAAGAAAAAAACCCCTCTACGTTGCAGCAAATGATAATATTTAATACTTTATGAGATCAAAAGGCAGAGGACAGACAGGGAAGTTTGGTAATACACAGTATTGGCAATACACAGGACAAACAAAGGGAGAGATTTTTTAACATTGAATATGTCCTTAGAAACCGTTAAGGAAAATACCAAGAACCTAATAGAATAGGGCACAAATACGCAGTAACAGAAGAAGAAATATACAAACGGTTTCTATTCATTTAAAAACAGATCTGATCTCAAATACAAATCACTGCAGTGAGATGCTGTTTTTACCTGAGCCAGTGTCTGAGATGCCAGGGTTTAATAGGATGGAGCTGAGGTGGGACTGGCATGCCGACAAACTCATGGAGTTTTGTCGGGAATGGAAATCAGCGCTGCCTTTTTTTGGAAGGCAAATCTGTCAAAGTTAAAATCCGTTTACGCTTTGGCCCAAAGTCCACATCTACGAAGATATTCACACGTGCTGGTGTGGACACTCAAGTGTGTTTATTGTGCTTTTTTTAGCAAAAGCAGGGCAAAGACCCACGTGCTTGTCCCTGAGAATTGGATAAATAAATGGTAGTATGTCCCTGGGGTGGAATCCAGTGCAGCAGTTTAAGGAATATCAAAACATTTTTAACCCACGACATGGGAACATTCGCTGATGGGGAGCATCCTCTGAGGTAAGGAGAAAAACAAAGGTGAAACTGTCTGTCCAGAGCACTTGGAACATGAGAAAGTTACTCACGCACAGAAAATATCTGGGGTTCCAGAAAGGTCAGTGTGGGACAGGCATCTCAGTCTGAGGTCAAAGAGAGACCTGCTTTTTAAAGTTACATATCTTGGGCTTCCCTGGTGACGCAGTGGTTGAGAGTCCGCCTGCCGATGCAGGGGACACGGGTTCGTGCCCCGGTCCGGGAGGATCCCACATGCCACGGAGCGGCTGGGCCCGTGAGCCATGGCTGCCGAGCCTGCGCATCCGGAGCCTGTGCTCCGCAACGGGAGAGGCCACACAACAGTGAGAGGCCCACGTACCGCAAAAATAAATAAATAAATAAATAAAGTTACATATCTTTTGTACCATTTGAATTTTCACCGTATTTTTCCCCTACTTTTTGAATAATCAGTTTGGCTGGTGGTAGTTATATTCACTTTAGGACTAATGAAAGGAATGCATATTTTCTAGGAAATGTTTTGTCAACATTTCAATGAGTAAATAAATAAAAATGAGTAAATAAATGAGTAAATAAATAAAAATAAATAAAAACTCATTTCAAATGAGTAAATAAATAAAAATGACCTTACCTGATGCTGGAGGGGATTTCATAGACATGAAATTACGAAATATTCCCCCGCTGCCGATGTCGCATCAATTGGTCCGATGCCTTCAGAAAATAATTTGGCAGTCTTTCAAAAGCTCATATCCTTTGACCCAGTAATTTAATTTTAGGAAAAATGAAAGAAAATGTTTTTAAAAGAAGACCCCAGAATGTTCAGTTGTAGTCAGAGTGGCTTCATTGCCTAACTCCAGGAGCCCCATTCACTTTCACGATGCCCCAGACGATATTAGTTAGATTATGTAAAACCACCAGCAACGTAAAAGCCCAACAGTGAGGGGCTGATTATGCAAATGAAAGTGTACAAAGGAATATTACACAGTCCTAAAGGTGTTTTCCAGAAAGAGCAAGCATTGGAAAATGCCTGTGATAGGATGTGTAGCAGAATCACCATTAGGATGAACAGGGCTGATGCGGAGAAAAGCCTCGGAATCTGGATAAAAGCCTGTGGTTCTCGCCACGCAGGCTGTGGAGTACAACATCTTCGAAGGCATGGAGTGCCACGGCTCCCCGTTGGTGGTCATCAGCCAGGGCAAGATCGTCTTTGAGGACGGCAGCATCAACGTCAACAAGGGCGCAGGCCGCTTCATCCCGAGGAAGCCCTTCCCCGAGTACCTCTACCAGCGCGTCAGGATCAGGAACAAGGTATGTGGCCAGGGTCTGTCGTGTGCAGAGCGAGCAAATGTCACAGCTGCACGAGCCCCTCGTTCCTCACGTGTCAGAGGAGCTGGGACGTGACCCGCCTGCGTCTCAGGCTGGAGTGAGGACCAGACGAGACTGACGAGGTGCCAGCGATTTGCCAACTGTAAAGGGCTGTGCATGTGGGGCGATGGGAGGAGTCCTGGGAGTACACCAGCCAGGACGCACATCCTGCGTCATCCTGGGGGGTGGGGTCTTCACCACCCCCTCTTTTAGGTGTCATGACCTTCCTTCTGTAGATCAGAACCCTGGCGCTCAAGGCAGTGCAGGACTGCCCAGCATCACACAGCTGGGAGAGCTCTGAAGCCCTTAGTGCCGTTTGGTAAAAATAAACCTCCCTAGCCCACTTGAGGGGTGGCAGAACTGCCTCTAGACTCCCTTCGATCTGCCCTCTTTTCTCCTTCTCCTTGCTCCCCTTCCATTCTGCATCCTCCTTCCCCCCTTTTTCTTGAGGAGTCTTAGCATGGACTCAGGAGGTCAAAGGGCATGGAGTAGGCACAGGCTCTGTCCCGTCCCCAGTCCCCAGTCCAGTTCAGAGGAGGAGGTTCGCTCATGCGTCAGAAAGACTCCCACCTGTGATCAATCATCTTCCCTAATTAGGTCCCTCCCATCACCATGACAACCTGCTTCCCGCACTAAAACGGCTCATGCCTGCCAGAAAGCCCAGCTTTATTTGTGTATGTGCAGGGGGTGCTCCTGTGTGTATGTGCTCCTGTGTGTATGTGTGTGTGCATGTGTGCCCGCCTGTGTATGGTCCCACTCTCCTTGTGCTTCGTAAGTGGCACCAGTGCCACCAATTTACATGCAAGAGGCCCGAGGCCTCCTGGCATTCCCAGACTCCCAGGCCAACCATCACAATGCTCTGTGTCTGTTTACTGTCCCTCTCCACGCCTTAAAGTGTAGCATCCCAGGTCAAGGATACCAAATCGCACAGATGTTATGCGTCAGATGGGGAAATGAAGGACATGGAGAATTGGCAGGTTAGATCCGAAAGATGGCCAGGGATAGCGATGTGGCCACAGCAGGCTACTGAGAGACAAAGGGACTCGTGTAAACTCCTGTTTGGGACACTTACCAAGGGGGCAGAAACACACCTTGGCTGGCTTCATTCCCTCTAAATCAGTTTGAACCTGAGGTCTGTGGTTAACAGTCAGCATCTGTGAGAGGTGGATGCCTGACCTCGATGCCAAGACGTGATCTGCAGTGGCCAGGCAGACGGGTCCCCTGGCACAGGGCCACCCTCCCCACATACCTGAGGGCAGAGCACGGAGGCCAGGCCAGGTGGGGGATGGGTCCTGCCCCAGAACCTATGTCTGGCCAAGCTGAGTTCAGAGGTCACTGAAGGGAACTGGGGGGCAGGAACACAGGCCTGGAACCGGCTGGAACCAGGGAAGCCCAGAGGCGCAGGAAGCAGGTATTGAGAGGGATGGGGCAGAGTCAATGAGGCCCCAGGGCATCAGGGGAGCAGGGCTGCTGGAGGCAGAGGATGGGTTATCACCAAGCAGCGCTGGGCCCTTGATATTGGTGCTGAAAAAGGACCCCTTTGTTGTAGAGGAGGGAGCCTAGGGCTGGGGTCGGGCGCTGTCACCTGTGCAGGGGAAGAGGGACGTGAAGCTGGGGTCAGGGCACTGTCCCTGACTGCACGTGTTCCTGGCCACACTCTGTCTCCCAGGGCCTGGGACGGACGCCCACACGCCCCTGGCCGGCTCTGAGCTCACCAGCAGGCTCCCAGCCTCCCACCGGAGCCCCTGCGGCTTTTGGCTTCTCTGCCTTATAGCTTTCTCTCCCAGGACAACCCTCCACCCACGGGGATGGAGGCTGTGCGCTGTGTCCCGTACTCCCTGGGGTCCAGGAGGTTTGCCCTCTGCGGTAGCCCTGAGCCAGGTGCCCTCAGAGGCGGCCTTCTCGTTCTCTCTCCCTGTGGTGGGTGCTCTCCCTCCTCTCTTCCTCCTCCTTTGCGGGATCACCTTCCAAACTACCTGCCCCCAAATCCACGATGAAGACGACCCCCTGATGCCACCAGTGCCCGATTCAGGGGTCCTTGTCAGGGTGTCAGGGAAGTGTTTTCCTCTTGGAAACAGCTTTGGAGTCCTCCTGCACGAAGCTGTGTATGTGTCTGTGCTTGTGTGTGTATGGATATGTGTGTATGTATGTGGGTGTGCACTTGCCTGTCTTTTTATGTATGTGTGTTGGATTGTGTGTGTGTGTGAGATGTTATATACGTTAGTGTGTATATTAAACACGGTGTGTATGCAGGCACGTGTGTGCACGTACGTGTGTGAATTGTGTGTGGGTGTGCATACATATGTGTGCGCACATGTTTGTGCACATGCGTATATGCATGCCTGTGCACGTGTGCGGGCGGGTGCCTTGTGTGGTGTGTGTACGAGCACATGTGTGCATGTTTGTGCCTACGTGTGTGTATCCCCGAGGAGACCATGGTCACTCTCCTGCATGCGGGAATGCATACATGCATCTTGTCAATCAGTTGCTCTTCTTGTTCTCTGTTTAGGTTTCTGGGTTGCAGGGGGTTCCCAGGGGCATGTATGACGGTCCTGTGTACGAGGTGCCAGCCACACCCAAATATGCAACCCCTGCTCCTTCTGTCAAATCTTCGCCTTCCAAACACCAGCCTCCACCGATCAGAAACCTCCACCAGTCCAACTTCAGTTTATCAGGTACGAAACTACAGCGGCCAAGGTTCCCCACCCCACAGTGGCCCCCAGAGCCCTGAGCTCCTGAGTAAGGAATCCACGGCCTCAGGCACTCGATCAGGAGCCGGAGATGGGAGTGTGGGTTCCCCTCCCCTCCCGGGGTTGGGCAGAGAGGGCTGGGGGAGGTCAGAGAGCAGAGAGGGTCCGTGGGAGCAGCACAGAGATACCTGACCCTGATTTATGAAGAGTCTGCCTGAAAATTGGCCTTATGCTCTTCCTTAACGCTCTTGGGGACATTTTACACTCTTACCCATGAAGCTAAGTGTGGAGAGGGGAATCAGAGTAGCTGCCTTTGCTGGATGTACGTTCTGGGTCGGGTCTTCAGCCATCCATGGTAGTACAGCACACACTCTCATAACTCATGACCGTTTCATCTTCACAACAGCCCTGTGTGTAGAGTGGTGTTATTCTTAAGGCTCCAAGACAGTCAGCGTCAAAATGCCAGGACTTGGTGCTCAACAAATGTGTGCAGACAAAATCAAAAGTTCACGTGCTCCTTCAGACTTTCTGAAGGCTCCTGGGCCGTGTGTCTACAGTTTCATCAGATCGCCACACAAGGGCAGGTGTGCACATGTTGGGACATTGCCTTGGAATTTCGAATATTTGAGGGGTTAGCATGAGTTGTATGCTGTGCTAGGTGCCAGGAATACGGTAATGAATAAGACACAGCTGGGCAGGCTCAGTCTATTCTAGAGGTCAGCAAACTTTTTCTTAAAAGGCCAGGTAGTAAATATTTTAAGCTTTGTGAGCCAAGAGGCAATATCTAAGACCATTTGAAATGGAACCATTTAAAAATGCAAAAAACTATTCTTAGCTCATGGGCTGTAAAAACAGGGCTGAGGGCTTCCTTGGTGGCGCAGTGGTTGAGAGTCCGCCTGCCAATGCAGGGGACACGGGTTCGTGCCCCGGTCCGGGAAGATCCCACATGCCGCGGAGCGGCTGGGCCCGTGAGCCATGGCCGCTGGGCCTGCGCGTCCGGAGCCTGTGCTCCACAACGGGAGAGGCCACAACAGTGAGAGGCCCGCGTACCGCAAAAACAAACAAACAAAAGAAAAAAAACAGGGCTGAGTTTTCTCAACGGGCTGACTTCTGGTCCAGCAGGAGTGAAGGACATTTAAACAGAAAAGGCGATGTAGTTGGCGAAAGAGAGAATGAAAGGGGCAGAGAGAAGATGAAATGCCAGTTTCAATGCGGGGGTGACAACCTACCATCCATTCAGGGATTACGCAGCGGGGAGCATGAATCAGAGGGTCCCCCAGTCCAGTCCATCTCACTTTCCCTGAGCCTGTCATGGAAGAGTTTCTCCCACACCGTGTGATCCAGTGTCTAAAGAAAACTAATATTTTTGCACAAGTGGACCCTAAACACAACTGGAATATTTCATCTGACGCGCAGTCAGCAGAACAGGGATTGGTTGCAATGCTTGGAAAACTGTCTGCGTGTGACAACACACAACCTCAGGGAGTTTGCACACTGGATCTCTGGTCTCATGTTATGTAATTCACGATTGCAATTAAATGCTGAGAGACATTCCCTCCCTTTTAGAACAACAAAAAAACAATGAAATGGCAAGTCTGCAGGAAGTGTCCCCCAACCATCCTTCTTCTCCCTGCTCAGCACCCACTTCTCTCTAAAGCCCCAGCACTGCCTTTGACCAGCCCCTCAGCAGTTTCACAGGTGACTCCATTGGATACCAACTGCACAGACACTTTACAACATCAGGATGGACTTCACAGATGTCCTTTTAATTAATTTATTTATTTATTTTTGGCTGTGTTGGGTCTTTGTTTCTGTGCGTGGGCTTTCTCTAGTTGCGGCGAGCGGGGGCCACTCTTCATCGCGGTGTGCGGGCCTCTCACTGTCGCGGCCTCTCTTGATGCGGAGCACAAGCTCCAGACGCGCAGGCTCAGTAGTTGTGGCTCACGGGCCTAGTTGCTCCGCGGCATGTGGGATCTTCCCGGACCAGGGCTCGAACCCGTGTCCCCTGCATTGGCAGGCAGATTCTCAACCACTGCACCACCAGGGAAGCCCCACAGATGTCCTTTTAAATATCTGAGTGAGGTTCCATCATAAAGACATAGCAAGGTTTATTGAAGTACTGTCCTTTTGTACAACAGGTATTTTCAAAGTACCTGGCATGTAACCAAACAAGGTACAGATGCTTATGAGGTAGAAAGATATTAAGCACTTGGCCTGATTTCTGGGTCTAGGAAGACACACTGTCTATCAGTGAAACTATGAGAGAGAATCAAAGTCGGTACTCTAAACCAAATTCGTTGTGGCTTACACAGATCATATAAAGTCAGAGGTAGAAAGACCTCATCTAGTTATTTTTGTCGTTTTCATTGAAGTCTTAATTGGTAAATCTTTGATTCCTTATGAGGGTCAGCATTTTTCATGTGTTTATTTTAAATTTCCTCTTTGGTGAAATCATTGGGAGTGATGGTGAGAGGGGATAATCCAGTTTCCACCTCCTGGTTCCTGGGAACAAGACATCGAATATCGGGCGTTGGTTCAGTACACATACTGGACCCTGGGAGGCAGCGCCTGACCCTAGCGGGCAGCCTAGCAGAGCTCTCAATGTAGACCATCCCAACTTCATATCAGGCCAGCATCTTCCGATCAATGAGGTTCATGGTGAATCCAGTGAATCCTGTTGTCGTGTGCTCATTGTTACAGCTGCTTTGCCATAAAATTGATCCTGTGGTTTGAGGCAATAGAGTACACAATACTGTGGATAGGAGTCGGCTTTTATTTTACAGAAAAGGAAATGAGGCCGGGAGAGGGGAGTGTCTGATTCCAAATTACCCAAATTCCAGGCACCCTTTGTGCTGGAAGTGAAGTCTCCCGACTGGACCCCTGTCCACAACATCCCTCTTTCCCAGCATCATCCGTCATTCAGTCTTCATTTAATACATATTCACTGAGCGCCAGGCACTGAGCTTAGTGCTCCAATTTTAAATCTTGCTTTAACTGCAAGAGAATGCATGAGATTGGAGTGGATGGTTGGCTTTCCAGATTTAAAACAAAAAAGGCAACCCCCACCCCCGCCCATGCAGACCTGCCCATTGCAAACAGGGTGGGTAAACCCAGCTCCAAGTGTTCACACACAGCATGCACGCACGCACACGCATGCACAGATACACACACGCATGCACACAATCTACAAACGCACATACATGTGCTCCCGTGCATAGCACATAAAACACCCTGGGAACAATGGACACTGCCAAGTGTTGAGTGTGTGGTAGGAGCTGGGGCTTTGGGGACAAACCAGTGGGGCTACGATCCTGGCTTCCCTGCCCTCTAGTGGGGTGCCCCCTACAATGCGTGACCTGGGCCTGAAATTCCTCATCTGTAAACTGGGGCTAAAACAACACTCCCTTCATAGGGTTGCTGTGAGCCCTGAATTCGACAGCATATGTTAAAGCACCAAGTCTGTGTCTGCACGCAATAGACACTCAGTAAGTGTTTGCCCATTTGTCTCAAGAACATGAAGCCAGACAAGAAGGAGCACAGCGTGGTCAGGGCTGCAGGAGGGTGGCCCCGGGGCCTGGGGGGCATAGAAGAGGGAGCAACGGACCCCGTGGAGGTCGGGGAGCCTTCCCAGAGGTCAGCCTGGATTGAAGGATGGTGAGGAAGGAAGGCGTGTTGAGACGAGGGCTCGGCGTCCCAGAGGCTGGGGGACACGACATGAGAGGGCACCCAGCCCGCAGGAGCAGCACATGGAGCTGGTGTCAGCAGATCTCGCTGGAGTGACTGGCTCTGTCTCTTCCAGGTGCCCAGATAGATGACAACAACCCCCGGCGCACCGGCCACCGCATCGTGGCGCCCCCTGGTGGCCGCTCCAACATCACCAGCCTCGGGTGAAGGCAACTCGTGGATGACCGAGCGTGAAGGATTCTGGGAAGGATGTCCATCCCTTGCCCTGTCAGTGTTTGGAAACCCACAGTATCGTTTGGTACTGATGGGGGGAAAATGGAATGATGTTCTTTCCTTTTTGGTTTAGGAAGAAGTGGTACTAGTGTGGTGTGTTTGCTTGGAAATCCCTTGCCCGCAGTCGTGTGTTCATCTGAGTCCACCTCAGAGCATGGTGTCTCCAGGCCCCTCCTTAGTGAACACAGGTTCCAGCCTCGTCTTGTACTGTCCCTCCCACTTCTGACGCCACGGGCTCCACGATTCTCTGAGTGGTTCCCTTGCACCCCTGTAGCTGTTCTAGGATAGTTGATGCATGTTACTAAGTTACGTCTGCGAGTCTGTGAGTGCGTCCGACAGAAGACAGCCGAGGCCCTACATAGACACGAAGCCCAGACCTCAAGCCCTCGGGGGCAGCTCCAAAACTCATAGCAGGAAGATGTGTCCTCATCGTCCCCTCCCCCAGGTCTACACGAGAAGGAAGCCCGCCCCACCGCCAGAGAAGCGTCCCTCTCGTCCTGTGTCAGGAACCCTGGTCTCCGTGGCACCTGTAACTCGCCATGACGTCTTTCCGGTCTGTGTGTGTCCTTCCATCCCGCTCTAGACTGCAGGCCTAGCCAGGTTCACACTCAGAAAGGGGTCTCCCACCCTCATTCAGGGCTGACCGCGGTGTGGCCACAGCTGCTCCCGGCGCCCGTGTCCTGGTCCCTCCCAGGCGGATGACGAGGCCATCAGATTTTTAAAGTTTTGTACATAGTTTTCCTTTGTAATCGCCCTCATTTTTACTTAACAGCTGACTTATTGTGACTCTTATTTCTGAATTCAAAGCTTGTGAAAAAATAAAGAAAATAAATGGCCCACTCCCTGACTGGGGTGTTTGCATTTAAGTGATGGCTGCTCAGATGCTCATGCTTTGTGCTCCCCTTTGTAGTAACGGGACAGCGGTGCTTACTTCCGCAGGACTCGCTCTTGTTAGGTAGCCGGGGGAGCGGAGGAGGGCGGAGAGGGAGCCAGTCATGATCTGGGGAGTGTTAGGTCATGAGAACAAGGATGAGAAGAGGAGGACGATGGCTGGCCAAGGGCTTCTGTGAAATAGGTTGAAATCACATCATGTCCCTTCCCTCCTGCCCAGCCTTTGCTTGGTGTGCTGTCTCTTCCTGTGTGTTATGTGGGTCAGACTGCCTCAGATTGGAAGTGCCCAGCTCCTGAGCTTCACGTTTCTGACCTCCAGTCCCACGGGAGGTATACATTCTAAGGAGGAGTAAAACCTCAAAGTTGTTTGTCTTGATTACCAGTCAGTAGTGGTGGTGATGATGCTGATGGTGATGGTGATGATGGTGATGGTGATGGTGGTGATGGTGGTGGTGGTGATGATGGTGGTGATGGTGGTGGTGATGGTGGTGATGGTGGTGGTGATGGTGGTGATGGTGATGGTGGTGGTGGTGGTGGTGATGGTGATGGTGGTGATGGTGATGGTGGTGGTGGTGGTGGTGGTGATGGTGGTGGTGGTGGTGGTCATGGTGATAATGATGGCGGCATTATCTGTACAGCACATGCTACATGTCAGGTGCTCTGTAAGGTAGACACAGTTATTAACATCATTTACAGATGAGTCCTAGAGAGGTCAATAATTCATCTAAGATCACACAGGAAGTGGCACAGCCAATATTTAAATCCGGGACCCACATGCCCAAAGCTCCTTGCTTCTAACTGCTAAGCTTTGTCATTTGAGGCAGGATGGCTTTGGATGGTCGTACGTCTACTTTATGCTTTTAGTGTCTTCTCCCCAATCCTCACTGGGTTAGGATACTTTAAGGTCCAGAGAGGTGGTGGCTTAGGTTGTGGATTTTCTTGAAACAAAGCTAAATACTAAGAAAGATCAAGAAGGGAGGGTAATGACTTGATATTTGGCCTTGGCCCATGGGGACTACTAGAGGACATCACAGAAACTTCCAGAAGAGTAAAGTTGGCAGCAATAAGTTACCCACCCTGCTCTCTGGAAAGCACTTCCTCTCTCCCGCATCAACCCCCCAGCCTATCAGGGAGCAGAAGCTGAAGTGGAAGCAGCCTTAACATCCTCCCTCTAGGACCGACTCTGATGGGGCCTTTGCCCGGCTGCCAAGTCACCGGACCACTGCCCAGTCAGCGTCACCTGCTGAGGTTGCCAGCACCCCTGTCCTGCACTAGCTTCCCAAGAGGCACAGGCACAGGGGTCCTGGCAGCTGCAAGACAGACAAGCCTTAATTCTAGGAGGCTGAGCTGCAACATTCCTTTTGGTTTTTTTTGCGGTACGCAGGCCTCCCACTGTTGTGGCCTCTCCCGTTGCGGAGCACGGGCTCCGGACGCGCAGGCTCAGCGGCCATGGCTCATGGACCCAGCCGCTCCGCAGCATGTGGGATCTTCCCGGACCGGGGCACGAACCCGTGTCCCCAGCATCGGCAGGCGGACTCTCAACCACTGCGCCACCAGGGAAGCCCTGCAGCATTCCTTTTAAGTAACGTTCTTTTCATTCATCTCTTGAAATGGTAGGAGGAGGTGGGGAACTTTAGGGGGAGGCTCTCTATTCTCTTATTCATTCATCTGCACCCTTACTTCCCCTTTGCAGAGAGCGTAGCATGGTCACAGTTTCCAGGACTTAGGATGTGGAAGTCTTGGGGAGGGGGCACTGTTCTGCTACCACAATAGTCTTCTGAGTTTCCTTCTAGAAGTTTTATCTTTCACATTTAGACCTATGACCCATCTCTCATTAATCTTTGTACACAGTGTAAAACAGGGCTCACGGCTTGCTTTTTTTCCGTATAGAATCCAATCGACCCACTGCCATTTACTGAAAAGACCATCCTTTCTCTCATTAAGCTGCAGCAGAACCTTGGTTGTAGACCAGGGTGACCACAGTGCATGGTCTTCTAACCCAGTGGTCCTGAGGTACACTGCTAAATAAACATTGGAACCTGAGCTTGGCTGGGCTGGGGTGGGAACCCCAGTTTGTAGTGTCTGCTAACTTCTGTGGTGCCAATACTCTCCCCGTAGCCAATTTCAAGGTACCAACATGAAGCCAGTGAGCTTTCAATCCATGCAATGTAAGTCGGGTCTGGTGTCCCAGTAAATGCCAGTACGTTTGGTGTCACGGGCTTCAAGTTTTCCTTCAGTGACGTCGATTCATGGAGCAAGAGAGCAAGAAGATTCCTGAACAAAAAGGGCTTCTACCAAAATGAAATTTCCCTCCTCCCTCCCTCCCTACATTTTTCCTTCCACCAGTGTACGAGGAGTGCCTATTCAGTACTAGGCATCGTCCTAGTAGGGGAAAGCAATGGGTATATATTCCAGGGGGAGGGTCAGATATTAACCAAATTATTACCCAAAGCATCTAATTACACACCATGCTAAAGGCTATAAAGGAAGCATTTTGCAGGGAGTAGAGAATGCTCATCTCCCACTCTTCATGTCCCCCAGAGAGAGGTGTCCACTCTCTGGGGGAGAAATGTGGAGGCTCTCCTGGCCTCTGTCTCACTCATTCTTCCCCAGCAGAGGGAAACCACCTGATTTTTCAGAACTGAGAGTGCTAAGTAGCTCCCTTCCTCCCTCCACGGAGATGACCGGCCTCAGGACACACTTCCTTGGATGCAAATTTATCATGAAGTTAGTGATGCTCGTCAGCTGACACTGGGAGGCCATGGGCGTATCTGGGATCTGGGTTAGGTCAGACTGAGTTGGTTTCAGTGGGGATGGGCACGTGTCCAGTGGACGTAATTCCAGCCAGCCCGGGCGCAAATGGCCACCCCCGTGCCAACTCCCCTGCATCGTGACACGGAGCGCAGGCCAGGGGACACGACGCAAATGCATCCCGTGGCACCTGGCACCAGAAGGGTGCCCAGACCGGAAGTGCACCCAGACCGGAAGTGTGCCCAGCAACGTGGAGAGGGAGCACTGAGGCAAGTGTGCAGAGCCAGAAACTGGTCCATGGAAATCTAGCCATCCGATGCACACAACACTGAGTGGGGAAATGTTAGAACAAAGTATTACAGAAGTGGGTTAGGCAATTCATTGACTTAAAAAATTATATTTTTGTATTTGTGATTTTGTGGAATTCATCAGGTTCTAAAAATATTTCTTCTGCTCTCCTCTCTCATTCTAAACATATATTCTCTTTTATACCTTTTGTAACTTTATTGGCTTTTTATGAAACTCTCCTTGCCCAAATGTACAAGTTCCAGACACCCTCCCATCCTCCCACCCCACCCTAACCCCCCCCACCAAATCTGGGCCCCCTCGCCACTCCTCTCAATGTGTTTTGGGGGTGTCCCCATGGTAGGAGCCTGTGACTGGGGCCACGTCTATGTCTGTGTTGGGGGCGGGCAAGTTTAGTTCGGGGTAAGTATAAGCAGGCTCTTTGTGGACACAGAGTCCCCCAATTTGGCCTCATCAATTATAGAGCTGATATGCAGATCTCTGTGGCTGCTTTGCCTCTATCTCAACCGGTTCCAAACTTGGATGAGAAATAAAGGAATGTATCTACCATCCCAGCAACAAAATATACAGACAGTTTTTTTTTTGTTTTTTTTTTTTTTTTTTTTTTTGCGGTACGCGGGCCTCTCACTGTTGTGGCCTCTCCCGTTGCGGAGCACAGGCTCCGGACGTGCAGGCTCAGCGGCCATGGCTCACGGGCCCAGCCACTCCACGGCATGTGGGATCTTCCCGGACTGGGGCACGAACCCGTGTCCCCTGCATCGGCAGGCGGACTCTCAACCACTGCGCCACCAGGGAAGCCCTATACAGACAGTTCTTAAGAGCAAAAGAGGGGGGTGTGATCTTATCAAGGTGGGCAGGGGTGGCTCTTGAAGTCGTGAGTGAGCCCTGTTGAGATGTGAACAATGGCTAAGGGGATGGGAGGGGGCAGAAGGGTTCCAGACAGAAGACTGTCATGTACCAAGGCCCTGCGGTAGGCAGGGGGTGTGGCACATATGAGGCCGTGAGAGGAGACAGAGGCTGGGTGGGAGCAGCGGCATCAGCTGGGCTGGAGGGGTGGCGGATACCTGACCTCGCAAGGCCCTGTGGTCCATGTTAAAGAGTTTGCTTTTTCTCCTAAAAGCAAGGGAACGCCACTAAAGAGCAGCAGTCAGATCTGTGTTTTAAGAGGTGTGGACAGATAAGAGGAGGGGGGGTAGGGCAGGGCAAGAGCAGGAGCAGTTGGGAGGCTTCTGCAGCAGAGCAGTATCAGGCCCCGAGTGAGGACGGCAAGACAAACCCCAGGTCGGCTGGAGACTCTGCTGACCTTATATACCACATGGGCTTCATCCTAGCAGCTCGGACCAGATCAGAGAGGCTAACTTTGCATAAAAATTAATCCATTAGACTCTTCAAGATACCATCATTCATGAGCCCCTTCCATTTTTACCTCCTTCCATCACAGCCCATAATAAGAACTGGGGACACAACCCAGGCGGAGGGAGGGCGGCTGTGTCCTCGGGGTCTTCTTGCTGTCCCTCCTCGCTCCCCGGCCCTCGGTGTGCTGTGTTCACGCAGCTCAGGCCTGAAAGTCCTCCTCCACACCCCGGTGTCCCAGAGCCTGCGCCCAACACAGCGGAGAGTCCTTCCAGATGTGAGAGTCGTGTTTTTTTTTTAAACATCTTTATTGGAGTATAATCGCTTTACAATGGTGTGTTAGTTTCTGCTTTATAACAAAGTGAATCAGTTATACATATACATATGTTCCCATATCTCTTCCCTCTTGTGTTTCCCTCCCTCCCGCCCTCCCCATCCCACCCCTCCAGGCGGTCACAAAGCACCGAGCTGATCTCCCTGTGCTATGCGGCTGCTTCCCACTAGCTATCCACCTTACGTTTGGTAGTGTATATATGTCCATGCCTCTCTCTCGCTTTGTCACAGCTTACCCTTCCCCCTCCCCATATCCTCAAGTCCATTCTGTAGTAGGTCTGTGTCTTTATTCCTGTCTTACCCCCCCTAGGTTCTTCATGACATTTTTTTTTCTTAAATTCCATATATATGTGTTAGCATACGGTATTTGTCTCTCTCTTTCTGAGAGCGTCGCATTTTGTTTTGAACAAGGGTGCAATTCCATTATGAAAGGCACCTCTAGAGTCGATTTTTGATGTGATGGAAACAGACGCAGTCCACACGCCTTTATGGAGAGTTACGTGCCCCACACTGTGCCAAGCAGTCCAGCAGCATGTGGCAGGTGACAGGTGACATGTCCCCTGGACTAAGGAAGCTACACTTAAGCAAAAGCATCACCCATGCAAGATCCATGGAGGCTGAACCTATACTGCTCGGATCTTCCAGAGATCCTGGTGCTGCCAGGGCATCTCCATTTACCAAACTCACGTCACCAAATCAGACGTTACCAGCATAGGAGGCATCTGCCTTCAGAATGCCTCTGTGCACAGGACCCATGTGACAAAAGCAATTGCTATATAAAACAGGTTCTCAAAATACTGCAGGAAGGAAGTCAAAACTTCTTACAAGACTCTGCAGAATAAGGAAATATTTTATTTAGCCACTAGAGGGGGCTGTTGGCTAACTTTGGAAATTCGCCTGGTGATCAGTCAGGATTTGAGGATCTCCGACGGTCAGTATCCTTAACAAACCATGTAACTAGTATGGATTACTTCTTTTGTTAAGGAACCTCGCTTTCCTGAATAAGAGAGACTAATCTAGGTTGTAAGAAATAAAAATTCAGACCACAAATGGTCCAGAAAATCCCTGAGACAGAAGCTTCTATAACCTGGAGCCCACTCTGTCCTGGGAATTTGTGGAAACCCTGTACTCTCCATCCCAGACTTGCCCGGGGTCAGCATGCTCTGACTTACATCAGTGGGTGATGCCCCCAAGGGAACATCTGGCAATGTTTGGAGGCATTTTTGGTTGACACAACTGGGGAGTGCTTCCAGCACCTGGTGGGAAGAGGCCAGGGATGCTGCAGGTCAGCCCCAACCCCTAAAAAAGAGATTTTCTCACTCCCCATATCCACAGTGCCAAGACTGAGAATCCCTGATTTCGATGAAAAGGGCAATTTTCTTTCCGGGTGGGAAAGGCACTGGCTGGTCTGAAAGCTGGATATTCTCAGCATCCACTGGGAGAAGCATTTCTCCTTAGGGGAGGGCTGCTGTCTGGCAGAACTCATCCCTCCCAGGGGAAGTCCTCCTGGGCAGGGCCTCCTTCCTAGCGCTTTAACTGTCTCCTCCAACAGAAGACCCTAACGCAGGTGTCATCTATCTGTGGGTCCTTAGGTCCCCAGGGTGGGTGAGGATAGGTCTGCCGGCCAGGGATTCCATGGTCTATGTCATGGGGGCCTGAGACTCCTCAGATGCCCTCACTGAGACCAGGCCGTCGCTGCTGGCTGAACCAAAGAAGGGAATGGGTCCTGATGAGAATCCATGTTGGCCAGTGCCCACGGTGCAGGGGACAGAGAGAGCAGGGGTGATGGGAACGGAGGAGAAAAGGCCTCAGATCCAGAAAACACCAGCAACACCTGGTGATCCCTTTATTATAGGCGGAACTCCACCGGGAGGCTGGCGAGCAGAGGGCCCCCAGGGCAGGAATGAGACCACTTAGCGCTCGCGGAACGCAGGTTCAGGGTGACATCGGGACACGGGGGGTGGGAGCCGGGAAGGAGGGAGCTTCCCAAGGAACAGAGCCACATCTCGAAGCCAAGGCGACACTGAAGAACTGGACCAGACACGTTTCCAACACAGGGGTGGGGATGGGTATCATCTTCACAGGCGGTAGGGTCCGCCCTGCTCTTTTAGGCCTTTTTCTGGGACTTTGATACCCATTCTCCATCCCTGCACAGCAAGCCTGTGGGCAGAGGGGAGACCCCACTGTCCCCCACCCTGGGGTGGCCAGTCCCTCCTCACTGCCTGGGGGAGAGGCAGGTGGCATGCAGACAGGGTCTTCAGGTTCCGTCCCCCCGACCAGGCTTAAGCTATGGATTGCTTCTTCTCTTTAGCATCTTCTTGGAATTCTCACCGTCACCAACCTCACTTTCTTGCTGGTTCAGCCTTTGCTGCTTAAAATATGGAAGAAAGGCAGTTGGTCAGAACTTTGATTCCAGGTCTGTCTAGATGCAATAACAATGCGTCCAATCTGATCCCATGAAAAGGCGGTGACAGGCCATCAAAACAATCTGCATTTTGACATGGGCTGTTAAGAAACAAAAGAAACCCCCAGTTTCCCTCTCTTTGGTGGGAGGTCCGACCCATGCTCAGACGACTGAGGCACCCCAGGATGGATCCACCCTACCACAAATCCGGAAGCATCTGTAGCTGGCAGCGCCCTGTCGAGGCCTGGGATTGCCAGCTATTCAGGCTGGATGCTGACGGGCTGGGGGGTGGGTCGTGGCTGACCCGGCCAAATGGGACACTAATAAAAGCAGTAACAGTAATACCAACACTTCCCATTATCACCCATCATTTCTCGGACCCGAGTCAACGCCTCTGAGAGGCGCTGGATTTCCTGCCCAGATTTAGGTGATCAACAAGGGCCCCAGTGTACCTGTGCGATCCTGAGGGGGGGGCCCCCTGAGGCAGGGTCGTCGTCCTTGGGCCCCCCAAAGTCCCCTCTGTCCCGGGGTGCCGGCTTCTTCCTTTTGGTCCTTAGGGGTTTCTCTGCAGGAGACACGTGAACCCAGAAACTGGCTCTGTGACTCTGGGTAGGTGACAGCATCTGTTGGCCTCACGCCACCCCAGCATTGTTTGAGTACCTCTGGGGGCTGAGTATGCACTCGGTATCTACTGCTCTTAGACCCGTTTAACTTGTGAGGAGACTGAGACCTCGCGGGGGGTGAGAGCTATCCCAAGCCCACAAGGCTGAAAGGTAGCAGGGCTAGGATTCAAACTCAGTCGGCCAGGCTCCTGTCGTGTTTCTGCCACACCCAGCGGACTGGCAGCCTTCCCTTCCAAAGCAGTTAAGAACCTAGAACACAGTTCCAGTACCATAGCTTTTATTTTAATAGCCCTCCGTGACTTTACACACTTTCCCCTTGCTATCCCGTTAGAGGCTACAACACTCTATGATGTCCCTGAAGTTCTGCTGGCCAAAGGAGGAGGGCTAATTATCCCCACTTTACAGATGGGGAAACAGAGTCAGAGAGGAGCGTCAGCTACTGAGCAGCAGACCCAGGACTCGGAATTATTGTATTTTGAAGGGCCAGGGACACAGGGGCATCCTAGCCTAGCTGCTCATCTACAGACAGGACACAGAAGCCCAGAGAGGGTAAGTGCGGTGCCTGGGGCCACACGCCAGTAAGTGATAGACCCAGTGCTAGAACCTATACTCCCAGCCCAGAGAGCCTGCAGGGCATCGCCTTCTATGACTCACCTGACAGCCCATGCTTATTGGAAAACGGTTTGCTTTCGGCAAGGGGCACCCGGGCCAACGCCGCCAACTCTGAGATGAAGCTCTGCTCAGCTTCCTGGATGCAGAGAGAGAGGGTCAGCTGGGCCTGCCTCTGCCCTGCTCCGCCTCTACATCGCCTTCCGTCAGCACGAGGGGGCGCCCTGAGAGTGGGGACAGGACCGCGTCCCCACGTGGAGGAGGACTCTCCAAGAGGCATCCAGAAACGCCAGGAGCAGGCAGACGCACGTGTGATGCGGGGGGGAGCTAACCATCCATCCTCACTCACACCAGCCACAGATCCCACTTTACAGATGAGAGCACTGAGGCGCGAGGGGCTCGGTGAGGGCGGCAGAACCAGGATCAAGCGCACCCCTGCCTGACTCGAGTCTGAGTCCTTAACTGCCAACACCATTGATTAACAGCCAGACCCGGATTCCGTGGCTTATTAACTGTGGGGCACTGGGAGGTGACTTACCTCTCGGGGCCTCAGTTTCCTCATCTGTAAATGGGAGACTGGGTGTAACCCGCACCTTGGCTGTCGGAGTAGGACTTTAGGTGGTGGATGTAAAGCTCTCTGCTCAGTGACTGTCTACAAGAGACCCTCAGGGAACAGACGTTAACCACCATTAACATCTTTCTCATCGTCGTCTCAGATGTCACCGCCACACTGGCGGCGAACGCACAGATGGCGCCAACACTCCGGCCAGCACTGCCATTCTGGAATATTTGATTTTTTTACAGGCAGCCACTTTGCTTTAAAGCCGCACCTTATAATCTCACGCTGATGAGATCTTTCTGGGATGAGATATCCACGGGATATCACGAAAGCTGAGCTTCCTGTATGTTCTAGGTAAAGTGCAAACCTTATTCACAGCAGCACTGCCTGAATGATACCGATGTTTGCCGTGACACCAAGAGGCCCACATGGTGGCGATTCACACACAGGGAGACGCTCATTCCTTTCAGCTCAACAGACAGAACTGATGAGTGGTCGGGGCCTGGCCCGGAGCTGGGTGCTGCAGTCCCGGGGGAATCAACGTTCACAGTTGAGCAGCGAGGCTGATGTGTCCTCGGCCTGTGAGACTAGCGGGGGCTGAGGGGGGTCCCGAGCAGGGCGTGTGGTCCTCACAAAGGCTCCAGTGCTGACCTGTGATCGTGAGCTTGGCCTTTTACTATTTCCACTCCCCTGTAAACCACTGCCCACTTCGCAAAGGCCCGTTTTCAGAAGCTGTACCTGTAGCTGGGTCTCAAGCTGGGCTTCCAGATGGTCCATGACCCTCGCGCTCTGCTTCCACGCGTCCTGGCGGGTCCGCTGGTGTGCCGTGAACTGGGCCAGGAACTTTTTCTGCTGCGCCAACATCCTGGGGGAAGGAACGAAGGCCGTCAGCGCTGCCCTTCCGGCAGGTTCGTCAGACCCAGCACGAACCTTTCCCCAAGGCCTGCTGAGTCGTGGGAACTAGTGACCGATAGCCATCCTTGAGCCCTTGGAGCCAGAAGAATGGCCATCGCGGGCACGATTTACTGCGGCCACATGCCCCGTGGACACAGCTCGAGTCCCTCCACCAGCGGCTGACTCATCCGAAAAGCAGATGCCACCTGATTAACACTTGAGAGTTTACAGTCTCACACATACATCTTTCACTTGATCTTCAGGGTGGCTTGGTGACATCAGCAGGACAGAGAGGAGAAAACCTCGGGAGAAGCTCAGAGGGCCGGGGGCAACCCTGAGGTCCCACAGCTGCAAAGCGGCTGGGCTGCAAGTGTCATCTTCATATGAGAAAATCATTTTAACCCCAGGGTGTGGCAGGGAGCAGGGAGATGGTCACCTGATAGCACCTGTCTTTATTTAAAAATCTCAGAATTGCCCTAGCTCCTCCCTTGTAAAACAGAAGGCTCGTTTCCTAGGGTGCAGAGTCTGAGAAACCCGGCATACAGCAGCCTCATTACTGCTAGTGGCAGAGGACAGAGCTGGGGCTGAAGCAGGGTCCCTGACCTGGAGAGAGGCCCCACCTCCCTTTCAGCAGCAGAGACCCCTCCCCTCCTGCTTTGAATACCCTCCCCTCCTTGGCTGACCTTCCTCTAGTCCTCAGCAAACAGGAACATTCAATACCACCCACTCTGTTTCTGTAATTGTTCTCTGCCTTCTTCCTTTCAATCTTGTGGTTGATTTTCTGAAAGGGGCTGACTTTCTAGACCTGAAGGCAGAAGTCACTTTTAGCATCAATAGGCAGGTGTCCATGGAGTATACCTGAAGGCACAAAATTCCACCTGCTTTTGCTTCTATTCTTCCTTCTACCAGTAATGCCTTTCCCCTCTTCGTTGTCTTTGTCTGGCAAACTCCTATTCATCCTACAAGACCCCATCATCCGTCATCCATCCATCTATTCACTCATTCCTTTATTCATAAAAGTATTTCTGGGCTTCCAGGTGCTATGCTGGGTTTTGAAGACACAGTTGTGAATAAGAGACTCATAGCCTCTGCCCTCATGGGGCCCCACTTTGAGCTGGGGAGGGAGATAGATATCGAACAAATAACTGTGATACGGCTGAGGTCAGTGCTCTGCAGTGTGGTTCTCTCTCACACCCTCTAGGAGGATGCATTACTTTCCTGGGACTGCTCTAACAAATGACCACAAACTAGGGGGCTTAAAAAAACAGAAATCTGTCCTCTCACAGAAGATCCCAGAAATCTTCAGTCAAGGAGTTGACAGGGCCGTCCTTCCTCTGGAGGTTCTAGAGGTGAACATGTTCCTTGCCTCTTCTGGTGGCCGCTGGCACCCCTTGGCTTGTGGCTGTGTCACTCTAATCTCTGCCTCTGTCGTCACATCATCTTCTCTGTGTGTGGTCAAATGTCCCTCTGTTTCCCTTGCCATTGGATTTAGGACCCGCTGGGATAACCCAGGGTGATGTCCTCATCTCAAGATCTTTTACATAAATGACATCTGCAAAGACCTTTTTCTAAATAAGGTCACATGCATAGGTTCAGGGGTTAGGGACATGGACATATCTTCTGCGGGCCCCGTTCAGCTCACTACAGAAGCTGGGTGGCTTCTTTCTGTGAGCAGCCTCCTCCCCAGACCCGCTCTGTCACCAGTCCTGGCCACTCTCGACTATCATCCTGCTGGCTTGTCTGCTCCCCCATGAACCTGGCTCTTGGGAATGCAGGGAAGTGACAGGCCTGCCCAGGAAGGGCCTGTGTGCCCGGGTTAGGGGCAGGGCTTCACGCTCGAGGCCTGGGGAGCCACACGAGGGTCCAGGAGCATCTGAGACATGGGCTGCCTCGTGTTTTCTGCGATGCCCTGGTTGCAGCACGGGAAGCAGGGAGGATGAGCAGCATTCTGGTCAGAGGCCACAGCTCTAAGCCAGGAGGGGAGCAACAAGGGCCCCGGGCAAGAAAGCCCACAGAGGACAGAGGCTGTGCTGGGACAGCCAGGTGGTGCCCAAGCTTGGGAGCAGGACTGCTGACCCCTGGCACGTCCTGGAGGGAGGAAACGGCCTGACTGCAGGCCTGGCTGTGGGATCTGAGTCACCCAGTTAGACGCGTAAGTTCATAGACTTCTTGTGTTTGGACTCAGATTTGACTATGGAAATGAACATTAAAAAAAAAAAAAATCCATTCTGAAAGAGTTCTGATTCCAGAACTATTTGAAGTTCCCATTGCACTGTGCAGTGCCCGATGGCTCGGCAATGACAGTGCTGACGGCAATGATGGACATCAGCGCCCTGGCCACGTGCTGGCCTGTGTGTGAGCGTCTGCGTGGCTCATTCTGCACAGTTATACATCCATGACATAGGTGTTACTGCAACCCCATTTTACAGATGGGGAACCTGGGGCTCGGGGCGTGAAGGGACCCAGCCACTATGTGGCTGACGGGGGGGTCGCCACCGTGTCACCTGGTACCCCTAGGCAAGCTCACTCACAATCCCACCCCTTGCCAGAGATGCAGTTTGAAATTTACCATCTGAGAATTGTGCTATTGACATCTCGTTTTTTACAGTCAATACCTGTCATCACCACACTGCTCTGTCCCTAGGAGCTCTGGCTGACTTCCACTAGAAACTGCACTTATGAACTCAATGAGATGGGCATGGAGGGAAGGGCATCAACGGCCATGTATGAGCCTGTAAATCAGTGAGACTGGGTCATGCACCCACACCCGCACTGGGCTTTGCTTTTATTTTCCATAAACCCAGCAGGGCTGGACCAGGCGGTGGCCAAGGCCCCTCGTCTTGGGTCACTGGGGTCAAAGTGGAGCCCTTGCACCACAACCGTCAGAATCCCTGGAGGGAGGGAGTGTGTCAGCAATTAGATGCCTGGGCCTCCCTCAAAGTCCCTGAGTCTGGATCTCCAGGTGTGGGGCGGCCCTGCATGTTCAGCAGAAAGCCAAGTGAGACGGATGTCCCCCAGATCTGAGAACCGCTGGACTGTAGTTTGATGGATATGCGACAGTCAGAGCAAGCCCCAGCCTCGACCCAATGGCAGGGCATTTACTGACCGCTGTTAATGGCCAGAGGATTTACGGAGGGGATGCTGGACTCAGTCTGACCCAGGGGACGCTGTGGTTCCTGTTTCCTAAATGAGCATGAGATGAGGGCTGGGATTTACTCATGGCATGGCATGGACCTGCTCGCCTTTACCCTGCAGAGCGGTGGTCCTGCTGCTGCTTCCAGCCGGCGGGATGCCTCTCCTCAGACAAGGGACCCCTGCCCCTGCTGTGGATCTGCAGTGCCCCCTCCCCTCATCACAGTGCCTGCACCAACTTACTGCCATCTCTTTACTTGTCCGTCTCTCCCTGCAGGCTGTGAGCACTTGGGTGGGAGGCGCTGTCCCCCGTGCCTAGCTCAGGACCTAAGTATGTGCTTACATGGACTTGTCGGTGCGGAGCCCACATCTCCTCAGCCCACCTGGTGGCCGGCTGCCCTTCAGTGGACAGTTCCTGCACGCACCAATGGCATCTTACAAGCACCTGCGACCAGGTACCAGGGCTTCCTCCGGCCATGAAGGGGGCGGGGGGCTTGGCCAGCTCAGGGATGCCTGGGAAGGCTGGAGAGTTAACACCTCCAGGACAGACCCTCAACCAATGTGGAAGGGGGTTGGTAGACAAATCCCCTATTTTCCTTGCCCCTTGCTGGCGTAATTGGAAGTTGAGTTCTGCACAATCTCTCAGGAGGTCCAGACCAGGGCTGGGCCTCAGTTGCCACGGAAACCCCTCATCATCACAGGCCTTGCTGGCTTTTCTCCCATGTGGTAGGCTGCTCAGCGGCCCCCAAAGGTGTCCATGCCCTCATCCCTGGAATGTGTGAAGATGTTATGTTACACGGCAATCGGGACTTCATAGGCGTGATTAAGGTTACTGATTTAAATTTGGAGATTATCTTGGTGGGTCTCAATCACCAGAGCCCATAAAAGCAGAGAAGCTTCCCCAGCTGGGGTCAGAGAGATGCAGCAGAAGAGATTCCAAGTGTAGGCAGGACTTAATGCTCCGAGATGCAGGGGCCACGTGCAAAGACCAGAGAGTGGCCGATGGGATGTCGGGAGGGCCAGCCGGTAGCCACAAGGAAATGGGACCTCCATTCTACAAGGAACTGGATTCTGCCGACACCTGAAGAAGCGTGGAAGATTCCAGAGCCTCCGATGAGAGCCTGGCCAGCAACACCTTGATTTCGGCCTGTGAGGCCCAGAGAAACCTGCGGCACCCGCCCGACTTCTGACCTCTGGATCCCTGAGATAACACAGCGTGTGACTGGTGGTGGGTCCTTGTTATGGCAAACAGCCTTCGTCCTCATTCCCCTGCTCCCTCCCTGTGCTTCCTGGGCTCACCCGCCTCCCAGGTCCTTGGCTCAGGGTCTGCTTCTGGGGGAACCCTCAGCATGGATCAGAGAGGAGGTGCCAGTTCAGTGCTGTGAAGACCACTCAGACCTGAAAAGGAAGCTCCCGCCACACCCTAACTTGTGCCCTTGTGCCAGGTCCCTTGCAGGGGCCGTGCGTAGAAGGGAGAGCCAGACAGGGGCTCATGGACTTCCACGCAGCGGGGGAGGCAGAGGAGACCCGGGTCCACAGGCAAACGTGCGGGAGGTCACCTGCCGAGAGTGTCAGCGTCACTCGCACTGAGCGTAAGGTCAGTGCCGAGAGACACGTGCGACGCACAGAGGCCGGGATGGCCCGTGTGGGGACCCGCAGACAGCAGTGAGGTCTCACCTCTGGTGCACAGCTCCGGAGGCTTCCTGAGCTCCACCCGCTACCTCGGCCCCTGACGAAGGATCACCGAGTTCCTGCTTTTTCCGCAGCTTGAAATGTTCCATTCTCTCACCTAGAGCATTTCACATACACACAACGGTCAGGGTGCATGTCTGAAGGACTGACACTGCCAGGTCTGGCCCGGGCGCTGAGGTGCAGGGATCAGCAGGTCACACGTGCTCTCAGGTGTGCCTCTACCAGCGCCACAGTTCACCCTGGGAAGGACTTGGTGTGCGTGAGGGTACTGCAGCCTCCATCACACCCTGCGAACCCGGGAGGGCAGCACCCTGGCTCTCCCTGCAACTGCTCAGGCCCGGCTTTCTTGTAAGTATCAGGAGAAAGGGGAGCCGAATAGGAAAGAGTTAACACTAAAGGGCCACCACAAATGGATAAAAATCCACACCAGGAAGGAAAAACCATTCAAGCCCCATTCAGAGCTGTAGGGGTGCAGTTAGCCTTACAGACATGGGTGCTGAACTGGGTGCTTTCCAAGGAGCTGGGAGGTTTAGCCTCTGAGTCTGAGGTGCATTGGTCTGCATATCAGAACCTGCTTCTTTTTTTTTTTTAATTTAAAACAATGGTATATTTTGAAACAGGTGATGAAGCCTAAAATTATTTTCTACTGGATTCCTACTACCACCTGAATTAACTGCCTATTTATTGGACCATAGTTATAGTGAGAGGACGTATGAAGGGGGAGCCCAACCGTAGCCCTGCAGATGCAGAAACCGAGGCCTAGAGAGGGGATGTGAGCACCCTGGTCCCTGAACATTCTGCAGAGGTGATCAGTCTCTTCTGCCTCCTGCTGAAGGAGACCAACCCTTACTTTGGAAAAACATCAGGAAGGATCTGTAGCCAGCTGGTAGATTTCTGGGCGTGTCCCAGATTTTATCTGAATGTAGGGCTCACATTCCCCAGGGCGAGGGGAAGAGAAACGTGGCAGCTGAGCTTATTGAGAAACATAATATTCACAGGAGACCTGCCCCCAGGACCCGCTGCCTGTCCTTCCTCTAGGGATCTTGGACCGTCCAGGAAGCATCCATCAGAGAACATGGGATTCTACTTTGTTCTGAAGCCCTGGATGCAGGGAGGGATGTTACAAGAACAGGCTTTAAGGAACTGGATTTTGTCTGTTACTACACCACCGTTCTTGCTGGCCTTGGGGATCTTGTCCATTCCAAACCCTGGGTGGCCTCTTACAAGAGCCCACAGGGGAAAACTGTCTGGGCCTCAGGCACATTTATGAGCCACTAGCCTTTTCTTTTTTCTTTTTTTTTTTTTTTGCGTCACGCGGGCCTCTCACTGTTGCGGCCTCTCCCATTGCGGAGCACAGGCTCCGGATGCGCAGGCTCAGCGGCCATGGCTCACAGGCTCAGCCGCTCCGCGGCATGTGGGATCCTCCCAGACCGGGGCACGAACCCGTGTCCCTTGCATCGGTAGGCGGACTCTCAACCACTGCGCCACCAGGGAAGCCCCCACTAGCCTTTTCTTATGGACACTGTGACAGCTTTGCTTGAGGAAATTTCTATCTCTTTGGCCACCAGGACGTCCAGAGCCAAACCCATGTCATCTCTAAGTAGGGATCTGATGACATATGTCCCAGATGATGGCGTAGCCCCAACTCCACCTCACTGTCCTGTCCTTGCTCTGATTAGCCTACTTTAAAAAAAATTCCTACTGTACTGTATGGATATGTTTCTTTAAGTGCTTTTTCAAAAGCCTTTTGGGGACAGAGCAGGAGATAAATAAATACATAAAACATTTAAAAAATTAAATCTCCCAAGATAAAATTTGAAAAACCTGACATCTTGCCCTGTCCCCAACTAAGAGCATGTTTGGCTCGTTGTTGGCAGGGCTTCCCAGTGGAAGGGTGCTATACCCTGTAGGGTCTCCAGGTGATGCAGCTTTCTTTCCTCATGGTCCTGCATGGCCCTCCTGATCTGCTGGTAATACGCGTGCACGAGCCGGCCGACACCAGCGCTGGTCACGTAGACGCTTTCCACAGCCGCCTCCATCAGCGTTCTCTGTGGGCAGGAGGGACAATTCTCGGCAGAGGGCACACGTGGAGCCAGCCATGGCCGACATGGTCCTGGCTCCCATATTCCACCCACTGCCAACCTTGGCTGGTCAGGAGCAGGCAGACAGTGCGTGGCTGGTTTAAACCAGTTTCGATCATCTTATTTTCCTTTGTCAGGGACGGTCTGAGACTGACTGTATGACCCAGTTCTGGTCAATGAGATGAAATAGTAGGGAAAGTCTGCTGAGGGCCAACCCCTTCCGAACATTAAGGCAAAGCCTTGGTGGGGGTGAAAGACTTTGCTGTTTCCCTCTTCCTGCCTAGAACGCAAACTTGATGTCTGGAGTGGCAGTGGCCATTTTGAGACTATGAGGCAACCAACCAACACCAAGAATGATGGATCAGAAAGAGAGAGTCTGGTCCTTGGTCCTATCACAGAGCCTCTGTGCCAGCCTGGAACCACCTATTTCCACATTTCTTATTACGTGAGATCAGTAACTTCTATTTATTTTTGTCCCTTGCAGTTACATGCATTCCTCAATGATATACCTTCAGACCCAAAGCAGAACAGAAAGGAAATGCTGAGATGTCCCATCATTGGGGACATGTCGGTTGTGCACAGGCAAAATCACCGTCTTTTACTTCATAAGATAATGGGCAAAAGTCAGGTTCCAGAGCCCCCATCTCAGCATTTATTGAATGGTTCCAAGCTTTGGGCAAGAAAAAAATACCCATTTATTATTGTTGAGTGATTGGTTATGTTCCAAGGCCTAAGAAACATTCCCTGATTTGCAGGTGTGGACGGAAGCTGTGGAGGTGAGGAGGGTTGCAGCTCAGGGGGCAGAGCAGGTGAGAGCCCACCTTCTCACTCCCGGGCCCTGCTCCTCCCTTACTGTGGCCGGTTCTCTCTCCCTCTCTGTCGGACATCTACATCTGATTCCACCCCCCCACGAGGACTCTGGGCTCTGGCCTTGCACTTCTGGTCAGGAGCTCCCACTGACGGCCAGTGGCCTTCCTTGAATTTCATTTAGCACATGGAAGGCAGAAGACAGGAAGTCCCTCTTCTCCCCTCTCTAGTCAGCAAACCCACCTGCACATCACGCCTTCTGTCCGTCTGTCTTCCTGCCACAGGGAAGTGGTGTCTACCCCCTCTGCATCCCACCCCTCCACCCCTCTCCAGGGCCTCCACCATTCTCTCCTCCTCGTTAGTTTTTCCAGCTGGTGTACCATTCGAATCAGCAAACACATTTGCTTGAGTAGCTCCAACTTTTCAGCCCTCTCTCGATCCCCCTCAGGCACTGCCTCTTGTCTCAGTTTCTGCAAAACTTCTCAAGGGTTAGCGTGCCCTCCCCCAGTAGATCGTAAGCTCCTTGAAGGCAGGAATGCTGCCACCTGGCTACTCTCTATCCCAGCACCTGCTGCAGGGCCTGGGGCCAAGGAGCCCTGTGAAATGAACATCCTTCCAGATACTGAGCCCATGTTCTTTCTGGTGCGTGTGTGTACTGTGGGTGGGGAGGGGTGTTCATCATCATCTAATTCTGAATCAGAGTCCCTTGGGGAAGGTGAGGACAAAATATGCCACACTCATATTTCATGCTGTTTTCCTGTAATGACCGTTGATTAGGTCAGCGTCATAGAATTTTAGGGGAAGGAAGAGACCCATCCAGCATCGCTAGCCCTGACGTCTGGATCACGTGCGGCAGACGTGAGAGATTTAGAACGACAAGGGGTGTCTCAGAAATGTGGGTCCAACCTCTTTACTGTGCAGATGTGTGACTTTACATAAATGAAAGGACTCATGGGAGGTGCCCGCAAGCGTCCTGGCATATCTTGACGTGGGTCTGCTGCCAGCCGCAGATCTGCGCCACCTCCCGTGGGTGCCGGCCATGGACTCTGTCTGCCATGGTCTGCAATACACGGGGTGCCTTGCCTTTTCTTATGGCTCGAGTGAGGAGGCAGCCAAGGGGAAGCCGAGCATACGCACCGGTCATGCAGGGCAAGGCCAGCCTCCGGTCCCAGCCGCTCACTGAGGCTGGGAGGCTTTAAACATGTCTTTCGCCCAATGATAAGCCTCAGTCTTCCCACCTGAATGATGGAAAGAAAAATCATCCTTTCCGTGCAAGGGCTGTGGTGAGAGCCCAGTGAGATGAGGCAGGCAAAGCCCTCCTGCAGACGTAGAAGGGCAACGCTCACGTCACTTCTTACTATGGCTATTTGCACACCTGCGGTTTGTCATCACCGTCAGTACAAGGAGTAAACCACTGCTTACTCAAGTCAGACTGATTTTAGCTGCATTGCTCAGCTGTCAGGGCCAACACCACCAACCCTCAGGTCTCCGCAGAGGCGGCCAGAGGCAGGGAGCGTCCATGTCTCTCCCTGGGAGAGGGGCTTCGGTTTGAATCCTGACCGGCTGGGCGGGGCGGCTCTGAGTGAAACCGCGTCCCTCTCAGAGCTGCTGCAAGGACGGAGCCAGGGCTCAGAACGGTGCGACACGGGGCCAGGCAGCAGGCACAAGTCCTCACTGCTCCACGGGGGAGGCCTTCCCTCTTACGGGTGAGGAAAAGGAGGCTCAGGGAGCCAGGTCAGCCCTGCGAGGCCAGAAGCCCCTGGGCAGGCCCCGGCTGCTGCTCTGCCCACAATCCTGCCTCTTGTCCGCCCCTGCCCCCCACCCCAGCCCGAAGTCTCCTGTGCCTCGGGCTCCCTGGGGCTGGGGTGGCCTCGCACCTTGAAGTCATCCCTGTCCTTGGCCCGGCTTTTGGAGGCCATGTTCCGCGCGTGGCCCAGCAGCGTCTGCCCGATGGCCCGCTCTGTGTACTGCTGTAGGAGCTGCCCGACTTCCTGGGCCTCGGCCAGGAGCTGCTGCCGAAGCTGCAGCCGTGTCTGTTGCGTCTCCTCCTCCAGCCGGCCAGCCTCCTCCAGGACGCGCGCCTCCTGAAAAGGACGGGCGGGGAGAGGTTGGAGCCCCACTGCTGCCCTGCACAGATGCTCCGGTCAGAGCCAGGACCAGGATGTACGGTCGGCCCTGCCCGGGGTCCCAGGAAGGTTAGAGAAGGGATGGAGAAGGGGTGGAAAGTGGGGACCTCTATACGCACTTGATGAGCCCCCAAGGCGTTTATTGAGCGCCAACCACGTGCCCAGTGCCATCTGTGGCTTCACACATATACAAGCACTTCCTCATTCATCCCCAACACCGTGAGGCCTGAACACTAGCAGCGATGAGGACACAGAGGCTCAGAGAGGCTAAGTAACTTTCTATAAGTCCCCCAGCAGAGCGGGTTCTAAAGTTACGTCTGAGTCCGCGAGTAGTCTGGGACATCGTGGAGGCCAACACGAGGCCTATGGGGATTCCTTTCCCTGAAGGAATAAGAGCTGGAGAAGGAGGTGGGGGAATCAGAGGTAGGGCAGTAAGTCCTGCCTCCTTCCCACCAAGCCCTCCTGGGCCGAGCAAAAGAGACTGTGAGCTTGTCCCTCACGAAGGGGTCAGAAAACATCAGCTGCTCCTATAGCTCAGTGGCTACAGGAGACTTGGAGTCAGCTTGCTTGGGTTTAAATCCCAGTCCCACAATGTACAAAGTCTTTCTATTGATTTGTTAAAACCTTAAAACAGACTACAGAGCCCTTTTCTCCCAACGCCCGATGACGACTGTACCTATCCGTGCTCTGATTTCACGTGCGTTTTTAGTATAGTTATAATGTACACCAGAAACTTTGGGCATACTGGGTGCACCACTACAGTGGGGGCTGCCATTGTCCTGACCCCACAACGATGCTGGGGCAGGATTGGGGTTTTGCCTAAACCGGGCTGGAACCTGGAAGCTGAGGAAGCAGCACTCCTGTCTACGGGGCAGCGGGCTGACTCATACAGTCTTACCAAGGCTCTGAGAAGCTGCCACTGATGCTCGTCCAGACACTGGGAGGAGTCCTGCTCCAGGGCGTGCTGTTCGCGCAACTCCTGGAGAAGGCTCTTCTTCCCTGACAGTCTCATCTGGGTCAGGGTGGTGATGGCACTGCTGCGGAGAGCCAGCCTCCGGAGAGCTGAGCGTAAGAGCAGGTCATGCCCCTGCAGGATGCACTGCGTGGACCTTTGGAGAAAGTGGGTGCCGGGCTGAGGGGTCAATACTCTTGGCTCCACTGAGTGTGACTGGTTAATGTTATGTGACAGCTTGACTCGGCCATGGGGTGCCTGGACATGTGATCAAACATCATTCTGAGAACTTCTGTGAGTGTGTTTCTGTATGAGGTTAACATTTGAATTGGTAGACTGTGTAAAGCAGACTGTCCTCCCTAATGTGGGTGGGCCTCATCCAATCAGTTGAAGGTCTGAAGAGAGGAAAAAGCTGACTTACCCATGAGTAAGAGGGAACTCCTCCTGCCTGAAGGCCTTGAGTGGGATATAGGTTTCTCGTTTTGGACTCAAACTGAAACACTGGCTTTTCCTGGGTCTTGAGACTGTTTCCTTCAGACCGGCTCTTACACCATTAGCCCTCCTGGTTCTTAGGCCTTTGGACTTGGGACTGAAACTACATATTGGTTCTCCTGAGTCTCCAGCTTGTCAGCTGCAGGTCTTGGGACATCTCAGCTTCTCTCTGTATATCTATATCTGTATCTATAGGTTCTGTTTCTCTGGAGAATCCTAATACACTGACCTACCAAGAAATGCCCCCAATAGTCATGCCCCACAGGGAGCCTTTCACAGAGGTAGTAGGTTGGAATTATCCCATCCCCTGCTGCGCATCCCCTTAGACGTGGTGCTGACCTGGGTTATGTTCAGCCAACTGTTCTTTTACTAATCTTTTTAACTTTATCACGTTCTGCCCCAAGTTTCAGGTGCATATATGCAGCTGCCTTCAGTACATATCCACTCAAATTTCTTACATAATAGCTCTCAAAATTAACACATCCAAAACTGAAATCATGAGCTATTTTTGAGTTCCTATCCCAATGAGTCAAGTAGAAAACCTCGGTCTACCCAGCAGTCTCGACATTTGGCTTTATAACTTGAGGTATTTTCTGACAGCCTGAGAAGTTGAACGAGGCACTGTCGGTCAGTTTACCAAGGAGAAGAGACCTGGCAAACACTCCAGGCTTCCAGCCTGGGGCCCTCATCCTAAGAATAAGGAATCATCCCTTGTAAAGACCTAATTTTGAATCAGCTAAATTCACAAATGGAGTGGTTGATTTGTCACTGTCTGAAATCCCTGCTAGAAGTAAGATAAATCCTCTCTGGAGGAAGATCCCATCATTCAAAGTCTCAAATTATCTCTACAATTTTTAATAACACTGTCCAGCATTCAGTAAAAATAACCAGACTTGCAAACAGATAAGAAGTGACCAAAAATAAAGAGAAAAAAATGAATAATAGAAACATACCCACAAGATATTGGACATTAGAATAATCAGCTATGATGAACATGTTTAGGAAATTAAATGATAAGATGAACTTTAGCAGATAACTGGAAACTATGACAAAAATAAAATGGAAATTTTAGAACTGAAAACATAGTAACCAACATTAAGAATTCAGTACATGGGCTTAACAGCAGATAAGACACAGCTGAAGAGAGCGTGAACTGGAAGATAGTTCAAAATAAGTGTCTAGACTGAACCACAGGGAACAAAAATACAGAATAGCTTCTAAGAGGCAAAGGACGTAAGGTGAGAATAATCTAATAAATGTGTAACTGCAGCCCCAGGAAAAATAGGGACAGAATAGGCAGAAGGAATATTTAAAGAGATAGCGGCTCAGAATTTTCAAAAACTGATGGAATATAGCAAATCACAGGTTCAAGAAGCACTACAGATTTATTTAAAACAAGCAAACAAGAGATTCACAAAAAAGCACATCCATGTTTAGGCATATTATAATAAACTGATGAAAACCAAAGAACAAAAGAAAATCTTAAAAGCAACCAGAAACAATTGAAATCAGAAGACAAAATATTACCTTTAAAAGTATTTAAAAAAAAACAACCAGACTAGGATTCTATACCCAATGAAAACATTCCTCAAAAATGAAGATGAGATAGACATTTTCAGACAAACAAAACCTAAGAGAATTTGTCACCAGCAAATCTAAAATGATGAGAACCTTCATGCCAAAGAAAATACTCCTAGATGGAAACTTAATGATACAGGAAACAATCAAGAGCAACGGAAAGGGTAAATCTAAATGAATACTCACTGCAGAAACCAAAACTAGTATCTCATGGGGTTGAAAATATATAGACATGTAAAATATCCAGTAAGTCATGTGCCCACATCAATTCTGACTCCGAGCTTTCATCCGCGGCACTCTGCTATCACTCTATTTCACATTTATATTCTCAATGTGGTCTCAAGGTCACACTGTAAGGGAGGCCGGGGTACAGTTAACCTTACAGATGAGGACACTGAGGTTAGCATGGAGTATCACACAGGACACAGGCCTCCACCCTCCGGAAAGCTGTACTCACTCTTCACTGAGGCCGCCAAGTTGGCCCAAGACTCGGTGGATGATGCTGTCCTGGTCATCCCGCAGGTGTGTCTGCAGCACAGTGGACAGTGTGTGCTCCTCCAGCCACACCTAAACCCAGGACAGAGGGACAGGGGTCAACTCAAGTTCATTTCATCCATCATTGCTTTGTTGGATCATACCTTTAGTTTCTAATTTTTTTTTAATCCCTTTCTTAAGGGATTTTTAAAAAAATCCCCCCTCCATCCACACCTAAACCCCAGGACAGAGGGACAGGGGTCAACTCAAGTTCATTTCATCCATCATTGCTTTGTTGGATCATATTTTTTGTTTCTTATTTTTTTTTTTTTATTTTTTTTTTTTTGTGGTACGCGGGCCTCTCGCTGTAGTGGCCTCTCCCGTTGCGGAGCACAGGCTCCGGATGCACAGGCTCAGCGGCCATGGCTCACGGGCCCAGCCGCTCCGCGGCATGTGGGATCTTCCCGGACTGGGGCACGAACCTGTGTCCCCTGCATCAGCAGGCTGACTCTCAACCACTGCGCCACCAGGGAAGCCCCTGTTTCTTATTTTTTAAAAATCCCTTTCTCCCTTGATTTAATTAAATTTTTCTCTTATATTTTCGGCTAAAGTTTAAAAATGTTTCCTATTTGCATGTACATCTTAAGGCATTTAATACGTATATTCTGTGGCATGAGGAAGGGCTCTAATTTTCTCTGGATAAATTGATACTAATTGTCCTAGCACCATTTATTAGATAATTTATCTTTTTATGATGGGCCTGTCATGCCACCTTGTCTGATGTAGTTTCCATATATATATGAATTTCATTCCAGGCTCCTTCTTTTATTCTGTGGATCTGTCTGTTTATTTCTATATAAATACCTCACTGCTTTAATTCCTGCAGTTTATAGGAAGACTTCATAGCTGCTAGGGCAAGTCTTCCATATTCTTTTGTACAAAACTGTTTTAACTATGCTTGGTTGCTTTTTTTTTTTTTTTGCGGTACATGGGCCTCTCACTGTTGTGGCCTCTCCCGTTGCGGAGCACAGGCTCCGGACATGCAGGCTCAGCGGCCATGGCCCACGGGCCCAGCCGCTCCGCGGCATGTGGGATCTTCCCGGACCGGGGCACGAATCCGCGTCCCCTGCATCGGCAGGCGGACTCTCGACCACTGCGCCACCAAGGAAGCCCTGGTTGCTTTTCTTTACATGTGAATTTTAGGATCAGTTTATCAAGTTTGGGAAAACAGCTTTTTTTAGATTTTCTTCTAATTGGATTGAATTTACAGATTAATTTGTAGAGAATCACTGTTTTTCCAAAATTGAGTTGTCCTATCCAAAAACAAGGCCTTTCTCTCAATTCTTGCTTTATCCTTTCAACAACATTTTATAAACGTCTCCGTTAAGCTCTTATAAACATTGGTCAGATTTATTTTTAGGCACCCTGTAGCTTATATACTGAAGGGGATCTTTTAGGCTCCCTGTAGCTTTTATTCTGAAGGGGATCTTTATGTTATTACTGTTCTCCTCTACTGCTTTGAAAGTTACCTATTCTGTTTCTATTTCTTCAGTGGTTTAAAATTTTTAATGTACATTCCCACCTCCAGAAATCTTAAGTTAATCAACATTTCTTTTACCTTAGAATTCATGACAGTCAGCACTTCTGAAAATTTCTTATCTGTTATCACTTTGAATTTTCTCTCTCCTTCATTCTCTCCTTCTAGGATTCTTAGAAGACTAAGGAAGTCCCTCCAGGACTTTCTCATTCTGTTCCCATGTCTCCTAACCTCTCATATCTTCCATCTCTTTAGCTCTCTGTGTCATATTCTGGACCACTTTCTCACCTTTATCTCCTAGTTTACACGCTGTGTCTTCAACCATAATCTGATCTGCTGTTTAACTCATCCATTAAATTTCTGTTTTCATGACTGTAATTTTCATTCATAAACTACGGGTTTTTTATCTGTCATCTTTTTACATCATGTCTTGTTTTTATGCTAGTAATTCCTCCTGTTATTGTTTTATTGTTTTAAACATACTTCCTTTAGAAGTGCTCTCTAACAGTCCCTTCACCTTAATTCCTTGGCGCTCGTTGTGGTCTAAACTTGGTGCTAACTGTACATGCTGGCTCTCACTTATGGTGGATTGTTGCTTGTGTGTTTTGTAATTTTGGATGTTAGCTCATCTTCAGTGTGGCTTTATCTGTGAAAATCCCGTGAGGTCCAAGGCCACACAACTTTTTGGTGGAGCAGAGGCTCAAGTCTAAGTCTGTCTGTCCCCAAAGCTCAAATCTTTTCTAGCCGCATCTGCTCCTCCCTATCTCGCATCACAGGGAGAAACGTGCACCTAGAAACATGCAGCTGGACTGTGTTACACCAAGGGCTCAGTCACTAAGGTGAGACTCTTACTTTCCCACACATGTAGCTCTTTTCTGGAGATGGCCATGCTGTATGCAGAACAGGGACAAAGCACAGAGTCTGGGTGTGAGTAAGCAGCCCAGACTTCAGTTCTCTGGGCCTTGAGATTCATAGCACATACCTAATCTCACAAAATCACACTGTGTGACTCAGAACTTTTCCTTTAAGTCAGTCTCTGACTCCTCTTGTGAGGGGTCTACAATAACCTGTCAAAGAGCTTGGGAAACCAGAACATTCTAGAAAATTCTACACAGTGTAGATTCTCTAAAAGGTAAATTAACATTGTCACTAAGAACATGGGGGTCTTTGGTGTGCGTTTTGAGAAGGCAGATAAAACTAGCAACGGGATCCAAAGCCGATCAAGAGGACGGAGATCATAGGATCAGATGGTGCCTGCAATGGTCACACCACCCTCTTCAACGTTATCGAACGCAGGTTCATGAATGTTTAAATTCCGACGCAAAAAGCTGCTTCCGTGGGCTAGAGCACTGACCCTGTTCATTGCTTCCAGGTTATTCTGTGGTTTCCCATATGTTTACTCTTTGTTTCAAATTTTCATTTACTAAGGAGAGAAAGGGAAAAGGAACCAATAGGCAGTGCATGCCCGGTACATGCTCCTATAAAAGGGGTGGGTTTAGAGGTAGGGCCAGTGGAAAAGTCAACACCTAAGGCAGACACTGGAGTGCTGGGGGGAGGGAGGCACTGCAGTTTTAAAAGCACGGTCAGAGGAGGCCTCAAGGTGAAGGTGGCTTCAGGATAAAGACCTGAAGCAGGACGAGTGAGGCAGGAGCGCCCAGGGAGCTGGAGGGACACAAGGATGCCAGGGAGGCTGGAATGGGGTGAGAGGGGGAGACACGGAGGGGGTCAGAGGGTAACCAGGTCCTGACAGGCAGGACTGTGTAGGGCACGGTGAGGACTTTCATGGCTTTTCCGCTGCATGAAATGAGAAGGGGGTTTAGAGATGAGAAATGACACGATGTGACACAGTGTCTTTTATCAAATCTAATGTGCCGGTAATTACGAGATGCAGTTATTTGAGGTGCCGCACAGAGAGGAAACCACTGGTAATTACACTAAGATGCACCTCAATTTCAGAGATGTTAAAATGGTATTAAAATCTGCATCTTAAAAATGAGCGGTGGCTTCCCTGGTGGCGCAGTGGTTGGGAGTCTGCCTGCCGATGCAGGGGACGCGGGTTCGTGCCCTGGTCCGGGAGCATCCCGCATGCCGTGGAGCGGCTGGGCCCGTGAGCCATGGCCGCTGAGCCTGCGCGTCCGGAGCCTGTGCTCTGCAGCGGGGGAGGCCACGGCAGTGAGAGGCCCGCGTACCGCAAAAAAAAAAAAAAAAAAAAAATGAGTGGTATATGATACACTCCCTCTGGAGCAGTGACTGGCCAAGATGGCAGAATAGGAAGACCCTGAGCTCACCTCCTCCCATGGCGCATCAAAATGACTATTTACAGAGCAACTATTGATGAGAAACACCTGAAAAAAACACCAGAAAAGAAATTACACCTAGAGGTATAAAGAAGAGGCCACAAGGAGATAGGTAGGAGGGACAGAGTCACGGTAAAGTCAAGTTCCATAATTCCAGGTGGGTGACCCACAAACAGGAGAATAATTCCAACTGCAGTGGTTCTCCCAAAGGAGTAAGGGGTCCGAGGCCCATCAGGCTCCCCAGCCCAGGGGTCCTGCATTGGGAAGATGAACCCCCAGAGCATTTGGCTTTGAAGGCCAGTGGGGCTTATGTTTTCGGGAGAGCCAGAGGACTATGGGAAATAGAGAGCCATCCTTAAAGGGTACGCACAAAATCTCACAAGGTCCAGGACCCAGGGCAGAAGTAGTAATTTGAAAGAAGGCTGGGTCAGACCCACCTGCTGATCTTGGAGAGCCTCTCAGGAGGCAGGAGGCAATTGGCGCTCCCCCTGGGGGCATAGATGCCGGCAGCAGCCATTTCGGGGAGCTCATTCTACCACAAGGACACTGGTGCTGGTAAGCGCCCTTTCGGAAGCCTCCCTCTGGTTCATTAGCGCAGGGATCCAGCCTACCCACCAGCCTGTCGGCACCAGTACTGGGACACCTCAAGCCAAGCAGCTCACCAGGCAGGGACACAGCCCTACCCACCAGTAGGCCAAAGGCCTTAGGACCCCTGAGAGCCTTCAGCTGGCCCAGGACCCTACCCTGCCCACCAGTGGTCCAACATCAACTCTAGGACCCCCAGGACCCTGCAGCCAGAGGTCCCGGGACCTGGCTCCGCCCACCAGTGGGCCAGCACTAGCCCCAAGACCAGACTCACCTTCCAGTGGTCTTAGTAAGATTTTTTTGGATATGTCTCCTCAGGCAAAGGAAACAAAAGCAAAAATAAACAAACGGGACTAAATCAAACTGAAAAGATTTTGCACAGTGAAGGAAACTATCAACAAAACGGAAAGGCTGCCTATTGAACGGCAGAAGATATTTACAAATGATACATCCTATAAGGGGTTCATATCCAAAATATACAAAGAACTCATACAACTCAACATCAAAAACACAAACAACCCCATTAAAAATTGGGCAGAGGATCTGAATAGACGTTTTCCCAAAGAAGACATACAGATGGCCAACAGGCACATGAAAAGATGTTCAACATCACCAGTCGTCAGGGACATGCAAATCAGAACCACAATAAGGTATCATCTTATGTCTGTCAGAATGCTATTACCAAAAAGACAACAAATAAGTTTTGACGAGGATGTGAAGAAAAGGGAACCCTTATATACTGTTCGTGGGAATGTAAATTGGTGCAGCCAATATGGAAGACAGTATGGAAATTCCTCAAAATATTAAAAACAGAACTACCATATAAGGCAGCAATCCCACTCCTGGGTGTTTATTCGAATTAAATTAAAACACTAATTAGAAAAGATATCCACACCTCTATGTTCATTGCAGCATTATTTATAATAGTCAAGATATGGGAGCAAACTCGTGCCCGTTGATAGATGAATGGATAAAGAAGATGTGGTATATACAATGGAATACTACCCAGCCATAAAAAAGAATGAAATCTTGCCATTTGTGACAATATGGACAGACCTAGAGGCTATTATGCTAAGTGAAGTAAGTCAGACAGAGAAACACAAATACTGTATGATTTCACTTTTATGTGGATTTTTAAAAACAAAACAAATGAACAAACATAACAAAAGAGAGAGTCACAGACACAGAGAACAAACAGGTGCTTGCCAGAGGGGAGGGGGTGGGGGGGAGGAGAGAAATAGGTGAGGGAGGTTAAGAGACACAAAGTTCAGTTACAAAGTAAATGAGTCAGGGGTATGAAATGTGGGTAATACAGTCAATAATTATTTAATATCTTTGTATGGTGACATGTCATAACTAGACATATCATGGTGATAATTTTGAAATATACAGACATTGAATCACTGTTTTGTGTAACAGGAACGAACGTAGTGTTGAGGTCATTTATACTTCAAAAACGAACAAGAAACAAACAAACCCATAGAAAAAGAGATCAGATTTGTGGTTACTGGAGGAGGAGGAGGAGGAATTGGATAAAAATAGTCAAAAGGTATAAACTTCCACTTGTAAGATAAATAAGTACCAGGGATGTAATGTACAACATGGCAAGTATAATGAACACTGCTCTATGTTCTGTATGAAAATTGCTAAGACAGTAAATCCTCACACCACAAGGAAAAAATATTTTTTTCTATTTCTTTGATTTTGTATCTATAGGAGATGATGGGTGTCCACTAAACCTACTGTGGTCATCATTTCATGATGTATGGAAGTCAAATCATTATGCTGTATACCTTAAACTTACACGGTGCTGTAATGCCAATTACATCTTGATAAAAATGGAAGAGAAAAAAATTCTTTTAATAAAATGGAAGACAAAAAAATTTCTTTTAATAAAATGCAAGAGAAAAAAAAGTTTTAAGTGAAAGTATCACTCTGGTTGGAGGTTGAGAATAGACCACAAGGGGCCGTGGGTTCAGGGAGACCAGAGGGCTTGCTCTCAGCAGACTGGGGAGAAGCCCACAAACCTGCATTAGAACAGATCACATTTTGAGAACCACCATTCTACAACCTGTTCCAATTGTGTGACTGACAAACTCCACAACACTTAACAACTTCTCTGAGTAACAGGATATGAAATCACCAAGGCCTTTTGGATAGAAAATAAGTGGAAAATGCATTTCATAGTCTGGGTGTGTGTTAGATTTTCCATGAACAGTTTTGTTGGCCTTTTCATCTCATGACTAAATATTCATCTTGACCACAGAAAGTTCATCTCATTTTTATCATCAACAAGGAAATATGGCAAGTGGGAGAGAATATGGATCTCTAAATATCTTGTGGTAATTTAAGGCAATTAAACAATCAATCAGTAAATTAATTTTGACATCCAAACTTTGAGAAAACAGACTTGGGTCATACTTATTTAATCAGTTGATGAGGTCATTAACTTCTGCTTGCTTCTTGCATGCAGAACTCCTCTTGAAATACTTCTGCACAAGCAAAGGAATATTCACACGCATGTATATGCTCACAAAGTAAATAAAAAATAAAAACCAGAAGCTATGCATTGTCTGACATCTGCGTAAAGTAACTTAAGACTTATAACTAGAGGTTTTTAGATGAATCATGGCTGTTTGCCTAATAATTTATCAGAAATGAAGTTCTAGATTTTTTCAATGTCAGTCATTAAGCAACTGAACAGATACTGCGTGAAGGGTCTTAACCTGCATTATCTCGCAGCAACCCTGTTGGGTATTTTGATCCCTATTTTTCACATGAAAGCTGAGGTTCAGAGAAATTTAGCGAGCTGTGCAAAAGCAGAGTTGTGGGAAATCTGCCAGGTGACCGGCAAGAGTCACCCAGCCCATTAACGGGGTTGCTCTGGTTCAAACCCAGGCATTCAGCTTCCAACATTAGAAGCCTGTCTTCAGACCACAACTGTCTCTAAAAGGCCTGATCCCCATTTGGGAGCCGACATCAGAGGCACATCAGACTTATCTGGTGATCTTTCCAAACTGCTGAGGCCCAGGTTTCTCCCCTCTTTCCCCGGAGATGGTAAATTATATGGTCTGGGGCCCAGGATTGGTAAGAATCAGAGGAATTCAGCTTCATTTACCCTCGGTGACCCTGTGATAATTTCCAAAGCTGCATTATTGTTGCTGGAAATGCAGCCAAGTTTTCCTGAGCATTTGCTATATCCCAGCTACTGGGCTTTGATTAAGGAAGTGAAATATGAAAAGCAGGGTTGCTGTCCTCCAGGAGCCTACAGCCATATCGAGGAGACTGCAAGGTACCAGTGACAGGACAACACAATGCAGCTGATGGTGGATTGAAATTAATTAGAAGGAGGTCTAATAAATTGGACAGGCAGGAAACTAGGCCCTATGCTCGTCCCTGGCTGGAAATGGCCCCGTGATGCTTCCCTTTATTTATTGGTATTTTGGACAGCTCCCGTTAGTTGCTTTAGAAAACCTCTATTGGTTGCATCAGTTGAGCGCTCTTTTGTACCTAACTGAACACTCAATGTAAAAAGACAGAGTGTTTCTCATAACAAGCACCTTGGGGTAGGCAGTCCAGGGCTGGGACAGTCCGCCTTTCTGCCCCACCCTCCTGAATCCTGTCTCTAAGTCAAAGGAAGGCCAGCATACCTCCAGTCCTCCTGTACCTGCTCTGGGCACGAAGAACAGGGAACACTGAAGAGGAGGATGTCTCCTAGCAACACTTGGCCTCTGTATTAGGGAACAGAAGCCTTGTGCAGGTACCGTACTTTCTCTCATAGGCTAGAACTGCACGCGGCCACTTCTAGATGCTGGGATATTGAGCATGTTACTTTTATAGCCTCTAGCATGCAGGAGAAAGCAAGAGAGAAAGGAAATGTGGGCATTTTCATTTAGAAATTTGAGGGCTTCCCTGGTGGCGCCGATGCAGGGGACATGGGTTCGTGTCCCGGTCCGGGAGGATCCCACATGCCGCGGAGCGGCTGCGCCCGTGAGCCATGGCTGCTGAGCCTGCGCGTCCGGAGCCTGTGCTCCGCAATGGGAGAGGCCACAACAGTGAGAGGCCCGCGTACCGCAAAAAAAAAAAAAAAAACTTAATTCTTTAAAAATAAAACTGAGGTATATTAGTTTACATAGCTATTGTAACACATGGCTACAAACGCTGTGGCCTCAAATGACACAAATTTAGTATCTTACATTTCTGGAGGTCAGAAGTCTGAAATGAAAGGAACAGGGCAGTGTTCCTTCTGGAGACTCTGGGGGGAGTCTGTTCCTTGCCTCTTCCAGCTTCTCAAGGCCTCTCGCATTCCTTGGCCGATGCGCACATCACTCTAGCCTCTGCTTAGGTCCTCACATCTCCTCTGACTCTGAGCCTCCTCCTTCCCTTTTAAAAGGACCCTTGTGATCACACTGGGCCACTCAGATAATCCAGAATAATCTTTACATCCCCAGATCCTTAATTTGATTGCACGCCATCAGGCCCCTTTGCCCTGTTAGGTAACATATTCACAGGTTCTGGGGATGAGGATGTGGGGACATTATTCTGTCTACCACATATATACATGGTTTTAATAATGAAATAGACTTTCATTGAGAAACAGGAGTCCCGTGTGTGCAGCTCCTCCCCCCAAGCAGTCCACTCCCTTGGAGAACCGCTCTCTGTCGTTTATTTCTATTATTCTAAAGAAGGCTTTGCTGCCCTTGTTGTATTAACCGAAGGCATCATCTACTGACCTCCTATCCTGGGAGAGGAGGGCTCTTGCCGTCTTCTCCCCCTCTCCCCAGTGTGAAAGGTTGGCAACCAGAATCTTGGTAAAGCATCTAGCATAGGCACTAGGGGATGCTCAGAGATGGAAATCCCTCGTTATTCTTCAGAAGTTTAAAAAAAAAGGCAGACTCCAGACCCAGTTTTACAAAATGCTGCACCTGCTTTTCTTGCTCCAGGAGATCTTGGAAGAGTTTCCACTGCTGACTCCGGAAGCGATCCAACTTCTCCAGCTGCTGCGCCGCGTTCTCCTGGGCCTCCTGCCTCAGGTATTCACACTCTGCCTGGGAGAGGTCAGTCACACAGGGGAGCGTCTGGAGGAACAGGACGTCCACAAACTTCTGGAACGTTTCCATGGTGCTGCGATACAGCTCCTGAAGCCGAGAGCCACACGACGGAGCTACGTGTCAGGCTCTCACCCAGGGCAGGGCCGAGTGTTTCACGCGGGACACAGAGGAAATCCAGCGAAGGGAGCTCTCAAATCACACACAGGCGCGTGCATGCACACACATGCACACAAACACACTCAGTCTTGGGAAACGCCCACTGCCTTCCAGCCCTCTCACCCTCACCCTGTCAAGTGCCAGACCTGCGCTTTTGACCCAATGAGCCCTTAACCACTGGCGTTTCCTCTAAACCTCCATCCAGATTATTTTCACGACCCCTCACTGGTCTCCCTGCCTCCCTCCACCCTCCACACTTAGGCGAGTTATTTGCACAAGCATAGATCCTTCAATTCCAGCTCAAATTACCTGGAAGACCTCTCTTCCCATCGCAATCAGACCTGCCTAGCAGGGCTTCAGGGGCTGCCTCATTTCTCACCATTCTGTTACCTTCATCCCACCTCCCCCACTCCATTCTCTTTCTAAAACTCTTTTTAATTGTGAAAAACAAAAAACTGTAGATAATAATACATTAAACATCTCTGAATCCACCACTCAGTTTTCCTTTTCGTTTCAGACTAAAAACACTAAACCTTACAGGTTAAGTTGGAATCCTTTAAGTTCGCTCTGCAATTCTTTTCCCCTCCCTCCCAGTGTCCTCAGAGATAGCCATCCCCATGAATTCAGCATCTCTGTCTCCAATTTAGATTTCTATACTTTCACTATATATGATGCCCATAAATGTGGCTTTTGGTGTGTGTGTTACTTCACATAAATGGCATTTCGTTGCATGTTTCATTATATGGATGCTTTTTAAAGCCTCTCCCCTTCTCCCCATCTCCAGGCACTTTCACATCTGAAATGGACTCCTCTTCACCCTGCAAAACCCCTGCAAAATAATCCCTTCGCTGTGAAGCCTTGCCTGGGCCACTCAGACTAACATGGACATTTCTCACCCTGGGCTCCTGCAGCTCTTTGGTTAGCCCCACCAGGGCATCAAAACTATAGTTTATCTGTCATCCCTCCTGGACCACAACTGCCTAAGAGCAGAGGCTGCAACATACTCAGATCTGCACCCACGTCTCACACCCTCCTAGACTAAGCACCTGACTGCAGTTTCTGAATGCATCACACACCAACATGATACAGAATGCCCATTTCCCCTTCTCCATCTAGGAACTCCCCTCACATGTTCCAAACTCAATTTGAGGTCTCCTCTTCTGGGAAGGCCTCCCAACCACAGGGTTGTTTTTGTTTTGTTTTGTTTTTTTAACATCTTTATTGGAGTATAATTGCTTTACAATGGTGTGTTAGTTTCTGCTTTATAACAAAGTGAATCAGTTATACATATACCTATAACCCCATATCTCCTCCCTCTTGCGTCTCCCTCCCACTCACCCCCCCATCCCACCCCTCTAGGTGGTCACAAAGCACGGAGCTGATCTCCCTGTGCTATGCGGCTGCTTCCCACTAGCTATCTCTTTTACATTAGGTAGTATATATAAGTCCATGCCACTCTCTCACTTCATCCCAGCTTACCCTTCCCCCTCCCTGTGTCCTCAAGTCCATTCTCTACATCTGCATCTTTATTCCTGTCCTGCCCCTACGTTCTTCAGAAACTTTTTTTTTTTTTTTAGATTCCATATATATGCCGACCACAGGGTTTTTTACGAATAAAGTCTTATTACTTTAGCATCTATAGGGCCTAGAAAAGCACCCGGCAAATATCAGGTAATAATAATTGTTAATAATTATGAATTCTTACCATGTGCCAGAGAGTGTCATAAACACTTTTCTTGTATAATCCCATTCATCCTTCTAACAGTCCAATGAAGATGTTATTATAATTACCATTAATTTACAGATGAGGAAACTAAGACCCAGAGAAGATAAGTAACTGGACATTTGTAGAGGCTGGGTCCTGGCTGTTGGACTATTGGACTCATGCTCTTAACCTGTATGCTACAAGGATAATTGGTTATTTTTGGAAAAAAAATTCTCAGCACCTCCTCTGGTGTACTGAAGTCATACTTGGTGTGCTCAATGAATATAAGTTAAATTTAACTCAAATCAGTGTTAACGAAACCCAGTGAATGCCGTGTTTTAAAAAGTTCATGGCCAAGCTGAACTTTGTTTGTAATAAAGTGACCATGACAGGGGCACAAGGGACCCACACCTTTTTAAAAGATTTAGAGATCCTACTTCTGAGAGTGGCCAACCAGGTAATTTGAACCAATTTCTCCCTGCAGAAGATGAATTTTTTTAAAAAGCTGGACAAAATGTTTATTAAATCATCATAAAAGTCCGAAAGAGCTAACAAGGTAGTGAAGAGTGCGGTGCCCAAGGTCGGGAGAAGATGCAGTCAGAGAAGTGCGCCCAGCCCCCGGGCTGTGTTTACATAAGGGGTGTAGGTCAATCCAGGGGAGATGGCTGCACAGCTGATGGACCTCGGACAGCCTCAAGCAGTCAAAGGGACAGAAGGTGGAGTTCACAGCTCATATGGGTTGGGGCCTCGTAAACCAATCCACACCTAGGGCTGGAACCCAAAAAGCAGCACCAGAGATACATGATTGAAATGGAAGGAAACCAGATCTGACTGGTTTAAACAGATGGCAACCTGGAGTCTGGTCATGTGGGTGACCCAGCATATTTCAAGTCCAGACCTCGAATTAACATGACTCTGGATCATCAGAGGCCCAGTCATTGGGCAGAAGCAAAGGAAAATCCTCTCTGCGGGAGGAGAGCATCACTGCATGCTTGAAAATATTTTTACCAATATATGTACAAATCTGAGACAAGGCATATGAGGAAAAAATAAACAGGTACACAAGGAGATAAGAATATGACCAAAGACCTACACAAACAACAGACATGAAAAACAAACCCACGGGTAGTCCAGAGAGTGTAATTAGAAGACAAGGACTTTAAAGGATTGATGCTTACCGTGCTCATGATGTTAAAAGCCACTCTTAAACCTTAAAGCAAAGAGCTAGAAATTATAAAAAGTAACATTACTTAGTTTAAAAAAAAGTCAGAACTTCTAGAATTGACAAACACTGCTCAATAATATGAACCCAACGTATAGGTTTCATTGCAGTTTAGATGCAGCTGGAGAGAGAATTAGTACTGGAAGAAAGATCAGGAGAAAATCCAGAACAAAGTAAAGAGAGACTAAGGGATGGAAAATACGGAGGAGAAGATAAAGGCTAAAAGATACAGTGAGAAAGTCCAAAATGTTTAATTGGAGTCCCCGAAGGAAAGAAGGGAGAGTCCAGGCAGTAGTCATATTTGAAGTGATAATGGCTGAGAAATCTTTCAAAACTGATGAAAGAAATTTACAGATGAGGAAACTGAGGCTTTATCTGTACATGTAAAAGAGAGGTTAATTGGATGCACCCATGATCTAACCATGACGCTCTTAGGTAATTCTTTTTAACAAAGAATGGATGAGAGAATAAGCAGCACCTAATAAACACAGGGTCACTTTTTGTGACATTAATGGTAGATAAAGGGCTTCCCTGGTGGTGCAGTGGTTAAGAATCTGCCTGCCAATGCAGGGGACACGAGTTCAATCCCTGGCCCTGGAGGATCCCGCATACTGCAGAGTAACTAAGCCCACGTGCTATAAATACCGAGCCTGTGCTCTAGAGCCCGCGTGCCACAACTACTGAAGCCTGCGCACCTAGAGCCCGTGCTCCGCAGCAAGAGAAGCCACCACAATGAGAAGCCCGCGCACCGCAACGAAGAGTAGTCCCCGCTCACCACAACTAGAGAAAGCCCGCGCACAGCAATGAAGACCCAACACAGCCAAAAATAAAAACAAATAAATTTAAAAAAAAGGAGACGAAATAGTTTTTATGAAAAAAAGCTCTTCTAGAGAGAAAGGGGGTCAGCTCATAGCACCGAAAGGTTTAATTCACCAGAAAGATGTAAAGGTTCTAAATTTGTATGCACTTAATGGCATTACCCAAATTGATGCAATTTGTCACATTAACAAAATAAAGCTGAAAAGCATCATGGTGATTATGTGAATAAATGAAGAAAAAAGTACTCCACAAAATTTAATTTCCATGCAGAAGAAACACTCTTAGCAAAATAGGAAATGGAAGGAAACTTCCTCAATCTGAAAAAAGAAAAAAACGATAGCAAACATTATACCTGAGGGTAGAAACTACAAAGGTCCTGATTTTATGTAAATGGAATCATATAGCATGTTAGGTTTGTGTATCTCAACTTTATATGTCCTTGTGAGATTCCTCTGTGTTGTCGTGTGTAGCAGTAGTTCATTCTTCCTCACTGGTCTGTAGTATTTCACTGTATAAGTACACCACCATTTATCCATTCTACTGTTGAGGGACATTTGTGTGGCCTCTTATTTTATTTTTTTTTTTTTTTTTTTTTTTTTTTTTTTTTTTTTTTTTTTTTTTTTTTTTTTACGGCACGTGGGCCTCTCACTGCTGTGGCCTCTTCCCGTTTCGGAGCACAGGCTCCGGACGCACAGGCCCAGCGGCCATGGCTCACGGGCCCAGCCACTCCGCAGCATGTGGGATCTTCCCAGACCGGGGCACGAACCCGCGTCCCCCGCATCGGCAGGCGGACTCCCAACCACTGCGCCACCAGGGAAGCCCGGCCTCTTATTTTAGACTATCACACATTCTGCTGATATGAACTTTCTTGTGGATGCTGTTTGATACACATGTGCGCTTGTTTCTCTTGGGCATATGCCAAGGAGCGGAATTGTCGGGCTGTGTGTATGTGTAGCTTCAGTCCATATCCTCCATAACTAGTAGCCACCAATTTGATTAACATTTTGAATTTATAGATCAACTTGGTGAGGATGAACATCTTTACAATATCAAATCTTCCAATCCAGAAACATGGTATATCTTTACATTTATTTAGGTCTTATTAATTTTTCTTAATATTGTTTTGTGAGCAGGGAGTGGATTGGGATTGGGAGGAGGTGTGAGGGGGCTTCAGAGGTCCTGGTCATGATCTCTTTCTTGATCTGGATGGGGGTTACATAGATGGGTGTTTTTAATAGTCATTTGTTAATCCATAAGGTTATGTGTTACATAGATGGGTGTTTTTAATAGTCATTTGTTAATCCATAAGGTTATGTGTTATCCATTTATTTGTGTCTATTACATTTCACAATAAAAATGGTTTAATAATATGGGAGTGATTTACATTTTCTTCCAGCCTCTGGAAATCCCAATTTTCTGCTAGGAGACAGATTTTAAAAATTGATTCTCCTATGTTGGAATCTATCCTTCCATAGCAGCAGTTGGGGATACTAAGACACACCTTTTTCTTTTTTGTTTATGATTGTCAAACTGCAAAAATACACTGTTTGCAAATTCAAGAAAGGTGAACTTTGTAAAAGCTACATGGTCCATTAGTCGAGGCTCTTTCTAATAAAAAATGTGCTGGATTCTGCCTGCTCCCTGGACAGAGACACATCTGCGTCATCGCACGTGCTCTGATAGGCCATAAAACACATGGCTTCCCACTTAACGCTGACACGTTTCGTTTGGGAGATGATGATTTATTCTGTGCCTGAAATAGAACAGGAATTAATCCGTGTTCTTCTCTCTTAGCGTGTGTGAGGGGTCGGACAGCAGGGGACGCTGGTCAGGGGAGAGGCTGGCCCTGGGCCTCAGCCCTGCACTTTTCCTCAAATAGAAGCACAAAGAACCCAAGCTAGGGCAGCATTTCACCCTGACTCGTCCTTCACTCGGGTTTCCGCCTCTGCAGCCTGACCCAGAGGATCCAGTGTCCTCTCCAGTCTTCTTGCAGAGAAAGGACTGGGGCAGGGGAAGGGCACATATTCTGAAACCTTTGAAAAGGAGTCTCAGTTTTCGTACCTGCAAAAGGAATAAGATGCGAGCTACATCTGTAAAGACAGCACCTGCCTTGAGGGCTGATTGTCAGGGATTAGATACAGCACACAGCACAGAGCAAACGCTTCATAAACGCCAGCTATTCTCATTCCAGAGGGGTTGGGAAAGTTAGCGTGTGGCTCTCAATAAATGTTACCTGTTGCTATTTTTTTTCCCGGAACAGAGCATTTTGGAGAAAAGGCAGTGTGTGTTTCCATTTGCTTGCAGGGTGGGGAGGAGAGAGGGAAGGGAAGGGGGCGTTCCCAGCAGAGGCGGGCATGTGCCCTTGGGAGAAAGCCAGGTGGGCCAATGGGCGGAAGCACAGGATGTGTGGAAGCAGAGGAGCAGCAGGGGGTCAGCCTTCCGGGGGGCAGGGAGTTCAATGCCATGCAGAGGAGTCAAGACCTGGCAGCCTGCACCCGTGAAGGAGCTCACACAAGGCGCGGATGTGGCCAGGTCTGAAGATGAGGGTGAGTGCTGACTGAGGGAATAAAACATGTACTTCCAGGATCCCACGGACATGGCCCGGCTCCCTGTGAGTTTCCGGTTCATCACAGGAACCAGAAATATTCCTCTGCAGGGACCACACCCTGACAGTTTTGAAGATGCACAGTTAACTACTTCAGAGTGAGGTGTGCACAGGATCCTGGGACAGAGCAGTGCTAAGAGCACAGGTGAAACTGGGTCTCTTAAAAACGGGAAGGGGAAGCTGGGATGAAGTGAGAGGGTGGCATGGACTTATATATAAGTCCATAGACAGCTAGTGGGAAGCAGCCGCATAGCACAGGGAGATCAGCTCGGTGCTTTGTGACCACCTAGAGGGGTGGGATAGGGAGGGAGCGAGGGAGACGCAAGAGAGAGGAGATATGGGGATATATGTATATGTATAGCTGATTCACTTTGTTATAGAGCAGAAACTAACACACCATTGTAAAGCAATTATACTCCAATAAAGATGTTAAAAACCCCACAAAACTGGAAGTAGGTTGGATCAAGGGTCAGGAGTCTGGGAACCCACCTGCACTGGGTCACTTGCCAGCAGTGTGACAAGGGGCGACTCTCTTCCTCTCTGGGGCTTCACCCAACAGAGGAGGAAAATGATACCTGCTTCCTGAGGACATGCGACACAGGAGACGTGTGCGTGGATGGGCACAGTGGCTCCAGATCTTCCTCTCCCCCAGAGCCATGCCCTTTGCCACATAACCTTGCATGCCTTCCCACAGGGAGTGGGAAGCGCCTCCCCAACCCTTTAATTTCGGGTCAGTCATGTGACTTGCGTTGGTCAACAGAATGAGGTGGAGGTGAAATGGGCTAGTTTGGAGGCTAGACCCCTGTCATCGCTATGAGGAGAACATTCCCAGGCCAGCCCACTGGTCCTAGGAAGAGTAGAGACAGTTGTGTGCGTGGCCAAGTTGTGTTAGTCACGCTTAGATCAGCCAACCACCAGCTGATGCACAGACCCTGGGGATAAATCACTGTCATTTTCAGCAACAGGGTTTTGAGGTATCTTGTTGCACAGCATTACTGTGGTCATAATTACGTGATACCACATCGGACAGAAGGGGCCCTAAAGGTGAAAGCTCTGGTGTAAAGGTGTCATATCCTCACAGCCTTCACAGGTTCATCCTGCAAATGTCTCTTGAGCACCTACTGCAGGAAGGCTCTGTGCCAGGGCCACTGGGTGAACAAAGCTGACGTGGACCCTGACTTTAGAGAACGCACCCCCAGTGAGGGGGCAGACATCGCACAGGAACTCACAATATCCTATGGCAAGTGTGATGGCAGGGAGGCTGGGAGCCCTAGGGACAGACCAGGGAATCTAACCGATCTGACGGGGAGTCGGAGAAGGGCTCCCTGAAGAAGTGACATGTAAGCTGAGACAATAGGAGAACAAGCCAAACTGAGGGGATGGAGGGAACGGTATTTCAGGCCGCAGAAGAGCACGTGCAAAGGCACTGGGGCAGGAGGGACTGGGCCACCTTTGGGGAGCTGAGGGATGTCTGAGGTTGGCTGGAAGGCAGGGAGCAAGGGACATGCCTCCAAACAAGTGGTGAGTGGGCTGGGTCACGTGAGCCTTGTCGGCTACGTCAGGGGGCCTTATGGGCCAGGTTGGCTGGGTCTCAGGGACCAGACTAGGTTGGCCTTTGGGCCAAGTCAGATGGGTCTCATGGGTCAGGCCACGTGAGCACTTCATTGGCCAGGCTGGGTGGTCACCATGGCCAGGTTAAGGATGTTGGACTTTATCCTGAGAGCTATGGGTGGCATTCTGGGGTATTAAGTGGGTTCTTTCATATGGTCAATCTACAAAAGAAGGCAGCTAAGAGTTCCTACATCAGAGAGGTTAAATGATATGGACCAGGAGCTGAATCAGGCCCACAACCTGGCCTGTCTGATTCCTGAGTGACTCTTCTCTCCTTTGCAGTTTTGCAACTCTTTGCAGGGAGGTGAGCTGACTGTGAAAATTACTAAAAGGAGGGAGAGGTATAATCAGGTAGCATGTGGTACCCTGCGGGCACTGGCAAGTTTTACTTCTGTACATAAAGAAAACATAAATTAATTACTCTACTAGTCTTGCTAAAATAAAACAAAAAGCCACGTTCCCGTAGTTTGCTACAGTAAAGTAGGCGTAAGCATGCCAGTCTATCTTTCTAAGACTTGTCATACTTAGTGATGATTTATCACACTTTCACCTTGATAAAGGACCATGGAATTGACTCACCCTCTGTAGCACCTACGGAAATCCTCTTTCCAGTGACAGGAGCTGTATGGTGCCTACACTTGTCAATTTCCTTCTCAAGATCTACTTCCAATAGAACACTGCCCCCAAATCATTGTTTTGGTATTTCTCCCAAACCTAGTTTCTTCTACTCTTTGGAAACTTACTGTTTCCCACCTGTGATAGGCAAAATAATGGCTCCCCAAGATGTCCATGTTCTAATCCCTGAAACCTCTGAATGTGCCACACAGTCAGAGATCTTGTGGATGTGATGAAAGGACTAAGTGAAAAGCAAGGATCCTGAGATGAGATTATCCAGGGTTATCTAGGTGGGTCCCACATAATTATAAGGGTCCTCGTAAATGAAAGAGAGAGGCAGGCGGTCAGAGTGAAAGGAGATGTAGGATGGAAGCAGAGGCAGGAAGAGTATGGCTGTGGCCTGGAGATGGAGGAAGAGGCCACAAGCCAAGCAATGCAGGCACCTCTAGAAGCTGGAGAAGGCAAGGGCATGAATTCTTCCCTGGAGCCTCCAGAAGGAACCAGCCCTGCCGATACCTTCATGTCAGCCCACTAAAACCCATTTTGGACTTCTGACCTCCAGAAACGTAAGGTAATAACTTTCGTTGTTTTTAAGTTGTTTTTAAGTTTAAGTTGTGGTAGTTTGTTCTATCAGCAATAACACACCATCTTCAGGATGCCAATGTTTCAGCTGATTGATATATTCACTGATGCATTGATTCACCCATTCATTTACTCATCACTGTTGCCTGATTGCCTGTAATGTGTCATCCCCAGCTGGATTCTGCAGAACACACCGCAGCCCTCCCAGCAAGGACTCCACGCCCCCGCCTTCCTCTTGTCCACTAAATCACTTCTCCCCACCTGAAGGTTACAGCCCTGGGCCTGTAACCCAGGCCCCCAGCTGTGTGACCTTGAACAAAATACTTTAACCTTTCAGTGCTGTGCAGTGAAGAACTGACCTTGCTGAAAGAGAGGCCTGGCCTTGGTCCACGGTTCTTGGGAAGTGACTTCTAAGTTCTTGGAATGTCCTGCCTGATAAGAGGGTCTCTATTTACCTGGAACCTTGGGCAGCTTCAGACAATCTATGACAGTGATGCGATTTAGGGTGGGGCCCTTGGGCCACGTGGCATCAGCTCCACCTCTAGAGGGGCTGGGGCTTAAGGTCAGCCACGTTGGTGGTCAACCACATCTATGTGACTGAGCCCCAATAAGAACTGTGGACACTAAGGCTTGGGTGAGCTTCCCTGGATGGCAATGCTCAGTGTGTCATGCCACACATTGTTCCCAGGAGAAGTTAGCACTGCCCATGACTCCACCAGGATAACTGGGAGCTTTGTGTTTAGAACTTTAGACTCTGCCCATGTGCCTCTTCTCTTGGCTGACTTAAATCTGTATCCTTTTGCTGTAATAAACCATAACCGTGAGCAGAACAGTTTTCAGTATGAGTCCTTCTAGAGAACTGAAGAAACTGAGGGTGGTCTTGGGGACCTCTGGACTTGCATTTGGTATCAGAAGCAAGGGTGGTCTACTCCCAAACACTTCATGAGTGCTTATCATTATTATTCCTGTCTTCTTTGAGGACAGAGCTTCACTTTTTCTCTTATTTTCCTCAGCCCTAACTTCCCATGAGACTCTGAAGCTGAGACGGCTGACCTTGGCAGGGCTGTTATCACCCTACTCCCCCAGGAGCCCTTCAGGAGAAACAGTAGGGGGAGGACAGTCAGAAATGAACAAATAAACAAGCAGGTCTCCGGGGCGCCCTGTGATGCAACAGTGGCAAACTCAGCTCTGTGCCTGTCATTATCAGGAAGACTCTGGGCTCATTTCAGGAATCTCTCTACAAAGCACCGAGACGTGTCATTTAGTGGCATCCATCTCAGTCAAAATGAGAATTCGCTGCTTGTTTAGAGGCCAAGAGACAGTGGGAATTTAGAAAAATGCACTTTTCTCTGCAGCCTGAGAACCGTTAGGTGGTGATCAAATTTATCTCACAGCCGCCGTGCCTATAATATCATGATCAGTGCTCAAAGAAAGGGGGGAATTATGCCTCTGTGTGACCAGGTCTGGGAAGGAGCCAGCCAGACTGCAAGGCAGGTTACCTCATGAGTGTATTCTGTGCAGACACACCTGCTTAGACAGTGAGTGATACTAACCAGGACCATGATAACAGATTTAAGTGTTCACTGTGGGCCTCACACTCTTCTATATGCTTTGCATGTGTGAACTTATTCAAACCTCTGAATAGCCATATGAAGACCCAGATAGTGACCATCCCCATTTTAAGAGGAGATCCAGATACTGACCATCAAAACAGACCCCAACCCCAGGCCTCCTCACCATCCTCACCCGCACCATCCCGGCCCAGGCCCCCAGCATCTCTTGCCTGGACCACTGCAATGCCTCCCCAGGCCTCCCTGCTTCCACTTTTGCCCCCTACAGTCCATCCGCCATACAGAATCCAGAGGGATCCTTGGGAACATAAGGCAAGTCATTTCCCTACTCAAAACATGCCGGCAATTTCCCATCTCCCTCAGAAGTCAATGCAAACGTCTTCGGATGGACTGCAAGGCCCTACAAGACTCTGACCTTAGCCTGTACCTGTCTCCCCTTCCCCCAGAGCTGCCACACTGGCCTCCTTGCTGCTGTGGCTGCTGGAACCCCACATGTGCTGCTGTCTCTCCAGCTCCACAAAAATAAGCACTTTATCTGTTTGGTTCACTGCTGAGGCCCCGGTGCTGAGACTGTGGGTTGCACTAAAGCAGTGCTCGATAATATTCATTGAATGAACGAACCAACAGGCTCGCAAGCTTACAGCTGGTCGGCGAGGAAGCCACACTCTCCGCCAGGCCCCGGGTCCAGAGTCATGCTCACCACCCCTGGGCTCAAGGCTTCCTGATCAACACGCTCAGCAATGGGGCAGAAGGGAAGGTGTTAACCGAGCACCTGCCACGTGAGGCCCTCAGCCCTGCCCTCCTGCGCCACCATAATGGTCAACAGGCTCTCTGTCTCCATCTCGCAGATAAGGAAATGGGCTTGGAGCAGTTAAGGCTCTTGCCCAAGGTCGCCCACCCAGGAATGTTGGGCGCCCACCCGGGAATGTCCTCGCCAAGCATTCCAATCTTCCAATTGGCTTCTTTCCACCACACCAGAGGATTTCAACCTCCACCTTTTGGAAATATCAGATAAAGCAGTTTCCAATACCCAAGGCAACGATTTCCACAATTAAGGGATGTAAGATAAACCAAAGTTATCTGGTACCGGAGGGGCCTGTTGTGCAATGACGACGTGAATCATAGGAAACAGCTCTGCACTGCCTCTGGGAGAGAAGCTGGCACAGGCCTCGGGCCATTTCCTTCAGAAGGACCTGCACAGATGCACAGAACTGCTGGCCCCTCTTCACCTTGCTACTGACCCCTCCTCATGCAGGGCATTTCCAAGTGCCTGCTTCCAAGACAGAGACTCCAGCAGCTATCAGCCCTCACTCACACCTGCTGGGCTCTCCTGATGCTAGAAACAAGGGTGTCTTTACTTCCTCGGCCCAAACTTCAGTGGGCTGGCAACGGTAAGCCAAGTGTACAATATCCTAAGGACGTTGCTGCGGCATGAGGCTGTGGTCACATCAGCATCATCAAATCTTTACTGAAAATGATGTATTCACTGCCACCCACTGAGACTGGCCCGGCACTTCCACATGTATTTCCTCCCTGTAGCAGTGCTCAGTGTTTTATCCTTGCTTTGTGGAGGACGAAAGTGGCATTTAGTCGACCAAGACTTTAGATTCTAACTGCAGCTCAAAAGAGGAAGTGTCAGCCTGCTGGACACACTGTCCCCTGCTGGACAAGAGCTCAGGTGGGCGCGTCATGAATGGCACCTGCCCGTGAGTCTTAAGTCCATTGGACTCTCACCCCATCCCCCCAAGGCAGCGGTCCTCAGACGCTGCTATGCATCAGAGGAAATTGAGGTACAAGTTAGATAACCTGCTGCCGACCACACAGCTGGTCAATGGCTGGGCTGGGACTGGACCCCAGGCCATCTGAGTCCAGAGCCTGTCCTCACTGCGGTATTCACAGCCCACGCTCAGCAGCATGGGTCACGGCGAGGACATCAGCACTGAGGTTAGAGAGACTTACTTTAGATCCCATCTCTCTGCTTGTTGGCTGTAGGACTTGAGCAGGATGGTTGGGCCAGCACAGAGAGATTATGTAACCAATTCAAGGTCACACAGCATGTTAGTACCCAGAAGGGGACTGGAATTCAGTGTGCTCACTCCCAGCCCAGGGATTTGAGTCCTGACTCCTCCCAGGCATGGTGGTGTTCCTTTCCTGCCTGGGAGCCTGGGGCTTTGACAAGTTGAATCCCACCCTGCACTTTTCTCAAGAAAATCCTTCCTGGCTCCTTATCTGTGAAGGAAGGAAAATGCAGTTTCTGCCTCACAGGATTCTCATGAGGATAAAATGATCAAATACTCAGAAAGCACTTACAACAGTGGCTGGCTCTGAACAAGACTTGCTCCGGTATCAGTTTCCTGGTTAGCCAAGACTAGAGAAGTCTATTCTCTCACAGCTATAGAGGCCAGAAATCAGAAATCAAGGTGTCAGCTACCTCTGGAGGCTCTGGGGGGATCCTTCCTGCCCCATCCGGCTTCTGGAGGCCCCAGGTGTTCCTTGGCTTGTGGCCACATCACTCCAGTCTCTGCCTGTCTTCACACGGCCACCTACCTGTGTGTCTGTCTCCACAATGACTTTCTCATAAGGACACCAGTCATTAGATTTAGGGCCCATGCTAATCCAGAATGACCTCTTCTTAACTAATCACATCTGCAAAGCCCCCCTATTTCCACATAAGTTCACATTCTGAGGTTCCTGGTGGACATGAAATTTGAGGTACACTATTATGGACTGAATTATGTCCCTCCAAAATTCATATGCTAAAGCCCTAACCCCAATGTGACTATATCTGGAGATAGGGCCTTTAAGGAGATAATGAAGCTTAAGAAAGGTCACAGGGTGAGGTCCTAACCTGATAGGACTGGTGTCCTTGTAAGAGGAAGAGACACCTAAGCTCTCTCTCTGCCATGCGAGGACACAGTGAGAAGGCAGCCATCTCCAAGCCAGGAAGAGAGGCCTCACTAGAACCCAACCTAGATGATACCCTGATCTTGGACTTCCAGCCTCCAGAGCAGTGAGAAAATAAATGTCTGTGTTTAAGGCACAGGCTGGGGTACTTTGATATGGCAGCCTCTGAAAACTCACAGACACCATTGAACCCTGCACAGTCGCCATCATGACGAGGGGCTGCACTCCCTGTCCTTCCTTATGTCCTGTCTGGGCTGCCCCCTGACTCCTGGTCCACTTGGAGCTCACCTCCTGATTCAAAGCCCATCTCATGCATCACCTCCAGTGGATGGCCGTCCTTGACCTCACCTTCACCCCTACGTCTCTCAACCCTCCTCTTTGCACCCGTCAGCAGGGATGTTGTAAGGGCAGCCAATTTGGACTGGGCATGTCCCAGGTGCAAGCTGCTGTCCAAGGGCCTCACGGACATTTGGTGTTCACACCACCACCATGAAGATGGGCATCACTGGCCCCATTTCACAGATGGGCAAACTGAGAACTAGAGAGGCCAAGTAATGTTCTGGAGGCCACACAGCGAGGAGGGAGGAGAGCCAGGACGCAGACACAAGCACTCTGGGTCCAGGTGAACCTTCTCCAGGGTGCTCCCCACCACGGTGGCACTTGTGACCTTCCTTCTTGACCGGGGCCACATTCCACCTTCCCAGCAGCTCTGTGTCCTGCCCGGGGCAAGGAACTCTGCCTGTCTTGGTCACTGCCACATCCCGGGAGGCCCTCTGGCTTTGGAGGGCTCGGGTGCTCTCTTCCTGTTATCTCAAAGCCAGCCATCATTCCAGAGCTGCACGAAGTTGCCCAGGGAGACAGAGGTGGCACCAGCACTGGAACTCAGGTCTCCGTTTCAAGCCCAACCCACCTTCCTCATCACCGCTCTACACTCATGACGCCCACAAATGCTGGCCTATTTGCATCCTGGGTGAGCTGACTTCCAAAGACCTTTGTCTCTAGGGACATTTGGAGGTGAGGGTCCCGAGCACCTCAGAAATGGAAGGGGCCTCAGATGTGACCTGGGCCAACCTCCCTCCCTGGTTTCTGCCAGAGAGGGTCTCGGGGTCCCCAGCCCGGGAGGACGTGAGGTTCTCACACATGCCCAGATCCTGAGGTTTTCCTGCCAGTCCCACTTGGAAACCACATACCTGGCAGAGCGCGGCCACGGCCTTGGTGGCTCTGACATTCTCCTCTTCCTCCAGGTCACTCCGACTCAGCCTTTGCCTCTCCAGGACCTCGTGAAAACCCTGTGAGTAAAACAGGAGCTGAATCTGGAAGGAAAATGCTGATGTTCTTCCCAGAAAAACCTCAACGGACCCCGCCTCTCAGGTTGGAAGGATGTTCACCCCGACTTATACACAAGGAAACTGAGGCACAGGGATGGATGTGACCTACATGGCTTGTGAGTTGTGGCTGAGGCCGGGACCGGTGAATCCGACCTCCAGGAAAACCACAGACTGTGATTCTGTCTGTGTACCCAGCAGGAGAAGGTGCGACCAGCACCCCTGTCACCCTTCTCTCCTGGCCACCCAGACATCATTTTCTGATTTCAGTTGCTGGGGACCACCATCCAGGCCCTGGGAGGCCCACCCAGCGGAGCCCGAGGCCAAGCAGGGCCACTGGAGGTCAGTGTGGTCAGTGGCCGGCCAGACTCCGCTCTGACCAATGGACCTCAAGGAGCCCAGCAGAGTGACAGGGAGGCGTGCGCCAGGTGCCCCAGACACGGTCAGAAGGCACCGCAAGGTGAAACCACAGAGGGTGGACTCCTCTTAGGGGGCAGCTGTAGGGGAAGAGGCCCCATGGGGGAAATGAGTAAGCTCAGTCTTGAAGAACAAGGCGGGATCCCTGGAAGGAAGGTGGGGGGCCAACACAGTCCCAGCTCAAGGAGCTACAGCAACAGAGACCAGGCAGTTAGAACCCTCTGGCCTTGGTGGGGGCAGAGTGGGAGGGGAGCTGAGAGGGAGGGGCTGCTCATGGTGCCAAAGTCTGTGCTTATCCATCAGTTCCTTGTTCATTCAATCCCTTCTTTGTTGTTCGTTCATTCAATTATTTGTTCTTTTGTATCCATCATCCATCCATCCATCCATTCGTTCACGTGTTCATTCATTCTTTCCTTCATTCGTTTGACTTTTCTTTCATTTGTCGGTTCTTCATTCATTTCTTTGTTCATTCAGTTACGTGTTCCTTTGTTCTCCCATCCATCATTCATCGATTCATTTGTTCATTCAGTTATTCCCTCATTCCTTCACGCATGCATGCGTGCATGCGCTCAACCCTTCCCTCCTTGGTCCCATGTTTCCTGAGCACCAGGTCCTGGCTGTGCTGAAGTCCTGGGTTGCAGAGCTGACGCTGTCACCGTCTCCACACTCAGGACTTGCACTGAGCAATGTATGTCAGAGAGGAGGGCCTAGAAATCTCAGAGTAACAAACTGCTGTATAATTGTATCTTTTCACTCTCACTTCAAACGGATCTTCTTAAAGACAGAAACAGCCCCCCACCCCACGGTATGACAAACCCCAGAAACCCCAGGCGTGGGCCCTGGGAGGAGGCTCTGTGGGTGGGAAAAGGCACTGGACCAGGGAACCAGGGACGTGAAGACCTCTCCTCTGTTCTGGCCGCTGGCTTCTCACTCGGGTGTAGCTGCCGCCACCATGCCGGCCCCCAAGGAGGGCATGTGTCTGGGCTCTGGCCTGAGCCTGGACCCAGCTACGGTCCTGCCATCCCCTCGGCAGAGCTGAGACAAGCAAATGCTAGCAAAGAGAGAAGGACCCAGAGAAACAGTCAGGCCATGGCTGCCCCTTACTGGTCTGGCTGAGTCTTAACAACCCGGCAACGTGGGTGCTATGATTCCCATTGCACCGATGAGGAAGCCAGAGGGTTAGCAAGGTCACTCAGACACAGTGGCAGAGTCAGCATCAAACCCAGGTCCTGCTGCCTTAGCACCCAAATGCTTACCAACCCTGGGGGACGGCCACTGACAAGCAGCCCTGCCTATCCCCACCCCCCCTCCACCCACAGGGAAACACTGAGGCAGAGTCCTGCTCTCTCTCTGCAAACTGCAAGCCCTGGTCCTTCCAGCCTGTGCTGGCGCCGGCTCACTTGCTATCCCTCAAGCAGGGTGACACCTTGCTTCCTGCCCTCCAGCCGGTCTCCTTGTCTTTTTTCCAGTCAAGACCACGAGCGTTGGCTACCTTGGCCACCTCGCTGGTCCTGCCTGCTCAGCCCCCCATGCAGGGTCCTCCCCTGACTTGCCACCTGACCCAGCGAGGGGGCCCATCCCTGTGTGACAGCCTGCCTTACATGCAGGACACGCCTGTCCCCTCTGGGGACATCGCACACCGGTCTGCATCGCAGGTTGGGCCCTTGCCCTGCGCCATCTGTGTGAAGCCCTCTCCACGGCCCCTCCCACCGTCTTTGCATCGTCCCAGTGAGGGTGGTGCTGCTCGAGCCACCGGCTTACAGACCAGGAAGCTAGGGATGCAGAGTCCAAGGGAGCTGGCTAAGGTCACTGGGCTGACAGGTGGGAGGCGAGGAGAGACCTCCCGTCTGGCAGATGCCAAGGCCTCTGGCTACCCAAGCGCAGTAGCAGGGGGCCGAGTCCCCTCCTGCCACCCTGATCAACCCGCGTGGCTCCCTGGGACGGCTGTGCCCACAGACGTGGGAGCGAGTCAGGAGCAGGTCACCTGGAGGAACTCCTCGGGGTCGGCGGTCTGCGGTGCCGTGGCCAGGAAGCTCCTCTGTTCCTTTTGCTGGGCCAGCGTGAGCCTTGCCATCCCCTCTGCCTGGTGAACCAGTGAGGCTTTGACCAGGTCTCTGCCTCGCTGGACAAACTCTGAAATTGAAATAAAACAAGGTTGCTCCCCCGGCGAAACCTCCACTGGCTGCTTCTGCCAGCACGTGGAGGGTCAGAAACTCTGGGGCAAGTCCCCTTTTTATTCTGGTTTTATCATTCAGGGCCCTCCCCCTGGGGTCCAGGACTCAGAGCAACATAAGAGGTTTCATGTAATTGCTGTGCAGGGCGGCCCGCCAACCTGACCAAAAAGTAAACAAAGGGGTATTTTCCCTGAGAAAAGAGTGTGAGGGAGGGGTAGGCGGCAGAGGGAGGGACAGGTGACACAGGGTACAGAGAGCCTGAGTCTTCAGGAAGATAGTGACACGTCAGACTGGAGTCGAGATTCAAAAACTGCCAGGGTGAGTTATTAGATCAGCAGAAGAGAAGCAGGGTGAACCCAAGGGCAAGACGCCCTGTGGCAGGGGAAGGTGAACTTGGGGAGAGAGGGGCGGGGCCTAAAACCACCCTTCAGCCCACCTGCGTCATTCGGCCCCAGCAGTGTGCCAAGTACACGGCCAGGAACTGGGGTCTACCAGTGAGCAGGACCCAGCCCAGCTCTCAAGATGTTCATGGAATGCAGGAGGAGAAGAAATTATGCTGCATGAGGGCCGGGGCGGTGGCGGGACGGGGGGGGGGGGGTGGGAGGAAGAGGGGGCACGCGCAGCGTGGGACCCCAGAGAAGGCTCCAGGGAGTAGAGCCAAGGACGAGGTTGGTCAGATTCTGTCCACTTGGGTTTTGGAGGAGATGCTGAGCAAAGAAGCTGTTGAAGTGAGGGCCTGGCGACGAGGAGTCTGCAGTCCTTGGACGCGTTGGTTTCAGCACCTCACACCATCCCCACCGCCACACACACACGTCATACCTCCTTCTGTACTTGCCCTAATGCAGGCACACTTCCTTAGGTTTGACCTGAGAGTCTGTTTAGCCTCTAGCACCAAAGAAAAGAGTGTGGCCAGGTGGCCAGGAGGGACCGGAGTCCTCCCTCTGCCTAGGGTCCTCCCTCCACCCCTGACTGTCTCCTTGTCTCCCTCATCTTGTCCAAGTTCAACAGAGCCCCACCTAGGGGGCTGCTTCACCATCCCATCCCAGCCACTCGCTTCCCACTGATAAAGCCCAGACCACTGTGTGTGGTGACCCCCAAGGCCAGATGCATTCAGATTCTACATGGTCCAAAGTTCTAGCCAACAGGAAGTTTTCCATGTGGTCACCTCCTGCAGGTGAAACACCTGGGTTTCCTCTTGAGGGTCCCACCAGCGGTGTGACCTGGACTAATTCCCAGATGCTCTTGATGTCTTGAGCCCTGATCTGCCCATCTCCCAGGGTCGGCCCGGGAGCAGTAGCACGTGTGGGAAACAGCCACGCTGGGTTCCCTCTCCTGCCCCATGTGACTGACCCCTGTTCACGCTCACCCACCTGCAGCTGAGCCAGGCCCCGTGCCACATGCAGGGCTTCTGGGCGTTCCCGCCTCCCTCGCCCTCTGCATGTTCCGGGTGCTTCTCTGGCAGCCTGAATCACTGATGGCGATGTGCAACAGGCAATCCCGGAGGCTGTATGACCTGTATGACCCTAGGAGGTGACCTGGGAGGGCAGCCTGTGCTAGCCTCACGGGAGCTGCTCCCGACGCCTACGAGTGCCGCCACCAACCCTGGCCCACACGGCCTGCAGCACACACGGGGTGCCGGGCGCCCGGGCCTGGCCCACTCGCTCACCCCTGCCGAAGCGCTCCGCCTCCTCCCAGAAGGCCTTGTGCTGCTGGGTCAGCAACTCCTCCCTCTGCCGCCCCGACAGCTTCCCCTCGACGGTCAGCAGCTCCAGGCTGTGGGAGATGGCGGCCAGGTGGCATCTGGTCTCCTCCCGGATCTGCAGCTTCAGGAACTCAATTGTTTTGGCCACGTGTGCCCGCCCCATTGTCCTCTCCAGGGTGTCCTAAGAAGAGAAACACAGGCGACAAGGGGCTGGAACGCCCTGGGTCAGTACTTGGCCACGAGGGTCTGTAAACAGTCACGGGCTTGGTCCTGGGGCCCCACCTCCCTATGAGCAGAGCACAGGCCAAACCGCTCTCACGAGCTTCTTGTGTGTGTGCCTCAGATGGGGACAAAATGGTCCCGCACGGGGACGTGGTGAGGCTGACGCCACATAACACAAGGAAAGCGCTGGGTACTCGGTGAGTCGGCCACGCTTCTGGGGAGGGATTAATAAATGCACACGACCAAAGAGGGAAGTCCCCCTTTCCCATTGTCATCCCTCCCCAGTCCACGGGGCCTCGGGCCTCCACAGCCCAGGAGGAGAGACATTAGAGAAACAATAAAGGTCGCGGGACTTTTGGCTTTCGAGCCTCCGGGAACCTGAGTGCTGGGGATTAAAGAGATTTGCCGGGTAAGCCTGACCTGGAGGGGGGCCCCAGCCGTCAGACTTTAGAAGAGGCCTGCCTGCCCTACCACGCTGTCCTTCACTTAGGACACGGCTCTCGGACAGGACGCCTCCCCCATGGAGGACACGTCCACCAGAGGCAGGGACAGACCCTGCAGGTCTGCGTCTCCTGTGCTCGCGTCTCAGAGAGCAGCCGCTCCAGGAACCTTGTAGAATGAGAGCACATGCACCACGTTAAAGCTGCACGCCCTGTGCCTCAGAAGGACACCTTTCCCACCTAGGGGTGGGCCCCCCGGACCCCCGGCACGGCGGCCTGAGTTCGCCTCCGCCCTTCTTCCCCACCATGCCGGCACCCTTGCCTCCTTCACACCCCTCCGCTCCGTCTCCTTCCAGCTGGCCCAGAGCCACGGCCAGCTCAGGCCCAGGTCACTTAGCCCAGGACCGTCCCTGCTCTGCCAGCCTCCCGCCTGCCCGCTCCGCTCCACCCCACCCCGCCCCGCACGGCTGGCAGGGGGCCTTTCTGAGGTGCAAACGTGGCTCTGCCATCCTGGGGCCCAAACCCTGCAGTCACTGCCTTCAAACCAAGTCTAAACTCCTGGGCACGGTGCACGAGGCCCTTCAGGACCGAGCCTGGCTGAGTCTCCAGCCTCGTCCCACACACCTCCTTGCTCCTGGCTGCCCGGCACACCCGGCCTTTGCACACATGGGCCTCCACCTGGAACACCCTCCCGGCCTCCTCTCACTTCCCTGCCTGGCCAGGTCCTGCTCGTCCTTACGCGCTGTGTGGCACCTTCCCTGAGCCCCTCCACCTCCACGGCCCCCTCCTCCCATCTCTGCTTCTCCTGTACCTCTGTCTAAGCATAGGGACAGTCCCAGGCTGGACTGAGAGCCCTTGAGACAGCGGCCACACCTGCAACACCCGGTAACCAGCCCTGGGGCTCGCTGTTTGCTGAACTGCATTGGTCTGTGTTTGAGCAACGTGTGAACAGGGCAAGGACAAGGATCCCCCAGTTATGGACAAGAGCACTGAGGTTAATTCTGGAACGCCACCCAAATAGCCCAGGGACAGCGGCTCTGAACCTTCCTCTCCGCCAACTATATGAGCCCGACGGCCGTCAGCGGGCCCATGACCGCTAGAGGGCGCAAGAGGATAAGCGCTCGGTGCAGGTGTGGACGGCAAGGGATCCAGCGAGGCTCAGGGCGTGGGGGACAGCGGCCAGTGCCCAGAGCAGCCACCTCTAAGGCATCACGGTCAGGCCACCCGGCTGGAGAGTGACACCTCAGCCTCTGGATTTATATTCAAGGAAAGACGGGAGTAGAGTCGAGAGGCGAGCATGAGCAGAGGGGCATCAGATGGAAGGCGGGAGGAGTAAAGGGACTTGCGTGGGAGGCGAGGGGGCCACTTCTGGCTCTGAGAGCTGTAGCCAGTCCTCAGACGTGCCCGGGCTCAAACTTGGCTCCAGACCTGCATGACCTTGGGCACAGTGTCCTCACCTACGCCTGACTTACAGAGTCGATGTGAGCATTAAATAAGTTAAAATAGGTAAAGCACGTAAAATAGCAACCAGAAGACAGTAGGTGCTCATGAATGCAAGCTGTCGTCATAATTATGTACAGCAGGTCCCCACATCCCTCCTACCATCCTCTTTCTCTCGAGCATCCCTAGAAGCTGATTCTGATGACCTCTGGGGCCCTTTCCAGGGCTCTTCCAGTTCTGATATTCAGCAACTCCATGCGACACATTCCGACTGCCCAGGCCTGAGTTCTCAGATGTCTCCAGCCTGAAAATTTGAATTCTTCTGGAGTTTATCAACAACATACTCTGACGTACAGGCAGAGCCAACCCGTCCCTCTCTGTACAAACGCAGACTGTAGCTCTTTCCACACATCATTACGATGACGTGTTTACGTCTATTTTGTTTGCTGACGCTTGGCCTGCCATTGTCTAATCCGTATCACATACTGAGCGCTTCCCCGGGGCCAGGCTCCGTTCTAAAGGTCTTACATGTCGTCCACTTTCTAACACTCTCAGAGCTGATGCTATTCAGGCTCCCATTTTACAGATGATGAAACTGAGTCACAGAGGTTAAGTAACCTGTTCAACGTCATACAGCTAATAAAAGGCAACTGTGGGATGAGCTCAGGTCTCTAGCTCCAGCCTGCAACACTGTTCCTGTAACAGGATGTGGCACACAGCAGGTGCTCATGAAATGCTGACAGAAGGCAAGGCCTACAGATAACCTGGAGAAAATTATTTCCCTTCTTCCTATGTGGAAGTGACCGGCTAACACTCGGGCCAGAGTCAGCTAAGGATACGTTTTTCTTCTACATCGATATCCTGTTGATGGAGCAATAATTAAATACAAAGAATAAAAGGAAAAAGATCTTTCTCGCTGATAAGCATTCATATCGGCAGCCTTATCAAATCAAAATCCAATCCAAAGGGCCTTGGACGGCAAACCAGGAAGCCTGGGGCACAGGCTGAGCGATATCATTAGGCAACATGGCAGCCCTAGGTGAGTCGCTTAGCTGGCTCCTCTGCTCTTCGGGAATGAAATATCTGTGTGTCTATCTTTCAGCAGTGCGGAGGAGGGAAAGGAAACTTTGCTTGTACGTGACAAGCAAAAGCAAAAGCAAAGAATGTTCTCAAACAGCTGTGTGCACCTGGGAATTTGTTAAAAATGCAGATCCTGATTCGGGAGTGGGGACGAGATTCTGCATTTCTAACCAGCTCTCAGGTGACGCCGATGCTGCCGGTCTGCGGACCACACTTTGAGAAGCAGAGCAGTTTGTACAGAAGCAGCAGGGACCGCTCCACTCAGCAGCGCCTTCTCCTCACGTCTGAGGAGCTGGGTCTCTGAGCTGAGGGCAGGGCGGCTGCTGCAGGTTTCTGAGTCAGGAGTGCCCCGGGCAGGTGCACAGGTCTGAAATGTAATTCATGAGTTCTCAAGGTCAGAGGAAGGGGAAATGGGTAGGTAGGTGCCCTGGCCTTTGCACACAGCAGGGCTAGACCGAAACCTCCACAACAAAACCCGACAGTGACGAGCATTTCCCCGGGCCCTGCCTGCAGCAACTCCTGGGACCACCTTTTTTAAGTACAGTAACTGAAGCTCAGATGGGTTAAGTAACCTCTTCGAGATCACACAGCTTCAAGTGGCTAAGCTTAGATTCAAAGTCGGATTTGGATTTGTGGATTCCTCTGCGCCAGTGGTTTGCATTCCTAGCTATACATCAGAATTGTTTGGGGAGTTTTAAAAACAGCAATGCCAGGTCCTCCACTTCAGACCAATCAGATTGGATCTCTGTGCAAGAGGCCCATGACATGGGCATTATTTTAAGCCCCCTAGGTGGTACATGGGGCCGTCCAGGAGAGCTAACCAAAGCTCCGTCCACACCAGTGAGCATCAACTGTGACTACTCACTGTGGTCACCTGGAACCTTAAAAAATCCAGACTGGGCTTCCCCGGTGGCGCAGTGGTTGAGAGTCCGCCTGCCGATGCAGGAGACACGGGTTCGTGCCCCGGTCCGGGAAGATCCCACATGCCGTGGAGCGGCTGGGCCGGTGAGCCATGGCCGCTGGGCCTGCGCGTCCGGAGCCTGTGCTCCGCAATGGGAGAGGCCACGACAGTGAGAGGCCCACGTACCGCAAAAAAAAAAAAAAAATCCAGACTAAGAATCTTTGGGGTGGGGACCCATCTTGGACCCAAGCATCAGTACTATTTAAACCTCCTCAGATAACTTCAACGTGCAGCCAGGATTGAGAACCACCAGTGCCCTACGCTGTAGTGACGCGGGGCGGGCCAGTCTCTCCACTAAAGGAATGGTTAGATGGATGGACGGACGGATAAATGACTGATGGATAGATGGATGGATGGATAGATGATGGACTGATGGATGGATACACTGCTTTTCTCTGGCCTCTGTATCCCTTTCTACAATCTGCAAGTGTTGAACTTAATGACCCCTACGGTGCTCCAAGCTTCCGGATTCCACGTCTCTAGTTTGAATATCACGTTCCCTCCCTGCCCCCTCCAGCGTTACCAGAGCCTGCAAATCCTGAGAATCACGCAATAGCCCTTCAGCTGCAATCATTCTTTCTGTCAGAGTCATCATGAGCTGTCGGGCTTTGGAGCTGGAACACTTAAATTGGTCCACCAGAAAGTGCTGGATGTTTTCCATCTGTTTCCAGAAAGCTTCCATCTGTGAAATGAGAATGAGATGCAAGAGGTGGGGGGAGAAAACTTATTTAAGAAAGTTTTAAAGCTGTCCAGCTCAGGCTTGGGCATTACTATTCACCCCTTATCACAAACTGAGATTAGAACAATTCTACAAGTTGGAAAAAGTTATCTTGGCAACAATCACATTCTCCAGAGGTTCCTCTTTGTAGGTGCCAGTCAGTTTGGAGGTGGCTTTTCAGCAAATACCAATGAGCTGCTGATAAGAAAGGCAAGCACCATGAATCTCTCAAACAGCTGAAAGACTGCCCGGCAGTGGGGTAGGGAGTGGGGCAGGCGCATGAAATTGGACAATGCGCTCCTGGAAGCTTCCAGATCTTTAAAGGGGATTAAACGCATCCTGGAAATAAAAGCATGAATGGCCATTTAATTATTGATTATTGTCCTAAAAGTATAAAAGAACAATATGACAGAGATGACGACGACCATAAAAACATTTTGCCTTCAAATCTTTTTCCTTTCTCCACCATCTTATCAGGAGCAGAGTAGGGAATCGCCAAGTGGTTTAGAATGTTGGGGGCTAAATTTTTGTCACTGCAGCCTTCCAGACTCTAAGAACAAAGATGCCCATAGTCATAGCAACTTTTCTTTACGGCATGCAGGTTACAAGCCAGGCTCCGTGCTTCACGCATTTTATTTCTAGATAAAATATGTATCGGAGGTACAGGGAACAGGCTCAGGAAATTAGGTCACTCGTCAAGGGTCAGAGGCAACAAGCAGCAGAGGCATATTTGATTCAGGTCCCTTCGAGTCCCACAGCTGTGATTTTCTCCATCTTGGTTCCACCTCTCAGATGTTGAGATGGATGTTGCTTGCTGGGCAGGGTCAGGAGAAAACCCACACCTGCACGAACCAGCACCTCTTCGTAAGTTTGCTGTCCTGTCTCAAGGGCCTCGTGGCAGCTCAGCAAACCCTTTATCTGCCCTGGCCACCTCCTCCCTCACATGCACACCCTGCTCTCGCCCCCTCTCGCCCCATCAGACGACTTCCTTTCCAACTGCTATCAGAGAATGTGGACAATCATCCGTGAATTACTGCACATCCGGAACCAGAGCTCTACATCCAAGCAGCTTCGCCTCTTCTCTTCCCATCGCAGAGAACGAGGATGCCCACGGCATCCATGACCTGACTTTCTCCTGCTTCTTCAAGGTCCATACTCAATCCTCTGCCTGAAATGCACAGACACGGACAAGATATTCCACGGCTTCGGGGAGTCCATGCACCACCAGAATCCGGGCTGAGTGCCCTCCCTTAGCCATCTCATCCCGAGAATATCCTCGCTCTCCATGTGATCCTACCTGAGCTTAGTGGGGACTCTCCATCCCCAGGCATCTCCAACTCAGGATGTCAAGCCACACTCACCATCTTCCCTCCCAACTTGTTCTCCTTCTGGGATCCTTATTTCCGTAGACCTGATCCTCTTCCCACCACCACCTCCTTAGACACCACCCTATCGGCTCTCCCACTTTTTCTTACCTCTCCATCCCTACTGCAATTGCCTTCATGAAATTCCTACTGGATTAGCCCCAAAGCCCCTAACAACCCTCCACACAGCAGCCTGGGCAGTTCTTCTAAAACACGGCCAAGCCACCCTCTGCTGCTTCAGTGACTCCCATCTCCTTGGCATGAGACGAAAACCCTCAGGGAAGACCTCTGGCTTTATCCTGCTCAGCCTGCTTCCTAGCCCTGGCTCCCTTCTCTGCCCACCCACTGGACAGCATCCATCCACACTTCTCTCCAAAAGCTTCTTGATGACCCTTTCTTCTACAAAGACCTTCAAAACCCCGGGGTAAAATGAATCGTTCTCCCCACTGTACCTCAGTCTTCCCATACTTCTATCTATCATGGCACTTGTAACCCACAAAGTCCTCATCCGTTCACCTGTCAGTCCCCCCCACCAGACAGGCCTGGGCATCTCCCTGGCAGGGCCAGGTCTAAGTTCATTTTGAATTCCCAGAGTCCAACACAACACCTGCGTGCCAAGAAAATATTTGTTTAATTTGTAATATATGAACAGCAGGTAGTAGAACCTCAAAGCAAAAAGGAGAGTTTGAGGGAAGCCATCCTCTCTAGAATTTAAAACATGCTTTTATGAGTGATGCCTGGAGTTTGAGAAGTTAGCAGCTGGCATCTGCTCTAAGCCACAGGGCGGTAATGACACATAGGGTTACAGTGATCTTTGCTTTGAATGATAAAAAGATCAATGTAAAATTTAAACAAGGAGAATTCATTAAGAGGAAAAAAAGACTCCCGCAGTAAATCTTGGCCCCTTAATTATACCTTCTCTATCGCTAACTTCAGAAACTGGATCCCTGGCTCCAGAGCAGAACGCAACAGGGAATTCTAGTATTAAACATGCTTCTAGGTACCATCTCTTTAATCTCGCCAAATGAACTGTCCCAGAAACCACGCTTTTTATATGGGAAAGAAAATCCATCACATACATTAGCTATTAGATGCTCAGAATATTCTCTCTCTTTCTTTTCTACATCTGCCAGGGTGATGTATTCAGAGTCACCAGCACCCAACATCTCCGTATTTGACAGTCTGACCTGAAGTCTCTTTTCTAATTCCTCCAAATCCTGGAGAGAAAAAGAAAAAGGTAAATACAGAAAAAACCGAATGTATCTTAAATTCTAGAGGAGAAATGCTTTTATTTTCACCCCATTATCATAAAATATTTCTTAACCATAATTAAATGCTTTGGGGGTTGTCCTACTGAAGGATTGATGATAAAAATCATCAAAGGGCCTCGGGGAATAATGGACTACGTATTTTCTTCTATAGTTTTTCCCTCATCCCCCCAAAATAGGCCATATTTTAAAAACAATGAAATAGTATCTTCCTATCTTTTTGAAGTCCGGGAACATGTCATGACATCTGGGGTGTGGGATGGAATGTCTCCTCCCCACTCCTCTGGTTTCCATGGGGAAGGATTACTTAGTACACCCCAGGGAGGAAGCGATATGTATTTGACTGGCGGTTCCAAAGCAGGAAGTGAGCACAGCCCCTAGCTTGCCCAACCTCTTCCTCTTTGGGATGGACCATTCAGGGGAGGCCACTGCTCTGGTGTGGCCTCAGCCCAGAGTGAGCTGGGCAGCAAAGGTCCCTCTTCTGTGTGGGGAGGCCTGAGGTGGCCCAGCTTTGCCAGCAAGCAACTTAAGTAAGCAATTTAGCTAATCCTGGGATTCAGTGTTAGGAAGCAAGCCATGATCGCTGTGCACCTAAGCTATGTCTTCCAAGCTGGCCCCTTTCAGTGATGAAGCTGACATTTCTCTGTCTCCCCAACGCTTTCTCTTAATGAACTCAGAACTTAGAAGGAAAAGGGGAACCCTATGTATGGAGTCCTTCAAACCCCAACCTGGAGTGTGGAGGGTTTGTTTTCTGTTCTGTTCTGTTTTCTGGGCTGTTCTGTTTTCTCTAGACCTATGTTCACTGACATGTAATCAACACTGGTGTGGGTCCAAATCCATTATTGATTATCCAAGCGGAAGCCATATGTGACTTCTAATTCTCACAGCGTCTCTACAAGAGAGAAATGAGGGTTCTTTTCCAGGGAAGAAATCGTATCTATGGGAAGTTGAGATATTTCGTCCAAAGTCTCCCAGGAAGTGGTGTGCTAGGCTAGGCCCCTTAGGCTCACTGACTCCAGAGCCCCACTCTTCTAACTGCACGCACTACGCTGCTTCTCTCCAAAGCAGCTGCCATTTCTGGGCACTTCTCATCTTCATCGAGAAGTTCTGAGGCTGTTGTCAATATTATAGGAAAGTATGTATTTAAAGCCCTTGGCCAGACTACATCCACTGAACAGTGGCCACTGACATAATTAAGATGCTCTGGAAGTGGTAGAGGTGGGATTGGATCCCAGGCCTGCAGATACCAAAGCTCTTACTCTTTCCATATGACATTCATTACTAGTACAATTACAAGTATCACCACCATCATCATTCTTTTTGTCATTGGAGAGTCATTTAAACTCGTTGAGCCTCAACTTCCTCAGCTATAAACAAAAAGAATGACGGTCACTCACAGGGCTGTTGTGAAGATTAAATAATGTGCGTAAAGCACTCTGTGCATTGCCTGACGATGAGGATCACAGTAGTGGTGGTACTGAGGACGATGACAATGACGTTAACAAAAATGAAGACGTACTGCCTTCTCCCTGGGATGGAGTGATGAATCCTCCCCCTTGGAATCCAGAAGAGTGAGGCAGAAGCACTCCCTCCTCCCAATCCCCCAAATCTCATGGCTGCAGTGATAAGGATGATAATGACGACTATAGTGGTGACTAATGAGGTGACTGATAAGGTGATAATGATGACTAATGGTGGTGACGGAAGGAATGAGGATTAGGACAATGATATGGTAATGAAGATGAAAGTCGTGATGGCAGAAGTGAGGACGATGGTGGAGGTGGTGATGGTCACGGTAACGAAGATGAGGACGATGGTGGCAATGGGAGGAGTAAGAATGATGGCAACAGTGATGGTGGCGATGATGAAATGTTGGTAGTGGCGGCGGTACTGAGGAGGATGGTGATGGTGGTGGTAATGATAACGGTGGTGATGGTCATCATAAGAATGGTTATGACAATGATGACAATAATAAAGATGGTGGTGGCGATGGCGATGACGATGATAGTGGTGGTGGTGACTGTGTCGGTAATAAAACAATAATAATGGCAATGATATTGATGATGATGATTGTGGTGGTGGGAATGGGAATGATGGCAGCGATCATACAATCAGGGTCTGGTTGTTACGTTGCTAGGAGCTTCATACAAATTTTCTTCTTTCTGTAACCCTGCAGGATGGGAATTATTATCCCATTGCACAAAGGAACAACCTAGGATTCTGAGAGTTTGTGAAAGACAGGACCAGGATATCAATCTCCACCACTCTGACTCCAGGGTAGCCCTGACTCATTTTGGGGCACATAAAACAATACAAAGCTTGTATAAAAGACTGAAACGAGAAGAATGCAAAGTAGTAGGAAGAGTTATAACCAATAAGCAAATTATATATTTTAAAATACCCCACACTTGTACAGAAAATAGAATCAATAGTGGTTCTCTTTAAGTAGTGGGTATGACCAACATTCTTTTTTTCTACTTCTAATATTTTTCCACATTTTAATAATACACAGTTTTATGTTGATAGCTATACTTTTATATACCATATTGTATTGAAAAGTATATATTGTAATAAACTATTTTTATACATAAAAATACTTTACTATAATGTGTTTTATATATCATAATAAACTATTTTTAAGTTATTTTGAAATATAGGTTGAAGACTTACATTTTCTTGTTTTGAGAGAATCTTCTGGTATAATTCATCATCAGTCTTCTTTTTAGGAAGAAGGTCAAGGAGGCACATTTTAAAAATCTGAATAAACATCTATTGCCAAAAAGGGAAACATAACAAAGAGAAAGGTTTCAACAATGGTATTTCTCTTCCCTCCTTTTTCTCCTACCTCCTTCTTCTCCTACCTCCTTCTTTCTCTCTCCCCCAACTGCCCACACACTTTTTGCTCTAGGAAAAGACCTCAGATTACAAGTCATGACAATGGCCTGTAATGGACTGCATTTTCATGAAGCCTCTAAAGAAAAATGCTTCATTTCTTCTGCACATATCTACGAGGAGCCCACTCTGTGGGAAGCCCCCACTTTCCCCATTTCCATGAGTCAAGAAAACAGACGAGGCAAAGGGGGGTTGCTTCTTTGTGGAAAGAATCAGAGATGGTTGTATGGAAATGGGATGTGTAAAGTCATCTACTCCAACCCCCTGTTTCAATGGATGGACATGTCCTCTAAACCCAAGAAGGGTCGTCCATAGGCAGGGACACCCTGGCAAGTCCAAGGGTGCTGTGTCCACAATTGGTTTAATCATTCACCTACTGCTGGACATCTAAGTATTTCCAGTTTGGGGCTATTACAAATAAAGCTGCTATGGACATTCACATACAGGTTTTTGACTGAACGTATGTGTTTCTGAGATGAATGTCCAAGGCTACAACTGCTGGGTCTCCTGGTAATTGTATATTTCATTTTATGAGAAATCGCCTGTCTTCCAGAGTGGCATTTTATATTCCCACCAGCAATGTATGAGTGATCCAGTTTCATTACAACCCCACAAGCATTTGGTGGCGTTGTTATTTTTATTTTTGTCATTCTGATAGGTGTGTAGTCATATCTCATGTGGTTTTAATTTGCATTTCCCTAATGGCTTAATGATGTTGAACATCTTTTCATGTGCTTTTGTGTGTGTTTCCTTGCCAGCCATATATTCTTTTCAGTGAAATAATCTGTTCATGTCTTTTGCCCATTTTCTAATCGGATTGTTTACTTATTTCTTTTTCTATTATTATCTTTTAACATCTTTATTGGAGTATAATTGCTTTACAATGGTGTGTTAGTTTCCGCTTTATAACAAAGTGAATCAGCTACACATATACATGTATCCCCATATCTCCTCCCTCTTCAGTCTCCCTCCCACCCTCCCTATCCCACCCCTCTAGGTGGTCACAAAGCATGGAGCTGATCTCCCTGTGCTATGCGGCTGCTTTCCACTAGCTATCTATTTTACATTTGGTAGTATATATAAGTCCGTAGCACTCTCTCATTTCATCCCAGCTTACCCTTCTCCCTCCCTGTGTCCTCAAGTCCATCCTCTACGTCTGCATCTTTATTCCTGTCCTGCCCCTAGGTTCTTCAGAACAGTTTTTTTTTTTTCTTTTAGATTCCATATATATGTGTTGGCACATGGTATTTGTTTTTCTCTTTCTGACTTAACTTCACTCTGTATGACAGACTCTAGGATTGAGGTTTGAGAGTTCCTCATATATTCTAGGTACTAGTCCTTTCTTAGAATGTGGCTTGCAAAATATTGCCTCAGTCTTTTCATCTTCTTAACACGATTTTTTGCAGAGCAGAAGTTTTTTATTTTGATGAGTTTCAATTTGTTTTCCGTTTTATGGGTCACACTTTTGGTGTTAATCTAAGAACTCTTTCCTTAGATCCCAAAGATTTTCCCCTTTGTTTTTTTTTTCTAAAAGATTCATAGTTTTGTATTCTACATTTAAGTACATGATCCATTTTGAGTTAATTTTTGTATGAGCTATGAGGTTTAGCTTGAGGTTCATTTTGTTTTGCTTATGGATGTCCAACTGCATGATTTAATGAAAAGCTTATCACTCCTCCACTGAACTCCATTTGCACCTCTGTCAAAGGTCAGTTAGACATATTTGTGTAGTAAGGCACTTTTTTTTTTTTTTTGAAGAATAATTGACATAACCAGCTTTGTTCTTTCTCAAGACTGCTTTGGCTATTTGGGGTCTTGTGGGTTCATACAAATTTTAGGATTGTTTGTTCTATTTGAAACATGCCATTTAGATTTTGATAGGGATTGCATTGAATCTGTAGATTACTTTGGGTAATACAGACATTTTAACAATACTAATTCTTTCAACCCATGAACATGGAATATCTTTCCATTTATTTGTGGCTTCTTTGATTTCTTTCATCAATGTCAAGTTTTCAGTGTACAAGTTCTTAACCTCCTCAGCTAAATTTATTCCTAGGTCTTTTATTCTTTTTGATTGAATTGTAAATGGGATTGTTTTCCCAATTTCTCTTTCTGATAGTTTGTTTTTAGTGTATAGAAACACAACAGATTTTTGTACATTGTACCCTGTAACTTGACTGAATTTATCAGTTCTAAAAGGTTTTGTCCAGTCTTTTCTACGTATAAAATCATGTCTTCTGAAAATACTGACAGCTTTACTTCTTCCTTTCCATTTTGGATGCCTTTTATTTCTTTTCCTTGCCTAACTGCTCTGGATAGTAATTCCAATATTATGTTGAATAAAAGTGGTGAGAGTGGGCATCCTTGTATTGTTCTTGATCTTAGAGGAAAAGCTTTCAGCTTTTCACTGTTGAGTATGATGTTAGTTGCAGGTTTGTCATATAGGGACTTTTATTATGTTGAGGTACATTCTCTCTATACCTACTTTGTTGAGTTTTTATCACAAATGCATGTTGAATTTTGTTAAATGCTTTTTCTGTTTTGAGATGGTATGATTTCTACCCTTCATTTTGTTAATGTGGTATATCATGTTGACTGATTTGTGCATGTTGACCATTCTTGCATTCCTGGAATAAATCCCACTTAATTATGATATATGATCATTTTAATCTGTTGCTGAATTTGGTTTGCTAATATTTTGTTGAGGATTTTTGCATCTATGTTTATCTGAGATATTCACCTGTAATTTTCTTCTTTTCTTTTCTGGCATCCTTGTCTGGTTTTGGTATCAGGAAAATGCTGGCCTAGTGAAATGAGTTTGGAAGCATTCCCTACTCTTCAATTTTTTGTAAGAGTTTGAGAAGGATAGGTATTAAATCTTCTTTAAGTGTTGGTAGAATTTACCAGTGAAGCCATCTGGTCCTGTACTTTTGTCTGTCGGGAAGTTTTGCATACTGATTCAATCCTCTTACTAGTAATCAGTTTATTCAGATTTTCTCTTTTCATGATTCCATCTTGGAAGAGTCCATGTTTCTAGGAATTTATCCATTTCTTCTTGGTTGTCCAATCGTTGGCACATAATTGTTCATAGTAGTCTCTTATGATCCTTTGTATTTCTGTGGTATCAGTTGTAACTGCTCTTTCATTTCAGATTTTATTTATTTGAGCCCATTCTCTTCTTTTCTTGGTGAAGCTAGTTAAAAGTTTGTCAGTTCTGTTTATCTTTTCAAAGAACCAGCCATTGTTTCATTGACCTTTTCTATGCTTTTTTCAAAGTCTATTTCATTTATTTCTGCTCTGATCTTTATTTTCCTTTCTTCTGCTAACTTTGGGCTTGGTTTTGTCTTCTTTTTCTAGTTCCTTAGGTGTAAAATTGGATTGTTTTTCTGAGATTTTTCTTGGTTTTTTTGAGGTAGGCCTGTATGGCTATGAACTTCCCTCTAGAAACTGCTTTTGCTGCATCCCATAGATTTTGGTAAATTATATTTCCACTTTTATTTGTCTCAAGGCATTTTGTGATTTCTCCTTTGATTTATTCATTGACCCATTGGCTGTTCAGTAGCACATTGTTTAATATTCACATATTTGTGATTTTTCCAGTTTTCTTCCTGTACAGGTATCCCTCATTTTATTGAACTGTGCTTTATTGCACTTTGCAGATATTTCATTTTTTATAAATTGAAGGTTTGTAGCAAGCATGTGTTGAGCAAGTCTATCGGCATCATTTTTCCAACAGCATTTTCTCACTTTGTGTTTCTGTGTAACATTTTGGTAATTCTTGTGATATTTCAAACCCTTCACCAGCAAAAGGATTACAGTTTGCTGTAGGCTCAGATATTGGTCAGCATTTTTAAACAACAAAGTATTTTTAAATTATGGTATGTACATTGTTCTCATAGACATAATGCCATTGCACACTTAAGAGACTACAGTATAGGGTAAACATAACTTTCATATGCACTGGGAAACCAAAAATTCATGTGACTCACTTTATTGTGATATTTGCTTTATTGCAGTGATCTGGAACTGAACCCACAATATCTCCAATGTATGCCTGTAACTGATGTCTAGTTTCATACCATTGTGGTTGGAAAAGATGCTTGATGTGATTTTGATCTTAAATTTATTGGGACTTGTTTTGTGACTTAACATTTCATACCATTGTGGTTGGAAAAGATGCTTGATGTGATTTTGATCTTAAATTTATTGGGACTTGTTTTGTGACTTAACATTTCATACCATTGTGGTTGGAAAAGATGCTTGATGTGATTTTGATCTTAAATTTATTGGGACTTGTTTTGTGACTTAACATATCATCTATTCTGGAGAATGTTCCATGTGCACTTGAGAAGAGTGTGAATTCTGCTGCTTTTGGATGAAATATTCTGTTTATATATATTAAGACTATGTGGTCTAAGGCGTACTGTAAGGTTGATGTTTCCTCACTGAATTTCTGTCTGGATGATCAATGCACTGATGTGAATGGGATATTAAAGCCCCCTGCTATAATTGTATTGTTGTCAGTTTCTCCCTTTAGATCTGTTAATATTTGCTTTAGATGTTTAGTTGCCCCTATATTGGACGCATAAATATTTACAAATGTTATATCCTCTTGTTGCACTGACCCCTTTATCATTATATAATCCCCCTCTTTTTCTTTTATTACAATCTTTATTTTAAAGACTACTTTTTTCTCATGTAAGTATAGCTATACCAGCTTTCTTTTGCTTTCCATTTGCATGGAACATCTTTTTCCATGTCGTCACCTTCAGTCCATGTGTGTACTTGTGTACATATATCTTTAATGAGTCTCTTGTAGGCAGTATATAGCTGGGCCTTGTTTTTTTAATCCATTCAGTCACTCTATGTCTTTTGATTAAAGAATTTAGTACTTTTACATTTAAAGTAATTATTGATAGGTATGTACTTATTGCCATTTTGTTACTTGTTTTCTGGCTGTTTTGTTGTTACTTTCTGTTCCTTTCTTTTACTCTTGTTCTCTTCCCTTGTGGTTTGACGACTTTCTTTAGTGTTTTGCTTAGATTCTTTTCTTACTATCTTTTGTGTATCTAATATAGGTTTTTGTTTTGTGGGTACCATGATGCTCATATAATATTTATATATTTAACAGTATATTTTAAGTTGATAGCAAATTAAGTTTGAGTGCAATCTAAAACTCTACATTTCCCACCCACCCTCTGCTCCTGGCACACACATATTATGCTTCTTGATGTCACATTTTACATCTTTTTATTTTGTGTTTCTGTGATTATTATAGTTATATTTTTACTACTTTTGTCTTTCAATCTTCATACCAACTCTATAAGTGATTAATTAACTACCTTTACTATATAATTACCTTTACTAGTAAGATTTTTACTTTTGTATGCTTTCTTGTTACTAATTAATGCTCTTTCTTCTCAGGTTAAAGAAGTCCCTTTAACAATTCTTGTAAGGTTGCTTTAGTGGTGATGATCTCCTTTAGCTTTGGCTTGTCTGGAAAACCCTTTATCTCTCCAATTCTAAACAATAACCTTGCTGGGTAGAGTATTCTTGATTGGAAGTTTTTGCCTCTCAGCATTTTAAATATATCATGGCACTCCTTCTGGCCTGCAAAGTTTCTGCTGAAAAATCTGCTTATTGTCTTTTGGGGGTTCCCTTGTAGTTAACAAGTTGTTTTTTAATCTTGTTGCTCTAAGATTCTCTCTTTAACTTTTGACTTTTAAATCTTAATGTATCTTGGTGTGGATCTTTTTGGGGAACTCTCTGGGCTTTCTGGATCTGGATGTCTGTTTCCTTCCCCTGGTTAGGAAAGTTTCAGCCATTACTTCTTTAAATATGTTTCCTGCCCCTCTCTCTCTTCTCCTTCTGGGACCCCTGGCATTGCGAACGTTATTTCATGTGATATTGTCCCATAGGTCCCTTAAGCTATCCTTTTAAAAATTCTGTTTTCCTTTTGCTGTTCTGCTTGGGTGCCCTGTCTTCTAGACCACTGATTTTTTTCTTCTGCTTCACCTAGTCTACTGTTAAACCCCCTAGTGTATTTTTCAGTTCAGTTATTGTATACTTTGGCTCTGTGACTTCTGTTTGGTACTTATATTTTCTATCTCTTTGCTGAAGTTCTCACTCTGTTCATCCATTCTTCTCCCGAGTTTGATGAGCATTCTATGACCATTTGAACTCTTTAATCAGGTAAATTACTTATCTCCTTTTCATTAAGGCTTTTTTCCTGACATTTTATCTTGTTCTTTTGTTTGAACATATTGCTCTGTTTCCTCATTTTGATTGACTGTGTTTGTTTCTATGTATTAGGCAAAACAGCTACCTCTCCCAGTCTTGAAGAAGTGGCCTTGTAAAAGATGAACTTTATCTTTCAACCTTGCCCTAGCTCATGGTTGTCTCTCAAACCTTTGTGATTATCTAAGCAGCCTAATTTATTCTTTCTCATTCTTTTCTTTTTTAAAAAATTTATTTATTTATTTATTTTTGGCTGTGTTGGGTCTTCGTTGCTGCACGCAGGCTTTCTCTAGTTGCAGTGAGCAGGGGCTACTCTTCGTTGCGGTGAGTGGGCTTCTCATTGCGGTGGCTTCTCTTGTTGTGGAGCATGGGCTCTAGGCGTGTGGGCTTCAGTAGTTGTGGCTCACGGGCTTAGTTGCTCCGCAGCAGCCTAGTTTATTCTTGATGGGTCCCACTTGTTGAGGGTATGCCAAGAGTGTTAGTCATGAAGGAGCTGTTCACCAGTTTTTAGGTCTTTTTCAGAGGGATCTATTTCATACGTAGCTATAGATTCAGTGTGTCCATGGGAGGAGGTGAGAACAGGATCTTCCTACGCAGTCATCTGGGACTGCCCCCGTGGTAAGACATTTTTAAATGCACGGGTGAGCAAATGCTTTTCTCCAAATGTCCACAAAGTAAATATTTTGGGGTTTGCAGGCCATACTATCTCTTTTGCAACTACTGAACTCTGCTGTTACAGCATGAAGGCAGCCACAGGTGATGTGTAAAAGAATAGGTATGGCCAGATTGGCCCAAGGGCCATAGTTTATGATCCTTGTTTTAAGGTTTGTTAAACACTCTTCTGTGCCAGGCTAATATATATATTATCTCAAATGATCATCACAGAGGGAGGTTGGTACAATATTCCCCATTTTACAGATGAGGAACTCTCAGTTGAGAAATCTGGACAACTGGCCTCATGTCACAAGGGACATCCATGAGGGACAGACCCAGAACTCTTCACCAACCTTCATTATGCTTGCCAATGCTAATAAGCTCTAAAAAGACAAAAACTGTCTTGACTTTCCATCCACTGAAGTCTGAGGCTATGTACAGTAACATTCTTTTCTCAAGATGTTAATCTCAAATCTATTTTCTTTTTGACCACAAACTGAATCAGTAACATTTACATTCCTTTGAATTGTAAAAACTTTTTAATTTGGAATAATTATGGACTTAGAGGAAGATGAAAAACAGTACAGAGTTCTGTGTGCTTTGTCCCCAGGGGTGACATCTTACATCACTGTGGTACAATATCAAACCTGAAAATGGACATAGGTCCAATACAGTTAACTACAGACCTTACTCAGTTTTCACCCATTTTTACATGCACTCATTTGTGCGTATATGTGTGCATGTGGATCTATGCAATTTTCCCCCATGTATTGCCACAATCAAGATAGAGAATTTTCCAGCACCAGGAGAAATCCGCTAGTCCTAGTGCTCCTCTGATATTAGCCACCCCCCTCCCACATCCCCTGATCTATTTTCTTTTCCGCCATTCTGCTTTTAAAGGTTACAACTCCACTTCCTAGACAAGCCCAGCACCAGTGTCTTCCTCCTCAAGGGCCACTAGAGAGCTCTAAGCTTCTTGGCTGCATGGCGGTCACATCTGGTCTGAGTCACTTCTGAATCCTGACCTGTGATAGTGGATCTCTACCAGAGAAATGAAATTTGAAGTCTTTGTGTAACATGGTTCCCTCCTGTTCCCCATGTTTCTCTAGGTCTTACACACAATGAAGACATGCCCTGCAGTGAATGGAAGGCCATGCTTAGAAAGCAGCTCTCCCAGGGTGGCGACGGTGTCAACCAGACACATTTCCATTGAGCACCTACTATGTGTAGGGCACTGTTCTGGGCTCCGAGGATACACAGACCTTGGACTCAGACAAACCTCATTTGGGTTCTGACTCTGCAGTTTACCAGCTGTGTGATCGTGGGCAACTGACTAGACCTCTCTGAGACTCAGGTTCCTCATGAGTGGAACAGCACTGAGGTTTCAATGAGATCAGACATTTAAAGTGTTTAGCCTAGCAGAGTTTCAGTGTTTCATAAATGATGCTGTGATGACACAGATCACACAGCCCAACAGAGCCCAGAACTTTGCCTACAGAGAACTTTCAAAGTGGGACTTCACTTCTAGTAATTCCACGGAGTAAAAGCTGGAAGTATATTATTTTCACACCTTTCCTAAAGTGGCCCAGAGAGGGGAAGTGACTTACAAAAGTCACACAGCTCTTAAGTGTCAAAGGGTGGATTAGAACCCAAGTTTCTAATTCCTAATCTGGTGCTCCTGGAACTTTCCCAGGTTCCAGCTTAAGTATCTCCCTCCAGGGAAGCCTGACCACCTCCCTGAAGCCTACACGCCCTCAGGTCCTCTCTTACATGCCCTCATGGTACTCCATCATTCGCTTTGTCATACTTTTTGCCTCTGTGCATTTTGTGCAGTCCATTGAGTGCCATCTCTCTCCTGGACAGTGGGCTCCATAAAGGCAGGGGCTGTCCCCAGTATTGTGTCCAGAAGGGCGGGGAGGCTGCCCACAGATGAGTGACAGTGAATGCTCTCTTCATGACAGTAGGCTGCTTCCCTGTGGGCATTTGCTGGCTGCTCCAGGGGCGAGGGGCCAGGACCACGTCACTCACCAGCTGGATGGGGCTCTGAGCACAGAAACAATCACCTTCCAGGGAGCACAGCCTTTGAGAAAATCGCCAGGGCCACCTGCCCCCAAGCAGAACCAGGTGTGGCTAAGTGAAAGCAGCCTGCAGCTACCAGGTGGGCTCGTGCCTCATGTCCATGAACCTCCGCACAGAGGTCTGTGGGGCTGTAGGAACAGGCTCGATTTCTGGAATCCTAGGATGACTTATGGTTTCAAATACTGGCACCTGTTTACGAGGCCCGTTCTGCTCACACAGAGCAAAATTTCTTTCTGTTGCATCCTCAACTTAATATTCTTTTATTTCTCCTGTTTACAGTGAAGCACCTGTGGGCCTATCTTTGTCTCTCTGTCACTCTCTCCATCTACCCCTCCCTTTCTCTTCCCAACAGGCCTTCTCTCTCCTCCGTTCTCTCTGTAGGTCTCCTCCCTCATTCAGTAATTCAGAGGATGTGTCTCATGGAGAAATAATTCTGTTTTTAAATTCTTTTCATTTTCATTATTTATCTTTGGCTGCGTTGGCTCTTCGTTGCTGCGCGCGTGCTTTCTCTAGTTGCAGCGAGCGGGGGCTACTCTTCGTTGCAGTGCGCAGGTTTCTCACTGCGGTGGCTTCCCTTGTTGCAGAGCATGGGCTCTAGGTGCACAGACTTCAGTAGTTGTGGCACACAGGCTCAGTAGTTGTGGCTCACGGGCTCTAGAGAGCAGGCTCAGTAGTTGTGGTGCATGCGCTTAGTTGCTCCGCAGCATGTGGGATCTTCCTGGACCAGGGCTTGAACCCCTGTCTCCTGCATTGGCAGGTGGATTCTTAACCACTGCGCCAGGGAAGCCCGAAATAATTCTTTTTTTTTTTTAACCCCAGTGGCCTTGCTGCCTGGCTAACCCATGAAGGTTCTGTAGCTACAGTGGGACTCATCCCTCTGATTTTCTGTAACCTGGATCCAGTATGGATCCATGTGCATCTGGCAGAGACCAATCTTGCTTCCTCCATGGCTCTGATTTCTCCTTCCTTCACTCGGAGAATGCACACCCATGAGCAGGTACTCAACTTCCCACCTCAGCCCCAACTTAGAACTTTATGACTTAGGGCCAGTCTCCACTCTGTGCCTCAGTTTCCCCATCTGTAAAGGGGACATAAGGATGGCACCCACCTCACCAGGTTGTGTGAGCATTAAAATAACCACCTGTGTAACACCCCCAGGACCTAGTATATAGTGAGCACTCATAAATCTTATGATCACTATTATCATTCCGCTAAAAATCCTGTTCTCTTTGGTCTCCATCAGGAGGTGTGCGCAGAGAGTAGGTACACAGCTTTCTGCTTTTAACCCCAATGGCACTGGGTAAAGTAAATCCTGCTACCCGTCTGCAGGCACGAATTGCTTTTCCATTTTGTGGTCGGACGCCTAACCCTGCTCTGCCTTCCCCTTGTGGCGGCTCCGCTGTCACCGACACCCGTTTCCCAAGGGTCTCCGGGACTCCATGCACACGGAGAGCCTGTCTCCCGGGTCCCGAGTGCTCTACCTACCATGTGCTTCTCCTGCCTCAGCGCCGTGTCCAGATGCAGCAGGTCTTTCAAGTGAAGGTTGTAGATACACAAGTCGAGGTCCACGCTGAAAAGTCCAAAGAGAAACAGAAGAGACTTTCAGAGTATTTGATGTGGGGGGTAAGGTTACCGAGTTATCAGTACATCCTTGCAGGATAAGCCACGGTGCATCCTGACTCCAGATTTTAAATTCTGCGGCATGCAGAGATCGCTCACAGCCACCCCAGGTGCACAAGGAGCAATCCAAGTAGCCATCTGAAACCCACCTGCGACTAGAAGGAAACGGCTGTCCGAGACATCAAAGACAGGACACAGGAAGAGACGGAAGGTGAGAGATGAAAAAGAGCATGCCCCCCAGAACCCCCCCCGGCATTTTCCTGTCTAGTGTCACGTGTCATCCTTCCTTTCTGCCATCGTGTACACATTCTCACAGCCATTTACAGATGAGGAAACTGACTCAGGAAGTCAAGGGTCAGAGAAATCAAGTAGTGGTCACGTGGTCACGGGGGCAGATAACTGACAGTGTGAAGATAAAGGCCTTTGACCTTTTCTCTGACATAGGCAAATGCATTTTAAATGATTACACTCCCCCCTGAACTGTTCAAGTCCTCTTTGTCCGAATGGGAAGAAACACCCCTTCCCAGCCAGGCAGGGGAACCAAGAAAGCTGCAATTAAACGAAGTCCCTCCTTCCCGGGTCCACCTTCAGAGTCAACACCAAGCTCAGGGTTCTGAGCCCACTCTTTGCACAGCCCTGAGCCAGGCCATGCCTGGTTCAAATCACCCAGGGCTCCTTGGACTCACGGAAATTCAGATCTGAGAGAGGCCTGAGGACTGACGTGCAAACCTGCTGACTAGTTTTTTGAGCACCTACTGGGTGCTAAGCTTTACTCTGGGCTGGACAGTTTGGTGATTTAGAGCATGGGCTGCAAGATAAGGTGGTGGGGTCACACCAGGCTCCAACACTCACCTGCTGCGTGACCTTGGGCAAGTCACTCTGCCTCTCTGTGTCTCATTTTATTCTTTGAAAATGAGGGCAATATTAGCACCTACTACACAACCGTAACAACATAGGGCTGTTAAGAGGAATTAATTCATTGACTGATTAATACTTGCTCATCACTGTGCCTGTCCCAGGCTCCCACTGGGTGGTCGTGCACAGCTGTGAATAAGACAGACCTTCTCCTCGTGCTCAAAAGAGAATTAATCCCTGCAAAGTGCTTAATATTTTGTACACAGAAGACACTTAACCAGTGCTAGCTGCTGCTATGCAGTGCATGGGGCAGGTCAGTGATTAAAGGAGGTCCCCTCTGTCTCTCCCCAGGGCTCAGGCCTGGCTCCCTGACCCCCACGCTGGCCAACAGCACACATTCAGCTCCAACTCTGACACTGGGTCGCTGTGTGTCCGTGGCTGAGTCCTTAACCTCTCTGGGCCTCCACTTCCTCCACTGAGCATGACACAGCCTATCAGTCTGCATCCTCCATCCCACCCCCTCCTCACCTCTCGCAGGTCAGTGCCTCGGGGAAGCTGCTCGCCCCCAGGAAGGTGCGACCGAGGAACCTGTCGTCACTGGCGGCCGAGTGGACGCTGGACGAGGAGCTGCAGTCGTCCTTCTCAGCCTGGCTCAGGCTCCCCAGGCTGCTGGAAGGCGATGCCTCCACGGGCTGGTTCGGCAAGACTGCCTGCTTTAAGGTTTCGTGCAGAGATGGGTTGGAGGAACCGTCGGCCAGAGGCTGGGGGGCAGGAGAGAAAGTGTACTCTCAATCCACATGACCCATCATGAGTGTTTCCGTAATTCCGCCAGTGACACACGCGGTGGCTCCCAGGAAGGCCAAACCGGGACAGGCAGGGAGGGTATGAGTGGACACCGTGGAGCTTCTGCCCCAGGGGCAAGGCCACGGCCCTAGGGGCCTTCGTCACAGCTCTTGTCACATCACTTGTCCCCAAAGGCCAGCCCCTCTGCACCAGGCTCCTCCCCTCCAGCTATTAGTCTGGGTCTGTTCCCCGATGGCCCACCTGTACCCACCCTCGGCCGCAAGCTCTGACCTCCCCAGCAGCCCGCCTGCCCTGCCCCACCTCTCTGGCTGCTGACCCAGACCCCAGGCCCGCTCTGTCCACTGACCTGCCCTCGGATAGACTCAAAGCCCCTTAACGAGGAACTCAAGCCCCTTGCACTGCCATGACCACATGAGGTCATAGCCTAGTGCCTGGCACAGCCAGAGAGCTCAGCAAATGTCAGCCATCCCTATGTCCAGCTTCGTCTCCTGCTGCCCCCAGAGGTGCATGCCCAGGTAGCACTGAGCTGGTGGCCAGCTCCAACCCTCACTATCATTTCATGCTTCTGAGCCTTTCCAGACTCTTGTCCCCCTGCCTGAAACACCCCTAACTCACTGTCTGCTGGGCTGAAGCATCCCTCCCTCCAGACACAGACCCCTGAATCTTCCTACCCTGATCCCCGGGCCTGGCCCACACCGGGTTCCACAGAACCCTGGTCATTTCTGTCCTGCCTGCTATCACACGCCATCCTGCAATGTCCGCCAGGCTGGGAGGGCCTCCAGGGTGAGGACAGTGCTCTCCTGACCACTGGATAATCACCAGTGCCCACCACAGAGCCTGCCTAGCACGGGTGCTGATGACGAATGAATGCCCCAGGTCTGGGAGTTTTGCACCTTCACGCACCGACCAGATGGTGAAGGAAGTGGTTCCCAATGTGTGTTCCGGGGAGCAGTCCCATGAACTATAATCAGTTACTGCTCACGGTGAGGGTCCCACAGAAAAATTAGTTTGGGAAAGTCTGCGTGAACAAGGTAGAATCATTTCTTTGGTACAGGAATTCTCAGAGCCTTCGATAGGCTCTGGCTGTCCTCAAAAGCAAATAATAATTTAAAACACTGAACACGTACTGAGTGCACAGACATCACACACTGTTCTAAGCCCTATGCCTAATTCCCTGTCTCACCCTCAAGACAACTGGGTGAGGCAGGAGGGCCCTTTACCCCCATTTTATTGATGAAGAAACTGAGGTCCTGAGAAGTCAGGAAATGGCCAAGAGTAAACGGCTGAGATAGGAGCTGGGTTTGAGTCTGTCCTCTTTATCTCCAGGGGAGTAGGCAGCACTTTCCTCAACTCACTTGACCAGGGAACTATTCTTTTCGTGGAGCATCACATAGGCCGAGGGCTCCTTGAAACATCAAGGAATACGCTGCTCTCTGCAAAACTCCCAGCCACAGGTGTGAACTCCTGGCTCCGGGTATAAGACCTGAGGGTTCGACTCTTGCCCTGCCACTTCCTGCAGTATGACCTTGAGCAGATCATTAACCTCTCCTGGCCTGAGTTTCCTTATGCATAAAGTGGAGAGAACAATATTATTTACCTTCTAGGAATGTTGCAAGGAATACTGAAATGTGTAATGTATGACAAATGCTTAGCACTGAGCCAGCCCCGCAGTAAATGTTCAGCGTCAGCTGCTGGCATTAGTCCCAGGGTCTGTAAGGATTAATGTTAGTAACTTGTTAGTATTTGTACTAGCGTTAAAAGGTCAGGGCGGATGCTGCCCTACTGTGCCGTCACCTGGTGTCCCTGTGGATACCTTGCTACATATACCATGGGCATACCCTGTCCCTGACAGCACTGTCATAAAATGGATTAACCCTAAAGTTATGCTCCATTACAAAGCCACAAAATTATCTCTATTAAAATGACTTGCCATAAAATCCTCAAATAGGACCCCAAATTGCACATTTAATCCCCCTTCTCCTACCCCAATCTCTAGCACATTACTGGTTAATTGCATTTCTAAGACGGAGCTCAGGACTCTCACCCGGAACTTCTGATTGATGGGATAGACGACTTTTGCCTTCAGTGCAAACGCTGTGATATTGCCATTGAAAGATGGCTCACATTCCTGGGAAGGGAGAAAAAAAATAAATGGCATGGGGGCTTTCAGTAAAATGAAGGACAAACCACCAAGAGTTTCCAAAATGCCACATCCCATTTGTAACAGTGGCCTCGGGAAGGGCCCATAATAAGCACATTTAGTGCTCACTTGCTAGAAGGATGGATGGATGGATGGAAGGCTGGATGGATGGATGGATGGATGGATGGATGGATGGATGGATGGAAGGTTGGATGGATGGATGGAAGGATGGATGGATGGATGGATGGATGGAAGGTTGGATGGATGGATGGAAGGATGGATGGATGGACGGATGGATGGAAGGTTGGATGGATGGATGGAAGGATGGATGGATGGATGGATGGATGGATGGAAGGCTGGATGGATGGATGGAAGGATGGATGGATGGATGGATGGATGGATGGATGGAAGGCTGGATGGATGGATGGAAGGATGGATGGATGGACGGATGGATGAATGGATGGATAGATAGACATATGAATGGATGGACAGATGGACAGATGAATGGGCAGGTGGATGGATGGATAGATGGGTGTAGGGATGGGTGTGGGAGGGGTAGATGTACAGATGGTGGGTGGGCAAATGGACCAATGTTAAACAGCACATTATTCATTTAATTCCAAGCGTTCAGCTTTGGAAGAAGTAAGGATTTAAATAACCTGACAACACCAAAAGTTTTCCTAAAACTTGTGAACCACTTTTTGGTGGAACAAGGAACCATATATTTTTAGCATTGCCAGGCGTATAAGCACTTACGTGTGGCAATATGCATGCAAGGCTTTTGATTAGACCCTTAAATGAAAAGTAGTGGTGGGGACTTCCCTGGTGGTGCAGTGGTTGAGAGTCCGCCTGCCGGTGCAGGGGACATGGGTTCGTGCCCCGGTCCAGGAGGATCCCACATGCCGCGGAGCGGCTGGGCCCGTGAGCCATGGCCGCTGGGCCTGCGCGTCCGGAGCCTGTGCTCCGCAACGGGAGAGGCCACAACAGTGAGAGGCCCGCGTACCGCAAAAAAAAAAAAAAAAAAAATAGTGGTTGGACAGGTCTTTTCACTTTTCTGAGCCTCAGTGTTCCTAGGCAGTAAGCAGGTAGCGCATCTGCCCCCAAGGACGGTGTGGATAAAGCTCCCAGCAGAGCTGCTGGAACACAGCAGAAGTGAGGCGATGGACAGCTATAAGTCACGGTAGTAAAGAGCCACCAACAAACACTGCTCAGGGATCATCTCCCCAACCGCAGCTGGATGGACTGATTCGTGCCAGCTCCACACGATATAGAAAGGCCCCACATCCTTTCCGTATCGCTCTCCTGTCAGGGTCGCCCCTGCACTTTGCACGGTCGGTGCTGAATAAATGCTTGGCCACAACCAGCGGGTGAATGAAGTTGAGCGGGCAGCAGTTCAGGAACCCGGCACTCCAGGCCGGGAGGAATCTCTACTCAGCAATTCTGAACTGGCTGGCAGGTGAAAACTGCATCCACATCGATTCCAATGCTTTGCAACTAAATCTTAAAAAAAAGAACTCCATAACAAATGACTGATTTCTGATTGCTGAGTTCTCCTTGGAATTACGTATCCTATCACGAGGAAAGCAGAAGAATTTATGGCTTCCTCACATTGTGTGACGTTGAAACAGCACCTGACAGAGCCCGTGACGTGGCCCGTATACATCTCCTGAGAGGGTGTCGCCGTGTGCCCTTCTGAGCAGGGCAGGGGGGAAGCTCTGGGGCAAGGGCCCCAGTTCTTGTCATGTCTATCTCTCTCTTCGGACTCGCAAAAACAGATTTAGATGACAAGAATGGGGAAAGACCACCAACATGTGGTCCTTAAACTTAAGGACCATTCATATGTCCATCTATCCATCCTTAAACTTCCAAGGACCCTGCCATTTCCCAGATGGGGAAGATGACACAGAGAGACTGAGCTGTGCACCCAAGGTGACACAGCTATTAAATGTCAGAATCAGGATTTGAATCAAATTCCCTGGCTCCAGAGTCCCTCCTCTTCAGCTGACACCATCCATCTTCTTCGACATGACACAAATGAGAACAAGAGGAAGAGTCATGCTCCACCACGCCCCAGGGACACAAGCTGGATCCTGAGATACTTGTCGCTCCCGTATCTGCCACATCCAATCGACCACAAATCCCACCAACTTAACCTCCTAAACATCTCTCAAATCCACAGCTCTGGCCCAAGCCACCATTATATTTACCCCAAGGGGCAGCAACAGCCTCTTCCCTGGCTCCCCATCCATGTATTGAGGGCCTACTATGTGCTGGCACTTGACGCGTGTTTGCTCATTTCCTTATCACACGACAGTCAGCTTGGGGAGGTTGGTGCTATCATAATCAGGCTCATTTTATGGAAAGGCAAAAGGAAGGCTCCGAGGTGGACACTTTCCAACCCATTCTCCCCCCGTGGCCATCAAAAAACATACAATTCCCATCACTTCCTGGCTTAAAACCCTTCCTGGCTTTCCTTGGATCCGAGGGAGCAGGGCAAGGTCCATCCCCAGCTGCCAGCAGCCAGTCCCACTCTCTTAGCTGGGGAACTGGTACAACAGCAAAGCGTGGCAGTAAGACCAAAAAGGCTGACTTCAGAACGGGTGACATAATCTGTGGGGCCCCGCGCAAAATGAAAACAGCGGCAGGGCGGGTGGGTCTTAGTCAAAATGATTAAGAATTTCACGACAGCAGAGTCCAGAAACTGGCGGGGGGTGGGGGGAGAAGGGGGCGTGGTGACTGGGCACGGGGTCTGTGTGACCATAGGGCATGTCCACCTATGAAGCCGGCCCTGGCTGATGGTCCAGTGGAAACACACTTCTTCAAGGAACGGTGCACAAGCAGAAAGAGCACTGCGCTTTTTTTTTTTTTTTTTGCGATACGCGGGCCTCTCACTGTTGTGGCCTCTCCCGTTGCAGAGCACAGGCTCCGGACGCGCAGGCTCAGCGGCCATGGCTCACGGGCCCAGCCGCTCCGCGGCATGTGGGATCTTCCCGGACCGGGGCACGAACCCGCGTCCCCTGCATCGGCAGGCGGACTCTCAACCACTGCGCCACCAGGGAAGACCGCACTGTGCATTTTTAAACTCCTTCCAAACAGAGGTGAAAAGAAAGGACGGAATGAAAGGGGTAGAAAATGAGAGGAAGGCTTGGTCTCTGCCTTCCAGGAGTGCATCTTCTAAAGAGGAGACACCAAACAAACATTGCATTTCAGGGGAAAAATATAATACAGGAAGCAAAGAATATAGACACAAGGGTCCACCTGAGATGGACAGAAGCAGAACCTGGGAACCGGGAGCCTGGCTGTTTTTAGTTTTTCACGGCTCTTCTTATTAAGTTCAGAAGTCCTCCAAAGTCTGATCATCTCCCCAACCATAGCAACACAATTATTCAGAAAATTGGCTGTAGTGCAAATTTACAATGGAAAACTTCTTCAGCTAAAGCAGTGTGGTTATTCTGAAGATAGGCTAAAACATAATTGTAGGAAAAGAAAAGCCATTTCACTCTCTGACAAAAGGTGCTCTTTGCAGCAAATGCACAAATACCTCCAGAGGGGAGGTATGCACCCTCCCTCCTCCACAGCCAAAGGACAGGAGGAGGCTGGAGAGTAGCATGCCTCAGAGCCTTCTGGAATTTTGTTTGTTTGTGGCTAACATGAGTTATTTATCAAAATAGAGTTCATGCAAGGAGTGCCGTGGACCCCACATGCCTTGGTTTTCTGGGCATTGGAGGATGTCAGAGTTACAGCTCAACTTGCCCTGTCAAAATCAGCCCTGTCCTCATTCCTTGACAAGCTCAGCCTGCAGAGGGCAGGGGCATTTTGGCAAAGCCGGTCACTGGAACAGGCAGACCTTTAACTTAACTCTTGGCAATTATTAGCTTGATAATGGGCATCGGCGAGGCACAGCTAATGGTTAACAGGTAAAACATTACTAGGTGGAAGAAATGGCTTAGATAGACTTCTGGGGAGGTGGAGAGACTTGGCTCCCCGGCAAAGACTGACTCATTCTGTGGTGGGAGTGCTCACAGAGTTGATTCATGGGTGACCCTGTGGGGCCGCCACCACTACTGTCAACACAAAACTGAGAACCCTGAGGCCCAGAGAGGTTATTTCTCTTGCCCAACAGCACACAGGTGGCAGAGCTGGGCCTGGGTTCCAGGATCCTGGATCCCAAAGCCAACGTTGTTTGTATCGTATCTGAGGCTGCCCTCTCTGTGAGAAGGGTTTTTTTCAAATAGGTTTATTGAGATATAATTTATGCAGCTGAACCATGTAAATTGAATACTTTTTGGTATATCCACGGATATGTGCAACCATTATCACAGTCAGTTTTAGAACATTTTTATCATCTCAGTAGGAAACCTGTACCCTTTAGCTCTTACCCCTACCCCTTCCATCCCCGCCCCACCCTAAGCGACCACCAATCTACTTTTGGTATCTGTAAGTTTACCTGTTCTGGACATTTCGGATGAATGGAATCCTATAACATGTGGTCCTTTGTGACTGGCTTCTTTCAGTTAGCATACTATTTTCAAGTTTCATTCATGCTGTTTTTGTGGCTGAACAGTATTCCATTGTATGGAAGGACCACATTCTGTTCATTCATTCGTCAGCTGATGGACATTTGGGTTTCCACGTTTTGGCTATTGTGATTAGGGCTGTCAGGAACATTTGTGCACATGTTTTTGCGTGGACGTATGTTTTCATTGCTGTGAGCAGGGTTTTAATCCTATGGGGTGAGGGGAACAGAGGCATAGGGATAGATGAGGGAGAGAGAGAAACTAAGACAGGGAGACATCACAAAGCTACACTGTCACACTCTCACACACAGGCCCACAGAGATGCACATGGAGAGAGATACACAAAAACAGAGATGGACATGCAGCGAGATGCACTGATACACACATAGACACACACACATGGAAAGACAAGCACCTGGAAACAGAGAGGCTGGGAGTGTGAGCTCGAGACACACAGCACAGACAAGGAAGGGAGGACTCATCTCCGGGAACAGCCAGGCGCTCTCTCTTCCTCTCCAGCTCCCCACGTCTCAGCCCTGGGAGGGCAGCTGATTGCTCCACGGGGTCTGGCCCAGCGTGGGGAAGGGAAGCCCTGTCTCCAGAACCCTTGGGAAGTACAGACAGGGGGGTGACTCGAACACTGAATTTTCAGCTTAACTAGAAGCTTTTCCTATTCATTTCCAACTTTTTGGTGAAATTTGTTTTAGAATACACAACGCACTTTCCTTGATTGGTAAGCAGAAGCCGCAGAACATGACTGAGTGTCAGAGGCTGCGGGCTGTGGGGAAGCAGCCCTCCCGGGCAGGAGCTGAACACCCCCAGGCCTAAATCTCAGCTACGTGACTGAGGACAGTGACCTGGCTCCACGAGCCTCAGTTTCCCCATCTGGAAAATGGGCAAATAAACAAGGTCTACATCATGGCGTGCTGAGAGGATTGCATGACAGAATTCACACGAGTGTTTACGTGACTCAAAAATGACACGTGGAAATGCCTGGAATTCAGTAGAGGCTAAATAAGAAACTTGGTTCCAGTCTTCCCCCTTTTCCCAGCACCTCTCTCTCTCCACCTACCTACCTACCTAGATGTCTATATTCACCTTTGGGCAATTGAGGCTGGAGTCAAATGGGCAAATGACTGGAGTCTGGTCCTTTCTAGGGACCAGGAAGTGACTAGAAAGAACACATCTTTGGAAGAAACGCCCTCTCCATCCATGGAGCTTATGCAGGAAGTGATGCCCTATGGGCTGATTCAGGCTGGATGGAGCGGGGAGAGGAGCAACGAGGAAGGTACAGGGAGCACCCATCTTTTAACATCTCCATCAGAGGCCCAGAACTCCCACTCCTAGATATTTACTTAAAAGAAATAAAACAAAATGAAAACAAACAAACTTATACACAAACATTCACAGAAGCCTTGTTCAGAACAGCCAAGCACTGGAAAACAACCCACACTGTGACACATCCCCACAGCAGGCTGGGCAATTAAAAGGGACAAGTGCAACGACGACCGGGATCAGCAGGCACAGGAAAGCACGTGATTGTATTCATGTAAAATTCTAGAACAGCAAAACCAATCATGGCGATGGAAATCACAGCAGTGGCTGCCTATGAAAGGGGCACTAGAGAACTTCCCGGAGTAAAGGAACGTTCCCGATTGGGGTCTTGGTTACAGGGGTGTATACACTTGTCACTCATTAAACTGTAAGCTTAAAATCTGTGCATTTTTTCTATGTAAATTATACCTCAAAAAGAAGCCTACTGGGACATGAGATCTGCTGGGGCTCCTCTGGATGAAATCCAGGTAGGGCACAGGACACCCAGTGTGAGTCTCTTCCAAGGCACCCCAAACACCCAGCTTACGTTCAGAACCTCCTCATCCTTTGAAGTCAGTGCTTCTCTCTTCCTCCTCCTGGATGGGGAGCCAGTTTCCGACGGCGTCTGAACGTTAGGCTCCAAATTCTTGAGCAGACTCTGAGAGTCATCTTTCTAAAATCCAAAGGTGGGGTGGGGGGAACACATTGAAATTGGTCAGCCTAGTGCCCCTGTGACATTAGCCATCTACTCCCCACCCCCAGCCATCATGGCTGCTCATCTCTGCTCCGGGCCTGGCCCTCTGTGTGCAGTGTTTCCCTCCACCTGGAGTCAGGCCCACATCCTTCAAGACTGTCCAGGTGTCACCCTCCTGACAAGCCCCAAAGCCCCATCTCAGTGTGTCCTCAGGACCTGGAGGCAATACTTTGATCAAAGCTCATTCCAGGGCTTCCTTGGTGGTGCAGTGGTTAAGAATCCACCTGCCAATTCAGGGCACATGGGTTCGAGCCCCGGGCCAGGAAGATCTCACATGCCGCAGAGCAACTAAGCCCGTGTGCCACAACTACTATAGCCTGCACTCTAGAGCCCGCGAACCACAACTACTGAGCCCACCAGCCACAACTGCTGAGCCCGCATGCCACAACTACTGAAGCCCGTGCATTGCAATGAAGAGCAGTCCCTGCTCACTGCAACTAGAGAAAGCCCGCATGCAGCAACGAAGACCCAACGCAGCCAAAAATAAATCAGTTAATTAATTAATTAATTTTAAAAAAGCTCATTCCATCGTTTTTCTGAGTTGGTCCCCACTTCCCCAGCTCCTGTAGCCTATGAACTCCTTGGGGTGGGGTAACAGCTTAACATGGAGAATGACACATAAATATTAAAATTCCTGTTACTTCCTATAATGTGACTGGATAATTTTTAAGAAAATATCTTAGGTAACCTTAAACTATAGAATAGTTTCTGTTGTGAGCTACAGTTTACGCTCATTATTTGTGGATTCTGTATTTGTAAATTTGCCTACTTGGTACATTTATTTGTAATCCCCCAAACCGACACTTGGGGTGCATTTGCGGTCCTTCCTGGACACGAGCAGAAATGTGAAAAATGTGAATTGCCCGATGTGCAGTTTCCAAATGAGACTGAACAAGGCCACACTCTACTTTCTTGTCTGAGCTCATACTGCAAACAAGTGTCCTTTCCATGTTCTATTTAGTACCATTCTTTTTTAGCATGTTTGTTGGTGATTTTGTTGAAAATGACCCCTACGTGCTGTCTAGTGTTTCTAAGGACAAGAAGGCTGTGATGTGCCTTATGGAGAAAATGTATGTATTAGATTCCCTTTGTTCAGGCATGAGTTATAGTGCTGTTGGCTGTGAGTTCAAGGTTAATGAATCAACCATGTTAAATGAGGCATCTTTAAACAGAAACACAGAGAAACACACGTATTGATTGGTTAATGAAAATATTGTGACCAGGATCTTGTAGAGACAAAACCCTGCATCTCCCCTGGGAGCAATGCTTCAGTATTTGCTAATCCTACGTTTGCCCTGATTTTATAGAACATAATTATCTACTGTACTGAAAATCCTATTATACCAGAGACACTTACCAAGCCTCTCTTTGACCACTGGCTGCTCATGGATATAATCTTGAACCGAGGATATATCACCAGTTTGTCATTGAGCTAGTCACCAACTATTATAGAGCATCTACTCAGTGTCAAGCCTTAATCTAGTCACTGGGAATAGAGTAATGAACAAAACGAACAAAGCTGCTGCCTTCATGGAGTTTACATTCTAGTGACAGAAGAGAGACATAAGCAAACAAAGAAATAAATATATAGTGTGTCGGAGGTGTAAGTGCTATAGGGAAAGTCAATGGAGGATAGGGGAATGGAGAGTGATGGGAGGGGAAGGCCTCTTGGACAAGGTGACATTTGAAAAGAAACTGGATGGAAGTGAGAGAGCAAGCCATTCAGATATCACAGGGACAAGCATTTCAGGGTGAGGGCACAGCAAGTGCAAAGGCCCTGAGGCACAAGCATGCTCAGCATGTCCAGGGAAGCCCACGTGTCTGGAGCAGTTGGGGGTGGGGCAGGCAAGGTTAGATGAAGCCAGAGATTTGGGGGTTGTTTGTTTAGCAGCCATAGCTGACCAGCACAAGGCTTCTGCAGGGAAGGACCCGGTCCAATCACTGTACAGTAAAGACTCCAGGAGGAAAACCTCAGTCACCCAAGGAGGAGTATCAGATTTTTTGCTCCGCAATTAAAAATGGCCTGGAGGTCAAGGGTCACCAGCCATTTCAGGACAGATTCTAATATGAAAGACAAACCCCAAAACAAACAAAAGGAAAAAGCAGGCAGGAAATAGACACTGCATGGGGAAAAGAAAACTAAAACCAAACGATTATAATATCCTCAGAGAGATAAGAGAAGATTTTACAGTCACAAAATAAGAACAGGCTAGTAAAAACAGAATATTCTGAGGACAGAAAGAACTCTTGAAAATTAAGAATATGAAAAACTCAGTACAAGTAGAAAGTTGAGAAAAGTCTCCCAGAAAATAGCATAAAAAGACAAAGAGATCAAAAATAGGAGAGAAGGAAGATAATTAGAGGCCCAATTTAACCAAAAACTGATAGGAGTTCCTGAAAGAAGCAACAGAACATAGAGAAAGAAAAGAGTCATTAAAGAAACCAAGAAAATGAATTTCTAGATTGAAAGGGCCTTCTGAATGCACAGTACAATAAGTAGCATTCGATTTCCACCAAGACCCATCCTGGTGCATTTCACATACTGGGAGTAAAGAAAAGATCCTTTAAGATTCTATTGAGGAACAGAAGAAAAAAAAAGAGATACCATGCAAAATATCAAGGATCAGAATACAACCTGATTTCTCAACATCAACAATGGAAATTGAAAGACAAATGGAGAAAATGCCTTCAGAATTCTGGGGGAAAATTATTTCCAACCTGGAATTCTATAACTTAACTACTCTAACCAAATTAAGTATAAAGATAGAAAAAAGATATTTTCAGACATAGAAATTCTCAAAAGAACTTCCACCTATCCTTTTCTCAGAAAGCTACTGGAAGATGTGCTCCACCCAAATGAGGAAATTAGCCAATAAACACAGTGTAGGAGATCCTGAAAGAGGGTCCAACCCAGGAGAGAGGTGAAGAAGTTCCAGCATGATGGCCCCAAGAGGTCCCAATGGTGACAGCAAAAGCCTACAGCAGCTGTTTCTCGAACTCTAAGAACAAAGAGACCATGGGAGGGCTTGTTAAACACAGCTTGCTGGACCCACCTCCAGAGATTCTCATCGGTGAGTCTGGGGTGGGGCCCAAGAACTGGCATTTCTAACAAGCTCCCAGTCCACGCTGATGAGATTGCTCTGGTTCACTATGAGAACAGCAACGGTCTAGAGGCAACCGGCTCATATTGGAGAGTTCAGAAGCTTTCTGGGAGAGAAGTTTTCCTAGATGATAAAACTGATCAAATACCTAATGTATTCAAATGTCTTGAAAGAAAATGTAGACAAATGGGGGAAAGTTTACTGTTAAACAGATGATAAGTACACAGAATCTAAGCAAATGAAAAAAACGGGTAATTATTCATTTCAGGGAAAACAAAGTATTGTGCAAAAAAGGAAAGTAATCATAAGTACAGCGGATCCTTGGCTGACAGTGAATTATGTTTACAGAATTGTAATAGCGAAAACACCAAATACTGATTTCACCAAAATTACCCCATAACCACATAGGGAGGTGGTGATGGTGGATGGGGATGGTGAAATAGGAAGGAGGGGAGAAAAGTGAGTTAAATTACTGCGCACTTCCGCGGTGGGAAGTCAAGCAGCCATGTCAGCAGGTTATTTAGGAGTAAATGACCAAGATAGCCAGCTGAACAAGAGTCGAATATGATGGCTTCTGAAATGTGGGAAATGGTTGCAAATGAACATTTTAAATTATGTGAATGTGTGACTTTGATGCAAAAAAAAAGTTTTAATGATGAAATAAATAAAACTAATAAACAAAATAAAACAGAAACCACAAAGGGAAAGTGATGCAAGACAGAATTATGAGCTGGGTGACCTGGATCACAGGAGGAGAACAGAGTACCCGGGACCCAAGAGGGAGGAAGTGTCTGATCCAGCCTGAGGTTGGGAACACTTCCCTACATGGTTTTCTTTCTGGGTCCTGAAGGATGGGTGGGACAAGAGGCAAAGAACAGATGTGCAGAAGTGCAGTGACATCTGGAGATCAAGGGGATTCTGGGTGGCTGGATGCATGGGCGCCCATGTCCCAGGGAAGGTCAGTCGCCTTATATACCATGCAAGGAAACTGGACGTGATCTTGTTTAGGTAACCAGGAGCCACTGGAGGTTTTTAACCAGGATAGTCATATTGCTTCTATTTTAGAAATAGAAACTAGAGGCGGGAGACGGAGGAAAGGAGGACACTTAGAAAGGAGTGCTACAAAGGTCACATCCAAACCATCAGAAAATCCAATCAGCCCTACCCTTGAGCCAGAGCCCCCTCCGTAGCTACAAACCTGGTCTGAGCCACCACCACCCTCAACTGGACTAGTGCAGCTGTGACCGACCAGCTGTGGAAACCCGGACAGCTTGGTGAGTCTCTGTCAGCCTCAGCTTACTCAGCTGCGAAATGGGCTACTCTATGGTCTGAATGCTTGTGTCCCTTTCCCTCTCAGTTAATGTGTTGAAATTCTAACCCCCAAGGTGATGGTATTTGGAGGTGGGGCCTTTGGGAGGTGATTAGGTCATGAGGGTGGAGCCCCCCATGAATGGGATTAGTGCCCTGATAAAAGAGGCCCCAGTAGCTCCCCTGTCCCTTCTGCCATATGAGGACACAGCAAGAAGTCAGTCATCTGCAACCTGGAAGAGGACCTTAGCCAGAACCCAACCATACTGGCACCCTGATCTTGGACTCTCGGCCTCCAGAACTGTGAGAAATAAGTTTGTGTTGTTTATCAGCTACCCAGTTGATGGTATTTATGTTATAGCAGCCCAGACTAAAACAGATACCAACTGCCACCTTACCAGGTAGCGGATGACTAAACACTCTGACTTAGGGGTTCAGACAGACTGCAGTTGAAGTCCAGCCACTGTTTATTCATCATGTGACCCTGGACAGAGAACAACCTTGCAGAGCCTAGATGTCCTCACCTGGAAAGTGAGGTTGACAGTCCCCCCACTCAAAGGCTTGGAGTGAGAATATAGAAACAAATGCCCGCAAACTCCTGGCAAGGGGCCCGGCACCCAGGAAAGGCTCTGACGTGTTATTTCCCTCTTCACACAAGGAGCCAGTGTCTCTTAATCACCAGCGGGATGTGACAACCTCAAACTTACCTACAAGCATCTTGCACTATGTTAATTTTAACTTTTATCGCCCCTTTGCAGCGTGACACGGCCCTGAATTCCCCTGCCATGTGAGATGCTTACATCTGCTGGATGCATCCCCTTCTCATGTGGGCCAGGAATGGGGGAACAAAACCACACCACCTTATCTCAGATCCCACCAGATTTCATCCCTCAAAGAGGTCAAAGCTGCAGGAACCTAAAACTGATCATACCACCACTGATGGAATGCCTGCTGTATGCCCGATACCTTCACACAACATCCGATTCCATAACAATTGCCATATGAAGCATCCATTAATCCCTTTCAGGCAGCCACCTGTGACCAATCCCATCCACCTCCTATACAGTGGCTTTGGGGTTAGACACACACGCCTGTCATTTGGCAAGTTATTTTAACCTCTCTGTGCCTGTTTCCTCATCTGCAAAATGGGGACATTAATGGAAGAAGCTCACAAGCTGTTTTGCAGAGTCAATGAGATCATTTTCAGGTAGAAAGTGTAGCTCAACACCCAGCATACAGCAAGAATTCAATAAATGCTAGCATTTTCATTTCCCCATCACACAACTCATGATGGGGCTGTGTTATAATCAAGTGTTTACTTGTAATCTGTCCATCCAGAGGCTGTGAACCTCCAGAGGCAGGATCAGGGTTTATCCTGTACATTGATGTGGTGTCTAAGCCCCTAGGCCATGCTTGGCAGTAGAAGGTGCTCGGCAAACTTTTGCTGTGTGGTCGAATGTTGAATGCATGCTAATGTAGCAGCTGGGACTCAAGAGGAGCTAACTGGGTAATGCACACAGCGAGGAAGCAGAATGGACATCCAGGGGCGGGGAAATCCCCTGCCCTCCTTTCCACCACGCTGAGCTCCGCCCATAGGTCCAAACGCTTAGGGCTACAGATGAGGAGACTGAGGCCTGCAGGTCTTCATCAGCTAAGGTCACACTGCGTTGTCAGATGGAGCAGACACTTCGGGGCAACTCCAAGCCAGAGCCCTTCTGTCACTTGGCCGGCTCCCCCTGAAATCACTGTCTCCAGCCGCCTCCCGCAGCAGAAGGGGAATCCCCCAGGGCAAGACCTTTTGCGAGCGATGCCCAAGATCACGCTCAAATGGGCTCAGAGAAGGGGGATGGAAACCCGGACCACAGGGCCGAGGAAGACCGCGTCCCCGCGCCCCACACCCCGGTTGCCCGCTCGGCCGACCCACCTGGTGCGGCGGACGCGGGCGGGCGGCGCGGCAGCCGAGCCAGAGGCCGAGGCCGAGGCCGAGGCCGAGTGCGGTGCCCAGCAGCACGGCGGGGACCAGCAGCGCGGGCGCCGGCCGCACCGCGTCCCGGCCCAGCTGCAGCCGCGCGTCGCTCCTGCAGGTCGCCGCGCCACGGGCCATCGGGGGTGCTCAGGCGGCCGGCCCGCCGCATCCCACCCGCTGCCGCGCGCTGCCCCCTCCCGCCGCTCGGAGCTCCATCCCCGCCAGGTCCTCAGTGAACCTGGTCCCCGGCGGGCCAGGGGCGCGGCGCGGTCCGCCGGCTTCTCCGGCCTGTGCAGCCTCCTTCCTCCAGCTCCCCTTCCAGCTTCCCGGCACTGCCCAGCCGGAGGGAGGAGCCTGGACCCTCCGCCCAAAACTTTGAACCACCCCCGCCTCCAGCCCTGCCTTTGCACTGAGCATGCCCGGCCAGAGGCGTGCTTCTCAGCCAGGAGGACCTTTTGAGAGGAGTCTTGTTTTGCACGGGCCTCTTGACTTCCAGAGGGGGAGGGGACCACAGCCAGGGAGGAGGGTGTTGCTTGGTTGTTTACTGAGTGCTTAGGATTTGTTAAGCATTTAGCCTGATGATCCGAGTAACTTTCTTAACAACCTTCGGAGATGGGCACTATTAACGCGCCCTTCCTCCTGACGAGGCTCAGGGTCAGCACCAAGTGATACATTGCGAGTCTGACTCAGCCTTGCTCCTGACCTCTACCCATTGGCCCCCTTTGGACCGCACAGTCCTGCCTTGCCTCTGTACTTGTTTGCCTGCAGACTCCTGTTTTAATACTATTTTCTTCCAGGATGGTCAATGCTTTCCTCTAAGACTACATGTAGGGAGATTGTTACACTCAGCCCCTGCTAGCCAGGAGATGCTGCGTGGTCATTCATTCACTCAGCATTTCCAGAGACCCTGCTGTTTGAAGCAGCACCAGGGCAGCCACCAACCGGACAAGGTCCACCAGTGAGGATTTCACAGCTATGTGGGGAGATAGGCAGAAGAATTCAGCAACTGTTCTTTCTTTAAGCAACATTTACTGATGCTAGCTCTCTTTCTGGGTGCTGGGGTACACACACACACACACACACACACACACACGTGCATGCACGCACGAATGCACTCACACCCCTACCCTTTGGAGCTTAATTCCCTGTGAGGGCCAGAGCAGGGGTAGTACCATGGGGATCTCTGGGGATCCAGAGAGGGGTTTTGTGTCCTTGACCTAGACGTCCAGCTCAAGTTCCTGGCTTTTTAAATCATTTCCTCTTCACTCCTTCCAAGTTGGCAAGATGGGAACGATTACCTAGATTTACTTTTTATGGATGAAGAAACTGACAGCCAGACAGGAGAAGTGGCTCATTCAAGGTCTTGCAATAGGAAACTGGGCACATGTATTCACACTCGTGTCTGTCTGCTTTCAGGACCCACACTCTCTGCCATGCGGTGCTTCTTAAATGTTTGCTTAGGAGCGGCTCCAAGGCTCCTGGGAACATGTATGAGGGCAACCGGAAGTTCTTACTTTACGCTGGTTATTTCCTTGGATACTCAGGCTTTCATTTCTTAAAATGTCGTGCTCTTTGCATGTTTATTATAAAATTGGTTGCATATCGAAATCATCCTTTACATTTCTCACTAATAGAATTAATGCTAGCATTTAGTCTTTGACCTTGTCTCACTCCTGGCACACGCTGTGTACCCCCAAGGACAGTGTACCCTGTGTGGAAAGCTTGGCTAATAAACTCTCAGATTCTCAAACCCCACTGCCTTGTCCCTGTCAAGTCAGGAAAGGACGGTCCTCGGAGGGGCAGGGTAAGAAGGAGCACAGGTGCCAGGCTTCCTGGCCTGAGGCTGCAGACAGCATGACAGGCTGCCCTGCAGGAAGGCTGCAGGAGGGTGAAGAGGTGTAAGCTGTCGCTGGGGGCCCAGGGTAGTAACAGCCCTGCTGCCATGGAGAGTTCTGGGAGTTTGCTCAGCTGCTGCCTCCTGGCTCCAGACACCAACTCCCCTATTTTTGGTTCCCCAGAGAGGTCCCCCAGTGGCTGTCCTGACCACCTGCCCACTCCTCCCTCCTGGGGGAATGTGAGGGTGGCTTCTTGGACATGTCCAAGGGCTCATCCACAGCAAGGGTTCACACAGTAGGAACCTCACTGGGTTGAACAGAACCCAACAGGACATGAACAGTGGCCTTCCTCTCTAGCCTCTGAGCTGCCTTTTCCCTTCCAGCCCCTCTCCTTGCTGTCCTGTGTCCCCATGACCCTGCCTCTCCAAAAGTTTCACAGCTCTCTAATAGGGGGCTGGTGGGCTTGGGCAGACTCCAGATTCAGCGCGGTGTGTGTGTGTCAGGGAAGCCTTGCTGGAGCAGGTGAGTCTGAGCTGAGACTTAGAGAACGGAGGAGGCATTAATGGAGGGGCGCTTGGAGCCCTTGAAATCTTTGGAAGCAGGGGTCACCCAATCTGATTTTGGTAGAGACCCCCGGCTGGGGCGCGATCAAACTCAAGTGTGGCTGCCCAGCGCCCGCCGCGCCAGCCTGGCTCCCTCCCTCCCACGCCGGTCTTGGTCCTCAGCCTCCTCCGGTCCCGCCAAGCCCCAGATGCCTGTGTCTGTTCCAGAAAACTTTCCGCGGAGGCTCTCACTGAGCATGCTCGGCGGCGGGGCGGGCCTGGGGTCCGGAAGCTGCTCCAACTCGGCCTTCCCCAGCCACGTCTGGGGTCTCGCGTCCCTGGCTGGCGATGGGCTCGGCGGGCGCCCGGGGGCGCGCCATGTGGGTTCTGGCCGGGGGCCTCCTGGCTGCCGCCCTGGCGCTGCCCGCGGGGTCCGGGGACCAAGGCCGGCTCCCCGCGGACCCGGGGCCCCTCCGGCGCCCCCTCGGTGCCCAGCCTCCCCAGGATCCCCGCTCGGCTCCCGGGGTGGGGCCCGAGCAGACCGCGGAGGTAAGGAGGGCCTGCCCCCAGTCTCGGGACTGAGTTGGGAAGTTTGGCTTCACCCTGTACCGGCGGCGGGCAGGCCCCTTCGGGTTAGGGAAATTACCCTAAAGGGAGGGCGGGATCTGAGTAGGATGCAACCCGTGTTCCTTAACGCTTGTGGCCAGAAAACTCCCTGGAAAGGTGGAGACAGGGGTGTGGCTGGTGGCTGTGGGTTTGGACCTTGCCAGAGGCCGGGTCGATCCCACTAAGCAACCTAAGAGCTCTGTGACCTAGGGCAGGTAGCTTCACTTCTCGTGCCTCGGTCTCCTGATCTGTAACTGTTGCAGGGTCCACCCCAGAGGGTCGATGTGAGTTTAGATGAGCTCAGGAATGTAGGTAGCGCATCTTACACAGGTGAGCGCTTCGGGAGAGTGTAGCAGTTGATAAAAGGCACTATTGTTGGGGTTTCCTGTGACTGCAAATTTAGCCACTTCCCACTTCACCCTGCCCCTTCCTGTGTGGTCCCTAACTTGGGAGGGCACAGAGCTCTGGCTGTCACCCTAGATTTCCCCTCTCCCTCTGCCAAATCTGGTCACCAGTCCCCCTGCCTTTTCCTCCTAATCAGTTCTGATGTCTGCTCCCCACTCCCTTGCCCACCCGGCTGCATCCACTAGGTTCAGTCCCCACCCCTCAGCCTCTGGCCTTTGATGGTTGTTTCCTCTGGGTCACCCTCACACCCTAATTTCCCATCCATTCCTCCCCCCACCTCTAGGTGACCTGCCCATGGTAGACACCTGACCACTCTGCCCCGCCCCCCGCTCGCCACTTATATCCCCTTTCCACCCTGACCCCTGTTGCAAATCCAGGCTTCTGTTCTCAGGAATGTCTGTCCAGTGGTCTGGCCCATCGCTGCCCTGTGGTCCTCCCAGCCCTCCCCCAGGGCCTGGTTCCTCTTGTCCTGTTGAGTTTTCTACCTGTAGACCCCGGGGTGCCTGCTACACTTGCTACAGATTTTTAGGTCTCTTAAATGAGATTCCCTTCACTGTCTATGATTAGTTCTTAGGTTTTCACTAGAGAAGACAAAGTAATAATGCTGTGTCGATTTACTGAGCTTTTATAAAGCTCGTGATGAACATTTTCACAAGGTCCTTTCACTTGCTCCTGTCTGGTCTGGTGGGAAGTATCTGGCCCATTTTGCTGATGAGAAAACCAAGGCCCAGGGAGCCAAACCCCCAGGCCTGTCCTGTGCTCTCACAATGGCTGTCCCATTCAGAGCTCACTCACCTGTCCTCGCCTGATCTTTCCTTTGGGAAGCCAATGCCAGAACATTTACATGGATGCTAGGCTCTACAAAAGAGTGCTTTGAAAACTGGAACCCAAATGCTCACATTAACTTATTGTCTCTCCCCTCCTGCAAAGGGCGAGCTAACAGCCAGTTTACAACTGTTTCCCAGTTGTTCTAAAACTGCTGTGTCCAGTACATTGGCTCCGGCCACGCTGTGGCTGTTTGAATTTAAACGTTTCAGGTGCCCGATGGCCCCATGTGCTAGTGGCTCCCATATTGGACAGCCCAGACCATAGAGCATTTCCATCATCCCAGAAAGTGCTATTGGAAGTTTGTCAGAAGGAGAGAAACAGTGAAGGCTTGAGTGGACAAGAGGCTTCTGAGTGTTTATGGAAGGGCCTTTAGGTGCCAGACTGTTCTGGGTGCTTGAGATACAAGGGAACAAGACAGTCTCTGCTCTTAGACCTGCATTCTTGGGGCAGGAGAAGGACACTAAATGGTGTTAATCTATAGTGTGGCCGTTGGTGGTCAGGCTGTAGAGAGAAATACAGTGGGCAAAGTGGACTGGCAGAGATGACCTTGAGAGCCGTGGTCAGGGTGGAAGGCACTTTTAGGAGATGACAGTTGAGCAGAGCCTTGGATGGAATGAGGGAGGGGCATGGGTGCTTCTGGAGAAAAACTTTCCAGAGTGAGATCACAGTGAGGACAAAGGCCAGAGGTGGGAAGTGCTTAGTGTGGCCCAGGACCAGTAAGGAGGCTGGTGTGGCCTGAGTAGGGGTAGGGGGAGAAGGGAGGAGGGGCATGAGGTGAAGCTAGAGGGTGAGGAGGGACCAGATCAGGAAAGGCCCTGTGGCCCATGGTTAAGACTGGCTGTTATTTTGAGTTAGATGGAAGCCATGGGTGAGCGTTGAGCAGAAAAGTGGCTTGCTCTGAATCGTCTTTTTTTTTTTTTTTTTTTTTTTTTTTTTTTTTTTATGCGGTACGCGGGCCTCTCACTGCTGTGGCCTCTCCTGTTGCGGAGCACAGGCTCCGGACGCGCAGGCTCAGCGGCCATGGCTCACGGGCCCAGCCGCTCCGCGGCATGTGGGATCTTCCGAGACAGGGGCACTGCATCGGCAGGCGGACTCTCAACCACTGCGCCACCAGGGAAGCCCTGACTCGTCTTTTTAAAGCATCCCCATGGCAGGTGTGGGAGTAGAGGATAGAGGGCAGAGGTGGAAAGAAAAACCAAGAGAGGAGGCATGTGGGAGACCAGGCAGACGATGGAGGTGAAATGGGCCAGGGAGGTTAGTGGAGGGCTGCTGAGAAGTTGTGGATTGGGGATATACTTTGAAAGTAGAGCCAGGGGGTTTGCTGGGATTGGATGTGGGTTGAGAGAGAGGAAGAGAGGAGTGAAGGATGAAACCAAGGACTTGGGCCTGAGCAGATGAGGGACTAGAGCTATCATTAGCTAATATGCAGAAACCTCAGAGGCAATCAGGAATTCTGATTTGGTCTTGTTGAGTTTGACGTACCTATGAGGCATCCGGGTAGAGATGTACAGGAGAGTGGTGGATGGGTGAGTCTTGATCTGGGGGAGGAATCTGAGCTGGAGATCTATATCAAGGAGTGGACAGTGTACACAGGCCTTTAACCCCACAGGGCCTGGCTGAGTTCCCCTTGGGAGTAAGTATGGTTTGGTTTGAGAAGAGTGAGGCCTTAGGGCAGAGGCCTGGAGCAACACCAGGGCCAGGCATCCAGCAAAGGAGATAAGACCAAGACTGTGACCCACAGGTCAAGGGAGGAAAGTATTTCAGAGGGAGAGAGGGCTCCCCAAAGATGTTCACATACTGATCCCTGGAGCCTGTGAGTGTATTACATCACACGGCAAAGGGAGATTAACATTGCAGGTGGTGTTCAGGTTGCTAATCAGCTGACCTTATAAAAGGGAGGTTATCTCGGAACATCCTAGTGGTCCCAGGGTAATCCCAAGGGTCCTTAAAAATGGAAGAGGGAGGCAGGAGAGAGTCAGAAGATGTGACATTGGAAGGTCAGAGGGATGCAGTGGGAGGCCTCAATCCACTGCTGCTGGCTTTGAAGATGCAGGAAGGGGCCATGAGCTAAGGAGTGTGGGCTGCCTCTAGAGGCTGGAAGAGGCTTACCCAGAGCCTCCAGAAAAGAATGCAGCCCTGCAGACACTTTGATTTTAGCTCAGTGAGACCCATGTCAGACTCCTAACCTCCAGAACCATACAGTAATATACATGTGTTTGTTTTAAGCCACTCAGTTTGTGATGATTTGTTACAGCAGCCATAGGATGCTAATATGCTCACATACCAAATGCTGCTGGTGAGTTGTGTGCAATAAGGATGGAGAACTGGCTGTGAACTGAGGCCTTGTAGAGGTCCTGGTGACCTTGTCAGGAGCTGTGTCATCTGGGAGAAGGGGATCACTAGGGAGGGGAAGGCTGGATATTGAAGGTGGCAGTTGGTGTGGTGTCTGGGAGAGCAGGCTGCTCACGGTGGCCAAGGAGCCCCCAGAGAGTCTCCCCTAGGCTAGTGAGACCCAGGATCCGGTGAGACCTCAGGGAGCCACAGCCAAGGGTCCCTGGAACTTGAGGGCTTCCTGAGTCATTTGCTACCTGGGATCCTGCCCCTCCCCATCAAGCGGAAGCATCTGTTGGGAAGGGGACCTCTGTCCGTCGGTGAGGTCAGGGACCTGCCACAGAGCCTGCCGAGTGGCAAAGCCTGGGTGAAAGAATGGATGGAAAGTTCCAGGGGCAGGGGTCGTATAGGCAGTCGTGTAGGAGTCGGGTGCCCTGTGGCACCACTGTTTGCCCCAGAGACCTCACGAATGAATTCTAGTCTTTTCTGGTTAACAGACTTTAGTTCTTAGAACAGTTTTTGACTTTAGAAAAATTGTACACATGGTAAAGAAAATTCATATATATTCCCCCCAATACACAGTTTCCCCTACTATTAGTGTCTTACATTAGTAAGATACATTTATTACAGTTAATGGTCTAACCTTGAGATGCTATTGTAAAAGTCCATAGTTTATTCGGATTTCCTTAGCTTTTGTGCCCAATGTCCTTTTCTGTCCCAGGACCCCATCCAGGACACCACTTTACATGTAGCTGTCACTTTCCTTGTCTTGAGGACCTCGGCAATTTAGAGAGGACTGGGCAGGTATTTTGCAGGGTGCCCTCTGTTGGGATTCATCTTGGTGCATCTAGTAACATGATTTATCGCTATTGGCGTTTTCTTTTCATTTGTTTGTTTTCAGATTTCACTATAGTTTATAACAGTGAAAAAACACCCACATGGTCCTAAGGGCATATTCAATTTATGAGCATCAAAGGAAGACAGATTTAGAAACATTAAACTGTTGTTTCTATGTTTATAATGATATGCAGCCACATAAAAAATAACTTACAGAACACCTTGTCCTACAAAACAGCTTTGGGAAATTTTCTCTGACTAGAAATTATCCCAGTTTGGGAACATTAGATTAGACATGAACATAAATTCAAGATATTATTAATTTATTTGAAAGAGTTGAGCATTTAAGAAGGCTGTTTCTACCAGTGGAAACAAAGATGGAAAACTGCCAAATAATTGTGAGTTGCTTGGAATTCTTCCTTGCTTCCAGGAATTAAATTGGGAAAAGACATCTGCTCACACAGTAAAATGATCATATTAGTAAATGTTTCCTTAAATGAAACACACAATGACAAAAATGATTCTTTAGTGGATTCCCAGTCAAAGGGAAAGAAATATTAAATAAGTTGGAAACTATGCCATGGTCTTCAATTTCAGAAGTAGAGACTAGCCATTAAGAGGAAGTTTTCTGGGATGTTTCGCTGTCAGTGTTGACCCTGAACTCCCGGCTGGACCAGCGCTGGCCAGGTTGCTCCACTGTGAAATTACCCCCTCCCCCTGCACTGTACCTGTTAGAAGGAGGTCACTATGCGCAGGCTGGATGTATGCTCTTAGGAGATTTTTTTTCCTGCCAGATGGCAGCAAAGACTTATTCCATCCACATCAGTGTCTGGCACACGGCATTCTTCTTCTGAGGAAGTGGCATCTCTTTCCACCTTGTGGAAGGCACGTTATGGATTAGTGGTTGTCCTGGCCACACACACCTGTCCGAGGGGTTCTCGGGGACAACGTTCACATTGGGGGTGGGGGCCCTGGAAGACCCTGAAGGAACAGGCGTAGGTCCCATCACTCAGTCTATGTTCTCCTTATTGCTGTTGTTGCAATGACACGTGGGCACACGCTCCTCTTACAAGAAATGAAACAATATAGGTGGCGTGGAAACAAGGGATTCTCCCCTCTACTGGGCACAGACTTGGTCCCCAAGACCCAAAGTCTAAGATTTCAGCATACTCCTTTCTAGGCTTTTAAAAATAATGCATGGTTATGATATTATATATTGTTAAACGTGTAATTATATAGTAAATGTGTAAATAATTAGTATTAAGTATATTGTTAAATATCTACATATATATAGATATACTTTCAAGTTATTAAATATGTAAGTAATATATACTAGTAAATGAACTGTAATTTATATAAAAATAATATAAATACATAAATATAATTATTAAATATATAATAATGTCTTAAGCATACAAAAATGCCATTTTTATTAAATGAAACCATATTATTCATAATTTTATGACCTAGGGATCTTACTTGATATATATTAGAGTTCTTTCTAGGTGATTACAGATCTGCTTTATTTATTTCTTTGTTTATATTTGTAATTGTTGCACAAGGCACATAACGAAATTTACCCTCTTAACGGTTCAGCGATGCTAAATACATTCACACGGTTGTGCTTCCATCTCCAGAACTCTTTTCATCTTGTGAAACTGAAACTCTGTCCCCATTAATCAACAACCCCCCCCATTCTTTTGTCCCCCAGCCCCTGGCCACCACCATTCTACTTTCTGTCTATGGATTTGACATACCTCCTATAAGTAGAATTGTATGCATGGACCACTTTTACTTATCCATCCATCAGTGGACACTGGGTTGCTTCCACCTTTTGGCTACTGTGAATAATGCTGTTGTGAACAGACTGGGCTTGGCCCACTTCAATGGCTGTAGCCAGGGCGCTATAATAGCAGTAATTATTATTATCATTGTTTTATAGTGGTGGAGTCTGGGCCTTTCCAAGGCTCAGTATTTTACAAAGGTAGAGTGGACGGGTTGGCTGGGCCCCATTTAGACAAGTTTTCATCACTGAGCGAGGTGAAGCAAGCTGGGAGGATGCTTTGAGGTCCACAGTTTTCAGAGGAGGAATCTGAGGCTCAGAGAGGCTGAGAGACTTGGCCAAGGGCACACAGCAAGTAAATGGTCCAGTTCGAATCCAGTTCTCCGGACTCCCAGGCTAGTGTTTTATGTGCCACTCTGTGAAAACTTGCAGGATCTTGGGAGTTCGGAGACTTGAGGCTCTCCCAGCATCACGGGGTTCATGAAAAGCAGAGATGCGATTTGAACCCAGGTCTGTCCAACTATATAAAATTTCCCCTACACTCTGCTGTCTCCCTAGACAGCTCCCAGAACTGCAGTTACATCATCCTATATTCAAAAGCTGGTGGGATGATCGACTTAGAAAGATTTACATCAGACTTCTGGATAAAAGTGCAGCTCCTCTCCACGTGAGCCATTTACAAAAGTGGCTCTCAGCCACTCCTACTATGTCCTTTGTTAATGTCTTTGTGCCTTTTGACTCTTTTTAGGACTTGCCCCATGGGATTCGGCCCAGTGTGGAAAGCTCTCACTTTCTGACTGCAGGTAAGTTTTTCTTTTGGTTGATTTTTTATTGATTTGACCATGAGAGAGAACCAGACCCTAAAGCCATAGCCCTCCTACTTCTGCCTCCCTTGCCCCCTGCTCACCAGCATGCCTTACAGAGCAAGGCAATGTGTCACCTTCTACAGCAGCACGTTGGAGTTTGGGTGCACAGCCCAGAATTCAGGGTGAGGTGGTCTGTCTTCATTCCCCCCGAAGGCATCTGATAAAGAAAATGCAGAGTATTTGTATTAGCCAAGTGTATGAGTTTCTTTTCGCTGCTGTAACAAGTTATTACACATTTAGTGGTGAAAATAGCACGAAGGTATTCTCTTATCGTTCTGGAGGGCAGAAGTCCAAAATCAGTCTAACTGGTCTGAGTCAAGGTGTCAGCAGGGCCTCACGCCCTCTGAGGCCCTAGGAAGAAGGCCTTTCCTTCTCCAGGATCTGGAGCTGTATTCCTTGCATTCTGCAGGTCATGGCCCCTTCCTCCAGCCTCCAGGCCAGCAGACTAGCATCTTGCCTCAACGGGCATATGACCTTCTCTTCTGCCTCTCAGATCTCTCTCTACCTCCCTCTTTAAGGACACCTGGGATTGCATTTATGGGCCCCTGGGTAATCCAGGTTACTTCCCCATCACAAGGCCCATAATTTAATCACATCTGCAGAGTCCCTGTTGCCATATAAGGTAACATATTCACAGGTTCCTGGGATTAGGACCTGGGTATCTTTGGGGACTGTCATTCAGCCTACCACACTGGGTGACAGAAATTCAACTGAAACTAACTTAAGCAAAGAGGAATTTGTTGGTCCCTATAACTGGGACTCGCAGGCCCTCGGTACTGCTGGATGCAGGAGTGGTGTTCTCAGGGCTCTGCCTTTCTCTCTCTCTTTTTTTTTTTAATTGGGGTATAGTTGCTTTACAATGTTGTGTTAGTTTCTGCTGTACAATGAAGTGAATCAGCTGTCTGTATGCATATATCCCCTCCCTCTTGGACCTCACTCCCACCTGTCCCCCATCCTACCCATCTAGGTCATCACAGAGCACCAAGCTGAGCTCCCTGTGCATGCAGCAGGTTCCCACTAGCTATCTGTTTCACACATGGTAGTGTATATATGTCAGGGCTCTGCGTTTCTCTTTCCATCACGGCCCCTGCTTTCCTCTGGTGAGTGTGATTTTCAGGAATATTCTTTCCATGTGGTGGGAAAGACAACCACTGGCAGCGCTGGACTTCCAGGAGTCTGACTGCTGCCACTTGCAGAAAGGAAGAGACTTCCCAGTAGCTCGGCAAAAGTTCAGGAAAGACCAGTGGGTGCAGCCTGGGTCCCATGCCAGTCCCTGACTCTGTCACTGGGGCTTGCGGGGAGAGTATTCTGGGTTCTGTGCCTAATTCTGGCCTCCTGGGGACCAGGATGGGCTGGGATCCAGGTTTTTCTGTATAGAATAAGAATCTTACTGACTAGTGTGTGTGTGTGTGTTGTGGGCTACCACGAAGGCAGGGGTACTGGGCAGGCAGAATAATTTTTTTGTCCAGAATCTTCTCGGCACAGATTATGAATACACCTCTTTGTTTTATACCAGGGGTAAACATATTTCATTTCCTGGGGGAATTAAAAGTACTTTTTATATCTTTTATTACTCTCTGCGGTCTTTACATTTTACAAAATCCAATGTTTTCATTTGCATAAAATAGGTTGAGGTGATACCACAGTAATCACAGAGACCTTTTAGCCACTGATTAAGCAGACTTGTCGGTCAAAGGGAGCGCAGTGCACTAAGGACTGTGGTTGTAGTGAGAGCAGGGGGTGGAGGACTAAGGCCACTGGGAGGGCTTCAGGGAGGGCTTCCTGGATGAGGTGCTGCTCAACTGAGTCCTGAGGAGTGGCAGTTAGCAGGAAAAGGGGATGGAGGGAGAGGCTTCCAGGCCTGTGGCAGCCCAGAGGCGAGGGAGTAAGGATGCATCCAAACACCTGCACAAATAGTACAGGTGACCCATGTGAGAGTGGCACTAGTGGGGAGGCTGCTGGGCAATGATGCAGTGGGTGGTGATGGTCACTTCGGAGCTTGACTTCCTTCTATACTGTCTGTGGACAGTAACAGTGGCTGCGTCATTCAGGTCTTCATCAGAGCCTGCGGCTGGGCCTTCTGAAGGCCTGGAGGAGCAGGGGGCACCTGCAGGATGCCTGCACCAGAGATGAAGCCCAGAGTGGCCTTAGGATTTTATATCCGGCAAGTCTTCTGGGAAAACATTTGTTCTTAGCCCGAGGGGCTGGGCTGCGGTCCAGAGGTGGGTGTCCTGTCCCACTTGTGTGATTGACTCAAACAATCCCGACTGAGCAGCCAGCCTGGGAGAGCTCCTGCCTCTTTCCATGTGAGGGCTGTCAATTCCCCGATGCTTACCTTTGTCGCCATTCCAACATCACGAACTGAATCAACCACAGTTACTATTCTAGAAAAAAAGATATTGATTTTATCTAGGATTCCAGTTCCACGTTCTTTTTTTTTCTAATTTTAATTTTTCCTACATATATTTAGAAATTCTATTAAAAAGGGGTTGAAAAGCACTTCTAAAGACCTTGCTCTCAATACTCTGTGTAAGAAAGACTGAATAACAGGACTCGTTCTCAGTCAATATAAGTTTATATCTGGATAGAAGATAAATGTTGAAAAGGCACAACTCCACAATTCAGGTCACTTCAAAATATAAATTTACACAGTGGTCAGATGAGTTTCCCCAGGACACAGCTGGTGAGTGACAGAGCCAGGATTCGAACGCAGGGCGTATCTGATGCCAGGTGTGTAAGAATCACCTGTGGCTCCTCCCTTGCCTAGTGGTTCTGACTCAGTAGGTCTGGGGTAGGGCCCAGGAATGTACATTTCAGCCTACAGCCCAGGTAAGGAGCACAGACTTCGAGAAACACTATCCTTAAGCTCTGTGTCTCCCAATAAGAATGCCTCATCTTCTTGGCAAAGAGATGGTAAGCCATTCATTCATTCACTCATTTATTCACTTACTCAGCAAAGATTTTCCAAGTGCCTTCACGTACCACGTGGTTTGCCTCTGGAGTTTAACCGCTGCCTTTCTGTATTATGTAATGCATGTGCATTGTTATTTTGCAGTAGAAGCACCATTTGGAATGAAATTCAATAAGAAAACTGAAGTCTTTAACCCACCCCCGACTTCTGCAGCCTCTAGTGGGCCATGGATTCATTCCATATTTGCTTTTATACCCTCGTGGCCCAAGAAGACCTTGTTTAAAAGAGAGTCTGCTGTAACACACCACTTGGTAAGTAACATGTTCAGTTCTTTAAAAGACATATCAGAAGTTGTAAAGAAGCCAATTTTGGACCATATGTGTAGAAAATGTCAGAGGCTTTTGTTCCTCCAAAAAACCTATTCTTCCTCTTTCACTGAATATAGTTATCATTGGGAAGCAAATCCCTCTTACTTTCCAGAGAGCTGCTGCTTCCGTACAATATACAGTATTTAGATGAACAGGATGTGTGAATCTGAGCATTGGGTCCCCGCGTCAGCTGGTTCTAAAGCAGGGCAGGGGGTCCTGTTTTAACCAGACTGATTCACTTGCCCCTGTTATAAAAATGCTGCTACCGATAATAGGGCTAGGTGTTTAACAAATGTTTTCTATTTGCCAGGCATGAGGCTTAGCACTGTCTATGCATAATCTCACTGGGGCCTCATTACGAGTTTCTTAAACAGGTACTGTTTTAATTCCCATTTTACAGAGAGGAAATGAGGATTGGAGAGATTAAGAGGCTTGTTCAGGGTCCCACAGGCCGAAGTGGCAGAGCCAGGATTTGGAGCCCCTGCTCTTAACCATTGCCCCTGCCCCGCTGTCCTTCATATTCTGTGTAATGTGTTGGCTTCACATAGCGCTTTCACCTAAGCTTTCATGACTTAAAATGCCTTGAGGACCACTGCGTTCAGCCAACAGGCTACCATGACCACAAGCCCCTTCTTGGCCCCCGGCTACATATTTGTATTAGTTTCCTAGACTGTGTAACATATTTCCACCAACTTGGTGGCTTAAAACAATGACATTTATTCTCTCCCTGTTCTGGAGGTGGGAAGTCAAGGTGTCAGCAGAGGCGTGCTGTCACTGGGGGCTTGTAGGAGAAGATCCATCCTTGTTTCTTCCAGCTTCTGATAGCTTTCCTTGGTTTGTGGCTGCCTCACTCCAATCTCTATATTAGGATTCCCTGGTAGAAACAAAACAGGTAGGACACATGTGAGCGAGAGGCGGGGGGGATTTATTTTAAAGAATTGCTCATGTAATTGTGGGGACTGGCAAGTCCACACTCTGCAGGGCAGGCTGGAGACCCAGGGAAGAACTGATGCTCAAGTTGGAAAGGTGACTGCCACAGAATTCCCTTTTCCTTAGGGAAAACCCCAGTCTTTTCCATTAAGGCCTCACCTGATTGGGCGAGGCCCACCCACCTCATGCAGGGTCATCAGCTTTATTCAAAGTCCATTGACCTAAACATTACTCTCATCTAAAATACCTTCACAGTGGCATCTGGACATGTTTGACTAAATATCTGGGTACCATGGCTGGATACCATGGCCCAGCCAGTTGACGTGTAACATTTACTGTCACTCTGTTTCCACCTTCTTGTGGCATCTTCTCTGTGGGTGTTTATTCTCCTTTTCTGTCACTGGTAAGGACACTTGTCATTGGATTTAGGGCCTAGCTAAATCCAATCCACCTAAATCCAGAATGATCTCATCTTGAGAGCCTTGGCTTAATTACATCTTCAAAGAGCCCTTTTCCAAATAGCGTGACATTCCCAGGTTCTGGGCTTTAGGACGTGGAGCCACATTCAACCCACCACGTTGGTCATCGTCTTTCCAACCCTCTCCAGTGACAGGCGACTCAGCCCCTCTTTCGGCAGCACCTCCATCCCCCTTCCTGTGTGTCTTTGCCCAGCAAGCTGTGTTTGTTCAATTGTCGTTTGCAAGATGCTGTGTGGGGATCAGAAGAGTAGAAAGCCAGGCGTCTGCCCTCCAGGACTCACTGGGGGCCTGGCACGTCAGAGCACGAGGGTGGGGTCGTGGACAGAGACTCAACTGGAATCGGAGGCCTGGTCAGCTTATGCTGCTGCATGTGGTCAGCGTGTTCTCAGGAACATGACTTCCCCTTTCTGTGTCTTTGTTCGCTTCTGTACAATGAGAGCCTCACGCTCTGGAGAGGGGTGTGTGGTGTGGGAGGATCATAGGATACAGAGCACACAGCCTGGGGTGGAGTCCAAGCTTCCTGCCTATGCAGCCTCGGGCAAGTGCGTTAACCCTCATGAGGCTTAGTTTCCTCATCTGTAAAATGGGAGTAATAGAATTCACATGTGTACAGTGATGGGCATATGCCTGGCACTTGGGAAAGAATAGCCATTGTTATGATCGTTGGTATCACTGAGAGCTGCTGTGGTCTGTGATTGAGAGTATGGCTCCACCCACTGCAGATGGAGGGGGGCAGGGCAGACAGCGGGGAGGCATGGCCTGGGGTCACGGGGCATATGGCAAGGGTGGAAATGAACAGGGACCGGTTGTGATTACGAGGGGCAGTGGGGCCGGCATCTGGTGGGCGAGCTCTGGCTTTCCACTGGTGTCCTTCCAGGGGAGCCGTCGTGGGGCTGGAGGAGCCCAATCTCGGGTTGATTCTCTCCCTGTTGATGATGTATCCAGCTCATGGGAGGTGCCCCAACATGCTGTGGTCCATGTTCACTCAGTCCCTGCTGTGTGGCTGGTGTACCCCACACAGAACATGTGTGCAGTCCTTAAAGGACTTTTCCATAGCTCTGCTCACATTCCTCCTGCTGAAGTGTCAACCCTGGTTTGCTGAGTCCCTGTGGCAATGGTGTCATTGACACGCACCCCAGACCAGGACATAGCCCCGTGTGATCCACGTCCACGTTCTTCTTCCCTCATAGGTTTTAAGTTCCAGTCCTGTAATACTCCTTTTAAAAAAATCTTCAGGATTGATGGGAGTTACTACACCAGCAGAAGTAACCCCTCTGCCTGGCCCTTTTAAAAGTTCATCTTGGGCTTCCCTGGTGGCGCAGTGTTTGAGAGTCCGCCTGCCGATGCAGGGGACACGGGTTCGTGCCCCGGTCTGGGAAGATCCCACATGCCGCGGAGCGGCTGGGCCCGTGAGCCATGGCCACTGAGCCTGCGCGTCCGGAGCCTGTGCTCCGCAACGGGAGAGGCCACAACAGGGAGAGGCCCGCGTAACGCAAAAAAAAAAAAATAATAAAGTTCATCTTGTACTTTTACTTGACAAATGTAGCATGAAATATTTTTCATTTTCTAATGATTTCTATATTTTATTGTAGTATGGAGACATTTCAAGAGACATTCAAGGAACTTCTGAGAATGGAGTAATTTTTCAGAAATGTGCAGTGGTGAGTATTCATAGGTAGTTTATACTTAAAGAGAAAATAATTGAATTTGCCCAAATCATATATTAGTAGAGTTATGTATTTAAAGAACTGGCGAATCACGTGGTTATCTACCCATGTCTGGACACGGGTGATGATGTGGCCCACAGGGATCTTATATTTTATATGGCAGCACCAGGACTAAGATTCTTTGGTAACAATAAAATTATTGGCAGTGAAAATCCTCTATAATCATTTAAAATGAGGAAGTATATATTTTCTCTCAGATTTTAACATTGATATGATACCCGAAAGTTTAAAAACTCACTTAATGTCTTTTAGGTCTTTGGCCCTTACTAATCTCATGAGATGGCTTTCACATGATCCTGTGTTGAGGGTCCCCAAGACCACCCTCAGGTTCAGTGCTTCCCTAGAAGGACTCACAGAACTCAGAAAAGCGGTTCTACACACAGTTACAGGTTATAGCAGCAAAATGATATAGATTATAGTCAGCAAAGCAAAAGGCGCATAGGACAGAGTTCTGGGGAGACCAGGCCCAAGATAGCCAGTCTTCTCCTGGTGGAGTTGAAGGAACAGCGTTTAATTTGCCCAGCAGTGATGTGTGGCATCAACCAGGGATGCTCACCCAAGCCATGGAATCCAGGATTTTTATTAAGGATCCATCACGTAGGCATGGAGCACCCATGTCGCTGACCTCTGTTATTCAGGTCACCTGAACATAGCTTGGCCCAAGGCCCTCACCGTGAACCACATTGTTTGCAGAGGCTACCTGGGGTGGCCCAAAGCCGTAGGATATAAAGACACTCTTATCAGGCAGGATGTGCCAAGGTCTTTAGAGGTTAGTCTCCCAGTAGCTGGTCCTTTCTTTGGGATGTGCAAGGTTTGGACAATCCAAGCCTGCTGAGCTGACCATGTACTGCACAGCCCTCATTTCAGCCCAGGCCGTCAGCTGTCTTGCTCCCTTTCCTGGATAAAATTGGTACTACCAGTTTCTCCTGTGTCCTTCTAAAGATGTTTCCTGCCACAAGCACTCAGTTATGAGTGTGTGTGTGTGTATGCACGTAGGTACATACACATACCTTCCTTCTTCCCCTTTTTACGTTGGTGCCAGTATTCCATACACGAAGTTTTACAACTTGCTTTTTTCATTTATTACGTTCCAGAGCTCACTCTTCTTGGGACATACATGGCTTCCCTCTCTTTTCTCAGCTCCTGTGTCTCTTTCAGCAGAGCTGGGGTGAAGGAAGGGCAGGAGTGGTGGGAGATAGGGTTCGAGAGAGGGAGCAGGGCAACGTCACAGAGGCCAGGTGGGGAGCCAGGCTGCTTGTGGGCCATTGGCTTTGAATAGCTGAGCTATTCATTTAACTTTTTTTTTTTTTCTGGCCTCACCACATGGCTTGGGGGATCTCAGTTCCCCGGCTAGGGATTGAACCTAGGCCACAGCAGTGAAAGCCTAGAATCCTAACCGCTAGGCCACCAGGGAACTCCCTAGCCCTGAGCTATTCAAACACATGGGCAAGCAGAACCCTGAAGGGGGCGACTGGCCAGGAGACAGGAGACCAGCTTGGGGCAAACCTGGAGATCAGATGGCAATCAGAGGCCCTGGACTGGCTGGGGCTGAATCTTCAAACTAATAGAGTAAGAAAGAGCCACTGTTTGCTTTTCTTGGGGACACCAGTTGTCACAATCTCCCCAGCCTGACTGTGGTCCTGTGCGTGGCTGTTTTTTCTTCTAAGTTTCTCTGTGGGCATCATTTCACTGCATTTCAGGGTCCCGATTTCTTTGAAATGATCTCTGAGCAACAGCTTGGCAAGCGGGAGTCAAAATTCTCCTGGGGCCTTTGGAATCAAACCTGATAAATTCTAGAACCTTTGTGAGACCTTAATCCCCTCCCACGGGCACAGGTTGAGCTGGGGCCTCGTTTGGGGAAGTCGGGTTTGCCAGCAAGCCCATCCTCACTTTGCCTCCTGTCCTAGGTGTCCGTGCAGAGCGAGTGGCCGACAGCCCATGTGCGACTGTCTGTGAACAACACCAGGACACCCGCGGCTGCCAACCTCTCTGACCTGCTCTTACTGGACAACATCACCGGCCTCACCGTTAGGGAGTCGGCTGGAAACCAGACCTCAAGAGGGTTCCAGGCTTTCAGGAAGAAGTTTCTGCAAGGTAATAGCCACGTGTATGAAGCCAGGGGTGGAAAATGATGAAAATACGTACAGATACTCACAGAGCACGGGATGTGCAGCAGGCATCTTAGACACGTGACATGTGTTCATGCAGTCGGTCCTCACAACGGATTGTACTATCAGGGCATCAGAGGAGGAGACCACTGCTCAGTATCTGCAACTAGGTAGCTGGCTTGTCACTTAGGTTGAGAGAGGTGGGATGTGGGGAAAGAGTTTTTGAAATATATATATATATTCAACATTTATTATGAAAAATTTCAAGCATGCACAGAGATTAGAGTGAACCCCAATATATCCATCACCCAGATGACCAAAATGACCATCACTCAGTAAAATGAAGAGCTTGTTTTGGGGAGTGCTGGACAGACATGGGCGTGGTCTGACATCAGCCCTGGAAGCATGCTCTTGACATGCTCAAGCGTGTTCAGGCGTGTTCACGGGAGTAACTCCGCTACTGATTGGCTCCCTTTCAAGGTATGACACCGTCACTCATTGGCTTTCAGAGATGTGTTTCCTGAGGCGAGTTGTCATTGGTTAATTAAGGAGATTTAAAACCAGTTCTGAATGCAGTTGTTACTATGACTTCAGAATTGTCAGTTTTCCTAGGAAGGTGAGATTTCTTTTATTCTGAGTACGTGCCCTGTCTTCAGATAAAGAGACTAAGGTGGTTAGGAACTTGCCCAAGGCCATAGGACTGGCACTCAAGGCTGAGATTCAAACTCAGAAAGTCTGGTTTCCTCCATCCACCCCGTACCCAGGATGCTCTAGTGCCTCTCACATGCCTGGGACTCTTACTGACCTCTCCACTTCCATACACATGACCCACGTTGCTCATCAATCCACCACTCTTTCTCTCTGAGTCTAGATGAAGCCTCAGAATCCTTCTTAACACCATATTATTGACAGAAGCCACCAGTGGAGTCGGCCCACAAGTAATGACCTCTTTGCTGGCTCTGGTTTAAGCAGTGTCATAAAAAGTGTATGATACATCCCAGCTAAGTGATCTTCAGTGCCTTTCTTCAATGATGTAAAAATAAATCCCCCCAATTCTTAAACTGGTGCTCAGAGAAAAGAACATGGGGCTGTAAGCAGAGCACAGACTCGGTCTCAGACAGACCTAGCTTGACTCCTAACTTAGCCATTTTGGAGCTGTGTGGCCCCTGTAAATCACCATCTCTGAACTCCAGATGTGGCATGTGTATAACAGCCTCGTAGAGCTGTTGCAGAGGCGAGACGAGGTGATGTGGCCTGGCACTCTGCCTGCTCCAGTGTGGCTTGCCTCTCTTGTCTTGTTGCTCCAGTGGTATTTTGTAGTCCATGCTCCTGCGGACTGAACTTGTCACTTTTCTCCCATGGCTCGGCATCAGCTCCTGCTCTTGTGTCCGTCTGGAGGGTCCTTCTCTCCTTCCTTGCATCCCATTCACCTGCCCCTCCTGCATTTCACCTGCTTGGAGCCTGGACCACCCAGGCACTTCATGCGTGAACTCACTGACTTGCACCCCAACACATGAGCTCTGTACACCCTTGAACCTCAGCCTCTGCTCCTGTGAACTGTGGGTGCTGGTGACACACTTCAGGGAGTCCTTCTAAGGAGAAGCTAGTTCGTTCACGAAAAGCAACACAGCCTGGCCCGTGGGAAGTGCTCCCAAGTCCATGCCTATTTTGTTGTGATTATCTTTATTTTTGTGTTTGGTAAAAAACACATAAGATCTGCCCTCTTAACAAGCTTCTAAGTGTACGGTACAGTACTGTTAACTGTTGTACAGCAGATCTGTAGAACTTTTTCATCCTGCATGACTGAAACTCTATCCCCATTGAATAGCAACTCCATTGCCCCTGCCTCCCAGCCGCTGCCAACTATGTTTACTCTTGTGACTGTATTATTAGTGTATGTATGCCCTCGCCTTACCTCTGCCTACTAGATTCTACATGCCCTGAGAGTAATATCCAAACTATGTTTGTCTGTAACTTACCGCAATCTCAAGGGATATGACATTGGTTTTCAACTTAGTGGCATGTAACTTTTTTCCCAGAGAATAAGTATAGAACTACAGAATCAAATGACCCATCCGACCCCAGCTCATTGATGCTCTGACAATATCAATATCATTTTCATCATTTGCTGTTTTTAAAGAGCCACAGGTCCAAGAGGGATGGGTGGCTTCCTACTTATTAACTGGGTGACCCTAAACGAGTCACTTCATCTCTGTCAGTCTCACTTATCTCTTCTGTCCGCAACAGGAAATATTGTACTTTCCATCTGTCTCAGGACACCATTTGGGGATCAACTGGTTGATGTCCTGCAGACATTTTGAGGGTGATAAAATCACTGCCAGGTCTGAATAATGACCTTCACCGGTATTATCATTTTAATTAGCAATTTAATCTTTATCACCTTATCTTTATGATCTAACTTTTATCATTATACACAAATAAAGTAAAAATGTTGAGGATTTTTAAAACAAAAATCCTAGGGATTCCACAGGCTCAGTGCTAATTTCTCCTCTTTTCTTTACATCTTTTTGAGGTCTCAGTACATTGAGAGATGAAGCACATTATAGCGTATTAGGGATAAAATATCACCCCCGATACAGGTACAGACAGAGTCAGAGGACAAGTGTAGGTGAGATCAGGTGGGCTGGCTGGCTGACCAGCAGAGATGGACAGGCTTTGTCACCCACTGGACATGTTGGGATGGCTCCCCCATCCTGACAAAAAAGCAAGCCGAGTCTTGCTTTCTGCCAGTAGCCCACTCCCACGAGTAAGATAGGCTGACTGGCAATGCGTACCCAAACTTTTCATCGGATGGCGTGCATTGCTCAGTGAGAAAGGGGCAGGGAGAGGCCAGCCCTGTTTCAGGTGGGGCACCCATGCTCAGGGTGGTGGGTATGTTCTTCCCTTGCCGATCTCCGTCGTTTTGTTCTCCAAACCCACCGGGCTTCTGGTTAATCTGAGGATTGCCAGGGGTGTGACTAGTGCCCTGGGGAAGGAGAACAGCTGTTGGTCGGGACTCAGGACAGCCCTGCTCCCCCAAACCCCCATTCCTTGCCCCTGTGTGTGTCCTTCTGGGACTGCTGGTTGGTGGAAGAAATTTTTTTTCCAGCCCCATGAAGGTTTTGGAAATGATTCGAGTGTTACATTATTGAAATAAACTCAAAGGATACTCCAGACCCAAGGCGGGAAATTCTCCCTAATTCTAAAACCCATTCAGATCGCATCCCGCTACGCTATTAAACAAAGTATGTCGGGGGTTTGCAGTATGATTCAAGGACAGCCCTGAGTTTATTCGCATCAAGATCCTCCAACAATGACCTGCCAGCACCTCCCTTTTGCAAATTCTCCCGGAGAAATGAAAAGTTCAGGAATGACTCCCTGACAGATAGAAATCCAAATATATTCAAGTCCAAAAGGAATTAAAATCTGAGATCAAAATTTTTGCCCTTGTAAGTTTTGAAGTCCACAGTCAAAATTCTTAAATTAAGGTTCCCCAGACCATCTTCCCATTGTTTTATTCTGTCCAGACTCCCCCTGATGGTTGTTGCTGCTGGGAGGAGTTGGGGTTCCTTCAGCAGAAGAAAGGGTGCAGCTCCTTGACTCAGAAGCTGAAATTCATTGAACCCCAATTTTTTCATATGCTTTACTTTTAAAAATTTCCATGGAGGTAAGGGACATGAGAGTATCATATAAACAAAATGTGGTCTATCCATACGTTGGGATATTACTCAGCAATAGAAAGGAATGAAGTATTGGTACACACTACGACATGTATGAACCTCAAAAAAAAGAGGTTTGCTCGGGGAAAGAAACCAGACACAAAGAACACAGCTTGTATGATTTCATTTCTATGAGATGTCCAAAAAGGCCAATTAGTCCCCAAAAAGTAGATCAGTGGTTGCCTAGGGCTGGGGGTGGCTATGGAGAGTAACTGCCGTTGGGCACCAGGCTACTTTTTAGGGTGATAAGGATGTTCTGAAATCAGACTGTGGTGATGGCTGTACGACTCTGTAAGTATACAAAGTTCTCTAAATCTCACGCTTAGAACAGGTGAATTGGTGATGTATAAATTTTATCTCAAAGCTGTTTTTTTTTTAAAAAAAGTGTCACAATCTCAGACTTCCCTGGTGGCGCAGTGGTTGAGAGTCCGCCTGCCGATGCGGGGAAAACGGGTTCGTGCCCCGGTCTGGGAAGATCCCACATGCCACGGAGCGGCTGGGCCCGTGAGCCATGGCTGCTGAACCTGCGCGTCCGGAGCCTGTGCTCCACAACGGGAGAGGCCACAGCAGTGAGAGGGCCACGTACCGCAAAAAAAAAAAAAGTATCGCAATCTCATTTCCACATCCACCCTATTCAGACAACCAGCTGCCAGTCTCAGCCTCTGGACAGACACGGCCATGTCCCCAAAGCAGCACTCAGCATCCTCCCCAGGCCATGGCTAAGGCTTAGAGGCATCCATCAGAAAGAGCAAGGACAGAGATGTTGCTTTAGTTCACAGGTGCCTTTGGTTTCTGCTGGATACCTGGAGCCCACCTGAGAACGTTAGCTCAGTGGGAGAACTCCGCCTTTAGTAGTTACGGTGGCCAGATACAGTCTATTTCCAACATCAGACAGAAGGGTCCCCAGGGCACGCCGGCTCTACCTCCAGAAGGTGGGGCTGAGACATCCCTGCCTCCTACAAAACTGGAAACCTGCAGTGGTGGCCACACTGTCACCCGCTTTCTTTTGGGGTCCCTCTTTTTCCACCCATGGCTCCAGAGCCTGCTTGTTCACCTGGGGATGTGACTGAGTGTGGCCCCTGCGGATAGCAGAGCCGTCTTCTTCTAACCAGTCCTGGCTTCTGACTAAGGGGAGCTTTGAGTCAGAAACCCCGTCTCCTAGGAAGCTTCTCTGTTTGTGTCATTAAGCCATCGAAGGCCAGCCAGAGACCATGAGGTTGGAGGAGACCCTATGTGAGCCTGAGTGACCTTCTCCACTGCCCCCTCCTGGGCCCAGTCTGGCACTGCTTCCCTGTGCCGTGTGCTGGGCTTTCAGAACCAGCTGGAGGTGTCAAAGCGGCAGCTAGTGTCGCCCAAAAGTCCTATAGAAACTCTGTCCCATCATTGTGTGAATGGGATCATTGGGAACAAGTAAGTCCCCACCTGGATTCAGAACAAAACAAAAAGGTTCTGGATTTCCTAAGTGTATGACATCCTGAATTAGGAGGACTGGCCTGCCCAGCCCCAGGATGGAGTGGAACCCAGGTAAAGCTCCTTGTAAGGATGCTGACAGCCCTTCCAAGTGAAAAAAGAGGGGGTCCAAGAGCACACCTGCCCAGTTTCTTCTCCCTGATAAAAAGTATGTGAGATCAAAGGGGCTCTTGCTGCCGCTGTCAGCTGTGATGCCAGCCGCCTCTGGATGCTTGGCTGTGTCCGGGGTGTTGCAGGGGCCCCGTTCTTGACCCACATGTGCCTTCTCTCTGAGCAGTTGGAGACTCCTTCTCCGTCAGCTACACAGCATCACTCGAGGCCAGAGACGTTGGGAGTGGAGAGGTCCTGCTGCTTCCTGCCCAGCTCTCCTTCCAGAGTTCATCACCGGTATTGTCTTTGTTACTTTGATTTCTTTCCTGTCACTGTTGTTTTAGAAACCCTGGACACAACATCTGTTAGTTCATTCTTTTCTTCGTTCCATCCTTCATTTGTTCAGTGATACCCAATTCTGGATGAATGCGCAGGCCCTGGAATCTCACACACTTCACCATGAATCAGGCTCCCTCGAAGCTCCTTGTGACCTTAATTACTTTAACCTCTGTGGACCTGATTATCAAGACATGTAAATGCTAGATGTTAATTTCTCATCGCTGTGTCTTGGGCGTAGTAAGCACTCAACCAAATATCTCCCATTTGTACTGGTTTGCTAGAGCTGCTGTGAAAAAGTACCACAGACCAGATGGCTCAAAAACAACAGAAATTTGTTTGTTCACAGTCCTGGAGGCTGGAAGTCCAGAAGCTGGAAGGTGTGGGCAGGGTTGGTTCCTTTTGAGGCCTCTGTCCTTGGCTTGTAGATGGCTGTCTTCTCCCTGTGTCCTCACATGGTCGTGCCTCTCTGTGTGTCTGTGTCCTAGTGTCCTCTTCTTTGAAGGACACTTTTCAGGTGAGATCAGATTCACCTTGGTGGTCTCATTTTACTTTAATCACGTCTGTAAAGGTTGTCTCCAAATACAGACACATTCTGAAATACTGGGGATTAGGGCTTCAACGTATGGATTTTGGGGGGACGTGATTTAACCTGTAACCCCATGACTATTAGCACCTTCATTTTCCATTCACTTTTTTGTTAATCCACGTAGGCAGTGAATGTGGTTGGTTGCATGACCCTTGGTACATGCTGTACACTTCTGGGAATACAGAGGAGGAGATCTGTGCTCCGCTCGAGGCCGGAGATCTTGGGAGTGGAGAGGTTCCGATGCTTCCTGCCCAGCTCTCCTTCCAGAGTTCATCACCGGTATTGTCTGTGTTGTCAAGACAATATTATCAAGATCTCTGGCCTCAAGATCAAGGAGCTCGTGCTCTAGTTACTCTGGTCATTTTGTTCTGATTTCAGTCCCTGGAGAAAGTACCTTTTATAATAGACTTAGAAAATGAGGTTCCAAGGGTGACTGCCCCAGGTCACGTGGCAGAATCAATATCGGACCCCACAGCTGCTGGATCCTTCCATCCAAGGCTGGGGAGCCTGTGTGCAGTGTTTCTGCTGCAATAAGAGAAATAGTCCTGGATAAAATTAAATAAAATGAAAGATTCCCAAAAGGTAAAGACCAGATATGAGAAAACTGTATAAAGCTGTCAGAAAAGACAGATGTCTCCGAACACAATTAAGTGCAAAGTCAAGAACAGAGGACAAAGGGTACAAAAATGGAGATAAAATGGCCCAGAAGAAATACCATCCGAGTTTCAAAGGAGAGGAAACCAAATATGTTAAAATCAAAATTTAAGATAAGGCAACAGCCAGAAACCAACAGTGAGAAACTCAAAAATCCAGTGAAATTGGAAGCCTCCACCTCCTCGTGTAGGGAGGGGACGTTAGGCCAGGGTGGCTTCACCTCCCAGAAGAGCCTGGGGAGGCTGGTGGGGCAGCAGGAGGCATGAGGTCCGGGGCCTCTCACCCCAGGGCGACCTCCTTGGCTGTCACCCCCTGACGGGTCCTGTCCATTGCTTTGCTTGGTGCCTGTCTGTGTCATGTTAACCCCATCCCCCCAGTAAACCCCCATCCGCCACTAGGATGTCACTCAATGAGACCAGGGACCCCATTGGCCCTATTCCCAGGTGTGTTCTCAGTGCCAAAAATAGAGCCCCACCCACACTAGTTGCTCAGTAAATGTTTGTTGAGTGAACGAATGAATAGATCAGTGAACTAATGGCTCTTGGGCAGGTGTGATTGTTTTCTTTTTTAACTTCTCTGAGCCTCTAGTTTCTCATCAGTAAAAGGGAGATCATTCTATAGTCTCCAGTCTCTTGTGGGGATAAAAGAGGTAATTTTATATTTGCACGTGGCCTGCAGTTTCTTTCCGTCCCCTTCCAAGCCTTCAGGTGCTCTCTGGGCAGTTCTGTAGACAGAGGGGAGAGTCCCCCTGCCCGCCTGGAGATTCCATGTGTTGTAGGTTCCTGCCTGCGTTAGACTGTCAGCATCACCCTTTCTGGCCCTGGAAGGCCCGTGGAAGGGGCCGGCATTTGCTGAGTGGATGAGTGTTGATAATGGTGAGCGGCTCCTATGCCTTGTTCTCCAATCGGTTCACCCATTTGGACTTCACAGTTTCTTTGGGTGACTCCTAAGCCTTCCTGCGGGATGGAAAGAAGGTCCAGTGTATTTGGGGCTGAACATGATCAAAGTTTGAGTGAGACTCACGACAACTCCCCAAGAGAACATTGGTCTACTCTGCTTGTCAGCCATAAAGAGGCTGACACTACAAATGGGAGAATAAAGGAGTTATTTAAAAATGCAGGTGCCCAACTTGAAATCCTTCAAGTTAGTGTGGAGCTGGTGTCTGGTATTTCAGAGGTGGGAACGCTGTCCTCGCTGTGTTTTCAGAACAGTTCGGTGTCTCTGAGTTTCAGTTTTCCTACCTGAGAAATGAGAGGGGTAGGAAGACTCCCGGCAATCTTTTCTAGTTCTGACATTTTCACATGGTATGAGATCAGTGGAGAGGGTAATAAAAATAGTTACCACTTACTAATCCTCACAGCATGAGGTAGGTACTGTCAGAAATGCATTATGTTTAGATCTGGAAACTACTTTCTCAAACACACACACACAGATGTGCACACATGCATGCACATGGATACACACACATGCACACACATGCACGTGGATATGCATACATGCACATGGGCTCACACATGTGCACGTGGATATGCACACATACACATGGATACACACATGTGCATGTGGGTGTACACACATGCACGTGTGCACATGGAAATGCACACATACATGCACGTGGACACACACATGCATACATGTGCACGTGGATATGCACACATACACGCGTGGACATGGATACACACATGCACGTGGATATGCACACATACACACATGCACCTCAAATTCATACAAGGGTAGATGAGACAGGACCTAGATGAAGGGAGGTCAAAGAGGGGGAAATCTAGAACATTCATCTCCCGTTCCTTACCATTTATTGTATAAACATGCTGCCCACCTTATAAAAACCATCACTGGATCTCACGTGGTCCATGTTTCCTGACTTCAGGCTGTGATCTAAAACATGTTTCTCAAGCCTTGAAGTTTATGTAGGTGCAGGGCTGAGGATTCATGTTTTGCAGAGAGATGAAGTACACTTTCAGCCCTTTTCTACTGAGGCTTTGAGTGTCAGGAAACACAGGGAGGAGGGACCCAGAGGGAGTGAAGAGAGAGGAAACTGGCCTTTGAACCCAGTAGTTCAGGAGACCCTGAAACTCACAGAGCACCATGAATATTCCAAAGCACAGACAATTCAGGAACAGAAAGGGCCAAATGATTGCTCCATAGGTGTCTCTTCTTTAAAGACTTGTTTGTTTATTTGTTTGTTTCTTAAAATTTCCATTTCCCTCCTGAAAAGGAAATCTTGTGACATTTTGACTTCCCTTGGAAGCCTCCATCAGCTTGTCCTGCTGGCCCATGATGCATTTGGGATGCCCCAGTGCTCCCAGTGTGACTGCTGTAACAACTGTAGGGCATGGATCAGGAGGTTTCCTACCTCAGGTGGACCATCACTCAGGTCAAGGGAAAATGCCTCCAAGTGGCCGTGATAGGATTACACAGGGGTTGCCTAGCTCACTGGACTTTGGGCTCCAAGTCTCCAGACCAGGTTACCTACATTGATACAACCACCCATCACCACCTGCTACACCCAATAGCAGTAATACTTTCACAGCACTCCTCCCTATGTGCCAGGCACCCTTCTAATTAATCCTCACAGCAATCCTCCGAGTTGAATATAATTCCCATTGTACAGATGAGGAAACTGAGGCTCAGAGAGGTCAATAACTTGTCCAAAACCAGAGTGCTGGAGAGTGATAGAGCCAGGCGTGAACTGGGGTAGTCTGGTTCTCTCCAGACTACCCTGCACTGCCTTTCAGTTGCAAGATATTCTGACTCTACCCTCAGGAAGAAGTATGATCTCATGTTGAGTCTCCTCAGATACCACATGGCTGGACAGATAGCAGTCATAACGCTCACCCTTCATTTTTCCATTTCCTATGTTTTCTAAGCAGAGGAGTATTAGAAGGTATTGGGAGGAGACACGTAGGGAGTTGGGGTTTAGGGGTGTTGGGAGCATTGGAAAGAGAGCTGACAATTGGAGCAATGACATCAGAGCCTGTGATTCTCTCCCCCTTCCTGAAGGGTACAGACTAGATCCCAGAGGGTAAAAGAGACTGCTCCAGGTCACAGGGCGGGTAAGCTTCAGGGTCATCCCTCACCCCAGCCCGACCTGACTGTAACCCCAAGTGTTTCACCACCAGGACATACTGCCTGGGTTTCCCTAGCAATTAGGGAAACTGGTGTTTGGATTTCACACATGCCTCTAGGAGAGAAGGCGGCATCACGGTTTCATAGACCTTTCCCCCAAAGGGACTTTAAGACCTCCACAAGCCTCCACCTGCAAAGTCAAGGGCCCAGTGTTGTTCCAGGCATGGTGGGTTGGTGGGTCGGAAACACGAAATGTTACCCCGTGTCTCAGATGTCAAAACCTATTTACTGAAGTGCTTTCTTTTTCCTTTTTCTAGAACAGAGCCCAGCTAAAAGCCCTTTTCACCATAACAACAGAAGAAAAGATAACGGTAGGAGAAAATCTTTGACCCGGACACCTGCTTTATGCCCCCGGTGTGTCTTTTTATGTCTTTGGTGTGTGGTCTCTTGCTGTCCTCAGAGCCAAGGGTAGGAGTCTACCGCTGGCCTTAGCCTCCCAGACACGAGCCAAGGCTGGGGGCTCTGTGCAGTCTGGGGTCCCCCAGTGTGGGCTGAGGCTGTCTGGCTAGTTTCCTGGATGACCCTTTCATCTGGGCAAGACCGGTCGGTCACTGCCTGGACAGGCTGGGGCCTCACCCACCCATCAGCCGGCTGGTACCCACCCTGCAGTGTTCACCCCACGGCTAGTGGGTGGTCATGTTTTGTCTTCCCAGAGCTGCCCAGGGCCCTGCAGGCCTGCTTCTGCTGTTCACCATTAACATTTCTCCATTTTTGTTCATCATTCAATCACCCACAGCTCATGCATTCACTCATTCGCATGTTCATCAAGTGTTTATTCACTATATAACCACGCTCCACATTTCTTAAGCACCTACTAGGTGCCAGGCATCCTAAGCGTCTTCATTTGTTGAATTGTGACATCTTCACCATAATCTGAGGGAAGAGATTGTATTTTAAATCACCTCCATTTCATAGATGGAGAAACTGAGGCACACTTAGGTCAAGTCATTTGCCCAACGTCACATGGCTAGGGTATCAGTGTTCCCAAGACCACTCCCAGGTGCAGTGATTCCCTAGGGGGGCTCACAGGACCGCACACATAGTCTTACTCAGGCTGATTTATGACAGAGAAAGGATGCAAAGCAGAATCAGCAAAGGGGACAGGGACTCAGGGCGAGGTCTGGAGGACACCAGGTGCAGGCTTCCAGGGTCCTCTCCCAGTGGGGACCCGTAGGACACGCTTAATTCCTCTGACATCAGGTTGTGACAGCACATGTGAAGTGCTGTCTACCAGGGAAGCTCATTAGAGACCCAGTGCCAGGGTTTGTACTGGGAGCTGGGCACGGGGCACCCTCTGCTGGTACCTCCCAGGAGGACAGCATGTATTCAGTGTACACCACATCCTTTGCCCAACAGTTTAGGCCCTGTGAGCCCCTCTTATCAGGAGATGATGGGAACCCTCTGAAACCTGAGTTCCCAGACACCAGCCAAGGCCCAGCACCTTGAGCAGGCCTCCCAGAGGATGGAAGTCTCAGACCTGCTGTGTGAACGCCATTCTGCACAGGTAGTATTAGAATAAGGTATGAACCCAGGCCCTTTGGCTCCAGAGCCCTGCTGCTGGGCAGTGGGCCACACTGCCTCCTAGTGAGCCGAATGGCTGCACAGATGAGGCCGGCGCAAAACCCGAGTCAGGCACACAGGTGCAGACAGTTCTCTGGGCGGCACCATGTCTGATCCCTTCCTGCACCCCGCACGGTGCCTTACGTTGTGGGTGGCACTCAACAGGTAAATATCCCGTGACTGAGCTGATTGTTGTCAATGCCGCGTGATTGCAATAAAGGTCAGAGAACATTCATTTAATCAGTATTTATGAGCCCTTTCTCCGTGGCCCAGACCTCCTCACATAGATGGAGACGAGCCATACCCAGGTCTTCAGGGCTGTCTCCAGCTCATTGCCTTCAGGAGAAACAGGCATAGGTGGCCCCCCAGGGCTGCAGACCCATGGGTGCAAGCCTTGGCAGTGGAGCAATGGGTTGGATTTCAGCCCCACTGGCCCCTGGGCCAGGTGACCTCTGCCTGTGGACCATGTTCAAGGAGGTCATTATCGACTGGGGAGATGAGACATATGCAGGTGATGGCCCTAGAGTGTTGTGGAAACAACGGGCCCTTGCACCAGAGGCCGGGACTTGCATCCCTGTTTTTCCACGGATTGTATGTGACCTTGGGCACATTACTTACCTCCCTGGACCTCAGTATCCTGGCTGTAAAATGAGAATAATAATAGTACCCGCTTCATAGGGTGGTCGTCAAAGTAAACGGATTGATGCAGGCAAAGCACTCGGCACAGTGCCTTGCATCCTGTAAGCGCTCAATAAACATCATCAGTATTATTACACATGGAAATAACGCTGCTGTGCAAATGTTCTGTGTTAATTGCGAAAAGAATGTTACGTATCAGGGTCTCAAGCTTAAATTCCCACGACGGCCGTGCCGGTGCTGTAAGTGTGTGAGTCAGGCCCACGCAAGATTCTAGGGCACAGAGGAGTCTGAGGCAGCCTGGAGATTCCGATCGACCATCACCCACCATCCCTTCCCCACACTGAGACATTAAACAAGGGCAAAAAGCCAAACAAACCACGTACATCAGCTGTGACTGAACTTGTGAGGTTGTGACCCAACGTACAGATCATAGGTTCTGGGGGTACTGACAAGGGGGAAAGGGTGGGCTGGGCGGGCTGGGTGGATGGCAGGCCTCTTGGAGGAGGTAAGAATTCACTTGGATCTTGAAGAAGTTAATTAAGGGTGGAGGAGAGGTTTCTAAAATATGTATCTGAAGATCTGACGTCAAGGTTAAGCCTGTTTGACTGTCGGTTGGACGTGAACCAAGGTTTACTGGGCTCGAGCACAGTGCCTGGCACCTTTTAGGTATACGTAAGGAGGAGGCCTAGCCCTTGCCAGCTGCAGCGTGTGTTCTAGCACGGTTGACTTGGGCACCTGCAGAGATAACGTCGTTATACTAGGAAAGTGTGACAGTGATGAATAGGAGGAACTCAGCAGTGAGGTATAAGCTCCTCTGACATTTTTATCAAGCAGTTAAAAACTACAAAGCAAAGACATTGAGTAACCCATTGTGTAAATTGGGAACTGCAACACTTGGAAGAGATGCCATCACCTCCTTAATTTCTTATTAATTTCCTGAGGGTGAAACTGATAGATGTCAACTAAGACCCCAAGAAGTCTTCTTACCCTTTCTGCCTCCTGGATGAATAGAGAGAAAAAGAATCCCTCCACCCTGTGCCGGACATTGAGTGCAGGTGTTCTTTTTTTAAAAAATTGTATTGAAGTATAGTTGATTTACAAGGTTGTGTTAATTTCTGCTGTACAGTAGAGTAACTCAGTTATACATATATATATATATACTTTTTCGTATTCTTTTCCATTGTAGTTTATCACAGGATATTGAGTATAGTTTCCAGTGCTATCCAGTAGGACCTTGTTTATCCTATGGATAGTAGTTGAGTGGAGGTGTTCTGATTGAGCTGGACTTCACTCCAGCTTCTTGTAATTTGGGGGACAGCTGACAGGATCTTTTGGAAGAAAAATGAAGATGATTTCCCTCAACAGATTTAAATCTAAATGGATAAAACAATTTTTAAAGAGTAAATATCAGTTAATATGCTATGAAAAAAACCATGGGGCAAAACCATGGGTCTGAGTACACAAAATAGTTGAAAACTTTACATTTGAAAACAGTATTAAAAAAGGTAAGGGGTAAACTTGGGAAAATATTTGTAGCATACATTAAAAAGGATTAATGTCTTTATAATATAAAGAGCTCCTATTCATTAATAAGATAAAGAATGCCTCAGTAGATAGCTATGTACGATATGAGAATTTCTCAAACACAAAGATTTACAGTGTGTGCCCTTGAGCACAGTGGAGGGAACGTGTAACTCCACTGGCAAAATCATTTGGCTTTGGGTTTAACTCAGAGGGCTGGAAGCATGCAGTCGCATATCATCACGTCTGCCTTCTCTGGATCACTTCTTTGGATGACTTACCAGCCTTCTGCCTGTTCAGTCCTGCTTCCCTCCAGCCCATCATCCTGAAACACAAGCCTGCTCACTTTCTATTCTGGAGGGGCTCCCCATTGCCTGCTGGATAAAGCCCAGTTCCCTTAAGTTAGGATTCAGGCTCCATCAGGAAAGGTGACCTCTGCTATCTCCCTGTGCCGTGGGGTTCCTGTGTTTTCCACATCGCTCCGGTTTTACACATGCTGATCCTTTCCTTCCTGTCCTCTGGCAGCTCATAAACATCCTGCAGGACCCTGACCAACTTTCTCCACCTCTGTGATTCCTTCACATCCCCCAAGCAGGCTGGTGGCACCCCTTGCTGGGATCTAGTGGCATTGGGACATCTGATAAACCTTGTCACTCTGTGGCATTGAGATTATTCCCCTGGTTGGCACTTAATACATTTTTGTTGACATCAGAATAGAAATTTTGCCCAGGGGGAGACTTTAAAGATTATCTAGTTTTACTTCCTCATTTAAGAGTGAAGAAAACTCAGGTCCTGAGAGGCTTTGGGAACTGGCCAAGGTCCTGAAGTTTGATACAACATTGAGGATTGGAACCATGCTGTGCAGTTTCTTCTGGAGTCCAAGCCTTATTCACTGGATTCTAACTTACAGACCTCTGTTAGTGAGTGTGATCATCTCTGTTTATGGTTACCTTCAAGCTCTTGCTCTTGCCAGAGTTATCAGAGTCTCTGCCCTCAGAGCTGCCCCTCAAGGGCTGTGGGACGAGGGTCAGCAAGTCACTGACTCCTCTGCTTCTTCAAGCAGTTGAAGGATTTCAACTAAATTACTCCTAAAATGTCTTTCAGAGAAATCATTCTGTATGCTCTCCCTTTCAAACTTTTCCTGGTTTGGGGAGGGGGTGGGATTTAATATATGTCTATTATGGACACTTTAAACAAAAAACCCTTCCACACACACACACACACACACACACACACACACACACACACACGGACACAAGGAGAAAGTTAGAAGAATAAGATAACATTTCTTCATATCCCCGCCACCAGAGATAACCATTGCTAGCATGGTAGTTTCTTGCCTTCTGCAAGTCTATAAATATATTTATTACATAATTGAAGTCAAATTATATAAACAATTTTTCCTCATGCTCTTGTAACTTGTTATCGGATTTTAAGCATTTAAAGCATTTCTTTTGAAAATCTTTTTTGGTCTGGCATTGCTCTTCATAAATGCAGCGGTGGAACGCATCAAAGGAATCTGCTACCAGCTGATACGTGATTAAAGTGGTGATAATAACGGATGCTTTTCCAGAGACAAGAAGGAAAGTTAGTGTGGGCTCTGGGGGTGAGACAAGCTGGGATCACTGAGCCACCTCTTTTTCTTTATTCTTAGATAATGAAGTTTAAGGTAGATGGGCTCTTTGAAATTCTGTACTTACAATGATTATCAGTGGAATTTTTCTGCAAGATTTTTGCCCTCATTTTACAGATGGGGAAACTGCAGCTCAGGGAGGGAAAGGCTCAGAGTCCCACAGTGTGGTAGGGGAGGAGCTGAGAGTTGAGCCCGCAATGAGGGCCCAAGTCCATGGTCTTTACGAGTATGTTCTGCTGCTTCCCATAGCATTGTTTGTGGTTCTCATCATTTCTCCATTGGCTGTGTCATCCAGGTTCACCCTCCTCCAGGCTGTCTCTTTCTAAAATACTGATATGACCATGTTACTTCCTGGCTTAAAACCCTGCAGGGAGCCCCCTAAGCCTGTAGGATGATGTCGCAAATCCCTAACCTTCTCTTAAAGGCCCTCTGGGACCTGGGCTGTGTCTCTTGCCATCTGCAAGTCCTGCCCATGTTGTTCCCTCTGCCTGGCTCACCCTCCTCCTGGCGTGGTTCATTGTCCTCTCCCCACGGGTCACCTCTTGGAAGGTCTTCTTTGTCCTTTGAGCTGAGTTAGGGACTGCCCCTCTTTTCTCCTTGCCCTAGTCACACATGTCGCCCCAGCCTGTGTGCCTGGCCATTCCTCTATAGGACGCTGAGCTCCTCGGAGCAGGGCCTGGGTCTCTTTGCTCCTTGTCTTCCCTTGTCAAGAAAGGTTACCACCACATCTAAACATTGAGTCAAACCTGGCAGTAATTGTGATGTAGCCACTTAATAGAAATTTTCAGGTAAATGGAATTATAGTAAAGCTTGGTTTTTGCACCCATGAAGTGTGAATTCTGTATTTAAAGCATTGTTCTAAAGATTTAAAAGGAATTACTTGGCCTCTGATGAAAGTTCAATAAAGATATTGATCGTTAAGTGTAGTTTTGAAGGGACGGTTTTTAGCCAGAGACTCAGGAATTCTAAAATTCTGCCCTGCTAGTCACTTACCGCAAAAGGGTGAGCTGTATACTCAGAGAGGGAATCAAAGTGTTCACAGCGGCACAAGCCCCTGATGACTCAATGCAGGGCTCCTGGTAAAAGGCCAGGCTGGAGCCTGAGCCCTGGAGAGGCAGCTGCGGTCTGAAGACTACTGCCTAGACCATGGGGTGTGAATCCTGGGTCTGTTACTTGTTAGCTCTGTGACCTTGGGCCATTTATTTAACTTATTTATACTTTGGCATTGTAATCTGTAAAATATGGATTAAAATAGTGCCCACTTTATACTATTGCCGTGGGGAGTGAATGGATAAAACACGTAAAGCACTTGGAACTATCCTTGGCACTCAGTATCTGCTCAATACATATTAGCTATAATGATGGTGGTGATGGTGGTGATAATGATGGTATTGATGGTGATGATGGTGATGTTATGGTAAGGACGATGATGGTGATGGTGGTGATGGTGTTGTTGATGGTGATGATGGTGATGGTGGTGATGGTGTTGTTGATGGTGATGATGATGATGACGATGATGGTGATATGAGCGATTATGGGGATTTTCCTTCCCATAAAGCTAAATCTTGAGATTCAGTCTTCTTTGACCATTTATATGGAGGAGGGAAGTTGAAGACTAGAGGCGTTGTGGACAGGTCAGGGGATCAGGACCTAGCTTAAGTTAGTAACAGAGGTAAATGAAGAAGGTTGAAAAGAAGAAAGTGGGACTTGTGAGTGGGCTTGCCCCAAGTAGGCAGTCTTTACCTAGGTTTGCTTATCACCTGGTATTGGAAAGTAGGAATTGCAAGATCTCAAGGTGGAGATTCAGAGAAGGTGGAGGTGGGAAGAGGAGGAGTGAGGTGGCTTGTCTTGGCTGTTCTACTTCCTAAAGCAGGAAAGGGAGGAAGGGAGGGAGACTTTGAGAGAATGAGCTAGTTTTGTTCCTGATTTTTTTAGTACGTGGACGCTGCCTGCCTGTAATTCTGTCCCAATATCTGTTTCTGGTTCTCATCCATCAGACAAGTAACTTCTACCACGGTGTGGGAGGTTGAGACTAAAAATGTGTTTAGAAAACCACACAGCCCCCTGGACGGCAAGTAGTGTAATGTACCGGGGAGAACACAGACTTTGGAACTAAGCAGAGCTAGTCTGTCCCTCTTTAACTATGGACTTTGATTAACTACCTGATCTCTTTGCATCTCCATTTATCTATCAGTGGAATGGGAATAATACATCCCCTGCAGGATTGCTGAAGATTGAGTGAGATAAAGCAATACCACACTTTTTCAGTTTCCTAGGGCTGACATAACAAATTATCACAAAGCTTAGAACAACAGAAATTTATTCTCTCACCGTTCTGGAGGCTCGAAGACTGAAATCAAGGTGTTGGCAGGGTCATGCTCCCTTTGAAGACTCCAGGGAAGAATCCTTCCTTGCTTCCTCCCAGCTTCAAGTGGCTGCTGGAAATGCTTCCTTGGTTGTAGCTACATCACTCCAATCTCTGCCTCCATGGTCAGAGTCTTTCTCTGTGTGTGTCTGTCTCCAAATCTCCCTCTCCTTATAAGGATACAGTCACTGGATTTAGGACCCACCCTAATCCAGTATGACCTCATCTTAACTTGACTATGTGTGCAAAGACCTCATTTCCAAATGAGGTCACACGCATAGGTACTGAGGGTTAAGATTTCAGCATAGCTTTTTGGAGGACACAGTTCAACCCCCTACGTGCATCTAGCCCAGGGAGTGGCATATTGTAGGTGATCAAATGTCATTCATTCCCTTACCTCTCCATTCTTCTCCCTAAGGCTGTAAAATTAGAAGTGTTTGCCTTCTGTCAGTAGCGAACTTTGAAAACAAATCGCTGATCTATAGCCTTTTGTTCTCTTTAGACACAGATGTTTTGTCTCCTCTCCATCAGTATTTTAATGTAACCCGTTTGCACTGCTTTTCAGTTGCCCAGTTTATTGATTTTCTTCTTATCTGATAGGTTCACAAATCAGAGCTTAGAAGGCTATTTCCAGTGCAAATGGAGAACTTGCATTTCAATTTGGTGCTAATGAAAATGTAAGATTTAGAATCAGGATGTTTGAGTCTGAAAACAGAATTGGTTTCCTGACCACCTCTGATAACAGCCTCTATGGACAGAGGCTGATTCATCATAGGTGAGTCATATGTGGCAACACACTTTGATTCAGGTTCCAGTAATTGTCTGGACCGAAGCTCCTGTTCCCAACCTAACTTGGCTTTGACTGTTTGGAAGGTCAGGTTGGCCTTGTTGGTCTGTCAGAAAAATTTAACCTTAACTACAGTGTGCATTGTGACCACAGTAATGAGGAATGGGTTAGTTGTCTTCCAGCTCCTACATAATGCATTAAATGTTCCCATAACCTGCAGCCACTTTTTTACTGAAGTATAGTTGATTTACAATGTTGCATAAGGTTCAGGTGTACAGAAAAGTGATTCAGTTATACATATATATATTCTTATTCATATTCTTTTCCCTTGTAAGTTATTAAAAAAATTGAGTATAGTTCCCTGTGCTATACAGTAGGATCTTGTTGGTTATTTTACATATAGTAGTGTATATATGTTAATCCCAAACTCTTAATTTATGCCTCCCCGCAACCTTTCCCCTTTGGTAACCATGAGTTTGTTTCCTATGTCTGTGGGTTTATTTCTATTTTGTATATAAGTTCATTTATATCATTTTTTTAGATTCCACATATAAGTGATATCTTATGATATTTGTCTTTCTGTCTGGTTTAATTCACTTAGTATGATCATCTCTAGGTCCATCCATGTTGTTGCAAATGGCATTATTTCATTCTTTTTTATGGCTGAGTTATATCCCATTGTGTATATGTACCACATCTTCTTCATCCATTCATCTGTCGATGGATATTTAGGTTGCTTCCATGTCTTGACTATTATAAATAGTGCTGCAATGAACATTGGGGCCTGCAACCATTTTGAATTAAACTTTTCACAGGTTGGCTTCTCTGGAAGCAGATGCCGAGACAGAATCGGGATATAACATGGTAACCAGTGTGCAGAAAAGTTGACATAGCTGGCCTGAGACTGCTATCCTTGGAAAGCCCTACTTACAAGGTTAGCCCTTGGCTGGCATCTGGGAACTTGGATTTCAGGACGATTCTCACCAGTTACTGAACTATGGGTGGCTCACCCACCTAAACTGTTTTTATAAAGAATATATTTTATGTTGAACACCTCATTTCCATCTGGAGTCTGGGATTTTGGTACATGCCAGGCAGAGGGTGCCTAAGTGACTAGTCCTGAATAACAACCTTGGGTACCGAGTCTCAAATGAGCTTCACTGATGGACAGCGTTTATGCTCATTGCTGCAGGAATTAAGCATGCCCTTTGTAGCTCCGCTGGGAGAGGACCTTAGAAGCTTGCTCCTGGTTTCCCTGGACTTTGCCCTACATGCCTTTTCCTTTTGCTGAGTTTTCTTTGTATCCTTTCACTGTAATCATAGCTGTAGAATGATTATATGCTGAGTCCTTTGTGATTTTATATGAGTCTTAGTGAATCATCTAACCTGGGGGTGGTCGTGGGGTTCCCCCAACACAATCAGATCACCTGTGAAGGGGAGGAGAGGAAGCAGGTTTGGGCAGAGAAAGAAGTCAAGTGTGATCCAGGCTGACAAAGCTTCACCTTGCAGAGAGCTGTGGGGCAAGTGTTGTCACCTGTCTGAGCGTCCCTCATCAGGCTAAATGGCTGGCCATTATGCTCTGCCTTGTTCTGTTACCAGATGTTGGCATGACCTAGGTGAGGTGGCTCTCTGCAGCTGATCTAGACCATGAAGTGGGAGGTCTACTGACCACACTGCCCGTAGCTGGACACCTAGTCCTTCCCTGAAGGGAGATCTGGGTGGTGCATCTCCTTGTCTACCAAACTTACCTTTAGAACTCATTATTATCATTTTTTGTCTCCTGATTATACAAGTAATACATGCCCATTATAGAAAACACAGAAACATAAAGAGAAAATTCATCAAGTAATTGCACTCAACAAAATTCTGGAATACTTTCTTCATAGGTTCCATATGTATATGGGTGCATATATATTATTTTAATGTAATTGGAATTTTTATGTATATACAGCTTTGTGTCTTCTTTTAAAATATTATACTAGCATATAGACATTTTTTATATTACTGAAACTTCAGCACGCAAAAGTCAGTTGCTTTTATATACATACACAATGAACAATCCAAAAAGGAAATTAAGAAAACAATTTAATTTACAGTAGCATCAAAAAGAATAAAATACTTAGGAATAAGCTTAACCAAGAGGTAAAAGACTTGTACACTGAAATTTACAAAACACTGCCGAGAGAAAATTAAAGACCAGTAAGTGGAAAATCATCCCTTGTCCATAGACTGGAAGACTTCATATTGCTATGATCTACAGATTCAGTGCAATCTGTCAAAATTCCAATGACATTTTTTTTTGTAGAAATAGAAAGAAAACCCATCCTAACATTCATATGAAATCTCAAAGGAACCCAAATAGCCAAGACAATCTTGAAAAAGAACAAAGTTAGAAGTCTCACGCTTCCTGATTTCAAAACTTATTACAGAGCTGCAATAATCAAGCAGTGTGGTAATGTTATGAAGACAGACATAAAGACCAATGAAAAGAATAGAGAGCCCAGGAAAAAAAAATCCCTCACATCTATAATAAAATGATTTTCAACAAGAGTGCCAAGACTATTCAGTGGGGAAAGGATAGTCATTTCAGTAAATGATGTTGGGGAAACTGGATATCCAAAATAAAGTTGGGGTCCAAAATAAAGTTGGACCCCTACATTATACCGTGTACAAAAATTAACTCATACAGCATCAAAGACTTAAATGTAAGATCTAAAACTATAAAGCTCTTAGAAGCAAACATGTGGGAAAGCTTCATAACACTGCATTTGGCAGTGATTTCTTGGATATGACCCAAGAGCACAGGTAACAAAAGAAAAAAAAAACAGATAAATTGGACTACAACAAAATTAATAACTTCTGTGCACCAAAGGACACAATCAACAGAGTGAAGGGCAGCTCGCAGAATGGGGGAAAATATTTGCAAATCATTTATATGATAAAAGGTTAATATCTATACCACATAAAGAAATCCTATGTCTTAGTCTGGGCTGCTATAACAAAGTGTCATAGACTGAATGGCTTATACAACCCACATTTATTTCTCACAGTTCTTTAGGCTGGGAAGTCCAAGGTCAAAGTAGATACGCCAGTAGATATGGTATCTGGTGAGAACCCATTTCCTGGTTTGTAGATGGCCATCTTCTCATTGAATCCGCCTTTGGCAGAGAGCAGAAAGAGCTCTGGTCCATTTGTCTCTTTATAAGGACACCATTTACCTTCCAAAGGCCCCATCTCCTAATACCATCACAAGGGCGGTTAGAATTTCAACATATGAATTTTGGGAATACACACAAACATTCAGTCCCTAATGTCCTACAACTCAATAACAATAATAACCAAACAACCAGATTAAAAAATTGGCAAGAGACTTGAATAGACATGTCTCCAAAGAAGATATACAAATGGCCAGTGAACACATGAAAATATGCTCACCATCACTAGTCATTAGGGGAATGCAAATCACCTCACGCCTGTTAATGTGGCTTTTATTTAAAAAAAAAAAAAACCAGAAAATAACAAGTGTTGACAAGAATGTGGAATAATTGGAACCCTTGTGCACTGTTGATGGGAATAAAAATGTGCAGCGTTTATGGAAGACAGTATGGTCATTCCTTAAAAATTAAAAAATAGAATTATCATATGACCCAGCAATTCCACACCTGGGTATATCCCCAAAAGAATTGAAAGCAGGGTCTTGAAAAGATTGGTATACTCATGTTTGTAGCAGCATTATTCACAAGAGCTGAAATTTGGAAACAACCCAAGTGTCTATCAATAGGTGAGTGGATAAGCAGATGTGGTGTATTCATACAATGGAATATTAGCCTTAAAAAGAAAGGAAATTCTGACATATGCTACAACATAGATGAAGCTTGAGGGTGTTATGCTAAGTGGAATAAGCCACTCATAAAAAGACAAATACTGTATGATTCTACTAATATGAAGCCCCTAGAGTGATCATATTCATAGAGACAGAAAGTAGAATGGTGGTCACCAGGGGCTGGGGAAGGAGGGAGTGGGGAGTTGTTTAATGGGTAGTGTTTCAGTTTTGCTAAATGGAAAAGTTCTGGAGATGGTTGTACAGTGTGGTTGCACTTAACACAACTCTACACTTAAAAATGATTAAAATGGTAAATGTTATGTAACGTGTATTTTACTCCATTAAAAAAAATCATTCAAAATCTCCTTTTAAATGGTTACCCATTCAGAACTTAAAGCTCCTAGAAAGCAAGAACCTTCTAGGAGGTCATCAGGCACACTTATGCTAAAAGATAGTGGAGTGGCTCCTTCAGTATTCTGAGGGAAAAAGATTTTGGACCTTGAGTGATAGTCTCAGCCAAGGTAACAATCAAACAAACACAAAGTAACAATATTTTAACACGTGAGAAATAAAAATATTTTCTAAACCAATTACTTGAGAACACATAAATATGGAAAATACTCTATCAAACTGGAAAAATAAATGCAAGAAAGAGGGAGGAATGGAATCCAAAAAACAAGAAAACAGTAAAGAGAACCCTAACGACAGCAGTGCACCAAGCCCAGAAAGTAGCCAGTCCTGAGTAGATCAGAATGTCAGAGACCTCTGGGAGTGATGATTTTAAGAAAAAAAAAAAAAAAAAAAGATGATTCCCTGCAACAGCTAATATCATTAAAGAAATGGGTGTATACCAGGAAGAAAAAAGAAAAGCAGTGAGAAACCCCAGGAAAAACAAAAAGTTACACAGGCAAGTATTGGTCCAAGTTGAAGCAAACTAAAACTATGGCATGATTTTGAAAATTGATAGTGTAAGAAAGGGCACTGCATTAAAAATATGTGACTTTTAGGGGCTTATATTTAGTTATACAAAATTACATTCAATTCCTTTATTATGCAGTGAATACATATGTCTAGTCATAATAATGATATTGCCTTTAAATTTTTTTTTATTTTTAGTTTTCAGAATTAACTTATAAACCACCACAAAGACTTAATTGTGGTTGCAGAATATACCTACACACATGTATGTATAAAATAAATTCTGGAGGGCAGAAGTGGTGAAAGGAGAGGTGGAAGCAAACATGGGGCACTAGTTTCACCAAGTTTCTTCTTTCTTTCTTAGTAAGAACACAAGAAATATTCTCTAAATTTAATGCCATAAAAACTGTTCCATTTTTTTAAAGTTAGACAAAGGTAGCTAACTGAATATAAACATTGAAATTGGGAGAAAGTGTAGGGAGGGTTATTTGTAGGCAACAATCCTTCAAAATTCGGGGGTAAAAATTCGTGAGCTAAAATCCACATCTGTCGTAGCAGTAATTCATAAGTAATGTGTAATGTTGACATATCAAGAAATAAAGATGTGTGCATAATTTTTAGAGTATTTAAGTTAACTCACCGCTCTGGTTCACTAAACCATAGAAACTGAAACCAGTATCTATTTAAGATAGTTGCCTCTGGGAAGTGGGGTTAGAAGAGGATGCAGAAGGACACACAGGATATTTGCTTCTCTTTTTAAACCCTTGGCTTCTGTTAAACACCTTTTTTTCCCTAGCAGGCATGCATTATTCTGCTTCTCAAAACTTGTAAAATGACTGCATGATTGGCCGTTATGGATAGAATAACTCATAGAAGCTTAAAATATTTAACCCTTCTTTGTGTTGTGGAGCATTTAGGATACGTCCCATTTGTGTTATTTTATATGATGTTCTTAAAAGCAGCCTTATATATAAATAAATCTTCATGCATATTTCTGGATCAAACCAACCTGTGTATAAGCTTTTATGTCTATTTTTGAATTATCTCCTGAGGAGTGAATCCTGGATATGAAATCACTAGGTTAAAGGGCTGAACATTTTAAAGCCCCTTGTTATGGACACGGACATTTTTTTCCCTTTCATTTTTGAGTATAGACATTTTGGTGAGAGCACTCCAAAGGATGGAAGTATCATAAAAATCTTAGTCTCTTTTAGTCCAGGCCTGTTTTCGAGGTCACGTTCTGAAGAAATTACTGGGTAACGGTCACCACGTAGCATCTCCCTTTCTGTACCAGTGGAGTGGCCTTGGGTCACCCAACCCACAAAGGAAGGCAGGGCCAGAATCACTTACATTTAGTCAGTGAGTGCCACGGATTAGGCCCTCTTCTAGTGACTTCATTGGACTGTGTTCATGTCTCATGTTTAATCCTCAGTACAACCTTTGGAAGGCTCTTGTCTCTGTCTTACAAGGGAAGAGCAAAGGCAAGGAGAGATGAAGTGATTTTCCCCAATGCCACACGGCCAGTGAGTAGCAGAGATGGGTCCCACACCCAGTGGTCTGAGTCTAGAGCCCAAACTTCACTCTCTGTGCTGTTACAGGCCCTTATCTGTGAGAAGCAAGTAGGCTGGGTCAGCCCCGGTCAGTGTCCACAGGAAGAGTGTAATCACACAAGGGGAGAACACATCAGCATCTTCTTAGCTTCTAGCATATTGCCTGGTACACAGTGGACACCCAGTATCTATTTGTCGACTAAACAGATAAGCCAAACTTTACACCAAACTCCTCTGCATTATTATTTTGTTTAATCTTCATGCTGTGAGGTATTTTTATCCCCATGTTACAGATGAGAGAACTGAGGTTTCCAGAGGTCAAGTCACTTGCCCAAAGTATAGAGCTGTTTCGATAGAGGAGGCATTGTAATTCAGGCCTGTAGGATTTTTTTTTTTTTTTTTTTGGCTGTGTTGGGTCTTCATTGCTGCACGCGGGCTCTCTCTAGTTGCAGCGAGCAGAGGCTACTCTTCGTTGCGGTGTGCGGGCTTCTCGTTGCGGTGGCTTCTCTCTTGTTGCAGAGCACGGGCTCTAGGCTGCTGGCTAGAGTAGTTGTGGCTCGCGGGATCTAGAGCGCAGGCTCAGTAGTTGAGGCGCACGGGCTCAGTTGCTCCGTGGCATGTGGGATCTTCCCGGACCGGGGCTCGAACCCGTGTCGCCTGCATTGGCAGGCAGATTCCTATCCACTGCGCCACCAGGGATGCCCCAGGCCTGTAGGATTTGAAACCAGAGCTGTTTTTATTTTGCTCAGAGTGTCTTTGGGAGAATTCAAGAAGTTAATTCTTGTGAAGCCCTTAGCCTAGGGGTTCTCAAAGGGTGGGAGCTTCGCCTGGGAGCTTGCTAGAAATGCCTCTTCTCGGTTCCTGCCCCAGGTCTAGTGACTCAGAATCCCCGAGGGAGGGGCCCAGCAATTTGTTTGCACAGACCCTGCAGGTGATTCTGATGTGAGCTCCCACATAGGAGCACAGCCTTAGCCCCAAGCCTGCCCCATGCTGAGTGCTTAGGAAGATGGCAGCTGCTGCTGTCTTTGGCATCACGTTCTAGATCCCAAAGAAATGGTGGAGGGAGGGGAGGAATGGGGGGTGTCTAGAACTTACTGCTTCTCACAGTTGTTATTTGGTGCCAGCCCCTTCTGGCCCATCAGTGGACTCACACTGGTCCCAGGATGTCGCTGACTGGAGCCCGGAGGAAGCCTTCGAGGAGGGAGAAGTACACTGGGCACATTAAGTGAAGCTCACGTGAACTCTCGAGCTCCCCCTGGCGGGTCATTTACTGGATTGCCTGGCAGCAGGCCTGCCTCCCGCTGTGTGATGCCTCCCCAGCCACGTGCATCCTCCAGGGTGATCCTGAAGTCCAGAGTGGGCTGCACCCCTAATGGGACGTGTTCCCAGGGCGGGGGGAGCGGACAGCTCTGAGGGAAGTTGAGGGCACCCTGGATTCTTCCTCTGCCCTCTGCAAAATTCTGCCCCACTCGAAACATTTCACAGATCCTTAGTGCTGCCTTAGGTTTGTTACATATTTGATTTGAGAATTTAACATTCCTGAGCACCTGTGATGTGCCAGGCTTGGGGTGGTTGGTCCTACTGTGTGCAAGCCTCCATGCTCAGCTCCTTGAAGTGCTTGCCCCGTTTAACTTGGGCCCGGAGAGGTCCAGCAATGGTCTCAAGGCAACCAGCTAATAGGTGGCAGAGCTCGGTCTAAACCCAGGTCGGTTTCACTAACTCTGTGCTTGTTCGGCTTTAACGCAGTCGTAACTTGACTTGAAAAATGTAAAGTGTGGCCACAAACAAATCTCTCTCTCTTATCCCCATAGGTTCTACCAAACCACGGCCTCCACACAGCAGGGTTCTTCGTGGCCTTCATCCTCTCCCTGGTGCTGACCTGGGCTGTGCTTTTCTTCCTGGTTCGATATCAGTGTTTGAAGGGAAGCGTGCTTACCAGACATCAGGTGGGAGTCCATGTGCGTCCTCTCCCTGGAGGGTAGTTGCTTGGTGGTAGACGTGAGGTTGAAGTTCATCCTTCAGTTCGGTCAGTCTCAACTCTGTATCGATGTCGGGACCCCCAGGGAACCGTGAGGCATGCCCATACCCAGGCCCTCCTGCACAGACTCTGACTGCTTTGTCCCGGGAGCCATGCCCAATCATTAGTAGTTTTTAAAAGCTCCCTGGATGATTCTAACAAACGACCAGGGCTGGGAACCCCTGCAGTCTGAATGAATAACTGAGCGCCCACCTGTATGGCCGGCTGTGCATTCATGCCACACCCTGACTCAGGTCCTGGTCTACACTTCCCTCTGAAAAGTCTTTGAAGACTTACTTTGTTTGACCTCAGGGTGAAGCCCGGATGCCTTAGCATGGCTTATAAAGAAAGTCCCCTGTGGTCCAGCTTCACACCTCAACTTCCGGCTCTACCCAATGACTGCTGAGCTCTCCACACTCACCTGGATGCTTTTATAATCCTCTCTCCGCTCTTCAATGAGCAGAACTCTGACGCGTCCTTTAAGACTCATCTCGGGCCTTGCCTCTCCTTGGAAGTCATCCCTGGCCACTTCCTGGCTAAGCTGGGGACTCTGTCTCTGGGTTCCTGCACTAGCTTTTGGACCCCACCCAGCATTTATCCCTACCTGTGAACTCCTCAATCTCTGTTTTCCTGTCTTGGCCTGGGTTCCCACAGAAGCACATCCTGAGACTAGGACCCAAATGCAAACAGTTTATATGGGAAGTGATCCCAGGAAGTAATGGTAGGAGGTGGGGAAGTGAGACGGGAAGGGAAGGCAGTCAGTCAAGCTTCCACTGTGGGCACCTGGGGCTTTATCCCACCCAGGATAAAGTCTGAGGGGAGAAGGAGCCAGGGTATTTAGCCATCAAATCCCATTGGTCATTGGTTGACGACAAGGGGGTGAGGGGGCCAGGACAAAGGGTAACGTTATTTCCCTGGCATAGGCTCTGAAAGCCAGCAGGAGTCTTCAGGGGAGGAAGCAGCATAGGTGTTGGCCGGTGGATCTTGGGCTAAAAGGCACTGAAACGGCAAGGGCGAGGGGACATGGATGAAGCATGGATGCTGGCTGCTGTAATCCCCATTGCCTGGTACAGAGCCTGGCGCTTAGAAGGCACTCAGTAAACGTGTGAAGGAATGAATGAGCCCCCAGCCAGAGGATGGGCAGACAGAGGAAGGAAAGCAGAGCACAGTCCTAGGGTGAGAAGGAACTGCTGGGACTGAGCACCCTGGTAGGTTGTTTGTTCCTTCGGGGCCATGGAGGCTGCAGCTGCTGTGACTCTGTCACCCAGAGGTCCAGCAACTTGAAAGGAACATGGATCATCTTTCTCCCTCGCCGTACAGTGAGGAAACTGAGGCCCGTGAAGCTCAACAGCCTGTTCACGTGGCCGAGTGAGGCTGGACCTGGCTTCCGAGGACCACCCTGCCGCCCTCTCTGGAGGCTGGCAGTCCTGTGCCATTGTTCATTTTGTTTCTGCTTCCTGGAGAAGAGAGTTGTTATTTCAAAGTGCGGTCAGCCCACAGTCTCCTTGGCAGGCAGAAGTGAGGAAAAGAAAAATGGCCCATCTAATAAGACATTCTACTTACTCTCCCAAAGCTGTTATCAATCACAGAACAGAACTCACCCTGCTACTTCGATGAAGGAGCAGGATTCATTTCTTGGAGATTAAAGGCTGATTGTTACAACCGCGGGAGGAAAGCACAGTGTGAATTTGATTTAAGGTCTGAAGCCTCTTATAGAATTTTTTTTTTTCCCGGCATCACAGAATGAACTCTCTTCACATTAAAAATTTTTTTTCCATCGTGGTAGTGACCAAGGAGACAACATGCTGTAAACAGAAGGCAGCCTTTAGAGTTAGATAGACTTTGGGTCAAAAACCAAGCAGGCTCTTTATGAGCTGTGTGAACTCAGATAATGTCATTTCATCTCTCTGAGCTGCAGTTCCATATACGTAAAGTGGGGGCATCAACACTGACTTTGTGACGGTTTCACGGTATGACACATACAAGGCGCAGGGACAGGAATTCTTAAATGTTAGTTATAATTATCATGCATTTCTGCAGAAATAATGATGATAGTGAGCAAAACAGATATATCATCTGCCCAATCGGAGGGTGAGCTTAATTATCTCTGATGTCACTTCCATGTGACAACTCTACAGTCTGATTAGAAACCAGCCAGATCCATGATGTTGAAGTCCATCTGCCAACTGTAATTTTCCTCTGCATGACGATGATGGTGATGGGGATGGTGATGTGATGATGTTGGTGATAATGGTGATGATGATGGTGATGGTGGTGATGTCGGTGATAATGGTGATGATGATGGGGATGGTGATGATGGTGATGGTGATGGTGATGACGTTGGTGATAATGGTGATGGTGATGATGATGGGGATGGTGATGATGTTGGTGATAATGGTGATGGTGGGGATGGTGATGTTGGTGATGGTGATGTGATGATGTTGGTGATAATGGTGATGATGATGATGATGGGGATGGTGATGATGGTGGTGATGGTGATGGGGATGGTGGTGATGTTGGTGATAATGGTGATGATGGTGATGATGATGGTGGTGATGATGATGGTGAAATATTTTTATTACATCTTTATAGTTATAAAGGTCTTTCCATCCATTGCTCTGCTTTATCCACACAACAAGCCTGTGCAGGGCTACCAGAATTATCATCCCACTTCTTTGATGAGAAAATGAGGCTCAAGGAAGTGCAATGTCTTGCCTGAGTCTTACCAGCTCACAAGTGGGTGGGGCCAGCTAGGTTCTCTGACTGCAGATCCCCACCTACCCTCATGACTTTTCCAGCTTGTGACGTTCACAAGAAGGCCTACTCAATTGTGGTTTCTGAAATTCTCCTGAAGGTTCAGCATCACGAGAGCAAGCTGGAGCGCTCCCAGTTCACCTCAGCTGATGGTATGAATGAAGATCTCGCGCTAAATGACCAAATGATAGACATTCTGTCTTCAGAGGACCCCGGGAGCATGCTTCAAGCCTTAGAAGAGTAAGAATTCTAAGTCACATTATACTTCCATGGATGTGATGAATGTTTTACCTATAGCAGCATGAGAGCAAACAGAGTGTATTTCATTCATTAATTCATCCTATTTATCATTAATTTGTCATTCAGTAGTCATAATCGAACAACTGCCGTGCCCTGAACACTATGCTTGGTATTTGAGAAAAGACATAAGACATAGGTTGAGCTGTGAGGCAGTCTGACCTAGTGGGAAGACAAACACAGAAACAGAAGTGACCATAAAAGTTTGATGAGTACCGTGCTAAGATTGGGGCTAGCTGAGCCCAGGAGAAAAAGTAATTACCTCTGAGCAGGTCATGGAGATGCTTCCCTGAGGAAGAGAGATATTTTAACTAATTCTTGAAGCACGGGCAGAAGTTTTTCAGGTAGATGAAGGGAGGAGAGGCTTTTCAGGCAGAGGAAAGACAGGACAGATGCCAAGATAGGAAGTGACCAAGATATGTACATTTGGTGAAGTGTAAGGAGCTCAGTATGATTGACGTGTGGATTGGAGTATTGAGTAGTGTATTGAAGGAGAGGAAGTAACACCTTGGGAGAGAGGCCAGACCAGGTGATGTGATTGTTGGCTAAACTGAATTCAGTTCTTTTTATTTTTTATTTTATTTTTGTCTATTTATCTATCTATAATTTACTTTTAAGGACAGGACCTGAGAATCTTTATTTTATTTTATTATTTATTGAGGTAATGTTGGTTTATAACATTATATATTTCACGTGTACAACATTAAATATTTCTACTTCTGTATACCCTGCAGTATGTTCACCACCAAAAATTTAGTCTCCATCCATCACCACACAGTTGATCCCCTTTACCCATTTTGCCCTCCCCCACCATTCCTCTGTGGTAACCACTATTCTTATCTCTGTGTATACATGTTTGATTTTGTTCGTGTTTTTGTTTGTTTATTTTCTATATTCCACATATGACTGAAATCATATGATATTTTCTTTCTCCACCTGACTTATTTCACTTACATAATACCCTCAAGGTCCATCTATGTTGTTGCAAATGGCAAGATTTCATCTTTTTATGGCTGAGTAATATTCCATACACATATCACATCTTTATCCATTCATCTGTTAATGGGCACTTGGGTTGCTTCCATATTTTGGCAATTGTAGTGATGCAGTGAGCATAGGAGTGAATGTATTTTTTTCAAATTAATGTTTTCATATTCTTTGGATAAATACCCAGAAGTGGGATAGCTGGATTATATAGTGGTTCTGTTCTTATTTTTTTTGAGGAATCTCGACACTGTTTTCCATAATGGCTGCACCAATTTACATTCCCACCAACACTTGTTATTTCTTGCCTTTTTGATAATAGTCATTCCAACATGTGTGAGGTGATGTCGCGTTGTGGTTTTAATTTGCATTTCCCTAATAATTCGTGCTATTGTTTTCATGTGCCTGTTGGCCATCTGTATGTCTTCTTTGAAAAAATGTCTATTCAGCTCCACCCAGTTTTCAATTGGGTTGTTTTGTTGTTGAGTTGTATCTGTTCTTTATATATTTTGGGTATTACTACTTATCAGATATATTGTTTACAAATATCTTCCATCCGGTAGGTTGTTTTTCGGTTTTGCTGATAGTTTCGTTTCCTTTGCTGTGCAGAATCTTTTTAGTTTGATGTAGTTCCATTTGTTTATTTTTGCTTTAGATTCCTTTGCCTGAGGAGACATATCTAGAAAGATATTGTTAAGACCCATGACCAAGAGCATACCACCTATGTTTTCTTCTAGGAGCTTTATGGTTTCAGGTTATACATTTAAGTCTTCAATCCATTTTGAATTGACTTTGGTGTATGATATGAGATAGTGATCTAGTTTCATTTTTTTTTTTTGCATGTGGTTGTCCAGCTTTCCCAACACCATTTATTGAAGAGACTGTCCTTTATCCATTGTATGTTCTTTGCTCCTTTGTTGTAAATTAATTGTCCATATATGCATGGGTTTATTTCAGGGCTCTCAATTCTGTTCCATTGATCTATATATCTGTTTTTGTGCCAGTACCACACCATTTTGATTACTATGGCTTTGTAATATAGTTTGAAATCAGGGCGTGTGATACCTCCAGCTTTGTTCTTTTTTCTCAGGATTGCTTTGGCTATTCAGGGTCTTTTGTGGTTCCACATAAATTTTAGAATTTTTGTTCTATTTCTGTGAAAAATGTCCTTGAGATTTTGATAGAGATTGCATTGAATCTGTAGATTACTTTAGGTAATATGGATGCTTTAACAATGTCATTCTTCCAATCCACTAGCATGGAATATCTTTCCATTTATTTGTGCCTCCTTCAATTTCTTTCAATAGTGTTTTATAAGTTTCAGTGTACATATTTTCACTTCTTTGGTTAAATTTATTCTTAGTTATTTTATATTTTTTGCTGTGATTGTAAATGGGACTTTTTTTCTTAATTTCTCTTTCTGGTAGCTCATTGTTAGCATATAGAAATGCAACAGATTTTTGTATGTTGATTTTGTACCCTGCAATTTTATGTGTTTGTTTATTATTTCTTTTATTTTTTTTGGTGGAGTCTTTAGGGTTTTCTATGTATAAAATTAGGTCATCTGCAAATAGTGACAGCTTTACTTCTTTCTTTCCAATTTGGATAACTTTAGTTTTTTTCTTCCCTAATTATTCTGGCTAGGACTTCCAATACTGTGTGAAATAATTTCTCCCTTTAGGTCTGTTAATAATTGTTTTATATATTTTGGTGCTCCTATGTTAGGTGCATATACATTAATAACTGTTATGTCTTCTTAGTGAATTTTCCCCTTTATAATTATATACTGTTCATTTTTGTCTCTTGTTACCTTTTGGGCTTGAAGTCTATTTTGTCTGATATGAGTATGGCTACACCCCCTTTTTTGGCTGTCATTTGCTTGAAGTATCATCTTCCATCCCTTCACTTTGAACATGTGTTTGTCTTTAGAGCTGAGATGGGTCTCCTGGAGGTAGCATGTAGTTGGGTCTTGTCTTTTAATCCATCCAACCACTCCATGTCTTTTGATGGGTGAATTCAGTCCATTTACATTTAACGTTATTATTGATAGATGAGGACTTAGTACTGCCATTTTATCTTTTGTTTCTGGTTGCTCTGTCTCTCCACCGTTTTCTTTCCCCCTGTGTTTCTGTCTGCCATCTTGATTTGGTGGCTTTCTCTGATGTTTTTCTCAGTTTCCTCTTTTTATGTTTCATGTCTCTGCCCTAGATTTATCTTTTGTGGTTTGTGTAATACTTTTCATAGATAAAATAGTCCTTTTTATGCTGATGGCATCTTATCTTCGTTCAACTCTATGGGTTCCATCTTTTTCCTCTTCCCCTTTTATGTTTTTGTTTTCTCAAATTATCCATTTTTATGTTGTGAGTTAGCAAACTGAAGCAGTTATCATTACTTTTTCTGCTTTTTCCCCCTCCTTTAACCTTTATGCTATGATAAAATATTTTAAAACCTATTCTGGGAAGGAGTAACAATTTTCTGATTCTGTTTATCACCTTACTCAAACTTTGGGGTACTTTGCCTTTTTGTTTCTGATCAAAGGGCTCCTTTCAACATTTCTTGTAAGACAGGTCTAGTGGTGATGAACTCCCTCAGCTGTTGTTGTCTGGGAAAACCTTTATTTCTCCTTCATATCTGAATGATAACTTTGCTGGATAGAATATTATTGGGTGGCAGTTTTTATCTTTCAGTATTTTGAGAATGTCATTCTGCTCCCTCCTGGCCTATAAAGCTTCTGTGGAGAAATCTGGTGATAGCCTAATGGTGATTCCTTTGTAGGAACCTTTTTCTCTGGCTGCCTTTAAAATTCTTTGCTTGTCATTGACTTTTGACAATTTTAGTATAGTGTGTCTTGGAGAGCGTCTTTTTGCCTTGAAGTAATTAGGTGTTCTCTTAGCTTCATAGACTTGTTTATCCAGTTCCTTTCCCAGCTTTGTGAATTCTCAGTTATCATTTCTTTAAATAAACTCTCTGTTCTTTTCTCCCTCTCTTCCCTGGAATACTCATTACCTTAATGTTACCCTTCCTAAATGAGTTGAATAGCTCTCATAAAATTTCCCTGTCTTTTAACATCTTATTTCTCTTTCCTCTTCTACTTGTATCTTTCTAGATTTCTGTTTTTGAGCTCACTAATTCTCTCCTCCATATGGGCTGCTCTATTTCCAAAACTTTCTAATGCATTATTTACCTTGTTTATGAGTTCTTCAGCTCTAGAATTTCTGTTCGATTCTTGTTTTGAGTTTCAATTTCTTTGGTAAAGCATTCCTTCTATTCATTAATTTTATTTCTCAGCCCATTGAGCTGCTTTTCTGAGTTTTCTTATAGCTCACTGAGTTTCTTCATGACAGCTATTTTGAATTCTTTATATGTTAGATCCCAGTATTCCGTGACTTTAAGTTTGGTTTCTGGAGATTGTCATTTTCTTTTTGTGGTGCAGTGTTCCTGTGGTTCTTCATGGTGCTTGATGAGTTGTTCCTCTGCCAGTGCATTTGAAGTAGCAAACACCTTTGTGCTTGATTCTGAGCTGCCTCTAGTTAGATCTGAGAGTTGGCAATTTTCATCCTCCACTGCCTCTGTCAGAGGTGTGGCTCCATGTCTTCCTTATCATTTCTTGTGTCTCCGGGTTCGTTGGTGCCTTGCTGTTGCCACTGTCACTGGCATTGCCACCTGGGGCACCAGGATGAAAGGCTTTTCTGCCGCGTCTGGGAATCCTTGAGTTGCAGGCTCTGCCACCACAAGGGGTAGTGGAGGGGAGCTGGATTCACACAGGCACCTCTGCCTTGTCCAGTGTTGCACAGTTCATGAGCTCTGCTGCTGGGGGTTAGGGGGTTGAGGGGTCAGAGTCATAGGTGCCTCAGTGGCTGGAGGGACGGGGTCCCAGACCCCACTTCCACTGCTGCCCACTTACCTATGGCCATGGGCACTGCTGCGGCCAGGATGTCAGTCTTGTGTGCTGCTTCCCCCTACTGCTACTGGGATCTCTGGGGCTGTGGGTTCATCTGCCATGGCTTGGGGGGCCAGGACTGCAGGCACCAGTCCTGCTGTTCCCCCAGTTCTGCCCCCTCTGTGTGTTCCATTCTGCTCACCTTTAGATGTACAAATGTGTGGAATTCTCTGGCATCCTGTCGGTTAGAGGCACCTTTGTTGCATTGTGGGTGCCTTACTGGTTACTGATTGAAGGGGAGACAAAGAGAGCGTCTCACTCCACCATGATGCTGATGTCCTCCAGTCCCCCCATTTATTTTTATTTATTTAACAAATACTTATAATGTTCTATGTATGAGTAATAGAACGTAGAGCCAGACATGGTTCTAAGAACTTTGCAAATATGTATAATCCTCTCAACAACCCTAGGAAGCAGGCATTGATGTTTTTACCGTCTTACAGGTGAGGACTGAAGGTTAAAAAGCTTGCCCTAGGGCACACACTAGTAAATGAGAGGGGCAGGTTTCAAACCCACTTGCTGTGGCTCCAGGGTACATGCCCTTAATCAGGGTGCTGCACTGACCACGATTTCTCCTGACCAGGCAATGGACACAGTCTACTGACTGACGGTCACTCAGTAAGTTTCATCAATTTGGCCTTTCCTTCTTTCACTTCACAGATATTGGCAGGTGACTTCTTTATATGTTCCCTTTTTTCAGTTGTTGCTATCTTTTATTTCCTGAAACATATTAAGCATAATTATTAAGTCTCTGTCTGAAAACTTCATTATCTTTACCCCTGTCCTGTGTCTATTACCTCTTGTTCCTCTTAGTTTGTGATCCTATTTTCCTGTCTCCTTGTATGCCTAGGTAGTTTTGATTGTGTGCCAGAAATTATAAATGAAAATGGAGAAGACAGTTTGAGGACTAGGATGATGTTATCTTCCTCCAGGCAACTAAGGGTTTTATTATGGATTACCTCAATCTCATCAGAAATTGAGTTCATTCGAAGCTGGGCTTCATTTCCTCCAAGGGCTGATCTGTTTCAGGTGTCCTTTACTACTAAGGTATGAATACTAACCAAAAGGCCAAGGGATTTTATCATGGTGACATCTCCTCAGCAGTCTTTGGACTCCAGTTTTCATCATCAGAAATTCTGCTCAGCTTTTCAGCCCCTGGGCTGCCTCTTCTAGAACCACAAGGTGCTCTTAGGAACACAGTGACCCCAAATATGGGACTGCCATCTCTGAGCTTCCTTATTCTCCTAGATCTTAGCATCATATTTATTCACTGCCTTGTTAGCTCTCAGATGCTTTCAAATAGATTTTGTTTTTGTCCAACTTTTCTAACTGTTTTCAGTGGGATAGTTTGTCAAAATTACCTAGACCACTGTTAATTGGAACAGAACCCTTCTTTGTGTAAACCATACTCTCGGCAATGAACCAGATACAGTCCCTGTTATCAGTGGCAGCCTAGGAGGGAGACTGACGTGGAAACAGACAAGGCTCAAAATAGCATAGAGCAATAGGACCATTGAGTGTGTTGGTTAAGACCATGGTCCCTGGAGTTAGGTCAGGTTTAAATCTGGGCTGTATCCCCATGTGGCCTTGGTTTACTTACTTAAGTGACAGCTTAGGATGGAGAAGAGGAGCTGGGTCACAGAGATCTCTGGATGTCAGGGCTCCATAGTATGCATTGGAGACCCAGGCAATGGTTTATTAACATGGGTAGATTTTGTTTTAAAAGACTACTCTAAATGCAGATGGCAAATGGCTTAGAGGGGAGAGTGAGGGAGACTTTGCGGGAGATGTTGAGGTGATGTCGGGTGGGAACGGTAGACTTGAGGAGGAGAGGGTCAAGTGAGAAGAGCCTACAGAACTGGGTAACTCGTTGTTACCTTACTGTGTGTGTATGCACAGGGCGGGTGCAGTTTGGACATTGAAAGGGAGGGAAAATTTTTGGATGACTCCCCAGGGTTCTGGGTTTTGTTTGTTAGTTTATTTATGTATTTGTGTTTGAGGGGGAGGGGGGGACCACCCAACAGTTCCAGCTGCTCAGTAGATCCAGAGGCTGCAGAAGTGTCCAGGAGATTGGAGGAAGGAGAGGGGTTCACTTTCAGGACAGTAGTTAGATGCTGAATCTGGGGCAGAAGTCTTTGGAAGATCTATATATGCCAAATATACCATCTGAAGAGATTGGATTCTCATTTGGTTTTATCAGCTTTTTATTTTTTCTTTCTTTGCTTTCTTGTTGACTGCTGATTATTAATTCTGGGACCACGTGAGAACTCGTCAAACTGGATTCCATGTACAGCAAACTTTTTCTGAGTCTAGAGTCAAGAGGCATAGCTTCATCTGCCTATTTTCCACTGGGGAGTAATTTCTATGAATTTTGAGTCACTACCATACTGATGAGTTATAATGCCTTATATTCTTGTATAATAACTCACATTTGGGTAGTGTATAAAAATGTACAGTCTTGGCCTTCCCTGGTGGCGCAGTGGTTGAGAGTCTGCCTGCCGATGCAGGGGACACGGGTTCATGCCCCGGTCCGGGAGGATTCCACGTGCTGTGGAGCGGCTGGGCCCGTGAGCCATGGCCGCTGAGCCTGCACGTCCGGAGCCTGGGCTCCGCAACGGGAGAGGCCACAACAGTGAGAGGCCCGTGTACCGCAAAAAAAAAAAAAATGTACAGTCTCTCTCCCAGGCCTTAGTTAATTTGGTCCTCATACTGATGCTCTTTAGGGCATCTTATTTTTAGTAGTTGATAGTTGAAGAATCTGATGCATGGCTAAGTAAAGGTTTATCGATAGTCACACATCTAGTAAGTGACAGAACAGGTCTTGAGCTTTCTTAGAATTTAATATTGAGCACATGATACTTTACATATATTCACTGAGCCTCAGTTTCCTCATCTCTCATCTGGAGAAACCATAACCTACTGCCCTGGGATACTGTGAAATGTACTGATATGAAAGATACATGATGGTAGAGTTTTCACTGCGATGTTACCTCTAAGCCTGGATCTCAGTTAAAGGGAGATTAGCAGATGCTGAAGAGAAATGTTCAAGATGATCAGCACTTTCTTGAGTCTTTCTCAAGAACATCGCAGAGAGAACCGAAAATGGAAGAGCTTGTTACCGAACCAAACTGGGGTCCACTCCCCTGTTTGCAGTAAAGCCAATCTAGTGACACCTGCTTGTGGTGAAGGAAAGTACAGCTTGATTGCAGGGCGCCAAACAAGGAGTTCAGGGCAGCTAGAGCTTAAAACCCCAAACTCCCGGGTAGGTTTCATCAAAGAATTTTTTAAATTTTATTTTATTGAAGTATAGTTGGTTTACAGTGTTGTGTTAATTTCTACTGTACATCAGAGTGATTCAGTTATACATATATACATTCTTTTCCATATTCTTTTCCATGATGGTTTATCACTAGATACTGAATATAGTTCCCTGTGCTCTACAGTAGGACCTTCTTGTTCATCCATTCTATATATAATAGTTTTCAGCAAAGCATTTTAAAAAAATTTTTATTGGAGTGTAGTTGCTTCACAATGGTGTGTTAGTTCCTGCTGTACAGCAATGTGAGTCAGTTATACATATACATATATCCACTCTTATTTAGATTTCCTTCCCCCTTGGGTCACCACAGAGCACTGAGTCAATCAATCAGCAAGGCATTTTTTTAATATATATATATATATTTTTTTAACATCTTTATTGGGGTATAATTGCTTTACAATGGTGTGTTAGTTTCTGCTTTATAACAAAGTGAATCAGTTATACATATACATATGTCCCCATATCTCTTCCCTCTTGCGTCTCCCTCCCTCCCACCCTCCCTATCCCACCCCTCCAGGCGGTCACAAAGCACGGAGCTGATCTCCCTGTGCTATGCGGCTGCTTCCCACTAGCTATCTACCTTACGTTTGTTAGTGTATATATGTCCATGACTCTCTCTCGCCCTGTCACAGCTCACCCTTCCCCCTCCCCATATCCTCAAGTCCGTTCTCCAGTAGGTCTGTGTCTTTATTCCTGTCTTACCCCTGGGTTCTTCATGACATTTTTTTTTTCTTCTTAAGTTCCATATATATCTGTTAGTATATGGTATTTGTCTTTTTCTTTCTGACTTACTTCACTCTGTATGACAGACTCTAGGTCTATCCACCTCATTACAAATAGCTCAGTTTCGTTTCTTTTTATGGCTGAGTAATATTCCATTGTATATATGTGCCACGTCTTCTTTATCCATTCATCCGATGATGGGCACTTAGGTTGTTTCCATCTCCGGGCTATTGTAAATAGAGCTGCAGTGAACATTTTGGTACATGACTCTTTTTGGATTTTGGTTTTCTCAGGGTATATGCCCAGTAGTGGGATTGCTGGGTCATATGGTAGTTCTATTTGTAGTTTTTTAAGGAACCTCCATACTGTTCTCCATAGTGGCTGAACCAATTCACATTCCCACCAGAAGTGCAAGAGTGTTCCCTTTTCTCCACACCCTCTCCAGCATTTATTGTTTCTAGATTTTTTGATGATGACCATTCAGACTGGTGTGAGATGATATCTCATTGTAGTTTTGATTTGCATTTCTCTAATGATTAATGATGTTGAGCATTCTCACATGTGTTTGTTGGCATTCTGTATATCTTCTTTGGAGAAATGTCTGTTTAGGTCTTCTGCCCATTTTTGGATTGGGTTGTTTGTTTTTTTGTTATTGAGCTGCATGAACTGCTTGTAAATTTTGGAGATTAACCCTTTGTCAGTTGCTTCATTTGCAAATGTTTTCTCCCATTCTGAGGGTTGTCTTTTGGTCTTGATTATGGTTTCCTTTGCTGTGCAAAAGCTTTGAAGTTTCATTAGGTCCCATTTGTTTATTTTTGTTTTTATTTCCATTACTCTAGGAGGTGGATCAGAAAGGATCTTGCTGTGATTTATGTCATAGAGTGTTCTGCCTATGTTTTCCTCTAAGAGTTTGATAGTTTCTGGCCTTACATTTAGGTCTTTAATCCATTTTGGGCTTATTTTTGTGTATGGTGTTAGGGAGTGATCTAATCTCATACTTTTACATGTATCTGTCCAGTTTTCCCAGCACCACTTATTGAAGAGGCTGTCCTTTCTCCACCAGCAAGGCATTTTTAAAGGCCAGGTGAGAGAGGAGTGTCCAGGGTATGTGATCAGCTCCTGCACAGTTCTCTGATTGGTTGATGGTGAGGTAACAGGGCGGAGTCACAAGAGTTAACGTTTTCAGTCCTCAGGCACCAGTAGGTCCGGGGGGGCTACATGCTCAAGTAGTTTATTTCTTCCATGTGGTAGGGGTTTCAGCATCTGTAAAACAGCTCAAGAAATGTGCATCCGATACTGTTATCTAGGTCCTTTGGAGAGGAGCTCCAGCAGAGGATATGGGGGAGGGGTCTGTCCCAGGAAGGCCCCATAGGGTCCTGCTCTGTTATAAGCTCAGAGGCAAAACTGAGCATCTGTGTGATCCTCTCTCCATGGAACCTGATGGTGAATAGACATGGACCCAAGATAGAATCAGAAACAGAGAGTGTGGCCTCCTCATCTTTAGAGGGACCGCTTATCGGCCCGAGAGGAGAGCTCTGTTACGTCTGACTCACAGCACTTTGTGGGCTGAGGGTATTCTAAGCAGAGAGGGGCTTTCCTCCTGCTTGAAAGGCAGCTCCTTCCCAGCTGAGTGCAGGGCCAGGCCATCAGCTTCGTGAGTGCTGGGCTGACCTGGCACCCAGCTGGGAATTGGGCCTGTTAATCCATTGCTGGGTGCCATGGTTGTGCAGCCATTCAATTGTGAGCCTTCATTTTAGCTGAATTCCCTCATCAGAATGCCAAGGGCGACAAATTGAAATCCTCCACACTGTCTGAGAGAGCGGAGGGAGGACAGGCAGTGGGGAGAAGGGGGGTGGTTATGGCAGTGATTCGTAAATATCTCTAATTATATTAAGTGGTACGAGCAGGTGATTATCAATGTATTTTGTAACTAAAAGTCTGTTTTCTTCCAAAACTTGAAAATGAGCAGAGTGAAATGATTTGGTTTGTGTGATCAGCACTTAGATGTTTCATTTTGCAAGTAGATCAGACTCTGTCACCTTCTGACCTGAGTAATTAATGACGCCAAATCCAGCTTTTGTACCCTGACACCGAATTAAATCTTGGAGACAGAGTTTTGGGTGAAGTAGAAAAGAAGAGCTTTATTTCTTTGCCAGGCAAAGGGGGCCACGGTGGGATATTGCCCTCAAAACTGTGTGTGCCAACCTGGAGCGGGTAGGGAGAAGTTTTATAGTAATGGTTCAAACAGGGCGTGATCAGCTCGTGGACGTTCTTCTGATTGGTTGGTGGTGAGGTAAGTGGGAGTCAGCATCACCAACCTTCTGGTTCCAACCGGCCTGGGGTCTACGGGCTTGTGGGCAGCACACAGTTAACTTCTCCCACCTGGTGGGGGTCTCAGTATCTGCAAAATTGTTTTGTGTATCCCTTGAGGGGGAACCAGCACCCTGCCCCAAGGCTGCACTATTTCTTGACTGTTCCTCCCTTGTCTAGTGTCCTCTCCCTTCCCTAATTAGCATCTGTTTGAACCTGCCCTTTGGTACTCAGGGAAGGTCATAGAGGCTGAATGAAGCCTGTTTCCTGTGATCAAGGAATGAGGGACACAGAAAGGCTTTTTGCCCAGGAGCACCATAGGGTCTTTCTGGGTGTCATTAGTACTATAAAATAGGAAAGTATTGATCATCCCAGTTTTGTTTTAGATTCAAGAAGTGTTAGCCTATGAAAAGCTAACACTAAATATAGGGATAAAGTCTTCCTTTATCCCTATATTTTATGAGATTATTCTCAGCTGCTGCAATTTGCTGATCCTGGTGTGTGAATGCAATAGGGATATTGGGGTTCACCAAGATTTTATTCTTGTAAATTACTTAGTAGCTCTGGACTTTTATATTTATTTCTCCTTGGGAACTGATCTTATTTTGTCTGAGGAGTGTTTAACATTGATTATCAAGCATGACCTGAAAATCCTCACCTAGAGAACTAAATTTTCTCCTCGCTTCCTCTCCCATCTCTCTGCCCTCCCTCCCCATCCTGACACTCAATATTTACTGCGTGCCAGGTCTGTTTAAAGCACTGTGATTGGACGCTCATTTTGGGACCTGGTGATTATTTTAAAAATCGTAACATTGCCAATTACTTTTAATCTTTCCATCTTGATTTATGTCAGGCTTAGAAACTCCCAGAAAGAAAAATGTCACTCAGAATGTCAGGGGATTAATATGCATGGGAATCTGTGATAGTCTCCCCACTAAAAATAGAGTTTTTCTCCAGCAAATCATTTATCCCATTTGTAATTCGTACCTGAGGTTTAGCTGGGATTCTAAATAGGCCTGTGATTTGATTGCCACCTCATTTCCGAGACCCATCAGAGCCATAACTTTGCCCTATATTGCTGATTTATTTTTGACAAAGAGCATTTCCTTGGTTTGCTTGGTTGTTTATCTTTTACATTGTTTATTCATAGGCTGCCTCTTACACAGAGCATTTGAGGAAGGAATATTTCCTTTGATATTTATCAGGCTCCCCAGCTATGGTTATAATGGAGGTGGCTCAGCCCCAGTCATGCTGGGACAAGAGAAAGGAGGAAATGACCACGACTTGCTGGTCCTGGAAGCTTCTGGAAGCATAGTGTGCCCACAGGGTTTTAGCTCCAGCCTTGCTCTGGCTCTGACCACCACCAAGCATCTCACACCCATGCCCTTACTTCATCCTCATAGCAACTCTAACAAAGGAAGCTGATGTTCAGGAAGGTTTATTGGTTTTGCCTGAGGTCACACAAGTGCTGATAGATTTTGTCCAGGCCTGAGTGCTTTCAAATCCACCGTTCTATTGACAGAACAGCTTTTTAAAGACTGAGCTTAGGTTTTTCTAGAGAGGCAAAGAAAAATAAGAGTAGATAGTAAGTCCAGGTCTGCGTTTATTTCCTTTGTTATTAAAAGGAAGCTTATTGTTATCTTTCGATGCTACTGACATCACCTTCTAAACTGCCTCAGAATCATGTTTTGTACTGAAATCGAGCAGGACCCTGTGGGGCTCCTGGCACAGAAGTCTTTATGTCCCATTTCTTGACTCTAACCTCCATGACCTTCCCTGAGTTCCAAAGGGCAGATTCGAACAGTTGCTAATCCACAAAGGGAAGGGATGCGAAGACAGAGGAGGGGCAGCCAAGAAACAGTAGTGCAGCCTTGGGGCAGGGTCCTGGTTCCAACTCAAGGGATACACATAACAGTGCCTTTAAGCTCTTTAAGATGTCCACGTTCCTCATAGGAGAAGGACCACCTGAGGCTACATTAAAGGAACCAAAGAAGCTCCTCGAGAAGATTACCTGAGACCGGATTAGAGGTGCAGGCCAAGCATACATCCTAATCTTATCAGCAACCCCACCCTTGCACCGTTGCTATAAAACTCCCCATCAAATCCTCCTGGGTTGGGACACATAGTTTTCAAGGTCAGGGACCTGCAAATCCTCCTGGGTTGGGACACATAGTTTTCAAGGTCAGGGACCTGCAGTGTTCCCCTTTGCCTGGCAAAACAATAAAGCTATTCTTTTCTACTTCACCCAAAACTCTGTTTCCAAGACTTGATTCGACACCTGTGCTGAGAGGCTGAGCTTTTGGCATCAGTACCAAGTGGGTGTTCAGAGTATTTGTGAAACTGAGGCTTTTAAACATGTGTCTAGGCATACCTGGGAGATACTGCAGGTTCTGTTCCAGGTCACCGCAGTAAAGGGAGTTCCATGAATTTTTTGGTTTCCCAGTGCGTGTAAAAGTTATGTTTACATTATACTGTAGTCTATTAAATGTACAATAGCATTATGTCTAAGAAAACAATGTACATACCTTAATTTAAAAATACTTTATTGCCAAAAAATGCTTTTGATTTAAAGTGAGAGATGTGTAACTTCCTTTCACTTGAACCCTTAGAGGCCATTGTGGGGCTTTTACGGAGTCCAAGCTCGCTCTGCTCGCTGTACAACAGGTCAATAAATTGGAGACGAGGTGTTGAGGCAAGGAGCATGACTTTATTCAGAAAACCGGCAGACCGAGATGATGGTGGACTAGGGTCCCCCAAAAAACCATTTCGTAGGGGTCTGGATGCCAGTGTCTTTTATAGAATCAGAGAGGGAGGTAAAGTAAAAGGGCAGAATAGAGAGGGAGAGGTGGAGAGGAAGTAAAGTAAAAAGGGCCATCAGTCTTGCAAAACATCTCCTGGAATGGCCAGCCTAGGGGAGGGGGGAGGGGATGTGTTAATTTCTTCTTTCTTGCAGCCATCCACAGGTGGGTAGGGTTCCCTGAAGCAGGCCATTATGTATGCTTATAATAACAAAAGCAACAAAAAGCAAAGGCTAAAGTCAAAGAAAAGGATCCAACTGTGGAGTCAAAATTGGCTCTTCCCTGTTACAGGTTATTAATTGGCCTCATTTCAGTATTGTTGTGTCTCAAGGAATATGGAGGCCCGAAGAGAGGGAGGGAGAGATGAGGGAATGGCCAGTCTGTGGAGCAGTCAGAACACACACGGTATTGGTTAAGTTTGCCATCTTGTATGGGCGCCATTCGTGGCATCATCAGAGATCACTGATCACAGGTCGCCTTAACAAACATAATAATGATGAAAAAATCGGACATATTGTGAGAATGCCAAAATGCGACACAGAGACAGGAAGTGAGCAAATGATGTTAGAAAAATAGCACCGATAGACTTGCTCAGCACAGGGTTGCCACAGACCTTCAATTTGTAAAAAAATACTGTAGCTGTGAAGCTCAGTGAAGCAGAGCCCACTAAAATGAGGTCTGCCGGTGTTGAGTAGTTTTTTATGTACCAACCATAGGGTGTTATTGACAATCACCGTTGGTTAATTTGATGGCAAAGATTAGAAGGCGCAAGGCTACTCAAACTAGAACCCCTAGGATATAGGTCTGTCCGATGTCCGTCCTACAGGTTCCATATATACTCATGGAATTGAGGAATGGTGAGGGAGACTCAGCAGGACCTGATGATGGGTTGAGAATGGGGTTTGAGGGAGAAAGAGCCATCAAGGATGATGACGAAATTTCAGCCTGACCAACTGGGAGAATGCGGTGCTATCTCCTAAGATGAGGAAGGAGAGGACAGGATTGCATTTTGAGGAAAAGATTGGAAGTCAGTTTTGGACATGGTGACTGAAAGATGCCTTTGAGACACCCAGATGGAGGTGTCAGGTGGGCAGTCAGCTGTGTAGGTCTGTTATTGGCTGAAAGTCTGGATGGAGGTATTAGGTAGAGATGGGGGTTGATGGGGGAACTTATGGGAGAGGACAGGGAAGGAAGGGAACCAGGACGATCCCCTAAGGAATGCCAGCATTTAGAAGTGAGAAAAGTAAGAGGAACCCAGGAGAACAAGGAGGTCTGGAAAGTCAAGAGAAAAGGGGTCCTAGAAAAAAGGGGTGGCTGACCATGTCTGACATTGCCTGGAGTTCAGTCCAGTGTCTTGCTTTCAGCTACCGGGATACCATTGATGATCAGAGCAGCTCTGGGGGAGAGGCAGGGGCAGAAAACCAGAACAGAGTGAGTAGAATGCGGACAAGAAGTATGGGAAGCTCCTTCAAGGTGCTCTGCTATGAAGGGGAGAAGCAAAATGGAGCCAAAGCTTAAGGAGAACATGGGCCCATGAGAGGGAAATGCTTAAAGCACTCTGGGTGGATGCAGAGACAGCTGAAGGTTGGTTGTAGAGCCCAGGGTTTAGGAACTCAGGCTGAGAAGCCGGGCCTCCTGGTTGGGGTCCGAGTTCTGCCACTTGCCGTTGGGTGACTCTGGTTGCCTTTTCTATAAAATGGGGATAACTGTGCCTGCCTCAGAGAGTGCTAGGACAGTGGCTGGTCCCCTGCTCTGCACAGAAAGGGCTTTTCCAGGTGAGCAGGAGAGGGACGAGGGGAGTGTGGTATTCTCCTGTGGCTGCTCTAACAAAGCACTATAAACGATGGCTTCAAGCAGCAGAAACTTATTGTCCCACAGTTCTGGAGGCCGGAAGTCCAAGGTCGGTTTCCCCGGGCTGAAGTCAAGGTGTTGAAGGGTTGCAGTCCCTGCAGATACTCCTGGGGAGAATCATTCCTGCCTCTTCCAGCGTCAGGGGGCAGCCAGCAGTCCTTCACTTGTGGCCGTATCACTCCAATCTCTCCCCCACGTGGCCCCCTCCTCTTCTGTATGTATCCAATTCCTCTGCCTCTTCCTAGGAAGACACTCGTGATTGGATTGAGGGCTCACCAGATAATCCAGGATGGTCTCCCCAGTCGTGATTATTCACTTACATCTGCAAAGATCCTTTTTTCAAATAAGGCCACATTTACAGATTCCGGGGATTAGGACCTGATATCTTTGGGTGGCCATTATTCCAGCAAATGATCAGGAAATCTCAAAAGAATGAGGAAGGGAGTGGAGACTTGAGGGGTCTCATGAAGAAGTGAGAGGAGGGGGTCTGTGGGTTGGGGGTTTCAAGGAGGTGGGTTATAGCATTGTTTCTGGAATGTTCCTGAGGGTTCTCTTCAGACAAGCGCTGTGGGAAACGGTCTTCTCTCTATTAGGAAGTAGTTGGTCCAGGGCTCAAATGTGAGTCTTCGGACACCAAGGCTGGGTACCCTCTAGTGCTTCCTCATTGTCTACAAAGCATTTGATGGAGAGTCTTCTCAAAATAAGTAAAAGGAGACTCCCCAGGAGGGAAAGGGGTCCTGATCCAGGTGGGGGCAGCCTTACCCCTCATGGTACAGCTTCCCCACTTCCCTCAGTGGGATTGGGATAGAAGTGGCAGCTTGCAGGTGGCAGGGGTTCAGGAAATACTTATGGCCTTGAAGAATCGCACCTTGTCGCCTGGGCCGGATGTCCCACTGGAGACTAGTGGGGTCGTGGTGGGTTTTAGGAGGCCAGTAAATAACTCCCTCCTCTTTTCTTCCCAAATTTTAAATGACTTTGAGGATACCTCTTTCCCTTCCCTCTCCTCCCCTCCCCCCTCCCTTCCTCTCCTTCCCCCCTCCCTTCCTTCTTTCCTTTTTCTTCCTTCATTTTTTTTTTCTTCATGTATTGATTAAGCATCTAGGATGTGTTAGATACCATGCCACATGGTGGGGACACAAACAAGAGTCACCCGTGCTCCCACCCCTGGGCCCCGTCGGGCCCTCACCACATGGTTTTGTGATGCCCAGATTGTGTGTCTGTTTCCACATTAGACCCTGAGCCCTCGGAGGGAACCAGTCTGGTGGTACTAGGTGAGCATCAGCCATCGTCTTGTGAATGAATGAGTGGGTGAAATTCGCACTGGATGTTGGAGGGTCATTGAGACATTGTCAGGAAATGAATGGGCTCTTAAGAAAATAACCCAGGCCTGGGCCGTTCCTGGCTTTCTGGAAGGATCAAGTTCACCTAGAGCATCAAATGGCCAAGCATCTTGCTACACAGGCCGACTGAGGCAGAAAGCAGCCCTGTCCTCACACCTGTGCCTTGCCCCTGGGTCCCACCAGTGCCCGACCAGCCAGAGGGGGATTTTCATGGGGACATAATGAGACCGCTGCTGAGCAGAGCAGCAGCAGTGCCAGTCTGGTTTCCATGGTGACCCTCACTCGTCTTTGCAGCCAGGTGTTTGTCGGAGAACTTCTGTGTCCCACAGACACCTTCTTTCGGCAAGTGTTGACCGACCTCCCGCTGAGTGCTTGGCGCAGAGCTGGGTGAGGTGCTGGAGAGGAAGCCAGACCAAGTGAGGACCCGACATGCAGCCGTCTACGGGGAGAATCAACCCAGACGACTAAATGCAGTGCAGTGAGACGCGGTGCAGGCTGGGATGATCGTCGACTAGCACCCTCACCCCCACTGCGGCCCCTGTGCTGTGTGCCAAGGAGTTACAAATGGTCCATTTAACAACTGCAGGCTGTAATGGGTGTGCTCTCTGACTCAGCATCTCCCCTTCCTCACAACACCCCTTCCAAATCACAAGGTTCGTGCAACCTCTTAGGAGTTTCTTAGACATAACAGGAATCATCTCAACAGTTGGGCATGTCTGAGGGGTCAGTAAACAGCTCCCATCTCCCACCGCCTTGAGTTCTGAGCCAATTGGGAGATAAGACATACATCAGGCATGTTGTCCAGTCCAGCCAGAAAAATCACCCATCACTTTTATTACTTAGAAGAGCTAGACTGGAGGATGCGGCTTTTATCTGGAAGCATAGCCAGCCCCACTGCAGGCCTCTCCCTAAAACTGACTGCAGGGGATTCCTGCTTCGGTCCTCCGTCACTTCCACTCCCAGATCTTCTCCACGTGGAAGGGCCGTAAGCCGGGGGAAGAGGCACGTGGCCCCTCCCCAGCACAGGCCATCAGTCAGCTGCAGTGATGGACACTAGTTCATGGAAGTTTGTGTGTGTTGGCAGGTAGGGCTGGGTGCTCTGGGTGTGGTGGTGCTTCTAGCTGACTTCGGAGGCCCTGGCCTGGGCCACCATCTTGACATCACTACCCACATTGGTCTGGCACCAGCCACAGAGAGCGGCCAGAAGAGAGGTTGTCAGAAGCGACCCAGAAATTCATTCTGTCCTGCAGGGACACGTAGTCCCTGACTCTGATAGTACCCATGTTTGCTTTTTTTTCTGTTTCTGTACTCAGTTTTTTGAATAGTAACTAATGAACATGGCCAAGAACTAGAATGACAGAAGAGGCCATACTGTAAAAACCAAATTGTCTTCTCATCACCTGCACTCTGGTTGTCATCCCCAGAGGCAAAGGCAGTCTATTACCCATGTCATGTACCCTTTGGAGATCATCGATGACTAGATGTATATTTACACATATACTCCTTTATTAAAATGCAAAATAATCACATACTTTACCCACTGTTTTGCTCCCTTTTCTCCCACTTTGCAGCAGTCTTGGAGATCTATACCTACACAGCGACCTTGCTCTTTTAAGTGGCCGCATAATATTCCAATAACAGTAATCATAACTGAATTTTTGGAGAATTTAATACGAATGAGACACTGATCTGGTTGTTTTATTGACATTAACATATTTACCCTTCAGAGCAGCCTCTGAGCTAAGTACTGTTTACAGATGAGGAAACTAAAGCCCAGAGAGTTTAAGTCACTTTCCAGAGCTCATAAGGCAAGTAGGAGGTGTGGTCAGGACATGCATCCAGAGCCTACCATCTTTTTTTTTTTTTTTTGCTGTACGCAGGCCTCTCACTGCTGTGGCCTCTCCCGTTGCAGAGCACAGGCTCCGGACGCGCAGGCTCAGCGGCCATGGCTGACGGGCCCAGCCGCTCCGCGGCATGTGGGATCTTCCCGGACCGGGGCACGAACCCGTGTCCCCTGCATCAGCAGGCGGACTTTCAACCACTGCACCGCCAGGGAAGCCCCCAGAGTCTACCGTCTTAACCACACCCTCCCACAGTGCTGCGGTGCCTGTCCAGCACAGACGTCTTTATGCACGTGTGCAAGGTCATCTGTAGCATGAATTCTTCAAAGTCAAGTTGCTGCATTAGTGTGTATTTTTAAAAATAGGTATTGCCCACCATAGAGGCCAGACCAGTTTGCCACCCCCAGTGTTTGAGATCCTCTCTTTCCCACATCCTAGTCCTAGGGGCAGCTGATCTTTCTACCTGTGTCGGTCTGATAGGAAACCATGGCACCTCCCTGAAGCTCTAATTTTTCACTTTTCTTATAATGTGTGAGGTTGGACAACATTTCATACGTTGAAGGTGTAGTGTTTTCTTGTCTGGTTAGCAGAGGAGGTCGCCTGGGCTTAGCGCAGGGCTGCTTGAGTTGCAAGGTTCTTCCCCACTCCTGGCTCCGCCATTTAATCATTTAATGACCTTGACCACAACCCGTAACCTTCCTGTGTGTCAGTGTCTTCATCTGAACACGGGGATGGTGAAGGTTTAATGAGCTCCCACACACCCAGACCTGAGCGTGACGATGCCTGGCTCACAGTAAGTGATTCACCTGTTTCCAGTCATTTTAGCTCTTGGCTCTATTCTGCCCACTGAACCCCATGGTTTCTTTCTACAGCTCAGTTTCATGGATTTTGCAAAAATGGCCAGCATTTCCTCGGTGACTCCTGACTCCTTATTCCGCTGCCCACGCGTGAGTCGTTCAGTCTACAGTAGGTGGCAAGGGGCTGGAAATGCAAGGGTGAGCTCAACAGGCAGGGTCCTGGCCCTCGGGGCTTATAGTCTAGTGAGGGAGACAGACAATCAGCAGAGGACCACATGGAAAAATATATGATTCCACACCATGCTGGGCACCGTGAAGCTTTATCTCCTTGTCCTTAGCACGTGTCTGCCCTGTAATCAGCACCAGTCCCGAGAAGTGGACAAGTCACCCCAAGTGCTCAGTAAATGTTGGTGAACGAGTGAACAAGAATAGGATTAATGCTGTGATTGTGTCCAGTGCACGTAAAGTGAAAAATCGTTAACTCTGCAAGTGTGACAATAAAAAGCCCAGAAATTCGTTCACCTCCTGAAACAGTGGTGGCTGAGCCCATGAGGGGCTGGACATTCCCTCGAGGCTGCCAGGATGGCACACCTTGGAGGTGGTTGTCATGATATGTTGGGATGTGGTGAAGGTTAAATGAGCAACAAAGGGCACATTTTATATGTATGCATCAATGAGTGGGAAAATAAGCTTTTCTTGGTTATGTAAGAGTACACCCTTATAAACTAGTGAAAGGACAGATGTGGGATGAAAACCATTTTCACAAATTGCTGATCATCTGTTAGCTAACATCAAGTATAAAGTGATTTCTACTTTCCTGGGAGGATAGAATCTTAGAGTTTTGATGCTGCAAAGGATCTTAGAGGTCATCTGGTCTAAATTCTTGGCCAGGGAAAAAGTATTCTTGTTACCAAAAGTTAGGTCGGCTACTCGCTGCTTGAAAGCCAGTACTCAAGAGGCAAGGCTGGTGGAAAGGAAAGTTTTGATTATTTTGGAGGCCAGCAACTGGGGGAGAAGGCAGACTCATGTCCAAAGGCCAACTCTCCCCTGACAATCAGTGTACAAGAGCTTTTGAAGGGAATTTTCAGGGGTGTATAGGTGGAGGGAGGGGGCTACGTGCGGAAGCAGCACAGTCAGCTCCGACAGTCATCTGGAAACTGGTCACGCGGTTGTCTGATCAGCGTCATCTTGACTGTTTTAGCTACAGTTCATCTTCAGTTTCCGGGTCAGTTTGTTCCCATTTCTTTGAGGCTAGCTCTCAGAATTGTGGCAGCTTATGTCATGGCTACAGTCTGACCATCATGTAGTTAACTTCTTCCACCTGGCGGGGGTTTCAGTATCTACAGAACAGCTCAGAGGATATGGCCATGGCTCAGAATATTATCTATAGCCCTTGAAGAAGAACTAAAAGTCCTTGACTTTGCTTAATGACTGAACTATTGTTATTTGGTCGTGTTTGACTGTTTTCCTTTGCTTCTGCATTTTCTCACTCTCTGATTAATTTTTGTTTGTTCGTTTGTTTGTTTTTGCGGTACATGGGCCACTCACTGTCGTGGCCTCTCCAGTTGTGGAGCACAGGCTCCGGACGCGCAGGCTCAGCGGCCATGACTCACGGGCCCAGCCGCTCTGCGGCATGTGGGATCTTCCCATACCGGGGCACGAACCCGTGTCCCCTGCATCGGCAGGTGGACTCTCAATCACTGTGCCACCAGGGAAGCCCTTTCTGATTAATTTTATTCTTTGGCTAAAGTTTTTCTATAGACAAGAGGCAGATGGAGGGCAAGGACCATGGGGTCCTGCTCCATTCCATCATCTCTAGTACACCCAACAGATGGTCAACCCATTTCTACTTGGATATCTCATTGACAGTGAGGGGCTTCCATTCTTGGGAGGCTGCTGTTAGAGCTTGAATTGTGTCCTTGCAAAAAGATATATTGAAGTCCTAAACCCCAGCACCAGTGAATATGACTTTATTTGGAAATAGAATCTTTACAGATACAATTAAGATGCCAGTATGACTGGTGTCCTTATAAGAGGGAAATTTGGACACAGAAACAGAAAGGAAGAACATCATGTGAAGACAGAGGTAAAGACTAGTGATGCCTCTACAAGGCAAGGAATGCCAAAGATTGCTGACAACACCAGAAGCTGGGAGAGAGGTATAGGACAGATTCTCCTTCATGGTCCTCAGAAGGAACCAACCCCGTGGACACCTTGACTTTAGACTCTGGCCTCCAGAAGTGGAAGAGAATACATTTCTGTTTGAAGCCACCTGGTTTGTGGTACTTTGTTAATGAGGCAGTCCTAGGAAACCAATACAGCACTTAATCCATTTCTTCGGAATCAGAATCTGAGAGTAGTGCTGGGAATCTGCATCTTAACATGACTTGAAGTCATTCTGGTCCTTCTGATGCCTAATAGTTCGAGAGCTTCTGCTGGAGACCCGTGTGCCCAAACTGTGCATCCTCTAGTTGGTTCTGGGTCGAGGCCCGTGTAAAACTGCAAACCCTCCAGCCCGCTGTCTCTCTTACCCTGGACCATTCATCTGCAACTCTGAGCCCTCACAGACTGAAGGATGCTCCTGAGGGTCTTAACCCCCCTGCATAGCTTCCCACCTCTTGATCCAGACTTCTGACCTCCAGGTCTGTGACACAAGACGTTTCTGTTGTCCTGAGCCACCTGGTTTGCGAGACTCTGTTACAGCAGCTCCAGGAAGCCAGTAAGTCGTCCATCTCAGTGTAGGCAGCTTGTAGTCCTTGAAAGGCCCTCCTCATCTTTAACCAGGAGTCCCCATTCAAAGTTCCACGTGAGCAACCAAGCAGCCTGGTGAACTGTGGGCGTCATCCCGACACGGCCTCTCCTTGGGGCCCCTCACCTCTCTCTCCCAGACCTCTCCCCTCTTTCCGTCTCACCTTCACCACCCAATTCCTGGTCATTACCATGCCTTCACCAGCCACCTGCACTCACCTCAAGTCCATCCCGGACCCTCAATCCATTCTTTTCAGTGACCCCGGCTTTGCCAGCCTCCTGTTGCACTTGGTAAACCCGTGTCGTCTGCCCACAATTGGAAATGGTGTACACATGGTCACCATTGCCAGATACCTCTGAAATCATCAAGAAGATGGTGGAACCTGGAACAATAGACATTTTAGGGAGGTGGCTTCTAGTGGATTACGAAGAAGACCATTCTGACTGACTGAGCTCTCCCACGATGGAAAGCCCGCCCAGAGAGGCAGTTAGCACCCCTCACCATGCGTGTGCAGAGTGGTGGCTGGGGGACTTCTGCAGGAAAGATAATAAGGACACCTGGGAGTTGGTTGGAAAGATGACTTAGCTGATGTCCAAGGTTGATCTCATTTCTAAAGCCGTCTTTAAATGTTCCACCTTATATTTTCTTTCCCATCACTGTCATCTAATCTCCAGGTAGAGCAAGATCCAGCTATACAAATAAGAATTTCAAATGTAATCTATTTATGTAACATTCATCTCTCCACTTCTCCATCCATCTATCCATCTGTTTATGTTCCCTTCAAATTTTCTTTTCCTTGCCATAAAGAATGACACCAAAGGCTTCCCTGGTGGTGCAGTGGTTGAGAATCTGCCTGCCAATGCAGGGGACACGGGTTCGAGCCCTGGTCTGGGAAGATCCCACATGCCCTGGAGCAACTAGGCCCGTGAGCCACAACTACTGAGCCTGCGTGTCTGGAGCGTGTGCTCCGCAACAAGAGAGGTTGCGACAGTGAGAGGCCCGCGCACCGCAATGAAGAGTGGCCCCCACTTGCCACAACTAGAGAAAGCCCTCGCACAGAAACGAAGACCCAACACAGCCAAAAATAAATAAATTAATTTTAAAAAAAATGACACCAAGGAAGACTCTGATGGCCATAACCACAGCAACAACAATGTGTAGTAACATTTTCCAGCATCTGTTTTGTGCCGGGCACCGGCTAAGTGCTTTGTGCGTGTCAGTGTGAGACAGTGGGGCAGAGTATAGAGCCAGGACTCTGGAGCCACATGTCATGGCTTCAAATCCCAGTTCTGCCACCTAATAGCATTGTGACTTTCAACAAGGTAATTTTTCTGTGTCTCAGTTTCTTCACCTACCTTATAAGATCACCATGGGGATTAAATGGCTTGATATCCATCAAGCTATTAAAACAAAGCCTGTGCATAAAAGGCACTATTAATCCTCTCAATGACCTTCATTTTTTTAAGAACGTATTTTATTGAAGTATAGTTGATTTACAATATTAATTTCTGCTGTACAGCAAAGCGATTCAGTTATACATAAATATGTTCTTTTTCATATTCTTTTCCATTATGATTTATTACAGGATATTGACTATAGTTCCTGGGGCTATACAGTAGGACCTTGTTGTTTATCCATCCTATATATAATAATTTGCATCTTCTAATCCCAAACTCCCAATCCTTCTCTCCCCCAACCCCCTTGCCCTTGGCAACCACAGGTCTGGTCTCAATGTCTGTGAGTCTGTTTCTATTTTGTAGATAAGTTCATGTGCATCTCAGTGGCCTTCATTTGACATGGGTGATAATATTCTTACTAACCAACTAGGGATCTAGGATCAGAGACATCAAATAACTCACCTGAGTCACCCAGCGCCTAAGGGGGAGCTGAGATTGGAAGCTAAGTTGGCGTGACTCCCGAGCTCATATTTTCAGACATAGTGAAACACCATCTCTTGGGAAACGGCCAAGTGGAGAGAGGAACTCTCCCTTACATTTTTCGCCTGTTCCAGAGCTGTCCCGTCAGGTCTGGCCACCGAGGGGTTGGGGAGTGAGCAGTGATGTGGAAACGCCAGGATGGAAGGAGTTAATGAGCCTCTGCTTCAAGCTTGGAGAGGGAGGGCCCAAGCTGACTTCTAAACCAAGAGATCTTTAAGAGGAAAACGTCAAAGACAAGGATGCTGACCCTGGATCTGACAATCTACTTGAGTTTATACCAAACTAAAAAATTTAGGGTTTATCATAACTTCAACCAGTGTTTCACGCACACACAGTAGTTAGTTTTACTCTGATTTAACCTGCCATTACAGTTTTGACAGTGAGGATACCCAGGAGGTATTTTCCCCTGAATTCTTATTGTCCAGGCCCTCAAATCGATTGGATATAAATATGATTTATGGTCTCTACATGGAATCTTGCTGCAGTAAGATGCCATGGAAATTGGCTCCTATGAGGAAAATTTTGGTTTCACTAATACTCAGTTGGTTTTTGTGGGTCTGTTATGCTTACATCAGCCAACATGGAGATTTGTATTATAAAAAATGGCCATGGCCATTTCATTTTCACTCTGAATGAATTACCCTCCATGTTAATGAGTCCTCTTTCTCATTCAGGAGAACACCTACTGCCTTCTGTATCAAATCCTACTGTAGTTTCTTTCTGACACCTTGCTTGCCATTTGGTGAGAACTTGATTCATTTTTATACAAAATAAATAAGGAAAGAGACACCTATGTCTTTGTTTCTTTTGTATCATCAGTAGCTACGCAAATTATTAATCAGTTCTTGGATAAGTTAAGCTGTGCCATTTCGTTTGCAAAGATATTATTGTGGGAAAGCCACTAATACATTTTAATGGCTTATATTTATGAAGTGCTCCCTCTGTGCTGGTCATTGTTCTAACTCCCATGTGAAATCACTCATTTTATAAGAGGGCTATGGCTTGTACGGGATGTATATGCAGCAAAACTGGCCAGAGTAAGTACATTCCTCTCTAAAGTACAGTGACAAAAGCTGACACTTTTGTGACCTGAAAAAATTAAATGTTCTCTAGGAAAGAAGCGTTTGAATCTTGCTAACTTTGCCAACTGGTTGAAGTAGTAAAGAAGATGAAGAATCCCAGTCCAGCCTGTGCAACTCAAAATGTCTTCGTTTCATGGAGGCATTAGGGACTTTTGGAGGGGGTGGGGAGTGGGAAAATATGTGTATTTCATTGTTGTCTAAATAATTAAAAGTACCATAGCGGGTGATGAGGATTTTACCAGTGAATCCAATCCTGTATGCAAACTATGCATTCTTAACAGGCATTTAGTTCTTCTGTGGCTGGTTGGGAAATTAACAGATGACACCTTCATTAATTGCATGCTATTTTAATTGGTCTAAAGGGACATTTTTCTTTCTTTTGTGGCTTTGGAACACCCTGACAGTTTTATTGTTACTTCTGGGAGTTTATCCATGGTGGTTAACATTAATACTATTAAAACAGAAAGTGCCTGTGAGCTTGTGTTCCCAGGGGATCGGGAAGGGTGAGCTGTGAGGACCGACTCTTCTGCCACCAATTTCCTGGGAGAGAGAATAGAAAAGAATAAGGAAACGACTGTATTTAGAAACAACAAAATGCCGGATTCTGCACCGTGTATTTTCTATATCTTATCTCTTTTAGCCCTGAACAACTACCTATGAGGATGGTCCCCATTGTGCGGTGGGGAAGCCGAGTCCTTTACCCAGCTTGCTTAAGCTAGGAAGCGATTTAACAGCAGAGAACTTAAGGAAATGTCCTCCTGTTCATTTCAATCCCCACGTACCTGGCAAAGCACTTGCAGTTTACCCAATAGGCAGCCACCCATTTTCTAATACAAGTTAATAAATGAATGAATGAATGAATGATGGATGGAGTGAGTCAGATAAGGTGTATGAGTTTCATATCCAGCTGTAAGAAGTGACCACAAACTTGGTGGCTTAAAGCAACACAAGTGTATTATCTTACAGTTCTGGACATCGAAATCCAACATGGGCCTCGCTAGGAAAACTCAAGATGTCAACTGTAGGGGAGAATCCATTTCGTTGCCTTATCCATCCTCTTGAAGCTGCCTACATTCCGAGGCTCGTGACCCCTTCCTCCATCTTCAAAGCTGATGATTCCATCACTCCTACCCCCCTACCCCCGCTTCCTTCATCGAATCTCCCTCTGATTCCCATTCCTCTTCTACCTCCCTCTTCCACTTTTAAAGACCTTGTTATCAATCTCTGGTGTAAGGTGGGTTGATTAGCAGCCTTAGTTCCCATCTGCAACCTTATTTCTCCTTTACCATGTCACCTAACAGACTCACAGCCTCTGGGGATTAGGACATGAACATCTTTGCCGGGGGCATTATTTTGTCTACCACAAAAAGCTTCATTAAAGGTGTGAAATCTATTTTGTCTGTCCCAGTAGAGAAGTAATTCTTTTCTGAGACTGTGGAACATGGTTGGTTTGGTTCCTTGGATATTTAACCATGCACACACCACCTGAAGGCATCTCTTTGCTTTTTCCTTGCTTTGTAACCTGCAAACACTCTCCGCACATGCCATGTTCAGTAAGTACCTGTTGAGGAAATGAAAGAATGAAATGAACAAGCTGTTGTTTAAAACTATATTAATTTGGTCTAAAGGACACGGGAGACATTTTGATCTAAGATGGTAAAATTTGAGCATTAAAAAGAATAATGGCTGTAGTCGATTGAAACCCACCAAATATGTACAATTTCATAGTGATTCTACGCAGAGGCATGGGGTCTTCCTAGATTCATCTCAACATTTGCACTCTTCAGACTCCCATAGGCCACACTTGACCCCTTCTGTGTAGCTCAAGGGCAGGAACACAGAGTACGTGTCCACTGTGAGGGCAGCATTAGACAGTCTTCTGTGGGTGCCCTTGCCTCAGGTCACACTGCAACCGATAGCTGTCCAGGAGGTATTTTCTCCCCAAGTCACACAGCTCTAGTGCAAGGAGATTCAGTCTACATCAGGCAGCTATGGGAGCATTCCTGGCTTAAACGCTTCATACCCCAGAGTTGCCAGCATCTTTTGTAATAACTCGCGGGCACGGCTTCCAGCATTTCCACAAGGGACATGCCCAGGTACAAGAATGACCTCACTCGGGAAAGTTCAAAGCACAGTGTCTGCTTCCCTGTTAGGGATTTATGGTTCATTTACAGGTCCTCCCATCCAGATGTAATTTACCAATCAGGTTTCATTTTTTATGACATTTGATGTTCTTGTCCTTCTGAGGTTTTCAGGTAAAAGCCAAAGCTCAGATTCTCAGGAAGTTGGAAAAAGTTTTATTAACCTTTTGCTCTCATACCTAAACAAGCAAATAAACCAATGAACAAACAGACCCCAACTCATTTGTCACCATGGGAGGTTGCTATGACACCAGCTCTTTAACTAGCAAAGAGTCAAACATCTATCATAATTATAAGCTTTATGTCAGAGTAACTGCATTATTGAGGAGAGAAAGTTCTTTGTGAAGAATTCCAGCTTAAAAAAATAGAGAAGAAATGATAGAATTAGAAAGTGTGATTTTTCAACCCCTAATGATATCATGGATCTAGGTAACAATTACAATGTATACTAAAACCATTAGGTGAAAGGTAGATAGGGAATTTCATAATATAGAGATCATGCTCGCACCACTTGAACTTGTGATCCATCTTAGTATTTACCCGTTGTATGATCCTACAGGAAGCACATGGTACTACTTATGGTACATTTTAAAAAAACAAATTTAATCTGACTCTAATCAAGACCTTAGATCTAACTAGTAGTTTGTGGAAATACAAGGGATAGAGGAACAATGACACCCTTTGGAAGCAATCAGCCAAGTCCAGAATGTGGGACATTCTGCAGGATGAATGACCAGGTTTCCCCAACAAATCATGGAAGGGAAAATGGAAGGGCAGAGGGCTTCTCTGGTGGCGCAGTGGTTGAGAGTCTGCCTGCCGATACAGGTGTTCGTGCCCCGGTCCGGGAAGATCCCACATGCCGCGGAGCGGCTGGGCCCGTGAGCCATGGCCGCTGAGCCTGCGCGTCCGGAGCCTGTGCTCCGCAACGGGAGAGGCCACAACAGTGAGAAGCCCGCGTACCGCAAAAAAAAAAAAAAAAAAAAAAAAGGAAGGGCAGAATGATATAGAATAAAGTGGACTTAGTCAACATTGTGGGATTTTGTTTGGTTCTTGAATTAAACTTTCAACTGTAAAAATTATTTTGGGACACTTGAGGTAGTCTGAATAATAACTGATATTAATTATTGGAATTATTGTTTAACACTTTAAATATGATATGGTTAAATGGTATTGAATATGATAATGACATCAAGGTTAGGCAAAACTGATATACATAAACACATATATACACATATATAGACATACATATGCACGTGTGTGTGTGTGTGTATATATATATATATATATATATATATATATATATATATATATATACAGTTGACAGTTAACGATGCATACTGAGAAAATTAAAGGTAAAATGAAAAATCTGGGGTTTGCTTTAAAATGCTAAGCAAACTTTTTTTTTTTCTTGCGGTACACGGACCTCTCACTGCTGTGGCCTCTCCCGTTGCGGAGCACAGGCTCCGGATGCGCAGGCTCAGCGGCCATGGCTGACGGGCCCAGCCGCTCCGTGGCATGTTGGATCTTCCCGGACCGGGGCGCGAAACCGTGTCCCCTGCATCGGCAGGCGGACTCTCAACCACTGCGCCACCAGGGAAGTCCAGCTAAGCAAACTTTGAAGGGAGTAACTAAAACAAGATTGGCAAATATTGACAGTTTTCCAAGTTGAGTAATGATTACATTGGGAGTCTGATTATTCTACCTACTTTAAGTGCCTGAAAATTTCCATAATAAAGTTTTCTTATTTTTCTTTTCATAAGTTTTTAATTTTTTAATTTATTTTATTTATTTATTTTTGGCTGCATTGGGTCTTTGTTGCTGTGCATGGGCTTTCTCTAGTTGTGGTGAGCAGGGGCTACTCTTTGTTGCGGTGCGCGGGCTTCTCATTGCAGTGGCTTCTCTTGTTGCAGAGCATGGGCTCTAGGTGCACGGGCTTCAGTAGTTGTGGCACACGGGCTCAGTAGTTGTGGCTCGCGTGCTCTAGAGCGCAGGCTAAGTAGTTGTGGCCTATGGGCTTAGTTGCTCCGCGGCAGGTGGGATCTTTCTGGACCAGGGCTTGAACCCATGTCCCCTGCATTGGCAGGTGGATTCTTAACCACTGTGCCACCGGGGAAGCCCCATAATAAAGTTTTCTTAAAACCCTTATATTTACAGTCAGATGCCATTTTCTCCTATCAAATTATTAAATATATTTAAACATTTTACAGGGAGGGGTGAAATAAGGATCCTACTGCATTGCTGGGGAACTTCTGGAAAGCAGTTTGGCAGGATGCCCTAAGAGGCTTAAAATATTGCTAGCATTTGACCCAGTGATTCCCTTTGTAGAAATCATACTGAAAAAATCATTGTGAATATCAAAAACTCTTTACAAAGATGTTCACTTCAGGTTATCTTAGACTTTGAATTTTGCAAGTAACCCAAATGTGCACCACTAGAAGAATGGTTAATTGAATCATGGTACACCACATCATGAAGTATTTTGCAACCATCATAGGAAACTTTTACAGTTTTTAAATACAACTGGAAGATGCCTGTTACAACATTAATTGAAAACAGGACAAAACTATACTTGCATCTATGTAAACAATATACATCCATGGGGAAAATATGTGTAGACAAAAAAAAAACTGGAAGCAAATACAGCAAAATACCTCCATTGGTTCTGACTGGGTGATAGACCTACAGTGAATGAAGTCTTTTTCTGTGTTTATTTTCCAGATTTTTCTATCATAGACATAGTCTTGTCCTGTGCATCTTGTAATAGTTTTATAAAGGTATAACCAACAAACCATAAAATTCACCCACATTAAGAGTACAGTCTGATATATATGTGTAAATATATATAGCTGTACAACCACCATTACAGCATTACAATCAAGTTTTAGAACCTGTGACTCTGTGAAGTATCTCACAAATATTTCTTGAGTAGACTTCATTTTTAGAGCAGTTTTAGATTTACAGAACAATTGAGAAGATAGTACAGAGAGTTCCTACATACCCTGTACATAGTTTCCCCTGTTATTAAAATCTTCTATTACTATGGTACATTTGTTAAAATTAATGACCCAATACTGATACATTATTATTAACTAAAGTCCATACTCATTCAGATTTCCCTAGTTTTTACTTAATGTCCTTTTTCTGTTCCAGGATTCCATCCAGGGTCTTACATTACATTTACTTGACATATCTATAAATTAATTTTTAATTGGAAAAAAGTAAAATGAACCTAATTTTTCAAATCCTCCAAATATTTAACCATTTTTCTCCTGGTCTTCTTGTTTTTGTTGACTTGTTGCTTGTTGACAAAGAGCATGTCTTATATTAATTATATTCCTTGTAGTTTCCACCATGGTACCCTGCAAATTTACTAAATAATATTCTGCTAATTTAGTCACTGTCCTTCAATAACTGGATGGAGCAGAAGAGAGGGAGAAAAGGAAGAGAAGAAAGGAAAAGAAAGACCTTACTTTACAAATAAGTTAAAACCTCAGAGCTCTGAGGGACCTTTGGTTTCTGCTGTGATTTTCTGTAATGGAATTCTTTTGACTTTTGTGTTTCCCAGGCTGGAAATTGCAACCCTGAATCGGGCAGACTCAGATCTGGAAGCTTGTCGAACCCAAATCAGCAAAGACATCATTGCTCTTCTACTGAAAAATCTGACCAGCAGTGGCCATCTCTCCCCTCAGGTAGAGAGGAGGATGGGTGCTGTTTTCAAAAAGCAGTTTCTGTTGCTGGAGAAAGAAATTCAAGATGAGTATGATCGGAAGATGGTGGCCTTGACAGCTGAGTGTGACCTAGAAACAAGAAAGAAGACAGAAAGCCAGTACCAGAGGGAGATGGCAGCAATGGAGGAAGCAGAAGAGGTGCTGAAACGTGTTAGTGAGAGGGTAAGGCAACTTTGAAAGGAAGGCTTTCATTTGCCTCCCTCCTTCATCATTTATCCATCCATCCATCCATACATACATCTACCTGCCCATTCATCCATCCACCCACCCATCCATCCATTCTCCCCACCTACCACCCTTCCATCTATCTGTCCATGTACTCATCCATCCATCCATTTATTCACTCAACCACCCATCCATGCATCCATTCATCCAAACTCCAACCCATCCATCCATCCGCCTACCACCCTTCTATCCACCTGCCCATCTACACTCCATCCATCCATCCAGAATTCATTTAGAAAGCATTTACTGATCACTACTGTCTAGGCAGTGAAGGTACAGAGAGCACTGAGACATGGTTCTTGCATTTGAGAAGTTCACAGTCTAATGAAGGATTCTCGCATATAACACATGTGAATTCATTCAGCCATGTTGTAATAGAGGTACGTTCACAGTGCTGTGGGGTGTCATGGGACAGGTAGAATGGCTTCGTTCACAGAAAAGCATGTCCACAAGAGCACAGCTCAGGGGGGTTGTGATGTCAGTGTGTCCGTCTGGACTGCACCGCACTAAGTTCTCTCCAGCACGGGCTCTGGAGCCAGAGAAACCTGGACTCATATTCTAGTACACTCCAGCTCAGCTCCGGAAGGCCTTAACTAGCCTCTCTAAGTCTGTGAGTCAAGGCCGAGGGCGCCCCCCTCTCAGAGCGGCTGGCAGAAGTAATGCAGGAAAGGAGCCCCGGGTGTGGGCTGCAGTAGGCTCTCGTGCACAGTGCCCAGTTCTGGGAGTTCTGACCTCTCGGCCTTCCCAGGGCTGGTCTCTGGTGATCGGAGATCAGCTCCCATTTTCCTAAGAGAGTGTCAGTTTCCATCTTGAAAGGAATCACGCCAGAGTTTTTTCCCAGGCGCACCAAATCCAGTCTGATTTCTACCTTCCTCCATGGAAGAGATGGCTGGTTCCCTCTGGTGACTTGAGCCCACATAACCTGTTCTGAAAATTTATCATCCTAGGGAGGTCTAACATCTTAGGAACGAGCTTCTGAACTCCTAACCTCCATTCTGCAGACTGGCAGCCGTGCACAGAAATCCTCTGGGAGAGAGTAGAGAGCTCTCAGGGTGACAGCGCCTGGCTCTCAGATGGTCGGTCACCTGTGGCCAGACTACGGGCTGGGCACTAAAGCAGAGAGGTGCGATTCACGCTGTCTCACCCCCAGCCACTCCCCTGCAGCTGGGGTCCCCTCGCCTCAACACACATCTCATTTTAGGGTGTGGCTTATTTTCGGTTTGGCTCCTGTATGGATTTCCTGTAGCTGCTGTAACAAATGACCACAGACTTCGTGGCTTAAAACAATAGAAATTTATTCTCTCACAGTTCTGGAGGCCAGAAGTCTAAAATCAAGGTGTCAGCCAGGCATGGCCCTTCTGAAATCTCTTGGGGAGAATCCTTCCTTGCCTCTGCCAGCTTCTGGTGGCTCCAAGCATTCCTTAGCTTGTGGCTGTATCCCTCCAATCTTTTTTTTTTTTTTTTTCCGTACGCGGGCTTCTCACTGTTGTGGCCTCTCCCGTTGCGGAGCACAGGCTCCGGACGCACAGGCTCAGCGGCCATGGCTCACGGGCCCAGCCGCTCTGCGGCATGTGGGATCTTCCCGGACCGGGGCACGAACACCTGTATCGGCAGGCGGACTCTCAACCACTGCGCCACCAGGGAAGCCCCATCCCTCCAATCTTGACCAGACACCACTATGCTAAGGGGACCCCACTCCTGTCCTCGGCTTTCAGCATAAACCTTTTGCTTTATTTTTACATATATTTTTTTTTTACAGAGTAAGGTTTATGCAGTTCATTGAACTTTCTATCATGGTTGTTTCCACTTACCATCACAGATGTCATTAAACGCTCTCACACTTAGCATTTACTGAAGGCCAGGAATTTTTCAGAGCACATCACCTGGACCTTCTCTTCAAATATTCACACCCACTCAGTGAAGTGGGAATTGATAGGCTCCCACATTCACAGGTGAGGAAACAGATGGGAGAAGGTCACTTGCCTGAGGACACGTGGGTGGACCAAGACACACACCCAGGCAGCTCGCCCCGACCATCAAGCCTCACGGCCACCCTCACGCAACAGTGCATCGTGATCCTGGTGGCCTTCTGCCTTTGCGATGCTTTTGTTGCAAAGACTGCCCGCGGCAGCGCAGTTTTAAGTGTTTGCTCATTATTTACACTGGTTGTTGGGGGCATGGAGAAGGGGTGACACACAGTGTTCTCCTGCTCGCTCTGTGCCGGGCTCAGGGTGGGTGGCACCATCTCTATGGATCCCCCAGGCCACCCTGTCCAGAGAGAAGTCTCCTTATTTGAGCAAATCCACTTCCAAAAATAGCCTAAAGCTGCAAAAGTTAACAGAGCTATTTCCCTTCCAGTCTGTGCAAGTCATTCCATCTTAGAATGACTTCGTCATCTATTCATTTATTGTAGTCATCTTTAAATAAAATGCATGAAAATATTTTGGCCGTATTATTCCTCCAAGAATTAGTTTTTTGTTTTGTTTTTTTAAAAAAAAGCTAAATGAGGAGTATCAGTTTTTTTGAGTAAAGTTTAGGAATTCCAGTAATTAGTATAGCAGTGAAATCTGTTCACGTTTAAACATCTGTATGATCCCGTACAGTCTGTAAAGTGTTTCTGCATGAGAAGCTCTTAAGGGTAGTGGCAAATATAGACTCTGAAGGCAGGTGGCTTAGGTTTAGATCTCACTTTGTTCCTCCAGAAGGTGCACTGTTCAGGCTCCTTGGGTCTCGGTTTCCCCATCCTTAAACTGGGGACGATAATGATGCCTGTCATATAGGACTGTCAATACTTGTTTAGTACTTAGACCGATGCTTGGCAGTGTCAGCCCTGTTCTATCCAGTCTCATTATTTAGTGTAATCTTTAAAGAAGCCCATGACATGAAACAGTCAGGATGTGAAATCTTTCCAGTTCAAGTTGGAGAAACAGAAGCCCAGAGGGGAAGTGTCTTGCCCAGCTTCCTGCAAGCAGCCACTGGCCATTCAGCGTGTGTACTTTGTAGGGGGACCTCTTCCAGATCCACGTGCTTCCCACCTACTTGGAGAAGAGGCAGCAGCAGCGCATCCTGCCCTGAGCTGCCGGAGGCGTCCTAACTCCTTTGAGTGTGTCTTAAAGGAAAAGATGCCTTAAGGGCAAGAACTCTTACACTGGAACCATCTCTGGGGGTTTTATTTCTATAAAACATTTTCACGATTTGCCCAGCTTGCTAAATTGAGTAGAGGGAGTGTCATTTAGTACAGTCATAATTTCCTGACACGATTTCACATTTTTGATGGCCTAGAGTCAGCGCGAAGAGCAGTTGTCAGAACAGCCTGGCACAGGCCTGCGATTCTCGAGCCAGGATTGAAGTTCCCTATCCTGACCCAGGCCTCCCAATCTCTCCATGCAAGTTGCTTTTTTAGGCATTTTAAGCTGAAGGATAAACATGCCTCATTTCTCTGAGAAGTCTATTTTAGTGGAAAGTTCAATAGGGAGCTGGGGCTGAGTGACCATTATTTTAACGTACCTTTAAAAATGCACATTTGTTGCCAATATTTAAAATATAAAATTGTGGATAGGAAATCCAGACTTTCAGCTTCTCTTAAAAAAATGGAAAGATATGGCCACACCAGGTGCATAGCCCTACAGAGCCCCCTTTGGTGGGCTGAGCAGTGGCTGACCCCGTAAGCAGGGCTCGCTCTCTCTACTTTACCCCAGTCCCCAATGCCCCCTAGTACAGTAATTCCCAGGCTACCTCACATGACCTCCCCTGCTTGGCAGGCCTCCGTGGTGTCCCCTGCTTTAGGGTTTAGTCTTCTCATCTGTGCCACAGAAGGATTGAACTAGAGCAGGGGATGAACACGTTTCTGTGGGTCTCTGGACCCCCTTAGGAGGGCAGTATACATGGAAATGGGGGGACTCCCATCAAAAGTTATTTTAAGGAGCATTTCACTATGACACAAACACATCATTTCCTCATGCCTTATTCTTCAGAAATACTATTCTAAGCAAGGACAGATAATTACGTTTTAGGATTTGTAGGCACACACTCAAGCACGTGTGTACGCTTGTGTGTGTGTGTGTGTGTGCGTGCACGTGTGCTGTGTGCTTGCTTTTTGTCCTGGCTTTGAGGAGTTAAATGGATTTCACCCCTGTTTCATTCCTATTAATTAAAATAAATGGAGGTTTGGAGCTTGTCGAATTCCATACTGTCAAAATAGAAGGTCACTTTCATGGATGAATGGACCTACCTGGGCACCAGCTACTCCCCTGGTAGCAGAGCATCCCTGTGATGCCCAGAGCCAGGGGCCCAACACCCTCATTGTGGGTGACTTGCATTCTGTAATTTAGATCAAGTCAGCTGTGAATAACTACTTCTCTCCAGAAGAGAAGACCCCTTCAGCTTTGCCACATAATAATCTGACCATTGGAGTGACAGTCCCATCATATTCAAAGTTTATGTCCACACTCAGAGGGAGGGGATTTCTGTGACGTCTTACACCGGGGGGCCAGGAATCTTGGGGGCTTCTTAGAATTCCGCCTCTGCACGTGGAATGACTAAGACACCCTCCTGCGGCATGAGTCTTTTGAGGTAATGGGAGTGCAGAGGCATCAGGGACTTAGTGAAGGCGTGTCTCCCCCCTGCTGCCCTCCCTCTGGACCACATAAAGTGGAGGCACCCCAGGAGCCACTTCCTACTTCCCCTTTGCCTCCCTTTTAACGCAAATGTTATCAGCTTGGGCCTGATTGCTCGTATCTTTCTCTTCATCGAAGTTAAGGATGAAAGATGATGGAAATAAGCTTGAGAGCCTAACAGCACAGTCCACTGATGTTTCCATTTTGCGGGCTATTTTCAGGCAGTTTGATTTGAAAATTTCCACTCTTGTGAATTTTTTTCTTTGAGATGGTTCTGGAAAACGTTAAGATAACAGGGAGGACAGGTTACAACAGCATTTCCCAGAGTTTAGCAGCTTCCTCATGGCAAATTTGGGATTCAGTGTGTGTGTATGCCTGTGTGTATACATGTGTGTGTTCCATGTGGGTGTGCACATGCGTGCGCTGTATTTGTGTTGCTGTGTGTGCCTGTATCTTTGTGCGTGTATGCGCATTGCTTGTTGCTGTGTGCATTTATATGCACTGTGCATGTGTATGTGTGCACGTGTGTGTTGGTGCATGTCTGTGTGCTGAGCGTATGTGTATGTGCCTTGCACGTGCATGCATGTGTGTGCGTGTATGTGCATTGATATGCACTGTGTATGCTGATGGTGCATGTATGTGTCCTCTGTGTACATGCGTGTGTGCCTGTATGTGCATTTATATGCACCGTGCACGTGGGTTGGTGCGTGCATGTGTGCTGTGCGCGCATGCGTGTGTGTACATGTGCACGTGCGTGCACGCGTGTGCTGGCATGTTGCACAATATGCCTTGCCTGCCTGACCAGTGTGTCACCTCCCACGTGCCCCCCTCTCCTCCACAGTCCGCTATCGAATGCAGCAGCCTCCTGCGGACCCTCCATGGCCTAGAACAGGAGCACCTGAGGAGGTCCCTTGCTCTGCAGCAGGAGGAAGACTTTGCCAAGGCCCACAGGCAGCTGGCCATTTTCCAGAGGAATGAACTGCACGGTATCTTTTTTACCCAGATAAAAAGTGCTATTTTCAAAGGGGAACTGAAGCCAGAGGCAGCGAAAATGCTGCTGCAAGATTACTCTAAAATCCAGGTAATGCCTCAAATGCGGCTCTCTCTGATGGAGGAGTCATTTTCCTGAACTGTTTCAGTAAATTTCTCCTCTTTCTGAGCTAAGTCCTGTCTCTTCTTTTGTGCTGGGTTCCAGTGAACTAACGCTGTCTTCCTTCGACCTCTTGATGCGGCGGCTGAGTTTCCAGTAAGCAGGGCAAACGGGGGCTTGAAGCACAGGCCTTAGACTCAGGCTCACGTGGACTTGCATTCCAGTTCCACTACCCATCAGCTCTGAGAATTTAATCAAATTGCCTAACTTCTCTGAGACTCAGTTGCCTCACCTGTAAAATGGGGGTAATAGAGTCCCCACACTAAAAGGGGCATGATGGAAATTTCATGATCTAATTCATGGAAAGCCAGTGCTTGGCACAATATATGTTTAATATATATAGTGGTTAAAAATGTAAATATATATGTGCATATATGTATGTGCGTGCATGTGTGTGTGGCGATGTATGCCTAGGGTTTATGATCTCTGTCTCGATATTCTTGGGTGAATTTGTGGGTGTTTTTGCATGTAAGCTTGAGTGTGAGTGTCATTAACCCAGACCGAATAAATTCCTAGATGACTGTGAAAGTAGTTTATGAGACTGTCACTATTTTTATGAGGCCTGCCTGAGGCATTTTACCTGTGCCTGTACACACAGTGCATCACTGGTGTGCAGTAATGCACCAGATTTCTGGTCCTGGCACGGGCTTCGTGAGTGAGAGCTGCAACAGATCAGGGCTGTCCCAGGAGGAGACCAGGCGGCCCTCGTGAGCCTTTTGGAAAGAGAGGACCGCTGTCAGAAGGCACTCTTGGCATGAAGAGAGCCAGCCAGCCTCTCCGTTTTGCTCTTGGTTTTTCCCAGTAAAACTTTAGGAGAGTAAATAAAGTCCTGGGTAGGTATTCAGACCCCACAGCATCGCTTAGGGATTAACAGATTTTGCTGTCGTTTTGCCCGCTCCTCGTGGTAAGCTGTGGCTGACTCTCCATGTTGGAAAGAACACGTGTTATTGTTAATAATACTGGGGACAAAAAAGTAACAGCCCTGGTGACAGTCCCAAGGCACAGACAGATTAGTATTTGAGGATCCCGACTCTGAGCTTCCCGACGTCAAGGGCTCAGGTCAGCTGACTCACGTGATCCAGCTCCGCAGAGGATAGAAATGTCACCAGTGTTCCTGCTGTATTGATTCTGCTGCCAGGAGCTCTCAGAGAGAAGCTGGCATTTGGCCACATCCCACCGACCATTCTGCTTTTCACTGTCAGGAGAGTGCAAATCCTCAGGTGTTGGACCTGGAGAGATTATAGCTTTTGTGTGGAAAGAAAAACATCATACATTTCTTATTGAACAAAATGTTGAACTTTCGGGTAACCCACTGCATGGACAGTATTTCCCCAGATGGAAAAAAGACAGCAGAGCCAGTCAGTGGGATAGTACACTGAGGCTGATGTTTTAATTACCGTGGGTTTAATTACTGCTGGTCTAATTATTATGCTACTGGTTGAAGCTGGATTTGGGAGACAGCCTATTATGAAGTTAAAACACAGGCCCTGGAATTAGATGGCTGAGTTCAAATCCCTGCTCAGTCATTCACCAGCTGTGTGATATGGACTCAGTTTCCTCATCTGTGAAATGGGAATAATAGTATCCTGTCCCTAAATTAAGTTACAAAAGATGAGAAATGCTCTGGGCCCAATGCCAGACCCAGCAAAAACACCCAGTATATGCAAGGCTATTATTACTCTCTTGTGCTTGCTTGGGTTCTTATGCATTTTGTACGTTATAGGAACTTCGTGCTATTCTGTGACCAGGCTCATCTCGTGTCCTCCATGAGTGTGGGAGTCCTGGGGTCAGAGCCGGTGGCTAATTTATCCCAGAACTTCAGCACCTGTCCTGGTGCTGTGTTTGGGGAGCGCCACAGGTGTGACTGTGTGCGTGGGTGAAGGATGCCTGAGAGAAATTTATATTCCATTTCTAGGGAAGCAAAATTGTTTTGATAACTCTTTACCATCTGGGTCTCAAATGCACTTTTCAAAGCCCTCATTTCTTATTAGTATGTAATTTTCTTCTAAACCTTTGTTTGGGGCAGGGACATTTAAAGGTGTTAATCCCAGGGCTTCTATTCCCGTGTATTTTCTTCAGAAAGGAAATGTAATATTTTAACTGACTAGAAAGAATTTTCTTTAAATTTTATTTAAGCATATTTTCTTGGTTTTTTTTGTTTTTTTTTAACAGGAGAATGTAGAAGAGTTAATGGACTTTTTCCAGGCTAGTAAGAGATACCATCTCAGTAAAAGATTTGGCCACAGGGAGTATCTGGTCCAGAACATACAGTCATCAGAGACCCGGGTGCAGGGCCTGCTTAGCACTGCTTCTGCTCAGCTGACCCTCCTTATCCAGAAACACGAGAGGTAAAACCCCCAGACCACCCAAAATGATGCAAACAAACAGCCTTGCCCCAACGTTCCTCATCAAAGACCATCTACTTCTGTTCATTCGGCGAATGCACTGGCTGCTCCTGACTTATTTCTTAAGAATTCTCTAGTTGGAAGAATCCTTTGCATTACAGAATTTTTAAAACATACCCAATAGTCGAGACAGCCATACAGTGAGCTGACGTGTGCCCATCCTCAACTTCAGGAGGTACCAGCTTGTGGGCAATCTTGATGTAGCTACACATCCCTGCCCTGAGTTATTTTAAAGCAAATCCCCAACATTTCATCGAGAAATCAATGGTGGAGTCTTTCATGAACTGTGTGACGGGATAGCCCACTTCTCCTTGAGCTCTAGGACACCGTTGGCTCTTGCATTCACCTTTGTTTTTCTTTTTTTGGGGGGGGAGGGAGTTTGTTTTTATTTCTGTATTTTTTTAATTGAAGTATCGTTGACTTCGTTTCAGGTGTACAGCACAGTGATTCAGTTATACATACATATATATATATCTATTCTTTATCAGATTCTTTTCCCTTATAAGTTATTACAAAATATTCAGTAGAGTTCCCTGTGCTATACAGTAGGTCCTTGTTGATTATCTATTTTATATATAGTAGTGTGTATCTGCTAATTCCAAACTCCTAATTTATCCCTCCCTGCCTTTCCCCTTTGGCAGCCGTAAGTTTGTTTTCTACGTCTGTGAGTCTGTTTTGTGAATAAGTTCATTTGTATCATATTTTAGCTTCCACATATAAGTGACATCATATGGTATTTGTCTTTCTCTGTCTGACTTACTTCACTTAGTATGATAATCTCTAGGTCCATCCATGTTGCTGCAAACGGCATTATTTCATTTTTTATGGCTGAGTAATATCCCATTACATATATATATATATATATATATATATATATGCCACATCTTCTTCATTCGTTCATCTGTCAACGGACATTTAGGTTGCCTCCATGTCTTGGCCTTTGGAATGAAGTATAAATACACAGATGCTTATCTTGGACTCTGAGTAATTTTTCTCAGCAGCACTGGGGTACCATGCAGCCAGGTAAATGGTGCTGTTCACTGCAGCCTCTAGCCCTTAGACAGCGTTCCTTCTCAGCTAGTCTATGAGACGCATAATTGTCAACAATGAAATTTATTCTTTGTAGGTTACAAGCTTTAAAATGAGTAGGGCCATGATGATAAGGTTGGCTTTCTTAGGACAAGCCGTGCTTTTATGAATTGGTCCTACTACCTGAGTAATTGTACTAGGACTTGGCAGCTCTCTTGCCCTCTTTATTTATTTTTTATTTTTATTTTTTGCGGTACGCGGGCCTCTCACTGTTGTGGCCTCTCCCGTTGTGGAGCACAGGCTCCGGACGCACAGGCTCAGCGTCCGTGGCTCACGGGCCCAGCCGCTCCGCGGCATGTGGGACCCTCCCGGACCGGGGCACGAACCCGTTTCCCCTGCATCGGCAGGCGGACTCTCAACCACTGCGCCACCAGGGAAGCCCTCTCTTGTCCTCTTTAATGAGGATTCAGTAAGGTGCAAGTTATGTGAACACTTCCCACCCAAAGATGCTAATGAATTTGTCACTGCAGTTAACTTGACATTCCTGATTCATTTTCACTCGAGTGAAAGAAACAGCTCCTTGCCTTGAAGCTCCTTGCCTTGAAGCACCCAACAGCTGGGTATACCGTGGGGAGCAGTTACCAGGGAAGTGTTCTGTACCTCTGATTTTTAAATCCTATTTTAATAGGTTGGCACAGACTTACATTTCTGAAATGCATATCTACCATTCACTCAGTCACCTATTCATTCCTTCAGGAAGCTTCCATGGTGAATCTACTGTATGCCAAGCAGGGGGCCCAGCCCAAGGATGCAGAAAGACTGGGAATGGTAGTGGTGATCGTGGTAGCAACAGAAAAACAGAACCAGTAAGATATGTATGAGGAATTGTGTCGTGTGACTGTGGAGGCTGAGAAGACCCAAAATCTGCCCTCTGCAGGCTGGAGGCCCGGGAAAGCCAGTGGTGTAATTCAGTCCAGAGGCCTGAGAACCAGGGGAATCCCAGCCCTAGAGCAGGAGAAGATGAGATGAAATGTCCCAGCTCAACAGTGAGGCAGGAAAAAAAAAGTGAATTCCTTACTCCTCCACCTTTTATTCTGTTCAGGCCCTCAGTGGACTGGGTGCCCACCCACATTGGGGAGGGTCATCTGCTTTACTGAGCCCACCCATTCAAATGTTAGTCTCACCTGGAAACCCCTGCACAGACACACTCAGAAGTGATCTTTAATCTGGGCACCCTGGCCAGTCAAGTTGATAAACAGAATTAACCCTCACAGCGAGTTTTCCCTGCATTTTACCTCTTGGACTTTACTTGTGCCATTCCTGTCACTAGGACTTCCCAATCTACCATCTCCTCTTGGAAGATTCTCTCTGTTCCACAGTGGTCCCCATGAATGTTGCTGTCTCCAAGAACTCTTGCCCAATTGCAATTTCACTCGGGATGCGAGCTTTCTCTGCACATCTCTGAAAAAGCTGACCTTACCCTTCCTGCATTTTTGTAACGTCTTAGCTGCCTGTTCTCCTGCTCCTTCTGCTGGTAGAGATTTCTCTGATTCAAACTGAACTAATATGGAGATAAACGTTCAGCCACAGCACAGCCAAGCTGCAGGTGAGTTTGGAGAGTGTGTTAACTAACTCTGCCTCTTTTTCATCTAGAGCAGGCTACTTGGATGAAGATCAGATGCGGGTGCTCTTGGAGCGGGCTCAGACAGAAGTCTTTTCTATAAAACAGAAGTTGGACAATGACTTAAAGCAGGAAAAGAAAAAACTCCACCAAAAATTAATAATTAAGAGAAGACGAGAGATGCTGCAAAAGGTATATAAGGAATTATCCTCTTGATTCTTTACATAATCATTGTGAACACCCACCAAGTGCCGGGTTCCATGCCAGGCACTGCCATCAGAGGGCTAGGATCCAAAGGGCAACTGGGCAGGCATCCTGATGTGCCATCTACAGTTGATTGGTAGTGACTGTTTGGAATGCTGTGTCAAGATTTCTACAGGTCCTAGCAAAGCTGAGGGTTGCAGTAAGTTAGTAATGTCTGCCAGGGCAAGAGAATAGGAGTGCTGGTTCCAGTGAATAATGACTGATGGGTGCTACAACATTTATGGAGTGTTTAATTGGTACTGTGCTAAGTGTATTATGTATTTTATTTAATCCTTACATTAACCCTATGAGGTAGATGCTACTGTTTTCTGTTTTTTTTTTTTCTTTTTGTGGTACGCGGGCCTCTCACTGTTGTGGCCTCTCCCGTTGCGGAGCACAGGCTCCGGACCTCAGCGGCCATGGCTCACGGGCCTAGCCGCTCCGTGGCATGTGGGATCTTCCCGGACCGGGGCAAGAACCTGCATCGGCAGGCGGACTCTCAACCACTGCACCAGCAGGGAAGCCCTGTTTTCTCTTTTTTTAATGAAGACTTTGAGGCTGAGAGGGCTTAAGTGTTGTGGTCTATTTGGGCTGCTATAACAAAGTACCAGGCTGGGTGGCTTATAAAGAACCGCAATTTATATCTCACAGTTCTGGAGGCTGGAAGTCCAAGATCAGGGTGCCAGCAAGGTCAGATTCTGGTGAAGGCCCTCTTCTGGTTGCAGACAGCTGACTTCTTGCTGGTAGAATAAGTCAGAAGGGTGGAAAGGTGGAGGGAGCTTGGTGGGTGAGTGTGGGGCCTCTTTTATAAGGGCACTAATCCCATTCAGGGGGCTCCACCCTCATGACCTAAGCACCTCCCCAAGGCCCCCTCTCCTAACACCACCATGTCCCATGTTAGGTTTCAACATAGGATGTTGGGGGAAGACAAGCATTCAGATCACAGTATTAAGTAATGAGGTCAAGGTCACATGTTTAGTGAGTGGCAGATGTGGAACTGAGCCCAGGCCTGTCTGACTTAGAGCCTCAGCCTTGTCCTTGACACTGACCCACTCAGCTGTTTGTGAACCTCGAGAAGTGAGAGACCAACCGGCAACCACAGAAAGACATCATGTGCTCCCTACATGCTCTGGTAGCACAGAGAGGAAGTCACCGTCTCCTGGGGAACCCGAGTTCTGGGGGACAAATGAGCATCTGATGCGAGCAAGGCAGGAAGGACACTGCAGGGGATGGGGAGGCGTCTTGTTCAAAGGTGAAGCACTCAGGCGAGGGTGCCCCGCTGTGCTTGGAGCTCCGAGAACATGAGAGCTGGGAGGGCAGAGGGCGGGGGCTGGAGGAGGCACGCCCGGGAAGCAACACCTCATCAATGAGGGCAGTGTGCCGGGCTGGCAGCTGACCTTCATTCAAGGGCAGTGGGGAGCATTGAAGGGTTTTCAGGAGGAGAAGTGATGCCCAAAACTCGGCCTCTGTGCACCAGTGCTGAATCAAATCTTGGAGACAGAGTTTTGGGTGAAGTAGAAAAGAATAGCTTTATTGCTTTGTCAGGCAAAGAAGGACGCAGTGGGCTCGTGCCCTGAAAAACTGTGTCCCAACCCGGGAGGATTTGGTGATGAGTTTTGTAGCAGTGGTTCAAGGGTGGAGGTGCCACTAAGGATCAGGGTGTGTGCAGTGCCGCAGTTCCTTAATCTGGCCTCAGGTGGTCTCCTGATGAGCAGGTCATTACCTTCTCTGGAATGAAGAATGCTAATATCTTCCATTTGTTGGGGGTTTTAGTTCTGTAAAAGAGCTCAAAGATACTGTTATGTGTATCCCTTGAGGCGGAACCAGGACCCTGCCCCAAGGCTGCACTATTGTTTCTTGGCTGCCCCTCCCTTGTCTCTGCCTCCCCTCCCTTCCCTGATTAGCAGCTGTTCAAAAGGCTCCCATGCCCAGGAGCCCCACAGGTCCTGCTCAGTTTCAGAAGGAAGATCAGATTTGGGATTTAGGAAGCTCATGTGAGCAGCCTGCGGATAGAGTTGGAGGAGCCCCAGGCTGTAGACCTTGAGCAGGTCTACAATGGGACCAATGGGAGGCTGTAGACCTTGACCAGGTCAAAACGGATGAGAGCATGTCCTGAGCACGGGAACAAGGACAGATTCAGAGGAGATACTAGATACATGGGATAACACAGGGGGTGGTCTGGTGCCATTCGGGAGGGAAAGGGAAACAATAACTTAATTTGGTTGATTAAAAACTCTGCTTTTATTGTCAAGTGTTGGGCCCGGCATTCTCACCTGGACCATTGAACTCCACCCCATCTTTAGCATCACCTCATCCATCTCCACTGGCTCAAGGATCAAAGCAATGAGGCCCAAGAACACACTTCTCTGATGGTCTGGCCGGGCTCCAGGCTAGGGTCTGGAAGGATGGAAGAACTGCAGATATTTTAGCAGTTTCCCATGAGTCCTGTTCCTTACGGCTGCTTTTGATAAATCTTGTGAGTGGTACAGAGTGAGAACATAGCTCCACAAAGGCAAAGGTTTGTGTCATATCCTCAGCTCTGAGGACACATTGTAGGTGCTCAGCCAGTATTGTAGAAGGAAGGAATTGACACTCTCTGGTCACCCGGACCCATGAACAAGACATATTTGCACAAAATAGAACCCAGACTGTCCACAGGTGCACTGTTGTTAATAACACCGTGATGTACATCTCTATGCATGTCAGCTTCCCAGCACAGGGTCTTTATGCCTACTGCTCTTTCTCCCAGGAGTATCCTTTCCCCCAACTTAACCCAACTGAGATATGACCTTTTTTTAAAGAAGAAGATGTTGGGGGTAGGAGTTTATTAATCAATTTATTTATTTTTGCTGTGTTGGGTCTTCGTTTCTGTGCGAGGGCTTTCTCTAGTTGTGGCAAGCCGGGGCCACTCTTCATCACGGTGCGCGGGCCTCTCACTATTGCGGCCTCTCTTGTTGCGGAGCACAGGCTCCAGACATGCAGCCTCAGTAGTTGTGGCCCACGGGCCCAGTCGCTCCGCGGCATGTGGGATCCTCCCAGACCAGGGCTCGAACCCATGTCCCCTGCATTAGCAGGCAGACTCCCAACCACTGCGCCACCAGGGAAGCCCAGGTCTCCTTCTTTATTTTTTTAACTTTTAAAAATTAGTAGTAGCATATTATTACTATAATTACTCTTGGTGGTGATTAGCCTTTGTTGTTTTCTTTTTCCATTATGTTTTACTACAGGATATTGAATATAGTTCCCCGTGCTATACAATAGGACCTTGTTGTTTATCCATTTGGGTCTCCTTCTTTAAAAGGCCTTCTGTGACCTCCTCATTTAAATTGTCTCTCATGGATCTCAGGGGGGTTTTCTCTTAGGATATCTCAATTTTCAGTTCCTATGTGCCTGGGACTTGGTAATAATAATAGCAGACATTCATTGATGCCAATTCTGCACCAGGCCCTCCTCTAAGAGTTACACATGTCTTCAGCAACTCATTGCATCCTCACACCTACTCTGTGAAGTAGATCCTATTATTATCCCCATTTTACAGATTAGGCAGTAGAGGCCCAGACAGGGCCAGACACTGGTTTGGGGTGGCTCAGCTTGTAAGTGGAGAAGCCAGGTTAGGAGCCCAGGTGGTCTGCCTCTTGGGTTTTACCTACTCAATAGATACGTGTTCAATAAATGTTGAACAAATGAAGTTTTCACTACATTTTGGGTTATTTTCTAAAGAATAATTTTGTTTTTTGGGGAGGGGGGAACAACGATCAACTTTATTGATTCATTTAAAAACGATGCAACCTCAAACAAAGGAGGTACTGCTAAAAGCTCAGTTGGGTGAGGCAGATTAAGCCTTTTGCTTAAATCCTCTCCATAAATCTTTGAATTATGCCACCCCTTGCCTCTGGAATACTGTGATTAACATAGACAGAGGCAGATTTTGTCTAGTTCAGAAGAAGAGAGCAAGATAGAGAGAATAGAGAGGATATTATATCTGAGTGAAGGAAGAGAAAAAAAGATGTCCTGGATCCTTCTTTGAAACAAATGAGTAAAAAGGTGGTCACATTTTACTAAAGATCAACCAGGTTACGCATTCTTCTCCTTTGGGGAGGATGTGTTAAGAAGATAAAAACCTTAATAGAAATTTCCTCTCTTGTCGTCTAAGGCTTGACTATGGGGAGAAATCAAGAGTCCTTCCAGTTCTGAACACGCTCTTGCAGTATTTCTGTCCTATTAGCCTACTTGCATAAAAATCTTAGTTGGCTTTAGAAGAACAAAGCATTTATTCAAAGTTTCCATTTCGCGGTTCAATTCTCCTCTGCTGCTACTTTGGCAATCTCCACTGGTCTTTAAATTATGTTACTTTTTTTGTTTTCAAGAACAATTTGCTGAATGTGAGGTGATTGGGGAAAGAGATGTTGACATTCGGTGCTTCCTGCAACCAGAGTGTTTTCCCCCAAGAGCTGTACAACCGAGTCCCGCCCCCTGTTAATTGTCTGTTCTGGAACTCCTGCCAGCACAAGGAGCAGCGGAGGGAGCGGCTGTCCATCGCTGAAGCCTTCGGGGCGGCTGAGGATGCTCGCCAGTACATGGGCCAGTGGCGGAGCCTGGTGGCCGAGCACAGCGCCACCCTGGAGGAGCTGCAGGAGCGCCTGGACCAGGCTGCCCTGGACGAGCTCAGGGCCCTGACCCTCTCACTGTCCGAGAAAGCCACAGAGCAGCTGCGGCGGCTGCAGAACTCGGTGATGACCCAGGAGCTGCTCAAGCGCGGGGTCCCCTGGCTCTTCCTGCAGCAGATCCTGGAGGAGCACAGCAGGGACCTGGCCGCCCGGGCCGAGCGGCTCGAGGGTGAGGAGAGGGACAGAGGCCAGGAGGGCATTCAGAGCGTGAGGCAGAGGCTGAAGGACGATGCTCTGGAGGCCTCCACGGAGGAGCAGGCGGAGCTGAGACACTGGGAGCACTTGATCTTCACGTGAGTTTTAATCCCTGTGTGTTTTCATCGCCTCCTCTCCTCCCACTGGTGGGGGAGGGATTCCACCGCCTGGTTACGGGGATGGCCAGACACGTGCCATCTGACGCTGGACAGCAGTGTATTAGTTACTTATACCCACAGCCCAGGGAAGACGGGCAGTGCATGTCCCCCCAGGGCCACTCAAGGGTTGCAGAGCAAACAACCAGGGCTCATGGGAGGCAGGCTTTGTATTTGGGTTGGCCAACAAGTTCGGGTTTTTCATGTGAGCGGGGAAACAAACAAATTTTTTGGCCAACGCAAAAGCAACAGGAGGGTGAGGTGCCCCCTGGTTCCCGTGGGAGGATGTGATGGGCTTGTTTGGACAACTACAGGCTGGCAGGGAACTGAAACCCAATGCTCATGAGTAAGCAGGAATTGCACCTGGTCCCCTTGATGAGAAGTGTTGTGTGAAGAGGGGAGCTTGTCCACAGGAGCAGGATGGGGAGGGGAACTTATAGTTAAGCCACAGGAGGCCCTCCCTGTGTCAGCAGATGTCAGGGAGCACATGGTAGTGGGCCTTCATTCCAGGCCTTACGGCCCGCTGCACCATCTCTTTATGGGGCCCGTTCATTCATTGAATTCAAGAACCATGGAATGACATCCACTTCTGACTAGGATGCTGTAAGCCATTGCCCGCCAGCAATCCTGGTGTAATAATTATAAAATAATGGATAATTTGCACCACTAATGTTTTTAAAGCCACTGGAGAGCTATGGAAGCAATGAGGACAAGTTAAAATCAAATTCCAGAGGGGCCACTGTTGATAGTCCTTCACTCCCCTGCAGCATTCGCCGGCTCTTTGTGCAGACTGAGATTTGACGTGGCCCAAAAGGGGCCATCAGCTGTGTGATAGACACCAGCAAAGCTTTGGCAACTGTTTAGGGCTGGCACGTCAGATTGGAAACTGGAGGAGCCTCGAACATGGCCCACATGGGGCTACAGAGAGGAATGAAATGTGGGCAGTGTAGACCAAAAACCTGGGTTTAAATCCCAGCACTGCCACCAGCTGTCTGAGTGTAGGCAAGTTACTTAACTTCTCTGAGCCTCATCTTTCTTGCCTGTAGAATGGGATGACAATGATAAATTATTTACGGTGCTTTCAGTAGCACATGATACCATTGGGTTGTTAGAAGGTGAAGAAAGCATTTTATAAGAAGTCGGGGGGTAATTTTCTAGTTTTGATTCCATGACCCAATGATACTATCAAGATCCAGCCCTCAACATCCTTCTGCTCCACTACACTCAGTGTGCTGCTTTGGTCTTTGGGCTCAGCCCCACATGGTTTCAGGATGGCTGCTGCAGCTCCAGGTGTCACATACATCATCTCTCTTTTTTTTTTTTTTTGCGGTACGCGGGCCTCTCATTGTTGGGGCCTCTCCCGTTGCGGAGCATAGGCTCCAGACGTGCAGGCTCAGTGGCCATGGCTCACGGGCCCAGCGGCTCCGCGGCATGTGGGATCTTCCCGGACCGGGTCACGAACCCGTGTCCCCTGCATCGGCGGGCGGACTCTCAACCACTGCGCCACCAGGGAAGCCCCGTCATCTCTTTTTAACATGTGAGGCACTGATTCTTCCGATTCCACTGGGCAGGACTACATCACCAGCCCATGCCTAAACCATTCACCGGCAAGGAGTGAAATGGCCATGACTGTCTTAGACCAGAGGGCAGCAGACTTTTTCTATAAATTGCCAGGTAGTAAATATTTGAGTCTCTGAGGGCTACATGGTTTCTGTTGCAACTATTCAGCTCTGCCCCAGTAGCGTGAAAGCGGCTACAGACAATCCGTAAGTGAACGTAACTGTGTTCCAGTAGAACCAGGCCACAGCAGTGAGAGGCCCTGTTTTTGTTATTGACAAAAACAGGCAGTGGGCTACATTTGGTCTGCAGGCCGTAGTTTGCCAATTCCTGCCTCAGATCACCTGGGATTCCCTCTCTGGGCCTGTGAGGGGTGTTCCTATCCCCAGCATGGTTGGAGAGTAACCCATCTAAACAAAAGCTGAGCTGATAAGAGGCAAGGAAGTGCCGTCAACCACATCTGGCAAAGTGCCAACTCCACATCATTGATGAGGGATTACATGAGCAAGTATATGTCAGTCTTTTTTTTTTTTTTGCGGTACGCGGGCCTCTCACTGCTGTGGCCTCTCCCGTTGTGGAGCACAGGCTCCGGACGCACAGCCTCAGCGTCCGTGGCTCACGGGCCCAGCCGCTCCGCGGCATGTGGGATCTTCCCGGACCGGGGCACGAACCCGTGTCCCCTGCATCGGCAGGCGGACTCTCAACCACTGCGCCACCAGGGAAGCCCTATGTCAGTCTTTTAACACAACCCTTGGTCTGCAATAAGTGGATGAAAAGAGGTAGCTGCTATCATCACCACCATCATTCCTGTGCTGGAAGAACTCAGATTATCAGGAGGAAGACAGACACATAAATAGATGATTGTGATACACAAAGCAGGAGTAATTAACCAGGTAAACATATGGAGGATTAAGATCCTTACCAAGCTCTGAAGAAGGTACATGTTGGGCGCCGGCCACTGACCTGGTACTGGGAGCCAGAGACAAGGCGACACTGCCCACTGTTGCCTTGCTGAGGCGGGGCAAGACTAGGTGGTGGAACAGCTGGGTGGGTCCTTGTCCGGGTGTGAAGAGGGGAGACCAGTCTCACTGCATGAAAGACAGAATCAAAACCCCCAGCAACAGCAGCGCAGTGAAGATAAACAGTAACCGCCATCTTCCCAGTCTGTTTATTTAGAGTAGTGTAGACTGTTTACACATAAGGGCGTAACTGTGCCCGTTTGGCTATAACATAGCGCTCTTTTCCTTTTAACCAACGGACCCACCCATCAATATTCCTTAAAGGAACCAACCAACCCAGAAAACACTATTGAAGCAAATAAACAAAACCAAAGCCCTTTGACTATTCTTTCCTCGGTATGGCCACTCCACAGTTCAGTTTGGATCTTAGCCACAATTTCAATTCTGAATTGAATTGAAGCCCTTTTGATTAGAAAAGGTTGCATCGACATAGGATTGTGGAGGGGGTGTTGGGGGTGGGCGTTGGGGGAGGGTAGGGGAAGGAGTCCTTCTCAGTCTGTCTGCTCGGTCCATCTGTCCCCCTCCTCTACTGATCCTGCATGCTGCTCGCTGGACGTCGGTGGTCCTCCCCATCTGCACCGAGGCCTGAGCTCTCCTTGAACCCTTTCAGGGATACCAAATAGCAGAGCATCGTTCTGCAGTGCCCATCCTTCCTTGGTGGCGGTGACTTCCCATGGAACAAGGTCTTCCTGGCCTCAAGGATGCAGTGCCTCCTCCTTAAGTGTTCATTCCCAGGGACTGACCTTGCTGCCGGGGAGGAGAGGTCCCAGGTGTTTGCAGAGGGTGAGATTGTCTTGGTTTAGATGAAGTGACCTCTCCCCTCCTTCTCATCTCTCTTTCTTTATGGTTCTGTCCTTGTTTAGTTCGCAATCTTTGTTCGTTTTTGTTTTCTTGAACAAACAAGATGCTGTCTTCTCCAAGCCCATACAAATCAGATCCTTAAATGCCACTTCTTATTCCCACGAATTGTTCTCAGCAGTAATTATTCAGCTCAATCTACATTCGACCAAAGTCTCTTTGCTCCATCCAGCCTGCTTTGGGCTCTTCAAAGTGTGTGGATTGGACGTGACATTCCCATTATTGGATGGTCATCTTCTTTGATTCATGTGGTTCCATTTTGCGGGGAGTATTATTAAAGCGGCCGCCGATTGAGTCGTTCAACAGGAAAAGAGAGCTCTCACTTTGGTATCAGAAAACTCTATGATTTTCCTAAGGGTTAAAGGGGGTCAACTAACAATACACACAATCTGAGTCTGCTTATATACTTTGCTTATTTAAGACCCTAAAAGGTTGTAGCCTTTATTTCTGAGGCATTAAGTAGAAATGGCTTTGCACAATAGTTTTGAAACATATTTTTATAAGCTTCTCAATTTCAAGCCAGAGAGAGTTGCTGTAAACCTGGTCCTATAAAATAAGAATTAATGAGGATGCATATTTTGCCAGGGAAAGTGTCTTTGAGACCTTTTTGCTAAACTCCTGCCTGGATTTTAAATTCCTTCAGGGCAAAGACCCTATCTCCTATATTTCTGTATTATCTTGGTGCCTACCTAGTGGAGGATTAAAGCCAGACCACCCTGGGCCAATCTGGTTTGAAGATGGGCAAGAATAAAAACTCAGATTCATTTCAGAGTTGCTTTCACCTTGGAGTCCACGTAAGCAGCAAACACGTGGGGCAAAGATTCTCCACGAGGGAAGGTACAAAGGAACAGCTGCAGTTTCCTAAAGTGTTTCAGAAAAATTGGTGAGTCCCAGGGAACCCAAGACATGGGCTTGGGGCCTTTAGACCGCTTCTGTCTGGGGACCCAAGTCAGCCCTTTCGGTCTTATTCTGCTTCCACGAGAGAACTTTCTAGGTGAGCTGAAGTCCCACAGGCCCACATGAAGATTTTTTGAGCGATCAATGAACAGACACACATTGCCCAAAGCAGGACAGAAGAGATGGCCTCCCTCCAGATGCTGTCTCCTGGGTCAGGGAGGACATTCTGTCCAGAAGTCCCAGCCGACCTCCTCTTCCATCTCGTTGGCCAGACTGGATCCCCAGAGGTGGGAAAGAGAGCCTGTGGCCGTTCTCCCCTGTAGAGTGGCTGTAGGCCTTGCCTGGGAGGAAGAGGGAGACATTCCTTAATTTCCTCATTTGTGGGCTTCCCTGGTGGCGCAGTGGTTGAGAGTCCGCCTGCCGATGCAGGGGACACGGGTTCGTGCCCCGGTCCGGGAAGGTCCCACATGCCGCGGAGCGGCTAGGCCCATGAGCCATGGCCGCTGAGCCTGCGCGTCCGGAGCCTGTGCTCCGCAACGGGAGAGGCCACAACAGTGAGAGGCCCACGTACCGCAAAAAAAATTTCCTCATTTGTAAATTGAGGATTGAGTTGCCAAAGGATCAGTGAGGATGCAGGTAAATGTTTCCTGGGGCTGGCATAATAAAGCACCACAGACCAGGGGCTTTAAAACAACAAAAATGTATTGCCTCCCAGTTCTGGAGGCTAGAAGTCCAAATCCAGGTGTCGGCAGGGTCATGCTCTGTCTGAAGGTTCCAGGGGAGAATCTGATCCCCGCCTTTCTCTTAGCTTCTGCTGTTGCTACAATCCTCAGCACTCGTTGGCTCGTAGACCCATCATCACATGGCCTTCTTGTGTGTGTGTCTTCTCTTCTTTGAAGAACACCAGTCATATTGGATTAAGGGTCCACCCTATTGCAACATGACCCCATCTTAACTTACTTCTAAACTGCCTCTGCAAAGACCCTATTTCCAAATATGATCACATTCAGAGGTACCAGGGGTTAGGACTTGAACATATCTTTTGGGAGGACACAGTCAGCCCCTAACGGTAAATCACTCTGCGTGGTTTCCAGCACAGAATAGGTTTTCCCTAAATGAGAGCTGTCACTCATCATGCTAGAAAGACCCAGCACAAGGCCCCACTTCCCCATGACCTGCCGAGTTGGGCATCTCTCCTCCGGGCTGCTGGTCCCTACGTACAGTCTGCTGCTGGCCAGGCTCGGTGGACAGTTCTTTGTCTTCATGTCTGTTCTAAACGGAGACAGGTTCTCTTCAAGGTCGTGAGCGCCGGGACGCCTGTTGCCTGCTCACAGGCTTGTCTCATTCAACTCTGAATTCCTAGTCCCAATATGATGTTGTGTCCATCATGACACACATTAGATGCTCAAGAAATCCTTGTGGAATGAATGCCCGATTAAGGAGATGGCGTTTTTTTTCCAGACGTGGATTTGACTAGTGGAGTTTGAGCTTTGAATTTACACTTTCCCCCCAGCACAACCCACACTGTCTTCTCTCCACTAAAACATATCACTGTTCTTGCTTTTCCAGAAAGCTCTGGTCCTCTGCCTTCTCCCTGTCCGAAGAGGAGCTGCTCGGGATGAGGCAGGAAGTTCACGGCTGCTTCGCTCAGATGGACAGGAGCTTGGCCCTTCCCAAAATCCGGGCCCGAGTCCTACTGCAGCAATTTCAAACCGCATGGCGAGAAGCAGAGTTCCTGAAATTGGACCAGGCGCTGGCCGCCCCTGAGCTGCAGGTAGGATGGGCATCTCGGGGCCTCGTGGGTGCAGAAGTGGGGCCTCCTCCGGCGGTTGATACTGTAGGATCTCGCTCCGCCACCCACCCTCAGCTCATCTCCCACCCTCTCCTCTCGGGCCCTGTTGGCATCAGCTGTTCCTGGAAGCACCTTAAGTTCTGTAGTGGACACACTGGTACCTGGACTTGGGTCTCTGCCACTCACGGCTCACAGCTGCGCCGCTCTCCTGAGCGTTCCCCTCAGCGATGGGAGCCACCTACCCTGAAAGGTGACTCTTCCTCCTGCCCCCTCCCTTGGCCACATCCAGTGACCCACTCAGAGTACTTCTGTAAGTGGCACAAGGAGGATGCTCAGCTCAGGTGGAAAAGGGCATCTCTCACCCTGGGCCTCGGAGGGTGATGATTGACAGATGCCTGTGGTGAGCACGTGTTATGGGCCACAGACGAGGCAACTCTTGGGTGCAGGGTTTACTCTGGAGCCCCTTATGGACCAGTCAAGGCCAGACGCTACCTGAGACCTCCACCATGCGTGGCCCTTTCCCCCTCCTGTCCTGGTTCCCTCACCCCCTACGCCTTGCTCAGAGGTTCTCTCTCCGGAAACTGCGTGCACCCCAGTCCCTGCCTCTGGCTCTGCCTCTGGGGAATCCCACCTGAGACAAGGCCTTCGGACTTGCTGTTTCCTCTGCCAAGAACATCACAGGGCCAGCTCTTTACAGTCTCTTCAGATCTCAGTTCAAATATGTTACCTGCACAGTGGTCTTCCCTGAGCACGATCCAAGATTACCACTTTCCCAGGCATCCTTTATCACATGCTGCGTTCCCGCGTCTTCAGAGAGTCGATTGCTATCTGCAATGCCCTTCCCAGGCATCCTTTATCACATGCTGCATTCCCGCGTCTTCAGAGAGTCGATTGCCATCTGCCATGTCCTGGTTTCTCTACGTACCCGCGGTCTGTGCTCCCACTGACAGCAAGCTCCCTGTTTGTAGTACCCGTTCACCACTCCATCCCAGCACCTAGGAGGTGCCTGGTGCGTAGTAGGTACGCAATAAATTTTATTGACTGAACCAACCAACCACCGGATGTGGGCGGAATGCGGGGACTTCCCTTGAGTTGATATTATGTTGAGATTGAAAACATTTCGAATCACTTACACTTCCAGTAGCTCATCTGTGGTTCACATCAGGGCCAGGAGGTAGATATTTTGCCCCCGTTCTACAGATGAAAGCACCAACCAGCAGAGGAAAAGTGACTGACCGACGTAGGAGGAAGTAGACGACTCGCTTGGAGCTGGTGCTTTCTGACTTTAAACCTACTGCTTCTCCTCGAGGAGAAAACACAATTCAGGCACATCCTTGGTACTCTCTGCCCAGCTATAAGTTCTACCGTGATCTCAAGACCCCCTGTGGTCTGACCCCTGATCAGTCACGTCCTGGTAAACTGACTCTCATTGGGGGTTCCGAGTTCCTGATTTGTAGCATTTGCCTATTTCCCTGGTATAAATACTCCTTCCAAGGCCAATTTCAGGCTACCGACTTGACATCACTGTGCGTGGGGCTGGGAGGGAGGCACACGATCTGCCCCACCCCTGCCCCACTCTGGCTTCCCCCGCTTCCAGTGCCAGTCCTTGCTCTGGGCTTCAGGGTCTTACCCACCAGCCTAGCTCTGTTCCTAAGAGGGGTTGACCCCCAATTTCCTCTTTTTGGTATTATCACCATTAGATCAGGAGATAAAAACTATAGTTCACTCATGGGATGAGCTGAGCCCAGCCCGAGTTTTTAAAGACATTGGGTGCAGGAGTCAGGAAGCTCACCATCTAGTTCTTAGGGCTCCCATGATGTGGCTGAGGCCACCGATTCTGTTCTGGCCTCAGTCTCCTCCTCTGTCAAATGGGGGTCTCTGAACTCAGTGAATTGCTGTGTACGTGCTTGCTTCCTCTGAGTGCGCTGGGGCAGGCCCTGAGGACATGGGGGTCTTCTCTTGCATTATCACCACGGCCATAGGCGCCGGGTCAGAGTCTGGTGGGCAGGCCTGAGTCCAGCTCTAGAGCAGGCTCTGGTAGATCATGACAGTGAAAGAGTGGAGGAAGGGTGGGTATGTGAGCCGGGAAGGGAGGAGGACTGGCCCTCGTGGGGAGTGGCCACCAGCCACGTACTGCACCAAGCATCTTAGATGTGGTGTGTGCTGTGTTGGTCATGCTACATCATGCCGTACTGCATGGCGTTTTGTTTTGCTATGTTATGTCATGTCCTATTGTTATATTCTCATTTATGCTACATTCTGTTACAGCATGTTGTTATGTTCTATCCTGTTGTGTTACAGAATGCTGTATTGTTATATTTTTCTGTTTATTATGTTAGATTATGTTATATTTATGTTCCATTGTGTTATGTTCTTGCAGTAATCCTATGAGGTAGGTATTATTAGCTCCATTTTACAGGTCTGGAAACTGAGGCTCAGAGAGTGTAGCATCTGCTACACTCATTCATTCATTCGCTGAATATCAATTTACTGAGCACCCACAACCTCTTCTCTTTTTTAATTATTTATTTCTTTTCTTTCTCTTTTTTTTTCTCTGGCTTTGTTGGGTCTTCGTTATGGAAGCACGGGCTTCTCTGTGGCGTGCGGGCTCCAGGCAGGCTCCAGAGTGCATATGTGGGCTCTGTAGTTTTTGCAGTACATGGACTCTCTCATTGAGGCGTGCGAGCTCAGTAGTTGTGTTACGCAGGCTTCGTTGCCCCGCCACATGTGGGATCTTACTTCCCTGACCAGGGATCGAGTCTGGGTCCCCTGTGTTGGAAGGCAGATTCTTTACCACTGGACCACCAGGGAAGTCCCACACAACCTCTTCTTCGACTCCTCTCACCCTTGCTCTGGGCTTCAGGTCTTCGGGGTCTGGAACCTTCTATTCCCACATTTTCACACTCCTGACACCTTGTCATGCAGGGCTCAGCTGCAATGTCACTTCTTTACATTTGTGAGAAGCTGGTATGTGTGTGTAGGTTGTGCAGACTGTTATTCTAGGAGGATGGTATGTGTTAAAGCCCACGCATAATGCCTCCTTGAATGCATGCATACGGATGTCCTCAGCAGCTGTTCACCTCTGCAGACGTGTCCCCATCTGCCTAATGTAAGATAATACCCAGAGAATATCCGTCTCCTTGTCTTCATGGCACTCACCAACCCTCTGAGAGTGTCTTGGTCGGTTATTTGTTTTCATGTTTACTGATTTTTTCCTCTTGTTTTGTAAGCTTCCCAAGGACAAGGGCCTCTTCCGTCCTGTGCCTGCTCACAGAGGCTGACGGGTTGAGGTCCCCCACTGGAGAGGAGGTGGATACAGGTGGGGCCACTATCTGTCTGACTGCAAAGCTCCAGCTCTGCCCACGAGCATCCCTCGCCTCCCTTTGGGGGGACAAGCTCCCAAAGTATGCCAAGACCGAAGGCCCATGAACGGAGTTCATTCCAGGAGAGTGTTCATCTCTCCTCCCCTCTCTGGCTAAGACCGCTGTGCGGTGCCAAGAGCTGCAGGAGCCTCTCTGGGCTTGGGGAGACCAGGAGCTGCACCAACCTACTGGTGATCACTTTCTCGCCCATGTTTTCTCCCCTCTCTCCAGCCACAGTCCAAGGCAAGGAAGCCACGCTCCAAGAGCAAAAGCAAGACAGACCTTTTGAAGAAGTGCACTGAAGATAAAATTCAGCTCTTTGAGGAACAGGCCCCCGAAGACCTGGTTGAAAAGGTCAGTGTTCGATCTGTCACTCCTCATAGCACATGGCAGGGCTGGCAGCCGCCCAGTTTAAGGGCACACAGAGCCCTTGGGGGCTGTGACTGTCCATCTCCACCCAGCACCTGTTTTTTTCTTTTTACCATCTTTATTGGAGTATAATTGCTTTACAATGGTGTGTTAGTTTCTGCTGTATAACAAAGTGAATCAGCTGTACATATACATATATCCCCATATCTCCTCCCTCTTGCATCTCCCTCCCACCCTCCCTATCCCACCCCTCTAGGTGGTCACACAGCACCGAGCTGATCTCCCTGTGCTATGCGGCTACTTCCCACTAGCTATCTATTTTGCATTTGGTAGTGTATATATGTCCATGCCACTCTCTCACTTCGCCCCAGCTTCCCCTTCCTCCTCCCCACAGCACCTGGTTTTTACACTGTGTTCCTGCAGGTGGGACCCGCCCCACCCCCACCCCCACCCCTTTTCACCTGGTCCTTCTGCCTGGAACCCTCTTCCTCCACTTCCCCCCCAGGAGGTCTCTCTCTGGTCCATTCTTCTGGCCTCATCTCTGGTGCTGCCTCCGTGGCCTGTGGTTGCCCCCATCCTTGTGCCTGGCTCCGTGCTGAGGGGTTCACTTGTGCTGCTTCACTTCTATCTCCGCATTTGTCTTGCACACCCTCCTCTGTGCCCCACAAGCAACCCAGCCTCCCTCACCAGCCCCCTTTTGTTACACTTCTGTTTCCGCGCGTACTGCGTATGACCACGTGCTGCTTACCCGTGTCCTTCCCTCTTCTTGGATTTACCTTTCCATCTCTTTTTACCTGAACAGGTGGACTTTGTCCTCAGCTGTCCTAAGGCACAGCCTCTGACCTCAGGTGCCCTCTCTTCCAAGAAGCCTTCCCGGAACACCCAGTTCTCCCACTTACCCCTCCCCCTGCCAACTTCCTTTCCCGTCCTAGCATATCTCACGCTGTTCCTTCATTCCTCTGGGATGCTGAGAAGGCAGCAATGTCCCAGGCATCGTGTTCACGACCGCTGGGGTGGTCCCAGCTCTCAGAAATGCACGTTCTAGACAAAGAGCACTTAAAATGATAGATCATGATCAGTGCCGATAAAGAAATGAACAAGATGGTGTGATAGTGATGGGGTGGGGGGATGGCGAGGGGGAAGTGGGATCCACTGTAGGTGGGAGAGTCAGGTGAGGTGTCTCTGAGGAGGTGACATTTAAGAGTCGAAACCGTGTTGTCACTGCCGGGGGCCCACTGCCTTCCCCAGCAAAGGGCAGACTCCCAGAGGACTGTCATTGAGTGGATGTACAGACCATATTCTAGAGCTGCTGGTTTTGTTCCTACCTTCTGTCCCTCGGGTCCTTTACCTAGTTATTTTAATTTTTTTTTTTAATGTAAGTGTATTTCTCAGAACACAAATGCGTAATCCAGCAAAGAGCCATAGAACCTGCTCCAGGCAAGGTCATGGCTCCTTCCAGGTGTGTACAGGTTGTTGATGTCTTAAGGGACACAAGAAGTAGCACCCTATTCCCACTTGTGTTCTATATAAAATTGAGACACAGGACAAAGACTAAGGTAGGTAGTGGTAGAAATATCATCTGTCTTACTGTTAAAGGCTAATTCAGAAGATAGAAATTAGTATGAGAGCCAGATGGGCTTGCTAAACATCCCAGAATTAAACAGACTCAGTCACACGGTCACAGGTGTCCCTGGGGGGGTCCTGGCAGCAGCCTACCTGGAGGAGCAGAAATGGGGCTCCCAGAGCAGAGCTGAGCCAAGCCTGCCTGGTGGGGTGGATTCCCAGTTCACCCAGGAGGGGACGAGGAGAGGGGTGGAGTGAGGCAGGGACTACACGGAGGAACTAGCCGCATGGGGGATGGGGCAGGGCGTTTCCTCCAATGCACGCTGGTTTGTGACCCATTGTCACACTTAAGGTAGATATTGTCAGAGAAGGAAAAGTGGGCATTTGATTTGGTGGAAGGAATGCGTGGCCTGAGCCGTGGCCAAGGACACAATGCAGTTCAGGGGAGCCCAGAGAGTCTGCAGCCCCGTGAAAAGGCTGCTTTGCTGGGGTGCTGGGTCTCCCGAGGGGATGGGGGAACAGACCCGGGGTGGAGGGTCTCAAGTGCCTGTCTGGGAAGATGGGCTGAGTCTCACCAGCGCTGTAGAAGGAGGAGAGGGACAGGATGAAGGATGGGTTGAGAAGGTCCCGAGGTTTCCTGAGCCGAACTCAGCAGCCCACCCACCGTGAGTTCACCTGAACGCACATGCTTCCCCCATTCTAGCCTGTCTCTTTCATTCCATTATGTGCTTTACCCCTCCTGACTTCCTTAAGAAGTAGGAACGGTCCATATCCCTATTTTACAGATGTGAAAACTGAGTCTCCACAGTGAGTTCATCCAGGTTTCTGCAGCCAGGCGGTGGTGGATCCAGCACTTCAAACTAAAGCTCTATCTCTTCTTCGTCTTTGACGGGGAATATTCTCACGGAACATAGTTATTTCCCACGGTTGTGTAACGTTGGATGAACGTGCCTTGGCTCCCACATCTGTAAAATCAGGATTGAGACAATGATAACCCACTAGTCACCGGATTTGTGAGGAACAAATGGATTGGAAGGTGCTTTTTAACTTTGGAGTGGGCTCCAGTGCCCATTTCCCCAGTAATGGAGCAACACATAGGCTCCCTAATCCCGGCCTCATGGAGAAAGGCAGCCAAGAGTCCTTTGTCAGCTGTGACCTTTTCATGACAGGCCACCTTCACAAATGGCTATCTCATTGTGGCAAGTGCCAATAAAATAGGCACTCCCCAGTCAGCGGCTTTGATGTTCCTCGTGAAGTCGGTCGACTGCATCTCTTAGCAACCGTGGCAAGTGTTCACATTTTTTATTTGCAGGGTAATTGCACAGAAATGACAGCCCTTGGGGGGATGCCAGCAGCTGAGAGTTGTTTGACTGTGCTTCAGGACTGGGAACCCCTTCCAAGCTCATGTAGCTATCGAGATGGAGCAGGGACCTAATGGCCACTGTCCCAAGACCCACTGTTAAGCCCCTGCGTGGCTGGCAGCATGCTGTCCCCAAAGGGACTGTGGCTTCACAGCTGGGGTTGCAGAGCATGCTGGAAGCACCTGCCAGGTGCCCCCTTTCTTTACTAGAATCTGCAGCCCTCAGCCCCAGGTTGATATGTCCCTGGTCTGGACTCTGCCATCTGGAGAGGTCGGCAGAATTGCCCAAGGTCACGCCATCAGTGAGTGGTTGAGCTGGGGCTCCCACAAGGCACGTCTGCTTCCATCACCCATGCCCTTTCCATCATGGTGCTGGATCCGCAGTGACAGCGAGAAGGCTTCAGCCTCCCAGCAGGGCTGTTTGGTCCTCTTCCCCGCGTCCCCTCCCTTTCCTCCACCTCTTTCCTTTTCCTTGCCGTGCTCAGCTTTCCCCTTTCCCTCATTCTCCTTCACTTCCTCCTTTAGAACATTTTGTAGCCTGTTCTCTGGGCCGGGCACTGTTGCAGGATCCTGCACTTGAGATGTTCACGGTTTTAGACGAGCAGCAAATTTGTACATCGACCGTTTACAAGTTCGCCTCCTGCTTTCACATAGAAGCCACCTGACTATGCTGAGCTCCGCCTTGAATGAGTGGTATGTGACTCATTCAGAAAGACTTGGACGACCGATTCAGGGAGGAAAAGAGAGACAGGCAGGGGGATGAAAGTGAACTTCCTGCCTGCCCACCTTTTCTGTCCAGCTGATGGGTTATCAGCTCCGGTCAGAGGCAGCCATCCTGAGTGGCTATGTGCACCTGTGACACTCCACAGACATCCCAGTCCTTCTGATGGGCTCCTTACAAAGGCACAGATGCATGATTTTCAACCTGGAGGACTCTGGAGGGCATGTACATTTTAGAATAAGTTAATCAAGTTCCAAGATAAATTTCTGTTGGATTGAACTAAAATTACAGGTTAATTTGAGAATTGTCTTCCCCTCCAAAAAGGTGGAATGTTTCTTATTTTATGTGGATCTTCTTTTAAGATCTTTAATAGATTTTATATTTGCTTCCATTAAGTAGGGTGAACATCCATCTCGATATGCCTGGGACAGTCCCAGTCTCCCCTGTCATCCCCATGTACCTTCCCGTTAGCTCTTCCTTTTACCCTCAACTTGGGCGATAAATCATAGGGTCACCTTATGGATAAGGTATACATATACATACGGTCTTGTGTATTCTTTTTGATGATTCCCAGATACATGATAGGTTTAGCTGCAATTGTGAGTTATTACCTATTTTCAATTATGTTTTGGGCTTATTTGATACTGATGTAAAGAAATGTTACTAATTTTTATAAGTCTTTCCAGACTCCCTTATTCTATCTCTGGAGCCAGACTGCTGGGTCCAAAGTCCCTATCTCTGTCACTTACAGCCCTGTGACCTTGAGCAAGTCACTTAACCACTCTATACCCTAGCGTACTCATCTTTCAAGTGTGCACGATAGGTACACCTGCCTCTTAAGATTCTCGTGAGAATGTGTCTGTTGATTTTTTGCATTTGGTCGTAATGTCTACAAATAATCACAGCTTCGTAGCCTCCTTTCTGATTCTTACGCCTCATTTCTTTTTCTGAGCAGTGTTTCAATGTCCTTGTCTGCCTATCCCATCCTCTCTCTCATTTCCATTGGTTGATTTTTCCCTGGATTATGGATAGTTTCCTTCTTCTTTGCATGCATGGTAATCTTTGATTGGGTGGTAGGCATTGTAGATTTTACATGTTGGGTACCGGATTTTGTATTTTCTTTAATAGTGGGGTTTGGACATGTAGGTATGTTCTTTTGGATTAATTTTATCCTTTCAAGACTTGCTTTTTTTTTTTTTAACATCTTTATTGGGGTATAATTGCTTTACAATGGTGTGTTAGTTTCTGCTTTATAACAAAGTGAATCAGTTATACATATACATATGTTCCCATATCTCTTCCCTCTTGCGTCTCCCTCCCTCCCACCCTCCCTATCCCACCCCTCCAGGCGGTCACAAAGCACCGAGCTGATCTCCCTGTGCTATGCGGCTGCTTCCCATTAGCTATCTACCTTACATTGGGTAGTGTATATATGTCCATGCCTCTCTCTCGCTTTGTCACAGCTCACCTCAAGGCTTGCTTTTAAGCTTTGTTAGGTTGGGTCAAGAGCTGCCTTTAGTCGAGGACTAACGTATCCCCGCTGCTGGGGCAACACACTTCTGAGGACTCTACCTGATACCTTGTGTGTCGTGGGGTCTTTTCACTCTGGGTCGTGGGAACACAAGCTCTTCCCAGCTCTGTGTGAGCTCCAGCAATGGTTCTGCCTATTATTTCTGGTGGTTCTTTCCCTGGCCTGGCATTGGTTTGTTATTCGGGTTTTTTTCAAACATGCACAGTATTCAGCCAAAGCCCCTTGCAAATCTCTGGATCTCTCTCTCTCTCTCTCTCTCTCTCTCTCTCTCTCTCTCCCTCTCTCAGCAGCTCCCTCTTCTTTAGGACTCTGCCCCACAAATTCTAGGCACAGGGGCCTCCCAAACTCTGCTTTTGTTTTCTGAAAGTACTGAGCCTTCTGGTCTCTCCCTGGGTTCCCCAACACATCCTTTTGTGTACTAGGAACTGCATTCAGGCTGTAAGCTGGGGCAACCGTGGGGCTCACCTTGTCTATTTCCTTTCTCTCAAGTATCCCAGTTCTGTGCTGCCTGTTGTCCAGTGTCTGAAAACCATTGCATCATGTGATTTGTCTAGTTTTCTAGCTGTGGGAAAGCAAATCTGGTTACAGAGTAAATTTGTTCCCTGTTCCTGTATCATGGCCAGAAACAGAACTTTCTAACCTATCCCTTTTTGATTGATTTTTACTTCTAACAGATCCTTAAAAAGAAAAAAAACCTATCCTTCTGTTATTGATTTCTACTTTTAGTATGTTTTAGATAGAGAACAAAGTGTATATGATAAGTCTTTGGAATTCATTGAGGCTTACCTTGTGGCTTTATTCGCCCTCAAAAAGGCTGAGTATTTTCTGTTAGATATGGAGACGGGAGCAGTAGAGGCAGGGAGGACCCAGGTCATGAGAGTCCTGACAGCTACACTGAGAAGCTCAGACCTTCTGAGGGAAAATTGACAAGATTTAGGCACTTCGTAGAGAGTATCTCTCAGGATATATTCATTAGTAGTTCTAGAAGTCAGTCTCTGTTGGCCAGTCCTCCTCTCCTGACCTCTGCTCTCGTTGGTTCTAGGGGTTGGGTGCCGTGTCTTAGTCTAACCTGTTCTTTTCCTTCTACTTGTCAGTGTGAGATGGAGGTTAAGGTTGCAGTCCCAGCCCCTGTCAAGAGCTGGATTGGTTTCTGGGGACTGAGGGGCCTTGAGGCCAGACACTTCAGCAAGGATAAGTTTCCAGTCTCTTGATGCCCACCTCTGTGTTCTGTTAGCAGAATTTTAATTGATGGATCCAGAAACGAAGGCAACATTTCAGTTCATCTTTGGTGCATTCTCTTGCTGGTTTTGCACAAAGTATATATAAATTGCTCATAAATTTTCTCTAGGAACACTTAAATATAAATGAAAGTGACATGACCGTATTTTCTGCTCACCCACGATTTCTGGTACTATTTTAACGATGTTGCTTCCATCTGGGTGGTGTGTCTACCACATAACCGTTCACCCATCCATTATTCATTCACTATTTCTAGGTTTCATGATATGCCACGCTTGCATACTTCGTTAGCAATCCCTCCATCAGGAGTGGAACTCTTGCACTGCAATCAACCGTGCATCCTAGTGCGTTTCTGCAGCAGAGGTGGCTGGCGCTTCTGTCAGGAACAGCTCTTCACACACCTGTCATTTCAGAAGTGACTAGAGCTTAAGCATGAGAATAATGTGCTCATTTTCAGATGACATGACAAGAGAGAAAACTGATGGTACAGGTCTTTATAAAGCTTAGAAAAGAAGGCATATTGGAAGGGAATGCATTTTAGGAAGAGGCGAGGAAATCCATTCATCCACCTACCAAGACTGGGAAAGCCTCCAGATGGTTCTCTTCATGTCTACTCTTGCCCCTGTTTTATCCCTTGAGGCAGACTCTGTCAAAGTCATCTCCCTGAAACACCATTTTAAGGAAAGTTTCTTTCTTTTTTTAAAATTTTTATCTTATATTGGAGCATAGTTGATTAACGATGTTGTGTTAGTTTCAGGCGTACAGCAAAGTGATTCAGTTATACGTATACATATCTATTCTTTTTCGAATTCTTTTCCCATTTAGGTTATTACAGAATATTGAGCAGAGTTCCTAAGGGAAGTTTCATAGCTTCCCACTGCTCCCAAAGCAGCCCACTTATATTTTTAATTTCTAATTTTTCAAGAGTTTTTTCTCTCTGAATGCTCTCTACGAAATGACATTGTCTTGTTGTTTTAAGGCTACTATAACTCTTGTATCTCTCTGAGAACATTAAGTTTTTCAAAAAAATTCCTGCATATTTATTATCACCTCTACGTTCATTAGAGGCTTTCCCAGGTATGTGGCCATCCTTGGTGGTCTGCTCATATTTAAGAGTGGAGTACTTGGGCTTCCCTGGTGGCACGGTGGTTGAGAGTCCGCCTGCCGATGCAGGGGTCACGGGTTCGTGTCCCAGTCCGGGAGGATCCCACATGCCGCGGAGCGGCTGGGCCCGTGAGCCATGGCCACTGAGCCTGTGCGTCCGGAGCCTGTGCTCCGCAACGGGAGAGGACGCAACAGTGAGAGGCCCCAACAGTGAGAGGCCCGCGTACCGCAAAAAAAAAAAAAAAAAAAAAAAGAATGGAGTACTTAAATGCTACTTGGAGGCTCTAAGCTGTAAGTAGGGCTTGCAGACTATGACCTTCACTCTGGTGTGACTGGGCTGGACCACTCACTTGGGGAATTCCCAATGTCTGTAACTTTAGAGCTTTCTTGAAATCTGGTCAGAGTGCCCAGAGAAGACCAGTCTCCTGCCTAAATGGTAAAGGCCTTGCTGCCCATATGTCAGGAGCCAAATGAGGGAAGAGAACTGAGATTTTAGTAGTCAGTATGTAGAGTTTTACTTGAGTCCTTCTGCCTTAAAGAGAGCGGTAGATGCATGTTATAAATCTACTGTCTTTCTCCAGGAATCTCAATTGTTAATATTTTTCTATATTGTGCATGTTTTTTTATAATTAGAAATGAAAAAACTTTTTGAAGGAGGAAAGAAAACTCTCAATATTATAAACTATTGTTTTATCTTTTTCCTGCAACCCAAAGGAGACTCTATTTGACTGATTATAGTAATGATAACCAAAATAATACTAGCGGTAAGAATATGGCAGGTACTATTTATTAGGGGCTCATTAGGTACCACAGACTCTACTAGGCATTGTTCCCTGTCATTTTATTGTTTGCTTTTCATAGATAAAACTGAGACTCAGAGAGGTTAAGCAGCTTGTCCAGGTCACACAGCTAGTTAGGTGGTAAGTTTTTACGTAGGAGATAACAGATCAGCCATAAACACAAGAAATAAAACTATGCTGACTAGTTTAAGGCAGTACTCTTAATTTGTTTGAGATTTTTGCACTTTAATTATGCAGATGATGGGTTGAGTGGCAATGTCTTTCCAGGCATAGAAATCAAGTTTTCTATCTTCAATTTAAGCACTAATGATGTTTATTTAGCCGGGTGTTATTTCATTCAATAAACATTAACCCAACACACCTTTACTGAGTCCACTCCCCTCCTGATGCAAGATAAAGGAGAGGGTCTTAAATTTTGAACCCATCCTGCAAAGCATGGTTTAAACTGACCTGCTTTTTGAGAGGGCCAGCTGCTAGAATACGAGTGCATTCGTATATTTAAATAGTGTTGCGTCAGCATCTCCTCCCAGCATGTGGATGTGAGATTCCTAGTGTGACTCCTTTCTGACCCCTCTCTTTCCACATGGAGGGACTTTGCTAGTGACATCCTGGCCTCTCTGCATGCCTTGCCCACTTCCTTCCAAGGAGAATGTTACCTGATTGGCGAGATCAAAGTAGGAACTGAGCATGTGCGGTGCAACTCCCTCCTCTCTTTGGAAGCCAGCCTGTCTGCAGGAGAGCTGACATTTGGTGTCTGTCTGGCTCCCCCATGCATCCAGTTGTATATGTTTCCAAACTTGTGCAAGGAGGAGGGGCGTAAGGTCTTGAACTTCTTAGAATCTCAATAATTCTCTGATGATTGACAGGTTGATTTTATTTTGTGTTTAAAGGACATCCCAACGAATAGAAGAAACGACTCCTTCAAAACTGCACATTCTACCAGGGAAACCAGTTAGGAAGTTGTTTGAACTCCACCTCTAAAATAAGAGTATTTTTATTAATTTAGGTAGCTTGAATATTTAATTAAGCCTGTCATTAATACCTCACAGAAATGCAAATCTGTATCTTTTCCCAGGAGTTCTTTTAAACGAGGATGAACGCCCTCTTCAGGGGCGAATTCTCATAGGGCTAGAATTAAGAAATTAAGCTTTCCGAAGAAGAAAGAGGATGTTAGAGAATCTTTCTTTTGTTAATTTCACTGTGCAAGTTGTTCTCGAAGTACATGCAGAAGGCTTTACACTTATCCCACGTTTTGGGAATGACTTTGCTTAAGTAAAATGAGATACCCCTCATGGCCACCTTACTCTGCTCTGCATCTCTGCAGGGGACTAGGCCTTACAGGGTATTTGGGCCACTACCTGTCCAGGGCTGGGGAAGATTGAAACCACATGGAGGAAATGTGGAAATATGAGCTCGTGCAGGTGTGTAAGGAGGGGACCTCTCATCCATTTCTTGTTCACCTGCCTGTCACTCATGTTTTTCCTTTTTAGTAACTTTAACAGGCTTGCCAAAGCCCTTTCTGTTGCCTCCGGAGAGAGGCTACCTACCTCCCCTTGGCAGTGAGGGTCTCTGTAATGTGGTTTCTGTCTGACCTCTAGGTCCTTATCTTCCACTTTTCCTTTCAGCTTTGGTCTAATTCACCCCCTCACTAACCCCATAGGGACCCCATACACTCCTGCCTCAGTGCCTTTGGTTGTGCTGTTCCCTCTTCCTTGATGCCTGGATCCTTCAATATCCAGTTCAAAAGCTGATATCTTCACAACCTTCCCTGACCCCTCCCCCTCTTCCATCCTCTAAAATATCATAGCGCTATATATGGACCTCCTTTATGCCACCAACCATGTTCTACCTTTAATAATAAAATTAATACTAACAATAAACAACAACAGCTAGCCATCATTCAACACTTCAGTGTGTCAGGCACTGTTACAGTCAACGAAAAGTAGTAGATTATTCATTTATTTATTTATTTTCTTTCAAGTATTTGTTTTTAGGGTTGTTTTTGTTTTTTAACATCTTTATTGGAGTATAATTGCTTTACAATGGTGTGTCAGTTTCTGCTTTATAACAAAGTGAATCAGTTATCCGTATACACATGTCCCCATATCTCTTCCCTGTTGCACCTCCCTCCCTCCCACCCTCCCTATCCCACCCCTCTAGGTGGTCACAAAGCACCGAGCTGACCTCCCTGTGCTATGCGGCTGCTTCCCACTATCTATCTATCTGTTTTACATTTGGTAGTGTATATATGTCCATGCCACTCTCTCACTTTGTCCTAGCTTACCCTTCCCCCTCCCCGTATCATCAAGTCCATTCTCTAGTAGGTCTGTGTCTTTATTCCTGTCTTCTTCATGACCATTTTTTTTTTTTTTAGTTTCCATGTATATGTATTAGCATACGGTATTTGTTTTTCTCTTTCTGACTTACTTCACTCTGTATGACAGACTCTAGGTCCATCCACCTCACTACAAATAACTCAATTTCGTTTCCTTTTATGGCTGAGTAATATTCCATTGTATATATGTGCCACATCTTCTTTATCCATTCATCTGTCGATGGGCACTTAGGTTGCTTCCATGTCCTGGCTATTGTAAATAGAGCTGCAATGAACATTTTGGTACATGACTCCTTTTGAATTATGGTTTTCTCAAAGTAGTAGATTATTTAATAATCAAAATAACCTTACTAGGGACTTATTTTGCTTCTGGCCATAATGGAATTGAAGCATCAAATTATCCCCTCACCTAAAACAAAACAAAACAAAAACAATGAACAAAATGTATGAAATAATGTGTTTTTTAAAACACTGGACAACAGTCAAAAGTGATCCCTGAGAAGCAGGGAACAAATGAGTTGAGCCCTGTGACTGTCCTGGGTACGGCCCTGAAAGAACTTCCAGGCCATGGCACAGGGGAAGGAAACCAGGCAGAACCTGGTGGACTCCTCGAGTGAAGAAGACAAAGCTAGGAATTCAGAGAAGCTAAGTCATGTGCATGACTAGATAAACATAACACCCGGCTAAATAAACATCATTAATGCTTAAATTTAAGATAGAAAAATTGATTTCTGTGCCTGGAAAGACATTGCCACCCACCCCATCATCTAGATAATGAAAGTGCAAAAATATCAAACAAATTTAGAGTACTGGCTCTGGAGCCTGTGCCTTTCACCATGCTGCCTACTTCCCTCCTCAGTTCTGAGCTCTTTCAGGATTAGATACCTGTCTAGTGACGCACCCGTCCCCATTCCCGGGTGCGTCACACATTCCTTTATATTATACATATTTGGTGCTCATTAAATTTTTTTGGATGAATGCACAAAGGTGTAAATATATTTTCTGTTTGTGAACTTACTGTGAAAAAAATAACGGTGGGAAAAAAGAGTTTGCTGGAAGACTGTTAGGATCTGTAAAGCACTTCAGAGACTCAGTTTCCAAGTGTCCCCACGAGGAAGCAATCAGACCCCGCTCTTGGGGCCCCATTCTCACAGGGCATCGCCCAGTCTTGCAAGGACATTGGACCACCTCTACGAGCTGTGCAGGCTCCTCCATACACGCTGAGTACAGCTGCTGGCCCTCGAAGAAAGCCCACCTGGAAGGCGCAGGCCAGTGATCCGTAATTACCGTGGAAACAGATCGCCGGACTGTCACAAGTGGCTGTCACCTGGTGCTCCAAACTAGGGAAAGACTGGGGTCTGGTAGCATCCTTTTGATAATAAGACTTCATGTTTCCTTTCAAGCAGGGAAATGAAGTGTCTTCTTCCAGAGAAGCTGTTTTCATGCCGTAGTCCTGTGTGTTATTGCCTCTGATCCCTGTTGCTAGTGGGCTGCTTTGTGACCCAAATATGCTGGTCCCCACAGCGTGTCTTTGAAGAACTGGTTTCACTTGTTGTCCTTCCTTCTCCATGGCCTGTGGTAAGCACCACCTCTCCAAGAAGCCTTTGCAGGTCCCCCAGCAGAGTTTTCTTTTCCAGCCAATAATACCCAAAGTGGGCTATTTGCTTCTTTGGGGCACTTTTTCCTCCTTCCTGCAGCAGAGTTTTTCCTGAAGGACAGATCACACAGGTGAAATCTGATCTCTTTAAACTGGGATTTGCCTTCCTCTGAAGGACACACAATGGGCACAGGAAAATTGCACGGCCATGGGAGAACCCGGGCCACCATCTTCTGCTAGCCTCTATGCCGTGTAAATATTTTCCCTTGTGCCAGCTACTTTATAACCTCTGAATATAAACATACAAATCTTAAAAATAGGTTACGTAGCAGGATACAAAATTCCACAAGCTTTTTATTTTCCATTTTTTTTTTATTGTGGTAAAATACACGTAACATGCAACGTACCACCTTAACCATTTTTTCAGTATCCAGTTCAGTGGCATTAAGTACATTCATGTTGTATACAGCTGTCACCACCATCCATCGCCAGAACTTTTCATCTTCCCAAACTGACACTCTGTCCCCACGAAGCACTAACTCCCACCCGCTCCTCTCCCCAGCCCTTGGCAACCACCATCCTACTTTCTGACTCTATGAATTTGACTACTCTAGGAAACTCATATAAGTGGAATCATACGGGATTTGTCCTTTCGTGACTGGTTGATTTCTCTCAGCATAATGTCATCCATGTTGTAGCATGTGCTAGAATTTCCTTCCTTTTTAAGGCTACATAATATTCCACTGTATAGATAGACCCCATTTTGTTTATCCGTACATCTGTTGAGGGGTCCTTGGGTTGCTTTGACTTTGGCTATTGTGAATATATTCCACAAACCTTTAAAGATGAAATGAAAGGCTTCATCGAGATATGATGCTTGTGTAGGCTACTTTTGGGGTTGTACTTTAGCTTTCTGTGCAGGGGAGAGGGGTGCACACTTACAGGGACCTGCCTATAGGGGCTCGGGTGGTGAAATCAGAGAAGCAGTAGACTATGTTGTTCCCTGTAGCAAGTTTCCTAGAGAAAGTGTAAGAGGTAGTGATAGCAGAGAAAAAATGTAGAGAAGCTGGAATGAACTACTTAGTTGAGTGAACGAGTATAATGAACGGATTCTCTCATCTAGAGGCTGCTGGGCCCCTCGGGTGTCGGGCCCTCCCCTGGAAGAGCTCTGTCCTGGTGGGGTAAACAGTGTGGTGCCAGCTGGGGAGAGGAGCTTGAGAGACAAAAGAAACACAAAGAGGGCGACAGATGTGCAGAGTGAGGTTGCTTCAAAGTGGCTCCTTGGGAACCAGAGACGCAAAGGACACGTAGGAGATTTTCAGGAGGACAAAGATGAGGGATGTTTGAATCATAGCGAAGAGCTCGGATGATAGACACAAAGAGCAGGGTGTGCAAGGCCCTGAACTGTCAGGAGTAATGGAAGTCCCACGTGTGTGGGTGGACGTGGCGGAACAGACCAGACCTTTCCAGCTGTACCTTAGCTGGGATCGGGGAGCGGAGGGCTTTAGGGGCTGTGTTAGGAAGGCTGAATTTTCATCCTTTAAGATGGGAGGCTTGAAGGATTTTGCCCGGGAGAGCAACACAGTTCGATTTACCTCCGAGAGTGATAAATGTGGAATGAACAGCTGGACTCTGAAAGCCCCGCAGCGTCTTTATAAGCAGAGAGGCCCTCGCTGTCTTAAACTGCTCACTGAGATTCCAACGCTGCTGCCTTGAGACCTTCTTCAGAATCCCGAATCGATGACCGGCTGCCTGCCTGCACGAATATAAATACACCGTGCTTTTGTAAGCCGAGTGCTCCGTCCTCCGCCGTCCCTCCACTTACCGCTCTCTGCTTCTCTGGCTGGCCCCTCCCAGGTCCGAGGAGAGTTGCTTCGCGAGAGGGTACAGCAGCTGGAGGCCCAGGAGGGACGCTTTGCCGAGTCCCTCGTCTCCCTGCAGTTCCAGAAGGCGGCCAGGATGGCCAAGACCCTGTGGGCGTACACTGCCCTCCTGACCATCCAGGACCTGCTCCTGGAGGAGCTGAGTGCGTCAGAGACCCTGACCAAGTCAGCCTGCACGCAGATCCTGGAGTCGCACAGCCCGGTGAGTGACAGACCTGGGAAGGAAGGCGCGGGGGCCGCACCACATACCTTGGTGTTTCGTTCTGGGGGCCACCTCCACTTCTCCCACCATTAGGCGGGTGGTCCACTATCCTGTGTCCACTGCAGCGTCCTGGAGAGGGTTGAGTGAGGAAACTTCCATGGGAGCATGGTGCACCCTTGTAGCCCAAGGCTGCTCTATTTCATTGCCTCCAGGGAAGCAAACCTTTTGAATTTTAACATTTTTAAAATCTGGGAAACTGGGATGCCTCTTGCAGCCAACAGCAGTATTGTATCTTTCATACTACTATGAAAAATAGCTGTGTAGCTTTCAATGAATGGCGCCTTAGATGCTGTGAAATAACGGATTATTTTTTATTTTCAAAATTCGAATTATTCCTACATGCTGCATTTTTTTCAAGGCGTGAGAGGTATACTCGTAAAACAAAAGCTACCGACGTAATGGTTTTGAGGACTAATTTTAGTCCCTGTATGTATAATTTTAGAATTTCATGTATTATTATAATAGTTACTTACAGTGAGGAAAGGGAACTCACATTTATCGAGTGTCACGTGTGTGGCAGGCAAGCACTAATGAGCTGTGAAATGGGTGTACTCTCATTTAAGCATTAACCATTCATTACTTAATTGTGCGTCTTAAGATGATCATTTAAGCATGATTATTAATAAGTTGCGATTTCATGCTGCTTTGCAGTTACGCGCTTTGTCAAACATTATGCCAATTAATCATCGAACCATGCCATGAAGTCGGTACCTTTTCTGTGCTCAATTCTCAAGTAAAGAAATGAGATTCGGGCAGGTGGCAGGTCAAGTTCCTTCCGAGGTCCCAGAGCTAATGAGTGACAGGAGCCAGAAATGTATCCCTTTCTCACTTCAGACCCCTGGGTCATGTTCATGGACTAGTCGATCTTGCTAATGGGGGTTCCCGTCATTTCTTTACAGAAGTCATAAATAACATGAGACCCTGAAGAGTCCAAGCTGTTTTTGCAGCAAACATAGTGCACCCTGCACCGTGACGCCTGTTTGTAGGGATAGGAAAGAAGGGGAGGCTTTGCTGATATCCCAGCACAAAACATCCAAACGCTGGGTAAATAAAAATAAACATACTTTTTAATGCTTTGTGACTTTGCAAGAGAATGAGGAAAATCCCCAAGGGCTAAGGATAGCCTGGAGAAGCTGAACTCATAGAGGGAGATAGGAGCAAATCCAGAGGCTGAAATCTAGGGGCAAAGGGTGAAACCCAGAACGCCCAGGGATAGGGGATTAATTTGAAGGACTAGGAGATGGGGCTGTGGGATGTCCTGAGGAGACAGAATGCCCAGTGAGGAGGGAGGAGAAAGCCACCTGTGGTCAAAGCAGCCACCAGGGTAACCTGTCCATCTTCAGCCCTGCTGGTGGCAGGGGGTGAGGGGGGGGAGGGGTGTGAGTCTCCTCTGAATTTGTCATCAAAGGCTTCTGCTAATGTGACATAGGAATCCAAAAATACTTTAGCCATTCAGTCGGGAAATCTCCAAGGTGATAAATTAAATTTAAATAGGTCCAGGTGGGATGCCTGTCCTGGTGCATGGCTAAAGCTAAGGCAGATCCTGTCCAGAGGAAAATATTCTCAATCCAGGCACCTCAGGATTTCTACAGATTAAGTTCAGCCAAATATGAGTTCTCAGTTAAAATTTAAAGAGTCACTGAACACATAAAGACGCAAGACAAGAGGACCTGTGTATAAGAGAAACAAAACACCAGCAGATTAAAATCCCCAGGGACTGTAGATGTCTGAATTATCAGTACAGAGTATAAAAGAATGATTTATGAAATTATTTAAAAAGTTAAAGATAATTCCAAAATGATTTAAAAGTTTCATTCACCCAGAGAACAGAGAGATTCTCAACTTGCATGTATGTAGTAAAAGACCCAAAACAACAAAAAGAAAAATTGAACAAACAGGGAGAAATTGATAGATCTCTCATCATGGTGGGAACTTTCAGCGCACCTCCTTCTGTGGTTGATCGTTGATCAAATGAAACACCAGTGAAGATACAGATGAACTGAATCACACATTTAACAACCTGTATTTAATGTACACATGCAAAATCTCACAGCTAACGGTTAACGAACATACGTTTTTCTTCAGCATGTATTAGAACAGTTAAAAAGTAATTGACCATGCATTACTCTGTTGACCACCTTTTTGAAAAAGGGCAATTAAGTTTAAATCCGTTTTTTTAAGAGATTAAAACTTCCGTACTTTGGAAGTTTTAAACATACTTCTTAATAATTCATGGATCAAAGAAATCAAATTTTCAAAGAAATGGAAATTTTCAAATCAAAGAAATGGAAATTTTAAAATTCAAAGAACAGAAAAATAATGTAGACACGACGTTTCTAACTGCTTTTTTTTCTCTCTAAAAAAGCAGTTGTTAGAGAGAAATTTATGCCCTTAACTTATATTGAAAAAGAAGAAAGGCTCACAATTGAAATCATATAAAAAGTTAGTGGGGGGCTTCCCTGGTGGCGCAGTGGTTGAGAGTCCGCCTGCCAATGCAGGGGACATGGGTCCGGGAAGATCCCACATGCCGTGGAATGGCTGGGCCCGTGAGCCATGGCCGCTGAGCCAGCGCATCCGGAGCCTGTGCTCCGCAACGGGAGAGGCCACAACAGTGAGAGGCCCGCGTACCACCAAAAAACAAAACAAAACAAAAACGTTAGGGGGATAACAACCACAAATGAACCTGTAGAAAGTAGAGGGAAGGAAGAGAGCATAAATAAAATTAAAAACAAAACTACAGTAGAGAGAATCAATAAAGTGAAATGTTGAATTTTTTGAGCAAAGTCTAATAAATATACAAATATCCAGAAAGACTGACCATTTAAAAAAGAGATAAGGGACAAGTAATATCAGAAGTATAAAATTCAACATAACAATAGATGCCCTAGAGTTTTAAAAAATAAGAGAATTCTGTGAACAATAAGTTTATGTAGATGACTTTAGACATTGCAATGAAACAGAAAATTTTCTGAAAAATTATAGATCACCAAAATTGGTTCAACTAGAAAAAAAACCTGTCTAGTTCTATTACCATGAAAGAAATTGATTCGGTAGTTTTGAAATCTTCTGACACACGTGCAAAGATATCTTACCTTGAGAGTTTTACAGGTGAGCTCCACCGAACCTTAAGGTAGCAAGTTTTTCCAATCTCATATAAGGATTATTTCTGATGTTAAAAAAAATAGGGAATATTCCTCATTTCATGAAGCTCAGATAACCTTGACACCAAAACCAGACATGGATAGTACGAGAAAGAACAATTACAGTTGTCTTACTTTGAGCATAGATGTACAATTCATAAACAAAATATTGACCTAATCCAGCCGTCTGTAAAAAGGATTTAATACAGCATGACCGGACTGAGTTTTTCTCAGGAATGTAAGGTTGGTTTAACATTAAAACATTCATGTACAAAATTCATTAGATTAACAAAGAAATGACTCCTATGATCATTTCAGTATATACAGAACAAGTATTTTATTGAATTCAGCACCCATTCAACTTAAGACTCCTTAGCAAATTAATAATAGGAGGAAATACCTGCAGGATGTTTACCCAAAACCCACAGTACGTATCGCTGCCGGGTGACTGGCATGGAGGTGGCCATTGCCAGGAATTATAGGTGAAGCAGGTGAGGCCTTCAGAGGAAGGGCAGGTCCGAGGTCATGTATCAAACAAATTAGGAACAAAATAAGACACTAGGAACCTCTGGCTTTCAGTTCCCCGTTCATCTCTTCATCATAAATGCTCTGAGAAGCACCTCAGTTAAGCCCTAAGACACCGAATGGCCCTTTCCACTTGCAACGACCCTCATTCCCATTAGTAATGGGCCGCACAACACTTACATTTTCAATTTTATCTTAAAGCCCTTTTGAGTAACATCAAAGCTTTCTTTTTCTCAAGCGTGTTTAGAACAGAAGAGTTAATGTGTCCTGAATTGGAAGCAACCGATAATAAATCAGAGGGTGCTGCGTTATTAAATTCCCGGTAAAGCGATGGTTACGATGCCGGGGTTTTTTTGGAGTGAAGATTTGCATTTGGAGGGAAGACAAACCTGTCATTTTGCTCCTGGTATTAGACTTTCATTCTGCAATCTGATCATTCTGGGAAAACCACTTTCCCATTGGGAACGGGCTTTTAAGCTGTTTCACATTCAGGAGGATTTTAAAAAGCATGAAATGAAATGCTTTGGAAGCAATGACTCCTAAGAGAACTATATCAAGTTCCCCTCACTTGATGAAAGATTTAGACTCATTTTGTGAAATTGGGACATAGGCAAAGGCATAACTGAATCATGGGCAAATTTAAATGGGATGGACTTACTCATACAGATAACGTGACCCCAGACTAACTGTACCTACTGTATTTGCATTTCAATTTCAGTGGCTGCGTATCCACTTTTCCAAGACTGGACTGGACATCTTTCTCTTCTCCCCTCTGCCTTACTGCCCATTTGCTGCCAGTCACCGAGTCTGTCGATCCTGCCTGAATTTTCTCACTTCTGACCTTTGCCGTCCAGCTTCACTCTTCAGACAAATCTGAAAACCAAAAATCACACCAAGAGTAGCTTGCACTCATTGAGCTCTCGTTAAGCCCAAGGCATCGTGTTAAGTGTGTAAACTTTCTGTCAACCCCAGGATGATTTTATTCCCATTCTACAGATGGAGTTGAGGCTTAGGACGGTTAACGCATTTCACCAGGGTCCCACAGCTGGAAAGCAGAGCCCACACCTCCTGCCTGCAAAGCCTGGCTCCTGTCCTGACATTGATTTCCACCCGCCTTCCTCTTTCCCTCTGCAGTCTCCTCCACACTGTAGCCAGAGGAGCCTTTCTGAAAAATAAAAATGATCAGTGACAGCCCATTCCCAGCTCCCTATTTTAATATTTATCCTCTACCCCTCCCTCCCTTGGACTCTGAGTTTTAGCCCCTGGACCTTCTTGCAGCTTCCTGAACACTTGAGACACATTCAGGCCTCCATTCCTTGGAAGGACCTCTGCCTAGAATGCTTCTGCTGCCCACGTGCAAACTCCTCGCCATATTCTTAGACAAGCCGAATGTTGCCTCCTCTGTGAAGCCATCCATGATTCCCTTGGACAGAGTTGGTCTCTCCCAGCTCTGTACTCAAATAACTCTCCATCGCGATTCCCAGAGACGGGCTGTTACCTGTCACTGTTACTGTATTTGAACAACTGTCTCCCACGCTAAACCGTGAGTTTCCAGAGTCTAGGGGCCATGTCTCATTCACCCCAGCATCCCTCGTGCCCAATAAAAGGCCTGGAACTGTCTCTCTATCTGCCTGTCTGTCTGTCTTCATCATCATCATCATCATTTGTCCATCTGTCCAACCATCCATTCATTCAAAAGATCCTACAAAAGATCCTTTCCAGAGACAATAGAAGCGAGAGATGGGGCCCAGAGTCAGAGAAATTAAAATCACTCCTCTCTTGGGTTCTTGGGACTTCAGGAGATTTCCTTACGCCGTCTGCGCCTGAGCTACCTTATCGATAAAATGGGACTACCTTGTGCTGTTTTGTGAAGATTAAATAAATTAATTCACGTAAAGATAGCGTGAGTCCAATCTAGCGCAAGGTGGGCGTTCGGTACGTGCTAATTGCTGTTATCATCACTAATAGTAAGACAGTGCTCATTACTGTGACTCCTTCCGCAAGCCAGGTGCCTGCTTCCTGCTGGGGAGAAGGATGAACAAGACAGTCCCAGGGTCCCTACCTGAGCATCTAAACTCTAGTGAAGAGAGTAGGCATTAAGGAAGACAGTTCTAGAACTGAATCTTGGATTCCAGTTGTGCTAAGTGGCAGGGGTTTGGAGGAGAACTGACCTCTGGGAGAACCTCCCATCAGCATCTTAGAACCTGCAGGATACCAGGTTCCCACCTTGTTTCCTGTTCCTAACCAGGGCTAACCCGGTCTCAGAAAACCAAAGCGTGACTCGCCAGCTCTCTGTGCTCTGCCTGTTTTGAGGACACTGGCAGGCGTGGGTCTGTCCTTTCCTTCCCCACACTGTGGGCTGGGGGCTGGCACCTCAGTGGAAGCCTGGTCCGTGACCAGGCTCTGGGCATGCTGACAGAACACGCTGTGGGAAACTCATTAGTGCTGTTGGAAATGCTGTGTTTGGTTATGTTTCCAATGTGGGACGCAGCAACGAGAAGGATGGTCATAATTGGAGATCTCAGTGTGATGGTAGCCCACGCTCAGAGCATTCCAAAGCTTCCACGGCCCTGATGGCACAACCCACGCGCTCTCCACACTACGATTTCAGTTTACCTCTCTGGCCATTTTCTCTTCTGCCTTGGTTTCTGAGCCTCTGGGGGACTTTGAGACCCTTCTGGGCATTTGATGCGAGCTTTGGCCCCTCTGCAGACAGGCAGATGGTTTTGCACAAAATTTGGGAGGACCAAGGGCCACCATCTCCTGATGACACCTAACCAAGACCTCTTACGATTAAGCCCCATCCTCACTCCACCCCACATAGAACACTGGCCAGGTGGTGAATAATAGGTTCGGTGTGTCTGCATTTTACAAGGCTTGGGACCTTCCTGCCTACCCTCTCTTACCCATCTAAGCAGTCTCTGGACAGTCTCTTGTACCCAGATTCTCTGACTCTGGTGGCCTCAGAATGCAGATTTCTTCTGTTTGGCCAGTGAGAGACAGTATAGCCTGGGGGTTAAGGACACAAACCCTGGAGCCGGCTGGCCTGGCCCCGTATTCTGATTCTGCCACTTAAGAATTGCATGACCTGGAAAATTACTTTGTCTCCCTGCCTCAGTTGCATCATTTGTAAGAGGGAAAATAAGATATTCCTTACAGTTGTTATAAGGATTCAATGAGATGAATAAACACAGAGTACTTAGAGTGGGTCAGGCTTGACCTGCGTACTGTCAGTGTTAGGTGTTATCCATGGTTGCTGGTCCAGCACAGCTTTCGCCATGTAGAATACGTGCTGATAACCCATGTGTTTTAACTTTTTTTTTTTTTTTTTTTTTTTTCTGCTACGCGGGGCTCTCACTGTTGTGGCCTCTCCCGTTGTGGAGCACAGGCTCCGGGCGTGCAGGCCCAGCGGCCATGGCTCACGGGCCCAGCCGCTGCGGGGCATGCGGGATCCCCCCAGACCAGGGCACGAACCCGCGTCCCCCGCATCGGCAGGCGGACTCCCAACCACTGCGCCAACAGGGAAGCCCAACCCATGTGTTTTAGAAACAGGTGGGAGCTGCCAGGCAGCTGCTATGTGCTGCAGGTCGGGGGATGGAAATGCAGCCCTGCCCCCCAGGAGCTCACACTCTAGCAGAAGGTGGAGCATTGTCCTAATCTGCTCGTACTGCTGTATCCAAATACCATAGACTGCAGGGCTTAAATAACAAACATTTATTTTCTCACAGTTTTGGAGACTGGGAAGTCTAAGACCAAAGGGCCAGCTGATTCTGTTTCTGTTGAGAAGAATCCTTCCTGGCTTGCAGATGGCTGCCTTCTCACTGTGTCCTCACATGGCAGAGACAGGGAGCTCTGGTCTCTTCCTCGTTCTATAAGGGGACTAATCCCATCTTGGGGGCCCCATCCTTGTAACTTTATCTAAACCTAATTACCCCCAAAGGCCACACCTCCAAGCCCCATCCCACTGGGGATTAGGGATTCAGCATGTGGATTTTGAGGGACCACAAATATTCATTCAGTCTGTAATGGGAAAATACGAGGGATGGTGAGTGGACAGTTGAGGAGGGGGAGTCTGCATCTCCCAGGGGACTTAGGGAGCCATTAGTAAGTGCCTGACAATTAGCTTTTTTGATTGTAATATAAGTGCCTGACATTCAGCTTTTGATTGTCGAGGCATCCGTTTCAAAGACATCGTCTGAAAATAAACAGGTTGCCAACTAAACAACTAGATAAAAGTCAGGCTGCCCCACCCGTGAATTTCCCTTTTTTGGAAAGCTCTGGTTGACCTACATACCTGACCTCTAGAGTGACCCTGCTTTGCCCTCCCTGCGCCTTAATTCCTGCCATTATGATTTAAGTTCACCAACAAAGAGTGAACCAGTGAAACACTAGGCACCCCGCCCTTGACCATCCAAAAGGCAGAGCCCCAGGGCCATGTTGTCTCTCTCTTTGTGACCCTGCTGTGTGGCCTGGGTGTGCCATGTACCCTCCAGGGCCTGTGAGTAATAAACCTTGTTTTTTCAAGGTCCTTGATGGTTGTTGTGAGGTTGAGTCTTGCAATCACAAGAACCACAAGGGCCGGTTCAACCTTGACATCAGGAAAATGCCTGTGGGCGCTGCCCCAGGGAGTGTGGACCCCCAGGCATCTCCAGCTAGTACCATCACAGTCCACAGGCTGAGACCAACACAGAACAGAGCCCTTTCCTGAGGAGGTTCTTCTAAAGCCAGTCCTTGAAAGAAGACTCAAAGTTGGCCAGGCAAACAGGGAAAGGCCCTGCAGGTGGGTGTACAGTGTGTGCAAAGGCACGGAGGTGTGAGAGACCCAGATGCAGTCTCGTCATGCTGTTTGGCACGGCCAGATCCGGGAGGCAGCAAAAGGAGGTGGTGCTAGGCTTGCAGTGCCGTGCCAAGCAGGGCGGATTTTATCCTGCGGTCCACGTGCCTTGGGCTCATCACCTGCCCCTCTGTGTGCAGGAGCTCCAGGAGCTGGAGAGGAAGCTGGAGGACCAGCTGGCACGCCAGGAGGCGGCCCAGCTGCAGCGGGCCCTGGAGAGTCGGCAGCAGTGGGCAGGTGAGGGGCCTGGGCTTCTGCACGAGCCGGAGGAGGAGACAGATTCTGAAAGGCAGGTTTCGGCTGTCCTGCGACGGGCCCTGAGCAAGGGTCAGAAGTTACTGGAGCGTCACCAGCAGAGGTGAGCCAAGGGCCCAAGGGCAGTGTGTAGGCTCAGTCCCCGCAGGCCAGGGGGGCACCTGGCCTCTCAGACTCAGTGGGATAAGGCCCACCTGGGCTGTCGTGCTGCCGTCTGAGAGGCCCTCCCAGCACTCAGGCACGAGCCGCTAACTTCGTAACAGGCTTCTTCCCTGACATCTTTTTATACTTCATTTTTTGAGTCTTTTAATATTTAATTTCTATTGAATATTTAATATTGAGGTTTTACTGAAGGTAATATTTTTCAGCTTTTTATTTTGAAATAATTATAGACTCACAAGAAGTTGAAAAAAACAGTGCAGAGGTTCCATGGCCCATCACCCAGCTTCCCCCAGTGGCAACATCTCACAGGATAACAACACATTATCCAGACCAGGAATTGACATTTGCACGATGCAGTGAATACAGGCCTTACTCAGGCCTCACCATAAACATAATATTTATATCCTGCTTTTGTAAAATTATAAAACAGACAGAACCCCCGATCTTCTTTTTTGTTGTTGTTTTTTGCATTCTTTTTCGATTAATTAAACAATTAGCCTTTGCCCATGGCATTAAGAACTGTTGAAAAAAATATTTTTTCCCTTACAGAGTCTAGGTATTTTATTTTATTTTTGAGTTACAATTAACATACAAGATTATATTAGTTTCAGGTGTACAACATAGTGATTCAATATTTTTATACATTATGAAATGATCACTGCAGTAAAACCAGTTACCATCCATCACCATACAAAGTTGTTACAGTATTACTGACTATATTCCCTATGTGTATATTACATCCCCATAACTTATTTATTTTATAGTTGGAAGTTTGTATCTCTTAATCCCCTTCACCTATTTTGACTCTCCTCCCACCCGCCCTGCCCCCCAACCCAACCCAGCAACCACCAGTTTGTTCTCTGTATCCATGAGTCTGTTTCTGTCTTGTTTGTTCGTTTGTTTTGTTTTTTACATTCCATATATATAAGTGAAACCATACGGTATTTGTTTGTCTCTGTCTGACTTATTTCACCTAGCATAATACCCTCCAGGTCTATCCATGTTGCTCCAAATGCAAGATTTCATCCTTTTTTTACAGCTGAATAATATTCCATTGTGTATATATACCACATCTTCTTTGTCCATTCATCTATGGATGGACACTTAGGTTGCTTCCATATCTTAGCCATTGTAAATAGTGTTGCAGTGAACATAGAGGTACATATATCTTCTGGAAAACGTAATTTTTAACAGCTTCATAATTTTCTATTGTGAATATAATGTTGACATGTGAAGGACAGGGTGAAAACTATACATACAGCATGATTTCATTTTTGAAAACATACACACAAATTAACTGAATAGGCCAAATTGTAATAGATGTGTTTTCTGTGTGGTGAGATTACAGGTTATTTTAATGTATTTGATTACGCTTTTCTGTGTAAACACAACAGCAAAGTGCAGTTCTGTTTTCCATTGAAATAATTGCATAAAAGACTGAATCTGTTTGATCAGAGGAGAATGCTCAGAGATGTTGACTTTATTTAGACTTGATTTAGGATTTTAGTAACGTACTCCATGCTTCATGGTGGAAAATGCTGATGATCAAGCTTTCGGTATGAAGTGTACCTGCAGATTGGGTTTGGATTGTATTAACCAGCAGGAATGCAGGATGGATAACCCAAGATGCCAACTTTGATTGGCTGAAGGATAGGCTGGGAGGACCTCCTTGTGGGGAAGTCAAGAAGCCTGATAGAGACCTCGTGTGATAAGGTGCCACCCAGCCTCTGTGGTCAGAGTCAGGTCCGTTCTTGGGAGATGGTTCTGGGCCCGCTTCAACACAAGGTCACATGGTAATTGAAGACTCCAGATCTTGGTGTTCTTGAGCACAAGCATGACAACTAATACTGAGAGTTTTCAACTTAGGATCACGGTTGGAGGTCAGAGGGAACGAAAAGTGCCCACCGAACTGAGCAGGCATCTTGAGACCGAAAAACAAGGCAGGCAGCTCCATATAACCAATGGATCTGTTTATCACAAGGTGGGATCAAGCAGACAATAATCCAGAAGGCTTCACAGCTGCATTCTGCACCACCAACGGGCCATTGGACAATTTTATAGCTAACCTAAGGTATGGGGATAGGTGCTTGGAAATAGGACGTGCATTCCTAAGTGAAGATTTATGAGTGGGTAACTAGTCTCGTGGGTGCCAGGAATACTTCAGGGAAGGTTTTCATCCTTGTCTGGGGACTAACAAAGCATAGAGGCTACCTGGTCCTAATGATTATTAAACAATATCTATTAATTACAAAGCCCTTGATGACAGAGAAGTGATTCACTGCACAGTCCTAGGTGGGTCAGCAGAAGGACAGGAGAGACTGTAAGGGCCCAAGATGGCATCAGTTATGCTGATAGCCATGCAGATCACAGATTGCCCTGCAAAGCCACAGAAAATTCTCCATATGGCTCCCACAAAACTTCTTGCTTTGAGGAGCTCTCCATCCTGGTGAGCCCTCCCTGATACATTATTTGCAAGGTAATCTAGCTAAAAACCAGCAAACTTCTTCTGGCCACCTCTTTGGATAGATTTTTTTTTTAAATCATGTTAATTAGATTTGTGATCCCTTGTTATTTAAATAACTAGGATTTAAATAACCAGCTTTGTAACAAAACTGGACTCATATAGATTTTGTTTTCACTCTAGTTTGAGAGAGGAGCAAGAGAACAGTGTCATGCTTGAAGATTTACTGGAGAATATGGAGACGGACACCTTTGTGACCCTGTATAGCCAGGTGAGAACAAGTTTGCCATGTCCTGGGTCCATCCCTTGCCAGCTCGTCACTTCACCCTTTTCTCAGAGTCCACGTTTCCTCACCCTCAGGATGGGGATGATAACACGAACCTTGGGAGCTGCCAAGCAGATCTGTGAAAACCCCTGGCCCAGGGCCAGCACAGAGAGGACATTTGATCGGGGGTCACGGCAGCAGCAATGACAATAGTAATCATTGCCCTGGTCAGTTTCTGTAATTAGACAGGCACCCAGACCTTCTTCTTCTCAGTCTTAAGTAACTTTAATATATACATTTAATATATCCACTTTTCAAATAGAGGAACCATGCCCAGATTGGTGGCATGAGGGCTCCAGGGCTCACTGCTGCTCCTTGGAGCTCAGGATTCAGCCTGGGGTAGGTGACTACACGGTGTGCTCTTTCTGCTCAGTTTCCCTGCAGAGCACGTGATGCCCCTGGCCTGGGTCTCTGGGGGAACTGAGCTATCTCCACACTCACTCTGATTGCCCACCCCCACCTTGCTTCTTTGTAACTAAGAGAATTGACAGATGGCCAAAGTGTCACATGTGGAATTTCATCCAGATTCATTTCTGATTTGTTGGCTCTTTTAAACTGTGAATTCTGCTGAAGAATTGGCCCTATGGTCAGGGGGTGGTTTTTCTCTGCCCCCAACCCTGTGCCTTGTAGAGTCCCCTCAGCAAAGTCTACTCAACTGATTTGTTTCTTTTCCAGCCCCTGTGTATTAGTGAGGATTTTTCAGAGAAACAGAACCACAAAGACTTGGGGGGGAGAGAAGGAGAGAGAGACTTACTTTAAGGAATTAGCTCATGTGATTATGGAGACTGGCAAGTCCAAATAGGCTGGCAGGATAGACCACCAGGCTGGAGACCCAGGGAAGAGCTGCTGTTAACAGTTCAAGTCCAAAGGCCCACTACTGGCAGAATTCACTGTGGCTCAGAGGTCAGTCTTTTTTCTGTTTGGGCCTTCACCTGCTTAGATGGGGCCCACCCACATCAAAGCAATCTGCTTTAAGTCCACTGACTTAAATGTTAATCTCATCCAAAAGCTCCTTCGAAGAAATATCCAGAATGATGTTTGTCCAAATATCTTGACACTGTGGCCCAGACAAGATGACCTGTAAAGTTAACCATCACTCCCTGTTTAGAGGACTCCTGTATTTCACCTGTTTCTTCTCTGTACCAGGCGAGATGATAACGAGGGAACCCCAGGTCTCCCTCCCTGTCTCCCTGTTCTTCCTCCTACTCTTTCTAATTACTCCTCCTCCCCTCCTCCTCTTCCTCCTTCTCCTCCTTTTTCTTCTTCTTTCTCTTGTGATCTCTCTGTCTCTGTCTCTCTCTCTCTCTTCTGTTTTATTTCCTCATGGTTACACTGCCTTAGGGACAGCATAGTTTGAATTCCCAAATTTGCATGAAGGATAGTTTCCACACGAGCACCCATGTTTTCATGTTTATGCAACTTTGCCAACTCCTCCTTTTTTGCATGTTTATGACAATATCAAAATAACACTCTCGAAGGCCTGCTCTGTGCTAGACACATCACACATCATCCCAGCTCATGTTCACCTTTGCTCTGGGGACCCTGGCAGTGGGAAGAGCCTCCCCAGGGCACTGCTGCAAATCCATCAGCCCTTCTGTGATGGTGATGGTACAAACAGCAGCTGATATCAGCCCAGCGTTGAGGAGAGGCATGGAGAGGTTCATCACCTGACAGATGAAGAAACTGAGGGTCAGAGAGGTGATGTGACTTAGGCCAGGGTCCCATAGCCAGTCAGTGGGGGCTGGTTTAAAATCAGGGTTTTTTTCCCTTTAAAGGCTCTCCTCATTCCATTTCATGCTACTGCACAATTCCCTTTAAAGCAAAATATTTCCTAATTGCTTCATGAATAAAACAGGAAGGGGGTGCTCATTTAAAAATGAATGGTACTAACCCCACAAGGCAGGAAGTTTCCCTGTGCTGTGGGGAGAGGCTGGGACCCCATCTGTGGTCCTCACTGAACTCGTCTCCTTTCTCCCCTGGGGCTCCAGCATGACTGCAGCCACTGTAGACAACAGAGTGGCATTCTTTTCTAACCACATAAAGGATGACTTAGATTCAGCTTAAGATCTTCTAAACGGGCTTTGTTCTTGAATAATATTGACTGTGCTCCTAGTAAGTGGCAAGTGCTATCCTAGGCACTGGGATTTTAGCAGCAAACAAAACAGATAGGGCTTCCTTGGTGGCGCAGTGGTTGAGAGTCCGCCTGCCGATGCAGGGGACGCGGGTTCGTGCCCCGGTCCGGGAAGATCCCACATGCCGCGGAGCGGCTGGGCCTGTGAGCCATGGCCGCTGAGCCTGCGCGTCCGGAGCCTGTGCTCTGCAACGGGAGGGCCCGCAACAGTGAGAGGCCTGCGTACCACAAAAAAACCCCAAAAAACAGATAAAGCCCATGCTCTCAGGAGCTGATATTCTGGTGGGGAAAGCAGGCAATTAACAAAATAAATACATAAACCAAATAGTATTTTTTGTGGATTATGATCTCGTTTTTATAGTCATGTCCATCCATCCATCTGGCCGTCACTCCATCTGTCTGTCTATCCATCCATCCATTCACTTGTCCATTTGTCTACCCGTCCATCCATCCACCCATCTATCCATCAGTCCAGCTGTCTGTCCATCCATCCATCCATCCATCTGTCCATTTGGCCACTCGTCCATCTATCCACGTAACCACCCATCCATCCACGTAACCACCCATCCATCCATCCCCCCACTATCCATCATCCATCTATCCATTCACCCATCTGTCCATCTGTATACCCATCCATCCATCCATCCCTCCATTCATCTACTTATGTATATGCCTAAAAATATTCCTGGAACGTGGTTTGCCTAATGGTACTGATAACTATTTCTGGACAGTGGCATTTGGAATAATTACTTTAACATTTTTGTGCTTTTCTACATTGTTTGATTCCTTAAAATTAGCAGTATTTCTTAAAGATCAAGGCAAGGATGAAATATGCCAAGATACACCCAAACAATGGAAATCCGTGCCAGGTCCAGTGGTGGTGAAGCAGAACAGGAGAGAGGGGCAGGCAGGGCCTGCTGTTAAGCCTGGTCTTTCTGCCACCGTCTTCTGCATGAACAGCCGGTCCCCACATTGCTTTGTGACACATTTCAGTCTCTAGAAGTGACCCACACAGATGCTTTTTGTGTCACCACCTTCAGGAAGACTCGACCCAGTTAATTGAACTTTGTTACGGATTATTTTATTGATCAGAAAGCTTCAGAGCTGGGAGAGCCATGGCAGTGGGCCGGCGGGTCCCCATATTCACCAGTGGGGATCCCAGTGATGAAGGGTTACTCCTCTGCCTCAGGAAGAAGTGAGTCTACAGGGTGTTGATGGAGTTTATCCTTCATTTATTCGACCCACGTCTGTTGATGTTTTTCTCTGTGCTGGGAACCGGGTTAAATGCTGGAGGTAGAGACGCATGTGATGCTGACCCCATCCTAAAACCTCCTTGCAGAGACACATGAGAAATTGGACAATTGAATTTTATACAAGAATTGGAGAGAAGAGAGTTGATTAACACCAGAGAAAAGCAGAGGAGAGGCATCTGTCCCAGAATGTGGGGTCAGGAAAGGCTTCCAGGAGCCCCACACGGGTGTAGAAACCAAAAGAATGAGTTGAGGAGAGCCAGACAGAGAGCACTTTGGGGAAGAGTGTACTACAGGCAGAAGGAAGCACACGGGTCGCCAGGAAAGAGCTTGGTATTTATAATAACACTTTTCCCCATCACTGCACTGAAAGCATGGGTCAAAGTAGTAAGCAGCCCCATGTTTCCAAATCCAGTGGTCAAGTCCATGTCTTTGTCCTTCTTGACCTCTCTGTGGCACTTGATCCACAGCCCTTTCCTTGAATATGTTCCCTCCTTGGCTTCCAAACCCTGGACACCTGGTTCTCTCCCAGCCCTCTGGCTACCTGTGCTCCCCTGTTTTGGATGCATCGTGGCCTTTGGACGTTGGGAGCCTGAGGACTCGGTCGTTGGACCTCATTCCCTCTCATCTACATTCACTCCCTTGCTGATGTCATCACCACACTGATTACCATCTAATCTTAGCTCCAGACCCCTGCCCTGAACTTGAGACTTGACATCGCCATTAGTGACTTAACCTGTCCAAATAGAACTCCGAGTGACTGACAGTCCCCTGTCCCAGGTTTGCTCCACTCATCTGAGTAAATGACACCAGTTACCCAGCAGCCCAAGTGAAAGATGGTGGAGTCATCCTTTATTCTTGTCTTTCAATGAACCTTGTTGGCTCTACCATCAAAGAGTCTCCCGCGTCCCACCACTTCTCACCACCTCTCCTCCACCACTCTGGCTCACACAGCTACCATCTCTTGCCTGAGATGCCGCCCCTCTGCTACCTCACTTGTTGCAGATGGTTCATGGCCCCTGTGTCATCTGAAGTCATCTTTAAAAAATGAGAATCAGCTCATGCCATTCCCACTGCTTAAATTCCTGCAATGACTCCCCAGCTCACCATGAAGACAAGTCAAATCCTCCCTACGATGTAAAGGTCCGTATGAGCTGATCCCCCGCCACCTGTCCCAACTTAACTGCTGTCACTCTCCTTCTCACACGGTCCATGCCAGCCACACTGGCCTCCTTCGCTCTCCATGAAACGTGCCAAGGATATCCCCACCTCAGGGTCTTCGCCCTTGCCTTCCCTCTGCCTGGAAAGCTCTTCCCTTCCATATGCCCGTGGTTCACTTCCCCACTTCATTCAGGTCCCTGCTCAGACTTCACCTCCTCGGAGAAGCCTTCCCTGACCACCTGTCTCAAATATCAGCCACCCCCGCCCCTCACCCTCTGTCTCTTTATCCTGCCTTGTTTTGCATCCTGGCACCTACACTGCCTGATACGGTGTTTCTTTGTAGGCTTACCATCTGTCTCTTTGACCTGACTGTGAGCCTCGTGAAGGCAGAGACTTTGTCTGTGTTACTTACTGCTCTGCCTCCGGTGCCTGGAACAGGGTCTGGCGCCCAGTAGGACCCCATCGTGGTGTTGGTTGAATGAATAAGTGCACTAATAATCTGGCACAATGGCCCACCAAACGTGTCTAAGTCCTAATTCCCAGAACCTGTGAATATGGCAAAGGGGATTTTGCAGATGTGATTAAGGATTTTAAGATGGGGGTGTTATCCTCGATTATCCCAGTGGGCCCTAAATGTAATCACAAGTGTCCTTACAAGAGGAAAGCAGGAGTCACAGCTTGAAGAGAAGGCCATGTGAGAATGACAGAAGCAGGGATTGGAGGATGAACTTTGAAGGTGGAGGAAGGGGCCATACGCCAAAGAATGCAGGCAGCAGCTGACGCTAGGGAAGGCCAGGGAAGGGATTCTCCCCGGGAGCCTCCAGAAGGAGCCAGCCTGGGTGACCTTGACTTTAGCCCAGTGACACTGATTTCAGACTTCTGGCCTCCAGAACCGTAAGAGAATAAATGTGTGTTGTTTTAAGCCCAAGTTTGGGGTGATCTGTTACAGCTGCAATAGGAAACTCATACAAATACTGTAACAACAGCAACAACAAACACTCACTGAATGACCTTGATTTGTCAAGCACGGCACTTAGATGTCTTGTAAAGTCAGAATTCTTTTTAGGTGAAGGTAACAGAAATTCATTTCAAACTAGTTTGAGTGTAAACAAAATGTATTAATACCCTGACTGTCCCCTCCAAGAGCAGAGCTGAGCTCTGGGCGCTCAACTGGCAAAGGACTCTTTGTGGGTCTCTCTCCTTCTCTGTCTCTCTCCCCTGTTTCTTTGTGTCCACTAATAAGCTTATTCCACACAGGAAGGGACATGAAAGCTGACATCCCTGAGCTGATGGCCTTTCGGCATCCAGCTCTCCTGGTTTTGCTGTATAAAGTGCTTTTTTTCTCCTGGGTTTGCTGTGTAAAATCCCAGGGAAGGTCTCTGGTTGGCCAGGTGGCCAGGCATGCCCATATTGCTAAGAAAGGGAGTTTGCCTTCTTAACACAGACCAGTTTTACACGTCACAGCTCATTTTGTCCTCACAGAGCCTTTTGACATAGGTATTATTGTTAACTCATTTTACAATATGAGGGAGCTGGGGCCTGAAGAGAAATAAAGGCACTTCCCAAGGATACACAGTTCTGTGCATTGGGGCTGGGAGCCAACACAGGTTTGGGGGAGTGCAGAGCCTGCCTGTACTCTCTCTTTCTCCTTTTCAAACCTTTTTCTGAAATACTTTTAGGTTCACAAGAAGTTGCAAAGCTAGTATGGAGAGTTCCAGTGCCTTGACCCCTGTTTCACTGTTTCCCCCCATGGTTGCATCTTACAGGACCCTAGGACAATATCAAAACCAGAAAGTTGACATGCATATAAAACGCATGTATAGTTCCGTGTCATTTTACCACATGTAGTTTAGCATGACACCGCATTTAAGATGTCGAACTGTTTGGTCACCACAAAGATCTGTTTGTGCTACGCTTTTATGGTTATATCCATTACCCCTCCACACCCCTAACCCCGGCCAATAATGTTCTGTTCCCCATCTCTAAATTTTGTCACCTCTGGAATGTTATTCACGCGGAAGTACAGCGGGGCCTGGCTCTTTTTACGCAGTGAAACGCCCTAGGGATCCATCCAGTTCTTTCCTTTCACTGCAGACTGGTATTCCGTGGCATGGCCATAGCACAGTTTCTTTAACCATCCACTGATTTAGGCACATTTCAGTCGTTTCCAGTCTGTGCTGTTCCCTCTGAGCCCTATCGCCTCACGGAACATGAGCAGAAGGAGAAATTCCTAATGGGCCCAGGCTGCAACTGTGAAGAGTGAGTGGAGAGTAGTTGGAAGGGATGGATGAAGGCTTGGGGAATGTCATGGCAAGCTAAGGCTGCTGACCAGATAGATTTTTCTTGACAGCTCTGTGACTTTGGGAACATGGTTTTAAGACTGAGGTACTAAAATATTTATCTCCCTGGGACAAAAAGTCCTAAGACTGTGATCCATTAAAGCTTGCTGTTCGTCAAGGTTAGAGCCGTGAGGCTCTGAGTCCCTGCGTTCACTCCTCTAGGAGCTGAGACTGGCGTCCTACCTGTCGAAGCTGACGATGCTGCCGGGGAGCACGGTGCGTTGGCTCCTGAGCGTGGCTGTGCCTGCAGCCTTGCAGCCCGAGCTGCTCTCCGTGCTGGATCCCGTGGGCCAGAGGCATCAGGACCACACAGCGGAGAGTGACGGCGGTGGGGTGCAGGCTGACCTGGGCAGGAGGGGGTGAGTACAGGGTGGGAAGACGAGGTCCCTGTAGAGAGAACAGATGGCAGAGGGGAGTGGGACCACGGGGCACAAGCACACCCACCTTCCCAGGGGAATTTCTTTGCTCAAGAAACAGATAGCATCCCGGAGAGTCGCTATGCATCCTCTGTGTAAGTCATGGCAGACCCAAGTATTTTGTCCACAGCTTCTCTTTTCATCACCAATTCATTTCCCCGGTAGAATCTTAAGAGAATAAGTAGCCTTGGGCTGTAAATATGCCATATATGCATATTTACAGCCCAAGGAATAAATAATAAAGGAAATAAATAAATACAATAAATACATAAAGAAAAAGAAGAAAAGTATATCCATTGTTCTATCAGCTGGAGAAAATGGCTGTTAGCGTTTTGCTACCATTCTTCCTCCAGAACATGTTTCCTCTGCTGGGTTTTATGAGTGTGTGCATTGTGTGTGTGTGTGTGTGTGTGTGTATAGGAATCCCAGTATATACAACCTTGTGTCATGCTTTTCAGAACGTTATATCAGAGGCAAGTTTGCTTATTACCTTTCGACTCTTGTCCACGTGCAGACGGCTTTCTAATTATCACAGTATTTTGATGCTATTTCTGCTGTTTTTATTAACAAATTAAAATTGATACTTTTCCCAGTTATTGAAACATCTCCATAGATATTATTTTTAACAGCTGCCTATTATTCCACTGAGGTGTGTAGCATAGTGTATGTAACTGTTATCCTCTTACCGGACATTTAGTTTGTGTTCATTTCTCCTCAATTATGGATAATGCTGCAGAGCTACTTTTTTAGGGTCAAGTTTCAGGTGTGCGTTTGATCAGTTAAGGGTCTTTATAAGTCAAGACATGAAGTGGGGCTGTGGATAAGGTGGGTTTGGGGCAGCCAGTGGTGCCACTTGAGAGCAGAATTTGCTGGGGCTGAGGCTACAAGGAAAGCCGCGAGCAGACCTGAAAGTGTTGAAGGCCAGGCAGTGAAGCTGAGATCCTCAACCAGGACCCACAGGAGGCTGGGGATGGGTGTCTCGGAGCCCATGAGTCTTCCAGAATGGCATGATGGTGTGGAAAGGTGTGTATGTACATTATTTTTCCCGACTCGTAAAGGGGGTCCCTGACTCAGCTGAGGGCTAAGAGTAGGGTTAGGGTGAAAGGAAGGATAGGAGCCTGGGAACAACAGCTGTTGAGCAGGGGTGGGAGTCCACAGGGGCTGAGACGAGCCTTCCTAGAGTTGGTGGGGCCCACCACGAGGGCTGGATGTGAGTGTGGTAACAGGAGCTGGGGTGTGGGTGGGGTCAGGGCTGGTGTGGGCGTGGTCAGAGAGCTGGGTGCGGTCAGAGAGTTGCACGTCTCAGCCTGGTTTCTCTCAGTGCCCAGTCAGGCAAGAGCATGAAGGTGGCAGATGTCAGTGGTGACGCTGGAGCAGGAATGTGCAGGGTCACAGCGATGTCACCTCTGCCTGAGGGCTGCCCACGAGGACCTTATTTACGGGCTCCCCTTCGGCCAGTTTAGTTTGGGAGGCTGGTAAGCCGGCATGGGCAGGTGGATGTGGGACAAAGCAGGAGCGCCCAGGTGGCTTGTCGCCAGGAGTGTGGAACATGGGCATGCCCTTGTGTAGCCCGACCTCATGGCCAAGTAGACTGGATGACGTCTGGGGTCAAAAGCCACTCACCACAGCCTCTGAGGGCAGGGCAGTCACTACTCCTGTGTCCCAAGCGACTGGTGCCTGGGCACACCGTCAGTTCAGAGTCTTGGGTTTCACGCAGCAGAAACTGACTGATGAATCTAAGCAAGAAAGGGTGTGTGAGGGACCTGTCAGAATCCAGGAAGAGCTGTACGCCGGGTCCCTGTATGGGCAGGACAAGGAGGGCACGGAGACCATCCTCTCTGGGTGCTCCCTTCAGAGGACCAGCCTTCTCTGCCCAAGAGCTAGACTCCTGGGACAGAGAGCCTGGCCCAGCGTGGGCAAGGGTCCTTCACCCCACCAGCTGGGCAGTGTGAACCAGCTGAGGCAGAGCATGAACTTGGCCAGAGGCAGGCATAGACAGGACTCTGCTACACTGATCTTTACTGACTTGATTTGAGCCCAAGCCTGCGAACACCTCCCCACCCCCTGTTCCTTATACACTGTCCCTTCTTCGGTCGAGAATCACACTCCTTCACGTGGCATGAGGACTCCCTGCCTCACCCACCTTCCAAGCTTCCACTGTGCCTTCTCAACCTTCTTATTCATGTATTCATGAACACTCACTGAGATCCTAGTATGTCGACTGTCTTAGGCACTGGTGCACGTGGGAGAGTAAGGGACAGTCCTGCTGCATGGGGTGTCCGCTCCGGTGGGGGAGGTGGACTGCACACAAGCCAAGGCAGAGAGCCCATTCCTTCTCGAATGCACCATGCGTTCCCTGCTGAGATACCAAGATTCAGCTCAAGTGTCCCGCATCTCGGCAGCCTTCCTTTATCTGACTGATGTCACCTGGGACCTGTCTGTGACCTGTGGATTGGGAACCCCTTGCGGCAGAGACCGTGTCTTGACTCGGCCAGAAAAGATGCTTGATCAGTGTTCACAGAGTGAGTGAGAGAACAAACGTGAAAACTCTCAGGGTTTCTCATGTCAGCCAAAGGTCACACTGAGGGAAGGAGTCCCCACAGTGCTTTTTAAGATGTTGCATCGCTTGAAGATTCTGTTCTTTTTGAAAATATAAGAACGCTCCCTTCTTGCCCTCAGGAAACATCAGGGCTGGTGGCAAGCCTTTGAGAGCAAACTTCGAGGAGAACTGATAAGCAGAGGATTAGAAAAGATGATCTGGGCTCACAAGAGGAAAGAGAGGTAATGAGGGCATCTGCTCAGGTGGGCTGAGGAGGGCAGCCAGGCTGCCTGTGAGCTGGGAAGGGGAGGCGGAGGGGACCACAAAGGGAGGGTTACTGCAAACATGTCAACATTCCTTCCCTAAAGACCGCAGTCTTTATTCAAAGTGGGCTTAGTTTGAAGTAAGCAGAGAAAGACAGATATCATATGATACCACTTATAAGTGGAATTTTAAAAGTCATACAGATGAACTTATTTACAAAACAGAAATAGACTCACAGACATAGAATACAAACTTACGGTTACCAAAGGGGATAGTGGGGGCAGGGTGGGGAGGGATAAATTAGGAGTATGGGATTAACAGATACAAACTACTAGATATAAAATAGATAAACAACAAGGATTTACTATATAGCACGGGGAACTATATTCAATAGCTTGTAATAACCTAAAATGGAAAAGGTGCACTTTGCTGTACACCTGAAACGAACACAATATTGTAAATCAACTATACTTCAATTGAAAAAAAAAATGCAAAGTGCGCTTAGTTTATGAGCTGAAGATAGCCACCAGCTATCAGTGGGAGAATGTTCTGTCATTTATTGCCGGGGACCAGCCCCAGCAGAACAGGTTTCTCCCAAAGGGGAGACGGAGTCGGCGTGGACAGAACGCAAGACACCTCAGAGGATGCAAGGATCTGCCAATTTATTGTTACAATTCCGAAGCTTTTTATACTGTGAGGCAATCTCACTTTCAATCTTAACATTCTAGTTCTCATACCAAAGCCACAAAATAAAGGTACACAACAGTAAAACCAAAGGTCATTTACATCAAAAGATTATATCAGCAGGTTAGGCAGGTTTTATGATCAGGTAATCTTCTTATCTCCTGTGGTCTTTTTCATCCCCTGTGGTTAGGTATATCTTGGTCACATCTAGGTCTGGAATTCTGTTTGCGGTTTCTTCACCTTTCTTAAAAGCAGATGTTCTTGTATTTGCACATTCTATTCAATTAGGCCATTAATCAAGGTACAAACTTAAGTACATTCTTCTCTTAACAATTACAAACCCAAAACTTAAGCACATTCTTCTCTTAACAATTACAAACCCAAAACTTAAGCACATTCTTCTCTTAACAATTATAAACCCAAAACTTAAGTACATTCTTCTCTTAACAATTACAAACCCAAAACTTAAGCACATCCTTCTCTTAACAATTACAAACCCAAAACTCAAGCACATTCTTCTCTTAACAATTACAAACCCAAAACTTAAGTACATTCTTCTCTTAACAATTACAAACCCAAAACTTAAGCACATTCTTCTCTTAACAATTATAAACCCAAAACTTAAGCATTCTTCTCTTAACAATTACAAACCCATACAGTAATAAAAATTCTCTCCCACAGGCTTTACACGTTCACCGTTATCCTTCAGACATCGCACATTTTTCCTTATAATTATTTGGGAGGCTTTGGGGGTGGACATTCTACCTTAAACCTATTAGCAAATTCCTTTGCAAAATACTTACAATATATAATTTGTCCTTTATAAGCATTTCTGTACAAAAAGCAATGTAACTTGTATAAGCTTGCCATGTAGCCTACTTCATCCAGCTTTGAATACACCCAACGTAGCATAAATCCTCCTCGCCACCTTACCCAAATATTTCCCAGCATATCTATTACTCCCCAGGGGGGCCATAGTTCATCTAGCTTTTCTTCTAACGTAAGCTCTTGCCACACAAATGCTCCTGTTGTGTTTCCCTGCACCCAATGTCCTGGCCTGGGAGTGGGGATTTCGGGTGTAGTCATTGGGGGAGCCGGAGTCTTTTTTGGTTTTACCCTAAGTTGGGGTTTTTCCTTAAACCCTCCGTCGGCACTGGGGATATTTCCTAACATTAATAGTAATCCTATAAAAATCACTTTAAGCAAAACCAGGGGAAAACAAGGGGAACCACACAGAGGAGAGCTTTGCTTCTCCATATTTGTACCTGATAGTACCAGCTTTGCTAGGCACTATGGGTCTCGTCCGTGCTGAGACTCAAAGGCACTTCTTATGCGGCTCCCGACATCTCCCCCTTTTTTATTTTTTTAAAAAGGCAGTAAGCAATTCCACTTTGGTTCTATGTATACTCTGAAGAGCAGCTTGTATTAATCGGATGATGACTAGAAAAGAAATAAGAAGTAAAATTATAACTACTCCGGCAGCCCCATAATTTATTAAAATATGCATAAATGAATTACCATTAAAATAACTTTGTAAATTTTGTAAAAATTCTGCAGCAGCCTTAGAGGGATTCATATCATATTGTGAGGCTGCAATATCATGAATCTGTTTATGCAAATGTTCCAAATCAATTCCCAAATCACTAGAATTCCATACATTTAAAATATGCATTTGAATTTTTTCCCAGGAATACTCAGAATGATTTACTTTTAAGGGAGTGACACATATCCAGGAGTATTTTTTATGGCAAGTTAAGGATAAGCGAATTTTTAAAGCAGTAAGTTCTTGACCAATATGTAAAATTGCTTCCTCAAGGGCATCAACCTTAGTTTCTAATTTTCTATCTATAGCTTCTTGAGTAGCTAAAGCCAAGGATATATTTTTTGATAAATCATTAGCATATTGTGCTGTCTGTACCTCTTTCACTAAGGCATACGTTGCAACAGTAAAAGAGCTCAATATTCCTATCAATGCGGAAATCCCCAAAATTAAAGTAGCCACAAATCTTTTTGGCCTCATAAGTTCTCTAACCTGTTTTATAATTTCAGCTCCTGTATCTGTATACCATGGTTCTGATAAAGATACTGGCAACATAATATAAGCTGGTCTTTTTAATAACATAATTGTTTTTATATTCATATTGGAGTTCACACAGGTTGTTAATGCACATTCATCACAAGTTATAAAAAACCTTCCATTGTTTTTTATAATTTGTAATTTTTCAGTTTTATTAGTCAATAATATGGAATATGGAGAAGTCACACAAGCCTGGATAAAATACTCACTCTCTTGAATATTAGGCCTTCTTAATATAATTGAACTTGTAGCTAAGGGCAATCTCCATAATTGTGGTTGAAAGGAAGTCTCATTGTTATTAGTGAATGTATATATAGGTGCTACCCATCCATGACTGTTCCATCTATTTACTTTTATTTGCGAGGGAATCATAGATTCATTCCAAGCATAATTTGCAGCATATTTTAGATATTGCCGGTAATTATTTTCAGGGGTATTAATACTCCAATCTGATACATAATACTTAGTTCCAGGAATATTAATATGAATTTCTTTATTATTCATACAGTATATCCAATAAGGATATCCACCATCATCATCAATCCATTTCCATTCCTCTGTTGCCTTACTTAAAGCATTATCACAATCTGGGTATCTTTGAGGATGTTTTGTGCTAACAAATTGTACTTTATTATCTACCTTATTTTGTCCCATAAATCTTCCTAATAACACCCATAAGTTTCTTTTAACATTATTATCCTCTTTAGGAGAATCAGTTAAAAAGGCTGAATTTACTATCGGTAAACATCCATTTTTTACACGATCTGATTTTCTTAACCTCTCAGAGTTTAAAAAGAAACAAATCGGAGGAAAATCCGATTGTCCCTTAAAAGAAAAATTATTATTTATAACAAATTGTTTGTAGCCTTGTACATCATGAACACCATCAGTTAGTTCAGGAAATGAGGAAGTTACCGGAATAATAGCATCTTTCCATGTACAAGCATGTAGTATAGGAAAATCAGGAAAATAAGCCCAGTACGTATCGTTAGCATTTACCTGTACTGATAAAAGACTTAACATGGCCACAAAAAAGTTAGCGGTAGTCAAAGGTATTTTTTGAGTGTTTACAGCATTTTCAGCATCCTGGCAAAGCCTTTTTATAGCTCCCCACGTTACCCGTTGCGCATCTAAAGTAGAAGCAGCATATCTCCTCTTTTTTCCCCGGCGTTGGGTCCCAAGAAGCTTAGGCTCTAAATGCTCAGGAGAAGTTTGAGTCTCTCTATGACATGTGGACTTAAGTGATAATTGTTGCAGCGGGGGAACCAGCGTTTCTGTCATTGAGTCCTTCGGTTTCTCTTTCTCTGACATTTCGGGTGTCAGACTCATTTCCTGACAGACGCTTCGGTAAATTTCTTACCACCGGATGTCTAATTAGACGATCTGGTATCCAGATGGGTGAGTCAAAGGTCTGTGGAAAAACACAAGCATATCCTCTACCATTGGTTAGTAGTATGTTTGGTCCATTCCATTTTCCAGTTAACACATCTTTCCAAAGAACCATTGGCTTTGGTTTATCGTTATTAGCCTCCCAATGTATCATCATTGGAGTTTTTCCTTCATTATTCATATTTATATAATTGATTACAAATAAAGAATGATTTACAATATGATGAGGAGAAAAATATTTTAAATCTCCATTTTGTAATTTATAAATCATATTTTTTAATACCTGATTAGTTCTTTCAATTATAGTTTGTCCTTGTGGGTTATATGGAATTCCTGTACTATGGGTTATGGCAAACTGTTGGCATAGTTGCTGAAAAGATTTAGAAACATAAGCAGGGCCATTATCAGTTTTTAACTTTCGGGGAATTTCCAAATAACTAAAGCAAAACATTAAATGTTGGCACACATCCTTAAAGGCCTCTCCGGTCCTAGCTGAGGCTACAATTACATGTGAAAAAGTATCCACACAAATATGTACATAGGACAACTTTCCAAAACTAGGTACATGAGTCACATCCATTTGCCACAAATCATTAGCTCTCAAGCCTCGAGGATTTACTCCCTGTTGAGGTACATTAGTTTGTGTAGGGCACACAGAGCAATTTTTTACTACTTCTCTAGCTGCTTCTCTGGTCAGACCAAATTGATATCTTAAGGCATTAGCATTTTGATGATGTAGCCGATGAGATTTTATTGCTTTTTGTACTTTATTTTCATCTACTACAAAAATTTTTGTTAGGGCATCAGCAGTGGCATTGCCTTCTGCCAAAGGTCCTGGCAATCCAGAGTGAGCTCTAATGTGGCCTATGTAATAAGGTTGTGTTCTATCCCAAATACTTTGTTGTAGCCCCTTAAGCAGCTTGATTATTGTACTCTTATTCTCAGGAAAGGCTGCTGTCTCTATTGCTGGAAATAATTTAACTATATATAAGGAATCAGTATATAAATTAATCTTTTTATTCTTAGTTAATTTCATTACTTCTATAACTGCCATAATTTCTGACTGCTGCGCTGAGCAATTTTTAGTATTTAACACTTTCTTTTCATTATTAATAATATAGGCTGCCTTCCCTGAGGAGGATCCATCAGTAAATACTAATATTGCCTCCTCCAAGGGCTTTATCTTATAATATGTAGGAAAAACCACCATATGTTCCTTAAAAAATTGTAACAACACATTTTTAGGCAAATGAAATAATATTTGACCTCCATAGGAGGCTAGGGCTATTCCTAATGAATCTTCTAACAATAACAAGGCTTCTAATTGATCTTTATTATAAGGTATAATTATATTATCCATATCTTTTCCAAACAATTCTCTGCTTCTCTTTCTACCTTTTATAATTAACAAACTGACCATAAAGGGATATGAGGCAACAATCTTTTTTGGACTAGCAGCCAAATGTATCCATTCTAATGGTCCATTTTGCCATAACAATCCTGTAGGAATAACTGGCGTCTTTAAAATTATTAAATCCCAAGGTTTGGTATAATCTAATCTTTTAATAAAAACACCCTTTAAGGCTTCTTCTATTTTTTCTATAGCTTGTTTTCCTTCTTCAGTTAATTTTCTCGGAGATAAAGGATTAGAATCTCCTTGCAATATCAAAAACAAAGGTTTTAATTCTACAGTAGTAATTTTTAACAAGGGCCTAATCCAATTTATATCTCCTAAAAACTTTTGAAAATCATTTAAAGTAACCAAATGGTCAATTCTTAATTGAAAAGGTGTATGTTGAATGGAAAACTCCTGTATCAACCTGCCCAAATAATTATAAGGAGGCTCAGTTTGAATCTTCTCCGGTGCAATTTTTAATCCATATTCCTGTAAAGCTTCCATCATGTCTTGTAATGCCTGATGTAAATAAGCCTTATCTTTATAGGCTAATAATATGTCATCCATATAATGTATTAAATAAATGTCTTTATATTTTTGTCTTATTTTATATATGGCTTTATCTACATATTTTTGACACAAGGTAGGGCTATTTTTCATACCTTGTGGTAAAACTTTCCACTGATATCGTTGATATGGTCTGGTAAAATTAGAAGAAGGTACACTAAATGCAAACCTCTTTCTGTCCTCCTTATATAAAGGAATTGTAAAAAAGCAGTCTTGTAAATCTATAACTATAATAGCATAATTCTCAGGGATGGCTACTGGAGAGGGAAGTCCAGGCTGCAACGCCCCCATTGTTTCCATTGTTTTATTTATTGCTCTTAGGTCTTGTAATAATCTCCATTTTCCTGATTTTTTCTTTATAACAAATATAGGAGTATTCCAAGGGCTATTAGAGGGTTCAATATGCCCTGCCAATAGTTGTTGTTCCACTAATTCTTTTGCAGCTGCTAACTTTTCAGAAGTTAGGGGCCATTGTTCCACCCAAATAGGTTCCTCTGATAACCATACTATAGGGTCAGCTGCTTTTAAAACAATGGCCCCCGTTATAAATTTGAATAGCCCACTCCATGTTTATCATTTTTGGGCTCAGCAACCACAGGATATAATCTTCCCTCTTGATTTTTTCCTAAGCCTTTATCTGGGTCATATCCCATTTTTAACATTTGTGAGGAGACCCAGTCATCTGGACTGTATAGAAGCATTCCCATTTGCATAAGTATGTCTCGTCCCCAGAGGGAAATTGGCAGGCCAGGTATTACATAAGGACAAAAGGAGCCCGCTTGTGTATTGGAAGTATTCTCCCAAGTTAAAATCTGGGCACTCTTGGCTACTGCTGGAGCAGTTCTTAGACCTGTTAACATATTATCAGTATGCTGGGTGGGCCAACTACTTGGCCAATCTTTTCCTGCTATACAGGAAGCATTTGCACCTGTGTCTAATAGACCTTGAATATTTTTTCCATTAATTTTTAAAGTTTTTAAAGGTCTGTTTCTGGTAATCTCTTGAATCCAAAATGCCATATCACTAGAGCCAAATCCTTTTTCATTTCTAGCTTCTTGGGTTATATTCTTTCCTGTCTTATAATATGGTAATAATAATAGCTGTGCTATTCTTTGTCCCACATAAATTTGCTGTGTCTTATTAGAGGGAGCCACCATTATCTGAATTTCTCCAGTGTAGTCAGAGTCAATTACTCCAGGCAAAACTGTTAAGCCAGATAAGGAAGTTGAACTCCTACCAATAATTAAACCCATCACTCCTGGGGGCAATGGACCTTTAATCCCAGTTGGTATTTTTACGACTGGAGAGTCAGGAGTTAGTATTGTTGCGGAGGTGGCACAGAGGTCCAGTCCTGCGCTGCCTGGGGTGGCCCTGAACAATTCATCGATTCCCCTGAGGGAAGAAAGGGATTGACTGTCTGGTGAATTGCCCCTATTGTTTGTTGGGCCCGGGGGTGGGCCCGAAATAAGTTTCCCGAATTAGTTCCAGCAGGTGTATCTGGAAAAACAGGTGTAGGATATATTGGCATTTGAGCTCCAGCCTGAGGCACTGCAGAAACTCCATTAGGGGGAAGGAGGTGTCCGTCCTTATGATATTTACTCCTACACAGTTTAGTCCAATGATTTCCTTTTTCGCATCTCTGGCAAGGAGTCTTTGGGACCCCAACATTACCAGGAGATATCATTTTAACAGGGCCTGTTGGAGGTTGATTTTTATTAGGGCATTCTCTACTGAAATGACTTGCACCTCCACAAGCAAAACAATTATTTCCTTTCGGCCCCTTAGGGTTTTTTGTTCTCTGAACCATATTCATCATACATTGAGGAAGTGTTTCTCCTTTTAGAGCAGCTGCCAAGGCAATGCCTTGCATATAAGATGGACCCACGTCAGAGCATTGCTTAATGAAATCTGAAATGCTTCCAGTTTTTTTAATTGGCCGAATCAAATTCTGACAAACAGGGTTGGCATTTTCAAAAGCTAATTGTTTAGCTAGCATTTCAGCTGCATCCTCATCATTTATAACTCTTTTTATTTCGATTAACAAACGAGAAACAAAATCCTCATATGGCTCCTCAGGTTTTTGTCTTAAATCTGTTAAAGTAGAGGCTTTTCCTGGAGTTAAAGGCAAGGACTTCCAGGCATTTACTGCACACATAGTTACCTGCCATAAGGCCTCTTTTCCCATATGCATCTGCTGTTGAGCTGTGTCATATTCCCCTTGACCTAATAACATATCTTTTGTAATATTAAATTTATCCCTTTTCTTATTTAAAGCATGCTGCTTAGCCACTAGTTCCTCATATTCTGTTTTCCAAAGCAAATATTGTCCTCCAGATAAACAAGCCTTTGTAACCTGAGTCCAGTCATATGGAGTCATCCATCTATTTGCCAGGGCATCTATAAGAGTTATAGTATAAGGCGCCAATGGCCCATAATCTACACAGGCCTTTTTAAGCTCTTTCAAAAGTTTTAAAGGCAAGGGATCCCAATATACATCATCATCATCAAAACCATCCTCAAAGATGACTGGAAAGCAGGCTGCAAAAGCAAAATCATCATCTTCACCATGTATTCTCCTATGCCTCCTATATTCGCCCTGACCTTCATTAAAAGGTGGCGGAGGGGGTGGACCTCCTTTAATATTTAAAGTTGAATGTTTTGACCTTTTCGAAGGAAAAAGCGGAACATTCAAAGGTGCTGGTGGAGCGGTCGGTAGGCGACCCAAAGGGCGCATATCCTGTAAATTAGGCCTATTTTTCTTATTTTCTTGCAAAGAAAAAGCACCAGGGGGTTCATACTTCCGTTTTTCATAATCATATGCAGCAGCATCTAAATCATCCCGTTCTGCAGGAGACAATTCATCATCAAAAGAAAAATTCTTTAACAAATTAGGCTTAGTATCAGTAGGTGACTCATTTTCTTCCTCTGAGTCATTATCATTAAGGCTACAGTCTTTTAAAGCTGCAGCCAAAACCTCAGTTTCTTTTGATATTTTTGGGGAATTTAACGGAGTTTTTTCATCTATTACTTCTGTTGGATATTTATATGGTTTTTTTTGACCTTCAGGTAAGGGGGCAATACTTTCTCTTATTAAATTCCACAAAGTAAAAGTATCTACAGGGACCTTTTCTGGCCCAAAATGATTATAATAAACCTGCAAAGTTTGTCCTACCTTTTGCCAGGTTTCTATATTAACCGTTCCTTGTTCTGGAAACCAAGGACATTGTTCCTGTACAAACTGAAAAAACTGAGTTAATTGCTTATTAGTTACCTTAATTCCTCTTCCATTTATCATATGTTTAACTATATCTATAAACAAGAGCCTCTTCTTGGACTCAGCGTGTCCCATTTTGACACCGATTACTCACCTCTCTTGCCAGTCCTTCTCTAACTGGGGGTCTGCAGCACCCTATGGTGAGACTCCTATCCGTCTGAAAAATATATATATACACTTACCCCTTCAGGTCCCTGTTCGGGCGCCACTTGCCGGGGACCAGCCCCAGCAGAACAGGTTTCTCCCAAAGGGGAGACGGAGTCGGCGTGGACAGAACGCAAGACACCTCAGAGGATGCAAGGATCTGCCAATTTATTGTTACAATTCCGAAGCTTTTTATACTGTGAGGCAATCTCACTTTCAATCTTAACATTCTAGTTCTCATACCAAAGCCACAAAATAAAGGTACACAACAGTAAAACCAAAGGTCATTTACATCAAAAGATTATATCAGCAGGTTAGGCAGGTTTTATGATCAGGTAATCTTCTTATCTCCTGTGGTCTTTTTCATCCCCTGTGGTTAGGTATATCTTGGTCACATCTAGGTCTGGAATTCTGTTTGCGGTTTCTTCACCTTTCTTAAAAGCAGATGTTCTTGTATTTGCACATTCTATTCAATTAGGCCATTAATCAAGGTACAAACTTAAGTACATTCTTCTCTTAACAATTACAAACCCAAAACTTAAGCACATTCTTCTCTTAACAATTACAAACCCAAAACTTAAGCACATTCTTCTCTTAACAATTATAAACCCAAAACTTAAGTACATTCTTCTCTTAACAATTACAAACCCAAAACTTAAGCACATCCTTCTCTTAACAATTACAAACCCAAAACTCAAGCACATTCTTCTCTTAACAATTACAAACCCAAAACTTAAGTACATTCTTCTCTTAACAATTACAAACCCAAAACTTAAGCACATTCTTCTCTTAACAATTATAAACCCAAAACTTAAGCATTCTTCTCTTAACAATTACAAACCCATACAGTAATAAAAATTCTCTCCCACAGGCTTTACACGTTCACCGTTATCCTTCAGACATCGCACATTTTTCCTTATAATTATTTGGGAGGCTTTGGGGGTGGACATTCTACCTTAAACCTATTAGCAAATTCCTTTGCAAAATACTTACAATATATAATTTGTCCTTTATAAGCATTTCTGTACAAAAAGCAATGTAACTTGTATAAGCTTGCCATGTAGCCTACTTCATCCAGCTTTGAATACACCCAACGTAGCATAAATCCTCCTCGCCACCTTACCCAAATATTTCCCAGCATATCTATTACTCCCCAGGGGGGCCATAGTTCATCTAGCTTTTCTTCTAACGTAAGCTCTTGCCACACAAATGCTCCTGTTGTGTTTCCCTGCACCCAATGTCCTGGCCTGGGAGTGGGGATTTCGGGTGTAGTCATTGGGGGAGCCGGAGTCTTTTTTGGTTTTACCCTAAGTTGGGGTTTTTCCTTAAACCCTCCGTCGGCACTGGGGATATTTCCTAACATTAATAGTAATCCTATAAAAATCACTTTAAGCAAAACCAGGGGAAAACAAGGGGAACCACACAGAGGAGAGCTTTGCTTCTCCATATTTGTACCTGATAGTACCAGCTTTGCTAGGCACTATGGGTCTCGTCCGTGCTGAGACTCAAAGGCACTTCTTATGCGGCTCCCGACAATTTATTAGCATTTTAATTGCAGTATTTATTTTAACTAAGGGCTCTTTTTAAATGGAATCTCATTAAAAGGAGAATAATTCCTTATAAATGTTCAGACTTTATAGTTTACAAAGCCCTCTCTCGCCTTGCTGCACTGAGCCTCCCCACTTTCTGGAAAGTGGGGGAAATGCCACGGCCACGCCTCACCAGCTCAGGGAGGTCAGAGGAAGAGACCCCATGCCTGCAGCTGTTAAAAGTGACCGTGGGATTTAGGGCCATGTAACCAACCCCTTTATTTCCCTGAACTTCCGGGCCAGCGCTCTTCTCACTCTCTTGAGTGCCTTCTCTTTCAGCTGTGGTGATTGCACACCTGGAGAGCAGAGGAAAGTTAGAGGCAGCGCGGTTTTAGGGTGCTACGAACAACAGACCAAGGGTCTCGCGTGTTTCCCACTAGAGATTCGGAAAAAGGGTAACATGAGTCACAAGAGTTACGTTAGACCGTTTAACATAAAAGGTTAAAATGTGATAACCAGGGGCTTCCCTGGTGGCGCAGTGGTTGAGAGTCCGCCTACCGATGCAGGGGACACGGGTTCGTGCCCCGGTCCGGGAAGATCCCACATGCCGCGGAGCGGCTGGGCCCGTGAGCCATGGCCGCTGAGCCTGCGCGTCCGGAGCCTGTGCTCCGCAACGGGAGAGGCCACAACAGTGAGAGGCCCGCGTACCGCAAAAAAAAAAAAAAAAAAAAAAAAAAATGTGATAACCAAAGTGTGCTCTGGAAACAGAGGATGTCCAAGAGAAGTGTCCTGCCCCTTCCATAATTTCTCAGGGCTCCGGTGAAGCCGCAGAGACAAGCTTCCCAAATAGTCCATGAATAAAAATCTGGGAGCCATTGATAATGGGCCAGGTATCAGAATTTAGTCCCAGAGAAATTAGAACCGGATATTGAGCCCAAACCAAGAAAATTCAATTCAAGCTGTATACTGTAAAGCGCTCCACTAAGGAACGGAAGTCAGTTGTTCTAGATTAGCATGGGGATGGGGCTGCTGGATGCCTTCCTGGGCTGCACTGACACAAGTGGGCGAGTACAGATCAGGAGAACCCTGGCGCCACTGTCTCGGATCACCGTACTCGCCTTTTTGCCTTGAGATGCTGTGTACAATGGTGGGAGGAGGAGAGACTGTGAATCAGTCCGAGTTGCCTTTGAGTCCTTGCTCAGAGCATGCAGCTGCCAGGGCAGGAGTTCGTGCTGAGGGGGATGGAGCCTCATTAGCCACGCCTGTTCAGGAAGGGCCCACGAGCCTACCAGTGGCCTCCAGTAGGTCGACTCCCAGTGACATGGCCTCGTCCTGCACCGCTTGGGCAAGGACCCTGTGGCTTTCAGGTTGTAGAGCGCTCTCAGGAGGAGTCAGAACCATTATCAAGAGCAACCAGGATTTAGGGACTGGACTGCTTATGGGCAGGGTTCCAGCAGTCCTTTTACAGGATATTCTCAAAGTGTGTTGCTCTGTCCTATTTCAAACACATTTTACCTAACTTCTAACTGTTGCTTTATAATCAGGTTTTATCAGCCTGCTTTTAGTGTGAAGCCCACAGGCAGGGGTGTCCTAGGAAATGTCTCACAATTGTTCCGGGGGGAGATGGGAGCTCTGATTTGTAGCACTTAGTTTCCGTGGTGTGAAACACTCCCACCATGGCTGATTCCGTGCTGACAATATGATGACCACAGGCTCACAAAACTCCACAAAAGTGAACAGTCATGAGTTGGTGAGAGCTGTCTGCAGCCACCGCTGCTACAGGCTTCAGCTAATCTCGGGGGCAACCTGGCAACCACAGGGCAAAACCTTTCTTTAAAAGACACTTGAAAAAAAAAAAAAAGACACTTGATTGGGGCCCTAGGGACAAAAGGGGGTTTTCCTAGAGAACTCTTTCAGGACACGGGAGAGTCAGTTGCCAAAAACGTCGTATCTGATCTTATGTTCTTTCTTTAGCATATTAAAGAAGACGTGTCCCCCTCTCAGAGAGAGGGTGATATTCTCTGGAAAAGGAAGTTGGCCACACCTGTCACTGGAGTCCATTGGTGAACTGGCTCCGGTGCCCATTGTAGGGGCAGAAACCATTGATTTATTAAACACTGGCGAAAAGCTCTTTATCTTCAGAAATCCAAAGGAGCCGGAGATCTCACTGCACCTTCCTCCCAGGAAAAAGAAGAAGAACTTTCTGAATGCCAAAAAGGCCACTTGGGCCTTGGGCATGAACTAGCCCAAAGGAAAGCTCCAGGGAGTCTGAAGACAGAAAGATTTGTTTTCTCCTGCCCACATGAGTGTGTGTATGTGTTTATAATGTACAACTTGCAGGTAGTAACTGCACTTGCAGAGGACAGATACATCCACTCTCCCTCCCTCACCATGACTTTCATGGGCTCAGTTTAGTCTGGTCCCATGAATTCCCAGATGGCCCATTTCCCTTCAGCATCGCGAGGGACATGAAGAGACAGGGGACCAGCCCGTGAACCCTCATTGCTTTCAGTCCCACCTTGCTGAAGGTCTAGAGGAGCCCCGGGCCCCTAATTCACATCCCCGCAACACCTGGCTGAAGAGTGGGCTGTATGTTGAAGGCAAGCCTCTCTCTTCTCTCACATTGTGTGTTTGTTACATATTCTATTTTCATCAAGGGAGCTTTTGAAAGAAGAGCATTTTCCCTAAAGCTCTTCTCAAGGGAACTCGTCTTTGCTTTCTGTAGGAACCATTTATTTTTAATCTCTTCTTGGGTTTTGGCCATCACGTTGTGATGTTCAATGGAAATTTGCCCTCCGTCTTTCCAGGGGACAGAAGATGTGCCAGCCACTGGGCGATACCATATCCAACTCAAATCAGGAAACTCAGAGGCTTAAGGAGGTGAGGGGATTTAGGCAAGATGATAAAGCCACTAAGTAACAAAGCCAGGACTCACTGAACTCTTTACGGCCCCAAACCCTTGTCCCTTCTCCTGGACTTGGTAAATGGACACATACCTGCCCTCAGGTGTTTGCCAGCAAACTGACTGCGCACAGGTCCTCGTGTTGCACAAAGTGCTTTCCTGTGCCCTGACCCTCTCCATCCTCACAGTGTGGTTGGATCATTATATGAGCTTTTCTGAGAACCAGGCAAAGAATACAATTATAATGGGTCTTTCCTAAGCGTGGGAAATGATTAGGCAGGGAATCCTGTCACCAACGAGAAGAAAAGGGATTCTGATGAAACGTCTCTTACGTGAGAGTTGCTTCTAGACCCTTACAGCTACTTGAACCCACTTTTTTTTTTTTATATCCAGCAGGTTCTTATTAGTTATCTATTTTATACATATCAGTGTATACGTGTCAATCCCACTCTCCCAATTCATCCCACCACCGCCACCACCCCCCGCCACTTTCCCCCCTCGGTGTCCATACGTTTGTTCTCTACATCTGTGTCTCAATTTCTGCCCTGCAAACCAATTCATCTGTACCATTTTTCTAGGTTCCACATATATGTGTTAATATACGATATTTGTTTTTCTTTTTCTTACTCACTTCACTCTGTATGACAGTCTCTAGATCCATCCACGTCTCTACAAATGACCCAACTTCGTTCCTTTTTATTGAACCCACTTCTTAATCCTTGACAATACCCAGCAGATGAGGATCACTACTCCCATTTTACAGCCAAGGAAACTGAGACTCAGAAAGTTTAAGTAACTCGCCTGTGATCACACCATGTGTAAGGGAGGAGTCCTCACTTTGAACCCAAGTCTCCTAGCTTTCAAACCCTTACCTGCCATGAGACATCGCATTGCCTTTGGTAACCCGAAGGCCAAGTCTTGTTTGCAGTTTCCCATCAGCATGCGTGCAGCATGGTGATCAGGGATCTTTGCCTGGGGTTGCACTTCTTCCAGGGGGCAGCTGTGTACCATCATAGTGGCTGCCAGTTGGCCATATCTCTGCATTAGCAGATATGCACAAGTACGCAGTCCAAATGCAGGGGAGAAGAGTGGATGGGGTCAGTTTTCCCATCAGAAGCTCAAGTGAGAAGAGAGAGGAGAGAAAGAGCAGTGATTTTCACACAGGATAGTGGAGTGGAAAACGCATGGTCTTTGGCGTAAGCCTACTTAAGTTCAGATCCTGCTATGTTACTCGTGAGCTGCGTGTCCTGTGGAAGTCACCTGACCTTTCAGAGCCTCGTATTCTTCATCAACAAAAGGATGACGAGAATCCCTTGTTATGAAGATTAGATGAAACTGGATCAGTAAAGTGTTTGGTGGTGGTGTGTACCTGCCACATCTATGTCCTTCTGTATTTCTTGAAGGTGACCCATCTGCCTTTCTAATAATTTCCTGATTCTAGGACTCTGCTAGAATTATGCATGGTTGAAAATAGATTGCACATAGGATTCGAAAAAATAGGTCAAATTTATGGGCTGACGGCTGATTGAATAGATTATTAGCAACAACAGGAGGTGCTCAAACTATTCAAAATAGAGCATTTGAACCTAATAATAACTCCTTATGTTAATAGACAAAGACTAGCTATTGATTTAATTTCTCTAAACTCACTGCATGAGAAACACGAAGATGTGATAGGGAAATCTTGTGCTCCTGGAATCAGGTAGCTCAGGTTTAAATCCTGGCTCTACAACTTTTAAGCAAGTCACTTTACCACTCTGAACCTTAGTCTCCTCATCTGTAAAAGAGGGGTCCTAATACCTACCTTAGGGTAGGGATGTCACAAAGAGTGAAGATGTTGGATATTATATAAAATGTTGGTGTTCAATAAAAGGTTGATATACAATAAATGTAGCTTATTTATTATGTTTTTACATACTCATAACATTGAGCTTTGCGGTTCCTTTCATTCCTGTTTTCACCCTACGTGAAGACAGTGACCCTTCTAGAAGGGCTGTACCTGCCACAATACATGGAAGCCTATTCATAAGAGAGAAGCTCCAGGGAACTTGAATTGAGAGGACTTGATTTCAAGATGGGGCTCCATTACTTACAAGTTGGGAGAATTTGAGAAAATTGCTAACCTCTCTGAGGCTCAGTGTCCCATGGATCATGTCTTCTAAGAGTTCAGTCTAGTTAAGTGGACAGACACAAAAATAAATCACTGTTAAGCACAAGGGATAAAATAGAGTTCTGAAAACCATGCTGTGGGAATTTGGGAGTGAGATGCAACCTGACTGGGGATATTTGGGAACAGCTTTAAGCTTTTGACCTCAAATCTTTATCTCCAGACTGGACTTCCTCTTGGGCTCCAGACACATTTGTCACAGATGCCTGTCCAACCCTGAACCCATTGGCTTCCTATGAAACCTGTTCCACTATGGGATGTCCCATCTCTGAGTAGATGGTACCAAGTCAGAAACGTACAGGTCATCCTAGACATCTTCCTGTTTTCAACCCCCAAATATGATGACTACGTCTTGCTGATTGGACTACTGCATTAACCTTCACATCGATGCCCTCTTCCTCCCCTCCACTCCTTCCCAGGCCATGTCTCTCCTGGATGGTGCCAGCAGCGTCCATTCTCTCCAGGTTGGCTCAAGCCAATTTGGTCTATGGTAGCCATATCTGAGTCACTCCTTCGCTGAAAGACCTCCAAAAACTTTTCAATGCCTACAAGACCTCCATGAATTGTCCGCTAATAACCTTCCTACCCGTGTCTCTAGGGGAAGCCTCTACTTTCCACGGAGCCATTGATTGGCAATGAGACACAAAGAAGAAGGTGGATCTGGGTTTGCCTCCTGGATCTGCCATTTACTCTGTGGCCCTAGAGAAGCTACCTAATTTCTGTGAACCTCTGTTTCCCTCACCTGTTTTATAGGATTAATGAAGAGATACTGTAATGTGTCTGCTACAGGGAACACACAATAAATGCTAGCTATTATTGTTGTCTTAGAAAGTTTGTAAACAGAGGAGTGACATGATATGATTTGTTTTAGAAAGGAACTCTAAAGGTCTTATGGAGGATGGGCCAGGAGTAGAAGCAGTTACTTGGGCTTTTTATCGGCTTCTGTCTTCCAATACACAGCTACAGGTAGGGAGTGCGGAGATAATTCTATTCCTGCTTTGTATGCGTCCTTGCTTGTCTGGCCTTTGTTTGCCAAAATTACCAGCAACCACTCCACCACCACCAACAACACTAACACCATTACTCGTGAGTTTGCTTTCTCTGGATCAGGCACATCACTTGAAGATTTATCTAAATTTTTCCTAATCCTCAAGAAGACCAGGTAGAGGAGGATGTTATTATTCTTATTTGACAGATAACCTGCTATGAAATGACGTTACTCATCATTAATGTATATGGGAACGACCATCTCTCACCCACCTGAGAGTACTTCCTCCCTAATTTTACTGCACCCCTACTTCATTTGTGTGGTAACATGTTCAGGGGAAGGGGTTCCTCCTCCAGCCCCAGGAGATGAGCCATCACTGACTCCCAGAGTTTCCTTACAGGCTGTGGGGGTGATGCTAAAGGTCTCTGCCTTTTATTTAATGGTGGTGTTTAGACCATTATATTTAATGTATTTGTTGATATTTGTTGTGTTTGCATTTTAATCTACCAAACTGCTATTTCGTTTTCCATTCTTTGATATGTTATTTGTTCTCTTTTCCCTCCATTCCTGCCTTTTTGGTGTTGAGTATCTTTTTGTTTTTTTTGTTTTTGTTTTTTTTTGCGGTACGTGGGCCTCTCACTGTTGTGGCCTCTCCCGCTGCAGAGCACAGGCTCCGGACATGCAGGCTCAGCGGCCATGGCTCACGGGCCCAGCCGCTCCGCGGCATGTGGGATCTTCCCGGACCGGGGCACGAACCCGTGTCCCCTGCATCGGCAGGCGGACTCCCAACCACTGCGCCACCAGGGAAGCCCTGGTGTTGAGTATCTTTTATGATTCAGTTTTATTTTCTCTGTTGGATTATTCTCATACTTCTTTTTTTAACTTTATTTATTTATTTTTGGCTGGTTGGGTCTTCACTGCTGCACGTGTGCTTTCTCTAGTTGCGGTGAGTGGGGGCTACTCTTCGTTGCGGTGCGTGGGATTCTCATTGCGGTGGCTTCTCCTGTTGCAGAGCGGGGGCTCTAGGCACGTGGGCTTCAGTAGTTGTGGCGCACGGGCTTAGTTGCTCTGCGGCATGTGGAATCTTCCCAGACCAGAGCTTGAACCTGTGTTCCCTGCATTAGCAGGTGGATTCTTAACCACTGCACCACCAGGGAAATCCTATCATATCTTTTTTTTAGAGGCTGTCCTAGGTTTTACAATATACTTTTTTTACTTATATTCCATCTTCAAATAGTATTATGTACCTTCACATATAGTGTAAGAATCTTGCGACAATACACTTCCATTTCCCTGCTCTATCCTCTCTGCTATTGTTAACCACATTTTTGCTTCTATTTGTGTTAAACTCCCACGTACGTTGATGATATTCTACTTTTTATATGCAGTTATCTTTTAAAGACTTAAAATTAGAAGAATATGTTTTTACAAATATTTGCACCTTCTGGTGCTCATTTTTCTTTTATGTAGATCCATATTTCCATCTTGTATCACTTATCTTCTTCATAAAACATGTCCCATAAGATTTCTTCTAGTGCAAGTTTTCTGGTAATGAGTTTTCTCGCACTTTGTGTCAAAAGTCTCTCTATCGCCTTCATTTTCAAAAGCTGTTTTTACTGAGTGTAGAGTTCTAGGTTTCCAGTGTTTCAATTTTTTTCTTTCACTACTTTAAAGATGTCAGTCTTATTGGATTTGATTTGCTAATGTTTTGTTGAGGATTTCTGCATCTGCATTTATGAAAGATATTGGTTTGTTGTTTTCCTTTCTTATAATATCTTTATCTGATATTAAGGTAATGCTGATCCCATAGAATGATTTAGGAAGTGTTTCCTCTGCTTCTACTATCTGGGAGAGATTGTAGAGAATTGGTATCACTTCTTCCTTGAATAATAATAATTGTCATATGGAATAGTTTCACCAGTGAATCCATCTGGGCCTAGTGCTTTCTGTTTTGGAAGGGTATTAATTATCAATTCAGTTACCTTAATAGATATAAGCCTATTTAGATTGTCTGTTACTTCTTGTGTGAGTTTTGGTAACATGTGTCTCTTGAGAAATTGGTCCATTTCATATAAGTTATCAAATGTGCAAGCATAAAGTTTTGGAAAATATTCCTTTGTTTTCCTTTTAATGTCCAAGAAAATAGTTGTGATGACCACTCTTTCATTTCCAATATGTAATGAGCTTGTTCTCCTTTTCTCTCCCTTGATTAACATGGTTACACGTATATTGATTTTATTGATCTTTTCCAAGAACTGGTTTTATGTTTTCTTGATTTGTTTCTATTGTCCTATTTTCAGTTTCTTTGACTTCTGGTACAACAAATTTTCGTATTTCTTTTTCTCTATTTAAGATTAAAGTACAGTCTCTTACAGCCCCGTGTAGTCCCCTGACCACTACTCCTTACCTTTAATTTCTTCTTTTCCAGGAGCAGCTAATTTCAACTGTTTAGCTGTTTCTTGTGGCATCATACATTGACCTTCTATTACAGCAGATGAGAATTTAGCTTTCTTATACACACGTAAACACACACACCCTTCCTCTCCAGTTATCTAATGCAATTAAAGTACAATTTTCACTAAATATTCAGCATTTATGTTATTATAACTAATAAAATTTTATTTGAAGCTGATCCATGTAGTGCATTTTAATTACATTTCCTTTTTGGTGTAAATTTTCATTTTCCCTAGAGTTAACAATTGGCTAGGAATAATTGATAGTTATGGTAAAAAAAAAAAGACTCATCTTTTGGAGAGACATACTGAAATATTTATGGACGAAATTATATGTTGTTAGAGATTCGCTTCAACATAACATGAAAGGACATCTGGCCGTGATAGAGTAACACAGACTGAATTTAAACTTCCAACTTAAACAACTAGAGAACTAGCCAAAATACAGGAAAGAACTATTTTCAGACATTGAGCAATAGGCAGCATGGGACCGTGATATCTAAAAAAAGGGAAATAAATGAAGGGAGCCCTATGACTGCCCTAGCTTAGTGCCCGGAGGCAGTTTTAAGGCTGCAGATCAGGGAGGGAAAACCCAAACAGAGCCCAGCAGTCTCCCTGAGTTGAGGAGACAGAGAGCGGAATTCAGGGAGGCTGAGGCAACTGGGATTTACGAGGCAGAATATAGAGGAGAGACGCAGAGAGGGAGAGAGAAAGAGAAAGAGGGAGGGCACGTTAGTATCAATAACAGGACCCCCTTGAGTCTTTGTCTGAATACTGAGCCATGTGTACATGAGGGTGAACTGTCAGCAGGGAGAAAGAACCACCAGAAAGACGTAGTTTCCGAACAATTCCCAAAGCTCACCAAGGACTGGGAATATTTCCCATTCCCACCAGCCAGTGTGTGATGCATCAGCTGGTCTTCTGGTGGATCTTGCCTTGGTAATGGGAATACATTAACACTTCTGGATTCACCATAACAAAGCTTAAAAGCAAGTCTCAACAAATCTATAGAGACAGAAAGTAGTTGCCTGGAATCATGAGGGTTGGGCAGGAGCATGGGGATCGTGGAGAGTGATGGCTGATGGGTACATTTTGAGGTAACGCAAATTTTAAAAAATTAGATTATAGCTATGATTGCACAATTCTGTAAATATACTAAAAACACAGGGAACTGTACACTTTAAGTGGGTGAACTTTATGGTATGTAAATTCTACCTTGATAAAACCATTAAAAAAAAAAAAAGAAAGAAAACAAGCCTCAAACAATTTAAACTGATCTCAAGTGACTTCACAGCATGCCAGAACAAAGTCCGAAGCCACTTACAGGAATACAAGATAATCCAGTGCCCCCAAAACATAAAATCACCTATGCCTGGAGCCAATCCAAAATTACTAGGCAAATAAAAAAGACCAGAATAATGCCATTTGCAGCAACATGGATGGACCTAGAGATTGTCATACTGAGTGAAGTAAGTCAGACATAGAAAGACAAATACATGATATCGCTTACATATGGAATCTAAAAAAATGGTACAAATGAACCTATTTACAAAACAAACTGAGCCACAGATGTAGAAAACAAACTTATGGTTACCAAGAGGGGGAGATAAATTGGGAGACTGAGATTGATATATACACACTACTATAACTAAAAGATAACTAATAAAAACCTACTGTATAGCACAGGGAACTCTATTCGGTGCTCTGTAATTATTTGGGAATGGAGACTAGAAGAGAGAGGATACATGTATATACATGGCTGATTCACTTTCTATTCAGCAGAAACTAACACAACATTGTAAATCAACTATACTCCAATAAAAAATTTAAAAATTACCAGGCAAGCAAAGAAGCAAGAATATAAGATTCATAAGTATGAGAAAAAACACCCGGTCAATTGAAACTGACTTAGAAATGACAGATATGAAAATATTAACATATGTTGACATTAAATCAGCTATTATACATTCCCCATATGTTCAAAATGAAGGAGAAAACATAAACATGATGGGAGAAACAGAAGATATAAAAAGTGTTCACACCACTTCTGGTTTCAGCTCTGACATGTTCAGCTTAGAAGTCAGAACTTCTGTCTTTCCAACAAGAAGAAAAGCTGAAAAAACTGAAAACCAATGTCTTTTCTGGATCCTATCAGAGAACTGAAGTCACAGGGCAAACCCCCCCCCCCCTAAAATCTGGAGGGATGGGCCAATCAGGAGAGTCACAGCCAAGACCCAAGACTCAGACAGATTCTATGTGAAGGGATGGAGACAGACATTCCATGCATGCCAACACTAACCAAAAAGAGAAAGAAAATTCTGGATTTATACAGTGAAGCAAATCAGACTTCAGAACAAAGGGAATTATCATGGATAAAGGAGACATTACCTATTAATAAATGAGTCAGTTCTCCAGGAAGACATAGCAATCCTAAATATGTTTGCACCTAACAATTGTGTATCAAAATACATGAGGCAAAAACTGATAGAACTACAAAGAGAAATACTCCATGTAACAGCAGCTGAATATGTATTCTTCTCAAGTTCACATGCAACATTCGCAAAGATAAACCACATTCTGGGCCATAAAACACAACTAAGGGCTTCCCTGGTGGCGCAGTGGTTGAGAGTCCGCCTGTTGATGCAGGGGACACGGGTTCGTTCCCCGGTCTGGGAAGATCCCACATGCCGCGGAGCGTCTGGGCCCGTGAGCCATGGCCGCTGAGCCTGCGCGTCCGGAGCCTGTGCTCCGCAACGGAAGGGGCCACAACAGCGAGAGGCCCGCGTACCGAAAAAAAAAAAAAAAAAAAAAACACAACTAAAAAAATCTAAAAGAATAGAAATTATACAAAGTATGTTATCAGATCACAGTGTAATTAAACTAGAAATCAAAAACAGAGAGAGCTGGAAAATCACACAAGTATTTGGTATTAAACAACACACTTCTAAAGAACATATGGATCCTCCAAAAGTAGTCTCGAGAAAATTTTTTAAATTTTTTTGAGTTGAAGGAAAGTGAAAATACAACCTAACAAAATGTATGGATGCAGCAAAAGAAGTATGTATGGGGAAATGTATACCATCAAATGCGTGTAGTAGAAAAGACAAAAGATCTAAAATCAATAATCTAAGTTTCTGCATTATGAAGCTGGAGAAAGAAGAACATTGCATGAGACAGACCCAAACTTGAGGCTTTGTTTTGCCCCCTGACTCTAGAAGAGTTTCTCAACCTCTATACTAATTTTATTCACCTGTACAGTGAGGATATGAAATAGTACCCATCTTATGGTTGTTGAGAGGTTGAAAAGAAAAAGCAAACTCCCAATGCCCAGCACATAGTAAGGGCTTAACAAATGTTGGCTAATTGTGCTGTTATGGATTTTTTATGGTAGTATAACATAATATAAATATTCTATATTTTATTCAGTTTTATTGTTGCTATTCAGTTGTTTAGTGGTGTTCATGAATATTTAATGACATAGGAGCGCTTTAACAAATACAAATAAGTAAAAAAAAAGCAGACTTATGGGAGATAACAATGTTTAGCATTTAATCAATGTCTGTTCAGTAAATGAATTAATAAAACAGGAAAAGAGGAAGGGAGGAAGGGAGGGAGGGAGGAAGAAAGGAAGAGAGGAAGGAAGGAAGGAAGGAAGGAAGGGAGGGAGGAAGGAAAGAAGGAACCTTGTTTTTCAAGTGATTGTGTAGAATAAAAAAAGAACTTGAAGAAAGTAGAGTAAAATCTTAACATTACTTGCCCCTGGAGAATTGATTGCAGATGATTTTCTGTTACTTTTCCTTTGTGCTTCTAAGTAGCTTCTAAGTTTGTTAAAATGAATCTCTATTGCCTTTGTAATCAGATAAGAGCACAAAATGGTATCTAAAATCAGAAATTTGGTATAAAGAAAATCATTTTCATAATTTAGCTTCTAATCATATTCCTCGTTTAGGAGTATCTAAAACCCTCTTCACATAACAATAATAAAACTTAAAATAAACTTTTCTTGCCAGTTTTTCTATTGTGCTATGATTGGGTAGATTTGCGTGATCAACAGACACGCGTAGTTTCAGTTAGAGATTGAGTTCTGCTGCATGTAACAGAAAGAAAAAGGTAATAGTGATGTAAATAAGATAGGAGTTTAATTTTCTCTCACATGACACACAATCTAGAAGTGACATCCAGGCTGGGACAGAAGTTCCACAATATCACCAGTGCCATCTTTCTGCTCAGCCATCCTAGGTGCATGGCTTCCATCCTCCCGGTTATCTCATGGTCCCAAGATGGCTGCTGCAACTCCAATCATAACATCCTCATTCTAGGCTGAGGGAAAGAGGAAGGAGAAGAGAAAAATAGACCAGATGTGGCAACCCCCTTTAAAGAGCTTTACTAGAAGCCCCACTTCATAAGGTCTGCTTGCAAATTATTGGCCTGAACTAAATCACATGACAACCCCAAGTTCAAGGGAGGATGCGAAATGTCATTTGGAAATGGCATCCCCCAAACTGGGGTTCTCTAGTAAAATAGAAGTGGAATAAAGGGTGTGGGTGGGCAACTCAAAATCTCTGCCAAATTCTCATGTGGCTAGTGGGAGACCAGAAGTGGTTGAGACTTTTTTATTATGGGAAGAGGAAGCTAGAGCTTCTGTGTGCTGTTTCTTCTGTGGACATTCTCATTTACTCCTCAGAACTCTTTTTTTTTTTTTTTTTTTTTTTGGCGGTACGCGGGCCTCTCACTGCTGTGGCCTCTCCCGTTGTGGAGCACAGGCTCCGGACGCACAGCCTCAGCGTCCGTGGCTCACGGGCCCAGCTGCTCCACGGCATGTGGGATCTTCCCGGACCGGGGCACGAACCCGTGTCCCCTGCATCGGCAGGCGGACTCTCAACCACTGCGCCACCAGGGAAGCCCAACTCCTCAGAGCTCTTTAGACTCAGAAGTGGATATTACTATTCCCATTTACCTCTGGAAAGTGGGCTTCAGATAGAGTAAATATCTCCCTAAGAGCCACCAGCTTTGCAAATTCCAGAGCTGGGTTTCTAACTCAGGTCTGTCTGACTCCAAAGCCCATCTCTTTCTACTGCACCATCCTGACGCCCCTGGTCTGCAAATGCAGGCATCATTTACTTTTTCTTTCAGCCATTGATAAGCGCATTGTGTATTGGCAGGTAGTAGATACTTAGTGAATATTTGTCCAATGAATGAATGAATGAGTGACTAAGTGCCTGCCTTGTGGGGAGGGGCTCACTGTCTTCCTGGTGAGGGACATCAATCAGGGCCACACAGCGCCATCTACAGGATGCTGTGACCCCCTATTTCTGAGGAGCACCCAGGAAAATATCACCAAGGATACTGGGTGCGCACCTGAGCTGGGAGGACCGAGCAGGGTGTGCAGACAGGAAGGGAACTCGGGCTTGAAGGGATCACAGTGCGGGTGGGAAGATGAGGTGAGGATGTTCCAGAGCAGGAGGGTCGGGGTGGAACAGGGCAGGTCCTGGAGACCAAGGGCTGGACTCTTATCTCAAAGACTCAAATGCTCTGTGTCCCTGGGGCGGAACAGGCCATGGAGCTCAGTCTGGGCATCTGTTGGTGGTTCCTTTGTGTCTTTACCAGTGTTTGTAGCCCCTCACTTCCACTCTTCTCGTTTCCTTCTCAGCAGCTAAGTTTTGGGAATTTACGAAGTGAACACCCAGTGTGATGGGCAGGAGACTCTGGTGGTTTGTCGTGAAACTCCAATTTCATTTTTCGAATTATGTGAGTTGACTCTTCCCTGTTGGTGAAAAGGGGGGATTCCGTGGCCACGGGCTTTCTGTGGGCTCACCCTCAGGTCTCCAGCTCCTGGGACAGAGTCGGCTGTGCTTGTTTTCAAGGTTAATGTACTTTCCCTAGAGTTGCACCTCTTGAAACTAAGAAGGCGGGAGTGTATGGCAGGGTGGATAGGAATGGTGGATGGTAGGATTGCGTTCTTTCCGGAGGAAATAAATATAAATCTCAGGTGGCTCCGTGAAAGCAAGGGTTAATCTCATTCCTCCTCTAGTGGGTCGAACATTTGACAACTTAGAGACATAGGCTGCAAACACATAGGCTGCAAACAGAGTTTTCTCTTTTTCCGTAATGACTTAATTTCCATTTCTAGCCAGCATTTTCTGCTGTAGAAAAACTTGACCAAGTCACGGTCAGGTAAGCCCCAGCAAAATCAGTGATTTCTTAGTTTTAATTTAAACTCAGATGATTTCAGCGTCTCTCCCTCCCCCCTTCTCCCACCACTGCCGTTTTGGTTTCCAGGAGAGGGAGGCACCCACGGTTCTGGTCCAGAGTTCCCCCTGATGATATCTTGAGGTGTATATGACCAGCCTGCTGAGGTCTTGTTGTCAGTTTCCACCTCAGCTTGTGGCCAGGACACCCCCACTGTCACCTGTGGTTGTGTCCCCTCATCACAGCCCTGCAGGCTCCAGGTCCCCTCACTCAGCTAGGACCTGCACCCTTTTCTTGTCTCCCTGTGCCATGCAGGCGTGGAGGTGAATTCCCTGAAGCCGCCTTCCAGTCTACCACCTGGACCCCACTCTACCAACCCGACTCCAGCACCGTGATGACAATGCACCTTTTCCTTGAGCGTTGTTGCCCTCCTGGAGTCCCAGAAAGGAAGCAGGTGCAAGTTCCCTGCAGACACTCCTCATGTAACTGAGGTTTCTAACATTCTCCTCACCCCACCTCCAGGGTTTCACCTGGAGAAAGGGGAATAGTGTGGTATTCCTTCTAAAAGACACTCTCTCAGCCTCTTCCCCTCTTTTCTTCTCTCTCCCTCCTTCCCTCATAGCCTCACCTCCTGTTGGGTTAAAAAAAAAAAAAAAACTTGTTTTTATTCTTAACATATTTCTTGCCGTCTCTACTGTGTGTGATCCAATCTTTAGACTCAGAATCCTCCCAGCTCCCAGATTCGGGAAGCACTTCTAAGTCTCTCAAAGCTTTGCCTCTTGCTGTTGAAAATCTGGGTTTCAAACCTGTGTCATCTATGATTTTCAAGAGATTATTTTGGAAGTCAACAGCCTCCACTGTAATCTGATTTCTGCCAGGTCATTCCAAGGAGAGGACCATGTGTGTTGACTGTCGCTGCTTGTTTGGGGTGGATGGGTAATGGGTACAAGGAAATGGGTGGTGATGGTGGGGGGAACCTTGGTTAGCCCAGAATTTTCTCTTGCTCCACGTCCAGGTATCTGGTAGGGACCCCACAGATGTTTGTTAAGTGGGTGGATTTCTGAAATGTAAGAAGCGCATTTCTACATGATTTTAGACTAAGCATTCCAGTCATCAGAACCTCCGTGTCTGTAATTATAAGTTGGTTAAATAAGGAATTCTTACCTATCTGCCTCACTTAAGCAATGTGGTCGGGGGGAGTGGAGGAATTGTTGCCACGGCAGCGCAGAGAAAACCATTCATTGCTGATACTGTTGAGGTTGGCAGTGGGCTCAGGAAAACCAAGGAAGGGACTGGGACAGCTGTTGTGGTTCCCATGAGCAGGCTATGAGTGAACTTTCCCCGCCATGATGAGTGGTCCTTTTTTCCAGAAGGACTTGGTGGGGCCAATGCTGAGAGCTTGCTGTGTGACCAACGACTAGCCCCTCGTGTACAATAACACGCTTATGTCTCACAACAACTCTGCAAGGTAAATACTAATATAATACCCGTTTTACAGATAGGAAAACTGGGGTGCAACAGTTAATGCACACGGAAGGAGAAACTTGTAGGTGAGGGAGCCAGGATTAGAACTTAGGCAGTCTACCTCTGGAGACTACATCATCATCAGATGACAAGGATGAGTGGTGGCCCCAGAGGGGTAAAGGTGTTGGTTCTTTTAGGAGGTCCCCATAAAAGCTGTGGGCACTGGAAAATGAGGGCTCCTCACAGGAAGCTGAGATACACATCATGGGTATAAATATTGGGGATTTCCCAGGCACAGGTCACTTTCGCATGGCATGTCCAAGCCAGATCCACCCAGAAGCTGGTCTCCTGTAGGAATCAGTCAGCGTTCGTTGAACTGATTGAAAACAAGGTGTTATTAATATCACTTCTCCCAGGGCTTGTTTTCTCATCTGGAAAACACACACAAGAATCTCTACTGTCAAACCTGCGTGTGTGTAGGTTAAATGCAATAACAGAACCTGAGATTACTAGAGGGGTGATGGGACAGTGACAGTGTCCTGCACCCTGATGGTGGCTCAGAGCTCTAGGAAGGAAAGACAGGAAGTCCCATGTATCGTGCATCTAAGGGAGGGAGCATCTTCTCAGGTGGTCGCATTTGACTGTACGACCTTGTGAGATGAATATTCTGCTCCATCAACACTGGTCCTGGCGTTCCCCTCAATTCCTTGAAAAGCATCAGCGTCTGTGCTGCCTCAGGGTTCTTTACACCTGATTTGTTCCTGCTTCCTGGTATGTTTCCCTTCCTTGCAACACACACATGTGTACAGACACACACACACACACACACACACACACACACACGTGCCATCCTTGTTCTTCTACCTGGCTAACTTCTTTAGGTCTCATCTAAATTCCTTTTTGGGAAGCGTTCTCTGATGTCCAGACCTAGCCTGGTCCTCTCTTTACGCCCTGTGGCCCCTACATGTCTTGCTGGAAATGTGCATTACCCTGGGTCTTTGCACACATCAGCATGCCTGGCTGGATACGGAACCGTGAAGGCTGTGACTTTGTCTTACCCACCAGCACCCTCAGCACCTGGCACTGGGCCAGGCACTTACTAACTGCTCGATTCGCATTTGTTGGATGAGTGCACAAATTATTTATCTTCTCCATTTTCACACGAGGAGACAAGGGCTCAGAGATATGCAGTGACCTGCTCAGGGTCACCCAGCTGGTGAGAAGGACTCTTGCCAGGCCTGGGACTCTGAGCTCACAATAAAACATCAACAGGCCTTGAAAAGACCTCAAAGCTCTGGGGAAAGGTGCAGAGGCTGAGAAGAAAGGGCATGAAATCCCTCTGGCATTCCAAACATGCACAAATGGGGAAAAAAACTAAACTCATGCTGGAAAAGGAGCTTGTTTTCCACCCTTCCAAATCATCTTATCCCAACACTTTCTCTCTCTCCAGGTTTTACCTTTCACGGTGACCCACCTGACCCCTCTCTTTCAAATGACAACTTCCTCCGAGCTCCTCTCTTCCCCATCTCTGCACCTATTTTTCTCCATACACCGCCTGGCACATACCTATGTATCTGATGGGTTGTGTATGGTCTGCATGGCGACACTGGGGTGTCAGTTCTGTGGGAGTAGGGATGCTGTCAGGTTTGTTCACAGCTATATCTCCAGTGCCTAAAACAGTGCCTGACACCTAGTAGGCATTCAATTAAAAGTTGTAGAAATTTATAAAATAGGAAGAAATGAGTAAGTGAAAAAAAATTACATCTCACTCATGCTGATTCCTCTCTTAAAAATCTATATTCTCACCGAGCAATCTTACTACAACAGTTGACTGCAACTCCGCTGTGTGGAAAGGTCAGAGGCAGCTGGAATAGCAAAAATTAGATTTTAAAAATTCATTAGCATGGATGAGTGTGTAGTGATGGGGAACATTCAGACAATGAGGGTGGGAGTGGAAATTGAAAGAGCTTCTCTCAGAAACCTGCTTCCCTACAACCTTGCTAGCAGTATATGTTGTCCAAGTGTTAGAATTTTGCCAATTTGATAGGGGAGGAACAGCACATTAAGGTAGTTAAAAAAAAAAACTGTACTGAGGTATAACTGACGTGTAATAAATTTCACATGTTTAAAATGCACAATTTGATGCATTTTGAAGTTTGGATACAGCTGTTAAACCATCACCAAAATCAAGATAAAAAACATATCCGTCCCCTATGAAAGTTTCCTTGTGCTCCTTTGTAATCCCCACTCTAAAGGCACCTCCCACGTCATCCCCAGGCAACCACTGACCTGCTCAGACCTTATAAATTGGTTTGAATTTTAAAGCATTTTGTATAAATGGAACCAAACAGCCTGTATCCTTCTCTGATTTCTTTCACTCAGCATAATGATTTCGTTTCATCCATGTCATTGCGGTGTATCAAGTTTATTCTTTTTATCGCATAGCAGTACTCAGTTGTACAGATATACCACAAAGTGTTTATTCACTTACCTTTCCTTTTTTTTTTTTTTTTTTTTTTGTGGTACGCGGTCCTCTCACTGCTGTGGCCTCTCCCGTTGCAGATCACAGGCTCCGGACGCGCAGGCTCAGCGGCCATGGCTCACGGGCCCAGCCGCTCCGTGGCATGTGGGATCCTCCCGGACCGGGGCACGAGCCCGTGTCCCCTGCATCGGCAGGCGGACTCTCAACCATTGCGCCACCAGGGAAGCCCTTCACTCACCTTTTGATGGACATGTGAGTTGTTCCCGGCTTTGGCCGGGAACATATAAAGCTCTGTTAGTGGGCTTTCATGTCTCTTAGATACATATCTATGAGCGAATGGCTAGATCTTAGGATGAGCATATGTTTTTTGTTGTTGTGGTTGTTGTTTTTACATCTTTATTGGAGTATAATTGCTTTAAAATGGTGTGCTAGTTTCTGCTTTATAACAAAGTGAATCAGTTATACATATACATGTGTTCCCATATCTCTTCCCTCTTGCGTCTCCCTCCCTCCCACCTTCCCTATCCCACCCCTCTAGGTGGTCACAAAGCACTGAGCTGATCTCCCTGTGCTATGCGGCTGCTTCCCACTAGCTATCTACCTTACGTTTGGTAGTGTATATATGTCCATGCCTCTCTCTCGCTTTGTCACAGCTTACCCTTCCCCCTCCCCATATCCTCAAGTCCATTTTCTAGTAGGTCTGTGTCTTTATTCCTGTCTTACCCCAAGGTTCTTCATGACATTCTTTTTTCTTAAATTCCATATATATGTGTTAGCATACTGTATTTGTCTTTTTCTTTCTGACTTACCAACTTAAGTGTCTATCATCGGATGAATGGATAAAGAAGATGTGACACATATATACAATGGAATATTACTAAGCCATAAAAATAAACGAAACCGAGCTATTTGTAATGAGGTGGATTGACCTAGAGTCTGTCATACAGAGTGAAGGATAAGCATATGTTAAACTTTGTAAGAATCTGTCAAGCTGCTTTCCACAGTGGTTGTTCCACTTTACATTCCCACTGAGAATTCCAGGCGCCTCCACGCCCTCACCTAAATGCGTATGGCCATTCTTTTTACTTTAGCCATTCGAATAGGTGAGTAGTGATTTCTCATTGCAGTTTTAATTAGGATTTTATATGTTTACTTGCCAACCACATATTTTCTTTGGTGAAGCATCTGGTTAAATCTTTTACCCATTTTTAATTAGGTGGCTTGTTTTATTTTTGGGGGTGTAAAGAGTTTATTTATATTCTGGAGACAAATTCCTTATCAAATATATGGTTTGCAAACATTTTCTCTCCTTATCTTTTCATTCTTTAAACAGCATCTTTCAAAGAGCCGAAATCATTAATTTTGAAGTCCAAATTGTCAATTTTTTCTTATATGGATTGTGCTTTTGTTATCTAAGAAATAAATATTTGCTCAACCCAAGGTCATGAAGGGTTTTTCCTATATTTTTTCCTAGAAGTTTTTTATACATATATTATATATGTATGTAATATATACTATATATGTATATATGGACATACATATGTGTATGTATGTACTATATATGTATATGTACACATATACAACAATATGTATACGTGTATATACATACACGTATACATATATAGTTTCATAGCTTTACATGTACATCTATGATCCATTCTGAAGCTTTTTGGTATATAGGGCAAGCTATGGATCGAAGTTTGGTTTTTTTTTGCATATGCATATCCAATTGTTGTTACAGCATCATTTTTTTTGAAAAGGCTCTCCTTTCTCCACTGAATTGCCTTTACACCTTTGTCAGTTATGCACAATGAGTCAGTCTGTTTCTGTATTCTCTATTCTTTTCCACTAATCTATTTGTTTATTTTGACACCAATAGCACAGTTTCTTAATTACTATAGCTTTATTGTCTTAGATCAGGTAGTATTAGATATATAAATTTGTTGTCCTTTTAAAAGGTCGTTTTGGCTATAATAGGTTCTTTGTATTTCCATACAAATTTCAGAATTATTTGGTTTTTTAAAAAATATTTACTTGTTATTAATTAGTCATTAATTAATTAATTAATCAATAATTAATTATGGCTGCACCGGGTCTTAGTTGCGGCACATGGGATCTTCATTGTAGCATACAGGTTTTTAGTTGCAGCATGTGGACTCTTAGTTGCAGCATGCATGCATGTGGGATCTAGTTCCCTAACCAGGGATGGAACCCAGGCCCTCTGCATTGGGAGCGTGGAGTCTTACCCACTGGACCACCAGGGAAGTCCACAGAATTATTTGTTAATTTCTACCAAGAATCCTGATTTTGATTCAGATTGTTTTGAATCTACAAATCGGTTTAGGCAGGATTTACATCTTAAAAAGACTGAGCCTTCTGACCCACAAATATAGTAATGAATTATTTTTAATACTATTGTAAATCATATTGCTTTTTAAACTTTTCAATTTTTGGCTTTTTTTGAGTCTCCTGCCCATCATTATTACTTTATTGAGTGACAGTCATTGTAACTTGTTAGGGGCTAGATATTTTTGTATTCCTATAAATATCCTTGAGCTTTGTTCTGGGATGCAGTTAAGCACTTGGAGGTGTTTTGATCTTTTGAGTCTAGTTTTTAAGATTTATTAGGTGGGACCAGGGCAGTGTTTAGTCTATGGCTAATTATTCCGCACTATTGAGATATGCTTTTTCTGAGTACTCTACAGAATGGTCCCAGAATTAAAAGATCGTCAGGTCTGGGAAGAGCACTGTTCCCAACCCTGTGTGAGTCTTGAATACTATTCCCTCTAATCCTTTTTGGTGTTTCTTTCCCTGGTCTCAAGTAGTTTTCTCACATGCATATTCTGACTATACTCTGCTGAATAGTTGAGGGTGACACTTTGAAGTTCTCTGAAGTTCTCTCCTCTCTAGTACTCTGCCCAGAATCTCTGGCCACCTTGAACTCTCCGGACTCTGAGCTCTGCCTCCTTAACTCAAGGAGCCCTTGGACTCCACCTGAGTCCCCTTCCCTGCAGGGATGCCTAGAATGTCTTTCAAGACAGAAAGTGGGGCCATCATAGGGCTCAGTTCATTTATTTCCCATCTCTCAGGGTCACTGTCCTTCATTGCCTGATGTCCGATATCTTGAAAACTATTGTTTTGTAACTTAATCTATTAAAAACCTTTTTTTTTCTAGTGGAAGGGTAAATCTGGTCCTTGTTACTACATCTTGGTCATAGGCTCTAGACTAAAGTAGCTTTAGTTATTTTTTCTCATATTAGTTATGCATCTTTTCATACACTTTAGATTCTTATTCTGTAAATTGTCTATTTGTTTCTTGGCTCATTTTTCACCGGGGTTTTTCTTCCTCCTATAATTTTGGAGAACTCTGTAGAGATTTATATATTAGGGATACTGATACTTTGTTGTTCTTGTGATTTAAATTCCAAATATTTTCCTAGAATAATATTTGTCATTTTAATTTTTGTCATGCAAGTGCTTTTAATTTTTACGTAAAAGTATTTTCCCTTATTGCTTCAAAATTATTAAATGGGGCTTCCCTGGTGGCGCAGTGGTTGAGAGTCCGCCTGCTGATGCAGAGGACACGGGTTCGTGCCCTGGTCCGGGAAGATCCCACATGCCGTGGAGAGGCTGGGCCCGTGAGCCATGGCCACTGAGCCTGCGCGTCCGGAGCCTGTGTTCCGCAACGGGAGAGGCCACAACAGTGAGAGGCCCGCGTACCGCAAAAAAAATATATATATATTAAATGTATTTCTTAAAAACAAGCAATATAAGTAAGCACATTAGGGAGAAAAAAGCATTCAGATAAACTCTTTAAACATCCCTTGGGTGAAGGACACTAAGGTTCTGACGTAACAGCTAGACTGTCAGTATCCAGATTTTTTTTAGAGAATAATGTCTTTGAAATATGCTTGTGTTGAATATTTGCATGAACCTGTGCTACGAATCTGTTGCTAAAGTTGTATGAGGTAAACCTCTGAATATTGAATTCAGTTGTTCTTCCTTTCAAAGCTCTGGTTATAGTGAAAGGATCCCTGGGAAGAAATTCCAAGCACAGGAACCCAAGCAGAAAGACTCACATTTAGGGATGGGCAAAGAGTCTAAACAGGGAAGCATGGCTAGGGAAAAGCAGTGCCATCATTTACTGAGCATATACTGTGTGGTGACACTGTAGGAGAAGATAGTTGTATAAGAGAAGGGCTGTAGTGGGTATAGTCCTGTTTGTGGCTGCCTAGTCTGTGGAATACCCTTCCTAACTTTGGAAACTTATCCTCCTTATGATACCTGCATCCCTGAAGCAGAAATCAGTAACTCAGTTTCCCAGCCTCTCTTGCAATTCAGGGCAGGCATGTGACTCAGTCTTCACCAATCAGATGCACTGACCTGAGACTTTGATTTGCAAAAGAGAAATGATTGGATGAGGCAAGTGCCTCTGGAAATCCACTTTCTCAGAAGAATTACAGCAGAGGTTACTCCAGAGAGGGACAGGCAGGACTGGAGTTCTGGGGTCCAGCCTCCCAGTCAGCCTAGTAAGATAAGATGTCCAAGCTCAGTGGAAGTGCCAGTGACTGAACTTCACTGGAGGTGACAAGCAGGGAGATTTGGACGTCGTTCCTGGATATTGTAGCCATCAAACCTGATCCTCAGACCCTTTGGTAGGGGCGTCTGGGGGGTCCCTCACATCTTTAAACTGGTGCTGGGGGAACCTCTGGCTATTGCCCATTATTTAAGTCTTGTCAGTAAAAAGTTGCATTTGAAACTTGCAGCTTCTTCCCAAATAACGGGTAAAAAAGAGGGAGACAAATAAGAAAAAAATTCTCCCTGTTTTCTTTAGAAATTAGAGATGAAAGTAAAACCATTGCATTATCGCCGCCAACCATTCTCTTTGTTCATTTGAAAAAGAGTCTAGCATTTTCTATACACCAGATGCTGTGCCGAGTGACAGACCTCTATGAGATGCAAAAGGAAAACCAGGATATCAAAACTTTTCGACCAGTGGGGACACCAAAAACAGTAAAAGCCTTTATCGCTCCCTGCAGTCGCATCCGGAAAATAATTCTGCACAGGCTGCGCGGTGTGAGATGTTTGAAGTCACTGAACACGAAGCCCAAACATGTTAATTTGAGAAATTAGCGGGAGGTTATTCCACCCCCCTTCCCAAGAATATCATAGGAAATTTGTTAGCACAGAATGACAATACGCCAAGGAAGAAGAATCCCCAGAATTGTTCATTAAGCCTATAGTTCCCATTGCTATGTCAGGTTCTCTTGAGAAAGCCTTTAAACTCTTTCAAATTTATTTTACTGAAGTATAGTTGATTTACAATGTTGTATTGATTTCTACTGTACAGCAAAGTGATTCAATTAAACATATATATATATATTTTTTATTCTTTTCCATTATGGTTTATCCTAGGATACTGAATATAGTTCCCTGTGCTACAGAGTAGGACCCTGTTGTTTATCCATCCTATATATAATAGTTTGCATCTGCTAATCCCAGATCCCAATCCGTCCCTCACGCCCCTTCCCTCTTGGCAACCACGAGGTTGCCCTTTCTCAGCCCTTTCTCAGTCTGTTCTCTATGTCTGTGAGTCTGTTTCTGTTTCATGTGGATAAGTTCATTTGTGTTATATTTTAGATTCCACATATAATTGATACTATATGGCATTTGTCTTTCTCTTTCTGACTTACTTCACTTAATATGATAATCTCTATGTCCATCCATGTTGCTGCAAATGGCATTATTGCCTTATTTTTTATGGCTGACTAATATTCCATTGTATACATGTACCACATCTGCTTTATCCATTCTTCTGTTAGTGGACATGTAGGTTGTTTCCATGTCTTGGGAAAACCTTAAACTTTGATGGTAATGCAAAAACCCCCAGCCTCTCACCTTTAAGTGGTGCTTCACAATTTTCAAAGCATATTCCTTCCTTCCTTCCTTCCTTCCTTCCTTCCTTCCTTCCTTCCTTCCTTCCTTCCTTCCTTCCTTCCTCCCTTTCTTCATTTATTCGACCAGTAGCTAACGGAGGATCTACCATATGCCAGGCACTGTTCTAGAATCAGTGCACAGCAGTGAACACTACTTGCAAATTCCTCCCCTCCGTGGAATTAACACCCTAACTTTGGAAACTTATCCAAACCATTCTTATGGAAACGTATCCACCCATTCTCCCATAGCACGGTGAACAGCTCTCTTGGATTAGGATCACTTTCCATATGGAAACCTGAGATTCAGATTATGTAGCCTGTAAGCCCCTCCCCAGTCTGTTCTCCACAGAGCGGCCAGACTGATCTTTTAAACAATGCAAATCACTCCCTGCTGAAAATCCTCCAGTGGTTCCTCATCACTCATAAGAAGGAAATCCAAATTCCTTACCATGGCCTGCAAGGCCTTGAGGGATCTGGTCTGCTTTGACCTCATCTTGCACCTCTCTCTCCCTTGCTCACTGTAATTGAGCCACATTTGTCTTCTCTCTATCCTTCCAATACACCAAGCTGCATCCCGCCTCAGGGCCTTTGCACCATCTATTACTGAACATGCTACTCTCCATGTATTTCCCTGCTACCATTCAGGTTTTGGCTCAAGTATCATCTCTTCAGGGAGGCCTTCCAAGACTTGTCTACCTTACCTAAATTATCACACACTCACCCATCTTCCCCCAACACCTGTTGTATTTTTCACATAATGCTATCAGTCAGCTTTCTTAGTCACAAGAAATGGAAAGGGACTCCGGCTGATGTAGTGATGGTGAAAGGGAATAACAGCCTTCACACTTTGACACACTGACCTGTGCTTCTATCCCTTACCAGCTGTGTGGTCTGAGACAAGATTCTTAATCTCTTTGATCCTATAAAGATGGTAAGTCAGGCCATACGCTTCCTCTGCACAAAGCCTTCTAAGGGTTTCCATCTCAGACAGAGAAAAGGTCAGGCTCCTTTCTCAGCCCTGTAAAGCCAAACCTACTGGACCATTATTACGTGCCTGACCTCTTCACCTGCTCCTTCTCCTCTCACTCTGCTCCAGCCACTTTGGTCCTTGCTATACCTCGAGCAGCTAGACATGCTGCTCCCTCAGGGCCTTTGCACTTGCTGATTGCTCTCTCCGCAGTACTCTTCTCTCACCATCCACAGGGCTTGCCTCCTCACTTCTTTTCAGCTTTCGTTCCGATGTTGCCCTCTCAGTGAGACCTTCCCTGGTTGAAAACTGAAACCCCATCTCTCCCTCCCCACACCTATCCCCCTCCCCTCATTTCCTGCCCTGTTTTTCTCCATAGCACTCATCAGCTTGTAACACACTGTGTCATTCACTTGTTTATATTCTGTCTCCCTTCACTGCAGTGACCGCTCCATGAGAAAGGATGCATCCAAGCACTTAGAATCCAAGCACATCGTAGGCAGATCTGCTGAGCAAATGAATGAACCAGATCAGCTTCCTTTCTTCCTCACCTGTGCAGTGGGTGGTTAGAATCCCTCCTGACATGAGGGTGGTGAGGATGAAATGAGGTTACGCCCTTAGAGTGTCTGGTGTGCTGCCTGCAGGTACAAATCTCAGGTCCCCTCCTGTCCAGCTTGCAGGCCCGGCTTCTCACCCAACACAAACAGCCCAGGGCACAGATCTGATTAATACCCTTCACCTCAAGCACCCTGAGTGCCATGTTTGAAGAAGGCATGTAAATAACTGTCAGGAGCTAAACTCCTGTCTGCCAGAGGTTCAGCCCAGAGGTGGCCACACTCAGGTGGTCACTGGGGAGAGGGGACAAAGATGCTCAGCTTTGGAAGGAATCAGGACACCATTGATCCTGCAGATGGGGTGGCAGCCGGGGATGCTCAGGACGCGCTGTCAGCCTGAAGGACGCACAGTCTAGCTGGGTTCACTCACGTATCTCATGGTATAGACGATGGAATGCAAGTAAATAATGAGCTGCTACAGAGATTCACAGGTGGGAAGGGAAGATACCTTTAAGAAGGTGACAATTCAATCGAATTATATTGCGAGGAATTTGTGGGTATCTTGGAGGCAAAATAACACCCAACTTTGAGCCAATTAAGACCAGGAGCACAATAGGTGGGGATGAGAATACCATCTTTAAAGGTTGAACTGGAAGATGGTTCTTTGGGACACTAATCTACCACCTTCTTGATCTACTGGCTTTCAGAAGAAAAGGCTGGACTGGTCCCTGTACCTGAGCTGAGTGGCCACATGGATTTCCTTCTACTTTACCACTACCTCATGCGTTAGGTAGGTTTTCTCCCCACCATCACAGTAGTTCATACATACAAGATGAGTTCAGATTTAACCCAGACCCAGTCAGTGGTGCTGTCCAATGGTGCCCAGCAGGCAGCTCTCTGAGAAAGGGGTTCTGAGACGACCATGTGCCCAGCTCAGTGATGAGACAGAGAGAAGCTCAGACTCTCCCTCCTGGAGAGTGGGATGCAAATACTCTTGCCCTTATGGAAATACCAGGAGTAGGGAAGAAATTTCTCCAATCATGGCCGGCTGAAGTTTACGTTGATTTGGAAAACTGTAACAGAAGCAATGAATTCAGACAGGTATATTAACACGGCCCTCATCATCAACATGTCAACAAAAACAACAATAATAGTAACAGCAGCATCTCCGCAGCACCCCCTCTGATGCTAGGGAGTAGGACAGTGTGCTTACTTAACATGTATCATCTCATTTAACCCTCACAAGGATTTGCCTGAAAAGGTGAAATGGGGAGAGACTGTGGATGAAATTATACCCCTAAGATATTTGCCATCCAGTGAAAAAGAACTCAGTTTTGGAGGTAGACCAGTCGGGGTTCTAACCCAGCTTCTTTTATTACGTGAACAACCTCAAGCAAGTTCTATAACCTTCCTGAATTTCAGTTTTTAGTCTCTCACAGGTAGCTTACAAAATGAATTCTAGCTTTGTCGTGAGGACTGAGTAAGGTGATGTGTGAGGTGCAGAGCACCCTCCCAGTGGGGTCACCTGGAAGGCATCTTGTCAAATCAGATTCGAAGAGAAACAACTGGGGGATGAGGTCACCCACCTACCCACCCTCTCTCGTCTCTGGGGTCCTTTATCTTTCATCATTTAGTGTCCTATCAGCTGGGAGCTGTCAGAAAATCTCAGAAGGGTGGGAGAAGACACCTTGGATCCCCCACGCTTGTCATCTTCAGCTTCTCACTGATGCTCAGTTCTGTTTTCTCAGGAAACATTAAAAAAAAAAACCCTTCACAAACAGAAAAACACCCAAAACAACCCTACTTCTTCAAGGCAGACTCTCCGAAGACAGAGGGAATTGAACCTCTATCCATCTGAGGACCTTGTTTGGGTTCTGCATGTCTGTTCCCAAGAGAATTGGCACAAAGGCCAGGATGCTCAGGGGACCCTGGGCTTCCACTGAACAACAACACGTTTTCTTCAGGCTCCACACCTGAAGGCAGCGCGGTGAAGCACATGTGCTCTGAGAAGCGGGGTTGGGAATGGTCCATGCAGAATATGCATCTGTGGAAGAGGGCTGAAGCAGTCCCCCACCTTCGGCCAACAGGATTCATCCCTGACTATAGGCACTCACCCTCCTTGGCCTGCAGTGGTCAGCACCCACTGACAAAGCTAGCGTTCTTCTTTGCCATTGGCTTCCTGAGCTCAGGGGCTGCGCTGTTCGCTTTGCCACTCTCTTCCTCATGACTATTTCCGCACCACCCCCCCCCCCCCCCCCCCGTCAGATTCTGATCCCCCCCGTCAGATTCTGATCTCCGGCAGAACTCCAGCCTCAGCCCCAGGGTGAGTGGTGCGCGGAAGCAGAGATTACATCTCAGAATTTGTCCCGCCCCAGGCGAAGGTGCAAGCTTTTGTATTCCCGTACTGGCCATCATTGGCTATGGGGTGGGGGGGTGGGAAGGACCCTGGGAGAGTTCTTCTAGCAAAGAACGCTCCAGTGCCCAGGGGCAAGCCTGGGAAGGTTGCAGGGGCACACCCTTGACAGCAAAGCATACAGGGCCCGGGGGTGGAGGCATAGAGCTGGTGAGAGGTTTCTAAGGAGGTCTGGGCTGGGCCTGCTGTGCTTTCCTTCAACCAAAGGTTTGGGCAATAGATCAGTGTATATACAATGGAATATTATTCAACCATAAAAAGAAACGAAATTGAGTTATTTGTAGTAACTAGGTGGATGGACCTAGAATCTGTTACACAGAGTGAAGTAAGTCAGAAGGAGAAAAACAAATACAATATGCTAACACATATATATGGAATCTAACCAAAAAAAAAAAAAGGTTCTGAAGAACCTAGGGGCAGGACAGGAATAAAGATGCAAACGTAGAGAATGGACTTGAGGACTCAGGGAGGGGGAAGGGTAAGCTGGGACGAAGTGAGAGAGTGGCATGGACTTATATACACTACCAAATGTAAAACAGATAGCTAGTGGGAAGCAGCCGCGTAGCACAGGGAGATCAGCTCGGTGCTTTGTGACCACCTAGAGGGGAGGGATAGGAAGGGTGGGAGGGAGACAAGAGAGGGAGGGGATATGGGGATATATGTATACGTATAGCTGATTCACTTTGTTATACAGCAGAAACTAACACACCATTGTAAAGCAATTATACTCCAATAAAGATGTTAAAAAAAAAGGGTAGGCCTGCTTGGCGTTGCTCACACGGTCCCCCTGATCTGGGCAGAAGGAGACCTTCACTGCCACAGTCAGATACGGTCATCCTGGGGTTTGAGGCCGTAACCCCCGCTGGCATCAGAATGTCCCCTGCATGGCTCTCCCCACCTGTTCAGAATTCCCACGTGTGCAGGTGGCCATGAGGGAGGGGCCTGGTGTGCCCAGGGCTCTGGCACAAGGCTCCTGTATCATTATAAAAGCAGTCTATGAAAATGAAAACATAGAATACAAGCGTCCTGAATGGGTACCCCACCTCCAGATGAGTCCTGCCACAGAAATAGTGTTTAAACTTTTCTGCTTTTATTTTTTCTGATTGTGTATCACCCAATTTTATGTGCACGTATGTATGTTTTTGTGGTTTTTTATGTTATAGGTGGTATTTATTGAGTCACTAAGATAATCACATTTCAAGCATTATGCCATTTAATATTGAAAACAATTTCAGAGGCAGATCCTGTTTTCAGTTTTATTTTACAAATAAAGAAATAAATTCTTGAAGGTTGATGAACCTACCAAAATATATACATAAAGAATCCAGAAGTTTGAACACAGATCTTTCTGATGATAAATGCATGTTCTTTATCACTAAATTTGTTTTTTTAAATTGAAGTATGTGTGTGTTTTTATAATTATACATAATCAAATTTTTTGAGATTATATATTCTTTACATTGAATAATAAGGGATCTAGTGTATTTGCTCTATTATCCACTTCCTCTTCCCTCCCTCTACATTTTCTAAGTTTTCTTGAAGTTTGGTGTCATCTGTTGATTAGAGGTAGAATGACTGTAAAGTTTAGATAGTTTAAGCTTTGGGTGCCTCAGTTTCTCAGGTTCCTTCCAAAGCCTTGGACCTCACTTTTTTTTTTTACTTTTTGCCGTACGCGGGCCTCTCACTGCTGTGGCCTCCCCCGTTGCGGAGCACAGGCTCCGGACGCGCAGGCTCAGCAGCCATGGCTCACGGGCCCAGCCGCTCCGTGGCACGTGGGGTCTTCCCGGACCGGGGCACGAACCCGTGTGCCCTGCATCGGCAGGCGGACTCTCAACCACTGCGCCACCAGGGAAGCCCTGTGCTCATTTTCTTAAAGAAAGTCCACAAATTGCACAAGCTTCAGACCCTCAAAATCCGGATCTGCCCTGTTAACTTTATGTCAAAGTTGTCACATACGTATGCAGTATAGGTATATAATATATAACTACTAGCATGCTGTAATCACCATGCTATAATGAGGATGATAATAAGCTCTATTTCTTATTTCATCAATTGAAATTGTGCCTGTGGACTCCCATCGTGAAAAAATGAGCTGTCTAGCACCTGGAGGATTCTCTCCATCTCTTCACCCCTCCGTCTTCTGACTTCTATCAGCTAAATCACAGTCACATTCTCTTTATTAAATAGAAGGAAAACATCTTTGCTCTGTCCATGGTTTGATTCTACAATTTTACACCAGCAGAAGTATTTGCAATACTATGTTTGTTATGTTTCCTTGGATATAAATTTCTACCAAGCCAAGGGGTTTGCTTAGTTCTAAGAAGACGCAGCCACTATGCAAGAAGCAGAGGAGGAAAGAGATTCAGGCCTGGATTTGGGGACTGGCTCTTTCCTTCGCTAAATGTGTGACTTTCACAAGTCATTCCTCATCGCTGGGCCTTGGTTTCCTCATCTGTGAAATCGAAATCCTAACTGAGTTGATCTCATCGGGCTGTGAATGTTCCGTGTATCTGCATGCAAGGTAGACGGCTTAGCATGTAGTAAGCACTCAGTATACCTTAGTGTTATTATTACAAATACTGATCTCATGTGTCTCAACCTCTCCATCAGATTTCATGGATGGAATATTCTCTTTACTCATATTCTCTTTACTCTCAGTTCTATGACATTTCTTCCCCTTGCTTCTCCAGCCCTTTTATTGCATTTTTTATTGGGGCCATAATTTTTAATTTCCAGGAACTCTTTCATATTCTTCCCTTTTTTTCAGAACAGCTTGTTCTGTTATTTTATGGCTGCAATGTCTTCTCAAATCTCTCTGAGGATATGAATTCAATCTTTCAGAGTTCTCTTCTCTTCCCTGATTCAACTATTTCCTTTGGGGAGAGCTGTTCTGTGTTTATCCTGGCCTCCTTCTCCTGTGATCTGCTGTTCCCCAAGGTCTGCTTATCCTGGCCTGTTCTTATGGTTTGTCAATAAAGGACCAAGCTGATGGTCAAGGTGGCTCCATGGGTTTCTGCCAGGCCTGTGTGACCGTGTTTGATCCCTCGACTTCCCCGTGAAGGAAGGTTGACGTGGGCTTTCCCCGTGGGCGGGGTCTGTCAGAGCATGGCTTGACTTCAGTCTGTAGGGCTGGCACAGACAGACAGACAGAGTGCCCCTCCTCCAAGCATAAGCTCTACCCTGAGCACTAGGACCTGCAATTAGGTTAGCCTTCCTCAGGGACCTTTCCGATTCTTTGGAAAGTAAGACTCCAATTTCAGTCTTGGAAAAAATGAAATTTTGCTGGGGTGTGGGTGGAGGAAACAGTGTTGGGAGGGCTGATGGCCAGCTCTTTTGCAGACATATTTTTTAAAAATCTTTTTTAAGATACATGCACCCCAATGTTCATAGCAGCATTATTTATAATTGCCAAGGTGTGGAAGCAGCCTATGTGCCCATCAATAGATTAATGGATAAAGAAGATGTGGTATAGATATACAATGGAATACTACTCAGCCATAAAAAAGAAGGAAAATTTGCCAGTTGTAGCAACATGGATGGACTTGGAGGGCATTATGCTAAGTGAAATAAGTCAGGCAGAGAAAGACAAACACTGTATGATATCACTTATATGTGGAATTTAAAAAATACAACAAACCAGTGAATAAAACAAAAAAGAAACAGACTCACAGATATAGAGAACAAACCTAGTGGCTACCAGAGGGGAGAGGGAAGGCGGGGGTGGGGGGAGTATAGGGATAGGGGATTTAAAAAAAAGGTTATTATAGGATTACATGAAATCATGTGTGTGAAAGTTTTGAAAATTGTAAAATACTATAGAATTTAAAAAAATAAAAAGAGAATCAAAAAACCTTTTTATTTTATAATAATTTTAGATTTACAGAAGAGCTTCAAAGACAGCATGATTTACCTCTCCCAGTGTCGACATCTCACGTACCCACAGTACATTTGTCAAAGTTAAGAAATGAACATTGGTACGTTACCATTAACTAAATTCTGGACTTTCTTGGGATCTCACCGGTTATTCCACTAATGCCCTCTCTCTGCTCCACAAGGCCATCAGGTTACCTCATTCATTTAATTGTCGTAGCTCCTTAGTCTCTTGTAATTTGTGATATTATTCAGTCTTCCTTGTCTTTCATGGTTCTGATACTTTGGTGAGTGGTGGTCAGGAATTTTCATCTGAGGTTTGTCTGATGTTTTCTCATGAATCCACTGGGGTTATGGATTTTGGGGAAGCACACCGCAGAGATGAAGTGCCCTGCTCATCACATCTAACTCGGGGTACATGATATGAATGTGACTTTTTCCTGGTGATGTTATCTTTGATCACCTGGGTTAGGTGGTGTCTGTCAGTTTTCTCCACTATAACATACTTTCCTCCTCTTTCCATATTGTATCTGTTAGAAGCGAGTCAGTAAGTCCTGCCCACAGGTGCCAGGATAACTGCCATGCTCTCCCATGACCCGCCTCCCTTGCCACTCTTGAGAGGGAGATATGGGAATGTACCGTTCCTTCTCCTTCCCCTGAATGTGCCTCTATCTGGATAGGATGTGCACAACGGAGGCCACCATTTAATGACCAAGAGGGTCAACATCCTGAAGACAATGCCGACACATCAGGGATATCAGTGCAGAAGGATGAACAGAACACGGGCTCCTGGTGATGCTGTCGATCTGTGAACAAATATTTAATGAACAAATGAATAATTGGAAGAGCTCTCTATTTATTGCCCAGCTATTTCACAAAGGTTTCGAGGTGGCTCTAAGGAAGAAACCTAATCAGATTCTGTGCCAGGGATTTTCCCTCCCGTGGACTTGCTCTTAAGTGGGATAATACATTTTCTCGTATAAGATGGTTAGAGTTGGGTTTCTTCTTGCTTATAGCAGAAAGAAAATGGATACACTACACTTTTAGAAAAATCCTCCTGCAAACAAGCAACCTTTTTGAAATACCTCTCTGGAGACTCTTACAGAGATGTCCTTTAAACACGGCTGATGTTTTTATCTGAGAGAGAACGTGTGTGTGTATGTGTGTAAAGGGAGCAGGACATAGAGTGTTGAGTAGAGGAGCAACCAGCTAAGAGAAGCAGGTGGGAGAAAGAGCTCAGCTGAAGGCATCGAGTGCTTACCGTTCCCACAAGAGGGATAAAGGAGAGGAGAGGACAGTTTTCACTCAGTGTGTATTGCATGTCAGGCAATAGGAGCTCTAAAGACACGATTTTATTGACTCCCCACGATGGGCTTAGAGATTTAAAGCGGCTTAAAATCTGACTCCAAAGTCCTGCCACTTCCTTTACCACCCCAATCCAATCCTTAGACAAGTCCTCTAGAAATGTCCCCAGTCCATCCACTTTTCTCCATCTCTGGCGTTACCACCCTGATCCAAGCCCCATCATCCCTTTCCCAGTCTGCGCCATCTCCCATCTAACTGGTGTCTCAACTCCCTCACTCCTACTGCCTATTGTCTGTTGTCTGCACTGTCTATTGGTCGCTCCTCTCTCCAGAATGATTCAAGGATATCTCAGTGTGCAAATCCAAACTCTTTCCTGTGGTCCCTTCAGATTTCCATGATCTGGTCCTGCTTGTCTCTGCAGCCTCATCTTGTACATTTTTCATTCCACTCACCAAGCTCCAGCTTCCTTACTGTTCTTCCAGTAATTCCTAACTTAGGGCCTTTGCCCATTGGTCCTCTTTGCCTGGAATGATGTTTTTCAACCTGCAGGTCCTGACACAGGAGGCTTTCATTGAGCACACCAGGGTAGCTCCTCTCTGTGTGTCACCCAGGGTACTCCCTTTATTACCTTCATCTCAACTTGAATTATTTTTATTTCTCAGTTACTCTCCTTGACTGACTCCCCTGTTTAGAATATTGGCTCCACGAAGGCTAGGACCTTCTCACCACTGAGCCTCCAGCACTCAGAACAACGTTTAGCACATGGTAGGTGCTCAATAAATATTTAATGAACCAATGAGCATAATTGGAAGAGCTCTCTATTTATTGCCCAGGTATTCCACAAAGGTTTCGAGGTGGCTCATAAAGAAGAAACCTAATAACATAGAAAAACGTAAATGAACGCCGAGAACATCAGACATAGGGAAAATGTAAATTAAATGACAAGAGCAACACCAGATACTTAACCCAATGCAATTCTTAAAAATGAGCCTAACCTTGGCTACGGGTTCCCTTTGTAAATAGTTCAATAAAGCCCTTTGTAAATGGCAAGGGGTTCTAGACATGGACTTCCTGTCCACACAGCCCCACCTGACTCAATCAGGACGGTCACTGACCTGAACTGGGCCAAACTCTCTCACACTTGGACCAAGAGATACAGAGAGGGACTTGGACGGGGGGTGATATGTTCTGGAACTATGAAAAGAGCAAGCCTTGGGCCATGGGCAAGCAGATGGAGCAGCTGGAAAAGCAAGTGTGGGAAGAGGAGCAGGAGTACGGCATGGCCATGCGGAGATGGAGCCGCGGAAGAGCACGTGCAGCTTCAGAGAAGACGGTGGCAGCTGTAGCTGCCTGCTGACTCCCCAGTTCCCATGAGGCCATCTGCAGTTCTCCAGTTAGATCAGCAGGACTCCACTGGGTCCTTCTGACAAATCTTTTTCTTGAGCTTCTAAGTCTCTGTTCTTGGTAGTCATGTGGTTCTGAGGCCAGGACTGATTGATGAGAGACGATAACGCTGAATTACACTAGGTTAGGTTGTGCTGCAGTAACAAACATCCCCCCAGGCTGAGTGGCTTACAAAGCAAAGACCTATTTACCACTTCTGCTACATATCCATCAAAGGTTGACTGCTCTTCTGCTGCAAAAAATCTTCACTCTGGGTCCCAGACTGACGGAGTAGCCCGTATTACCAGCCACTGTGGCAACTACCCAGTGGGTTATGAGTGGTTGGAAGGAGGATTCCGCCTATCGTGGCAATGAAATTTCCTAACTATCCAAATTATGGATGGACAGCTGACACTTGCCAAAACCCAGACTGGCCATGAGAGGGCACAGGGTATTAATGACCACAGGATTCTAGAGTCTGAAAGTCCAATATCCACAATATCACTTTCTTCCAACCTTCTATCCACTCCCTGCTTAAACCATATTGAATATTTGCTATTCCTGGAAGATGCCCAGATTTCTTTTTTATCTTTGGGACTTTGCAAAATAATGGTCTTCTCCTCCTCCTAATCTTCATCCCCTAATTAACTCCTTCTTTCTTTCACTTTTCCTTCTGGACTGAGGGACTCTTACCTTTTCCAGGAAGTCTACTCTGATCCTTTAAAGCTGGGCTAGGATCCCTGCTCCGTGTTCCTATAACTCCCCCTCCCCCTGTGCAATGTCGTCTACCTGAATGATAGACGTCTACGGTTCAAATTGTCAGGTGGGTAGCCTGACAGTGTAAAAACCTTAGCAATAGCCAGAGCCTTACAAGATATGGGACTAATTCTTTCAGAGGCATAGATGTGAAATGTAATACAAAAGAGCATGTCTATGAGTACACCCTGGCTGTGACTTCAACGAGTGGTAGATAGGTGAGGGTGGAGAAACCCTATGGAAGGAGATGTAGAGGAGGCAAGTGAATAAATCCTGGGCTTATTCGATTTTGGTTTCTCTGATAGAGGACTCTCCTACAGCTTCACAGTTAAGAGAAAAGGGGAATTTTCACACATTTTGCTTTGCCAGGCATGTCGCTGATCAATCCTTTCCCATTTCTCTCAAAATAAAGGAGGAATTTGATCTCATTAATTAGAGCCTAATTGATAGTTAGCCATTCATGGGGCCACTACTACTAATGGGTAGAACCGCCATGCTTGGCACCCTTGAGGCTGCTGGATCCTAGGTCAGATTTTGAGAAGAGTAGGGGGCCTTGCTAATGCTTTGATCCTGGGCTTCTTACTTCCACTTGAACTTCCCACAGGGCTGGCTCGGCATTGGGGTTTCAACATTGAGAAGGTCAGTTGTTCGCTGATTCCTATTATGTTCTTGTATGCTGAACTCCCTTGAGAACCTGTTGTGAGGGGAGCAGGGGAGCTGGGGAAGGGCTGATCAGCAAAACAGGATTCAGGTTTTTCTCTTCCTGGCCAGAACACCATCCAGGACGCCCCCATTCTCACCCTTAATTGTTAAGTTGACTAAACATGACATGTGAAATGAGCTCCTATTTAGAAGATGCCATTGAATTGAGCATAGAAGGTGGTTGTACAAATAGATTCTTAGAATGAAGACAAGGCCAGGAAGGATGCAGGCTCTACACTTGCAAAGGGCCTGAGTGTAACTTGCCATCCTCTCTGCAGAGAGGAAATAATTAGCAAGTGTGTGTTTGGTGGGGGGGGGATGGAGAATAAACATGAAGTGCAGAGACACTGATTAATGTATTTGAGGGGAAAATACATTAATCATGTTTGTCTGTGATTACCCAGGAAGAAGCACCTGCTTGGTCCTTGTGACAGTTAGTAATTAAACATGAGAGAGGCCTAGCCATGGTTTCATGTTTGAGGTCAGAAGAGGAAATGGGACAGACAGTGAATGGTGAGAGGCACAGTGTGTGGGCTGAATCGTCAAAGTGATAGGCATTTGCTAAATGTGGCCCAAGCTCAGTGCCAAGGTGGGAGTGTCTGCACTTCTTTCATGTCCATTGAGAGATGGCTTTAAGGCAGCTCTGTGCTGGGGGGCCAACTATACACAGCCTGTGAACCCTGATGGAGTTCACGGCCTGGAGTGGGGTGTGTGGGACACATAACCATCATTGTGTTATACCAAACTCAGGTTCAGCTGCTCACTGCTCAAAAGCCAATAATTCGAGAGGCAAGTGCCAGTAGAAAGGAAAGGTGCTTTAATCAGAAAAGCCGGCAATCTGGGGAGAAGGTGGACTCACGTCCAGCGACAAACTCTGAAGATTCTGTTCAGCCATGACAGTTTTTTAAGGGGAAGAATCTCAGTGAATCATTGAGGCAGGAGGTTGGGTTCTGCATCATTCTTCATTGAATGCAGACTGGCTGACCCTCTATCTTCAGATGTTACCTTGTCCGTGTGATCTGCCTGCAGGATTCCTTAGGGGGTTGTTGGGGCGTAGAGAGCTAATCATTCCTTAACTACTGGATTCTTTATTCTTCTTTTTATCTAGGAAACGGATCGACAGGTTAGACAAGGCATGGTGTGCATTCAGGAAAGCATAATTCAGGAGTTAGTTTCAATTGCTTAGTGAGAGGGGGACAGAAATGGGTAAACAGGAAAGGGGCAAAAGAGCTCCTTTCAATTGGCCCAGTGTGGTAATTGCTGCCAAAGTAAACTGCAGGGCTTCCCTGGTGGCGCAGTGGTTGGGAGTCCGCCTGCCGATGCAGGGGACGCAGGTTCATGCCCCGGTCCGGGAAGATCCCACATGCCGCGGAGTGTCTGGGCCCGTGAGCCATGGCTCCGCAACGGGAGAGGCCACAACAGTGAGAGGCCCGTGTACCGCAAAAAAAAAAAAAAAAAAAAAAATTAAACTGCAGAAGCAGAGACGCTACACAGAGCGCTGCTGGGGGGACTTGCTGGCACCGGGAAGAAGAAGAGAGAAAGAGAGTGACTTTCAATACTCAACTGGGAAGGGTGTCACTGACAAGCGTCCACAGTTGGGAAAAGGCCCAGCAAATTCTTCGCCATGGGGAACTTGTGGGGCTGAATTCCCGGTTGCAAGCCAAAGGTGCATTCTCAATCCGCCCATCTAATGTCCCAGATGTGCCTCCTGGACCAGAGGCCAGCAAACTTTTTCCCTAAAGGGCCAGACGATAAATATTTTCAGCCTTGCAGGCCATCTGATCCCTGTTGTAAATAATCAGTTCTGCAGTTGTGGTTTGAATGCAGCTGTAGACACATGGAAGCAAATGGGTGTGGCTAGGTTGGCCTGAGGACAGAAGGGACTAGATCCTTGTTACTCCAAGTGTGGTCCCTGGTCCATTATTATCAGCATGCTCTGGAAGCTTGTTAGGAATACAGAATCTCAGGCCCCACTTGGGGCCCACTGAATTAGAATCTGCTGCTCACAAGGATTGTTCCTGAGGCCTCCACATACGTCACTACCACATATGGTGCTTGCACTTTTGTCACCTGTAAAATGGAGACGATTCATATACCCCGCGGGCTGGGTGGTGTGAGGGTCGTAACTTCACAGTTCGACAACGCTGGGAGACAACTCTCCATGGGTATCTTGTGTCAGTGTATGTCTTATAAGTGAGACTGACGGCCCTTCTGCTCTAGAAGGTCTTCTCAAGGATGTTTGCAGCCGACAAACCTGGCTGATGGAGACTGTGTCTCCCTGGGAGCAAAGGGCTAGTGCGCTCACTGCCTGTTATAAAACCTCCAGGTTCCCTGAGCTCAGGGTGCCTTTCGTGTAATGCATCCCACTGCGTGTGCATGTCTGCTGGCCTGCTCCACGGCATCCTGAGGGAAACGGGGCCCAAAAGGCAGCACAAGTAGTTGCTGATGCTATGATACTGCTGTCGTTATTAGTAATGAAGCCCTCTGATGACTTAGGAGTCTCTTGACACACCTCCCTTCCCTGAAGAGAAGGAAGTTTCCTGGATGGCTCAAAGTCAAGCAACCTGTCAAGGTAAAGGGTTCCAGGCAACTTCTCCCAGCGACTCCTTGTGCTTTTAATTCCACAAGAAAGGAAGAAGGGGTAGCATTTACCTTTCCTTGGACTCCACGCTTGGCTGGTCCCTGGGAATCTTCTGTAGGATGCTCGAGGTCAGAAGTGCTAGGACCGGGTCCTGATTCAGAGATTCCATCCCCTGGCCACCCTCTTTCTCCCTCCTAGAGCAAGGGGCCACAAACAACCCATGTACTGGGAAGCGTTTTAAACCTGGTTCACAGCAGCGTGGAAATGGTAAGGAGCATCACATCAGAGCTGGAAGCTGGGTGCTGTCCCCCCTGAGAAGGTTCTCTTCCAAATGCGTTTCCTGGTAGGGGACAGAGTCTCCTTGTAGTGACAAGTGGCAGGGTGGCTCCAGGATCTCTGTAGAGCAGGGACTCAGGGCACCGTTCTGGAGGGATGGGGGAGGATTTGCCTTAGGGCCGCTTTTGTTAAGCATGCACCTGTGCTTAGCTAAAGAGCACCTTAATGGGGTGGCTTTGTGATACTAAGAGAGACTGGGAAGGGCACCCCCAAGCCAACCCTGTGGGGTCTCCACTATGTAATAGAAAGTTCATGAAGTTTGGATCCTGGCAGACAGTTCAGATCTTGACTTTACCACCAAGTAGCTGGGGGACGAGCAGGCTGGGGCACTGCCTGCTGGGCTCCCTTCGCGCCTGGTCTTTGTAGTGGCTTCTGGGAAGGTCAGTGGTAGCTATTTGACCCGAAGCCTGAAGTAGGCTGCATGGGAAGGGACAGAGATGGAGGGCTTGCGAAGGGGGTGGGTGGTGGAGACCGCTGTCTGCAGAGATCAACTTGGACAATGTGTGGGAAGAGCTTCATGAAGTGGGAAGCGATGCCCTGCATGGTGAGGACTTCAGCTTTACACGGCATGAGTGTAACACGAGTTAACACGTGCGCCCGCTTAGAGCCCTGAAGTTGACCTTCATAACTGCTGTATGAAGAAGGCAGAGCAGGAATGACCAGGCCCTGCTCATGGGTGCAGAAACTGACACTCAGAGATGTAGGCACTTGCTGAGAGCCTCCCAGTGCGGCCACACAGTGAATTGTGGAGCCATGATTTGAAGCCAAATTTCCCACTGCAGAGCCAGCTTTCGCTGGGCCAGTATCGGACTGGGTGGGCTCATGCCCACCCCAGAGAGGACCAGTGTGTCCAGTGGGGAACAGCCTCCCAGCCATCGCTGGAGACTTCAGCACATGGAAGCTGCTGCCTGCCTCAAGAGCTGATTTCTCTGTGGGCCGAGTACCCCGGAAAGGGAAGCGGACCAACCCATGATGGGAGTGGAGGTGAGTCTGATGGACAGGGGTCCCTGAAGAAAGCTGAGAGATAAGCCCTGGCAAGGGGGCCAGGGAGCACCAGGAGGCAGGGACCCCAGGGTCAGTGTGTCCCTGCACAGGACCGTCCCAGGACCAGCCACATCGTGTATTCTGAGAAGGTGAGGGAGGAGGCATAAAGGCAAGAACTGAGTTGCCTACAGCTCAAGAGCTTTGCGTTGGAACCACCATTAGAAGAGCTGATTTTAAGAAGTCCAGGCTGTGTCTCTAGAGGCTGGAGAGAAAGAAAAGGGGTGCCGCTGGTGTTCTGGCAGAAGCCTGTAGGTGAGGGTCACGGCTCATGGTGGCCAGGAACCAGGATGGTCAACACAGCAGAATGACAACAGCCGTAGGCACTGAGGATTCATAGGGGATCCCCTTCTCCCCAGTGGTGGGGAGGGGGCCCTTCTGGCTAACAGGAAATTATGCTGTGGTCACTCAGGCAAATTTGGGGAGGATTACGGACAATATACTGTACTTTCTGCCAGTAAGTGGGAAGGGACTCAGAGCATGCAGCTTGGGGTTACTATTACTATAAACGTGACCTATTTTTACTTACTGGCACGAGAAGCCGAAGTTATATTTCAGTGGAGGTGGGAAAGCCCTGTCAGTGTTACCAATTTACAGCTTGTCCCTCTGTGCCTGAACCCCAAATCATAAGGTGATTCCTAATGCGAATTCTTGCTTGGATACATGTTTCTCTGATCGGACTGCTTTCCCAACAACCGGCTTGGGGCTCTGTACTCTGGGAATGGGGGTTTGGATGAGGGAGAAGGGAAAACTCATTTGGAACTTGAGACTGAGGAGATATGCTCTTAAGGGGATTGGGGGTGGGGACTGGGTACCTCATTGGTGGTTCAGGGGGAGGCAGCCTCTGGGAAACCACTGGGACCAAGAGAGAAAAAAAGAGCAGGGGAGGTGGCAGTGGGACCAGAGAGGAGGCTGCCAAAAAGCAAGCTTCACCCACTTGGAGAGTTTGTGTTGGGCTTGCATTTATCTCATTCATTCCAAATTATTGATTACCTCCTGTGAAACAGGCACTGTTAGGACCGGAAGATGGAGGATGAGAGGAGATAGGCACGAGAATCAGACCTCTCATAGGAGCTTGAGGATGAGCCATGGGCGAACGTAACCCTGTTGTGCAGTTGGCAGCAATCAGAGCTGCGAGAAAATGCGTGAGAGGGTGTGTGGAGGAGATTACACCTGGCTTGGGTTAGGGTTGCCATGAGACCCAGAAGGCATCATGGGAAAGGTGGAATTGGCCCATGAGAGGCACGTATTTTAACACGTAGAGATGGGAGTTGAAAGGCATCTTGGGTAGGGAAGGCAGGGTGGGCAAAAGCAGGGAGGCGGCAAGTTAAGTTAGAATCTGTACAGTAGAGCAGTTACTGTTCATTTGCATCCACGTGTGTGCTATATAAAGGTTTGAGCAGTAATTTGAGGAGATTTTAAGAGTGTTTTTCTTTAGGTGGAGAATCTTCTGTATTTTTTAAAATAATGATAAGGACGGCAATGATGATGGTGATGATGATGATGATGGTGATGGTGATGATGATGGTGATGATGATGATGATGGTGATGGTGATGATGATGGTGATGATGATAACATGAGTTGTGATCAAGCTGATTGAGCCTTGAATTGCCAAGTTTGGTTTTATTCTGTGGGCAAAGTAAACACATCACTGACTTGAAATCCTTCCCACCTCCCCGCCCCCAGTCTCTATGTGCCTCATTAAACTTGTCTTTGAGGGGACATTGCCCATCCAACCCAACCCTGAGTAAGAACAAAGTTGTAGGAAGGAATGGCCAAGAAATAGTTTATTCTGAACAACGAACAAGGCTAACTTGAACAGAGCCAGGAAATCCAGCATCTTGAGCTACTTCCAGCTCCTGCCCCTAATTCATGAACTCAACCCAGTGAGGGGCCCTAAGTGCTGCCAGGGTCACAGTGAAGAGAGAAGCAGCCCCGTTATTTCCTGGAGGGGACAGGATGGTGCCAACGGGAATCAACGAATGAAAAGTGTCCAAGACAAGTGGACATGTGGGCAACACCATCTAGAAATAGCCTGGGTTTGAAGGAGGAAAACAATAATCATTTCTTTCCTTTTTTCAAATAAAAATATAAAACCACATAATACATTAAAATGTCTCTTAAGAAATCTAAGAGATGGCCTTGACAGTCCCAAGGATTGATTTATGAGGTAAAAAGTGAAAGTTGGATGCAAAATAAAAACACAATTGAACTTTCAGAGGAATGTACAGATATCAGAGACTCTAGGATGAAAAGTTCAAAGAATCTTAAACACCAGGCTTGTTTCTACAGAGAACTGACTGCCAAATGAATGAAACAGGAAAGTTTCTTCAAATGATCATAATGCAGACCAAAAAACCAGCTACCATTCACAGAGTATTATGTGCTGGGTATATCACACACAGGATCTTTTTTTAACCCTACAACAACCCCCGAGGGTTAGTTTTATTATCCTCCTTTTAAAACAAGGAAACTGACACTCAAGGGATTATGCGATTTGCCTGAGGTCTTCAGGTTAGTAAACAGCAGGGCTGGATTCTGGACACGGTCCTGATTCCAAGTCCAAGCTGTATCCCCTATGCTACAGCATCTCCCACTTCAAAGACAAAGTGCTCCCTGAACAGATCGTAAAGTAGTTTGCTCTTTGTGTGAGCCCACTGTCCTCCTACACTTTCTAACCACCTGTGCTTCCTAATTTATCAGTGTGGAGCAGCCTCCTGGATGGCAGTTGGAGACGCTCTTTAAGACAATGCCGATGAGATGACATAACCCCTTTTCAGGAAAGAAAGCGTGGAAGGGGACGGAGACTCAGAGTTCTGCTGTGGGACTGGGTTTTGGGAAGAACTCTGCTGACACTGTATAGGAGAGACTGATGGTCAGTGACTTGACCTTCTGAATGGGCATCTACGGGCCATCCCAGCACCAGGGGTGGGGTGGGAGTGGAGACCTACTGAAATTAAAGGTGGAGATGGTGGAGAGCCATCTTAGAAGGTCAGAAAGACTGGCCTGACAGAGAAGACAAAAGAAGACACTTCCGGCTTAGCTCCAGGATTCGGGAATGGTGTTTCCATAGGCTGGGCTAACACATCAGATGTTTGAGGGCTGCATTTTCGAAAGTACTGTCTTAAGAGTCAGGATGGACCGAATTGCAAAGTTGTGTTGGTCTAATTGCTTTGGGGGAGGGGAGTGCACTTCAAATATTAAGGTTTTATTTTGCCCGTGTAAACAACTTTATAAAGGTTTTGCATGTCCGCTACCCAATTGGATTCTTTGAATAACCTTGTAATTAGAGGTGGGGCAGAGAGCTGTTTAACCCCTTTGGCAGATGTGGAAAACTGAGGCACAGAAAGGGCAAGGCTTGTCCACAGTCAAGCAGGTATCAGCCGGGCAGCTGGGATCAGAACCCAGGCTCCCCAGCTCCGAGTCCAGGGTTCCTTCTCTGCATCTGATGTTATTAGAGGTGAGACAGGGACCATCGTGGCACAGAGAGGGGCTTTTGGTGGGCAGGGCAGAGGTGTGTGCAGTCCCGCTGAAAGCCACAGGTGGTGGCTTAGCTGCTGCAGCCACGGGAGCAGGCGTGAGCCAGAATGTCGTTGTTACACCCGTCCTGGAGCTTGCTCTGGGCCTGGCTCCCGGCTCGGCCTTCTGTGTCCAAGAGCTGGCCGCTCTGCCCTTGCTGCTTCCTCAGCCTGCAGACAAGCACAGCAGAGACCCAAGTTAGTGATGTGGAGCGGGGGATGTCCAGGGACACGGCTGGGGAAGCAGCGCGACCCAGGAGCCTTCATGTCGCGCTGGCCTGGGGAAGCACAACCCCTGAGGGGGCGAGAATGCTGTGTCTGGAGCCTGGCAGGCTGGGATCCACACCCAGCTCAGGTGTGGATCTGAAGTTACTCAACACCCAGAACCTCGGTTTCTCTATCTGTAAAATGGAGATAGTAATACCTACATCACGGCTCCTTGTGAAGTCCACAGGAGATCATGTATATAATTTGCCTAAGTTGACACAGTAGGTAAAGGGGTGTGTCCCACACATTATTCGCGCATGTATGTGTAGTGAATGCCCACTGATGGACCAGTCACCATGCCAGGGAGCAGAGGAAATCCTGGCGAGCAAAGCAGTCAGGTTCTCTGTCCTCATCGAGCTTATCACATGATGGGGAAGAGGGACAGTGATCAAATTGTCCCACAAATATCTGAACAGATGAGCACCCAGACTTACAAACTACCCCATGACAAACTGTGTTAAGGGAGCACAATTTTTTAAAAAAAAATTTTTCTTGAAGTATAGTTGGCTTACAATGTTGTGTTAGTTTCAGGTGTACAGCAGTGACTCAGCTATATATCTATATATATCTCTATCTAACCATCTACCTATCTACTCTTTACATATTCTTTTCCATTATGGTTTATTACAGGATATGGAATATAGTTCCCTGTGCTATACAGTAGGACCTTGTCGTTTATTTTATTTATAGTAGTTTACGACTGCTAATCCCAAACTCCTAGTTTATTCCTCCTCCTTCCCTTCACCCTTTGGTAACCATAAATTTGTCTTCTATGTCTGTGGGCCTGTCTCTGTTTTGTAAATTAGTTCATTTGTATTACATATTTTTTAAAAATTTATTTATTTTTGGCTGTGTTGGGTCTTCGTTGCTGTGCGTGGGCTTTCTCTAGTTGCGGTGAGTGGGGGCTACTCTTCGTTACGGTGCGTGGACTTCTCATTGCGGTGGCTTCTCTCGTTGCGGAGCATGGGCTCTAGGCGCACGGGCTTCAGTAGTTGTGGCTCGCGGGCTCTAGAGCACAGGCTCAGTAGTTGCGGCACATGGGCTTAGTTGCTCCGCGGTGTGTGGGATCTTCCCGGACCAGGGCTTGAACCCGCGTCCCCTGCATTGGCAGGCGGACTCCCAACTACTACACCACCAGGGAAGCCCCTGTGTCATATTTTAGATTTTGCATATAAGTGATATCGTATGGTATTTGTCTTTCTCTGACTTACTTCACTAAGTATGATAATCTCTAGGTTCATCCATGTTGTTGCAAATGGTATTATTTCATTCTTTTTTATGGCTGAGTAATAATATTCCATTGTATGTATGTACCACATCTTCTTTATCCATTCATCTGTTGATGGACATTTAGGTTGCTTCCATGTCTTGGCTATTGTTAATAGTGCTGCACAAACATGCGTGTATCTTTTCGAATTAGAGTTTTCCCCAGATATATGCCCAGGAGTGGGAATGCTGTATCACATGGCAACACCATTTTTAGTTTTTTTGTGTTTTTTTTTTTGCGGTACGCGGGCCTCTCACTGTTCTGGCCTCTCCCGTTGCAGAGCACAGGCTCCGGACGCACAGGCTCAGCGGCCATGGCCCACGGGCCCAGCTGCTCCGCGGCATATGGGATCTTCCCGGACCGGGGCACGAACCCTTGTCCCCTGCATCGGCAGGTGGACTCTCAACCACTGTGCCACCAGGGAAGCCCAACCTCCTGTCCTTTGTCTACTTGCAGGGACTAGGACCAGGTGCCCAGTGCCTCTGCCTCTGAGGTTTGCAGCCCTCCAGGTAAGACAACTGGGAAAGGTAGTCAGGATAAAATATATCATCCTAGTGGAGGAGGGCTCAGGGTCCAGAGGCCCAGAGGCACTGGATCTAGAGGCCAAAGTGAGCAGGGAGGGGAGAGCCTAGGATGAGGAAGGGAGGTGGTCAGACTTCCTCAGCAAGGCTGGGATTGCCTGGGAATCTTGCTCCCCTGGCCCTTTATTCCCTCTCCTACATTCAGAGACTCTCTCAGATACCTCTGGAGAGAAAATCAGATCGGAACTAGGGAAAACTCAAATGACTAAGAAATCTATGAGAGTGAAAGGGAAATGCTTTTACTTCCAAAGTAGGACACTGTTGTTTGGTTCACAATCTGTGAAGCCCCATAATTCTCTGGGTAAATTGCAAGGTAAAGATGAATGCCATTAAGATTTTCTTTTAAATGCCTAAACATAGCATAGACAGCATTACTATCTCTAGATTTCTGAACTTCCCCAATTATAACGCAAAATAAAGCTTCAAAGACTGCATAATAAAGAGTGGAGCATAGGGATGAGAGAGCCCTGATGAGGGAGAGATGGATTCTGAAATCTTGTGTAGATCAGGGAAGGCTTCCTGCAGGAGGCAGACTTTGAGCTGGGCTTTAAGGATTGGCCTGGAATGTGTGAAGCTGGAGGGGGCGAGGGAGGAGATTTGAAATGAAGGGACACCAGTGAGGTAAGTCACGGAAAGTAAAAACAATACTGCATGGTGGACCAGAGTCCTTTCTGGAGCTGGATAGTTTCAGCCACTTCAGCTCCTCCTTCTGGCCAGAGCTATTTCAAAGAGTAGAACCAGGGGCTTCCCTGGTGGCGCAGCGGTTAAGAATCCACCTGCCAATGCAGGGGACACGGGTTCAAACTCTAGTCCGGGAAGATCCCACATGCCGTGGAGCAACTAAGCCCATGAGCCACAACTACTGAAGCCTGTGCGCCTAGAGCCCGTGCTCTGCAACAGGAGAAGCCACCGCAGTAAGAAGCCCGCGCACCGCAATGAAGAGTAGCCCCCGCTCACCGCAACTAGAGAAAGCCTGCGCACAGCAACGAAGACCCAACACAGCCAAAATAAAGGAATAAGATATTCTTTTTAAAAAAGAGTAGAACCAGCTGTTTCAAGTCTCCCCTCCTCTATGGAGGGTCATAAGTATTCGTAAGAATACTATGACCATGGGTACTGGAGGCCTAGAGTGGTGTCTAAATGAGGTGTGAGTCATGCGCCTTGTAACTTACCACCAGGTGCAGTGTGAGAAGGCAGAATCCAGAAGGATGGACCCCTCTCTAGACATCCACGCATCCATCCACGGGCTTACACAACTGGATTCGAATCTAGTTCTGGGAGGCTCCAAAACCTGCATTCTTCCCACTACATTTGCATTCCCACCTACTACCAACCATTTAGCATCCAGCCACCATCCACCCACCCATTCACTTTCTATCCACCTATCCATATATTCATTCATTTGCTTACCCTATTCATCTACCCCATCCATCCAACCATCATCCATCCATATGTCCATCTGTCCCACCCCACCCCCACCTGTCCACCCCTACTCACCTAACTGACCTCCCCTTACTCACTTACTTATTCACCTACCCACCCATGTACCTCTATACAGATACCTATCTATTTACCTCAACCATTCATTATCCATCCATCCATCGATACATCCCTCCATCTACCCTTCTACTCATCATCCAAGTATCCACTTACCATCCATTTCATCTATTCACTATCCACCCATCCATTGATTCCCCCCATAGACCCCCTATTTACTCATCCACCCACACAGCTACCTCACATCACCTGTTCATCTAGTATCCATCCACCCATCTATCCATCCATCCACCACCCTTCTGCCCATCCAATCATCCATCTACTCCCATATTTCCATTCATCACTGCCACCCTCCCATCTGCTCAATGCCCACCCACCCATTCACTTCCCTATCCTTCCACTCATCCTTTTTACCAGCACTACCCGTGTGCCAGTTTCTATGTTCCAGGCTCACAGTTGAAGGGGCTGGGGAGCAGGACAGAGAGCAAACAGTGAACATTCACTGTGATGAAGTCTCTTCTGGAAGGAAGCAGTATGGCTTGGCATTCAAGGCCTGGGTTTGGAGCCAGGCTGTCTGGTTCTATCCCTGGGTCTGCCACTTACTAGCCGTGTAACTTTGGGAGGCTAGATTCAAACCCAGGGCTCTCTGTCTCCAAGACCCCTGCCCTTTCCACTGACCCTTATGCCTTTCAATCTGGATATGGAAGGAAGGTAGCATGGAATGATTTTTCCACACTCTGAAGGAATTAGAAAGTCTCAGTTTGCTCAAGTAGGAACCCACGAACCAAGACAATGATATGAAACCATATGGTTGGCCCCGAGAGCTCACTTCCATGACTAGCCCAGAGCCTAGCTATCTATAATTCAGGAGGAAACGAAAAAGGATTTTACATATCTTCCTAGACATAGCCCAAGTCTACGGAAGCAAACTGGCTAGTTATCTCCATGATGGCAGGAACATTTAATTTTCTCAGCCACTTTATCAAATTAATTGTCAGCTTTGTGACCAGAATTCTGAGGGATGGATGTGAATGCTCTCAACGTCCCAAACTCAAGCATTAGATTCCAGAAGGAAGTGCCCTGTGATGGAGACCCTTGATTAACAAGAACGGAACACATTAAAATTTGTAATAATTTGGGCTGGAGGCATTTTTCAAAGGCAAAGCACTACATAGGACTAAAAGAAAATGGTTAGCAATCACATAATTTCAAATCAAGCTATTTCACACCCCGAGGATGGAATCAGTTTCATACCAACATTGATCTGCAACATCAAACCCTAGGTGCGGCCTGGCCTCCTGTTCCTGGGTGATGACCAGCTTTCCTTTGTGCTGTGTGCTTTAAAAATGGGAAACATTTCAAGTGCCGTCACACCTATTCATGTCATTTCACTGGTTGTATGTCTCCTGGACTGTGTGGAGTCGTGGCGTGGCAGTGTGGCACGGTGGGAGAAGGCAGGATTTGGAGCTATACAGAATTTGATCAGGATCCCACCTTTGCCGTGACTGGCTGAGGGGCCTGGGGGAACTTACCCAGCTTCCTGAAGCCCCTGTTTCCTTACCTGTAACATGGCCACAGCACCACCTCTTTAAAGGAGAAGGCGAACTAATGCATAGTATCCATCTGCCCTGTAACAGGCACTTTATAAAGGGCAACGATTTTTATGATGATGATTGCAGTGTGGGGACACCCCCATCCTCACAGAAACTGAGGATCGGTAAGTAAAGCTTAACTTCCTGCCACAGTTCTGATGAATGTCTCCCAGCAAGGAGGCCCCCACAGATGGTTCTGCAGGCCTCGCTCTGGGGGATCAAGGCTGAAGACCTGGAGAAGAGGAGGGTACTGGAAGGGGGTACACACAGAGTGGCTGAGAGTCAGGACCCAGAAATGGGTGAAACAGGACAATAGGCTCATGGGGAGGGAATCCAGCCCCACGAGTCATGGTGGGGTCCAGAGGGGCCTGTAAACCAGGGAAGGCTGGGCATGGAAATGGCAACTGGAACTGGGTCTCCAGCCTGGTTACTGGTCTCCCCTCCTCTGGGCAAGGGACACCGAAAGCCATCTGTGGCTGCACGGCAGCCGGCACAGCGACCAGCCTGGGGCTGGTGCACAGTCAATGTGTGTTGGAAGGCTGGGTGGGTGAATGCAGGGATAAATGCCCAGCCAGGTTTCCACCCCTCATCAGCAGCCTGTTTGCACAGGTTGGCAGGCTCTGTTTCAACACACCGAGGGGGGAAGGATGCCAGTCCCAATTAAATGGAGTAAAAGGATGTCTTAGCTGGACAAAAATTGGATGACCATTAGAACTGGCGAGCTCACAGCCCTAGGGAATAACAGATTGCATGAGTCAACATGCATGGAGCTTTTTCTCTTGTGGCCAAGGGAGTTGATAGGTTGTTATTTTGTGTGTATGTGTAAGAGTTCGTTAAAGAATTAAGGCAAAATGATGTTTGATGTGGCACTTAATTGATACAGTACTGTATTGGTCTGATAATTTTGTGCATAATTAATGTTACTAGCAAACACTTGGGCAGTGCCGACTGATTGTGTAGGGGGGCTGTTAAGCGCTTAACATCTGTTAACTCACTGGTCTTTACAACAATCCTTCATATGGAGTAGGTTTTAATACCCCATTTTACAGATGAGAAAAACTGAGGCAGTAGTGCGAGGCCCAAGGTCACAAAGCTAGCATGGATCAGGATTCAAAACCAGGCAGTCTGATTCCAGAGGCTATGCTTGTAGCTGTTATGTACACTGCTTCTCTATGGTTAATAAAAACCAGAGTCGAAGTTACCAGAAAGTTCTGAAAGGGAACACTCCAAATTGAAGAATGGTTGTCTGTTTGGGGACAGGGGGTGGATACTGAAGAGAAGAAAGCAAACAGTCACCTGGTCTAATTGTTTGTACACTGCAAGAATCCCGCCTCCAGCATCCCTAGCAGAGAGCCAGCCAGTCTTAACCCAAACCCCACTGCCCACCTCTCAAGATAGCCCATTTCATGTGGGAACTGCTCAAATCCTTAGAAACTTTTCCTTCATATAGAATTTCAACTGAGAAATCTGCTGCCTGAGAGCTCCTCCCCGTTGGCCTTTGTTGTGATTCCCGGAATTATTCAGCTGATTCTAATTTCTCTCTCATGGGACACTCCTTCAATGCTTAGAAGCCCCCTGGACCTCCATCATCCATCTTCCATCGTCCCCCAGGTCCACCCTGCCCCACTCCCCGCCTGCTCTCCAGCTTGGGAGTCCGACTTGTAGGAATTGTATCAAAAGCTCCCAAGCTCTTTGGGCTTCCAGCTGGGCTTGGCCCATGGGGAGCCCTGGCAGAAATCAGGAGTAAGAGCAGTCAAGTTTGGGCATCAGGTCCCCAGCCCCTTTCCTGCACTGTCACCTGGGGCTGCTGGGAACATTGGAAGGTCGCTGCTCTAATCAAGGTAGCCTTCTCCCTGGACGACCTCCCTCTCCTCCTCTCTGTCACCCACCGGGTGGGAACACCTTGCCTTCTCTGAAGCCCCAGTTCACTGCACAAGCTTCTATGACGCCCTTACAGCCACACCTTTGTAAAGTGTCCTTTGAAAATAAATTATCCTTGGAGTGTTTCCTGGGCAACTCTGACTGATACAACATGTTTCTGCTCTCCCATGAGGTGTCTCTTCCTTAAGTAAAAACTCAGTATAACTGGCTGTTCCGCTTTCAAACCTCATCACTTATTGGGAAGACCACCTTGTATGCAATACTTATCTCACAAATTCAGTAACAGCCTTTGGCCAGAAGCATTACAATTCTGTCTATTTTATCGGCTTTGCCTGAAGCAAAACCTATTTGAGGGAGTCTTAGGATGGCGTCAGCTATGGCATGGGTGTGATATAGCAAATTGTAGGGGATTATTTTACTGAGCATCCTCTCTATATACCCCTTTGCAAATGGATGAGCTCTGGGAAAATTGAAGGGATGGCAGCCCTGGTTTCTGAGTGATAGGGGTTGAGATTTGATGAGTTCATCCTCACTCAGCACCTCCTCATTTAATACCTACACCCACCCTTCCAGATAAGAATTAACAGCACCCATTCTGAGGGTGAGAAAAGGATGAGAGAGGATGAGGAACTAGTGGTAGGTCACACAGCTTTTCAGAGGGGAGCCCCGGCTCAAATGGAGGACCTGGCTCTTCCCATCTTCCCAACTAAGTGATCCTCCCTATACACTGGCACTAGTAGATTTCTCTCTAGATTTAGAGGTGAAGCTGAGCTTTTACGTCTGAGCTGGCTTAAGGATGAGACTTGCTGGGTCCTCACTTCTGTGGGTTGGGGGCCTGATGGACAGGTAGCCACTAATGGTGTTCACCAAACATTCTGATTTGCCCCTCTCTGGGCACGCAGCAAGATTGCACCTCCTGGCTCCTCTGGGGCTGGGTTCGGCCATGTGACCAGTTCTGGCCCGTGAGTGTGAGTAGAAATGCTACCATCAGGCTGGAGCATTGCCGATGCAAGACCCTCCTGAAGTCTCTTTCCCTCTGTCAGTCTCACGGCCATGTTCCAGAGATGCTCCTTCAGTCTGCATCCTGGAATGATGGGGATGGTGACATGGCAGCAGCACCCCCCAGCTAACCTGCCATGAACAGGAAACAGACCTTTGCTGTTGTAAGCCGCCAAGATTGGGAGTTTGTGCCTCTTTAGGTTCAGAGAGGGGTTCTGGAGATTCAGACACTGGTCTGTGGGTGAATAATGGCCTCAGTCCAATTCTGGGCCAGAGAGTAACCATGGGAAAACCCTGGGGCTGCAGATTGAAATGAACTCTTTGATGGCCAAGGGACCTGAATTGGTGTCCACTTTGGGGCCGGTACTTCCATGCCTGGGCAGCCAGCCCTCCCTGTCCCCTATCCCCCCGTCCCATCCATGTACAGTTATCACGTTCTACCTGCCCAGAGGAAGGGAGGAGGTCAGACAGAAAGCCAAGAGGGACCACCTGCCATTTCTTTATTAACCTTCCCCAGACCTCAACATCTGTCACTCCCTATTCCTTCCTCTCCTGGGCTCTATTTACCCTACGCTATCGTCCTTACTTTCCAAGTGGAGTGGACCACCATCATTTTGCCTTTCTAGTGATTTTATAAATCTTACCTCCCTCTCACAGCTATTGATTGGCCTAAGGGCAGACACATGACCCAATCAGCACCAGCCAGAGTTCTCCAATGGCCAGATTTGATTGGTCCAGGGACTAGCACCTGACCAATCAGAGTCATTCCCTGGGGTACTCGAATTTGAGATCAGGAAAGCATTCTCCTTCTTGTCTTTCCTCAACTCCCTGTTTTATCTATTTTCTTGAGTTTGGTGGCAGAGCTGGGAGACTCTGGAGCTCAGTGTGTAGAAAGAACTGGTTTACAATAAAAGAAAATGACTTTGATGTGCAGAGAAAAACAAATCACCGGAAGGAGGAAGGAGTGAGTTCAGGCAAGGTTCCTGGCCCCCGTCCCAGTTACTTTGGGATCACATTGCATTCCAGCACTTCTGTGGCTGCATGAGTCCTGCAGTAAGTTTCCATTTCACTGAAGCTGTTTTCTTTTTGTTTTCATCCCTTGTAGCCATGGTAGTCTCAGAGAATTCACCATTTATGCTGGTATCTTCCTCTCGAGACTCCTAGAGCCACGATTTGTGTAGGTTAAGCTATGGGACTTAGGTATGTGTTTTTTTTTATATATATATACACACACATATAAACATATATACACATACATATATATATACATACACAAACACACACATATATATCCACATCCCAATAAAGCCCTTGTAAGTCGAAAATATCCTAAAAGTCAAAAATGCATTTAACATACCTAACCTACCGAACATCATAGCTTAGATCTTCCTACCTTAAATGTGCTCAGAGCTCAACATCATTAATCATTAGAGAAATGCAAATCAAAACTACAATGAGATGTCATTTCATACCAGTCAGAATGGACATCATCAAAAAATCTACAAACAACAAATGCTGGAGAGGGTGTGGAGAAAAGGTAGCTCTCTTACACTGTTGGTGGGAATGTCACCACCACCACCACCACCACCATCATTTATTCTAAAACAGAACATTAGGCCCTATTTATAATTTTCAAATTTACACATAGCCTCATTTCACGTAAGGCCTATAAATATTCACATAAAAAATTAGGGTACCTCTTTTTTACTAGAGAAAACCGATTGAAGGGAAAGTAAAATGGGTCTTTAAATGAGTTAAGTCTGAGCAGCCCAGTAAGAGCATGTGCTTTACTGCTCGGGGCAACGGGGTTGTATACACTCGGGGCGATCTGTCAGGGTCTGCGTGTCTCCCTTGGCTGACTGAAAACCAAGGCTCCTATCTTTTATTGGTTGAGATTGATATGTCAATATCAGTCACCCTTTTCCACCTGGCTGAAACTTCCTTTGATGGAGAACCAAGTGAAATGGACAGAGGGCCCTGATTCCTGTGTGATTTCTTGATTTCGAGTTTTCATGAAATTTGAGTTTTTGAAAGAGCCCAGAATCCAGCGGATGGAAGAAGTGAGTTCAAGTCCTTCATCTTCCAAGTAAGAGCTGCAAGAGCTTCAGAATAATTAATAATAATAATAAGTACCTCAGGAAAATGTGATGAGTAAGGATTAGGGCAATGGTTCTCCACTGGGGGTGATCTGCTTGCCAGGGAACATGTGGCAATGCCCGGGGTCATTTTTGGTGTCACAGCTATGGAGGTGCTACTGATATCTAATGAATAGAGGTCACAGATACTGCTAAACATACTACAATGCACAGGACTGTCCCCACATCAAAGAATTGATGTCAATAGTCATCAAGTGTCAACAGAGCTGAGGTTGAAAAGCCCTGGATTAAAGGAACAGGATCTAAAACCAAAAAATCATGTACAGTTACTGTTAATAATATTATTAAACATAACATGTGCAGTGTTCGATTTTTAAAATGTAATGTTTTCAAGGGCTCCAAAGGTAGCTTAAATGTGCTTTTAAATATTTTTATTTCTTTAAGAGAGGAAGCAGATAGAAAATTCACCTCCTCAAACTCCTTTCGCACCAGGGGCTTTTTATCCTGCAAAACTTTGTCAAATGTTATTGAAAAGACCTTTTGGAAAAATCACCCCTGCTCGGATCTTTGGTCAAAATAGGAGGACAAGCCCCACAGTGCACTTCTCAAACTAATGGAAGCTCAGCTGCCCAGGCCCTGGAAGCCCCGACCAGTCCCTGGAAGCAGATGCTCCACCTGGCTCAGTGGCCTTTTGCCAGCTGAGACCATTAACCAATAATAGCTGCATTTCCAGAAAATTAGGCAGTGCTAATTTTAATCTTGTTCTCTGTTTAGAAACTGAAGTCCAGAGAGGTCAGACCTAGGGCATCTCCTCCGCGTTTGCACAGCGGCCTAAGAATGTCTGCATCCCACCATCTCCCCTGCAGGCTTCAAGCATCCTGAGGACATGGTCCTGCTGGATCCACTTCCATGACCCCAAGTCTCAGGTCAGGATATAATATATCTGTCAAAGGGCTGAGTGAGAACCTTCTATGGGAGCTGCCACAGTAGATGCCCGGCCCATGTCCCCTTGGCACTTCATGCCTATGACAGCTTCCTCATCCCACGGAGGGAGGGGAGCTTTTTCTCTGTCCAAGAGTTTTTTTCTAGTTGAGGAAGCGCACCTGGCCCGTGCAAGAGGTAGGTAGTTATGCTGGGGCGGTTAGAGCCTTCAGCAGTATTCTTCCACCCACGAGGGCTCGAAGTTGCAGGTGAATGATCCAGGGCAAAGGAGAAAGAGGGCTGGAAGGTTTGCAGTGTGTATGGCTGTTAGCATAACTGACGCCATCTTGGGCCTGTTCATTTCCTCCTGTCCTTCCACTGACCCTACCTAGGACTGTACTGTGTAGTAAATCTCTTCTCTGTCGTCAGTGGTTTTGTAATGAATAGATATTGTTTAATGATCATGAGGTCCAGGTAGTCTCCAAATAATGATAAAGACCTTCGCTGACATATTCCTGGCACCCACCCATCATAAATCAGATAAGGCCTTGACTTAGGAATGCGATCCCCGTCTCCAAGCACTTACCCCCATACCCTAGGTTAACTATAAAATTGTGATGGTCCCTCGGAGGTGCGGAGTGCGGCTGCCGATGCCTCCAGATTGCCATATGCCCCATCCAATCTGCATGTAAGTTACCCGCAATAAACTTCACAACTGTACTTTATGGAGCTGCCTGCCTTGTTGTGTGGTCTCAAGATACCTTCTCAGTTCGTTGGGCACTTTTCATTCCCTCTGTCCTCGGAGATAGTTTTAGATGGGGAATTCTCATGACTCAGTCCAGAACCAACTGGAGGATGCACGGTTTGGGCACTCTGGTCTCCTGCAGAAATTCTCATCAGAACGACTGGAAGAACATGTTACAGCGCAGATCCCCAGGCCCATTCTCTCAGCTTCTGATTCAGAAGCACACCGTGTTGGTTTCCTGGGTGCGGGGCTGGGGAGCTGTAACATGGTACCACCAGCTCGGTGGCTTATAGTAACAGAAATGTACTATCTCACAGTCTGGAGGCCAGAAATCTGAAACTAAGGTGTTGGCAGGGTTTGTTCCTTCTGGAGGCTTTGAGGGAGAATCTGTTCCAGGCCCCTCTCCTGGCTTCTGTTGGCTGTGGGCCATCCTTGGCTTTCCTAGGTTTGCACGTGGATCACTCCAATCCCTGACGCCATTTTCACAGTCTTCTCCCTGAGTCTGTGTCTCTTTTCTTATTAGGACACCAGTCATATTAGGACACCAGGCAAGGGTCCCCTGCCCCAGTATGACCTCATCTCAACTAATTATATCTGCAACAACACTATTTCTAAAAAAGGTCGCATTCTAAGGTCCTGGTGGCTAGAACTTCAGCATATCTTTTTTTTTGGTGGGGGAGATATAGTTCAACCTGTAACAGGTGCAGCAATTCTAAATGCTAACAACCCCCCGGGAGATTCCGACATGACCCCCTGTGACTGTGGCACTTCCGTCTGGTTCTTCTTTACAGAGCCTTCTGCAGAGACAAGGCCTGTAACAACGGTACGTGGAGCAGGACCAGTCTGTTGCACTTTGACGGCCGGGCGTGCAGAGAATGAAAGGAAACAGAACTGCTGGAGGGAGGCAGGGAGGGGCAGCATGGTCCCAGCGGAGCATGAAGGGAAGCCTGGCTCGGCGTCTTGGCGTCCCCTACTGTCACCCCACTGGCCACATGTCTGAGGTCGGAAAGAAGGTACTTGACTTAATTTTCCAGCTACTCAAATGCCAACACAGCAGGTGCTTCAAAAACAGGATTGCAGAAAGACGTGCAGGATGAATAGCGCCGACTTTTTTTTCTTGGTTTAAAAGGAAATCTCTTGCTTTGGGGCAGATCATGCCTCATGAATTGACTTCTCACAGGCACTTTTGTAGATGAGAAACCGCAGCAGAGAGGGTTATGGGTAGATGCAGTGTGGCTCCCTTCCCATGTACTTTGTGGAGCAGGGATGGGGTCTGACATGGAGGGGTTGACGTGATGCTCAGACAGCATCCAGACACCAAGCCGTCCACCTGGATAGTTTTATATGGTGGGTGGGGAGAGGCTGGGGGAAAGGCACTGCTCCCAGCACACCTGCTCTGACAGGTAGCCTATAGCCTCAGAGCCACGGGGGAGCACCTGAGGTGAACAGAGAGGCAGGGATGAAACAGCAGGAACCTCAGTGAAACCCATGCACATCTCCCCTTACAGGCCATCTTCTTTCCTGCCTCCTGCTTTTGCATATGCTGGTCCTTGACCCCGCAGCCTCCATTGGAAAATGACTTCCACCCTCCCTCTGTTAACGGTGCCAGCCTCACTTCAAATCCATGACCACAACTCTCAAAGGGGTTCTCAGCACGGCTGGGCGATCCTACTACATTTCCCTATCCATTCACTCTTTTTTTTTTTTTGCGGTACACGGGCCTCTCACTGCTGTGGCCTCTCCCGTTGCGGAGCACAGGCTCCGGACGCGCAGGCTCAGCGGCCATGGCTCACGGGCCCAGCCGCTCCGCGGCATGTGGGATCTTCCCAGACCGGGGCACGAACCCACGTCCCCTCCATCGGCAGGTGGACGGTCAACCACTGCGCCACCAGGGAAGCCCTATCCATTCACTTTTCCATGTGAGAAAGAACACCTAATTGGTTGAAGCCACTAAATAGCTAGATTTCTGCTAAAAGCAGCCAGACGCAACCCCTAACAACACAAGGACGGATATCTCATGTTCATCTTCTTTTAAGGGGAAACAACTTGGATTCTTCGGATTCTAGATTGAAGCATCTTCTGGCACGCGGCACAATACGAAATGTGACTGCTCTCCGCTCGGGTCTGTCACCCCTCTGCCTTTTCACAGGCTCGCATTTGCCATCCAGGCGCTCTCTGAGGACCCTTCAGACATGCCTGAACTGATAAAGGACCCGAGGCAAGGTTGCCTGGAGCCCACCATCACTTTGGCCCAAAGTGCCCAAGCTGGTTTAAGCGCAAGTTCCCAGGACTGGGTGTCTACCGCTGGGAGGGGACCATGAGCCTCAGAGCAGGCAGGACCGCAGGGAAATTGTGATGAGCTCTGAAACCGCTCACCACGTCAGCATCCCTCCGCCCCCCGCCCCGTCCCAAGTCTGACGCGCTGTGTTACAGAGGCACTTCCCGTTCTGCTGGGACCAAGGACGTAGTCCCGCAGTGGGTGAGGCTTGCTGCCCAGCTTGGTGTGTGTGTCTGGGCTAACCTGGGCATCCACCAGCCTTAGAGCTTTAGCTGACCAGGATAAATGACAGGCTGCAGTCTCCTTCACCTCCCCCAGTGCCCACTGGGAATGGAGCCCCACCCTGCCCCCCGACCCAAACAACTCTGCCCCGGGGCCCTCACCTCGTGGTGCTCCACCCTCCATGCATGCTTAGGGAATACAAACTTCCTCAACAGCCACTGGTCCCTGTGTCTGCCAGGCCGTCTCGTTCTCTGGGCACTGTCCTCACTCCTGGAACTCCACGCCTTGCCCTCCTCGCCCGTCAGGACTCAGCCGGGCATGGTGGCTCCAGAAGCTTCCCTGACACCCAGGCTGAGCCTGGCATCTGCTGTCGGAGCCACGCCTGGGCTGCCGTTTTCCATATCATGCATCCCCAGTGCTGCTGTCACCTGCTATAAGCTGAAAATGGTGGAACACCGGTGAACGCCTAAGGGCCAGCCTGGCACGTGTCCATCTGGCCCTCCTGGAGGTAGGGAAGCACATCCCATCATCTCCGCAAGCCCAAGGCCTAGTTGAGTGTTGGCCAAATGGGGCTGATGTGCTGTCAGTCCTGCCTACAGGGTTTCAGCTCCTGCTGCATGAGCCCACGGCTGCCCAAGCCTCTGCTCTAACTCATCAGGCACAGACGGATGAGCCCCCAGATAGTAACGTCAGCTGGGACCAAGCCTGAGCCTCTGCTTCCGTGACTGCTGTAAGGGCAGTCATGCGGCCAGGTCCGACCCCAGCTTCGCCCCTCCCGACTCAACGTCATCCTATCTCCTGCCAGCCCATGATGCTGGGGTCCTAGCACTGTCCACACCACCTCACCCCATCAAATAATAACAAGAACAGTGGCAATAACAACAATAATAGTAACCCTTTTCACGAGGACTCCTACCATGCCAGGTGTTGTATGAACAGCCTCATTTAGCCTTACAACAAACACACGGCAAGGGAGTGATTTCCACTTTGTCACTGCTGAAAATGAGGCTCAGTGACGTTAAGTGACTTGCCTTAGGTCACTCTGGCAGCGGAAGAGCCAGGACTTGATCCCGGGCAAGTCCGCTCCAGAGCTTGGGCACGTAACCATCTGTAGGCCTGCCCCTCTGCGCCAGCATCCTGTGTGCCGGCTTGGTCCTCCTGTGGCCGCCCCACTTCACATGAACACCCTGAGGCCCAGAGAGGTGAAGTTAGTGCCTTGCTCGGGCCACATGGCAGAGGCAGGATTAGAACAACGGCGTCCACCTGCTGTTTCACTTCCAGCGTCGTGGCTGGCTTCATGGGGGGCCAGGGACCCCGATTCCCCCAGGGAGACTTTCTGCCCTTGGAAGGGCTCTGCCCAGCAGATGCTGGTGGTGGACTTACTTCTCTCTGTTGAATATGATGAATTCTTTCCGCACTGTCTCCAGGCACTGCTGGAGGTGTCCATTCTGTCAAAGAGCACAGAGAGGGGACTGTAAGTGATGAAGCATCAACCAGGGAGTGAGGACGAGCAGAGACTGATCTAAATGGGGCTGGGGACAATCAAAGCGGCTGGAACAGCCCTGATTGTAGCGGTGGCTGTGCCACCGGGGGTGGGGAGGGGGGCTGGCAGACAGAGATGCTTTTCTCCATTTTAAGCCATTAAATCCAATTTAAAAGCCATGTTAAAATGGAATAGGAATTGAAAATCATGACCTTGGTTTCCTGATCACTTGAATGTTCGTTAGTCCTAATTAAGAAGCATGGTGGGGAGAGGGAGAAATTTAAGGCCAGCGTGCAAAGGTGCTCAATCTCTTCAGGAACAGGTGCCAAGGACCACCCGTCCCACGGATGCTCTGTAATACACGTCTCAGAGGCTTCCTGGATGCCGAATGTACACTGCATGCCTGTGCAGGAACCCCACACCCTTGTGTGCCCTTACGTACACACACCCAGCCCTTCCCAGGCCAACTTCTGCATTGGGCTCTGCAGGCACTGGCCTAGGCTCCACGATACTTTTAGGGGCTACAAAGATGTTTTAATTTCTTTTCAAGTAAGCTGAAAAAAATGAATTTTTAAAATTGAAAGTTCTATTCATCTTCCTACCAATGTAATCATGCATTACAATTTTTAATATATTTTGATGGAGGAAGGGGCAGTTGTGGGTTGAATTGTGTCCTCCAAAAAGGTATGTTGTGGAATGGATAAAGAAGATTTGTGTATATACAATGAAATACTACTCAGCCGTGAAAAGGAATGAAATAATGCCATTTGCAGCAACATGGATGGACCTGGAGATTATCATACAAAGTGAAGCAAGTCAGAAAGGGAAAGACAAATACTGTATGTTATCACTTACGTGTGGAATCTAAAAGATGACACAAATGAACCTATCTACAAAGCTGAAATAGACTCACAGACATAGAGAACAGACTTGTGGTTGCCAAGGGGGAGGGAAGGAGTGGGAGTTTGGGATTAGCAGATGCAAACTATTATATACAGGATGGTTAAGCAACAAGGCCCTACTGTATAGCACAGGGAACTATATTCAATATCCTGTGATAAACCATAATGGAAAAGAATATGAAAAAGAATGTACATATGTGTATAACTGAATCACTTTGCTGTACAGCGTAAATTAACACAACATTGTAAATCAACCATACTTCAATAAAAAATAAAAAATAAAATTTTAAAAGACATGTTGAAGTCCTAACCCTCTGGACTGGTGAATGTGAGCTTATTTGGAAACAGGGTCTTTGTAGATGGAACTAGATAAGCTGAAGTCATCCTGGAGCAGGGTGGGCTCTACATTTAACGATGGGTGTCCCTAAAAAAGGGCCGTGTGAAGACACAGAGAGGAAAACGCCACGTGAAGACGGAGGGAGAGATGGGAGTGATGCAGCCGTGAGCCAAGGGATGTCAAGGGCTGCTGGCCACCGCCAGAGGCTGCAAGAGGCAAGGAGGGACCCTCCCTATAGCCTTTGGAGAGAGCAAAGCTCTGTCGATACCTGATTTCGAACTTCTGGCCTCCAGAATTGTGTGAACACATTTCAGTTGTTTTAAGACACCAAGTGTGTGATACTTTGTGTTGGCAGCCTAGAAAATCAATGCGGTGGCCCACAGAGTGTGGCCCTGGGTGCCTCCACAGTATAAAACCTCTGCAGAGGGTGCTGGGGGCTACTCGGAACAGCGCTGGTGTCGCTCAGCATCATTTCTTCTGCTCTTGCTAACAGATACGGAGGTTCCTGCGCTAGGAACAGGGCTAATGTGAATGACGAGAGCACGGATATGTCCCTCTACAGGGATGATTTCACAGGGCCCTGCTATGAAAGACCACTTGTTCGATGGAGGCATTTTATTGACTGCAAATGAACGTATTTGGTGGGGCAAAGTGACAAGCCCCCCATCTGGCTAAGAAGCAGCTCAACCATATTCACTGGAGTATAGGATTCCTCTCTGCCTGTGGTCTGCTCCTGAGACGGCACTCACCAGAGGACAGCTGTCCTTCGTGCCATCTTTGGACCTGTTCTTTGCCAACCTCTTCTTCTTTTTGTGAAGTGGTTTGGATTCAAGAATCATTTCTTCAAGTTCAAATGTGGGATCACAGTTCAGTCTCCCTTTCTGAAAGGAAATGGAAAAGAAAACACGGTTTGTCTTTGTTCCGTGCCATTGAATTGTATTTTCGTTCATTTGTTCATCCATTCATTCTATCAATCATTCATTCAACAAGTAACAATGAACTACTCCTATGGGATACATCAGCTACACTTTCTTCCTGATAATGAACAGTGACACATCCTCGCTGCACACGTCATCATTTATCCCCATAATCCCGCCCACCTTGCACACCCCACTTATTAACATCCACAGGTTCCCTTGATCTCCTTACGTACGTTCATTTCGTGAGGTTGAGTTCAGTTTTCCAATCTGTTCTTTTCACTTATTTTCTCATACTCTCCTTCTCATGTCATTACTACCTTTCCTATAAATATCATTTTTAACAATTCCATTTAAAAATACCATTTCTGGCCAAAATCTACCCAGTTCCCCAGCCTGGCTCCCTGTTCTCCTGCAGCTAGAGCCAGCTGACCCTCAGGCCTGGCCCTGCCCTAGGCTGGCCTCCTGCCACTTTGGTCAGGAGCAATATTGGTCTCCCTGACTTATCCCAGGTGGCTCTTTTCCATCCTGAGACCCAGCCCAGGATGCTGGCCCTCTCAGGCAGCAGTCTGGTGGTTATAACATCAACGGCTCTGAAGGTGCTCAGAAAAACCAACAACCCAGTTCTACTGCTTTCTGACCTTGAACAAGTTTTTAACTTCTTTGGGACTCAGTTCATTATCTGTAAAGTCTGGATAAGCATTCCTCCCTCATGCAAGATTAAACAAGTTAAAAAAGTTCTTCATGTAGGGCCAAGTGAGAAGTGAGTCCTTGAGTAGGTGTCCCTGTTCCTGATTGGATGGGGGCCAGGGAGGGGAGGGACCAGGCACAACCGTGGGGGGGCTGCCAGCCTTGCCACTGAGTCCTACAGCCTCACCTTTCACCTGCGTGTCTTTGAGGGAGACATATAACCTCTCTCTGCCTCAGTTTCCTCATCTGTGTAAAATGCAGCAGGCTCAGTGGGTTGATGAGGATTAACTGAGATAGGGCTTGCAAATCTTCTAGAATGGGTCCTTCCTGATCCATGGCAGGCCTGCAATGACTGACCACTCCCTCTGCTGCCCTGCAGTCCCAGCCACCTCCCATGGGAGCCCCGGCCTTAAACCCTAACTTATAAGCGAGGGTCTTGCTACCTGCCATCAAACTTGCCTTGGCCAGGTTGCCTCACCTCTCGATGTCAGCCAGTGCCCTGCCGTGGCCAGGACAGGAGGAGGAACCAGGGCTTTGCAGATAGAACTGGGGCAAGGCCTGGCTTTTCCACTCACTAGCAAGTCCCTCAACCTCTCTGGCCCTCAGTTTCCATAACTGTAAAATGAGGGTAAGTGCTCTGAACCTGTGAGGCTGGGGAGCAGTACTACATTCTTTTCCCTTTCCCTTCTCCATCCTGGAGAGAGGTCCCAGCAGAACAGTCCCCGCTGGGATTGTCTGTACTGACAGCACTCCCCCACCTGCCCCGCCGGGATCCTCACACCGCCAACTTCTCTGGCTCCACTAATAGTCCCCTTTCCCTTGGTGGCACATCTGTCCCCCACCACTCTCCCTCTCCCAGTGAGCAGGTCAGATTCCAGGCCCAAGTCTTTCCTGGCCTGATCTATCTTCCCTCTCTCCCTCCCTCCCTCCCTCCCTTCCTTCAATGGAGGCTCTGGATCCAGACTGCCTGAGGTCAAGCCCTGGCTTTGCCAATTTCTCACTGAGTAATCGTGGGCAGTTTGCTTAACCTGAGGCTATTCACTTAAGCTGAGACTACTAACAGGGCCCCCCTCCCTGTTGTGAAGCGTATATGACATAATGTACGTGAAGCTTTAGAACACGCTTAACCCTATTGGCTATTATCATTAACTGATCCATACTCAGGTGACAAGCACATATTGAGGTCTTCTAGCAGCTTCTGGGGTCAACCATTGCTCTGGGATCTCTCTCAGGCGAAGGTCAGCCAACCCACCCTCTGAAGCTCTCGGGGAATGGCGGATGCACGCAACAGAACGTTATTGACCGCTAACGCAGACCTAGGCACCTGTCCAGTGGGGAACCAGGGAGGGTGAGATCCACTCCAGGTTAGGGGATGGAGAGGCTGGCTGGGAAAACGTCCCAGAGGAGGCAATGACTGAGTTTCCTCCTTATCCAGAAGGCAGTTACCAAGACCCTCCAGTGGACCACTTGCTGCGTTTTATGCTGTCTGGAAGGAGGGGGAGGAGATTTCCAAGTGGACAAGAAAGGCACTCCTGGAAGAGGAAGCACTGTGTTCACAGGTATGGAGCTAAGGAACAGTGTGGCCAGAGGGGACAACTGCAGGCATCTGCGTGTGGACCTCGGAAATCAGGTACAAATCCACCCTGAATCTCAGTGAAACGTGATTCCTCTGGTGCTCAGGTGACCGTGGCCAGCAGGGGCCCCACTGGACAGCTTCTGGCGTCTTCCTGCCCGCCCAGGTGGGGGACCCCGCACAGGGCGGGATGCCATCGAACAGGACTCACTCACATTGGGTACGAAGCCAGGCATCAGGGCCTTCTCCCACACCGCGTCCCAGTTCATGTCGGCCAAGTAGGGTGCACTCTGGACGTCACCGAGGCTGGACAGGCGGCTCTTGGGGTCCTTGGTCAGGAGCTGCAGGTAAAGGGCAAACGTGCTCGCTTGGGCAGTGCACCCCACCGAGGTTTGTGGGGGAATCCAAAGGTGGAGTCTTGGGAAAATGAAGGTGCCCCTGCTTTCTGCGTTCCATGAGTGTCCTGCCCTGTTTGGGCTGCTGCGTTGGAAGCATCACCTACACTCATCTCTTTATAGCCAGGGAGGAACGGAGGGGTCAGGCTGCTGGAAGGTCATCCAGCAATGGGCTCTTTGGACAGGGACTAGATTTTCGCCGCCCTGCTCCCCTTGGGAACTCGCACCCTGTGACATGCCACCTCTCAATGAGGTCTGCAGAGGCTTCCAATTAAAAATAAAAAGAATTAGCCACCTTGTTTTAGGACTTTCAGCTTGGTAATGGGATGCACAAAAGCATAATAAAATTTCTCCCTGGACAGCTATGAGGTGACCTCTGCAGTCTGATGGAATGGCCTCATTTGTAGCCAAGGGGTCAACTTTTAGCTTCCCTTCAAATGGAGTTTCTGCTAATAAGGGGTGATGCAGTAAAAGAAAAAAAAATAGCCGTACATTACCTTGCATCCAGAGGGGTTTTCAGCTTTCAAAACACTAGCTTATCTGGTGCAAGGACACTGAGGCTAAAAATGAAAGACGGGGCCCAGCCCTGGGAGGGCTACTCGGTAGCAGTGTGGCCCCGGCTGAGCTGCTGGCTGTGCTGTGCATGTTTCCTCCTCCGAAAGAAGGAAGGATGATGGTAACTCTTCCACTTCTGGCTCATGAGTCAGATGAGACCCATAGGGGATGGATGAGGACCTGGGACACACCAAGGCAGGATGCCACCCCCAGCTGCTGGCAGGTAGGAGCTGGAATCAGGACCCCTGCCAGTCGGCTCCCACCTGCCACTGCAGTGAGTGGGCTACAGTCACACCATGGGAGGGGCACCTGGCAGGGTCGCACCTGCTGATCACGGTGGCCTCTCTCTAGGAGCTGTCCCCAGAATGACGGGTACAGATTTAAACAGAGACGCCGCTTCAATGCCCAGGGCAGGGCGGCGGTGGAGGCGGGTGGCCACCGTTTAGGACAGCAGTTAGCTCTCTGACTCCATGGGTGGGTGGGAGGTGGAGGTGTTGGCAGGTGGGTAGAGCTTCCAGGTGATTCCAATCAGCAGTTGGTTAAGGACCACTGATGTCTAAAACCCAGGGGGTGAATCTCCCCTAAAGCAATTTAACTGATGAGTAATTCCCTAAGTCATCTACAGAGTTTGGAGGGATTAAGAGCTGACATCTGGAGTTCAGAGAGCTTGCATTTAAATCCTCCTCTGCCTCTAACAGCCCTGTGGCAGTGAGTGAATGATCTGCTTTCCCGAGCCTCAGTTTTCCCATCTCTACTATGGGGGCACTGACACTACTCCTCTCACAGGGCATGTAAGGACTAAATGAGCAGAGCCCCCATATAACATTCCCCCAACCAGTGCTGGCTGCCGTCATCATAATTCCTTCATTAAAGGTGACTGGTGCTGACCACATGCAAGGCTCGACTCTGTGTCTCAGAGGATTCCGAGTGAGTTTAGCTGAATGCCAGCCTCAGAAGGAGGGCGCCACGACCCACTGCCCATGCTGAACTCGAGCTTATCAGAACACAAACAACAGGGCCTGCCCCACCATTTCTGATTCAGCAGGTCTGCGGGTGGAGCCTGAGAATCCGCATTTCCAACAAGTTCCCGGGGGATGCTGGTCCAGGAACCACCTTGGAGAACCACTGCTTTATTCTACTAGCAACTACTAGTTCCCAGGAAAAGTCAGGAGACGCCCAATGTCTTAAAGGTCAGTGAGTTAAAAGATGATTTGTAAAATTTTTAAAAAGCTATATGCATTAAATATTTCTAATTACTAGAAGCTTGTTGTGGAGTGAAAAGAGCCTGTGGGCTTTGTTGTCACAGACGTGACTAAAAGCCACCCTGTCCAGCGGCTTTGTGATCTTGATGCGGGATGGTGAGAGTGTTTACGATGAGGCATTAGAGGACCGCTGACTTTATTATTTCCACCACTGTCCCACCATTTGTTTTCTCATTTCTTAATCTGCTGGTCTGCCTGTTACTGCACTGAGTGCCCAGCTCCCTGGCCAGGTGGGCTGGCGGCTGCCCCCTTACCTTCTTCAGCAGGGCGACCATGCCCTTGCACCACGTGGAGGAGTAGTGGACACGCTCCACCTTGAAGATGTTGAGGATCTCATCGATGGGGGTGGCCGAGTGGATTTCATATGGCCTCTGCAACCAAAGGACAACAGGCGGCATCAGAGAGAGAGACCCCACGTGGTTAAAACAGACATAGAGAACAGACTTGTGGTTGCCAAGAGGGAGGGGGAGGGGGAGGGATGGAGTGGGAGTTTGGGGGGGGTGGGATGAATTAGGAGATTGGGATTGATAGATATACACTATTGATACCATGTATTAAATAGATAACTAATGAGAACCTACTGTATAACACAGGGAACTCTACTCAGTGTTCTGTGGTGACCTAAATGGGAAGGAAATCCAAAAAAGAGGGGATATATATGCATGTATAGCTAATTCACTTTGCTGTACAGTAGAAACTAGCACAACATTGTAACGCAATTATACTCCAGTAAAAATTTTAAAAAAATAATAAAATAAAGTCAGCTCTGCACCTTTAAGCTCCAGGCTCAGCCTTAATCTGTTTGCGTGGTTATGGAGAAACCCAGGTCCTTCGACAAGAATACTGGCACATACTAAGATCCATATTCCATCTGCGTCAGGTAAAGAGTTTTACTGATGCTCGGTTCTCACTTAGGATGTCTTGACTCAGAAAACCAAGTGGTCTTTATAAGGTAAAGTAATTACATGTTCTGCTGGTGAAAGTGATTTTGGCAGCAGGGCACTGGATATATATATATATACACACACACTCATTATGGAGTGCAGGTGCATCTCTATTCCAGGAAACTCAGTTTACAGAAATTGCCAATTTACTGAGAAATGGAAGAAACAGGAAAAGAACTGCGGTACACCTGTTATTTTATTTTATTTTTTTTACATCTTTATTGGAGTATAATTGCTTTACAATGGTGTGTTAGTTTCTGCTTTATAACAAAGTGAATCAGTTATACATATGTTCCCATATCTCCTCCCTCTTGCGTCTCCCTCTCTCCCACCCTCCCTATCCCACCCATCCAGGTGGTTACAAAGCACCGAGCTGATCTCCCTGTGCTATGCAGCTGCTTCCCACTAGCTATCTATTTTACGTATGGTAGTGTATATATGTCCATGTCACTCTCTCACTTTGTCACAGCTTACCCTTTCCCCTCCCCATATCCTCAAGTCCATTCTCTAGTAGGTCTATGCCTTTATTCCCGTCTTACCCCTAGGTTCTTCATGACATTTTTTTTTCTTAGATTCCATATATATGTGTTACCATATGGTATTTGTCTTTCGCTTTCACTCTGTATGACAGACTCTAGGTCCATCCACCTCACTACAAATAACTCAATTTTGTTTCTTTTTATGGCTGAGTAATATTCCATCGTATATATGTGCCACATCTTCTTTATCCAATCATCTGATGATGGACACTTAGGTTGTTTCCGTGTCTTGGCTATTGTAAATAGAGCTGCAATGAACATTTTGGTACATGACTCCTTTTGAATTATGGTTTTCTCAGGGTATATGCCCAGTAGTGGGATTGCTGGGTCATATGGTAGTTCTATTTGTAGTTTTTTAAGGAACCTCCAAACTGTCCTCCGCAGTGGCTGTACCAATTCACATTCCCACCAGCAGTGCAAGAGTGTTCCCTTTTCTAGACACCCTCTCCAGCATTTATTGTTTCTAGATTTTTTGATGATGGCCATTCTGACTGGTGTGAGATGATATCTCATTGTAGTTTTGATTTGCATTTCTCTAATGATTAATGATGTTGAGCATTCTTTCATGTGTTTGTTGGCAATCTGTATATCTTCTTTGGAGAAATGTCTATTTAGGTTTTCTGCCCATTTTTGGATTGAGTTGTTTGTTTTTTTTGTTATTGAGCTGCATGAGCTGCTTGTAAATTTTGGAGATTAATCCTTTGTCAGTTGCTTCATTTGAAAATATTTTCGCCCATTCTGAGGGTTGTCTTTTGGTCTTGCTTATGGTTTCCTTTGCTGTGCAAAAGCTTTGAAGTTTCATTAGGTGCCATTCGTTTATTTTTGTTTTTATTTCCGTTTCTCTAGGAGGTGGGTCAAAAAGGATCTTGCTGTGATTTATGTCATAGGGTGTTCTGCCTATGTTTTCCTCTAAGAGTTTGATAGTTTCTGGCCTTATACTTAAGTCTTTAATCCATTTTGAGATTAATTTTGTGTATGGTGTTAGGGAGTGTTCTAATCTCATACTTTTACATGTACCTGTCCAGTTTTCCCAGCACCACTTATTGAAGAGGCTGTCCTTTCTCCACTGTACATTCCTGCCTCCTTTATCAAAGGTAAGGTGACCATATGTGCGTGGGTTTATCTCTGGGCTTTCTATCCTGTTCCATTGATCTATATTTCTGCTTTTGTGCCAGTACCATACTGTCTTGATTACTGTAGCTTTGTAGTATAGTCTGAAGTCAGGGAGCCTCATTCTTCCAGCTCCGTTTTTCGTTCTCAAGATTGCTTTGGCTATTCGGGGTCTTTTGTGTTTCCATACAAATTGTGAAATTTTTTGTTCTAGTTCTGTGAAAAATGCCAGTGGTAGTTTGATCGGGATTGCATTGAATCTGTAAATTGCTTTGGGTAGTATTTTCACAATGTTGATTCTTCTAATCCAAGAACATGGTATATCTCTCCATCTATTTGTACCATCTTTAATTTCATTCATCAGTGTCTTATAATTTTCTGCATACAGGTCTTTTGTCTCCTTAGGTAGGTTTATTCTGAGATATTTTATTCTTTTTGTTGCAGTGGTAAATGGGAGTGTTTTCTTGATTTCACTTTCAGATTTTTTATCATTAGTGTATAGGAATGCCAGAGATTTCTGTGCATTAATTTTGTATCCTGCTACTTTACCAAATCCATTGATTAGCTCTAGTAGTTTTCTGGTAGCATCTTTAGGGTTCTCTATGTATAGTATCATGTCACCTGCAAACAGTGACAGCTTTACTTCTTCTTTTCCGATTTGGATTCCTTTTATTTCCTTTTCCTCTCTGATTGCTATGGCTAAAACTTCCAAAACTATGTTGAATAAGAGTGGTGAGAGTGGGCAACCTTGTCTTCTTCCTGATCTTAGTGGAAATGCTTTCAGTTTTTCACCATTGAGGATGATGTTGGCTGTGGGTTTGTCATATATGGCCTTTATTATGTTGAGGAAAGTTCCCTCTATGCCTACTTTCTGCAGGATTTTTATCATAAATGGGTGTTGAATTTTGTCAAAAGCTTTCTCTGCATCTATTGAGATGATCATATGGCTTTTCCTCCTTCAATTTGTTAATATGGTGTATCACGATGATTGATTTCTGTATATTGAAGAATCCTTGCATTCCTGGAATAAACCCCACTTGATCATGGTGTATGATCCTTTTAATGTGCCTTTGGATTCTGTTTGCTAGTATTTTGTTGAGGATTTTTGCATCTATGTTCATCAGTGATATTGGCCTGTAGTTTTCTTTCTTTGTGACATCCTTGTCTGGTTTGGTATCAGGGTGATGGTGGCCTCACAGAATGAGTTTGGGAGTGTTCCTCCCTTTGCTATATTTTGGAAGAGATTGAGAAGGATAGGTGTTATCTCTTCTCTAAATGTTTGATAGAGTTCTCCTGTGAAGCCATCTGGTCCTGGGCTTTTGTTTGTTGGAAGATTTTTAATCACAGTTTCAATTTCAGTGCTTGATTGGTCTGTTCATATTTTCTATTTCTTCCTGATTCAGTCTTGGCAGGTTGTGCATTTCTAAGAATTTGTCCATTTCTTCTGGGTTATCCATTTAATTGGCATAGAGCTGCTTGTAGTACTCTCTCATGATCTTTTGTATTTCTGCAGTGTCAGTTGTTACTTCTCCTTTTTCATTTCTAATTCTATTGATTTGAGTCTTCTCCCTTTTTTCTTGATGAGTCTGGCTAATGGTTTATCAATTTTGTTTATCTTCTCAAAGAATCAGCTTTTAGTTTTATTGATCTTTGCTATCGTTTCATTTCTTTTTCATTTATTTCTGATCTGATCTTTATGATTTCTTTCCTTCTGCTAACTTTGGGGTTTTTTTGTTCTTCTTTCTCTAATTGCTTTAGGTGCAAGGTTAGGTTGTTTACTCGAGATATTTCCTGTTTAAGGTAGGATTGTATTGCTATAAACTTCCCTCTTAGAACTGCTTTTGCTGCATCCCATAGGTTTTGGGTTGTCGTGTCTCCATTGTAACTTGTTTCTAGGTATTTTTTGATTTCCTCTTTGATTTCTCCAGTGATCACTTCGTTATTAAGTAGATATTGTTTAGCCTCCGTGTGTTTGTATTTTTATTACAGATCTTTTCCTGTAATTGATATTTAGTCACATAGTGTGGTCGGAAAAGATGCTTGATACAATTTCAATTTTCTTAAATTACGAAGGCTTGATTTGTGACCCAAGATATGATCTATCCTGGAGAATGTTCCATGAGCACTTGAGAAAAATGTGTATCTGTTGTTTTTGGATGGAATGTCCTATAAATATCAATTAAGTCTATCTTGTTTAATGTATCATTTAAAGCTTGTGTTTATTTATTTATTTTCATTTTGGATGATCTGTCCATTGGTGAAAGTGGTGTGTTAAAGTCCCCTACTATGAATGTGTTACTGTCGATTTCCCCTTTTATGGCTGTTAGTATTTGCCTTATGTATTGAGGTGCTCCTATGTTGGGTGCATAAATATTTACAATTGTTATATCTTCTTCTTGGATCGATCCCTTGATCATTATGTAGTGTCCTTCTTTGTCTCTTCTAATAGTGTTTATTTTAAAGTCTATTTTGTCTGGTATGAGAATTGCTACTCCAGCTTTCTTTTGATTTCCATTTGCATGGAATATCTTTTTCCATCCCCTCACTTTCAGTCAGTATGTGTCCCTAGGTCTGAAGTGGGTCTCTTGTAGACAGCATATATATGGGTCTTGTTTTTGTATCCATTCAGCCAGTCTGTGTCTTTTGGTGGGAGCATTTAATCCATTTACATTTAAGGTAATTATTGATATGTATGTTCCTATTCCCATTTTCTTAATTGTTTTGGGTTTGTTATTGTAGGTCTTTTCCTTCTCTTGTGTTTCTTGCCTAGAGAAGTTCCTTTAGCATTTGTTGTAAAGCTGGTTTGGTGGTGCTGAACTCTCTCAGCTTTTGCTTGTCTGTAAAGGTTTCAATTTCTCCATCAAATCTGAATGAGATCCTTGCTGGGTAGAGTAATCTTGGTTGTAGGTTCTTCTCCTTCATCACTTTAAATATGTCCTGCCACTCCCTTCTGGCTTTAAGAGTTTCTGCTGAAAGATTAGCTGTTAACCTTATGGGGATTCCCTTGTGTGTTATTTGTTGTTTTTCCCTTGCTGCTTTTAATATTTTTTTTTTGTATTTAGTTTTTGACAGTTTGATTAATATGTGTCTTGGCGTGTTTCTCCTTGGATTTATCCTGTATGGGACTCTCTGTGCTTCCTGGACTTGATTAACTATTTCCTTTCCCATATTAGAGAAGTTTTCAACTATAATCTCTTCAAATACTTTTTCAGTCCCTTTCTTTTTCTCTTCTTCTTCTGGAACCCCTATAATTCGAATGTTGGTGTGTTTAATGTTGTCCTAGAGGTCTTTGAGACTGTCCTCAGTTCTTTTCAATCTTTTTTCTTCATTCTGCTCTAGAGTTGTTATTTCCACTATTTTATCTTCCAGGTCACTTACCCGTTCTTCTGCCTCAATTATTCTGCTACTGATCCCATCTAGAGTATTTTTAATTTCATTTATTGTGTTGTTCATCGTTGCTTGTTTCATCTTTAGTTCTTCTAGGTCCTTGTTAAATGTTTCTTGCATTTTCTCTATTCTATTTCTAAGATTTTAGATCATCTTTAGTATCATTATTCTGAATTCTTTTTCAGGTAGACTGCCTATTTCCTCTTCATTTGTTAGGTCTGGTGGGTTTTTCTCTTGCTCCTTCATCTGCTGTGTGTTTTTTTGTCTTCTCATTTTGCTTACCTTACTGTGTTTGGGGTCTCCTTTTTGCAGGCTGCAGGTTCGTAGTTCCAGTTGTTTGTGGTGTCTGTCCCCAGTGGCTAAAGTTGGTTCAGTGGGTTGTGTAGGCTTCCTGGTGGAGGGGACTAGTGCCTGTGTTCTGGTGGATGAGGCTGGATCGTGTCTTTCTGGTGGGCAGGTCGACGTCTGGTTGTGTGTTTTGGGGTGTCTGTGGACTTATTATGATTTTAGGCAGCCTCTCTGCTAATGGGTGGGGTTGTGTTCCTGTCTTGCTAGTTGTTTGGCATAGGGTGTCCAGCACTGTAGCTTGCTGGTCGTTGAGTGAAGCTGGGTGCTGGTGTTGAGATGGAGATCTCTGGGAGATTTTCGCTGTTTGATATTATGTGGAGCTGGGAGGTCTCTTGTGGACCAGTGTCCTGAAGTTGGCTCTCCCACCTCAGAGTCACAGCACTGACTCCTGGCTGCAGCACCAAGAGCCTTTCATCCACACGGCTCAGAATAAAAGGGAGAAAAAGTAGAAAGAAAGAAAGAAAGAGGATAAAATAAAATAAAAGTAGGATAAAATAAAATAAAAGTAAGATAAAATAAAGTTATTAAAATAAAAAATAATTATTAAGAAAAAAATTAAAAAAAAAAGCAAAAAACGGATGGATAAAACCCTAGGACACATGGTGAAAGCAAAGCTATACAGACAAAATCTCACACAGAAGAATACACATACACACTCACAAAAAGAGGAAAAGGGGAAAAAATAATAAATCTTGCTCTCAAAGTCCACCTCCTCAATTTGGGATGATTCGTTGTCTATTCAGGTATTCCACTGATGCAGGGTACATCACGTTGATTGTGGAGATTTAATCCGCTGCTCCTGAGGCTGCTGGGAGAGATTTCCCCTTCTCTTCTTTGTCTGCACAGCTCCCGGGGCTCAGCTTTGGATTTGGACCCGCTTCTGCGTGTAGGTAGCCTGAGGGCGTCTGTTCTTCGCTCAGACAGAACGGGGCTAAAGGAGCCGCTGATTCGGGGGCTCTGGCTCACTCAGGCCGGGGGGAGGGAGGGGCACGGATGCGGGGTGAGGCTGCGGCGGCAGAGCTCGGCGTGACGTTGCACCAGCCTGAGGCGCGCCGTGCGTTCTCCCGGGGAAGTTGTCCCTGGATCCCGGGACCCTGGCAGTGGCGGGCTGCACAGGCTCCCCGGAAGGGAGGTGTGGATAGTGACCTGTGCTCGCACACAGGCTTCTTGGTGGCGGCAGCAGCAGCCTTAGCGTCTCATGCCCGTCTCTGGGATACGCGCTGTTAGCTGCGGCTCGCGCCCGTCTCTGGAGCTCCTTTAAGCAGCGCTCTTAATCCCCTCTCCTCGAGCACCAGGAAACAAAGAGCGAAGAAAAAGTCTCTTGCCTCTTCGGCAGCTCCACTTTTCCCGGACTCCCTCCCGGCTAGTCGTGGTGCACTAACCCCCTGCAGGCTGTGTTCACACCGCCACCCCCAGTCCTCTCCCTGCGCTCCGACCGAAGCCCCAGCCTCAGCTCCCAGCCCCGCCCGCCCCGGCGGGTGAGCAGACAAGCCTCTCTGGCTCAGACCTGTTATTTTAACTGCTAGAGCTGAGCTGGGCCTTGGGGACCATCTCATCCGATGTTTTCCCCCCCGAATCTTTTTACTCAAAATCCCAAACATAGAACAGATGAAAGGGAATAACAGTTCCCTGGGCTATTTAAACCTCCAAAGCCTGGAGAAACATTTTTTTCCTGTATGAACTGTTGAATCACCTCTTCAGGGTCCTACACTTCCAGGAAACACAGCTTGAAAACCCCTCCCTTTATGGAGATATAAAACCTGGAGGGGCGAGGTCCCAGAGTTCATTTCCCCCCAGGTTTTTGACTCCCAGCTCAGGGCTCTCTCTGTTTGCTTTACCGAGGGACAGAAAGGCGGTGCTCAACCCAAGGGCTGCCTCTCTCCCTTTCTTGGGTTAGTATACCAACAGATTCCTCATCTCTGTGGTTAAGCCCACCATCCGGTGTGTACCCAGCAGTTCTTAGCTCTGCTCCAACCTCTAGGAGCGCCATACCCCTTCCTCTATTAGCCATCACCCATACCTTCTCTGTCTACTGAACCCTAAGGAGAAGTGCTGACAGAGGTCAAAGGCAAGGGTAACACCACGTGAGGCAGGTGGCTGGGGGGAAGCAGAGAGGCACCATAGCGTGGGCTCTTAGGGCTCCACCCCCTGCTGCAAGGCCATGGGCCAGTGATCTGACGTTCAGAATCTCATATATTTATTTATTTTTAAGAAACTTGACTTTATCCATCTGTTATTTAGTCAGCAAATATTGTGTCCCCAAGGTATACCAACCTCTGCTCTAGGGGCTGGGGAATACGTTAGTAAATAAACAACAGAAAATTCCCCACCTCATGGAGTTTACATTCTAGTGTGGGGACATAGACGATCAAAATACGTAAAATAAATATTGCATGGTGTTACGTGTCTTAGAGAAAAAGGAGGGCCTGAGGTGTCTGTGGGCGGGGGAAGCAGGGGAGTTGCAACTTTATTTTTAAACATTTTATTAGCGTATAGTTGATTTACAACGTTGTGTTAGTTTCAGGTGTACAGCAAAGTGAATCAGTTATACATATACATATATCCACTCTTTTTTTAGATTCTTTCCCCGTATAGGTCATTACAGAGTATTGAGTAGAGTTCCCTGTGCTATACAGTAGGTCCTTATTAGTTATCTATTTTATGTAATGGTGCGTATATGTCCAACCCAATCTTCCAATCTATCCCTCAGTAAGTCAGACAGAGAAAGACAAATATCATATGATATCACTTATCTGTGGAATCTAAAAAAAGGGTACAGATGGACTTATCTACAAAACTGAAATAGAGTCGCAGACGTAGAAGACAACGTTTGGTTACCAGAATCTCCTTTAGTCCCCTTGGTTACTCTGTGGCAGCGGTTCCCAACTGGGGATAATCTGTCCCTCCAGGGGACATATGGCAATGTTTGGGGACATTTTGGTTGTCCTTACTGGGTGGCGGCAAAGTCCTGCTGGTGTCTAGTGGGTAGAGGCCGGGGATGCAGCTAAACATCCTACAGTGCACTGGGCAGCCCCCATCACAAAGCAGTACCCAGTCCCAAGCGTCCGTAGAGCTGAGGCTGAGGAACCCTGTGCTTTGCAACCACTGTTCTCCCCATCTGATAGACAAGAAACAGGCTCACCCCCAGACATTCAGAAACTGTGCAACAAAGCTGGGATTTGATCCCCAAAACGTGTGATTCCAAAGCCCAGACTCTCGCTTGACCACCATGCTGTCGTTTCCATGGACAGCACCACACTACCTACAGAGTGAAGCTGGTGCCTCCAGCTGACCTCAGTCAGGGTCCTTTCTAGACAGCCCCCAGACTGTCTTTCTGACTGCTGGTCAGTCTAAGATGTTTGCTGTGTCAGCCTCAGCTGCCCTTCCCGGTCTCTGCTCACGCGGTTTCCCAACCAACTCATATATGATCCCCCTTAACGCTTCCTCCCTCAGAAATTCTTCCCTGCTCCTCTAAGAAGAAGTCATCAGCATTGTCTCTGCAGCTGCCTGTCTCAGAATCATCACCACGTGCACATTTATGTAGCAGTTAGCATCCCTCCAGTGTGCTGGATGCCGCGTGTGCTCCGCCTACGTTTTCTCCTGGAATCCCCACGGTGACCCCGCAGGCCGGCCTCATCATCCCCATTTCATGAGGGAGGAAGCCAGGGCTCAGATGAGTTCAGTGATTAAGGCGGAATCACAGCATCAAGGAACACGGGCTGTGGATGGGAGCCCGGACCTCTGCTCACCGGGCCAAGGACCTCCCCACTAACGGTCAGCAGCCACATGTGACTCAGCTCCTCTCCCAGGGCCTGTCTCCACCTTGAGAGGTGCTAAGTTGGAAAGGATGCAGACCTGCCAGCAGGCCCCCAGCATGGGATCAGAGACACCAGGGGAGGGGAGCTGACATTGACCGAGTGCCGACCCTTTATCGGTCACAGAGCTGGGTAATTTGCATCGTCAGAATCACTTTATATTCACAGCCACCCTGTTGCGTAGGTGTTACTATTATTATTATTTTCTCAGTTAACAGATGAGGATTCTGAGCATTTGGTCTGTCTATTGGCCTTGGTTAAGATCACAGACAAGGTGCCTGGTAGAGCCAGGGTTTGAACCTGTGAATTCTGCTAAGATCCTCTTTCTGTGTTACGAGGAGGCAGCTTTCAGTTGAGTAAGAGGAAAATCTTTCTAGCCATTAGGACTTTAAAAAAAATGAAACACGTTCTTTCTGGATATAAGAGCCCTGTGCATGTGGAGGAAAACCAGTGGACAGGTGGGTGACACTGCCAGGGAAACCATCAAGGAGCCTGGTAGGTGGGGAAACAGGCACTGGGTAAGACCTTGAAGTCCCTTTTCTGGGTCAGTGGATGAGAAACCTCCCTTTCCTCTCTGTCCCCATGGGGTTCTCTTCAGGGGGTGTGGTCACAGTCCCTGAGACAACTGTGCTCAAAAGGGAACTCTCCAGGTGGCGCTTTCTTTTTGTTTTGCATCTTTATTGGAGTATAATTGCTTTACAATGGTGTGCTACTTTCTGCTTTATAACAAAGTGAATCAGTTATACATATACATATGTTCCCATATCTCTTCCTTCTTGTGTCTCCCTCCCTTACACCCTCCCTATCCCACCCCTCTAGGTGGTCACAAAGCACCGAGCTGACCTCCCGGTGCTATGCAGCTGTGTGGCGCTTCTTGAGTCTTTTTTTTTACTTAGCAGGTCTCAGGGTGAGAACTGAGATCCTTGTTTGGGCTCATTGGAAAGTTGGGTACAAGTTACTCCCCTCGTCTGGGCTACAGGATCCAAGCAGGCTGACCAAATTCTCTGCATTGAAATTTCAAGCCCACTTGATGACACTCCACTCCTCTGCTCCCCTGATAGAGCATTTCGGGAGAGATGTCTCTTTCTGCTCTAAGACTAGAGCATGCCTGGGTCCCTGGCTAACATACCATATTAATACCTTCAATCTCCCACTTTTCATTTCTAATGCTTTCCAACTCTATGATCTTACAATATGTGTTAGAAAATTCCCATCATGACTTTTATCTTTTGGAGGTAAGGAGCCCCCTGGATCCTGAGGGAATCAAGGAACAGGGGGGTGATCACCTATCAGGGATGCTGTCACTGACATGATGGAGGAATTTCAATGAGGAAGGATAACTTCTAAATTCACACAGTCCATGGAAAAATATGAGTGTTTTTCAGTATAGCTTTTGGACTAAATGTGATCGTTTCCAGGATTAAAAAAACAGAATAAGCTATTTGCATAAACCCATTGTGTTTCAAGTCAAAGACGAACAGACCAAGATATCTGGGAGACAGAGTCACACCAACCCATGACAGGCATTCTTGTTCACTCTGTCCCCACACCAAAGGCCCGATCCCGCCATGTGACCCTCCCTCTTCTATTAAAAGTGGCATTTGGATCCCTAAGCAGAAAACTCAGATACATTGAAAATGAAACGTTTTATTTTGAAGCCCTTGGGGCTTTTTGCCAAGTCATCATCTTTGACTGTTCTGACTTGTATTCTGGCAGAGAATACACTTTCTGCTGGCAAATGACCAATCGTGCTTAGGCCGACTGCTTGCCAAGGTCATTTGTATGATTGATTCCGTGATAAACATCATCCGGTGATGTCTGTGTTCTCTGGTTCATACAAGTATCATGGTGACCCTCATGTCCCCTCCTGGAGCATGTATATTAAAGAACCAGTACACGACAAAGGAACCAACCAGGGAGGTGGGGAGAGATGAATTGTTTTCATTCAGTGCCCGAGAAAACTCACAAGTTCATATACATATTTTTTGTATTCTAACAACATCATGTACTGTAGTATGTTTTTGAGGAATTCGGGGGAAATCACTGAGATCAAGAGAGACCCCAGTTGCTTGAACCACACGGTGATAACTAGTGACACTCACATAGCTCGTATGGTTTTCACACAGCTGCCATCATTCATTCCCTCATTCATTCCCACCAGTTATCACTGTGCACTGGGGGCTCCTGCCCTCAAGGGGCACCGTCTACCCGCCTTAATATGCATATATGCAGATGACCGTGAGACACTGTTAAAGCAGCATCCAGTGGGAGGCACTGACTCTCTACGCTGTGTGCTGGGTGCTGGAGCTATAAGGTGAGTTATACGCAAACTGAGTGTCCCAGTCTAGGGGTGCATCGATCCCAGGATAACTTCAGCACCACAGAATAGACTGAAAGGATGTTCCTATCCCCATTGTATGAAGGGGAAACCATGGTTCTGAGAGGTTAGATGGTGTCATTTTCAAATGATACTTGTGTAAGAAAAAAAAAAAGCCTCGAAATTCGTTTGTCATAATTCTTTCTGCTAAAATAAAACTGAGTTATTAGTTGCCAAATAGTTCCATTAGTCATCTTCAGCTTTTAAATTTAAAAGAAATAAAACAAAAATACGTACCGAATGCCCCATTTTTATAGGACACTGAGCTAAGTATTCAGGGAAGGTTGGAACTAAAATAACAACAACAAAAAACCAAGCTGGAAAGCTGGGCACGGGCGCGTCATGTTGTGGGTTGAAAGAGGACAGCGTTTGAAATCATGACACCAAGATGCTTTGGGTGTTTGAGCTGCCACGGATCAGCTGCTGAGCTTCACACAAGACCCTCCCCCTCTGGACATCCCTGTCCCCGTGAGTAGAATGAGGGGCTAGACCAGAAGCTTGTTAAGAGCTTTCTAATGCTCAGGACCTTGGAGTTGGCACACGGGCAATCAGGACTGCCACCCAGGGCCGGCATGGTGCACATCCAGCGGCAGGGCCATTCCACCCCACCCAAGCCTGGTAGAATCTGAGCCCCCCACTTCCACAGCCCTCGCGTTCACCACACAGGCGCACATCTTACCCAGCCCCGCAGCAGCTCATAGGCCGTGACACCCAGGGACCACCAGTCAACAGGGTAGGAGTACCCAGGGCCTCCGTCCACATACACCTGGAACACTTCCGGGGCTGCCAAAGACAGAACAAAAGAACGTTACTGCACATCTCACTTTCCACTCATTGCCTCTTACAGAGAGGACACGGGGCCAGGAACCCAGCTTTTTGGATGGCAAAGCCAGTATTCCATCTGCTATGCCACGTGGTTTCTGCACTCCGTAAGTCACGAGATGGCTAGAGAACAAGGTGCAGGCATCACAGGAAACACTGGTGTGACACCTGGGACAGAATACAAATGGGGCAACCCAAGTGTGCTGTGGAGGGTGTTCTGTCGGGGAGGGTCAGGGAAAGTCTGGGGAGGAGGAGGGTTCGCTAGAGCATGAATCACGGTCACAGCCTGGGGATTAAAGTCTGAGTTAAGAAGAAACTGCACCCCCAAGGGGCTAAGAACCTTGCTGAATGTCATTCTGCTCTGGCACCAACACCAGGTCAGGTGTCCTAACAACTAGGATGCTCAGAGCCCTCTGTGCCTGGTGCCTGTCTCAGGTACGGTTTTATTTTAGCGTAGGTGGGATCGAATATGAAATATCCAGGATAAGTAAATGCACAGGGACAGAAGACAGGTCGTGGGTTGCCAGGGGCCGGGAGGGGGGATGGGGAGCAACTGCTCACTGGGTTTCCTCTGCGGTGATGAATGTTCTGGAACTAGACAGAGGTGGTGGTTACACAGCATTGTGAATGTACTAAATGCCACCCTGTTTGAAAACAGTTCATTTTACGTTATGTGAATTTCACCTCAATAAATGAACAAGTGGAGCGTGGAGGCCCGTGGGTGATGGATCCTCACTCCTCAGGGGGCTGCAGCTGTTCCAGGGTCCCCTGGCCCTGCTGCTTCCTAAGCTAAAGGGTGGTGGGTTCATCATTACCTCACCCCCAACTCATCAGGCCAGGAGTTGCATCTCCAGCTCTAATTGTTCATATTGGCTTCCAGGAAAGTCTTGGGAAATGTGGATCATTTCTAGCAAATTAATTTGTAGATATAATTCCATTTTACGGGTGTCAGAGCAGCCAAACTCTCTTGCAGGGAACCAGGACATGCTGTGTTTAAAGACATCTCGACTCAATTTTCAGACTGGCATTCAGACGGCGTGGGATTGGGGAGGGCTGGATGAGGCAGATGAGGGCAGACATGGATGCTCAAATCTGGGCTCTGGATTGGCAGCTGGACCACTGAACCTGACCAGCGGGCAGATCTCAGCTGCCCTCTAGAGACCCTCTCCATTTACTTTGTATTTTCTAGCACTTTCACCCGAGGGTTCTCCTTTCCTCTTCACAACAACCCTCAGGGCCGTGTTATCATTTGACACATTTTACCGAAGAGGTTCAGAGAGGGACAGCGGTGCACAGGAAGTTACACAGCAGGGAAGTTCAGAGCTGAGGTGCGCCTTATACACTGGTCAAATCCCAGTTTGAAATAAGGTTCGTATCAACATTTGAGTACAGAAACATACCCAGTCTACGTTGGGGAAGATGTGATTGAGAGTTTGAGGAAATGTCCCTTTGGGTAATTTGAGCTTCCCAAAGGAAGCAACATGGTGTGATGGGAAACAGGAAGAAGGTCAGTGGGGCTGGAGCTGAATTAACAAGTTCTATTTGCCTTGGTTTTGTAAAACATGAACAAGAATCAACAGTGTGTTCACAGGGTTCTTAGGAGGATTAAGGAACAACGCAGGCTGACAGCTAAGCCGGATGCCCGGCTGGTCTATTGTGAGTGTTCCAGGAATCTTGGGCGTGGTTTTTATTACTAGAATTGTCATTCAAACCTCCTCTTCCGATCGTGCTCAGCCTCGCCACGGTCCACCCAGTCAGCCTGGGAGGGTGATAAACTTCACCGTCCTCAGCCTCTTGACTATCCGTCTACAGACCCGCTGAGTTTGGCATTTCCGGCATCTTTCTGTCTGCCCCTTCCTATGGATCCTAGATCAGCCTGAATGCAAAGGTGGCAATCATACCTGTTCATTAAACATCTAGTGAGAAAATATTTGATTCCCTAGCAGCTCCAGGCACTGAGCTGTGCTATTCTGCATCCCATTGGGAGCCTGAGGCTGAGCTCCAACCCAGAGGGGCCTCCTTCCCTGCACCCCAATCTGTGTACTTGTCCTTCTTCCCTCCGTGCTGAGGGTTCCAGGACAGAAGGAGCCACATCATGCTGGTATGTGCATGTGTAGATGTAATTCTACAGAACCAGGGCCTCGACAGCTGCTGGCCCAGCCCGTGTGCTCAGTGAGGGAGGCAGGGATGTGCCCAGGAGTGCAGGCGAGGCTGCGTGCCCAGGTGTCCCCATAAATCCTTGTGGCGCCTGGCAGCCCCATGCCCAACTGGAATTCAGGGTAGAAGCAGCAGCTGACCAATTCCGTCCTGGCTGTTGTGACCAACCAAGTGACAAACGTCTGCAGCCTGTGACCCCACTCCCAGAGAAGGTGACAGTCTCTCCTCCCTTGCACAGCTGGGGCTGAGAGAACATAAACAACCTTTATGTCACAATCCGTATGCCACCAGAACGGCTGCTTTAGTGGCCTGGATCAGTGATTAGAGGCGAGGGCATCATACAGGATTAGAGCTTGAAGGACAGGTACAAGACACATACCTGTCACCATCATTTCAGGTATGAATGAATGAGTATGGAAACTACAGTTTGCCAGGTGCTTTGTTAAGGAGTTTACACGTACTACTTCTCTTCATCCTCCCAACCGCCCAATAAAACAAGTCTACAATGATCTCCACGTTCCAGATGAAGAGGCAGAGACATGAAGGGGTGTAGTTGGGTGAAGTGTCCCCAAAAGATAGGTCCAAGTACCTGTGAACGGGGCCTTATTTGGAAATAGGGACTTTGCAGATGTAATTAATACAGACGTCAGGATAAAGCCATCCCGGATTCAGGGTGGACCCTTCCTAGATTCAATGGCTGATGCCTTTCTAAGAGAAAGAAGAGGTGGATTTGAGAGAAAGAGGAAGCCGTGGGAAAGGCAGAGCCTGGAGGGATGCGGCCACAAGCCAAGGAAGCCCTGGAGCCCCCGGAACCTGGAAGAGCCTCTCCTACACCTCCGAGGGAGCACGGCTCTGCAGACACCTTGATATTGAACTACTGGCTTCCAGAACTGTGAGTGAATGAATTTCTGTTGCTCCAAGCCACCGCATTTGTGGGACTTTGTTGTGCAGCCCTAGGAAACTAGTAAGAGGGGCTGGGAACTTGCTCCAGGTCAGCCAGCTGGGATGGCAGAGCTGGGATTAGCCTCTCTCAGTATCTGATTCCAAAGTCCTTTCTCCTATACCGAGGTGACTTCCAGGGGTGATGGACTTACCTGAGGATGGGTCCTAATGAAAGCTGCTACCTTCCTTCCCTCTGTCCCAGAGCCTGGCACTCAGCCAAGTACATGGTAGGCACTTAATCAATGCATGTCAATTTCACCCTGGTGCCACATTGCTTGCCTGCTTCAGAAGTAGAGACAGCTCACAGCCTAGGACTGTCAGCATGGCAGAGGTGCAGGGTCCCTTGGAAACCATCTTGTCATCGTCCCCTCTGTGTTAGAATTGGCCACCAGGCTTGAGGGGCGAGAGTGGCTTGCCTCGGCCACAACTCACCAACTCAGGGCTCAAGTCAGAACTCCTGGTCCTGACTTCCAGGTTCAGGGAGTTCCCATTATTGGAACAGTTAAATTCAGCCATCAATGCCAGATGACTCTCCCTCCTCAGCTCCTGTATCCCCTTTGTCCTCTTCGCCAACACATGGCCCTTGTTCAGATCCCCATTCCCTCCTCCTGGTCTCCTGCACTAGCTTCTCCACCCATCCTCTGGCTTCCAGAGTCTCCTTCTCCAGTCCGTCCTTGCTTCTGGGGGAGTTAGCTTTCTGATATGCAACCCAGACCACGGCAGTACCCTGCCTCAAGGTCTTCCTATCACGATGGCTGTTTCACAATCTGTATTCCCAGGAATGCCACCAGCCATGTTAGGCTCATAGATTTTGGAGGAGAAATGATTCTGAGGTCAAACGTGTCTGGGAAATGACGAGGTTCAATTGCGTTCTTTCTTGTAGACTTCTTAGTGCCTTTAATGACTCAATAGCAAGCATGGCTTGGAAATTTATTAGACTTGATCCTGGAATCTTTTTGATTTTTCAGTGGAACAGTACAAAGTACTAGGGCTGGAAACCCATGTGGCCTAGAGGGTGGTTTAAATTCTGTAGCCCCTCAGCTCCTACCTGTAGATCTTCTAAGCTGTATTATGGCCCAGGAGTTGCCCATGGCCACCTTGGGCTCCAGCTGCACACGCTGCTTGCCGTTCCTAGAACACCCTGTCTGTACATCTGTCTCTTTTTCTCTCCCCTAATCCACCAGGTTCACTCACAAAGGGTGCAGCTTCAGAGTTACCACTTCTAGGAACCAAATACGTACCATTCTGCAGGCTTCTTTACATCTGTCATGTATTCCTCAAAATACATCTCTGCTATTATCATTTTCTTATCATTCCCCTCCCTCCAGACTAGATTAGAGCTTCCTCTTTATCCCCACCCCCCCCAGGCATCTCTTGATTTTTACATTCCGGCTGCATTTTTGCTTATTTGTTTGCTTCTTGCTAGACTTTAAGCTCCCTGAGGGCAGGGACGGTCATGTTCTCCCCGGCTCCCCAAGTCTAGCCTGGCATGAAGAAGACATGTGGGCAAGGTTTGTTGACTGACTAAATAAATGAATGGTCGTATTTTAAAAAAGCAAACAACACCAGTACAGCCCTCGCTACGTGCCAAGCCCTGTTCTAAGTTCTTGACACACTGCTAATAAAAATAGCTCATCTCTCTGGAGCATCTGTCATGCACCAAACTTTGTTTTAAGAGTTTAGCAGGTATTAACTCATTTAATCTTCACCATGACGTGCAATTTGGCTAGCTGCAGCTGAGTCTCACTGAGGAAAGGACCAGGAGGTTCTGGGCTGATGCTGGCAAGGCTAGGACTGGGGGTTCCCTGGAGCAGAGTGAGTGATGAAGGAACCCTGAAGGGGGAGCCCAGGACAGCAAACGACAAACCAAGCAGATAACTGAAGTTGGCTATGGTCTCGCCCAGAAAGGACGTCTAGGGTCCAAGGTCTGGGTACACCTGCAGGGGTGATGGATAAATGAAATTTCCCAAGGTCTTCCAGAAAGAAAAACAACTAAAACTTCTTGCAATGCCCTGGTGGGGTAAGGGCCAACCCTGAATCTATTTTGAGCCATTGAAAATGCCCACTGTAACCATCACCATCATGCACAGAACAGTCATGCGAGCTTTCTAGGGCACAAAGATTCCTTCATAATCACCCCCACCCGTGCTCAAAGCACCCTAAGCCCCAGATGAAGAAACAGATGCACAGAGAGGTAAAGGGGCAAGTTCAGGGCCGTGGAGACAGCAAGTGGAAGAGCATGGACTGGAAAGCTGCTCTTAACCACTTTCAAGGGGCGCTCAATACAGCTGTTCCATTATTATCATGAGCAGTGGTTTTCTTTACAACACCAAGAGCTGCATTATCAATGTGGCCATTTGTTGAGCATCTACCATGTGCTAGAAGCTCTTCAAGTTTCTTTACATATATGATTTACTCCTCAGGAAAGCTAACATTTACGGAACACTTTCTATAGTTTCACATGCATTATCTCATTTTATCCTCAGAAGGAACTTGAGAGGCGAGTATGATCATGATCTCCATCTGAGAAAGCCAGGCTTGGAGAGGTGACACAGCTACCGTGGCTCCGAGCCTCATTCGAACCCAGGCCTCCCCCATTCTCTGGGGTCATCCAGAATGACGACCAGACCTTGCCCTGTCTCCTTCAAACTCCAGACATTACACCATCTTTATGTATATGCTGAAACTGAAAATAATGTATCATAAAACAGATATACATATACACACAACATATGTACTCTATATGTTCTATACGCCAAAATCTCTCCATGGTCAGTGCATTAAATCTGTGAATTCAATTGGAACGAAAATCAAGAGTATTTACGAAGGTCCGGGTATTCTAAAATTAGGAAATTAAGGTTTCAACATAGTCCAAAAGAAAAAAAAACCATGTGGTTCGCCATTAACATGCACATTAATAAAAGTGGCTGTTGAGTTATATTCCCCAGCAACACCTGTTTCCTTCCACGCTACATCCCCAGGATCTTTCACGGTGTGCCTGCACGTTGCACGCTCCATGGATAGTTGTGAGCCCACGAATGAATACACTGGGGGGAAATCGGCCTGCACGGAAGCTGCTTCCCCAGCACGGCCCAGTGGCATGGATAGATCAGCCCCACTTCCCACTAACCTTTTCTACCAGTAGCTGAGCAATTGTGTCAGTGCAGGTTTTAAATGGAAAGTGAGTCTGGATTCCAAGGGACGTCAGAGAATTGGCCTTCCAGAAAAGCAAGAACATGGGGTGTCGTCTGAAAGAGATCACCCCGAAGCAGTGTAAATATGCATGTGGTGGGCTGTGCCCCCTATCCTCACCACACAGAGCTTACTTCCTCATTAGACTAAAAATATGGAGAAAAACCACAGAAACCACCTAAGTTATAATTATTGGTCTGACGCTTTAGCTCTGTGAATATTCCTGAAGGCTTTGATGGCTGCAGTGGAGTACGACAATGCTATTCAATGTCTAGCTTACAGGCTGACTGGCTTCCAGGATCGGTTTCTACAGGTAATCGCATCCTTCTGGACTGGGAACATAGAATTACCGCATTTCAGCCTAGAGGGGACCTTCAAGGTAATTTCCTTCCTCCCCTACCTTTTGTAGGTGAGGAAGCCGAAGCCTATTGGAGGAGTTCCATGGCTTCCAGCCCAGCTGGGACCAGAGCCCAGTTCTCCTGTCCACTGAGCCTTTCTGTGGCTCACACATCCCGGCTGGCAGGATGTGCCAGATCGGGACACCTCTACCTAGAAGCCCCACACAGGCATGGCATGTTCAATCTGTCCAAGCCAAACTCTCCCTCTCCAACTGCCCCTTCTCCTGGGTTCTCAGTCTCTGTTGATGGGCTGCTCAGTCGTGCAAGTCAGAAACGTGGGAGGCTCATGGACCCTGCCCCTCGTCCAGCCTATGTTTTGGATCATGTGATTAATTCTCAAGACTCATCATTTTTCCCTTCCAGAATCTTCCTCTCTTCTCTGGTCCTTTTTCACTTCTGCTCGGACTCATGACAGCTCCTCCCCTACCCCAGCCTGGGGCCCTGTAATCCCACTACGCTTACTCCTCAAACACCTTTCTAAGTCAGTAGAATCAGTGGAACAGAGAGACGGAAGGTGTGAGTGTAGTGGTTATTCAACCTGAACCTGAACCCCAGCTCCCAGGCTTACTGCCACAGTGGCCTCAGGCAAAATGCCTAATGTCTTATTTGTACCTTGGTTTTCCTCGTCTGTTAAAAGGAATAACGATGTCTGCTACATCAAGTTATTGAGAAGAGAAAATGAAGCACAAAGTAAGTGCTCAATAAATGCAACCTAACATTGTTGTCATTGTATTATCATTCACATGTTCAAATCACTTAATTAAAATCTTTCCAAATTTTTCTATTTACTGTAGAATAATGGTCAAACTCCTTAGCATGAAAAATTCCTAAAAATACGTTCCAACCTCCTCGTATTTTGGCCACTATCTTTATTATAGCCATTGTGCCAACTTCAAAGAATAGGACACACTTTATGTTTAATCTTCTATGACTTGCCTGGTAACCGTTACCTTATTTTTTATACTCATGAACTCCTACTCATACTTCAAAACCCAGACCAAATTTTACACCTTCTGTGGAGTGTTCTTCAAGTCCCTTCCTGTTTCTCAGTTCCCTTCTTTTCCCCTCTCTTGGCCAAGTACATCAGTGTTCTGGATTCTCACCAAACCCTTGTTGGTTCCTCCCTTGCAGCACTGATCATGCCGTACTGTAATTAAGGATATACATGTCCACCGTTCTCACTGGCCTGTGAGCTCTTTGAATAGGGGTATGACTAAGTCATGGTCAAAACGTCAGGGATTAGCACAAAGCTATATGTGAGTCATTTAGAACAAGGACTGACACAAAGCAAGTTCCAAATAGATGTGAGCTAGTTATTATCACATCAATTCATTATTGAATGGGAAATGAAGTGCACACATAAATGAAAGACCAACTCACAAACGTACATGTTGTACATGTTCCCCCAAATGATTCAAGAGCTCCATCATCATTCTTTGATTAGAGTGTGTGGAAAAGCTTTGGAAAGCAGAGATGAGCAGGGTGCCTGGCCTCTGTCTGGATCCCTTGGGGGCAATTCATGTTTCTTTGGCTTTTTATCTTGGCAAATGAACTCAGATATTAATTTGAGATGAAATGAATCTGCTGCATCAGTCTGATAATTGCTTTCTATCTGGTGATGCTGGTAGTGTTAATAATAACAGAAGAGTCATTTCATTAAGGTATGTAAGACGCTGCTCAGGTGTGGACCAGTAGGACCTCACCTGTCTGCATGAGAAAAGGAACAGCAGGGAAAGTTTAACTGGCTGAGAAGCTCTGATGAGGTACAGAAATTAATGATGCCCCAGTACCAGAAAACTACTTCATGTTAGATGTGTCAGATTAAATTAGTAAATTAAAAAAAGAAGACCCTTGGAAAGTTTTCAGAGAGAACGATGGAAAGTGCTAACTGAAAGCACAGGGTTAGAATCAAGTGCATTTTACACGGTTAATATGTGAAATGGGTGATAAACATCTAAACAGCATATTAGGCCGATGGAAAAGTTCATTTAGATAGTGCTACTCTCTTAAAGGATTCCAAGATCTCTGTTTATCTAAGGCCCATAATGTTCATTAAAATTTCCCACTGTCAAAAGCTTTGGTGGGTACACAAGTACCACGTGATCTGGTCCCGCCATGTCTCCAGGCTCACTCTCCTTGCCTACTTTGTTCAGGCCAATCTAACTTCCTTATGGTTCTTTCGATGTGACAAGCTCCTTTTTGCCTCAAGGTCTAGGCAAAAAGTTGCTATCTCCTGCAGTGCTTTTCCACCTGCTGTGCTACTCGTCCTTTACGACCTAGATGAAAAGTCACTTCCTCAGCAAAGTTATCCTGACCCCTCCAATCTAATCATCTATCCCATCAGCGCCTCTCTTTTTCCACCATAATCCTTATAAAGACCTCAAACAATTCTACTCTGTTTAAAATACAGGAGTTGGAAAGAGTGTCACTCCCAGACTAACAGTGAGAAAAAGCTAGATCATCTATGAAACCATAACTTTTCTTGAACTCAACTAGTCTGAAATTTAAGGAAAGACGGGTGCCTTCGAGAAGGTTTGGGATGTGAATCCTGGCTTACCTTGGGAAGAGCATGGGAAGAAAACAGGGCTGCCATAGAAGAGAGTAAGGAGACTTAAATTAAGATGCTTAATTTAACTGAATTGCTGAAGGTTGTATAAGAACTTAAGTGAGAGAATAGAACTATTGTTTGTCCAGATACAGGAGGAATTTGCCTTACTCACAGACTCCTCTCTACATACCCTCACTGGGTACTCATGGCAAAGACTGGGCACAAAGCCTCTTCCTTATATGAAAAGGCAAAGGATAGAAAAGCCAAAATAATTTTGAAAAGAAGAAAAAAGTTGAAGGACGCTCACTACCTGAGCCGAGTATTATTATGACGTGAAAGCAAAAGTATGAGATTAGTCAAAGCAGAAACAAGTAGATCAATGGAACAGAATAGAATCCAGAAACAGACCCATGCATTTATGGTCAATTGAGTTTTGATGAAGTTGCAAAGCCAGTGCAATAGAGAAAGAATCGTCTTTTCAACAAATGCTGGATGTAACAATTGGACAGCCCTTGTAAATCAATGAAAATTCACAACACATTCGAAAGTGAACTCAAAATGGCCTATAGTTCTAAATGTAAAACCCAAAAGTATAAAACTTCTACAAGAAAACAAGCAGAAAAATCTTTGTGACCTCATGTGAGGGAGGAAAAGATGTTTAGAATGACACCCCATACATGATCAATAAATGAAAAATAAAAAATTGGACTTCATTTGAATTTAAAACATCTGCTTTTAAAAAGATGCTATTAAGGTAACAGAAAGACAAGCCACTGACTGGTGAAAATATTTGCAAATATATCTGGCAAAAGACTTATAACCAGAATATATAAAGAATTATCAGAACTTAATAATAAAAAACAGATGACCCAATAAATTAACGGGCAATGATTTGAACAGATACTTCACAGAGAAGGTATTTGGATGCAAGCAAATAAAACTATATTCAACAGTTTGTCAGTTTCTTAAAAAGTTAAATGTACATTTACATATGACCCAACAATCCCACTTCTATGTAATTATTCTAGAGAAGTAGAAACTTGTTTATATACAAACCTGTACGCAAACAGTTTATTTATAATTGTGTAAAACTGGAAACAACTCAAATGCCGTACAACTGGTGAATGGATAAACCAAACGTGTATATTCATCCAAAGGATTTCTACTCAGAAATCAAAAGGAAAGCTACTGATCCACACAACGTGGCAAAACCTCAAATGCATTATTCTAAGTAAAAAAAGCCAGATTCAAAAGTTTGTAGAAATATGACTCTGTTTTTGTGACTTTCTGGAATAGTCAAAACTATAGGGATAGAAAACTGATCACTGGTTGCCAGGAACTGGGATGAGGGAATCTTGGAGGTGATGGAGCTGTTTCTCTGTCTTCATTATGGTGGATTAATTTACTGGATTACATTAAAAGAGTGCATTTTACCACATGAAAGTTGTTCCTCAAAAATAAGCATCTCGAACTATATATATTTATCAGTTCGATGATTTGCAAAGTGATTGTCTCCCTCACAAACAGCCAAACTGACGAGGGCAGGAATATTGCCTATTTGTTCACAGACGTGTTTTCAGCCCATGGAACACTGTCTGGCAGGTGGAAAGTGCTCAATAAATCTCTGCTGGATGGATGAATAGATGGATGGATGGATGGATGGATGGATGGATGGATGGATGGATGGATTGCCAGGTTCTCAGGAAAGATACTGGGCCCTGGAGCCTCACTGGCCTGGGTCTGAATGCTGGCTCTGTCACTTTTCTCTGGCACAGGGGTAGCAAACTTTACTTCCTTTAGCCTCCATCATTTCTACAAGGGAAGTACAAGCATGGCCATGGTGCCTCCACAGCCACCCGTGTTTGCTCACTGGGGAAAGGAACTCACATATGGTGAGTACGGACAGGGCACCGGCCCAATGATCTCCCAGGGCACCCACCACCCCCCAGCCGACCCAGCTCCTATCATGAATTAGGATTTGGTTGGGGTCTCTTTCCCCGATTAGACGGCAAACTCCGTAAGGCAAGGGAATGTCAGATTTGGGTCTGGGCTCCCAGGGCTTAACATATACTAAATAGTCTGAATAATGATAACAGCAACAATAATATCAGTTACCAGTCTGATGCATCTACACTTGACTTTACGTTAGGTACTTTCCATAGTTACATCATGAAATCCTTACAAACAATCTACTAAGGCAGATTGCATAACCATTAATCCCATTTCTCAGATGAGGACGCTGTTGGGTCCCGTGGTTTGACCTTCACCATGCTGGGCAGTTTAAGTGTATTACGTTGGCTAATGGGATTTGCCTAAGTTCACCCAGCCTCTAAGTGGAAGACACCCAAATCACACCACGCTAAAGCCCATACTTCATCGAGACCCATTTCTGGCGGGCCCGATTGCCCATTTTCTTCTCCCAGGCCACCCATGAGGCCAATCCCGTGAGTCTCCAGCACTGGCCTTTCCACTGGTTCCGTGGCCCTTATCATGGCATTCAAGACCCTGGTACTTTGGCTTGTTTCGTCTCTCCCCCTCACCTCCTCTTGTTCTACAAGCTATAAAAAAATGGCAGTGCTAGGGTCTCCCAGCCCACCATGCTGCGTCACTCCTCTATGCCTTTGCTCGGACTGAAATGACCTTTCCTTATCCTCGCCTGGCAGGTGAGCTCTGAGCACACCCTGAGACTTTGACTGCTCAGATGGTCCCATTCTGGGGAATCCATCTTGACAGGGACCTGCTTAAAGCCAGGCCTGCACAGCTCTCTGCCCCACAGATGTTGAGCCCCTTTGGCCCCGGAGAGCATGACTCACCCCTGTGCCCCAGGGCCTAACTCTGAGCCTCACACCTCTGAAACACTGTATTTGCTGAAAGAACACTCAGCTCTTCATTTCACCTCAGATGAATAAACTCTGAAGCCCCGGGAGGCTGCTGGAACATTTCTGACTTCTAATTTGGCACGTTTCAGAGAGTTTTTTTTTTTTTCTCTGTTGGTGAATTCCATCTGCTCTTTTAATGAATGAAAATTCAGTACTATGCAAATATTTCTTCTGGGATCATCCTTCGTGAGCAACCTTTGGGAGCTTACTCATCAGCCCGTTCCCTGAATCCATGTTTGGAACATTCTGGGAACTTGTTATTGAGCCTTTGAACTGAACAGCTCAAGTGAGCGAAATCAACAAACCTGCCACTTGATAGCGGGAATTTATAGCCCTGGGAACTGCAGGATGTGACCTGAATGAGAGAGTTTCCCTCTCACCCCCATTTTCCCCACCAACCTCCCACTGCTTGGCACTGCCAACCCCTACGGTCTCTGAAAATATATCCATTTGGTAAATCAGCTGTGCTCTCTAAATCCCATAAAAATCTCTCCTGTGCATTCGTTCACTAATTCAGGACTGAAGCTCCTTTAATTAGAAGGACACCAGAAGCCCTGAATCCTAGGTACAGCTGGGACAATACACTTTTTTCTTGTCTGAGAAATGTGACTTTCTGATACAAGAACTCAGTGTCAAAAAGCAGCTTGGTACAGTGGCGAAAGCATGGACGTCAAAAGCAATGTAAGTGCCCATCAACAGATGAATGGATAAAGAAGATGTGGTACATATACATGATGGAATACTATTCAGCCATAAAAACAAATGAAATAATGCCATTTGCAGCAACATGGATGGACCTAGAGATTGTCATACTGAGTGAAGTTAGCCAGACAAATATCACATGATCTCACTTATTCTAAAAAAATGATACAAATGAAGTTATTCACTAAACAGAAGTAGACTCACAGACAGAGAAAACAAACTATGGTTACCAAGGGGAGGGGAGGAAGGGATAAGTTAGGAGTTTGGGATTAAAATATACACGCTACTACATATAAAATAGATAACCAACAAGGACCTATTAAATAGTACAGGGAGCTCTCCTCAATATCTTGTAATAACCTATAATGGAAGAGAATGTAAAAAAAGAATATATATATTTATACATATATATACATACACATATACACACGTATATATAAAATGAATCACTTTGTTGTACACCTGAAACTAACCCAATGACTGTAAATCAACTCTATTTCAAGAAAAATTTTTTTAAAAAGCATGGACGTCGGACCCAAATAGACATGGCTTCAAATTCTGGCTCCATCACTTGCTAGCTGTGTGACTCTGGGCAGGTTAGCTAAACTCTATGGGCCTCAGGTTACTCATATATAAAATGAAAGAGATGTAGAAGTCTCATGTGGATCTTCTGGGGATTAAATGTAATGACAGACATCTGGTAGGGTCAAAATACATGTTGGTTTTCTTCTCCTTTTTGACAGTGGGGCCTCTGGGTCAACCCTGGTCTGCTTTCCCAGAGGCTGAGAGCCAGGACAGAGCTGCGTCACAGATGAGTGGGAAGCCAGGGCATGAGGCTGAGGTAGCCCAGGAAAGTCTGATATGAACAGTGGCAAAGCTGGGGCAGAAAGGTCAGGGTTGGGAGAACATTGTCTTGAATTTCTCCAGTGGTCCAGAATCTACTTTCCTAGAGATCAATTTGCTTTTTGGAAATAGCCTCAAGGCAGTGGGAACTAATTTATAGGATTATAGAGGTGGCTCCAATTGGGAGATTCTTCTTTTATGTCACCTCTCTCCTCCATCCTCCCTCTGGAGATGATGACTCCTCCGGCCTCTACCTGCCCCTTCTGGCAAAATGCTCGTGGGCTTAGAATTGGTGTTCTTCTCTCCTGTGTCCTCCCTGGGGGATCCTGTCACTGCCATGCCTTTGCTGCATCTCCGTGCCGGTAACTCCCCATGCACAGATGGAGTCCACATCACTCTCCAGTTGCTTGGAGTACATCTGAATGTCTTGAAGTTCCTACAGGCCTCACTTTCAAATTCATCCTTCCCACCATCCCCCACACCTGCTCCTCCTGCAGTGTTCCCTGCACAGTGATCATCACTGTAATCCCCTCTACTGCTTGATTCAGAGGCCTGGAGGCAGCCTTATCCCCTCCTTCACTGCCATTCTCCATCTCCATGTCTGATCTCTGTTGAATCTTAAAGCAAGGACCTCCTTGGATAGAACTGCCCCAGCTCTGGATCCTTCTGGAATGGGATTTCAGAAAGGTCGTCAACAGTGAAAGCCTTATTAAGGTCTGTATTCAGCATCCCAAGGGGATTCTGTGAAATGGACAGACCCACTCATTGTATACCCTCTGGTGTTCACACTGACTTGGGTCTGCTCTCACCACCAAGGTCAACTTGGGTAGGTCTCCCGATCTCTCTCAGCCCATTTCCTCAACTCTAAAATGGGAATAAAGAATTGCACCTACTTCATGTTTGTGAGGATTAAATAAGGTTATGGATGGAACGCCTGGCACATACATAGTAAATACTAAAAAGTATTGTTTTTACCATTATTTATTGCCAAACTTCATTTATGTAATCTATTTAGTAAGTTAAAGATGAAGGACACAAGGAGTCCATTCTGGGGAGACGATGACATAGTTTTTGAATCTCCACAATCCACCTATAAACAATGGCAGAGCAGATAAATAGCTAAACCAAAAACCATGGGCAATATTTACTACAAAGCTAGGTTGTCCCCCCAGACCCCAAACTATAAGCAGGTGGGAACAAACCAGCAACAGTGACAAGCCCTCCATGGCAGTGATTTCTGTACAGAAGGAAACAAGGAAAATAATAACACAGCCTATGACGGACCAGAGCACAGGGGAATTCAAAATAGTGAGCCGACATTGACTGGGAGGCACAGCTGACCAGTCTGAGAATAGCAGATGAAACTGGGAGGGACTTGTCCAGACCCATCTCAGGTGAGTGAAAAGGGCCCTTGGTAAGTTTTGCAGGAGCGGGAGAGTCTGGGACACAAAATCGCTTTAATCAATCCAGCCAGAGCTCCCATCTAGGAAAGATCCCAGGGAGAAACTGTTGGGAATGAAATCAAAACTGAGCAGGAAGGGGGCCCCTCAGACCAAAGAAAGAGGAGGTCCAGAGAGAAGTGGGCAAGTGGAAGTGGGCAAGGAAATCCCAGGTACCAAGCTGCCTTGGGATGTGACATGTCACTTAAACAACAGAAGAGGAAAGTCTGTTAGAAAAGCTACCCTGAGCCACACCATCTTATAAAGGTTCAGGGAAACTAATATTACGTGAAAATGAGCAACAGAAAAGTATCAAAGTCAAATTCCATGTCAAGTTATAAGCCAAAGGAGAAAAAACAGCAGAACAACATTGTACAAGGAAAGCACCTCAGAAAAGACAGTGTGGTGGATTGTTTCATAAATGGCTCCCCAATGAATCAGGCTGCCTGGTATCCATGACCAGTGCAGTTCCCTCCCATGTGGTCCCTGGTCTTCGTCATGTGACTTGCTTTGTCCAGTTGGACATCAGGAAATGTGAAGCAAGCAGAGCCTTGATAGGCACGTGGGAGTTGGGTTCTCCTTCTTGAAACCGCTGCCACCATGTGAGCAAGCTCTCTCTAGTCCCCTTGATATGAAAGACCACCCAGAGAGAGGGGCCCATTTATCTCAGCTGTCCTGGCTGACCCAGCAGCTGAATGAGTGACCACAACAAAAACCAGCAGAAGAACCACTCAATCAAGTGGCAGATAAAAAGGAATGAAACTGAGTTATTTGTAGTGAGGTGGATGGACCTAGAGACAGTCATACAGAGTGAAGTAAGTCAGAGAGAGAAGAACAAATACTGTATGCTAACACATATATATGGAATCTAAAAAAAAAAAAAAAGAAAAAAATGGTCAGAAGAACCTAGGGGCAAGATGGGAATAAAGATGGAGATCTACTAGAGAATGGACTTGCAGATACAGGGAGGGGGAAGGGTAAGCTGGGACAAAGTGAGAGAGTGGCATGGACATATATACACTACCAAAAGTAAAATAGATAGCTAGTGAGAGGCAGCCGCAAAGCACAGGGAGATCAGCTCGGTGCTTTGTGACCACTTAGAGGGGTGGGATAGGGAGGGTGGGAGGGAGGGAGATGCAAGAGGGAAGAGATGTGGGGACATATGTATATGTGTGACTGATTCACCTTGTTATAAAGCAGAGGCTGACACACCATTGTAAAGCAATTATACTCCAATAGAGATGTTAAAAAAAAATCAAGTGGCAGAATTGTGATAATACAATTGTTATTGTTCTAAGCCACTAGGTTTTGACATGGTTTGTCATATAGCAATTGACAACTAATATAGACATTAAGAATTAATAACTAATATAGACATTTAAAAATTATGCAAGACATGAAAGAACACATAAATTATAATTTAAATACTCAGAAATCTGGCAAAAGAACTCAGGAAAAAAATTAGAAACAAAGGGAAATTATTTCAGAAATAAATATTTCACTAGAAAATACACAAAGCAAATAAACGCAACAGAGAATGCTTTAATGTAAAGAGAAAGAAAAAAAATGAGAAAAAATTTAAACATAGGATGAAAGAGATAAGAAAGATTTGAAAATGGCAAATATTGAAGACTGACAAAGAAGACCCAACATTCAGATAATAGGCAGCCTTAACAAAGGAAAAGAATGTGTACTAAAAAAAATGACATTTCCATGAAAAGTCCTAAAGAAAAACCAACCTGAAACCACATTGCAAGAGCACTGTGTACCTGAGAATATAGATCCAAAATGACCAACACCAAAATTGTATTCTGGCAACACTACTGGACTTTAAGGAAAAAGAAGAAGGGTTTGTTGTTTACTTGTTTGTTTGTTTTTCCCTAAGCTGGAGCCAACCTTTCTGGCTGAGTAGGAGTTCTCTAGAAAACACAGGAGGAGATGGTCTTCCTGGCAGGGGAGACAGTTTAGGTAAGGGCCAAAGGTGTGACAGAGCATGGCACATACTGGGCATGGTTTGGGGTCTGGTGAGGGGATGGGAGGTGGGTGAGGGAGGGGTGAGATGAAGCAGGAGAGGAATGCTGAGGCCTGAGGGGATCTGGAATACTCACCCATGTAGGGCTTGGTCCCGGCCATGGAGGAAGCCTTTTCTGTGCCTTTCACGACCGTCGCTATGTTGAAGTCTGTGATGTGAACATGTCCTGGAGATACAGAATCAGAAACCACAGTTAGCAAGAGCTGTAGGCAGCTGGGTTATTTCCTTGTCTGATTTAAAGCTGTGGTCTGCAAAGCGGTGGGTGGGGCAGGAAGAAAATATTAGAACTTTTATTTACATTAGTATTTTAACTGATACTTTAGAAGTGCCTATTTTGGGCAGCATCATTTACAGTAGCCAAGCTATGGAAACAACCTAAGTGTCCATCAGCAGTCAAATGGATCAAGGTGTGATATGTGTATACAGTGGAATTTATTCAGCCCTGAGAAAGAAGGACATCCTGCCATTTGGGACAATAAGGATGGATCTTGAGGGCATTATGTTAAGTGAGAAGGCAGACAGAGACGGACAAATACTGCATGGTCTCACTTGTATGTGGAATCTAAAAAAAAAAGTCGAACTCATAGAGACAGAGAGTAGAAAAGTGGTTGCTAGGGGATGGGGGAGGGGGAAATAGGGAAAGGCTGGTAAAAGGATACAAACCTTCAGCTGAAGAAGAATAAGGTTTGAGGATAATGCAAAACATGGTGACTATAGTTGATAACACTGTATTGTATAATTAAGATTTGCTAAGATAGTAGAACTCAAATATGCTCATCCTCCAAAAAATAGATACATATACATATATAAATATGTGAGGTGGAAAAAAAGTCTATTTTATACGCAGGTTTTATAATGTGAATTTTGGTGGTACATGCATATTATTTATAAATAAACAAATATGTTGAAGACATAATGAAGTTTTTATAGATTAAAGTTTAGCAGCACTGGTCTAGAGAGTGAAAGCTCCTGATAAATAAATGAGACAGGAGAGTCCAGACTCCCTCTCTCAGGAAAACAGTGGGTTGGGAGAGGGTGCATGGAGGGAGGATTCTCATACCCTGAAGACACCCTTGTTCTGCTGTCTGTCTGCTCTGGTCAGCGGGGGCCTTAGTACTGTACCTGATGAATTGAGTAAGGAGGGGGCTTGGGGGTTGAGACCACCTTCCATCCAGCCTAAAGTAACGACAGCAGATGGGACGTGGGTGTTGAAGAACCCTGAGAGGGAAGGAAGAGGGACAGAAAAGGAAGGAGACAAGGAGATGTGGGGATAAAGGGGAAAAGAAAGAAAGTGACAGAAAGAGGGTGAGAGGTGAGAAGGAGGAAAATCCAAAATAGTGAGTACTGGCTCTCTGGGGAATTCGGAACATAAAATAAAACCAGCTCTGTCCATCAATGGATGAATGGATAGAGAAGAGGTACGATGGGTCTACGTAGATATACAATGGGATAGTACTCAGCCCTAAAAAAGAATGAAATTTTGCCATTTTCAGCAACATGGGTAGACTTGGAGGGCATTATGCTAAATGAAGTAAGTCAGACAGAGAAAGACAAAAACGTTACGATATCACTAATATGTGGGACCTAAAAAATACAACAAGCTAATGAATAAAACAAAAAAGCAGCCAACTCACAGATGTAGAGAATAAACTAGTGGTCACCAGCGGGGAGAGGGAAGGGGTAGGGGATTAAAAAATAGGGTTATTATGGGATTATAGGAAATCATGTGTGTGAAACTTTTGAAAACTGTAAAGCACTACAGAATTTAAAAAACACATAAAATAAAATAAAACCAGCTCTGAGACCCTTGAATACCTGATATCAATGCAATCACATTTCTTTCTGTTTGTCATCACATCATCTTGTGAAAATGGTTGGATTTTCACCAAATCTGAGAGCTGTGTTTGGGATGGTGGGGCTTAAATACATAAGTGGGTGGCATACACAAAACTGGGACATTGGGAGAGCCTGGAGGGCACCTCCAAGAGATGGACAGACCCTCAGTAGAGCAGGTGCAAAGAGGCCTGCTGAGAGGTTCATGGGAGAGGCGTACCTGATGTGATCAGCCACGGTAGATGGAAAAAGCACCAGCGGTGTCACATGCAAATCCCAAATCTCAGGCTCAACAGCCAGCACCGATGTGTGACTAAGCTGCTCTGCCAGGCACTCTGTCCAGTGCCCCCGGGTGAGATGCAGCAGGAGGTACTCAGTGATGATCTGTAGTACCCTTCAGCTGCTTGTGGATGAAGCTTAAGTCACCCAGCCAGGCCCTTGCTGGGAACCCTTTCTGGCCAGACACACAGTGTCCCCACCCAGGTAGCATCTCTAGAACATATCCAGTCTGCTCCAGCCTCTGGGGCTGGGATGAGCATCCCTCCCATTCAGCCATCCATGGTCCTATCTGCAGAGAGGCAGTGCGGTGCAGTAGTTGGGTGTACAGACTCTGAGACAGGCTGCCTTGGTTTGGGTCTCAGCTTTGTTGTGACCAGCTGTGTGACCTTGGGCAAATAATCTCCCTAAGCCTTGGTTTTCTCATCTGTAAAATGGGGATGATGATAACAAAACATCCATCTCAGAGGGTGGGAGGAGTCAGGAAGTTAATACATATGAAATGGTTAGAGCATACTGACCCACATGAAGTAGGGAATTTCGTATAAGCATTTACTCTTAGCAGCACTGTCCTGCCAAGGCGTGGCTCCAATCCCCTCTCCAGCTAGGGCCAGTCCACTCCTGCATCCTCTATTGCCTCATTTCTAATACTAACAAACAAGTAAATTCACAGTCCTGTTTTCCACTGTGAGGTATGTGAAAGTAGGTGGACGTCTGAGTCGTTTCTGCACCCCACACCTGAACAGTTCCAAGCACTGCATCACCACTGGGAGGGAATTCTGGAATCTTCAAATATGGTTTTTATTTGGTTTTCTTTCATTTCTCCTCCTCTTAAAATGTTTTAATATTTGCATTATGAAAGTAAAGCCAGCTCATTATAATAAATCACAGAATACAAACATGTGTTTGAATCTCTCCTTTCCCTGCCATATAACCACCCTGATTCATACAACTCCTCCATTATTTCTCCCTTCACTTATGCAAACGTATATCCACATACGTTAGGATTTGGTTTTGTTCTTAAAATAAAGAGCTCAATACTCCATGGGTCATTCTAAGAGTCACTTTTGCATTTAACCATGTATTGTGGACATATTTCCAAATCAATATACGTAGGTCTACCTATGAGGTCCACAATCCCTACCTCCATTCGAAATCCATTGTTTTGTTTTGTTTTGTTGTTTTGTAATTCATTTAGTGATAAAATCTGACCTGGAAGTCCTCTTCATAGTTTTTAAATTTTATTTTTAAAAATAAATTTATTTATTTTATTTATTTTTGCTGCATTGGGTCTTTGTTGCTGTGTGCGGGCTTTCTCTAGTTGTGGCGAGCGGTGGCTTCTCTTGTGGAGCACGGGCTCTAGGCACGTGGGCTGCAGTAGTTGCAGCGTGTGGGCTCAGTAGTTGTGGCACGCGGGCTCTAGAGCGCAGGCTCAGTAGTTGTGGCGCATTGGCTTAGTTACTCCACGGCATGTGGGATCTTCCTGGACGAGGGCTCGAACCTGTGTCCCCTGCATTGGCAGGCAGATTCTTAACCACTGCGCCACCAGGGAAGCCCTTCATAGTTTTATTTATTCTACTTAGGGTGAAAAGTCATGTTTTGCTACAGAAACATTTATATATTTGATTACAAGATGCTCTCCAAGCCTTGCTACATAGTATACAGTATATATTACATAATATACAGCATATATTATTTTAAAATATTATTATACGTTATGTTAGACACATTATTTTCATATTATTATGATATATATTATTTAATACAAGTATATATTTAAGTCTGAAAATATCTGAGTTATGAAACCAAATCTGGCCCCAAGGGTTTCAGATAAGAAATTGTGGACCTGTATTTGCAGAGTATTCCATATATGGTTATACCATATTTTATTCAACAATCCTCCTATTATGGCACTCAGGTTGTTTCCAGTTTTGTTTGCTTAATTTTTTGTCTTGTTCTTATAAAATATGCAGCAGTAGTATTCTTGAACTTATCTTTACATATTGATACTTTTACTTTGACTGGAGAAACTCCCAGAAGTGGAAGCGTGGAGTTAAAGGGTATGCATTTTATGTTCCCAAAACTTACAATTTATGGTACTATAAACAGAATATGAGTGTGTATTTCTCTGCACTTTTACTAGCACTCACTGTTATCAATAATTTTACTTATTGGCTATTATCAGATGATGAGAAAGGTTATTTCAGCGCTGATGCGGCTGCATAGTTTTCACATGACCAGTATCTCTGCGAACTGCCTATCTAGAATGTTGGTCAATTTTCAGTCAGAGATCCTTGACTATTCAATACATTTACCCTTTTCTCTGGTCCAACTACTGCAAATATCATCTTCTAGATTATTGCTTTTCTTTTGACTTTATAGTATCTCTTCCATATGAAAGTTTAAAGAATTCAAACAATATATTATTTTTATAGTTTCTGAGTATTATTTTACTTATAACTTTCCAGTTTCCAGAAACCTACTCTACCCCTAAGATTTTATATATTTTCTTATAATATATATATATAATTTATATTTTATATCAATATTTAAATCTCCCAACCATATGGATTATATTTTTCTATATGGTATGATATAGTTTCTGATTTTATTTCTTCCAAGTAGATAGCTATTTGTTTCAACATTTATTGAAAATGTCATCCTTTTCCAATAACTTGTAATGTGACCTTCATTTTACATCAAGTCACACATATATGTGGATTTGCATATGGATTCTTCTTCTGTTGTACTGACCTATTGTTTATTGCTGGACCAGAATTATACTCATTTCATTACAATAGATTTGTAGCCCATTGTAAAATTAGATGAGAGCGGTCACCCTCATGATTGTTTCTTTTCCATGTTTTCTTGGAAACACAGAAAAGAACATTTATTCTCAAATGTTTATTTTTGGAGATGAATTCTGTCTAGTTTTAGGAGATACTCCCATTAAGATTTTGATAGGAATTACACTAAGTTATGCATTCATGTGAGAAGTGTGGACATGTAATCCACCCAAGGTCATGCTCTGTCTTTCATTCAGCTTTATTCCTTCAGTGTATGTTTAGTGTTCTCTTCATTTAGACCTTGTAACTCCCTGGATAAATTTATTCCTAGATATTATATAGTTTTGGTCACCATTTTGAATGAAAATATTTTCCTTTCCTTTTTATACCTAGTCATTTTTAGTACAATAAAAAGCTCTTAAGTTTTGCTTATTTATCTCCTATTTTGCTACTCTATTAATCATCCATAGTACAAGAAATTATCTCCCAATATCCTATCTCCCCTTCTAGGTAGTAATAGAATTTTTAACTGCGTTCATGCTCACCCAGTTAAAGACTATATTTCCCAGATCCCCTTGCAGCTGGTCATGTGACAAGGTTCTGACCAATGGGATATGAACAGAATGATATTTGCAACTTTCAGGATATTTCCTTAAAGGGAATGAGAATTCCCTCCTTCCCTCCACTACCCCCCGCCCCGCATTCTGTCACCTGTTATGTGGACTTGGGGGGATATTTTGGGCCACACAGATGAGGAGCAACAAAGTAGAAGCAGCTTGGGTCACAGTAAATGTCAATGGAGGAGAGATTAGACTTTTACCAAAGAGAAAACTACTTCTGTTTCGTTAAAAAAAATTTTGTGAGTCTTTGAAAAGCAATTATGTCTCTCTTAAATTTCACAACCCGCTATTAATTTTGATAATTTTTCTAGTGAGCCTTTTGGTGTTTCTAGGCACAGAAGCACATCATCTGCATACAATGATGGTGTCCTTTCCCTGGTTGAAGGGCTTAGAGCACAGTGGTTAAGGACACAGTCTTTAGAGTCAGATTGCTCAAGAACAAACAGCTGTGCTCCTGTGTGGGACATCTGCTGTTTGTGGCCACTCACATCCCCTTATCTCAGCAATTACTCATCCCTGCGCATCTGGCTGTGGAATGAGGCATGTGGCTCCAGCTGCAGCCAGCCAGGCTAACCTCACGCTTTGGCTCTAACAGTTGGCTCAGGGTTGGGCATATGAACCAACTGGGGCCAATGAAAACTGGGGAGATGATTTTCTAGGGATTCAGGAAATGGAGAGTTTTCTTTCTTTTTTTTTCAGGAGCTACCTAAAGTGATATTCTCTGCCTTTGGCCAGTGTGATGTGGGGATATAACCACGCTCCTGCCCCCCCAGGAACTGTAGAAGCCATTGGCTTCCACAAAGAAAGACAAGCTAAAGATGAAGCCTATCCTTGGAGAAGGCAGAGCTGCAAGGGTGGCAGAGAAATGGTGCCAAAGCCTGAGCGAACCCTGCCTGAAGCCACATTCCACTGGGCTTCAGCTATACAAGCTAAAAAAAACCCTTTGTTGCTTAGGACTATTTGAGTTGGGCTCCCTGTTCTTTGCCACACACGGCTGGTGTCCTAATTGATGTAGCCACTTACCATGAGATTTGGGCAGGTTATTCCACTCTATAAGCCTCTGATTCTTCTAATACTAATAAGTACCTTGTAGGGTAGTTGTAAGCATTAAACAGGGTAGACAGGGACTGAGAATATGACCTTTGAGCAAAGACCCAAAGAAGAGAGGCAGCAAGCCATTGGACTTCTGGGGGAGGAGTGTGATGGCAGAGGGAATGGGCAGCACAAAGGCCCTGCAAGGGACCAGCGAGGGGGCCAGAGAGAGAAAGTGGGAAAGGGGCTCAGATGGCTTTTACTCCAAGTGAGAGGGTTTTGAGAAAGAGAGATACAATCCAACTCACTTTAGAATCACTTTGGCTTGTGTATGGATTGTAGTGGCAATAGTCAAAGCAGGGAAACTGATAAAGAGGGAGAAAAACAATGTATCCCCCATCTATTTAAGCTGCTGTTGTTTAGGGTTGCGTAACTGGTACATAACTGGTGCTGAAGCGCATTTAATCCTTAAGTACTCTTATCAGGGGGGTATGGCTACCCTGTTTTTTACAGAAGAGTAGCCTGAAGCTCCAGAGACCAGTGACTCATCCACGGTCAGCAGCTGATACGTGGGAAGCTGTTTGTCTCCAGCCTCTTCCGGGGCGGGCATTTCCCTCCGCCCCACGCTGCCCCCTTCAGAGCTGAGTCTCACAGACCAGCCCTTACTTCCTTCCAGCCTTCTGGGGTGGAGGATCTGGGGCAACTCTGAAGCCGACCAGTCTACAGGGAATTCACGTCCAACAGGAGCGCCAGACAGCAGAATTCCACTTCTGGTTTCTGTACCGCGTGAGTTGATGAGCTGTAACTTCCCGGTGTGTCTCCTTTAACGGTTGAGTCAAGATGTGGGAAAGTGAAAATTAGTGCCATATGAGGTCTCCGAGTTCCTTCTAAGGAGGATGGAAATTTACTACAAAATGTGCAAATATGAACTGACTTTTCAGCTATTTGTTTTCTGTAAATTAAAAACATTCAAAATTCAGGGAGAGAAGGAGCCCAGGATACTGTGTGAGATCTGTTAGTACAAGTTTTAATGAGAGAATCAATAATCAATAATCATCCTCCCGGCCCTGTTTATGAATCCTGAACTCCAGCCCTGCTTCTCTCCTTTCTCTGAACTCATGGAAATTCATCACACCTCCAAGACTCTGACACCATTTGGAATGCTTTTTCCTCCCCTCTGCCTTGCAGATTTCCATTCATTCTTCAAAACCTGGCTGGAGAGTTATATTACTGCTGGATGCACATCTAACCTTTGCTTGCTTGCTTCCACTAACAGGAGACTCACTACCATGAGGGTTGTGTGTGTCTTAGTTGGCTTGGGCTGCTAAAACAGATTACCACAGACTGAGTGGTGTAAACATCAAGCATTTATTCTTCACAGTCCTGGAAGCCAGAAGTCCAAGATCAGGGTGCCAGCATGGTAGGGTTCTTGGTGAAGGTCTTCTTCCTAGTTTACATGACAGCTTTCTTGCTGTATCCTCACATGGTGGAGAGAGAGAGAGAGCTCTGGTCCCTTCATCCCCGTATAGGGCACAAATCCCATCATGGGGGCTCCAACCCTATGACTTCTTCCAAACCCCATTACTTCCTAAAGGCCTCAACTCCAAGTACCATCACACTGGGGGTTAAGGCTTCAACATGAATTTTGGTGGAGACACATTTAATCCATGGCAGACTGACTAGTTTAGGCTTCTCCTCTGGACCCCGACCCGTACCTCCACAGTCCCCTCTACTGTCATTCCCATGCTAGCATTCACCATGTTGTATCTGTCACTTTGTCCATCTCCTTGAGGAAGGCCAGGAATCCTCCCTCATTCATTTCTATGTCCCCAGTACCTTAGCACTGGCCTGACCTGGAAAAGGTACTTATCAAGTGTTTGTTGACTGGCTGATCGACTGACCAAACAAAAGACTGAATGAAGGAAATATGGTAGGCAATCCTATCACCTTTTTTCATTCTTTACTTCTTAAGGCTATCATGATATTTACAGGAGTTGACAACACTTCACATTTCAATTTTTGACTTTTAAAACTGTAGCAACGTCACTTTTTCAGCTGGACCTCAGCTGACGGGACTCAGCCACCCTCTCCATGGTTTTTGTAATCACTGGTGCCAGTGTCAGGATTGGCACCACGAGGACCTGTAACTTGGGCTATTTTCCGAGTACAGAAGTACTTGACATCCATGTGACTTGGAAAAATTCTCACTCATTTCTTCATTCACTTAGCAATCATTTAATGAGCACCTCCTACCTGTGCATATGGGTGGTGGGGGCTTGAAACTGCAGACACTAAGGATGTGCCAGTTACCTGTGTCATGGAACTGGGGGGTGGGATGATGGAGATTACACGGGGCTAAAGTCCCATCCACAGTCCCCTCATTGGGGTATAACTGGCAATGCAGAGAATCTTCTCAGTATTACCAGTAACAGGGACTCCTACTTCGAAGACTGATTCCTGCATCTTCCCTGTATATTCCAGGAGAAAACATCCAAAGCCTTCCTGACTTTTGCTGACTTTTCATCTGTTTCTTCTGCACCTACATTGCACAAGTGTCTATTCCTGCTCCACCATGCCACCCCCCTTCCCTTCTCCCCTCTCAGCCCCTGTAATGAAATAACCCCAAACCCGCGTGGGTATTCACCAAATGAGTGAGGGCAGTGCAGTGCTCTCACTGGGACCGACAAGGCCACAATCCAGGAAAAGATGGGGTCTGCTTGGGAGGGGATAGTCAACCGAACGGCAGGCTTTGTTTACTGCAGAGTGAGTTCTCTCTAGGTCTGTCCTCAGGAAGCCAAGATTGGATTCGTGGCTCTGAATTCCTGGGAGTGAGTACTAAGGTAGTGCCCACCAGAGGGCACTAGATTGGGAGTTAGGCTGACAGGGGGGTCCATGTGTAAGAGATGATCTCCTCGCACATTATTTTCTGCCTTGTTTCCCTGGAATTTGGAGTAAAGCCTCGTGGGAACATCTATCCCCACCTTAGCTGGTTTACGGGGTCTACATCATGCCTAAGCCAGAGGCCAGAGTAGTGCTGCTGAAAAGACGCAGCTGGATGCCCAAGAGGATGAGAACCTTGCTGTGGACCCAACTGCCCCACCCATGACAGGCTCACATGCTCACTGCTAATAATATCTGTACTTCCAAGATGTCAGTGTGATGCTACCCTGGCTGTGATACTTCCCTCAGGATCACACATCCTGGGCACTGTTTCCTGTTGCCTTCATGGAGATGACAGTGAATGTACTGTAGGACAGTGGCAGAAAGAGAGTGGGGGTGAGGAGAGGGAAAAGGAAGGAGGGAAGGAAGAAGAAAAGAAAGAAAGAAAGAAGAAGCCAAATCAAATTCCAGGGCACCAGCTTATCCAGGCTTCATTTGGCTTTACCTCAACCAAAGATTGACTCTGTTTCGGGGCACACCTTTGCCGGATGTAGAACGAATGACCCTCTGATTTTCTTCTGTTCTATTTGATTTGACCTCCTCCCCTATCTTGGACATGGGATGGGAAAGAAGGACTTTCAAAACAATCTGTGTGGGACTTCCCTGGTTGTCCAGTGTCCCCCTTCCAATGCAGGGGATGCTGGTTCGATCCCTGGTCAGGGAACTAAGATTCTACAGGCTGCAGGGCAACTAAGCCCGCGCGCGCCTCAACTACTGTACTCGCGGGCCTCAACTAGAGAGCCCGTGTGCTGCAAACCACAGGGCCCACGTGCTCTGGACCCCACGCACCACAGCTACAGAGCCCACACACCCTGGAGCCTGTGCACCACAAGTAGAGAAGAGAAAACCCGCATGCCACAACCAGAGAGAAGCCCGCGCACCACAATGAAGGTCCTGCGTGCCGCAACTAAGACCGACGCGGCCAAAACTAAATAAAATAAATAAATAATAAATAAATAAATCTTCGAAAAACCAAAAAAATCTGTGTGCTCCCTGCTCCCCCTGTGCGGGGGTGGACAAGCAATAGCAGGGTACAAGAAATGCAACACGCGTGGGATTTCTTGAGCTCCTAGGCTGAGATTCGGGGGAAGTCCCACCCAAGACGAGTTTCAACGCCTTCACCCGGGATATATTGTGATTTCGTAAAACCTGCCCAGCCTTCACACCCTGTTTGATATGATGCTGCTTGGAAACCGCCTCCCCCAAGGCTTTTGAGAGGGCGCAACAGTTCTGAGTTTCTTTCCCCTCTTCTCTACTTCTGTGGCTTTTAATGTTAAGTCACGAGATTTTGGGTTAATTAGTTACTGCAGCATAGCCATGGCTACCTGATCAATCATTTCCCTTCCACGTCTCTGTGTTGGCATGTAATTTTATGCAATCATGCTAATCACAGTGAATTAGGTTTACAGGGAGGTTTTTACAAACTTTCTCAGCCATGATTTGCTCTTTGCAATGACTGAGAGGCACGGGGATAGAGACTATATTTTGATACCTAGTATACTTTTCCACTCCATTCTTTCCTGCCTCCTGTATTATAAGGACCAGAAAGAGAGAAAAACCACATGTCCTGACCCTCTTGCAGCTAGGGGTCTGGACAAGATTTAGCTTCTGCCTTTTAAATGCACTCAGGCAAGGTTTGGAAGCAGAAAGGAAGCAGAAGGAGAATGCCATTTGAAGTCTGGAGTTACACTGTCTCAAGTCAAAGAAGTATGCGTGTCTCCAAACCAGAAGCTGGCAGACAGACATGACACACACCCTTCCCTGTCACCTTCAGAGGGAGCACAGCCCTGCGGACACCTTGACCTCGGGTTCCTAGTCTCCAGGACTGGGAGACAATACATCTCTGCTGTTTATTGCCTCTCAAATCTGTGGGACTTTGTTCCAGCACCCCTAGGAAACTAATACAGGGGGCTATTTATTGGGGGTCCTCAGAGATTCCTGCTTTGGGTCTTCAGGACTTTAAGACATCACACTGTGCTAGACACTTCCATTCCCAGCAGTCTTCAGAAAGAATCTCATTACAAACCTCCCAAGGACTCCAGGCTAGCTTTAAGCCACATTCCTAAGCTTTATCCTTAAACTCGTCTAGAATAATGACACGCACTGTTGGCCCCTCTGACTTAGCAGAAACACCTCTGCCCACCCCCCACCCCCCCAATTTGCCTGGGTGGCTTTTCCCACTTCCATCTCAGCTGCTCCAATCCCTGCATCTGAGGCTTCAGAATCAACACACGCCTGATTTGTTAATTTCCTGGAGTCTCGGTGGTGAGGGGGATGTCACAGCACATACAGTGTTTTGACAAGTGATAAGGGGGTGTTGCTGCTGGCCACTGCCGTTTTGGGGAACACTTATCACACTTGCTTACAAATATGTCAGCAACAGATGGAGAGTAAATTCTTTGAAATAAGTCCAGTGAATGAGTGCTCTGAAATAGAGCCTGTTAATAGAAAATTAGAAGTGAAGTCCTCAGATTAGGAGACACTTACCATTGAAAAGATAGTTTGTTATTCACAGCTCCTAAGAGGAGGGGTCACATCACACCATGTGGGTCCCCCCAGGGAAGTACTAGCGTTAGTCATGAGACAGAGGGAGAAGGGAGGAAATGTGGCCAAGAGCCTTTCTGGTGGTTTCTGTGGGAAGGAACAGGTAAGGCAGGGCAAGCAGGCTTAGGACTGGCTAGTCTGAGTGATCTCAGGGGTTCTGGGGCACAGGAGCTGTCCCTGGCTGTTTGGATCCTGGCGCTGGGGTGTTTAGGGATACAATGAGAAAACAGATTCATTCTGCTGGCATGGCTGCTGTGTCACCTGTTACTAAAGGTCCAGGTGAGGTTTCTGATCCCCAAGCGCCCATCCCGAGGTCCCTGAGAAAAGAATGAGTTCTACACCTCACAGCCTGCTGTCCTCTGGCCAGTGGAGCTTTCTCCTTTGCCCTCTGGAAGGCTCTGCTCCCAAATGCTCTGGTGCCCACACTCTGGAGGGAGGATGCAAAAGCCCTCCCTCCCCCTCCCCCTCCCCCTCCCCCAGCTTCACTGCCCTTCTGCTCCTGCACAGCCTCACCCCTGCCAGTCCCAGCACTTACCCTGCTGGGTCAGAATCACCTGTTTACTTTTCTGTCCCTCCCTCAGCCCTGGCTACACCTTAAAGCTACCACCTGGTAGCTTTAACCCCACGTTCACCCCCGCCCCGCCCCCGCCACACCCCGCCCAGCACTTTCTCCTGCGAGATGAGTCAAGTGAGTGCCTCTGCGGGTGGGACCTTGGCATTGGCACCTTTTACGGTTCCTGGGTGACGTGCAGCCGTGGCTGAGACGCGCCACCCTAGACCACGATGTCCTCGGCCACAGGGGGTCTGTGTCCTTGGGTCGCCTGTCACAACACCTGGCTTATGGCAGGTCTGCAAAAGTGAAGGAATTACTTTCCTGCATACAGAAGAGGACAGAGCTACAGTTGTCCCTCAGTATCTGCAGGGGATTGGTTCCAGGACCCCCACTGATACCCAAATCTTTGGATGCTCAAGTCCCATGTATAAAATGGTGTACAATTTACATATAACCTGGGCACACCCTTCCATATACTTTTTTTCTTTTTACTTATAGATACCTCATACAATGTAAATGCTATGTAAATAGTTGTAAGTACAATGCGTATGTTATGTAAATAGTTGTCAGCTAGCAGCAAATTCAAGTTTTGCTTTTTGGAACTTTCTGGAGTTTTTTTCCCTGAATGTTTGCCATCTGAGGTTGGTTCAATTCGAGAATGTGAAACTCCAGATAAGAAAGCTGACAGTATATGGTCAGTACCTTTTGACCAAGGGTCCTCAGTAGACACTCAGGGCAAAACGCAGGCACTGCCCTTCTGTCTCTGACTCCCGGCTCTTTGCTCATTTTGGGGGACGTCAAGCTCCCACGTGTTAAAGGCCAGCCCCCCACCTGCCCATCTGCTGGATGACTGCGTTAATCTCCGCACTTCCTCCTCCTCTGTATCCTTCCTTTCGCCATGTCATTTGGCAGTGCTCAACCCCGACCCGGTTGGGTCTTGTGAGTTGCTTTGCCCACTGGGGTGGCAGCAAATGTGATGCAGGTGGTGGCTTAAGTGACTGGGCTTTCCCTGCCTCTGTTTCTGCTATGGCCACGCGAGATCACACAGGGCTGGCCTGCCAGAAGGTGAGCCATGAGGAGCTGGGCCGACTTGCCCAGTCAATGAGCCAAGGTCACGGTGTACCAGCTGGCAGCCAGGCGACCCCCAGACATGGGAGTGAGCACAGCCAACCTCACCGTAGCTGCCTGGCTGACCCTGCAGGACCTCAGTCTTAGGAGCAAGCCCTGCCTACAAGAGCTTAACCCCACAGGCCTGTGAGCTAACTGGATGTTTCTTGTTTATGCCATTGAGTTCATGTGGTTATCCATCACCCCCCAGCATTATTGTACCAACAGAAAATGAATGCAATCCCTTCCCCTTCCCTCTACAGTTTTAAATTCCCCATTTCCTAGAGCACTTTGCCCTCAGCCCTAAAGCACTCTCAACTCTTCCTCTCACGCTGTGCTATGATGCTACATCCTCCTTCAACTTCATTTTACCTCCAGGTACAGTCTCCCTCTGCTTTTGCTGCTAGCCAAGAGACCCCAAATCTCAGAGTAGAATTAGCGTCCATTCTAGGAGATAAAACCAGTCTGAAAGATCAGGAAGCAGAGGGGAGCAGAGACGCTGCTGGATTTTATATAACCAGCAGATCTTGAACATTTTGAATAAAATATGAATGCATTTATTTAATTATGCTTATAACTCACTGTAAACACAGCAACCAACTTGTTCTCTGAGAAAACACTTAATGAGGTCAATCAGCAAACTCTTTAAATAGAAACACATAGCTATCTGTTTTGTAAGCTGTTTTTTTTTTTAATGCATTTAACAACAGGGTAAGGAGATCTAATGTACAGCATGGTGACAGTAGTTAATAATACTGTATTGTGTGGTTGAAATTTGCTAAGAGGGTAGATGTAAATGTTCTCACCACTCACACAATAAGAACGTAACCTTAAGAGGTGCTGGATACGTTCATTACCTTGTGTTGTTAATTTCACAATGTATATGTGTATTAAATCATCATGTTGTACACCTTTAAAAAATCACATTGTACAACCTAAACATATACAGTTTTTATTTGCCAATCACACCTCAATACAGCTGGAGGGGGGAAAAAGGCAACAATGACTAAGTAAGAAAAAAAGAAAGAAAAGCTGATGAGCATCTATCTCCTGTCATAAATCAGGGGAAGGAAAAACATAGCCACAGTCTCCTCTCTTGTCCTTCTCTCCTAGGGGAGAAGATTTGTGTTTTTTGAGAATCCTCTGCTCCTGATTTTCCTTCTGCACTGCCCCAAAAGGCACTCACTGGATGCTAAAGCTGACGGAGGGGTGGGTATCAGCCATTCACATCTTAGTATGAAATAGTGTTCAGTGCTCTGTCTCGACAGCAAGCTTGATGAAAAAGGAGCTTAGAGAAGAGAGAGGAGGGTTCGAATCCTTGGGGAGTGTGTGGAATGCTGCAAAGCCAGAGGGCAGGGTCAGGACACTGTGTAAGGCATGCGGGAGGTGGGGAAGGATGGGGAGATCTGGGAGGAAAGTGGGAAAGGGCTGAGGGGGAGAGGTGAGGACGAGCACAGAGGGGGAGGTAGGAAGGGATGGACGGAGATCCAGGAGCCCAGGAACGAGGGAACCCGGAGAAGGCTGTGTGAGCTCTGACCCGAGGCTGTAGCATCGGGCAGGAACTACGGCATCAGGCAGGCCCTGGGTAACCCCACAGGCTTGCTGAGTCTCATTTCATCCTAGAGGAAACGGCTGAATTATTCCTACTGCTTGGCGTTCCTGCCTTGATTTTGCTTCTGGAAAGCTGCCCAGGGCCTGAAAGGTCTTTGTCCAAAAGTCTCTCTCAAGTCTCTAGGCTGGGGCTGTGAGGATCCCAGCCAGAACCCTGCCCTCCACACCCCTGGTTTCCAGGACAGCCCTGCCAGGGGTCCTGCATCACCCAGCCTGTGCCTCTTCTCCCTCCACCTCACCTGCTTCTGTGATCTGAGCAGAGAAAGGACAGGAGAGGCTGAGAGCTATAAGCTAATACAAGCCCTCCCGAGCACCTTTATGTCCTGGTGCTGGGACAGTGGCTCATCCTCCCCATCTTGTCTTAGACCTCTGCCACCCTGCAAGGCGGTATTACTTGTTTTGCAACTTGCCTGAAGACACACAGCTAGTTGGGGGACCAGCTGAGACCCAGGTCTGGGGTTCCTGCCTTTTAGATACAAACTGGGGACATTGATTTGCAGCCTCAGCTCTGCTCAGTTTCCCCCTGGCCACCTAAGGTCATCCTTGACCTTCCATTCGGGAGCACAGGGATTTCACCTCTCTGCCCCAAAGCATTTGGGCTGGTTTCAGCCTCTGGCAGGAGACTGGAGCCCAGATGGTCCCATCCACCACTCCCACTCTGTATCCCAGTACCAAGGGGTTTATACAACGAGGCAGGATTCCCTGAGACACACTGGTGACACGCACAAGTCCTAGAGGGGCTTCGGGCTGGAGCCACAGCCCCAGCCTGCGGGAGGGAGTGGGGGAGGTAGGTCAGAGGAGCCGTGTAGATGAGACGGCAGACTCATCCCTGAAAGATTCAGCAGCACGGCAGAAAAATCCCCACCTGCTCACTCCAGCCCACAGCCCCGAAAGCCCTTGGGAGATGAGTTCCTGAAGCAACATCGGGGAATTTTGTCTCCAAGGCTGCCATGATGGTTGGCTGCAAAGTTGCCTTTGGCACAGACTGCAGGAGACTGTCGGTCATTGCTGGGCTGTGCCCTGGACTTGTCCTGACTTGACTGGGCACCACATCCCTGGGACTGACTCAGAACACAGAGGCCCAGGTTCTCTAAACAGGACAGGGTCTGGCCTCTGATTCTTACCAAGTCCCCCAGGGGATTCCGATAAGACCAGAGTTGGAGAGCCGCTGACATGGAGGCTTCTCCATGGACCAGCCGTGTCAGCCTCAACTGGGAGCTGTTATAAATGTAGAATCCCAGGTCCACCTCACTCCACTGAATCAGTTTAAGAAGATGCCCACACTCCGTACACACATAAAAGCTTGAGAAGCCTGGATGAGGGAAGGCTTAGAGGATTACTGATTACTGATTTCTAGCTTGCCAAGCACACCCTATCGCATTTGATCCCCATGACAATCTGGAAGGTGGGTATCATTTTCCCCATTTTACTGAAGATGACATTGAGCCTTAGAGAGGTGAGTGACATCCCTGAAGCCCCGGGTTCACAGGTCGGAGAGCAGTGCCGGGAGGCTCAGAGATTTCCAACCTTGTATCCCATTCCCATTTCTGCTCTGTTGTCCTCACACCAGGACGGGAACGGTGATGTCTTTAGATATGAAACTATCAAATACATTGGACTTAACTCACCGCAGCAGGACACAGACCAGAAATTTACACAGGTGCTCATTCACCAAGATTGAAACAAAAGAAGGCTTTCTAGTCGACCCTAAAATCCAGCTCACCAGGACCAGGACCAAATTCCCAGAGCCTCAAAGTTCCCACTGAAATAGTCTCTAGAAAGCGTTCATAACCGGCTTACCGTGTTCATCCAGCAGTATGTTGTCTGGCTTGATGTCTCTGTAAGAGAAAACAAAGAAGCTGAAAATGTGATTTCTGGAGCCTGCGGAAGAGCACGTGACAAACATGACAACCGGGGATAAATGCCTGACGACACCTAGAGTGCCTGTCTCTCCCCCGGCATGAGGGCTAAGACAGGGAGCAGAAGAGTGAGTGTTGCGATAGTGGAGCCCCGTGTTCCTGCTTCCTTCCCTTTTCTTTTCCTGGAACTGCAAGTGGATTATTGTGTGAACATTCTTCTCCTCAATATTCTTAACGATTTCTGGCCTCTTGAGTCCCAGGAATGACTGCTCACTGAGCACAGGGTCTCTACTGGTGGGTACAGACACTTACCCTTCCTGATGGAATTTAGCCCTCCCACCTTGCTAGGTACTAAACCTCCCAGGTGTAATGGTCTCTGCTCTATAGACCTGGGAACTGAGGCTCCGGGAGGTTCAGTAACTTGTCCTGGTCATCCTTGTGCACAGCCTCTGCCAGTTTTGGTACAATCTCAGAAGATTTGACATTTATTATAAAGAAGTGAATGGGGCTTGAATTTCTAACATCTGTGATTTTTACATGGAGCTTTGGAAAGTATATTCACATTCATGATGATTAAATCAGGGTTGAAGATGTCAATTCAGTTTCTTAAAAGATCACACCCAGCAATCAGCTGGTTTTTGTACAGTCTGTGAGCTAAGAAGGGCTTTTACATTTTTAAAAGATTGTAAAAAACAAAACAAGACACACACACACACACACACACACACACATGCACAAAGCAAAAATGAAAAGAAATGTACAACGCAGACTGATGTGACCCTCAAAGCCTAAAATATTTATTATCTGGTCCTTCAGAAGTTTGCCAATCCCTTTTGCACACAGAAGGCCATGTGCAGTGAAATCTCGGCTGGGGAGTTTCTGGAAAATTCTGCTCTATGTCATCATTATAGCAAAGGGTTCCCAACTCCAAGCTGTGCTTTTCAAAGGCAGGGGTTTTGCTTTCTTCACTTCGGCACCCCTAGCATGGCGTCTGTCACCAGAAGACACAGTCAAAGAAAAACCAGGACCGTAGTTAAAGCAGTAAAGACAGATTTTATTCAGTTGCAATCACCAAAGGGGAAAAGACACCTCCGCATAGAACTGGGCTCGATTCTGAACACAAGGGGGACAAGTGGGGATTTGTAGCCGAGGAGCAGGTGGGGATCGGTGGATGGAAAGTTACTAAGAGGAGACATCAGAGGTGAGGGGGGTTCAGGATTCCTGCTGATGGCAGGCCAGGGGGATCAAACCACCCGGGGGATGAGCAACATGACCAGAAGATGATCAGGTCGGGAGGGTGGGGGATTCTGGCTAAACCAACTTAGCAGGTTCTTGCTAAGACCGGATGATGCAGAGACAACGCAGAAGTACAAAAGACAAGGTTGGATTTCAGAAGAACTCATCAGAAGACCCTGAGTGGAGTTTTAGGGGGAAAAGAACCTTTGTCAACACACAGGAAACACGGAAGAATGAATGTGAAAGAAACACAGCCTTGGAGAAACTCAGTGGACAGCTTCAGCTCTGATTTACCCATCATTAACATGCACACACTTTCCAAAGCTTTGTATTAAAGCCGTGGGTTTCAGAAATGCAAGCCCCACTCACTCATTTAGAGTAAATGTCAAATCTTTTGAGACTAATGACAGCTTTCTTCAAAATAAAAAGCGATTGCTCCTGAGTTTATCAAATAGCAATTCTACCTGAAAACACACCGTGGTTATTTGTAACAATATGGGGGAGAAAGATACACTCATACCATAGCTTTAAATTTTCATTTGCATTGTGACTTGTGAATACTGATGAGCATTAAGCCAATGGAGCCCCAGCTGCCAAGTTCACAGACACAGGTCCCTGGTGAACAGAGATTGGTCGTTAGGGGAGTCCCCAGGGGGAGGATGAACTAGAGAGCTCACACAATTAAAACAAAAGACGGAAGACCTGGAGTCAAGTGTTTGTGGCTCAAATCAGCAGACACTTGGCCCCTGTCTAGGGCCTCTCCCAGGAGGAGTTCTCCAGAAGAGGTGAGAGAAGGGAAAATAAATACTTGTCAAGAATGAAAACACAGCAGCAAATATTCAAGAGCATCCTTTCTTTTTTTTTTTTTTTCGCGGTACGCGGGCCTCTCACTGTTGTGGCCTCTCCCGTTGCGGAGCACAGGCTCCAGACGCGCAGGCCCAGTGGCCATGGCTCACAGGCCCAGCCGCTCCACGGCATGTGGGATCCTCCCGGACCGGGGCACGAACCCGTGTCCCCTGCATCGGCAGGCGGACTCTCAACCACTGCACCACCAGGGAAGCCCAAGAGCATCCTTTCTTTAAGGTGTCACTAGAACTGCGATGACCTTGTTTGGGGTGTGCGGATCTCGGAGGAGCTGGCTGTGGACCAAGACCATGAGCCCAAAAGGGCTGCAAGGTCCTTGGCCTGAGCTGCCGCCCCCGCTGATGCTGAAATTGCCCTGTTTTGGGGTTTTCTGCCCACCCCGCTCCTTTTCTTCCTTCTTCATCCCTCACTCCCTCCTCTGACTTCTTCCTTTTCCTTCCAGGGCATTCCCGGGATAGCCCTCAAATGCTCCCTCCTGGCAGGTCTGGGCAGAGAGCTGGGGACACAGTCCCTTCCCTCTGGAAGCTCAGAATCAGTGGGAGAGGGAGACACGCAGGTGGGGTGGCACAGAAGCCACGGTGCAGGGAGACTGCTCTGGAGCTTGGGGGGGATGGAACTGGGGCAGCTGGAGAGGGAATGGCCGGCCAGGGAGTCACACGGACCAGTGGGGACCAGGGTGTCAGAGCCAAGAAAAGTTGGGGCAGTGGTGGCCGACCTAAGGAGAGGTGACCTTGTGTAGTAGGGTGAAGAGTGTCCCCCCCAGAATTCATGTCTACTTAGGACCCCAGAAAGTGATATTATTTTGAAACAGGGCCTTTGCAGTTTCAAGGAAAGATGAAATCATCCTGGGTTTGGGGGGTCCTAATGCCTGCCGTCTTAGAAAAGAGATGGAGGTTTGGACACAGACACAAAGCAGAGAAGAGGCCATGTCAAGACACGGGCAGACACCACAAGCCAAGGAGAACCAGGACCCCCCAGAAGCTGGAAGAGGAAGGAAAGGATTCTCCCCCGGAGCCTCTGGAGAAGGCTGACCCCACTGGCACCTTAATTTCAGTCCTGGCCAGAACCGTGAGGTCACGAATTTGCGTTTTTTTTAAGCCACCAATTCTGTGATAATTTGCTGTAGCAGCCCACAGGAGGCTACACATCTGGCAGAGAAGAAAGAGAGCTAATGAAGGAGGTGGGTACATGTCAAGTGGCAGCCAGCTTCCCCCACTGACCACGGTGTGACCTTGGATAGGCCCACCATCCATCAGAGTCCACATTCTGAAAGGCCTCCATTCATGGTCTCTCGTATCATGAGGACCAAACAGGGGCACAGATATCAGTGGCTTGGTCAACTAGACCCCATGGCTCCAAGGAAAGAGGGTGTCCTGCCCAGGCGAATCCGGCTTGGGAGCTGACTGACTGACACCCCGGCGCCTCTCCTGCTATCCGGGTGACCTCCCTGTGCCTCGGCTTCCTTTGTGGTGTGGACTAAATGTCTGACACATGCCTCTGTGTCAGCTCTTAGCACGGAGGGGAGTCAATGGTCCTCAAGCATCTTGGGGGCATCCCTTCCATGGTCACTGGGGCTGCAACAGTGAACAAGGCAGCCCCAGCAAATGGAGCTCGCTTCTAGGAGGCTGACAGGGGTGAATAAGTGACAAGACCCCAAGTTGAGACAAGTGCTCTGAAGAGAACAAATCAGGGTCTAGAAAAGAGACCTGCTTTTGGTAGGTGGTCAGGGAAGGACTTTCAGAAGACGTGACATTAGGTTGACATGTGAATGACAAGGAACAGTCAGTTAGACGCAACCTGGGAGCAAGCTCTCATCGTGCAGGTGAGTCCACGGAAAGCTGGGAGGTTGAATGGTTTAACCTGTGACATCTGTCCAGCCTAGGGAACAGGACAAAGGTGGTGGGGTCATTCCCATGATTACAGGCTATCAGACTGAGTCCTGGCGGTCTGGAGTGGGAGTGGCCACATGGCAGGGACCTGCGGGCACCTCTAGGAGCAGAGTGCCAGCAAGGAAACAGGAGGACTTCATTCCTGTAGCCACAAGGGACTGAATTCTGCCAACAACCAGGAGAGCCTGGGAAAGATCCAGAAAGATCCAGAAAGGAGTGCAGTCCAGTGGACACCGGGGTCGAAGCTTTGTGACACCCTGAGCAGAAGGGCCAGCTAAGCTGTGGCCAGACTCCTGACCTGTGGAAACGCTGAGGAAATACATAGATACAAGTGTGTGTTTGTTTTAAGCCGCTCATTTAGTGGAAATTTGTTCCACAGCGACAGAAAACTGTCATGATAGCTGTATGGTCTTGGGCAACGTACTCTGAGTCACACTCTCCTCATCCGGAAAATGGGAATGACGGTCCCTATCTGACAGTTGCTGGGCGTGTACACGGAGGTGCTGTCACACAAGGCTTAGCAGGGCTCCCAGTGTGTAAGAAGTGCTGAAATAAATAACGATGAGGGTCCTATCTCTGCTCTTTAAAAGGAGCTAGGGAGGCCTCAGGGGTGGATTCTTGAACTTTTAGCAAAGTGAATTAGATCTCTTTCAGAGGAGACTCACCAGGCAGACTCCTGCAAAGCTTCACGTAGGAGACGGGAGCCTGATTCATTCGGGATTTAATAAGAATAACATTTTATGGGCAAAGCATCTTATCAGAGCCTCTAGGTTAGTGGGTTCCGGGACCATTTCCTCCGGTTCCACTTTTCACATTGATCATATCTCAGCCCAAGCACGTCATCCTGCTGAAAATGGGCCTGTGTGTTCAGAAAGGGCATCAGAAGCATTGCGAGGACGGGCAAGTCTGCGACAATGTTTTCCGAGGACAGGACCATAATTTCAGAGCTGGGCAAAATGACACTTTGATAGAAAGTGTGCATGCGAGGCTATAAAACCTGGTTCTGCTTTTGAATTATCCCCTAACCCCCAAATAAAACAAAGCATAAAATGTCAGTTGGGCTATTCAAAAAAAAAAGGGAGGGGGCTTCCCTGGTGGCGCAGTGGTTGAGAGTCCGCCTGCCGATGCAGGGGTCGTGGGTTCGTGCCCCGGTCCGGGAAGATCGCACATGCCGCAGAGCGGCTGGGCCCGCTGAGCCTGCGCGTCCGGAGCCTGTGCTCCGCAACGGACATTACAGAAGTGATGCAGGAGGAGGTGGACACACAGCGGTCCCATTCCAGTCCCGACTTTGCTGGCCCTGAGGTCCTGGCACAATGCCCAGGGCGAGCCTCAGTTTCCTCAGCTGTAAACTGGAAAATAACACATACTCCACGTACTTACGGTGAGGATTGTTTTGTTTTAGTCGGGTTTTTTTTGCCCATTGTTAAAGCACCTAAACCTACATCCTATCTATTACAGGAGCTTATCTTTATCGTGTTCTGAAATGCAAATTCGATAGTTTCAGTCGTGTCATCCAGAAACTTCTGTAGTTCCTCACTGCTGTCCAAGGAGTTACATGTAAGGCATTACAGGCAGGACTGGGGACAGGAGGAAGGATAGCCAGCTCTGAGGCTGGAGAAGACTGGTTGTGCCGGAGTGGTGGGTTAGAGGTTGGTGGGTAGAGGGAGATAGGTTTAGACAGGTGGGTTGAGACCACTTATGAGGGGCTTTATTTGATTATGGAGCCAACTTCAGGTTTTTAGACTTAGGAGGCAATACCTGGGATTTTCCTCCAGGCTGGCTGGGTACTAGATGATTCCGTTTGATGTAGGTGGGGTTTTATGAGAGCAGCCAGCCAAGGGCCAGGCCTGTAGGATGCATGCCTGTTGTTAGTAACAGAAGGAGCAAAGACATTTCGGTCTTGGGGATGAGCTACCAGAACGGGCACTGGGGAGGGAGGCTGGATGCAGTGACTGAGCCAGGGTTGAATGGGTGGGATTCACCTTGGCCGTGGAGCTCTGTGGCCAGCTGGCACCCATCCAGCAGCAAGCCGACGGGGGGCAGGAGGCTGATGAACTTGGTTCTCACGTTTTGGAATCTCTCACCGTATTGGTGTGGACTGTCCTTCCAGAAACTGGGTACCGATTCTGAAACCGCGTATTGTTGCTACTGGTTAGATTTCACTTCTTTCTCCTGTCTCTCTCCTGCCTCCTGTGGAGGGCAGGGACCATGTACGGCCCCCAGCCCCCAACACGATGCCCCCACATTAACAGAAGTCCTGATACTACTCACAGCTGCACTTCCTGGAGAGCCTACTGTGGGTTGGGCACCACGTGGGCAGGTCACGTGGGTTTCACAAGGAGTGTGGCTTCTCTGGATCAGGTGCTGTGGCATCACCTTCTGTGTCACCCCGCTCAATTCTGACACAACTCTAGAGGCAGGTATCACTCACTACTCCTATTTTATTGATGAAGAAAGAAGTATTTACAGAGGGTCAAAGGTCACATGTCAGCAGACAAGACCCATTCTCAACTTGCCTCTAGATCAGTGTTCTCTACCTGGGGGAAATACTCAAGAAAAAAATGAATCTCATAATTCCAGGAGCGTGGCTGTAATACATATGATATTTGGTCAGCAAAATTATGTTACTTGGATTTCAGGATATGTTTCTTTATTACAACACCCACATACAAGGTTGTATTTCTTTTTTAATATGACCCGAATGGCTTTACAAAACATACATCTGTCCCTTCTTACACAAATTCCCTTAATTGCCCTCTGGTACCCACAGTGCTGGTGGCCGGTGTCTGGGATTCCATATTCTAACATAATCTCAAAAATAAAAAGTGAATGCTGAGATGTGGCTGTCAACTTTGAAAACCATCAAGGGCATCAAAGCAAACTAGCAACCACTACCACTGTACTTGTACAAAAAGAGGGAAAGGGGAGCCCGGAAGAGTCATGAGGACACAATTTCAGAATAAGGCACAGCTGTCACAGGCCTCAGGCCCATTCCTGGAAAAGTGTTTATTATTTTTTAAAATTTATTGTATTGAAGTATAGTTGATTTACAATGTTGTGTTAATTTCTGCTGTACATACAGACAGGGATGACCATGTGAGGACACAGGGAGAAGGTGCTGGTCTACAAGAAGAGAGGGCTCAGAAGAAACCCTGTTAACACACTGACTTTGAACTTCCTGCCCCCAGAATTATAAGCAAATAAACTTCTGTTATTTAAGCTACCGAGTCTGTGGTACTTTGTATGCAGCCCGAGCAAACTAACACAGGTAGGTAATATTATTATCCTTATTTTACTGGACAACAAGACTGCAGCTGAGAGCAGTTAAACATTTTCTCCAGGTCACAGAGTTCATGGTAGAGCCTGGATGTACCAGTCAGAGACCCAGGTCTTGATTTAAAGGTATGGAAACAATTTCTTAAATGTACACACAGCCTGGTGAGTCAGTTCTTTCTTACATCTGGCTTAAAACCTCTTGTTGCAACTCAAATCACTTTCCTCTCCCTTTAGCCTTCGGGAGGGAAAGTGCATCTTGTCAAGCCATGCTTGGGGCTTGTTGGTTTTTCTTTCATCCTGCAAAGAACAAGCATCAGCATGGTTGACATTGATTCATTGCATTCAATCGGCTATGCCACTCCACGGGGCCTGGGTGTAAACTGCATTCGGCTAATTGCCAAGTATACCTCATGGATGGGTGAGGCCAACAACACACTGCCCTAGACACCATGAGGGCGTCGCCTTTCCAGGCAGGTCAGGAAGGGTCCGTGAAGCCCACGCAGACCCACCTAGCCCAGTTTTATTTCTTTCTAGTTGCTCTAGGAACACTAAATTACAAAGGTCTGTCCATGAGTCAGTCTGTGAACTCCTCAAGTTAAGCGCCACTGCACAGCATATGGAAAACAATAAAAGTGTGTAAGAAGGGTAGGGTGCTTGCCCACGCCCTGCAGGGACCGCAAGACAGCCTGTGATGGTAGATAAAGCTTTAAAGCCCTTCACACATGAACTCTACGCCTGCCTGGGTCTCAGTTTTCCTCATCTGTAAAATGGGGATGAAATGAAATAATGAATGTAAAGGACCTAGCTCAGTTCCTAGCATAGAGTAGGTGCTCCAAAAATGGTGACCCTTTCCCCCACTTTGACCCACCCCTACTTAGCAGGGAGTTTAGAGGGAACAGTATGGGGCAGAAAAGGAGATGGAAGAGCCGACCCTGAAAATGATTATGACCATCCTTCACATGTACACAGTTGTACAGTTCACAAAACCCCTTCCCATACTGTAATTCGTTTAACCCACATGAATGCTCTGTGGGACAAGCATTACCTTCTTTTCATGGACAAGGAAGCTGAAGCCTTAGAGAGGTGAAGTGACTTCCCACGGTCAGAGTTAAAAGTGGCAGCAGAGGGATTGGAACCCAGCTCTCCTGATGCCCAATGCGCTTTCCATTTCCTGGGTGGGGCAGACACCCAGTCCTCGTGTCCGTGCGCACGCTGTTCCCTGGCCTGGAGCTCTCCAATCGCTTCCTGGTCAGCCCCTCGCATCTGGTTGCCCTTGCTCAGCCGCCACTGCCTCTGAGAAGCTCTCCTTGAAGTCCTGGATGGTCCCGGTCACTGTCCTGCATTTTCTTCTTCCCTGAACTTCGCTGGCTGTGACCACAGCCAGCGTGTATGTGTGAGTGATTATATGAATGATGTTCTTCTTTCCCAATAGGCTCTGGGTTCCATCGAAGCAGGGCCCACCTCTAGATCAGCAACCTGGCGTGGTGCTGCGCACAGACTGGGCTTTTGACAACTATTGATTAAGTTTCTACATCTATAAACTTGTCCCAAGGCACTGGGTAAATGTTGGCCAGAACCCTAACGTCTGAGTCCAAAGGTCCCGAGGGAGAACCAGGCCAATTAGTGTCAGGTCCTGGCAGGGCGTGGTCCAGGCAGGGGATCCCCCCCAACTCTCCCGGCTTCCCCAGAGACCACGGCTTAGCTCTCGCTTTACTTCACTCAGTTCTGGCAGCTTGCAAACTGCCACAGTCATTCGGTCCTGCATTTCCCTCTTGGATTCAGTAATCGTGGTGGGTTCCACGTGGCGGAGCCTAAGAAGTGCTGTGACTCTTCAGGAGCTCCGTGGTCCCTCCCACAGCTCCCAGTTCTTTGCTTTTCCATTAAGATGCTCAGACATAGGCCTCATGTTCTTAATCCTACTTTCTGAGGAAAACACTGCAAAGAGACTCCACGTCAAGGTCTTCTTCTATTCACGTGATTCCTACTGGAATCTAAGAACACTGGGCAGGAGGACGCCTGACCACCCTCAGGAATAACCTGTCATTTTCCAGACCAACAGACTGACGTTCAGGAGAGGTGAGTCATTTCCTTGGGTCAATCGGTAAGTTAGCCTCAGGGCTGGGGTCTGAATTTTGCTTTCCTGACTATTGTAACCTTCTTAACTGCCTGGATCTTCCTGAGTCAGTGAGAAAGGTATTGAATAGCTAAAAAGGAGCTAGGAAATAATTTTGTTTCTCCCTCCCTTTTTACAGACAAGGCAAATGAGTCTCGGAAAGGTTCAGTGACTTGCGCTAACTTACAAATACGTCCTTATAAATCTGCGATCAGGTCTGGCTTGATCTTTCGCCATGGCCAGTGCCCTTTCTATCGCCAAGAATTTGTTTTCCCGCTTCTACTACCTTCCTCCTACCCCCTCCCTCCAGACCACTGTTTACCTCTCTCTCGGCTTCCTCACCACCTGACATTTTACGTACTGACTTGTTTTCGTGGTCTCCCTCTCCAGACTGGGCTATAAACCCCATGACGGCAGAGATGATTCCCCCCATTGCTCTACCACCAGGACCTAGAACGCTATCTGCCATAAAGAACACACTCAGTAAACAGGTGTTTGGATACTTGAGTGGGTAAAGGTCCAGCATTCAGGACTACCTGCCCCCGTGATTCCTCTTCATCTGTTTCTCAGGGTTGGTCCACAGTCTTCCAGCTCCAGAAACTAGGGTTCTTTGAGTAATACAGCAACTCAGGCCCCACCCTAGACCAGCCACAGCCTCAGATTCTGTGAGCCAGGCCTGGAAACCTGCATTTTGACAAGCTCCAGTGGGATTTTGATGCCTCTTGGGGTTTGAGAGGCCTGCTCTGCTTAAGGGGCAAGACAGATATCTGAGTTGGTTCACAATGGGAGGCTGAATTCAGGAGAAGAATTGCCCAGAATTCTTAGTCTCCAATCCTGGCGTGTAGACGTCTTTCACTAAAACGTGGGGCCCGGGTGATGGGCTCTGATCCCTTTAGGAATAAGTTAGGAGGATTGTGTTATAGCTGCTGAGTCCCGTGGGTCCCCTTAGGGGCAGGCCCGCTCAGTTTGATCGGCGTGATGGGGGGATGGGGAGAGGGGAGAATCACCTTTTGACTCACAGCGTGGATCTGTGTGCAGAAGTGAACAGAGGAGGCTCTATTTTAGTGGGTTCTAAAGCAACCAGACACGGCAGGTACTGATCAGCCGGCAAAGGGAAGAAGAAAACAGCCCCTCACACCCACCCACCCAAGGCTGATGGCAGGGCCCAGATTGGAACCACAGAAGGAGGGATTTCCCTTCTCTGATTTTTCTAGGAATGAGGGAGGCCTGGTTAGAAAGTAGAGTCTACGTGAAGCATTACAGTGAATTAATATTTTAAAGAGTTGCTATTTTTAGGGCCCAATCTCTCTGATATTTCATCCAAGGGAGCACGCTGCCAAAATGTGTAAGAGTCACCGAGTCCCAGCCTGGGACCTTAAGTGTATCTGAAACAAACTAGCCCTGGGTCTTGTAACCTTGCTGAGACTCAGTTTCCTTATCTGTAAAGTGGGATAATCATCACGTCCACCTCCAAGGGTTGTTCTGAGGATTCAGTGCAATGATGTAAACAAAAGAATTAGCCTAGGCTTGTTGTGAGGTCTCAGTTAATACGTCAAAAAATTTTAATTGCTTAATTATAAATAAATCTTGGTTTGGAGAAGGGAAGTGCCACGGAAAGCAGCAGAACTGAGACCAGGATGGAAAGCTGGGGTCTTTTTGCTGCAAGTTGCTGAGAATTAACATCTTGGGGCAGCCTCAGGAGGAAGACCACAGACAGGGACTGAGGGGCCCTCTGTCACATCTCCCTCTGTTCCTTCCACCCGAGGGAAAGCAAGACACAGCTGAGAGGGAAGCTTAATAAGATCTGAACGGTGGGGGCGGGGGGCCCTGCATGTTCATTTTGTACTGGACCCCTGTAATTATGCGGCTAGTCCTGCTTTTACCTCTAATCATGTAATTCTTAGCTTATTCTGCAGACTCAGAGAAGTCAAGCAGCGTGCTCACGGTACAAAGGTCGTTGTGCCATCATCACCATCGTCATCACCATTGTCGTCATCGTCACCAGCACCACTGTCACCACCACTGATGTCACCATCACCATCATCATCCCCACTGGCCTACCCTGCCCCCCAGCTCTCTGTCCTGTCACCCAGGATACATCTGCGCAACCGTAACACGGTGTGAATGACTACATGTGTCACCTGTTTTCTTGTCACTCCTTGTCTCTCCCTATTGGAGCGTAATCTCCAAGAGAGTTAAGAACCTGCCTGAGTTTTGTCCACTCTGTTTCAAGGAGAGAGCAGTGCCTGGCACATAGTAAGCTCCGAATACACTGTGGAAGGAACTGATGATTTCCCAAGTTTCCATTGCCACAAAGTGCTGTAACTTTACATCCTTTATCTTAATTAATCTTTCCAACGACCCCTCTGGAAGGACAGTTATTCCCATTTGATGGAGGAGGAAGCTAAAACAGAGAGTTTAAGTCCCTGTATACACACACAGAGAGGGAGAGGGGCTGGGACAGGATTCCTGTAAAGTCATCCTCAGCTTAAACATGAGGCTTTTCTCTACATAACATCTATTCACAAAATTAGGGCATTAGGACAGTTCCTGTATGTCTCCCAAGCAACACCCTTCTATTTCATAGCGTAATTTCAGCACAGGAGTTTGGCCTTTTGTGTTTCTCTGGGCAGCACTGGAGAAGTTTGGGAGTGGGGCTGGGAGGGAAGCGAGGACTCTGGATTAAGAATAAGGGGTTGCTCTGATGCAGCCCACTGTGTTCCATTTTCTTTTTTATCTGTTGAGTGAAGAGATAATGAAATAGCTCTCAGCCAGCTGCAGGATAGGTCTGGTTAGGGGCAGCTTCACCAGAATAATAAACATATTAAATTGTCCCCAGGAAAGAAGCAGTGGGCTTGGCAGATGCCCTGTGCACTGGATGTGGCCCTGAGATTCCGGCAGCCTCACATGTGCACGCTTTCATCACGTCCTGTCTCAGACAATGGTGGCTCCAGCTGTAATCCTGGCAATACTGATGCCAGCAGCCCCTGGGCCATGATCCTCACTGTTCTTAGTAATGGAGTCCCCTCCACAAAGATCCTAATTCATCACGTGCACAAGGAGGAGAATACCTGTGCCCTGCCTCCTTGGAGGAAATGACCTCAGGTAGCTGGCTTTAGGCGGGGCTGGGATCTAGGGGTTGTACTTGCTCGAGGCCCCAAGGATGCACCAGAGGGACTGTTAGCCTTCAGTCTAGTCTGCTTGGGCTGCCATAACAACATACCACAGATGGGGCAGGGAGGATGGAGGGCTTAAAAATCAGAAATTCATTTTCTCATATTCCTGGGGGCTAAAAGTCCAAGATCAAGGTGCGGGCAGGGGTGACTTCCTCTGGGGCCTTTCTCCTCGGCTTATAGATGGCCGTCTTCTTGCTGTGAACTCACACGGCTGTCTCTCTGTTCATGTCTATGTCCTAATCCTCCCCTTCTTGTAAGAACGCCAATCATATTCCATTAGGGCCCGCCCACATGATCAATCTCAGTCATCTCTTTAAAGACCCCATCTCCTAATACTGCCACCTTCTGAGGTACTAGGGGTTAGGGTTTCAACATATGAATTTTGGGGGACACAATTCAGCTCATGACACCCTCTTATGGGATTATATGAAAAGGAGAGAACCCTCCTGACCTCTGGGTGGAAGGGGGGATGATCTACCCCCTCTGGAGATGATTATGGGGAAATAGAGGTCCAGGAAGAACCAGGCTCCCTGAGGTCAGAAAGGGTGTCTGCAGTCGGCATTAAGGATGAGATGTCCGAGAGTGGACTGACCAATGGAGTTAAAGGATGCTGTAGAGAGTGAGGACCAAGTGATGGAACCAAGGGGACCCTGGAGAAAGGTCTGAGAAGAAAGGGAACGTGGTAGGGAGCGCCCAGGGGGAGCAGAGAGGCTAGTGCCACAGATCTTGGAGACCTGGGTTTGAATCCAGCTGTGCCAACAATCTCACAAGGAATAGAGGAATATCCATTTACAGGACCTCAGCTAACCGGTTACTCTCAACTTCACCATTATCACTGACCAGCAGAGGCGGGAAGGAGGGGGCCTAGCTCAGGGCTGAATCCTGAGGTTTCTCCCCACCAGTGTTCCCTTGTCCCTAACCTCAGGGGTGACCCCTGAAAGCTCTCTGAATGCTCACTATCTGCACGGCTCAGAGCTGCCCAGAGGCTTCACCTCTCCACGTAGAGCTTGGCAGACTGGACACACCAAGGAGAGCCGGGGGAGGCGGGGGAGGGGGAGGCGGGTGGCAACACAAGCTAAGTTGGGAGCAGCAGCAGCTTGTTATGAGGAACAGGGCCACCGAATCTGGGCTTTTTGAGGAGACCTGAGGAGAAGCCGCAGCGGGAGAATTTCTAACACAGTGGCAACTTGCTTACTTAGCATCTGAAAAAGATCCTGCGGGACAGCTGGGAGAACAAAGAGGCAGAGAAAGAAGGCAAGGCGTTGAGACCACCAGGAGGGTTGTCAGTAAGCTGGGAGAGAAGTGAGTGGGCATGGAGAGAAAGGGACAGAGGAGAGGGGAGGGGGAGGGGGTGGCAGGGGAGGGGGGAGGGGGAGGGGGTGGCTGCAGCTTCTGACCAATAGCTTTAAAAGGGACTAAACGTGCTGTGGGAGACTCTGCTTCTTCCAGCCTCATTTTCATCAACCTGAAGCTCACAGGTGGCCGCATTTGTGACAGTTCCCTGGGATCTGTGCACGCCTGTGGAGGAGAAAAGAAGTACATCTCTGTGCCGGCCTTTCTAAGACAGGTGGGGTTGCTGGCTCCTGGGTCTTGCCAGTGCTGTGCTTGGGTCCCTCTCTGCTCTCAGACAGATGGCAGGCGGGGGACCAATGAGAAGAAGAGGGAGAGGGAGAGAGAGAGAGAGAGAGAGAGAGAGAAAGAGAGAACATGGCTTTGTGCACCGATCTTGGGAGAAGGGAGGGAGGCGGTTTGGGGGCCAAGGGGAGCTGGGATGTCAGACGTCCCTCCTTGAACCCAGCTGGCTTCACTTGCATACTTTGTGACCTGACCTAACTCAGTCACGTGACCTCTCTACACCTCACTTTCCTCATTTACAAAGTGGAGGCAACAATTCTTGCCTCCAAGGAGCGCTATGAAGCCTAATGTGATAACATGAAAACAGGACACCCAATGCTGCAGGAAGACAAAGGAAGCATCGAGGCTGAGAGGACTGGGGGTGAAGGGTCCTGGGAAGACTTGGTTGGGGGGTGTCAGGACACACTCCAGCCAGTGTGAGGATCCTGCAGGGGTGTACAGAGGACAAACCTGACTCCATGCTGGATCTATTCCTTTAGCTCTAACCCCTGTGCTCTGTGGCCGGTGCTTAGTCATGCTGGCTCTGCCCCTTTATAAAAGAACGTTGCCTATAGCCTGAAATATACACGATAGCCCATTCTCAAAGCTCTGACCTTTAAAGGTTTAACGCTTTCCCATTCATGTAGAGATAAAAAGTTGCAGAACAGAGGATAACATTTGTCTTGCAGGCTTAGAGGAACCTCGTGAGCTGACGTATGCGGACAGCTGCGAGAACAAAGGATTCCAGCACCTAGAAGTTGCAACAAACAGCCATACGCCCTCCCCTTTTAGTATAAAAGAAGCCTGGCAACAAACAGCCATACGCCCTCCCCTTTTAGTATAAAAGAAGCCTGAATTCTAACTCGGGGAAGATGATTCTTTAGAACGCTAGTCCACCATCTGCTTGGTCTGCTGGCTTTCTGAATAAAGTCACTATTCTTTTCCCCAACAACTCATCTCTTGATTTATTGGCCTGTCCTGCAGCGAGCAGTATGAGCTTGGACTTGGTTACAGGGGTTTCCACTGGGGGAGTGACATGGTCTGATTTACGTTTGTAGAAGATGGTTTGACATTTTCCAGTAAACATGGGGAACTGACAAGATGCATTTGGACCACTAGAATGCAAGCTCCAGGTGGACAAGGACGGCTGTGTTTCTGCTCATTACGTTGGAAGAGTGCCTGGCACAGGGTAAGGGATCAGCAAGTATTTATTCAGTGACTGAATGAGTCCCCCCGGCAAGACAAGGAATAAAACCAGTATGAACCCACTGGGACAAAGAGATCAGGACAGTTTATACCAAAGGATGAGCTGTCATCACATGTTTAAAAAGCAAAGCAGATGGAGGAGCCGATCGAATGGGCTGGAGGATGCTCTGACGTCAGGGCTCCCATAGGGGAGCCCAGCAAGCCAGTCACTCACAGAACCTTGGAGCATCTCCAGCCGTAGAAGGACCGGGAGCCATTGAAGATGGGCTGTGCTGGGGGCTGGCTAGCTGACACTCCGCCCCTAGGGTGTTGAACCCACAAATCCACTCCCAGCCCCATGACGCTGGGTCACTCACAGGGAAGGGTGGACGTGAGCACAGGGCTGAAACGGGGAGGGTAATAAACAAAAGTCTGATTCATAAATGGTGTCCTGTCCTGCAGCCACAACCTCAGCAGCCAGGCCAGGGTCAACACCGTTCATGAGACTGAGGGTGCCCCAGGGCTACTGCCTGGGCATCCTGTGGAGGAAGCTCTCCACCAGCTCTCGCTGTATGAAGCTCCACTGTGGGGCCCTCCATGCCCAAGACCCACCAACCAGCTTTTAACTGCCTCCTTCTTCAATATCAGTGAACAGTTATGCATGACCAGTGGCCATTTGAGAAAAATCTTCAAAATGAAAAGCAGAGATAAAATAAAAATATCAAAGGACCTCAGAGGAAACAGAAATAAATTCAGGGAAGAGGAAACTTCAAAATAACTATTATTAATATCCTCAGAGAGGTAGGAGGAGATACTGTGCCCATAAAACACAACAGGGCACAATGAAAAAGGAACCGTCAGAGGAGGAGAAAGAGCTCTGGGAAATCGAATATCTGACAACTAAAAAAAAAAAAAAACGAATCAATAGACAGGTTTGGAGGATGAAGCCAGGGAAATTTCTCAGAAACTAGAATGAAAAGTCTCACAGATGGAGAATAAGAAAAAAAAATTAAAACACAGGGGATCATTCTAGCAAGTCCAACATCCAAATAATTTAGGAGCACAGGAAGGTCCAATGTGAGCAGAGGGAGTGTGGCCAATGAGGCTGGGCCAGCAGGTGGAGGAGGTGGCAGGGTATGAAAAGTAGGCTGGTGGGGGGAGCCTGGAGTTTCAGGAAGTGTGATTTCGAGGACCATAGTGGGTGGGCGGTGGTTTTAGTACACACGCAGCCTCATTCTGTCGCACTGGAGCACAGAATGAGAAATTCTCATTCAGTCCTTCTAATTAGGTCAAAGAGGTGTCTTGGTTTGATTCTTTTATCTCTTTAGCATCGGCCACTTGCTAATATCCCTTTTAACAAAGAGAAAGCAGATGGCAGGATGAGCACCTTCGACAACTGGATCTAGCTAGCCCTTAATAACATCATTTTGATTTCACTATGTTTGTTTTCATGGCCACCTTATATTTACAACAAACAGCATCGTTTCCTCTTTCAAGGACTAACGTAGAGTGTCTTTCTGAAACAAATTTATCTTAGCAAGAGCGAATTGAGTTTGAATGCTATTTAAACAATAGTATAGGTAGTATGGAGATACGGCAAAAATCATAAAGGTAGAGTATGTGTTTCCTAGGGCTGCTGTAACAAATCATCACAAGCTGAATGATTTAAAACAACAGAAATTTATTCTCTCACAGTTCTGGAGCCAGAAGTCCGAAATCAAGGTGTCAGCAGGGCCAGGCTCCCTCTTGAGGTTCTAGGGAAGGGTCCTTTCTTGTCTCTAGTTTCTAGTGGCTCCAGTGTTCCCTGGCTTCTGCATCACTCCAGTTCCTGCCTCTGTCTTCATGGCTTTCTCTCCTCTGTGTCTCTGTGTGCCCTCTTCTGTGTCGTAGGACACAGTCTTTGGATTTAGGGAATTTAATGGTTAATTTTATATGTTAACTTGACTGAGCCATGAGGTGCCCAGATATTTGGTTAAACATTATTTCTAAGTGTTTCTGTGAGGGTGTTTCTGGATGACAGTAACGTTTATTGTTGTTTTTTTCCAGTTTTTGTGGTTTTTTTTGGCTGCACCACATGGCATGCAGAACTACCCTCCTGCTGACGGATCGAACTTGTGCCCCCTGCAGTGGAAGCATGAAATCTTAACCACTGGATCACCAGGGAAGTCGAGAATAACATTTAAATTGGTGGACTGAGTAAGGCAGATTGCCCTCTGCAGAGTGGGTGAGCCTGATCTAATCAGTCGAAGGCCTGACTAGGACAAAGAGTAACCTCCCCTAAGCAAGGGGGAATGCTGCCGGCAAGATGATCTTCAGACTTGGACTGCAAGGTCAGCTCTTCCCTGAGTCTCCAACCTGACAGCACACCCAGCAAATTTTGCACTTGCCAACCTCCATAATTGCATGAGCCAGTTCCTTAAAATAAAGCTCTCTGTCTTAGAGAGAGAGACAGAGAAGCGGGGGAAGGGTATATATAGATGTGTAGATATATCTTACTGATTCTCTTTCTCTGAAGAGCCCTAATAGTGGAGGAAATGGATAGATCTGGGATGTTCTTTCAACTCTGGGGGTTTGGGACGTTGGTGAATTGGAAAGCTCTTGCTTGAGCACTTGCCACTGTCCACCACCTTCTTCTTGAAGCTCCTTCCCACGAGCGTTGTTGTGTGCTGGCTGAGTTCTCTGTTCTTCTCATTCCTTTGCTGCTTCCCTTCCGGCTGCTCTCAAAGTGTGGGAATTTGGGTAAAGTCTTGCCCTGGCCCTCTGAGTTTCTTTTTAAACGTTTTCTCTACCATTCCATGAATCTTCTTTTCTCTTATGGTCTTGAACTTTCAACCTCCAAAGTTTAACTCTTACTAACTTATTAAATCATTAAATTAATGTATGGCATCTCTGAGCAGACGTCTGCTAAATAGCACATATCCTTCACACCTGGAGTGTGAGAACTTTGAGGAATAAAATAAGAGTAAAGCTAGAGACCAACATGGTATCTTTATTACTGGTAGAGGTTAGGTTGGAGGATGAGGCTTAGCAGGAGGGCCCACAGGGCCTGGGAATCAGAATATTCACCCACTCAGTCTTGGGTAACTCAACCAAGGAAGGTCCCTCCACATGGAGAAGGTCTGCTCAGTTAAATGTGTAGCACAGAGAACAGAACACGTGCTCTGTGGGCAGAGCTGAGCAGGCCACGGCCAGTAAGTCTTTCCAAGTTACTAATCAGATGAGTCACTCTACATTAGCACAGAGGGGCTCAGAGAGGCCAAGAGTTACAATGAGTGCCCTTCAGAGGCAGAACATCAGGAGTGAGGAAGGACCATGTCCACCAATGCCTCTGATGCCAGTCATCTGTCCAGACTGACATGGTTGTCCCTGCCTGCCCAGCTGCTGTCTCCAACAATCTCAGCTGTCATTGGTTAAAATTCCAGATCAATTCATAGACCGGCCACCCTAGTGGGAATTGTGAATGGATGGCATGATGGTAACTCTACTGCATCAATGTGACTGAGCCACAGGGTGCCCAGATGTTTGGTCAAACGTTATTCTGGGCGTATTTGTGAGGATCCTTTGGATGTGATTAACATTTGAATCGGTAGACTGAGTAAAGCAGATTGCCCTCCCCAATTTGGGTGGGCCTCATCCATCAGTTGAAGGCCTGAGTAGAACAAAAAGTCTGACCCTTCCCCTTGGAGGAGAGAATTGTTTCCTGCTTGCCTTTGACCTTGAAGTGAAATATCAGCTCCTCCTGGGTCTCAAGCCACCTGGCCCTTGGACTGGAACTACCATAGGCTCTCCCGGGTCTCCACCTTGAGGACTCACCTGTGGATCTTGGTACTTGTTCACCTCTGTAATGAAGAGAGCCAGTTCCATAGGCAGATGGTGCCTTGCTTATGATGGTTCAACTTAATGATTTTTCGACTTTACAACAGTGCAAAAGCAATTTGCATTCAGTAGAAACCATACTTCGAATTTTGAATTTTCATCTTTTCCCAGCCCCATAATATACAGTGTCATGATGCAGTGGCTGCAGATCCGTCGGTCACATGATCACGAAGGTGAACAACTGATATACTTACAACCGTTCCGTACCCAGACAACCGTTCTGCTTTTCACTTCACTACAGTCTTCAATAAATTACTTGAGACAGTCAACACTTAACTATAAAGTAAGCTTTGTGTTGGGTGATTTTGCCCAATGGCAGGTTAATGTGAGTGTTCTGAGCATGTTTAAGGCAGGCTAGGCTAAGCGATAATGTTTGGTGGGTTAGGCGTATTAAATGCATTTTTGACTTACAATATTTTTAACTTACAATGGGTTTATCAGGAAGTAACCCCCACGGTAGGTCGAGGGAAATATGCGTATCTATCCTATTGGTTCTGTTTCTCTGGAGAACCCTAACAAATATGGATGTGCAAGCTATATCCATGAGGACTCATCTTGTTTCTGTCTTCTGAGTGACTCCTACTCATGCTTTAAGTCACAGCTGCAAAGTTGTCTCCCTCTAGAGAGCTCTTCCTGGCTCCACAGGCTGACCCCGCTGCTGCTGTACTCACATCTTTCAATTGGTGTGAACAAAATGCTTGACTCCTAGACAGCATCCAGTTAATCCTTGTCGACCTCAAGCAAGCAACATGAGGATTCACCACTAGGTCCATGGGTCTTGTGTCCTGACGCGCCTCTACCGTTGCTGAACCCACTCTTAAACTTTATTGGGCTTATGGCAGAAAACTCAGCTTCCATGCTCTGTAGCATGAAATGCCTTGCAAAAATCAATCTGAATTCAGGAAAAAAGTACGGATGTGTGTTGGAGAGGAAGAGCTGGGAATATTAGTTTGGTAGAATCCCCTTTCTCCTGCTGAGGCCTTGAGCTCAAAGTGTATAGATGCAGTTATTATTGTAATGATAGGGATTAAGCTGAAATCTTAATCTTAAATAGTCCACTGACCCAGAAAAAGATGAAAGCTGTCATCTTCTCCTTTCTAAACACTCTGAATTTTTTGGTCAACTATAGGACAACTGCCTCGGTAGGATGCCAATATAGAATAGCAATGACGATGTCTAGAATGCAGAACGAGAGCTAAGGGGCGCTGGACACCATGAGTCCTGGCCCAACGGTAGCTTCAAGGCTCCAGCAGAAAGAATGGATGGCATCATGGTGTCTTCAGTAAATTAACAAGCCCATGCACAACCCGGCTAGACAGAGGAGGCAGGAACCAGGGAGTACCAGGGCTGTGGCACCCTCAGCTTCCACATTTTCTGTTCTCTTGCTGGTTACCCTGGTCCCCAATCCTTTGTCTGTATTTCCTCAAATGTAAGCCCTTCTCACTACTGGTGCTCATCTCTCTGTCATGGGGTTAGTCAACTATTGGCTAATTTTCTTGTGCTCTCATTCTGGACCATCTGCTTTTTCTGTATTATTTGCCTGTCTGCAGGGATGAGTAGGGTCAACTCAAGTGCAGCCCACATCCTGGCCTGTTGCCAGGGGTGGAGAGAAGTGGCTTGTGCCTCCAGCAGGACATCTCTGTGACCATCTGGGTGTGTCCTGCACCGGGGGGGGCTCTCATTCCCACCGTGCCACCTCCTGCGACACTGCCCCTCCCTGGTCTCCCTGCCCCAAGTTCCATAGGCTGGAATCTTGGACAGTCACACAAAAGAATATATTTATTTATATCCACTTTATTCCAAAAAGGTTTATAAAGTGGCTTACACAACACATACATTACCACTGGGTTATAAAATAAATAATAACTGATAATGTGAGGGAAACAGAATTCAAGCCCTATGAAAACTGCACCATTGGTCTATACAGTACTCTTGTACGAACTGGAAAAAGACGCCCCCCTCTAGACAGAGGTCAACCTATGTCTCAGGCACAAATCTTGTTTTGGTAAATAAAGTTTTATTGGAACGCAGTCACCCCCATTCATTGGTGCATTGTCTATTATTGCTTTCACACTGTGATGGTGGAGCTGAGCAATGAGACAAAGACCTTACGACCCACAAGCGTAAAATATTCACTCACTGGCCCTGTAGGTAAAACGTAAGCACAGTGAGCTAGCTGAGCACAGCCAGGGCTGGATTCCAGCTCCCCTCTCTCCTCTGCTGCCCTGCCTTGTTGTTGTCTTCATAATAACCTTGCGAGGGACTTAAGACAAGAGACAGGCTCAAGAATGACAAAAGCTTGGCTAAACCCCGGACAGGTTCCTCCGAGCCCCCTTTCTGATCAGACCTCATCTTGGGGTCTTGTCTTTGGCCTGCCAAGTTTGATTTTAGGAAGAACACTGCTGCCACGTCAGTTTAGTGAGAATTCCCCTACTCTTGATGTCTCCTTCTAGTAAGTTTTCATCTGCTGAACCTCCATTCTGCTCCTTGGCTAGAAATCTCCACTTGTCTTTGCTGTATTTGGACCTGAGCCTGATCTCTCTTCTCTATGGCAACAGTCTTGACCCCTTTGCAACAGTCCTGAATAAAGTCTTCCTTACCATTTTAGCGAGTGTCAGGATAATATTTTCTTTAACAGAGGTGACTATCTCGCCTGAAGTGCCACGGTCAGTCAGTGATGGCACCAGGGCTCCAATCCAGGCTCTGTGGCAGCCAGTCCAGCAACTCTGTTCTGTGGCACCTGCCTCTCCAGCTAGGCATCCAAGCTCAGACGCTGCTTGCACACGCTGAACTCTGGATTTGAGTTTGGGGACCCCTTTGCTTGAATAAAACATTTCTCACCCCAGAAGTATAAACAAACCTCTGATTCATAGTCTTGATCACCATCTTTACCCACTGATGCCATTAGTCACTCTTCAGGATTAAACTCTCTCAAAAGGGCTGTCAAAGAGTTCATTCATTCACTGGTTTGTTCATTCAAAAACATGGCGCTCCTGCAACATGGCAGGCACTGAGTCAGCCAGTGAGAATCCCACAGCGAACATGAAGACATCCACAAGAGCCTTACCACTGGTGAACTGCTTAAATCAACTCTGTTCAATGTACTTGCTCATAGCTTCCTAGACCATCTTGGCCCACAGCTGGGAAATGCACCTAACGGCCCACATCTGGGAAATGCATGCTGTGCCTCTCTGCCTGTTTCCTCATTTATAAATTGGGAATAATAATAGACCTAATTCAGGACACTGTTGTGAGCATTAAGTGAGTTATTGAATGCAAACCCCTTAGAACCAGACCCAGCAAGTGGTAAGTTTGCTGTGGTTTTATTCAGACATCTCCATGTAGAGAGCGTCCATGGCTGGTCAGCCAACAGCAAAAGGACTAACATGGCTGGTTATTCAAGTCCCTTTTTAATCTTCCTCTTCTTTGACCTGACACACCAGAGAAGTGAGAGACCCAGAAGAGGGGGGACTTGGGGGTGGGTATCTCCACATTCACATGCCAAGGGGAGAAACGGAAAAGGAAGGAGAAGGCAGATAAGCACCTCCCCACTCAGCGTCCATAGCCACACCTGGACAGTGACTGGGGAGGGGAAAGCTCTGGATCTTATATGAGATTAGGGTTTTCAAGTGGACTAGATTGGACTTTTGGTCACCAGTTTCCTGGGATGTGATGGAATCTACCTCAAATGGGATCTGCTATCCAACAGAGAGAGAACATTCACCACTGTACAACTGAACCAGAATTAGAGAAAAAATAAAGACGATTTGATTTAAATAGCCCAACAAGCAGAAATAACGTAATAAACTGGTTATGTTCACATTTCCTTCCTACAAGTTGACTTGTACTTGGCCAAGCGCAACAGCCCCATGGGTAGTTCAAGGGTGTTGCTATAGACAAGTCCGAGGAAGTTTCAGTGTTGGTGCAGGGGAGCTGCTAGCCCCCCGGCCTGGTGCTCTGTCCCTGTATGCGTCCTCTCTCCAGCATCCTGTTCAGTGGTCCTCCACTGAAATGGGCTCAGGGAAAGGCAACTACTCAGTGCCTGGTGAGGCTGTTGGCCACAGGCTGGACAGCTCCAAATCCTTTATGTGGTGGAGAATCCAACCAGCCTCCCCATCACATCTGCCCCTTTGTGCCAATTCTGCCCTCTGGGGCCACACAACTTAAGTATCTTTCCTCTTCCATTTGACAAATCAAAAGGCATAAAGAGCTACCCCAGAGCTGCCCCACAGCATTTCTGCATCATGGTGGAGTGAATGGCCTTTCACTGGGCATTGACAAAGGAATCGTCAATGTCTTATAAAAAAAAAAAAACAACCCATGTGTCACATTTCTCTTTTAGCTTAGTTCTAGGGAGAAATGTGAGTTCTTTCCATGTGATAAGGGTGTTTTCTTCTGAAGTTAAAAGCTAAACGTAGACTGGAGGAAAAGGGCAGGGACACTGAGATCTGCAGTTGCGGGTTTAAACGCCTTCCACCAATTCCTGTCCTCAAGATCTTCCACAGGCTATTTAACCTTTCTGGGCCTCAATGTTCATAGCCGCAAAATGGGAGGCGGGTGGTTCATAATGTCCAACAGACACGATGATTGTGAGGGTTAAATGAGATAGTGCATGTAACGCGCCTAATGGAACCCTATAACGCATTAGGCATGCAGTAAATGGCAGCGATCCTCAGGGCCACAATGGGTATTATTCACTCCAATTTGCCTTCTATACTTAGCAGTCTAGGAATCTGACACCAACTTCAACCGAGACAAGGTCAGGATTTGGACCCAAGTCTTTCTAGGTGAAATGTCTGGTGTTTCTGCTCAATGCAAAACATTACAAAGAGGTCACCAAGAATCCAGGTACATCTGATGCCACTTGCGTCATCACCTGGGACAGGTGACTGGGCCATTCTCGCCTCTTGCCCTGCTCAGTAGGACTGATGTGCATGTTTCCTTTTCTCACACGTGCTTTGGTACCTCCCTGGCACTGAGCATCTTCTTCTGAGTGACATATACACTCCCCTCATTTTAAAGATGAAGGAAATGAGGAATCAAAGCGATTGATCAGCTTGTTCCTGGGACTCAGAGAACAAGTGGCAGCCTCCAAACTCAGTTTTTGTAAATAAATATTTCACTCTGTTTTAATGTACCTTGCTTGTCAAACCCTTTGGGAAGGTAAGAGATGGGGAGATGTGACAAGTTGAGTAAGTGACTGTGACAAGACACATCCAGGGCTTGGCCCTCTGGCACATTAACTCTTTAATCCTCACAGGACCCCTGTGGTTTGCATCCCCATCCCCATTCTGGAAGACGAGAAGTAGATCAAGGCTCAGGGGACTGAAGAAACTTTCCACAGAGAGCACAGCTAGGGATTCGGCCTCGGAACCTGGAATCTCTGCTTGTTGCCTTTCATGCTCTCCTTCCATTTAGGTCACCCCGGGTTCTTTTGGAAGTAGGTTCGGGGGATGCACACCTCTTACAGAAATAAATACTAGGGAGGAGGATCTGTCCAGCACCTGCACAACTGTGAGTTCTCCATACATTTTTCGTGTACATCTGTAAACATGGATGAGCACAGCGGTGTGGAGTCCCAAGTTCTAAATCAGGTCCTGGAACACTGCCCTTTAAAATCCCAAGCCCTCAGCGGTCTGATTCTTGGCAGCACACCTTTGCAGGATACACACACACACACACACACACACACACACACACTCACTCAACTCTTGATAACATCCTCTTCCCAGTGACTCACTAATCAGTCTCTTTTGAAAAATGAGTAATATCAACATTGAAGGCAAGCTCCCAAGTTAACTTTTCAACATTCCACAGGAAAATGTGTGTTGCGACATCAGGAATATCACCTGCTGCCAAACGCAATAGAAATTCTCTGCATTTTCAGGCAACTGGTGAGGTTGAAGGTTTTTTAAACATGGAAGTCTCTTCTCCAGCCCAGAATCTAATTTCACTGCTGTAAAACCAAATGTGACTTGAGATGCAGCTTTTGAAGTATGCAGATAAACAAGATGGGTGGTAAAAACATGTAAGGAACTTTACAATGGGGATGAAATGGTATATTGAGGTTTAATATAGAGAAAAGTGAGAGGTTGCTTATTGATCACCTTATTCACTGCTTCTAGATATATCTGGAACCTACTGTGTGCTAGACACTGTATTAAACCCCAAAGGGAGCAAGATGCATAAAAAGATTCAAGGAGGGGGGAAAGCTACATTTTTAGAAGACTTTGGGAAGCCTTCTCAAAGGAGGAAGTATTTTTTTTTCCAGGAAGAGTTGATAGAAGAGGGGCATTCAGCCTGTGAACACATGGAGACCTAAAAGGATATTGTGGGTGTGGACTGGAGTAGCAAGTTCTTTTTCGGCTTAACATAGTTTCCTGCCTCTTCTTCTGGTTCCTTTCGGTAACCCCCCTCCCCTCATGGTGGTCCCAGAGGGGCTGTCCATGGGGCTTGGTTCAAGTATCTAAATTATAATATTCCATCATTCTGCCTACAGGGATTCAGTCAGGGATAGTCACGTGACTCAAGTAGAACCAATCAGAGGCTTTTCTGGGATAGTCATGTGACTCAGAAGACTCAATCATGCTTCTCTGGTGAAAGAGAAGACCAGCTTCCTCTGTGACGGTCCAGCTGGGGACATGGCAGCAGTGGGGTTGCGAGCAGCCGTGCTGCTGGCCCACTGGAGAGCTTATTTGCCAAATGAAGTTGGCAGACAGCTACAAAGCAAGATCTCTCTCTCTCTGCCCATGCCTCCCCCCGCTCACACACCCCACGCGAGACTGGGCTTCAACAATATCAGATATGCTAACTTCCAAACTTTTAAAATAAAATTTCCTTTTTTCTTAAACTGGTTTGAGCGTCTATCACTCTGAATTTATTAAAACAGCTATGACAACTTGCTGTACCCTAGTAGCATAAAGGGAAGAGTGGGCAAAATGAGAATTAAGGGTCCGATTATGAACAACAGGGCTAAGACACTCAGACTTCATTCTGTGGGCAATGGGGAGTCAGTGAGCATTTTTGAGAAGCAAAGTAACATGGTTCAGTTTTGTTTTAGAAAGATGTCTCCAGCAGGGGAATGAGTCAGGAGATCTTTCATTCATTGGTTCATGCAAATATTGTGAGAGTTTCCACTTACTCAGTGAGGGTGGAGAGAGAAGGATGCATGTTTTGAAACTGATAATTTCATCTGAATATGCTAGGAGGCAGTTTTCTCTTTTAGTAACTCAGATTATTCAATTAGCAATGAATATTGAATTTTTCTGTGTTCAGTAATGGAGTAAACACTTCACGGGAACATCTCTCATACAGCCAAAGCCCCATAGGTAACAGGACATGTGTCACAATTAGCAAACACATCAATGCATAAAGGAAACAAAGGAACAGTCACAATAGGGAGGCTGGCCAAACAAATTTCTCCACATCTAATTCTTTGGTTAGAGCAGCTCTGCTCTGGATAACATCTTTTGCATAACCCTGAACTAGAAGTCATTCTGTTTTGGTCTAAAAGCTTCAACTTTTGACTATCCTTATAAGATCTAAAAGAAGCAATGCCGGGCATAGTAACTGAGCAAAGGCCACAGAGCTAGCATCAAGGCTGGAGTCTGCCTTTAATGTGCAAAGGTTGCCCAGAACCCACAGGTGACACATCACCCAGGCCTTGGACTCTGATCCAGAACATGAGCAGCAGGACCTGCTTCCAGCCCTGACTAATCCTGCAGCCTTGACAAGTCATAGCCTCTCTCTGAACCTCCATTTTCTCCATCTATAAAATAAGCGAAATCATAAGATATAGCCCAAGCTAAAGAATTGTTGCGTGAATTATATGAAATAATCCAAGACTCTCTAAAGTTAAACTGTTTGAATTTCAAAATATTTATGTGAAAGATGTATTTATATAAAAGGTGTATAATCTTGTTTACAGGCATTCCATGGTCATCCATCAAACATTCTTGATAGGTACTCTGTTAGGCATTGGGTCTGTACTGATGATGAGAATATGCTTCCAAGCTTGTAGGGACTGAAACCAAATGGGAAAAATAGATTAAGACCACAGGGATGGTCATTATGATAGTGGGGGTCTGTATGAGGTACTTTGGTAGCAGGGAAGCACGGAACTGCAATGTGTTTCCCTTTGAAGTCACGGTAGCCATCATGGAGGGGACAATGCTGGAGTTGGTAGTGACATCGCACAAACGAAATTCTAGGGAGATCACCCAGGAAGTGTGGAGGCTGGATTGATGGAAAGCCAAAGTATAACCAGCTAGACCAGGAGGTTGTGCTGGTCATGGGCCAGCACATGGTTTGATCCATTTCCTGTTCTTTTCTATATCACAGGGACCACATTTCCTGGGGATACTTGTCTTCTGGTTTCCAATTAGTTTTGCCCTATGGCGGAAGACTGGAGAGTGGGAGTTGGGGAGAAGCTAGGGTGTTTCTTTGGGCAGCACCCCTGGCAGGGCTGCATCTTCTCCATGTTGTTGTTCCAGCTTGTATCACACAGTTCCTGCCTCTGTGGGACTTCTCAGCTCCAGCTCTCACGGACCAGATCCTCTGAGGGTCTAGCTCTACTGCAGAAACCTGGCTCCAGGGGTCCAGGACACCACCCTCCCCATCCCCCGTCCCCTGTGTCCCTCCAGGGTATGTAGCAGCTGCCTGCTCTGGCTAATCTCTTTTGTTGCCTCATCAACCCCTGTTTGTTCCTCAATCCAGAAGACATACATCAATGTCACCAATTCCTTGTACTAAGTTCCCTCTGTTTGAAATACTAAGGGCGATTTCTATATTCTGCCAGCATCCTGACCTATATACAAAGGCCAATGAATTAGTCCGAGAGAGATGATGATGGATGGAGGCAGAGAGGTGAACCAGGAGGATTGTGAACTTCTGTGCACGTGGGAATAAGAGAGAGGAGAGCTGAGGGATGGTTCCCGAGATGACAGGATCTGCCAATTTTCAAACAGATCAGGAGTGCATAAGGGCTTAAATTTATTCCTTCCATTCCTGGGGTTTAGCTGACTGTCTGTGATTTGTTTGTGTCTTCATATCTGCAATTCCAAGCTGAAGTCAAGGAACAGATGTAGAATTTCTACTTTCAGCACTAAGGAGAGCTCCTCCCGCAATACGCAATTTTTATTGCCTTTTCAAACAAATAAATAACAGTGCTCTATATATCTTGATGGAGATGAACTCTCTCACATTAAAGAAGGCTTGTTTACTTTTGCAGAGAGAAATCTTGTTTCTGCACCAAAACATTCAGAATTTGCAAATGCCTCCCATGATGGTGGAAAGGAAGCAATCTCAATTACTGTGAGTGCTAGAAGTTAATTCTAATGTCTAAGTTAATTCTAATATCCTCAGAACTGAAATACTGATTTCCATCTTTCCTTTTACATTAGTACGCCATGACATTAACATTTGTAGCCATCTCCTAATTGGCTGCCTTGGCCTAAACCTCTCTCTTAGAATGCTTGCTCTGTGTGGTTGCCAGGAAGAGTAGAGTACACTGTTCATCTCCCCATGGTCTACAGAACCAAGTCTGAATTCTTCAGTCCAGCAGTTGAAGTTCTTCAATATAAAACTCTAGCACAGGGAGCTTCTCAAAAAATTAAAAATAGAATTCCCATGTGATCCAGCAATTCCACTTCTAAGTACACGCCTCAAAGAATTGTTTACAACAGCACTAATCACAATTTCCAAAAGGTGGAAGCAAACCAAATGTCTATAAACAGATGAATGGATAAACAAAATGTATATACATACAATGGAACTTTAAAAATGAAGGCAATTCTGACACATGCTACAAATGGATGAACCTTGGACATGATGCTGAGTGGGAAAAAAGCCAGTCACAACAAGACAAACACTGTAGAAGTCCACTGATATGAAGTGCCTAGAGTTAAATTCAGAGACAGAAAGTACAACAGTGGATGCCAAGGGCCGGAGGGAGCGGGGCTGGGGCACTGCTGTTTAACGGGTTTATTCTGAGCTTCAGGGTGGGAAGGTGGAAGGGTTCTGGCTGCACGACAATGTGAACTGCAGACCTAAAAATAGTTACGATGGTAAATTTTATGTTATGTGTATTTCACCACAATAAAAAATAAACAACTCTAGCTCAGCTTTTCAGCTTCATCCTCTCTGCCAGCTGTGAGGCTATCTAGGTAATGCCCACCTCACACACCTGAGCCTCCTGCACATAGGATCACGCCATGCCCTGCATCAGTTATGCCCTCCCACACAATAGCTCCAGCAATCAGAAAATGGCCAGCCCCTCACAGCAGAGCACACCCCCCTCCTAAAGCATCAAAGGGTCACCTAATCTCACCTGGCACCCCCTTCCCTGGGCGGGCTTACAATGACATTGCCCCTGACTTACGGCTTTATCTCTCCAAGAATGTGGGGCTCTCTGACCTGTTTTATTGTAGTTTGTGAGCATCCCTGATCTCCCCCCCCCACACTGGGCATGGAGTGCTCTGAAGATTGGCATGGTTCCAGCCCAATTCTGTCACCCCAGAATGTAGTGTTGGATCGGGCACCTCACAGCAGAATGTGTCAAACAAACAACAAATGGTCTTTGTGTCTCTCTTTCCTGGTAACTGAACTGTGGTTGGTTTGGCCAAATGAGGTATTAGGGCAGGATATCTGACCTTCTATCGAAATGTTTCTCTGCTCTCCAACAAGAGCCATGCCTTCTCTTCATCCGTAGGGAGGGGAGGCTGCTCTCCGCTCCTCCTGACTACAGTCCATCTTCAACACAGCAGCCAGAATGACCCTGTGAGAAGCAGCCAGCATGCCCTTCTACTGAAGCCATAGATCAAATCATGTCACTCCTCTGCTGAAAATGGGTGCTAGCTTTCCACTCTGTTAGGGTAGAAGCCCAAACCAATGACTAATCCCCTCTATCTCACCTCTCCCCTGCCCTCACCTCCACCACTCTCCCTGATGCTCCAGCCACACTGCTCTGTTCGCTGTTCCCGACACACGCCAAGCACACTCTCATCTTGGCATCTCTACACCTGCACCTGGAAAGGTTACCCCAAGATTGCCACAATCCCAACCCTCGCAACCTCCAGCCCATGCTCACATGGCCCTGTATGAGGTCTTTTTCTGACCACTCTCCTCCATAAAGCATCAGCAAGCCAGACCCCTGCTTGCGGTCCTCCCTATGTTGCCATAGAATTTAACAGTACTTATCATCTCCTGACATATTACATACACATTTGTTTGTTGTCTGCCTCCCTCCACAAGAACATATGCACCAAACAGGCAGAAACTTGATCAGCTGTTCACTGCTGCAGCCTTAGCCTGACATGATGTGGGTACCTGGTAAGTCACTGTTTAGTGGATGGATGCATGGATGGATACATGGATGGATGCATGCATGATTGGATGGACGAATGGACAAACAACTGAATGAACAAATGAATGAATGAATCAATGAATGAATGAGTACCTGTGAAGACTGCACAGGTTGTTGGGTCCAGCCCAAGGGAGATAATGCAGACTGGCACAGTAGGTATCACCAACCTGTAACTATGGAAAATCTACACCATCTTCCTCTCTTCTCTCTTTTTTTTTAAATTAATTTTTTATTCTTTTTGAACATCTTTATTGGAGTATAATTGCTTTACAATGGTGTGTTAGTTTCTGCTTTATAACAAAGTGGATCAGCTATACATATACATATATCCCCATATCTCCTCCCTCTTGCATCTCCCTCGCACCCTCCCTATCCCACCCCTCTAGGTGGACACAAAGCACTGAGCTGATCTCCTTGTGCTATGTGGCTGCTTCCCACTAGCTATCTATTTTACATTTGGTAGTGTATATATGTCCATGCCACTCTCTCACTTTGTCCCAGCTTATCTTTCCCCCTCCCTGTATCCTCAAGTCCATTCTCTACATCGGCATCTTTATTCCTGTCCTGCCCCTAGGTTCTTCAGAACTTTTTTTTTATTCCATATATATGTGTTAGCATATGGTATTTGTTTTTCTCTTTCTAACATACTTCACTCTGTATGACAGTCTCTAGGTCCATCCACCTCACTACAAATAACTCAATTTCCTTTCTTTTTATGGCTGAGTAATATTCCATTGTATATATGTGCCACATCTTCTTTATCCATTCATCGGTCGATGGACACTTAGGTTGCTTCCATGTCCTGGCTATTGTAAATAGTGCTGCAATGAACATTGTGGTACATGACTCTTTTTGAATTATGGTTTTCTCAGGGTATATGCCCAGTAGTGGGATAGCTGGGTCATATGGTATTTCTATTTTTAGTTTTTTAAGGAACCTCTGTACTGTTCTCCATAGTGGCGGTATCAATTTACACTCCCACCAACAGTGCAAGAGGGTTCCCTTTTCTCCAAACCCTCTCCAGCATTTGTTGTTTGTAGATTTTTAAATGATGGCCATTCTGACCCATGTGAGGTGATACCTCATTGTAGTTTTGATTTGCATTTCTCTAATGATTAATGATGTTGAGCGTCCTTTCATGTGTTTGCTGGCAATTTGTATATATTCTTTGGAGAAATGTCTATTTAGGTCTTCTGCCCATTTTTGGATTGGGTTGTTTGTTTTTTTCATGTTGAGCTGCTTGTATATTTTGAAGATTAATCCTTTGACAGTTGCTTCGTTTGCAAATATTTTCTCCCATTCTGAGGACTGTCTTTTTGTCTTGTTTATGGTTTTCTTTGCTGTGCAAAAGCTTTGACGTTTCATTAGGTCCCATTTGTTTATTTTTGTTTTTATTTCTATTTCTCTAGGAGGTGGGTCAAAAAGGATCTTGCTGTGATTTATGTCATAGAGTGTTCTGCCTATGTTTTCCTCTAAGAGTTTTACAGTGCCTGGCCTTACATTTAGGTCTTTAGTCCATTTTGAGTTTATTTTTGTTTATGGTGTTAGGAAGTGTTCTAATTTCATTCTTTTACGTGTAGCTGTCCAATTTTCCCAGCACCACATATTGATGAGGCTGTCTTTTCTCCATTGTATATTCTTGCCTCCTTTGTCAAAGATAACGTGAACATATGTGCGTGAGTTTATCTCTGGGCTTTCTATCCTGTTCCATTGATCTATATTTCTGTTTTTGTGCCAGTACCATACTGTCTTGATTATTGTAGCTTTGTTGTATAGTCTGAAGTGAGGAAGCCTGATTCCTCCAGCTCCGTTTTTCTTTCATTGCTTTGGCTATTTGTGGCAGTTTGTGTTTCCATACAAATTGTGAAATTTTTTATTCTAGTTCTGTGAAAAATGCCATTGGTAGTTTGATAGGGATTGCATTGAATCTGTAAATTGCTTTGGGTAGTAGAGTCATTTTCACAATGTTGATTCTTCCAATCCAAGAACATGGTATACCTCTCCATCTATTTGTACCGTCTTTAATTTCATTCATCAGTGTCTTATAATTTTCTGCATACAGGTCTTTTGTCTCCTTAGGTAGGTTTATTCCGAGATATTTTATTCTTTTTGTTGCAGTGGTAAATGGGAGTGTTTTCTTGATTTCACTTTCAGATTTTTTATCATTAGTGTATAGGAATGCCAGAGATTTCTGTGCATTAATTTTGTATCCTGCTACTTTACCAAATCCATTGATTAGCACTAGTAGTTTTCTGGTAGCATCTTTAGGATTCTCTATGTATAGTATCATGTCGTCTGCAAAGAGTGACAGTTTTACTTCTTCTTTTCCAATTTGGATTCCTTTTATTTCTTTTACTTCTCTGATTACTGTGGCTAAAACTTCCAAAACTATGTTGAATAAGAGTGGTGAGAGTGGGCAACCTTGTCTTGTTCCTGATCTTAGTGGAAATGGTTTCAGTTATTCACCATTGAAAACGATGTTGGCTGTGGGTTTGTCATATATGGCCTTTATTATGTTGAGGTAGGTTCCCTCTGTGCCTACTTTCTCAAGGGTTTTTATCATAAATGTGTGTTGAATTTTGTCGAAAGCTTTTTCTTCATCTATTGAGATGATCATATGGGTTTTCTCCTTCAATTTCTTAATATGGTGTACCACATTGATTGATTTGTGTATATTGAAGAATCCTGGCATTCCTGGGATAAACCCCACTTGATCGTGGTGTATGATCCTTTTAATGTGCTGTTGGATTCTGTTTGCTAGTATTTTGTTGAGGATTTTTGCACCTATGTTCATCAGTAATAGTCTTTCTTTGTGACATCTTTGTCTGGTTTTGCTATCAGGGTGATGGTGGCCTCGTAGAATGAGTTTGGGAGTGTTCCTCCCTCTGCTATATTTTGGAAGAGTTGGAGAAGGATAGGTGTTAGCTCTTCTCTAAATGTTTGACAGAATCCCCCTGTGAGGCCATCTTGTCCTGGGGTTTTGTTTGTTAGAATATTTTTAATCACAGTTTCAATTTCAGTGCTTGTGATTGGTCTGTTTATATTTTCTATTTCTTCCTGGTTCAGTATCAGAAGGTTGTGCTTTTCTAAGAATTTGTCCATTTCTTCCACATGGCCCATTTTATTGGCATATAGTTGCTTGTAGTAGTCTCTCATGTTCCTTTGTATTTCTGTGGTGTGTTTTTACTTCTCCTTTTTCATTTCTAATTTTGTTGATTTGAGTTTTCCCTTTTTTTCTTGATGAATCTGGCTAATGGTTTATCAATTTTGTTTATCTTCTCAAAAAACCAGCTTGTAGTTTTATTGATCTTTGCTATTGCTTCCTTCATTTATTCCTGATCTGATCTTTATGATTTTTTTCCTTCTGCTAAATTTGGGTTTTTGTTGTTGTTCTTCTTCTTTCTCTAGTTGCTTTAGGTGTAAGCTTAGGTTGTTTATTTGAGATGCTTCTTGTTTCTTGAGGTAGGATTGCATTGCTATAAACTTCCCTCTTAGAACTGCTCTTGCTGCATCCCATAAGTTTCGGTCATCGTGTTTTCATTGTCATTTGTTTCTAGGTATTTTTTGATTTCCTCTCTGATTTCTTCAGTGATCTCTTGGTTATATAGTAGTGTATTGTTTAGCCTCCATGTGTTTGTATTTTTTACAGATCTTTTTTCTGTAACTGATATCTAGTCTCATAGCATTGTGGTCGGAAAAGATACTTGATACGATATCAATTTTCTTAAATTTACTAAGGGTTGATTTGTGATCCAGGATATGTTCTATCCTGGAGATCCATGAGCACTTGAGAAGAAAGTGCATTCTGTTGTTTTGGGATGGAATGTCATATAAATATCAGTTAAGTCCATCTTGTTTAATGTGTCATTTAAAGCTTGTGTTTCCTTATTTATTTTCATTTTGGATGATTTGTCCATTGGTGAAAGTGGGGTGTTTCAGTCCCCTACTATGAATGTGTTACTGTCGATTTCCCCTTTTATGGCTGTTAGCATTTACCTTATGTACTGAGGTGCTCCTATGTTGGGTGCATAAATATTTACAATTGTTATATCTTCTTCTTGGATTGATCCCTTGATCATTATGTAGTGTCCTTCTTTGTCTCTTCTAATAGTGTTTATTTTAAAGTCTATTTTGTCTGATATGAGAATTGCTACTCCAGCTTTCTTTTGGTTTCCATTTGCATGAAATATATTTTTCCATCCCCTCACTTTCAGTCTGTATGTGTCCCTAGGTATGAAGTGGGTCTCTTGTACACAGCATATATATGGGTCTTGTTTTTGTATCCATTCAGCTAGTCTATGTCTTTTGGTTGGAGCATTTTATCCATTTACATTTAAGGCAGTTATCGATATGTATATTCCTAGTACCATTTTCTTAATCATTTTGGGTTTGTTATTATAGATCTTTTCCTTGTCTTATGTTTCCTGCCTAGAAAAATTCCTTTAGCATTCGTTGTAAAGCTGGTTTGGTGGTGCTGAATTCTCTTAACTTTCGCTTGTCTGTAAAGGTTTTAATATCTCCATCAAATCTGAATGAGATCCTTGCTGGGTAGAGTAATCTTGATTGTAGGTTTTCCCCTTTCATCATTTTAAATATGTCCTGCCAGTCCCTTCTGGCTTGCAGAGTTTCTCCTGAAAGGTCAGCTGTTAACCTTATGGGGATTCCCTTATATGTTATTTGTTGCTTTTCCCTTGCTGCTTTTTATATGTTTTCTTTGTATTTAGTTTTTGACAGTTTGATTAATATGTGTCTTGGCATGTTTCTCCTTGGATTTATCCTGTGTGGGACTCTCTATGCTTCCTGGACTTGATTGACTATTTCCTTTCCCATATTAGGGAAGTTTTCAACTATAACCTTCAAATATTTTCTCAGCCCCTTTTTTTTCTTTTCTTCTTCTGGGACCCCTATAATTCGTAGGTTGGTGCGTTTAATGTTGTCCCAGAAGTCTCTGAGACTGTCCTCAATTCTTTTCATTCTTTTCTCTTTATTCTGCTCTGTGGTATTTATTTCCAATATTTTATCTTCCAGGTCACTTATCCGTTCTTCTGCCTCAGTTATTCTGCTCTTGATTCCTTCTAGGGAATTTTAAACTTCATTTATTGTGTTTTTCATCATTGTCTGTTTTCTCTTTAGTTCTTCTACGTCCTTGTTAAACGTTTCTTGTATTTTTCCATTCTATTTCCAAGATTTTTTAAATCATCTTTGCTATCATTACTCTGAATTCTTTTTCAGGTAGACTGCCTATTTCTTCTTCATTTGTTTGGTCCGGTGGGTTTTTACCTTGCTCCTTCATCTGCTGTATATTTCTCTGTCTTCTCATTTTGCTTAACTTACTGTGTTTGGGGTCTCCTTTTTGCAGGCTGCAGGTTCGTAGTTCCCATTGTTTTTGGTGTCTTCTACCAGTGGGTAAGGTTGGTTCAGTGGGTTGGGTAGCCTTCTTGGTGGAGGGGACTAGTGCCTGTGCTCTTGTGGATGAGGCTGGATCTTGTCTTTCCGGTGGGCAGGATCACATCCAGTGGTGTGTTTTGGGGTGTCTGTGAACTTATTATAATTTTAGGCTGCCTCTCTGCTAATTGGTAGGGTTGTGTTCCTGTCTTGCTAGTTATTTGACATAGGGTGTCCAGCACTGTAGATTGCTGCCGTCGTTGAATGGAGGTGGTCTTAGTGTTGCGATGGAGATCTGTGGGAGAGCTTTCGCCGTTTGATATTACGTGGGGCTGCGAGTTCAGGACTAATGCCCTGAACTGGCCTCTCCCACCTCAGAGGCTCAGGCCTGACACCCGGCCAGAGCACCAAGACCCTGTCAGCCACACGGCTCAGAAGAAAAGGGAGATAAAGAAAGAAAGAAAAATAATAAAGTTATTAAAATAAAAAAAATTATTAAAAATAAGAAAATTTAAAAGTAATCGAAAGAAAGAAGGAAGAGAGCAACCACACCAAAAAACAAATTTACCAATGATAACAAGTACTAAAAACTATGCTAAAAATCAAAGCAAAACAAAACAAAACAAAAAAGGACAGAGAGAACCCTAGGACAAATGGCAAAAGCAAAGCTATACAGACAAAATCATACAAAGAAGCACACATACACACTCACAAAAAGAGAAAAAATAATATATATATATTTATATAAAAAACAAGGAAGAGAGCAACCAAATCAATAAAGAAAGCTACCAATGATAATAAGGTCTAAATACTAAACTAAGATAAACATAAAACCAGAAACAAATTAGATGCAGACTACAGTTGCTCCCAAAGTCCACCACCTCAATTTTGGGATGATTCATTGTCTATTCAGGTATTCCAGAGATGCAGGGTACATCAAGTTGATTGTGGAGATTTAATCTGCTGCTCCTGGGGCTGCTGGGAGAAATTTCCTTTCTTTGTTCGCACAGCTCCTGGGGTTCAGCTTTGGATTTGACCCCACCTCTGTGTGTAGGTCTCCTGAGGGCATCTTTTGGGAAGTCTGAGGTCTTCTGTCAGCAATCAGTAAGTGTTCTGTAGGAGTTGTTCCACATGTAGATGTAGTTTTGAGGTATTTGTGGGGAGGAAGGTGATCTCCATGTCTTATTCCTCCGCCATCTTGAAGGCACCTCCTCTGACTCTTTTTCATGAGCTAGACTTCACATTAGGGCACTAGTGGCCTTCCGTACACAGTGTTGGTGCTAGTCCACTGGGTGCCAATCAGCAGTCTACTCATTTAAGTGAAAGATCATTTTTTGCAGGTCATTTTCTCATCTTCCAAGCTCTGTGCTCCTCAGGAACAATCTCTTCTGTTTGAAAAGCAGTGCAATATAAATACATTGTGACTTTTAATTTTTTTAAAAAAGCCTGTTGACTTCCAATTGTTCTTTTTTTTTTTTTGGTATGTGGGCCTCTCACTGCTGTGGCATCTCCCGCTGTGGAGCACAGGCTCCAGAAGCACAGGCCCAGCGGCCACAGCTCACGGGCCCAGCCGCTCCGCGGCATGCAGGATCCTCCTGGCCCAGGGCACGAACCCATGTCTCCTGCATCGGCAGGTGGACTCTCAACCACTGCGCCACCAGGGAAGCCCTGTTCTACTTTTTATTCATGTATTCTCTTTTCTTTCCAGAACTTCCATATGTTCACCAACCAGATGCTCTCCAAACCCTGTACTTCAGGGATTTTTATGGAGGCTTCATTATGTAGGCATGGTTGATTAAATCACTGGCCGCTGGGGAGTCCTCTCTTCTTTCTTTATCTCAATCTTCATCTGACTTGAAGGATTATTTCAACAATCCTTATGGCAACTGTCACAAGATAAAGCCCATATTTAATAACCTTGTACTCAAGGTCCTGCACAAGAAGACCTAAAGTAAGCCAACCCCTTTCTCGTGTCAATTCCTCCTCCTGAAAAAATGTTCTCCACCATCTGTGCCTGTTAAAATGCTATTCAGACTTCAAAGTACAGCTCCTCCAGAAGCCCAGGCAAGGTATAAAATGTATGTGATCTCTCCCTTCTTGGAACTGTCAGAATATTTTGTCTTCACCTACCCCCTCTCATGATTCATATCCTTTCTAGCCCTGTATTTTCTTCACTTGCTAAAAGGGGGTGGGGAGGCTACAATGAATCATAATAATATATATATGATATGTATAATAAGATATGTATAAGATATATATATTGTAGTAAGGTATATATCTGTAACTGTGTGTGTATATGTATATGGTTATATAGAGCACCATATATGGTAGCTAATATTATTAATAACCAATGTGCTCCTCCCACAAGGATTGAGGCTTCCTAGGGGTAGTTTTGCTTTCTTAATGCATCTCTCCTTAATGCCCAAGCTTTGAAACTTGTCCATTATTGTTTATTGAATGACTACATGAATGAATGAAGGCTTCTACTTGGGAAAGGGATTCAGAGCCATAGGGAACAGCATGTGATCAAAGTTCAGAAATCTTTGTGTTCTCATTGCATGCTGACGCTTCCAAAAATGCTGACCTGATTTCCTGACACTGCATTCATTGTCTTGCTTTTGAACATCTTCTGTAAAACAGCCTCTAATTTATTGGATTCTTTCAGAGGTTTATTCTCTGCTTTCAAATTCTGCTCCCAGATTTCATTCTAGTTTCTTTGACATTAAACTGAGACCCAGGTCCTTATTTCTAAAATTTATTATCTAACATAAATGCTTGCCACCTAATTGCAGGAGCAATTTATACCCCCAGAGATAGAGCAATCCCTTTAAGGAATAAATTGGATTCTCTTGTATCTCATTTTTTTTTTTTATCATCACAAAGTCATAAATTCTCAAAATGCTGGCCTATAACAGAAGGGAAACTAAGCTTTGTGCTTAGAAATAACAGAGTTACTCCTGAAATTGAATTGGAATTTCCATCCTAAATGACACTTCTGTATGTCTTCAATTTTTTTTCCCATCTCAAAATTTCTTTCTCTTTGCTCTGACCCTGGTCCCATAGGATAGTGAAGAAGAATTGATGAAGTGTTTCTTCTTTAATCTGATGAGAATTGGCAGTTTATTTTCGGCACAGTGTCGCCAGAGGGGGTGAGGAGGATATTTAGGACACAAAAATAGGTCATATCGGTTTTATTCTGTGCTTATTAATTATTATTATTTTACTATGGATCTCACTGAAGGCTTAGTATGTGTGAAGCAGGCATTATGCTTTGAGAATTCATGGATAATTTCGTCCCATTCTCATATGAGCCCATTTTAAGGATGACGAAACTGAGGAATGATGAGATGAACTTTTCTGAGCTCTCACATTTGGCTTAAGCAGTGGTGTTAGGATTCCAATCCAGGTATTCCAATCTCAAGCTCATGTTTGATAGACTAATTGTAAGTCTAAGTGTAAAGCACCAAAATTTAGGAGGATGTTAAAGTGATTTCAACAGCTCTGAATTTTTATCAAATGTATTTGCTTTTCTAAGGTACTCACCTCCCCACCCCAATTGTGTAGTTTTCAGTAAGGATCTAGAAAAAATATATAAGGGAAACATAAGATGATTTAATTGGTACTAAAATATGCTAATTTCTGTAGAAAAATACTAAACTGTGTATCTGAATATACATATGATTACTGATGCAGCCATAAATAAAACATTGCTATTATAAAAAATAAAAATTCATAAAAAACAAAGTTCATGTTTGATAAACACCTTCCTTTTAGAGAGAAAGCTATGCTTTGATTTTCTTCATTAAAAGGATGACATGCTTATTAAAGAAAATTTCAAAATAAGAAAAAGAAAGAAAGAAAAATCTCCCTTCAACCTAGTGCATTGGAAAGCTGAGGGATTTTTTGTTTGTTTAATAAGCAGACATTTCTTTACATAGTCATGTAAAGACTATGTAAAGAATTTTACATAGTCTATATAATTTTATAAGCTATAATTTTCTTTCAAGATCATAAAAACAACCCCTTTTAATATTGCAGGATTTTCATAGTAAGCCCTACATATGTGGGTGTATCATAGTCTCAAGTCTCTCAACAGTAGGTATACAGTTTACTAAGCTGATTTCCTTCCCTTGGGTTATTTCAAAATTATTGATTAACATAAGCAATGTTGTAATAAAGATCCTCACACTTAGAACTTTTTAGGCAGGCCAGTCTGGAGCCTTATAATATATTCCAAGATGTGAAATAAGTGGGTCAAAGTGTATAAATATTTTTTAAAGTACTTGATTCTTATTGCCAAATATCTTTTCAAAAGGGTTGTAACAATTTCTATTGCCACCAGCAAATACATATTCAGACTGCCCAGAAATTATTTTTCTAGAATGCTTTGTCTTAGGAAGCACTCCCTTCTCCTCCGAAAGTAAAATCCAACCTAGATGCCATCATCTCCCCAAAGCCTGAATGATCCTTGAAGCCAAATTTTATCCTGGCTCCTCTGTGTTCTGTAGTACTTTGAATGTGCTTGAACCAAGCACTTCCCACCCCAACTGAGATGGCCATTACATGTCTGTCTCCCTAGGCTGACTGTGAGCCCAGTGGTAGGCACACAGTAGGTGCTCAATGCATACTTAAGAAGATTTTGGGTTTTGAAGAAAGGGACCAAGTATTTATGTATCAGGGTTTCTGCTGTGCTGTCTGATACACAGTAAGTGCCAGTTAAACACTTACTAACTGAATGAATGTGATCCTGAGATTTGGTTTACTTCACAGCCTGCCAGGGCAGAAATATCTCACTACCTGGACAAATCCTTTCTATTTCTTAGGCCTCAATCATTCATTTAAGGCATAAACATTTACTTTTTTTCTTTTTTAAAAATTCTTTTCCATTATGGTTTACCATAGGATATTGAATATAGTTCCCTGTGCTATACAGTACGACCTTGTTGTTTATCCATTCTATATAAAATAATTTGCATCTGCTCGTCCCAAACTCCCAATCCAACCCTCCCCTGCCCCCCACTTCCCCTTGGCAACCACAAGTCTGTTCTCTAGGTCTGTGAGTCTGTTTCTGTTTTGTAGATAATTTCATTTGTGTCATATTTTAGATTCCACATATAAGTGACATCATATATTTGTCTTTCTCTGTCTGGCTTACTTCCCTTAGTATGATAATCTCTAGGTCCATCCATGTTGCTGCAAATAGCATTACTTCATTCTTTTTTATGGCTGAGTAATATTCCATTGTATATATGTGCTACATCTACTTTATCCATTCATCTGTCGATGGACACGTAGGTGGTGTCCATGTCTTGGCTATTGTAAAAAGTGCTGGTAAGGCATAAACATTTATTAAACACTTACTATGTGCCAGGACCTAAAATAGGTAACCAGGAGATAGATAATTCTGAAAGCATCCTCTGGAAGAGCGTATAGTTTTGGAGGTCTCCTGAACACAATAAACAAGTGGAGGGAAGTCCTCCTTGAACTGTGAAGAGGATGCCCAAAGGAGGAACCACCCAGTTCTTTGGAGCAGTCAGGAGTCTTCACACAGGAGTGACCTTGGAGCTGGAACATGATCGTAGTGAGTTACACTGTGTCCTCCAAAAAAATACGTCTAAATCCTAACCCTCCATGTCTGTGAATGTGACCTTATTTGGGAATAGGGTCTTTGAAGATATAATGAAATTAAGTATCTAGAGATGAGCTCATCCTGGTTTAAGGTGGGCCCTAAATCCTAGTACTGGTGTCCTTTAAAGGGAAAGGAGAGGGGGATTTGAGACATGGAGGGGCAGGATGAAAAGGTCACATGAAGATGGAGGCGGAGATTGGAGTGATGCTGCTATAAGCCAAGGAATGCCAGGAGCCATCAGAAGAAACTATCAGCAGATAAGGAAGGATCCTCCCCTAGAGACTTCAGAGAGAACCTGACCCTGCTGACACCTTGATTGTGGACTCCTAGCCCCCAGAACTGGGAGAGAATAAATTTCTGTTGCTTTAGGTTTCCAAGCTTTTCGTACTTTGTTGCAGCAGCCACAGGAAACTAATGTGATGATGTAGAAGATGCTCAACGCCAACTCCTATATCCCTCTTTTCCTCACTTCTCCTCAGACCATTATTCTGAGAGGTTGGATTCCAGGTATGGGTTAGGGCCTCTTCTCTTAGGTGCTGGGCCACCGTGTGCTGAAAGGTGAGTGCAGGGGTGGGGCTCACTCCCTCCTGTTTCTCCCTTCCTTGTGGTCAGAGATGAAGCCCTACAGATGACCTCTTTGCTGACTGACCACCTCTTCCCGTCCAGGGGTGAGGCCGGTCCGGGCCCATGTGGGGTGTGAGTCTGCTCAGCACTTGCCACGGATCCAACCGTCCCTATTGCCCACCTATCTCTGAGGCATCCTCCTGGGCACTAAGGAGATGCAGCCTCCTGGCCTCTGGTTTGAAGGTGCTGAGTCCTAATTAGCTCAGTGGGATCATGCTCCATAGCGTCCGGCTCTGCCCCTAGAAATGCCTTATTTTGAGGTTTGGGGCCCAAGCCCAGCTATAAATAAAGCGGTACTCAGGTTTTCCATAGGGTTGCATTCTTCAGGGAAGCCGTGTGTTTGCAAAGCTGTTGGTTTGGGGCAGGGCTCAAGGATGATATCCCCTAATGCAGTAATTCTCATCCAGGGATGATGTTGCCTTCCAAGGCACATTTGACAATGCCTGGGGACATTTTTGATTGTCATAACTTGGCGGGGAAGGAGAGGTAGGGCTCTAGGCATTTAGCAGGTAGAAGACAGGGATGCAGCTAAATATCCTCCAGTACACAGGACAGTTCCCACCACAAAGAATCATCTGGACCAAAATATCAACAGTGTTGATATGGAGAAACCCTGCCCTGTGGCCTTCAGAATTCCATTGTGAGTTCTGACAGATGGGAATAAGCTAAACAGGTGGATAGGGTAAGTAAAAGCATTTCTTAAAGAGAGATCATCACGCAAAGGAAAAACAGAGGTGGAAGACAGCATGAACTTGGGAGAAAAGCAGAGTCTGGGACAAGTGGACTGCAAAGGTCTATGGGCGGAACCAGAGGAGGGGGATGCAAGAGATGAGGCTGGAGAGATGGGCAAGAGTAAGGCCCTCAAATATCATCATCATCTTCATCTTCATCATGACCTTCATCAACACACCATCATCATCACCACCATCATCATCAATATCATCACCACCATCATCATCATCACCATCACCAGTAACCTTTGTCACAGAAGATCACATTTATTGAACACTTACTAGGTACTAAATTTAAACATGAAACACACATTATTTCAGTTTGTTCTTTCAACACCCCAGGGTAGTAGAGTATTGGTTTCCTGCAGCTGCTGTAACAAATGGCCACAAACTTAGTGACTTAAAATGGCAAAATTTATTACCGTATATTTTGTATGCCGGTCAGAGGTCTGATGCAAAGTCAAGGTTTCAGCAGGGCTGCTTTCCTTCTGGAGGCTCTTGGGGAGAATCTGTTTCCTTCCTTTTCTCAGCTTCTAGAGGCCACCTGCCTTTCCTCGCTCATGGCCCCTTTCCCCATCATCAAGGCCAGAAAAGAATGTATTGAGGGTCGAGTCCTTCTCACACTGCATCCCTCTGACCTCTTCTTGTGCCTGCTCTTCCACTTTTAAAGAGCCTTGTGATTCCACTGGGCCACCTGGATAATCCAGGGCAATCTCCCCATCTCAGGGACAGCAGATGAGCAACTTTCATCCACTGGCATCCTTAATTCCCCTTTGCCATGGAACATAACATGTTCACAGGGTTCAGTAATTAGGATGTGGACATCTTGTGGGGAGGACATTTTTCTGTCCACCACCATTTTTGTCTACAGGTGATAAACCAGAGCTTCAGAGCAATCAGATGCTGTGCCTGAGCTCACAGCATGGAAGCCTCCTCTATCTTAGCGGAATCCAGGTTTTTCACCACTGTGCTTTCCTGCTCTTTGCTCCCGAAAACAAGGAGCTACACTTGCTGAATACTTCATGTGTGCCTGACACAACACCTGCATCACGTCATCATTCTGTTGGCGATCGCTCCTCTTGTTAACAGAGAAGCAGACTCAAGTCAGAGACGTAATGGACTTACTAAGGTCTCCTGCGGCTGCACCACAACGTGAGAACGCTCTCAGCACTACTCCTTACAATGGGAGCGGTGGGCCAGGACCCTGCCTACATGCAGGAGATGCCCTTGACCCCTCCCCTACGGTCAGGTACGAAGTCTGGTTTCTCCTCTTCACAATCTCATTCCCTGTGTCCCACCACTGTGGTCAGAGGTTGGGACTGTTTGTTTACAAATTCCACTGGTCATCAAATGGGACCCAAACTGGGAGCCAGAGACAGCAGGCTACTGCGAAGACTCAGCCAAAGCCACTGAAGCCACAGGTTAGGAAATTGTTCACTTCCACTGCCATTACATGAGGGACAAGCCTTTGCCAAAGATGACATAGGATTAGCAGCCCGGTCATATTTCACCCCTTGGCACAATCCCTGTCCCTACCGCTTAGAGGCATTTGATTTTCCAATTAACTGATTTCGGCCACTGAAAACCAACACCCTACCTCACTCTGCACACAGTTCCCTGGGAAATGAATGTAGGCCATGTTGCCAAATTATCAGGAATTAAGACAGTTTCTCTTTCCAGAGTTCAGGAGGCACAAGCATAAGGGAGTGAGTCTATTTACCAAAAAAAATAAAAAATCATAAACACACAAGCATTCTAAAGTAAGGACAGGAACGCTAGCCCCACCAGTTCGTGCAACCCAAGCTGAAAACTGGTGCTGCCCCACGAGATAATGAGCAACTCATCTGGCAATGCCAAGGGCTTCAGGGACGGAGGAGGTTGAATATTGCCACAAAAAAATAGAGTTATATTTGTATGTGAACACAACAACAAAAGGTATCACCTTTTCCTGAGAGTCAGTCACATGATTTTTCCTTCCCAAAAGGCTGGGTAATAGAAAGATTCTATGTGTAAATATGATGAGAGAACTTGACTTCCAATTATTATCAGTATAGAGCCAGTAAGAGCTTGGTGACTTGAGGCATCCACTTAGTGTTTGCTCCCAGGCAAGTTATTTATTCCCTATGAGATTCAATGTTCCCACCTGTAAAATGGGGCTGATAATAGGCTCCACCTCTGTTGGCTGGTGTTGGGATTAGGTGAGATCATACCTGCAAAGTACTTAAAACAGAGCCTGGCACAAGCAAAATGCTCAGCAAATTTTTATCTCCATCATGGGTGTAGCATCTTACAAACAATGATTTCTATTTTGTTACCTACCAATCCCAGGTTTCAAATATGGGGATGATCCACTGCATTTAAATTCTTACTGTACATAAATATGAACAAAGCTCAGTTCCAAGCCCTGCCCCAGTGAGTAATCTCCTTCTCTTCTCATACTATTCCCAACCAAAGACACACAATGCCCAAAATCTCATGTGTGTGCGTGCGTATGCACGTTTCATTTACTTTTTACCTGTTAAATTTTTAAATTAAGTTGTCCACAGGGAATATGAATGGTGAATTCAAAGTGGAAGTTTGAAGCATATGCTGTAAATAAGTGAAAATCCTCAAAATAATGGGAGAACTATTTTTCACTTGCACACTTTTTAATCTTTTGAACTTTATAACACGTACACATACTCTCTATTAAAAAATAAGGCCTGGACTTAACGCTAACAAAACCCATAGCAAAAAAAATTTTTACTTCTTTATTTTCTCAGTTTATTCAATAAAGTGACAAAAAACTGTAATAGGGAAGAACTTTGTATTCTACTACAGGTTACTCACTAAAGGGATGTTAAAGTATGCATAATGGTCCATCTCTGGGAACCCTGCCTCCCAGGTAACAGGCATTAAGCTAAAATACCTTGGTTTAGCTCACAGGAAACATCCTGACCAGGCCCACCTATGAATGATAGCAGCAAGGAGAAAATGAACACATCCCCTCCAGAGGCTGACCGGAACCAGGAAATGTTTGGCTTTATTCCCTCCTCTTTTAGTACAAAAGAAGTCTGAATTCTAACTCAGGCAAGATGGTTCTTTGGGACACGAGTCCACCATCTTCTCGTTCTGCTGGTTTTCCTAATAAAGTCACTCTTCCTTGCCTCCACAACTCATCTCTTGATTTATTGGCATGTTGTGTGGTGAGCAGTATGTGCTTGAACTTGGTAACAAAATGATAAACTTTATATAACTTAGCATTTGTATACTTATTTTCTAGACAATTTGTAGAAATGAGAAGTGGCTTTGAAAAGCTTGATCATCTCAAAGATAATGCTAGTTTAAAGAAAGGTGCTTGCTAGTCTTCCAGGATTGAACTATTATTTTTCCTAAAGATAAAAAGGAAAAGAAAAAGATTTCTGACACAGCCCATAAAGAAGCCCTCAATAAAATTTATAATTAGCTTTAATGATAGAGAGGGCTTCACAAATATTGGACTCATTAAGCAGATATTTTCTCAAGGCTGAATACTTTCAATAAACAACTCCAGAGGCTTCCCTGGTGGTGCAGTGGTTGACAGTCCGCCTGCCGATGCAGGGAACACGGGTTCGTGCCCCGGTCCGGGAGGATCCCACATGCCGCGGAGCGGCTGGGCCCGTGAGCCATGGCCGCTGAGCCTGCGCGGCCGGAGCCTGTGCTCCGCAACGGGAGAGGCCACACAACAGTGAGAGGCCCGCGTACTGCAAAAAAACAAACAAACAAACAAAAAAAAACAACTTCAAGGCGAAGCTGAAGATGCTTCTCATGTATCTGATGAGATTTCTGCCCTGGAAAGTAAGCCTGTGCGTCTGATGAAGTGAAGGACCACTGGGATTACAAACCTTTGAGACTGTGAGTTAATTTTCATGTGATGCAGGTTCAGGGCTGGAAGCAAAATAAAATGCACTATATAAATAATCAGACTTCATCGAGAGATTTTCCCAAGGGAGTAAAGGACACTGCCCTAGGACTTTCAGGAATTTTCAGACCACAGTTTGGTAGAAGTAACCTCACTGGTGAAAATTTTTCTTCAAAAGAAGTTTGAAAATGTTGCCCCAAACCCACTTCGATTAGCATTTAGATCACTGCTCTGTTCAAAACAGTGAACAAGCTTGCTGTTTACAGGCTCATATTTATGAGTGGATTGGATCTAAAAATAAAAGACAAGGGAGAGAATTACTGGTGCCGTGAACCTCACCTGAACCATGAGCTCTCTTCAAATCTGCTCATTTCTCCCAAATTGATAGATAATGTAACAGCGCCTGCCACTGACCAAGGAGACTCCAAGAAGCCTTTATTGTTCATTTCCTTTACTTTTCTGATGAAACGTAGTTCTTCAAAGCACTATTTTATGTATCAAAAGAATTATGATTACATATTGCAGTGGAACTTGGAGAAATTTTTAACATCAAACATGAGATTTCAAAGGAATTTCATGCTTGTGCATGGCTACTTTGGGCCCCATCAGAAATTTTCAAAAGGCTGACTCCTCAGATATCAAGGGATATTTGGGCAGAAAAGTTACAGGAAGCACTGCAAGATTTGGGTAGTGACTTATTGAATTTGAACCTGTATTTTCAAGTAATTTCAAGTAAGGCGTGTCTTTCATTTCTTTCTTTAGTATTTCTTCCTTGATTCAATATGTAGTTATGGAGCACTTCCTCTGTGCCGGGCAATGAGTCAGGGGTGACCTCAGGCTAGGGGCGTCACCACCAGAATCCTTCCTTGCTTCATGGGCACTGCTGGAAGAGCCTTCCTTGGGGGCGCTTGGGAGGAGTCGATGAGATCCATCCATGCATATTTTTATGTTCAGATGTGCAAGCACCCTCACTCATATAAGGGTTTTATAAACAGTTCAATGCAGAAAGCCAGGATAGCATGTGCTCATCAGCATGGGATCTGGGGTCAGAGTGTCTTGGTTTGAAACCTGGTTCCATGACCTGCCAGCTGTGTGCCAGAGTGCAAATCACCCAATTGCTCTGAAAAATTAGGATAATCCTAGTACCTAGCCCATTTGATTGATGTGAGAATTAAATGAGATATTTGTATGTATATGAATATACACACATATGCATATATATGCACACACATATGTAAACACACACATGTGTGTATGTATGTGTGTGTGTGTGTGTGTATATATATAGTTTAAAGTAGTGCTGACACACAGGAGCTTAACAAACTTGATTCACTGTCACTGTTGTTAGTCATCTGCCCTTCTGTATGACCTGGCCCTTCTGGGTAGCTAGTCCAGTAACCAGCTCTGGCTGAAGAGCACCCCGGGGAGGTGCCTTCGGTGAACGTCATTCTCGATTACCAGTTGGACCACATCACTCCCAAGCTTCAACCCATCAATGACTGACACCAGCCGGAGCCTCAGGAAGTGCTCCCTGCCGAGCTGACCAGCTCAGGCTCTGCCCACCCAGGCCTCTCAGTAGGAGCCTGTCTGCCCAGTGCCTCCAGCGTTCCTCTTCTCTGGGCTACTGTCTATTTGTCCCACAAATCATATTTGCGTGTCCCAGAGGAAGCCTTGCCAGCCTCCTCTGTGTCCCCTGCTCTGCCCCCCACCTTAGTCTGGGCTGGGTGCCCTCCTCAGAGGTTCCGCCCGCCACTGTGTGGTGTCCTGTCCTGGGTCCCCTCTCCCCCTCGGACTGCAGTAATTTGGCCCCTAGAGTGGTTGTCTCTTCCACACAGGGAATCTGCTCAAGTGCAGGCAAAGGGTCCCACCCATCATTTTCTTCCCGGGGCTGGCACACTTCTTGGCCCACAGTGTTTTGAAAGAACGAAGGGCCAACTCAAGTGCTCTAAAAAGTAAAACTCCTAATTGTTTTAAGACAATGATTTATTTTGAACCCACAATGGTATTTTCCTGCTTATGCACTTTCAAGCTCACTGGGTTATACTCTGAAATACCTTTTATTTTCTACAGATCTACATCATCCTCAAAGGATGGAGATTTGTCACCACTAAGTATAAATGAACACCTGGTTTCAAAATCAATTCCCTCAGATGAAAGAAAGAGGAAGGAGGCACCTAAAAGGTCCCAGGCACAGTTAAATCCTTTATGAACTTTTTCTCATGGAATTTGCATCTCATGGAATTTGTGAAGTAGGTGTCATCAGGTCCATTTTACAGATTAGGAAATGGAAGTCCAAAAAGCTAAGTCACATGTCCAAGTCCACCAAGATGGAAGATAGAAATTCTTGGCAATTCAACTCAGGCTTGCATTTGTGGAATGATTCTGCCACTTGCAAGTGTGGCTACTTGGAAAGAAGCAACATTCATCAGTCTGTATAAAATATGGCATTGACAGTGCCTTGTACATATGCAGTAGGGGACTTACATATTCAGCTGTTGAATGAATACAAAACATTGTACAACATTATCTTATATCCCTATGCACAATGTGTACAGACACACATAATTTCAAGTCTGTACATACATACACAATGAAAAAGAGATTTATTGAGCCATATGGGAGGGGGGAAAAAACCCTGACTCAAATTTCTGCCAAGTCTGTAAGTTTGGAAATGGTAAGGTAATTCCATTTACTTTTAGTGGATTGTTAAAATTTTCCTTACATTGTTGGATAGCTCCTTTTTTCTCAGGTAGATCTGGAATCTGAGGGCAGATGACCCCACATAGAGCAACATAAAAACATTTGTTGAAATACAATGAAATGGTTCCAAACCACCATGCTCTTATGTGACAGTTCCATTTTCCGCCTGGTCTATCATCAGCTCTGCTCTGGGATGTTGGCATCTCTCACCAAGGTCCCCATGACTCAGTTTGTGGGGGTATGTAGGCAAATAGATCATCTATTACACACTAGCTGAGGAAGGACTGTGATAATGCGTGAATGACACTTGTACAATAGGTTGGTAAAGAACTTGCTCCTTTCATTGCCTTCAAAGAAGCCCAGCCAGCCCACAGAGGCTACTCTGGTATAGGGTGACCTTCCTTAACAAATATAGCACAGCGCTTATAAACCCAGATTCCACAGCCGGAATGCCTGCGGGCAAAAGCTAGTCAATGAGCGCTTATAAACCCAGATTCCACAGCCGGAATGCCTGCGGGCAAAAGCTAGTCAATGACTGTGAATGAACAATGGACCTCAGTAAGTACGCTGCATTACACTGAACAGTCCCTTTCCTCCTATTCGACCAGGGCTGCTGCTGCTACTATTACTACCACTACTGTTACGACTGGGACTACTACACTTCCTCCTCCTTCCCCCTTCCTCCTCTTTCTACCTCTCCTCCCCCTCCTTCCTCGTCTTCATTTGCATTTTGTTACGTTTGTTACTATTTGTGTCAAAATGATACAGAGGAGTAGTTCCAAGAATCAAATTGTGCTGAAAGTTTTGTTACAATATAGCGACTATCTCTATCACTTTCTCTTGATTTCTCCCTCTCCGTCCATTTATCTCTCCCAGGCTATAATTTTGGTATTTAGCTCCTTATCTTGAAAAGACTGATGTACAGGACTCCTTGACTTGTCAATTTCCGGCTCTATCTGCTGGCTTCCCACTATGGAAGATGAGTATGTAGCAGTCTTTCCTTCGTGTGTCCCCGCGAGACACACTCATCTTCCCATTTCCTCACTTCCCCTAATGGGGTATTATTGTATTTTTGGTTAGGTCAATTTTTAGGGGTTAGGTGATTATGATTACGCATGCTACGCAGAGATGATTCATGTAGTAAATTGTATGATATGCAATGTCCTGTCCAACACTTTCATTCCCTGGAGTTAAAAATTATCTTCTATTTATTGCTGAGTTTTTTCCCTGAACTTCTCATTTATTCAACTTCAGATTCTTTGCCAAATAAATAAATATCTCAAGGCAGCCAGATGTCTTAGGAATTCTATCAGCTCACTCTTCCTGAAGAAGTCTCTCCCAGGGACTTCTGATCCAACTCCAATCAGAACTGGTCATGGTCTACACCGCAGGCACAGCTGACATCCTTGACCCACCCATCATCTGGAAGATTTCCTTTGCCTCTCTCTTCTTTGCTGGAGCTCCAGCTTTCCGTATTCCATTTCTTCCTCCTTGATTTAGTCATTCATTTTAGTGGAGTCCATGTCATTTTCTAACAGCTACTTGAGAAAAGGTACATGAGAAGTATATTTTTTGAGACCTTGAACTTGTGAAAACGTACATCTCACATCTGATGGATAGCATGTTTCCACTGCCTTCTTGTGTTTGATAATCCCAGACTATTGTTCTACAGTGCAAGCTTATTGGATCCAAAGTTTGTTTTGATGTATGTTTCTAGTCACTGTATCCTTGATGGACCCTTCAGTCTGGAAATTCATATATTTCAGGTCCAGGAGATTTTCTTTATTTCATTGATGATTTCTTCCCCTATGTTTATGTTTTCTCACTTTTCTTTCTTCCCTCCCTCCCTCCCTCCCTCCCTCCCTTCCTTCCTTCCTTCCTTCCTTTCTCTCTCTCTCTCCCTCTTCCTTCCTTCTCTCTCTCTGATACTGAACTTACTGTACTGGTCCTCTAATTTTCTTATATTTTCTTTTTGTCTTTTTATTCTACTGTGCACAGGATATCTTCAAGCTTTATCTTCCAACACATTTATCTTTTGAATTTTTCATTTCTACATTCATATTTTTAATTTATAAGAGCTCTGATCTGATGTTTGTCCTTTGAATTTTAAATACACATAGTACTTCTTATTTTACGATTGCGAAAATCTTTTCATCCCGCTGAAAATACTGACCATAGCTCTTTTCATAGTGTCTTCTCCTGGCAGAGTCTCTGTTTATTCCAAGCCTTTTCTCTTTTTCCATTTGACTGCGTGGCTGTCACTCTTCATGTTAGAAGATTTCTCTGGATGTCTAATAATCTTTAGTTGTCACTAACTTAGTTGGGAGCTTATAACAAATGAGCAGGGCTTGCTGACCCTGAACTACACTCCAAGGGTCTCGGGGAACTTCTGATGTCTAAATCTCTTTCCTCTTGGCTCGGCCAAACCCCCACTGAAATCATTCAGGTGTCCATTCAGGAGGAGGAAGGCCTGAGCCCAGCTGGAAGTGGGGAGGGTGTGTTATCTGAGCATCTGGTATGGATGCATCTACTTAGTCGTGCTATTTTCAGTACCATATCCCAACTCAAGAGGCTTGATGTCTTTCAGTCCAGACACTATCTATTTTACTCTCCTGAGGGAACAAACCTTCAGTCTTCTGCTTGGAAGAGGAAGGGACAGCCATCTAGTTATTCAGGATGGGTAAGCAGATTGGGGGTTCTCCATACATCCTAAAAGGCTTTCAAACAATGAACCTCATTTTAGCCTCTCTTTTACCCCCTCTTCCTCCTTCCATCGATATTGATGACTCCCCATTCCTGAGCCTTGCGGGGGATTCTTTAGTGCCTATCAATTCATGGTTCTTCCCAGGGACAACTCAAAATTCAGTTTCTGGCGTCCTAAGCCATTTACTACTCTACATCTTCTTTCTAATCCCCCGCCCCACCATGTTTTGCTATAGTCTCCTCTTTAGTTTTCCCCATCCTTGTGAATTTACCATTTTTCAAACCCTCCTTACTGTCAATTTATGGAGATTTTAGAAAGGAGAAACTGTAAGTGTGTGTGTGCACGTGTGTGTGCTTCATCTACCGTCTTTAGTCTCAAGCTCAAGTTCTTGTCTTTCCCAAGTCCTCCAAAACTGTATAAGTTAGAAGAAGATCCACTAGGCACAGTGCAAGACGATGGGTGAACAGATTTGGAGCTACTCACGCTGGCCCCCTCCTCTGTGGTCAGAGATAGGACTTCATTAATGAAACCATTGCTTTCTTTCTTTCTTTCTTTTTTGCGGTACGCGGGCCTCTCACTGTTGTGGCCTCTCCCGTTGCGGAGCACAGGCTCTGGACGTGCAGGCTCAGCGGCCATGGCTCACGGGCCCAGCCGCTCCGCGGCATGTGGGATCTTCCCGGACCAGGGCACGAACCCGTGTCCCCTGCATCGGCAGGTGGACTCTCAACCACTACGCCACCAGGGAAGCCCAAACCATTGCTTTCTGAAGCCTCTCGCTGGCCTCCTGCCTCTGCAGTCAAACTTGCCTTGCTCACCAGGTTGGATGTGGTGGTGCTGTGCACAGGCAGGGAGAAGCAAAGGCCCTGAGGAAGCAGCAGAAACTCAGAGCTTATATCCAAAGCCCAGAGCCAGCACTGAAGCTTCCCAAGAGGAAGAAATCCTCCATGATACACAGCACTGATTTCAAAGTAAGGAAAGGAATAGAGAAGAATCCCTCACATTCCCATCTCACGCCACTGTGATTTTTCTAACCTGACGCTAGAGGGACAGAACATTCCAGCCTCCCAAAGACACACCAGAATGGAGAAGCAAAGGCCGACCACCAGCCATGTCTCTAAGCAGTGGGGTACCAAGAGAGGAGGTTACACAGGCAGTGGGATTGTTCCACCTCGATGCACGTGACAAGGGAGTAGGTAGAGAAGGTAAAAGCAATAAAGCTGTTCTGCTTTTTATGATCTCCATGTACTGCCACTTCTAGAGAATGTCAGTGAGAAAATACTCTCGATGGTCACAGACTCCTCCCATCACACCCTACCCCCCAGCATCCCTCCAGCAGCCTGGTTACCTGTGGATGATGTGATACCTCTGCAGATACTCCAGGGCCAGGGCCAGCTCGCAGATGTAGAGCTTCACGGCCCCCTCTGTGAAATGTACATTCTGTTGCAGGTGATAACGTAGATCCCCTCCCAGCAGTAGGTCCACCACCATGAACATGTCCTCCTCGTCCTGGAAGGAGTACCTAGGAGCACCGAGGGGCAGAGAAAGTTAGGGATGGAGATGACTCCAATGCCCTCAAGACCGATGCCCCCATTTTACAGAAGAGCAAACTGAGGCTCAGAGAGAGGCACTGATGCTGCCCAAGTTACAGTGTTCTATGACAGAGCACCAGTCCTCTGGCTGACAAATGGCACTTGAACCAATACTGGACTCCAACATGTTACTTTGTTTTTAGCATATGTTTTAATTAGATGTTGTCGGGACTTAAGTAGCTGGTCTCCAAAGCTGCAGCCCCTTCTCCACTCATTACCCTGTCCTCCCCACACATGCCGCTCCCCACAAGGATCTTGTTTCTGCAGCCCTTGAAGGCAGTGATGCTCTGGTAAGACACATCCAGGCTTTAAGGGAACTGGCACTTTCTACTCACGTTGCTTCTCAGAACCCGGCCAGAGCCCAAGCCCTATGGAGAGGCCACGAGAAGGAAAACCAAGGCGCTCTGTTCAAGAGCCCTAGCTGAGCACTCAGTGACAGCCAGCGCCAACCAGTAGCCGTGAGAGTGAGCCACCTTGGGAATTTAGATATTCTGCTGCAGTCCCAGCTGACATCACATGGAGCAGAAGAGCCGCCCCGATAAGCCCAGTCAACTTATAGAACATGAGATAATGAAATGGTTGTATTTTGAACCACTAAGGTTTTGAGTGTATTTTCCCCACAAAGCAACAGAAGTTGCACTTAGTCCTTTTAAGGGCTGAAGCACCAACATAAAAAGCCTGAGAATGGCATTAAACAATTGTAAACTAGAATCACGTCATAAAATGTCGTCACATTCCATACAGAACCATGAACTGTAATAAGGGCATCACAGGATGACAGGATGTTGTCTTGGATGCTTAGATCTGTGTCTCAGATCCTCGACTATTAGACCTGGGCCAGCCAGGCCATTCTCCTCGTTCGACAGAAGAGGGAAGAAGGGCCTCAGTGAGCCACCGTCAGGGTGAAAATAAGACTCAGAACCCCCACTCTCATCGAGCTCTTACAACCACGCACTGCTGAGATGCTGCTGTAACGTGTACTTGCTGTGTTTCCCTGACCTGGGCATGCAGCCCCGAGGAGGGAGCCCGACTTGGCCACAGGAGAGGTGACAGACCATGTGCTTACGGGATGAGGGATTCCAGGGGTGGAAGGAACCTTAAATGCCATCTAGTCCCACCCGCCCTGTATTACAGAGACTGGGATCCAGAGAGAGAAGAAATGGCTGCCCAAGTGTCACAGTTCTCCTTGTATGTCTCACCTGCTGTTTATACGGGTCAGGATCAAAGCAAGGAGGAGGGGGGTGATCTATTGTGACCCCAAACTGTAAATTTACCAGATGTTTACAGAGTACCTGTCCTGTGACAAGCATTGGGTGGTGTGCTGGGGACACTGGGACAAAGCAATTGTCCTCACTCTGAAGGGGCACACAGTCCCCTAGGAGAGAAGGGCTAAGTCAACAGTCAGTGGTCATGCAGGGGGCAGGGGCTCTAGAAATCTCTCTGGGGTGCAGTGGGCATGTGGAGGGAGGAAGTCAGCTCTCCAGCAACTGAGGTGGGTGGAAAGGTCTTTGCAGATGAAGGGTACCCTGGGTCTGGGACACACAGGGACTGTGACCCAGAGAGAAGGATAGCATGAACCTTCTGGTGCTGGGAGTCCAGGACTCTGTAGGGTCTTGGGGACAGCACCTCCCATCCCCCCAGTTTCAGCATCTTAGCCACTGACAATCCAAGGGTGATAATGCAGACCAGCTTCTTCCATTCTCTTTCAGGCTCACTTCAGGGCTGGCGCCGTGGCTGCCTGCCCTGGCAGGAAGGAGGTGGTCCAGGGGCTTGTGGGGGTGTCCAGGGCCGCCTGGAGGGCACCAGCTGGACTTTATATTTGGTTCAGGACAAGTACGAGCTGTGTGGTGCGTGATCACTGCTCCAATTGATGCATCGCAGGAGTTGGATGCTCGTGAAGAGGTTAAAAAATAAAGCTTGCCCAGGAGCCTTGCCCAAGGTAGGCTCCCAGCCTGGAGGCACTGGCCTTTTCCAGACACTATTTTTTCTGGGTGGACTATCTGGGCCCATGAGAGGATGGAGAGAATCAAACAAAGATGCTCTTGACACACTGGAGCATGGAGCAGGTAACAAAGGGCCTCCTTAGCGAACACTGTAAAAGCCACGCTTCAATCTGTCTTTCAACATGGTCATAGCCATCTGTATTAATCTTTTCTCTTTCATGGCAATTTTAGAATAAATGTATCTGGTTTCTTGAAAAACTCTGACTTTTGTTGGAATTATGTTTAATTTACAAATTAAAGAGAATTAGCATTTTTACGATGCTGGAACTTTCCAACCTTTCCATGAACATGAAATATCTATTTATTCTGGTCTTCTTTTTATGTTTGTCAATTAAATTTTATAATTTTCTACTTAAGGGCCTGGCATGTATGCATTTTTTTATGACTTTAACTTTTTATTCTATATTGGAGCATAATGATTAACAACGTTGTGATAGTTTCAGGTGCAGAGCAAAGCGACTCAGCCATACACGTACATGTATCCATTCTCCCCCAGACTCCCTTCCCATCCAGGCTGCCACATAACATTGAGCAGAGTATTCTGATATTTTAAAATAAATTTTATTGCTATTGTGAAGATAATCTTTTAAAGTAAGGTGCACTAAATGGTCATTGCTAGGGGAAAATACACTCCGGAACTGCTTATGTTTATCTTAAATCTAGCAGCTTGGCTGACTTCTTAGTTATTAGTTCTAATACCTTTCATATATTTTTTCCACTTATTATATGAAGATGATTATGTATTCTATAAAAAACTGCCATGTTTATACTCTTGTGATCCTTATACTGTTTACTTTTTCTTGTTTTATTTTACTACCCAGGACCTCCAGTAAAACATTGATTATAAGAGGTGATGCTGGGCATTTTTATCTTGTTCTGGAATTTAGTAAACTGTTTCTCCATTAAGTAAATTGTTTGCTGTAGATATTTGATGGATATCATTTATCCAGTTAAGAAAGTTGCTTTCTAGACTACTAAGAATTGTTATCAGATGGGTTCAAAGGTTTTATTTTATATTTTTTTACATTAAACTGTCTTTGCATTTCTAGTCTAAACCTTACTTGATAAACACACATATATATATGTATATCTATATACATATATATGTGTATTATATATAACATATATAATAATTAATAAATATATAAGTATGTATTTATAATATATATTTTAATTTATAACATATAATATATATAATATAATATGTATAATAAATATATATAAGTATATTATATATAACATATACTATATATATGTATATAGATATACATATATATATGTGTGTTTATCAAGTAAGGTTTAGACATATATATATATTTTTTATTTTTACTGGATTCAGTAAAAAAATATATATATATATATTTTTTATTTTTACTGGATTCAGGTTTATTCATTTAGGATTTTTGCATCAAACGTTCCAAGTGACACTGGCCTATATTTTCCTACCTTTGTCCTGACCCTGTTTTGGTATCATGGTAATACTGGCTTTGTATGATGAAGTGATTTTGTTTTGTCTATGTTCAAGAAGAGTGGGGCTTCCCTGGTGGCGCAGTGGTTGAGAGTCTGCCTGCCAATGCAGGGGACACGGGTTCGAGCCCTGGTCTGGGAGGATCCCACATGCCGCGGAGCAACTGGGCCCGTGAGCCACAACTACTGAGCCTGCGCATCTGGAGCCTGTGCTCCGCAACAAGAGAGGCCGCCATAGTGAAAGGCCCGCGCACCGCGATGAAGAGCGGCCCCCGCTCACCTCAACTAGAGAAAGCCCTCGCACAGAAACGAAGACCCAACACAGCAAAAATAAATTAATTAATTAATAAACTCCTACCCACAACATCTTCTTTAAAAAAAAAAAAAAAAAAAAAAGAAGTGTACAAGAGACATCATTTGCTTGTAGCAAGTCTGGTGTCAAAACGCCCTCCACTCCCCCACTTAAGATTCACCTGGGACTCTCCCCCCTCACTTAAGGCACACCTGCTGGAGCCGTCTGACGATTCCTGCTCCCCACTCTCAACAAAAGATGACAACATGACTAGAAAGTTTACGCGCGTCCTCTGGCCACTGGTGCTGGTTCATCAGGCCCCCTCAGAGTGCTCCTGGGGTCAGTGTGTGGATGAGGACCTTGCTCTAGGTGTGCTCAGCTAGAAGCTGTAACTGAGGCTGTCTAGATCCTGTGGCCCAAAATGAAGATAAGACCCATCTGTAGAGTGAAGCTGCAGAGAGTCAAGCAGGGCTGAAGGGCTGAAAACAGAGAGAGGCCCTGCTGGAGGTGAGGGCTCCAGCCTGGGCGGAAGAGCGGTCTGTCCCGGAACTTCCTATTTACACGGGCAGTGCCTGTACTTTTTGATTTAAGCTACTGAACACTGTGTTTCTGTCACTTGGAATTGAAAGAGTCATCTGATGCATCTTTCCACGTATTTGCTACTGGAGATAAGGGTTTAGATGCTCAGAAAGAAATGACAGGAATCAGCTGTACTACGCTCCTACAGATGCTCAGTTTGTATTCTAATAGCTGATGGACTATTGAAACGCTGTGTTAATGACCAGTGAGTTCTTGCACCCTCAATTCACAGCTAAACTGTCAAAGGGAATCTCATTCAGTATTCCATCAGAACTTTTTGGAGGAGCAACATGAATTTTCAGGGGAGAAACTTGCAGACCAGAATGAATTCTAAAGAGAAAATCCCAAATGCAAAGATAGCGATAATTTAGGCAATAACTCAGATTATGGGTTTTTCTCGCTGCAGATCCATCGTCACCCTGGACCATGGACCCTATATTCTCCAGGAGACTCAATGTTATTACCGGAGAACAGAGAGTGACCTTGCATTGATCTCTCTGTAGTTTTGTGCCGTTCCACAGCTCTGTGCCATTGCCTCTTTTGCTTCTTATTGGACTGGAATTATAATTACGTTCTCATGATGCCGTCGCATATTGTCATGGAAATGATGGAGATCACAAATGAAAAACCTGCACTTGACTGCAGTAATGCTGACCATGGAGAAATCTGGATAATTCGGCTCAATATGCAAGATCAAAGAAGGTCAGGAGCTGGGATGGCATCAGTCCTGGCCTGGACGTTGACATAGGCCAACATGAAGAATCCAACATCCTTTGGGTTTTTAAAAAAATGTATTAATTTCCTACCTTATTCCAAAACGGACAAAAAGTGACTTGCAAAATACATATAACATAACACAATTAAAAATAAGTAAGCCACAGACCAAGTCAAAGAATAATAAAGGAATACAAGAAAATGGTTGCAGGCAAAAATACCCCAATCCATGCCCAAAGAACTTGCCTGCTTGCCTGAAGTAGGCCATCAATGCATTTCTAACCTTCCCAGCAACCAGAGCAAAGTGAGAATCATGACCAGCTTCATGATTCAAGGGTCAAGGTGAAAAAACAAATCACTTGTTTATTTTTATGTTTCATTGTTTATTGCTGGTGCAGAAGCCAGAGGGAACTCTCTCCCACTGGATTCTTAGAAAGACGACATTCTGTAACGTGGTGATCAATGAGCTATCTAAAATAGCTCTGAACAGAGTTGCAAGTTTAACGGGATTTTTGTATGATGTTCCTCAAGATAGACTGAATGCATCCAAATCCAATTCCGTTAAAGCAGTGCTACATGGGGCGACAGCAAAGTGGTCTGGGCGTCATGCTCACAGGTGAGCTTTCTTAATAAAAGAGATGCTGGTGAATGGCCTCAGGGACTACTTCACAAATACGAGCTCATGCACACACCAACAAACACCCAGTAGGCGTCTACTACGCATCCAGCCCTGTGCCAGAAGCTGGGATTCAGTGGGAGGAGTTGCCCCAATAGGTCACCTGAGTTTGTGATAATCATAAGGGGTCTGGAGTTTGATGTCCTGTGCCAGGACAGGTGCCCCCTGATGATCCATTGCTGCATTTCCATTTTTTGCCCTTGGCCATGGACTTAACAGTCCCAGAGACACTCATTGTTGTCACTCTCTCATCCCTACCTGCTCCCTCACAATGCTCCCTAATCCCACCTCTCTACTCTTATCCATCATCCCCTTGCCAGTTTAGAGCAGTGGTTTCCAACCAGTGTTCCAGTGGGGACATCTGATGACATCCGGAGACATTTTTGGTTGTCACACTGGAAGGGATGCTACTGGCGTCTAGTGATTAGAGGCCAAGGACACTGCTAAACATCCTACAATGAACAGGATGGCCCCATGACAGAGAATGATCTGCCTCGAATGTCCAGTTAGAGCATCTCCAGCGCTCCCTCTCACTTCATCTCACCTTGCCCAGTACCTGGTCTCTTCAACCCATGGTGTGTTATTAATGGCTGGGGAGGCACGGAAAGGAAAGGGACCTTCTGCAGGAAATCCTAAACCTTCTTAGTCTTCCAGCAGCGCAATGCCACCCGACCACTGGAAACAAATGCCTTTCTCTACTTTTCCTGAGGCAAAAGGAGTCAACTGCCCAGAGGTAACTCCATGGGATGGTCATTCTGGAAGCCCTGGCAGCAGGACAAGCCACGTGTCTCCAACATTCATCTCCTCTGTCCTTAATCTGTCCACCCACAGGGACGAGGAGCCGAGAGTCTCCTAAGACCATTTTCTGTCCAATTTTATCTTCGAGGGGGAGCAGATAGAGAGGGGGGCTCACCCACCATGCTCACTTCCAGCGATTCTCAGAGACTTAATATCCAGCAAGAGAGGAACTAGAAATACCCTCTAGACTAAGAAATCCAATAATGGGATGCTGGGCCTTCTGTTAGCTCATACAGACAAATAAAAAGGAGCTTATCAAACCTGAACTGTGCTTGATACATATGCCTTTAATAACGTTCACAGTAATAAGCTGTTTTTAAATTTTTTAATTTGACTTCAGCCACAAAAGTCATCAAGCCATTCGAACACGCTAGCCCTCACTGTTCTCACACTAGGCTGATTCTGGCCCTGTCTCTGTCCCAGGAGATTACTGGTTAGTTTCCATCTGCTGCCTGTAAGCCAAGTGCCATCAACGGGAGACTCTCAAATGCCATCCAGCTCCCCGGGCTAAGGTAGTTTAGGGCAGGAGAAACTGTGGGATGATGCAAAGGCAAGATGCAAGTCCACGGTCCTCCCCACCTGCCAGCTACACAGTGGGATTTGCAGACCCTAAAGTGTCATCTCTTTGTGTCAGTGCAGGACACTGTTCTTGTGGCTTAATGGTTTAATTTATAGATTAAATCTGTGCTCGCTTCTGCTTACTTCTAAAAGTTTTGCAGTGTCTAACAAAGTAAGACTGATGGATGCGGTGGAGAGGAAAAATGTGGAACAAGGGAGAGGTGAATGTTTTGTTCCCATGGACAAACTGATTGTGAGCATGGTTCAACCTCCTTCACAGGACAGAGCAACAAAGGCAATGCAGAACAGACAACCCACTCTCACCGTCTGATTGAATGAGATGGAGCCAAACATCTCCCCTTGGGCTAAATTCCAAAAGAAATGTATAATTTGCATTCTTTACAAAGAGGAGGCATGGAGTAAGAGATCGGAAGCAAATAATGGTAACTCACACTTGTGGAGTGTTTCCTATGCAGATTCCAATATTTATGAGAGATATTGGTCTGCAGTTTTCTTTCACTGCACTGTCTTTGAAAAAATTATTTATTTATACAGTAGGTCTTTGTTGGTTATCTGTTTTAAATATAGCAGTGTGTACATGTCAATCCCAAACTGCCAATCTATCCCACCCTTCCACCCTTCCCCCCGGTAACCATAAATTCAGCCTCTAAGTCTGTGAGTCTGTTTTTCTTTTGTAAATAAGGTCGCTTGTATCATCATATTTTTTTTAGATTCCTCATATAAGTGATATCATATGATATTTGCCTTTGTCTGACTTACTTCACTTAGTATGATAATATCCAGGTCCATCCATGTTTCTGCAAATGGCATTATTTCATTCTTTTTAATGGCTGAGTAATATTCCATTGTATATATGTACCACATCTTGGTGGACATTTAGGTTGCTTCCATGTCTTGGCTATTGTAAACAGTGCTGCAATGAATACTGGAGTGCATGTATCCTTTTGAACCATGTTTTTCTCTATATATATGCTTAGGAGTGGGATTGCTGGATCATATGGTAGCTCTATTTTTAGTTTTTGAGGAGCCTCCATATTATTCTCCATAGTGGCTGTATCAGTTTACATTCCCATCAACAATGTAGGAGGGTTCCCTTTTCTCCACACCCTCTTCAGCATTTATTTTTTGTACACTTTTTAATGATGGCCATTCTGACTGATATGAGGTGATATCTCATTGTAGTTTTGATTTGTATTTCTCTAATAATTAGCGATGTTGAGAAACTTTTCATGTGCCTCTTGGCCATCTGTATATCTTCTTTGGAGAAATGTCTATTTAGGTTTTCTGCCAATTTTTTGATTGGGTTGCTTGGTTTTTGGATATTGAGCCACATGAGCTGGTTGTAAATTTTGGAGACTAATCCCTTGTTGGTCGCATTGTTTGCAAATATTTTCTCCCATTCTGTGGGTTGTCCGCAAATCAATCAGTGTGATACACCACATCAACATATTGAAGAATAAAAACCATTTGTTCATCTCAATAGAAGCAGAAAAACCTTTTGACAAAATTCAATACCCATTTATGATAGAAACTCTCCAGACAGTGGGCATAGAGGGAACATATCTCAACATAATAAAGATATATGACAAACCTACAGCTAACATCATACGCAATTGTGAAAAGCTGAAAGGATTTCCTCTAATATCAAGAACAAGACAAGGATTTCCACTTTTGTCATTTTTATTCAACATAGTTTTGGAAGTCCTAGCCACAGCAATCAGAGAAAAAAAAAGAAATAAAAGGAATACTAATATGAAAAGAACAAGTAAAACTGTCACTGTTTGCAGATGACATGATACGATACATAGAGAATCCTAAAGATGCTACCAGAAAACTATTGGAGCTCATCAATTAATTTGGTAAAGTTGCAGGATACAAAATTAATACACAGAAATCTGTTGCATTTCTATACACTAACAAAGAAAGATCAGAAAGAGAAATTAAAGAAACAACCCCATTTACCGTCATATCAAGAAGAACAAAATAACTAGGAATAAATTTAACTAAGGAGACGAAAGACCTGTACTCCAAAAACTATAAGACGCTGATGAAAGAAATTGAAGACAACACAAACAGTTGGAAAGATATACCATGTTCTTGTATTGGAAGAATCAATATTGTTAAAATGACTATTCTACCCAAGGTAATCTACAGATTCAGTACAATCCCTATCAAATTACCAATGGCATTTCTCACAGAACTAGATCAAAAAATCTTAAAATTTGTATGGAGACACAAAAGAACTCGAATAGCCAAAGCAATCTATTTTTTTAAATACATTTATTTATTTATTTTTGGCTGTGTTGGGTCTTCGTCACTGCGTGTGGGATTTCTCTAGTTGCGGGGAGCAGGGGCTACTCTCTGTTGCAGTGCACGGTCTTCTCATTGCAGTGCCTTCTCTTGTTGCAGATCACGGGCTCTAGGTGCGTGGGCTTCAGTAGTTGTGGCACAAGAGCTCAGGAGTTGTAGCTCACGGGCTCTATAGAGTGCAGGCTCAGTAGTTGTGGCACATGGGCTTAGCTACTCCGTGGCATGTGGGATCTTCCTGGACAAGGGCTCAAAACCATGTCCCCTGCATTGGCAGGTGGATTCTTAACCACTGCACCACCAGGGAAATCCCCCAAAGCAATCTTGAGAAAGCAAAACGGAGCTGGAGGAATCAGGATCCCTGACTTCAGACTATACTACAAAGCTACAGTAATCAAAACAGTATGGAGGTGGGTCAAAAAGGATCTGGCTGTGCTTTATGTCATAGAGTGTTCTGCTTATGTTTTCCTCTAAGATCCTTTTTGACCCATCTCCTAGAGAAACGAAAATAAAAACAAAAATAAACAAATGGGAACTAATGAAACTTCAAAGCTTTTGCACAGCAAAGGAAATCATAAACAAGACCAAAAGACCAATCTCCAAAATTTACAAGCAGCTCATGCAGCTCAATAACAAAAAAGCAAACAACCCAATCCAAAAATGGGCAGAAGACCTAAATAGACATTTCTCCAAAGAAGATATACAGATTGCCAACAAACACATGAAAGAATGCTCAACATCATTAATCATTAGAGAAATGCAAATCAAAAGAACAATGAGATGTCATCTCACGCTGGTCAGAATGGCCATCATCAAAAAATCTAGAAACAATAAATGCTGGAGAGGGTGTGGAGAAAAGGGAACACTCCTGCACTGCTGGTGGGAATGTGAATTGGTACAGCCACTATGGAGAACAGTATAGAGGTTCCTTAAAAAACTACAAATAGAACTACCATATGACCCAGCAATCCCACTACTGGGCATATACCCTGAGAAAACCATAATTCAAAAAGAGTCATGTACCAAAATGTTAATTGCAGCTCTATTTACAATAGCCAGGAGATTGAAGCAACCTAAGTGTCCATCATCAGATGAATGGATTAAGAAGATGTGGCACATATATACAATGGAATATTACTCAGCCATAAAAAGAAACGAAATTGAGTTATTTGTAGTGAGGTGGATGGACCTAGAGTCCGTCATACAGAGTGAAGTAAGTCAGAAAGAGAAAGACAAATACCATATGGTAACACATATATATGGAATCTAAGAAAAAAAAAATGTCATGAAGAACCTAGGGGCAAGACGGGAATAAAGGCACCGACCTACTAGAGAATGGACTTGAGGATATAGGGAGGGGGAAGGGTAAACTGTGACACAGTGTGAGAGTGGCATGGACATATATACACTACCAAACGTAAAATAGATAGCTAGTGGAAAGCAGCCGCATAGCACAGGGAGATCAGCTCTGTGCTTTGTGACCACCTAGAGGGGTGGGATAGGGAGTGTGGGAGGGAGGGAGATACAAGAGTGAAGAGATATGGGAACATATGTATATGTATAACTGATTCAGTTTGTTATAAAGCAGAGGCTGACACACCATTGTAAAGCAATTATACTCCAATAAAGATGTTAAAAAAATTAATTAATTAATTAAAAAAAACTTGGAAACTGTAACTTTGCTAAATTCATTTGTTCTAGTCGTTATTTTTCAGATTATGAGTGATTTTTCATATAAACAATCATGCCATTTAAAAAAGAAAAAAAAACAGTATGGTACTGGCACAAAAAACCATAAATATAGATCAGTGGAAAAGGATAGAAAGCCCAGAAATAAACCCATGCACCTATGGTCAATTAATCTACGACAAAGGAGGCAAGACTATACAATGGAGAAAACAGTCTGTTCAATAAATGGTTCTGGAAAATCTGGACAGCTGCATGTAAAAAAATGAAACTAGGACATTTATTAACACCATACACAAAAATAAACTTAAAATGGATTAAAGACCTAAATGTAAGACTGGATACTATAAAACTCTTAAAGGAAAACATAAGGCAGAACACTCTTTGACATAAATCGCAGCAATATCATTTTTGATCTGTCTCCCAGAGTAATGGAAATAAAAACAAAAATAAACAAATGGGACCTAATTAAACTCAAAAGCTTTTGCACAGCAAAGGAAACCACAAACAAAACGAAAAGACAATGCACTGCCTTTATCTGCCTTTGGTATCAGGGTAATACAAGTTCACAAATTGAATTGGGACGTGTTCACTTCTCTTCTGTTTCCTGGAAGAGACTGTATAAAATTCTTTAAATTTAATTTTTAAAATATTTGTTAGAAGTCTCCTGTGAAACTATCTGGACATGGAACTTCATTTTTCAGGAGCTTTTAAATTATAAATTCAATTTATATAAAAACGATAGAATTAAGTTAATTTTTTCTTGGTTAAGTTTTGGTAGTTTGTGGATTTTGAGGAATTGGTCCATTTCTTCTAAGTTGTCAAATTTATGAGTATAAAGTTGTTCCCAGTATTCCTTTATTATCCTTTTAATGGCTGCAGAGCCTGTAGTGATAGCTTCTGTTTCATTCCTGATTTTCTTAATTTGTATCTTCTCTCAGTTTATAGTTTTCAGTCTTGCTAGAGTTTTATCAATTTTTTTTTGAAGAACCAGCTTGTTGTTCCAATTGTTTTTTTCCTATTGCTTTCCTCTTTTCAATTTCATTGATTCTACTCTATTGTTTCCTTCTTTTTGTTTGCTTCAGGTTTATTTTTCTCTTTGTTTTTTAGTTTTTTGAGATCAGGACTAGATTAATTTGAGACCTTTCCCCTTTTCTAATGTAAGCATTAAGAGCTATAAATTTCCCTCTCATCACAGCTTTAGCTGTATCCTACAAATTTTGATATGCTGTTTTCATTTTCATTCACTTGTATGTATTTTTATTTCTTTTGAGGCTTCTTTTTTAACCCAAGGATTATTGGAAATTTGTGTTTAATTTACAAGAATCTGGAGGTTTTCCTGTTGTCCTTCTGTTATTGAGGTCTAGTTTGGGTCCATTATGGTCATAGCACATACTCTGTCATGATTTCATTTTTAAAAATTTGTTGAGGTTTGTTTTATGAACCAGGAGCCAGGCAAATCTTTGTGACTGTTCCATGGAAACTTGAAAAAAAAAAGTACTTTCTGTGTTATTTGGTGAAATGTTCTGTAAATGTCAGTTAGGTACTCTTGGTTATGGTGGTGTTCATTCTTTTATATCTTCACTGACTTACTGTCTAGAAGTTCCATCAATTGCTAAGAAGTCCCCAACTGTAATTGTGGGTTTTTCTATGTCTCCTTTCAGCACTATCAAATTTTGTTTCATGTATTTGGAAACTGATGATTGACCCATTTATAACACATTATTTGAATCATTTTAATATAGTATACTATATATTACCATGTATATATTTTATATTTATAAAGTTTATTTATGTATTTCCTACTGAGAGATAAATTTCAGCACAATTGTTTTTACTTTTCCCTTGTTACAAGTGATGCTGCAATGAGGCTATTTACATATTTCTTCTTGTGCTCACATGCACAAGATAATTTATTAAACAAGCATGTATTGAGCACCAGCCATAGGTTGGACACTGGTCTAGGTGCTTTGGATACGTAAGTAAACAACAGAAATCACGTCCCTCTCTATGTGGGATTACGTAAAGTGAACTAAGCAACTAGCACAGTGGGTAGCCCATAGGAGGCCTTAGGGGGAGCTGGTTATAAGAATGAGTGGCTAAATGAATAAAGCTAACATCCTGATGTTAAACATACTGAGTGATAAAGGTGTATCACATCTTTACTCTTATAATCCTTACAGTAACTACAGAGGAATACACAATTATACCTATTTTACTAAGGTCCAAACAGGCACCTTGAGGGTGTAGCTTACTTAACATCATACACTTGATTTATTTTTTAAAAGAAAGAGGGACATTTTAACCAGTGGCAAATGGAAAGTTTTTCAGTAAATGTTTCTGCATCAGTTGTATATCTATGTGGAGAAAAATGAATTCTGACAAAGACCACATATCATACACATCTATCAATTTAAGATGGATTGCAGATCTCAATGTGTAATGTTAACTGAAACTTCTAGAAAAAAACATGGGAGAAGATCTTCATGACTTTAGGATAGACAGAGACTTCTAAACAGGATATTAAAAGCACTGATAAAAAGAATGCATTGATAAATTGGATTTGATTAAAATCAAGAACTTCAGTTCTCAAAAAACACATGGAATAAAAATGGGGCATAATGTTAACAACTGGGGATATGTTTAAAGCATATAAGTATCTTGGTAATATTTTTGCAATTTTTGTAATTTTGAAATTATATCAAAATAAGACTTGCCAACACACACACACACACACACCAACATCCAAATGAGATTGTTTTAACTTAAAATATTGTTATCCTCAGGGCAACAAGTAAGAAAATAACTCAAAGATATGTTAAAAGAAACAAGGAAATTAAAAGAGTATGCCAGAAAATATTTGTTTTACACAAAGGACAGCAGTAGCGGAGGAATAGAAGGGAAAAAAACATAAGACATGTAGAAAAAAATAGGAAAGTGGTACATGTAAAATACCACCTTATCAAAAATTACATTAACGTAAACACTCTAAACAATACAATTAAATTGCAGAGATTGGCGGAATGTATTGTCTTTAAAAAATGATCCAATTATATGCTATTTACAAGAGACACATTTTAGATTCAAAGGAATAATTAGGCTTAAAGTAAAATAAACATACAAACAGTAAAAGATAGCTGTAGTGACTATACCATATCAGACAAAATAAACTTTAAGATAAAAACTGTTCCTAGGGCTTCCCTGGTGGCGCAGTGGTTGAGAGTCCGCCTGCCGATGCAGGGGACACGGGTTCGTGCCCCGGTCTGGGAAGATACCACATGCCGTGGAGTGGCTAGGCCCGTGAGCCATGGCCGCTGAGCCTGCGCGTCCGGAGCCTGTGCTCTGCAACGGGAGAGGCCACAACAGTGAGAGGCCCGCGTACAGCAAAAAACAAAAAAACAAAAAAACAAAAAAAAACCACCTGTTTCTAGAGACAAAGAAACATATTTTAAAATGATAAAGTGTCAGTCATTCAGGCAGATATATATATATAGATAGATAGATAGATATACACACACATATATATATCTTGTTACATATATATCATTATATATATAACATTATAAATTACAATATATCTTGTTATATATGTATATATAGGTATATACATATATATACACACATAACAAGTTTTTATATATATAACAATTATGGTAGAATTGTAATGTTGGCTTAATATACAAAAATCAATGTTAATACCATATGAATGGAGTAAAAGACAAAACCTATATGATCAGGTCAATAGCTGCAGAAGAAGAATTTGACAAAATTCAGTGCCCTTTCATGATAAAAATAGTCAACAATCTAGGAAGAGAAGGGAAATTCCTCAACCTGATTAGGGTCATTTATGAAAAAAACACAGTCAAATCAGGCTTAATAGGGAAAGACTGAACGCCTTCCCCTTAAGATCAGGAATATGACAAGGATCAGCTCTCACCACTGCAACTGAATGTTGTCTTGGAAGCTCTAGTCAGGACAATTAGAAAAGAAAAAGAAATAAAAGGTAACTAGATTAGAAAGGAAGTAAAACTATCTCCATTCAAAAATTACCTGATATTGTATATAGAAAATTTTAAGAAATCTATTTAAAAAAACTTTTTAGAACTAATAAATACATTCAGTAAGGTCACAGGAAGGAGAATCAATCGACCAAAAAGAAAAATCAAATGCATTTCTGTATATACTAGCAATAAACAACCTGAAAATGAAGTTAAGAATACAATTCCATTTAAAATAAAAATTATTAAAACATTTAGGGATAAACTTAACAAAATAAGTACAAGACTTTTACATAGAATACTACAAAACGTCAGTGAAAGAAATTAAACAAGACATAAAGAAGTGAAAATGTTCATGGATCAAAAAACTAAATAGCAATATTCCCCAAGTTCATCTACAAATTCAATGCAATCTCTATCAATATTCCAAATGCAGCTTTTGCAGAAATTGCAAGCTGACACTAAAATTCACATGGAAACAAAAAACATGTAATAACCAAAACAATCTTTAAAAAGAAGAACAAAGTGAAGGGATTTACTCTAACGTTTTCAAACTTATTACAAAGCTATAGTAACCAAGACAGTACAGTACTGGCATAAGGAGAGACACATAGATCAATGTAACAGAACTGAGAGTCCAGAAATAAACCTTTACTTTTATGATCAATTGATTTTGATAAGAATGCCAAGATAATTCAATAGGGGAAAGAGGTCTTTTCAACAAATGGTGCTGGAACAACTGAATATCCGCATGCAAAAGAATGAGGCTGAACCCTTACCTGCCACCACACACAAAAATTAACTCAAACTAGATCACAGACCTAAATGTAAAGCTAAAAACTTAAAACTCATGAAAAATAACATAGGTGTAGAGCTCCATAGCTTGATTATTGAATTAGGCAAAGATTTCTTAGATATCACACCAAAAGCACAAGTAACAAGAACAGCAACAAAATAGATAAATTGGATGTCATGAAAATTAAAAACTTCAAAGCACACTATCAAGAAAGTGAAAAGACAGCCCACAGAATAGAAATTATTTGCAAATCATGTATATTATAAAGAACATTTATTTAGAATAAAGAACTCTTTCAACTCAACAATAAAAAGACAATCCAATTTGAAACTGGGCAAAATATCTGAATAGACATATCTCCTATAAGAAGATACACAAATGGCCAATAAGTAGACTAAATGACGTTCAACATCATTAGTTATTGGGGCATTTAAGTCAAAATCACAACAAGATACAATTTCACGCTCTTTAGAGTGGCTCAAAAAAAGATGGACAATAGCACGTACTGACAAGGATATGGAGAACCTTCATACGATGCTGCTGGGAATGCAAAATGGTATATCTGCTGGGAATAACAGTCTGGCAGTTCTTCAAAATGTTAAATAAAGAATAACCACATAACCCAGTACTTCCACTCCTAGATATATACCCAAGAGAACTGAAAACATATGTCCGTCCACACAGAAACTTGTGCACGAATGTTCATAGTAGCATTATTTATGATAGGCAAAAACTGAAACAACCAAAACGTTCATCAGCGGATGAATGGATAAGCTAAATGCAGTAAATCTACACAGTGGAAGATTAATCAGCCATCAAAAGGAATGAAGTACTGATACATGTTACAATATGGGTGAAACTTGACGTATTATCCTAAATGAAAGAAATTAGTCACAAAGGCCATACATTGCATGGATTCCATTTTTACAGAATAGGCAAGTCCACAGAGACAAAAAGTAGATTAGTAGTTTCTAGGGACTGGGGAGTATAGGAAATAAAGACTGACTGCTAATGGGTATAAGACTTCTTTGAGGGGGTGATGGAAATGTCCTAAAATTAGATGGTGGTGATGGTCATACAACTCTGTGAATGAATTAAAAACTACTTAATTGTGCATTTAAAAAGGGTGACTTTTATAGCATGTGAATTTATATCTCAATGAAACTGTAACCCAAATAGCAATATACACAACCATGTCTAGTGTACTAAACCATTTGTGTAAAAAGTGGAAGAACAGTTTATAAATAACACATATATTTTCATAAAATATATGTGTTATTTATACACACTTAAAAGATCTCTGGAATTATATTTATAAGACTGACAACTGTGATCTGGGCAGGATCACTAGATGGCCTGGTTTCAGAACTAGAAGAGGGAATTTTCACTATATACCCTTTTGTATTATGAATCATATGAATATACCTATTCAAAAGTGAATACATTAGATTAGGTCCATCCATTTAAAGTGAAAGAAAAATGTGCAAGAGATTTGAAGAGGTGCTTCAACAAAAGGGGGGATATACAACTGGTATATATACAAAATATACAAAGAGTTCAGCATCATTAGAGAAGTGCAAATCAAAATGAAAATGTGGTTTCTCATCACACTCAACAAAGGGGCTAAAATAAGAACTACGGACGATACCATGAGTTGCTGGCTGTGTATCAACCCTGACTCTCATACACTACTGATGGGAGTGTAAACTGGCCAAACACTTTGGAAAACTATTTGGTAGTATCTACACAGGCTGAACATAATCCAGCAATTTCTTTCCTCTGTATATACCCAGCAAAAATGTTCACCTATATACACCAAAATACATGCACCAAAATGTTCCGACCAACAGTATTTGATTGAGTGTGTTAGTTTTCAGGGATACCATAACAAATTTACTCTCTGACAATTCAGCAGGGTTGGAAGTCTGAGATCAAAGTGTCGACCTGAGGCCCCTCTCTCTTGGGCTTGAAGATGGCTGTCTTCTCCATGTGTCCTCACATGACTGTCCCTCTGTGTGTGTCTGTGTCCAAATTTCTTCTTCTTATAAGAACATCAGTCAGATGGATTAGGGTCCACACTGATGACCTCATTTAACTTTAATTACTTCTTCAAAGACCCTATCTTCAAATACAGTCACATGCTGAGGCTCTGGGAGCTTCAACACATTAATTGTGAGTGGACACAATTCAGCCCAAAACAATGAGTCTGATATTTAACCACAGATTCATTTGCCACTTGGGCCTTCCCCTCTATGCACTGCCTGTTGTTGTTCATCGTCCACTTATCTATATGGCTGTTTGATCTTTCATTAGTTATTTGTAGATACTGCTTACATATTGGAGACTAATCTTTTGACATGTGTCTAGGCTGACAATACCTTCTCTCAGCCAGTGCTCTGACTGACTGTTCACTTTGTTTCCTGGTATTTCTATGCATTAGCTTAAACTTATTAATTGTGTCTTACTAACTGTTCCTTTGATCTATCTCCCCATGAGACAGGTGAGTTAAAAGTCTCTCACCAAATATTTGACTTCTTATTTTTCCTTACAATTCCAGCATTTTTGCTTCACGTACTTCTCAGTTTTATATCAGCATACAAGTTAAGAGACGTGAATTTTCCTTCTTATCATTTTGTAGTTTATCCTCATTATCCTGAAAAAAAAAAAGGTTTTTTTGCTGTGACATCAATTTTGACCTATATTCTTTTCCTGCCCTATCTTTTTCCATCTCATTATGTACAGTTTTTCACTACCTTCATGTTTTTTGCTGTGACTCTTGTAAATAGGCCATGCATAGATTTTTTAAATATCCGAACTGAGAGTCTGAGTATTATTTAGTGAGTTCAGTATGTTTATATTTATTATAGTGACTGACTTTTTGAATTACAGTTATCTTTGTGTTTAGTGCTTTCTGTCTACCATACTTTTTGCTTACATTTTTTCCCCTTCATATCTGCCTTCAAGTTCATTGACTGAGTTTCTTTAGTTCCCCTCTTTGCTATGTATCCTATTTCTAAACTTTTAGCGCTTACATTTAAACTTTAACGTCTGTACCTTACTTAACATGGTATTGAATTAAACAATATTTCTACTTTCTTTTTAAAAAACATACAAGTAATATGTTTTACTATGATCACCTCTTCTTCCATATCTGTTATGTTACTGTTACCTAGTCTTCTTTAAACCTAGTTTTTAGAATTAAATTTTATTTATCTTAACCTTGTTCTATTTTTGGTCACTTAAAAGTATTTCAGACAAAGAATATATATATGTATATTTATATATATGTATAAAACACATGTACCTGTGGTTTGTAAATAAGAATTAAATAAACTCTATAGCTTAATAAACAGACCTGATTCTGGGAAGATGGTGGAGAAGGAAGCACCAGGAATCTCTATTCCAACCTTGACAACAATTGCACTGGTAGAATCTGTGTGATGTAATTATCTTGGAACTCTGGAGTCTGATGAAGGTTTGCAACTTTCAGGGAAAGGCTTGGATTGAAGTTAATTATGGTCAATTTCAGCTCTTAGTAGGGTAGTAGCTACCCATCCCTCACCTCCAAGCCCCAGAGCAGGCAGCTGTGCCTGTATTCCAGGAGCAGCTTGCACACAGCTTGCAGAAGCCTGGGTGGGTAAAGAGGACCCTGTTCTTCAAATTTTGGAGATCTGTGACCTGACTGCTAATTGTTGCTTCTGATCACAGAAGTGCAGACAAAGAGGTGGGTGACCATTGTTGTTGCACCTCCCCCCATTGTTGCGAACCCTGCCCCCACTGGCCGCAGTGACTTTTAGGAGACTTAAAGGGCTTGTGCCCTTTCTACCCCACTTTCGTTTTACTCTTTTTCTCTTTTGGGAACCAGATATTAATGACTAGTACATTTAAAACCACATACATGGGAAAAATTAGAAATTCACCATGCATGCACAGGGAAAAGCACAGGCTCAGAAAAAAATTGAGAAGATCTAAAGGTTACACCTCAGACTTATCCTTGGCACAGACACAATATACAACAATCAAAAACAAAAGCAAAAACAAAAAAATCCTGAGGAAGGGAAAGAATCTGATTCCTGAGTTACCAAATTATTAGATTCAAATGTCCAGTTTTCAACAAAAAAAGCCACAAGACATAAAAAGAAATAGGATAGTATGGCCCATTTGAAGGAAAAAATAAACCAACAGAAACTGTCCCTGTAACAAGATCTGATGACAGATTTACTAGACATTGAAATAATGGCTCTAAAGATGCTCAAAGAAGTAAAGGAAGCTGTGGAGACAGTCAAGAAAATGATACACAAATAGCATGGAAATATCAAAAAAGAGACAGAAATCTTAAAAGAAACCAAAATGAAATTCTGGAGATGAAAAGTACAGTAACTAAAATGAAAAATCACTAGAGGGATTCAAAGGCAGATTTCAATGAGCAGAAGAAAGAATCAACAAACTTGATGATAGGACAATGGAAATTATTGAGGCTGAGGAACAGAAGAAAAGAGATTGAAGAAAAGCAAACAGTGCATAAGGGTCCTGTGAGACACCATCAAGTGGACCAACATACACATCGTAGCAGTCTTAAGAGGAAAAGAGGGAAAGAGGCAGAGAAAATACATGAAGATATAATGGCGGAAAACTTCCCAAATTTGAGGAAACACAGTAATATAAACATCTAAGAAGCTCAACGAACTCCAATAGGATCAACTCAAAAAGACCCACACTGAGACACATTGTAAACTGTGGAAAACCAAAGACAAAATCTTGAAAGCAGTAAGAGAGAGGCAACATGCCACATAAAAGGGAACCTCAATAAGATTATCTGCAGATTTCTCATCAGAAACTTTGGAGGCCAGAAGTCAGGAGGCTGATATGTCCAAAGTCCCCCAAAAAAACCCTGTCAACCAAGAATCCTATATCCAGCAAACAGTCCTTCAAAAGTGAGGGAGAAAATAAGACATCCCCAGATAAGCAAAAGCTGAGGAAGTTCATTACCCCTAGACCTGCCCTGTAAGAAATTCTCAGGGGAGTGCTGCAGGCTGAAACAAAAGGACACTAGACAGTAACTTGAAGCCACAGGAAGAAATAAAGGTCTCAATGAAGGTAAATACATGGGCAAGTATAAAAGCTAGTATTATTGTAACAACAGCTTGTAACCCCACTTTTCATCTTCTCCTGATTTAAGAGATTAGTACTTTTTAAAAAAGCAATTATTAGTCTAAAAGTTAGTACTATTATAACTTTAGTTTGTAACCCCATATTTTATTTTCTACATAATTTAAGAGACTAATGTATTTTTTAAAATATTAGTTTATGTTTTTAGATGCACAATGGTTAAAGATGTAATTTTGGGACATCAAGCACTGAAAGGAGTGGGGATGGAGGGGTAAAGGAGCAGAGTTTGTGTATGTTATTTAAGTTAAACTAGTGTAAATCCAAATTAGAATGTTATAATCTTAGGATGTTAAATTTAACCCCCATGGTAACCACAAAGAAAATAGATATAGAATATATACAAAAGGAAAGAGATGGGAGCTTGAGCATTTTACTACAAAAAAAAATAACTAAACACAAAAGAAGACAATAATGAAGGAAACGAGAGGCAAAAAGCTATAAGGTATACAAAAAACAAATAGCGAAGTGACAGAATGAAGTACCACCTTGTTAGCCCTAAAATGGAAAGAAATTCTGACATGCTACAACACAGATGAACCTTGAAGACATCATGCTAAGTGAAATAAACCAGTCACCAGAAGTCAAATACTATATGATTCCACTTTTGTGAGATACTTACAGTAGTCAAAATCATAGAGACAGAAAGAAGAATGGTGGTTCCAGGGATGGGGGAGTTGGTAATGGGGAGTTATTATTTAATGGGTATAGATTTTCAGTTTTGCAGGACAAAAAGAGTTCTGGAGATGGATGGGGGTGACGACTACACAACAATACGAGTGTACTTAATACCACTGAACTGTACACTTAAAATGGTTACAATGGCAAATTTTATATATGTATTTTGTCAGAATAAAAAAATAAAACAAAAAACAGAATCTGACTGATAGCATCTAAGTCTTTGCAGATGTCTCTTCAATTACATCTTCCTCTATCTTCCAGATGGAACTACTTAATCTTTAAAAAAAATTTATCCTTGTCTTACTATTTTATAGATATACGGTCGTACATGTATCTAAAATGTATTGCTTGGTTTAGCATAATTTAAAATGTATACAATGATATTTATTATACAGCAGTACTTCTCTGTAATAATATAGGTAATATATATTCAAGCTCTGGTACTTGTGAGGTGTACACTTGGGGTCTCACATTCACATGTGAAATAATTTTTTTTTTCTTTCCAGAGCCCATTAGAGACTTCCTGGTTCTCTCCTTTGCTGATGAATATTTTTTTCCTGGTTGACTTTTCAATGAAGGCACAGCCTTCGGAAGGTTCCCAGTTTACGTGGAGGTCTCAGTTCATACTCTCTGTCTTACCTTCGCCCAAAGTCTAATCTACCTCTTGGGTGCTGAACCCTAAGTCCCCGTGTAACTGAGATCAGCACCCTCACCTGTTCCTGGGCAGCCATAGTGTCAGCTCACATCCTTCATGCTCTGGTTTTTGGTGGCCGCCTTACTTTTGGCACATGAAGATGTTCCTTTCTTTCAAGCTAAGTTCTGTACTTAATTTTAAAAAGTACGTTTTGTCCCATGTGTCTTGGTGCTCTTACTGGGAGGCTTTTCATGTCCTATACTAGAGCACTGCTTTGCCGGAAGTAGAAACTGCCATGCAATCTCAAACGGCAGCTCTTTTATTCAAGCCTCACCACCCCTGGGACTCTTCATCAATCACTCCATTCACCTCGCCGCTGGCCAGCAGCTATGGGCACAGCAGAGTATGGCTTCTTGATCAATCGCTCTCATTTAGGACATCTTAAAGATGGTGGATATGCGGTAGAGTGTCACATCAAGCATTAGAAACAGTTCCTAGGACACTCACTTATTAATTCATTGCACAAATAATTAAAGAATACCTGCTGAGTGATAGGCAAGGCTTAGTATAGCCAGAAATACTTTTATTGACGGTCAAAGAAATGTTTAAAAGATCCAGATTACAGGTTGTCAGTAACATACAATTTTTATACAATTAAAAAAAAATCTGTGTATCCTTTTCAAATATGAAAGGAAAAATACTATTTAAAGGCTCCTGAAAATGTTGGCTATCTGAACACTAAAAAGACCATATATGGGTGAGCCACAGAGATATAAACTTTGAGGTGCAGCTCTTTATAACATCTTTTTTTTTCTTTGAGTAAAACACCTCCCGTTAATTTTCACATCACAGCCAGGTAGGCAGGTGAAAACGGATTTATCCACTTGTTATAAATGGAGAAAAAATGGGTTTGAGAGTTTACTCATAAGCAAACGAAGCTTCATGCTTCAATTTCTTGACTTCTGTGTTAGCTGATCCATAGGCACCCCACTAAAATTGCTACTGATTGTAATGTTCTAAGGTGTCTAAGGTAATTTAAAAAAAGAATGAATTGGCTGAGTTAAAAAATAATACTCCAAACAGCTTTCTTGTCCCAGAAATGACCTGTTCTCTAATAGTTCTTCCATTGCCCTGTACTGAAAATTAAAAGTGAGATACACACTTGCACAAATAATGGTTCAAACTAAGCGTATTCAAGTCAATCCTAGAATGGGCATTGATTCTCTCTGCACTCTACCATCTACAACACAACCATCCTACAATGCCAAATGGAACATGCTTGCTATACTCGATCTTAAAAAAAAAAATCCACAATAAACAGGAACAAAAACAAACAAACTTGTTTGGCTTTCAAAGGCTCCATGTTTATCACAAGGATTTGGAGTTGGAGAGAACAAACTCAGTGAGATAAAAGATCATCTGGAGCCATCCATCTTGGTTCCAAAGTCTGGCACTCATATTTAGTGGGAACTAGTCCAAATGAATGGCAATTAAACAAGTATTTACAGAGTGCCCTCTATACGCGTCAGTCAGTCAGTGAGGAGACTGGAAAACCCCGCAGGCTCCTGTTCTCACTGTGAGGCAATTTGGTGCTGCAGAAAAGCACCAGAGCTGGGCATTTGGACAGCGCAGAGGTGGAGACCATGTATTACCATTTGCCAGCTGTGCCTCTCTGGGCAAGTACCTCAAGTCATTGAGCTGCATTTCCTTTCTTTCTAATATGATTATTGTAAAAATAATAAAATCACGGGTTGTTATGAGAAACACATGAGAAGACGCATGTGGAAGCAGTTTGAAAAATAGATGTAATTACTATTCCATTAAAATAATAAACGAAAGAAAAAGAATCTGCTTGTGTTTTAAGTCTTTTGGTTTTCTTCTCAGCCAAGAAGTTGCTACATGATGTACAACAACGCTTTCAGCGAATTCCTTCAAGATTCGATATCGGAGACTCCAGAAATATCAAATTCTCTATCTTCACTCAGCAGCCTGTGGGGAAGATGGAACCTTGGAAGATGGTTCCTTGGAATGGAACCTTTGCATGGCAAGGATGGCATAATAAGAGAGGGCCCCTGAACTCCCAAAAATAGGAAGCGCATTCTAATAAGTCTGTATACTTTTTAAAAGCATCAAAACTTGATAAAATTTCCTTTAAAATGTGGGCTGTGTTCTCACTTTGTTCTTAGGCGAAATGAGGTGCTTTGGGGCATCTACAACAGAAGATAGAAGTGATGTGCTGGAGCACCTGGAAGAGTTGGGGTGACTGATGCATGGCTGAAAAACTGGTTCTGTTTAAAATGCTAAAAATTCCTCATGAGGCCCTCCTTGACTTCTCAAACGTGGGCCCTGTCTCTACTTCGAGCCCACCATCCTCCTCACCCCACCAGTGACCTGGGCCCCAGCCATACTCAATGTGAATGACTCAATGGTGGTTCTTCCTACAGGGGACCCTCCCAGAACTTCTCAACTCAGCCCTAAAGCCCCATTCATCCCTCCATCTATTCATCCAATGTTTCCAAAGCACCCACTGGACACCAGCCATTGCAGAAATTGATGGGGATACAATGGTGACAGTCATGGATACAACATCTGAGCTACAATGTGAAGGGTGGACATGAGATAGCAAGCAAAGGATTCATGGGGGTTCAGAGGTATGGCAAAGGCGTAAAGCAATCCTGGAAGACAGTGTACCTCCTCTGAGAAACCTTCTTCTTATTCCCCTCACAAACTGGGTGAGAGAGCAACCAGACATGAACCACAATAAGATGTTTGCATTGAAATTGATTTGTGGCAGTTTTAAATAAAACAAAAACAACAGACTCTTGAAATCATGACTGAAAAATAATTGTTTACTATAAAATATGATGACAAATTGGAACAGAATCAACTCACTCTCATTGTGATAATGAAAGGACACGAAGGCTAGACAGGCAGTGACTAAGTTGAAACTACATCACTGCTTAATATTATATAATTGGTTTACTTGTTTTATCTGAATATAGTCTGTGCCCCCCATTAGAAGAGGACTGTCCTTAGAGGACAGAGGTCTTGTCAAAACTCAATTGACCATATATCTGTGGATCTATCCCTGGACTCTCTATTGTGTTCCATTGATCTGTCTGTGTTGATACCAATACAACACTGTCTTGATTACTGTATATTTATGTCTTGAAATTAGTTTTGTAACTATATTCTTAATTTTTAAAGTTGTTTTGGCTATTCTAGGTGCTTTCCATTTCCACATATATTTTAGAACCAGTTTGTCAATTTCTACATAAGAGCCTGCTGGGATTTTGACTGAGATTGTCTTGAATCTGTGGATCAATTTGGGGAGAACTGACATCATAGCAATATTGAATTTTAAGACCCATGAGCAAGGGATATCTCACCATTTATTCACGTCTTCTCTCAACAATGTTTTGTAGTATTCCATGTATAGGTCTTATACATGTTTATTCAGATTCGTCTCTAAGTATTTCATATTTTTATGTTACTATAAATCGTATTTTTTAAAAATTCAATTTCCAAATGTTTATTGCTAATACACAGAAATGCGATAAATTTTTTATATATTGACCTTGTCTGGAACCCTACTAAGTTTGCTTATTGGTTCTAATATTTTTTATGCAGATTCTATCAGATTTTCTACATAAACAACATCATCATATCATTTGCAAATAAAGAGGGTTGTATCCATCCTTTCCAATCTGAATGCTTTTTTTTTTTCTTTCATTGCCTTATTGCACTGGCTAAAACCTCCACTATAATGTTTAATGGAAGTAGTGAGAGTGGATATTCTTGTCTTGTTCCAGATTTTAGGGGGAAAGCTTTCAATTATTCTCCATTAAATATAATGATATCTACAGGTTTTCTGTAGATATCCTTTATTGGGTCGAGGAAGTTCCTTTCTACTCCAAGTTTGTTAAAAGTTTTTACCAGGAATGGATGTTGGATTTTGTCAAATGATGTTTTTGCACTGATGGAAATGATCATATGTTTCTTCTTTTTTAGCATGTTTATATGGTGAATTACATTGATTGCTTTTCAAATGTTAAACCAATTTTGAATTTCTGGAATAAATTTCACTTGGAAATGATGTATTATCCTTTTTATATATTATTAGATTTGATTTTCTAGAATTTTGTGAATAATTTTTGAATCAATGTTCCTGAGGGTTATTAGTCTGCAGGTTTCTTTTCTTCTTTCCTGCAGGTTTCTATTAATGCCTTTGTCTGGTTTTCATAACAGGGTAATGTTGGACTCAAAGAATAAACTAGGGAGTATTCCCTCTATTGGTATGTCTTCAAGTTCACTAACCACTTCTCCTGCAATGTTTAACCTGCTATTGATCCCATCCAGTATATCTTCAACACAAACATTTAGTTTTCAACTCTAGAAGTTCAATTTAGGTCTTTTTTATATCTTCCATGTTTCTACTTAACTTTTTGAACTTATGAAATACAGTTGTAATAACTTTTAATGTCCTGTATGTTTCATACAATTTTTCCCTTCTTTGGTTGTTTCAGGAGGGAGGATAAATCTGGTCTCCCTTTCTCCACCTTGGTCAGAAGTGGAAGCCCTTAGCCTACATTCTGTTACAGAGTAGATTTTGCAAAAGAAATGCTGATGGAATTAATGACTATGGAATGTTCTAGGTGCAAAGAATGCACAGTGAACAGGACGAAAAGACCTCTGCGCTCATGAGCTTACAGTCTAGTGGAGGATGACAGTCAACTAACATAATGCAAAAAATAAATATATAAACGAGACAATTTTAGATAGCGTTAGGCAAGTGAGGGTGATCACTAGGGACTGGAAGACAGTGGGAAAACAACCTTATAGATATTGGTCGGGAACGCATCTCTGAGGAGGAGGTGACCATGTAGCAGTCACGGGGAAGGGTACTGCAGGTAGAGAGATCCACAGGTACAAAAGTCATGAGTGGGAAGTGAGCTCAGGACACTGCAGTGCAGAATGAGGGCTAGAGTGGCTCATGTAGTGAGAGAGAGAAGTGGAAGGCAGGGGCCAGATCTGACAGGGTCTTACACATCAGGGGCAAGGTGTGGAGCAGAGTGGGAAAACTGCACCCAAATACACAAAGAAATATTAAAGTGAAACTTTCTTTACATCCCTCCCTCTAGAAGGATGAACAACAAACATCAGAGAAATTGGCTCACCTTTCCTTGTATCTGCAGAGTGTGTTCAGCCCACAGGCTGCTGGCAATCAGGATGGAATGGTTCCTAAACCTACTGCTGTCCTGCACCTCATCCAAGGCATCCTCCCACAGCACCACCCTAAGCATTGCCGGCAAACAATTCCCGCGGAGCCCATAGCCATCCTCCTCACTCTCTGGCCCCAAAAAGGAGACAACAGAGCTGCAAGTTGTCTGGCAGCTGCCACATTTCCTTCCAGACATGACAGAGCATAGAAATGGATGAAGTATTCAAGTGTTCTCTTTGCATGAGAAAAAGTGGTACAAACAGTATCTCTTTAGAGTGGGTTGCCATTTACAATAATAAGCGGAACCATTTTTCAGATTCCTTCCCCCACATTCTGGTATAATTTGTTCTCTCCATATTTGGCTTCGAGAAATACATAACCAGAATATCTGAAAAACTTGATTTATGTCCCAGCTGTGTGACTTACTCACTGTGTGACCTTGGGCAAGTCATTTAATCTCCCTGAGATTTTGTTTCCTTTCCTGAGATACGAGGATGCTCCCATCTTCCCATCCTCTCCCAGGGGAGCTGCTATTAACCATATTAATGATACAGGAGTCCTTCCCTACCCAGACATGAGGTTTAGCCACACACAGTCCCCCAAGTAAGAAGAGAATTTGGCCCTAAGCTGAGAAACCTAGGGGAAATGGGGAGAGGGAAAGAATCAAGATCACAGTCTGTAATAAATACTTTTACTCAATTTTAAAAATTAAAGACTGAACTGAGTTTAAGAGAATGTCAAAGTCAGCATAACTATTACCCCCCCATGTATAGACAGAAACCTGAACCCCAGAGAGATCAAGGGGAATTGGTGACGATCACAAAGATGGTGGAAAGGAACTCACACCCAAATTGCCTATCCAAACTCAAGGCTCCTGAGAAGCATCTAAGTCATGCTAGAAGAGAGCTATGACTGGGGCAAAATACTATTAATATGAGACCAAATAATTTTGATTCAGACTACTGCAAATTTTCACTTTCATTCTGCGTTCCTTGGCGATTGCAACAGAGTTTTTTATCTAATTTCTTCACCTTTTCCCAGAGTTCACGCCACCTCCCAACTGAGACCCATCTGTGAATTTAATTAACCAGCTGCTGTCCTGGTCTTTCAGATCATTAATTAAAATTTTCTTTGAAACCAGACCTAACCCTTTTACCCTCAGACACTCCCTGGAGACTTTCATTTGGCTCTGAAGATAACTGTTTATTTTAATCTCACATTATATGCTCCGTTTGCAAAGAGAGTTTTAGAACTGTACTATCTCAAAAAGTTAATTTCTCCAGGGACAGATTGTGAGCCAGCTCTGAATATGTTTTGTCCAAATCCATACACAATAAACTGCTTCCAAATGTTGTTGATGCTTTTGTTATTAATGTTAGGTAATCAGAAAAAAATATCGATAAAATTCACCGTTGCATCTTTGGTTTAAATCCCAAACCTGCTGAATGCATACGTGTTATCAGGGGACTACATGTATATCAGCAGACTAGAAATACCCATCCATTTATCCCTTTCATGCAGGAATCCAAGACTTAGGAAGTTGCCTTAAAGAACTAAATTAATATAAGAAAAAAATGTTTATGTATAAAGATGCTCATCATTTCATATATTACCAAACACTGGAGTTGATCTTATTATCTAACAATAAAAGAAGGGGTAAGTACATTTTGGTACCATATTATGGGATATTACACTGTTACTAAAATCAACACTATGTAATTACAGGGAAGGCACTTGGGATATAACAACATCAAGCGGAAGATAAAGAAGACAAATATGCAAAATCTATAATTACTTTATATAGAAGTAAGTCTGTATGGGCAAACACTGAAATGACCAGGAGTGAAAATTAAGAACAGTCAATTTGGAGTGACAAGATTGTGGAAAGTTTTATTTGCATGTTTATTTTTAAGTTAATATGTATGCAACAAATAAAAGTTAGACTGACTTAACTCAAAATATCTTAGAAACATCTCAATGATCATGGTGCGATTCAGGATGTTTGCACTATAGTTCTCTACAGCAAATGTGTCAAAGCCCGCCCATAAACTTTGGACCCTACCATTTCAATTAGCCATGAAGTACTTCTAATTGCCAGTATCTGTATTTCTATACGCAAGGACGTTTACCTGGACCTGCAGGAGGCTATGTACACAGCAGATTAGAAGATCCAAAGAATTAACACTTTCTTAGAAGGAGCCTTCAACTATTCTTAGGAGTCAAACAAACATCCAACATTCTCACTTTTCAGGTGGTATAATTCTGAGATGGCTGTTTTGCACCATTTCCCAGATTCTAACAAAGGACCAGAGTCACTGGAGAAAGGAAAGTTTTTCTAACAGTTAGGACTAGAAAAACTGGTCATCCATATGGGATAAAAGAAATAGCTATCACTACCTCACACCATACACAAAATATAACTTGGGACAGATAACAGATCTACAAGTTGAATATATTTTCTAGAAGAAACACAGAAAACTCTCTTTGTGTTCTGGGGTAAGTAAGAATTCTTAGGGGATAAAAAGCAATGAACCTAAAGAAGATTGATCAACTCCCCTGGCAGTCCAGTGTTTAAGACTCAGCACTTCCAATGCAAGGGGTGTGGGTTTGATCCCTGGTTAGGGAACAAATATCCTGCATACTGCACGGTGTGGCCAAAAGAAAAAAAAGTAAAACCACCACAAGGAAAAAATGAAGCCATACATATGATAAGAAGATTGATCAATTGCAGTTCATCCAAAAAATCTTACTCATCAACGATATCACAAAGAAAACGGAACGCAATTCACGGACTGTGATACGATATCCACAGTGTATAATTGACCAAGAACTTTCATCCAGAATTTATAAAGGACATCTATAGTTCAATAATTTTTTTAAAAAACCTAATTTTAAAAATACAAAAGACTTGGGCTGGCACTTCACAGAAAAGATATATAAATGCTAATAAAAAGTTCCTAACATCATTAGTTATCAGAGAAAAGGAAATTAAAACCACAGAGAAATGCCTGTACACACTGACTAGAATGGCTATAAGTAACAAGTCTGATGGCTCCGAATGCTGAAAACATGGAGAAAGCAGAATTCTCATAAGCTGCCATAAGTGAGCATCAAATTTTATGATAACTTTGGAAAATTCTTTGGCAGTTTCTTATAAAGTTGAACAATTCAACTCTTTCCTAAATGTTTACGCAATAGAAACGAAAGCAACTGTTCACAAAAAGACCTATACAAGAATATTCACAGTAGCCTTACTCATAATAGTCCCAAACTGGAAAGAGCGAATGTCTATCAACAGGAGAACGGATAATCAAGTGGGGTATTTTTCATACAGTAGAACTCTACACAACAAGAAAAAGGAAGGAACTACATACACACAATGAATGATATGACTGAATCTCAAAAACATGTTGCTTGAAAGAAATCAGGCACTAACTTTCCATTCATATGAAATTCTAATAGGCAAAATGAAACTATGGTGAAGGAGATAAGAACAGTGATTTCCTGGAATGCAGTGATGGAGATTGACAAGGAAGGTGCATAAAAGAAATCTGGTGTCTCTGTGTCTTGATGAGAGCTCTGTGTCCGGCGAGAGCCAAAACCAAGTCTGAGATACTCCCTGATGATATATACAAAATATATGAGCCTGTATTGATCCAAATGGACTGTCCCCCAGTGAGACATCCCTCTTTCTCCACCACCTTAGTGAACACCAGTTCACACCAGCAAACATTTTCTGAGCCCCTAATGGTGCTGACACTGCCCTTCAGGAGCTCACGGTCTAGTAGAAAGAGCTCCACAAACCAATTTAATAAAATAAAGTGCTAAAATGGAGGGGTGGGTAGGAGATCATCAACTCTTTGGGGCAGGTGGGGAGTGAGTGGTCAGGGAAGGTTTCAGAGTGGAGCTGATATCTGTGCTAAGTCTTCACAAGGGAGTAACTCAATGGCTTTACTCTGATTATTAAAGTAACAGAGATTCGTTGTGAAAAAAAATTAGAAAAGCACTGAGTATTAAGTGAACCTCAGTCTACATCCTATCATTCAGAGATAAGCTCTGTCAGTATTATGACTGTGTCTTTCCTGCCAGACCTTTCCATGCTAAGTGCTCTTTATTTTTTTAACATGAAGATGGGATCTTATTATCCATGTTGTTTTATAGGCCGTTTTCTTTAATACTTCACCATATATTGTTGCTAGCTCTTCATGCCTGTATGAATCCACGTAGCCATTTTTAATGGCTGTGTAGAATTCTACCCCACAAGCTGTGCCCTGCATTTAACCAACCTTCTCTGGATCATCCACAGTGGTTTTCAGTTGTTTACAATTGTTACAAGTGTTTAACTAGGTCTTAGAGAGGGAGGAGCTTCCATGAAGATGTGGGAGGGGAAAAGGAAGAGATGACTGCAGACATGAAGCCAAAACCATGCAAAGGGGCATGGAGAATTTGGAGAACGCAAGCCATTCTGTGAGGCTGGGGCACAGGCTGTGTGCGGAGCCAAGATGGGAGAGGGGAATATGGTCAAACAGAAAGGGTCTTAATGGCCAGTCTAAGGATTTGCACCTGAGTCCAAAAGTCTGGGGGAGCAAATCAAAAGTCTGAATCAACAGAGTGACACCAGCAGATCTGTGTTTTTGAAAGGCCACTCTTTTCTTCCGGAGTACTTTGTTGCCTTATGCATTACAGTCTTGGGTATCTATTCTAATCAGTTCAGGAAATAACACCCCACCCCGCTAGACCATAGGGACTGAATATAAGCCAGAGGCAGCCAATAATTCCTTTCTTTGAGTTTTTATCCCTGTGGATACTTTGGCCTTGAATAGCTATTCTTTGAGGTTGGCTCAGGCTAATTCTTCTCTCAGGTCTGAGCACATGGCTTCTGGATGGATTACCTGACTTAGGGACACATTGAAGGTTTGGACATATGTGGTTTTGGCTGACACTCTCTAGTTTAGGGGACAAGAGGCTCCAGTAAGAAGTATATCAATAGGAAGAGAGTCGGGACACAGAGGTGAAGTGGGGTGAACGCTCTCCCACTCCAAGGGTCTGGACATTCTGAATAAAAGATAACCAAAAGATCTAAATAATCTGTTCAAGGTCAAGAGTGAGAAAGTTAAAGAAGGCCGATGCGGAGACCAGGTGGTATCTCTAAGTTAGGGAGGTGAGATGAAGCCAAACACTCACAAAGTCAGCAACAGGCCTTAAAGGTGGGGAGGAGTCAGCCCATGTGGCGAAAGGAGATGGAGGTTGGGCCCAAGATAAATGGGAGAAAAGGGAATTGAGGGCTCAATGAAGCAGGGAGCATTGAAGGGCTACATGATCAGTGGAAAATACACTTAAAGCACCTCCTGCACAACCAGGGAAATACAAGAAAACCTTGCCATCCACTCTGGGAAATGGTGGGAAAAATCACCTGCAAGAAATAAAAATTGCAAGTCTGCATCAAATGTGGTTGGAAGGTGAAATTCATACCACCCATCTGGTAGGCACTTAACATAAAAACTGGCCTTGAACTAGTGGAAACTGAGACCCCAGCAGAAGAAAATGTGAAACACTTCTGCAACCAATGCAACACAGATAATTGGCTGAAGATGAATTCTCTGACAAAAACTTTAACCACACATCAGATTTTTTAAAAAGAATTAACCTCCCAATAAACGGACTTAAAGGAACAATCTGAAAGGGAGCTGTAGATAAGTATTTTCAAATTATTTAAAGAAAAAAATAAGGAATAGAAGCCATGAGTCAAAAATAAGAACTTGAGAACAACAACCAAAAAAAAAAAAAAAAAAAACAGGAAAATTGAAAAATAATGAAATAGTCCAAACTATGTGCTGGTCACAGTTCTGGATGATGGGAATATATCATTAAGGAAAACGGACAAAGCCCTGTCTTCCGGAGCCTTCATTCAGGAGGGGGAGACGGCAAATAAATAAACATAGAAGATAATCTCAGCAGTGATCAGTGCAATCAGATTGTGTCAAGACCAAGTGAACACATACACTGACCAAACATATAATGAACAAAGTGATGCATGTATAGCTGATGAAAGAAAGAAGAGAGGACATTTGGTGTCATGGGTATGACACAGGGCAGTTGTATTAAATAGGCATGAAAAAAAAAGTGCTCATTTCACCATAATTTCATTAAGACTAAGAAGGACCTAAGATAAAATCAGACCTTCTTAAGCAAAGCTCAGTCCTTGATGTCCCAACCTCCAAATCTTTTGAATTCATATAGCTCTTCCTCAATATAATGCAAACCCAGGAGGAGTCTTCTCCAGAGAATTCCATTTCTAACATTAGTTGACTTCTGCCATTTTTAATTGAAAGTTTTATTGAAATAATTTGACTTACATGAAGTTCTAAGGAATAATTCAGAGAGAGCCCATGTACCCTTAACCCAGTTTCCCCCAAACAGTAATATTTTGCAAAACTATAGTACAATATTACAACCTGGTATTGACACTGTTGCAAGCCACCCATCTTATTCATATTTCCCCAGCTTTACTTTTACTCAAAGGTGTGTGCATTTAGTTCTACACAATTTTATCGCACGGGTGGGTTCCTGCAACCACCACCGTGGTCAAGATACTGATCAGTTCCATCACTGCTAGGAGACCTGGCATTGTCCTTTAAAGACCACACTCACCTCCATCTTCCTTTGCTCCACCACTATGCAGCCCCCCCGACTAACCTTTGTCATTCACTAATCTGCTCCCCACTTCTAAAAATTTGTTATTTCAAAAAAGTTATATGAATGGAATCATAATGCAAACTTTTGGGATTGGCTTTTCTCATTACCCATAATTCTACAGAGATTTATCCAAGTTGTATACATCAATAGTTCCTTTTGATTGCTGAGTAATATTCTACGGTATGCATGTACAAGAGTTTATTTAACCATTCACCCACTGAAGGATGCTTTTTTTTGTATCAATAGATATGATCAACAACCGGGCTGTTTTTTAGCATTTGGCTATTACCAATTAAGTTGTTATGATTAGGTTTTGTGTGAACATTAAGTTTTCATTTCTCTGGGATACATTCCAGAGAGTGCAATTGCTGGGTCTTATGGTAGTTCAATATTTAGTTTTATCAGAAACTATAATACTGCAAAAGTTTTACAGAGCAGCTGTATCATTTCACATTCCCACCAGCAAAGAATGAATGATTCAATTTCTCCACATTCTCACCAGCATTTGGTGTTGTCACAGTTTTTAAAATCTTAGCCATTCTGATAGATGTAGAGTGATTTGTCATTGCAGTTTTAGTTTGCATTTCCCTCATGGTTAACAGTGTTGAACAACTTTTCATGTGCTTATTTGCCATCTGTGTATCCTCTTCAGTGAAATGACTACTCTTGTCTCTTGCTCATTTTTTAACTGGCTTTTTTTCACTGTTCTTTATCTATTCTAGATACTTGTTCTTTGTCAAATGTGTGAGTTGCAAATACTTTCTCCTACTCTGTAGCCTGTATTTTCATAGGAGTTTTTGCATAACAAACATTTCAAATCTCAGTGAAGTCTATTTTACCAAATGTTTTGATCATGCTTTTGATATCAAGTCTAGGAATACTCACTAAGCCCTTGATCCCCAAGATTTTCTCCTACACATTTTTTCCTATAAATTTTAGAGTTTTACATTTAAATCCATGATCCATTTTCAGTTAGTTTTCGTATAAGGTGTAAGGTTTAGGTTTTTTTTTTTTCTTTTGCCTATGAATGTCCAATTGCTCCGCACTATTTGTTGAAAAGTCTATCTTTCCTCCATTGAAATGCCTTTTGATCTTTGTCAAAAATCAGTGAGCACACACATTTGTGGTTCTATTTCTGGGGGTTTCATTCTGTTTCACTGATTTACAGTTCTACCCTTCCGCCAATACCATGTGGTCTTGATAAGCATAACTGAATAATAAGCTTTATTATCAGGTAGAATAAGAACTTATTTTTTCTTTTTCAGGATTGTTTTAGCTAATTTTAGGCCTATGCCTTCCATATAAATTTTAGAATAGTCTTGTTCAGGTCAACAAAACTCCTTGGTGGGATTAATGCTAGGGATTGTTTTAAACCTATAGGTCAATTGGCAAGAATTGATCTATTTGCTATGTTGAGTTTACCAGTCCATGAAGAGGGTATGCTGCTCCATGTACTTAGGTCTTTCTTGGTTTTCTTCATCAGCATTTGCAATTTTCAGGACACAGAGCCTGTAAATGTTTTGTTATGTGTACACTTACGTATTTCATTATCTTTAGAGTGATTATAAATGATACTGTGTTTTTAATTTTGGTTTCTGCATGTTCATTGTTAGAATATAGAAATGAAATGGAGTTTGGTGTGATGGTTTTGTATTCTGCAACCTTGCTGAACTCATTTATTAGTTACAGGAATTTTTTCTGGTAAATTCTTTTAGGTTTTTTATATAGACAAACATGATATCTGAAAATAGAATAGTTTCATTTCTCTTTCCACTACATATACATTTTTATTTTCTTTACTTGCCTTATTACATTGACTAGAACTTCTAGTAGTACGTTGAATAAAAATGGTGGAAGTGAATATTCTTGCTTTGTTCCCAATCTTAGGGGAAAAAAGTTCAGTCTTTCATCATAAGTATGATCTTAGCTGTTGGTTTTTGTAAATGTTCTTATCAAGTTGAGTGGTTTCCCTCTATTCCTAACTTGTTGATAGTTTTTATTATGAATGAGTATGGGATTTAATCAGATGTTCTTTTTTGTATCAATAGATATGATCATATGATTTTTTTTCTCTAGATTGTGGATATGGTAGATTACATTGACTAACAATGCTGAAGGCTGAACTTGGCATAGCTGGGATAAATCCTACTTGTTCATGGTGTATGACTCTTTCTATACATTGTTGGATTCAATTTGTTAATATTTTGTTGTGGATTTTCAAGTGTATGTTCATGAAAGATATTTGTCTATAGTTTTTTGGGTGCAGGTTGGTACTATCTTTGTCTGGTTTGGGTATCAGGTAATAATGGCTTTGTAAGATGAGTTGGGAATGTTCTACCCTCTTCTGTTTTCTAGAAGAGATTATATAAAGTTGGTGTTAATTCTTCTTTAAATTTTGGTAGAATTCTCCAATAAAACTCTCTGGGCACGAAGATTTCTTTTTCAAGAGCATTTAAATTACAAATTCCTTTTCTTTAATGGTTGTAGGAATATTCAGATAATCTATATCATATTAGTTACATTTTGATGGTTTGTGGTCTTCAAGGAATTGTTCCATATCTTCTAAGATATTGAATTTATTTTGACTGTAAACTTGACTGAAATATTCCCTTATTAACCTCTTAATGCTGCAAGATCTGTACTAACAGCCTCTGTTTTATTCCTGATATTCATGGTTTGTATCTTCTCTCTTTTTATCTTTGTCAGTCTTTCTGGAGGTTCTTCCATTTTATTGATCATGTCAAAAAATCACCTTAAATTTTCTTTTCTACTGTTTTCTTTTTTATTTCCCCCCACTCCGGCTGTGCCATGCAGCTTGCTGGACCTTAGTTTCCAGACTAGGAATTGAACCTGAGCCATGGAAGTGAAAGCACTGAATCCTAACCACTAGACCACCAGGGAACTCCCTCTACTGTTTTCTTATTTTCAATATTGTTGATTTCTATTCTTATCTCTAATATTTCCTTCCTCTGTTTGTTTTGGGTTTAGTTTGCTTTTCTTTCTCTAGTTTCTTGAAGTAGGTACTTAGATTATTAATTTGAGTTTTTTCTTGTTTTCTAATGTAAGCATTTAATGCTATACATTTACCTCTCAACACTGTTTTGTTTCCCACATATTCTGATGTATTGTATTTCCACTTCCATTCAGTTAAACGTATTTTAAATTTTTTTGATACCTCTCAATTGATCCTGTATTATATAGGAGTTTGTTGTTTCAGTTCCAAGTGTTTGAGCATCTTTCTGATATTGATTTCTGGTTTTGATTCCATTACAGTCAGATTATACTCTGAATGATTGTAACTCTTTAATATTTGTTGAGGCTTGTTTTATTTTTATTTTAATCTTTTTCAGGCTGTGACTCCTGACAATTTAGTCATCAGCCACTTAGGAGCAATTATGAACTCCATCCAGCTCTTTCAGGCCTCAGCTTCTTCATGTGTAAAATTGTTGTGGATTCAGGCAGACTTACTGAGAGTCTGCTCTGTGCCAAGCACTGTTCTGGGTGTTTCATGCACAGTGCTAGTCCTCATAGCAGCCTTGCGACAAAGATACAGTTGATTCTCACTGCTCATGGTAGCTTTGTTGGATGAAGTTGCTATGAACACTGGATTAGTGAATAGCAAACCAGGGCTAGGCTCCCAAGAGCCTCTGGTTCCAACGTTTTACCAACCAATCAATATACAACCTTGCTTTGTGTGTGTTTCTGTTTAAAGACAGCTTATTTGATGTATATTACTGATTAATATACAGTGAACTCACAGCCAACAGCCCTATAATTCATGTCTGAATGAAACTTACCTAAGTACACCTAAGTACACGTATTTTCTCCATAAGGTGCATCACAGCCTTGAGATTAGGAACACTAGACAGCACTTCAGCACTAGGCTTGGGGACCACTTAAAACACCAACAGCAACGACAAAAAGCATAAGAATGCAAATAGGACACTTGTCACAATATGAGAGCTGAAACAAGGCAGACTTGTCCAACCTCAGCTGGAAACATGCACATCTGGTGACTCAGGTTTTTTTTGCTGCTCTGTGCATGTCCACAAATGACCATGAAAGTGCCACAAGTATTGATTTTGGGGTTTCAAATAAATTTTAGTGAGTAGGCAAATTTGCAAATATGGGATCCACAAATAGTGAGGATTGACTGTATTCTTATCTACACTTTCTAGATGCAAGAACTGAGGCTCAAAGAGGTGACGGCATCGTCCAGTAAGAGGCTGAGTGTGTCCCTTCCACAATACAAGCTCAATTTAACACCTTCCCCCAGACTTTCTTTTGCTCTTCCTGAACTCGGTAACTCCCAGGGCAGAAGTGCAGCCTGTCCCTTCTCTGAGTTCCAAGAGCAGAGATAAGGATGTGACCACAGCTCACATTCCCCAAGCATCTGCCGTGTGTGCTGTGTACTGGGCTAAGTGCTTGGCGAGAACCGATTCGTCTTCACAACCACCTTTGTGAGTCTGTGTTAATATTATCACTGTAAAAATGCACAGAGCGGTCAGGTGACGTGGCCACTGTCACCCAGCTTGTAAGAGGAGGATCGAGGATGCAATTGCAGGCAGCCCAAACCCTTGGCAGGTGCACTGCACACATGGCCCTGGACCGAACCCTAACCTCTACTGCACACACAGCATGCTGTGTGGAAATTACCTATTTGCTTCTCTGTTTTTCTCCAAAAGATTGTGAGTTCCCAAAGGGCATCAGCCTTGTTTTATTCCTCTCCACCTCCTAACTGCCTGGTCCAGATGCTGACATGGAGCAGGTGGTCAGCAAATGATTGGCAGATAAATAAAGGAAGGCGTGAACCGATGCACCTCTGTCCTCCTGGTGCCCGGCACAGGGCCTGGCACACAGTGGCTGCTTAGTAAGTGTTCGCTGGAGAAGATGATTAACATTTTCCATGAGCAGCATCATTTGTCAGCAAAAGAGAGAGGACACAAAGTTCTCTGATGGCTCCTGCCCACTGGCCCCGGGCAGCCTGTGAAGCTAGCTCCTTCTCTGAGCCACAGCTAGATGCATCCTGGCTCCGAGACAGTCCAGCTAATTAGACTCTTGTCTGCCAACAGAGAGCGTGGACAAACATGGAGCGGAAATTGTTAGCAGCAAAGAGAAGGGAAACGCGGGAGGGGAAAGGCAAGGCATCAGCAATTTGTTAGAGGCGATGAAATGGAGCAAGTTATGCCTCCCACTAAATTACCATGTGTGCTAACTGCGTATGCACCAGGAATTGCTGGCTCCGGCTCATTTACATTCGATTATTATATTTGCTGTTTTTAATTGCATTTGAATACGTCTGCCCCTAATACTGTCAAGATCATCAGAGCTGTCAGCAATCCTCAGTGCTTTTTCTGCTAATAAAATGCAGATCTGCTACCCGGGCCTGCATTTTATCCAGAAAATGATGGCAACAGGCGTGATAAGTAATACTAATGGCGACTGGTGTTCTGAGCACCCACTGTGTTTCAGAAGCTGTCCTAAGTGCAGAATTTCAAGTTTGATAAAATTGGGTTTCATTCCTGGCTCTGTTCTTTACCGCTGTGTGATTTTAGGCAAGTTATTTAACTTCTCTGATCCACAACTTTATTCTGTGTAAAAACGCATACTTTGCATAACTGTTGTGAAGGTTGATAACATTAGGTTAAAGGGCCCGCTGTGGGGCAGGGGCTTAATAAATGATGACTGTCATTACTCTCCTTGACCCAGAAATCTTACACGGCCCCACTGCCACTGTCTTTGCTAAGGGCCTCATCACCACTCACCTGGACTGAAGCAATAACTTACCCCACGGGTCCCTCTCCCTCCCTCCCCTCTCCTCCAGTGCTGCCCATATATACACATCTGAATACACGTCTTCTCCTTGTGCACAGACTGTTGATGACTCTTTGCAGCCTGCAGGACAAGTTCCAAGCCTCAAAAAGACACACAAATCTTCATGTAGAGGGTCAGGCTGCCGTGATGGAGGCTGCGAGCCACGCCCTAGACCCTTAATAAGATGGCAGGCTCGTCACCCAGCTGCTGGGAGAGCTGAGGGTAGACAGCCCTCAGACATCAGCTGCTTTTAGAACTGCCTCAGCTTAAGAGAGCTGCCTTAGCCAAGGTCACTCGCGCCTTCCTGGGGCAGCCCACAGCCACTGCCTGGCCACCCTGGGGGTAGAAAAAGCCTGGCCCGTCACCCTGACTCAGGATAACTTGAAAGAGCTGGCCAGTTTCAGAACGCCCCATGGGGTCATCCGAGGCTTCACTGAAACCCCACCAGGACCAACCGCTCCCCTGCTCAACCCTGTCTCCCCCCTTCTCCTCCTTCCCCAGATGCTGATACCCAGGGCACTCCCTAATTAGACACTCCCTACCAATCCCCTGCTTGATCATTTCCACCCCAGAATCTGCTGCCCAGGAAACCAACTTGCAACCCAGGCAACCTCTCTAGATGGGTGACCCACCTCTCACATGTGTCACATGTGTGACATGTGTCAGCTGTCTTTCCTTCCCACTGGCCACTCACTGTCCCGCCTTCCTACTGTTACCCACACTTCTCTCTCTTTCTAGAAGGACCTTTCAAACTCAGCAGCCTAGAGAGCCCCTTCTCCTCCAGCAGGTGCATATTGAATGGCATCTCCTTCAGGAAGCCTCTCCTGAATGTCCAGGCAGAATTCAGGTGTGGGTCCTCTGGGCCCTGCCTGAGAGGCCTGATTTTCTCTGTAAAGTACGGGTTGCTCAAAACCTACAAGGTGCGAACTAAGATTCTCCCAATGCACTACGGGGAAGCTGAGACTTAGAAAGGTTCTATAACCTGCCCAAGGTCACACAGCTCGTAAGTGGCAGACCAGGACTTGAGACCAGCATTGTATGCGGCCTGCACTTTTACCCCAGTGCTGTGTCACTTTACAATACCATCACCATTTTTGTTTCTATTCTCTGATTTGATCCTCACCACACTATACTGACCTTATTCAGTCCTGACTATGCTCCGGCACTGTCCTTAGTGCTTCTTAGGAACTGACTCACTCAGTATTCTCCACAAACCCATCAGTAGGCACAGAGGGGTGAAGCAACGGAACAGAGTCACGTAGCCAATACCGAGGAGACGGGATTTGGACTCAAGAAGTCTGATCCCATGGCCCACACACTTCCCCACCGTAGTGTTTAAATGAGACGAGAGTCACTGAAGGATTCTGAGCAGAGTGACATGATAAGAGGTCAAAGGGTCCCCCTGACTGTTGTGTTGTGAAGAGACTGCAGGGGGCCAAGGATGGGAGGAAGAGACCACTAAGGTTTGAGACCCTGGTGGTCAGAGAAGGGTCATGGTGAAGTGGAGAGGAGCTGCCATGTTCTGGGCAGAAGTCTGCATTCATTTGCCCATTCATTCATTTACTTATTCCTGGGGTGCCTGCTTTGCACTTTTCATAGCTCCATCCTCCCCTGTGTGAGGCCCTGTGCGAGGTGCCAAGGATAGTGGGCTCGAGGCGGACACAATCGCCACCCTCACAGAGCTCAGAACCTCACCAGGAAAGGAGCCAGGAAGCACATGACTGCACAAGGCATTCTAGAAGGTCAGGGCTCCACGGGGCATGTAGGGCTTGTCTCAGAGGAGCCGACCCATTGTGAGCCGAGGCCGAGTTTAGCTCATACAAAGCTGCAGGAACCCAACAAGAGAGTCAGTCTCTCTGGGCACAGGATGTCTGACCTGGGCCTTAAAGTTAGAAAAGTAGTTAAAGGGTGCTCAGACACTACAGAGAGAAAAGCTGAAGCATAAGCTTGGCTGAGCATTCAGAGAACAGAGGTGCTCTAAGTCTGTACCGAAGGATACAGCTGGGTTATTCCATGGGGAAGCGGGAAAGGGCTGGGAGGGCTGGGGCTGGGGAGGGAGGGCCTTTGACGGATGCTCACCTTGGGTCTGCTCTTTTATGTATACCAAACTCCACCCCGCTCTGTGCTCCTGTCCCTTAGAAAACCTCAGGTCCCCCTCCTGAGATTCCAGGCTTGGACACCCTGTCAATATGCCTACACTCTCTCTACGACAGAACATTCTGTCAACTGAATTTCACACATGTTTATGAAAGACAGTCTCTGGCTTAAAAGACATTAAGTTTGGGTGCTTCCCTGGTGGCGCAGTGGTTGAGAGTACGCCTGCCGATGCAGGGGACATGGGTTCGTGCCCCGGTCCGGGAAGATCCCACGTGCCACGGAGCGGCTGGGTCCGTGAGCCATGGCCGCTGAGCCTGTGCGTCCGGAGCCTGTGCTCCGCAATGGGAGAGGTCACAACAGTGAGAGGCCCGCGTACCGCAAAAAACAAAAAAACAAACAAAAAGAAGACATTAAGTTTGTGAGATGAACCATCTGTAAATTCCAGGTGTGGTCCCAGGAATGTCACGTCTTCCCTTTGGGTTCAGTGTCTGCATCTATAACAGACGGGAAGGCCTGATGAGATCAAACATCAACTCCAGAGCACAAAGCCCACAATTTCCTTCTTCTAAATTCAGAGTAATAAATAACCAAAGCAACCACTTACATGCAGTATGGCACTGGGACTTGCAATATCCTCGCACCTACTATATACTTTGCATATTATACTTCCTTCAACAATACTCCATGAGGTGTAAATTGCCCAAGAGACATGAGTACATATGTTCACCATGGACAAGAAAATTCACAGCAGCCTTATTAATAACAGCCTCAAATTATAAGCAACCCAATTGTCCATCAGTAGGAAAATGATTAAATAAACTATAGTAAATTCATATCACAGAATAGTATACAGAAGTGAAAAAGAACTTCCAAGATACCACACACAAATCTCAAAGACATCGTTCAGTGAGAGAAGCCAAACGTGAAAGAGTATTTATTTCATTATTCCACTCATATAAGGTAGAAAGAGACCACATAATCCTCTAGAGATAGAGACTGGAAGGGCAGTAACCTCTTAGTAGGGGTATTGACCAAGAAGGAACATGAGGGAATCTTCCAGGATGCTGACGAAGTTCCACATCTTGATTCAGATCATTGTCAACTAAGGTACATACATATGTAAAAATTTGTTTAACTGTATAGCTAAGATTAATGCACTCTGTATATGTGTGTTAAACCTCATTTAAAAAATAAATTTAAAAAATTCTGGGAATTCCCTGGTGTTTCAGTGGTTAGGTCTCTGCGCTATCACTGCCGAAGGCATGGGTTTGATCCCTGGTAGGGGAACTAAGATCCCGCAAGCCGTGTGTTACGGCCAAGAAAAAGAAAAAATCCTATGAGGTAAGTATTAATTAACAGAAGGCGAAAGTCAGATGGCTGAGTATTAATTAACAAAAGGGGAAAGTCAGATGGCTGTGATGCTCTCAAAATAATACAAGAACGTTGAGATGTTAGGCACCAAACCCTATTAGTTTTTCTACAACTTGGTGTGTGAATAATAGACCTGCCCCTCTCCAACCCTGAACAGGCAAGATTCCTTAAGTATACGGTCTCAGAGAACGTGTTCATTTTCCTCAGAACACTTATCTCAGTTTAAAAGAGCACATTATTACACTGATTATTTGATTAATGTCAGTCTGCCCCATTGGGCTGTGAAATCTGGGATGCTGTCTGATTTTTCTCACTGTGGAATCTCCAACATTTAGGTAAATGCCTAGTGTGAAAAAGGTTCTCAAGAAATATTTTTTTAGTGAATGCTGGCTGCTAGTAATAAACTAAGAGTTTTATGTATGGAATGTTTATTGAGGCTTGAGGATAATTCAAAAGAAAACCCAAGATCATAACATCCACTTCATCTCATGAATCTTTTCCTTTACCTTTATTTTTGGTAATCTTTAAAAAAAAGTATGTGCAAAATTTGAAGAACTGCATCTAAGAACGTAGCACGTGTGAGGTCAGAAGGCAAAACCTGACAGAAGATTACATTCTGGTTACAGTTCAATTAAGCTAGATCTTAATAACAAAATGTTAATTAGAAAACCTCCAGATGTTTGGAAATTTTAAAATACACTTCTCAAAAACGAATGAGTCAAAGCAAAAATTACCATTGAAATTAGAAAATAATTCAAAATGAATGATAATGGAAATATGATATACTAAACTCGTGTGATTCAGATACAGCAATGCTTTGAAGAAAATTACAGCCTTAAGTGCATTGTTAGACAGAAAAAATAATGCTGAAAATTAATGATGTATGTATATATCTAAAGAAATTAGAAAAAAATTAAAAGTTGCAAGCTAGGATATAATTTTTTAAAAGTGCATAATCAATGAAATAGAAACAAATGTACAATTAGAAGACCAAAAGTTACTTCTTGGAACCCATTAATAAAATTAATAAACCCCTGGTAACATGGATGAAGAAAATAAGGAAAAGACACAAACACCATCAGGTGTGAAGAAAGAGGCATCATTCTGGATCCTAGAGACATTAAAAACATAAGAGGTATGGTAAATTAATTTATGACTATAAATTTGAAAATTCAGATGAAATGAAAATCTCTAGAAAGACATAGCTTACTAAAACTAGCACATGAAGAAATAGAAAATCTGAGTGGTCCTGTATCTATGAAATAAATTATAAACACTTGCCAGGTTCTGGGGATTCCAGATGAATAAGCCATCACCCTTGCCCCGGAGAAACACTCAGTCTCAAAAATATGTCTAGTTGGAGGAGCAGGCTTGGTTTTATATAGGCTTTCTTTAGGCAGAGGTAGAGGGGAGCTCCCTCTAGGCAGAGAGAACAACATAACTACCCAAGAAACAACAGGGCAAGTGGATGAACCCTGTGCTACTGGATGGACTGCTGTAACCCCCAGGGGCTTTCCAGGAAGCAGCTTTGGAAAGGGATGATAAGGCCAAATTATCATCCTGAAAAGCCAGAGAGAAGAGTTGTTCTGGTAGGTGTTCAGAAGCCAATGAGAAGAACAAGGATATGTCCTTGGGAAGCCAAATGTGGCAGTGGTGGTAGAAGGATTAAAAGGGACAAATAATTACAGAGAGTAGAGCAATGGTGATCAGTTACAGGTTACAACCAATCCTGATGAGAGAGGAAGAAGTTCGCATTTACTCAGCCCCCAATGAATGCCAAGCAATGCACCAGGCACTTTATAAGTCATTGCATGTAGCTCTGACACTGATTCGATGATTTTACTGCCTTTGTTTTGCAGATGGGGAAACCAAGGCATGGGCTAAATAGTCTGCCTCAGATCACACAGGTTAGAAGTGGTACTGCTGGGATTTATATCCAGGTGTGACTCCAGCTCAGGTTCTTTCTCTTCACTCTTTTCTCTCCTAAAAATGAGTGACAATGACCGCCTAAAGTAGAGGGAATAGGTAAGTGTAATAGAGTGGACAGGATAGCTAAAGGGCAAGGGACAAAGGAGAACACAGGGCTGAAGAGATGTGCAGATGGGGCTGCTCACCATCTACCCACCCAGCATCACTCTCTGAGATGAGGTACTGTAGCACAGGTGGTCGTTATCATGGATACGGAAGATGTTTCAGCTTCTTCCACTGCCCATGAGCTTCAGTTTTATTTCCTATAAAATGGGGATACTGAAACTGATGTCATAGTATTCTTGTAAGAATTAGAGATTCTTTGTCCAGTGCATGCAGCACAGGTCCTGGCACTGGTACATACTCACGAAACGGTTCTCTTACGGTCAATCGTAGTAAATGTCCAACAGGAATTTATGCGACGGGGTGGAGATAGAAAGAAGTGGCTTTGAGTATAGAAAAGGTATCGCATCACAGAAACTCCTCCTTTCCCACTCTTTTCCTGGAAGTGCCTCAATTAAGTCCACTGGCTGGGTTTTGCCATAGACTAAGCCTTCTGGGTTAGAGAAGTTCAAAGAATATGAACTTCATAATGTAAGCCTTACACATATCCATTTATAACTTGTACCTTCTCAGGGAGCTTTCATAAGCATCATCCAATTTCGACATAACTCACTGAGAAGCAGCGAGGGTAGCATTATCAGTCATATATCTCAGATAAGGAAACTGGTACCCACATAGGGTCTGACATCTTATCAAATGTCACAAAACGAGTTAGGGGAAGAGCGAGCCTGAGAACTTCGGCATTCACACCTTGGGAAAAAAGGCTTTTAACCTACCTCTATGCTTGATATCTAGATCAAGGAAGAGGGAAACCACTGGGGAGAAAATTATTTTAATAAACATTAAACCTATGTTTTATTATGAATTTTATGTGCTTTGGACCTTTGCTAGCCCTTGAAGATACATATAGATAAATATACTTTCCCTTACTTCAGTAGATCCATTGTTGTCTTAGCTCCTCACAAATGTATAATTTGTTTTTATTCCTTTCTCCCCACTACGCTGTAAACTCCTTAAGAGCAAGAATCACATTTAATTGGATACCACTGTGTCCCTGACACACAGTAGCCAATGAATAGTTTTGGAGAAAGGAAAGGGGGGGAGGGAGGGGAGACAAAGGGAGGAAGGGAGGGAGGGAGGGAGGGAGGGAGGGAGGAAGGAAGGAAGGAAGGAAGGAAGGAAGGAAGGATGGAAGGAAGGAAGGAAGGAAAGGTGGAGAAATGGAGGGAGGAAAGAATGGAGGGAGGGAAGAAGATGGAAAGTGGAGAGAGAGAGCTTGGGCTCTAGAATCAGAACGCCTGAGTCTGGATCCCATCTCTCACCAATGGGAACTTCGGGCAAGTCACTTAACCTGCTTGAACAATCCAGACACCAGGGACCAATCTCCAAGAGCACTGTGCATGTGCTCTACTGAGCTCACTTTGCAGATGAAGACACAGGCTCATGGCTTTAGTGACTTGCTGAGGTTTCATGGTGAGGAAGTGATGCAGCCTGGCTCCAAAGCCTAGACTGCCCCATCTCAGCCCACAGCCTCCCCAGTCGTGGGAGAAAACGGAGACCCTTTCCCTCTTAATGGCACTTAGGGCAGGAGGGCTTTCCCTGCATGGTGACTGACCCTCCAGTGAGCAGAGCCAAGCTCAGAATATTTGGCATGCTGTGAAGGCACCACACATTTCAACATGAGAGTCTCCAGTGACTCATTTTAGCTAAGAAGGCAAAGCGCTTCCTTCTATCAGCTGGGATTAGGACAAGGAATCAGAGTAGGACAGTGCACAGAAGATGAGTGACTTTATTCCTGACCATGAACGGAAACTCAGTATTATTTCAGATTCGCCCTTTGAAATCTGGTAATGAGGCTGAGGGAGTCTTCACTCATGACAATGGCACTTGCTTCTTCCACCCCGTTCCATCAACATACAAAGGACTCCTACAAATCAACAAAAGCTAAAGACAACTTCACAAGTCATGATAGAATGCTAAGTAAAACAGCAACAACAAAGTTTCACACTATCAGATAGCCAAAAATTTAAAATTTGACAATATCATGTGTTGGCAAGAATGTGGAGCAACAGGAACTATCAGCATCTTAGAAGTGATACAAACTGATAAAACCACTTCGGGGGACAACTGACTTTATCTGGTTGCTGTATCATGTGACCCAGCAATCTTACTACCCGTCATAAACATGGAGAAACACTAACATAAACACGGACAAACATACAGCATGTATAAGAAGGCACGTAATGGCATTATTTGTAATAATAGAAAACTGGAAACACAAATATTCTCCAGCAGAAGAATGGATAAATATGTTGTGATAGTTTCCTATGACAAAATCTTTATAGCAGTAAAAATGAATGAACTTCCAAACACAAAACAACAACTAAGCGAGTTGGATAACTTTCATACATGGTATCATTTATAACATGATAACATTTACAAACATGCAAACGATATCACATGTTGCTTATTGATACATCCATATGGAGAAAAGTAATGTAAACTTTACCATTAGGTAGTGTCTGTGGTCGTGTTTTACTGTACTTTCACTCCTCAATGGTTTCTTAAGAAAGGTGATGGGTACACTGGTGTATTTTTTTTGTAAGTCTGAATTGGAATAAGGATACATTTCTTGCAGTATTTGTTTTTAAGTTTAAGTGAGAGAGTATATGAAAAAGCACATGGCACACGTAAGAAGTCAATAAATACTTGTTGATTTAGTAATTGACTGCTCAGAAATAACTAAAAATTCAGACTTTCAGGATAAATGTTTCTGCAATCCATCTTTTAATAAGGTTAATATGTTAAAATCTATGATAAATATTAAAAAGATGGATTGCTTACTTAAGAGAGATAAAATCACAAGGTAGGAATTAATGTGATTATTTGGTCCAGGAGATGTTTAATAGCTAGGCAAAATTTCTCCACTTCATTTTTCTATGTTTCTTGATGGATATAGTTACAGATTCACTTTTCTTAATCTCATTATTTGTAAACCTCAATGAAGTGTCATCCCTACAAATTATAACCCAATTTCAGGCTTGACATTTCTGAATAGCATAGAGAATTTACAGTTAAAATGGAAGTTGGCAGTCTTGCTAACCAGCCTCCCACTCAAGGCATAAATTCACTGTCTGAGTGAGGGTCATCCAGCCGAGAGTTACATCCTCCAGATAAGAGCACCCACTCCCACCCCAAGCAGCCTATCCCTTCCCTAAGCGGAGGTACCTGTGAGAAGGTTCTTTCTTAATCTGAGACCAAAGATGCCTCCTGATATCAGAATGCCATTATTGTTTTTAGTTTTATTTATTCAATTATATCCTTACTTGCTCACTCCCTCATTCACCCACATATTCAAAAACATTTACTGAGAGCTTAGGTTTGAATCACTGCTTCAGTCACAAAAGTAAGTAAGTCACGGTCCCAGTCTCCAGCCAACTTCTAGTCTAGGGGGTTACGGAGAAGTAGACGACATCAATTTCATCTGCTAAGTGCTGCGATGGAGAGAAGCACAGATCAAGATGGGAGCACAACTCAAATGTCTAGGGCAGCCTGGGGTGTCAGGGAAAGCAAGCTTCCAGGAGGAAGCAAGAGTGGGTAGGAGTTAACCTGGCAGAAGACGGGGTGTCCAGGCACAGGCAACAGCCAAGAAAAAGGTATGGGGGTATGAAAGAGAATGATTCATTTGTAGCAAATCATGTTGTTCATATTGCCGGGAACAGACATGCTGTTGGGGAATGAAGTTGGAGGCAAAAAGAGACCACAGTCTAACCTTCAACATCATTCAGATAAAAGAAAAAGCTTCATTTTATTTAATATAGCCATAATAATAATTACAGCTGATAGTCAACACTTATCTTTTTATCTTGCCTTTGAGTCTTTTAAGCACCTGCCTCAACCCTCTGGACTTCCTGAGAATGGGCGCCACCTGCAGGCTCAGCCCTGTCTGGCACCTGAGCGGGCAGGAAGTCCCCGTCCACGCGCACTTCCATGCGCATGCGCAGCACCTCCATCTGGGGAGCATTAAGATCAGTTTCACTCTTCAGACCTCGCATCTCTGGCATGGTCAGCGGGACTCAGAGCCTCATACTTCACTCTGGCCACCCCTCCCCACAGGGGCTGAGTCCCGTTACCCGAACCAACCCCCTCAACCCCAGGCCACGAGCCCAGTTCTGCCTGTATGGGACACATCATCTGGAAAGCTGTGATCCTGCCTTCCTCCCTCCAGTTCTGCTGGTCACTTGACATCTGTCCCCCAGCAACCTCACTCCTTAACCCCAACCCACTCCAATTCATTGTTCACCCAGCAGCTAGAGAAATCTTTTAAAAGAAAATATGATCTCTTTGCTAGTTAAAACACCTCACCGACTTCCTGGAATAACACCCAGACACCGGCCCCCGCTCACCTCTCCCGTCTCTGCCTCTGTCTTCATGCCTTCGGTGCTGGGCTCCGGTAACATCAGCGCTTCACTGTGCTCTCACGCTGGGTCTTCCACATGCTGCTCTTGCAAGCTTGGAAACCTCCCCCACCCCAAAAATGCTTCCTTTGATTAATCCCATTTTTCATCTGCAAGATTTAGGATAAACATCATCCCTTCTAGACACCACCAAAGTCTCTTCAAAAGCATTAAGCACTTCCTGCTCTAATTTCCATAGTATCTTGCTTATTCTGTTACAGCACTGAGTTTATTGCCTTGTAATTATCTACTCATCCATATTCCCCACCAGGCTTTGAACTCCTTGAGATCAGGGTTGCTGGAATGTTCTTATCTGTGTCCCATGATGCCGGCACAGTCCTTGGCATACGTTTGATGCTGAGCACGCAGTTACTGAGTGGATGAATGAATTAATAATTTATCATGGCCCGCCTTCTAGATACTACCTTCTCCACTTGCCTAAATCATGCTTGAATCTGTGTCATCCAGTGGACACTCGTCGGGCACCACCAGGACCAATGCCAAACATGGGTCCATTCACCCAGGCCTGCCTTCTTCTCCTCGCACTGCTCTAAGAGGCTCCTGTTCCCACACATCAGGTGGTCTGGTCATCTCCATCCCATCATGACCCTATCCTGACTCACCTTGGTCTTGTCTTATTGAAAGAGAGGTTTATATTTCTCAGATATAATTTGTACCCCTCATCGCCTTTTAGTCTCCTCTTAGTGCAATGTGCTGACATGAGGCTCCCCGGAGTTGACCCCATTACCACCATGATGGTGTGTACAGAGCAGAACCCTGTAGGGTAGTCACTGACTGTGATCTGTTCACCACTCCCCATCCTCTTCCCCAGGAGGACGGATGCCTGCCTCCTCTGTGCACAGATGTGAACCCTTACAAAGCCTCCTACAAACATCAACTGCAAATGTAGGCTGACTTGTCTGTATCTACTACTAGACTAGGCTCCTTAATTCAATATCCAGTTAACAAACCTTGTTGAATCCTTCCCCTACAATGGCAGGCAAGAACCACATGTAATTCCCTCTTCTTTGACACAAGCAGATACCAGAACACATTTACTCAATGACTAAGTGGACAAGCACCTACTCACAATGATGGTATGTGCCACTTTTTTGGTCAAATTAAATGTTTTATGAACTACTGCCAAGTCAAGTCTTCCCACCATTTTCTGGGTAATTAATTGTTTGATTCTAAATGCTGAACTTTATATTTATCAGAATTAAATTTCAAATTGCCAGGTGTGAACCCAGGATGTAAGCCAAAACATGCACAAGTGAATCTAGATTTTTTTGCCCTCCACAGTTTGAACAATCCCTTCAAAAAGGATGCCACTTAAAACTGCTATAAGGGGCTGAATTACGGCTCCCCAAAAGACTTGCCCACCAAGAATCCGTGAGTGTGAACTTATTTGTAAAGAAGAGTCTCTGCAGATGTAATTAAGTTAAGGATCTCAAGGTGAGATCATCCGGAATTAGGGTGGGTTTAAAATCCAATGAAGTATCCTCACAAGAGACAGAAAAAGACAAAAGAAACAGAGAGAGGGCCACGTGAAGACGGAGGCAGAGGCTGGAGAGATGCAGCCACAAGCCCAGGAACGGTTGCAGCCACCAGAAGATGGAAGAGGCAAGGGAGGATTCTCCTTCCAGAGCCTTCAGAGGGAGCATGGCCCTTCGGACACCTTGATTTGGGACTTCTGGCATCCAGAACTGTGAGTGAATAAATTTCTGCTGTTTTAAGATATCCGGTTTCGGGTACTTTGTCGTGGTAGCCATAGGAAACAAATCCAACTTTTGACGCCTCCTTCTATATTTTCATCAAAGAATCACACAACCATAGACTGTGAGCTTAAAACAACCTTGTATATTTTTAAGCTCCCTTTTTTTAAAATAAGAAAACTAAGACCTAGAAAAAGGAATTTGTTGGGCGGAAAGAGGCCTCGACCTCTGATTTGGACCATGTATTCTGATTCTCTTTCCATCTTATCATCCAATTAAATGTTGAAAAATATTAGTGAGAGAGGACAAAGGAAAGAGTCCAGTGGTCCTTTACCGGAAAGCTCATTTTAACTCTCCAACATCATCAAACACATCACGTGGCAGTAGAGACATCCAATGCAGATTTCACCTTGACATACTCCTCTCTGGGGAAAAGGGCGACATTGGCATCACATATCCTGGGTGATAACGTGCTGCTGCTTCTCTCCTTGGTCGCACACCACCCTTCCCATGATCCACTCTCATTAAGGCTTACATTTGTTTCTAGCTCACATTTCCTTTCTCTTTTTAATAATTCCTTTCCCTCATCCTATTAGATTCATTGTCTCAGTCTTTCTGGTAAGGCCTCAGAGAAAACATCTGCAAGTTCTTCACTCCCCAACAATTAAATCCAGCTGGGCTTACAGACCTCACTGACAGAAGCTGGGTTCTTTCTTATTAATCTGTCGAGTGGGAAAACTCTTCACAATAAAGGATGAAGTGGATGCAGGACATTAATAACTAACATGTGCAGATGTTCGCACAGCATTTTCACATCCAGTTCTTCATGTGATGCTCCCAGCGGTCCCTCCAGACAGCGTGAAGCAGGTGGTGAAATGCAGGAGCACCCTGGCTCTCAGATGCCCCAGTGGCTGGGACAGGAACGGTCCGCCTGTCAGGGTATAGTCGCCTATTCGCCTTTGGCTAGCTGCCCATGCAGAGGAGCTGTCAATCACAGTGTCCCACCCTGGCAGAGCACTAGGGAGCCTGAGTGACAGCCAGGCTGGCCAATCAGATGGTCCCATTGCCCTGGTCACAGGGAGGCTGGCCAATCAGATGGTCCCATTGCCCTGGTCACAGGGAGGGGCTCAGGCACGAGACCAAGCCAGACCAGAACACCTTTTGGCGGCGGGGGTCGGGGGTTGCAGAATTTAACCTTCATTTAGGCTGATGATTCCTGGAAGTTCTGGACAATCCTTTTTCTTCTTCTTAATTATGCATTCCACTTCTACAAACTAAGTTCATCAGAGAGCGTCCCATGCAGCACGATCAGTAACACGTGGTGTAAGAAGAGACGGTGTTGGTATAGCTGCTTTCGCAAACCCTTTGACTCTACCTGTTCAAACTGGATATGAAAACATTCCACCTATGTGCCGTGACCCAGTCATTCCACATCAAGGTATATATCCAGCAGAAATGTGCATGTTTGCACTCAAAGCCTTGTAGGGGAATGTTCATAGCAACACCATTTGTTAGAATCCCAAAGTAGAAATAACTCAAAAGCCCATCAACAGTAGAACGGATAAATAGTGGTATATTCACATAAATGAAATACTACACGGCAATGAGAACAAGTGATCTACAATTGCCTAGGAAGGTATGGATGAACCTCAGATCACAATGTTGAACACAGTAATCTAGAGAAAGAGGCTCTGGTCCCATGCTGTGTGCACTTTATCTACGTCTCATAACTACTGTCGGATGACATTTATATAAAATACAAACACAGGCAAGACCAATCTATACTGTTCCAAGTCAGGATAGTGGCTACTTTTGGGGGATAGAGATCGAAGGGGATCTTGGGGTGCCTATGTTCTGATTCTTGTTCTGGGTGCTGGGTGAGTACAGTTTTGGAAAATTCTCTGAGCTGTACCACTTACTACATGTGCGCTTTTCTGTATGTGTTGAATTTTTCTTAAAGCTAAACGATTTTAAAGAAAGAACAAAGGCCATTCATCTAGGAAAAGAGAAGACTTGGGTAGGAGGCACAACTGTAGATCTTTATGTATCTGAGAGAGTGCCAGGTAGAAGCAGGTGTGAAGTTCAGAAGACTGAACCTGAAACAGGAGGGGAATGACCAGGAGACACTACAACTGAGTTGTAAAGGTGACCTTTTTGAGAATGAGAACTTCCCCTTGAATCTTCGCCTTTGGAAGGTGGTCAAAAGGTACAAACTTCCAGTTATGAAATAAGTCTTGGGGATGTCGTGTACAGCCTGGTGTCTATAGTTAATAATACTGTATTGTATATTTAAAAGTTGTTAAGATAGTTGATCTTAAAAGTTCTCATCACAAGAAAAAAAACTGTCACGTGTGTGTGGTGATGGATGTCAACTAGACTTACTGTGGTGATCATTTCACAATATATAAAAATATCCAGTCATTATGTTGTACATCTGAAACTAATATAGTGGTGTATTTCAGTTGTATCTCAATATAAAAGGCCATGTGGCAGGACCTCCCTGGAGGTGGAGTGGATAAGACTCCATGCTCCCAATGCAGGGGACCCAGGTTCGATCCCTGGTCAGGGAACTCGATCCCACATGCATGATGCAACTAAGAGTTCGCATGCCACAACTAAGGAGCCCACCTGCCACAACTAAGACCTGGCACAACCAAAAAAAAAAAGGCCATGTGGCTGTTTCATAGAGAGGTACGCAGGGACTAAATTTTCCGTGGCTTTATGGGTCATGTTAGGGGGATTTTATGCTATCTTCTAAGAGTAATGAGAAGACCCTGGACTATGTTAACCCAGAGATGTTAACGTGGTCTTATAAGGACTGCATTTGAAGCATTTTACCATGTTGGCAGTGGAGAAAATGAACAGAAAAGGGGTTAAGAATGGGCACAACAAAACCACTTTACGGCGATGCAGTGGATGTTCAGTTGACAGATGATGATAACTTGGACTTAGGCAGTGGTAATGGATATGGAGGAAAGTGGAACGACTAGAAGTATGTTTTCTAGTAGAACAATAGGACTTAGTGACAGACTGGATGTGAAAAGGAAAAGATGTGAAAGATCAGTGAGGGTGGTCATGACCTGCCTAGTCATCAATGCCTTCCTGACATCTAGTTCCTAACACATCACAGGCAGACAATAGGTATTTGTTGAATGAACAGGTGTGTAAATGGACTGAGGTGCTGTCCTTTGACTGATCTGGGAAATATGGCAGAAGAAACAGAACTGGAGGTTAATACCACGAATCCAGTTTTAGACATAGGGAGTTTGAGATGCCCATCTCATTCATGAAAGAAGAACTGTAGGCACTGATATGCAGCAACATGGATGGACCTAGAGGGTATCATACTAAGCAAAGTAAGTCAGAAAGGGAAAGACAAATACCACATGATATCACTTATATGTGGAATCTAAAGTACGACACAAATGAACTTATCTACGAAACAGAAACAGACTCACAGACATAGAGAACAGCCTTGTGGTTGCCAAGGTGGGTGGGGACTGGGGGAAGGACTGGGGGTGTGGGATGAGTAGATGCAAACTAGTATATATAGGATGGATAGACAACAAGGTCCTACTGTAGAGCACAGGGAACTATAGTTAACATCCTGTGATAAACCATAATGGAAAAGAATATGAAAAAGAATGTATGTATATCTATATATATGTATAACTGAGTCACTATGCTGTACAGCAGAAATTAACATAACATTGTAAATCAACTATACTTCAATAAAATTTTTTAAAAAAACAACTGTAGGCACTGAAAAGATGAGTATGCAACACAGAAGATGAGATCTGGCCTGGAGATCCTCATGTGGGCACTGCGGGTGTATGAAAGGTAATGGAAGCAGGTTCAAAAAGGAATTAGAATGAGAGGGAAGAAGACCCCGAAACTCAGCTCTGAGGGACACTAACATTTAAAATTGGGAGACTGGGACTGACATATACACACTACTATATATAAAATAGATAACTGGGCTTCCCTGGTGGCGCAGTGGTTGAGAATCTGCCTGCCAATGCAGGGGACACAGGTTCGAGCCCGGTCTGGGAAGATCCCACATGCCGCGGAGCAACTGGGCTCATGAACCACAACTACTGAGCCTGTGCGTCTGGAGCCGGTGCTCCGCAACAGGAGAGGCCGCGACAGTGAGAGGCCCGCGCACCGCGATGAAGAGTGGCCCCTGCTCGCCGGAAGCGGAGAAAGCCCTTGCACAGAAACGAAGACCCAACGCAGCCAAATAAATAAATAAATAAAATGAATTTAAAATAGATAACTAATAAGAACCTGCTGTATAGCACAGGGAACTCTACTCAATACTTTGTAATGACCTATATGGGAAAAGAATCTAAAAGGAGAGCGGATATATGTATATGTATAACTGATTCACTTTGCTGTACACGTGAAACTAACACAATACTGTAAATCAACTATACTCCAATAAAAAATAAAATAAAAATAATAAAACTCAGGCAGAAGAATCTGCCTCGTGTTTCCAGCAAAGTTTTCTAACGGTGAATTAGTGTGTCACACTGGCTATCTCAAAAACTTAAAATTGAAGAATATTTTTGTGTCATTAATGAACATTTATTGACAATCTTCCTGGGACTTCCCTGGTGGTCCAGCTGTTAGGATTCTGCACTCACAAAGCAGGGGGTCCAAGTTCGATCCCTGGTCAGGGAACTAGATCTCGCATGATGCAACTAAGAGCCCGTATGCCGCAGCTAAGACCTGGTGCAGCCAAATAAGTAAATAAATATTTTTTAAAAAGAAATAAAGGGGGCTTCCCTGGTGGCGCAGTGGTTGAGAGTCCGCCTGCCGATGCAGGGGACGCGGGTTCATGCCCCGGTCCGGGAAGATCCCACATGCCGCGGAGCCATGTGAGCCATGGCCACTGAGCCTGCGTGTCCGGAGCCTGTGCTCCGCAACGGGAGAGGCCACAACAGTGAGAGGCCCACGTACCACAAAAAAAAAAAAAAAAAGAAAGAAAGAAAGAAAATCTTTTTTCCTATATAAGCTCTTAGGTGCGGGAGATACAAACCTAAGGCATATTCTCTGCCCCAAAGAAATCAGTGACCTAACCAGCCATGTGATAATGTCCTGAATTGCTCCACACCCTACGATACCCAAGAGGAAGTAACTAAGACTACGCATTTTGTCTTCATCATAAGGAGTGCTCTGGGCTTGGCTACAGAAAAATAAAATTTTATTTCTGCGGGCCAAAAAAAAAAGAACTTTCCCAATACAACCTAGCTTGAGAGGCGGCTCTGACCACCAACACACCACAGTTGATGGTCAGTAAGTGTCCAGATGCTCCCACAAATGGATCCCATAGTTACCCCACCCACCCCTGTTTTCCTGGAGTCTTATTCTGCTCCTGTCCCCTTCTGCAGGTCTCTCAGTGTTAGATGCTCAGTTCCTCTTGTTTGTTGAAGAGCTGGTAAGTGACAAGGACCAGACTCCAGCCCACATTTGCCAGCTGATAGCCCATCTCCCCTCCTTCTGCATCTGGTACCTCCATCTTCACTTCTGCAGACTCACTCTTAGGAGGAGGAAGTTATACCAGGACTTGATGTTATTAGCCTTGTTAAGAATCTGAAGTGCTGTTGGGTTCAAAGGTTCAAATTGAAGATTCTATTTTTAGCCAAATGAGACAGGAGCCAACTGTTCTCAACAGATTCTCTTCCTCAGTGACAAATACTTTATTTAGTCAAAATAACAAGTTATGTTATAACTTGGATTTAGTAAGTTGCGATGCCAACCTTTCAAGTGTAGGCAAATTTCTGTATATTTGGCTAAGGTAGAACCTTCTATTTATCTTCAATTCTCTTCATACAGACAAGCTCTTGGATAAAGTTGCTGGATTGAGTCTGACATGCAATCTAGGATGAATAATCTAAAGAGGAAGAGTTCTTTCTGTAAAACTTTAAAACTCTTTAAAACTCTTACTACCCTTCAAATGGTCCAAAAGAAACACACCATTTACAGCGTTGCAGTGAAACCTTTCAAAGGAGAGGGGAAGGCATGAGAAGAAGAGCAGCAGCTACTTACAGAGCAGCGTCCACATGCCCAGCGCTGTTCTAAGCTCTCGCCACATCCCACCTCATTCCACCTTCCCCATAACACTAAGAGGGACACACACTGTCATTCCCTTTCCAAGGAGAGGAAACCAAGGCACAGGGAGATTAGGTAACTTACCCCAGGTCTCACAACCAGTAAATGGTGGAGCTGGGATTCAAAATCAAGTATTCAGGTCCCAGGGAACGTCTTCTTGTCCACCAGGCTGGCTACCCAGCACCCGCCGCGTGCTAGGCATCGTACACAGCACCCTGCATGACAGTCTCGTGCAGGAGGCAGCCAAGAACCCATTCTATAGATGACAAATCTGCAGTTTTTTTTCAGATTGAGCTTCTTGCCCAAAGCTGCCCACTAGTAAAAGATTGAGAAAGTCCACCTCATCTCCAAATCTGTGCATGACCAGGACGCACCTCCATCCTTCTCCACCCCATCTCAAGCAACCAGCACAGGACCTGGCATATAACAGGCATTCAGTTACTATTTGATGAATGAATGAATGAATTCTTACCACCCTTATTATGGGGCTCCTTCTCCCTTGTATCTTTGTTCTCTCTCTCTCTCTCTCTCTCTCTCTCTCTCTCTGTCTCTCTGTCTCTGTCTCTGTCTCTCTCTCTCTCTCTCTCTGTCTCTCTCTCTGTCTCTCTCTCTCTCTTTCTCTCTCGCATCTTTCATCTCAGCACATGATTCTGCTAATCCTGCCCCTCGAAAAAAAAAGATTCTCTTTTGTTCCCTAGATCGTCACAGGGCTACTGATTCTTCTTTCATTCTTCACGTTCATGTTTCTTTAAAGATGTGTTTACACTTGTTTCTTCTCCGTCCTCCGTGACCATCGATCTTGAGCCCTTTGTTATCTGGTTTCTCTTTTCTACCCACGACCATTCCTTTGAGAACAACTCTTTCTAAGGTCACATCCATCCTCCATTTGCTCAGTCAGTATTTATTGGGTGTCTACTGTATATGAGGCAAGGCAACTACAGCATGGAAGAAGTCATTCATGAGCTGTTCACATCTTGGAGCTCAGGGAAGCACAAATAAAACAAGTCATAGAAAGTGTGATAAGGAATATTGAAAGAAGCCCATCACTTCTTTATGAGAGCGACAGTGGAGTTTCTCAGGCCTGGCTAGTCCTCAGTCTGGCAGGGAACACTTCCTACTGCTGTACAACCCGACAGGGAAGCCTGGAGGACCTGGGAAACTGTACCTACATCAGCAGTCCTGCTTGATTATCTCCTGCCTTTTTGTATCTGTCTCCAGAAGTTTCTATATCCTTTTCCACGGACTCTAAATAGGTCTGCTGGCATAGGTCTACCCATCACTGTGACAACCACTCTCTCCCAATTCCCCCCACCTCCGCTGTTCCTGGAATTTCTTGGTAGTACATCCATTCCTTAAATATTGGTATTCCTGAAGGTTCCATTCTAGAACTGTTCTCACCCTCTTCTAAGGTAATCCCGTGGGGAAATTTTCTGTAGGTTCATCTAGCCCCTGTGATAAATAGCAGCTAATATTTCTTCAGTGTTCTAAGCCAGAACTGCACTCCATGTTTTACATATGTACATGTGTATAAATGCTTCTTAAACACCATATCACTGGCCCAAATAAGCATCTTAAGCTCTGCACTAACAGTTCTCAAAATGTGCTCCTTTGGGGATCTCCAAGATCCTTTCAGGGTGTCTACATCATCAAAATTGTTTTTATACTATTAAATCTTTATTTGCCCAAACTTTCATATTCTCATGAGTGTGTAGTGGAGTTTTCCAAAGCCACATGACATGTTATGAGGTCAAATTTAAATGGAATGCGTGTTTGTATATTCTTGTGTTTTCTAGACCTTTCTAAGGTAGCAAGTTTGAGGTTTACATATGTTCATTTTCAAAGATTATCTCAGTTTGGTCTCAGAATTTCCACTGTGTTCTTATTAGCCATCTTTGGTTATATCTGCTTAATATCTGTAACCTCATTATCATCCAATAAATTGTTCATCTGAAATCCTGAAGTTCTCCTTAGACTTACTTAGAAACATAAAAACTATCCTATGTTGTCCCGTTTTGTAATAACATTTAGAAAAGAATCTCAAAATAATTTCTAGAAAATAAAAATATGAAAATTTAAATCTTATCTAAAACCTTTGCTATTTTATAACTTAGTAATATTTTACTTGAAAATAAATGAACATTTATAAAATATTTTTCTTCTGCTTAAGAATAGGTCATTAGCTTAAAATAATTTAGACGATTCACCTCCTCAACCCATAGCTGAATCATCTGTAACTAAAATTGCTGAGAAAGATGAAACGGACATATCAGACCATTCTGACTCATGGAAGAAAGCAATCTATTCCAAAGAAATTAGGTAAAAATACAAACAAAACTACAATGAAAAACAAACAAAATTACTTTAGTTCCCTCAACTTCACAGATGTTAATCATTTATCTTACTGTGTTCTATGGAACAGACCATTTTAGAATACTACAGTGGTGTCAGTTCATTCCGAAGTTAGAGAAAAAGGAACGAAATATATTAAACATAGACAAAACAAGTTCCTTAAAAGCCAAAAAGGTTGTTTATTACAGTTTTGCACAGTTTAAATGAAAAAGCCACTCAAGCACGTTACAGGATAAGTTATCGCATTTCATTGGCTGGGGAAGCACAGATGATAGCTCAGAGACTAATAATGCCTTATACCCTTGACATTACTGAATGTCTGACGAATAAGTCCACGAAAGAAATCATGGCGTTGACAGTTTCCAACAACACAGTAACCTTCTGAGTTAAAGAGTTCGTTGCAAACATAAAGACTGAGTCAACCAATCAAATGTGGAACTGTACTTTCGTCTTACAAATCGACAGACATGGCAGGACTTGCGGTTTTGCTTGTATTCTTCTGATGTCAGCATCTGCTAATCATCAAAGAAGATTTTGCAACACGGGCGCTGAAGTATTCAAAGTGCTGACTATCTTAGGAATCTTGGAATGTGTTTTCACTGACAGCACAAATGCAATGATGGGTAAAATGGATGGCCCCTTTGCACAAATTAAAGAAATGGCACCAAACTGTACCAATAGTCATTGTGTTTCTCGCTGCCACACACTCATAAATAAAAGCCAATTCACTTAAGAAAGGCATTGATGAAGCAGGAAAAAAACCGTATAAACTTATATCCTTTCTTTTTAATAGTCTGAGTGACGAAATGGGAAATTTGTATAAAGCACTTCTCTCCAGAAAAAAAAAACAAACAAAAAAACCCTTTTGCAGTTAAGTCATAAACTGAACCAGACACGTTTTTCATGGGATGCCATTTTTAATTCAGAGATTGACTGACTGACAAACCTGAAGATGAATGAAGTCAGCCTGTCATTTCGAAAAAAAACCCATCTAATTGGGGCTTCCCCGGTGGCGCAGTGGTTGAGAGTCCACCTGCCGATGCAGGGGACGCGGGTTCGGGCCCCGGTCCAGGAGAATCCCACATGCCGCGGAGGGCTGAGCCCGTGAGCCCGTGAGCCCGTGAGCCCATGAGCCCATGAGCCCATGAGCCCGTGAGCCATGGCCGCTGAGCCTGCGCATCCGGAGCCTGTGCTCCGCAACGGGAGAGGCCACAACGGTGAGAGGCTCGCGTACCACAAACAACAACAACAACAAAACATCTAATAGTATTTGTTGTTGATACTAAAATTTAAGTTTTCAACTAAAAAGTAGACTTTTAGGAAACTTGTGTCTGTCATATGAGTTTGACAGCTTTCTGACACTTAAAGATGGTTCTGATGAGTTTGGTAGTCATATTAACAAGTGTGACTTTTAAATGGTGTATAATGGAGTATGCCAACACTGAGAAGCTCTGAATAAATCACTGACTATTTTCCAAAGTACTGATGTATTATGTTACAAAATAATGCAGGAGTAAAGGGTCCACTTAAATTTCAAGACAGACTAAAGGATTTTAAGGTAATAGAATATGAAAAGTTCATTGACATGGTTTCAGATATCATACCACAACTGATCTTTAAGGAGATGCCACTCATTGGGTTTTGAAATAATATGAAAGAATATCTGAAATTATCTGAAAAAAGGCCATCAAAATACTCCACCCTCCACCAACAATATATGTGTGTGATGCTGGGTTTTCTTTATATACTTCAATGAAAGCATCACATTGCAACAGATTGAATGTGGAAGCAGATGTAAGGATACTGCTTTCAATAAAACCAGATATTAAAGAAATTTGAGAAAATGTAAAACAATGGCATTTTCTCACTATATTTTTGTTTGGAAAAATAGGAATTTTAATAAAAATTTTATTTATGTTAACACATAGGGGATTTATTATTGTCACTTAAAAATACATTTATAAATAAATCCTTTTTAATTCCTTAGTTTTCATTCTTAAAATTGTAAATATTAATAGATACAACCCATATAAACAAAATCTCTTTGAGGTCCTCAGTAATTTTCAAGAGTGTAAAGGGGCACCTGAGACAAAACATTTTGAAAACCACTGATCTAAATTGTCTATTTGATGTCCACTTAGATGACCACGGACACCTGAAATAAACATTTCTAAAAATCTCAGCTTAAAAAAAAATTAGCTAACGGTTCTTGAAAGTTGACTATGATCCAATCACTATAGTAAAGTCCTTATAAGCGTTATTTAATCCTCACAGCTCTATGATACGGGTATTATTAATTACCGCTCCCAGTCTTTGTTTTGGTTCTCCAATAACAGGTCCTGAGATGAGGATTTGTCTGAAAGCAGTTTACTAGTAAGGGTTTCTAGGAAAACCAGTCAAGGAGTAGAGAAGTGGGACCCAGCATGAAAAGAGGCCGAGGAAAAATGTGACATCTATACCCAGGAGGGTTCTAAGGGGGAGCTCTGGAGACAATGAGAACCACTCCTGAGATGTCCCTGATTGAGGTTCAAGGGAGCTGGAGGATTTACACATCTGCACCCAGGTACCTCCAGGAGGATATAAATTCCTGGGCAGTTCCAGCAATACGTGCATCAGGCAGAGAAGGCTCTGGAAGGCTGAGAGCAGCCCAACAACAAAGACATGTAGGTGCTGGCAAGCTGGAGGGAAGCACGCTGGGATCCAACAAGTGGTAAAGTGATCCAAGCAGGCAAGGGCATGGCCAGAGCACTGACAGCATCTGCTACATGCCCATTTCACAGGTGAGGTAAGTTATTTTGCCTCCCACCCAAACATGTCTTCCTTCGTCTGTATTATCCATCTCAGTAAACAATACCATCCTTCCAAGCCTGAATCGCAGGTATCACTAAGATTCCTCCTCTTCCCTTATCTCCTATCTCCTATAGGAATCAGGTCACCAAGCCCTGCCAATGTTACTTCCTTAACATCTCAGGAATGCACGCCCATTAGAAATACTGCATGCATTTTATTGCTGTAAAGTTGGGTGAAGAATACAGCTTATTCTACTGGTGGAAGTAGAGATACCACTGATTACTTCCTTCCAACAGCAGACTCTGGAAATTCAACATTCAAAGAGTTGGATCTATAGAGCAGATCCTTAACCCACCATCCTGGTGGGCGGGGCAGTAACAAAGAGAAGGACGTGAACTGCTTCCAGGCAGGCCATCTCTAAGGAACAGAGAGGGCCAGGCACCCTCAGAGGGACACTCACCTTCAATATGCCAATTATTTTCAATAGAGAAAGGAGGTTTAAGTGATATTATATATCCAATTACTCAGAAATCCAATAAGTTATGAGAAGCATGAAGAAATGACAGCAGCTTATTCTCCAATAATTTTCTTAGAAGATGGATTGGAATTTTTAGTAGAAATTCCTATTTGGGGTGTGAACTTGATAAAGAGGAGAGAGCATAGATGGTTCTCACTGCCACTCTTTTAGTTGATTACTGCAACAGGGACCTCACTCAGCTCCCGCCTCTGTTCTTTCTGCCTCCAGTCAGTGCCACACTCCCATGGAGATGTAGTCAAGGTATAAATCATTTCATGCCCTCACTTCCTAGTTAAAATCCTCTGTGCCCCCTCACTGTCTCCAGATGAAATCTAAATTTCTAAGCCTAGCATATGAGGTTCTTGGTGATCTGCTCTCTGCCTTTTCAGCCTCAGCTCTAGTTGTTTGACGTTTTGCATTTTATGTTTCTGTATTTTATGTTACCGTAACCTGCTTATATATGAAATGCCTTCTCTCTGCCTCACACTAACCTGCAACCTCTCACTCACTATTCAGTATTCAGCTCAGAGATCATCTTCACCAGAAAGCCTTATCTGACCTCAGCAGGCTGACCTATACTCAACACTCATCACCCTGTCTCTGGGATTTCTTACATACTTGCTAATCCTTACAAAAGGACTGTGTGCTCATTTGTGAGAGCTGGACCCCTGTCCTGTTGGTCTTAACATTCCCAAACCGTATCACAGTGCCTGGCACAAAGCCAGAGGCCCTTGGATGGATGAACAGCTGAGAAATGCTTCAGGACCCCAGACAGTTCCCAAGGAGCTCTTTTGCTCTGATGGTTCCTGAAGCCATAATGAGTGAGGGTTCTGGGGTTAATCCCATCTTCTCTTTGGGACTCTTTGTTAAGAATTCTTCACGTATTGTAGGCTGGCCTTTGTAGTTCTTACCCATGAGGCCCAATCCTTTATCTGGCTCTACATTTAAAATGTATCTCAAATTCATCTACTTTCCATTTACAAGCCTAATTCAAGACACTATTATCTTTTTCCTGGGCCACAAAAGCCTCCTAAATAGGCTGTTTTCCTTTTGCACCCCAATCTATCTTCCCCACATAAATCAGAGTGAGCTTTTAAACATACAAATCAGCGTGGTGGATTAAAAGTGGACACCAAATTCTTCGCCACTGCTCCCATCAAAAGGTATAATCTACTTACACTCCCTTTGAGTCTGGGCTGGCCCCGTGGCTTGGATTAACTAGCAGTGCAGCAGAAGTGTCTCTGTGCAACTCCTAGGGCTGGGTCTTGAATAACAGCAGTATAGATTTAAGCCGTTTATAGAGCCCTGATAGGTTGATAACGAGGTACACCCACTTCACCTGGTTTAAAACCCCATAGGATTTTAAGTGCTTCCCATTTACCTTGGGATAAAAACTAGACATCTTAAGCTAGCTCAGAAAGCACCTCCACCTCCTCCAGCCTTCCCCTTACTTCCTGCACATCCATCACATTGGCTGTATCTATGCATCTTGTATTTATGTGCCATCCATCTTCGTCCAACCTGTGCCCACTCATAGAACTTGTCTTTCTCACTGCTCCATCCTCCTTCTTCAGTCTGACAAACTCCAATCTATATTTCAGGTCACAGCTCAAAAATCACTTCTGCAAGGAGGCCTCCCTGACTCTGACCCATTGACCAGATGAGGTCCCCTACTGTATACTCTCGGAGTTTCTCAACAATTCCCTGTCATGACAAACACCTTACTTTGCTGTTTCTATCTCCAGTAAGTTCCCTTGGACCGTAAGTTCCATGAGGATAAATGCTGTGCCCATTTTGTCCACTGCTGTATCCTTGGCAGACAACAAATGCCTAGCACCTAGATAAATGGATGTTATTTGTCTTTAGCAGAAGTTCTCAAAGTGTGGTCCCCAGACCAGCAGCATGAGATCCCCTGGAGACTTAGAGATGCAAATTCTCTGGTCCCATTCCAGACTTACAGAATCAGAAACGCTAAGGTAGGGCCAGAAGATCGTGCTTTAGCAAGCTCTCCAAGTGATTCTGATGTGCACTAAAGTTTGAGAACCATTGGTCTTTTTAAAATTAATTAACTAATTAAAGTATAGTTGATTCACAATATCGTGTTAGTTTCAGGTGTACAGCACAATGATTCAGTTATATATATTTTTATATATATATTCTTTTTCAGATTCTTTTCCCTTATAGGTTATTACAAAATATTGAGCGTAGTTCCCTGTGCTATACAGTAGGTCTTTGTTAGCTATCTATTTACCTCTAGACAGCACCAAGAACCACTGATCTTTAACACTAAGACACTCACACTGTAACAGGCAAGACTTAACACTGCTCGACCACAAAAGGCAAGACTAGAACCAATGGGTGGATGTTCTTTGCAGGCTGATTTTGGATAAGGGATAGGAGGCATTTTCTCACAATCAGGAAAGTTCCATAACAGAATGCACTTGAGAAAGTGAGCAGGGCATACCAGGTACATTTTCTGGCTTAGAGTTACCACTCAATAAATGGTGACTTGAACGGTGGAGAAGAGATCCCTGAGTCAGGTAAGACCAGCTGCTATGTTCCCATTCATCGCGAAGACTGTTGGAGACAACACAATTCTGCCTACTCTGAAGATTTAAAGGAGTGTAATGAAGCTTAGAGTGGCTTAGGTAAAACAACATCTAACGTTGAATAAATATAGCAGAAGCCATGAACTGTCCTCTACCTGACTCCAGGAGAAGCTAAGTAATAAAGATTTTATAAGTGGCTCTAAATTTTAAAAAAATTAAATCTAAGTGGGAAGCTGTTTGACTGATCAAAGAAGGTCCAACTTCAGGAAACCTGAACAGGAGAAGCTGCCAGTATCGGAAATCAAACGGCGTGTGTTCCCTGTGAAAGGTGCTCTGCGTTTACACACTGTCTACTAATTGGAGCTGACTGAATAGATAATCATTTGGAGAGGAAATGATGTCGAAAGTCCTGCAGTCAAATTAGAGAAAGATGTAAAAACTGATTGAAGTGACTAAGATCTTTAAACACCTCCCAACAACAATCAACACATCAGTTCCCTATTTAAAACTGCAGTTCACACAATTGCCATACAAATTGCAGGATGGCTCTCTTTCGACTTAGAACTTAGTTAACACGCTATGTTCTCCAGACTCTGTTCTCTAGACTCTGAAAGGGTCACGATTGACACTGCTGAAGGGAAAGGATTCCACATATTTTTGTGTCACTGTTTGCTCCTGAAATAAATAGTTCAGTGATGATCCCATATAACAAATACCTTGCTTCCATCTAAAGACCTTCAAAAATGATGGTTAGACTTTTAATACATCCATCATTCCCAGATGTCTTCGTGTCACAGTTTTGAATGGATGATCCAGCCCTTTCCATATATTGTTACCATTCACTTATCAACAAGAAAAGAACTATGTTAAGTAAGTAGTTTAGAGCCACAATATCTTTCTCGATTTCTCCCAAGATGAAATGCTTTCTTGCTTCCTCTTAAAACTTTAACGCTTTTGTTCATATCTTTCTCATAATAAAAACACAAATTTGGAGCATTTGCCAATATGCATCTAAATATAGGAAAAAATGAAAATTTCTTCCTTATAAGGAAAAAAATGAAAATTCAAACCTGTAGGAATTACAGATGTTAAGGAAAAATTAAAATTATATTACGGAAAAGTGAAAATTCATATCTGTATATACAGTCTCTCCTGGATGTGCAAAAATAGGCAGAAGCAAAAGACTAAAAGGAAATGCCAAAGAAACTGAGACAGAGATAGTCTTTTTTTTTTTTTGTAAATTTATTTTATTTTATTTTATTTTTGGCTGCGTTGGGTCTTCGTTGCTGCACGCGGGCTTTTCTCTGGTTGTGGCGAGCGAGGGCTACTCTTCGTTGTGGTGCGCAGGCTTCTCATTATGGTGGCTTCTCTTGTTGCAGAGAACAGGCTCTAGGCGCATGGGCTTCAGTAGTTGTGGCACGTGGGCTCAGTAGTTGTGGCTCGCGGGCTCTAGAGCGCAGGCTCAGTAGTTGTGGTGCACGGGCTTAGTTGCTCCGCGGCATGTGGGATCTTCCCGGATCAGGGCTCGAACCCGTGTCTCCTGCATTGGCAGGCGGATTTTTAACCACCGCACCACCAGGGAAGCCCCGACAGAGATAGTCTTTAGCTGATGGGATCATGAGAGATTTAAAATCTCTTCTTAATTTTCTCTTATTATTATCAGGTTATAACAATTCATACAGTGTGACAGTAGTGCAGGGTTGGACAAGTAGACCATAGGAACAGAAAGACAACCCAGAAACAAAACCACAGGTATAATAAAATGATATATAACACTGCAGGTCACTGGAGAAAGGGGGGACATTGTATCCATGAGGGACTATAATAAGTGGTGCTGAAATAGTGGGCTTTCTAAAAGGAACAAAAGAAAACTGCACCTAAATATCACCATATACAAAAATCAACAACTCACACCATACATAGAAACCTTTTGGATTTAAGCATCAAATGTGAAAAGCCAAACTTCAAACCGTTAGAAGAAAATATAGGGAAATCTCATTGTGACCTGGAGATTGAGAAAGCTTTTTCAAAGCAGACATAAAATATACTAACTTTAAAAAGAAAAGATTGGTAATTTAATTCCATTAAAACTGAGATCATTTTTATGAAAAGTCACCATAACACGTGAATACAAGCTACAAATTGCAAGAAGATATCCAACATATATAAATCCTCCCATAAATCAATAAGGAAAAAGACAATCTTGTTAAAAATGAGCAAATGGCATGACTATAGATGGGAGAGGGACTGTCTGAAACAGGGGACAGAGCAGGCTTCCCCGAGAAGGCAACATTTGTGATTTTAATGAGGCAGGCTTCTATACGGCAGGAGAAAGTTCAATTAAGGGGAGTATTGAAGTCCACTGATTAGGCAGACCCAAGCTCTGTTCTTGGTCAACCTCTGTATCAGTAATAAACATGATATTTGCATTTTTATCGGCCTCACTTCTGGGTTCATTTCTCAACTGGTTCTAAGCCGGCCAGGTAAAAGAGAGGGAAAGGTATTATTTATCAGACTCAGATCCCAACAGGAAAGAACCTGAATTTTATTCTGGATGGTTTCGAACAAGTATGACATGACGTGACTTCAGTTTTTCTGAAGTTTATCCTGGCGGCTCTATGGAGAATAGACTCAGGGGCAGAGATGAAAGCTAAAAGATCGTTAGTCCACTTTCACCAAACCCAGGGCAGGCATGAGGGTGGTTTGGTGACAGGAGTGGAGGGATAATAAGCCATCAGAGCCAACGGGGTGTGTACTGTATTGAATGGGAGAGGCGGGGGAGGGGAGAGACGGGACCAAGGATGAGCCCTAGAATTAAATCAAATGTAAAGAATAGTGGATATGACGTGTCTTGAAGATAGAGGTGCTAATTCACAATGGCTCTTCAAATAAATAGAATATTTATTATATATTATATATTGTACTAATATATAAAGGGGATATTCATATATATACATATATATGCATTTTTAATGAATGAATGCTGATCAGGTTTTATCTGACGTTTAGAGCAGGAAGATGGAGAGAGTCTATTTTATAGTGATGCAGTAAGAAAATGCAGAGGGCGGACGCTTGCTTTTAAGAGAACAATGCCAACCTTCTTCCTGCAGTAATTAATTTCTCTTTGCCTGGGTCATCAGAAGCTGCTTTCTTCTCACTCACCAAGATCTCCAGTAAGTCTGCTCATCCCTCATGAACGTTTTATCCTTACAGCCAGCAGCCTCAACCTAGTGCAAATATGACATTTATGCCCAAATTGAATGTGCATAAAATGTCATCCTACCCTCAGACCAACACAGCAACTTCCAATTATATCATGTTTTAAGGGATGATGACAAATGCAGGAGAGATGGCCTAGTGGCCTTTGTTAAGGTAACAAAATTGGAATGTTTGGATTAAATCACAGCGTGTTGAGGGCATTCTGACTTCAGGGCTGCCAGCTGACTTTGATTAAGCAACCACTGGGTGCTTCCTCAGAGGGACCATGGGGGGCTGGGGGTTCACCCACATCTTTTGTACCTTTCATGGTCCACACAGTCCCTGTAAATCAGAAAATCATGAATTATGTCCCGAGAGCTCTTTATTAGGCTGATAGCAAGGCCACAGGCTATAGGGAAGGGACAGTTGTTCCATGAGGTGTCACATCCAAGCGTTACTTGGGCAAGTAACCCTGACCACCCGAGGCCGGATCCTGGTCAGCCACAGGCAGCTGCACCACTTTGGACAAGTTTTTTTGAATCTTGTGCTTCAGTTTCTCCATCTGTTAAGTGTGAACACTAATCCCATCTGCTTCCCTACTCATCGTGAGGATTAAAAAAGGATGACCTGTATAAAATGCTATGTCTTGACCAGCTGGGGATGCTATAACAAAACAGCACAGACCAGAGGGCTTAAACAACAAAAACAACAAACTTTTATTTCTCTCTCTTATGGAGACTGGAAGTCTAAGCTCAGGCTGCTAACAGATTCGGTGTCCGGTTCATAGACTGTCTTCTTGCTGTGTCCTCACATAGTGGAAAGGGCAAGGGAGCTCTCTGGGGTCCTCACGACCTAATCACCTCTTAAAGGCTCCACCTCCAAATACCAGCATATTGGGGGTTAGGTTTCAACATGTGAATTTTGGGGGTCACAAACATTCAGTGTACGGCACACCAGAAGAGTGCCTAATGCACAATGGATGTTCAACAAAGACTAGCAGGTAATATTATCTTTAAATAGGACCACCTGCAACAATACTCTATTACTGAACACAGCACGTGATAGGGGCCAAATAACCATTTGTTGCAAGGAGGTTGAATGAATTATCATCACTCTCCCATCTTCAGTCTCCTCATTGGTAAAAGAGGACAGTAAAGTCAACTCCCAAGGCTGTCACAAACATGAAATAATATGGCAGATATCAAATAAATGGTGGTTCATCAGGGACCAAAAAGAAAATACAATCTACGGAATGGGAGAAAATATTCACAAATGAAGTGACCGACTAGGATTTAATTTCCAAAACATACAAACAGCTCATACAACTCAATAACAAAAAAAACAAACAACACAACCAAAAAATGGGCAGAGACCTAAACAGACATTTCTCCAAAGAAGACATACAGATGGCCAACAGGCACATGAAGAGATGCTCAACATTGCTAATTATCAGAGAAATGCAAATCAAAACTACAATGAGATATCAGCTCACACCGGTCAGAATGGCCATCATTAAAATGTCTACAAATAACAAATGCTAGAGAGGGTGTGGAGAAAAGAGTACCCTCCTACCCTCTTGGTGGGAATGATAATTGGTGCAGCCACTATGAAAACAGTATGGAGGTTCCTTAAAAAACTAAAAATAGAGTTGCCATGTGATCCAGCAATCCCACTCCTGGACATATATCCAGAGAAAACCCTAATTTGAAAAGATACATGCACCCCCAGTGTTCACAGCAGCACTATTTACAATAGCCAAGACAAGGAATGTCTTGGAATGTCTCGTATATATGTATATAAATATGTGTGTGTGTATATATATATATATATATATACACACACACATATTTATATACATATGTATACACACAATGGAATATTAACCATAAAAAAGAATGAAATAATGTCATTTGCAGCAACATGGATGGACCTAGAGATTATCATACTAGGTGAACTAAATCAGAAAGACAAAGAAAAATACCATACGGTATCACTTATACGTGGAATCTAAAATATGATACAAATGAACTATTTACAAAACAGAAACAGACTCATAGACACAGAAAACAAACTTATGTCTACCAAAGGGGAAAGGGGGTGGGGGAGGGATAAATTAGGAGTTTGGGATTAGCAGATACAAACTATTATACATAAAATAGATAAACAACAGGGTCCTACTGTATACTACAGGGAACTATATTCAATATCTTGTAATAAACCATAATGGAAAAGAATATTTGTGTGTGTGTGTGTGTAACTGAATCACTTTGCTGTACACCAGAAACTAACACAGCATTGTAAATCAACTATACATCAAGGAAAAATAAAAATCAAAAAATTTTTTTTTAAATCAGGAAGACTTGCCACTTGCTTGCTTTGATTCACAGCTTAAAATGCAAGTTTGTTTATTTTTCAAATGAACAGACTGCATTTTAAACTGTGAAACAAGATTGTTTGGTTTCGTTTGTTTATTTCTCTCTGGGAGGGAATGATGCCTACCTCACTGGGTCATTATGCAGAGTGAGTGAATTAACACAAGGGAAGCCTGGCCTGTAGGATATGCTGGATGGAGTATTCCCTTCCCCGAAAAAACGAACAAATAACATTCATTAGTTGTTAAGAACAACATATCCAGCAAGGAATCAGAGTCATCCATCTCCATCTCCATCTCCCTCCCTCTTCTGCCTGAATCCCATGAGCCAATGGACACATGGCCTGGTTTGAGCTCTGTCACTGGAGGGGAGGTAGGTCTTCAGGTCATCCCACTGCTGGTGAGGCCACTTCCGGTGGCTGTTGATGCTAACCTTGCTCCCCACGTGGCAGCTCTACATCCAGGAAGTTGGAGTGTGCGGGGGAAGAAGCTCTGTTTCTCTCTACCAGAGTTACAAATCGTTTCCATTAGCATTGGACCAGAAAAGCGTTCTCTTCTTAATTTCTTACAACATATGCAGGGAAGAGGTGTGAGGAGTAATGGGTATTTGTGGAAGGAAGGGGGGCGTCCAATGGGCAAATAAGTTTACTGGGTTATAAAATGAAAATGGGTTTCTCAGAGCCTTGCACACCACTATTCACATGACTCTTCAGGAGTGGGGACAGAAGAAGAATTTCTAAAGCTGACTTAACCACAGTACAGTCTTGCACACTGTGGTATGTGTAACCATGTTAGAAGGAACAGATTTAAGACTGCATTAAGTGCCCATTTATCTGCTGCTGAATGCCCGCCAGTGGCTACCGCAGGGCTGGGCACATGATGGTGAACTCCACGCTCCATCTCTGCTGTCACGGAGTTTGAAGTCTAACCAGGGAATGACTGACAAGTCAATACACCCTCAAGTCGAGTTCATAATACACACCACTAACGATGCAAAAGCACAGCAGGTTAAGTTTGAGGAGAGGGCAAGAAAAAGTCTCCATGGAAAAGGAAGGATTTGTGATTTTGATGAAAGACTGGCTAAGGTTTGAATGTGCAGAGATGGGTAGAGCAGAAAGAACAGCAGGGACCAGGGCAAGGCTGGAGTACACAGGCCCAGGCTGTCATGCAGGTGCGAGGAGGGGCGAGATGGAAGCAGGATAGGCACAATGGGTCAGGGCATCCTGGGAAAAGCCTTGATGATGATGAGGATGATGAGAATGATGCGGGGGAGGAGGAGGAAGGGGAGAGAAGCGGCTGTTTGGTTGTTGTCCACAATCATAATGATAAAGTATCAATACTTCTACTACCATGTTGGAACACCCACTTCATTCTTGCCCCGTAACTGCTGTTTGACATTTCAGATACTGTTTAGACCTCCCAAGAACCCTCTGAGGTAGGGAATCCAACAGTTATGGCTTAGTGAGGTGGTTAAGAGCACGGGCTTTGGAAGCAGAAAGACCTAGACTAAGCCTGGCTCCACCACCTACTGGCTGTGTGGCCCTGGGCAATTTGCTTAACTTCTCTGAACTTCAGTCTCCTTATCTGTAAAGGCGGGCTCTGTAATCCAGCTCCCAGGATTGTTGGGGCCTGACAGATAATATATGAAAAGTGCAGAGCAGCCCACCTAACACTTAGAAAGTACTAGATAAAAACACATTGACTGAAGAAACAGAGATTCAGGGAGCATAAAGGACTTGCCTGAGGCCACACAGCTAATAAGTGATAGGGCGGGCATTTGATCTGCAGGCTGCCGGACACCAGTCAATGATCACCCCTTAGTGAATTCGCTGCATTGGAATGATGATTATTAACATATAATTAATATTCACTGAGGGCTGGCTCACTACCCTGAGCGCTTTACATGTATTAATTTATCTAACCTCTGCAACAATCCAATGAAGTAGGTACAATTACTATATCCATTTAATAGATGAGGAAACTGAGGTCCAGGATGGTGAGATGACTTGAATAGATCAGAGGCGCTCACCATCCTGAAAGGAAGGAAACGGCTTACTGCAGAGAGATCCAGGGGGCACCCCAATATTCATCTTTACTGAGCTGCAGTGCTGAATCAGGTCCCTTTCGTCGATGCCACATGCCTGGAGCTATGGAAGGGGGGATGTCTCAGCCCTCGAGCCATTGGCCCTGACCAGACTCTTCACTCCTCTCCTCAAATGCACTTAGAGAAACCGCATTTGCATACGTAGGCTGGAGATTCAGTCTGCGACATTATGCCTTTGTAACAAGATGCTATTTTCAAGGAAATGGCTGCTAGATTACGTATGTGCTGAGCTATGGGCGTGTGTTTGACATTTTAACTTTCCAATGGAAGTGCTTCAATGATGCATAATTTAAGTCTTCTAGGAATTGTGCTGTTACATCCAAACCAGGCAGTCAGCCTCTAAAAATTCACATATTTGACCAAAATCCCTTGTGTCGGCAACATGAAACACATTGTCCTTGGAGAAGTAACGGCGTAGATGAAATGGTCTGGGTTTTGGAAGTAGACAGTTGGGGGTGGTGCACATCCTGATTCTGTTTCTTTTTAGCCTTGCAATTCTGGACGGCTCTTTAAAGTTTCTGAATAATTTTCTCCTATGTAGAATGAGGATATTATAAATGCTTCCTAGGGGTTTATGATAATTAGGCAAGATAATGTAGACAAGGGATCTAGCATGGAGACCAGCCATGGTAGGTGTTCAATGTAAACTATGGCTACTATGATTACTATACCATCATTAGCCATCCAGTTCCGTTCAACAACTATTTACTGAGTGACATGGTGAACTATGTGTCATGCAGTCAGTTCTCTAAAAAGTCACATAGACAAGAAACAAGGGGAAGTAAAGGTTGGTCCTTGCCTCCTTGGAACATAGGAATGAGTCGGGAGAAAGCAAGTTCATGAGATTTTTCTCTTGCCCACTGTTATTCCCCTCACTGTCTTTAGAATTTTGACTGTTGCTTGCCTCAGTCAAGAAATGTAAACCTGAATTTCTCATACTTAGTCTCCCAATCTCTCTCTCCCTCCATCCATCCTACTGTCAGTGTCTTAGTCCAGACATTCATCTTGTCTGCCCTGAACCTCTCCATCTACAGAAGAACTGAGGGATGGAAGCTGGGAGAAAGAGAACATTGAATAAGGAGGAGGGGTCACTGGGCAGGACTTTGGAAATCAGTCAAAGACATTTGGGCTTTCTCCTGAAGGCAATGGGTGGCAGGGCAGGGGGTGGGGGGGAGTGGGGGGAGGTCATGAACAATCTCACAGAGGGGAGGAAGTGGTTTCTGAAAATGGAATTTTTAAATTTATTTTTGTTTTTGGCTGCGTTGGGTCTTCGTTGCTGCGTGCAGGCTTTCTCTAGTTGCAGTGAGCAGGGGCTACTCTTCGTGGCGGTGCGCGGGCTTCTCATTGTGGTGGCTTCTCTTATTGTGGAGCACGGGCTCTAGGCGTGCGGGCTTCAGTAGTTGTGGCATGGGGCTTCAGTAGTTGTGCCACGTGGGCTCAGTAGTTGTGGTTCGTGGGCTCTAGAGCGCAGGCTCAGTAGTTGTGGCGTACGGGCTTAGTTGTTCTGCAGCATGTGGGGTCTTCCTGGACTAGGGATCAAACCCATGTTCCCTGCATTGGCAGGCAGATTCTTAACCACTGTGCCACCAGGGAAGTCGCTGAAAATGGAATTTACTGAAGATTGCTTATGAGGCATTACAATAATTTGTCAGACTTTGGACAAAATGATCATATCTGCCAGATGGGATTGATTTGGACAACTCAAGCCAAGATAAGGCTCTCTCATCTCTTTCCTACCCACCATGGGGTGATCAACGAGTGGTTAAATGGATCGTCCCTCCTGCCCCATTTCAAAGACCAGTGGCTGAAGTCACAGATGGGAATCCAAAGCCAGAGTTTGAGCAGGGAAACTGGGGGCACTTGTAGCATGACAGATAGGGCTCTTTCTTTGATGCCAGAATTATACCCATAAGTCCCACCAGCTGAGTGACTTTAATCAAGTCATGTAGTCTTGCTGGGACTCAGTTTTCTCACCTGTAAGTGGGGAAATTTCTCATGACTCATGTGAAGATCAAATGTCATAACACCTACAAAACGCTGTGTATACAGTAAGAACTCAATAAATCACATATGAGACTTGGTTCTCCTCCAGAGCACAGATTGTGATTTGTTCTTATTTATCTCTACATCACCAGTGTTTGATTATCATTCATTCTACTCAGCAATACCCGGTTCTCCTTCCATTCTAGGCACGTGGTAGAAATACATTTCCTGACCCCTTTGGGGTGGACAGAGCCCTGTAACTAATTCTGAATTGTGAGCAGAAATGGGTATCTGTCATCTTGGGGCTGAGCTCCTTTTCCCTCTGGCCTGGCATGGATGGTGCTCAAGACGTATCATCAACTTATAGGCCTGGATCCCTGTGAAAACCGGGGCCCTCTGTCAGGCCAGGCTGCACATACTGTAGCAAGAACGACAAATAGATCTTTGTTATTTTAAGCTCTTAAGAACTGAGGGCTGTTTTTTACTGCAGCATAGCTTAGCCCATCTTGACCAACATAGCAGTGCCTGAAACATCACAGCAACTCAGATAATGTTTTCTTTTTGAATAAATGTACATAAAAGGAATTGAGGATTAAAAAGTGAGGGGTGGGGCTTCCCTGGTGGCGCAGTGGTTGAGGGTCCGCCTGCCGATGCAGGGGACACGGGTTTGTGCCCCGGTCCGGGAAGATCCCACGTGCCGCAGAGCAGCTGGGCCCGTGAGCTATCGCCGCTGAGCCTGTGCGTCCAGAGCCTGTGCTCCACAACGGGAGAGGCCACAACAGTGAGAGGCCCGCGTACCACAAAAAAAAACAAAACAAAAAAACAGTGAGGGGCAAGGGGAGAAAAAGGAAAGGAATGAGAGTATCCAGATGAGGGACAACAAATGTATGACAAATCCCATGGCTAGAAAAATAAAAGATCTTTTCCCCTCCTGGGTCTGCTCTCTCTAGCTTGGGCTGTGGGGTAAGTGGTTGGATCAGCCTGGGAAAAATCGAAAAGGCTTTAGTTCTCCAGGAAGTTGGAGAAGATGGAGACAGAGTGAGGGATGACAGGGGTCAGGATAGGTGCTGTGGGGTCAATGTTTTAGGCTCTGTGGGACATATATCTACTCGGCTCTGCTTTGGTCATGTGATAGCAGCCATACACGATACTTAAAGAAATGAGCATGGCTGTGTTCCAATAAAACTTTATTTATAAAAACAGTAGGCACACCAACCCATCGAGACTGAAAACAAGAACCATCTAAAGCAGTTTAGAATCAAGTGGGTCAAGAATGGGTTGAGTCTGCAATGGCACTTTGTAATAGTTGGCCAGGGTGGAAAGAACGATATAAAGGGACTTAAGGAGAAAAGAATGGAAGAATTTGTGGAAGCAGAAGAGAAGGGAGAGAAGACAGCCAATGAAAACTCAAAGATGAAGGCACCCCAGGCCCAAATCCTAACCTCCTCCTCTCCCCGTGCCCTGGCTCAGGCTCCTCCTTGTATGTGTCCCTGTCTTCATGGGTGCAGAATGGTTCTGGCGGATGCTGTCTTGTTTCCGCAGAAACAGATCTAGGTTTATGGAAAGGCTCCACAGACGGGACTTCCACCTCCCCCTCCACAGCTGTTCCCACTCTGCTGGAGTGTGCATGACTCACCCACAGTCGCTTCAATTACTGAGGCCTCCATTTGCTAGCCCCTCCCTCTGCCAGGGCTCTTCCTCCTGAGGACACCAGCCACCACCCCTGAGAAGTGATGACGCTGTTGTTAGCTCAGGACTAGAGAACTGTAATGATCTCTCCAAGCAATAACCACCATCAGCTACTGACCACATTACTGTTTCCAAGAAGTATGGCAGCTCTGTGGAGGAGCAGCCAGAAACAGGGGCTACGGAAAGTGACTCTATAGTAGGATTTTGCTGCAAATCCACTTACGTGGAAGCCATTCCCTGCCCTACTGCTAGAGCCATCCCCGGTTGAAGGAAAGTCAGGAGTCAGAAGGAAGTTCTGATGAATTACCACAAGAGAAGAAAGTCTTAGCTTTTATTGGAATATAAGGGGGTTGGTTTGTTGGATGTTTTGTTTTTCTGCTAGGCATTATGACCTGGGAAGGTATTTGATCAGAACTTATAACTAGCCTCTACCCTTGTCACAGACTTGAGAAGGAAATAGCAAAGGTGACACTCTAGACTAAAGCAGTTGGTTGAACACTATAAAGCTTTTCAATCAAACCCCCAGTTGGGAAGTCTTGGCCCCTCTTGGACTGGACTGGCTGGGTGCCCTGGTGCTAAGAATATTCCTTCTGACCTAAGTAGAGACAACCCAGGTGGCCTGACTTAAAGCCAGCTCCTGTTGCCTTTTCCATTCTTTTGCCCCAAGGCCCCATCCTAAACTTGTGTCCCAATATCTTCTGATGGAGAGAGGAAGGGAGGTGAGACTAAGCAGGAAAGAATTCCTCTAAGGCAGGATGGATTCTCCCCAAGGCCCAGAGTAGAGGATGAGGGCTCTACACAATCCTAGGCTTTCCCCGTTTGAGCTGCCCAGACACACACAGTCCACCACCACCCCCACTGTGTCACTTTCCCCTCCAAGCCCGAACCTCTGAAATGACACCTCAACTAAGATGAAAAACTGCCTCTGACATCGGCAGAGCCGTCAGAGGTACAGAGTAGCCATCCAGAGAGGCCCTCAGGGCTCCAGCCACCAACAACGTAGTCTAGTCCAGTCCAGTTAGACTCATGGGCAACACCCCTTCTTCTCCATGTCTCCATGTGCCCTGGACGCTGCCTTGTCTTTGGAGAGAGTGAGGGAGAAGAGGTAAAGAAGTAGGAGCCTCACGAGCCCCAGCCCTACTTTCAGCCACCAGAGGTCCACGAAGGAGAAGAAAGAAATAGGGTCAAGGACTATATTTTGCACAAGAAGCAAAAGACTTGGGTTCTTGTCCTGTCAGTACCACTCATGTGCTCTGTGGCCCACGTCCGCTCTCTAGGCCTCAGTTTTCCCATCTGAAGCCCATCACAGTCCCACCACAGAACACATATTCAATAAAATGCCCACTGAAATGAATTATGGGAATCTCACTTGTTAACCTCTAGGACTCTGTCCAGCTCTAAAGTTCTACAATTCGGTTATCACCATTTTTCTATGAGCACAGGTTCAGATATCAGAAGCAGAAGTTCCAGAGACCATGTTCATTCCACTCCCCAAACTGTCTGTTTCCGAGTTCTATAATTCTACCATTTCAGATATGCACCTTTCTTAGTTGGGTTTTTCTGGACGCAGACCCTGGGGTGAGGATTTATCAGCAAGTGATTCATTAAGGAGTGCTCCCCGGGTGACCAGCGGGGTAGGAAGCAAGGGTGTGACATCAGGCAAATACAGCCTCAGCCTGATCCTGCAGGGAGCTCTGGAGGGCACATACCTCAGTACAAGAGAGTTGGCCTCTCACAGTCCTGGGACCATCATGCAACGGCTACAGGGTCACCTGGAAGGGGTGCAGACTCCCAGGCAGGCACTTCTGGCTCTGCAGCAAGTTGCCATTGTAAGTAGTTTTGTTTTCTTAATTTGTTTTTCAGATAGTTTGTTGTTATTGTATAGAAACACATCTAATTTTTCTACGTTGATTTTGTATCCTGTGACTCTACTGAATTCATTTATTAGTTCTAACAGTTTTTTGGTGAGTCTTTAGGATTTTCTATATATAGGATCAAGTCATCTGCAAACAGAGACACTTTTGCTTTTTCCATTCTAATTTGGATGCCTTTTGTTTCTCTTTCCTGCCTAATTGCCCAGTTTAGGGTTTCCAGTAGAATGTTGAATAGAAGTGGTGAGAATGGACATCCTTGTCTTTTTCCTAAACTTAGAGGAAAAGCTTTCAGTTTTTCACCTTTGAGGATAAATTTAGCTGTGGGCTTGTCATATATGGCCTTTATTATTTTGAAGTGCATTCCTTCTATACCAAATTTGTTGAGAGTCCTTATCATGAAAGATATTAAATTTTGTCAAATGCTTTTTCCGCATCTATGGAGATGATCATATGACTTCTACCTTTCATTATGTTAATGTGGTATATCACATTTACTGACTCATGTATGTTGAACCATCCTTGCATCCCAGGGATAAACATCACCTGATCATAGTGTATGGTCCTTTTAATGTGCTGTTGAATTCCATGTGCTGATATGTTGTTGAGAATATTTGCATCTATTATATTCATTAGGGATATTGGCCTGTAATTTTCTTCTCTTATCTGGGTCCTTATCTGGGTTTGGAATCATAGTAATGCTGGCCTTGTGAAATGAGTTTGGAAGTAGTCCCTCCTCCTCAATTTTTTTGGAAGAGTCTGAGTAGGTTTGGCATAATTTTTAAATTTTCGGTATAATTCACCAATGAAGCCATCTGGTCTTGGACTTTTCTTTTTTGGCAGGTTTTTTTCTTCTTAATATATTTTTATTTATTTATTTTTGGCTGTCTTGGGTCTTTGTTGCTGTGCACAGGCTTTCTCTAGTTGTGGTGAGCGGGGGCTACTCTTTGTTGCAGTGCTTCGGCTTCTCATTGCAGTGGCTTCTCTTGTTGCGGGGCACGGGCTCTAGCCAGGCGGGCTTCAGTAGGTGTGGCAACTGGGCTCAGTAGTTGTGGCTCGTGGGCTCTAAAGCGCAGGCTCAGTAGTTGTGGTGCACGGGCTTAGTTGCTCCGCAGCATGTGGGATCTTCCCAGACCAGGGCTTGAACGCGTGTCCCCTGCATTGGCAGGAGGATTCTTAACCACTGTGCCACCAAGGAAGCCCTTTTGGGAGGTTTTTGATTACTAATTCAATCTCCTTGCTCATTATTGACCTGTCCAGATGTTTATCTTCATGATTCAGTTTTGGAGGGTTGTATGTTTCAATTAATTTATTCATTTCTTCTAGATTATCTGTTGGGACATAATAGTTCATAGTAGTCTCCGTGTTATCAGTTTAATATCTCCTCTTTCATCTATGATTTTATTTATTTGAGTTTCTTCTTAGTCTAGCTAAAGGTTTTTCAACTTTTGTAATCCTTCGTATTTCTGTGTTATCCTTCGTATCTCTGTGTTATCGGTTGTAATATCTCCTCTTTCATCTATAATGTATTTATTTGAGTTTTTTCTTAGTCTAGCTAAAAGTTTTTCAATTTTACTTACCTTTTAAAAAATCAACTCAGTTTCTTGGATCTTTTCTACAGTTGCTCTAATCTCTGTTTAAATACTTCTGCCCTAATCTTTATTAGTTCCTTCCTTCTACTAACTTTGTGTTTAGTTTGTTTCTTTTTCCTAGTTCTCTGAGACGTAAAATTGGGTTGTTTATTTGAGATCTTTCTTTTTCTTAATGTAGACATTTATCGGTATAAACATACTTCTTAAAACTGCTTTTGCCACGTCACATAACTTTTGGTATATTGTGTTTCCATTTTCATTTGTCTCAAGACAGTTTCTGATTTCCTTTTTAAATTTCTTCTTTGACCTATTAGTTGTTCAGAAGTATGCTGTTCGATTTTTACATATTTGCAAATTTTCTAACTTTCCTCTTGTTTTTGATTCCTAATTTCATACCACTGTGGATGATAAAGATACTTGATTTGATTTTAATCTTCTTAAATTTCTTAAGACTTGTTTGGTGACCTAACATATGATTTTCCTGGAGAATGTTCCATGTGTTTGCTTCAGAAGAATAAATAAACCAGTTCTGTAAGAGCCACAGAGCTGGAAATGCGAGTCAACATCAGCCAAGTTAATTTGGCCCCAAGCTCGGTTGTCCTTTCCCAGGGTAAACATTAATAGGTGAATCTTAACTAAAGTACCCAGAGGACACTCCTGAAATTACTGCTCCATTGGGAGTAGACGGAACAGTCAAGGGCTAGGGCTGACGTGCAGGTACTATGCCTTGCAGGTCACTCCATTCCAGGGTGCAAGCCCCACATCTAGGGCCAGCTCTGTGTTTCTTGCTGATCAGCTTAAGCAATGCAAGAATATGAGCAGCCACACTACCTTTTCCCCAAAGGTGCCCTGCACTGGACAACTCTGCTTTCTTTCCTCCCCTCCCCATACTTTAAGACTGGGGTACAATTGACTTTGGGGAATACAAGTGGCACCTCAATCACTGAGCAGTGTGTGAACATCAAACAACTTTTCCTAAAACGAAACACCTGGCTGACAGCCTCCTCAGTGGAAACCCACAGAGCTGGGGGTCTTTCAAGGCTAGATGGGGTGCAGGAATGCTCACTGCATCCTCAGACTCAGATGCAGGGACAGGAGCGCAGGGATCTCCCATGAGCAATGTTGCCTTTTTGGACAGGAGGGAGCTGCTGCCCCTCCCACTCCAGAATGTTGCTGAGAACACTATTGGTCTCTCACTTCCCCATTGACTCACATCTCCCTAGTATAGGAGGAGAGGTTCACCCAATTGATCAGACCCTGCTGAGCCTCAAAAAGCAAGCCTGTGTATATTTCCCTGCCAGCTATTCCTCCACCCACAGGGTCCCAGGAAGGGTCTGGCCTCTGCTTCCTGCACCCCTTTAATTCACACCTCCTAGGGCTGAGGCATTCAGCAGCTCAGTAGTTTCAACACTAGCTGCACCTTAGACTCAACTGAGAAGCTTTCAAACCACTGATGCCTGGGCTTTGGTCTCAGCTCAATCACATCCCACTGAGTGGGGTCCCAGCACCCATCATTGGCAAAGTCACCCCAATGATCTGATGCTCAGTAAAGGCTGAACCACCAAGAGGCTATTTGGTTAATTACATTCAGGGTCTGCTGGTTACAACTTTTCTCAGTTCTGCAGCCACATCTGGGTTTGTGGATCCCCACCTCTAGCTTTTTTTTCTTTTTCTAACATCTTTATTGGAGTATAATTGCTTTACAATGTTGTTTTAGTTTCTGCTTTATAACAAAGTGAATCAGTTATACATATACATATGTCCCCACATCCCCTCCCTCTTGCATCTCCCTCCCACCCTCCCTATCCCACCCCTCTGGGTGGAGACAAAGCACCGAGCTGATCTCCCTGTGCTATGCGGCTGCTTCCCACTAGCTATCTATTTTACATTTGGTAGTATATATCAGTCCATGCTACTCTCTCACTTCGTCCCAACTTACCCTTCCCCCTCCCCGTGTCCTCAAGTGCATTCTCTATGTCTGCATCTTTTTTCCTGTCCTGCCCCTAGGTTCATCAGAACCATTTTTTTTTTTAGATTCCATATATATGTGTTAGCATACGGTATTTGTTTTTCTCTTTCTGACTTACTTCACTCTGTATGACAGACTCTAGGTCCATCCACCTCACTAAAAATAGTTCAATTTTGTTAGTTTTTATGGGTGAGTAATATTTCCTTGTATATATGTGCCATATCTTCTTTATCCATTCATCAGTCAATGGACACTTAGGTTGCTTCCATGTCCTGGCTATTGTAAACATAGCTGCAATGAACATTGCAGTACATGACTCTTTTGAATTATGGTTTTCTCAGGGTATATGCCCAGTAGTGGGATTGCTGGGTCATATGGTAGTTCTATTTTTAGTATTTTAAGGAACCTCCATACTGTTCTCATAGTGGCTATATCAACTTACATTCCCACCAACAGTGCAAGAGGGTTCCCTTTTCTCCACACCCTCTCGGGCATTTCTTGTTTGTAGATTTTTTGACGATGGCCATTCTGACTGCTGGGAGGACGTACCTCATTGTGGTTTTGATTTGCATTTCTCTAATGATTAGTGATGTTGAGCATCCTTTCATGTGTTTGTTGGCAATCTGTGTATCTACTTTGGAGAAATGTCTACTATGTAGGTCAACTGCCCATTTTTGGATTGAGTTGCATGAGCTGCTTGTGTATTTTGGAGATTAATCCTTTGTCAGTTGCTTCATTTACAAATATTTTCTCCCATTCTGAGGGCTGTCTTTTCATCTTGTTTATGGTTTTCTTTTCTTTTCTTTTCTTTTCTTTTTTTGTGGTATGCAGGCCTCTCACTGTTGTGGCCTCTCCCGTTGCGGAGCACAGGCTCCGGACGCGCAGGCTCAGCAGCCATGGCTCACGGGCCCAGCCTCTCCGCGGCATGCGGGATCTTCCCGGACCGGGGCATGAACCCATGTCCCCTGCATGAGGCGCGCTGTGTGTTCTCCCGGGGAAGTTGTCCCTGGATCACGGGACCCTGGCAGTGGCGGGCTGCACAGGCTCCAGGGAGGGGAGGTGTGGATAGTGACCTGTGCTTGCATACAGGATTCTTGGGGGCTGCAGCAGCAGCATTAGGGTTTCATGCCTGTCTCTGGTGTCCGAGCTGATAGACGCAGCTCGTGCCTGTCTCTGGAGCTCATTTAGGCAGTGTTCTGCCTTCTGCGGGCAGACAGGGAAGGAATCCTCTCTCCTCACACACCCCGAAACAATGGTCTCTTGCCTCTTCGGCAGTTCCAGACTTTTTCCTGCACTCCCTCCCAGCGCACTCGCCCCCTTCAGGCTGTCTTCACGCAGCCAACCCCAGTCCTCTCCCTGGGATCTGACCTCCAAAGCCCGAGCCTCAGCTCCCAGCCCTGACCCGTCCCGGCGGGTGAGCAGACAAGCCTCTCAGGGTGGTGGGTACTGGTTGGCACCGATCCTCTATGCAGGGATCTCTATGCTTTGCCCTCTGCACCCCCGTTGCTGTGCTCTCCTCCGTGGCTCCGAAGCTTCCCCCTGCCACCCCCTGTCTGCCAGTGAAGGGGCTTACTAGTGTGCGGAAGCTTTTCCTCCTTCACAGATCCCTCCCGTGGTGCAGGTCCCATCCATATTCTTTTGTCTCTGTTTTTCCTTTTTTCTTTTGTCCTACCCAGGTACGTGGGGATTTTCTTGCCTTTTGGGAGGTCTGAGGTCTTCTGCCAGTGTTCAGTAGGTGTTCTGTAGGAGTTGTTCCACATGTAGATGTATTTCTGATGTATTTGCGGGGAGGAGGGTGATCTCCATGTTTTACTCCTCTGCTGTCTTGAAGGTCCCCCCCACCTCTAGCTTTGAGCTGAAGGAAGAAGTTTCTGTTTTGACCTCAAGTCCAAGCAGAGCTTTCCAAACCTGCTTTTTGCAGAACTGTGTATGAGGTATGGGGATTTTGCCAATATATTAGTAAGGCAGCACTCACACATCTGGCTCTGTATCCCTGTGGGTCTGTTCCATCGCCCCAGCCCTACAGGAGAAAAGCAGTGTGGGAGGACCTGGGTGCCATGACTCCCTTACACACTATATGGGAAGGTTTCAACCACTTTAAAAATAGAACGGCTTATTTCAGTGTGTTTTGGCCAGTCCCACAAGTGACTTTAGGTGGCTTACAACATAAACATAGAAAACAAAATGATGATAAAAATAGAAAGAGAAGAGGGACCAAGGAATTTTAATGTCAAGTAGAGAACAAAGCAATAAAAAAAGAAGAGCAGAAAAATGCAGATCAAAATGAGGCAGGAAATGAAGATATAAATGCACATGGAAGAATGAACGTCCTTCAACGTGTGAAGAACTCAGGCACTGTGACATTTAATAATATACATTTAAAACTTAAGCACTAGGGCTTCCCTGGTGGCGCAGTGGTTGAGAGTCCGCCTGCCAATGCAGGGGACACGGCTTCGTGCCCCGGTCTGGGAAGATCCCACATGCTGCAGAGTGGCTGGGCCCGTGAGCCATGGCCGTTGAGCCTGTGCGTCCGGAGCCTATGCTCCGCAACGGGAGAGGCCACAAAAGTGAGAGGCCCACGTACCGCAAAAAAAAAAAAAAAAAAAAAAGTAAGCACTAGACATTAGTCCCATTTTACTGATGATGAAACTGAGTCTCAATTGATCATCCCAAGTCCTGCAGCCAGTGAGCTGAGACTCAAATTCAGGCCTGCTTGTCTGAGGGTTTTCGCTTCTTAAGGCACCCTGTAGCCTCCTAATGTGGTTTAGCTCTGAGCTTCCTTTCAGTCACAGGGGAGAGGATGACACAGCCAGATACACAATTTTCATTATCAGAATGAAGATGCTTCCTAGTTCCTCGGGGAAATCAAACTTTTTTCCCAAGCACTGACTTCAAGAAAGGCATCACTCACACAGCAGCACTATTCACAACAGCCAAGACATGGAAACAGCCTAAATGCCCATCAACAGATGAATGGATAAAGAAGATGTGAGAGATACACACACACACACACACACACACACATATAATGGAATATTACTCAACCATAAAAAAAGAATGAAATAATGCCTTTGCAACAACATGGATGGACCTAGAGATTATCTTAGTAAGTGAAGTAAGTCAGAATGAGAAAGACAAATCCCATATGATATCACTTATATGTGGAATCTAAAATATGACACAAATGAACTTATCTACAAAGCAGAAAGAGACTTACAGACATGGAGAACAGACCCGTGGCTGCCACAGGGGAGTGGGGTAGGGGAGGGATAGATTGGGAGTTTGGGATTAGCAGATGCAAACTATTATTAAAGAATGAATAAACAACAAGGTCCTACTGTATAGCACAAGGAATTATATTCAGTACCCTGTGATAAACCATAATGGAAAAGAATATGAAAAAGAATGTGTGTGTGTGTGTGTATATATATAAAACTGAGTCACTTTGCTGTACAACAGAAATGAACACAACACTGTAAATCAACTATACTTCAAGAAAAAATACATTTTAAAAAAGAAAGAAAGAAAGGCATCCCTCAGATGGGATCAGAGAAAGCTTCACAGATAAGCACTGGGCAGGGTTTTGTGGTGCAAATAGTAGCTCATCAGGCGAACAGGGTTGGGAGAAAATTCAGGGAAATGGAACATCACATGCAAAGACCTGGACAAGTGTCTGAAACCACTTGGTGTTGATGCTTGGCTCCAAGGAGTCCAGTACTTGTGGAGCTCAATGTGAGGTTAACTAATTTAATCACAATTTCAAATTTAGTCAAGTTGGAAAACCAAAGAGAAGTGAAGAGAACATTTAATTTAGAGATGGATAATAAAATCTTATTAAGGTGGGCTCCACTAATTTGGAATATGGAGCAACTCAGATAGGTAAAATGAAGCATTTGAGGAACTGATTTATAATGTAAGCAAGATTAGACGCATTAATTCCAAATCACACAGGCTATTAATAGGTTTTCAAATATTCAGGAGTACATGGTCACATAGCAACAAAGATATGCTAATGACAAACACTTAATACATTCATTAAAATAGTTCCCCATGGTACCGCTCCTGTGTACACCTTATTAGACTTTCTACTTCCCACACCATGTTGATGTGCGTGGGCCTGCCTCACTTTGGGCTGTTTTTGCAGAAATCACCATCACACATCCTTAATTAAAATGACATTCACTGCACACCAGATGTTCCCCAGACTTGTGGTTGAGAAGGGCAGCTGAGGCCACCCATCTGAATTTTAACATCCCATAAAGGATCTCCATAAGGCCTGAGACTCCTTTGAGTTTACCATCCAGACGTGAAACCCGAGACTGGCTCAGGGTTCATCAGAAATCTCATTACTCCCAGTACAGATCTCAAGGGTGCGAATAAAATGGAAATTGTCAGAGTGGTTTAGACTGATTTTCCCTCTCACTGCACCGCATACAAAAGCACAGAATTCGGAGGGAAAGACAGGATTAGCCACCTCCGTATAAACGCTGTGCACAGCAGGAATTCTAAACCAGCCTGACACCAAGATCTGCCATTGTGGGAATTCCCTGGCGGTCCAGTGGTTAGGACTCCGCGCTTTCACTCCCGAGGGCCTGGGTTCAATCTCGCAAGCCCCACAGTCCGGCCAAGGAAGAAAAAAAGAAAGAAAATTAAGATTACCATTGTGTCCCCCACAATTTATATTTTAAGCAAATGATCAGGGAAGCAGATAAAGTTTTATCATCATAATAATAGCTGAGTTTGAGATTTAACCATTGTTGGGCACCATGCCCTCATTTTACATAGGTTTTATGAAGTTCCTACTCTGTGAAGTAGGAATACTCCATCATAGGACGTGGTTAGGATGACACGGGATGACACATTTTAAAGAGAAACTGACATGCAAAAAGAATGCAGTACATTTTAGATATTGCTATTATTTCATTGTTATTTGCTGAAAAAACAACAACACGTGTTCTACCATGAAACATAATAGTGAGGTTTACTCCAGGTGGCATGAGGCACTGTTGAAAAATTTAATAATATAATTAACCAGACTTCGAGATCAAAGAAACCAAATACCTAAGCATCTTGATGATTCTTCAAAAGGCATCTGACAAAATTCAAAGTCAACTCCAAAGATAAAAAAAACTCGTAGGAAAACAAGAATTAAAGGGTAACATCCACAAGGTTATCCATGCACTCAAACAAGGGAACTAGTTAAGAGGTAAAACTGTTGGAAAAGTAACATCCACAAGGTTATCCATGCACTCAAACAAGGGAACTAGTTAAGAGGTAGAACTGCTGGAAAAGTAGAATATGTTTTCAAGTATTCATTCATTTTACCAATATTTCTGGAGTGAATTCTTTGTGATCAAGTGCTGGTGGCCCAGAAATGATGCATTCATTCTGGAGGAGGAAGTAAATAAACTACTAAACGAATTTAATTTAATTTCTGATGGCGACATATGCTCTGAGGAAAATGATCCAGGGTATTGACAAACAGATAGAAGGGCTGCAGTCGTAAGAACCTTCCCGTCACACATGTCCCTCACTGCCTGCAGCAACTAAAGGGATGGCACAGAGTTCAGCCTGAAACCGATTGGTCCACCCACCACCTTGCCACATAGCAAAGTGAGACCAAGAGGATGCCGAATGATGAGAGACGGTACAGACGTACAGTCTGTACAGACGGTACAGACGTACAGAGCTGGGAGCCTCCTCTCAGCTCCACCCACCAACCCCGCCCTGCATCATTCCCACAGGCTGACGATGTGCTAAGGTCACGATCTCTGCTGGCCACAATTCTTACCTTTTTCTTCATTTGTTACCTGTCTGCACCTGCAGGCAACTGAGCCTGTGAGTCCTAATTTGACATGGCTCCTGGTCCCAAGGGCCTGAGGGTAAGGGTCATTTCTCAAGCCCACCTGCTCATAGAAAGAAGCCAACTGAGGTCCTGGCAGATTGAGTCCCTGCTGCTTCTAAAGAGGTTTGAGTGGGGGTAAGGGGATTCATGTCTGCCATGGCGTCTACGATCACTGATCCAGGGCAGTGGAGCTATGTGCTTATCTGAGCTTGGACTGATTCCTCACGACATTTTCATTGCCTACATTCCCCACATTAGTTCTTCCTTTTGTTTTCTCGCTTAGTAATATCTTATCTTGAATTTTAAAAAATGTGTGTGAGTGGCTTTAAGTAATTTTGGAGCAAAACAACAGGGTAGAAAAGGAATAGAAAGAAAAAGAGAGGGGGAAAAAGAAAGAGTAAGAGAACCCTGCAGAGTGGTACCTGGCTCACGTCAGGTCATCAGCACCCAGCATCACTGAGGATGTGGGCTTGTGTATCACAAGTGCTACCAAGAAGATGATCCCAGGTGCCTTTGGTGTGGCACTGAATGCCATCTAATGCAGAGCAAAGGGCTGCTCACTCCAATTCCAATTGCATTTCCATCCTGATTATATCAAGGGGAAGGTCTGGGTTTGATGCCAGCCTCTCTTCAACACTATCCTACTACCTGTCAATCTCCATTCCCAACAATGAAAAGACCTGATCTCAGGTTCACCATCTCCGCAGGCAACAGTATTTAGTTAGAATCTAATGATACTATCTATGTTTCATATATATAAATTCTTAGTGTTGCTTTCTATTTAAGAAAACAGAGGATAGTTTTGTACTCATGGGGTAATACCAAGCTTTTAAGATCAAGTTAATCTAAATAAAAAAGTGAGCTGATATAAAAATGTTAAGTCCATAATATGCAGGTGGTTCTTAGATACGAAGACGATGTACATATCATCATGAGGGACCACTATGGGGTCTCGCCAACCTCCTTCTCCAGGAAGTCACGGAATCAATTTATCACCTGGAAAGTGGTTAATCACTTTTCAAGGTCATTTCAACCTTTTTTTTTTTTTTTTTTTTGCTGGTTGAAATGTGCCTGGGGAATGTCAGGTTGCTAGCATTAGCAGGGCATGGAGGAAGGAGAGGTAGCAGCAAAAAAGGCTGGAGTAAACGTGAATCTTACAGAAATATATTTTACAAATGCCTCATTCCCCCACTTCAATGTGAGCCAACAGCCTTAGACCTATTGTAAAGAACACATTGGCAAATCAAAGGTACGTGCCCTGCCAATCAAAAAGAAAACGCACTTCTGTTATGAATTATGGAGAACATAATTAAAAATGAAAGAAATAAAAGGATTTTTGAGATCGAGAAGCATTTAAGTGCATTGTTCTGTTGCTGGGGCACATATGTTTGCATATTAAACTCAGCATGTTATGGGGCTAATTTATCATCCATGCAAAGCGTGTTCTCCTGTGCTAGAAGCCAGGGGTACAGACATGAAAAGGCATGGTCCCCGCCCCCAGGGACCCACTGGGAGAACAGGTAGCTCCCCATTTCTTTCCAAACATCCCTCCCTTTTCTCTCCCATCCATTGAGAGACTACCATGTCCCAAGCCATGGATTGGATGCAAACATCCAACAAATGGATTATCAAGTGCCCACCTATGCCAGATCCTGTTTTAGGTACTGGAAACACAGCACATGAGATACACAGGACCCTGGCCTCAGGGAGCTCATATTTATTCTGGGAGAAGTCTGTAAAGTAATGAGCAAACACCAGAGGCAGAAAGGAGCTGAGCTTTCTACATAAAACAGGGTGACGTGACAGAGAAAGCCTGGGAGCTGGATGAAGCCAATGGTCCAGGACGGCCTCTTGTGAATGAATGAATGAGCCATGACCCTCTTTTGAGATTCTCGGATGGAACAATCACAGGGCAGACTCTGAGAAGGACCACACGAGAGCACTAGCCGCGTGCTGTGGGGACCCAGAGGAGGGAGCAAGGATTTCTGCTCTGCACGGAAGTGCTGATCAGGGATGTCCCTGGAGGATAAGGGTTTCTGACTATGGTGGCCTTTGTAGGTTTCCAGTTCAACGTGTCAACAATCCAGCAACCACATTTGGCTTCTAAGTCAGTAAACATCCTGAAATCTCTTCTTGCATGTGTGTCCGGAACACTGCTCCTCCCGTCACCACCTTTTCAAGATATTTCTCCCAGTTTCACGCGTGACTGATAATGTGGCTGGAAATAAAAAACCCAGTGTCACCTGTGAAGAAGTCACCCCTGGGAGCCATGGGTGGGTTCGTGCAGGGCAGGGGCCCCAGGTGAGGGCACCGACCCCTTGGAATACAGAAACGCAGCCAGAAGAGGGACTCACAGAGAAGCAACATGTACACTTATGATTCCCGATGAGCATCTGCACCAGCTGGACGGCGGCCGAGGCTTCCACGGAGCATGCGAGGCCGGGAAAGTGGTGGGAGATGCTCAGGCTTTGGAGTGAGACAGATGGGTTAAAATACTGACTCCCCAGCTTAATGGTCCGATGATGCTGGGGAAATCGCTCCACCTTACCAGATCTGGGTCTTTTCATCTACAGATCGAGCTAGTGATGCTCACTGCATGCCCTCCCCTCTCCTTGCACAGGAAGAAGGCCCATGATCCACTGGGGGCAAGGGGCTGAGAGGTGGAAAGGAGTGAATGAAGTCTGGTCTTGCAGGGGCAAAGTCTTACAGCAGAGAGGAGGGGTCAACACATTGTCAGGGTCACGTTCAGACAGGGCATCAGGAGTCATGGAGGACAGTGATGGTCCGCAGAGCTCTCAGGGGCAGCCAGGAAGGCCCTGGGGACCAGGCTACCATGTTGCAGGAGACTGTGAGGGTGTGATGGTCCCCTGGGAGTTGTGCACAGCACAGGTATCCCTGGGGATCCAATAGCAGGAAGAATGGCCCTCGAGGTCTCTTGTGACGGGTTTTCTAAGAAAATATCACCATTCTGGACTGAGGACCTTGCAAATCTCCACTCTGCCCTTCATGAGCAATGTGGTCTTCCACTGTCATTTCCCATCGCCTCTCAAACAGTTCTCAGGGCAAAAGCACAAGTGGCCATTTATCAACGAAGCACGCATTCCTGAGAGTCAACAATGACTCTATTATATTCTCTGTGTATCTCTACTGTCCAGACATAATTCCTGACTCCCGAGGCCCTGCGAGGCTCCTGGTTCTGTGGGAGCCGCATGCGGCTGGGGGAGCACGTTCAGACATCCCTTCCTGTCCCCTGTGGTATCTGTCACTGGCCTGGGCACAGCAGTTAACCTGAGAGTGGAACAGAACACTTTTCTTTAACCATGAATGTGCAGCCTCTAGTTTTCCCTGTTGAGATGTATTTTCATTAAGCCCGTAGTTCTTTGGATTTGATCACAGTCTGGGTCATTCCGCTCTGCTTCTCAGAGCTGGCTGTGCTTGGGCCCAGTTCTCAGCCCACAGGGCAGGCTGCAGTGGTCCAATCTCACACTCACAGAGCAGGAGGGACAATTCAGGCTACTGGCTGTCATAATAGTTAAGCGGCAAAAAGTCTTCCTTAAATGAAACCAAATGTAGAACATTACGAAACAGGAATGCAGAATGAGGCAGGACATTCAGCCCCATCAGCCCCAAGTAACCTCTAAGGAAGTTCCTGGGTCCCCCAGGGCTCCAGGGAAACCAGTGGATAGAGTCTAAGGCCTTCAGGCCACGGAGGAGAAAACTGTATCCAGAGAAGGAAGGTATCAAATTTCAAGCGAGTGGATCTCAGTTTTCCCTCTGAAATTCCCACACAATTTCCAAAAACTCTTATCGCATCAGCTTGAAAAATGGAGGTGGTGGCTCTATCCTGTTAACTGTGGGGCCCTATACAATCAATCACTCAGCTTCTCTGAGCCTCAGTTTCCCCGTGTGTAATAACCCCTGCCATGGGGACTTGCTGTGAGCATTGGGTGCCGTGAAATCCCCAAGGTGCCACTTGGTCAGGGAGTCTCCCCGATGCCACAGAGAATGCCAAGCTTCCTCTTCCTTTACATTGTCAGTTTCCTGTGCACGTGCACTCCCTTCCCAGCACTTGCCAGAATCTCGAATTGTCCATGTTTTTATAAAGTTATTGGATTTTTGCCTGTCTCCTGTCCAGACTGGAAAAGGGGATGCTCCGCGCAGGTGAGGCCATGCCTATTTTGCTCTGCGCATATCACCAGCACTTAGGACCATGCCCAGCACGCATAACAGGTGCTTAATAAACAGGCGCTGAGTGAACGAACTCGTGAACCCAAAGGCAGTGGGCGCTGGTGCAGAGCGCTAGTCCAATGCACGGTCTGCTTATTTATAGCCCCGAACCCCTCTGAGTCTCAACTGTCTCTCTGCAAGATGGAGAGGCACAGTGGCTCTTGTCAAGGCCGTGGGAACAATGAACGGGATGACTCACGTGGAACCCTCAGCACAAGCCAGGTACCCAGCAAGTGCTTAATAAAGGTTCGCTATTAGTACTGCTTCCATCATTACCCATCAAAATATAAAAGGTCACTTTCCTTCCTCAGCTTCACAGACTTACTCTGGATCAGAGGTAGGGGGTGGAAACACCATTTGTTCAGATTAGCAAAATCATTTCTATTGGGTTTAGAAGACTAGAGGGTTCGATCTTGGTTTTGGTTTCCAGGTCAGTGTGGGTCGGTGGGAGTGAAGAACCAAGGTGGCTGCCATATATGGCTCCCTGAATATCACGTGTTGGGAAGGCAGGACATTTATTCATTCAATCCTTCATTCAGCAGGTACTCACTGAGCATCTCTTTGATGCCAAGACATGTTTCTGAGCGCTGGGAAGGAGCAGTGAAAATGCAGACAAGTCTGCCCTCCTGGAGCCCTTCCTTCGTGTGTGTGGTGTGTGTGTGTGTGTGTAGGAGACATAGAAAAATAAACAAGATGAATAAGTAAAATGTATCACGTGTTATAGGATGAAAAGTACCATAGCATATAAAGCAAGGAAGAGGGTTAGTGGGTTAGGGGCTGCCAGCCAGGGTGGGGAGGAGCTTATGATTTTAAACTGGGTGGTCAGCGAGAGGGCTCAGATAGGGAGGTAACATTTGAGAAAGATCTGCAGGAAGTGAAGGTGTGAGCCCTGCAGGTGTCTAGAGGAAGTGGTCCCAAGCAGAGGAAACACCGGTGCAAAGACCAGGAGTAGGGGTGGAAGCGAGGAGTGGGGATTGGGGGGGTGGGTGCCAGGCTGTTGGAAGAACATGGGGAGCTTCCACGTGACTTTCAAAAACTTGAGGAACAAGGGCGCCACAGTCTCCAATTTAATTAAGCTCACTACAGCGGGTAAACGCTTCCCAAATGTATTACGTTCTAATGCAATTTTTGTATCGCTTTGGGATTTGAACTTAGCATAAAATTGCTCCTCACTGAGCATCCCTCGTCTTTATCTGCAGTCCTTACATGTATAACCGCATTCACTGCCTTCCACTGGCAATTTCATGCACACAAACTGTGCATGGGATTTACAGGCTATTACCCATCCTTCAGTTTTTCTCAGAAGGAAGTATATTAATGTATATCTCACTAACAAATTATCATTTCCATAGGGCTTTCATTCACTGGTCCTCATGTGATTTGGACTTCACAAAGTCCAAGGAAGGGAGGGAGGTATTATCCATTTTACAGATGAGGAAACTGAGGCTTTCCAAGAATACCATCCTAGGAAGGGGAAGGACCATTTTTTGTCCAGTATCCAACTACTGTATTTCTTCTTTTTAATTTCTCTCAAGGTATCTCTTTCCTTACTTATTCATCTTAGGTTCATGAGGCTTATCCCCGGGCCTGGCTCCCAGAAGTTGGTTTAGGAAGAGCAAAAGCTTTGGTGCTAGACCTGGGTCTATCAGGGTTGTGCTGGAGCTGGCTCATACTGGCTCATGAGAACTGCTGAATTTTCAGAAATTTTATAAGCGGTCAACATGCTGTTAGTTTGAAATCACCTATGTCTTAGTCTGTTTGTGCCACTATAATAGAATATTATAGACTGGGTGGCTTATAAACAACAGAAATTCCTTTCTCACAATTCTGGAGGCTGGAAGTCTAAGATCAAGGTGCGGACAGATTTGGTGTCTGGTGAGCATCAGCCTTCTGGCTCATAGATGGTTGTCTTCTTGCTGTGTCCTCACATGGCAGAAGGGGAAGGAGTGAGGCAGCTCTCTGGGGCCTCTTGGAGGGGCACTAATCCCATTCATGAAAGCCCCACCCTCATGACCTAATCATCTCCCAAAGGCCCCCACCTCCAGATACCATGCCATTGAGGGGCTAGGGCTTCAACATACAAATTTTGGGAAGACATATACATTAAGTCTATAGCAGGCCATGATGGGACTATTTGCACCACAGAAATCAGCTGACTCTACAAATCGGGACTTGCTTTTTGTCCTCTTGGACAGCTGTTAAGCATTTCCTGGTACATCGTTACCTCTAATCCCAGTGCTGCCTCTTGTCAGCTACATAATCTTACACAAGTTATTTAACCCACCAGTCCTCTGCTTCCCCAACTGTACACTGGGGATAAGAACATCCATCTTGTAAGATGATTCTGAAGATTAACTAGGATAAAATAGGAAAAGAGCCATGTACCATAGGTGATCCATAAAGGATAGTGTTACCAATATTTTAGGCCTTGATGAAGTGTGGGAAGACTTTAATGATTCCCCAAGGACCAAGTAGAGTCTTTTTTTTTTTTAAGATGTTGGGGGTAGGAGTTTATTAATTAATTTATTTATTTTTGCTGTGTTGCGTCTTCGTTTCTTTGCGAGGGCTTTCTCTAGTTGTGGCAAGCGGGGGCCACTCTTCATCACGGTGCGTGGGCCTCTCACTATGGCGGCCTCTCCCGTTGCGGAGCACAGGCTCCAGACGCACAGGCTCAGTAGTTGTGGCTCACGGGCCCAGTTGCTCTACGGCATGTGGGGTCCTCCCAGACCAGGGCTCGAACCCATGTCCCCTGCATCAGCAGGCAGATTCCTAACCACTGCGCCACCAGGGAAGCCCAGGAGAGTCTTAATTACAGAAAAACATGTGGGAAGCATGAGGAGCAGTCAGAGAAATGGGCACAAGAAGGTGCCATGTGGGGACAGAAGGTGGGGAATCAGAGGGCCCCAAAGACCACCAGTGGGTCCAAGTGAGCCCTGGCTTTCCCTCTGACCTTGGGCAAACTCCATGCCCTTCCTGATTGATTGCTGGATCCACCCCCTTCACCCACAGGAATTGTCTGATACACCAGGGCCCAACCCCACCCTCCTCGAGCCCTGGAGTTACACAGCATGACCTCTGGCTCCTCATGCATTCCTTTCCACGGTTCAGCGCTGACCCCCTGGATGTCAGAACGCAGCTGGGACATCTTGCAATCCACACTCACCCCCTTCAGAATAACAAACCTAAGAAATCTGCCATCTTGAAAGCACAAACTGAAGTTACCAGTGATGTTAACAAATCTTGGAATAGAAAAGGATGAGAAAAGGAGCCTGGATGAGTCAGCATCACCTCTTGTGCCCTTTTATTAAGGGAGTTACCATGTTGATGGAGACTAAAGAAGATGATACTAATTGCAACTGGGAAAAAACCCACGAGCATTTCCCATCTGTGACCTCCAGGACATGGTGGACATTTGTAATCTCTATATTTTTTAAGTTACCCAGGACCCCAAAGGACAGTGACTACTTAAGATGGAAGGAAGAGAGCAGGGGAGCAGGGTCAACTGTTGGTTTAAGGTCTGTCCTCTCTCATCTGTAAGCTCTGTAAAGAAGGAGAGTGACTGTCTCGCTCATTGTTCTATCACCGATGCCAACACAGGGTTTGGCATGTTGTAGGTCCTTAACAAACACTGAATGAATTAATTTATTAAACATTGGATGCTAGGAATACAGAGGTGAATAAAGCATGGTCCCATTCCCCAAGTGGCTCACTGCTAATGGAAGAAACAGTTTAAACTGAATGCAGCTATCTGTTCTCATCCTATCCTGCTAGGTATCCGTCCTCACAGTTAATCCAGCAGCAAACAGGGCAGGGGAGGCGCTGCCTAATTATAAACAGAACATTTTAACAGTATAGTAAATATAGTCAATCTGGTAAGAATTGGATTTTGAAAATACAGTCTGAAAACACAGTGAACTACCTACCCCACTACAATGTAATCAGGATAAAAATCTAGTACCGAAATCTCAAGACTCATCTTCCAACAGTCAGCATGTCCTCATGTTCCCCGCTGGAAGAGAAGGAGAGAACTGGTCCAGCCAGCCCCAGACTAACCTGAAAGATGGGTGCTAATCATATCAACAGCAGTGGAGGTCCCTGATCCAGCGGTCACCTCATGCCTGGGACCATGTGGATGCTTGTTACATATTCCCCCATTTGGTCCTTGTAGCAACTCTATCATGTGGTCATCTTTTCATTTCCATTTTCCAAATAAGGAAACTGAGACACAGGGGGGAGAATCAAATCACTCTCGAGCCCTCTGTATTAGTCTGCTCAGGTTGCCATAACAAAATACCACTGTCTGGGAGGCTGAAGCACTGGAAGTTAGTGCATTCTCACACAGTTCTGGAGACTGGAAGTCCAAGATCAGGGTCTGGGCATGGTCGTGTTCCAGTGAGGGTTCTCTTCCTGGTTTGCAGACAGCCACCTTCTTGCTATGTCCTCACATGGCAGAGACTCGCTCTCTCTCCATCTTCTTACAAGGCCACCATCCTTTCGGATTAGGGTTCCACCCTAATGACCGCGTATAACCTTAACAGCCACCTAAAGATCCTGTCTCCAGATATAGTCATATTGGGGGTTAGTCATATTGTGGGGCGGGGAGGCAACACAATTCCAGAGTAGCCGCTTTGCCTACAAGAGGCAGAGCTGTCATTAGAACCTGGGAGATCGGACCTCAGAACCCGAGTGTTGAAACTCTCCCCGCCATCTCTCCCCTCCCCGCCATCTCTCCCCTCCCCACCTCTCCAGGGCTCCCGCTAGTGCACAACCCTCTTCTGTGGGGTGTGATTTTTCATTGCCTTTTTCCTTTGCCCCAGTTGTCTTAAGCCCCAGAGAGCAAAACAGCTTTGCTTCAAAACAGGTGAAAATATTGCACTTGACAACTCCACCTGGATCGTCATGGGCTTGGGAGCACCCATCATTCGTTCTTTAGAGGGCAAATTGTCGTGAAAACTAATCAGTGCCCGGCCTTTGCCTTTGCCTTTGCCTTTGCCTTTGCCAGTTATAGAGCATGTCAGCAAAAGAGAAGAATGACAAGGGGCGTAGTCAGCCTTTCCAAGTCTGCGATAATTCACCCTCCGTGTAATGAGATGAAAAGCTGATGTATAATTAATTTAAAGCAGTGGTGTCCTTATGAACCTGACAAGCAATCCCACACCATGCTCCCTCCTAGCAGAGTAAGGGAGGCAGCAAACAGAAGCCCAGCAGGAGCGGCTCCATGCAGGGAGGAAGGGGGTGTGGTGGGCTAAGCAGGGTAGGGTCAGGGCCTCCTCACAGCAGCCATGGCAGAAGGGTTGTGAATGTGGGCCACGATGCCAGACAGCCTGGGTTCAAGTCCCATCTCCTCCATTTATTAGTGGTGTGACTCAGTTACCCCATCTGTAAAATGGGGACAATAATAATAGGATGATAGTAGGAAACTAAAGAGGCCATTAGGAGGATTAATAGCAGTTAAAGAAGACACTTATCAAGTACCTAATAAACGTTAGTGGTATTTGCCTACAAGAACTGGAAACCTCAGGGCACACTGGACGATCTTGAGTTTGAATCGCAATTCCATTGATTCAGGTAAGATCATGAACTGCTTTGAGCCCTGCTTTACTTCTTTGACAAATGGGGCCCAAACCCCTTGTCCCACAGGGCTGTTATGAAGACTCCAGCACAAGGATATAATGTCTGGGTGGCAGGTGCCAATCACGTGGTGGGCACAGTCACTACTGTTTTCTGGAAACAGCTCCCAACCTCCCTCTGCAGATTCCTAAGACTCAGGTGGGACCAACCTCCTGGCCCCTTCCCCACTGCTTTAGGAAGGGGCACATGACCAGGTCAATCACGCCTGTGACCTTCAGCCTCTGCTGTGGCTGTTCAGCTAGTAGAAGTAGGAAAACCATCAGTCAGCATGAGTCGTGGCTCTGAAACACAGCCAGCACAGGGGAAAGCAGGAGATAGAGACCGAAGTCAGCTGGAATTCTAGACTTTTTAGGTATAAAACCCAAGAAATTCCCTTTGGTGTTGAAACAAGTTTAAGTTTCTGCCCCCTGAGCCACACAGTCTGTAAAGAACTCATTACTGCCCAATGACTTAAGGACCCTCTCCTTTTCACTTATAGCTGAAAGGAGCATTCTCTCTCTCTCTCTCTCTCTCTCTCTCTGTCTATCATCCATCTATTATCATATGTAGGTACACACATGCACACACACATATATACATAACCTCTTACAGTAAACAATATTTTCATTTCCAGAAAATATACTGTCATATCTTTTCCTATCAGTTAACTCTCAAAACAGTGCTACCAGTAAACAAGGTATTATTTTCACCATTAGCAGGTGAAAAATTGAGGCCAAAGAGTTGGAGACTCCAAAGTCAAGCAGCAGGTTCTATCCTTTCTTGCTTATGATGGGAATCCAATGCCCTAAGAGGCCAACGTGCACAGGGAGCTTTCCCATTGACCCAGCGCTTACATGGAATTAAAGGGGGTCTGTCATTAATCTGTTGGCATCTTGGAGACCATGAACAGAGCATCAAAAAACGGTCCTAAAAAGGGAGGATGCCGACACGTCGTCCCTCCTTCAACACACATCACAGTCCAGATGTACATCCCATGCCCTTACTCGGTCTAAGGAGTCTCCCCTGAAACAGTTCAAGCTCAGAGATCTTCATCTCAGCATTATTTACCTTGGCAAGATAATTAGAAACAGCCCTAAATAACCTATACGACAGGTTAGAGGTTAGATGTCTTATTGGACTTCTCCACAGTGGAAGGTTATGTAGCCATCAGAAGTGATTTACAGAAAGTTTGTAGTAAGGAGGTAATGCTCCAACTAGACAATTAATTTGAAAAAACCAAAATCCAACATTGTTATGCATGGTTTTATATCAATGACATTTACAGTCATATTGATATGAGAAAAGAAGTATAAAAAGAATTACACACCGAAATGTAATCTGGTGGTGGTAGGATTCTGGAGAATTGTTGCCTTCTTATGTATGTCATTGTCAGTATTTTGCAATGAACCTATGTTGCTTTTCTGATTAGAAATGATGCAGCCACAGTGGAAAATAGTACAGAGGTTCCTCAAAAAATTAAGACTGTAAGTACCATATGAGCCAGCTGTCCCAATTCTGGGTATTTATCCAAAGAATACAAACACATTAATTAGAAAAGCTATTTGCACTCCCATGTTCCTTGCAGTGCTATGTATGTATAATAGTGAAGATATGGTAAACACCGAAGTGCCCGTCAACGGACAAATGGATAAAGAAGATGTCGTATATATATACAACTGATTACTGCTCTGCCATAAAAATATAGATGAAATCTTGCCATTTGAAACAACAGGGATAGAATTTGACGGTTATTATGCTAAGGTAAATACGTCAGATGGAGAAAGACAAATATTGTGTGGTTTTACTCATATGTGGAATATAAAAAGCAAACAAACAAAAAACAAAGGAACAAATCAGATCAATCAAAAACAAACACGTACATACATACTGAGGATAGACGAGTGGTTACCGGAAGGAAAGGGATGGGCTGGGGGAAGGGGAGTGAAATGGGTAAAGGGAATCAACTGTATGGTGATGAATGGAAGCTTAATTTTTGGTGATGAGCACACCGTAGGGTATACGGAAGTAGAAATATAATGTTGTACACATGAAATTTATGTAATGTTATAAACCAAATGTCACCGCAATAAAAAATAAATTTAAAACATTTCCTCGTACAGCAATCAAAACATGAAGAGGTTCATTGCCCCCAAATAACTGAAGTGTTTGGGTGGCTGGAGACATGACAAATGCACGCTTGTTACCCAGATTCTAGTGTATGACACACAGTATGGCGTTTGCCCACAGAAATGCCCAAGTCTGAGGCATCTGCCGGGCAGACTTGGATTTTCTCAAACAGGACAACTGATGTCCCTCCTTGTCCTATCACCCAATGTTCAGAGTGCTTCTATATATGAAGGGCAAGAGAAATAATTGGTGATGTTAGGGATTCAGGCTAGGCTAGACTTTCCCATCAGAAAGGATGCTCTGAAGATCAAAAGATGCAGAATGCAACTGTCAGGTTTTGTTTCCTAGAACAGCCTGTCCTCTCCCCTTCAACAAAATCCAGCTCAGGAAACATTGGTTAAGTGCCCCCAACATGTCTGAGGCTGTATTAGACTCCCAGAAACAAAGAACCAGGAGACAGCCTTTGTTCTCAAGGAGCAAGTGATTTCTTAGTAAGGACAGATAAATAAACAATAATTTGGGTTCAAGGTGATGCAGGCGATGTTGGGTCAAGCACAGGTCAAGGTGGAGACATGAGGAGTGTTCACCCAGCCTGTGGGGCAGCAAAGGCTCCTCGCCTACGGACCTTGAAAGCTGAAGCAAAGGAATGCACAGCATTTGGTCAGAGGAAGCTGGGGAGACAGGAAGGTGGAAGTTTCAGGAAGAGGAGACTTCACATGCAAAGACACAGAGGCAGGGAAACAACCAGCAAAGGGGCAAATCTAGGACACAAATTAAAGCAGAGATGATAGCCAGGGGTGGGAGGGAGAGAAAGTTCCAGAACATGGCTCCTAGCGGGCCTCGTCGGCCAGATTCAAAACTTGGAATTTAGCATGTCCACACCGGGCAGCCATCCTAAGTAGAGTAAAACGTCAGCTCCTCGTGTTCATGGCAAGTCCTGCTTGCCACGAACACTGTGAGTGTAATTTTCTAAAAAAGTTAAATTCCCCTTAGAAGGCTCCATTTGGCATCCTCTTATCACATTCTACATGTGTTCTCGAACATACAAAAACCTTCTCTTCTAAACCGATTTCAATTCTGATTCACCAGGTAAGAGGACCGAATGAAAATTAAGCCTATGTTTAATGATTTCATCAGAAAATGTACTCTACCGAGTAGTCATCAGAAAGTGTAGCCAATGAAATATTCATAAGAATATCTGAACCCAGAAAATTTCATTTCTTTCTCTCTACAGCACAGAAGCTTCCTTCTAGCAGAGCCGGATTTGCATTTGGCTCCATAATGAGGATTTCACCGGAGCCCTGGATGGAATCACTCACCACAGATTGACCAAGAAAGGATGCTCCAGCCCCTGCATGATCTGGAGCTCCCGGAAGACGTTCCGGACTTCGTCCCTCTCGATGCACTTCTGCTTGTTCATGTACTTCATCGCGTACATTTTCTTAGTGTCTCGCTTCTGCACGATGCAGACCTGAGTGACAGCCAAAAGGGAGAACGTTCAGGCCAACGTTTCAAAGGAACAAAAAGGCAGCCCCTCACGGCATCCCTACTCCTGGGTTCAAGTCTTGGTTCTGAAATCTTGCTAGTGGAGCAGTGCTGGCTACGCCACAACCTCTCCAATATTTGCAAAATGGAAGAGCTGGACCAGATTCACCTGTTGATCAGGTATTTACACTAAGAAAGTGCTGAAAAAGCAGCTGCAGAAACAGGAGGGGGAAGAGGCAGCCCTGCACTCAAGGAGCTCATAGCCTGGGAGGAAAAACAGACAGATGCACCAATATCTACGATGCTGAGATACAAGTATCTGTGCCTCCCGTGGCCCCCACCCTCCCCACTTCAGCTCACACCTCCATCGCCAGCCCCGCTTCTCTTTGCCCGACGATTCTGTCTGCCAGCAGAGCCCGCACTGCCGTAACAGACTGGCGATGCCAAAGAGTTAAGGTCCACAGAAGCAACACTCGGCCCATGCAGGCAGCTGGGGCATCTACACCCCAGACCCCCTGTCCATCCCATGGCTCCCAGAGTTTGAGAGTTTGCCCACAGGGCTAACTGGCTTGACGGCACACCCTTACCAGCAGCCTCCTGCCCTTCCTTCCCTGACTCACTTCCCAACTCACTACCTGTGCCTGCTTCCTCTCCAGGGCCCTTGGGGAGACCCAAACTAAGGCACATGGGCCCTGGGGGAGCAAAGGAGAAGTGGTGACAGCAATGGTGGCAGCTCCTGTACTGAGCACTCTACTTTGGGAGACTGAGCAAACCGTCTCCTTGATTATCTCACGTCATCCCCACGAGAACAAGGCTCCGCCTTCCCTTGAGCACGAGGAAGCTGCAGCCCCGTGTGCACTAGTTAACTCGCCCAGAGTTCAACAGGCCCCTCGGTGTCAGGACAGTGATTCAAACCCACAACAGTCCGATTTTTGAGTGACGCCCTTACTCACAAGAGGCAGCGCTGGGAGGGGGGACATGCTGTCAGAGAAGGCTCTCTCGAGGCACTAATGCCAGAGGGTGGGCATGAAAGGATGGAAAGATGGCAAAGGCAAATGAAGAGGCTTTTAGGGGAAAGGGAAGATATAAAGGAGAACATAGAGCCTTAGGACACCCGGCAAGGAGTATGGTGTGGCTGGAAAAAAGTAGCAGGGTGAACAGGTACGTATTCCCGACATCCTGATGGAGAATTGTATTCATTTCCTCGGGCTGCCTTAACAAAGTACCACAAACTGGGGGCTCAAAGTAACAGAAATTTACCGTCTCACAGTTCTGAGCCAGGAGCTCCAAATTAAGGTGTTGCCGGGGCCACGTCCCCTCAGCAGGCTCTCGGGGAGGGTCCTTCTTTGCCTCTTCTAATTTCTGGGGGTTGTTATCAATCCTTGATGCCCCTTGCTAGCAGCTACATCACATGAATTTGGGGACGGATACTATTCAACCCAGTACAGTAACTAGTTTCATTACCCTCACTTGACAGATAAAGGAAGAGAAACACAGAAAGATTTTAGACCTTCCTCACGCCTCAGGACTTAAACCCAGGCTCTCTGCCTTCCCAGGACGCACCAACGATGCATCCTCCCTGGGAACAGGTCTGTGATAGAGAACGCGAGGGATATGGTTACGGGCCTGGGAATTCGGGGTTTTCTCTGGGCGTCCCAAGTTGGTCTTCTATTGGAAATTGGACCCCTTTTGCTCCGATGTGCTATGAATCTGAGGCAGATACAAGACGGTGGGGGAAAGCCTGAATTCCAATTCCCACTCTGGTTCTTGCTGCCTTTCTGAGCTTCTGTCTCAGCATCTGTCTGAACAGAGTTCTCAAAGCCCACCCTGCCCCACTGGAGTGAAACTAAATGAGACCAAGGAAGTGGGAGTGCCCGGCTGTGTCTAGGGGATGATAAATGTCACCGGAATCTCAATGTCTTAAGAAGCACATTTCATGAAATCTCCAAAAGAATGCTTTTCCAGGCAGTACGATTAGTGGCATGAGGTTGAAGGCCCAAGAATTTTACCAGTGAACTTGAAAATATAAAACCACAGAAGGCAAAGGTGTGCTGGACAAAAGCCCCTTGGGGCCCTGGTTCGCAGGAATCTGAAGAGAGACTTCCAGAGCCCTGAGACCCATGTCCGCAGGCAGACACACAGGGGGCAGATCATTCCACTAATTAGAGTTTCTCACCTCTCTCACTCCTCATTTGCCTTCTCAGAAGAGATGTGGAGTAGACATGGTCTCTGCCAGGGCTGGGAGCCCTGATATCCAGTTGGCTGCATCATCTCGAAAAACTGAGGCTGTGATTCCACGGAGTCTGGGCAATGCCCCCGTCAGAGGAAGACCCCTCCCAGCCCCGGCTCTTGTTGGTATGACTGACGATGGGCAAAGGTGCTGAGAGATGGCTCTCACCTCCTGGGCCAGGGTGGGGGGGGGGCGGGAAGGAGGAGGGTGACACTCACAGCAGCTTGGAGACAGCTCAGGAACTAGAAGAGATTCTTCAAAATGGGATTAGAATTCTGGCTTTCAAAGTGGAGCTCAGGATTCAAATAGGGTTTGGAGGTCTGACTTTGGGTACCAGATAAGAAAGAGAGGTTGGTACAGGACGTTGCCTGGAGCTTCAAGGCTTGGATTTACAAGTCAAAGAAGAGGTTGAGACCTGGGGCCTTGGCCAGCTCCATGCTGATGAAAAGGTGTGGCTGGCAATCTGTACATCTTCTTTGGAGAAATGTCTGTTTAGGTCTTCTGCCCATTTCTGGATTGGGCTGTTTGTTTTTTTGATATTGAGCTGCATGAGCTGCTTGTATATTTTGGAGATTAATCCTTTATCAGTTGCTTTGTTTGCAAATATTTTCTCCCATTCTGAGGGTTGTCTTTTCATCTCGTTTATGGTTTCCATTCCTGTGCAAAAGCTTTTAAGCTTCATTAGGTCCCATTTGTTTATTTTTGTTTTTATTTCCATTCTCTAGGAGGTGGGTCAAAAAGGATCTTGCTGTGATTTATGTTATAGAGTGTTTTGCCTATGTTTTCCTCTAAGAGTTAAAGGATGCTCAACATCATTAATCATTAGAGAAATGCAAATCAAAATCACAGTGAGGTATCGCCTCACACGGGTCAGAATGGCCATCATCAAAAAATCTACAAACAAGAAATGCTGGAGAGGGTGTGGAGAAAAGGGAATCCTCTTGCACTGTTGGTGGAAATGTAAATTGATACAGCCACTATGGAGAACAGTATGGAGCTTCGTTAAAAAACTAAAAATAGAACTACCATACAACCCAGCAATCCCACTCCTGGGCATAAACCCTGAGAAAACCATAATTCAAAAAGACACATGTACCACAATGTTCATTGCAGCTCTATTTACAATAGCCAGGACATGGAAGCAACCTAAGTGTCCATCGACAGATGAATGGATAAAGAAGATGTGGCACATATATACAATGGAATATTACTCAGCCATAAAAATAAATGAAATTCAGTTACTTGTAGTGAGGTGGATGGACCTACAGTCTGTCATACAGACTGAAGTAAGTAAGAAAGAGAAAAACAAATACCGTATGCTAACACATATATATGGAATCTAAAAAAAAAAAAAAAAAAGGTTCTGATGACCCTAGGGCCAGGACAGGAATAAAGACGCAGACGTAGAGAATGCACTTGAGAACACGCGGGAGGACACGCGGGGGGAGGGTAAGCTGGGACAAAGTGAGAGAGTAGCATTGACATATATACACTACCACATGTAAAACAGATAGCTAGTGGGAAGCAGCCGCATAGCACAGGGAGATCAGCTCGGTGCTTTGTGACCACCTAGAGGGGTGGGATAGGGAGGGTGGGAGGGAGACGCAAGAGGGAGGGGATATGGGGATATATGCAGGCATATGGATGATTCACTTTGTTATACAGCAGAAACTAACATAACATTGTAAAGCAATTTTACTCCAATAAAGATGTTAAAAAACAAAACAAAACAAACAAAAGTAAAAAGACAAAAAATAAAAGAAAAGGTGTGGCTGGGATCCCTTAACTTCCTCCTCTATAAACTGAGGGCTTGAATCTATTTTCTAAGGCATCTTAGAAACACTCTATGTTTCTCAGGAACACAGAGCTGGACGCGGGGTCTGGAGAGCTGGGCTCTGCTCATGGCCCTCTTGCACGTATCCCTGGCTCCTCTGCCCTTGCTTCTTCACTGGCCAAGCAAGGTAGGTAGCAATGGCTGACTCAACCTGACCAGGGGACAGAGAGGCTAAAATGAGAAAAAGACCGAAGACAAGTCTAAGGCAGTGAGTAGAGACAAAGGTCTGCTGGGAAGTCTCAGAGACACAGAAAGAGTTTGGGTTCTCGGGTCACTCTGAGCAGGGCTTATATTCCAGTTCTTTGCTGTGCAACCATCCTCTCTGAGTCTCAGTCTACTCATCAGTAAAATGGGGGTGGTATGTTCTTACTCCAAGGGCTGTTGTGAGGATGTGGGAGGGGATGCTGTGAAGGGCGTGGTGTGGTGCTGTCATGTTGGAGGTACCGAATGGAGGTGAGTTTTCTTTACTTCCCATAGTGTTATGGACATTTAATGCTCCCGGGACAGAGGCCTCTCAGCAAATGCAGTTATTACTGTGATGACTGGTACTGTCATCACAACCATCATTAAGGACTTATCTGAAGGCAGGGCAGGGTGCTGGGAGGGAGGCATGCTTCCCAGGACACAGGGTCCCATGGCTGGAGCTTGGGGTGACATTTCCTACTGACTTGCCAGGGTGGCTTGAGCCAATCCCTTCATGTTGCAGACCCAAGGAAGCTGGGACAGTTGGGACCAGCCCTCAGGCTCTCTGTCAGGCAGGATGACTGTGGCACAGGGAATGCAATGCACAAAACCAAATAGGAGGGGACAGGCAGGCTGTAGTCCTGGTTGAACAGTTCTGACCCCCTCAGCTTGTGACGGAGACTTTATTTGGTTAAAGCGTCTTTGCAGATATAATGAAGGCTCTCAAGATGTGTCATCTAGGATTAGGGCGGGCCCCAAATCAACCAGTGTCTTTATAATAAGAGAAAAGAAGGCAGAGATGATGCATCTTTAAGCCAAGGAAGGCCTAGGATAGCCGCAACCCCAGTAGCCAAGGGACAGGCCCAGGACAGATCCTTCCCAGAGCTTCCGGAACAGTGGAGAATAAACCTCTGCTGTTTTAAATCACCCCGTGTATTAAAGCAGCCACAGGAAACTAAGACAGTCTGTAAATGTCCATCATGGCCATCGACTTCTGGCTGACCAACTCGGCCAGGCACCTCTGTGATCCTTCCTGTGCAGTGCGTTTCATCTGAGCCCCGCAGGTCTACAGTCAGGTGTCCATAGAGCCCAGCAGAGCGTGTGGCCCACACAGGTGCCCAGGAAACATGGGCTGGTGGGGAGCTGAACACACTGCTGAGCCTGGGACCCCACCCTGAGCCCTGAGTGCATTAACTCCCAAATCAGCGCCCGGGACTCCACATTCCAGCCCGATCCCCTGGCCTGTGTCCTCTCCCCCTAAGTCCCTGTGACCAGAGTGACTGCTGGTACTTAGAGTTAGTGCTTGAGATTTCAGACGTGGGAACATTTCACCGTAATAGCTTCGTCACCAGCAGCATCTCCTCGGCTCTGGTCTCTGCACATGTCCTTCTGCCCAGTGGGAACTTCCCCAAAATGTAAGACCTGAAGCCCTGCAAGGGCTTTCTTTCACCTTCAGGAAGTGTTCAAGGTCTGTGTCTTGTCATTCAAAGTCCTCCGCACCTCCGTCACCTCTGACAGGCAAGTGCGTGCCCACACCACACAGAGACATACGTACCACACACATACACATACATACACACACCACACACACATATATACACATGCACACAAATACACACACATACACACACCACACACGCACACCTCCCCTTCATGCCAGCTAGCTCACCCCCCTTAGAATTTCTTTAAAGCGTTTCTCCACCACCACCGCTTTCTCCCCTTCTCACTTCCTCCCGGGCCCGTGACCCCCTCCCTCCCGCTCACCCACCAGCACTGTCTCTGCTCACTCGTTACTTTCTGTAGGAGGCTCCCTCTTATTTCGGGGGGGCTGCATCAACAGCCTTCCCAGTGGGCTCCCATAGCCCCTATGTCTACTGTGCTGCTTCCTGCACTGGATCTGCCCTGTTTACTGACCGACGGGCAGACCCCAGGCACCAGGAAGGCAGGAGCCATGCTGCCTGGTTCCCTATGGAACCCCGAGCTTCCAGAGGCTCAGACATGTGAACTTGTCACCTTGGCCCCTGACGCCCAGCACAAGCATGTGCTGTTCCCTCTGCTTAGAAGACCCTTCCTACAGGCCATCCCCTGCCTCACCCCTTGCGGGCATCACCATCTCCTGACCTGAGGGCCACCCTGACCTCCAGGCCTGAGCGGGAGTCCACAGAGGCGCTGGAATTTCAGTTAAGACAAGGCCCACCAGGTCCTGTGTGCTCGAGGGAGGTGGGGTCCTCGATGCCTGGACTCACAGCAGGAGGGCCTGCCGGTCCTCCCAGCTCTGAAGCCCAAGGCGACCCCGTGACGGAGGGGATCTGCTAAAACTAAAGCAGCATCTCAGCCTCCTGGGCTCAGGACAGGTGTTCTAGAGGGAACGTCAGCCCTCCTCACCAACAGGCAGCTCTGCCCACATCCTGGGAACCTTCAAAACAGAAGAGGCGGGTCCCAAGTGGCCCCGGGGCTCCTGAGCAGGTCAGCACATAGCGCTTTCCACTAGAAATCACAGTTAATGAGTCAAGGGATGAGCAATTTGGCCAAAGCCACCCAAGCCGCTAACAGGCAAGCACCCAGTTAACACTCCTCATTAGTCTAATTCAATTAGGACACCTGATGTTATCATTATTAACTACAATTTATTGGCACAGATAAATAAATGCTAGCGAGCATGGATTTCAGGCGATTTGCCGTGAGAATGGCACGTGTCAAGCACACTGCATCAGGAATTTGGGAATTGACCCCAGTTCAGCAGAGAAGGGGTAGGGATGCGTGTTGAGAACCTCCATCACGCCAGCACCTGGCAGTCCTCAGCCGGATCTGACCTTCGAAGCACTGATGGTCTTGGTTCTGTGGCACCCCCAGAGGTCGGGGAGGGTCCTGGGATGTTGTATTTTGTAAAAACTCCCTGGGGGGAGTCTGATAAGCAGGCTAGTTGAGAATCACTTTGCTGGATTCTTCAGGAAAGTCCTTGTCTGCCTGCATCTTCAGTGACCTTGATGGTCAGGACTGTAACCCTCCCTTTTCAGCTCAGGCAAGCCAAGCTCTGGGGGGACAGGTCACCCCAGAATCAGAAAAGCCAGAGCTGTGCTGGTAATCCAGAACTGTGCGGGTGCAATGGCTGGCTCTGCCCTTCCATGCACCAGCCTGGATGCCCTTTCTCACCTGACTCAGTTGACCTCTGTGCTGCCCACCCCACCCCCAGCTTGAGTACACTCAGCAGACGCTGTTGATTGATGCAGAGCTTTAGTGCGGCATTAACGGACACTGGTTATGCTTACAGGGGCAAGCTTCTGGGAAACAACCAATTTAGGGAAAAGCAAAAAAAAAAAAAAATCAAGATTAAATAAGGTCACTAAAAAAGAGTGATCGTGCTAGGTACTGCTGTTCAAATATCCTTATCTGACAAGCAGACTGTCTTTGGCAGACAATGATTGTTAACTACCCAAATGCATCCTCCCTCTTCTTCCTTTTGAATAGGACAATTTTCTTCAAGGAGGCAGTATGATCCATTAAATACTCATTTGCAGCCAGAAGTAGCCATAGTTCTTGCCAATGAAATATTAGTCTGCTATTGGCTTCTAAGAAAAGTCTTGTTTTTTGAATAAAAGGGAATAGCTACAGATGGTTCCACTTTTCTCCCCTTGGCCACTATTCTTCTCCTTTCTACCTTGAGCACATATGTAATGTCTGGAGCTGCAGCAGCCCCTTGTGACCATGAAGCTACGAAGGTCTCAGAGTTACTGAACCTGTTATCATAGCGCCACCTACCTTCAGACTTCTTGTTATGTGAGAAAATAAACCCTCTTTGTTTAAGCCACTATAAGGCAGATTTTCTGTTTCTCACTCCTGAGAACATCTCCATCTGATACACAAACTATACGATGATGTTTCATGGCACAGAAAGTCCATGTGGGCTGTGACCAATGGTGGCCTCACTAGAGTGATCAAAAGTTAGCTTCAAGAAAAATACTCATTTGGATGAATATTTCACTCAATAAACATGTGTGAAACGCCTGTCATGGTCCTGGCATTATGCTAGCCATGAAGATATGACACGGCTCTAGGAACTCAAGGTTCAATGGGATAAACAAACAATACTCAAGAGTGAAAGACAAAGTTGCTCACTTCAGGTCACTGGGCCCTACATGGCGTGGCCCCAAGTCCCCTCTAATTCCATCTGTTACTCTCCTCCCTGCTCACTTCCCACCCTGGCCCCTGTGCCATTCCTGTGTCTGCCATGCTCTTCCCCAGGTGTCCAGTCTTGGGTCCTCACCTCCTTCAGGCTCTACCCATGAATCACCTTATCCTATAAGCCATCCCTGACCTCCATGTGTGAATGAGCTAATCCCTCCCCAGTCCCCATCCTCCCTCCCTGTTTCCTCCATCACCCTGGCCAACTCCCGTAACAGCACATGCTTCTTGGTTTGTTTGTTTTCCCTTTGTCTGTCTCGCCCACTGTGGTGTAAACCCCATAATAATAGGGATTTTCCTATTATTCACTGCTCCCTCCTCAGTGACTAGAACAGTGTCTGGAACATCTAGTTGACATCTGTGGCTGGCTGGCTGGAGAAATGGAAAATTACTACTTAGGAAAGAACAGTGCTATAGGATAGGTGAGCACATGGGACTAAGGGACCTGAGAAGAGGGATCCTAACCAGGATATGGGATTAGGGAAAGACATTCTGGAAGAGGCTGCGTTTGAACTGTTTCTCAGTCATCAAGGGTTGGGTCATGAGGATGGAGGTGTAGGAAGAGGGGGAAGGAAGTGCATTACCAGGAGAGTGCCAGCCCCTCTCTAAGTACAGAGAGATGGAACATGCGTGGTGCATTTTAGCATGTGTGAGTAGCATTCTCAACTTCCCCATCTGTAAAATGGGGGCAGCAGTGTACTTATCTTAGTGGGCGGTTGTGAGGGTTACATGGTAAGCACTTAATAAATTATTGACTATTATGGTGATTATGATCATCATTCATACGTGTACTGAAGGTAAGACCAGAGAACATTGTAGAGATGTGCAGAAGTGGCCCAAGAAGGAGCTCAGGAACAATTTCACAATTATTTGGTGTGATGGTTGATTTTATGTGCCAGCTTGGCTGGGCTATGGTGCCCAGACATGTGGTCAGACATGATTCTGTATGTTTCCGTGAAGGTGCTTTTAGATAAAATTAATTTGTGATGAATTTTAAAAGGTGGACTTTGAGTAAGCAGATTGCCCTCCATGTGGGTGGGCCTCGTCCAATCAGTTGAAGGTCTGAATAGAACAAAAGACTGACCTCCCCCAAGAAAGAGGGAATTCTGCAGCAGATGACCTTTGGCCTTTTACAGCAACATCAGCAACTTCCTGGGTCTCTAGCCTGACAGCCTATCCTGCAGATTTTTAGACTTGCCAGCCTCCATCATCATGTTAGCCAATTACTTAAATAAATCTATCTATATCTATATCCACACACCTCTTTTTAGTTCTGTTTCCCTGGAGAACACTGACTAATACATGTGGCAATGAGCTAGCCAGGATCAGAAGTCAGCACCTGATTTCAACTTCTCATGGACCCAAGGAGTCACTCAGGCCACCAGTGCTGGGCACAGGAAGCTCAAACTGCTTGGTACTTGATTCTAAACTGTTTGTCCCCAGTCAGCATAAAAAGAGACAGCAGCCTGGGGAGACACGCCCTGATTGGGGCACAGCCCCATGGTGTGCCCAGCTATGCTCTAAGCCAAGCCAGTCTCTCCTTAAGATGCTAAGAAACAGTGCGCCTGTCCCGCGGACACTCCTGTGGTTTAAGGCCCCCAGCCTGTGGGATTTTGTCACATCAGCACCAACAGAACAATACAGTTGGCTTTTATCCTGAGGGCACTGGGGAGATACAGAAGGGTTTAAAAAGTGGATCCTAGGTATACAATTGCAAATGAATGAATAAAGGAAAGAACATACAAACAAACAACATGGAAAATGTGGGTTTTGAGGGGGAGGGGAGTTCTTTCTGGCAACAGGGTGGAGGAGAGTTTGGAGGTAATTCCAAGAGGTGATCGTGTGTTTTATAAATAATGCCACTGCTTACGCACACAGTTTCCCTCTGGAGTCATAAGGGACATCACTTTGTCAGGAAACACCAAAAAGTAGTCATGGGGGCAAGGGTCCAGGACCAACCTTGGTGCTTTCTGACACCCTTAGTGCTGGAAATGTATCTTTTAGGGTGAAGCAAGGTTGAGACCACTTTACAGATGTAAAAAGGCCTGGGAAGGCTCATCCAGAATATGAAATGAGACGTCATTGTTGGAAAATGCGAAATGCAAACGAGCAATGACGTCTATTTAATTGGTCAGTAATGGATCATTTGCTCTGGCCTATGCTTGACAGCCATTCGCGAATGAGCTTGCATTTCCTGTGATATTTAGCTCTTAGTAAAGTGATCCCTGGGAGCCAGCGAATTCCTCCAACCTATGCTTTCAAGCCAAACATGGACTAATTAATATGAAAGGAATAAATATTTCATTAAAAAGAAATGGATTCCACCACTTATAAAAGATGTCTGCATGAACAGTAAAAGCTTCTAGCAAAAGTATCATGTTTAAGAATTCTAAAAATGATTTTTACCTAAGAATAACAGCTCACTTTGGAAACACAGAGAAGTTAGGTAACTTGCCCAGAGTCATCTGGTTGACCAGAGTTCCAACTCAGCTCTGTCAGACTTGGAGGCAAAGCTCTCTAACCATTTTGCTATAAACTGATTAACTCTTGCATTGTCCTTAAAAGAGCAAACATATTCCAAGTCCCTGCTTGTGGCAGACACAATGTTGGCTGGGCGTCTTACACACATTTGCTGCCATGGCCCCATTACTAAGTCTGTCCCTGCCACAGGACCTTTGCATCTGCTGCCCCTTTTGTATGTGATGCTCTACCCCCTGGATCTCCACGTGGTCTGTTTCCTTCTTAGCACTTAGGCCTTGGCTTAAATGCCTCCTTCTCAGCAAAGGCTTCTCTGTTGCCCTCTCCTCCAAGGAAAGCAGGCCTACCCTCCCAGGTCACTGCACTATGCATTTTCTGCAGAGCAACTCTCATTATTGAAATCGCGGTTGGATATTGTTTGTGTATTTGTCTCCCTTTACTAAACTGTCAGCTCTGTGGCATCAGGGACCTCGTCCATCTTGTTTGCCACACCATCACAAGTACCTAGACTAATGCTGGGACAGAACAGTTGGCATAAACGTTTACTGTCTGACTCAAAATCTTGCTATGCTTTCCACCATGCTACCCTTATCTTAAAAGATGAACAAGATTTCCAAAGACTACATTTTTAAAGGGAAAAAACACTAAGTCAAATGTTTCTGAACATTCAAACTTATAAACATATATATAAAATCGAATCTCCACTTAATTCCAAAATGGATTTGTTGCAGTCTGGGCACTAAATCGGTTCGTCCGCTATTAATCAAAAAATTTTTTTCACACTATGAATTCACATGCAGATGTGAAAATCTGGAATGTAGAATGAGACAGCGAATAATATGCTTGCGTGTAGAAATGATCATCATTGCATAATAAGAGTGTGGAGTCTGGAATTATCAGCTGTGCGACTCTTGCTGAATTTTACCCAGACTCTTCCTTTGAGGGACATAAAGAGCTATTACCATATAAATCTGTGCCACTTTTTGCTGTTTTATGTGCAGACTGCCTCTGGCTATTCCATGAATTTTAATTAACTCTCTGTTTATTTTGCTTCAACCCTATGACTCTCTAAGCACGGGGCCCATTTGCTAATCCAAGAAACACACTTTGGAAGCAAACTTCTCAGAAAGTTCTCCCAAAGGTATCTTCCTCCTTCCCTTGAAAATAATTAAGCCCTGTTGACTTCAAAGTTGACTCAGAGCAGGACACTCCAGTCTGGACTCTCTCTGCTGGTGCAGGAGCAAAATGTCCAATGGCTCAACGAACGAGGGGGTCAAGAGCAACCTGTGGGAGGTGGAGAGTGAGTCAGGGAGAGAGGTGGAAATTGAAGGGGCATTTGTGAAAAATTAGAGTTTGCAGCAGGGGAGATAGAGAAATTCTCCTCGGGACCCTAACCCCAGTCAGTATAAACCAGTCAACTAACTCTTAGCAGTTGATTGGTTGTCAAGTTTTTCATTCATTTACATAATATGTATTCATTCAGTTAATTATATAGAGCATATATGTCATATGTATCATATGCACATGTATATGTAAGTATATATTATATATGAATATAAATATACACACTGCTTAGTGGATATGTACATATGCATGTATTTGTATGTATATACATGCATATATATATGTGTGTAGATATACATATACACTGTTTTGTGGGCTTACATATATATGTATACATATATGAGTGTGTATATGTATCTATATAATATATGGTGGGTATATGTATATCTGCCTATATATAAACTGTTTAGTGGGTGTATATATATATGTATATACGTATATTTACTGCTTATATGCATATACATTTACATGTGTTTATAAATACTATATGTATGTGTATATACATGCATGTGTCTATGTGTGTATATATATATATGCATGTGTCTATGTATACAGCTTACTAGGTGTGTATATATGCATATTCATATGTGTTCTCATATATATATATACACTGCTTAATGTGTGTATACGTATATCTATATGCTGATTAGTGAGTGTGTATATGTATGTGCATTAGACATATATGTATGTGTAAATATACATATGTGTGTATATGTATTATACTTTATACATATATATTTGCTTAGTAGGTACTGGAGATACAACTGTGGACAGTGAGGGAACATTGCTGCCCTCAGAGAGAGCTTACGTTCTGGTGCGTGAGACCAACAACTAAGAGGACAAATTAATAAGCGTGCAGTGGAATTACAGGTAATGACGGGTGCACTGAAGAAAAGGGGACCAGAAAGGGTACATGGATATGAAATGCTTGGGGTGGAGTCAAGTGGGGTGGATATTCAGAGAGGGCCCCTATTGAGGGGACATTTGAGCAGAATTCTGTATGGTATGAGTGATCCTTGCAGAGTTCTGGGGGAAAGTGATCAAGGCTGAGGGCACAGCAAGTGTAAAGGTTCCGAGTTAGAAATAAGTTCAGCATGTTCGAGAGATGAGAAGATGGGCTGAGCGGAATGAGTAGGAAGATGGAGGGGGTAGAGAGACGTGTCAGCAAACTAGGCACAAGTCAGATTGCTGGGCCTTGGGGGCCAGCAGAAGAGGTTGGCATTCATTCTGAAAGCAGCAAGCATGTGATCCAATCCATGCTTTATCACATCACTGGCTGCTACGTAGACCAGGGCTTTCCCTCTTCTTTCTCTCTCCCCCTCATCCATTCTCTAGGTAGCATTTATTGAGCCTTTACCACCTGCTGAGCACTAAGCCAGGCACTGATGGGACTGGGCAGGTGAATATGACCAATCCCAAGCTTTCAGGGATCTCACACTCTGATGGCAGAGGCAGCTGAGCAAGCTGAAGACCATCCCTTGGCAAGATGTGCTGTGACAGATGGAAAGAGGAAGCTAAGAGTGCCAGGTCTTCCCCTGACGCACCCCTTCAGGTGGTTACCTAAAACTTTCCAGAACCCACCACATCACCCAGGGCCAAGAAGACAGGGAAGGCATTTTAAAAATGCCAACCATTTGTCAGGTCTGATGCTGGAGGCTGCATGGTCTCTGCCCCTTATTTTCCCAGTAAGATCACTCAGGGCATTCTTTATAAGTCTTTATTTGCCTTCATTGTACAAAGGTATTTTTGTTCTCTTTTATCACTAGAAAGATATCGCTCCATTGTCTTTGGGCTTACATAGTTTCCATTTCCTAACACAACGTGTCCTTTTGTTCTCTGGTTGATTTTAAGATTTTCTCTTAATGGTTTTAAGCTATTTATTAATTGATTATGATGATCATTGATGATGTTTTCCTTGTGTTTCTCTTGCTTGGAGTCGGTTGAACTTCTTGGATTTGATTTTATCATTTTCATCAATTAAAAAAAATTCAGCCACTATTTCTGCAAATATATTTTATATGCCCATCCCTCCTTCTGGGACTCCAATTACACATATGTTAAACTATTGCATTTTGTTCCATAAGTCACTGAGGCTCTGTTAATTTTTTTTCCTCTATGCTTCATCATGTATAGTTTCTATTGCTATATCTTCAAGTTCACTAACCTTTTCCTCTGCACTTCCTAATCTGCTGTTAATCCCATCCAATGAATACTTCATTTCATATATTGTAGATCTCATTTCTATAGGTTCTATTTGAGTGGTTACCAGAGGAAAGAGGGGTGGGGGGAAGGGAAAGAGATGGGAAGGGAATTAAGAGGTACAAACTACTAGGTATAAAATAGATACAAGGATATAATGTATGGCACAGGAATATAACCTTTAAAGTTTATAAGAACTTTAAACGTAGTATAATCTATGAACATATCACAACACTATTTTGTACACCTGAAACTAACTTAACATTGTAAATCAATAAAAACACATAAATAAATAAAGTAAAATTGCAATGTCCAGTGTCCAAAAAAATTACTAGACATGCAAAGAAGCAGGAAAATATGACTCATAAGCAGGAGGAAATCTAATAAAGACAAACAAACCCAGGAATGGCACCAGTGATGAAATTAGTAAATAAGCATTAGTGACCAAATTAGTTAAACAATTTTAAACAAAATTTAAAAGAGCTATTATTAATATGTTCTGTATGTTCAAGGATTTTAAGGAAAATGTGAACATAATAAGGATAGAAATGGGCATTCTTGTTTTTCAGAAGAGGAAACACAGATTTGAAGAAGCTTTATGACTGGTCCAAGTTCACATGGCTAGAAACAGCAGGACCAGAATCTGAGCCTAGGCCTCCCCATCTAGAAAGCCCATGATCTTTCCTCTATGTTATGTTACTTCCCAAACCAAATGTCCAGTGTTTTTGGACACTGATGGACACTATCCCCCTGACCCCCATGGTCTCCTGCTGATACACATGTGACTAAAGCTAGTTTCAACCTAACTTCTGTATTTGGGAGGAACATGTGGAAACAAAACAGGCTGTGTGTGACAGTGGGGTCCTCTCCAGGCTTCCGACTCATCCTATGTAAATGGGGATAATAATGCCCAGCACACTGGGCTTTTAGGGCAACCAGGATGGTAAGAGGGGTCCAGTTCCTAGGACAATGACTGTGAGTTTCTGATTGGTCAGGACTCTACTTCACGTTGCAGATACTGGGAACCCAACATGATCTTGCATAATCAAAACAGGACGCCAGATCCTGTAGCTGGTAAGGACACTGGATAAGGCTCAAAGGACTGGAAGAGCACAAAGGCGGAGGCACTGATGGTACCTGCCCACGTTCCCTCTCCTGCACCTCCACACACCTCAGGATGCTTACTGTGGACACCTGTGACTCTCTGCTGGGGACCTTCTTCTGCCCTGGATGAGATAAGCCAAAAAGTGCAGGAGAGGTAATGCTGCTTAAAGCAGCCCTCCATCAATGATGAACAGGGAGGGAACTGTGCATAAAAACATCAGCTTCTCTGACCTTCGGCTGCCTCAGGGCACCCTCGGCATTGAGTCCCAGAATGGAGGTGAGTCCAAGGGCCTCAGTGGTGAGTGCTTTCACCAAATACCCATCCTTGGCTGCCTTGCCTTCTGGGTCTCACTCCCCCTCTCTTTCAGGTGTTTCCTGGGATCACCTCCCCCCCCCAAAAAACTGCTTGTACTCAATTCTCTGTCTCAGTTTCAGCTCCTGGAGGAACCCAAGCTCAGACAGTGCCCAGCAGGGCCAGGACTGGGGTTCAGCAAGTGAGGGGGCAAAATGTAAGGAAGCAATGTCAACCTGCATTTGGAGGACCCTGGGAGCAATGCCTCCTTAAATTTTCACTCCTGGTGCCTTGCTCGCTCGCCCCAGTCCTGACCCTACTCAACAGGAGTCCATCTCTCCACCTGCCTCTTATATCTGTTTGTTTCTTCACTTTGGGCCTCATTCTTTCCTTTTGCAGAGAGACTTTTCACCTTCACCAGTTGCTGAGAAAAATGGTCACCAACTCATGCAGACCTGTTTTCTTACAGAACATCATCAATGAGAGCCTTTCACCTCTGATTCCATGGAAGGACTATGAATGGCTGGGCTTGGGTAACACAGCCACTCCTTGGACCAAGCACCAGTCTAGCTGAATATGGCCCAAGTGGTTGGCCCAGCCAGGTCACATGCCCATCTCAGAAGGTGAGTGAGAGACCATAATAATTGACAGTCCACATGGGGTGGGGGAGGTGTTTTCCAAAGGAAAGAGATGCTACCGTGATGAGAAAGGGGACCAAAAAACATGCTGAACAGTCAAAAACAACAGCTACTACAGTCCACTATGATTCTCCATTCCCTTTCCTTTTTACAGATGAGTAAAACTAAGCTTCAGGGTGGCTAATTCACTTTCCCAGGTAGCCACAACTAGTACATATCAGAGTCAGTCTGCTTCCCAGATCTAAAGTGTCTCCACTGAGATATGTAGAAAAGAATCTGCTGTGCCTCAACTGTCCTAAAATTCAGTCATAAATGGGTTATAAAAATTTTCAGTGAATTCCTGCTAAAATCAATGGATTGCCTGCAGCTGTTCACTTTGGTGCTACACTGGGGAAGCACAGCTTCCTCCAGAATGAAAGTAAAATGGGAATTCACATGTGCTTTTTCCTGATAACCAAGGCTACTGTCATACTTTTACAATGAAATGTCTTTCTGGAAAACTCTTAATAAATGTCAGATATCAAAACCTGCCAAAGGCAGATAGCAAAGCCAAAATATCCCTTCAATATTAGGAGGGTGGTTTTCTTCATCTTAGTCCAGCCCAGTTCCACCTTGAGTCTCATAATAGTCATATAGACTCATCTACACTTACCATGAAACGCAGCGATTATTTGGTATTTTGACCACAACAAAGCTACGTTCGATTGCCTTGAAGTAAACTAACCTCGTCCTGAATACTGGATGTTTGTGTACATTTTACATGAATTTGGGTGTCATCAAGAAATTGCTACAAGCTAAAGAGGGACTTAAAACTAGATCCTCAAAAAAAAAAAAAAAAAACTAGATCCTCTACAAAGCTTGCATGTTTTTCAGAACATCCACTATAACCATAGCTTTAATACATTTACGCTCTGGAATACAGGTTCTGAGAGCCAAGCCAGTAGGCAAAGAGCAGCACAGATGTAGGCAGAAAAGGAAAACAAAACTTTTAAGGATGGTGACAGGATATAATCCATTAATGATTCATGAGGGCACGTGCTAACAGATTTGGTAGTATGACAGGAAGGGGTGCAAGGAGCTCAGGACCCAAATCATCACTGACATGAGGGTAAAAGTGATATGCGTCTATGTGGTGCCGATTGTGTTGTGCACTTAAAAAGTTGCTTCCACGTTCCTTCATCCATGAAATCCTCGACATAAGGGACAACAGAAAGTAAAGATTTAACAGAATTTTAAAATCTTTTGTTGTTGTTGAAGATCAGCTACTATCCATAGAGACTAGAGGCAAACTTCCTAAATTCTCTGGGCCACAACTCCTCTCTCTGAAAAATCCAGAGAGGGGGAATCTCAAACGTGGCACATAAACTCTGCCCAAATCTCTGGCTGACCCCTAAGGGCTATAAGGGGCAGACTATAAGCAATACAGTGAAGAAGAAAAGACTACACTTCGTGTGCCTGTCCAAGAGGCAGAGTATGCAGTGTAAATCCAACCAAGTTAATTGCTCATTAAAACTATATTTTCAAAGAAATACAATGCAATCCGAAGTCTGTACAACATAGCATTGGCAATATCCAGGATGCAACCCAAAACTATTCAACGTATAAAGAACCAGGAAAATGGAACCCATCCTCAATGGAGGTGAATCTTAAAATGACCCAGATGTTGGAATTAGCATAAAGGACATGAAAACAGCTCTTATGACTATGAATATGCTGCATGATATAAAGGGCAATATGACAGAAATAAATGAAAATATAGGAAATCTAAGCAAAGGGAGAGAAAATATTTTCTTTTAATCCAGAATTTCCACCTAGGCACAACATAGTCAAATTGCTGACAGTCAAAGATGAAAGGAAAATCTTGAAAGGAGAGAGATGAAAGTGACACATTACTATCAGATAATAATGATTCAAGTCTAATGACGTCTCATCAGAAAGCATGGAGGTCAGCTGACAATGGTACAAAATCTTTAAAGCAGTGAAGAAAAAACTGTCAACCCAATAACCTGTATCCAGTAAAAATATTCTTTAAGAAAGAAGGTGAAATAAATACATTTCAGAGAAAATAAAATTAAGAGAATGCGTTGACAGGAGACTTGCACCACATAAAATACTAAAGAAAATTCTTCAGGATGAATTGGAAAGGACACCAGAGGGAAATTCAGACCTTCACGAAAGGTATGGGTAAATATCAAGAACTACTTTCCTCCTAATTTTTTAAAAGCCAAAAAACTACACATACTTTAAAATAGATATATATTTTACCATATATTATATATTCATATATTTCTATACATTTAAAGCAAAAAACTATAATATTGTACTGGAGACATGATTTAAGAAGCTGTAATACATATGACAACTATAGTATAATGGTTGACAGGAGTGGAAAATAGACCTATATGGTTACCAGGTTTTTATATTTTATGTGAGGTATAAAATATTAACTCTAAGCAGATTGTGAAATAAACTGAAGATGTGTATTATAATCCCTAGAGCAACAATTTTAAAACATAGCACAAGGAAGTATAGCTATAAAGTCAGTAGATAAATTAAATGGAGATTCTAAATATTCAATTAATCCAAAGCAAAACAGGAAAAGAGAAACAGAAGAACAAAAGAGAAAGAGAACAAGAACAAATAAAGGACTACAAGAGATTGCCAGGTGGATTTAAAGAGAAGCAAGACCTAACTATATGCTATCCTCAAGAGATTTATGTCAGATATAAAAACACAGATGGAATGAAAGAAAAGACATGGAAAAATATATGCCATGTAGGTTGGAATGACTATATTAATCTCAGAAAAAATAGGCTTCAAAAAAGATTATTAGCAGAGATAGAAAAGTTTATTTCACAATGATAATAAGGTCAATTCATCATGAGGCCATAACAACCATAAAACTATGCACCTAACAACAGATCTTCCAAGCATAAGAAGCAAAACTGACAGAATTAGGGCTTCCCGGGGGGCGCAGTGGTTGAGAGTCCGCCTGACGATTCAGGGGACACGGGTTTGTGCCCCAGTCCAGGAGGATCCCACATGCCGTGGAGTGGCTGGGCCCGTGAGCCATGGCCGCTGAGCCTGCGCGTCCGGAGCCTGTGCTCTGCAATGGGAGAGGCCACAACCGTGAGAGGCCCGTGTACTGCAAACAAACAAACAAACAAACAAAAAAAAAACTGACAGAATTAAAGGAAGAAGAAGCAACTCCACAATCAGAGTTGGAGATTGTATACAACCATCTCAGAAATGGATAAGACAACCAGATTGTTAAAATCAGTAAAGACAGAGATTGAGAAAGGAGGCGGTTCAAGATGGCGATGTAAGAAGATCCTGAACTCACCTCTTTCTAGGGGCACAACAAATTTACAGCTACCTATAGAAAAATTCCCTATGAAAAGGATCTGAAAACTAGCTGAACAGCTCCTCCACAACAAAGGATAAAAGAGCCACATCAAGATGGGAAGGAGAAGCAGAGATGTGATCTTGCCCGAACCCCACGCTCAGTGTGGTGACCTGAAATTGGGAGGGGTCTCACAAATACAAAACTTCTCCCTGAGGAGCCAGGGGTTTGTGCTCTCATCTGTCATCCCAACCCTTGGGACCTGCACTGGTAAGAAGAGCTCCCAAAATGCCTGGCTTTGAAAACCAGCAGGACTTACATCCAGAAGAACCATAGGGCTGTAGGGAACAGGGAACGCACTCTTAAAGGGCTCGCACGCAGACTCACTCGCCCTGGAACCCAGCACAAAAGCAACAGTATGAAAAGGTCTGGACCATAGGTGAAGGAGATTTATTTACTAATCTTAAAGCATCTGCTGGAGGGGCAGGAATCTGTTGGGACTCTTCCTGGAGACAGAAGCTGGCAGGTGCCATTTTTGTGCTCTCTCTCCACCTTGTTAGTCCCACTGTACATGCCCCATCCTCATGCCACTTCTGCATCCCTGCCAAAGCCAGTTGGCACATGCAGCCCATACAGTGTATGCCTCTTGAGCACCTGGCTCTGGTGTCCAGGGGGGATTGTGTTTTGGGACCCCATGGGTCTGAAACAATGAGAGAGACTATTCTTGGCAGGCTACCACACTCCAGTTACTGCACAGACAGCTGCTGTGATGCACCCCCAGTCTTCCTGTGAAAAAGCCCTATTTACCTGTCTTGAAGCTTCAGCCTGATGGACAGGCTTCCAGTTTTCCATACGTCTAGAGGCTATGAAAGGTCTAGGGGATATCACCTTTGTGCTCTCCCTTGACCTCACTACAGCTCACTGGTACCTCCCAGAAATGAAATCAAACACTCACCTGGAGCCCCGATTTTTGCAACTTCACTAATGGGACACCTGTAGATCACCTGGTGCGGAGGCCAGCAAGGTTTACAATTGCATTTTCACAGTACTGTGTATACTTGCATACCTTAAAAGCTGCTGCCTAGTTTCTAATCAGCCTGAAATTAAGGGCTAACTGAGATCCCACCCTCTGGAACACTCACAAGTCTTCAACAACTGGGAATTACCAAGAATAAATCAGGGTGCTACGACAATCACAATGGTTCAAAATATAACCAAGAGCTAGGGCAAGGTTAAACAAGAAGGTTAATCTCCTTCACAAGGCCACTACTTCAAGAATGGGAAAGACAGCTGTTTTGCCTAATACATAGAAACACACAGAGAGTCAAGCAAAATGAGGAGAGAAAGGAATTTGTTCCAAACAAAAGGAAAAGATAAAACCACAAGTTAAAAAAAAAAAAAAACCTTAATGAAATGGAGATAAGTAATTTAGCTGAAACAGAGTTCAAAATGTTAGTCATAAAGATGCTCACTGAACTTGGGAGAAGACTAGATGAACACAGAGAGAACTTAAACAGAGATAGAAAATACAAGTAAGTACTAAATAAAAGTCACAAAGATGAAATATACAATAACTGAACTGAAAAATACACTAGAGGGGTTCAATAGCAGACTACAAGAAGCAGAGGAAGAATCAGTGGTCTGGAATAGAGGTCACTGGAACTCATTCAAATAGAGCAGCAAAAAGAAAAAAAAATTCAGAAAGTGGAGATAGCTTAAGGGACCTATGAGACAACATCAAGCAGAATGACATTTGCATTATATGGGTCCAGAGGGAGAAGAGAGAGAAATAGGCAGACAACTTATTTAAGGGAATAATGGCTGAAAACTTCCCTAATCTGGAAAAGGAAACAGACATCCAGATTCAGGAAGCCCAGAGAGTTCCAAAAAAAATGAACCCAAATAGACCCACACCGAGACACATTACAGTTAAAATGTCAAAAGCTGAAGCTAAATCATAAAGGCAGCAAGAGAAAAACTTGTTACAAACAAGGGAACCCCCATAATACTATCAGCAGATTTTTTTTGCAGAAACTTTGAAGGCCAGCACTTTCAAAGTGCTGAAACGAAAAAACTTCCAACCAAGAATAATCTACTCAGCAAGGTTATTATCTAGAATTGAAGGAGAGATAAAGAGCTTTCCAGACAAACAAAAGCTAACCGATCACCACTAACCCAGACCTGCAATAAACGTTAAAGGGACTTCTTTAAGCTAAAAAGAAAGGGCACTAATTAGTAACAAGAAAACATATGAAAGTAAAAATCTCACTGGTAAAGGTAAATATATAGTAAAGGTAGTGGATTGATCACTTACAAAGCTATTATGAAGTTTAAAAAATAAAAGTAATAAAAATAATAATTCAGTTAAATGATACATGAAATTTTAAAAATGTAAAATGTGAAATCAAAAACATAAAATGTGAAGGGGAGTTCAAAATGTAGAGTTCTAGAATGCATTCAAACTTAACTATCAGTTTTAAATAGATGATTTTATATATACACCTACATATATATTTATGTGTCTGTGTATATATATATAAGCTGTTACATGTGAGCCACATGGTAACCACAAAGCAAAAGCCTATAGTAGATACACAAAAGATAGTGATAAAGGAATCTAAGCATAACCCTATAGAATGTCATCAAACCAAAAGGGAAGAATGCAAGAGAAGAAGAAAGAAACATAGAAGAACTACAAAACAGCCAGAAAACAATTATCAAAATGGCAATAAGTACATAGTTATCACTACTTACTATAAATGTAAATGGACTAAATTCTCCAAACAAAACACATAGAATGGCTGAACAGATAAACACCAAGACCCATATATATGCTGCCCACCACAGACTCATTTCAGATGTAAGGACACACACAAACTGAAAGTGAAAGGATGGAAAAAAAATGTGTCATGCAAATAGAAACCAAAAGAGAGCTTGGGTAGATATACTTATATCAGATAAAATAGACTTTAAAACAAAGACTAATAAAAGGCAAAGATGAGCATTACATAATGATAAAGTCATCTCCAGCAAGAAGATATAACACTTGTAAATATTTATGCACCCAACATAAGAGCACCTAAATATATAAAATAAATATTAACAGACCTAAAAGGAGAAATTGACAGCAATACAATAATGGTAGGGGACTTATAACACTTATAACAATGGAAAATTATCCAGACAGAAAATCAACATGGAAACATCAGCCTTAAACCACACTTTAAACAAGATGGGCTTAATACATACATATTGAACATTCCATCCAAAGGCAGGAGAATACACGTTCTTCTCAAGTGGACGTGTAACATCATCCAAGATAGATCATATGTTAGGCTACAAAGTAGTCTCAATAAATATAAGAAGATCAAAATCATGTCAAGTATCTTTTCTGACTACAATGGTATGAAACTAGAAATCATTTACAAGAAGAAAATTGGAAAAACACAAATACGTGGAGACAAACAACGTGCCACTGAACAACCAATGGGTCAAAGAAGAAATCAAAGGAGAAATTTAAAAAAATACCTTGAGACAAATGAAAATGGAAATACAACATACCAAAATCTGTGGAATGCAGCAAAAGCAGCTCAAAAAGGGAAGTTTATAGTGATAGAGTCCTACCTCAAGAAACAAGAAAAACCTCAAATAAACAACCTAACGATAAAGCTAAAGTAACTAGGAAAAGAAGAATAAATGAAGCCCAAAGTTACCAGAAGGAAGGAAACAATAAAAGTCAGAATAGAAATTAATGAAATAGAGACTGAAAAGATCAATGAAACTAAGAGCTGGTTCTTTGAAAAGATAAACAAAGTTGACAAGTCTTTAGCTATACTCACTATGAAAAAAAGAGAGAGGGCTCAAATACATAAAATCAGAAATGAAAGCGATAAAATTACAACTAATACCAAAGAAATACAAAGGATTGTAAGACACTACTATGAACAATTATAGGCCAACAAATTGGGCAACCTAGAAGAAATGTTTAAATTCCTAGAAACATGCAGTCTTCTAAGACTGAATAATGAAGAAAGAGAAAATTATGAATAAACATAATCACTAGTAAGGAGATTAAAAACTCTCAACAAACAAAATCCAGGGTCAGACAGCTTCACTGGTGAATTCTACCAAACACCCAAATGTTTAATACCTATATTTCTCAAACTCTTCCTGTGGAGGAGAGAACACTTCCAAACTAATTTTACAAGGTCAGCATTACCCTGATACCAAAACCAAACAAGGACACCACAAAAAAAGGAAATTACAGGCCAATGTACCTGATGAACATGGAAGCAAAAATCCTCAACAAAATATTAGCAAACTGAATTCAACAATACATTAAAAGGATCATCTACACTATTCAAAGTGACATTTATTCCATGGCTGCAAGGACGATTCAACCTCCACAAATCAATCAACATGATGTACCACATAAACAAAATGAAGGATAAAAATCACACGATCATCTCAGTAGATGGAGAAAAGGCTTTTGACAAAATTCAACATCCACGTATGATAAAAACTCTCAACAAAATGAGTATAGAAGAAACCTCAACATAATAAAAGGCCATATATGACAAGCCCACAACTAGCTCCATACCCAACAGTGTAAAGCTGAATGCTTTTCCCTTTAGTTCAGGAACAAGACAAGAAGGCCCATTCTCACCACTTTTGTTCAACATGTGTAAATCTTGAGGACAGTATGCCAAGTGAAATAAGCCAGTAACAGAAAGATAAATACTGCATGATTCCGTGTACAGGAGCTATCTAAAATATTCAAATTCATAGAACCAAAGGCCGGTTGCCAGGGCTTGAGGGGATGGGGACACAGGGAATTACTAACTAATGGACATAAAGCTTCAGCCAAGCAAGATGAGTCAGCTCTAGAGATCTGCTATACAGTGTTCTCTGTATAGGCAACGACGATACATATATTGTATACTTAAAAATTTAAGCCGGCAGATCTCATGTTAAATCTTCTTTCCACAATAATTTTTTAAAGTGCCTCCATTGCAGGAAAGAGCTACTGCTGGCCATCACATAAATTTGCGGGGGTTTTTCCACTTTCCTTATTTACATCCTCAAGGAAGAAATAGCATTAGCAATCTTGAGATAATTACCATAGTAATTCACCTAAAGCAGGACTGCTGTAATTTAATTTTCAGAATGAAATTACAGCATATCCAAAGGAAACTATTCAGACTTCCTTTCACATTTCAAATTTAGCAAATTCAAATCTTTCTGTCAAACAGGAAATTCCCAGTGCCCAGCAATCAACATAGAAACAAACACACAAACATGCACATAGGCATAAGCCCAGTGGTCGGAACTTTCCTATTTTACTGATGAAATTTGTTAAAATCCATCATTCTTACCTTCCCAAAACTCCCTTTACCAATGGCCCGTAGGATCTGAAAATGGTCAAAGTTGACTGTAAAAGAAAAAAGAGAAAAACAGGAATAAGTCAGATTTGGCAAACCTTGTTTTGGTTCTTAAATGTCCTTACCTGCACACCTACCCATTTATTTCAAACGGCTCCTGGTTTACTGCATCATGTTTGACATGGCAGCGCTCCACCACTGAATGGATACTTCTCGGCATATTCCATTTCCCCTCCCAGCACATATATTTGGCAGTTAACACCTCACCATATACTTAGACACCCACAACCATATACACCTATATGGTATATAGGAGGAGAGACATCTTTTGGGCCAGAGGGAAGGCAGGACAGAGAAAAACTTGGATACTTGGATTATCAAATTCTTGTACCTGCTAATCCCTTTGCCAGGATGACCCTTCCCTACTCCTAGCTCCTGTCTTGTCCATCAAGCACTCTTACCTTACATACTCAGACATCAGCTCACCTGCCTCAGTAGCCAAGGAGTTAATCCTACCTCCATTATGGAACCTCTGGACCCCCAAGTTTCATGGCCGCATCATGGTCCTTCCCTGCTTGGGTGTCTGTCTAACCACTGATATCACGAGCCAAGAGGATGAGGAGGATGATCCCACTCCTTCCTCCTGGTATTGCCCTGTCTCATGCCTCCCTTTCATCACGTTTCTTGATGGGGCTCCCCATTCCTGCTATCTCTACTGCCTTGTTCCAGTATGGCTTATACCCCATCCCCATAGCACAACAGGCCAACAACGTATGGCTATGCCACTCGAGCCAATGGACAACTTTCTGTGCCCCTTCTACTTGGCCACTCTCTCAAAACACCTGCATATCTTCAATGGAAGCGCACCCTCTTGATTTTCCATATCATGCATCAGCCCTTTTCCACATGCATCTTTGTCCTCCTGGCCATTAATTACTGGATTCCATCAAGACTCCATCCTACAACCTTCCTCTCCTCACTGGCTCCAAAGGCTTCAGTCACCACCTAATGGCCAATGACTTTCCAGGCTGTGCGTACCGATTGATCCTACCACACAGAAACTCCTGGAGGCTTTGGAGCCACCTTGAACTCAATGGGTCCAAAATAGAACTTAGGAGAGGGTGTGGAGAAAAGGGAATTCTCCTCCACCATTGATGGGAATGTAAATTGATGCAGCCACTATGGAGAAGAGTATGGAGATTCCCTAAAAGACTAAAAATAGAACTACCATATGATCCACCAATCCCACTCCTGGGCATATATCCAGAAAACATGAAAACTCTAATTCAAAAAGACACATGCACCCCAATGTTCATAGCAGCACTATTCACAATAGCCAAGACATGGAAGCAACCTAACTTTCCATCGACAGATGAATGGATAAAGGAGAAGTGTTACATATATACAATGGCATACTACTCAGCCATAAAAAAGAATGAAATAATGCCATTTACAGCAACGCGGATAAACCTAGAGATTATCATACTAAGTGAAGTAAGTCAGACAAAGACAACTATCATATGATATCACTTATATGTGGAATCTAACAAAATGATACAAATGAACTTATTTACAAAACAGAAACAGACTCAGAGACATAGAAAAGAAACTTATGGTTACGAAAGGGGAAAGGGGAAGGAGGGAAGGATAAATTAGGAGTTTCGGATTAACAGATACACACTACTATATATAAAACAGATAATCAACAAGGACCTACTGTATAGCACAGGGAACTCTACTCAATATCTTGTAATAACCTATACTGGAAAAGAACATATATATATGTATATATATATACATACATACATAGGTATATATACACACATATACATATAGGCTGGTGGTTGCCAAGGGGGAGGTGGGGGGGAGAGGGACGGTTTGGGAGTTTGGGATGAGCAGATGCAAACTAGTATATATAGGATGGATAAACAAGGTCCTACTCTATAGCACAGGGAATTATATTCAACATCCTGTGATAAACCATAATGGAAAAGAATATTAAAAAGAATATATATATATATATATATATATATAAAACCGAATATACAACTGAATCACTTTGCTGTACACCTGAAACTAACACAACATTGTAGATCAACCGTCCATCAATTAAAAAATAAAATAAAAGAAACACGGCCTAGGATGAGCAGTTCAACATTCATTCGACCTCACAAGCTCAAAGCCTGGAACTCATTGTGGACTCCTCTCTCTCCCAACCCCACATCTAATCCTTCACTAGGTTAGGTCCATTTCACCTGTTCACTGTCTCTCCCATCCATCCACCCTGTGGCCACCCTCTGGTCTAACCCACATCGTCTCTCGCTTGGACAACCACAGTGGTCTTCCAACCACCTCTCTCAGGAGGGGGGTCTTCTTGCTCGTCCTCTGCGTACACCCCTCCAATGGCCCTTCCATTGCTTTCAGGGAAAAGAGGAAGTTCCTCCCCACGGCCATGAGGCTACACAATTGGGCCCCTGCTACTTCTCCTGTTTCACCTCCTACCATGCTCCAGACACCCACTGAGCTTCAGACTTGCAAGCTTTCTTTCTGTACTTTGAGCAGCCATTCCCCACACCTTTCTTGGTCCCACACTTGTTAACTCTGCTTCCTCTTCATTCTTCTGCAAGCAGAGAAGGCTGCTCTGACCCTTCAGCCTAAGTCTGCTCCCCCTATTATATACTCTCACAGCACCCTGGGACTTTGCTCCAAAAGACATTATTCTGTGTTATTTTACACTCATTTGATTAAGATCATTGATCCTCCACTAGACTCTAAGCTCCCTGAGGTCAAAGGCCATGTTTGTTTTTCTACTGTAACCCTACAGCTAGTACGGCGTTGGTACACAGTCATATTTGACAAATATTCATCAGCTAAAGGAATGATTGAAAGCAGATTCCCATATTCATGGTGCCGGACACACTTCGTGGTACATAATGGGTATTCGGTAAATATTTCTGAATTAGATTGAATTACGGCCAGTTTCTAGTAACTAGGAAAGACATGCTATTTACAAAAGATGAAGTGAACTGATTCGTTTACTACTATGGGGGCAAGGATAGGGGGAGGTGAATGAATACAATTAGTTCCTTGTGCATTCAACTCACCACCATGGAGGATAATTATGTTGAACTGTGTCCCTGCCAATCCAACGTCAGAATCCAGCGTGCCATCTAACACCTAACGTGCTTAGAATAGAGAGACAGGGTTAACGGTTAACTTAGCAAAACCTTGACCTAGATTGGTTTCCTTTGCACATAACTTGCCAGGAAAAGAAACTGGGAAGAGAGAAAGCAGTGGGCTGGGACTGCACTTGTGATGTGACCGGCAATGAGCTAGAAAATGCACATATCCCGTCCCAAGCCCCCAGGGTCCCGGGAGGCAGGCACCACTGTTGGCATTTGACACCTGCCCTCCCCGCCAATTAGCAAGAAACATCCCCACTTCCCTGAAGGCTCCATGCTCCCTGTGCTGTTATTTCACCTGCTTGGAAAGTCATTCCTCCGACACCCTTTATTTCAGGGAAAACCCCTACCTGCCCTTTGACACACGGCTCACATGTTCTTTTCACTCATGAAGCTTTCCCCCACTTCCAACAAATCACTTTCTCCTTAGTGCGATAGCAGGACCTTCTGCAGACATCGGTCCAGGGATCAGGAGACCCCAGCCTGGAGTCAAACTGCTTAGGTCCATAACCCAGCTCTGCCACAGTAACATTGGATGAGTCACTGAGCCTCTATGTGTGTCACGTACCCCGTCTGTAAAATGGGAGCAACGGTGCCTACCTTCCAGAAGAGCATAGAATGGTGCCTGGCACACAACACATTTTCAAAAAGCATTAGCTATTTGTGTCGGGGATGGGGAGCCATCCTCCTCCTTCTCTGGGTTCTAGGAGGGATATTTCAGTGAACATCTGTGGCCTCTTGCCCCATCAAAGGTGGTGTGAGTTGTCCAAGTGGTGAGCTGGAAAAGGAACTGCACTGGTGTATCTCTGCTTGTCCTGCTCTCTCTCCAGAACCTGTCTGTCTTCAGGGAGCAAGCTTTTCCTCTGCTCCCTCTTGCCAGAAGCTTTTCAGGGCCAGCCACTGTGTGGAGAGGTCTACGGGGTCCAGAGTCATTGCTGAACAGGTGGGTGAGCCTGGCTAATTCTGGGCTTCAGAATCACGGGGCCCATTGCTGCTGCCCTCCTGGGTCCCACTCCTCAACCCCACCTAGATCCCTTCTAGGGGTAAGGCTTGGTTCTCCACTGGCCTCCTCTTTTGTCTTGTCTCATAACTGGAAGGGGTTTTAATTAATGAGCAACTTGGCAAATGCCTAAAGCTATTACTGTTTTAATAATTAGCATTATAATATTGTAAATAATCTCACTCATCCACATCCTCTACAGAAATGTGTGTTCATGGGGGTGGGTGTCTAACACAACGTACGAGGCAAACAGGTACTTATTTAACGTTTACTTGCTTACTGGACTAGATTGGATTTAAGTGACTGAGTGTATGGCCTGGGTTTTTCATTTATTTCGCATTCCCCTGACCTGGTGTACTGAGATTTACATAATAGTGCCTCCATGAATACACTGTGAATAAGCGAAGGGTTTACACTTGATTGATAAGCAGATTGAAATGACTTCAGTTAATGAGAGTCCCAGGCCAAAGACGGGCTCCTAGAAATCACACTGTCACCTAGGGCTGGTGGCCCAGAGCAAGAGGAGTTGGCTGGGGGGTGTACAAGGAGGGGTGATTAGTGGGTTTCTTAGGGTGACCATCGGGTCATGGTTTGCCCGGGACCTTCCTGGTCTTAGCATTAAAGGTCCTGCAACCCTGGGAACCCCACAGTCCTGGGAAAACTGGGACAATTGGTCACCTGTAGGTTTCTAGACCACCTGAAGTCACTAGCACTGACAGAGCTGGCCGGGGGACAGGAAGGTGAATTCTTGAAAAGCAGCGTTTATTCAGACCACCAGACACTAGGGTTGCCAAGGGTGACACTGTGATAAGTACACTGTTAAAGTAGAAACAGGAAGCACACTGCCAGCCAGAAGCAAAGCCAAAGGGGTGCCACTGACCTCACCCAAAGGCTCCACAACAGTGACGCCCGCCTGGAGGGCAGGCCAGGCCCAACTCGCCCTTCATCCTTGATCCGGAAACCTCAGATCCGTCAGGGAGCAGTGTGGCCGGCCCCAGACAATGAGTCACAATTGACCAAATCCAGTGAGTTCATCAGGATCCCCTGGAGGCTTGCTAAGACAGATCGTGGGTCCCCTCCTGAGTTTCTGAGGAGGGGCCAGAGAACTTGCATTTCCCAGGTTGCAAGTTTCCAGGTGATACTGATTATCCACTGGAGAATTCTGTTCTCCACTGTCACAGACAGTCATGCAGTTGGCAGTGACCTCATGACATAGGTCTAGTCAATGAGATCTAAGCAGGAGATTATGGGGGTATTTCTGGGAAAGCATATTTTCCTGATGAAAAGGGACAGTTACAGCTGGACTGGCTCTTGAACCCTCCCACCTCTTCCTGCCATATATGATGATGTGATGTCTGGAGCTGCAGCAGCCATTTTGTGACTATGAAACAACAAACACAAGCCAAAGGCCAAGATTTATGGGCACAGAAGCCACTACCTGTTGTTGAGCCTCTGAAGCTATGCCAGCAACCACCTACCTCTGGACTTCTTATTATACTAGAAAAAAGAACAAAGCAGTCTTACTTGTTTAAGTCACTGTGGGTCAGATTTGCTACTACAAGAAGCCAGAAGCATTCCTCTCTGATACACAAAGATAGTCACATAGTAAGAGCTTAGTAAATGCTAACTATTTTATTGTTGAATTTCCAGCCTCATCGTGATTTTACTGAAAGGCAGAAGAACAACGTTGTTTGGGGTGTAAACACAGGGGCCACACTGCTTGGATTTGAATTCTGGCTCTACCACGCACCGGCTGGGTGACTTTGGGGAAGTCACTTAACCTCTCTGTGCCTCGGTCTCTTCACTTATAAAATGGGTAAACTAAAATACCCATCTATGGTTGTCATGAATATTAAGTGAATCAATATAGGTAAAGTACTTAGAATAATCCTGAGTCTGAAGTAATGCCTACCAATATTAGGTATGATTATCATTATTATTCTGTATGAGTAGCTTTTCCCCACTTTTCACCTTTATGACACAACACTAGTCTGATTAAATCATGACCAAACATTGCTTGGGTGATAACGTGAGAACTGTATTAGGGCCTATTAACTACTGATGGTAATTATCACACTAGGTAAATCTGGTTGTTCTACCTTGTGAGCTACTGGGATCTTTTCTCATTTCCAACAGGCCAATTATTTCTAAGGAATTTCATAGCACTCTTTCAATATGCAATATTCAGGAAGCAGCTTATTCAGAGAGCCAAGTGTGAATTTTCAAGATGGCTAGTTACTCTTTAAACAATCTGTAATAGAAAGTAAACCCCAATCAATATCCTATAAAAATACATCAAGCAAAGACAGCAAGCAAATGTCCCCTTTTCCATTTCCCTAAAAAGCTGAAACCTGGAGTTCATTCCTTGTACCACTGCACTTGGGCTGGTCGTGCGTATATAGGAAATTTCACCTCAAAATACTGATTTTTGCCATCATTTCAAAAATTGGAAGATCTGCCATAACTGGCCCTATGATGCCCCCAGACAACAGGACAATAGTCTTCTCTGAGTCACCACTATCCATGCCTGCCCAGTTCATGCATTTCTGTTTCCTGCCTGATCCCGTAAGTATCTGAGGTTTTGGTCATTGGACTGCAGTGGGAAAAGACCTATCATATGGGGAGGTGGTAAGGGGCAGAGGTGGAAGGGAGAGCTTGGTGTTCTGCACAGCTAGCTTTAAACCTAACCCCACCATTTTGTCCTTGTGAACCTGAGGGAATAAATTAACTTCCCCAGCCTCAATTTTCCCATCAGTAAAATGGGAGTAGTGATGCCTACCTCCCCAAGTCGGGGCGAGGGCCACAGGCTATGACAGAGCAGAAGGTTGATTCCGCAAACGGAAGCCACCCTGAAAAGTATCAACTCAAATCCCTGCTGCAGCTGTGGACCCTCAGCCTGGTCACTTAGCATCTCACAATCTGTTTGCTCATCTCTCAAATGGGGCCACACTCATCCGGTGGAATTTTTCTCGGGATAAGACGATTCCATAATCAGCACATAACGCTGGTGATTATTTGGTTTTGGCTTTGTCTCTCATTAGCATAGAGATAATGCATGTATCCAGGTGACTCACTGAGAATGGGGCTGAGCCCTGTTCATCCTTGACTCCCAGATACGTGACAGGTAGCACAGAAGAAGTACTCAGTTGAGATAACCAAACACAGGCATGAATACATGAGCTGTGCAGTGAGGTAGGAGATCAGGAAGGGGCTCTCCAGGGACTGGGCTCTCCAGGGACTGGGACTGGGAAAGACAGTGGTGTCTTTATAGGACACAGCTGACCTCTATACAGAAAGGAGGGATGACCCAGATGCATCAGGCATCACCATGAAATGCTTCTATCAGTCACTTATTCAACAAGTATTTATTGGTTGAAAAAATAAAGGTCTACTGAGTGGATACATATACTTGTTGAAGTGACAACAAGTGTGTGCTGTGTGCCAGGCCCTGTTCTAGGTACTGGGACCCAGCAGTGAACAGAACACAAAATGACTCTCCATCCATGGAGCTGACCTTCTGGTGCAAGGAGGCAAATAATCCATCAGTGTATAACTCATTGGTATGAAGTGGTAAATTCTACGAAGAAAACAATAAATTCACGTGTATTAGTTTCCTAGTGCTGCTCTAGCAAATTCAGGCACAAACACAGGGGCGTAAATAATACAAATATATTATCTTATAGCCCTGGACGTCAGAAGTCTGACACAGTTCTCACCGGACTAAAATCAAGGCGTCAGCAGGCTGAGTTCCTCCTGGAGGCTCTAGGGAATGATCCATTTTGTGGCCTTTTCCAGGTTTCCAGGTTCTCGAGGTCACCTGCATTGCTTGGCCGATGGCCCCATATCACTCCAACCTCTGCTTCCAATGTCACATCTCCTTCTCTGACCCTCTTTTCTCCCTCTTTCCCTTATAAGGATCCTTGTGATTACATTGTGCCCACAGGATAATCCAGGATAACCTCCCCATCTCAAGATCTTAACTTTAGTCACATCTGCAAAGTCCCTTTTGCCATGTAGTGCAGTGTATACGCAGTTCTAGGATTGAGATGTGGCCATCTCTGGGGAGCCATTATTCTGCCAACCCCACCAGGGACAGGCGTAAACAGCGACTATGTTGGGAGTACAATAGGGTGGTCAGGGCAGGCCTCTCTAAGGAGAGGACAATTGAGCAGATCCTTGAAAAAGGCCATGCAAATATCTGGGGGATGGTAACAGCAGGCAGAGGGGAACATGCATGATGGTCTGCAGGAAGAGCAGGCAGGCAAGGATAGCTGGAGCGCAGCTCGAGAGGGTGAGAAAGTAGGAGAGATGAGGTCAGAAGGGTGGTCAGGAGCTGGCCATACAGGGCTGGGGTAAGGGCTTTAGGAGATTTTTCTAAACATGGTGGGAAAGTACTAGAGGGTCCTGACGAGGGAAAATAAAACTATGGTTTGGTGCTGTTGGTTTAAGCTATTTGGAAATAAGCAAATTTAGCTGTAATCTCAGGGAAACCGGACTGCCCCATGATGGTAATTAAGGACGTGGAATCCCAGCAATGATGTTACAGTCTGCTAAATAAATTTATCTGAAAAGATAAAGTGGGCATGGTGGACTACTCTGCAGGATACCATAATGATGGGTCCATGTCATGACACATCTGTCCAAACCCATAGAATGCACAACACCAAGAGTGAACCCTAATGTAGACTATGGACTTTGGGTGATGATAATGTATCAGTTTCATCGGTTCATTGATTGTAACAAAGGTACCACTGTGGTAGGGGAGGTGATAATGGGGGAGGCTGTGCATGGGTGGTGGCCAGAGTATATGGGAAGTCTCTGTGCCTTCCCCTCAATTTTGTTATGAACCTTGAAATGCTTTTAAAAAGTCATTAAAAAAAGAAAAAAAAGATGGAGTGGTGATCAGCCAGGAGCCCAGGAAAGGGAGAAGCAAAGCAAGAACGTAGCTGCCTTGGTTCAGCCTGTGCCTATGTGGAAGCAGGGACGAGACATTCTCATTACTAGATTTAGGTCCATCCTCACATCTTCCGTGTCTATGGTGTGCTGATCCTGATGAGAGAAGGGGGCTTCGAAAGTGACAGGGCTCTGCTCACAAACAGCTGGCAGCCTAGCAGGGGACACACTGGGCCCTGCAGGCTGCTGCACCCGCAGCGACTAGGACCAAGGTCATAGAGAGGGATCTACTCCATCCTTCGGGGACAGTCAGGGAAAGTTTTGAAAGCACAAGACCCTGAGTGTGGGTTTGAGGAATAATAAGAGTTCTCCAGGGGGTGAGGAGAAGAAGTAATGATTCCAAGAAAAGCTATAAGGAAAACAAGCACCCAGTGGCATGAAACAGCAGGATGCGTTCCTGGAACAGCAGGACAGGGGTACGAGTGGAAAGGAGTGAGTAGGGTGGGGTTGGGGGGGTGGTGGTTAACCCATCAGAAAGATGACTAGACATTTCTTCAGGGCAAGGACACATCCAGCCTCTGCAAGAGCTTTTTGAGAAAAGTACTGCCCAAGAGGATCCACTCCCCTTATTTACCAAGCCACCAAGTCCCCGGGAATCAGCCTCGCAGGGACTCGGGGTTTCAGTAAGATGGGACAGCAGATTGGACCATTGCAATTCTTAGAAAGGGACCAATTCACCTATTGACCCCAGGGTCTGAGTGTGTTCTCAGGTCCAAGAAGAAGAGTCCTCTCTTCCCTCCTTTGCCCACCATCCCGAGAGCCTACAACTCAAGTACTATTCAGATTCATTCGTCAGTAGTGTCCGGTTGCACACAATCACACTCTTCACCAGGACCTGGAAGGACCTGTCCTCGCCTCCTTCCCAGCCGCCCCATGCATGCTCCTTTCCCTTGGCATCCATCAGCCTCCAAGGCCTCCCAGCTGTTGCTCAAATGCCCAGGCACTCTCTTGCTGTTCCCCTGCCTGGAATGCTTGGCTCCTGGTTTACCCCTGTGCCAGCTTCTTCCCATCCTTGGGTCTCTCTTCCCTGCAGAAGTGAGAGGTATTCCCTGACCGCCCTGCTTGGGTGACCTCCCCCTCAGCCCTCCCTACCTCATCACCATCTTATTTCCGTCCTAGTCATTCTCACAAACTGAAATATCTGTTGCTCTCTTGTCAACCTGCTCGTTGTCTCCACCCCCATATTGAATGCCGACTCCCTGTAGGCTGGGATGTTTGCCTGTTTTGTTCACTGCAGTATCCCTGGAGCCTAGAACAGTGCCTGGCGTATAGTAAGTGCTCAATAAATACCTATTGAATAAATGGCCATGAAAGGGAAAAGTCCAAGAGCGTGCCGAGCACATTAAGGATGGCAGCCTCACTTCTGACTGGGGTTACAGATAGCTTCAAGGAGGAGGGGGCCCTCCATGTCTCAGCATCTCGCCCTAGTCATCTGTGAAATGGGCACAATGATGCCAATCTCATGGGGTTGTCAGGATGATGAATGGGATAAGGCAGTAAAGGTTTCAGGACACAAGAAGACATCTGTCAGTTCCTCTCAAATTCATGCTCACATTTATATAATCATAACTGAGGTTGTTTCCCAAAACTGGCAAAATCATTCTTAAGGATAAGTGAGAATAGGGTAAAATGTTCTACCAAATAAGTTTTGAAGAGAAAAGTCTTATCCTACCAGATATAAGAGTAATAGTTTATTTACTCATTCAACGGTCACTGCATGTGATAAGATGCCTGTGGTGAACAAAAAAGACATAATCCCGAGTGAAGTGTGATGCTTCTGGGAAACTGAGGTACAAAAATGTCCACCAGAGATTCAGGATGGAGCAGAGGAAGGAACACAGCTTTGCAGGTTGACAAGCTCAGGCTGAACTCCAGCAGAGAAGAGAAGAGCTATTTGGTAAGTAGGGCTGGGAAAACTGGTTAGTTCTTGGGACAAAAATCAAATCAAATCCGTACCTCTCTCTGTTCACTAAACTCCAAAATCAACTTGAGTGGATCAGAGTTCAATGTAACAACATCAAAACCACAAAGCTCAGTGCCTTCCAAGAAGCATTCAATGAATACCAGTCTCTTCCTTCCCCACGACTGATGGAGATGACCATCTTCTAGGTGTGTAACCTCCTCCCTCACCAGGTAGCCTACTTACTCAGAGGCCACAGACTCATAGGCTACGCGGGACTGGAACTGACACCTTCCCACCCAGGAAGAGTGGCTGCACGGGGGTGCCACGTGTATATATTCACTCCCAATGCTGAAGGCTATGAGTTCATCCGCAAGTCTATGCTAGTAGCACTCAGGGCTCTGAAGGGAGCCATCTTTGCACAGAGCCTCCCTCGCTCATCCACGGTTCCTCTGCCCTAAGGTGTAGATTTCATCCATGGTTACATCAGGGGCTGATATTCAGCTGGAGACGCTGATCCAGCTCCTTGGCCAGCATCCATTCTGGCTGGTCGGGGCCAGAGCTGGACCAGTTATTCCGTCCAGACTTCTTACGTACAGAGTAGAAAACCAGTGTTTGCTAAACTGAGCTGCTTCTTTTAGCCTCATTAAAAACTGTTTTGTTGGGCTTCCCTGGTGGCGCAGTGGTTGAGAGTCCGCCTGCCGATGCAGGGGACACGGGTTCGTGCCCCGGTCCGGGAAAATCCCACATGCCGCGGAGTGGCTGGGCCCATGAGCCATGGCCGCTGGGCCTGTGCGTCCGGAGCCTGTGCTCCGCAACGGGAGAGGCCGCATCAGTGAGAGGCCCGCGTACCGCAAAAAAAAAAAAAAAACTGTTTTGTTTTCTAGTTGATAAATGTGTTTCATAAAGACCAAAAGCCTTTTTTTCCCTCACTCTATACCCTTATCAGCGAAAACACTGAATCTATAAGCATTTAGGAAATCATATGCCCAATTCATAGAGGAAAATATTATATGGCAATAATCTCGGGACAGAAGCTAATTTGGATGCTCTTTGACAGGTGGAATCTATGATAATGAAAGTATCAAACACATGAGAGAGAGAGAGAGACAATTCCTCAAAGCAAAGACTCTCAGATACATCTGCTTCCTCTGTGCCCAGTATATTCATTTCCTGGGGCTGCCATAACCAAGAACCACAAACTGGGTGGCTTAAAACCACAGAAATATATTCTCTCACAGTTCTGGAAGCCAGAAGTCTGAACTCAAGGCGCCAGCAGGGCCAGGCTCCCTCCAGACAGTCTAGGGAAGCATCTTTCCCTGCCTATTCCAGCTTCTGGGGCTGCCGCGCCAGCCATCCTTACTGCTCCTTGGCTGTGGCCGCATCACTCCAGTCCCTGCCTCTATCATCACGTGGCCGTCTCCCCTCTGTGTCTGTCTCTGCGTCTCTTCTCTTCTAATAAGGACACCAGTCGTTAGATTAGGGCCCTAATCCAGAATGACCTCATCTTAACTAATTACATCTGCAAAGACCCTCCTTCCAAGTAAGGTCACATTCTGAGGTTCCAGGTGGACATGAATTTGGGGGGACACTATTCAACCCAGAACACCCAGAACGACACCTGGCCCAGAAGAGAGGCTGAATAAAGGATGACCAAGCAGATGCATGAATGACCAAACAAACGATCCACATTCGTGGCTGTATGCACCTGTGTGTATACTTATAGCTGTCTAGTTGTAGAAACAAAAAGATACTTTAGAAACGAAATGGCATCACTTGGTTCCTCATTCTGGTACAGTGGAACCAGCTCTGGCAGAGGCAGGCTTTCCTTATTTCCAGCTGTGCAACCTTGGATAAAAAGTGCTGTCCCAGCCAGCTCTCAACACAATGATTGAAAGAGAAACTCAGTGTGACTTAGAGCATGACCATTTTTCCTAGAAACCAAGCTACCAATTTCCTGATTTTTGACAAAAGTACAAAAACAATTCAACGGAAGAAGGCCAGCCTTTCAATAAATGGTGCTGGAACGACTGAACATCCATGGACATCCCTCGACCTAAGTCAAGGCCAGAGTCTTTGGTGGGGGGCAGGGTCAGATCACCGATCAATTTGCTGGGACGGGAACAGGAGACAGCCCTGCTGTGAGGTCCGAGGAAGAGCTTGGGCAGCCTGGAGGCAGATCTGTGGATACTGTGAAGTTGGTGTAAGGGGCTGCCATTTTCACTGTGAAAGAGAAATCAGACTCCTTGATGAAGGCAAATGGGGAGGGTGGAAGCAGAGGTTCGGGGAAGGTGAGAGAGAAAGCCAGGGATGGGTGCCCTGGATGGCCTCGAGCCCAAACATGCCCACGTGACCCAACAGCTTCAGAAAAGCCACCCTGGGTCAGGGGGTAGGATGGCCAACTCGGTGTCCTCTCCCCCAGTACCTGCCCTGGCCCCAGGCCTGCCCACTACTCTTTCCCACCATCAAGTGCTGCTATGGCAGCCCCCCAGTGACATTTGCCTTCAGCTGAGGTCCTCCAGCCTGAACTCTGGATTCTCACATTTGACCATGAGCAACCTGGGGGCAGGGGCCTGCCCCAGGAATCTCCATGTCCCTGGTTCCTGGCCCAGGTCCTGCCCTACACACAGAGGAAGGACCTGTATTGGTTTTCTATGCTGTGTAACAAATATCACACATTTAGCAGCTTAAAATAACACCCACTGATTAGCCCACAGCTCTGTAGTTCAGAAATCTGAGTGGAAGCAAGTGGGTTCTCTGCTCAGGGTCTCACAAAGTCAAAATCAAGGTGTTGGCCGGGCTGCTCTTACTGGAAATTCTGGGGAGGAGTCAGCTTCCTAACTTATCGAGGTTGGCAGGATTCAGTTCCTTGTGGTTATAGGATGGTGGTGCCTGTCTCTTTCCTGGCTGTGAAGTGGGAGTTTTCTAAGCATCTGGAAGCTCCTAATGCTTCTCATGCTTCCAATCTCTCTCCTACTGTCCTTTCTGTAACTACTCTGATAAATCTCTCTGCTTTTAGAGGGCTCCTGTGATTAGATATGATCCACCTAGATAATCTCCTTTTTGCAATATAATGTGACATAATCACAGGAGTGGAGTGGGAGACCGGATGCTCATGGGGGCCATCTTAAAATTCTGCCACCTACAGGGCCAAATAAATGATGAATTTATTGTCATGAACTGCTAGAGATTAGGGATGGCCCCTAAAACACACACACATGCACACAGGCAGGCACGTACATGGGCACACATGCACAATGTAATTCCCTTACTAGCCTAACGCAAACCAGAATAATAAGATAAGCCTCATTGAAATGCTTTATATCCATGGCCTGTGGTGTCCCTTTGGGGTTAGAATATCTGTTTATTTTGTATGTCCTTCCTGACCTTCACAGAAATATGATTCTATTTCAGGCCCCGGGGCAGAAACAAACCAAACTTGGTCCCAGCCATGTCCAGCGTGTGCCCGTCAAGAGCGTAAGCAGCACCCACAAAGGCTAGAATGGAGGAAAGCTCCGGAGGCTTTGGGTGGAGGCAGAGGGGGGACTGGCCACCCCCTCTGACGGTTTCAGGAGGCTCCAGAGCCCAGAAATTGCTGCTCACTTTTAGGTAGAGTTGGGATTATTTAGCTCTGGACAATCACAGTGAAATCCTTTGCTGCTCAGACATCTGGAGAACTCAAAGATTTCAGGACTTTTTCCTCTGTGAGAGAGCCAGATTCTATAATTCAAAGAAGGGTGTGATTTCTAAGTGGAGGGGCTACGTAGCAGCTCCCCTGGCCCACAAACTGGAGGGATGATGACATTTTGGCAGAAGCAGGGCACGAGAGAACACCTCCTTGAGGAGGCAAAGTGGGGGTTTACCTCACCTCTCTCCTCCCCATTCCTGTGAAAATTAAATGAGATCACACGTGGAAAGGTTTACACCAGAGCCCAACACATACCAGGTGATCAATAAATGTGTGTGGTGGGGAGGAGTGATGGGGATGATGACAGTGGTGACATGATTGATGATGATGGTTACGGGCTGAACTGTGTCCCCCAGAATTCACATGCTAGAGTCCCCAGAACCTTAGATGGGACTTATTTGGAGGAATGGCGTTTAAAGAGGTGATTAAGGTAAAATGAGGTCACTAGAGTGGGCCTTAACCCAATATGACTGGTGTCCTTATAAGAAGAAGAAATTAGGACACAGACATGCACAGAAGGATGACCATGTGAGGACACAGGGAGAGGGCGGCTGTCTACAAGCCAAGGAGAGAGGCCTCAGAAGGAACCAACCCTGCTGAATCCTTGATCTCAGACTTTTAGCCTCCAGGACTGTGAGGAAATAAATTACCATCGTTTAAGCCCCTCAGTCTATGGTACTTTGTTATGGTGGCCCGAGCAGACCCAGACAATAATGATGATGCTTTTGATGTTATTGGAAAAGCACAGGACTAGGGGACATGAGGGACCCTGGGTTATAGAGGGAAAACTCTGTATTCAATCATCACCCATGCCCACCACAGTGTGGATCCAGGGACGAGAGGTCAGGAGGCATGTAGCATCCAGACAAGGGGGTCAGAGAGTCTGAACCAGAGCCAGGACAGGAGGAGAGAAAAGGACACAAATCAGCAAGAACACTGGAAGTGGCCACAGAGGAAGGGAGGAGTGGACTCAGTGAAGATTCTGGATCCCCAGCACAGGTGACTGATTAGATATGGAGGGTGAAGGCCCCAGCAGAGGCAAAGACCAAAGGAGAAACAAGGACAATTTGTAGGGAAAGATGGAGAGTTTGGTTCACGGCCTGTGAGCTTGTGGGGCCCGTGGTGATAAAGAGACAGCAGGAGGACCCAGGGAGTTGTAAGGAGCGGGTGCTGGCTCTGGACTCAGCAGCCGGCGTGGGAGAGGTGGATGAACTGGTCCAGGTGGGGCACACCAGTCAAGAATAGGGGCTGAGGACAGAAGCCTGGGGACACCTGCAGCTAAAGGCAGGCAACACGGGACACAGGAGGGGATACTGCTTAGAGACAGGGGAGAGAACCCGAGAATATCACAAAACTGGTCTCAGTCAGCTCGGGCTGGTGTAACCAATACCATAGACTGGGGGGCTTAAACAAACAGGCATTTATGTTTCACGGTCTGGAGGCTGGACATCCAAGAACAAGGTGCCAGCAGATTCAGTTCTGGTAACGGCCCTCTTCCTGGTTCAGAGACAGCTGCCTTCTTGCTGTGTCCTCACATGATGGAGAGGGAGAGCTCTCTTCTCTCTTCCTTTTCTTACAAGGACAGTAATCCCATCATGGGGCCCCACCCTCGTGACCTCATCTAAACCTAAGTATCTCCCAAAGGCCCACCTCCAGATGCCATCACCCTGGGGTGTGAATTCAGGGGGACATAAACATTCAGTCCATAAGAGAACCCAAGGAGGAGAGTCCACAGAGGGGTCCACTGCGTCAAATGCCACAGGTATGGGTGTGGTCAGTATCCCCAGTGGAGCCAGGGCCTGCACACAGTAGGCCCTCAAAGCACTGGCAAATGGACAACTGAATGAATGAATGAGTGAGTGGGTGGACACAGTGAACACTCAGTCACTCTTCCCCATTCTGTGGACGTTTATCCCTTCTCCACTGGCCCAGGAGACCTGCATGGACAGGCCTGGGCTATGTTTTTCCTAGCCTTCCTGGCCTCTCGATGTGACTGGCTGCCAAGTGGTGGCCAGGAGAAGTTTCCTGAACAGACGTCTGTCCCTCCCCCTTATCGGGGACAGCAGTCTTCTCAGCTCTCACAGCGAGACCCAACAGAGACTTGGATGCAGGCCCAACTCCAGACCCAGCCTCTCCACCCAGCACTGTGTGACCTGAGGCTGTCTTAACCTTTCTGGGGCTTTGCTTCCATATCTGCAAAATGGGAACAGTAATTTCACTACCTTTGAAAGTCACTGTGAAAATTAGAGATGATTTACAGAAGACATCCAGCATTCCACCTGATAGATCTGACCTGCTTTGTCCTTAGTGTTACTGCCATCTAAGCCATTAGTGCTGGCAGTTGTTGATATTATTGTCAATTGTTATTGACATCACTACATACACAGAACCTGAAGCTGGCTCCTCCCCTTACAAGCTGTGGGACCTGCTTCCTCCTCTGTAATAGGAAAGTAATAATAACAGCTACATGATAGGATTGCTGTAGGATCAAATTATCTAATATTTGTAAAGTGCTCAGAACAAAGCACGGCACCAGGCAGGTTCCCGATCACTGTCACTAAGTCATTTAGTTGTTTTTACACTAACAGACAGATCTCAAAAATTCTCATGATTTCACACATGATCTGCAAACATTACGATCATTCATTCAAAAAGTGTCTATTTGTGAGTCCTGGATCTCTATGTGTAGGGATTAAAAACTGACTGGATATTGAAATAAATGTGGAGGAAAAAGAAATCATTAAAACTTTAAGGACATAATAGAGTCTATGCAAACAAAAGCAACTTCTGTAGCTCAAGTCACCCCATTAGTCTCAGAACATACAAACGTGCTATTTGAAATTTGTGAGTTCATATGTGAACTCACATTTATAAGCTGAGTGCACTCTTTCAGAACTGAGACTGTCCTTATCTAATTTGTTTTGAAAATGGAACATTTGGTAACAGAACCATACAGTCATAACACAGATTGCTCAGTCACTGGGCATATGCTTGGGTTTTGTCAGATTCTTGGAAGGAGATAAAACCTTGGGAACAGAAGTCTGAAAAAATTGACAATATTTGAGAGAAAAAGAAAAGGAAATGAAAGCTTTCTGGAAATCTCATGCTTCCAACAGTCCAGCCCAGCTCCAAAGCACTCCTTGTCAGATATTTGCTAAGAAAAAGGCCAAACCGTTTCCTTTTCTGTCCATTTAGAAATGGAAACTGTTCCAGCCTGGTATGAAATCTTCCTAATGCCCCAGTGGTTACACGTGCTCCTGTCCCTTCCGTGAGCTTTCCCAGCTAACAGAATATCAAACTTCCCATTTCTAATGTTGATGAAACTTCGCACACAGGACAAGGCACAGAAAGAATTTACTAAACTGTGGGAATGACACCAAACTCAGAGCCTGCCTGAGGGGCAGAAGCTCGCCACCATCAGGACTGCCCACAGCATACAATCCTGCAACAAGGGGGAAACTGGTTCTGGGGGCAAAATTATCTTAGTCTTTTAAGTGCAAAGCACAGGCACACAGAGACGGTGTGCACAGGTATACAGTATACCTGAGCTATCAAAATCCCATGGCAGGTGGGGAGTGGGGGAGATGATCAGGAAAACAATGTCTCAAAAGGCTCCTGGGACGGGCGTGGGAAGGTGAAGATGCAAGAGAGGTTGAGAAGCTCTGGCCTGCAGTGACCAGCCAAGCACGGGGAACGTGCCATTTGGCCAGGTGTTTGTAACAGTCATCCTAGTTATTCGTGCACGAGTACTCGGCACAGGGAACAGCACATGCAAAGGTCCTGGGGCAGGAACAAGTTTGGTGTTTCTGAGCACCTGACAAAAGGCCGTGTGTCTGAAGTGGTGAGTGATGGGAAGGGCAGGTGGGAGTGAGCTGAAGTCAGAGAGGTAGGTGGGCCCCTCAGGCCACTGTTTACAGAGCTTGGAGCGAATTTAAATGCAGGGGGTACTGTGGAGGAGTCCCAAGCAGGGACAGTATATGACCTGACTTAGATTTTCAGATGATCCCTTTTGCTGCCTGTCACAAGTGATGGGTTGGGAGCAAACTCAGAAAGGGGGTGTGGGTTAAGAGGCTGCTGTAGCCACATCGACTGCCTGATGTTTCAGACGATTCGGGGCCAGGCGTAGCTCTCAGTCTCCACAGTGAGGAGCTCACACCTGCTCTCTCCACTCTCCATACGAGGAAGCTGAGACCCAGACAAGCCAGGAACCTTGCCATTGGGTCAGAGGCGCGGAGGGCCAGGCCGAGGACTTGAACACTGGCCATTCCAGCTCTAGAGCCTGAGCCTGAAACCACTGGGTCCACAGCACTGTGCAGGAGGATGTGCACTGGTGCAGGCGGCCATGGCAGCATGAAGATGAAGAGATCAGAGGCCAGTGGGAGTCACAGAGACGGAAGAATGAAAGTCAAAGGTGCAGCAAGCACCAGCCACACCAGCATACCCCCATCACATGTCCCCTTCTCCCAGAAGCAGGCGGAAGCCCCCCGTCTCTGGGGGTCTCAGGCAGGCAGCAACATGCAGACACCAGAGTAAGTAAGACAGCCCTCTCTGCTTTACTGAGAAAAGAAAGAGACTCTGGTAGGAAGTTGAGCTTCCAGCTCTAAAGGTCTCTTCTCTTCCTCCTGCAATGTGCTGGCCTGTCACGCATGTAGACAGGACAGGACCAGCTGTTGAACTTGCAGGGCTCAATGTAAAGTAAAAATGCACAATCCCTTATTCAAATATTATTAAACATTTCAAGATGGTGAGAGAGCATCAAACCAAATGTGGGGCCTCTCGCAGGGTACAGCCCTAGGCGACTGCCCAGGTCCCACGCATGGAGCTGGCCTTGCTTGCAGGAATGTAGGAGAATACAGTGTGAGGTGTGTGTGTGTGTAACATGTGAGTATGTAGAGCATTCCATGTATGTACAGTGTTTAAAAGAATAGATAAATGTTCAGAGCAGAACATTTATGTCATTATGATTTGAATCCACTCCATTTCAATCTGAGGGTCTGTCCCTCTTGCTTAACGAGAGAAAGCCAGAGAGGGAGAGAATTAAGATCAGACAAGTCCTGCCACCAATCGGACTATCTACATTCTTACAAAAACCCTGTGAGGTTGTTATTATGCCCGATGTTATAGTTAAGGTAACTGAAGCTCAGAGAGATTAATTAGCACCATCAATTTCTTATAGATAATAATGCCTCATGCTTGTATCGTTCTTTCTGGTTCAAAAAAGCATTTCCACCCTTTTCTGACCTTCATGGCACCCTGGGAGGGGAACAGAACAGAGATGCTTGTCCTTGATTTAATGGGAGCCAAGTGACTTGGCCAAGTTCCTGCAACCAGCAGAGTCTCAGTGCCAAGGAGAGGGCCAACCCCCCTGACAGCTTGTCCAGGGCCGCCCCGCAGGGCCAGGAGTCCTTGTGCAGCTCCTCAGCACCAGGCCTGGTTTCTCTGTACAGACCTGTGAAATGGGTTACTGCCTTGACTACACTTTTCGAATTGGCCACGAGGAAGCTCAGATCTGCATGGGGACTTTGAAGGTACACATTTCCAGCTTCCCTCTGGCGCTGTTTCTGCCCCATCCATGTTTTTCTTCCTTGTTTTCACTCACATTTTCATTTGTGTCACCCTCTTATACATCCGGTGCCTGCTAAGACAACTGAATCTTTCCTGGAACACAGTAGGAAAGCAGTTTTTCAAGCTCACGCACGTGTCTCTCTCACTATGATCCTTTTCAGGGCCGGTGCAATTTGGGAAGCCTGGTGGCCCAGGGATTGGAACTGGGTTGGGCTCAATCAGCCAGTTACGTGCAAATCCGCACGTGAGGCCCTGTAGGCACTAGAAGCATCCCGAGGACCGGGAGATGGGAGTCTCCCTTTTGGACAATAAAGCAACTTGACAAAGTTAACCAATGACACAGGACAGCCTGAGAACCACCCTTGAGCATCTCCCAAATCCCTGTACTTCTAACCAAATTAAATCATAATTTCACTATGATCTTTGACAACTGATGAAGGAATTTCAGGGAAGGTCTCCAGCTACCCCCTCCCATGCAGGGTAGGTTCCCTGCAGCCCGTGACCTCACATAGTGGTCGGAACAGTTGCCCTCTCCTTAACTTGGGTCATTAATGTGGGGTCAGGGGTTGGGAAGAGCTGGAGCTGTCGAGTAATCCCAAACAAATGCCGGGCTCCAACCTGGGAGGTGCATCACCCCTCCACCCACGGAATAGGAAGCCCCCGCTGCTCCCAATTAAAGCATCACATCTCCCCCTGCTGCCCGCCATGCAGGAGGCAGTGTGTTCTGGAGGAGATGTGTTTCCTTGGTTGTCCTGTCTCTCTTTTTATTGGAAGACAGGAGGGAGTTCTTTGGAAAGACTGGAACTCACAAAAGTGAGTCCTATGTCTCTATGCAGGACTCCTTTTAAGAGAAAATCTGACTTTTAATAAAAGCACTCTGGTGGAAAGATGTCAGAAAGATCTGTTATTTATTCATTGGTTACATATTTACAGGGAGCTTATTCTTTGACTTTGTTGGTGTTGTGTGCTGAGACACCAGAACAAATAAGACGGGCATCTCTGTCTTCCAGGAACCTAAAATCTAATAGGAACCTGACATTCAACAGGAATTTTACCTGTAATTGGCAGAAGTGCTGAAGGGTACAAGAAGACATGTCATGGGAAGGAAGACACCTGGGGGCAGGGAAGGCTCCTTTGAGGGAGTGAACTTGACACTGTGACCAGAGGATGTACAGGAGTTGGGCAGTGTTGGGAGGAAGGGCAGGAGGGGTGGAAGTGGGGAGAGTATGAGAGATTATTCCAAGCAGAAAAAAGAGCAAGTTCAAAGACGCTGAAATGGGGTGGGGGGGTGTGTAGAGGTGAGAGATGATACTGAAGAGGTGGCAAGAGCAGGCCATGCTGGGCTTTTGAGGTTGCCTAAAGAAGTTATTCCTTATCCTGAGGGCAATGGGGAGCATACAGGGCTCTGAGTGGTAGAGGGGAGAGGGGAGTGTGTGAGTGTGTCTGTGTGTGTGTGTGTATTAAAAGGATAGGGTGAGGGCTTCCCTGGTGGCGCAGTGGTTGAAAGTCCGCCTGCTGATGCAGGGGACACAGATTCATGCCCCGGTCTGGGAAGATCCCACATGCCGCAGAGCGGCTGGACCCGTGAGCCATGGCCGCTGAGCCTGCGCGTCCAGAGCCTGTGCTCCGCAACGGGAGAGGCCACAACAGTGAGAGGCCCGTGTATCGCGCAAAAAAAAAAAAAAAAAGGATGGGGTGATATGATCTGTTTTGCCATTTAGCAAGATGGTTCATCAATCAGTATGGGCTAGGTTATGCTGTGTAACAAGTAAACCCAAAATCTTGATGGGTTGTAATAATGAATGTTTGTTTTGTCACTTGTACTACTTGTCCACACAGATCAGCTGATGGCTCCATCTACTGCACTCACTCAGGGACTAGGGCTGACAGAGGCTCCATCTGACCTACTATGTATTTTACTCCTTTGGTTGTTGTCTATCTCTCTCCTTAAGAACTAGCATATTTGTCTGATTTGTTCACTCCCTTCTCCCCAGTGCCTGGTACATAGGAGGCACTGAATCACATCTATTGAATAAATGAATGTTGTTCACTTTGGTCAGTCACTGTCACCTGTTAACCCTGAGAGCCAGCCAATCTCCTCCCTTCCCCACTCCAGGACTCTTCTTCCCCAGCTCTTTGTGAACCCCACCCATGGTTCATTTTTCTAATCTTAGACCTCTGCTCCACAGAGAAACTTTCTTGGACTACCTTTGTGATGGTCAACTTTATGTTTCAACTTGACTGGGTGTGAAATGCCTAGATATTTGATCCAATATTATTCTGAGTGTGTCTGCAAGGGTGTTTTGGATGAAAGTGACATTTAAATTGGTAGTATGAGTAAAGCAGATTGCCCTACCCAATGTGGGTGGGCCTCATCAAATCAGTTGAGGGCCTGACTAGAACAAAAAGCTAACCCTTTTGAGGAGTACGAGAATTGACTCCCTAGAGCTGGGAAATCAGTCTTTCTGCCATCGGGCTTGAACTGAAACTTTGGCTCTTTTTAGATCTCGAGCCCGCGAGTTTTCAGACTGAAACTTACACTATTGGCTCTCCTGGGCCTCCAGCCTTCTGACAGCAGATCTTGGGACTTCTCAGCCTCCATAGTTGCATAAGCCAATTATTTATAACAAACCTCTTTATCTATCCATCCATCTACCCATCCAATAGCGTCCCTATTGCTTCTGTTTCTCTGGATTCCCTGACTAATACTACCCTGCAGCTGACATTGTTGGTACCCCACTCATCTTCTGTCCTTACCACCTCAATGCACACACTGCAAACACCTGCATCTCTTTGATGGAGGGCTTTCCCTGGTGATGGGACTCTGCTCTGCCCTACACGGAAGCTGGTAAATGCCCAGAATTGCGAGTACCCTGGGGGAGCCTTCAACCAGTGACTGGTGGGCATGGGTGAATCAACATCCCACATCCCTTGAACATAGGGGTGGGATGACCCTGAGGCATGTTCTACACCACTTCCCAAAGTCTGCAGGTGCCCACAGTGGTAACCTGCTTGATAACCCAAGCTTTAATGACTGTCTCCCCTTCCTTGCCTCACTTGCCCTCCCTCCGTCTTTCTTGGGATCGCCTTCTAAGCAAACTGCTTGTACGTAGAACCTTGTCTCAGGGTTTACTTCTAGAGAAACCTGAACTAAGACAAACCCCATCAAGGAGGTCCACGCACATCATTTTCTATCATAGGACCCTGTATACTTCCTTCCTGGCATATATCATACTCTCCCATTTTGTATGTATTAATTTATTATCTCATTGTCTGTCTGTAACTAGGGCACTTTTCTATCTTTATTTCCATTGTGCCAGGTGTGAAGTAGTTGTTCAATAAATATTTGATAAACATCTGTCGAGTAAATGGATGAAGGAAGGATCTAACCCTGGACTTGTGCCTTCTTCCCGGACCTCGGCTCCCTCACTAGGAAAATGAGGCTGTTGTGCATGGCACCTGGAAGGCTACTTCTGGCTTTCACATCCTGAGATTCTGAGACATCAGTGGCAGGCGGGAAAATGAAGCACATGGTTTTGTTGCCGGACAAAGCTCTGGGTAAGAATGTGGCTTAATTAATTTGCATTAATTTGACAAGGAAGCTGGCGAGAGCATGGCAATTAGGAGGGAAGAAAAAGGGAGAGGGAAAAAATCCTCCTTAGAGGTGGTCTTTGGCAAGCTAATGATGGTGTGCAGCCTGATGCAGAAAGAACATTGGAAGTGTTTGCATATAAATTGCCTTTTAAGGTTTCCATTCTTTGAGACTAATGAGTGTTTCAGATTTAAACATAACGGTTCTCTCCTAATTACTGTTTTAGTCACTCTTCTGTTTTTCCTCCTGATTTCTACTTGTGATTCTAGGAGGCAGAAAGATAAGCCCACTTCTTGAAGTCAATGACCCTCAGCATCGGCAGATTTAAGGTCTGCAGGTGATCCTGAAGCACGCTGTGGTGGAGTAGAAGTATAATACTGTACATGTCAAAAATAATAATAAAGTTTTATTTAAAAAAAGAAAAAAATTGCAGCTCAAAGAAGTGGAGCATTGTTCCCCAGATCACACAGCTAGAACTGGTAGGATTGGACTTTGAATCCAGGTGCCTGTGGGTTTATGTATTTTCCATCACCAGATCTGCTAACCACTTAAGAAACAGTCATAATTCCCAGGAGTAGAAATATTTTAAATTATAAGCCACTGATCCACAATAGCAAGAAATGGAAATAAAGAAATAAAATCAAATGCCACTATAAAAAGCAACTTAAATAATGTTTAAAGAAATATACATGATAACTAAATGTAATATGTGATCTTGAATTGGCTCCTGAACTGTGAAATTTTTTTCCTTATGTTATGAAAGACACTAGTGGAATGATTGATAAAGTGTGAATAAAATCCATTGACGTAAAAAAATGTGTAATGCCAAATGAACCTGAACTTGAACATGAGCTTGATTCTCTCACTCTGCAAGTTGCCTGACTGGTTGACAGATAAAAAAACTCAATAGAAAATCTGAATAGTCCTGTATCTCTCAGGAAGTAGAATCTATAATTAACTATATTATCACAAATAAGTCTTTAGGTCCAGATGGCCTCTTCCATTATAGTAGGAAAGAACACCAAAATTATGTAAACTCTTCCAGAGAACAGAAAAAGGGGGAACATTTCCCAATGTGTTTTATGAGACTGCCTCATCTTGATACCAAAACATGAGAAAAACATTATAAGAAAGGAAAATTACAGGTCAATCTGACTCATGAACATGGATGCAAAAATTCTACATAAAATATTAGCAGACTGAATCCTGCTATAAGAAGGTTACTATAACATGACCAGAGTCAGTTTATCCCAGAAATGTAAGATTGATGACATAAAAGATAAAGAGAAAAAAAGGCATTTGAAATAATTTTAATTGCTGCATTAAAAGCATTTGATAAAATCCAATACAAATTCATGATAAAACACAGTATATTTAGGAGTAGATGGAGTTTCTTTAATCTGATATTTACCAAAAAATTTTTAAAAATAAACCTAATGGTTAAATATTTAAAGAAATTAGGAAACAAGCAAAATGCTTATCACTATTTGTATTCAACCTCTAGTAGGTCCTAGAAAATTTCTCAGGCACAAAAAGAAATTAAAGGTATGAGGTTTGGAAAAGAAAATATAAAACACCCTTGTTCACAGAAGACACAATTAGATATGTAGAAAGTCAAAGATAATCTACAGAAAAACTAATGTACTTAATAAGTAACTTTAGAAAGGACACCAGATACATGATCAATATACAAAAAAGCAATTGTATTTCTATGTATCATTTTAAAGATAACTCAAATAGCATCATACAATTAAACATCTATAATGTTTAATTGTATGCAGACTTTTTCATATCTAAAAAATGTGCAAGAGCTCAAGTTTTACTGAGAGAAATAGGATGACTATAAATAGAGGGATATACTATGCTCATGGATTAGAAGACTCAGTACTTTGAAGTTGTTAATGGTCCTCCAATTTATCTATTTAGTTAACAAAATTCCAGCCATTTTTTAAAGAAAATTGACTACCTGTTCCTATGATTATATGGAAATACAAAGGGCCAAGAGTAGCCAAGGCAATCTCACAGAAGAATAACAAAGTAAGAGAAGTTAAAATGCCATATCTAAAATTACAAAGTTAGGGGAATTAAGGAAATATGTTATTAGCATATGGACTGACAAGTAAAACCATGAAATAAAGAGTCCAAAACCAAAAACAGACCGACACACGTACAGTCAATTCCTTTGAGACAAGGGTGATACTGTAGTGCCATGGGGACAGCATGGTTTGAGCAGATTATTGCAGAATGGACCCCAATATGTCCACACTACCCTATATCCATGACATGGGGAAGTCCCTTCCCAAAGTCTGGGGTTGAATACTGGCCTTCCTCTGGCCAAAGGGATGATAGCAAATGTGATATAAACGGAGATTGAAAAGTGCTTTCACATTATGACATTCTCTTCTCTCTTAGAACCTAGCCACTATGTGAACCAGCCAGGTAATCTTGCTGTAAGGTGACAAACCATAAGGAAAGGTGCCCCAGTCAACCCAGAGGCAGGTTGCAGATGTATAAGTGAGCCTCAGCCCAAATCGCTGACATGCAGAATTGTGACCAAAATAAACGGTAGCTATTTCAAGTGACTAAATTGTTTTTGATAGTTTTTGTTACACAGTGATAGCAAACTGTTCACAAGGGCCTTTTCGATTCACAGTACTGGGTAAACTGGAAATAAATACTGTCCCCTCCTCCCCTCACCCCATAAAGAAAATCAACTCCAGATGGATGGAAAATCATTAATGAAAGGTAAAAATGTAAACCTTCAAAAGGTTACACAGGAAAAAAATATTGGGGACTTATAAGTAGCAAAGATTTTTTAAATAGGAAACAAAATATGTCTTAACTATTACAAAGGACAAACTTGTTATGTTGGGTACATTCACATAACAATTTCTGTTACTAAAAGATACAATTAAGAGAATGAAAAAGCCAGAGTGTGAGAAAATATATGCAGTGTATATAACTGACAAAGGTTTCTTTTTCAAAACACATCAAGAACACCTAAGAATCAGTAAGAAGAGAGAGAAACCAGTTTGACAAATAATTGGTAGAAGACCTGAACATATATTTCATAAAATGACCAATATGCAGATGAAAAGGCACTCAATCTCATCAGGCATCAAGGCGATATAAACCGAAAGCACAATGGATCGTCACTGCACATACACCAGAATTTCTAAAATTATAAAGAATGACAGTACCAAGTGTTGGCAAAGGCGAGGGAAAACTAGAATTCTCATATATCACAGAGCAAGTGCAAATTGGTAAAAACACTTTGGAAAACGATTTGACGGTGCCAATCAGAACTAAGCATTTGCATATGACCTAGCAATTCCATTCCAAAGTACACATCCAAAAAATTACAGGTACACCAAAAAAAAAAACAATGTGCAAGACATATACAAGATTTGTTCCAGCCCCAAATGGAAACAACCCAAATTCCAGCAAGCCAAAAGAACAGACTGCAATATAATCAAACACTGAAATACAGGCACAAGCTAGAATAAACAATCTACAACTACGTGAAACAAGTGATCCTCAGAAACATCATGTTGAATGAAAGAGCCTCATACAAGAGAAGATACACCACAGGTCTACATTTATTTAAAGTTCCAAACCTGGAAAAAAAGCTAAATGAGGCTGACGAAGTCAGGGCATTGGTTATCTTTAGGAGGAGATGAGTGGCAGAGAGCCTGGGGTGGAGGAGAGAGGGGCTGCAGTTCTTGAGGTCAGTAATTTCTTTCTTTCCTTCTTCTTACTGCTCTTTTTTTTTTTTGTCTGCAAGAGACTCCGTTTATTTTTATTTGCTTTATTTTATTTTATGGTGAAAACACTTAACATGATATTTATTCTCTTAAATTCTTAACAAATTTTTAGGTGTACAATATACTATTCACTATAGGTACAATACCGTACAGCAGATCTCTAGGGCTTATTTATCTTGCTTAACTGAAACTTTATGCCCATTGATTAATAACTCCCATTTCCATCTCCCTCCAGCCCCGGCAACCACCATTTCACTCTTTGGTTCTATGAATTTGAGTATTTTAGATAACTCATGTAAGAAGAATCATGCAATATTTATCTTTCTGTGACTGGCCTATTTCACTTAGCATAATGTCCTCAAGGTACATCCAAGCTATATATATTTCAGAATTTCCTTCCTTTTTAAGGCAAAATAGAATTCCAATGTATGTCTATATATATATGTGAATATATGTGTGTGTATATATATGTAGTGCACCTTTCTTATTCTATTCATCTATCAATGGACATTTAGGTTGTTACCACATCTTGGCTACTCTATATAGAGTTACAATGAACATAGGAGTGCTAATATCTCTTTGAGATTTGGAGTTCAATACTTTTGGAGAAATACCCAGAAGCGGGACTGCTGGATCATATGGTGGTTCTATCTGTAATTTTTTGAGGAACCTCCATACTGTTTTCCACAGCACCTGCACTGTTTTCCATTACCACCAACAGTGTGCAAGGGCTCCAATTTCTCTTGCTGTCTTTTGTTTTTTTGATAATGGCCATCCTGACAGGTATGAGTGGCATCTCGCTGTGGTTTTTGACTTGCATTTCCCTGCAAATCAAAAGAACATTAGTGCCTTTGAACACTTTTTTTTCCTATATCTACCTGTTGGCCATTTGTTATGTCGTCTCTGGAGAAATGTCTATTTAAGTCCTTAGCCCATTTCTAATTGGGTTATTGGTTGTTTTCACTGTTGAGGTGTAGGAGTTTCCTACACATTTTGGAGTCTGACCCCTTACCTGATACATGGTTTGCAATATGTTCTCCCGTCCTGTAGGTTGCCTTTTCACTGTGTTGATTGTTTCCTCTGCTGTGAGGAAGCTTTTTAGTTTGGCAACAGTCCCACTTGTGTATTTTTGTTGTTGTTGTCACTTGTGCTTTTGCTGTCATATCCATGAGATCATTGCCAAGATCAACAGAATAAAGATTTCCCCCTATGCTTTCTTCTAGGAGTTTTACAGTTTCAGGTCTCGTATTTATGTCTGTAATCCATTTTGAGTTGATTTTTGTGTGTGGTGTGAGATAAGGGTCCAATTTCATTTTTCACAAGTGGCTATTTAGTTTTCCCAATACCATTGTGGAAAAGACTATCCTTTCCCCTTGTGTCTCCTTTGCACTCTTGTCAAAGATCAGTTGACCTTATATGCCTGAACTTATTTCTGGCCTCTCTGTTCATTTCCATTGGTTTGTATGTTTGTCTTTATGCCCGTATAATACTATATGGATCACTGTAGCTCTGTAATATATTTTGAAATCAGGAAGCGTGAGGCCTTCAGCTTTGTTCTTCTTTCTCAAGATTGATTTGGCTATTTGTGGTCTTTTGTGGTTCCATATAAACTTTAGAATTGTTTTTCTATTTCTGTAAAAAAATGTCTTTGGGATCTTGGTAGGGATGGCATTGGATCTGTATTGTAGATTGCTTTGGATAGCATGGACATTTTAACATTATTAAGTCTTCCAATCTGTGAATACAGGAAGACTTTTCATTTTGTATCTCTTGATATGAGCAGCGGTCACATAGGTATCACCTTCTGAAAACCACCTCAAGCTGTACATTAACCGTTCATACGATCATCTATACATATATTATGCTTCAATAAAAATACTCATAAAAATTAGACTGTAATTTACTAAAATACATGGAATATATGGAAAACAATGAGTTAATAATTAGCCTCAATAAAAAAGGAGAGAGAAACAAAACTCACTGGATGGATAACACTGGGTCTTGCGAAGACACCAGCTCCTCTGAAATTTGATATATAAAGGGAAAGAGTTACGCATTTATTCTGCCACTCTAACATGAATGTAACTTCAGAGTAATCAAATATCAAAGAGGATAAAGTTCTTTCGCTTACTAAATACTGAAGGAATGGTAGAATTAAAATTTACCATTTCGCAATTCCTCAGTTAATAACTGATTCAGACAATGGTCATTGATGGATGGTAAAATTATTAGGTGGAAGGTTGATGAGAGATTTTACAAGGAAGGAATGAAACTGTCACTAGCTAACCCACTTATCAATCTAAGCATCACTAAACATGACAACCCAAAATTGGACATGAGGTAAAGCACCACTAGTGAAGAATCCATAACAAAAATAAAGTTAAACCTAATGCACACTTTACATCTAACTGAAGATCTGTAAGACACATAAGCGCCAGGGGAAGAAATTAAATGACACCACAAAGAAGAAATAATAAAACCCATTACCTAAAACATCTTTCAGGACAACTCACCTCCTTCACAAGTAAGTAGCATGAAAAAGTAATGTTTAAAGAAAACCCTTGTTTGGATCTCAACTTCAACAATCTACAAAAGGCATACTTTAGGCACTGGAGGGAATTTGAATATGGACTGAAAGATAATTACATAACTACTGTTAATTTTATTAAGTCTGCTAAAGACCTCTCTCTTCCACCTTATACAAAAAATCTTATTACAAGTAGGTTGTAGATCTGAGTATGAATGGCAAAATCGTAAGTTCTCTAAAGGAAAACTGGGAATATAGTAAATTTCCTTAATGTGGTAATAGGTAACAATCAAAATATTTAAACAAACATAATTTTTAATGTTAAAACTTGAGAAGCATCTCCACTGAAGTCAGGAATAAGACAAGGATGCCCTCTCTTACTGATGCTATTCAACAATTCAACCTGTTCGAAAAAAAATGGGCAAAGGATACAATGGGCAATACCCTTTCCCATTTTGGAAACCTGAATGAACAATAAATATTTCAAAGAGTCTGAACTTCACTGGTATCAGAATACGCAATGTTAAAAACTCGGGCTTCCCTCGTGGCGCAGTGGTTGAGAGTCCGCCTGCCGATGCAGGGGACACGGGTTCGTGCCCCAGTCCGGGAAGATCCCACGTGCCGTGGAGCGGCTGGGTCCGTGAGCCATGGCCGCTGAGCCTGCGCGTCCGGAGCCTGTGCTCCGCAACGGGAGAGGCCACAACAGTGAGAGGCCCGCGTACCGAAAAACAAACAAACAAACGAAAAAAAACCTCACCATACTGGCAAAAATTTGAAGTTTCATAATACCAAGTGTTGGCTAGGCCTGGACAAGTAGGAACTATCAAAACTGCAGGTGGAAATGCAAAGTACTCTTCTGGGGAGTAATTTGTCACAATCTTATAAATACCAAGATGGCAAATCCTATGACCCAGCCAGACCACCCTTTTCTCCATATGTATCCTGTAAAATGTGCCCTACAGAACTTCCCAGAAATGTACACAGGAAACTCAAACAAGAATGTTCACATCTACATCAATATGGAAATAAGTTAATAAACTGTGGCATAATCCCAGGGAACACTGTAGAGCAGTTACAATAAATGAATTGCATCCTATGAATAAACATTAAAAAGTAATGGGGAGTGAGAAAAGCAAGTTGCAGAATGATGTAATTTCATTTTGGTAGAGTTTAAGAACAGGATTTATTGCTTTGGGTTACAAAACATTAGGCAAAAGAATAAAAGAAACCATGGAAATGTTTGTGGTAATCTCTGGGGAGGGAAAACGATTACAGTGTGCTAGACAAGAGGCTTCAACTGTATGTACGATGCTTCATTTCTTAAATTGGGGGAAGGATATGCTGGTGGGCATTATATTATTTCTGTACTTGTCTGTGTTTGACAAATTTCACTTTAAAAAAATCATTAACAAAAGAGTGATCCTATTCAAGAATCCTCAAATCCATGAAGGACTCTAGACATATCTCTTGCAAATGGCAAGTGTCAGTTGCATGTGACTATGCCTGAGATGTCATAATTTCCCCACAAGTATAGAAAAAGCCAGTGGCAGACTTGAACATCTCTCCTTCTGTGAGTTGGCTGATGCAGTCGGCCAATCACTAGATGCATGGCAGAAAACAGAAGATTGAAATGGTTAAGGTATAGGAGGTAGCAGCTGTATGTCTGAGAACTCCAAATCTGTGGTTCACTTGAAGCCAATTTTTTTTTCTTTCCTCCTGCAGCTGTTCCAGTGGTATCATTTGCCTCTGGAAAACAACTATTTGCATCTTTCTCCCTCAAAACATGCTTTTGGAGCCTCATCTCCTCTTTGTCACACTGGCATGCTGATTTGGAGTCATGATAAGTGAATGGGCTGGAATGGAGCTCCGAGGATGTCCATATCTAAGATAAGGGAGTGTACCAGCCCCCAGGAACTGCAGCCAAGTGAAGGGACACGTCCCACCAGTGCAAGTGCTTCTGCTCACCCAGCAACACCTGCCTGGACACCGTGACCTCTGGGAAGGTCTGTCGGTATCTGGGGAATGCTTTAACAAAGTACCACAGACTGCGTGGCTTAAGCAACAGAAATTTATTCTCTCCTAAGTCTGATATTAAGGTGTTAGCGGAATGAGTTCATTCTGACGCTGTGAGGGAGGATCTGTTCCAGGCCTCTCTCCCAGCTTCCGGTGCCTTGCTGGCCATGCTTGGTGTTTCTTGGCTTGTGGAAGCGTCACCCCAATCTCTGCCTTCATCACCACACTGTGTTCTCCCTGTGTGCGTGTCTGCGTCCAAATTTCCCCTTTTCATAAGGACACCGGTCATATTGGATTAGGGCCCATCTTGATGGCCCCGATTACCTCTGTAAAGACCCTGGCTCGAAATAAGATCACACTCTGAGGTCCTGAAGGTTAGGACTTCAATATATGAATTTTGAGACGGCACAATTCAGCCTACTCTGAAAGGCCTCTTTACCCCTCTAACTAAACCAGAGACCCGCCTTTGCGGGGGCTTCGGCTGCACCACAGCAATCTCAGGCCATGTTAACCAGGGTTTACCTCAGTTACCAGTGAGTCCCCAGAACCCTGCTGAGAGCCTAGGTTAGGTAGGAAACATGTAGATTACTTGTTAAATAAACGAATGAATAAAAAACGCCTTTGGATTCTCTGTCATTGTTTGTGTGTGCTCCTTTCTCCTTCACTGGTCCACAGCTTACCTTAGTGTGCTCTCGTCTGCTACACACACACTGGACCAGGCACAGTCCCTCCATTCAGGAGAAATACTAACAATGATAACTAGCATGTAACCAGCTCTCTCTCTGTGCCAGGGACTCTGCTACAAATTTTGCATGGAATGGATCATCTAATTTTTCACAACCACCTCACTAAGTAGATACAACCAGGTGTGCTCTACAGATGAGGAAACTGAGGCACAGAGACGTTAAGTAACTTGCCACGGGTCACAAAGCTATGAGGTGGTTATTTAAGGAAAGGGCAGGGATGTGTCTGCCCCATTCAGCACCTCTTCCCTCTGGGCTGAGAGCAGTGCCTGGTGCAGAGTAAACACCCAAGCATATACTTTAGTGTTAGAACCAGGACAATTCTGAGAATAAAAGGAGACACTAAATTGAGGAGACTCTGGAAAAACAGTGCAGTCGTGGACAGACTGGGAGGAAAGGTTACTTTATTAACAAATAACTATTGAATGAATGAATGCAGACCCTTCCTACTTGAGGGCCAGGATCTTAATCACCACATAACACTGTAAGACATATCTGCGAAACTGAATTGTACTTACCTGGGGCATTTGCTGAAAAAGCAGGCACCTCAATGTAAACCTACAGCAATTCCCATCAGACAGGAATTTCAGTTGCAGTTTTATCATTGCACAGCCTGTTATTCAAACCCAGAGGTTAAAAATGCAAATTAAAGAAATGCTTTGTATTTTAAAAAACTCTCTCTAAAGACTAAGTCATTATGGTCCGTAACTGGGGTACAAGATGGGATAAAATTTCTATTCTATCAGAGATGATGATGAAGGAATCATTTCTATCGTTCCATTCTTGAAAATAAAAGGAGTTTCCAATGAACTTTCATATCATTAATGATCTTAATTATCCATCCCCTTTTTGTGAGCCAAATGCCTTTTCTTTCAGCAAAAACAAAAGAGGTGATTTTGGTTTTTCTTTTCTTCTGTTTTTTTTTCTTCTCCTTCTTTCCTCTCTCCCTCCCTCTCTCCTTCCCCTCCCCACCCACCCCCCACCTCTCTCTTTCAGAGAAACAACTGCAGGACATAAATTCCTGAATCAATGTTCCAGATCTCATGCTGTGGAACAGTGCAGGTCCTCCTGGGAAGCCACATGACGTGTCCCGAATCTTCCTGGAATGACAGCATCTCAGGGTTGAAAGAAATCTTGTCCTCTTGCACTAATACTCTTACAAGGCCATCTTACTGATCAGTAGCCATCTTCTCCTGACTTGAACACCTCCTGTGGTCCATGACAGCTGTCTATCCACCTCTCCAGAGGTTACTCACGATGGCTGAGTAATTTGGAGCATGTTATCAAGAACCCAGGGATCACTGACTATGCTGGCTTTGTCATTTCACAGCCGTGTGGCCTTGGGCAAATAACTCAATCTCTCTGTGCCTCACATCAGAAGTTACAGCTGGAAGCCCTCTGATTTCCATTTGGCCTATTCAGTGTGGTGTGTCTTTTTTTAATTTATTTATTTTTGGCTGCATTGGGTCTTGGTTGCTGCGCACGTGGGCTTTCCCTAGTTGCAGCGAGCGGGGCTACTCTTCGTTGTGGTGCGCGGGCTTATTGCAGTGGTTTCTCTTGTTGCAGAGCACAGGCTCTAGGCGCACATGCTTCAGTAGTTGTGGCTCTTGGGCTCTAGAGTGCAGGCTCAGTAGTTGTGGTGCACGGGCTTAGTTGCTCCGCGGCATGTGGGATCTTCCCGGACCAGGGCTCAAACCCATGTCCCCTGCATTGGCAGGGGGATTCTCAACCACTGCGCCACCAGGTAAGCCCCCAGTGTGGGGTTTTAGAACTGAATTACACACTCACTTTTAAAACCTAAGTATTTCACATAAAAATCCAGGTTTCAGGCTTCTTTAGAAAAGCAACAATCTGGCCACAACAGCCCAGGTTTCTGCATGGCAACAACATGCTGGAGCTCGGTGGTGGCTGCCCACTCTGGCTGGGACCCACCCCTCCTGAAAACCCAGGAGCCAGCAAGGGGGAAGGAGGTTCCTCTCTCCCCTGTGACTGTTGCCCCCTGAAGGCAGCTAAGCTGGGGACCACGACGTACACACCTCTAGCAGGACACTCATCCTGTGTTTTTGGGCCATTCCCTTTGCTTAGGATGTTCTCCCAACCAACTTTACCCTTTGAAATTCTATCCATCATTCAGCACTAAGTTCACTGACCACCTCCTGCAAAAAGCTTTTCTATATCCCCTCAACTCCCCAATCTGAAGCAATACCCCTCCTCTCACTTCCTCTACCTCCTAGACAACCCTGCCATGTCCCTTTTCACATCCTGCCTTTTATTCCACTTAGCTGTGAACAAGCACACACACACACACATACACACACACACACACACAAACACACCCCAGACTATAAACTTCTTGAGGGTAGAGGCCCTAATTCATCTGTGTTCCCCATTTAGCAGAATCTCTCTATGGTGGGCAGAATAATATCTCCCCCAAAGGTGTCCACGTTCTAACCCCTGGAGCCTGCAAATGTTACATTACATGGCAGAAGGGGATTAAGGGAGCAGACGGAACCGAGGTTGCTAATCAGATGACCTGTAGATGGGGAGATTTTCCTGGATTATCCAGGTGGGCCCAATATAATCACAAGGGCCCTTAAATGCAGAAGAGGGAAGCAGAAAAGTCAGAGTCACAGTGATACGAGAAGGTCTCAACTGGCCATTGCTGGCTCTGAAAACAGAAGGATGCTACGAGCCAAGGATGCAGGCAACCCACAGAAGCCGGAAAAGGCAAGGAATAGATTCTCCCCTGAGAGCCTCCAGAAGAAAGCAGCCCCACGGACACCTTCATATTAGCCCAGTAAAACCCATTCCGAACTTCTGACCTCTAGAACTGTAAGAGAATAAATCTGTGTTGTTTTAAGCCAGTGGTGATGGTAATTTGTTAGGGCAGAAATAAGAAACTAATACGCCATCTTTTCATATAGTTGGTGCTCAATATAAGCCTGTAGATACTGAATCTGACCACATATTCCTTATCTGCCTCCCAAAATCACATAAGGACAAGGATTCACTGTCTCTCATTCCATGCTTCTGAGTCACCAGGATACACAATTAACGCCTAAGGAGAAATCAGCTTTAACAGAGAGAAGATGGGAAGAGTGCAGGGCTTTGGCCTCGGAAGATGGAGGCTGGAATCCTGGCCCACCACAGAGTAGCTATGGTAACTGTAAGTTATTTCACTTTGATGAGTCTCAGTCTCCGCGCCTGTAAAATGGGGCAAGCGGTACCTCCTTACAGAATTACTGTAATAAGTAACTGGTACACACAGGAGATTTATTTTAAATGTTTAGAACATACATACATATATGCACCACATATTCATTATAAACTCCTAGGATGGCATTTCAACTCACTCTGCTGCTGACACTGGGTTTTGGAACCTGGGAAAGAACTCTGGTTCTCAGCCAAGAAATACTGGGGTGGTATGTTAACTAACCCCAAGGGTGTACTTGTTCCCTGGGTCCTTCTGTTACATGAATAATATATATAGATCCTTTTTTTTATATCTTTATTGGAGTATGATTGCTTTATAATGTTGTGCTAGTTTCTGTCGTACAACAAAGTGAATCAGCTATATGCATACATATATCCCCATATCCCCTCTCTCTTGAGCCTCCTTCCCATCTTCCCTGTCCCACCCCTCTAGGTCATCACAAAGTATCAAGCTGATCTCCCTGTGCTATGCAGCAACTTGCCACTTGTCGTCCATTTTACATTTGGTACTGTATATATGCCAATGCTACTCTCTCACTTCATCCCAGCTTCCCCTCCCCCCCAACCAAGTCCTCAAGTCTGTTCTCTACGTCTGCGTCTTTATTCCTAGCCTGCCACTAGGTTCATCAGTACCGTTTTCTTAGATTCCACATATGTGCATTACCATACGGTATTTGTTTTTCTCTTTCTGAGTTACTTCACTCTGTATGACAGACTCTAGGTCCATCTACCTCATTACAAATAACTCAATTTCATTTCTTTTTATGGCTGAGTAATATTCCATTGTATATATGTGCCACACCTTCTTTATCCATTCATCTGTTGATGGACATTTAGGTTGTTTCCGTGTTCTGACAATTGTAAATAGTGCTGCAATGAACATTGTGGTACATGTATCTTTTTGAATTATGGTTTTTCAGGGTATATGCCCAGTAGTAGGATTGCTGGGTCATATGGTAGTTCTATTTTTAATTTTTTAAGGAACCTCCATACAGTTCTCCATAGTCGCTGTATCAATTTACATTCCCACCAACAGTGCAGGAGGGTTCCCTTTTCTCCACACCCTCTCCAGCATTTATTGTTTGTAGATTTTTTGATGATGGCCATTCTGATCAGTGTGAGGTGACACCTCACTGTGGTTTTGATTTGCATTTCTCTAATGATTAGTGATGTTGAGCATCCTTTCATGTGTTTGTTGGCAATCTGTATGTCTTCTTTGCAGAAATGTGTATTTAGGTCTTCCGCCCATTATTGGATTGGGTTGTTTTTTTTTTTCATATTGAGCTGCATGAACTGCTTGTATATTTTGGAGATTAATCCCTTCTCAGTTGCTTCATTTGCAAATATTTTGTCCCATTCTGAGGGTTGTTTTTTTGCATTTCCTCTAAGATCAGGAACAAGACAAGGGTGCCCACTCTCACCACTATTATTCAACATAGTTTTGGAAGTTTTAGCCACGGCAATCAGAGAAGAAAAAGAAATAAAAGGAATCCAAATTGGAAAAGAAGAAGTAAAACTGTCACTGCAGATGACATGACACTATACATAGAGAATCCTAAAGATGCCAACAGAAAACTACCAGAGCTAATCAATGAATTTTTTAAAATAGTAGGACACAAAATTAATGCACAGAAATCTCTTGCATTCCTATACGCTAACAACAAAAAATCAGAAAGAGAAATCAAGGAAGCACTCACATTTACCACTGCAACAAAAAGAATAAAATACCTAGGAATAAGCCTACCTAAGGAGGCAAAAGACCTGTATGCACAAAACTATAAGACACTGAGGAAAGAAGTCAAAGACGATACAAACAGATGAAAAGATATACCATGTGCTTGGATGGGAAGAATCAACATTGTGAAAATGATCCAAAGCAATCGACAGATTCACTGCGATCCCTATCAAATTACCAATGGCATTTTTCAAAGAACTAGAAAAAAATTTTTTACAATTTGTATGTAAACACAAAAGACCCCAAATAGCCAAAGCAATCTTGAGGGAAAAAAATGGAGCTGGAGGAATCAGGTTCCCTGACTTCAGACTATACTACAAAGCTACAGTAATCAAGACAGTATGGTACTGCCACAAAAACAAATATAGATCAATGGAACAGGATAGAAAGCCTAGAGGAAAACCCTGTGCATATATGGTCACCTTATCTTTGACAAAGGAGGCAAGAATATACAGTGGAGAAAAGACAGCCTCTTCAATAAGTGGTGCTGGGAAAACTGGACAGCTATGGACAGCTACATGTAAAAGAATTAAATTAGAACACTTCCTAACACCATACACAAAAATAAACCCAAAACGGATTAAAGACCTAAATGTAAGGCCAGACACTATAAAACTTTTACAGGAAAACATAAGCAGAACACTCTGATATAAATCACAGCAAGATCTTTTTTGACCCACCTCCTAGAGTAATGGAAATAAAATCAAAAATAAACAAATGGGACCTAATGAAACTCAAAAGCTTTTGCACAGCAAAGGAAACCATACATATAGATCTTAACACCCCATTTCCTCCGCTGCTCTACTATGAAGATAACAACTCTCTCTGCTCCAAGTCACTGACTTTAACACCCATTTTTTCACCCATCTTCATATCACACCCTTTGCACTACAACTTTCTGGCATCTTCCATCAAGATATGGAGTCTATTTCCCCAGTCCTCGCATCTGGGCTGGCTTGGAGATTTGATTTAGCCAAACAAATGTGGTGGGAGGGATGGTGTGTCAGTTCTAAGCCTAGGTCTCGAGAGGCTTTGCACAATTACATCCTTTCTCTTGGAACCCTGCCACCATCTATGAACAAGGTGATTTGTTATGCAGCAATAGCTAACTGATATATATCCTTTTGTTACTCATTAGTGACTGTAGAAACCTGTGAATCACATATGCAGATGACCAATGAGTGAGTGACCAGGGTGCTGTTTGAGTATCAATCTAAGTCCTTTTGAAACTGTAAAACTGACTCCTCTGAAAAGACTCTGATCAGTCACAGTCATAAAAAGAGTCCCAGTTCTTAGATTTTCCTTCTTGGCTGCACTTCAGTGCCTGGAGGATAGAGCAGCAATGACCACACAGGATTGGCAAGAAAAAGGGATGCTTGGCAAGACCCTAACACTCTGTAGAGGAGCAGGCAGGGACTCTTTCTTTGTTGATGTGTAGACATTCCTAATGAAACAGCAGGATCTAGGAGCTAGGATTTCCTATTCTAACATCTTGCTGACATCACTCTACCAGTTTGTGGAATTTTAAAAATACCATGCAACTCCTCCCTTGCTCAAGAGGACACATTAGCTTCAGTTAGAAGGGGCTTCCTTCTGGGGAGGGAAACAGTTGAATTATGTATTCAATACACCAACTTTTCCAGTGATCCCCAAAGAACTGGCATCTGACTTTCCAGTCTTGAAGCCCTGACAGGTATGATACAGTCTAGCTTCCAGGGAAAGAACAGAGATGGTGGTTTCGACTGGTAGACACCATAGTTTTCCACTCACTGACTCAGCATAGAACAAGCAGACAAAAACACAGCTGCATGTTTTTTCCTGGGGAGGTGAACTGGTAGAGGCCCCAAGATTATCTGGCCCAGCTTATTGGTGGGGTTTTCTCCTGTATGAGACCAGTTGGCAAATACTGGGAGAGGTGTCTCCTTTGTACAATGTGCAGACACCAACAAGGAGAATCAAAGAAAATGAAGAATCAAGCAAAGATGTTCCAAACAAAAGAACAAGATAAATCTCCAGAAACTAACCATAATGAAGAAGAGCTATATGATTTACCTGACAGAGAATTCAAAATAATTGTCATAAAGATATTCACTGAGGTCAAGAGACCAATCCATGAACAATGTGAGAATTGTAACAAAGATAGAATACATTTTAAGAACCAAACAGAAATCAAGGAGCTCAAGAACATAGTAACTGCACTGAAAATTTCAACTGAAGGGTATAATAGTAATTAGATAAAGCAGAAGTAAAGATCTTCATGTGAACACGAAGACAGGTTATTGGAAATAATTCAGTCAGAGAAGCAAAAGGAAAAAAGAATGAAAAAGAGTAAAGAAATGTTTAGGAACTTATGGGGAACCCCCCAAATGATTAGCATACATGCGATGGAAAGCCCAGAAGGAAGAGAGAGAGAAAGGAAGGACCAGAAAGCTTATTCAAAGAAATAATAGCTGAAAACTCCCAAAATCTGAGGAAAGAAATGAATGTCCAGATCCAAGAAGCCCAAAATGCACCACATAAGAACTGCCCAAAGGAATCCACACTGACACATATTATAATCAAATTGTCAAAAGTCAAAGATAAAGATACAATTTGAAAGAAGCAAAAGAAAAGTGACTTGTCAGGTACAAGGGAACTCCTATAAGACCCTCAGCAGATTTTTCAACAAAAAGCTTGAGGGTCAGAAGGGAGTGGGATGATATATTCAAAGTGCCCAAAAAAATTGCCAACCAAGAATATTACACTTGGCAAAACAACTATCCTTCAAAATGAAGAAAAGATAAAGACTTTCCCAACAAACAAAAGCTTAAGGGGTTTGTCACCACTAGAACTGCCTTACAAGAAATACTAAAAAAGTTCTTCAGGATGAAACAAAGGGACACTCAAGAGTATGCCATGTCATAAAAAAGTCTGAAACATGATGGTAAAGGTAAATACCTAGACAAATACAGAATAATGCATTCCTGTAATAGTAGTGGGTAAATCACTTTTAATTCCAGTACAAAAGTTAAAAGACAAAAGTATTAAAAATATGGCAAAAACATGTTAAAAGATAAGCAGTATGAATAGATATGAATTGTGACAACAATAATAAAAAGAGTGGAGAGGAAGAAGTTAAAGTATAGTGTTTGGTATGCAATTGAACTTAAGTTGCTATTAGCTTAAAATTATGTTAAAATTATAAAAATATTTTACTTAGGCCTCAGAGTAAGCACACATGGAAAAAAATACCTATAGAAGTACATAAAAGAAAACAAGAGGTGAATAAAAGCATATCAATACAAAAAATCAACAGAACACAAGGAAGGACAGCAAGAGAGAAAAAGGCAGACAAAAGAACTACAAGACTGACAGAAAACTAAAAAAATGTCAATAGTAAATCTTTCCCTATCAGCAATTACTTCAAGTGTACATGTGTTAAACTCTCCAATCAAAAGACAAAGAGTGGCTGAATGAATTAAAAAAGAAAACCAATTATATGCTGCCTACAAGAAACTCACTTTATTTATTTATTTTTTTTTTGCGGTATGCGGGCCTCTCACTGTTGTGGCCTCTCCCGTTGCGGAGCACAGGCTCCGGACGCGCAGGCCCAGCGGCCATGGCTCACGGGCCCAGCTGCTCCAAAGCATGTGGAATCTTCCCGGACCGGGGCAGGAACCGGTGTCCCCTGCATTGGCAGGCGAACTCTCAACCACTGCGCCACCAGGGAAGCCCGAAACTCACTTTAGATTTAAGAATATACTTTGGCTGACAGCAAAGGGATAGAAAAATATATTCCATGCACACAGTAACCAAAAGAAATCAGAAGTGGCTGTACTTATATCAGACAAAATAAACTTTAAGTCAAAGACTATCACAAGAGATGAAGAAGGACATTATATAATGATAAAAGGATCACTCCATCAGGAAGATATAACAATTGTAAGTATATATGCACCCAACATCAGAGCACCTAAACATATAAAGCAAACATGGACAGAATTGATGGAAGAAGCTGATAGCAATACAATTAATTGTAGAAGACTTCAATGCCCTAATGGACTGAAAATCCAGACTGAAGATCAATAAAGAAATAGAAGACTTGAATAACACTACATACCATGTGAACCTAACACATAAATAGAACATTCCAACCAAGAGTATCAAAATATACATTTTTCTCAAGCACACACAGGTCTTTCTCAAGGATAGATCACACGTTAGATCACAAAGCAAGTCCTAACAAATTTAAGAAGACTGAAAGCAAAGTACGTTTTTTTTTTTCTGACAACTAAGGAAAACTAGAAATCAATAGCAGAAGGAAAACTGGAAATTCACAAATACAGGAAATTAAACAACATTCTTGAACAGTCATTGGATCAAAGAAGAAAACAAAAGCATAACTTAAAAAATACCTTGAGACAAAGGAAAATGGAAGCACACATACCAAAACTTATAGGATGCAGCAAAAATAGTACTAAGAGTGAAATTCACAGTGATAAACACCTACATTAAAAAGGAAGAAAGCTCCCAAATAAAAATCTAACTTTACACCTCAAGGAGCTAGGCAAAGAAGAGCAAACTAAGCCCAAAATTACAGAAAGAAGGAAATAAATATTAGAGCAGAAATAAATGAAATTTTAAAAACAGAAAAGCAACAGAAAAAACAATGAAACTAAAGTTTTTTTTTGAAAACACATACAAAATTGACAAACCCTTATCTAGACTAAGAAAAAAAAGAGAAAAGAATCAAACAGGCAGAAATAAAAGAAGAGACATTACAACTGATGCTACAGAAATAAAAAGATCATAAAAGACTTCTGTGAACAATTATATACCAACAAACTGGATAACTCAGAAGAAACAGATATATTCCTAGAAACATACAACCTTCCAAGACTAAATCATGAATAACATAAAGTCTAAATAGGGCTTTAACTAATGTAGAGATTGAATCAGTAATCGAAAACCTCCAAACAAAGAAAACTCCAGGACCAGATGACTTCACTGGTCAATTCTACGAAACATTTAAAGAATGATTAATACCAATCTTTCTCAAACTCTTCCAAATAATTGAAAAAAAAGAAACACTTCCAAACTCATTTTGTGAAGCCAGCATTACCCTGATACCATAGCCAGACAAAGGCATGACAAAAACAAAAACAAACAAACAAAAAAATACTGGCCAATATCCCTGATGAAAATGGATGCAAAAAATCCTCAACAAAATACCAGCAGCACATTAAAGGAATCATATACAATGATCAAGTAGTTTCTTCCTGGGATGTAAGGATGGATTAACATAAACAAATCTATTAATATATTTCACATTAACAAAATAAAAGATAATCACATGATCATTTCAACAGACACAGAAAAAAAGTCTGACAAAACTCAACAGCATCTCATGATAAAAACTCTCAATAAAATATGAATAGAAGGAAATTTTACCTCAAAATATAAAAGCCATTTATGACAAGCCCACAACTAACATCATACGCAATGGTAAAAACTGAAAGGTTTTCCTCCAAGATCAAGAACAAGTCAAAGAGGCTCACTCTTACCACTTCTATTCAACATAGTACTAGAAATTCTAGCCAAAGTGATTAGGCAAGGAAAAGAAATAAAGGCATCCAAACTGAAAGGAAGAAGTAAAACTGTCCCAGTTGGCAGATAACACAATCTTATATAGAAAATCCCAAAGATTTATATTTTAAAGTTTTATGTAACTATACTTCTATGGTTATAGAGTTAAAAATAACTATTAGAACTAATAAAGAGATTCAGTAAAGTTGCAAGATACAAAATTAACATACAAAAATCAGTTGTGTTTCTATACACTAATAATGAACTATCTGAAAAATAATTAGAGGAACAATCCCATTTACAACAGCAGAATAAAAGAATACAATATGCAGGGATAAATTTAACTAAGGAGGTTAAAGTCTTCTATACTGAAAACTACAAAACATTAAATGAAAGAAAGTAAACAAAACACAATCAAGTGGAGAGGCATCCATTTCATGGGGTGGAAGATAATATTATCAAAATGTCTGTACTACCCAAGGCAATCTACAGATTCACTGCAATCCCTATCAAAATCCCAATAGCATTTTTTACATAAATAGAAAAAATAATTCTAAAATTCAAAAGAAACCACAAAATACCATGAACAACCAAATCAATCTTGAGAAAGAAGAACAAAGCTGAAGGCATCATACTTCCTGTTTTCAAAATATATTACAAAGCTATAGTAATTGAAACATAGTTTACTGGCATACAGACAGACATATAGACCAATGGAACATAATAGAGAATTATAAATAAATCCACACGTATGGGCAATTTATTTTTGTCTAAAGAGCCAAGAATACACAATGGGGAAAAGAGAGTTTCTTCAATAAATAGTGTTGAGAAAACAGGATATCCACATGGAAAAGAATGTAATTGGCCCCTAATCTCACACCATACACAAAAATCAACCCCAAATGGATTAAAGACACAAATATAAGGCTGTTTATGTCCTTAATCCATAAACTGAAAAACTCCTAGAAGAAAACATAGGGGGAAAACTGCATGACGTTGATCTTGGCAATGATTTTTTGGATATGACACCAAAAGCATAGGTAACAAAAATAAAAGTAAACAAGTGGGAGTACATCAAAATAAAAAGCTTCTACACAGAAAAGAAAACAACCAGTAGAGTAAAAAACAACTTACAGGATGGGAAAAAATATTGCAAGCCGTATATCTGATAAGGGGTTAATCTCCAAAGTATATAAGGAACTCCTACACCTCAATAGTTTTTTAAAAAAAACTAATAACCAAATTTTAAAATGGATTAAGTACTTGAATAGACATTTCTCCAGAAAAGACATAACAAATGGCCAACAGGTATAGGAAAAAAATACTCAATATCAGTAAGCATCAGGGAAAAGCAAATCAAAACTACAATGAGATATCATCTTACAACTGTCAGGATGGCTATTATATCTATCTATCTATCTATATATATATATATATAAAAGGACAACCAGTATTGGCAAGGATGTAGAGAAATTAGAATCCTTGCACACTGTTGGTGGTAATGTAAAAAGATGAAGCTGCTATGGAAAACAATATGGAGCTTCCTCAAAATATAACAAAGAGAACTACCATATGATATAGCAATCCCACTTCTGAGTGTTTAACCCCCAAAATTGAAATCAGGCTCAAAGAGGTATTAGCACTTGTGTGTTCACTGCAGCACTATTCACAATAGCCAAGGTGTGGCAGCAACCTAAATGTCCATGGACAGATGAATGCATAAAGAAAATGTGGTACCTATGTACGGTGGAATAGTATTCAGCCTTAAAAAGGAAGGAAATTCTGTATTATGCAACAACATGGATGAACCCTGAGGGAATTATGTTAAGTGAAATAATCAGTCACAGAAAGTTAAATATTGCATGATTCCACTTATACGGTATCTAAAATAGTCAAATTCATAAAATAAAGAGTGGAATGGTGGTTGACCAGGGCTGGGGGTGGGGAGAATGGGGAGTTAGTAATCAATGGGCATAAAATTTTAGTTAAGCAAGATAAATAAGCTCTATAGATCTGCTGTACAACATTGCACCTACAGTCAACAGCAATGTACTGTATTTAAAAATTTGTTAAGAAGGTAGATCTCATGTTAAGTGTCCTCATAACAATAAAATTAAATAGGTAAACACATACATACATACACATATACATACACAGGAGTATAACAAAAAGCAGCATTTATACCATTTTTAAGGCACGTGCATATCATTCAGTCATTCAACAAACACTGGTGGAGTGTGACCACATCCACTTACTGCAGAAATTAGTCAGGCTTCCCTTGTTAGTATAATAATAGTTTTCATGTTCCCTTTTCCTGCCCACAATAAAAGTATCATGGGCAAGAAAGCCAATCTGATTAAATGAGACTTCATATACGTAAAGCGCAGTCAGGACAAGAAGAAGAAACAAGGTCTTTAGAACTGGAACGACTGAGGTGCATATCTCAACTCTGTCACTTACAAGCTGGATAAGTTCCTTACTTTCTCAGCTTCAATTTCATCTTCCCCAGAATGGGAATAAAAACACTTAACTCCTAGGGTCACTGAGATGGTTCAATGAGCTTCCACATGGAGTGCGCCTGGCACTTAGCAGGAGCTCAATAAATGTTAGTCCTTTCCCTCTTCACAAATGGCCAACATCATGAAAGTAAATCTTGGTTGCTATGAGTGTTAATATTTGTTCCTATTTTTCTGCCCATTGGTAATCATCCAGGCTCCTTATGTGGCAACACAGAAGTGCCAATCTCCAAAGGGGGTTTGGGCTTTTGAACATGGGCTGACATACTCTACCCTCCCCTTTCCCATAATCTCAGGTAAACCACAGGGTGTCCCCAAATGGATTCGGCAGTTGCCGTAGGCCCCAAGTTTCTAAAAGCCACCAGACAATAAAACACCACTAATGCTTACAGACTGATAAAAAGCACTTCTCAAGTTCAAAGGGAGGATTTAAAAATAAAGAAGCCCCTCCAAAAGATCCAGGGTAAGACGAGGGAGCTGGATGTGCACTGTGACTGTGTGAATGTTTTATCTTTGTTGTCAAAATGCCATCTGGGGTGAAAGACACCTGGAGATCAATTTTCTTGGATTACATGGTCACTCCCAGCAGTGGGTGTGCAGAAATGCTGATCGCCTGCTGGCTCCTCCAGCACCACAAGCAGCTAACCGTGCTGAGACAGAAGTGGGTGTTTTATTATTATATTTAATACGAAAGTACAAAATTTCTAAAGTGCTAAGACAGTACTCTCTTTATCCCTCATACCAGCTGTCTGAAAAGTCTAAAAAGATATTTTGGTGTAGACCCAAATGTTTAGCGCTTTTAGGAGTTTTCTTAAGGCATATTAAATAATTTTTTACTATGTTAAAGCACATGCTCGTTGTAGAAAATATTTCCCTGCTTAGAAAATGTAGAAAAGTAGAGAGAATACAATGTGAATCACTTATAATTTTACCACCCGATGAAATATAATTCCCAGCAGTAATTTTTTCAGTTCATATTTGCAACCTGCTTTTTAAAATCTTAAACATCAACCATCAAAATTACCAACAAACGTTACTTTGAATGATTAATAACATTTCCTCATATTATGTCCACTAATTACTTAGCCATTCTGTTAGGATTGAACACTGAAATTATAGGTGTTCTCCGTTATAAATCATGCTGCCACGAAGACTTCTAATCACACAATTGAAGGGCTATGTGAGCAGTGACAATACCACTTTTAATCACCAACATTTCTCCCAAACCAAGTGCAGGGCCTGGAACAATGTACATAGTCTTATTGAATGAACCCTGTTATATTTTTAGAATGTAATTTCTATTAATATTTTTAAAGCCATATCTCCAAGCTTAGCATTAAGTCACTGTCCAAACCCCAGCCTGGCAACTGAGGTTGGCCTGATCTCCTCACAGAGTGCCCTCGGCCACCTCTGCCTGGACCCCAACCACACCAATGTATGCCCTCCGAATGTCCCCTCCTAGTGAAAATGTCCCTAGCCCTCATTCTCACAGCTCAAGCACCTGTCCTCAGTAGCATTAGACCCACCTTACCTCTGTCTCACCTGCCAGGCTGTGGCCTCCTCAAGGGGGAGCCTGAGTCTCATTCCTCTCTGTACCCCTGGTACCCAGCTCAGGGCTGGCAGCTACTGGGTGTGCAGTAAATGCAGCCTGGATGAACGAATTACTTGCAGGACTTGACCTAAGACTGCACTACGGATTCTGAAATAACTCGGGGCTGAAAATAAGTATATGGTTTTTGCTGATTTTTTTCCTTTGCTCTGGCTGTATTAATCAGGGTTCACCAGAGAAACAGAACCTACAGGATTTATATCTATAACTACGTAATTTATTACTGGTTTATGAAACTATAGAGACTAAGAAGTCTCACAATCTGCTCTCTGTAAGCTGGGGACCCAGGAAGACCATATAGTTGGAAGGCAAGAGAGCTAGTAAGCATAGATTCTAGTCCGTGTCTGAAGGTCTGATCACCTAGAACCCCCGGGGTCAGGAGAAGATTGATGTCCCACTGGAGTAGTCAAGCAGAGAGAAAGGAAATCCTCCTAACCACCATCATTTTATTCTAGTCAGGCCCTCAATGGATTGGATGATGCCCACCCACACTGGGGAGGGCAGTGTGCTTTACTCAGCCTACTGATTCAAATGCTAATCTCTCCTGGAATCATTGACACAGACACCCCCAGAAATAACTGTTTACCCAGATATCTGCTCATCCCATGATGCAGTCAAGTTGACACAAAATTAACTATCATATTTGCTTTACTTTTTTACAATATTTTTATTGAGATATAGTTCACATAACAAATTCACCCATCTTAAGGTGTATAATTCATGATTTAAGTATACTCACAATATTGTACAACCATACCTCTATCTAAATCCAGGAAATTTTATCACCCCAAAAAGAGTCTGGGACTGGTTGGCAGTCACTCCCAATCCTCCCCCGTTGCCTACCACCATGTTTCCAATCCCTAGGCAAGCAATCATCTGCTTTCTGTCTGCATGGATTTGCTTATTCTGGACAGTTCAAATAAATGGAATCATACAAGATGTGGCTTTTTGTGACTGATTTCTTTCATTAAGCATAATGTTTTCAAAGGTCATCCATGTTCTAGGACATGACAGTGCTCCATTCTTTGCATGCCTAAATAATATTCCATTGTATGGACAGACCACATTTTGTATATCTATTCATCAGCTGATGAACATTTGGGTTGTTTCTACTTTTTGGCTGTTGTGAACATTCATGTACACATTTTTGTGCGCACATGTGTTTTCAATTCTCTTCTTATAAACCTAGGAGTTGAGCTGCTAGGTAATATTTTAACTCTATGTTTACGTTTTTGAGGAACTACCAAACTGTTCTGGATAGCACATGCACCACTTTACACTCCCACAAGCAATGTATGAAGTTTCCAATTCTCCACATTCTTGTCAACATTTATTATTTTCCATTTTCTAAAAATTATTGCTATACAAATCCTAGTAGGTATGAAATACTATCTCATTGTGGTTTTGATTTACATTTCTCTAATAATTAATGATCTTGAGCATCTTTGCATGTGCTTTTTCACCATTTGAACATCTTCTTTGGAGCAATGTCTATTCAAATCCTTTGCCCATTTTTTAATTGAGTTGTCTTTTTAATTTTGAATTGTAAGAATTCTTTATATATTCTGTATACTAGATCTTATCAAATATATGGTTTGTAAATACTTTCTCCCATTCGTTGGGCTGTCTTTACACATTGATGCTAGTGTCCTTTGAAGCACAAAAGTATTGAATTTTGATGAAGTCCAACTTATTTATTTTTTATTTAGTTGCTTGTATTTTGCAGTCATATAAAAGAAGCCATTGCCTAATTAAGTTTATGAAGATTGACACGTATGTTTCCAAGAGTTTTAAAGTTTTAGCTTTTACATTTAGGTCCTTAGTTCATTTTGAGGTCATTTTTGCATATGCTGTGAGATAGGGGGGGTTGCAAATTCATTCTTTTACATATGCATACCCAGTGGTCCCAGCACCATTTATTGAGACAAGTATTCTTTCCCCATTGCATGATATTGGCACACTTTTCAACAATGAATTTACCACAGATGTTTATTTCTGGACTCTCAGTTCTATTATATTGACCTATATGTCTATCCTTATGCCAGTACCATAACTTTCTTGATTACTGTAGTTTTGTACTAAGTTTTAAAATGATGAAGTGTGATTCTTCCAACTTTGTTATACTTTTTCAAGATTATTTTGGCTATTTCAAGTCCCTTTCATTTCCACTAAGTTTTAGGATCTGTTTCTCACTTTCTGCCAAAGAGGCAGCTGGTTTTTTTTTTTTAACAGGGGTTGCATTTAACCTGTATATTGATTTGGAAGCTATTGCCATCTTTACAATATTGTGTTCCAATCCATAAACATGGGATGTCTTTCTATTTATTTAGGTTTCTTTTAGTTTAGTTTTTTTTGATGTGGACCATTTTTAAAGTATTTTATTGAATGTATTACAATATTGCTTGTTTTATGTTTTGGTTTTTTGGCCGCGAGGCATGTGGGATCTTAGCTCCCCAACCAAGGATTAAGCCTGCACCCCCTGCATTGGAAGGCAAAGTCTTAACCACTGGACCACCAGGGAAGTCCCAGGTTTCTTTTAGTATTTTCCAACAGTGTTTTGTATAGTTTTCAGTATAAAAGTCTTACACTTTATTCTTAAGTATTTTAATATTTTTGATGCAATTCTTAATGGAACTGTTTTCTTAATTTCATTTTCAGAATGTTCATTGCTAGTGTATATAAGTACTGACTTTTTACGGATTTTATATAAGTATGCTGAACTTTTTTATTAGCTCTAAGAGTGTTTTTGTGGATTCTTTGGGTGTTTCTGGATATGAGATCATATCATCTGCAAAGAGAGAGAATTTTACTTCTTCCTTTCCAATCTAGATGTCATTTATTTATTTATCAATCATTTATTTACTTGTTGCTTGCCTAACTGCCCTGACTAGAATCACCAGAAAAAGCTGAATAGGAAAGGTGAGAGCAGACATCATTTTCCATTCCTAATCTTAAAAAGAAAACATCCAGTCTTTCATCATTAAGTATAATGTTAGCTGTGGGTTTTTCACAGATGGCCTTTAACAGATTGAGAAAGTTCTTGTCTACTGTATGCTGAATGCTTTTTACCTTAAGCAGCTGCTGAATTTTGTCAAATGATTTTTCTGTGTCTATTGAGACAGTTATGTGACTTTTTTCTTTATTCTATTAATATGGTGTATTACATTGATTTTGTTACATTGAACCAAAATTGCATTCTTTGGGCAAATCCCACTTGTTTGTGGTATATAATTCTTTCTAAATGGGTTCAGTTTTTGGTGCTCTGTTGTGGATTTTTGCATCAATGTTCCTAAGTGGTACTGGTCTGTATTTTGATTTTCTGGTGACATCTTTGTCTGGTTTTAATAGCAGAGTAATATGGGCTCCCCAAAGATGAGTTGGGAAGTGTTTTCTCCTCTTATACTTTTCAAAGAGTTTGAGAAGGATTGGTGTAAATTCTTCTTCAAATATTTGGTAGAATTTACCAGTGAAACTATTTGGTCCTGAAATTTTTATCTGTTGGAAGGTTTTGATATTTTATTATTATCAAATGCTCTTTACTTGGTATAAGTCTGTCTAGATTTTCTGTTTGTTCTTCACTCAGTTTTGCACTTTGTGTGTTTCTTGGAATTTGTCTATTTCATCAAGATTATCTAGCTTGTTGGCATACAATTGTTCATAGCATTGCCCTGTAATCACTTTTATTTCTATAAGGTCAGTAGTAATGTCCTCATTTTCATTCCTGACTTTAGTATTGTAATTTTCTTCTCTCTCTCTCTCTCTCTCTCTCTCTTTTGTTGTCAGTCTAGCTAAAGTCTTGACCACTTTCTTGATCTTTTCAAAGAACAAATTTTTTGTTTTGTTGATTTTCTGTATTATTTTTCTATTCTGCATTTCATTTATTTCCATTCTGTTTGCAGGTGTTCAGTTTGCTATTCTTTGTCTATTTTTTTTTAAAGAAAGGTGAGGCTATTGATTTGAGATTTTTCTTTTTCTAATGTAGTCATTTACTATAAATTTCCCTCTGAGCACTGTTTTCACTTCATCCCATAAATCGTGGTATGCTGTGCTGTCATTTTCATTCATCTCAAACTATTTTCTAATGTTGGTCAGTTAGGGATGTGTCATTAATTTCCATATATTTGTGAACTTTCCAAATTTATTTTTGTTGTTAATTTCTAATTTTATTCTGTTGTGGTCACAGAACATATTTTGTATGACAAATATTTTTAAGCTTATTGAGACTTGTTTTGTTTCTGAATACACGGTCTAACCTGGAAAATGTTCCACAGTGCATGAGAAAGATATATATTCTTCTATTGTTGGGTGAAATGTTTTCTATATGTCTGTTAGGTATAGTTGCTTTATAGTGTTGCTCAAGTCTTCAGTTTACTTTTGATCTTCTGTACAGTTGTTCTACCCATTATTGAAAGTGGAGTATTGAAGTTTCCAACTATTATTGCTCAATTGTCTATTTCTCCCTTCAATTATGCCAGTTTTTGCTTCATGTATCTTGGGGTTCTGTTTTTAGTGAATGTTTGTTATAGCTTCTTGATGGATTGACCCTTTTACTTTCAACCTATTTGTGTCTCTGAATCTAAAGTACTGATAGGTCTCTAGTAGGCAGCAGATAGTTGGAATCATATTTTTTATCCACTCTGCCAATATCTGTCTTTTAATTGGAGAGTTTAATCTATTTCTATTTAATATAATTACTGACAGTGTAGGAATGACTTCCACCATTTTGATGTTTGTTTTCTATTTCTTATATCTTTTTTATTCCTCAATTCCTCCATTACTGTCTTCTTTTTGTTAAAGAAGCTTTTCTAGTGTACCTTAATTAATTCCCTGATCTTTTCTTTTTCTGTATAGTTTTCAGTTATTTTCTTAGTGGTTGCCCTGGGTATTATAATTAATGTCTTAATTTATAATGGTCTAGTTTAGATTAATACCAATTTAATATAGAAAAACACTGCTCACATATATCTCCATTCACCTCCTTTATGCTGTTATTGCCACAAATTATTTTTTAAACATTGTATGCCTATCAACAAAGATTTAGAATTGCTTTATGTGCTCATCTTTTAGTACAGATAGAATAAAAAGAGCAAACAAAAATACATTTATTCTGTCCTCTGTATTTACTTGTGTAGGTACCTTTACCTTTACTGGTTTTCTTTATTTTTTCATGCGGATTTGAGTCGCTATCTGGTGTCCTTGACTTCACCTTGAATGACTCTCTAGCATTTCCTGCAGGGTAGGTCTGCTAGCAACAAACTCTCTCAATTTTTGTTTATCTGAGAATGTCTTAATTTCTCCTTCATCTTTTAAGGGTAGTTTTGCTGGATACAGAGTATTTGTTCAACAGTATATTTTTTAGCACTTTGAACATGTCATCTCACTGCCTTCTGGCATCCATGACTTCTGAGGAGAAATCAGCTGTTAATATTATTGAAGAACCCTTGCATATGAGGAGTCACTTTTCTTTTCTCAAGATTCTCTTCATCTTTAACCTCTGACAGTCTGATTAATCTAAGGAGGTGTGTATCTCGTTGAGTTTATCCTCTCTGGAGTTTGTTGAGCTTCTTGTAGGTATGGATTAACATTTTTATCAAATTTGGAACATTTTTGGCCATTATATCTTGAAATACTCTTTCTACCCTTTTCCCTCTTTCCTCTCCTTCAGAGACTCCCATTATATGCGTGTGTTGATATGCCTGATGACACCCCACAGGTCCCTGAGGCTTTGTTCATTTTTCTTTATTCTCTTCTCTCTCTGTTCCTCAGACTAGATCATCTTAATTGGCCTATCTCCATGCTCATTTTTTTGTTCTACCTAGTTAAATCTGATGTTGAGCCCCTTTAGTTAATTTTTCATTTTATTTATACTTTTCAACTCTGGTATTTATATTTGGTATAACTTTTACCTATTTATCAATATTCTACTTGGTGAGACACGGTTCTCAAACTTTCCTTTTGCTCTTTAGGTGTGGTTCTCTTTGGCTCTTTGAACGTGTTTTAAATACTTGATTGACAGTCTTTACCTAGAAAGTCCAATCTCTTGGCTTCCTCAGGGAGAGTTTGTATTGATTGCTTTTTTATTTTCCTGTGTAGCAACTGCACATTCTTGCTTCTTTGTAATCCTTGCAATTTTTTGTTGAAAACTGGACACTGAATATTACATTGAGGCAACTCTGGAAATCAGATTCTTCCCCCTTCTCAGGGTTTGCTGTTGTTGCTGTTTGCTGTAGTTGCTGTTTTTTTCTCTCATGGCTTTTCTGAACTAATTCTGTAAAGTCCGTATTCTTTGTCATGTGTGTCCACTGAAGTCTTGGTCCCATTAGCTTAGTGGTCAGCTAATGATTGGAAAGAGATTTCCTTACACTCCTGGGCAGAAAAAAACCTCCCACCTTTGCAGAGGGGCTCTGTGAGTACGCCGGAGCACACCTTCAGCACTCAGCCATGCAGCTGACAACAATACCTTAGTCTTCACTTCCTTCTGGTACAGACCCCCAAGGTCAGTCAAAGGTGAGATCTTAGGGCCTTCTCAGGTCTTTCATGAACATGTTCAAGCCCTGGAAATACATGTGACCTTCTAGATTCCCATGAATATGCTAGAACTATTCAAAACCCTTATTATCCAAAGCATCTCATTCTCCAGCCTTTCCACCCAAGATTTTTGATTAGTCCATTACTCACTCCAACTGTTATCCATTGTCTCATGTAGCAATGACTAAAACATTTGCCTGTAAATAGTTTTTACCAACACCCCCCAGATAGCAGTGGGCAAGTTCCAAGTCAGATGAAATAAAGATAAGCCTTCCCAGCCAGTCTTCTTCCAGGGAGCCAACAGACAGATCTAGTAATGATTATTCTTTGTGAATGAGGTCTGGACTGTTCCCCCTTGTACTAAGAATATGAGCTATTATTTTCAAGGCTACTGCTGAGGTACAAAGTGGGAAATGGGACTAGGGTGAGTTAAAATACCACAAAGCTTGCTGTTCTTACTGAGATTCAGCTGTTTTTCTTGAATAAGTGCTCCTTGGGTTTCTATAAACCTCTGGTTAATTTCCTGAACTCGGAAAAGTTAATTCTGACAGTTTTTTTTTCAGAATTTCAGAGTTTCTTGCTCTGCCACTTTCACTAATGTCCCCTTGATGTTTGTTTTGAACATGACTAAGGGTGCACTTGAATTTTACAGTTTATTCCCTTTGAATTATCCCGAGCTATGTTTCCAATGTGTGTTCCCCAGAATACTAGTTCCATGGGGAAACAACTGGTACTATATTCTGTGGTGAAATAAGTTTGGGATCCGCATGTTAAATTTAAACATATTTCCTTACTATAGATTTCTCAGAATCCATAATTTGCTATCCTAAAGATGCTGCACACTTTCAAGGGAAATATACTATATAAAATAAAATAACAGCAGGTAACTTGCAGGCCAGAAAATGGTGCTAGATACTTCTATTTATTATCTCATTTAATTCATACCACCATATAATATTATTCCCAGTTCACAGGCAAGGAAACTGAGGCATAGAAAGTTTAAGTAAATTATCCCAACTAGTAATTGCCAGAGTTGGGAATTTAATGAAAGTACTTTCCAGCCTTTGCTCTAAGTCAAAACACCATACTGCAGGATTTCCCTAACTTAATTTGGCCAACAGAAACATTTGTTCACAGAGAATCTTGGAGAGTTAATGTGTCTCAGAATACACTCTGGAAAATGCTGAGCTAAAACACCATAATTCAGAAACCTATTTGTGCTTTTCTCGACACTTTTGCTGTCATAAATCATGCAACAGACACTTGCTACAACATTAAATATCGATTGAAGAATGGAATGTGGAGCTCGTCTGCCTATAGATTATGCATACGTAGAAGCGTCTGAATTTTAGTGTCTCCTTCGGGGTAGGCATTAAAGGCTATCTTAACAAACACAAAAACAAAACCAAAAGATTCTACCCTGAGGCAGAATTTACAAATATAATTTTAATTTATGAAGTTGTAGAAGAACTAAGTGAACGGGTTCCACCTTAAAGATTTGTTTTCGTCAATATTTTGCACAAGCTATTTTTTCCAATGAAGAAGGCAATTTGTTCTCAGTGCAGGAAAATTTGAAAAGAAAACAAAAATATTTAAAGGAACAGAAAATACAAAACTTAATTCCTTCCACTCAGAAGTAATTTCTGTCAGCATAGCTCTTTCTAGCGTTTTGAGGACCTTGTTTTCTTTTCATCCTTGGAATCTTGCCATACATATAATTTTTATTACTAGAATTCTTTTTTCATGCTATTAAAACCCTTCATAAACATCATTTTTTTTGCATACCTTCAAAATATTCCATTCCAGGGAAGTATCACAATTTACAGAATCTTTCCACTCATGTTGACCTGTTAGGTTGTTACCCGTCTTTCACTGTTTGAAATAATTCTGTGATAAACAGCTCTGGATGATCACGAAATGCCAGTGTCCATCTTTTACACAGAAGTTGGTGCAGACAGAAGGTACACAGCGAAATACACACACAGCAGTGCCAACTGACAGGATACAGTCTCCAGCCATTGTGAAGTGAAGAGAGGATAAATGTGACATAGGGATAGACTCGTGGAAATGAATCCACAAATTCAGCAAAGAAAATTATATCTAAACTATGAAACATCCAATAAAACCACAAGGATTTAAAAATAGAAGTTTGAGGAGCAGCTGTTACTGAAAAGCATGGTCTTGTACAGAGGAACAGACATGGAAAGTTCAACAAACCAGGTAACAGAAGAGGAGCAGTCTGTAGCTAAGGAACCAAAACAGAGGCTATCACTTCCTTCTGCTATTTAAATACATGATGAATAAACATTGTTCTAATGATTATTTCTGTATGTAGTGAACACTGGGGATAATTCTAGTCCTTAATCATTTGAAATAGTAGTGGTGCCAACGTCCACTCACTGAGCATGTTCTGTATGCCAGTGTCTGTGAAAGGGGCTATAGGTACTCCATCTCATCTAATCCTTACCACAAAGCAGGTATAATTATATGCAATTGACTAAAGCAGAAAATGAGGCTGAAAAATTAGGTAACTCGCCCCAAGTCTTCTAGCAATGAGTAACTGATCCAGAGCTGAAAACACATCTGAGCCCAGAGTCTGTTACCTTCCACAGTACCAAGTGACCCCTCCTCAACAAACGCCATGAACAGAAACGAAAACATCTCAAAAAGCATTTGAAGCCAACAGAATACAGATTTCTAATTATATTTTGAAAGGGAATTATTAATTGAAGCTGAATTTTAGCCATCTCTGGGACTCTCCAAGCAGAGTCTTAAGTTGAAAAACTGTTACACCTTAAAACTATTCATAAACATTTTTTAACTTTGGAAAATCTAGTCCAAGAAAATGATCTGAAAGGCAGAAAAGGTGATTATGTACTAGGATGTTCATCACAGCACTATTTATAATAGTAAATAAAATGAAAGTAATACAAAGAGCCAATAATAGAAACTAAGGAAAATAAGTTCATTTAGTGTAATATTTTGAAATCACTAAAAATGTTATGTAGAAATTATCATTACATGAAAAATACAAACAACTCATAATGAATAGTGCAAAAGTTGGATGTAAAATTTCACCGCACAAAGAATACATTTAAAAAGTACTTAAGCAGAGAGGGAAAAAAATTGTCCCAGGAAATAAAGCAAAATTTAACATTGGTTTCAACTCAAAGTTAGGACAACAGCAGTGATTTCTGAACTCTTCCCAATTTTTATCCTTTATTAGTTTTATGATAGAAAAAAATTAGTGAGGATCCCAAACAAATAAATGCCAAAGGATTGGGACAGACAACACACATGTATTCATTCATGCACATGTTAGAGCTACTATGATCTTCCCAACAGGCACTGATGCTGGGAATATAGGGGTGAATCAGAAAGACAGAAACCCCTGCCTTGCTGTAGCTTAATTTTAGTGGAGATGCAAACAACAATTAAGATTTAAAAAGTAGATTGTAAGATGGGAAAAAACAAGATGGCAGAGGAGTAGGAGGACATGGAGTTCACCTCTCTCCACAAATGCATCAAGAATACATCTAGAGATGCAACAATTCTCACAGAACACCAGCTGAACACTAGCAGAAGACCTCAGACAACGGAAAGGACAAGAAAGATCCCCACATAACCGGTTTGCATTCTGCTTTTGTTTTGTTTTTATTTTTGTTAGTTTTATTTTTAATTGTTTCCTTTCGTTTGGGGATCCTTTTCTTTGTCTCATTCTCTTGTGTTTTGTTTTCTCTGTGTTTCTTATTTTGTATGTGTGTGTGTTTCTATTTTGTTGTTTCGTTTTGCTTTTACCATTTGTTTGGGGTTTTGTTTGTCTGTTCATTTGTTTGTTTCTTTTTAATTGTTGCTGTTGCTGTTTACTTGTTTTTGTCTTACTATTTATCTTGGGTTTTGTTTGCCTGTTTGTTTTCATTTGTTTTCTTCCCACCCTTTTTCTTCTCTTTTCTTTTTTTCCCGTTTTGTGGAGCTGTGTGGCTTGCAGGGTCTCGGTTCCCAGGCCTGGGGTCAGGCCTGAGCCTCTGGGGTGGGAGTGCTGAGTCCAGAACGCTGGAACACCAGAGAATTGCCGGCCCCAGGGAATATTAATCAGCAAGAGCTCTCCTGAAGGTCTCCATCTCAACTCCAAGACAAGGTTCCACCCAACTGCCTGCAAGCTCCAGGGCTGAACACTCCACTCCAAACAACAAGCAAGACAGGAACACAAACCCATCCACCAGCAGACAGGCTGCCTAAAGTCATACTAAGCCCACAAACACCCCAAAACACACCACCTGATGAGGCCCTGCCCATCAGAGGGAAAGATGGAGCTCCACCCACCAGAACACAGGCACCAGTCCCTTCCACCAGGAACCCTACACAAGGCACTGGACCAACCTCACCCACTGGAGGGAGACACCAGAAGCAAGAGAAACTATGACGTTGCAGCCTGTGGAAAGGAGACCTCAAACACAGTAAGTTAGACAAAATGAGGAGACAGAGAAATACATTGCAGATGAAGAAGCAAGGTAAAAAGCAAAAGACCAAATAAATGAAGAGGAAACAGGCAATCTACCTAAAAAATAATTCAGAGTAATGATAGCAAAGATGATCCAAAATCTCAGAAATAGAATAGAGAAAATATAAGAAACATTTAATAAGAACCTAGAAGAACTAAAGAACAAACAAAGAGTGATGAACAACACAAAAACTGAAATTTAAAATATACTAGGGGCTTCCCTGGTGGCGCAGTGGTTGAGAGTCCACCTGCTGATGCAGGGGACGTGGGTTCGTGCCCTGGTCTGGGAGGATCCCACATGCCGCAAAGCAGCTAGGCCCGTGAACCATGGCTGCTGAGCCTGCGCATCCGGAGCCTGTGGTCCGCAACAGGAGAGGCCACAACAGTGAGACGCCCGCATAGCGCAAAAAAAGAAAAAAAAACCAAAACACTAGAAGGAATCAATAGCAGAATACCTGAGGCAGAAGAACAGATAAGTGAGCTGGAAGATAAAATAGTAGAAATAACTGCCACAGAGCAGAATAAAGAAAAAAGAATGAAAAGAATTGAGGGCAGTCTCAGAGACCTCTGGGACAACATTAAACACAACAACATTCAAATTATAGAGGTCCCAGAAGAAGAGAAAGAGAAAGGGTCTGAGAAAATATTTGAAGAGATTATAGTCAAAAACTTCCCTAACATGGGAAAGGAAATAGCCACCAAGTCCAGGAAGCACAGAGAGTCCCATACAGAATAAATCCAAGGAGAAACACACCGAGACACATATTAATCAAACTAACAAAAATTAAATACAAAGAAAAAATATTAAAAGCAGCAAGGGGAAAACAACAAATAACATACAGGGGAATCTGCATAAGGTTAACAGCTGATCTTTCAGCAGAAGCTCTGGAAGCCAGAAGGGAGTGGCAGGACATATTTAAAGTGATGAAAGGGAAAAACTTACAACCAAGATTACTCTACCTATCAAGGCTTCATTCAGATATGATGGAGAAATCAAAAGCTTTCAGACAAGCAAAAGCTAAGAGAATTCAGCACTACCAGACCAGCTATGCAACAAATGCTAAAAGAATTTCTGTAGGCAGGAAACACAACAGAAGAAAAACACCTACAAAAACAAACCCAAAATAATTAAGAAAATGGTAATAGGAATGTAAATATCAATAATTACCTTAAATGTAAATGGATTAAATGCTCCAACAAAAAGACACAAACTGGTTGAATGGATACAGAAACAAGACCCATATGTATGTTTGTAAAAGAATGTAAAAGAAACCTACTTCAGACCTAGAGACAGACACAGACTGAAAGTGAGGGGATGGAAAAAAATATTCCATGCAAATGGAAATCAAAAGAAAGCTGGAGTAGCAATACTCATAGCAGAAAAAATAGACTTTAAAATAAAGACCATCACAAGAGACAAGGAAGGACACTACATAATCATCAAGGGATCAATCCAAGAAGAAGATATAACAATTGTAAATATTTATGCACCTCATACAAGACGTCTCAATATATAAGGCAAATGCTAACAGCCATAAAAGGGGAAATCGACAGTAACACAATACTAGTGGGGAACTTTAACACTCTACTTACACCAATGGATAGATCATCCAGACAGAAAATTAATAAGGAAACACAAGCCTTAAATGACACATTAGACCAGATTGACTTAACTGATATTTACAGGACATTCCACCCAAAAGCAGCAGAATACACTTTCTTTTCAAGTACACATGGAACATTATCCAGGATAGATCACATCTTGGGTCACAAATCAAGCCTTGGTAAATTTAAGAAAATTGAAATCGTATCAAAATGAAAATTGAATCATCATATTTTCTGACCACAATGCTATGAGATTAGAAATCAATTACTGGAAAAAAAAACTGTAAAAACCACAAACACATGGAGGCTAAACAATACGCTACTAAATAACCAAGAGATCACGGGAGAAATCAAAGGGGAAATCAAAAAATACCTAGAGACAAATGACAATGAAAACAAGATGACCCAAAACCTATGGGATGCAGCAAAAGCAGTTCTAAGAGGGAAGCTCATAACAATACAATCCTACCTCAAGAAACAAAAAAAATCTTAAATAAACAACCTCTCCTTATACCTAAAGCAACTAGAGAAAGAACAAACAAAACCCAAAGTTAGTAGAAGGAAAGAAATCATAAAGATCAGAGCAGAAATAAATGAAAAAAACAATAGCAAAGATCAATAAAATTAAAAGCTGGTTCTTTGAGAAGATAAACAAAATTGATATATCTTTAGCCAGACTCATCAAGAAAAAAAGGGAGAGGACTCAAATCAATAAAATTAGAAATGAAAAAGAAGAAGTTACAATGGACACCACAGAAATACAAAGGATCATAAGAGACTACTACAAGCAACTATATGCCAATAAAATGGACAACCTGGAAGAAATGGACAAATTCTAAGAAAGGTAAAACCCTTCCAAGACTGAACCAGGAAGAAACAGAAAATATGAACAGACCAATCACAAGTAATGAAATTAAAACTCTGATTAAAAATCCTCCAACAAACAAAAGTCCAGGACCAGATGGCTTCACAGGTGAATTCTATCAAACATTTAGAGGAGAGTTAACACCTGTCCATATCAAAGTCTTCCCAAAAATTGCAGAGGGAGGAACACTCCCAAACTCATTCTATGAGGCCACCATCACTCTGACACCAAAAACCAGACAAAGATATCATAAAAAAAGAAAATTACAGGCCAATATCACTGATGAACATAGACGCAAAAATCCTCAACAAAATACTAGCAAACTGAACTCATACAAGAGGTATCACACATTAAAAGGATCATACACCACGATCAGGTGGGATTTATTCCAGGGCTGCAAGGATTCTTCAATATATGCAAATCAATCAATGTGATACACCGTATTAACAAACTGAAAAATAAAAACCGTATGATCATCTCAATAGATTCATAAAAAGCTTTTGCCAAATTCAACACTGATTTATGATTAAAAACTCTCCAGAAAGTGGGAATAGAGGGAACCTACCTCAACATAATAAAAGCCATATATGACAAACCCACAACAAATATTATTCTCAATGGTGAAAAACTGAAAGCATTTCCTCTAAAATCAGAAACAAGACAAGGGTGCCCATTCTCACCACTATTATTCAACATAGTTTTGGAAGTCCTAGCCACAGCAATCTGAGAAGAAAAAGAAATAAAAGGAATCCAAATTGGAAAAGGAGTAAAGCTGTCACTGTTTGCAGATGACATGATACTATACATAGAAAATCCTAAAGGTGCCACCAGAAAACTACTAGAGCCAATTAATGAATTTAGTTAAGGTGCAAGATACAAAATTAATGCACAGAAATCTCTTTCATTCCTATGCACTAACAACAAAAAATCAGAAAGAGAAATCAAGGAAACACTCCCATTTACGATTGAAACAAAAAGAATAAAGTACCTAGGAATAAACCTACCTAAGGAGGCAAAAGACCTATATGCAGAAAACTAGAAGATACTGATGAATGAAATCAAAGATGACACAAACAGATGGAGAGATATACAATGTTCTTGGATTGGAAGAATCAATATTGTGAATATGACTATACTACCAAAGCAATCTACATATTCAATGCAATTCCTATCAAATTACCAATGGCATTTTTCACAGAACTAGAACAAAAAATCTTAAAATTTGTATGGAAACACAAAAGACCCCAAATAGCCGAAGCAATTTTGAGGAAAAAAAAAAAAAAATGGAGCTGGAGGAATCAGGTTCTCTGACTTCAGACTATACTACAAAGCTACAGTAATCAAGACAGTATGGTACTGGCACAAAAACAGAAATATTGATCAATGGTATAGGATAGAAAGCCCAGAGATAAACCCATGCACCTATGGTCACCTAATCTATGACAAAGGAGGCTAGAATATACAATGGAGCACAGACAGCCTCTTCAATAAGTGGTGCTGGGAAAACTTGACAGTTTCATGTAAAAGAATAAAATTAGAACACTCCCTAACACCATACACAAAAATAAACTCAAAATGGATTAAAGACCTAAATTTAAGGCCAGACACTGTAAGACTCTTAGAGGAAAACATAGGCAGAACACTCTTTGACATGTATCACAGCAAGACCTTTTTTGACTCACCTCCTAGAGAAATGGAAATAAAAACAAAAATAAACAAATGGGACCTAATTAAACTTAAAAGCTTTTGCACATCAAAGGAAACCATATATAAGATGAAAAGACAACCCTCAGAATGGGAGAAAATATTTGCTAGTGAAGCAACTGACAAAGGACTGATCTCCAAAATATACAAACAGCTCATGCAGCTCAATATCAACAAAAAAACAAACAACCCAATCAAAAAATGGGCAGAAGACCTAAATAGACATTTCTCCAAAGAAGGCATACAGATGGCCAACAAACACATGAAAAGATGCTCAACATCACTAATTATTAGAGAAATGCAAATCAAAACTACAATGAGGTATCACCTCACACTGGTCAGAATGGCCATCATCATAAAATCTACAAACAGTAAATGCTGGAGAGGGTGTGGAGTAAAGGAGACCCTCTTGCACTGTTGGTGGGAATGTAAATTGATACAGCCACTAAGGAGAACAGTATGGAGATTCCTTAAAAAACTAAAAATAGAACTACTGTGATCCAGCAATCCCATTACTGGGCATATACCCAGAGAAAACCATAATTCAAAAAGATATATGTACCACAGTGTTCACTGCAGCACTATTTACAATAGCCAGGACATGGAAGCAACCTAAATGTCTATCAACAGATGAATGGATAAAGAAGATGTGGCACATATGTACAATGGAATATTACTCAGCCATAAAAAGGAACGAAATTGGGTCAGTTGTAAAGACGTGGATGGACCTACAGTCTGTCATACAGTGTGAAGTTAAGTCAGAAAGAGAAAAACAAATACCGTATGTTAAAACATATATGTGGAATCTGAAAAAACTGGTATGGATGATCTTATTTACAAAGCAGAAATAGAGACACAGACGTACAGAACAAATGTATGGATATCAAGGGGGAAAGGTGAGTGGGATGAATTGGGAGATTGGGATTGACATATATACACTATGGATACTATGTATAAAATAGATAACTAATGAGAGCCTACTGTATAGCCCAGGGAACTCTACTCAATGCTCTGTGGTAACCTAAATGGGAAGGAAATCCCCAAAAGATGGGATATATGTATACATGTAGCTGATTCACTTTGCTGTACAGAAGAAACTAACACAACATTGTAAAGCAATTATATTCCAATAAAAAATGTTTTTAAAAAAGGATTTAAATAGTAACCCATATAGTAGCTAGATAGTCATAAGGGCAAGGTGAAATGTAGAGAGGGATGGATGAAAAAGACCTAAAGGAAGAAAGGAAGCTGGCCATGCAGGTATCTGGGGAAAGAGCATTTCAGAGAGCTGGAACAGCAAGTATAAAGGTCCTGAGGCCATGCTGGAGTGTTCATGGAAGAGCAAGACAGCAAACTGTGGCAGGAGCAGACAGTAAGAGCAATGGTGCTGAGGCAGGCATGGCCTTGGGATATTCAAGTGTCACTGGAGATCGATGGGAAAGCAGGAGATAGTGTCTGAGAGGTAACAGGAGATCTGATCATGAACGGCCCTGCAGAGTTTGAACTTCTGGCTTTTTTGCTGACTGCCAATAGGGAACCACAGAGGGCTCTGTGCACTAGAGTAACGTTGAGCTACGGTTTAACGGGATGACCCTTGCTGTTGTGCTAAGACCTGGCTGTAGGGCAAACAATCAGGAGGCTGCTGCAGTGATTCAGAGAAGACACCTGGGAGGAGCAGTTGGGGTGGTGCAGGAGGGTTTGCTGCAGACAGGGTGAGGGATAAGAGGTGGGAGAGAAACAGAAAAGTCAGGGATGACACCAAAATTTTGACCTGAGCATCTAGAAGAATAGATTATCCATGAGTCGCTGCCAGGAGCTGTTCAGAGGGGAAAATCAAGATTTCAATTTTAGACACATCGCTAACAACCGCGTGTAAAAAATATTCCACCTCACTAAGCAATAACAATTCCAATGTAAATAATAAGGTTAAGTATTTGTTTTTTTAATTAGCAAAGATGTAAAATATTAGAACTTTCTTTGTTGGCTAGGATGCACTGGCATACATTTTCTGAGAAATAATTTGGGGATAAAAATCAAGACTCTTTGCCATGCTCATAAATTTCACCTTGTTAATTTCCCTTCAAGTAATCTGTTCTAGGAAAATAGAAAAATGTACAAAGATTTATGTATGCAGTTACATTCTTATTTCTAAAAATAAAAAATTGGCAAGAGCCCAACACTCAACAATAGAGATACAGTTAAAATACTATTGTGTACCCACCCACATAATAGAATACTGTGCAGCCATTAAAATTTTTATGAATTGTTAAAACATAGCTTCTAAAGGAAACGGCAATACAAAATGTAATACAGTGTAATATGGTGTAAAAAAAAAAACAATGAAGAGTAGCAAAAACGTCTGGCAAGGAATCACTAAAACATCACAGTTGTCTCTGGATGCTAAGAATATTTTTTTCTTCTAACTGAAGTTTTTTCAACATTTTAATTTTAATATTATGAGGAAAAACAATCTTTTTAAAAAATATTTATTTATTTTGGCTGCATTGGGTCTCCGTTGCTGTGTGCAGGCTTTCTCTAGTTGCGGTGAGTGGGGGCTACTCTTGGTTGTGGCGCGGTGGCTTCTCTTGTTGCAGAGCACGGGCTCTAGGTACACGGGCTTCAGTAGTTGTAGCACGTGGGCTCAGTAGTTGTGGCGCACGGGCTTACTTGCTCCATGGCATGTGGGATCTTCCCGGACCAGGGCTCGAACCCGTGTCCCCTGCACTGGGGAAGCCTCAACAATCTTATTTTTAATGGAGATGGTTATTCTACTCTCACAGGTAGTGATATAAAATGAAATACACTTAAACCTGTGCTAACACCAAGTCCATTATAACGCTCCCTGCCTTGTGCTGGCCCCTCCTCTCAAAGACAGAGAGAGTTGGATCACCTGGGATAAGTGGGTGGTGGGGAGAGTTAAAGGGGACTGAGGCCAGGCAGCACAACGCTGGCCACCTTGACATGAGAAGATGGGAGGTGGAGGATCGTTCCCCAAATCCCCAGTAGTCCCCATGGATCTGACATCAGGAGGTTTCTCCCAGGTGATATTTAAGCCAGAGTGGACAAAAGCTACCAGGAGGTGCCAAATGGAATCTGGAGCTTGGATATATTCAGACCTAGGGGTAGGACCTCCAGAATTCCAGACCCCCAGAATCTCCCACTAGATGGCTAGTGGGAAAGGCTTACCCTACAAATATCATTAACTTCATAGTAATGTGGTCTTGCATTTTACATGGTTTAAATTTAGCCTCCACTTTTCACACCATGGCAGGTATTTTGTTGGGTGTTTTGTTTTTTGTTTTTTTAGGCTGTAGCAGATACTACAGTTTGTCTACCCTAAAGCCATTCTATCTTCTCCCTGGCTGAAAGTTCCCATTTTCTTTGGCCAGTCCTGGCGAGTGAATCCTTGTTGATCCAGGACAAATATGGCATTCCAGTTATTTTTGGCCAGTGATTGGTGGAGGATGAGGACGTGTGACCTAGTTATGACTAATGAGTGGCAAAGGGAATTCTGCAAATAACTTCCAGGAAGTACAGCTGACCCTTGAACAACATGGGTTTGAACTGCATGTGTCCACTTATACACGGATTTTTTTCAATAAATACATACTACAATACGACACGATCCCCAGTTGCTTGAATCCAGGATGCAGAAACAAGGATATGGAGGGCCGACTGCAACGTTATACAGGGATTTTTAACTGCACAGGGGTCAGTGCCCCTAACCCCTCATTGTTCAAGGGTCAACTGTATTGCCCTCCCTGTAAGAGAGGCAAGAGAAGAAAAAGCCCTCTCTCCTCCTTCACTCCCCACCCCACCCTATCTTCAGACACTCTCACGAGGGGAGATGCTGAAGCTGTGGCAGCCATCCTGAGACCTTGAGAGATGAGCCTGAGGGGAAAAGCCAGTAAGGGGAGAAGGGTGGAGCGGCGGAACTAAAACAGCCAGGGTCTTCAATGCCATCATTGCTCCCCGGCCATTCCTGGTCCACGCCCTTCTGTACTTCTGGTTAATTACACAACAATGTCTTTAAGGGTTCAAGTTACTATTTGTTGAGTTTTCCATTACCTGAAGCCAAAAGCATCCTACTGAGCATTCAAAAAGATCCTCTCCCGGGCTTCCCTGGTGGCGCAGTGGTTGAGAGTCCGCCTGCCGATGCAGGGGACACGGGTTCGTGCCCCGGTCCGGGAAGATCCCACATGCCGCGGAGCAGCTGGCCCCGTGAGCCATGGCCGCTGAGCCTGCGCGTCCGGAGCCTGTGCTCCGCAACGGGGGAGGCTACTGCAGTGAGAGGCCTGCGTACCGCAAAAACAAACAAACAACAACAAAAAGATCCTCTCCCTAGCCAAACTCTACTCAGCCTCCTCTGAACTTTTCAACTAGGCCTGACTTTTGAGCCTCCATGTTTGCTTATCTCTGCATTGTCCAATTTTAGCAGGAATCCTGGAAGTTAGTTTAGCTAAAATCCCCCACTCTCCATATCTGATTACCCTCAATATCTAATTGGGCTCTTCATCCTCTACCATCCTCCAGGTGATGTGTGATCACCCTGGCCTGCCTTCAGCAAGAATTCTGTTAGTTCAGTTTATTCAGAATCCTCCCTTAATTCTAATGTTCCTCCAAGACATTTTCCATCCCCCGACCCCCCCCCATTCTCCATGGCTATAAATTCCCACTTGCCCATGCTATATCAGAGTTGAGTCCAAGCTCTCTCCCTCACCACAAGACTCCATTGCAGTGGTCCCTACACCTTTCAAGATGCAACCCCCACCTCAAATAGAGTCTTCCTTCCCACACTTTAGCAAGTGTCATTGAATAATTTTTTTCTTTAACCACACAACCTCCTGACACAGATTCTTAGTGTAGGCTTGAAACTGTTACAATGGTGTCGGTCCTCCAGGGATCCTGATGTTAGGGAACCCGATTTCCTACCTTCCTAGCAGCATCTTTGCTAAGGATTACACAGAACTTGGGTTGTTGTACAAAACTACGAGATGTGTCTTAGGCTTGGCAATAGGCAAGAGGTATTTTGATCATTTAACCTCGGGGAAAAGGGAGAAGAGATCTTGGAAAGAAGGATGGGAGGTGGTGCACCCAGAGGAAGGCTGAACAACGGGTCAACCGGGGAGAGGTTTTACCTCCAATGCCTGCTCTGGTCATTGGAGAAAAGCTGCTGGGGGTGCCTTGGGGGGATTCTGAAGCTGATCTGAGCTCAGTGGGTGTGGTGCCATGATTTAGTTAGTAGTGTCTGCCCTCGCAGCTGACTGGAGAAACCGGCATATAGCAATGACATCTTAGTGGCTGGGGTGAGATTGGGGGATAAGGAGGGATTAACAAGAGGTCTAGACTGTAAAAGGATGTGACTGTGTGCAGCAGGGAGGTGGACAGGGTAGTGGGACATAATATTTTTGTTAGATTCTGCTTATTCTCATTGTCATGACATTTTCATGTTGTTGGTAGCTTGACATGGGGGAAACCATACTCAACGTAACAAACACTAAGAGGCTCATTTATTCTTTCAACAAATATACGATGGGGACTTCTGCATATTGTGCCATGCAGTGTTCTAGTTGCTGAGTGTATAGAGAGAAACATGGCCCACAAAGTCCACACAGGTGGAGTCGACAGCCCAGGGATGCAGCTCGGAAACCCAGGAGTCCTTCAGCAAGACAGAGCATCTCATCCTGAGGGCATCAGTGCAGATGGCGAGATGTGAGCAAGGAAGCACCCCTGTCTGTCTTCTCCTTGCCCTTCGTCCCCCAGTGACCTAGCCCTTCCATAACAATTCAAAGAAAGAAAAACCACTGCCCAGGAAAATTTTACAATGAAGGAATAAGGATTTCCCTTCTGACCCACACCTAGTTATAAAAAAGGTCCAAGTACCCTATGATATCAATCTCTTCCCATAATTGTGGCCACTGTAACCATGGTAAAGATTTACACGTGCAGAGTTTATCATCATTACCATCTTGCAACCTGTAATTACCATGTACACAGTTCACCAACTTAAAATTCAACATCTTTTTAGCACATTTTTCCACGGCATTAGCCGATAAGATACAAAATGCAGATTATGTCAGTATAGATCAGCCTTGTGAATATGCAGTATTTACTAGTGTAGTGTCAACCCTGACAGTTGTTTTGGGTTTGTTTGTTTTTTTGTAATGCAAGTGCCTGACTTAAGCCTTGTCTGCCGAGGCATGAGGCATCCGTTTCAGAAAGGCATCCACTTCAAAGACGGCTATCTCAACAAACACATTGCCAGCCACATGGCAAGATAAAGAGCCAGGCTCCCTCACTTGACTGAGGTTCCTTTGTTTTAGAAATCTTGGTTGACTCTGATAACTGACTATTTGGGCCGCATGCTTCATTTTTTTCTCTTCCCACACTTTAAATTCCTGCTTTTATGTTCTAAATTCACCAATAAAGAGTGAACCAACAAATCTCTAGGCCCCCACCCTCAGTAAAAGCAGAACCCCAGGTGAACGTCCCTCTACCTGTGACCTTGCTGTGTGGCCCCACGTGTGCTATGTGATTTCCAGGTCTTCTAAGTAATAAATGAGCATTATTAACTATAAAAAAATAATTAAAATAGTTCACTAGGACTGAATTTGGTTATCATTCAATTTATCCAATGATAATCTTAAAAAGAGGAGAAGATAAAATTGGACACAAGGGTTAATCACCAAAATGAATTAAGAGCCTAGTTAGATATATTTTTTAATCAAAAACACAACAGAAAAAAAATAGGCAAACATATAAAAAGGTAATTTTCAGAGAGGACACATAATAATGAATAGACCTGAAAAAAGGGTTCATCCTTCTCAGGAATTGCTATCATGAACATTAATAAAACCCTCAAGTTCCATATCAAACCTAGTTAATCAAGAAAACAGATTTAACAACGCTAACACTTTTTGGACAGAAGTTCTTGAAGAACTGTTATACTTAAGCCGTACTGGTGGCAACAAAACTTAAGAAAAATGTTTTGGAATGCCAGTGTTTTACAAGTTATAAAGTTATAGAGACATATAGATTCTTTATTTCAATAATCACACCATTGAAATTTATACTAAAGAAATAACTCAGCAGGACACAATTGATTTTAATGCCCCAAAATGTGCATACAAATTCCCCTTGGAATCCTTAGTTGACTCCTGAAATGGGCATGAGTTGGGTGAGACTCCAAGGAGTCCAGTGAAACAAGTGAAAAATTGAAAGAGAGGGGCAGAAATTTCAGCAACTTTGCAGTGTATTCAACAACAGAGTTTGGAGTTCAAGTTAAACCCAGCAAGAGTAAGTACCAAGTCCCAGAAGCAAAGCCTAAAATCAAGACTCTAAAGGTCAAAGTAAACAGACAGTAATTTATTTTTTTAGTGGAACAGAGCTCACACTCTTCAGAGGAAGAAAGCAACCAAGTGGAAAACCTATAACTGAAAAATACAATATCTGAAATAAAAAGTTTATTGGATAAAATGGTGTAGTATTCATAAAACATTCTAAAGCGATAATTCTAGCTAATATTTATTGTGCCAAGGATAAGTTTAGTGCCATCCTCTACACTGTACCATCTACAACGTCTAGCATATAAAGAAAATTACTAGATATGTGAAGCAACAAGAGAACGTGTCCCATGGTCTAGAAAACAACATCCATAGAAAGAGACACACATTAAGATGCTGAAATTAGAAGAACAGTTAAAGAATTGGAAAAAAATGGAATATATTGGACAAATAAGCACATGAAGAATTTCAGGGGAGACATGGAAAATCTGAAAAAGCAAATGAAGACCGAAGAACTGAAAAATATGTCTTAAATTTTTAAATTCATTTAATAGAAAGAGCAGACTGAACAATACAGAAGAGTCTTGAAGACACAGATCAACAGAAAGATACTCAAACTGAAGCAAAGTGAGAAAATATATTTAATACACAAATAGAAAAAAATGGAACAGACACTCCAATATTCTATGGAATGCTATCAAGTGGTCTGACATACATGTTATTAGAGTTCCATAAGGAGAGAGGGAGACAGAGAGAAGGAAAAAGAAAAAATATTGGTCCAAAGTTTCCCAAATTTTATTTAAAACATCAATCCACAATCCAAGAAGCTCTGCGTACCCTAAGCAGAATAAATACAAAGAAAATTACATCTTGATGCATAAGATGCAAGCTATAAGAGTCAAAGATAAAGAAAAATCCTCAAAGCAACTGGAGATAAAAAGACACATTACTTACAGGAGGACAGTGATTTGGATGATGGCTGACTTCTCATCAGAAATAACAGAGTCAAGAAGATAATGGAAAGTGCTAAAAAACAAATGTCAAATTAGAATTTGTGTCCAATGAAAACACATTTCAAAAATGAAGGTGAAATACAGATATTTAGTTTAAGAAAACCTTAAATGATTTGTTATCAGCAAAACTGTATTACCAAAGGGATAAAGGCAATTTTTCATGCAAAAAGGAAATGATATGAGATAAAATTTTGAATCTACAGTAAGTAATTAAGCACATTGGAAACTGTATGCATGTAGGTAAATATAAAACTTTTTTCTTAAAGACAACTGATAAAGAAAAAATAATAACGAAGTACCATGGGTTTTATATCCTACATAGAAATAAATACATTTGACAAAAAAGGACAAAAATTGGAGAATGAAATTACACTACAGTATTATAAGAGTCTACCATTATACACGAAGTGGTATAATACTAATTCAAGGTAGACTGTGATAAACTAAGAACACATATTATAATCCCTACAGCAACTTTTTAAAAATATAAAGAGGCTTAGCTAAAAAGCCAATAGTCAAAATAAAATGGAATATTAAAACATATTAGATTTATAAAAATTCAAAAAGGGAATAAAAAAGGAGCAAAGAGCACAGGGAACAAATAAACAAAGAGCAAAGTCAGACAGAGGCAGAATTAAACCCAACCACATCAAAAATATATTAAAGATAAATGAACTAATTACTCCAACTAAAAGGCAGAGGTTTTCAGACAAAACAAAAAAAGGAAGATCCAACTACATGCTGTTTAAAGTGATGCTTAAATTCAAAGACACAGTAAATGAAAGTGAAAAAAAGGAAAATGATTTCCCATGCACACACTAAGCATTAAAAAGCTGACATGACTATATTAATAGCAGCCATGTAGAATTCAAAACAGCATTACTTTCAGAGATAAAGAAGATGATTTCATAATGATAAAAGTGTCAATTCATCAAGAAGACAAAATAATCCTAAATGTGCATATAACTATTAACATATTTCAAAATGCATACATATTGACAAAACTAAAAAGAATAGAAAAATTCACAAACATACATACAGATGGTGAAACTCCTCTCTCAGTAACCAATTTTTTAAAAAAGCAGCAAAACTCATTAAGGATACAGGAGATTTGAACATCCCTAAGTGACATTTATAGAACACTACACCAATCACTACGGGATACCTATTCTTTACAAGAGGCTATGGCAAGTTGACCAAATGCCAAGACATAAGTCTCAATAAACTCCAGAAGACTGAAAATAAACAGAACTGGGAGTGGGAGTGTGAGACAATTGAGAGAGATGAGTCTTTTTCAACTCCTGGTCCAAATTTCTCAGTGTCTTGGTATTGAAATGGTGGGTGTGAAAGGAGGGAGTACAGGACAGGAATGGGAGGACTACAGGAAAGAAGGTAGGTGCCATACGAAAAGTCAAGGATGACTCCAAAGTTTTGGCCTTCATCACTGGAAGAATGGAACTGCTATTTGTTAAAATAGGGAAGATGGGAAAGATCAGATTTAGGGAAGGGGCAGAGAAGCAAGAGTTCAATTGAGGGGTGCTAAGAGTGAGATTCCTACCAGATATCCATATAAAACCTTTGGGTTTTAAGCCTGCAGGGCATAAGTTGTGCCTACAAAAACAAATGATGGGGTTGTCGGCAAATAATGTTCTAGTGGTTTGTTTGCTTTTTATAAATTTATTTATTTATTTATTTACTTTTGGCTGCATTGGGTCTTCGTTGCTGTGCGCGGGCTTTCTCTAGTTGCAGTGAGTAGGGGCTACCCTTCTTTTGCGGGGGGTACGCGGGCCTCTCACTGTTGTGGCCTCTTCCATTGCAAAGCACAGGCTCTGGACGCGCAGGCTCAGCGGCCATGGCTCACGGGCCCAGCCACTCCGTGGCATGTGGGATCTTCCCGGACCGGGGCACGAACCCGTGTCCCCTGCATCGGCAGGCGGACTCTCAACCACTGCGCCACCAGGGAAGCCCGGGGGCTACTCTTTTGTTGCGGTGTGCAGGCTTCTCATTGCGGTGGCTTCTCTTGTTGCGGAGCATGGGCTCTAGGCGCACAGGCTTCAGTAGTTGTGGCATGCGGGCTTAGTAGTTGTGGCGCACATTCTTAGTTGCTCCGCGGCACGTGGGATCTGCCCGGACCAGGGCTCAAACCCATGTCCCCTGCATTGGCAGGCGGATTCTTAACCACTGCACCACCAGGGAAGCCCACTAGTGGTTTTTTAAACAGCTATTTCATCTCAAACCAATATCGTATTTAAGACCCTCTGCCCTATAGGCCTCAGCCAGAAATCTATATCAAAATCTAACACAGTGTTCCCATTATTTATAAACACTTCCAGAAAGATGGGGAGTAGGTACACCTCCCCCAGGGGCAACTCAGAAGCATAAGCCAAAACACAAACCAAATTGCCAACCTGCATACCAGGGCCTGATCTTGTGTCTTATTTGCTGGCTAAGAAAGAAGAAGAGTCATAAATTATAGCTTTGTTTCTCTCCCTACCTGTCACATCCCAGAAATTAAAGGAATTGGTAAACAGAAGCTCTGAAAGATTTATAACCTCAGTTTAAGACCAAGATACCTCAGGAAGATCAGAAACATTTGTTATGTTCTGGAAGAAGTAAAATGCCAATGCAAATAACTTTCCAATGCAACTCCAAAGCAAGCACAATTCTGGTTAATGCATGAAAGGTGTGTTCTACTAAGCTCCCTTTGATTCTCCAGGAAGACTGATGGAGTAATTACACTCTGGAGAGGAGGGTTAAGAAACTATGTTGGAACTTATTAAATATGACATGCAGTGACTTTTCAATTTTTTTAAAAAAGTGTGCTTAAAATGAATTACATTTTAAATGGAATTTATAAACATATTATACCACCTACATGAACTGTAGAAAATTCTGCTGTGCCATGATTTTGCTGAATTTGATAAGCTATATTGCCTGTAAGTGGAAGCTCACTGGCCTTATCCACAGGGTGAAGGGGCTAGATTCGTAAAAAAACACCTGTAGGAGTATTTGTGTTTTCCTGTACATCAATATATAGTGATACAGGTAACTGTCTACACATATGCCAACATATCCAATTATGGGGATTTACAACCCTCCTCCCTTTCTTATGGATTTTTTTATACTGTCTTCCTGGCCACCAATTTCTCCCCCTGCCAACCCATCCTTCAGTCTGCAGGTATCGTGATCATTCTAAAACAGAAACTGGTCACATCACTCCCCAGGTTAAAACTATTAGTGTTGCCTCATCTTCTACTAAGAGGGCCAGCTTTGTGGGCATGCAATAATACAGAGCTCTGAGCTCAGGGCCCTACACTTGGTTGAACGCTATGGAGTTGCTGTCTTTCACCTTGGAAATGTAGCTTTGTAAGGCATTACGGTGGGGCGTGCACATGAACAGAGGCTTTACACTCAATGTGCAAGTCCCTCATTCCCATATGGCATTTGTAATGCTTCGTGAGCACAGAATTCTGGTGGATCCATGAAGTGTGGAGGTTCAGCAAGACCCAGGTAAGTGTGTTTTGTCTATACCTGAGTAAGCAGGGGCACTGACGGCCCGCAGAGACCAAGTATTCTGTCCAACTAAAACTAACTTACTCCAGATGCGAAAAGAAGCATAGGTGTCCTAAGAGACTGCAAGGACCAAAGAACCTTGGTCATATCCTTTCCTTCCTGTGTTACTGCCCTGTGTTAGCGAATCACTGAGGCTGAAGTGATGACACAGATGGAAAGGAAAATATGAGACAACCATAGTTCCTCTTCCCTTCCATCTCTCCTCACTCATCAGTCAGCTGAAGGTAGGCAGCGTTGGTAGAAAGTGCACGTATCAAGGAGGGAAATAAAAAGAGTTAATTTTCTGCAGTGTTTCCACTGTTCTGGTCAGAACGAAATATATGTTCATATATGTACCTCGATGTATGAATTGGGTAATTTCTGTGATTCTGCACGAGAGTTCAATGCTCTTGTATTTGCATTTAAAACTGGCATTGCACAATTCAGAGATGAATGGTAAAATGCTCACTGATAATTCAAAATTTTAAATGTTATTTAGCGAGATTGTTATTAAATAGCAGATAAAAAACACCATGACAAACCAAGAGAAAGAGGGAGACCATGAAAGAAAGGAAAAAGCTTTATATCTTAGTACCTTTAACAGCATTTTTCCAATTTTGGAATGAGGGACACCACCTTTTTATTTTGCACTGAGTCTCACAGAAAACAGAGTCAGTTCTGCCAACTAAGAATAAAAATCAAATTCCTTAGCATATGGAGATGTGCATATTTGTGTCCCCCAAAATTGTTATGCTGAAACCCTAACCCCCAATGAGATGACGGTATTTGGAGATGGGACCTTTGAGAGATAATGAGTTTAGAAGAGGTCATGAGGGTGGGGCCCCATGATGGGATTAGTGCCCTTAGCAAGAGAGTAATTACTGTCCTTACAGAGAGAGAGACTAGCGCTCTCTCCCTCTCCACCAGGTGAAGATACAAAGAGAAGACAGCTGTCTGCAAACCAGAAGAAAGGTCTCATCAGCACCTTGGTCTTGGACTTCCCAGGGTCCAGAACTGTAAGAAATAAATGTCTGTTGTTCAAGCCACCCAGTCTGTGGTATTTGTTGTGGCAACCCAAGCCAACCAAGACACATAGCATGACACTCCAGGCCCTTTAATGCATGGCTCTGGCCTAAGTCTCCAGCCCCATCTCTATGGCTTCCCTCCCCCATGCCCCCTCCCCCACCATACCCACTCCCCATTAACTCTAAACACCTCCCTGTTCCTTCCACCCATTCACCTCTGCACATGCTGCTCCCCTAGCCTTAAAGGGCCTCCCCAGCCCCACCTTCTCAGCTCTTTCCTTCCTCCCCACGTTACCTCCCCCTCAATGCTTCCTGTCCCTACCTCAGGATTGACTCAGAAATTGCCTTTTCTGGGGACTTCCCTGGCAGTCCAGTGGTTAAGACTTTGCCTTCCAATGCAGGGGGTGTGGGTTCAATCCCTGGTCTGGGAGCTGCTAAGATCCCACATGCCTCAAGGCCAAAAAACCAAAACATAAAACAGAAGCAATATTGTAACAAATTCAATAAAGGCTTTTAAAAAATGGTCTACATAAAAGAAAAATCTTAAAAAAAAAAAGGAATTGCCTTTTCTGGAAACACTTCCCAGACCTGATTTGTGGCTTCCTCTAGAACGTCACATTGAAGTTACTACATAATGGTAAAACAAGGTGAAATCGTGTCCTAGGGACACCATAACAAAGTACCACAAACTGGGTGGCTTAAAACAATAGAAATTTATTTTCTCACAGCTCTGGAGGCTGGAAGTCCAACACTGAGGTATCAGCAGGGATGGTTTCTTCTGAGGCAGTGAGGGAGAATCTGTTCCGTGCCTCTCTCCCAGCGTCTGGTGGATTGCCCAGTTTTTGGTGTGCCTTGGCTTGTGGTCATATTACCCCACCTGTGCCTCCATGTGTGCATGGCACTCTCCCTGTGTGTGTGTCTGTCTTTGTGTTCCAATTTCCTGTTTTTATGAGATTCAGGCCCACGCTAATGACTTCTTTTTAACTTAACTACATCTGTGTCCCCAAATAAGGTCATATCCTGAGGTATTGGGGGTTAGGGTTCAACATACTCATTTTAGGGGACTCAACTCAATCCACAATACCAGGCATCCAGAAGTCTTTTTCTTTTTTTCCTTTAAGCACCTAAGATGATGGACATTTTCTAAAAGACGGGGGCCCGATATCTAATCCTCCCTAAAATCCCACTCCACTCCCAAGCCCTCCATAGGGGCCGCCAAGAGATTTAGCAAAAAGACTCGAAAGTCGGCTTGATCCATGTCAGTGGCATTGACCATCAACAAGAGGACGGCTATCCCTGATTGCCTGTTCCACACAACTTGCCAGAGTCGGGCTTCTTGAAAATAGGCCTTGGCCTTCCTGACAGATGTGATGAGGACTCGGACAAGGAAGCTTGTCTGAACAGGCTGTTTCCTAGGAGAATGGAAATCAGGAATCCCTCCTGACGATAGGGGTTGAAGGCAGGAGGGAGTCAGAACAACTTCTTTCTTCAGGCTGAAAGGAACAGCAGTCCTCACCTGACCTCTCTCTTTGTACATATATCATGCTGCCAGGTGTTGGGCCAAGTGCCCTCCTAAGCACTGTCTACTGTAAGAAGCATCACCTCACTCCATTCCCATGGCAACTGTATCAGATTGCATCCCATTGTCCAGAGGAGGAAACTGAGGCTTGGGAAGGTTAAGGCACTGCTCCACAGTTATACAATTTGTAGAAGAATCAGGATTTAAACCTGTGTAACCCCCAAAACCTGTCCTTTTAACCTCTGTGCATGACCTTCTTCAGTCACAAAACTTAATCTAATTTAATAAACCTTACATAGCACATATTATGTGCCAGACTATGTAGTAAGAATTTTACATGTAGTAACTCATTTACTCCTCAGAAGAGTTTATGAAGTAAGTACCACTGAATCCTCATTTTACAGATGAGGAAACTGAGAATCACGGAGGAGAAGAAACTTACTTGAGGTTGCTCAGCTAGTAAGTAGCAGAGCCAGCATGGAACTCCAGGCAGTCTGACTCCACGGTCTGTGCTCTTAACCACTGTGTTGTGGACGGGGCTTCCCTGCTGGAAGATTCCAGGGTGTACCTGGCAGGGCGCCTGCTGTGTCCCAGAGACACATAAGCCCAGAGGCCAATGTACTATCTCTAAGCAGGGCTGGAAGCTGCAGTGTGATTGAAAGAGCATCAAGCCGCAGCTCTGATGTTGGGAACAAAGCGTGGGACTCACTTCCCTTCAGGGACCTACCCCTGCCTTCGAGCTAACATGCAAACGCCTACCCTGCAGACCCCCCCAGGGCCCAACCCTGCATCCACCCAGCTGCCACCCAGGTCTGCTGGGAGTTCAGTGATTACAAATCCACTCCAAAAATATCCACTGAGCAAGTCACAAAGGAAGGGTGTACAAAAGGTTAATAAGGGCTTCCCGGGTGGCGCAGTGGTTGAGAGTCCGCCTGCTGATGCAGGGGACACAGGTTCGTGCCCCGGTCTGGAAAGATCCCACATGCTGCAGAGCGGCTGGGCCCGTGAGCCATGGCCGCTGAGCCTGCGCGTCCGGAGCCTGTGCTCCGCAACGGGAGAGGCCACAGCAGTGAGAGGCCCGCGTACCGCAAAAAAAACAAACAAATAAACAAAAAAAAAAAGGTTAATATCTTACTACACTGAATATCATTGTTTTGTATCTACCTTACTTCATCTTGACTTTATCTTTCTTCCCAGTTATACAAGTCTTAATCCATTTAAGTGCCTTTTTAAAAAGTTCTATTAAAGTAAAATCAGTCAAGATAGAAAAAAGTATTAAGTAAATAACAGTACAGGTAATACATGGCTGTGGTAAAAAATAATTCTGCAGGTGGGACACAAACAGCTGAATCTTGGGAAAGATTGGCATGTGGGAAAGAGCGCTCCAGTTATACAGAAAGAAGTGAGAACAAGCGCCACAATTTTATCGCCTAAGACAACTTAGTCAACTTCTCCAAACCCCAATATCCTTGGGTATAAAATGAAGCCAAAGTTACCGCTCTTACTCTGCAGTGTTATTCTAAAGACCACATGAAATCGTGCATGAACAATGTTTGGCCCATACAAGGTGTTTCTTAAATATAATTTGGTTTTCCCTTTCCCTAGACTGCCTCCTTCAGATACAAGGAGGGAAGCTGTTACCTTTCATAGGTTACACAGTGATGTTTCTTTGCCTTTCCTGGCAGACCGTCAAGGACCAGCAGTTACAATGACAGACACTTTGTAAAAGCAGTGGGACCCACACTAGACACTTTACAAGAGTCACAGGCCCTGTCCTCATACAGACTTCGGTCTCACAGGGGAGACAGACATTAATGAAGGATTCACACAAATAAGCAAAGAACTGCAAATGTGATAAATGTAAGGAAGGGGCACATGGTAATTTGAGGGGGGTTCCCTGGGGGTCATGACGCAGTCTGGGAATAAGACAAGGCACCTTGAAGAAAGATGAGTGGGAGATAACTAAGTCAAGTGGGGTGGAGGTGGATGGGAGAGCATTTCAGGCAGAGAGAACAAGTGATAAGGCCCTGGGGCAGGAGTGGGCATGGAACTTACATGAAACTGAAAGAATGCTCCCATGGTCGAAGAGTATAAATAACAGCATTGATTACAGGAAGAATGAGAGGAGTAGCTAACTCGATGGGACAGTGCCCACAGTGCCAGGTACTCTACCAACTTTGCACTGAGCAATTTAACTCACACAGTGAACTGAACTCACGCGAGATGAGACAGGATGGGAGAGTTGGGCAGGTTCCAGACCATACAACCTTGGAGGCCATATTACATTCCTAATCTTCGTCCTGAGAGCAATGAAGCCACTAAGGACTGCTAGGCAGGACCAGCTTGGTCATATTCATGATTTAAAACTGTGATTCTGGTGGTTGGATGGAGGATGTACTGAAATGGCAAGAGGGAGCACGGAGACCAGTCAGGAGCCAGCACAGGGGTCCCACGAGGGGCGATGTTGAATGGAGATGGTAGTGGTGTGGCTGGAAAGAAAGGGCAGATTTGGGAGATATTTGGGAGGTAAAATCAACACAGCCAGGTGCCTAACTGGATTCACGGGGGTGAGGGAGATGGAAGGATCAAGGAAAACCTCAGAGATGTTGGCTCCTGCAACTGGGTAGATGATGGTACTGCACGCTAAGCTCGGAAACTCTGAAAAACACATGAGTTTGATGGAGGTCATTTTGAATTTGAGGTATTAAATCTTCTGAGACATCCAAGTGGAAATACATACAGGCACACAGACTGGGAGCCCAGAGGAGAAATGTGAATTAAGGAAATAAATTACTGAGTCATTGTTTTAGAGGAATAGGCACCAGTTATGCATGTGCTGTCTCTGAGCTCCAAATCCACTGCTTTGTGACACTGGACAGGACCCTGCGGACGTTTATTTCCAGCTGGCTTCATGTTCGGCATGGCCAATAGAGGGCACAACAGAGACACTGCCGGTCCAGAGTGGGAGGAAGGGGCGTCCCTTTTTCTTCCAGTGTGCTGCTTTCCGCGTGCTGCAGTAGGCTGGGGTGCAGGGGACCTGGTAGCCCTTATCTCAGCGGCCCTCCTGCGCAAGCTGCAGCCAGCATCCTCCGGCAAGCATCCGTGCCACCCAGTAGGATGTCAGGTTCCTCTGACAACCAGGCCCTCCCAATGAGATCTGAAACAGCCTAGGTGGAGAGGGAAGCCCTCTTCTAGGTTTCTGAGTTCTTTCCTTGTTAACTCACCCTCAGCCCTAGCGGGAGCAGCTGTTTTCCTGAAATTGCTACTTCTGGATCTCCTAGAGTCCTGACTCCTTTTCGAAGTTAACCTTTTGACTAGATGACAGTCCTTTGTACTACATTTTCCCTTTTGATATTGCTTTGGTCTCCTGACTGCACTCAGACTGGTACAGAGTGACTGAACACGTAGGGGTTGGCAATCTCACCTGGAGAGACAGTACAGAGAGCTAAGGAAGAGGTACCAGGGCTCAGTATTGAGGAACTCCAAGACTTACTACAAGGGGGAGGAGGCTGAACGTGCAAAGAAGATGGAGAAGGAACAGCCAATGAACATCATAAAGGACTTAAAAAGGGAAATCAAAAAATAGGAGACAATATTTGCAACACATATACCTGACAAAGAAGAGCTTTCTAGAATATGTAAAGAACAAATCAATCCAAAAAGGCAGACTTCTAGAAGAAAAATTAACAAAGCTATGAACAGGCACTTCACAAATGTGGGAACGAAATATATAAAGAAACCTCAACCTGTTAGTGAGGAAATGCAATTTAAAACAATAAGATACCCTTTTATGCTCATTTGATTGGCAAATATGAAAAAGCCCGTAACTAAATATTGGCAAGGAAGGAAAGGTGTGTGGTCCTACAGGGTAGCCACGAGCCACATGTGGCTTCTGAACACTTTAAATGTAGTTAATCCAAATTGAGACATGTTGTTACTATAAAATACATGCCCAATTTCAAAGATTTAGTATGCATAAAAGGATGTAAAATATCTGAATAATTTTGACATTGAAATGAAAATAGTTATGTTCGGGTAAATAAAGTATATTATTAAGTTCACCTAATCCTTTTTACCTTTATAATGTCACTAGTAGAAATTTTTTAATTACAAATATGGCTTGCATTTGGTGACCTCATCATATTTCTTTACAACAATGCTGATGTAGAGCAATGGAAGCGTCTATACATGGCTAATCAGAGTGTAAACTGGTACAACTACTTTGTAAAACAATTTGCCATTATCTAACAAAGTTGAACATACACCTATTCTATGACCCAGCCATTTTCCTAATGGTATACGTTCTAGGGAAACTCTTGCGGATGTGCACCAGGAGATATATACAAAATTGTTCATAGCAGCATTGTTCATAATAGTCAAAAACTAGAAAGAGTACAAATGTCCACTGTCAGTAGGAAGGATAAAATCCACGGTGCAGTCACATGATGGAACATTATACATTGGTGAAAGTGAAGAGAGTACAGCTATACACAGCATGGGTGAATCTTAGAAACTCAATCTTGAGCAAAAACTGCAAAGTACAGAAGAATACATAAAACGTGGTACCATATTTATAAATTTCATAAAGCAATAACAATTAAACACTGTATGGTTAGGAATGAGAAAGTGTGGGAAAGGGGATGGAGTCAGGGAGAAGCCCAGGGAGCTTCAAAAGTACAGGACAGGCTCTACTCTTCAGATGGGTCATGAGTTTATGCATGAGCTCATTTTCTTATTTCCAAGAAAGAAAAGACTTACAATCATATGCCAGTTTTAAGAACCAAATGATCATGGTGACTCTACTCAGAGCTATTTCACTGAAATGATGAAGCCAATGTAGTGAGTTAAGGACCAAGTTATCATGAGAAAGTGAGGACACCAAGAGAAGACTGTTTTGGGGGGAAGTATGGTTGTGAAAGTGAGGCGTGTTGGGTGGTAGACCTAAGGTGACACGGGTACCAGGGAGAGCATATTATTAAACTAGAAGGCATTACACACAGATAAACATTGAGGAGAGGACTTCTGCTTCCGGTCGACTAGAGTGTTTCTGGTCAACCTTCCTGCTAATAAGAACTATGATAACTGTACAAAATATATATTTTAAAATCTATTTGAAGGACTCATAGAGCTATCAAAGGAGTAAAGAGCTGCAGGTTGAATATCGATTAAAAAGAAAAGCCCAAAGAGATGGGTCCAGCACTGAGATCACTCTTCCTCAAGAGGTTATCTGCCAGATCTGAAAACAGCTTTCAGGAGGCTAAGAAGTCACACAGGGTTTGCAAGACCTCACAGGCTTTAGGGACAGGACACACACTAAAAATCAGAGTCTACCAAAAAGGAAGAGGCTTGGTAAACTCTGCGCTTCCCGTAAGGATGCCAAAAGGCTTTGTTCCAGCAATGAGTATGAAATAGATGAGAAAACAAAAACAAAAGATGTCTAAAAGGAAACAATTGACAATAAAACTAGAAGGTTACGGGCTTCCCTGGTGGCGCAGTGGTTGAGAGTCCACCTGCCGATGCAGGGGACGCGGGTTCGTGCCCCGGTCAGGGAAGATCCCACATGCTGCGGAGTGGCTGGGCCCGTGAGCCATGGCCGCTGAGCCTGCACGTCCGCAGCCTGTGCTCCGCAACAGGAGAGGCCACAACAGAGAGAGGCCCGCGTACCGCAAAAAAAAAAAAAAAATAGAAGGTTACCAAATAATGGAGTCATCAAACATGTCTTCTAAGTAAACGTGATTGTTAGGTTTAAATAATTAAAAAGCAAGTTTTGAGAATTTCAGCAGAGGTGAAAGCCATAAAAGAGAACCAAATGGTGATTCTAGAACTGAAAAGGGCAACAATGAATATTAAGAACTTGAAAGTTATACTTCATAGCAGATAGAGAGACCTGAAGTGATTACAAAAGAAATAGGGTAGAAGAAAATATTCGGACTAAAAACAAAGAGAAAGGAAAGAGTTTTTTTAAAATACAGAAATATTGTCAGAGCCATACGAGGCATAGTGATAAGGCCTAATATCTGTGCAATTTGAGTTTGATAATGTGAGGAGAAAGAAAATGTCAGATGTGATATGAGAAGACAAAATAAGAATCCCGCAAAAATAACAATGCCCCTCAAGCACAGATACAAGAAGCAAGGGCCACAGGAGGTAATGGCTAAAATGCCAGACCTATGCAAACCGTAATTAAATTTCTGATTTAAATTTTATAGCAAAATATAAAATTCTTAAAAGCAGCAAGACAAAACGTCAGCTGAAAAGGAGCAAAAAATAGTACTGACAGTCGTCTTTTAATCAGAAACAATAAAAACCACAAGACAATAGAATCATATCTTCAAAATGCTGAAGGAAAAAGCTGCCGATACAGATTTGATACCCAGAAAAATAATAATTCATAAACGAAGTTTAAATGAAGACATTTTCAGACAAATAAAAAGTGAGACGTGTCACCAGAAGTCATACTCTAAAGGGAACGCTAAAGAAAATATTTCAGGCAAAATGAAGATAATTCCAATGGAAACTTCCAAGTGAAGGAAGAAATAATGAGCAGAATATGTGAGTAAATATAATCAATGATCAAAGAAGATTCTATCTCAAAAATCTAGAAAAAGAACAGTGAGTTAAACCAAAATGTACGTAGGAGAAAATTAAAATGAGAACATAAACCAGTAAATCATTAGCAAACAAATAATAATTAAGAAAGCCAAGGGTATTTTTAAATCTAAAAAACTGATAAACCCAAGCAAGACCAATCAAAAGATAAATTAAGGAGGGAGAAAACACAAATTACCAAAATCAGAATTAAAAGAGAAGATATCATTACAGATCCTACAAATGCTGTAAAGATTAAGGAGATATTATGAACATTTGGCCCATACATGTGAAACTTAGAAATAATAACAATCCTAAACAAACTCTTACAGAGGATCGCAAGAAATGGTATAGTTCCAAATTCTTTTAATGAGGCCAATATAACCTTGATACAAAAAACTAATAAAGATGGGCTTCCCTGGTGGCGCAGTGGTTAAGAATCCACCTGCCAAGGCATGGGACACGGGTTCAAGCCCTGGTCTGGGAAGATCCCACATGCCGCGGAGCAACTAAGCCCGTGCACCACAACTACTGAGCCTGCGCTCTAGAGCCTGTGAGCCACTACTACTGAGCCCGCGTGCCACAACTACTGAGCCCGCGTGCCTAGAGCCCATGCTCCTCAACAAGAGAAGTCACCACGATGAGACACCCACGCACCGCAACAAAGAGTAGCCCCTACTCGCCACAACTAGAGAAAGCCCGCGCGCAGCAACAAAGACACAACACAGCATAAAATAAATAAATTTATTTTTTAAAAAACTAATAAAGACATTAAGGGGGTGGGGGAGGGAAGTACTGGGAGTTTGGGATTAGCAGATGCAAACTATTATATATAGAATGGATAAACAACAAGGTCCTACTGTAGAGCACAGGGAACTATATTCAATATCCTGTGATAAACCATAATGTAAAAGAATATGAAAAAGAATAAATATATACAACTGAGTCACTTTGCCGTACAGCAGAAATTAACACATTGTAGATCAACTATACTTCAATAAAAAAATTTTTTAAAGACATTAAAAGTGTGCCCTTTCTTGCTCTTCTCTGGAAGAGTTTGCGGAAGATCATCATTATTATTATTTCTACCATTTGGAAGAATTCACCTACGAAGACATCTGGGCCTAGACTTCCCTTTACAAGAAAATTTTTACTACAGGTTCAATTCCTTAATAGATATAGAATTATTCTAATATTTAAATTCTCCTCGTATTATTTTTGCTAAGTTGTGTTCTCCAAAGTAGTTATTTTATCCAAATTTCAAATGTATTGGCATGCTATTCATAATATCCTCTTATGAAAAATTTATAAACAAAATATTACCAAATCAAATCTAATAATATATCATATCATGAGAAAGTGGGTTTTATGCCAAGAATGAAAGGTTGATTTATTATTTAAGAATACTCTAAAAATTTGATTCATCACCTTGTCAGATAAAGAAAAAGGAGAAAAAACACATATTATCTCAACAGATGGAGAAAAAGCATTTACTTAAATTCAACACTCATTGATAATAAAACCTCCCAGCAAATCAGGATAGAAGGAAATTAACATGATAAAGCGTATCTACAATAACAATACAGCTAACATAATAATTAACTGTAAAATAGTGAATGTTCTCTGCCTGAGGGAGAGCTGGTTTTGGTAAATGTGCCAATCAGGACAGGCTGTGTTATGCTACAGTAACAAGCAGCCCCAAATCTCAGTGCCTTCAAACAGCAGAAGTGTCTGTCTCACTGATGCCATGTCCCAGGTCAGGTGGGCTGGTAGTCGCTGTGGCCTCCGTTCCACGTTGCACTCACTCTGGGAGGCAGGCTGGAATAAGTTCCACCATCCAGAACATTGTGGTTGCCCAGAGCTAGAGACATATGAAGGGACACCTAGTTCGTAAATACTTTTTCCAAGATGTGACACACGTTGCCTCTGCTCACAATGACCAAAGCGAGTCACATGTTCCCACAGAACTGCAACGGGACAAGGAAGGACAATTCTTTGCATGGAAATAAACAGGGACGGGATATGGGTGAACAGTGGTAAAGCCCCACATTGAGAGAATGGGGCCTATTTGTATTACTGACTTCACAGATGGAAAGAGGAACCAGAGGCCAGACTCCTCAATGAATAAGGACACTTCAAGAAGGTCAGAAAAACCAAGGGCTGAAAGGAGTTAGACTGCAGGATCAGTAACAATATCGGTCTTCACTTTTCCCTTGGTTGTCTCTGGCTAATAAGACTGATTTTCTCTTCTTGGTGGTTCTGGTGTACAATTCTCCCCTGGTATCCTAAACTGTTTGTCCCCATTGCTGTCTGCAGGAGAATATCCCTTTAGGGTGTCAGGACTCTCACTGCTCTTTGTAGAACAGTTTTTCCATCTCTGTCTGTAATAGCTCAGAGCCCAGATTTTAGATAACTGAGTATTGCTAAGAATATTTTGTTCCTACCAATTCTCTCAGGAGAATGCCCAAGCTCAGCGCTAGCTTATGCTGATTGATCCTTCTAAAATATCGATCCTTCTTCTCTCAAGGCATTTAAACCCTTCCCTCAAGACATCATAAATCCTGTCGCCATCCTAACAGCCTATCCACTCCAGCTCATATCGTGAGAACCATCTCCCCTCTCCACCCTTTTGCTGTCCCATAAAAGAGGGATTTTTGTCTTACCCAGAAAGCACCAGGGGAAAAAGATCTGCCTTCTCTCTCCATTGGGAGAGAAGTGACAGCCCAAATCATGACATACAAGAGTCCGATATCCATTGATCATTACAGGTTGCCATTTTTTGGAAATTTCTTGGGTTTCTCTGTGACTGGGAACCACGGTCCCAGAGCCCACCTTACAGACTCAACTCTCTGCCCAAGCCAGTTTCAAGCTTGAAATTAAGGGACAAGAATAGAAAGGCCATTCTGGACTCAAATCCAAGTCAGTTCTCCAAACCAACTTTATTAATAATACACCCGAAATGTCTTCGTTTGTTTCTCAACAGCTTCTGAACTCAGAAGAATAGAAGGAATTGGCCCCCAGTAAGTTATTACTTTGATCCCTCATTCAACGAAGAGCTGCCGTAGGCCTTCACTGGCCCCATTCTAGGCCTTGCAGACACCAAGGTGAAAAGGAAAGAACTGCTGCTCTTCAGGACGTCACAGTCTAGTGCACAAGTGGATATGCAACAAAGTAAACAAGGCATGGTCCACGTTTCAAGGAACACAAAAAATAATCGTCACTGGAGTAGATGCTTCTGTTTGTGTTTACCTGCCTGACCCAGGGTCCACTTCTCTTCTTCTGTTGATACTGCAATATTCCTTGAGAATATTCTTCACATATCTTCTTTGTCCCAGTGCCTCAAGGGGAACCAACGCCACCCCCTGAATCCAAGGGTGGGCATGAGATCCAGCCCGGCCAGTTAGAGCCTCAGTCTCCCTGGTCACAGCCATTGGTGCAAGAATGACCCAAGACCTCATGAGAACCCATCAAAACTAACCCTGGGATGTTCTCTGCAACGATGGTGAAAAAGATACTCCCTTTTCCACACTTGGAGTTGTGAGGCTGTGAGCCTGGCGGTGGTAAGGGCCTCATGAGGAGAGAGCCTGCTTGGAGCCACACAGAGGAGAGAATCCAAGGAGGAGGATTTCTCATGATAGTATTCAGGAACTTGGTTCCAGCCACAGCTGATGAGACTTACACCTCCATTCATTCATTTATTGATTTGTCCATCAAAAATTTATTGAGCATCTATTATGTTCCAGGTGTTTTAGGGCTTGGGGACACAGCAGTGAATCAATCACACCACATCCCTACTTTAAGGAGCTTGTAACTCCTTAGGAGGAGACCAGTGCACGAAAAATGATGCCCACGTTAACAGGATCACTCTGGCTGCTGCATGGAGGTGCCACTGAAGAGGAGAAGGGTAAAAGTAAGCAGACCAGTTAAGGAAGTTATTGTAATAACCTAAGCAAGAGGGGTGACGCTGGCTTGGACCAGAATGGAAGTGATGAGAAGTGGCCGGAGCCAATTAATTCCCTTTAAAGGAACTCATGTTGCTTTTCTGTCACTTGCAGCTGAAGGAGGCTGGCATGCTCTATTCCATCTACTTTCAGGTGCCATCCACATTAAATGCACTATTACTTTATGTGCCACCAAGAAGGAAGAAATGCTGCCAATTAATCTACAATGTGATTCTTTCGCATCCCTTAAAAGAGTTCCTTTAGACCTTTCATATATCATGTTAGTACGAACAACTGTGACCATGTACAAACAATAAAATTACATCACAAGTACCACCATGACCAGCAGTGATCATAAAGCACATCCCAATTTCAGAAATGTTAAAACATGGGAAAGAGTGTGTGTCATAGTCAATGAAATCCATTAGTGTGTATACTTATGTCTGACTTTCTAGAGATGATTAATACATGGTTTATCCATATGAAGTCCATATTTATTTTCTAGGAGGGTAGAAAGGTATAAATGCATCCTACAATTCATTTCTACTTAACCATCTCAGATTGATTTATGGTAATTTTCTTAATCTCCCATGTACAAGACAAATCAAAATGAACTTTCAAATGAGGTGTAGATCTTAAAATCTAAGCTTTACATTCTAGACTCCTGCATTAGACACACACGTGCCTGATACACATATGGACACCAAGCCCATAAGCCCACATCCCTTACATGGCCTCTCTCCAGCCTCTACTTCTGTACGTACTCTATATATAAAGCACAAAGTTCATTCAAAGCAACTCCAAACTTTCTCAGAATATGTTTGGTTTCCACCTTTTGCACAAGCCACAACTGGCACAAGGATGAAAAGCAATGTATAACATAAGTGAGCTTCCCCCAAGTTCTAAAAAAGTTGAGACAGGGCTCCCCTGGTGGCGCAGTGGTTGGGAGTCCGCCTGCCGATGCAGGGGACACGGGTTCGTGCCCCGGTCCGGGAAGACCCCACATGCCGCGGAGCGGCTGGGCCCGTGAGCCATGGCCGCTAAGCCTGAACGTCCGGAGCCTGTGCTCCGTAACGGGAGAGGCGGCAGCAGTGAGAGGCCCGCGTACCGCAAAAAAAAAAAAAAAAAAAATGTTGAGACAAAGTTGGAAGTGAATCCTGCCCCATTAAGAGATTTCAGGCACTTTGTGAATCACAATGACAGGGACACCCCAGGTTCAAAAGACTGTCTCCAAGTGAAGCATGATTGCAACTTCAGGGAGTGATTTTTTAAATTGCCTTTGTTATCTGACTGTGCCCAGAGTTAAACAACTTTTGTTGTATATTTACGTTAACCAAGAAGATGCTTTCATGTTCTACGCTGCATGTGAAGTTACCTGGCCCAACAATAATACAGAAGTTACATTTCTTTTTAAATGTCCCTTTAACTCCTAACAATCTAAAATGAGAATACCCAGAGCTGTTTACAAGGTTGTGAAACTGATACCCTCAAATGTGGGTACAGGCCATAAATTGATACAACATTGATATTAAAAAAAAAACCTTTTGGAAACATAATTTAAGAACATGTTTCTGGAGTCCTAGAAGTTATTCAATCCTTTCGATCCAATAATCTCACTCACTGCACCTCATTTTAAGGAATTCACTTAAAAGAAGAAAAATGCTTTACGTATAAAATTTTCAGGCAACTTACTTATAAAGATGAAACACTGAAAACAGCCTGCATGTCTAACAACAAGAAAACATTTAAGTTACAATAGCTCCATCAGATGGAATACTATAGCCCATTAAAATAGTAATTTGAAGACATTATAGCAACATAAACTACTTAAAACATGACGCTAAGAGAAAAAGCAGAAATCATTTTGTGTGGCAAGTGTACCCTTACGTAAAAATGTCTAGACATAGATTAGGACAATAAAGGAAAAAAACCTTAGAAACAATTTTGACATGAATTTGGAAAGGGAGATGATTTTGCTTTCATTCCCAGAACTTGCATTATGATATGACAGCTCAACAAAATGTCTTTTGAAGATGGTAGCTGATTGTTGTAAATGATCGAGTGCTGTCAGGATGCAGTGTTACTATCTTCCTATAGACGTCTGCATAAAGAGACCTCTATCAGAGCCTGATGTCTGTGCTAGTCTCATTCTGTGTTGGTCCTACGTATCTTTGAGGGACTAATTTTCCTGTAGGTCCTAAGGGTTGGCACAGGAAACAGTGTTAGGTACCAGACTCTGGAGTTAAACAGCCCTGGGGGTTTAACTCATGAGTCCCAGCTCATCCGTACACAGGCCATGGGACCCTGGGCAGTTTTCCGGAGGTCCTCTGTAAACTCTCTAGTAAAATGCAGATTCCGAGACCTCCCTGGCTGAGTCGTGATAATGATTCCCAATTAGGTATGAAAAGGAGTCCACACAATGCATCACTAGCTTACAGTTTTTAATATTATCTGGATGCAAGTTAAATGTTTGCCATCAGAACGTAGACAGTTATGGTACAATTACACAATGGCAAATTTTCAGCTACAGTTTAGCTTTAAATTACTTACAAATCAGATTCGTTCTGGTTGCGTAGGTACCTGCACCTTCAACCACTCAGCAACTCTGGTTTGGGAGAGCATGTTCGGTCACCAGACCATGTCACTGCCCTGCTTAAAATCCTTCCGTGACTACAGATGTCCATAAGGTCAATTCCAAATACATGGCCACTGGGTCCTTTAAGGCCACTCCAGCACTCAGGGTTCATCTCCTGTAGCTTCCAGCCTCACACACCACATTGCAGGAGTACTAAAGTCCCCACAATCTCCCCAAAGAGCCATGTTTATTCTTTACCATCTGTCTTTGCACATTCTGTTCCCTCCCTCTGAAACACCCTTCCCCTATCTACCAACCTCTCCTTCCTGGGAACTTCTACCATTTCTGCAAAACTCAGTCTAAGAGGAAGTCTTCTCTGACTCCTCCTCTCTGCCCCAGGGTTAGGGCACCTCCTGTAGGATACCACAGTCCCCTGAGCTCTCTTACACTGTCCTGGCTGTTTATCTGCTCTGCGAGCTCCCTGAGGGTTAGAACTTTGCCTTCATCTTCTCCATATTCCTGCTGCCCAGCACAGGGGTGGGTGCAGAAAAGATGACCAGTACATGCCTATGAAATAAGCGAATCAATTGGCAGCTAATAACAGTGTGTTACTTGCACAGGTATTGAGACATATGCTGGCAAAATCAAACAAGTTAATGTTTCACTGAGCTGAAAGCCCGCAAAATGAGGAGAGTCCTAACCTTGTATTTCAACCAGGCAGTTGACCTTGAGCCCGACCACTTTTGGAATGAGGAACAACAACAGGAAAATCAAAAGCTTGTCTATGCCAGATATAACTATTTTGCCAACAGATATTTAAAGCACATTTTCCGGGATGAAGGATAGAGACAGTTGTCGATATAAGGGAAGCAAATTTACTCTGAAAATAAAAGAGAAAGACACTAAAAAATTACCTAAAGCATGACCTTTGACCCAGGCTACTACCACGAACCTCTAAAATTGGGAGTGATGCATAAGTTTGTGCTTTCTTCCGGGAAAGGAGTCCATGGCTTTCATCAAAGGATCCTGTTATGGGCCGAAATGTGTCCCCTCCAAACTTGAGATGCTGAAGCTCTAGCCTCCAACATGACTATGTTTGGAGAGAGGGCTTTTAAGGAGATAATTAGCATTCAGTGAGGTCATAAGGGTGAGGCCCTAACCCTGTGGGACAGGCATTCTTATAAGAAGAGGAAGAGCCACCAGAGATCTCTATCTCCTTGAGCACACAGGTCACGTGAGGACCCAAGGAGAAGGAGGCTGTCTGCAAGCCAGGGAGAGAGCCCTCACCAGAAACCAACCCTGAAGGCACCTTGATCTTGGACTTCCAGCCTCCAGAACAGTGAGAAAATAAATTTCTGTTGTTTAAGCCACCACCAACAACAAATTTTTTTGTTTAGCATCTGGGGTATCTTGTGAATGCTTTCTTTTTTTTTTCTTTTCTTTTCTTTCTTTCTTTTTTTTTTTTTTTTTTGTGGCCATGTCACGCAGCTTATGGGAGTTTAGTTCCCTGACCAGGGATCGAACCCAGGTCCTCGGCAGTGAGGGTGCAGAGTCCTAACCACTGGACCACCAGGGAGTTCCACATCTGGGGTATCTTGTTATAGCAGCCTGAGCAGACTGATATAGGTCGGTTCCCCAAAACAGACAGGAAACCTTTGACTGATTGAGAACAGAAAGTTTTCAGCCCAAGTCATCCTCTCCATCTGTCAATGAGTGTATCTTCTCATAGGGTCTGAGCACCCCTGAATGTAACCTCACAGGACAGACATTCTCCCAAAGGGACAGGCCTGCCCCACATCCACCCCAAGCAGGATGTGTCCCTAGCAGAACACATATTTAAATACTGATTTAAGTGTCAAGATCACTTTGACTTTCATAGGGCAATTCAGGGTCATTATGAACTTGACTGGGGAAGAGTTCAGCTACATGGTGTCCAAATGCTTCCTGGGATACACAAGGGCCTCCCCCACCCACCTGGCTACCTCTTGTCTGTCCACTCCTGGCTCCCTATCTACCTGTGCTCCAGACTAAACTACCAGGAAGGGCTTAGCCTTCCTTGGGTCTCCAAGGCCCTGCACTGGTCCCACTCACTGCCCTTATCACCATGGATGGTCCTCAGTGCCACTAGACTAGGAACTCCTTTAAGAAAGGACCAAATGGGCGTGACTCAATTACATTGACTGTATTCAGGTATTCTATTCAGAGGGACTGCCAGGGTGAGCGTTTGACTACCACCCACAGCCTTGGTAGATTTAGAGATCATGACTGATGCCCACAAGCCTATTCCTGGGCACAAGAAGCACTGCCTCCAGGGCAGACTGTCCAGCCTCAAAGCCAGCTCTGACTAGGACACATCTCTTTCTTCAACTGTAAAATGGAACAACAAAAGTACCCACCTCATACAGTTGCCATGAGGCCTGAGCGAGCACATGTAAAGCCCTAGAACACTGGCTGGCACATGGACTATGCTCAGTAGACCTGGCTCTCATTTGGGGGCACAGTGGAGACTGGAGAAACCAGTGCAATAGCAAACCGAGCTTTATAGAGGCAAAGTCAACACAGTGCAGAGCTCTGTAACTGATTATATTTACAAGGCACTTCTCACATGAATTACCAGTGGTTAAGCTTCAAACGACCCCCTAAGGTAGTAAGCGGTAATCGTAAGTCTCTTCTCCTAGGTGAAGAAACAAAGGTTTCAGAGAGGTTAAGGAAGTTGCCCACAGACACACAGCGCTGGAAAAGAGGATCTGCTATTCCAAATACGAAGCTCTACCGATATGAGCCACAAGAACCCAGTTCTGGAGTTTAGATGAGGTTGAACCGCCTACACCACTCCTCCACCTGGGAAGCTGCCAACAGCGGGACGCCTTCCGCCCAGACCCAGAGTTTAATCAAGAAAAGTTTCCCTAAGCTGTCCTGGGCGAATGAGGAGGGCAGCATGGAACCTGCCCGTGCACAAGACCAAATGCGTAGTACACACACACACACACACACACACACACACACACACACACACACACAACGCCTCCTTCAGCCTCGGGCTCCAAAGGAGACCTCGGTTTCCCCGGAGCCCAAGCAACATCCAGACTCGCCTCCGAAGTCAACTCATCCCTCCTGCTCCCCCAAGTGAAGCCTTCGGGTTCACTCTCCTCTCGGAATCCCCCGCCCGGGCTCGCGCTCGGCACCGTCCCGGCCCCTAAGAGGCACCGACGCGAGGAGTTGTTGCCTCTGTAGAAGCCCGTAGCCCGGCACGGGCCGGGCACACAGCCGACGCTCGGCCATGGGTGCTGGAAGGAGGGATACCCGGCCTCTGCCCGAAGGGACAGCGCGGGGCACGCGCCCCTCGCCCTCTTACCTTCCTCATTCTCGTCAAACACCGGGGGCTTGTGGGAGTGGTTCCCGCCCATATTCCGCCGCGGCGGCTGCCGCAGCTGCCGCTACTACATGCCCGGCCGCCGGGGTGCGGGTGCGGAATATGCCGCGAGCGCCCAGCCCAGACTGCAGCCGCGCGCCGAGCCGGAGGGCGCCGAGCGCCGCGCAGCGGCGGGAACCGCGCCCCCTCCTCCCGGGCGTCCCCCTGGCGGCGCTCTCCCGCCTCGCCCGCCGCTCCCTGGCCACGCTAACTCTCCTGCCGCGCCCTTCGCCTGAGCCCGCCCTGGAACACTGGAGCTCGCGGCGCGGGGGCCACCGAGGCGCGCTCCACGCGGGAGACCGGAGGCGGCGCGGGAAAAGTAGGAGGAGCGGGAGGGGAAGGAGGGAATGGGCGGGGGCTGCGCAGAGGGGGCGAGCGGGCGAGCGCAGCCCCGGGGGCGGCCTGAAGGAGAGGGCGCGGCGGGCACAGAGGGCGAACGCAGCCCTACGGGCTGCCTGGAGGAGAGGGTGCGGGCCGCCACCTCCCCGCTGCACCCACCGGAGCTGAGCGCGGCGTCGGCCCGGAGGAGTCGGGGCGCTCCCTCCAGGCAGTAAGCGAGTCGTGAACATCTACTGTGTGTCGGGCCTCAGTCAAGGGCTTTATAAGCACAATCCCATGTCACCTCTCAACAACCCAACGGTTAGAAAAAGCGTTGTTGCCCATTTTACAGTCAGGTAGGGTTCAGGGGTAAAGGAACTCTTCGGTCAGTAGTTAGTCGGTCCTGGCTACGAAGGGAGACCCCCGGACGCCCTATTGGCCTTATTTGTCCACTCGGACTGAGACCCGGGGAGTGGTGTGTCTGCCAGTTCTGCAACACACGCTCTTCCTTCTTAATGTTTTTCTAAATGTTTAATGAGTGAAAGTAGAGTTACCCTTTTGGACTCAGTCTAACCCCTTCATTCTCCCGGGGAAACTGAGTCCGCCAAGGGGCGTGGTTTGCCCCAAATCATTCTCCCTAGGAGTGGCTCTGCGTGGACCTCCGGAGTCCCCTTTAATTGAACTAAGGGCGGTTCGCATCTGGGTCGGTGGGGTCCTGGAGGCGGGAGCTGGGGAGCCCAGACTGAACACGGGGCTGCTGATGACAGGGATGCGATGGGTGTGCCCCGTGCCCCAAAGCTCTCGTGGGGCGAGCACGGACTCTCAGAGGGCGCTTCCTGAGGGACGCGCAGGTTACCCGCGCGGTGCAGTCCTGCCCGCCCAGGTGCCTGGTAGCCAGGAATCTTTGGCCACATCCTGCCATCTGCTGGGCGCCTTAAGTTACCGTCCGTGCTTTGGTGGAAAGCAGTGATTCTTTTTATCTCCCTATCCTGTCTCCCCCACCCCCAAGCTGTCTCTGTCTCTTTGTCTGTCTCTTTCTGTGGGGGAGGAGGGAACGGAGGGAGTGTCTCTCTGTCTAACACAGCAAGAAAACTCCGAGAGACAACGGGAAGAGGTCGAGCAGACGAGCCAGCCCCATCCAGCTAAAGTTTCAGGATTGGCCTAAACTGCTAGGCCTCAGGGGTCAGACAAGCATCATTTACAGAACTGGTTCTACCACTTACAGGCTGTATGTGCCCCCCCACTTCCAGTTCTCATCTGTGAAACGGGGAGGTTGATATTAACTCCCCAGCGTCGCTATTAGGATTATATCAGATAATATTTATAAAAGCTGGTAACAGGGCCTGGCATGTAACAAATGATCAATAACTATTTCTTGCTTTCATTCTGCCCACAAGCATTGACTGAGTGGCCAGTCTACACCAGACAATGTACTTAACCAAGATAAAGGAGGTACAGCCCCTAGACCAAGAGGCAGGAGGAGGGATGGTGACAGGCATGAGTGCTGGGCCCTGTTCTTCCCAGATTTCATTCCACTTTGCCACTCTCTAGCAAGCTAACTTGGGTAAATTACTTAACCTCTACTGGCCTCAGTTTGTTCATCTGCAAATGGGGATGATAATAGTATTTTTCCCCCTCCTTGGGTTGTTATGCAGAATAAATGAATTGGTGTTGATGTCTGGAATGGAATAAGCACAACACAGGTGTTAGTTATTATCCTCAGTAATTAGCTATGGTGTAAATTGTACTGTTGGCTCACAATTTTTTCTTCTCTCCCTGTCCTTGATACTGCTCACTGGAATGAGGGGGCATTTCCTACTTTCCCACCACTGAGGTGGAGCGTGCCATAGGACTTAGTTCGGCCAGTGGTCTATGGGAGGAAGTGACAGTGTGCCAGTTCAGAGTGACAGCCTTAAGAGATGTTGCATGTTTCAGCTCTCTTGTCCTTTTGCCATCCACCACAAGAAGATCTGGCCCTGGGTAGCATCTGTTCCCAGAATGAGAGACCCAAGGTGTACACCTAAGCCCCACGTGTATCCTGAAGCAGAACGACAAGCTCACAAGCAAGAAAAATATGTTCTTGTAAGCCAGTGAGATTTGGGGGGGGAGGGGTTGCTGAGGGGGTGGTTGTTCCACAGCATTATCACAGAAAGAACTGACAAATACATATATTCAATGAATAGGCATGCATGCAAAGTCTCTAACTGTGATTTGTACTGTGTGGCAGGAATCCCAGGAGGCTACGGGAACACAGGAGGCACCTGTCCCAGCCCAGAGAGTCAGGGCAGGTGCAGGGTCCCCCAGAAAGGAGTCACGAGTGTTTGTTCCTTCACTTCCTCCTTTGTTGAACAAGCATTTTCTGAACACTTGTTGTGGGCCAGGCCCTGGGCTGGGTGCTGGAGGCAGACCCAGCAATGAGTAAGACAGGGTCTGCTTCCATGAAGCTGAAGTTTAAAAGGCTGGTGAAGGACAAGGACAACACTCACAGAGTGGATCATACTTTGATTAGGGGGAGGGGGTAAGCACAGGCTGTGAAGGCAGAGGTAACTGGAACGTTACCGAGTCCAAGTTCATACCATGCACCCCAGGACAGGCCAGTAGAGAGACAGCTGTTGGGTAAGGACTGAGATGATGGTGGACTAGTGTCCTGAAAAACCATCTTCCCCAAGTTAGAATTCAGGCCTCTTTTATACTAAAAGGGGAGAGAGTGTATTTGGTTGTTGGAAACCTCTTGATGTCAGAATTCGTTGTTCTTACAATTGTCCACTAGGTCAGGTCACTATGTTCCTATAACCTTCAACAAGGCAAATGTTATTCTCTGTTCTGCAACTTTTTATCTCTGTATGAATGGAAAAGTGTTATACCTCTAAAGTTCAGGGCCCTGAGAATGGGCTATCCTGTATATCCCAGGCCAGAGGCTACAAAAGCAATAGAATATAAAAGTTAAAGAAACAGATCCAATATGGAGTCAGATTTGTTCTTCCCTATTACAGAACCACACTCAAAGAAGCTGACAGGAGGGCGATGGCACATTAGCTGAGACCAGAAGGGCAAGGAAGAATCAGCCAGGTGGGAGAAGAGAGGGGCAACCAGGCAAAGTCCGGAGGCCAAGCGAGAAGGGCCTCGGCTGTTCCAGGTCTCCGGAGTGCAGTGACTGAGTGCAGGGGTGATCAGGATAGCAGCTGCAGCGTGCTGTATGGAGCGCTCTCTGTGTGTCAGCTCCGTGCCAGCACTTTGCAGGAAACGTGGCCCTCCAGACAACCCCTTCCCTGACCCCCTACCCATTTCTAGATATTGTGTCAGGCCTGTTATTTCAAGTACTTTTCATGGATCACCCCCTTTTAATACTCACAACAAACCTGGCAGGTGGACGTGACTATCACCCCTGTACTAATAGAGACAAAAGCACAGGGAGGTTAAGCCAAGGCCGAATGGTTGCAAAGTGGTGGAGATTTAGATCCACAAATTAAACATATATATCAGATCTGAAAGAAAGGAAGTAGGGAACAGTGGCTGTTTCTGGAGTTATGAAATTCAGATCATTTTTATTTTCTTTTTAAAATTTTGTATTATTTTAATAATCAGTAAAAACAATGAGCAATATTTTCATTTTGAAAAAAATCTGTGGACACTAACACACCTGATTTTGTAAGGCATGGTTCATCACTATGTTACTGTGTGACATGAGGGGGTGCTAGGAAGATCCCCATTTTGCAGATGGAGAAAAAGAGTCTCAGAGGGTCACATGGCTTGTCCTTAATGCCACAGTTATTGTGTTATAGTTTCCTATGGCTTCTGTAACAAGTTATCACAAACTTGGTTTAAAGCAGCAGAAATACATTTTCTCAGTGTTCTGGAGGGCAAAAGTGCAAAATGAAGGTGTCTGCAGAGTGGGTTCCCTCTAGAAGCTCTGAGGGAGGGTCAGTTGCAGGCCTCTTGCAGCTTCTGGTGGATCCAGGCATTCCCTGCCTTAGGGCTGCAGAGCCCCATCCCTGCTGCTATCTTCACATGGCCTTCTGTCTCCGTGTCACCTCCTCCTCTGTCTCTTATAAATTGGGTTTAGGACCCACCTAGATAATCCAGGATGCTTTCATCTCAAGATCCCAAAACACCGGCAAAGACTCTTTTTCCAAATAAGATCGCATTCACAGTTCCCGGCGGGAGTTACACCTTGGATGTATCTCATTGGCGGCCGCCATGCAACCACCACAGTTACTCAGCAGCAACTCCGTCGCCACCAATCCGGCGTCTGGACTTTTAAGCGGGATGGTCAGGGAAGCCTCACTGGGCAGACACCAGAGGAAAATCCGGAAGCCAGGGACGGAGCTGGCCACATGGATACCTGGCGTGAAAACATTACAGGCAGAGGGGGCAGCCGGTGCAACAAGGGTGACTAGGAGGGTGTGGCTTGAACAACCGGAAGGAAAAAGTTGACATTGACCAAGTTGGGGAAAACTGTGGGCAGGATAGGATCTGTGCATTTGTGGGGCGGGGAGGCGAGTGGCAGCAGGAGATGGGAGGGGAAGTGGGGAGATCTGGAGTCCTGTTTGGGACATGTCTCTTGTGGCTGCTTACCGGCCTCTAGACAGGTATGTCTGGGGATTAGCGGAGAAAGTGAGACTGGAAATGTAAATTTGGGAATCCTGAGCTTCTAAATGACATTTCAGGCCCTGACATTGGAGGAGATCATCTTGGAGATGCCAAAGAAGAAGGAGATGCCAAATGTCAAGCCCCAGGGCCTCTAATAAAAACAGGCTGGGGAGATGTAGAGGCAGTGACCGGCATATAAGAGGAAACCCAAAGTCCGGGATGCTCTGGGAGCTACGCGGGGGAAGGGCTTGAGGCGCAGAGATGATCTACAGCGGCAAATAGAGTACCTGCATCAGGGGCAGGTGTGAGGATTAAACTTGTTCATGTAGAGAAAGTGTGTAGCACAGCCCCTGGTATATTGGTAACAATCAAGCTATGTTTATTAGTGGCCAACACAAGAAGTGAACCCGATAAAAATCTGGTTAGAAATAATGTCCAAACTGCTTCTGGCAAATGGCTTCCTCACTATCATTTAGTGCTTTAGTTAACATGCCCTGAGCTTGTATTTTGTGTCAGACGCTGGGCTAGGAGCACTAAGGAGACCAGTAAGTAAAAATGCATCCCACCGCCTCGTATGAGAAGATGCTGCCCAAGGTATCCTGGGGGCAGAGCAGAGGCTTTATGATTGTTCTCTGTGGCTTGTCATCTATAAAGTCATCATTTGTTCCAAGGATTATGTGACACATATAGCTCTAGATTTATGAGAGATGTAAGTGACTCCATATGCATAATTAAGACGAATACATGGAATATATGCTTAAAAGCTAAGTACAAGTTTATGTTTTCATTCCTCATAGAGCACTCAGTTCTTAACTCTTTCTACTTACAGCTCCATAAAATACTCTTTACAGAAAAAGATTTTGCAGGTGCTGTTGGGAAAGACTGAGATAGAGGAGACTCCAATGGACATTTTTAGTCAGAAGCCCACTGCCAAAAGGAGACAGATGAGAATTCCATTCTCCTACTGGTGTCTGGGTGAGGGCTTCTTTTGTCAAGCAGACAGAATCACACATCTAATCTGACACCCACCCCCCCAACCGAGACTCATTTTCAACCAGGCAGGTCTCCAGGTATGGAAAGGGGGGATGGATGACAAGGTGTACCCTCCATCTCCCACTCTGCTCTCCCTAGCAGACAGCTGAGACTGGAAGCCTCCAGAAACCCTCGTCATGACTCTTCATGGCTGCAGGAATCGGTCACGTCCTCCTGGCACAATCTGGCTGAATTATTTTGACGTAAGTACCTTCCTCCTCTATCTCCTACACAATGTGGAGTGTCACCTAGTCCGCTGAATGAGAATGGCTGAACTTGGTATCGGCCGTGGTCAAGGCAAAGCCAGCTACAGGTCTTGCCCTCTTGCCTGGCTCACATACTGATAAGGCTTTGTGTGGTCTTCTGACTAGCAGCAAAATAAATAAATTAAATAAAAGCCATCTGCTTCTCTGCCCTGAGTGTATCTGCCTTTCCCAGGAGGTTGACTGTGGAAAGACCATGGAAGTTGTGGTCTAAGGCTTCTCCTATGAATGTGACACGAAATTGAGTATACGAGTCTGTGTTACATCTCAAATCCCAAATAGAGGCACAGAAAATAAGAACTGGGATGCTTTTTCTGACTTCAATTTTCATGAGTAGATTCTTGGGGCTGCTGGACCTATCACAGAGAACATGATTAAGCATTCACCAGACTTGCATTTAGAACTATAAACTCCAGCGGCTGTAACCTTTAATTTTATGTAACACAATCGCACGGGAGAGGCTCATGTAATTCTCCAGGCAGGCTGTCTTCTGTGCCAAGCGATTTTTTTGAGTCTGCTAGATCAGATTTTGTTATCGTTTCTGTTAAGCCTATTTTATTTAAAACTTGATTCTGGTTCACTTAGAGTAAATACTGTCTGCTTGCACTTTCTTTCAATATGTTCTGTTTGGCAGTGTTGTATATTATAAAGAAAAAAATGAGAAAGACTGTTCTGTGGCACACCAAGATAAGGAATGGTTTGCAGAGCCAGTTCATTGTTGAAAATCACCTCACTCAGATAGCAAATTATCCCTAATGATTTAAAAAATGATAATTTCAAGAATTACCTTTTATTGTTGAGTCTTTGTGGGTAAGTGCGTGGGTGTGCATGCTTACCCAAAAGAAGGATCCATCAGTTGCTACTATTATGGCCTTTCTTCCTTTCCTGGCCTGATAAAACTTCCCTCGTTTGGAACTTGGTAGCCGAGCAATTCTGAGATCCTCATTCTTATATTAAAACAATTTACATAGTAGCTCCACGCTGATCTCAAATTAAGTGTTTGCGGGGAATTCTAGCTATAACGTGAACCCAACTGGGTCAGGAAGAAGGCTCGTAGCTGCCAAGTACAGCATCCATGGAGTGTGTTACATTGTATTCCCACCTGGGTTGACAGGGATTCTTAGGGTCATATGGGAGGGAATACTCCAGACTGCACCTGAACTTGTGTGTGTGTGTACTTATGTGTGTGTGTGCCTGCCCGTGCGTGTATGTTTGAGTATTTTTATGGGGGGAGAGTGAAAGTCTTTCATAGTTCCCTGAAAAGTTCCACGAGTCTACCTTTTCCCCTAAAACAAGGGACTAAGAACCATTGATCTGTAGATCCATTGTGAACTAAAAATGCTGCCTGCCATATCAGTGAACAAAGGCTGTAGCAGCTATCAGCCACTACAGACGCTTCAGCCACCCTGGATGGTGCCGGTGAGCCCTGAGGAAACTCAGGATGGAAAACATAATACCCACCATGGAATCCGCAAAATGCAGCCACCCACTCCCCCCTGCACTCCCCTTCTCCCAACGGTACACCCTGAGGAAACTCAGGATGAGAAAACACAGGATACTGGCCCCAGATAGCTGAGGTGCATATCAAAGGAATGATTTCAATGAGCCCAGAGTCTTGCATCTTCCCATAATGCATAGAAAAGCACTAAATTCCTTAACTTGAGATGTCTGGCTTTCTTTAATGAACAGTCATCTTGTAATGTTCCGACTACCTGGTCTTTGTTGCAGAAACCCCTATATATCCTGGCTTCCCCCTTGCCTCTTCGGAGCAGAGCTATCTGAGATGCTGTGTCCCAGGCTTAAGTGCTCAGTTTTTTCCACCGAATAAAACATAACTCTCAACTTTTAGGTTGTGCTTTTTTTTTTTCAGTATACACAATTTGTATCAGAGAGAATAAATCCTTCTCTTAGAAAGCAGGAGCCAAGTGGAGTAGGAGTAATAATAACAATTTAATACAAGGCACCATGGAGCTTCCCTGGTGGCACAGTGGTTAAGAATCTGCCTGCCAACGCAGGGGACACGGGTTTGAGCCCTGGTCCGGGAAGACCCCACATGCTGTGGAGCAACTAATCCTGTGCGCCACAACTACTGAGCCTGCGTGCCACAACTACTGAAGCCCATGCACCTAGAGCCCATGCTCCACAACAAGAGAAGCCACTGCAATGGGAAGCCTGCGCACCACAATGAAGAGTACCCCCTGCTCACTGCAACTAGAGAAAGCCCACGTGCAGCAATGAAGACCCAACGCAGCCAAAAATAAATAAATAAACTTTAATAAATAAATAAATAAATAAATAAATAAATAAAAGGCATCATGTATTGAGATGGAAAGTGTATGACCTAGGAGGCTGGAGACAGGTCTTAAAAGTTCTACTGTCACTGCCTTGTTTTGCAACCTCAGACAAGCTACTTCCCCTCTCTGGGCCTAGTTTCCTTATCTGTAAACCAGAAGAATGAAGAAGTTGGGCTGTATGGCAGACTACGACTTGATCTTTGGTATTGATATGTCCCTTCTTTCTTTTAAAAAACAGAACATGCACACACCCAGTTTTAGCTGAGCACATGGCTACCTAGCTAGAGACTACATTTCCCAGCTTCCTTTATAGGGAGGAGTGACCATGTGACTAAGTTCCAGCCAATAGGATGTGAGAAACGATGTATATAATGACCTTACCTTCCTCTGTAGGCTGTAATAGGGACATGATATTGTGAGCCAGCTTCCACCCTGCAGGAAAGGACCACACCCTAGGGAGGAACAGGAAAATCAGATAGAAGGAGACCAGGTCCCTGGATAACCTCACACAGCAGAACGCCCTGCTGGCCTTGGACTGCCTGCCCACCTCTGGACTGTTAAGAGAGGAAAACATACTACCATAGTTAACGATCACAGTTATCATCATTTCTTTGGTTCAGCAGTTAAGCCCGTTATTTAACTACTACAGATTGGATGAATGCCAAGATCTTCATCTTCCCTTACATCCAGAACAAATACACGCATAACAGATGGCCAGCAAAGTGAAAGAATGAATGAATAAATGAATGGGTTTAATGGGCATGTCAGGAGTATTATAGGGATGAACCAGACTGGCTATGGATGATATCATGTCTAAGTATTCTTCCAATACTAAAATTCTGTCCTGTTGTTTCTCAGAACTGAGGGTCACCTGGGAACACCAAGGTGACTGGTATTGTCTTAGCCAAGTGTCTTCCAAACAAAGGATGGAAAGGCGAGATTCTAAGAGGGATCAAAGAGATGTAACACACACCCCCTTCGTCCTCTCTCCTGCCCCCTTTCAGTTATTCACTCAACAAACATGTGCTTGTTACATGCCAGGTACCAGTGGGTACAGAAATGAACACGTCCGCATGCTAACCCTCACAAGCCAATGAAGAAAGGGGAGCAATGGTAAATAAAAGCAGTGCGGTGGAAGCTGAAAACAGGCTGAAACATGGTGACATCTTAATCTTTGAGTCTTCAGAGTCTTCCAGAGCTGGTCTCCAGAAAAGAACTATCTTTATCTCCACCAGCTTCAACACGATCAGGAGTTCCTGATTTGCTTTGGGGAAGTTCATCTGTCAGAGCCAGGTCTCAGAATCCTCAAGGCATCCTCACTCTACGTCCACTTCCTTTGCCTGCGGAGTAATTGAGTTTGATTAGCAATGAACCTGGGGTTCTGGAGGGGTCAAACTTCCAGCCTGGGAGTGAGAAGAGCTGGTTGTGATCTGAACCCACCATCGCTGTTGGACCACTCATTCATTATTCAGTCATTCTGCTCAAACAAGTTTCCTTTCAATTTCTTCATTTGTAAAATGAAGATAATTTTTCCTATCTTATAGCGTCACTGTGAACTTCGAATCAAAGTACCCAACAAAGTGCCCACTGCCTACCAAGGGCTCAATACATGTGAATAGATGCTGATTTGGTAGCATGAGAAATATTGCTTTAGCCCAGTAGTTCTCAATCTGGGTGATCCCCACCCAGGGGAAATTTGGCAATGTCTGGAGACATTTTTGATTGTCATGACTGGCCCTGGGGGAAAGCAGTGCTGCTGGCATCTAGTGGATAGAAACCAGGGATGCTGCTCAACATTCTATAATGCACAGGACAGCTCCCAAGAACAAAGAAATATCCCTCCCAAACGTCAGTAGTGCCAGTGGTGGGAGACTGTGCTCTAGTCCATCAAAATACCAACTTCCACATGATACATTCAAACTCTTGCTAGAGATCTATAGTATGCAATTTAAAATGCTACCCTTGCCTTGGTGTTTAATAAATAATCATAAAACAGTATTTCTGTGACTGTCAACTGGAGTTTTGGAAGCTTTTCCTCAAAATAGCAGCAGCACAAGTTTTAGTTCCTTCTACCCATGTATGAATTGTTGCTGGCAGAACCTGATCTGACTTGCTTAGGTCCACTTGATTACTCATCAGGAAACAGCGCCATCTTCTAGTCTGGTCTGCAATTGTGGAGTCTATTTTCTGACTTCAGAGACACCTGGATGCAATCCTCATAATCAGAACCATAAGGGGCCTGCTGTATGGAGAAGGAGTGGGATGTTGATGATGGTGATTACCAGTGTAAGCTGTGACGATCTTAGCATATTTTTCCAACCAGTATTCGTTGAGGACCTACTACATTCCAGGCACTAACTGCTAAGTGCTGGGCATTTGGTGGGAAGTAAAACAAACGCAGCCCCCATGCTAATTGCACCTAGCTGCTTTCAGATGGCTTTAGCATATATTATTATATTTACACAAATCTTTGAAATAAGCAGGAATGGTAGTTGTTAGAGGTGAGAAAGTTACACACAAGTGCGTAATTAGGATTCTTAGCTGCAAAGAGCAAAATGAGCCCTAGGTCATATACACATAAAAGGAAAGTATTAAAGGATATTTATTAGCTTACACAATCCCTGTGATGGCCAGAGAATTGAACAGGGCATGATGCAGCCAGTAACCAAGATCATAACTCCCCATTGGACAGGCTGCAGGCATAATCCCACTACTTCTAGGCACTAGCATTGGAGATGCTGATCAGAAGTTGCAACACAGCAGACAATTTCTCTCTTCTGGAGCCAAATCTCCTTTAGTTGCATCTGATTGCTGCTATCTAGGTCACATCCTTTGTCCTAGCTGCAAGGGAAGCTAGGAAAATCGAATTCTGATTCTCCATTGCAGAGGTAAGCAGGATTCACGAAGTGGAAATTTCCTTCCCTAAAATAAAAAATCCATTCAAAAGATAATGGGCAGACACCACGATGACATATGTCCAATTGCTGGGCAACCACAATGCAGAGGCCCAAATCCTATGGTGAGCAAGGCATGGACCATTAGTGGATTAAGTAGGTAGATTATTGCAGTAATGGCCTCCAATCTGTTTTTGCCTTTCTGCATTCCCACCCCCACCAACCTGGAATTCGATATCTAGTGAACTTATCCTTCAAAATGAAGGAGAAATAAGACTTTCTCAAACCAAAACTGAGGAAATTCAGACCTGCCCTACAAAATATCTTGAAAGAAGATCTTCAGGGAGAAGGAAAATGTTATAGGTCGGAAACTTGGATCTACCTAAGGGAAGGGAGGGGATTAGAGAAGAAACAAATGAAGATAAAATCTTTTACTTTTCTTATTCTTAATTGATCTGGAAAAGAACCATTTGTTTAAAGTAATAAGAGTAACAATATATTGGGTAATAATAGCATAGAGATAATGAGATTAGTGACAAGAATATCACAGGTATGGGAGGGAGGGACTAGGAAATGGAAGAAACCAGGGCTCAGAGGTGCTATGAGCCCAAGTGCATGTAGCCAGTAAATGGGGGGGTGGAGAGTCAAACCCTGAACTCTTTGATCCATATTCCGTGCCTTTTTCTCTCCATGAGAACCTTGGTTATTCCTCTGGGAATACATGGGAATGAGCTCCAGGTCTTCCCTTCTGGGCCCCATTTCCCAATTAAAATTGGGGAAACCTCAAGCTTTTCCTTTGTTGTTGGTGACATTTCTCTGAGCCCCATGTGCATGTGACAACACCTGAGCCTCCATCTCTGTCAATCACAGCTCATTTATTGCAAAGCCTTAGAAATATCCGAGGCCCTCTGGTAGACCCAGGCCTCTGGCCTCTCTGGCTGATCACCTCGACTCACCAATAATCCCAGCCACCATTTACTAAGTGTATAATATGTGCCAGGGCCTCGGCTAAGTATCTGACACATATTTTAAGCATTTAATCCTCTTGACCTTATTTTCATCCCTGTTTAACCAAACAGGACAGTGTATCCAGAGAGGTTAGGCAACTCACCTTGATAGGTAGAACTTTGTCCTCCAAAAAGGTAATGTTCAAGTCTTAACACCTGCAATCTGTAAATGTGACCTTATTTGGAAATAAGGTCTTCGCAGTTGTAATCAAGTTAAACTGAGGTCGTACTGGATTAGAATGGGCCTAATCCAATGACTGTTCTTATAATAGAGGGAAATGCAGAGAAAAAGACACACAGGGAGAGTGTTACATGACGACAGAGGCAGAGATTGGAGTGATGCATCTACAAATCAGGAACACCAAGGATTACCAAGAACTGCCTGAAGCTGAGGGATGCATGGAACAGATTCTCCCTCAGAATCCTCCAAAATGGACCAATCCTGCTGACACCTTGATTTAGACTTACTTCTGGCCTCCAGAACTGTGAGAAAATAAGACTCTGTTTTAAGCCACCTAGTGTGTGATACTTTTATGGCTACCACAGGAGATGAATATATTGCCCAAGGTCACACTAACTAGTAGGATGGGTAGACTAAACTTAAATGCATATTGTAATAGGGAAGAACAAATCTGACTCCATATTGGATCAGTTTCTTTTGCTTTAACCTTTGTGTTCTATTCCTTTTGCTACAAGTTAAGAAAGTTGCCTACAGCCTGAGTTATACAGGATAGCCCATTCTCAAGGCTCTGACCTTTAAAGGTACAACACTTTTCCATTCACATAGGGATAAAAAGCTTCAGAACAGAGAAAAACATTTGTCTTGTTGGAGGTTTATAGGAACATCATGACCTGACCTGGTGGACAACTGCAAGAACAAAGGATTCTGACACCAAGAGGATTGCAACAACCGAACACATCCCCTGCCCCCACTACCCCCGTATAAAAGAAGCCTGAATTCTAACTTGGGGAAGATGGTTCTTTGGGACAGTAGTCCACCATCATCTCGGTCTGCTGGCTTTCTGAATGAAGTCTCTATTCGTTGACGCAATCTCTTGATTTATTGGCCTGTCATTCGGTGAGCAGTACAAGCTTGGACTCAGTAACAATATCTGCTTTACTTAAAAGCCCATGCCCTTAACATAGCCTTGTCCCACCTGCCTTGCACGGTGAAGAGTTAGTCTGGGGTGTTGGAGCAGGAAGATTTCAGAGATCAACCCACCCTAGTGTTCCCCAAACTGGAATTCCTGGAGCACAGTTCTGGAGGGTGGTAATAGGTAAGTCATGACATAAATTTGGTGTTTAAGAAACCATAAGTCTTAGGCTGGGTCCCGCAGAAGCAACCCCCCAAAAAGGATGTGAATGCAGCAGCTTATTGGAGAGGTGACCCCAGAAAACAGTCACAGGGGAATAAGGAAGTGAACTGGGGGAGAGAAGTGGCCAGGTTGATACACTCAAGTATCACCTCCTTGGTGAAACCTTCTCTGATGGACCAAGGCAGAGTTAATCCTTATCTCAAGTTCAGTGCTTCCCCTGAGATGTGTTCTTTCCCGTATTATAGAATTTATCATTCTGTCTAGAATGTGTAGCTTTATGTAGTGCCTCCCCATTAGCCTAAATACTTGAAGAGCATTTTCTTTTTAAATTCTCAAGGCAGTAGAGAAGATAGTGGGGTTAATGATGGACAGACTGTTATACTAATGTGATCTTGAATGCCATGCACCTGGTTTCTAACCAAACTCTACAAAGCCATGTGATTTAGGTGAAGGAATAGGCTTTACTGGAGAAAGCAAATCTTATAAGGCCAAGGTCGGCGGGGTGGCATCCTCCCACCCTCTGCTGGAGAGGTGTGCTGGGCCAGGGTACTCTGCTGGGCGTCCAGACTACGTCTACCATCCAGTAAAGGGACCCCACCCCTATTGCTCTCCTTTTGTGCAGGACAATCAGAATGGAAACTTTTCAAATGCAGGAATAATTTGAGCCTTTTGGCGCCAATTTGGATTTTGGTGCCAGCTCTTACAGCTGTCTGGGAAAGCCATCTGCCTGGCATCTGGGCACCTTGGAGTTGTCCATTAGAAGTAGTAGTCCCTCTGGTGGAGAAAAGGGAACCAACCCTCCTATGCTATTGGTGGGAATGTAAATTGGTGCAGCCACTATGGAGAAGAGTATGGAGGTTCCTTAAAAAACTAAAAATAGAGTTGCCATGTGATCCAGCAATCCCACTCCTGGGCATATATCCTGAGAAAACTCTAATTCGAAAAGATACGTGCACCCCAATGTTCATAGCTGCACTATTTACAATAGTCAAGACATGGAAGTAACCTAAATGTGCATCAACATAAAGAAGATGTGGTACATGTATACAGTGGAATATTACTCAGCCATAAAAAAGAACGAAATAATGCCATTTGCAGCAACATGGTTGGACCTAAAGATTATCATAATAAGTGAAGTAAGTCAGAGAAATAAGTAAGTAAGTCTGAAGTAAGTTGGACAAATATCATATGATATCACTTATATGTGGAATCTAAAAAATAGTACAAATGAACTTATTTACAAAACAGAAACAGACTCACAGACTTAGAAAACAGACTTAGGGTTACAAAAGGGGAAACTGTGGGAGAGGGATAGATTAGGAGTTCTGGATTAGCAGATACAAACTACTATATATAAAATAGGTAAACAACAAGGTCCTACTGTATAGCACAGGGAAAAATATTCAATATCCTGTAATATAATGGAAAAGAGTATGAAAAAGAATTTTTTAAAAATATATATATATATTTAACTGAATCACTTTGCTATACACCAGAAACTAACACAACGTTGTAAACTAACTACACTTCAATAAAAAAAAATAAAAATTTACAGAAAGATATGAGATACATTGTGAGGATGGAATACACAGTAAAAAAAAAAAAAAAAAAGTCCCTCTGGGTCATAGGAAGTGGAGAGAAAGTACAGCCTCCATCCAGGATAGGGGACCCCCTACCCCCTGCTATCTCCTTGCCCAAGCAGCCTAACAGCCCTCAGGGTCAGTTTTGTGTACCACTCTTCATATTACACTGGCAAATGCAGTGAGTGAGTGAGTGAGTGAATGAGTCAAGGGGAGGCAAAGCAGGTCTGAGTCTATTTTAGAATCAGCTGTCCTCCGCTATGCCAGGCTATGTGTGGGCTCCTAAGCGGCCCTGACACCTTGGCATGTGGTGGGCCATCAAGGTACCTTTGTTTAGTTTTGCAGTCATTCACTGCTTATTCTTCAAGATCTTACAACATGCTGCTCAAGGCAGGGAAGAAAACAGAAAAAAATCTCCCTTTGCAGAGTTTACGTTCTAAGTAGGAAAAGAGGCAAGAAAGCATGCTTTTTAAAAAAAAAAACAAAATATTTCAGGAAGTGATCAACTCTAAAGAATTGAAATTGCCCTTAAACTCAAACTGAAATAAACTGATCTAGGATACAGAAACTACCCTCAATCAGACTCTAATACAAAAGAGTGTATCCCTCTTAGATCAAGACATGAGGGGCTCCTGCACTGGGTCCCCCACTATTAGAAGGTCTGGCAAATCATAAACACACCTGCGATTTGTTAGAACTTCTGGGGCTTCCTTCCCAGGGGAGCTGGCACAGAATGCCCCATAACCCTAAAGAGGGGTCAGAAACCCGGGAACACTTCTCTGCATCTCCGACATTATCTCCTAAAAACAAAATGTGACTGCATGCCAGTGCTTCCAAGATTTGTAAGTTGATTCACTGCTGATGTTAGAGACAGACACTGCTTCCAAGAGTAAGGAGGAATTGAGCAGCCAGAGGGTTTGGGTACCAGAAAAGACAAAGGAGTTAACACGTGGCATCCCTGCTCTAGAGCGCATGAACCGTCAGATTCCTGTATAACAGGGTATCGTTTCCCTGCAGGGCTGAGTATCCATTTCTAGCTTCCTTTTGGTTCCAATAGGTAGATCCAGAGGCACTCATGAACCACCGGGTATTGGCAAGAATTGCATGGTGCGGCTAAGGAACATTTTGCATTACTAAATATTCATTTTGTGCTTATTTCGATGTGTGTAAGTCTAGATAGAACTTGTCTGAAGCGTGATACAGATTCTTTATATTAGCAACTAGGTGGATGTTAAACACTGAAATCAAAATCGTTTTATTTTGTAAAAGTAGTTAATGAGATTTCATCATATTTCATCATATTTTCATCATATTTCATCATATTTTCATCATATTTCATCATATTTTCAAAGTAATAAATCATTTTTGATTGGTTTAAAGAATTTTTATTTAAAAATTTCTTCTATTATAATGTATAATTATTAATTATATCAATTTATATTCTAATTTATATTCTTTTAGTTTAATAATTTTGAATATGATAGAAGAAAAATGTTTTTGAAAACATGCACGAAGAATAATTTTAAAAACATTTTTACAATTAATTTGTGTTTCTGATGCAAATACATTCTGTCAACTAAAAAAATGTACAACGTGAGAGTTGTGAGTTACATTTTATTTGGGGCAAAATGAGGGCTATAGCCCAGGAGACAGCATTTCAGATAGCTCTGAGAAACTGCTCCAGAGAGGTAGCGGGGAGGTCAGTATATATGTGATTCTGGTGAAGGGGGAGTACATGTGGTCAAGCACATACTTTTTGCAGAAGGTTGCTGCTAGTCTCGTGAAGGTTACTAGTCACGAGGAGCAGAAGTCATCATGAAAGATTTTAGTGCTTTTCTAGATACGAGGAGATGCAAGAATTGGGCTCATAAAATCTTCTCCTGAAGATACCTAACTATCTGAAGACCTGTTCTGCCAGTTCTTCCCAGAGCACGGAGGGCCTCGTTCCTGATCTCCACCCTGAACTCCTTTCAGGGGGTGTTGAAGGTCAGCGGCTGCAGCGGCTCATGATTTGATCCTTGTAGCGGTAGATGGCAGGTGCCAATTTGTAGGTAACAATTCTAAGTTTGTTAACTTGGAATGTAAATGTTCTCAAAGATCTTTTAGCCCTCTGAGTATGAGTCCAAGTTTTTGCTGAGAATGCCCAGCCCCTCCTTCCTATGTGGGGACCCCTGACAAGCCTCTAGGGTCCAGCTGAGCCATCTCCTCATCTGGAAATGCCCCCTGCTTACTGCTCAACCCTGACAAAGTGAAGAGTTCCTCCTCTACCTTCCTGCAGCCCTTAGGACATCCCATGGTCAGGCACTATGTACGTGGGAAGGGGTCGCCTGAAATATTGGGGAAGGAAGCATCGTTGAATGAATTGTCCCCCTTTACATAACTCCCTCTTCTTGTCTGCATGATATGCCTACCCCTTCAGTCCCCACAAGGACTAAAAACGTAAGTCACCATTTACCCATTTATTGAGCAATTACTATGTGCCATTTAGTATAAAAAGCATGTTACAAACATTCATTTAATTAAGTCTCCTGTAAAGATTTTTTTTTTCATTTTTAATACCTGAACAGTAAGGCTCAGAGACAGATTTATCTATTCATTTCTTTGATGAAAATGTATCAAGACCTCCTATGAAATGGTCACTGCTGCGTGCTACAAGTAAAATAAAGAAGGAAGGAAGTGTAGTGCATACAGTTTAATGACAATATGGAAGTGCGTGGTTCTGAAATGCCATCGCTGGTGAGAGATTGAGCCAAGCACATCCAGCAGAGGCTGTCAGGCTGCAAACTCCAAGCGTTCGGCCATGTGCTAAAATCCACCCCACCCCCAGTAGAATCTGCAAATGGGAGCAGAGTTTTCCAGACATCTGTGGAACTCTGGAATGAAATTTACATCTAACCACGAAAATGCATTTTTACCATCATTCAAAGGAAGTCACTGATGGCCAGTGGGGGGAAAGCAGACATCAGCCATTAATGGAAAAGTCCATTAAGACTCTTGCTACTGACTCTTGCAGGACTTGTGTGGCAAGGCTGCCACGAAAATGCATCTAGAACCCATGTCTAATGATGGAGCCTGAGAAAACCCAAGATGCCCCTCAAGCTACCTGACAAGTTTACTCAAGTGCTGAGACCAGCTTAAGAATCAGCTGAATGAGTGGAAGGATGTGAGGATAGTTTTATTTTGCTTATTTTTGAACAGTAGTTCAAGCAGGAAAATGGGAAGATTTTTCTGGAAAACACCTGACACGTACACAACAGATAAAGTTGTTTTTTAAGCACACCGATCAATTTGCAAAGCATCAGGCAAAACTGTCATGACGTGAATAACGGTGATGACAGAGCTGTCACAGGGTGCCCTGTAGGAGTGTGGCACTTACAACAGCTATCGATAAAGTTTGCTCAATCTGCCATTCATTCATCAAATACGCGGGAGGAGGAGGGCATGTAGAATATTTCTGGAGTCAGTCACTGTGCCGGTTGCTCACAGTCCAGCTGTGAGCAACATAGAAGGTGTACAGGAAAGAAGAACAGTAAACAAGCAATGATCTGTGGCTAATGTCTGAACAGGTAAGCATGAGAATCTAGGAGAGAGAACAGGGCAGGCAGCTCATCTTGCCTGGGGTGAGAAAATGCCTTGTCAGGGAGAGGACAGTCCAGACACTCAGTAGTCTGAGCCTGATTGCAGTAGGGCTGGGAGAAGGAATAGTGTTCCAGGCAGGGGAACAGCGTGGTCAGAAGCCCAGGCATCAGAGGGAAAATGACACATTTGAGGCACATTTTTAAAAAACTGAAGTATAGTTGACTTACAATATTGTGTTGGTTTCAGGTGTATAGCAAAGTGATTCAGATAGATAGATAGAAAGATAGATATAGATATGCACACACCCCTATGCATACATATATATGTATATGTTCCTTTTCAGATTCTTTTCCCTTATATGTTATTACAAAATATTGAGTAGAGTTCCCTGTGCTATACAGTAGGTCCTTGTTGGTTATCTATTTTATATATAGTAGTTTTGTATCTGTTAATCCCAAACTCCTAACTTATCCCTCTCCCCTCCTTCCCTCTTCGGTAACTATAAGCTTGTTTTCTACGTCTGTGGGTCTATTTCTGTTTAGTATATAAGTTCATTTGTAAGGAGCACATGTTTTATAAACACGTGATGCCCGTGTATAAGAGGTTATTTTTACAGTGTGTTCGTTGAGAAAGGCTAGATTAACTTCCATACATCTTCTGGTTCATTTTTCAAAAGACTAATTCTGTAGTTGTAAGAAGCCCAATTGCTTCTTATAGAATATGCTCGGGGCCAGAGGGGATGAAATGGTTAAGCTGCTCAAGTCTCTGATGAACAGATGGATAAGCAAATAATAAGAATCCAAAGCTCCTATATTTGAAATAGAATTAGGAAGAACTACATGACAGTGTGAAATCAGCGTGACCTGTCTGGAAACATATGTGATATTCCTCCACCTGCTCTTTTGCCTTTTCTCCTTTGTTTTGAAATGTTTCAAGGATATAATTTTATACTATGTTTAGGGCCCTACATCTGCTGTGCATCAGTGAATGCAGCTCAATTTTAAAAACACCCTGAAAGTCTGTGATAAGTAAACACAGCCCACGTGAGTGTATTTGGCGTATCTGGATACCCCCAGCCAATGAAGATGGTTTAGAGACATCCCATCCCATGCAGAGCATCAGCTCTGGGACCCAGATCATCTAGGTTTTATTACCAGCCCATCAAGTACCAGCGGCATATTTTTGGCAAGACACATGGCCCCTTTGAACCTAAGAGCTTCAAGTATAAAATGAGGATTTATACCCATCTCTCAGGGTGGTTGTTTGCTCAGAAAGTATTGAGACCTACAGCCGTAAATGCTCAGGACCTGTTTGTACCCCCTTTGCCTTCCTGATTCTGTGCCATAAGCGAGCCTCACTCAGAAACTATGGCCTCTTCATGAAGGAAAAAAGGAACTATTCAAAGAAAAAAGAAAAAAACTTAGGAGGTCACACTTAACCCGGCTCCCTGTGCCAGGAACATGCCAGGAACATGGATGTGCAGCCAGCTTCTGAAATGGTTTCTGAAGAGGTGAGATGCTTTCCACCCAAGGTTTAAGTCCTTCTCACCAACTTCCTGCCCTGGGTGTGTGTTGGCTACGAGGCTTCCTGAAAGGATGGACGCCAAAACACTCAAAGCGCTTCCCGAGGGAGGAAGCCTTCACCTCAGAAGCTGGAATCCACAGGACCGGAAAGATGAATGGGGGTTTCAGGGGGCCCTTGTTTATGGTGCCTGTGCTGGGGCGCTGGCTTCCCAGGGCTTCATGCTATGGGAGGAAGTGACTGGAGCATCACTGATTCGTTCATTCCACCCACGTTCTCTGTCCTTGTACCAGGCTCAAGCCCTGGGCCAGTGCCTGGGGGTGGAGATGGTGTGTCCTAGCTCCCGAGCCCCTCATCGTCCAATGTGTTGGGGAGTTGGGGGTGGGAACCGTATTTTGAGGGCTGGAAATCACATAAATAACAATAATACCAAACCCACAATGCTCTGTCTACCCCTGGCACTGGTGGTCTAAAGGCTTTGCATATCTTAACCATTTCATCCCCTCGGGCCCCGAGCATAGGGTGACAACCACCACTGTCTCCATTTTACAGGTAAGACAGTAGAGAAAGTCACATGGCAAGAAAATGACAGAGCTTAGATCTGTGGTTTGAGTTGAAACCTCTAAATCAAGCTGGCCCTCGAAAAGAAAATAGAATGGTAGGTGCCAGGAGCTGGGGGAGAGGAAGTGGAGGATAGTGTTTAGGGGGTACAGAGTTTCAGCTGGGGAGGATGAAAAGGTTCTGGAGATGGATTGTGGTGATGGTTGTACAACAATGTGAATGTACTTAATGCCACTGAACTTAATGCCACTTAAAAATGGTTTAAAATGGGACTTCCCTGGTGGCGCAGTGGTTGGGAGTCCTCCTGCCGATGCAGGGGACACGGGTTCGTGCCCCGGTCTGGGAAGATCCCATATGCCACAGAGCGGCTGGGCCCATGAGCCGTGGCCGCTGAGCCTGCGCATCCGGAGCCTGTGCTCCGCAGCGGGAGAGGCCACAGCAGCGAGAGGCCCACGTACTGCAAAAAAAAAAAAAAAAAAAAGGTTTAAATATTTCAAAAAATTATCTTGTGTATATTTTACGACAATAAATTTTTTTTCATAGGTTCAGGGGAATACGGAATAGCTCTAGAAATACTCATCACATTGCAGGAGAAATGGATCATCTTTCATTATAAAAGAAATCATTAAAGATGGAAACGGTTGTATAGATTTTTCATAGGTCAGGAGCCAAAACCAGCAACTGGTCTGAGGTTCTAAATTTAAAAGAATTCTGGTTGTATATGTGTGACACCAAAGCAACAAGCATATTTGTTCAGCTGAGTCAATTCTATTAATTTATTGAAAAGAATCAGTTAAGTGAATCATTTAGCATCCTATAAACAAAACAAACACAACAAAAGGGAAAAAAATCTGGGCCTCCAAATACAATCTCTAATACAACATGCTATCTGCTAACAACCAGGGAATTTTCCAGGTTCCCTGGAGACAGGGTCTGGGAAGGGAGATTACTCATAAGTGAGCATCGCCCGTTCTGCCTGAAACAAGTACCCCACTTCAATCCTCACGACCACGTCCCCATGAGGGACCTCAGGACACTGAGAACATGGGGATCAAGCACATTGCAGAATGGTGGTCCAGAGCCTGATGTGCCCGTGAGCCCACACTCAGGCTGCTGCAGCCGGTAGGCTGGTCCTGCCCAGGGCAGAGAGGACTCGCCATGCTCGTGATGGACCTCTTAAAAGCAACAAGCCACCACATCTAGAATGGAGAGAAATGCAAAACAGCACCTTAAATAGAGTCTCCCCTCATTTTCTGAGGAAATTAAAGTTCAGAGATAGGGTAGTGAGCTGCCCAGTATCACACAGCTTGTTAGCGTATAAAGAAATTATTTTTTTCCTTCTTGCCTTCTCTCCATCCCTCAACAAATTTTTATTGAGCCCTTTCTCTTAGTTGGCAGGGTAGTGGGGTTTTAGGAACTCCGATTTGAGCCAACCTGGCTGGTTTGAACCTGGGCTTCACTTTAATGAACTGTGTGACCTTGAGCAAGTTATGTAACTTCTTGCCTCATCTGTGAAGGGGGGATGTGATGGTACCAGCACCAACCTGGTGGGTTCTTACGAGGATGGCCCTGGTTCACGTGCACAACACCCTAAGAAAAGCACCAGACCCTCAGCCAGCTCTGTATCCACATTAGCTGTTATTAGTTTCAAGGTCCCCAAACCAGGCATGATGGGATGTGGACATTTGGTGCAAAACATTACATCAGCGTCACAATTTTGCCAAGTGTCACCTCTATCTCATCTTAGAGTGTCTCTCCGGGGCCTTTGCTCAGCCCGGGGACACAGAGATGACCAGCCCAGCTCCTCCACCAGAAGATCCTGAGTCTGACACAGACATTGGCAAACAAACCACTGGAAGGCAGCCTGGGGGATGTCACACGTGTTATTAAATTGAAAAAGTATAATCCTCAAGGAATAACCTCAAGTAATAATGTATTGTTCGGTGTGTTTGTTGTCTATTGTTGTGTAATAAATTACTGTACCACAAACATGAAGGCTTAAAACAACACCCATTTGAACCCTCCTCCACTGTTGGTGGGAAAGTAAATTGGTGCAGCCACTATGGAAAACTGTATAGGGGTTCCTCAAAAAACTAAAAATAGAGCTACCATATGATCCAGCAATTCCACTCCTGGACATATATCCTGACAAAACTATAATTCAAAAAGATACATGCACCCCTATGTTCATAGCAGCACTATTCACAATAACCAAGAAATGTAAACAACCTAAATGTCCATCAGCAGATGAATGGATAAAGAAGATGTGGTACACACACACACACACACACACACACACACACACACACAACGGAATACTACTCAGCCATAAAAAAGAACAAAATAATGCCATCTGCAGCAACATGGATGCCACTAGAGATTATCATACTAAGTGAAGTAAGTCAGAAAGAGAAAGACAAATACCATATGATATCACTTATATGTGGAATCTAATATATGAGACAAATGAACTTATTTATGAAACAGAAACAGACTCACAGACACGGAGAACAGACTTGTGGTTGCCAAGGGGGAGGAAGAGTGGGGGAGGGCTGGATTGGGAGTTTGGGATGAGCAGATACAAACTATTATCTATAGCATGGATAAACAACAAGGTCCTACTCTATAGCACAGGGAACCATATTCAATATCCTGTGATAACCATGATGGAAAAGAATTGAAAAAATGTGTATATGTATAACTGAATCACTTTGCTGTACAGCAGAAATTAACACAACATTGTAAATCAACTCTACTTAAATAAAAAAAATTTTAAATAAATAAAATTAACATCACTAAAGGAAAACAACAACATCCATTATCAGCTACTGGCTGTGGAGGGCAGTCGGGGTGAAACCAGCTGGGTTCTCTGCTGTGCGTCTCACTGGCCATGTCTCATATCTGGGGGCTCTGGGGAAGGATCTGCTCCCAAGCTCATTCAGGTTACTGGCCTACCCAGTTCCTCGTGGCTGTATGTCTGAGGTTCCCATTTCTGTGCTGGAGGCCAGAGGGGCCACTCTCTGCTCCTAGAGGCTGCCCCATTCCTTCCTGTGTTTCTCCCTCCACCTTCAGACCAGCAGTGTAGGTCAAATCCTTTCCACACTTGGTAGATCCCTGGGTAATCTCCCTTTTGAGTAACTCAAAGTCAAATGATCAGTAACCTCCAGGACATCTGCAAGATCCTTTTTGCCATATAACTAACTAAACCACAGGAATGATGTCTCCTACGTGGGCTCCACCCACACTCAAGGGGACGGGGTTCTACAGGGGCCTGGAGGTCATGGTAGAATTCTGCCTACCACAGTCAGGCTGGGCTAGGTTCTACCGTCATAACAAACAAGCCAGAGGTGGGCTGGGGTATAGCTCTAGGTCTCCACCTCGGGGTGAGGCCAGCAGAGCCGCCACTATCTCTGACTCAGCGGTCCCATAGCAGAGAGAAGGGGAGAGTGGCAACGCATGCACGGGCTCTTAAAGCTTCTGCCCAGAAGCAAAACCCATCATGTCCTCTTATGTGTCGTTGCACGAAATGACGCACGTGGCCATGGAAAATTTCAAGGGAGCAGGGAAGCTCAGTGCTGGCTTGGAACCAGGAGAGAGGAGACTGGATGTATTTGATGATCAGCACCAATGATTGCCACAAATAGTGAATCATCAAAGAGAAGGCAATGGCTGTGAGCCCCAGCTCTGTGCTGGGTGCCGTGCTGGGTCCTGTCTTGTTCAGAGCTCCTTTATTTTTAAGAGATAGAAAAACAACTCACTGAAACCAGCTCTAGCCAAAAGGAGATACTAAGCCTATAGCTAGAAATGACCCCAGGACGGCTTACAGAGTCCAAGGAGGAATTCCAGGACTGGGCCTCTGAGAACAGAATCAGGGATGGAGCTCCATCCAGACTCTCTTCTCCATCCATCTCCCAGCTCTGCTTCTGGCCTTGCCTGCTCCTCCAGCAGAGAAGCCCACTCCAGGTCAGGAGACATAACTGTTGGCAACCATGTAGGGACATTTGTGGAATGAGAGAGCGACTTTCTTCCTGTACCCATCAGTTCATTCCAGGGAAGGAAGCTGATTGGTCCATCCTGGGCCATGTGCCCTTCACCATAACCATTGTGGGAAGGTTAGAACTGGCCTAAGATGGAGTGAATGAACAAGGTCCACAACCAGGAAAAAAAAATGAAAAGAAAGAAAAGATAAAGAAAATGAAAACCACAGCCCCCACAGTCACACTGGCTATTTCATGTTTATTTCATCTTCACAAGAACTCTGGGCAATAAACGTTATAAATCCCATACATCAGAGGAAGACAAGGGGTGACAAGATTTGCACAGTCACATCACAGCAGAAGTGAGATTTAAACTGAAGCCTCTATCACTCCAAAGCCTGTGTTCTTTCTGAGAAGCCAAGCTGGGACCCCTCTGAAAGACTTTTTCTGAGTCCTTTCTGCATAAACAGGCCCAAGGAAAATGTTTGAGAGAGTTTGTCCTGCACACTGTTTCCTATTAAAATTTGAATCCATGTTTCAAGGATTATAGAGGGGTCTCTATTCTAAAACGTGGGATTATTTTCAGAATCACTGCCCCAAAGCAAAACCTGGCCTTGTTGTTTGTCTTCATTCCTTTACTCTGGACTATGTGGGCCAACTTTCCACTTGGGTTTGCCAAGAGCGCAAGTAACAAGCTCAAAACACATCACATAAACAGGGGGAGATGTGTGGCTTTTAACCAAAGGAACACTGCTGTTGACAGGACACCCTGGAGGCAACATTCCGGCTAGTTGTTCAACCTACACCCCTTGCTCAAATACCTCCTGGCTGTTACTGCTCTGTCAGGACAGCACAGGCATCACTGGCCCTGGATTCTGACCTCAAATGCAGGCAGGAAGGGGGACTCAGAGGTAGTCTCTTTGCTAGAGAAGTGGCCTCTACCACCAGCCCCTGATGTCAGCATCTCAGACTCCTTGTGTGTCCAGTGTGATGTTTTCCAAGGATGGAAACTGCCACAGGGCTCTTCCGATCTCTGGCGAAAACAGCTACTGGCTGGACTTTGGGTAGCCGAGGAGATCTGAGATTGGCCATGGCCCTTTCAACCTTGGCTGCCATTGCAAACAGGCACAGGACAGGAACACAGGGAATATTCGGGGGAAAGGTGTGATTCTGAGTTTGAGCCAAGTAATGAAAGAGTTCTTATTTCTTACGGTCTGTTCAGGAATTTCCCATAACCCCGTAGGGCTGGGAACAAAAAAGTGTTTCCCTGGTTACCTGCATCACTTACAGGAATGTGCCAGTCTGAATAGCCAGAAGGAAAAGGTTAAGTGATCTTTATCTAAAAATGCTAAAAAGGAGTCCCAGACTATGAAAATATGAGGTCACGAGACAGACATGGCAGGATCTGCCGGCAGCACAAAGCTCAGGACTTCCTTCAATGGGCAGGGGATGAGATGGCATGTGTCCTCTCCAGACAGGGATGGGATAGAGTGTGTGCTGGACTCTACCAGCAGCCACATTGCGACCACAAGGAGACCTGGCTTTAGGATGGAGTCAGTGACATATGTGTCAGTTCAGGTTCAACCAAAGATGCAGAACCAGAAGCAGAGGCATAGTAAGAGATTATTTTATTTTAAGGAATTGGCTGACATGGTCGTGGAGGCCGACATGGCCAAGAAAGTCCAAAACAGCAAGGCAGGCTGTCAGGAAGGGCAAACTAGAACTCAGGGTGATGGGTCGAAGCTACTCCACAGGCAGAATTTCTTCTTCCTCAGGGAATTTCTTCTTCATCAGCTCTGCTCTTAACATTTTTCAACTGACTGAATCAGGCCCACCCAGAATATCTAGAATAATCTCCTGTCCTTCGAGTCAACTGGTTATGGACTTTAATCACATCTACAAATACGTTCACAGTAGCACCTGGAGTAGCATTTGATTGAATAACCAGGGACTATAGCCTGGCACAGTTGACACATCAAAAGACCATCACAGTATGGAAGAGGGGGACAGAATAATTTCTTGGTGACTTCATCGAGCTCCTAGATCAAACCATTCCTGAGCTCCACACTACCACTACATGTTCCAGTTGAACTTTCCAGAAAATCTGGCCATGGGTATCTCAAACCGTGTTTTCACAACCTTTAGTCCTAACTGACACAACAGGGGCCCAAACCAAGGAGGTTAACAGTTCTGACTAGACCTCTCAAGGAGGGCTGTGTTCCAATCTGGGTTCCAGCTAGTGGGAGACACATTGACACACAACAGGGATAAAGGGGCAGTCACTTCCATTCAGCAGGGAGATGTTTACTGAACACCTACTCTGTGTTGGACCTGGCCTCCATGCTGTGGACACAAAGACAAAGAGGACACTCGCTCTGCCTGTAGGGGGCAGACAAGCAAACAGACAAAGGCCAGAGTAGACAATGCCGTGTCAAAGCAGGGGCCATGGGAGCCTGTGCAGGCAGGTGGAGGGGACCCAATCCAGCAAGGCAGGCTTCCTGGAGAAAGTGACATTTCAGCTCAGTCTGGAAGGGTGAGAAGGAATGAACCAGGAACAAACAAGGTGAGGAAAAGACATTCCAAGAAGCAGGAACGGCATGTATGAAGGCCAAAGGCCACTTGGGTGTTATAACTACAAACACTAGGGATTGCTAATGCTGTGTGACTTGGAGCAAGTCACTTCACCTCTCTGCGCCTCAGTGCCCTCAGATGAAGATACTAGAATGAATGCATTAAGCCTTGTACAGGGCTTGGAGCAAGGCCGCATTTCAGGGTTAGCTATCATCACCATCATCATTGTCATTCCTTGATAAAAGTGCAGGAAAGGACAGGCAGAGATAGCTGGAGAGGTAGTCTGGGACCAGGCCACAGACCTCAGACTATCTTCCAGGCCTCAGGGAACCAGGGAAGAATGTGAAACAGGCAAGCGTGGATTTCTGCTTTAGAAATGTCTACTGGGAGGAGAAAGAATTCTGGGCAGAGAGATGGTAATCGTAATGTAATTGTGGAAAAGGATGTTGAAGCCACTTCCCATGGAAAAAGTTTCAAGAAATTGGGGTGTTTGCTCAGAAAGAGAGCCGACTCTGTCTGGGGGGCAGGGATGAGTAGTGGTAGATAGGCTGACGGCTGAGAATCACGCAGGGCTGTTCTGTGGAAGAAGGTAACAGAGATTTAGGTCACAGGTGGTAGCTCCAGGGAGTCAACACATCTCACCTTCACCTTGGGAAGAATTTGTATTGTTCACAGCTGCCCAGAGACTGGAGGGCAGTCTTAAAGGGCAATGAGCTCCCCATCCAGGGAGGTATGCAAACAGACTCTGGTTGAATGCTTGACAGGGAAGCTGTAAATGAAGCACAAACACCAGGCAAGTTGATGCAGATCATTTCCGAGTTCCTCACAACCACGATCTCTGTTATCCTACTGAACCCCAGAGAGATGGTGTATTAGTTTCCTCTTGCTGCTGTAACAAATAACCACCAACAGAATGGCTTAAAACAACACACATTTATTCTCTCACAGTTCTAGAGGTCAGAAGTCCACCATGAGTCTCACTGGACTAAAATCAAAGTCTTGGCGGGGCTGTGTTCCTTTCTGGAGGCTCTAGGGGAGAATCTTTTTTTTTTTTTTGCCTTTCTAGAGGCTTCCTGCATCTCTTGGCTTGTGGCCTCTTCCTCCACATTCAAAGCCGACAGCATAGCAGCTTCCAAATTCTCTCTCTCCTTCATACACTGCCCCCGCCCACATCCCCATGCCCATCCCACATCCCCACAATGTTCCTCCACTTGCTGATGGAGCCACCGCCAGAGAGAGGCTCCTGAGGCACCAGGGTTCCCACTGTCATGCCACTTACCCTGTGTGTTCGATGAGTTAATTACCCTCTTTACTCTCCTCAGAGGACAGCATCTCTCATTCACTGGTTTATCCATATTGTCCATCTCAGGCCTGCACATAATAGATTCTCAATAAATAAAGAAGTGTCTGGAGAATGAATGAAGAATCCATTCAAAGAGAATGGCTGGTAGCTACCATTCCAGCTGAGAAGCATTCACTCACTCATTAGCTCTGGCTGCTCAGCTCTCCTGACATAATGAGGTACCATGGCTTGATGGGACCCCTGCTCTTCTCACGCACTAAGGGGGTTGGGAGAAACCTTTGGAGGAAGACAGAGGCTTCAGTCTGTGCGGAAATTCCAGCCTGGATTTTTAGCATTCACGTTCCATACTGAGTAGCCTGATGCTGAAGGAGCCAGGGAAGGGGCCAGGGAAGGGAGCTATTGGGGGCGCAGGGGGACGGCAGTGCCAAAGGAGAACTTTGTGAGCAAATACACACGTGGGTCCCCTGAGACCTCCTTCATCGAGGGCAGGGTCTCTCTGGCATGACTCCGGCTGTGCTCTGTGGGTTTCTTAATGGGTTTGTGTCTCACTCTGAGTAACAAGATTAACAGCCATCAGGTTAATTCAGCAAAGCTTTCCACAGCATCTGCTCTGCCCGGCTGGGTGCTGGGTAGCTGACAAGCCCAGATGCAGAAGGCAAGCACGGTGGGTGGGAAGGCAGATGGGATCCGGTTAACGGGATGTCTGGTGCTAGGGTGCAGAGGAGGCTTCTGATTTGCCCAGGGAGTCCTATCAAAAACCACACACGTGTCCAGGGTGGAACAAGGCCAGGTCTCCCAGCGACACATTTATCTCACCATCAAGTGCACAGAAAAGCCGGCTTTTTCAGCACAGCAATGCCTCCTCGATCGGATGGTCCAAGGACTTGTTTTGCTGCTTGGGCTGGTTTTTCCTCCCTGTCCTGAATTTGAAGCTCCTTCGATGAGCACATCCAGAAACACTGGAGCATTTCAAAGGAGTCCGGAGTCCCTGACTGAGGCCGGTTTGTCTGCCAGGGCAGCCCATGCCCCAGGCACTGCCACAGAATGTGGGGAGACCCCTTGATCCAGAAGAAAAACACATCTGTGTTTGCTGCTTGCACCTCCAAACACACACAGTTCTGCCCTGCCTGAGAGGGCACCCAAAAGGCGGTCCCCAGGCCATCTTGCTAAAGGTGTTTAGAGAACATGCTCTCACCTGCAAAACAGGAAGGCAAGGCTGTGATCCCTGCCCAGGGCTTGAACACAGAAAAGTAGCAAAATAGAACATCAGGGCGGGAAGAGACCTCTCGCTGCCTGGGGTGGTGCTGCTCTGTTTATGGACAGGGAATGGCACCTGTCAGGAACGGATTTTTGTGGGCAGAGACAGGGAGAGGCTGGAGCTGAACTTTCATCCCTGCTGTTGATCCTCGATGCTGCCCCATATCCAGGACACCACGCTCCTTTCCCTCAACCTTCTGGTCCTCCACTTTGGTTGTTTTGTTCTGGGAAGGTGTGCCGGCCTGGGCCGCTCTTCTGCCCTCCCCTGCAGTGAGACAGGCTTTGGAGACAGGCAGACCCAGGTGCACAGCTCTGCCTCCCCTTATAAGCCTTGTGACCCCAGACAGTTTCATATCCCCTGAGAGCCTCAGTTTCCTCATCTGGGAAATGGGAATAACCCCACCCACTTCACTGACTTTCTGTGAAGCTCATGGCATTTGTAACAACAGCTGTGTAGTTGTATAAATGAGCTTCATGCATCACTGCTGGAGCATATGTGATACTTGGTGTTAAGTAAGAACCTTCCTCTCTTTTGACAGCTCCTTCGCGTTGCTTGTTCCTTGGTCTTGGGCAGCCCAAGAGCTCAAACTCATCTCTGGCTGCAAGAGTCCTGCTCTTCCCCAGTTCCACACTGCAGAATGGGAGGACGGAATGAAGACAAGGCAGAAAGCCCCACTGGACCCATTTGCCTCCAGCTTTATGACCTTGTACAAGCCGCTGGAACTCTGTGAGTCTCAATTTTCCCACATGGAAAACTGGACTGTTTTCTGCAGTACCTGCCTCACAGGGATGCTTGTAGGAAAGGAGACAGTGGCATTAGCTCTGACTGTGATAATAGCTCAGCATCTTCTATTCCTCACTATGCTCTTATCATCCCCATTTCACAGATAAGGAGAGGGAAGAAAGAGTTAAGAAACTTGCCCAAGGTCATCACAGAAGTGGGTGACCATGCGATGCACCGAGCACCTAAGGGCAGAGCTTACTCTTCTAACCGGTACCCATGCTCCTGTATTTACAGGAGAGCAGCCTTCAGGGCATCATTTCTAAAAGAGACCCACATATGGAGAACCAACCCTTCCAGTGGGTCTGCTCTGTACCAGGACTTGTGCTGGGAGCTTGAAGTGGACCAGCTACGGGAATGCTCCCACATCCCTCATCACAGGCCCTAGCACAAGCCCATCTTCCAGATGCAGAGGCGCAGCTGCTCAGAAGGCAAGGGATTTCCCAAGGTTCCCCTGGCCAGTCAGTGGTGGGTGGATAGTGATACCCAGGCTGCCTGACCCCAAACCCCAGGATCACTGGTCCTCAATCCATCACTTCTGGTCCCTTTCCCTCCCCCAGTTCTGCTCCAAGAGATCAGCCAGTTTTACCAAACGGTCCCCATTCTAACTGAAGGGGCTGAATGCTCACTCCCGCCCCTCTGGCTGAACCACCATCCCTCCTGTCTCCCTCTTGTCCTCTGTCCCCCTCATCTGCCAATCCTGCCACTTCAGGAAGAGCCCCTGCCAAGAGAGAAAGTTCTATTGCAAGTTGTGTGAGAGGAAGACCCTGTTCCCTTCCAGGTGCCTGGCATCTCCCCCTCCCCGCCCCTGCCAGGAAGCACCTCCTCTCAACAAGGGGGACCTTTAGGTCTGAAAGGCTCCAGTGTCCACAGGCCAGGTGGGCGTGCTCTTGGCCTTGGCTGGGCACCACAGGAAACGGAGGCGTGGAGGACCACCCCCAAGCCTCTGCTTAAAGGGGCGGCTGGCCTCGGGCTGCAGTCAGGCCGCCTTTGCACCATGACCCCCCAGCTGCTTCCCCTGCTGATGCTGCTTCTGGCCGGCCCCCCAGCTGCTCAGCCGGCTCCCCCGACCTGCTACTCCAGGATGCTAGCCCTGAGCCGGGAGATCACCGCTGACTCCCGGAGCCTGCAGGTCACGGAGCCTTCGGTGAGTGCCCTCGGCCCCCCTGAGGACTGGGAGACCCAGTTCTCAAAAATTTGCCTTTGGACCAGGGAAAAAACACTATTTTTCTTTTCTGGTCAATGTTAATTTCAAGGGTATTTGTGTTTTATTCCCATCTTATTAAATACCAATGGTTTGCACTTCCTTTTAAATACAAAGAAAATATAATCAAAGACATCACAATTTTTGTTTATAACTAGCTAGCAAATATCAGAGGATCTGTTTTAAAATGTAAAAAGAGAGAGAGAAAGAGAGAGAAGAGAAGAGAAGAGAAGGGAACAGGAGAAGAGAAGCTCCCATAGAGTTTAGAGCTCCAACTTAAGGAGGACCAAAGAGTCCTGCTTATTTCTTCTCTCCACTAGCCAGCAGGAGCTAAGGGGGCAACTCCTAGAATCAGCCCCACCCCTAACCTGCTGTAGGACCCTGAGCAAATTACTCAGCCCTGGGTCTCAGCATCCTCAGCTGTGAGAGGGGATGGCTGGGCCCCTCACCGGCTTCGGGCAGCTGGAGGGTTGAAGACTTGGATGCAGACACAGCCTGCACAGAGGACAACCCAGGATGTCTGCACTGTTTTCAACACTGTGTTAAGAGGAGGACCCAGGGGCTCGGAGCCAGGGGCCACCCAGAACTAGAATCTGGCCTCCTGACAGCCCATCCAGTGTAGAAACAAAACAAATTAAACTTCAAAGGTCTGGTAAAATTTAAAAGTATCCCTTTACCACTTGTGAACCCTTCAAATAAAATGCACCGTTCTCAGACGTGGGGCTTACGATACCCTAACACCTCCTTTGGATTTTCTTTTTGAAACTTAAATGATGAGTATTTTTTTCAACTTATGAAAGTCATATACTTTGAAAATGGTTGGAAAAGGCACAAAAGACAAAGAAGAAAATAAATATTACTGCGATTCTACCACCTAGAGGTGACCTGCTGCCATCACAGTCAGAGGATAGGATTTCAGCTCTGGGTCTGTACATAGTTATCCAAGTGTGTAGACAAATTGGATCAAACAACACAGCAGTTCTGCAATCTACTTTTTAGCGACTCTGTCAAATAAATTAATATTTCTTTGCAACAACATTTGGTTGTATTTTTGCACCCCAATGTATCCACAAATTCCTTGCTATTAAATATGTAGAGCAATCATCTTTTAAAAATATATGATTTTAAAGCTTAAAATAATGCATAGGCTCAGAGCTGGAAGGAAGTGGAGGTTATATGTTCTAACTCTCTAATCTCACAACTGGGAAACCGAGTCACAAAGAAGAAGGAGACCTACCCCACGTCACACAGGGAATCACTGGTCGGGAGGGACCAGAATCTGGGTCTTCTGACCTTCAGGCCAGCACAGAAGCAAAAGTGAAATATAGTAATATGAAAGTGTACATATATATACTGTTTTATATTACTAAAGTATATACTGTATATATTACTATGTCTAGATTACAGTTATAGAACTGTTTTAATATATATACATATATAGACACATATTTATATGTATCTCTCTCTCTCTCTCTCTCTCTCTCTCTATATATATATATATATATATATATGTATGTATGTGTGTGTGTGTGTATATATATATATATATATATATAAAACTGTTCCCTAGCTCATAGTCAATGATGAAATGGTTGCATTCTAAAAGTCGAATTCTAGAAGAGCAGTTTACTTTGGGGGAATGTGGCATATGGTACAAGAAAGTATTGTACATGGCAGCATCAAGGAAGGCCCCAGGGATCTGGGGCTGCTCTGGTTTTGGGGAGGCTGGCAGAGAGCCTTCTGTGGCCAGGCTGAGGGTGTGTCCCTGTGAGCAACACAGAAACCCGTTTCCCTTTCTGCAGGAGCCGTGTGTGAGATACCTACCCAGGCTGTACCTGGATATACACGTAAGAGGGGTCTGTCTGCCTGCGGGAGGGCTTGGAGTGGGAGTGGGGAGAGACTGTGCAGAAGGGCCAGGAGTCCCCAGCTCCCGCGTCTCTGGCTACTGACTTCCACCACGAGACCCGTCCCTGTTGTCCACTCACAGAATTACTGTGTGCTGGCCAAGCTGCGGGACTTTGTGGCATCGCCCCAGTGTTGGAAGGTGACCCGGGTAGATGCCTTGAAGGACAAAGTGAGGAAACTGTACACCATCATGAACTCGTTCTGCAGGAGGGTAAGTGACGCCATTGAACATTCTTTTTCTACTTGTCATCAGCCAAGAACTTAAGAGAAGGGTTAGGAGAAGAGGGAGATGAGGAGGAGGAAAACAAAAGCTTGTGGGGTGCTTCCAGGTCACAAAGCCCTTCCTCAACCCTATAGCTCTTGCTGAGTGCTGGGGGACTCGGGACAAGGCTCCTCCTGTCCTCCAGCTCCATCTCCAACACCCAAGACCACAGGCTGCGATTCAAATGGGGCTGGGATTGCGGGTAGAGGACTCTGGAATTCCGAGAATTCCCAGAGCCCTGGGATCGGGGGAGAATTCCTGGGGGAGGGGCTTCGGGTGTGCTCCGTGTTGGGAGGAATCTGGCAGCAGAGGGGAGGGAGACGGGAAAAACACAGAATCGGCACTGGTTAAGAGGTAGAAAGCAGAGTTGTGCAGTCCTAGGGGCACAGGCTTCAGCATCAGGCAGACCTGAGCCCCTGTCTTCACCCCCCTGCTTCCTAAATGGCAGTGTCCCCTCCTCTCTCTGAGCCACAGTTTCCTCATTCGTGAATGATACCCATGTCAGGAGAGCATTGGGAAGATAATACTACGTACAACCTGACCCTGTGTGTGCTGGGCGCTGTAGTAACTCCCTCGGTCCTAAGATCTCTATCAAGGTGAATAAACATAGAATACCGAACACCAGGCCTGGCCCAGGAAACTAATAATTAGCTATTAAGTTTTTTAGCTTTAAGTTTTATTAAGATTTGTTTGTTACTATGCATCAAAAATGCGCCAAGCACTTTGTCCCACACCCATTCCCCTCCTCATTCCCCTCTCCCCTTGGTCATGGAGGGGAGACAAGAAGACAGAATACAGTCTGAAAAGTGCTGCTGTTGGCTCTAAAGTGTTTGAAGGTGAGACCTGGTGCTGTTACTCATGGTATCGCCGATGTCTGGCCCAGAGTTTTTGCTCAGTAATTGAGATTTATTCATTTATTCACTCCCTTGCCCATCTATCCATCCATCCATCTGGTCAACCAACGTACAACTGAATTCAATAGTCAAAGACTATATGAGATTCAATGGGAAGGTGAAGAAAGACGTAACCAGCTCTCCTTGGGGGAATGAAGGTTGGAAAATTTTCACACAAAGGGGAACAATTGAACAGTCTTTGAGGATAACCAGGAGTCCTATAGTTGTGCATGGGCTCTGTGGCCACCTTCAGTGACATTCCTGCTCATTGCACATCTTTTCCAGGATTTGGTGTTCCTGTTGGATGACTGCAATGCCTTGGAATACCCAATCCTAGTGACCACGGTCCTGCCAGATCATCAGAGCTAAGGCAGCTCAGACCAGAGAGAGACCCCAGGGGGACTGAAGTTATGTCAGCTGCCCAGACACAATGGGCTAAAGCCACGGCCCCCACAGGTCTCCCTGAAACTGTCATGTGTCTCTCCACCTTCTGGAAAACAAGGCTTGTGCTCCTACCCTAGAAACGATTTTTAACATAGTTAGAAGCCTTGCTTCTCCTTCCCCTTGGTTTTGTCTCACCAGGATGGTGAGGTACACAAGCATGTTGATTCGATCACTAAGAAGAAAAGGGCAAACCAGCTTCTTTTTTATGAACAGCTAGCTTGAGAACAAGCAAAATAGTATGTTTGCAGCACCACTTTAACGGGGTAGTGGTACCATTTTTCTTTCTTGATAAAAACCTGCTTTACATTTAACCAAGCTTCCATTTTATACCTTCTCTCTCTACAAATTTTCCTTACACTTATCTTTCATTTTCAAGGAAATTTCATTATCTATAAGATGTATTTGCGAGGTTCATAATTACATAGTGCTGATGGGAACCACTCTTTCATTGAAAGGTGATGAAAATCAAATAAAGACTATCATTACAGTGAGAAACCGTGTCCTGCTGTATTTGTCCAAGGTGGGTGTCAGGGTGTTTATTTCATGCTCTTTCTGCAAGTTGCTGCTTTTAGCAAGATATGTCTTTCTTCCTCTTTCCATCGAGCACAGGTGTTTCTGGGTCTGCTTCAAACCACCTGTGTGAATGTCTGTCTTTAAAGCGTCCGAAGATGCTCTAATTTATGTTTGGGAACAGACTGTATCCTGCATCGTACCCATGGCAGTGCAGTACCTGACACGTCATAAACATCAGTTCACTGAGTCACCATAACAAACCTAGAGACGGACATCGTAGGAGGCTGAGGCTCATGTAGATTAGGTAACTTGACCAAGGTCACCAGCTGCTAAGTGGGGAGGCTGGATTGAACTCAAAGAGCTCCAAAGCCCGCACTCTCCCCTGTGTCCCACACTGGCTCTCTGCAGGTGAAGCATGCTTGTTTAATTAATTCGTGAACACAACAGTAACATCTCAGTTAAGTAACTGGATTGTTGAAAAAGATTTCAAATATTGATTATTTAAAAGTTCACATGCTCCACTGTGGTCTTTTTGTTCCCTTTACTCCCTTCTGTACACGTGGGCCATACTTTCCCTCCTTGTTCTTAGGTGTCTTTGACTTAGATGATTTATGAGAATGATTTAGTAGCTTATGATTTTCTATCTAGAAGCACAAGACCAGAGCATCACAGTACTGGTCTCCTAGGGCGCCATAACAGGGTACCATAAACTGGGCTTAAAGTAAGAGAAATTTATTGCCTCATAGCTCTAGAGGTTAGAAGTTCTGCAATCTAAGTGTTGTCAGGGTCATCCTCTCCCTGAAGGCTTTAGGGTAGAGGATCCTTCCTTGCGTCTTCCTAGCTTCTGGTGGCTACTGGTAATCCTTGTCATTCCTTGGCTATAAACACATCGATTCAATCTCTGTCCCCATCAACACACGGTATTTACCTGGCGTCTGTATCCCTGTGTCCAAAATTCCCTCTTCTTGAAGTAAATTATCTCTGTTTGCAGATGACATGATTTATATATAGAAAATGTTAAACACTCCACCAAAGAAAACCTGTTAGAATTAAGTAAAGTTGCAGGAGAGAAAATCAATATACAAAAATCAGTTGCATTTCTATACACTAACAACAAACGTTCAGAAAGAGAAATTAAGAAAAAATCCCATTTACAATAGTATCAGAAAGTATAAAATACATAGGAATTAATTTAACCAAGGAGGTAAAATACCTGCACACTGAAAACTATAAGACATTGATGAAAGAAAATGAGGAAGACACAAATAAATGGAAAGCTATCCCCTTTTCATGGATTAGAAGAATTAATACCATTAAAATAAAAGTATTGTCCATACTGCCCAAAGTGATCTGCAGATTCAACTTAATCCCTATCAAAATTCCCCCGGCATTTTTCACAGAAACAGAAAAAAGCAATCCTAAAATTCATATGGAACCACAAAAGACCCCAAATAGCCAAAGCAACCTTGACAAAGAACAAAGCTCAAAGTATCACATCATTTCAAATTATACTAAAAGCTATAGTCAAAATGAGATGGTACTGGCACATGGATCAGAACACATATAACAGAGGAAGAGAACGGAGAGCCCAGATATAAAAGGAGAACCCAGATATATACTCATGCATAACTTTGACATGGACACCAAGAACACACAATAGGGAAAGGATAGTCTCTTCAATCAGTGGTGCTGGGAAAATTGGTATTCACACACAAAAGAAACTAGACCTCTGTCTTATACCACTCACAAAACTGGATTAGACTTAAATGTAAGACTTGAAATCATACAGCCACTAGAAGAAAACATAGGGAAAAATCTCCCTAACATTGATCTTAGCAATGATTTTGTTTGTTTATTTTAAATATTTTTTTTAATGGTTAAATTTTTTTATTTTTTTGGCTGTGCCATGTGTCACGTGGTATCTTAGTTCCCCAACCAGAGATTGAACCTGTGCCCCTGCAGTGGAAGCACGGAGTCCCAACCACCGGACTGCCAGGGGAGTCCCAGCAATGATTTTTTGGATATGACACTTAAAGCACAGGCAACGAAAGCAAAAGTAAACAAGTGGGACTACATCAAACTTAAAAGCTTCTGCACAGCAAAGGAAACCATGAAAAAAAAGGCAGCTTACGGAATGTGAAAAACTATTTGCACCATGTATCTGATAAGGGGTTAATATCCAAAGTGCATAAGAAATTTTTAAAACTCATAGCAAAAAATCCCAAATCTGATTTTAAGACGGGCAACGGATCTGAATAGATGTTTTGCCAAAGAAGACATACAAATGGACAACAGGTACATGAAAATGTGCTCAATATCACTAACCATCAGGGAAATGCAAATCAAAACCACCATGAAGGGCTTCCCTGGTGGTGCAGTGGTTGAGAGTCTGCCTGCCGATGCAGGGGACGCGGGTTCGTGCCCCGGTCCGGGAGCATCCCACATGCGGCGGAGCGCTAGGCCCGTGAGCCATGGCCGCTGAGCCTGCGCGTCCGGAGCCTGTGCTTCACAACGGGAGAAGCCAGGACAGTGAGAGGTCCGCGTACCGAAGGAAAAAAAAAAAAAAAACCACCATGAAAAATCACCTCATACCTGTTAGGATGGGTTTTATAAAAAAGACAACAGGTAAGTTTTGTGAAGATGCGGAGAAAAGGGAATCCTTGTACACTGTTGGTGGAAGTGTAAATTGGTACAGCCATTATGGAAAACAGTATGGAGGGTCTTCAAAAAATTAAAAATAGAACTACCGGGACTTCCCTGGTGGCACAGTGGTTAAGAATCCGCCTACCAGTGCAGGGGACCGGGATTCGATCTCTAGTCTGGGAAGATTCCACATGCCACGGAGCAACTAAGCCCATGTGCCACAACTACTGATCCCACACACAGCAACTACTGAACCCTGCACACCTAGATGTGTGCTCCACAACAAGAGAAGCCACTGCAATGAGAAGCCTGTGCGCCACAATGAAGAGTAGCCCCCTCTGGCTGCAACTAGAGAAAGCCCGCGCACAGCAACAAAGACCCAACGCAGCCATAAATAAATAAATAAATTTATTAAAAAAAAAAAAAAAAAGAAGAATGTAATCAGTGTGGACCATGGTGAGGCCTGGCAGGGACACGCAGGCAGAGGGTGTCTGTCCTGACCCCAGTTGTGTAATAACCAGGGTTACATAAAGGAGAATCCTTTTCTAGGCAGAAAGACTGGGACCCAGTGGTTGGAAGTTGTCAATTCCTGAAGGGGTCCCTCTGCTTTGGATTTCAAAAATAACAAAATGAGGACACGGCTCCTCCCCTATGAACCAGCCCATTGCCAAGCCAGACATTTGGGTACCAGCCTGGGCTCCTTCTCCTTCTTTGTCTATAGCCAACTGGTCAACCCCACCTTCTTTGCATCTCTTGACTTCACCATTTGCTCTTTACCACCTCAACATTAGTTCAGAACCTTCTCAGAACATGACATCCAACCTTTGCCCAGGACTCCTTTCTCTGATGGAGGATGGAGCTAATGGTGAGGTACTGTAATAGGATGCTTTGCAGAGACTGATGCTGGTGATGCTAAATAAGGGCTTTGTAGACCAAGGTGAGAACTCTGTCCCCTTATCCTCACTCACCATTAGCTCTTTTTGTCCCAAGTGAGGTTCTGACAATCACTGATCCTTCTCCCCCGAGGCTTCCCCAACAGAAGGTTGTTTTTTATTTTTTCTCACGTGCTTGTTAATTGTTAGAGCCCATGTTCTTTCTTCAACTGATTTAACCCACCTAGTGAAAGGACCCCCAAATTCACACCTCCTACTCAGACTTTCTGAGGAGGCTTAGGCTAATTTTCCAACTACCTTGTTATTACATTTTCTCTTAGAGTCCCCACAAGTACCTCAGAATTGACTTCTCTAAAGGTAACTCTTGCTTTTCTTGCCCATTGGCCTTTCCTGTCTCAGTAAAATTGCCCCATCATTCACAATTTGCTTCCATGAAAAACGTGGCCTTGTGTCCCCTGATTTTTTTTTCCTCACCTTTCTCCCACCTTTGCAACTAAGAAGCAAGTCCTGTACTTTCTGCCTCCAAAGCACTTTATGTGTCAACTTCACTGGGCCAGAGAGTGTGCAGAATACTGGATTAAACATTATCCTAGTTGTGTCTGTGAGGATGTTTCCAGAAGACGTTAACATGTGAGTTAATGGTCTGAGTAAAGAGATTGCCCTCCCCAATGTGGGTGGGCCTCAGCCAATCCACTGGACGCCTGAATAGAACAAAGACTGAGTAAGAGAGAATTTGTTCTCTCTGCCTGACTGCTGAGCTGAGACGTTGGTGTTCTCCTGCCCTGGGACAGAAGCTTACACCAACGTCACTGTTACTCCTCAGGCCTTCAGATTCAGACCAGAAATTATACCATTGACTTTCCATTTCTCAGACCTCTGGACTCAGACTGGAAACATACCATCAACTTTCTCAGGTCTCCAGCCTATAAATGACACATCATGGGACTTCTAAGCCTCCATAACTGTGTCAGCTAATTCCTGATAACAAATTATTTTTCAAATAAATATGATATATTATATCCGTAAATGTATAACTATATCCAGGGTTCTGGACAACCCTGATTAATATCTGGAACCTGTGCTCTTTTCTCCATACCTGTTATCCATATCCTGGTCAAGGTCACCATGACCTCTTACCTGGACTGCAGTTGCCTCCCAGCTTTCACTCTGGCCCCCTTCCATCCAATTTCCACTCAGCAGCCAGAATCATCTACTTTAAAACATCAATTAGACCATGTCCTTCCCTTGTTGAAAAACTTTCTACAGCTTCCCACTTGGAATGAAATTTGAAGTTCTCACCTTGGTCTACAAACCCCTTATTGACCATCACCACCATCAGTCTCTGCAAAGCATCCTATGACATTACAGTACTTGATCATATGTTCATTTGTTTATTTTCATATTCTTTGTCTTTCCCACTAGACTGTAAGCTCCAGGAAGGCAGAGACCACGTCATTTTGTTTCATCACTTTATCCCCCATCTAGCACCATTCCTGACACTTAGTAGATACTCAGTAACTATGTTTTGGATATTTATGGAGACTGGATACTGGTTATTGGGAAGACCAAGAAAAGTCAGAAGTTAAGATTTGGCAATTCCAAGTGGTCCAAGCCCATTCTTTCCTCATAAAGTATATGCTACTTACAACACTGATATATTCACAGGCTTGGAGGCCTGGTTCCTATGCTTTTGTGATTCTCACTGTTTGGTCAACTTCAAAACCTCTGTAACTCTCTGTCTCTGTCTCTATCTCTGTCACACACACACACACACACACACACACACACACACACACACACAGACCCACCTCTTGCTGAAACTCATTCTCACAGGGCTCTGACCAAGGTCTTCCATAAAACATAACTGCCTGGACTGGAGCCAGCAGCAGAGACGTGAACAGAACCTTGTCTTTCTTTTAATGGCCTATATGGAAAAGAACCTAAAAAAAAAAAAAGAGTGGATATATGTTATGTATGACTGATTCACTTTGCTGTGCATCTGAAATTAACACAACGTTGGAAGTCAACTATACTCCAATAAAAATTTTTAAAAAAAGGGCTTCCCTGGTGGCGCAGTGGTTGAGAGTCCGCCTGCCGATGCAGGGGACGCGGGTTCGTGCCCCGGTCCGGGAGGATCCCATGTGCCGCGGAGCGGCTGGGCCCGTGAGCCATGGCCGCTGAGCCTGTGCGTCCGGAGCCTGTGCCCCGCAATGGGAGAGGCCACAGCAGTGAGAGGCCCGTGTACCGCAAGCAAAAAAAAAAAGAAAAAAAAAAGAAAAAAAAAAAAGAAAGCTTAGTCATCAGTCTCGGCTGTCTCAGAGCAATTTATTTCTTTATTGATTGACTGATTGATCAGCTGTGTTGGATCTTAGTTGCAGCATACGGGATCTTCGTTGGGGCATGTGGGATTTTTCCTTGCCGCGCGCAGGCTTCTCTCTAGTTGTGGCACAAGGGCTTAGTTGCCCTGCGGCACGTGGGATCTTATTTCCCCGACCAGGGATCGAACCCATGTCCCCTGCATTGGAAGGCAGATTCTTTACTACTGGACCACCAGGGAAGTGCTGTCTTGGAGCAATTTGCTGACATCAGCATTGCACCTTCACACCAGTTGGTTGGCGATGTCAACCAACTGAGAATTATTAGGCAAAAGTCCTCATAGTTTAAGCCTCGTTGATTTGCAAAAGTGCCAATAATGTGAAATCACCTTCTGCCTTTGCAGGATATTCAGGTCTAGACACAGATCAAGAACTCACAGGATAATATGATATTACTTATATGTGGAATCTAAAATGTGACACAAATGGACTTATCTACAAAACAGACTCATAGGGAACAGACTTGCGGTTGCCAGGGGGGATGGGGGTGGGGAAGGGATGGAGTGGGAGTTTGGAATTAGCAGATGCAAACTATTATAAACAACAATCTCTTACTGTACAGCACAGGGAACTATATTCAATATCCTGTAATAAACCGTAATGGAAAAGAACATGAAAAAGAATGTGTATGTGTATATATATATATATATATATATATATATATACAAAACACTGAATCACTTTGCTGTACAGCAGAAATTAACACAACATTGTGAATCAATTATACTTGGATAAAATAAATTAAAAAAAAAAAGAACTTACAAGGTAGAGTAATGAACTGCCCTTGAAATCAATTAAGTGTTGGAGGAGAAGAAAGAACAGGAAAATAGAGCACAATGTGCAGAAAATGGCCAGGTCAGCAGTCATAACTTAGGTTTACATTCCTTCATAGTGAAAGAATCCCAGGAATTATTTAAGCATTGGATATACACTTCCAAAACGTTTGTAATCAAGTTCCTAAAATGCAAGCACCACTTATTTTTCAAGAATTTTCTGGCTGCCACCCAAAAACAAGAAAACATGCTCAAGTTATGGCTTCTTAATTCACTTCATCTTGATCCCAAGGTTCCAGAATCAACCCAGCTGAAGATGCTATAAAATTGGAAGGTGTTCCTTATTCAGAAGATGGGCTCAGATCACTGTCACTGTCACCACAATGGGCATCCTTCCTCTGGCCTACAGGTCTACAGACATTCTGAGCTTGTAAATCATTTAGCTCGAGAGGGGAAGGGTCTGGAGTTGTGCTGTAACATTGTCTATTGATTCTCTAGGATACTCTCAATTTACTGGTGATGATAACGTCTTAAGTATGTGGAAAGCTTTGTAATTTACAAAATATTTTCAAATCTATTTTCCCCTCTGTTAACTTTAGTTCTTATGCCAACATTGAAGGATGGGTGGATTAGGACAAGTGACCTCCGTTTATAGATTTAAAAGCAAGTCTTTGATTAAATACCTGTTGTATCTACAAACATGCCTAAAAATTTAAAATATGACAATATCAAGTGTAGGTGAGGACACGAGGCAACTGACATACTGCTGGTGGGACAGATATTTGGAAAAACAACTTGATGTTACCTAGTAAATTTGAAGATGTGTATACCCTATGACCCAGCAATTTTAACCCTAGAATATACCCTAGAGGAATTCTTGCACAAGTGTGCCACAAATATATCTAAGTTTATGACAGAATGTTTACAATAGCAAATCTGGAAACAACCCAAAAGTCCATCAATGGAAAAATAAATTGTTGTAGAGTCATATAATGATAATGATAATGGTACAGAATATATTACAATGGCACATAATAACATGGCTGAATCTCAGGTATCTACAGGGAGGAGGAAACATAAGTAGCGGAAAACATGCAGATTGATTTCGTTTATGTAATGGACAAAAGCAGGAAAAGCATAAAATATATTTTGGGGGATAGAAACAAATGGGATAAAGTTTTTTAGTTCATGAAAGTGCTTAAGATAAAATTTAGGACAGAAGATAGGCCTTTTTAGAAAAAATATTATTATTTAGTCAATATTTAATAAATAAAAATAGATAGCAGTGACATCAAAAACTAATTGGAAAATGTAGTTTAAAAACCAATCCCATTTACAATAGCAGCAAAAACCATAAGGCAACTGGGAATAAATATAAGTAAACATGTGTACAGGCTTTATGGAGAAAATTCTAAAACTTTATTGAAGGACATAAAAGAATGTCCTATATAGATAAAGAGATAAGCCATGATTATGAATCTCAACTTAAATTCAATGTATTCAGTGAACATCCCAACAGGACAGATCTTGATATGCTGAGCCTAAAATTTATAGAAAAATGTAAAAGATTAACTAAATTTTGAAAAAGAAAAAGGGAAGGAGGGAAATTTCCCTACCAGGTATCAAGACTTGTAATAATATTGTAGAAATTAGTATGCTGGCCTATTGATGCAGGGGAAAAAAATAACCAGTGGAACAGAACAAATGAAATTTGGTGTATTGCTGAGAATACATGACAAATCAGTGGGAAGATAATAAGCAGTACAATAAATGCTGCTGGGATAATAGGATATCCACTTGGAAAAAATGGAAATTTTATCTCATACACAAAAATAAATTTGAGAGGGATGACAGACTTAATAAGTAAAGCAATATTTTAAAATATTTAGAACAACACATGGCAGACTATCGTTGTGTTATTAGGATAAGGAAATAATTCTTAAACAAGATCCAAAGAATATATTCAATAAAGAAAACATTAAAAAATATAACATAAGATTTTAAGAGACACAATAAACAAAGCTAAAGAAAAGCCCTGTCGATTGGAAAAATAGTATGTTAACTAATAACTAATCTTACCCAAATTGCCTACAGATCAATAAGAAAGATATAGAAAGATGGGCAGGATGTGGACTGAATAATCGAACAGGAAACCATAATGGCCGTTTAAGTATATGAAAAGATGTTGAACCTTTCTAGCGACCAGAGAGAGGCACGTTAAAACAGCAATGTGAGGGCTTCCCTGGTGGCGCAGTGGTTGAGAGTCCACCTGCCGATGCAGGGGACACGGGTTCGTGCCCCGGTCTGGGAAGATCCCACATGCCGCCGAGCGGCTGGGCCTGTGAGCCATGGCCGCTGAGCCTGCACGTCCGGAGCCTGTGCTCCGCAACAGGAGAGGCCACAACAGTGAAAGGCCAACGCACCGCAAAAAAATAACATAAAATAAAAGCAATGTGATACAGTTTTATACCTATCAAATAGGAAGAAACATGAAGTCTCATAATACCAATGGTTAGTGTGGACAAGGAGAAACAGGACCTCTCGTGGGCTGCTTTCAGAAGTGTAAATTGATACAAATTACTTAAAGAGCAATTTCATGATATTTGGTCAACCTATTTCTTTCCTGGGAATATATCTCAGGCAAATTCTCACAAGGAGATATAAACGAGGATGTTCACTACCACCTCATTATTGGCTATAATGGAAAAAAGAAAAAGAAAGATCCTAAAAGTCCCTCAGAAAAATGAGTAAACTCTGATATATTCATTCCATGAAATATTACACAGCTGTTAATGTGAATGAATCAGCTGCCCATGATTCAACAAGCCCTGATCTCAAAACCTATTGTCTCAGGCTTCCCTGGTGGCGCGGTGGTTGAGAGTCCGCCTGCCGATGCAGGGGACACGGGTTCGTGCCCCGGTCCAGGATGATCCCACATGCCGCGGAGCAGCTGGGCCCGTGAGCCATGGCCGCTGAGCCTGTGCGTCCGGAGCCTGTGCTCCGCAATGGGAGAGGTCACAACAGTGAGAGGCCCGCGTACCGCAAAAACAAACAAACAAACAAACAAACCCTACTGTCTAATAAGAAAAGAAGTTTCAGGAGCGTATGCTCCCCAAAATAGCTGTATGTACTTAAGACTATCAAAAACTCCTTAGAAACATAGGAGAATGGACTGGAAACACATCGCATTCGTGTGACTAGTTGCTTCTGGGAATGGGGAAGAGGAAGCAGCACAGGGCAGGAAACAGAACTTCACCTTTATCAGTAATACTGGATTTTTTTAAAAGCTTAGGCGTGCAGGACAAAAGGTTAACGTTTACTGAATCAGAGTTGTGCTGTTTATTTATAATTTTCTGTCTTATTTTCTGTATGTTTCCAATATTCCAGAATTTAAAATGTGAATATAACCATTCTATTGATTGGAATAACTGAAATCCCCTTCCAATAAATGATTCAATGATTCAATTATTACTTTTCCCCCTGCTTTTCTAGCATAATGTACCATTTCCTCCTGTGAAGAGTATAGCTGAACATTGCAGTTTAACGCAGAGCCAGAGAGAACTTTTGGCAGAAAACCATACTCAGAGAGGTTTAGTAACTTGCCAAAGGTAACCCAGCCAAGAAGTGGCAGGATTGGTGCTCACACCAAGGGTTCCAAACACCAAGCCCACTGCTCTTTCCATTGATGGAGGAATTACCTGACAAGACTCCCTTGGAGGACATTTCAGGGCTTGCATTGTGCAAGTGGGAGCCCAAGGGGTGAGGCGGGAGCTTAGACATTTGCTCAAAAGGCTCAGAGAGGGAAAGAGGCTGGCCGGGGCCACACAACTGCTTCATTGCAGAACCTCCAAAGTCTGAATACTCCCCTCCCTGGTCTGCACTCCCCACTCCCAGCAGAGTGCTCTGGGCTAGTCCACAGCAGCACAGTCCCACACCCCACACCCCAGCTGCTGGCCAGGGCCTGGAGGAGGTCTGGGTCCCCCACTACCCACTGTACCCCAGCAGGAACTCTATGCTGATCTACTCCAAGTATCAGAAGAAGACATCTGTGTGGGAAGCCCATCTCCTGGCGACCTGATGGAAGAACATTATCTGATATCCTCACGACTCCTCACCTGGCAATCCTATCTGCTCTCCGAGAAAAGGAAAAAATAAAGGTAGAAGGGTCTCAGGCCCAGGAGTGATGTCCCTGGCATCTTTCCTTGTTTTGACATCCCTTCAAATGTCTATCTGCTGATTTGTGCTTTCTGTTCCACATAGTCTTTATTCCTTGTGTTCCTTTCTTGTTGGCATCTTCAGAAAATACTCTGCTCCAGGCCACGGACTCAATAGAAAGTTCCCACTAGGCAGATTAGCCTCCATCCCTCCTTCCTCTCTTCCTGCCCTGGCCCCCATCCCTGAATTCACATTTCTAGACCAGCTCCTCTGGGTCTCCCACTGGGTACCTCGAGGTTTCCTGCCTCTTAGACTCCCCAAACTGCCAACGCCTCACACCTCGTCCCTCCCAAACCTCTTCCTCTTCCCTCCAGTTTCAAATGGAAAGTTCTGGAGTGGTTCAGCAAGTTCACCCCCTGGAGCAACATATTTATAAGACAAAGAATGGTGTGGTTTTGATTTAAAGTGAAGAGATAATGAAGGAATCATTACTGTAAAATTAGACCCCGCTCGTTTTCTGAAAGGCCCATGGTTATGACACATATGAGCAAAATAATAATAAGAAATTCGGATGCACAGTTTTCAATGCTGGAAAATTTATGCGGAACCACAGTACCACGCTGACAAACTGAAAACCCAGTTCCGAGGGGCATCCCGGCGGAGGATCACGGCCCTGGGAAAGGATGCTCTTGACTGTCGTTGGCACCGCTGAGCTGTGGATCCCAGGCACCCAGCGCAGGCCCCGCTGCTGTCACAGGCAGCTCACAGCCCTGGTTTCCGTCTTATCGGTGTCACAGGCCTCCTGAAATCACTGATAAGCCTCCCTCGCTGCAGCCAGGATGCCGCCTGTGCAGACAGCGATTCCAGGCCTCATAAAATGGATTTATATCTCTTGCTTATCTCCGGCCACAGGTTGTGCTTCCTCCGAGGATACTGGGCCCTGGAATGTGTCCCCTTCAGAGTGTGGACACAGCCGGAGGATCCATCTGAAGAGGGAGTCCAACTCTCTCCATCCCACCTCAGACCTGGGGTCGCCCCCATTCTCACGGCCCCCGTATTTTCTGTGATGCTCTGCAGTTGACAGAGCCCAGGGGACACACTGACCCACGACACACGTTGTGTTTCAAAACAACCCTGAGATGCATTCAGAACAAAATGATGTCTTCCATCTTTAAGATGACAAAGGGGGGCTTCCCTGGTGGCGCAGTGGTTGAGAGTCCGCTTGCCGATGCAAGGAACACGGGTTCGTGCCCTGGTCCGGGAAGATCCCACATGCCGCGGAGCGGCTGGGCCCGTGAGCCATGGCCGCTGAGCCTGCGCGTCCGGAGCCTGTGCTCCGCAACGCGAGAGGCCACAACAGTGAGAGGACCGTGTACCGCAAAAAAAAAAAAAAGATGACAAAGGGGAGTCTTCAAAGATTAGGTGAACTACCCGAAAACGCAGGTAGTCGGGCAGAAACAGCCTTGGACCAGCTCCTGCACTTGGGGTCACGTGACCGGCTTCTCAGCAGCACCCGGGACTCTCCGCTATAGAATAATCCTCCTTCCTTGTGGTTTCATGTTTTTAAAATATCGTTTGGCAAAGTTCTCTCATGGCTCTTGTTTGGGGAATGAAATGGTCAGATACTACCAGTCCTAGGCTGGAAGTGGGAGCAGAGGTGGGGTGGAGGTACTTGGCAGGGCCCCAGAGCAAACGTCCTGGCTGTTCACAAAGTGGGATTTGTTTTGATTTTGAAGTCACCCCACCTCTGATTACTCTCCTGCTAAAATAAGCAAACAGGATAAACCCATGGACTATGCTCCAGTCTCACGCAGGGAGTTGGGGTGGCCAACCAGAGGGAAGGGGTGGGACCTGGGGAAGACAGAGGGAAGGTCTGCCGTGGACAAAAGCAAAGGGATGCGGATGCTTGGCCAAAAGCAGTGATGAGAAGCAATCTTCCTCCAACGGTGGACGAACCCTGGGTGCAAACTGAGAATTCCCCACAGTTACCAGCGAGGGGCCCGATCCTAGGAAGACTTCTGGAATAGAGGGTCTAAGAAGAAACGTGGAAGAGGAATTGGAGTTGCCAGATGAAGAGAGGAAGGGCAAGGAGGCGTCAGGAGGAGAGAACAGCTCCAGCAGAGGTGTGGTGGCATGACCCACACCAAAGCATCCAGGACACTGTCAGATGGCTCAGTGCCCAACAGCGTACCACGTACAGGTAAAGGAGATACACTCTCCAGCCAGATGCCTCGTTCCAATCTTATTTCTGTCCCTCACAAGCATCTCTTGGCCTCAGTCTTTACATCTGTAAAATGGGGTTAATAATAACAGCTACTGAATAGGGCTCTGCCAAGAGTTGTGTGGATGAGTGATGGTGTAGAAAACACTTGGGAAAGAGGCTGGCTCACAGCAAGTGTTACGTCAGCCACGAATGGTGCTTGATAGGTGTGAGCAACTGCCAAGACTAGGACGCATCAAGGGAGCGGGGAGATGGGACTGGAGGGCAGGGCGGGGCCTTCACAGGCCTCACCTGTGGACATGAGTCAGGGAAAGGGGCACTGCTTGGAGAAGCCTGAAAGCTTTGCCTGGACGTGCTGACCAACAACAGGAAAAGCCAGAGCCTCCGAAGCTGGCATCAGGCTGTGGACAGGAAGCCCTGCCAAATGCAATTAATTATAAATTAATAATTATAAATTATATTAATTTACACAGGCGAACGAGGTTCTCAGCCAGCCAAGCAAATATTTATGCGGGGATTTGGGAAACAATCAATGTGACCCTTCTATGTGCATGTCTGAAGCAAGAGAGGATTCTCAAAGGTCAAGCTGCAGTGGTGTGTAGATGCTTAAAAATCAGTCCACACTCGGCTGATGCCAGGATACCTGAGGCTGAGAAACTTAGCACCATTTGCCTCTCACGATTACTGCTCTCCGGTCTGTGGACTGAAAATGTAGACCAGGAAGGGGTCAGCAGGCTGCTGGAGCAGGCCTCCTCCCTGACTGGCCCTCCAGCCCTTGCTGCCTCCTTGGGACACTGATCTGATCGGGTGCACACGCACACCACCACCACCCCCCAACGGCCTCCCCGTGTCAGCTGGACTGACGGAGGACCCTGGGGTCACAGGAGAGAAGGGCTGGAGCGGGTCTCAGAGAACAGGGTGATCACATGGCACCAAGTCTCTGTGTGACCTGGGCAAGTCCCTTCCCCTTCCTGGCCTCCCTTTCTCAGATGTGAGGTGGGGGCCAGGGAGAGGGGTAGCGACGCAGGTCTTGATGGTCCTGTCCAGTCTCCCGCCAGGGTCCTCGAGCGTGTTCTTTTCCTCTGGCTTGGGTAGGAGGCTGGGGTTGGTGGAGGGATGGTCATCAGTGGGGCCCTTTCCTTCCCAAAGTTTCTCAGTTCCAGGTGACCTGGGACCAGATGGGGTTGACTCAGCTGAAGCTGACGTCCTGAAACTTTGCGCACAGGAAAAAGCACTGCTGTCCTCTAGTGGCCACTGGCCAGAATGAACTATGGCTGCACCCAGAGGGCTCCCTGCAGGATGCAGCGAAATTCACATTTGATGGCACTGAGTCTCTGCTGTGTACCAGGACTCAGTGATGGGTCAGACATGCCCCACTCCAGCAAGTTCATCCCTCAAGGGCACAGATTCGTGGACTCTATGGATTCATACATAACCTTTAGCTTTGGTCTCACATTTCTTAACCTTTTTTTTGGTCTCCATTTCATCATGAAAATTGAGCTAAAAATCAAATGTCTTCCTACCTGCAGCTAGCCATCATAACTACCTACCTATGTCCCCAATTCAGCCCCTTCTCACCATACCCACAGCTCTCACATGGGACCAAGCCACCAGCATTTCTCCCTGAGAATGATTTGGGCATTTTACAGTATAACATCAGCTCACACCCAGAGACTGGATACTTAAATAAGGACCTGAGCTTAGGACTCCTGCCACAAACTCCCACTTTGCTTTTCCTGGGACACCTTTTAAAATAACCACTTAGTTTTCTTTTTCTATTTTTGCATGTGGCTGTCCAGTTTTCCCAACACCATTTATTGAAGAGACTATCCTTTCCCCATTGTGTGTTCTTTGCTCCTTTGTTGTAAATCTATTGTTCATATATGTGTGGCTTTATTTCTGGGCTGTCAGTTCTGTTCCATATGTGTATCTGTTTGGGGGCCAGTACCATGCAGTTTTGATTACTGTGGCTTTGTAGTATAGTTTGAAACCAGGGAGTATGATACCTCTAGCTTTGTTCTTTTTTCTCAGGATTGCATTGGCTATTCAGAGTTTTTCATGGTTCTGTATAATTTTTTGTTCTATTTCTTTGAAAAATGTCCTTGGGATTGCACTGAATCTCTAGATTTCTTTAGGTAATAAGGACATTTTGACAATGTTCATTCATCCAATCCATGAGTACAGGATATCTTTCCAATTATTTGTGTCTTCTTCAATTGCTATCAACCATATCTTATAATTTTCAGGTCTTAAAAATGAAACTAGACTGCTGTCTCACACCATACACCAACGTAAGTTGAAATGGATTAAAGATTTGCATATAAGACCTGAAATCATAAAACTCCTAGAAGAAAACATGGGCAGTACATTCTTTGACATCAGTCTTTACAATATCTTTCTCGATATGTCTCCTCAGGCCAGGGAAACAAAAGCAAAAGTAAACAAATGGGATTACATCAAACTAAAAACTTCTGCACAGCAAAGGAAACCATCAATAAAACAAAAAGGCAACCTACCAAATGGGAGAAGATATTTGCAAGTGATATATCAGATAAGGGGTTAATACCCAAATTATATAAAGAACTCATACAACTCAAAAACAAAAAAGAACAGATTATAAAATGGTCAGTGGAGCTGAAAAGACACTTTTCCAAAGACACACAGATTACCAAAAAGCACATGAAAAGATGTTCAACATCACTAATTATTAGGGACATGCAAATCAAAACCACAATGAGATATCACTTCACACCTGTCAGAATGGCTAACATAAAAAAGGCAAGAAATAAGTGTTGTTGAGGATTTGGAGAAAAGGAAACCCTTGTGCACTGTTGGGGGGAATGTAAATCAGTGCAGCCACTGTGGAAAACAGTATGACTATTCAACAAAAAATGAAGAACAGAACCCATACGCTCCAGCTATCCCACTCTGGGTATTTATCCAAAGAATGTGAAAACACTAATCCAAAAAGATACCTGCACTCCCATGTTCATCATGACATTATTTACAATAACCAAGATATGGAGGCAACCTAGGTGTCCATCAACAGATGGATGGCTAAAGAAGCTACTACACACACACACACACACACACACACACACACACACATACACACACACACACACTGAAATACTACTCAACCACAAAAAAGATGAAATCTTGACATTTGTGACAACATGGATGTACCTTGAGGGCATTATGCTAAGTGAAATAAGGCAGATGGAGAAATACAAACACAATAGGCGGAATATAAAAACCTGACAAACAAAACAAAGAAATGAACAAAACCGAAATAAGTGAACAAACCAAACTAAACAAAAACAAACAGGTAGATACAGAGAACAGAATAGTGGTTACCAGGAGGGAGGGCGCTGGGGGAGAGGGTTAAATGGGTAAAGGGGGTCAACTATATGGTCACGGATGAGCACTAAGTTTTTGGTGGTGAGCGTGTTGTAGGGCGCGTAGGAGAGGGGATACAGTGCCGTATACATAAAACATACAATGCTGTAAATTAATGTTACCTCAATTAAAAATAAACAATACATTTTTAAAATTAAAAGAACCACTTAGAGTTGAGCCTGGGAAGTTGGTGACCTCCACCCCAAACATCTTGTAAGAGGTGCTTGCCACTCTGTTCTCTATCCATGTTCTGCCCGCCCTTGACCTGGGACGGAGGACGGCCCTTCCACCAGCTCACTGTGCTCCCCACCCCTGTTTCTGGGATGTATAAGTGATAAATCTTGTGTCTTGTCTTCCTTTGTGTGGATGTATTGAAACTCCGCCTTTGATCGAAGCAACCCAGGGTTTTCACTTCCCGAGAGTGGGAGATTGTATGCAGGGGGAGCTCCCATTGGACCCTGTGTAGGTGGTTTGTGTTTCCTCGTTCAGCATGTCACCATCTGCATGTCCTTTTTTTTTTTAATTGAAGTGTAGTTAACTTACAATATTGTGTTAGTTTCAAGTGTACAGCAGTGACTCAGTTATATATATATATATATATATATATATATATATATATATATACATTATTTTTCAGGTTCTTTTCCATTATAGGTTATTATAAGATATTGAATATAGTTCCCTCTGCTGTACAGTAGAGCCTTGTTGTAGGACAAGGCAATCCTTACTGCCCAAATCGCAGATCCATAATTAATGACTCAGATGACCCAAGGTAGGCAGACCAGAGCGGTACCTGGGAAACACCAGGTATGCCAGTCCCCAGACTGGATTCCCACTCTGCATCAGGAAACGTCTAAACTCTTCCATTTGCAGGACTCAAGGAGCCTGTGTCCACCTGCTCACTTTACAGACGGGAAAACAGTGGGTCAGAGAGCATGGTGGACGTCCACAGACACGTCCACGTGAGCCCAAGCCCAAGGTCCCTGATGTCCAGGACCCTGCTCGCTCGGCCTCCTTAGGCTCCACTTTTGAGGTTTTAAAAGGTCAGTGTATTTCCTCTTACCTGCAAGAAGGAAGCCAATGTGACAGGGTGAATGGGGGTGGCTGTTTCCACTGAGGTTTTTTTCTCCCCATATGAGAATCTGGGAGGAGAGAGAGCTAGAACTCATCAAAATCAGCTTGCGGTCTCCAGGTGCCACCTTCACCTCTGGAGCTTCGTCCCTGGACCCTCAACACTGGCCCCCCCACCCAGTTCTCCAGACCTTGCTTCCGGCTTGGCGGCAGACGGCAGCTCTCCCACCCCCAACAAAGGTCAGGCCACAGGCATGTAGTAGGGCGTGGTGACTCCTGGGTTGACAGCCAGCGCTGCAGGGTCCCACGGGCACTGCTTTGCATCGTGGGGAGTAGGGCCATTGGTGGGGACCAGTCTGTGACCAGCCAGTCTCAACGCTCCATTCAAATCCTCTGCAGGGTGCCTGCCTCGGCCTGGGCACGTGGACACCTGGGGCTGGTTAATCCTTTGTCATGGGTGAGCTTCCTGTGCATTCTAGGATGTTTGGCAGCAGCCCTGGCCTCCACCCACTAATGCCAGGAGCATCACCAGATGGTCACCCACTCATGATAATCAAAACGTCTCAGGCACTCTCGCATGTCTTATGGTGGAGGCAAAAATCACCCTCCGGTTGAGAACCACTAAGCTAGGACCAGTGGCATCTTCCCTCTTTGCCTTGCCCCCAAAATATTCTTGTGAGGTCCTGGAGCAGGAAAAAACATATTGTTAAGTTTAATGTTAGAACATGCACGTTAATGGGTGACACAGGCCCTGGCGTGACTCTGGGGTAGCACTTCCCCGCCTGGCCATCACACAAGGCCATCACTGTGCCAGCTCCTAGAGGCATTGAGTGTCCCTGATCCAGTCCAACCTTTACCTTTCATGGAGGAAGGAAATGTGGCCCAGAGAGGGTAAGCGACCAGCCTGAAGTCACACAGCGGAATTCCTTGTCTCATTCCCCACCCAGGACTCTTTCTACTGCCCCACAGCAAGCCTGGATCCAGCCAGCACCAGTCAGGAGGCATAAACTTTGGGGAGGGGGGCAAAAAGTTCTATCCCAACAGGAGAGACACAGGCAGAACCTCATTTTCCTGTTATAATGCTGTGAAAATGTGCAAAGCAAAGTGTTGTAAAAACTTTGTAAAAGTGTTGACCGAGGCCAGGGCAGTGGAATGAACAAAGCCTGTTCTCCCTGTGAGCCGGCTAATAAAAGGAAGAGCCCAAAATTGTTTGTTGCTATTATAAGGGTCATTTTCCCCCTATAAAAAGAGTAATTTTCATTTACAGGGACCCTGGGCAATTTTCCATCTAATTTGATGTTTTATAATGTCTGCAAAGCCACACAGCCTTAGTCAGCTGTGCGGCCGTAGACATTTTATTTTCACATTTTCAAGGTTATTGGTTCATGAGGAGCAAAGAAAAAATGCGACTGGATTTTCATGGGTCCTGGTGAGAAAGGGGTCAGCGGATGGTCTGAGAGACGGACTGGAAATGAACTTGCTGCGAAGCCCTTAACCCCACGCATTTCTCTCCCCTAGAATGTAAGGCTGGAAAGGCTGGGGAGAGGGTCACTACCCCGGGTGAGGCGCCCACCCAATCCTCGAGCTGCCCAACCCAGATCCCCACCCTGGGCCCCTGTCTCCAAGTCCGGAGCCCTGCTCCTGCCGGGCAGGCTACCCCGTGAAACCGCTTTTGTGGGTTTTCTCATTTAATCATCACAACAGCCCATGGGGCATGGGACTATTGTTATCCCCAGTTTACAGAGGGGAAAAGCTGGCTTGGAGGTGGGGAGCCCTATCTGAACCTAGTCGTTGGTGCTGAGGTCCAACCACCCTGTCTACAGTGGGGCAACACTCTTTCCCACCATCGTTGCACTGATTCTCCCTGGTCCAGCTCATTACCTTGCGCCCCAGCGTCATTCTGTAAAACAGGCATGATGACTCTGTTTCCCTGGGAGGTTCTGAGGCTTCAGTGAGCCTTTGCTGGTGAAAAGCAGCTCTGAGAAGATGGCTGGGCTGAAGCCCAGACAGACGGGGTTGCTTCCTGCCTGAGAGCGAAATGGAGGAGGGGTTATGGGAGGAAGGAGGAGACAAGGAGAGGTGAGAAGAAGCAGGGTGATGGAAAATGAGAAAGACAAACGGAGAGGCACAGGCCGATGTGGAGAAGAAGCCCAGTTAGAGTAAACAAGACCTGGGCCTTGCTCTGCGCCAGGCTGGGTGCTTCACACTTTTATAGCCGTTCCGTCCTCACACCAGGACAGTGGAGACTATGGTGTCTGTTTTAGAGATAAACCTCTACTCCAGAGGCTGTGTGTGGGCATCTCCCACACCCCGGAGGAGGCCGTGTCAGGGTTCCTAGCCCAGCCTAGGGAACAGGGTGGGCAATCAGATCCCCAGCTCCTGGGAAAATTCCATTTATTCCTAGGATCTCTCTTCTTCCAGGCCCATCTCTGTGCCAGAGAAGACAGACTCCGTAGATATTAAAGAGACTGTTTCAAATAAAAGTATTATTTTAGGTAACACCTCTTCTTATAGAAGTAGAGAATACCACAGATGAACTCAAGGAAAATTAAGATCACCTGAATCCTAACCCAAAGACATAGCTGCATACGTTTCTAGATATTTATATCAAACGGATCATTATGTATATTATACTTTGTAAGGTTTTTTTTGGTCAATAACTACGATGCACAGCTCCCCACAAGTTAATATTCTGGGCAGCATATCTAATGGCAGTAGGGTGCTTCATTGCATGGCTACAGCAAGACATTTTCTAACCATTCCCTTTCAGTTGGACACTTAGGTTGTTTTTAAAGTTTTGCAATGGTTTACAACGCAGAGCTGGACAGCCTTGTAACTAAGGTGCGTGTCCTTGTTTGCAAGAGCCCTTTAACTACAGGCAGAATGGCAGGGAGCCCAGACGGGCCTCAACTTCCAAGAAATCAGAACCCATCGCCACCTCCCGTGTGGAGCAAAGCCAGGATGCTGTGGCCATGAACCCCTCTCGGCCACGCACTGTATGTGGTCGAGGTGAAGTCTGGGTTTCCTTGCCGGTTAAGTGAAGTTGTTAATAACACTCCCTTCCCCTGGCTGAGTGAGGACTAAACTCGGTACCGGCACACCTTGGGATCTCTTTCCAGATCTCCCTGAGAAAATGTAACCAACCAGCAGACCTCAAGGCAGAGAGTATCCAATCCCCTCGTGGGTAAGATGGGCAGGATGAAGAAGTGGCAGGAACTGATGGGGATAACACATGTGTGGCTTTTTACTGAATGTATTTATACTTTAAAAAAAAAGGTAAAGTGAAAGCCGAAATCTGAGCTCCTGGCTATTGAATGTTAGGAAACCCGTGTGTTTTAAGGGCACCAGTACTTGTTTTAATGGGTGTGGTGAGACATGCAGATGCAGAAATAGCTCTCCTGAGGGAAGAAGTTTTTATTCTGGAGACGTGAGACACGCCATGCCATGCAGGGCCACTTGAAGGAGCGCCAGCGTGGGTCAGAAGGCAGGGAGAATGGGGGCGCCAAGAGCCTTTACTGAGGTTCTCACGAGAAGGAACAGGGAGGCGGAGTGAGCAGGATTGGGAGTGGCTGGTCTGAATCATTTCAGCAGGCTCAGGGTCAGGGCTGTCCCTGGCTGTCTGGTACCCGGCCTGGGGTGATGAGGAAGACAGCGAGGGATAATGGCCCTGAATGTGAGAAACAGATAGAGGAGGGGGTGTGCGTGTGAGCTCTGCGTTTGTGGATTTGAATTTAGAAAGTGCACTTGTGAGTGAATTGTTTATTATCTATAGTAATTGGCTAGTCCTGGGAGGGGCAGTCCCTCCGGAGTCAGCAAGACCCCAGAGGTGAACGCATCAGAATACAGAAAATAGAAGATATGGTTAACACAGCCTGAGGCCCAGGGCAAAATAGAGCTCTGGAAGCAGTTGAGTTTAAACCCCAGCCCCGTCACTTACTAGTTATATGACTTTTAGCCAGTGACTTAGCATCCCTTGGCTGTACAATGAGGATTGCAGTGGCTGCCTCTAGTGGCATATTAAGTGGGACCAGCCGGGCATCCGCCTTGGGCACTGACCAATAAGGGCATGAAAACATCACTGTCATAAACCAGAAACCAGTGCCAGTTAGCGAAGGTCTCTGTGCAGGAGTCCGTACAGAGGTGGCAGAATGGGAGCTTAAGCCCTGGCCCTGCTAAATTGGATGCTGCCTGGAGTGGAAAGAAACCCATGTCTCTGCCGGTGGATGAGCGTCCCCTGCTGAGTATTTCTGCACCAGGCTCCAGCCAACGGGAGGGACTGTGAGGGTGCAAATCCCAGCCAACTGAGATCCAGAAACAGAATGAGGTATTATGTAGCACTGCTTGCCCCCAAACGAGGGCTTTCTTTTATTATCTACATTTTAAACTTTTTAATATGCCTCCCAAGATGCTGTCTGGTTCAGAAAATCACCTATAATAAATGCACATAATAAATATCTTATTTTGAACAGAGAGAGGCATGCAATTTTTATTAATAGAAAATGTTTCTCTCCTCCCCCCACCAAATAAGCATCCAGCAAATGCCCGGTCAGCAGGCCAGGCTCAGCTTAGCCCCTCCTGCTCACAGGCTCTTTGTGGGGTAATGGAAATGTGTCTGCAAGACTCAGAGGGGCTTCCCTGGTGGCGCAGTGGTTGAGAGTCCGCCTGCCGATGCAGGGGACACGGGTTCGTGTCCCAGTCCGGGAGGATCCCACATGCCGCGGAGCGGCTGGGCCCGTGAGCCATGGCAGCTAAGCCTGCGTGTCCGGAGCCTGTGCTCCGCAACGGGAGAGGCCACAGCGGTGAGAGGCCCGCGTACCGCAAAAAAAAAAAAAAAAAAAAGACTCTGAGACTCCGGCACCTGCTCCTTCCTGATCACCCCTTGGGGCCTGGCCATTTCCAACGCCCCCTCATGCTCTCCCCGAAGAGAGTCAGCAGACATAGAACCTCTGTACCTCCTTCTTCTCCCATTCTGTGGCCCCTGGGCTCCTGGCCTCCCGTCTCCCTCCCTTGTTCATCAGACTCTTTACAAATCAGCTCCCAGGACAGGGAAATGAAGGCACCCTGGGGGTCCACCCCTGGGGTAAGAGAGGGGGAAATGCAAGTTGGGCACCCCTGGAGCATAATGTAGCAGCCGGAAGGGATGAACCCACTACTGTGTAGTGAGTACGCAGTAAAATCCAGGGCTGTGAAGGAAAGAGAGCAAGAGAGGGGAGGGAGGAAGGATGGAGGGAGAAAGAAAAAGAAAGGAAGGAGGAAGAAATTGTGACCCATGACCCAGTACATCTCACAAAAAATTAAAACTATATCCATGCAAATGACAAGGCATATTTTATAAGAACATGCAAATAAGACTACGTACACACGTGCACACATGTGCACACAGAAGGAGTTGGAAGTGGGGTATGAGGCTAAAAGGGAAAAACTTGATGAAAAGACTTTCCCAGCCAGATGAAGTGAGGTGTCAGGTATTGAAGATCTGACCACCTCGACATGTGCCCCTGAGGGCCAACAGGAAAGGAAAAGAACTCTAAACACTCACTTACTCACACACACCTACACATACACACACACACTCACACACACACTCACACTCTCATACATAAAGCACATCTGACTCTAAACTGCCTTCTTCAGCCACATAAATGAGCCGCTACATGACCTCCATGTCCCGCTCTGGCCATGCTGTTCCCTCTGCCTGGAATGCTCTTCCCACCCCTTCAGCCCCTCCTCTTGGCCTCACCCTTCAGCTCTCTGCTCCTGCGTCCCATCCTTGCCTGACCCTAACTTGGGCGGGGTGGGGGGCCTCACCCTTCCCAGAATGCCTCCCTCACACCCTCCTGTCCTCTGAGTGCAGTGAGGTCGGGCTCACCACCACCCCCTGCCATCCTAACCCCTGCAGACTCCCCTCTGCCCCCTCACCACAAAGCCTCAGCCCAAAGGGGCACTGCAGCTAGCAAATCCAAAGGCCCCTCTTGGCCCACGTCCCTGCCGCGTCCCCTTTGGAGCCCACCCCTCTGGCTCTGCACCTTTGTGCAGAGCCCTCCTTCCATGTCCCCCAGCGATGGCCTCCCACCCCTGCTTCCAAATGTAGCCCGACTTCCCTGGGCCCACTTTGGTCTCTCTCCGCACAGTCCCTGGAGGGTCTCTCCACACCATAGCTTCACTGTTCCCTGATCCACTGGCCACGGGACACCATAGGCCCTTCCAACTCAATATACGTCCAGTAATAACCTCGCCCTCCCCCAAGCCCACTGCTCTGCCTGGCAACACCAATGGTGACATTAGAAACCTGGGTGTCATCTGTGACTTCTCCTTCAACCAGCCACAAGTGCTCACCCTCCTGTCCTGGAATCTGTCCTTGGTATTCTTGTCCCGGCTTCCTGCAGGATGGCGCCTGCTGTGCAGGTGGGGATGCCGAGATGCGGGGAGCAGGGGCCTGGCCCAGGGATCTCACAATTTGGAGGCAGGTGAGTCCAGGCACCGTGCGGCAGGAAGGACCCTAAGATGCTTCTCAAGATGGCTGGATGGACCATAAGGACAGCATTCACCTTGTCTGCTCCCAGGTTTTACCCCCAGGTACCAGACAGGGTCCTGTAACTGAGAAGATGTTCATACAAACCCGACTCATAAAGGTGTGGACAGTTCAGAACCTGGGGGCTAGTAGGGGGAGCTGCTAAGGCTCCTTGCCCTGAAGTGCAGGGGAGGTGTGAACACTGGACTGGACTTGAGGCAGAAGCATGGGCTGTGGGGGGTGGAGGGGGGCAATGCTCCAGCAGAGGGAAGCAGCTACCCCACAGGAGCTGTGTTTTGTTTTGTTTTGTTTTGTTTTTAATTTATTTTATTTTTGGCTGTGTTGGGACTTCATTGCTACGTGCGGGCTTTCTCTAGTTGTGGCAAGCGGGGGCTACTCTTCGTTGCAGTGTGCGGGCTTCTCATTGTGGTGGCTTCTCTTGTTGCAGAGCACAGGCTCTAGGCGCTTGGGCTTCAGTAGTTGTGGCTCACGGGCTCTAGAGTGCAGGCTCAGTAGTAGTAGCACAAGGGCTTAGTTGCTCCGCCACATGTGGGACCTCCCCGGACCAGGGATTGAACCTGTGTCCCCTGCATTGGCAGGAGGATTCTTAACCACTGCACCACCAGGGAAGCCCTGCAGCTATGTTTTAATTTACATTTTATTATTACGTAGGTACAGTAAAGCCAACAGATCAAGAGAGAAAAGAGTTTTGCTATACTCAGAGATTCCAAAACAAGGGGACATGCCACAGCATGGCGGGCCACACGGGGAAGCACCAGGGTTGCTCGGGAGGTAGAGGGAGTGGGGAAACTGGGAAGCAGCCTTTCTTGAGGTTTCCAATGGAAGGAACAGGTGAAGCAGGGCGAGATGACTTGGGCTGCTTTGAATGATTACATCAGGCTCTGGCAGAGTGGCTATCCCCAGTCGTCTGGTACCTGAGGATTAGGACAGGTGGATAGTGGCCCAGAGTGTGTGAACCCCATAAAGGAGGTGGTTGGAGGGTGTGGGCTCTGGGTTGCTTGGTTTGCATTGGGAAGCGCACTTGTGAGTGAACTGATTATTATCTCTAGGAAATGGCTAGCCCAGTCCTCCAGGGTGAGCAAAGCATCAGAGTAGAGAAATAAAAGACATGGTTAATGCACAGCACAGAGAAGGAGCCAGGGGCACGGATGCCCACCCCTCCCTCTCCTCCTGACCTGGCATCACCCGCTGACCAAATCCAGCAGGAGGGCAGAGGGGGGCCAGTCGACACAGTCAGCCTCCTGGCCCCAGAACAGGGAGCCGTGCAGCTCTGTGCGAGAAGTGGACCATACTCAGTGGCCACTAAACCGAGCTCGTGGGCAGTGACTGGGTCGATGCAATCAGGCTGATGAGGCCTGAGGGATTGCACTGGAGGAAGCTTCTCCTGAGCTGGGTTTTGAGGGATGAATAGGCATTTTCCAGGGAGCACTAGAATAATTGAAGAATGCCATGGAGATGAGCACAATGTGTTTCCAAGCAGCATCCTTTGCAATATTGCCGGTTTGTGAACTTTCCGGGGAGGATGATGGCTGGGGTGAACTGGAGGATCAGGGAATGTCTCTACCTTAAGTCATTTCATTCTCTCCGGACCTATCTGCAAAGCCATGGTTCATGGGTGTCAAGTACTTCCAACAGGAACTGCTACAGAGTCAAGGCTCAGCAGTTCTGTCATCACCACTGTGATTGTGCTGAAGACGAGGTGTGATAATACCTCCCAGGGGTCTGAGGAGGATCAGGTAAGATGATGCCTAAGGAAGTTCTTCAGAAATCAAAGGACCAACCAAACCCACCTCATGAGCAGAAAGTAGTCTGCTGTCTGGCTGGGGGAACAGGACAAGGGGTCAGGTCCATGGGTTCCAGTGCCCCGGGCAGGGGTGCTAGCTGACCCGTTTGGACCTCACTAACCTCATCCATCAAATCATCCAGTGGGACGAGGGAGGATGCCAGGGTCCGTTTCCCATCTGTGGTCAGCCTTGACTCCAAGCCCACCCTCCACACTCCGTTTTCTGGAAAAGGGAGAAATAGCCTCTGGGGGCCAAAGAATACAATACCCTTGGATGCCCGTGGCTGTGTGAGATGGTCTGAAAGGGCTTTACCGCTACACAGAGCGGCCGCCAAAGTCAGACGGAAACCCTTCCCAGGAAATTCTTGGTTCTGCCTGTGAGCAGCCCATCTCGTGGAATTAATTTTAGCCTATATGATGCTAGAGCCGTGCAAACAGAGACATATAAAATAGCCCCCCCAGCCCTGCCGTGGCTGTAAGTACTGAACTGTGCTGAATTTATGCATGTGGTGCATCCGCCCCTCTGCAAAAATCATAAGAGCCATTCTGAGTGGGAGCTGGAACGTTAGGAGGCTCCTGGTGCCACTGGGCCCCACTAAGGGAGCTCATGCCCTCTTCCCAAGCTCGTTCCATCTCTCTGCTTGGATTGTGGATTTCCGGGCTCAGGCTCCAGCCTTTGTGGAGCAGGCAGCCAAGGCGAAGGTGGTCTGCAAGGGCTGTGGAAGCATAAGCGGAGCCATCTCCTAGGCTCCAAGCAAGCCCACTGTGGAAGGGATGCTTGGGAGGGTGTTTGCACCCTGGGGTCACTGGACTGTAGCCTGCAAAGCTGGAAAGAGGTTTTGAGATCATCTACTTCAATCTGGTAATTTCAGAGGTTTTCAGTGCCTCAGTCAAGGTCATACAACAAGTTAATGGAAAGACCTGGCCTTTGGCATCATGGTGGAGGAGACCGGCTCAAGGATTTGGAGTCAGAGAGTTCTGGGTTCAAACAATTCCTTATTTTCTGACTTCAAGCAAGTTGTTTCAACTCTATGCTTTGGTTTGTTTGTTTTTAAAATAAATGATAGCAACATTGTATAGTGGGAGTTCTGGGAGAATTAACTGAGAGGGTGTGTGTTCATTACAACCTCGATACCTGGCTGATGGTAAGCACCTAGGAAATGGCAGCTAACTTGAGGACATGGGGAGGGGGAAGGGTGAGCTGTGACAAAGCGAGAGAGTGGCATGGACACATATACACTACCAAACATAAGGTAGATAGCTAGTGGGAAGCAGCCACATAGCACAGGGAGATCAGCTCGGTGCTTTGTGACCACCTGGAGGGGTGGGATAGGGAGGGTGGGAGGGAGACACAAGAGGGAGGAGATATGGGGATATAGGTATATGTATAGCTGATTCACTTTGTTATAAAGCAGAAACAAACACACCATTGTAAAGCAATTATACTCCAATAAAGATGTTTAAAATATATATATATATACACTATGGTAATTATATATATATATATATATATATATACTTTTTTTTTTTGGCTGTGTTGGGTCTTCATTTCTGTGCGAGGGCTTTCCCTAGTTTTGGCGACCTGGGGCCACTCTTCATGGCGGTGCACGGGCCTCTCACTGTCGCGGCCTCTGGTTGCAGAGCACAGGCTCCAGACGCGCAGGAGCTGCGCTGTGGCTCACGGGCCTAGTTGCTCCACGGCATGTGGGATCCTCCCAGACCAGGGCTCGAACCCTTGTCCCCTGCATTGGCTGGCAGATTCTCAACCACTGCACCACCAGGGAAGCCCCTATTATATATATATTTAATATCTATTAAATACATATGTATATAATATAATATCAACTATGTAAAATTAAACATAAGCTTGAAAAAACAAGTACTGGAATATTAGCAGTGATTGTCCTTCTGTGACATTTTCTCACTTTTCTATATTTTCCAAAATTTTTGAGTGTATATTACTTTTAAGAATTAAAAAAAACAAGGTTTATTTTAAATTTTTATTCAACATTATTGATTTTCCAAGGACTCTCTTGTATCAGGGTTTAGATCCATCATGGGGAGGAAATGGAGAGCAGAGAATGGAAAAGAAGGAAAAATTTGACATTCTTCAACAGATCTGTTACCTATAAACCCTCAACTGAAAATTGTTACCACTGTGAAGCTTTGCAAAGAAAGATTCCTGGGCCAAGCAAAGTCTATTCAGAAGTTTGTTTTGCTTTTTATAAAGTTTATTTTCAACTTATTAAAGTTAAATATCCTAACACCTAATCTTTTCTTTAATATTCTGTAAACCATATTAGTTAGAGAAGGCTAGGTAACAATTAGTCCCAATATGGAGCAGCCCAACACAAAACAAGTGTATTTTTTGCCTATGTAACATGCCATGGCAGTGCTGAGACAGCACAAGTGAGGAATGCCCCATAGTCCATGAGGTCCTGCAAGGACCCAGGCTGACCAAGGCTTTTTTTTTTTTTTTTTTTTTTCTGACCAAGGCTTTGACTTTCCAACCAGTGGCTTGAAAATTTGCCTTGGTCATCTCCATTCCAGCCATGGGTGAAGATGGGAAGAAATAAAGGCCCATGAGAGGTTTTCATGGGCCAAGACTGGAAATGGCCCACATCGCTTCTGGTCGATTCCATTTGGCTAGAACTCAGTCATTTGGCCACAACTAACTGTAAAGGACTGGGAAAAAGTAACATCCACCAAGGAAGAAGAGAAGCAGATCTTGTTAAGCCACCAGAACTTTCTATCAGAGTTTACAAGGCCTTTTTATGACCAGCAAACAATCACTCACAAGAGATACAAAAATAATACTTGGTCCTATTAACCACATTAAATAATTAAACTTCTTCAAAAATTTGAATTACGCTTGTAAATTGTGTATACCTGATTTGCTTTTAAGTATTTCAGTGGTCTGGCAAACTCTCCCAATACTGAAATAATTCTTATAAATCAAATAAACTTATAAAAACAGTGGTTTAATAATTTTATATACATACACACACACATGCCTTATAAGATTTCCACTTAAAATCACAAGTATAAGTCAAATACTGCACATTTCAGTGGAGCTAAAAGACTATCCCTCTAAAACACTAAATTCTCGTAATACCAAATTTACATAGACTCCTTAATACGAAAAAAATTTTTGATGGGTTTTAATTTTTTTAAATAAATTGACAGGGCTTCCCTGGTGGCGCAATGGTTGAGAGTCCACCTGCCGATGCAGGGGACACGGGTTCATGCCCCGGTCCAGGAGGCTCCCACATGCCACAGAGCGGCTGGGCCCGTGAGCCATGGCAGCTGAACCTGCGTGTCTGGAGCCTGTGCTCCGCAACGGGAGAGGCCACAACAGTGAGAGGCCCGCGTACCGCAAAAAATAAATTAAAATAAAAAAAATAATAAATGGACAGAATCCTGCAATTTGTTTGTTATGTATGGTACTCTTTCCTGGGAACACTTTGCACCTAGCCCACTGGGTAATGCCAGGGTTTGAGTGTGGTTATTGACTTAGAAACAACAAGGGGCAGTTGCAGGAGGTCTTCAGAAGGATCAGCGGTCCTGGATTAGCAGCTAGGAAATTTTCCACAGGAACTCTCACTGGAGTTTCAGGCAATAGGAGGCTAATCTCCTCAGATAGAGAAGGAAAGGCTGCTTCTACTCCTGTCAAAAGAGGCATGGCAAAGTTTAGGAGTTCAAGGCTGTCATTGGAATCTGCCTATATGTCCATAATCCAATTCTTGAGGGCCCACTTTTCCCCAATTAATGCCATAAAGTTAACATAAAATAATAAAAATAAAAACATACATTCATGAATGTTTATAACAGCTTTACTCATAATAGCTAAAACTGGAAATGCTGGTAGCATTTCTACTGCTGTAAAATTCTAAAAGACCTTGTAGGTCTCCCATGTATGTCTTAGGGATTCACTCCATTAGACAAGAAGATTCTCTACAGATTCTTCCTAGATAATCTCATATCTATTTTTGGCTCTTTTGAAATGGCTGAGGGAATCTAACAGTCACACCTTGAATCTCTTCAAAGAGCTTTTTGTGTAACTGAATATTCGGACATTTTCATCTTTCTGAGGTATTAGCAAAAGGTTGTTAAAACATACTTTCTTGACAGTGAATATCTTAATTATAGTGTCTTCTACAATCTGGATAGGCTGAGAATTTTCTGAGTTATAAAGTCCTGTTTCCCTTTAGTTTAACATTCTTCCCTTAATTTATCTCTTTCCTCTCACATTGTACTCTAAGCCACAAGAAGAAACTGGGTCAGAGCATTAGCTCTTTTTTTTTTTTACATTTGGTAGTGTATATATGTCCATGCCTCTCTCTCGCTTTGTCACAGCTCACCCTTCCCCCTCCCCATATCCTCAAGTCCATTCTCTAGTAGGTCTGTGTCTTTATTCCTGTCTTACCCCTAGGTTCTTCATGACATTATTTTTTTCTTAAATTCCATATATATGTTTTCGCATATGGTACTAGACTTTCTCTTTCTGACTTACTTCACTCTGTATGACAGACTCTAGGTCCATCCACCTCATTACAAATAGCTCAATTTCGTTTCTTTTTATGGCTGAGTAATATTCCATTGTATATATGTGTCACATCTTTTTTTTTTTTTAAACATCTTTATTGGGTCAGAGCATTAGCTCTTTGATTAGAAATCTCCTCAGCTATATGTCCAATTTCATAGTTCACAAGTTCTGCTTTTCCACATAACTGTAGGTCCCAGATCCACTAAGTCTTCTGCTACTATAAGGATCCCTTTATTCCAGTTTCCAGTAACATGTTCCTCATTTCCTCCTGAGCCTTCACTAACAGGACCTTTCACATCCATATTTCCACTACTGGCCTATTTATGAAGATTTAGATATTCTCTAAGACAATATAGGTTGTTCTCTGCCATGCTCCTCACTTCTTTTTGAGCCTTCACCAGCTAAGCCATTAACAGCCATTTCTACTAAAGATATGTTCAAGGCAAGTTAGACATTTTCTATGATACTCCTCAAAATCTTCTAAACTCTGCCCATTGTTCAATTTCAAAGCCACTTCCACGTTTCAAAGTATTTGTTACAGCAGCACACCACTTGTGGTACCAAATCTGTATTAGTATCCTATTGCTACTATAGACAAATACATTCTTAGTGACTTAAACTACACAAATCTATTATCTTATAGTTCTGGAGGTCAGAAGTTCAAAATGGAACTCACTGGGCTAAAATCAAGATGTTGTCTGCAGTGCATTCCCTTCTGCAGGTTCTAGGAGAAAATCCTTGCCTGGCCTTTTCCATCTTCTAGAGACTGCCCACATTTCTTGTCTCAGAGCCCCATCCTTCCATCTTCAAAGTCAGTAACATTGGGTGTTGTCTTTCTCAAGCTGCCATCTCTCTGATTCTACTACATCTATCTTCCTTTTCCACTTTTAAGAATTCCTGTGATTCCATTGAACCCACCCAGATAATCCAAGGTAATCTCCAATTTTTAGGTCAGTTGATTAACAACCTTACTTCCACCTGCAGCTTTAATTCCCCTTTGCCATGTAACATAACATATTCACAGGTTCTTGCACTTAGGAAATGAAAATCTTTAGAGGGCCATTATTCAATCTAGCCTGGAGAGAATTTCCATGAAGTGGCACAGTAAAGGATAACCCAGATGGAGTCCAGTGGTCACCTTGGGTTGATTGGGATAAGAGTCCAGGGAGGTGGGCTTCCCTGGTGGCACAGTGGTTGAGAGTCCGCCTGCCGATGCAGGGGACACGGGCTCGTGCCCCGGTCCAGGAGGGTCCCACATGCCGCAGAGTGGCTGGGCCCGTGAGCCGTGGCCGCTGAGCCTGCGCATCCGGAGCCTGTGCTCCTCAATGGGAGAGGCCACAACAGTGAGAGGCCCGCGTACCATAAAAAAAAAAAAAAAAAAAAGAATAAATAGATAGCCTAAATAGTCCTCTATCTATTAGAGAAATTGAATTTGTAGTGAAAAATCTTCCCATAAAGAAACTCCATGCCCAGGGTCTTCACTGGTGAATTCTACCAAATGTGTAAGAAATAAATAACACTAATTTTATATAAACTTCCAGAAAATTGAATAGGAGAGAATATTGCCCAGCCCATTCTCTGCAGCCAGCATGACCCTGATACCAAAACTAAACAGACATTGCAAGAAAAGAAAACCAAAGACTAATATCCCTCATAAACATAATTGCAAAGAAAACTTATCAAATTTCAGGCTCCAATAGTATATAAAAATGATAATACATAATGACTGGTAGGATTTATCTCAGGAATACAAGGTTAGTTTAACATTTTCAAAGGATCAATGTAATTCACATTAACAGACTAATAAAAAAACACATGACATTATCATAAATGCAAAAAACACATTTTATAAATCCAATATCCATTTCTGATTTTTAAAAATCTTATTAAACTCAAAATATGAGAACTTCCTCAATCTGATAATGGACATCTAGGAAAATCTACAACTAATATCGTAATTAATGGGGAAAGAGCCAGTGGTTTTCTCCTGAGATCAAGAACAAGACAAGGATGTTTGGTTTTACCTTTTCTATTCAACATTTTACTAAAGATGTAAATCAGTAACAATAAGGCAAGTAAAGGAAATAAAAGATATCCAGATGGGAAAGGAAGAAGTAAAACTGTCTTGATTCATAGATCATATGATCCTTTCTGCAGAATATCTGATGGAATGGAAAAAAAACTTTTTAAGCTAGTGGAACTAATAAGTGAGTTTATCAAATTTGCAGGATATAAGATCAATATACAAAATTCCATTGTGTCTCTAAATATTAGTTTTTAACAATCAGAAATTGAAATTAAAATACCATTTAGAATAGCATTAAAAGTATAAATAGTAACGCAGAATGGACTGTCAGAAGTGTTCAAGACTATATATATTGAAAACTACAAACATTGCTGAGAGAAATTAAACAAAATCTACACAAATAGATAGACTGTGTTCATTGATCAATAGACTGTGTTCATGGATCGGAAAACTCTATATCATTAGATGTCAGTTCTCCTCAAATTGATCTATAGATTCAACCCTTTCCAAATTTATTCCCAGCGGGTTCTTCTGTAGAAACTGACCAACCAATTCTAAAATTCATGTACAAAAGACATAAAATAGCCAAAATAAATTTGAAAGAGTAAAGTTGGAGGACTTAACACTACTTGACCACAAAACATTATAAATCTACACTAATCATGACATTCATTACTGGTGTAAAGATGGGCAAATAAACCAATGGAACAGAATAGAGAGTCCATATACAGAGACATTCATATAATGGTCAGTTGATTTTCAACAAAGGTACAAAGCCATTTAAGTGAAACAAAGATAGTCTTTTCAACAATGAGTGCTGGAACAATTGGATACCTTATGCAACAAAATGAACTTTGATCTCTACCTTGTACCACATACAATAGTTAACCAAAAGAAATCACAGACCTGAGTTTAATACCTAAAGCCATAAATCATCTAAAAGAAAAACTCTTAAGAAAACTTTTGTGACCATGGGTAAGGCTATGTTTTAGATGTGACACCAAAAGCACAATCCATAAGAGAAAATAAATGATACACTGGACTTCGTCAAAATTTAAAACTTAGGCTCTTCAAATGACACTGTTGAGAATAAAAAGACAAACCACAGACAGGAAAAAATATCTTAGCAAGTATGTCTCTAATAAAGGACTTTCATCCCGGACATATAAAGAGCTCTAAAGACTCAATGATGAGAAAACAAACAACCCAATTTTTTAAACGGTCAAATGTTGAACATACACTTCACTCAGGAAGCTATCTGGACAGCAAATAAACACATGAAAAGATGCTCAACACTCTCATAGTCATATGAACTGCAAATTAAACCACAATGAGATATTGAAATGAAGCAGGATCCTATCGTCCTTTGCCCCTTCATGTCCTCCACCTGCCTTTTGTCTGTAGAAAAACTTTAGTCAAAGAATAAGTTTAATCAGAGAAGTGAGAAAATGCAGAAGCAAAGGATAACCGTCAAACAAGACCAAATCATAATAGTCTAGTCATTAAACAAAGTCAAGGACCTTCAGTTCCTCTTCAAGGGCTATAGATGATATTCTGAGCCATATCCTGTGAGCTGTTCTGTAGATACTGAAACCCCTACCAGGTGGAAGAAGTTAACTACAAGATGACCAGACTGTAGCCATGACATAAGCTGTCGCAATTCCGAGAGCTGGCCTCAAAGAAATGGGAACAAACCAGCCCCGGAACTGAAGATTAACTGTAGCTAAAACAGTCAAGATGACGCTGATCAGACCACCGCGTGACCAGTTTCCGGATGACTGTCGGAGCTGACTGTGCTGTTTCTGCACGTAGCCCCCTCCCTCCACCTATACACCCCTGACACTCCCCTTTAAAAGCTCTTGCCCACTGGTTGTCAGTGGGGGAGCTGGCCTTTGGACACGAGTCCGCCCTCCCCCGGATGCTGGCCTCCACAATAAAGCAAACTTTCTTTTCCACCAACATTGTCTCTGTAGTATTGGCTTTAGAAGGGCAAGCAGCTGGACCTCACTTCCGGTAACAATACCAAGACATACCTATCAAAGTGTCTAAAATTTTCAAGGTTGGTAATAGCAACTTTTGGCTAGGAGCTAGAACATTTGTACACTACTAGTGAGAAAGTAAAATGGTGCAATTACTTTGGAAATCAGTTTAGCAGTTTTTCAGAAAAGTTAAACATAAACCTGCCATATGATCCAGTCATTCCACTCTTAGATATTTACCCAGCATAAAGGAAAATATGCATCTGTGTGAAGACTTAGATATAAATGTTTAGAGCAGCTTTATTTTTAATAGTCAAAAAATTGGAACAATCCAAAAGTCCATCGGCAGATAAAAGCACAACCAAATTGTGGTCTGTCCATGCAGTGAGATATACTCGGCAATTAAAAGGAATGAACTGAGGCTTCCCTGGTGGCGCAGTGGTTGGGAGTCCGCCTGCCGATGCAGGGGACACGGGTTCGTGCCTCGGTCCGGGAGGATCCCGCATGCCGCAGAGCAGCTGGGCCCGTGGGCCGTGGCCGCTGAGCCTGTGCGTCCGGAGCCTGTGCTCCGCAACGGGAGAGGCCATGGCGGTGAGAGGCCCGTGTACCACAAAAAAAAAAAAAAAAAAAAGGAATGAACTCTTAATTAACACGACCACAGTGATGAATCTCAAAATAATTTTGGTGAGTGAAAGAAGCCAAAGTGTGATTTCATTTCTATAAAACTTCAGAAAATGCAGAGTAATCTGTAGTAACAGAGAGGAGATCAGTGGTTGCCAACCATCAGTGGGGATGGGGCAAATAAAAGGAACAGAGGAGTCGCAAAGGGGCACAAGGACATTTGGGGGAGCTGGATCACTATCTGGTTCGTGGTGGTGGTTTCACGAGTATGTACATCTGTCAAAACTTCTCAAATTGTACACTTTATGTGTAGTTTATAGTGTGTAAATTGTACTCCATAAAGCTGTTTACAAAAAATCTTACCTCAGGGAGCTTCACCTGTGGGCGGAAAGAAAGTGAAAATTGAGGGAATCGCTCCAAATCCAAATATATTGACTCATCACCACCTGACCCATTCTGTGATTATGTGTTTATGTGCTTTTCCCCTTTTCCTCCCACTGAAATGTAAGCTCCCAGAGGTCAGAGACTTAGTTCATTTTCACCAATGACTTGTAACACGATGAGGGAAAGTTCCTCCTCTTGGAACTGAGTTCCTTGCTGGGAGACTGGCATGATGGGCCTGCTCGGGGTGAAGGAGGCTCTGCGAAGCCCAGGCGAGAGCAGGGACCAGGGCTTCTGAGATCTAGGGAAGCTGACATGTGATGAGGTGGGGGCAGGTGGTGGGTAGCCAGAGGGTGGGATGTGCCACTTAACTTCACCCCATAACCCTCTCACCCCATAACACCCCGAGCTGTGGGTATCGGGGGGTCGTGGGTGAATGAGAAAGGATGAGGATGGAGGAGCTGGGCCCTGAGAATGTAAAACCAGGGCTTAACAGACTCCCTGGGGAGATTTGGGGTGCCCTCAGGCAGTGGAACGAAGGTTCAAGGCAATCCTACCTGGATCTCAAGCGCTGGGGAGGCACCAAGGGCTCCCTGAGTTACAGGCATGGGAGTGAGTCCCAGCATGACTGAAAGTCTTGGCAGGGTCTCAAGGCTGCAAGTCGGGGCTCTTGCTCTTTTCTCCCCTCTGCTGCTTTCTCTCGAAAGCTCTGTGCCCCTGAGAGAGAAATCATTGTATTCTTTTCTTCATGGTGAAGCATAAACATGGGAGAGAAAAAGTACAGAGCAACAGCAAACCCTCCTCCTTCCAATTAGCTGCTGAGAGAGAGGCTGGCTTCTCCGGGGGCTGCGTGAGTGCCCCTGGCCATGTGGCCTCCTGGAATCCCGGCGTGAATAGCTCCAGAGCATGGGGCCAGTCCTCTGGGTGGTGACTAAAGGAGGCTGGGGGAGAACCGGCCAAATAACCAGGGCATTCACATGAGGAGCTTTGTTTGCTGTTTCAGTGCAAATCAGCAATTAGCAGGGGCTGGCACTGGGCCACCTCCCTTGCCAGGCCAAGTGGCAGCACATGTCGTTTTGTTCTTGGCTGGGGACCCGCAGGCTGGGTGGCAGGGAGCAGGGACCTAGCAGACTGCTCCCACTCCTGTGGCACGGTGCCCAGGGACCCCCCAGCAGGCTGCCTTTATCGACGGACTGGGAGGAAACATGACACACAGCTAGATGGGGCTCTGTGGGCCTTGGTTCCCCCATTACCCTCAGCAGAAGGAAACAGTCTAAGAGAATAAGTGATTTGCATAAGGTCACCCAGCCAGGGAGGCATGGAGCTGGGCTCTAAGCTCTCCTGCTTCCTAATTCAAAGCGGATGGCTTGAACCAGAGGTTCTCAAACTTGTGTAGGCATCAACACGCCCTAGAGCCTTGTGGAAACTGAGTTTGGGGCCCTACCCCAGAGTTTCTGATTCATTTGCATTTTAACAAGTTCGTTGATGACGCTGATGTTTGTGGTCCTAGGACTCCAATCTGAGAACCACTACCCTAAAACATTTCTTATAAGATAATGAAAGAGAACATTTTCTTCCCTTATTCACACTCAAAGTAATCGTGGGATATAGGCAAAGACTAGCAGAAAAAATGAGGGGGCTAGACAAATTATGGGCATCAGAAAGCAAAAGAAAGAGTAATTGCGTCATCTGAATCCCTGTCTCTTTTGCTGGTGATCCCTTTGAGATAGGTGCAAAGGATCCAACGTCACAGGAGACCCAAAGATGACTCTGAAGCCCAGGGGATGCACACCTCCCGTTACAGGACTGTCCAGACTTGGTACACGTAAGCTTCCAACCCACACCCCACCCCCCAGTGCCTGAAAAATGTTCCACGTGAGCCATGAACACTGGTTTTATTGGAGGCAGTGGCTCAGATCTATGGGTACCAGATATAGCAAATAAAAATACGAGACGACCAGTTAGATTTGAACTTCAGATAAACAACAAATAATTACGTAGCCTAAGTATGTCCCAAGTATTGCATGGGACACACTCAGACTAGAAAATTTGATCTGGCAAACCTACTCAGCCCCTGCTCGTGCCCGACCCTACCCCAGCCCCCTGTGTGCTGACCTGCATCTGACCCATGGACTAGACTACCCTTCCCTCTCAGAGATGCTGGAGATTAAATTATTTCATCCATCAAAGTGCTTAAAACCACGTCTGGCTCAATGAACGGTAGCTCTCAGTCCCCTGGCTGTACCATGTTGTACCAACACTTTATCACTTTTCACGCTCACCATCACCTTGCAAGATGACCGTAATTCCATTTTACAGGTGAGGAAATCAAGGCTGGTAGTAAGAGATGGAGGCGGGTTTATTTTTAATTTTTTAGTAAAAGTTGTTAAAGGTGTGTAACATGATAATTTGCCAACCGTATACATAGCGAAGTGATTACCACAGTCCAGCTACTTAATATATTAAGTTGATTAAGCTCATTAACTTATCTTCTCCTTTTTGTGTGTGTGATGGGAGCCCCTGAAATCTACTCTCTTAGTAAATTTCCCGCATTGGAGACAGTATTATTAACTACAGTCATCTTGCTTTACATTAGTTCTCTTAAACGTTTCCCTGTCTCACTCCAAAAGACACTCTCCCTCTTTAGTACCCAACCCCACACCCCTGCATGCTGCCACTGTCATGAAGCATATATGACAGACCAGGAGGACTGAGGTTCTGGAAGCCATGTCATTGTCCCCCTGGCTTGGCACCAGTGTGGGGGGTTCAGCTCAGCCACGTGCTTTGGGGCTCCCTGAAGTGGAGTCTTGGCATTGGCTTATTTGATGCTGAGATCTTCGTTTTTCACGTGAGGGAATAACTCAGAGAAGTGGTAGATATTACAGGGAAAAGACCACAGACTTTATTTTTTTAATGGAATATAATTTTTAATTTTAAAAAATTGTACACAATTTTAAAAGGCTACTTTCCATTTGCAGTTATTGTAAAATATTGGCTCTATTCCCCGTGTTGTACAGTGTATCCTTGAGCCGATCTTACACCCAATAGTCTGTACCTCCCACTCCTCCACGCGCAAATTGCCCCCCTCCCCTAACTGGTAATCACTAGTTTGTTCTCGTATTTGTGAGTTTGCTTCTTTTTTGTTCTATTCACTAGTTTGTTGTATTTTTTAGATTCCACCTATAAGTGATATCATACAGTATTTGTAAAAAAACCACAGGCTTTAGAGTCAGACAGACCTGGCCCTTGGCTGGATCACCCACCAGCTGTGTGACCTGGGGAGAGTGGCTTAACCTCTCTGAATCTGTTTGCTAATCTGAAAAATGAAATTAATTGTGCCTACTGTTTCCACTCCCCTGGGCTGCTGGAAGACCGAAATGAAATAATAGGTGAAATCACTTTGCAGATTGCAAGGGGCTGTGATGGGAATGCGAGGGTTTCTGGTGAGTCCTGAGATCTCAGGGGATGGGTCCCTGAGGAGTCTGGCTCTGACGTATTGCCAAGCCTGAAAGCAACTGAGGTTTTCCAGGTGTCGCAGCGGTGCCACCAACCAAGGAGGGCAGAGTCCCTCCCCGAAACGACTCAGAATGCATGTTCTAGCCATTGTTCAAAAAATGTTGCAAATGGATCCTTTTTAATTTCTTTGAATGAATTCATGTTGTCTGAGATGCTCATTACTGGGGTGACCAACACTGAGGGGCTTCCTGGGACACTGGCCTTTCAGTTTTAAAACCAGGGCAGTTCCAGGAAACCCAGGCCAAGCTGATCTCCCTAGTTGTCGTTATTTTTACCGTTATCATTAAACCCCTTAAATTTACTCATTATATCTTCCTCTATATCTCTTAGCCCATACCATCATTTCTTATTACTAGAAATTCTCATCATTTATAAGCACTTCATGGTTTCCGGGGTGGCTTTACAGCCGTACTTATTTAGATCCTCACATCGTTTCCCTGAGACACACATTTCAGTTCCTGGTTTCTCTGGGGAACTGATGGAAAATATTATCTCTTCCCCCCACTCCCTTGTAGCTGCCCTTGAGGGATCCAAGGTATCTCTGTCCTCCCAGCTTCTGGAGGTGGTCAGATCTCCAAGCTGTTCCTGGAAAAACAGAGCAATTAGTCCCAGGAACGAATGACAATCACAGACAGAAAATCTCTTGGGGAAACAGAAACAGGTGGGCACCTTGTTCTCCTTCACGATGAGGGCCTGTTGGAGGCAAAACTGTGACTCTTTCGCCCAACCAAATCCCTGGCCCAGGCCCAGCTTTCCACAGTGGGGTCCACCCAGGGCACCCATCTGCAGCCAGAGATGCAGAATCAGCTTGTTCAAGCTGAACGCGGACCCTACCGCAACTTCACTTGATTTAAGTGATTAAAAGCATGAAGATGACAAACTTTCAACGTTCCAAGCCACAGTGGGCCCCGTTGCTTTGTTTTGCTCATTAGTTCATTCCAGACATTGGGTTTTTGAGGAATTACTATGTCCTCAGTGCACCAAGAGGAGCCACAGAGGTTGGAAGGTGAGGTTGAGAAGTTGTCTACTCCTGGAACTGGTCCTACAGTGATAATCCCTAAGAAGGGCTTTGGAGCCAGTGAGAGCTGAGTCATACCTTGGCCTCTGCCTCACAACAAGGCTGGACATTAGGCAAGTCTCGGAGCCTTTTCCTGCACTGTGACATGGACCTCGGGACTATCTGACTTACAGAACCATTGTGAAGTTGAGAAGGAAGTTATCACACAAAAGAGGTACCAAGTAAAACTCCAGGCACACAGGCGGTTCAGAAATGGTCCACAGCTTGTGATCATGGGGAGACTGGTATAACCATGGAAATGTCTGCATTCCCATATAAACAATGATTGGAAGCAAAATACAAAGTCAAATATTTGCAGTGTGGCTGTTGGATGGAATAAACAGTTAAGAAGTGATTTTTAAATTATTTTAATATTCCTTGTAGCCCCTTTTGACCTGTTGAGACCTTCAGGAACTTCTGATAATATCAATAATAAGGACAACAAAACAGTAACCCACATCAGTGGAGGGCTTACCAGTAATAGTAGGAGCGACAATTTTATCGTTGTATCAAAGTATTATTAATATTATATTTTAATATATTATTTTAATTATTAATATTATAATGAACACTCGCATTATTAATATTACAATATCATTATAATTAGCATTCTAATATATGATTATACATAATATTATTATAATTCCTATTATAATGTTATTAATATTCTATCAATAACCCCCACTGATGGGGCGCTTAGTGTATGACAGACACTCTTCAAAGCATAGTGCATTTACTACCCACCTCCCTTAATCCACACAGGGGAAACAAAGAAAATATAAGAAACAGATAATATTTTTGACCCTACGTTTAAGATGAGAGGTTAAGGCATAGAGACATGAAACACCTTGCCTGAGTGCACACCAGTGAAGGTGGGGCTTGAGCCCAGGCAGTCTGCTTCTGTCCTCTGCATTCTGAACCATCAGGGTCTGGGTCCTGGACCTCAGGCCTGGAGGTACTGCTGATCAGCCCCTCGTGTGTCCAATGCAGCAGTCAGGCTTTCATTACAGGGATAAGTTTCATTACTGACAGAAAGCGTCAGTGTAGGTTTATGGTTTCTACAACAGAAAGTTTAATCAACATAAAATGATAAGCAGATGTGATTTTCATTTGATTTAATGCCTCCGGTCACCAACCTTCTTCAGTCTCACCCTTCTCGCCAGATCTAATTGACCCTGTATAGAGAAGCAGTAGATAGTAATTGAGTAGACAGAAGAACAACTCTTTTTTTGTTTGTTTGTTTTTTTGCGGTACCGCGGACCTCTCACTGTTGTGGCCTCTCCCGTTGCGGAGCACAGGCTCCGGACGCGCAGGCTCAGCGGCCATGGCTCACAGGCCTAGCCACTCCATGGCATGTGGAATCTTCCTGGACCGGGGCACGAACCCGTGTCCCCTGCATTGGCAGGCGGACTCTCAACCACTGCGCCACCAGGGAAGCCCAAGAACAACTCTTATTCTAAAAGGAAAATGGGAGAACTGGTAAGACAGATGTACAGAGCGGGGAAATCAGCAAGTCTTCACCCAAAATGGATCTTGGAGTTAGCTGATCCAGGTTCAAATCCCGGCTCTGCCACCGACGGGCCTGTGACAAAAAGCAAGTTACTTCATTGTGCTGTACTAGCTATCTAAGGCCACCGTGACAAAGTAGCTCAGAATGGGTTCTGGAGGCCAGAAGCCCGAGATCAAGGTGTCGGCAAGGCTAGTTCCTGCCGGGGGCTGTGAGGGACACCCTGTTCCAGACCTCCCTCCTTGCCTGTCCCCTCCCCATGTCCCTTCACCCCTCTATACAAATCTGTGTCCAAATGTCTCCTTTTCTGTAAGGACACCAGTCATATAAACATAAAACTTAATTAACAAAGTTAATACATATTAAGTGTTCACGGTGCACCTTGAATGTTTAAATAACACTCATTGGCCATTTTTAATTTGGATGTCATTACTTTATAGATTTGTTGTTGCAATAAAATGAGGTACTGTGAACAAGTGCCCACCACAATGCAGGGCATATGGCAGGTGTCCAATTAGTGACAGATGTTAATTTTAGGAAGAAAGTAAGGAGGCTCAGGTTTGAAACTCAGGGTTGATGTCCCTGGACAAAGCTGAAGCAGCTGGAGCTCCCTTCTATTGGGCTTAAGGGCAGAAGGTACAGGGTCAGGTGTTGGTGAGAACATCGACCAACCTCTGCTGAGTGCCTTCCGTTTGCAATGCTCCAAGTTCTAAATTTCATAATTCAACCTCCACTAATGTCAGTGGATGAGTTATTTAGCTGTGAATTAAATACTGTGCCTTAAGGTCCGCTAAGATACAGCGATGGGTTGTTTACCCGTGAGTTAAATTCAGTCTCTAGTATTGTCCCCATTTTCAAGAGGAGGAAGCGGAGGCTCAGAGAGGCTCAGTGACTTGCCCAAGATTCCACAGCAGTGAGTGGGGAAGTTGGGTGCACACCGCGGGGGCTCTGGCCCAGGGCCCTCTCTCTTAGGGAGCAGAACTTGTCCTTAGGCAGAATCAGCTCAACCTAGCTGTTCACTCCAAGATGCAAAAGGGGGCAGCTGTCTGGACCATTTGCAGGCCCAAAGCATGTGTGACAGAGTGCAATCCTGCCCCAGCGGCCCAGAGCCTGTCAAAACAGGCTCTGTCGCACACGGGCTGATTCCGTCACACACGCAGTCAACCAGCCTGAATCAAGCACCGCGAATCTGTTTCCTGTTTTGACAGCTCAGCTGTCCACCGTGTCACGGCTCTGAAGTGAGTCCCTCCCCTGCTAGCCTTGCTGCTTCTAGGGCTCTGCTGTGCTTCCAATCAGGATCCCGTTGGCGGTATGAGGGAATCGATCCCACGGAAAGCTCCACAGATGGATGGTTTGAAGGGCTGACGTTTAAATGTGCTAAGTGTTCACCGACTCCCTGGGGCTCCAGGGCGCTGAGACCTTCAGCCTTCAACTTCTCAGCGTCACTCAGAAAGGCAGATATGGGCATTCTTACTCGCTAGAAGAAGCTGCCCGCACCCACCCCTGCCCCGGCTTGGCTGAGTGTGTGTGCGAGAGACAGAGACAGAGAGACAGAGAGAACTTTCCAGCAAAACTCAAGCTCTACCAAAACTAGCTGGGTGACTCTAAAAGTCACTCACATTTTTGGAACTCAGTTTTCTCATCTGGAAAATGAGGGGTTTAGACTACATCCAGTGTTTTCAAACCCAGAGGAATCGTAGAAATTTATGGATGTGCTTGGCCTAATTTAAAATCCTGAGCTCAATAAAAAGAATTCCGTTCCAGAATTCTCTTCCAGAGAGCGTGAACATCACCATGAACCGTCCCTGAGCCTTACTGAGGACAGGATATTGTCCTGAGGGCAGGAGTGTGGACAGGCATTATATCTACTTGTTCCACATTTTGCCTCCGGCCAAATGACTGTTAACCTTAATAGTAGCTTCTTCCAATCTGTTCATTGATAGAGCAATCAAGTAACAACTATTTAATGCCAGTGCAGGCCACAGGCCGGGGGAAAAAGTTAGAGCCAGCCTAAGCTCATCTTCGAGTTCAGATCCCACAACCTTTCTGAGCTCAGAGTCCCAGCTGTAAATAGTGGGTGAATACTAATGCCTCCCTCAGAGGCAGCGAGAACTGGAGAAATTGACATGTGGAATTGCCTGACACAGCGATGGTCCTCAATAAAATGCAGATTTCTCTTTCCTAAGATTATCAAGATTTAGGGCTTGACTATGCCATGGAGAATAAAGATAAGGATTTGGGCTCACAGGATGGTTCAACTTGGCTGCAAAGACAAACACTCAGAGCGGCTCTCTGTGTGTGCTGGGGATGGTGGAAGAAAATTTCCATGATGTATCTGGGGAGATGAGTAGCTACTCTTCAAATCAGGTGAAGCTTGGCTTCCAGGGGGATCCCTCACACAAAGATTTTCCTAGAGTTCCTCTTTGGAAACTAATTTTAGAACCGGAGAGACGTTTTTAAAATACATGATCACTGTTAGTGGTTTGGTTAGAGGAAGCGCTATGTCTCAGCGTTGGAGATACTAGGAAAGGCAATTGTGAATATCAAAGCGTTCCTGTTGCGATTTTATCATAGTTGCTGTGGTGGTGGTTGTTTTCATTGTTTTTATAATGATCCCTGTTCCAAAGCATTCAGTAGCCTGGTTTGACTATTTTGAAGGTCAAAAATTATTTGGAGCTAAGTATAGCCACTCAGGAAACATTAGATGGAGTAATAGTAAGAATATCTTCATCCTGCTTTCTCATAAAGTGCTGTTCCATAGAATCACCTATTTTATCCTAGTAACACCCCTGGGAAAAAGGAATGATTGTTCCTATTATACAGATGAGAAAAGTGAGGCTCAGAAAGAACACAGGTCTTATCTGAGGTCACATGGCTGAGCTACCATTCAAATCCAGATTCCCTGAAATATAGCCAATATTTTATAATAAATATAAATGGAGTCTACCCTTTAAAAATTGTGGATCCCTATTTTGTATACCTGAAATTTACGTAATATTGTAAATCAACTATACCTCAATTTAAAAAAGAAAATGATCCAGGTTCCCTGATGCAAGTTAATAAGAGTGACACAAAATAACTAGACCCATACTCCCGTCACTGGGGGAGTTTTCATTAACAGCACCCATTCCTTACCCCTCCCTGTATCCACACCCTTCAGTGAGTGATTTCTCATTTCTTTCCTCCCAAAGAAAGAATACTTTCTACCCTTTGACTTTGGGTTCAGCCACGTGACTTGCTTTGGTCAATGGAAAGTTAGCAGGTGTGACATGAGCAATGGCATGATCGCGCCCCTGTGCCATGGCCATGAGGAGAGCAGGCCTGGGTTTGTGCACTGGACCCTGGAGGAGGATGAGAGGCATGTGGAGCAGAGCCTAGCTGCCCAGATGATTCTTGCTGAGACCAATGGACCAGCAGACATGTGACCAAGCCCAGCCAACATCAGCCAACCACCAGCTGATCCTTGAGCTAAATAAATGCTTCCTGTTGTATGCAACTGAAATCCTGGGCTTGCTTGTTACCCAGCATTATTGTGGGTAGCTTGTACATCATCTCATCCTGTTTTTAGATCACAGTGGCAGCTATAGTGTGATGCAGTTCCCTTCAATGTATGGTTAAGTACGCCAAGGACCTACCCAGTGGCTAAGACACAGAATAAATACAGCAGGTCTTCTTAGAGCATCTGTCTTACTGGATAAGACATTCAATGAATTATATCTATGTTTAAAAAAACATATTTGGTTATAATATACCACAAGATGCCATGTTTGTATGAATTAAGATAAGACATTAGACTTAAATGACAGTTTCCTTATTTGAGGGGACCGCTGTAAACTTCCTTCTAGAACCCCCAAGACAACCTCTCTCTGATAGGAGTACTTTTGCAAGAAAATGAAGCACTGATCTAATGCTTGGACCTCAGACCGAGAAGCACGAGGAGAAAGTTCCAGTGTTTTCCAGCATGTGGCGTTAGGCAAGGCACTAGCCTCCAGGAGCCTCTTTTTTCTCATTTATTAAATGGGCCTAGGCTCCGGTACAGGAGTGTGTGGAAAGCCAAATAGTATGAGGGACTTTCTGTTGCGAGGGTAAGGTATGGATGCTTCTTAAGCCCTGATAAATAAATAACAATAACAACAAGTTTCTGTTGGCACAAACAAGTCTTTCCACCTTCCTCTAGCCATTGCTCTGCTTGGGAACTACAAGAGGAAAGATTCATCTCTTGGAATTCAAGAGAAGCACGCACAACTCAGGGGGACCTCTGAAATCAAGGTGTGCTCATGCCAAGACCCTAATGAGGGGCTTCACACTGGTGCTACTGTTATTTATCGTCTGGGAGTGTTTACAGAGGCTGGCAGGGGTTGCCTCACTGTCCAGAACCTTCAGGCTGACATGGTCTCTCCCCTGCAAATAAACGAAGACTTAAAATATTGTGTTTTTATTTGTGCCACAGGCTTTCTTAAAAATAACATGCCCTCTGCTGTGTTTTCCTTTCTGTGCTTTAACGCTCTCGTCCTCAACAGGAGAGAACAGTAAATGGAAGAATTTTCAGGCCGTGGATCACAGGTCTCTAGACCCTGTGATATGTCTAAACCCTCTGGGTTTAGAAGTTAGAAAACCCAGCTGCCCAAATGAGAAACCCAAGGCTCACCCTGGGCCTCCACCTGCCTGCCCCGCCTCCGTCGGGAATCTCACCCTGCCCTATGGGCTGTACCTGGGTATTCTCCCTCAAGTGAGCGCCCCCTCCCTTCCCTGCAGCCTCACCCGCATCCAGACCCCATTGTCTCTGGCCTTGACTCTCTGCACCAGCCTCTTTGCCACTCCCCTACCTGCTCTACAACAGATCCCTCTTTCTGAGCCCAAGATCTAATGGCGTCTTCAGTGGTTTCCCATTGTCAATGGTAGAGGTCCAAGTTCCTTAGTTTAGAATACAAAGACATTTCCAACCTGGCTCCAGCTCTCCTATTCAGCCTCATTGTTGCCCCTCCCTCCTTGGCACAAGACACTTGAGCCATGTCAACTTGACCACAACCCCCATCCTGCAATGACTTCTCCTGCCTCTGTTAGGTCTCCCTTTCTCTGCCTGGGAGACTTCCATTTGGCCAATCAATCCTAAATCAAATATGATCACCTCAGGGAAGATTTTCACTCATCAGCAAAACTGGCCAAGGCCCTGGGGACAGGGCCAGCTTCATGGACATGGAACCTGGGCAGTTTCTCAGACCCTCACACCTGGAAGGACCCCATGCTTGGTTGAATGCTCTGCTATCACCATCTTGAAATTCTTAATAATTTTGTCTTTCAACTTGTGTTTCATAAGTGAAGTCCAGTGGGGCCATAGAGCAGAGGAGGTACATATAGCATGTATGCCTGCCATTCCTTGCCACGCCATCCACATCCAGCATTCATGAAGCCCCGTGAGCACAGAATTCCTGTGGACCCACTATGCGGGAGTTCAGCGAGACTCAATGCAAGTTCAAGGTAAGCATGTAACATCTGTGACTGAGTAGCAGGGGGCTCTGACAGCCTCCACCTTCTTTTTTCAACTGGAATTTATGTCGAATGCAGAAATAAGGCAATGATATTCTAAGAAACACTAACGACCAAGAAATCCTATCACATCCCTTCCATCTCTTGTCACTTCCCTGTATTAGCCAATCTCACGCTGAGAACGATGACATACAAGGAAAGGAAGGACTGACTGACCCACAATTCCTTTACCTTTCCGTCCTTCCTCACTCATCAGTGAGCTGAAGACTGAGAGCAATGTGTGCACATCAAGAAGCAAAATGAGAACAGGTGAGTTACTTTTGGGCAGGTTCCCCTGTTCTGGTAAGAATGAACCACGTGTTCACATACGAGCTATGAGCATGGAATTCCTGAGATTCTGCATAAGAGTTAAATGCTCTTAGATTTGTATTGAAAACTGGCATCACACAATTTAAAGATAAATGATGAAAGTCATGTTAATAATTTTTATTTTTATTTACTTAGATGGCTATTAAATAGTAAATATTTTAAAACACCATGAGAATTTAAGAAAGAGGACACAAAAGAAGAAAAACTCTATATTTTTGTAACTTTGATGGCATTTTTTCCTTTTTTTGAACAAGGGGCCTCTCGTTTGTGTTTTGTATCCAACTGGCCCTGCCCAGGGAGACAGACAGACCAGGAGGCATCTCCTGCCCTCGGGAAGTTGAGGACCCAGAGAGAGGACAGATGTGAGACAGACGTGACAACACAGACCTGGGGCTCACAGCTCCGTGTCCACCCCCTTCTCAGCCCATGGGTCACTTCATGGTCATTGTTTATTGTCCTTCCATCCTCTAAATTGTGGGGCCCATGAGACCCAGGCCCTGGCACCCAGGATTCCTCAGTGAATGTCTCTTGAATAAACAGATGACTGTTGACATTGTATCTTCTTTGTTCGCATCATTAATTGACCCTCATCCAATGGAGATGCATATTTTTAGTGATGCTTGTTTTGAATTAAATCCCTCTTGGCCACTCTTTCTACAGTGCATGTGTGTGCACGCACGCACACACACACACACACACACACACACACACACACACAAAGCAAAAGCAATTGCTTTTTGTTAAGACTGTGAGGACACAAAGATTAACCAGAGGTGAGATGTGCCTAGGACTCCCAGTGGTCTCACAGGAGCCGATGTCTTCTGTGGATCTCCATTATTGGACCCCGTCCTAGAGATTCAAGGGCTCATTCAAGGGCGCTCATCTGGTTGCTGAATCCCAGGACCTTGGCAACACAAAGGTCAACACTTCCGCAAAGCCTGTGACTCCAGGGAAGTCATATTTCCCTACAATTTCCTGTATGTGTGATTGCCTTGTACAATTCATTTTATTGAATGAATGAATAGGTTGATCAATGAATCAAAGGATGAAAGAGTCAAGGAAAGGATCAAGCTGGAGTAACTCAAGCTACTACCAAGCTAGAGTTTGCTCCCCCTGTAGCAGGGCCTGGTGGGCATGCGATTTGCCGGTACTGAAGCGTGGCCCCTGAGACCCTCTGGGCCCTGCTGCCTCCTGCTGATCTAGGATGGGTAGCCAGACCAATCACGTCAAACTCTAACTTTTCACAGGCTGTTGGATGGACAGGCAAGAGCATGGGCTTCAGAGGCAGTCCGATTGGGTTCCAATCCCAGCAGTCCTCTACTTCCTGTGACTCTGGGCAAATCACTTATTCCTTCTAAGACTCTTTAGCACATCTGTAAAATTGGGAGGAGATACCTTGTGGGATTCTAAAGAAGTATTTCATATAATGTATATATTTTAAATTGGCATCTCCTGGCAGTGATGGTTATCCTTATTTTCATCCATCCCCTAGATGTACACAGAAATCTTAAGGCAGCCGCAACGGGAGGAAATAGCTTTCAAGGTCATAAGAGCTTTCATCTGTGCTACTTGGCCCCTTGAGATGTTTTCATAGACTAGCGTGAGTGACTGACAGGAGAGAAGTACAACAAAGGACACAACGCTGGACAAGCATTCACTGAAATTAACGGAGTCCGGGTCTCCCCCCACTCCCTGTTTCCATTAAAAGCAATGTTGCTCCCCACTTCCCAGGCCCCTTCACTGCCCTCCCATTGCCCCACTCAGCTACCATGTCCTGGTGGTTTTGTTTTCATGTATTCATTCACCAAACACTGACTGAGCACCTATTGTATGCCTGGCACTGTGCTGGCCACTGTAGGTCTTTGGAGAACAGGAAAGAGGTCCCTGCCCTCTTACAGTCTGGTGGAAGAAGACAGACCCTAAACAAACACATACCAAATACACATTTCACTACATATCGTGGTCAGCGTTCCGAGGAGACAGGATGGAGAAGGGGGTGAGTACAAAACATCAACAGGTGGGAGCAGAGAAAGCCCTCCTGAGAAAGGAGTCGAGATTTAATTAGAGATAGAATTAGAAGGATCTGGCCAGGCAAAAGAGCATGAGAAGGGCTTCCATGGCAGAGGAAACAGCACATGCAAAGGCCCTCAGGTAGGAACCAGTTCCGTGGGTGTGGCTGGACTACAGCAAGCAAGGCAGAGATGGCATAACAGGAGCTCACATTTACTGAGCACTTAGCCCTCTTCTAAGGGCTCCAGATGTACCGGCTCATTTAATCCTCACAACAATTCCGTGAGAGAGCTATTATTTTTTATCATCATTTTGCAGATGATAGAGAAGCTGAGATGCAGAGAAGTTAGGTGGCTAGCCTGCGGCCACCCAGATAATCAGCCATTGAGCCTGGATTCAGTCTCAGGCAAAGCCCTGCCTGACCCACTGAGCTGCCTTCCACAAGGAGGCTGCAGAAGCAGCCAGGGGACACTAGAGGCCAAGTTATGGAGTCAGTTTTCCTTTAAAACAGCTCTTGTCTTTGTTCCTTAGATTTGAATCCTAATTCTCCTACCTGCTAAGTGGCTGGTCTTGGACAAATTCCTCAGCCAGCCTTTACTTCATTGTACATCTATCTATTGTATACCTACTAGGTGCCAGATACACTACAGGGGTAGGAGAAGAAACAGTGATGTGCAAAAGCAGGGGTGGACCTGCCATCAGATACTCACAGCCTACTTTGAGAAAGAGGCTAATCAAATAGTCAAACAGAGATAAGGGTTCTGGGGGCAGAAGCACAGTCCTGGGAAAAGCTGTAACAAGGGTCCAGTCTGGGCTAGGAGGCAGGAATGCTTTCCCTAAGGAATCTGCACATGAGCTGAGTCTGGTAGGATAAGTAGGAAATATCCAGGTGAAGTAGGAGGTTGAGGTGGAAATCGGGCTGCCAGATAAAATACAGAACACCCAGTTAAATTTGAATTTCACATAAACAACAAATAATGTTTAGCGTAAGTATGTTCCAAGTATACATATGGCGCTCAATAAAGTTTAAAGCTACCTCCTCCTATTCCTCCTCTTCTTCCTCTCCACCATCATTTTCTCCCTCTCCTTTTCGACTGCATCCAACCAATTCTAAATCCTATCAGTAGTCCCTTGCAATTTCCCCCTAACTGCCTCCATTTAAGAAAGGAGTGGGGCTTCCCTGGTGGCGCAGTGGTTGGGAGTCCTCCTGCCGATGCAGGGGATGCGGGTTCATGCCCCGGTCTGGGAAGATCCCACATGCCGCCGAGCGGCTGGGCCCGTGAGCCATGGCCACTGAGCCTGTGCGTCCGGAGCCTGTGCTCCACAATGGGAGAGGCCACAGCAGTGAGAGACCCGCGTACCGAAAAAAAAAAAAAAAAAGAAGAGTGGCTGAGGTCATGGAAGCAGCCTAAATGCCCATCAACAGACGAATGGATGAAGAAGATGTGGTACATATATATACAATGGAATATTACTCAGCCATAAAAAGGAACATAAAAAACATAAAAAACATAAAAAAATGACATAAAAAGGTCATTTGTAGAGATATGGATGAATCTAGAGACTGTCATACAGAGTGAAGTCAGTCAGAAAGAGAAAAACAAATATCATATATTAATGCATATATGTGGAACCTAGAAAAATGGTACAGATGAACCGGCTTGCAGGGCAGAAATAGAGACACAGATGTAGAGAACAAACCTATGGACACCAAGGAGGGAAAGCCGTGGCAGGTGGTGGTGGTGGTGGTGATGTGATGAATTGGAAGATTGGGATTGACATATATACATTAATATGTATAAAATGGATAACTAATAAGAACCTGCTGTATAAAAAAATAAATAAAATAAAATTCAAAAAAAGACAGGAGTGGCTGGATTCTCATAATGATTCTGACAAAGAAACCCCTAGAAGCGAGGATTTTGTTTGATGTCAGCTTAAGCTACTCCATTACAATGTTCATGCTAGTAAGTATGATATTATACACCCATATTAGAAGATAATGACTCATGAGTAAAAATAGCTGCTACACACAGGGAACTCTACTCAATACTCTGTAATGACCTATATGGGGAAAAGAATCTAAAAAAGAGTGGATATATGTATATGTATAACTGAATCACTTTTCTGTACACCTGAAACTAACACAACATTGTAAATCAACTATACCCCAATAAAAAATTTAAGAAATAAATAAATAATAGGAGCATGGGTAGATCATGAAGAACATAAAAGAAGGGTCTGGGGCTTCCCTGGTGGCGCAGTGTTTGCCGATGCAGGGGACACGGGTTCGTGCCCCGGTCCAGGAAGATCCCACATGCCGCGGAGCGGCTGGGCCTGTGAGCCATGGCCACTGAGCCTGCCCGTCTGGAGCCTGTGCTCTGCAACAGGAGAGGCCACAGCAGTGAGAGGCCTGCGTACTAGAAAAAAAAAAAAAAAGAAGGGTGTGAACTACTTTATTGTTGTTCATGATTAAACCAAAATTGTTTTCATGTGAAAAACACCAGCTGCTACAGAAGGAGCATATATTATCAGATATGGGGTTAGTTACCGCTCAGTTACTTGAGCAGAGGCTCAGGATAAGCATTTCTTTCTCTCTCACATATGCAGGTTAGCCAGGCAGCCACCAGGCTGCAGGGACCCAAGCTTCTCCTAGCTTGTTGTTGGATCATCTCCATGATGTTGCTTTATCATCTGCCTCCGATCTTTCCAACATCTGACAAATTTGTAGGTCTATTTCTATTGTCTTTTATCTCTGTGGGTTATCCCTTGTGGAGTCTTGTTCGGTTATGTTAATGAGATGAATGAACAAATGTTTCCGCCGAGTCCACCAGCACCACGCTTACGTTTGAATCAGTGGGAAGGGAAGAAAGGATGCTGAAGAGCGTACAGCCCTCCCCTGAAGGACACAACTCAGAGCTTGTACGAATCACACTCATACCTTTTGAGCAAAAAAACTTAGCCAAATAGCCACAGCGAGCAGCGAATCTGAGAAATGTAGTCTTCATTTTGAGGGTGGCCATGGCTCAGCCAAAACGTCACGCTCCTCTTACCATAGAAAGAGAGGAGAATGGATATTGGAATACACCAGTGGTTTGCCAAGAGCCAGGACTCAGAAGCCACTCAAAATAGACTCGGCTGGCACGTCCTTCCGCGTGGGTTCTGTTCTAGCTACAAAGAATGAGGATACAGGGGCCTTGGAACCAGGGTGGCTGGGAAGCCAGAGATGCTGGGGAGTAGCAAAACACAGAAACAAGTCTTAGGCTAATCAGGACAAGCAGCTGAATGTGATGTTCCATGCCAGCCACAATGAAAGAGCAAGTTTTCCACTGCAGTTGCTCATAAATTCAAAACAGCTTCCATGAAGGAGAAACAGCTTGAAAAACTTCTGTGAATATAAGTATATTCACAGAAGATTTGTACACCACACACACACACACACACACACACACGCAGAGAGAGAGACAGAGAGACAGAGAGACAGCGAGCGAGCGAGAGAGCAAGCAGCGTAGCCCAGGCCTGGAAGAACACCAGAGTTAGATTATGTCACATAATGAAGGACAACGGTTGATGCTAATGAGAAAAGTTACCACATTGTACTTGTTTGGAGTTCTTTTAAAACTGGTCCTTATTTTATGTCTGTATTTATGTCTGCCAATTATTGAGTCGTTGAACGTTTGTGTTGCTGCTTAAATGAAAGCAAACCCATGTGTGATCTCGCCTCTCATTCCCGCCGTGAAGCCTTCGTGGGTCCCGCTCTCTCCCAGGCAGGGCTCCAGGCCAGGCAAGGAGGCGGCTGTTGCAAAGACTCAGCTTTCTCCCTCCAGATGTGTGCACAGCCCCTGGAGAGGTATAACCACTAGGCATACCTACCCATTCACAGCAACGCCACAGGGCTAAAGGCATTCTGGAACCTTCCACCATCGTGGTCTTATAAGAAAAAGAGACTCTGGGGAAAGACAGTCTTGGGTTCAAGTTCTTCCTCCCCATCTTCCCACTGCATGGCCTTGCTTATAGGCTTTACCCTGAGTGGGAAGATCTCACGAGGGCTGGAAGCTAGCAGCTGGCATGGTGTAGATGTGAGAGCAACGGGCTTGGGGACCCGTTGGACTCGGCTTTAATCCTGGCTCTGACTCCTCTGGGGTGACCAACTGTCCTGGTTTGCCCAGAATTGAAGGTTTCCGGGGATGTGGAACTCTTCGTGCTAAAACCAGGACCATCCCGGGCCAATCAGCAGAGTTGGCCACCTTCCTACCAGACAGGTGATGCTGGGTAAGGGACACAACCCCTCTGAGCCTCAATTTCCTTGCATATAAAAATGGGAATGATGGTGTCTGCCTTACAGGGGAGCTGGAGAGAACAGAAAGGGTGCCTTGGGCAAAGTAACCATCATCATCACTATTGAGAGTATTCACCACTCCAACACTACCCACTACTGGATTCGGTGTTGAGGCAGCGTCAGTGTGTCCTTCCGGCCCTGCCTAGGCCCCGCCCCTCCTGGTACTCTTGGGGTCTCAGGTGTGTGAGGCCCCGACCTCCCCCTCTCCCACAGGCATTGCACTCTGGGAGGGAGGGTTTGTGCGTTTTGTAAATAAACATATTTGCCCTTGGGGAAAAAAACAGAGTATTCATTTCTCTCCTCATGGGCTCCTATTTTCTCATGACCAAGGCCCTAAGTTTACCAGGAGGGTTCACACAGCTCTGCCAGCCCATTTGAAAGCAGCCAAAGTGAAGGGCTTTCTCCCTGATGCATTGTTTCTCCAGGGAGGGGTCAGGGAAGGCTTGCAGCCCCTGGGGTCCCCCAAATCCTGGACCTGAGCCCTCCTGTCCCTCCGGCAGGGCTGAGGCCTCAGGTCAGTTATAAGCCTTCCCTCTGGCCATTGTTACGGCCATGGATGGGCTCTGCAGCTCCAAGACAACCCCAAGTGTGACCTTGTCCAACCTCATCTTAACTGTATTCAAAAGTCCTTCCTAAAATTAACTACCAAAAAAAAAAAAAGGCCAGATACAGGCTGGTGTTTCTTTATCAAAAGAAAACAAAATTCACCATTCATTCCAAGTAAAATTGCTTCACAACCCAATGATTTCATCTGGTCTCCCAGGCTCCCAGAAGGAGCTGGAAGTCATTAGGACACGGCTGACTGCAGTGCCCAAGTCCTGTCCCAGAGAGGTGCGAATATGCAGGAATGTGGAAGCTTCTCCAGCCTTCTCAGTTCCATCACAAATGACTACCTTCCTGCTTTCCAGGCCCAGCTCCCCAGACCTTTAGAATGGGAAATATGCAACGTTGATTGCAAATTAGATCAGTTTGTGGAGACAGAGAGGGTGGCTCTAAAGGAAAAATGCCAGAACATTCTTTTTTTCCTTCTTAAAGAAGGAAAAACATGCATATTGATTCTGTGGGAAGCTTATCTTGGAGCTAAACCTGTGCTCAGTTTCCCCTGCTGAAGGAAGTTTTAGGTACGGAGCTATCAGACTCAAGCCATCTTCTTTCTAGAAGTTACTGGAAGGTGCCCCAGCCACCTGGGGCCACCTGAACCATGACAAGGTGGCAGCCCCTGCCCCAGGAGTGATTACAGACACAGAACATGCAGGGGCTTTCAGGAGACCATCTTCCTGAGCTCCTCCCAGGAGCCAGCCTCCTCTTCCTTGTGACTCATGGACCAGAAAGTCATCCCAGGTCCATGCCTAAACCAATCACAGGCAAGGGGCCTGGGGCACCGTGATTGATTTAGATCAACCAAGACCCCAGCCCTGAGGCTGGGCTGGCGGCAGCCTCCCTTGAAGCCCATGATGTCTGGAGAAGGTTCTGCTGGGGACAGAGGAAGTTGGTGGATAGATAGCAATGACAGCAAACAGCTCTCTGATGCTCGCCAAGGCCAGGCATGGTTTTCTCCTCCATTACCTCCTGTCACCCTCACACAGCCTACGAGGTGGCATAGCAGCCACTGTCAGCATCCGGCCTGCACCCCGTCAGCTGGCCCTGGAGTCCCCTGGCTTCCTGCATCTCTGCCTAAGCGTGTTCTCTGGTCACGTAGGGCATCGGTGGCCTACACATAGACAGGCAGGAAGTTCTGGGGCATTAACACCCTGACAGCACCTCACAATTGGTAGACAAACACCAGCTAGGTTCCTGGCCCCCTTGTGGAGTGACTCTGGGTGTGTTCTGCACCCCCTGTCAGAGGTTCTGGGGGATCCTCCCTCCTTTACCCCCTTCCCCATCCTTCCTGGGTTATCACCAAATTACTTGAATCTAATCTATGTGTTGAGGGTCTGCTTTGGGGGATCCCAACGTAATTACTGGGCAAATTCACTACTGCACCTATTTTATGTTTGGGGGCCACCAGATTTGGGGATCCATCTCGATTGCAGAGGTGACAAGTATGGTGGCGTTTCATTCCTATGATCTCTCCACTGCGTCACACTGGGAAAGTTTGCCCACCTTAACCACTCCCCTTTTCAGCACCATGAATTGACTCCGGGACTTGTCACAGCTTAGTGCTGCCATTGCTAAGGAACCACGGCAGAGAGATAGCATCCCCTGCACGAGTCCACAGTCTCTCACAGACCAGGAAGCCCCTGCCCACCCATCATCTCCTTTGGGCCTCACACCACCCTATGAGATGGGCGGGGGTATTTCTTTCCTACTGTCCTGCCCCTGGGGACATAGAGACCTTGGGATGTCAAGTGACTTCTCCAAGGCTACACAGCTAGGAGGTGGCAGAGCTGGGACTGGAACGCAAGTCCCCATCTTCATCATGATGGGCTCTCTAAGTGGCACTGGCGTGAGAGCCCATCACAATGAGAGACCAATCCTGGAGGAAATTCTAGCAGGAATAGAGAACCCCACCCATGAAGACTTAACAGTGATGAATGACTTTCAAAACCTTGAGTCAGTTTCAGGGAAGGCAGCCTCCTTCAACCAGCCAAGTCAGAAGGAGTAGCCCAGCTGCCAGGGAAGCCAGGCCAGGTCAGATTCCATAACATGCTTGGAAAATTGGAAGGCCGCAGTCTCAGCTGGCATGGCCAGTGATATGGAGGGAGTCTCAGCCTCATGGTGGGTCCTGAGCAAGCATTCCATGGCTGCATCCTTTGGGAAGAACTTTGCACCAGATCTGATGGGACCATGCCCCACCCCATCCCCACAAAAAAAGTACAGTTTAGTCAAGAAGAAATGGGATGTGCAGGCTTCTGGAAGGTTGGAGCTGGCAGGGCCCTTGAAATCAGCCAAGGCCAAGGGTCAAGACTCTTATTCATAGATAAGGAAAATGGGGGCCCAGAGAGGGTGAGTAACCCAAGGGCCCATCTCTCCATGGATCAGAGAAAGCCAGGGCTCAGATTCACACGTCCTGGCTCCTAGCCCGCTGCCTCTTATCTACTACTCATTTCTCATTTAAGAGGAAAATAGTTATTTCTCATGCTTGAGCTATTTGAGCTATTTGGTCTCTGCCTCCCTATGAGGATGGCAGAGAAGGGACTATCTCTCTATTTCCTAAGAGGGGAAACTGAAGTTCAGAGTCACTGCAGAGATCACCCAGGGACCATTAGGACCCTCATGGCAATGATGGATGCTGGGATGGTGGGCAGACGAAGAAGAGAAAGAAGTGGAGGCTGATCAGGCATGGGTCCCTAATCTACGCTGACCTGGGCTGGGGGTCCCAGAAGTCTAACTCACAGGGTCCTACGAGCCTGGCAATCTTTTAGGGAGAAGAGTCTGACTTGGACAAATCAGCCACTTTAGTTTTCAGTTTCCAGGGAACCAACCTGGTTCCCATTTCCAGAGCTCTAACCTTTGGTGTATCTTTGAGTAACTTAAAAAAATTAACCCTGAAGAATCTTAGAAGACGTTCGTCAGCAAGTCCCACCACCTGCTCCCATATCCCCTGCCGACCTCACTCTCACGCCTCCCTACAAATGCACACACAACAAGGACTCAAAGAGAAAAGCTGGCAAAAGATTTCATCAGCTGAAATATCACAGTGACTTTCTCAGGCCTCTTTCCAGTTACACCTCTCTCTTCCCTCTCACCATGACAATCGGCGTAATAAATTGTAGCAGGAAGCCGTGTTCAGTGTTCTTTGATGGTCCAAGGTTTTCAGCTGGTGGCTGAGCAGGGCTGGATTTGGGTCTTCTCAGAGCCAGGGGTCCTTGGTTGGAAAGTGAGGCCTGATAGGGTCTGGGCAAAAGATTGAGGGTAGCAGCTCTGTTCTCCTAACTGGGAGGCCATTGTTGCCCCATCTCCACGAGTCCTTCATTTAGTCTCTCAAAAAGTGTCAGAGGACACCCCCTACAGGTCCACCCCAGTGATGCAGGAATTCTCTGAGGTGCCGGGGCTCACAGCCAGAGAGAAACCAGAGCAGGGACATGGGGGCCCTGGTGGGGGATCCTCAGCTCACTGGGGCACAGAGGAAGCTCAGCTAAGAACATCTGGGGGGCAGGTGAGGTCATGGAAGGCTTCTCAGAGGAGGTGATCTGAGCTGAAGAATGTCACTTGCCTGGGTTGATGGGAGGCCAAAATCTCATCATGTCACCTCCTGCCACAAGAGGAAGATGAGGAGTTAGCCAGCTGAAGAACGTGGGGACACATTTCAAGGGAACAAGGTCAACAAAAGCACAAAGGTGTGCTTGATGGGAAGTGCCATGCCTATTCCAGAGCCTAGAATGTTCTAGAATTCCAGGGCTTGGAATGTTCTTAGAGTTCTAGAGCCTAGAATGTTCTAGCGTTCTAGGGCCTGGAATGTTCTAGGGCCTGGAATGTTCTAGAGTTCTAGGGCCAAGAATGTTGGGGAAAGTATGGTGAGAGAGGGGCTGGAGAGGGTGCTAGGGACCAGGTGGGGTCTTTTGAGGAACTTAGATGTCCTCACACTGTGGCCAGTGGGAATGGGGTGACAGAGGAGGAGAGCAGATGGACAGCATGGATGGAGAGACTGAGGCACCATGGAGCACCAGTGTTATGTTACAGGGCACCCCCTCTGTGCTGATCTAGGCACTGTCCCTGCCTGCTCTCACTCAGTCTTCTCACGGGCCTGGGAGGTGGGTTCTGCTGTTCTCCCCTCTTTTGTAGATGGGGAGATGGGGCTTAGAGGAACAAGTCTATCCATGCACCCAGAGCTTGGAGCTGGCCACCCAGAGCCCACAACCTGGAGATGGACCTGATGCCCTGCAGCCTCTCCCCTCAGACTGAACCCGCCCTGCAGCCCAGTTTTAACCTGGCCCTAAATGAACACATTCCTCATTTGCTTCCCAAACTCCCATCAGCCTCTGACAACAACAATAAGAAAAAGGCCCAGAGGATCTGATGCATGCTGTGAGGGATGCCAAGTTCTTAATGTTACTCAGCTGTGCAGAGGACTTGGCCAGGGACCCGGCCCGGGCAACCAGAGGCGCCATGATTCAGATGGGCTGGACAGGGGCGAGTGAGTCAGGGCCTCAGCACCCAAGCAACCCATCTGACCGTGAGCTCCCTGTAGGCAAGGAGGGAGCTTTCTGGATGCCTGGTCCACAGTGGGTGCCCAGACAGGCTGGGTGGCTGCCATTTCTGCCACGCTTTCAGTGCCTTATAAAAGGCACTCACCATCCACAGCCGCCACCCCCTGCCTCGCTTTCAGCACTGGTTCTTTCTGCCCTCTGAGAGCTTCCCATCCTGGCTGTTCACCTTGAGTCCTCTCTGGACAGTTCAGAGCGGCAATTGGCAGGCAAGACTTGGTGCAAGAACTCAACGTTCCTTTGAATGAGGTAAATCCAGGTGAAGCTGCTCGGGGAGTTGGATTCTCAAGGACATCCCTCTCCCAGGAACTCTGGGACACCAGGGCCTGGAGAACGAGACCATCCTCTTTAGCAAGATGGGCTCCCCAGAGCCTCTGAGGTAATCAGATGAAGGGTGTACATCTGAGCCCTCACCCAGATCCTTCCCTTCAGCTCCACATTCTAGCCCCACGATGTTTGCACATCGTTTATCTGGGTTCCCCTAAGCACAGGGAGCAGATGTGCTCCAGAGCACGGATATCACGTGGTCCTGCCTCATTCCCTCAGGGGGGCGCCAGCTCAGAGGCCCAGGGAAGCACATGAGGACAGGGGCAGCCACAGCCCAGAACACCTGAGAATGGAGAAACTAACTTTTAGCAGTTTGCTCCCTGGGGAAGGGGGCCCAGGGAAGGGCATGCCAAGAAGCAAGTGGAGCTGCGGCAGGAGGAGCCGGAAGCAGGAAGCAGGAAGCTTCTGTGGCAGAGGTGGGAGCAGAGGGCATCTAGACTCCAGGACAGGGCCGGAGGCATGATATGGTTGCAGATCCACGGTAGCCACCGGAGAGACCCATTCATGCTGGCCCAGTCCTGCTCCTTCCCTCTCTGGTCACAGCCCAGGTCACGGGAGGGGCGTGGGATGTCCTGTCTAGTGCCTGACCTTCTGGACCGAAGTGACGTGTCCAAGGCAGAGCTCTCAACCCAGCTGAGCCGACCATAGTCCTTCCCTAGGATTTATCAGGTGGGAGTGAGAGAACAGATTCTTTTTTCTCTCAGATCTCAGGGTCCCAGGGCCGTGTCTCCCCCAGTGACCGCAGCGGAAGAAAATAGACATACGAGAGACCCGGAAATAGACCCCGGAGTGAAATAGATACACAAGGTTAAGAAAGAGGGACATGGGGTTTCTGGTTGTGGCTATCCCTTCCCCAGTCCCTACTCTGCTCTTCCTGTAACTGATGCCTTGAGCCAACAGTGGTCCTCTTGGACTTAATTAAACTGGTTGAGTTTGGTTTCTGGCACCTGCAACCAAAACACAGTCTCACACACAACAACCAGCCAGGATCCAGTTCCTGAAACGATGTGACCTTGTTGGTCTCCCCCGAGGCACCTTCAGGACTGGGACTGAACCCCAGCCCAGCAGGGACCTCATACATGGTAGTCCGCCTACCTGCTGGTCTTTCTCCGCCCCGACCCGCAAACCCAAGATGGTAAGCTTAGAGGGCAGAGCCCAACCCTTTGGAGGGGGAATGTTTTGTTGCATTTATTAATTAATCCGGGTGGCCCATGTTGCCCAACCCAGTAGGAAACATGGCTTCAGGGATTCCAGAAGGTGGCAATGACCAAAATCAGGGGGCTGACAGCATCTGGTTCGGTTCTGAGTAGATGTAAGGCCAGAGGGTAGGACAGAACTGACAGCACAGAGCAGGACCTGTGGGGACAGGTGAGGGCAGGACACTGAGGACGGGCAAATACACATCTATTCATTTATTTAACAAATACTTTTGAGGGCCTACTATATGCAGGGACTGTTTTGGGCATGGAGGATACAGTGTTGAGTGACAGGGGCCATCCTGCCTTCATATAGTTTACGTTATGCCGAGGAGGCAAACAATGAAAAAATAAGCAAATAAACCTATCTTGTGGCTAATGGTGACAAGGGTTTTGAAGATAAAGCCGTGAAGCAGGTGGATTTTAGATGGGGGGGGTGCGGTCAGGGTGGACCTCTGAGCAAAGATATGACTGAAGAGAGAAGGGAGGTGTGCCTCCAGCCTTACCCCAACTTTGCCAGGTAGGACGTCCTGTCCCCACGGGACAGATGAAGGAGCTGATGACCGGGGGGTTCTGAGAAGAGCCCAGGGTTCCACAGCTTGCGTGGAGGGATGCAGGATTCAAACCCAAGCTCACCTGACTTCAAAACGCAAATCTCAGGTCTTTACAGATGCAGGTCGGGGGGTCCAGGCTCACAGAGACGGGAGAGGTGACAGATCTGTGGATAAGCAGGAGCCGAGGGGCGCTCCAGTCCCCCCGCTGACCAATCACCAGGATCCTGATGGGTTCCCACCATGCAGGGGCGCTCCAGTCCCCCCGCTGACCAATCACCAGGAGCCTGATGGGTTCCCACCATGCAGGGGCGCTCCAGTCCCCCCGCTGACCAATCACCAGGATCCTGATGGGTTCCCACCATGCAGGGGCGCTCCAGTCCCCCCGCTGACCAATCACCAGGAGCCTGATGGGTTCCCACCATGCAGGAGCGCTCCAGTCCCCCCGCTGACCAATCACCAGGAGCCTGATGGGTTCCCACCATGCAGGGGTGCTCCAGTCCCCCCGCTGACCAATCACCAGGAGCCTGATGGGTTCCCACCATGCAGGAGCAGAGCGAGCCCCCGCTCTATCAGGCGGCATCCAGCTCAACACTGCCCTCATCCCTCTGCTGACGGTGATGCATCGAGCAGGAATCACACATCAGAAATGGCTGGAGTCCTGGCTCTCCAGGGATCCAGAACATGTGATGGGCAAAAGCACACCTTTTCTCTGCCCTGCCCCAGCGAGCATGCACGGAAGGTGCTAGCTACTGTTCCACCTTGAACTGGAAATGGGGAAGAGACAAGTTTCTGGAGCTGGGTAAGTGTATCTCAGTCTTGGACAAGACAGGACAAGAGCTATCCGAGAGGTCAAGGAGATCTTGGAATGGGGTGGCTAAAAGGGAAGCACTGACCGTGCCTCAGCAGGTAGCAAATTCCAGACTGGAGCTGAGATCATTGATGGAAGCCTCGGGATGCCTGGGTTGAGAATACCTGGCGTGGATGGGCAGTGCACAGCTTCACACCGCAGGGACAGGTGAGGGTGGCGGCATCCGAGAACACAGAAGTGTTGTCCTAGCTTCTCTGAGGGTCTGGGGGCAGCTCCCTGTGGCCCGTGTCACTCAGTGAACGGACATGGGGCAGACATGCTGCCAACTTGGGGAAACCAGAAACCTGAAATTGGCAACCCTTCCCCGCGCCCAGTGGACCCCGTCACTGGGGAGACGCTGGCAGTAAAACCCCAATAAGACAAGTGGGGCTCAATCCCAGCGCAGCCTCAGACCCCACTGCACATCTGTTGGCGAATCATTTCTGAGCCCCTCCTTTCTTATAGAAACAGGGTGATCATGAGGGCCTTGGCAGGGCTGTCCTGGAGCTCACAGGGGGCACTGGCTGAGGGACACTGGAAGTGAAGGGAGGGATCTTCATTGTTAAACACACGGAAACAGAGCCCAGATTCCTGAAGATCTCTCTGGAGACTTGGGGGGCTGCCTTCTCCGCCAGCTGGATGCCTGGGAAATGCTGACCTGACGTGAAACGTGATTCCTTGGTGTGGACTCAGAGAAGGGGGGGGGGGTCCTACAAGGGTCATGGCCCACAGAGTCCCAGACCCAGTCGGGACAGCAGCGTGTGCCTTGAAAGAATGCCCAACTGAGGCAGGACCTGCATGGTGGTCCCGGCTCTGGTGACTTTGGGGAAGTCACTTCTCGCTGGCTCTGGTTCCCCCACCTTTCCTGTGGCCACGTGACAGACTCCAAGGCCCAGACAGGAACATCAATGACAAAGGGAGCCTGGGGTATGAGACGAGGGTGTAGGGCTGGTAAGCATACCACCCTTACGTAAAGGGGCAGGTAGCCCTGGTCCAGCCTCTCCCAGCCAAGCAGAAGTGTAGGACCAACGGTACCAATGCTTTTTCAAAAGAAGCCTGAAATTCAGATTTTTATGTGATGGCTCCAAATTTTAAGTATTGGCAACTAAGTCAGTTTCTCTGTTTGTTTATAGAAAACACCATTTGGTCCAAACTAGACATATCTTTGGGAGTTGACCCATAGCCTGTATCATTCAAGGGCCTGTGCATCCCAGCTTCTGGGTGGTGTCAGCCAGTGCGGGGCTCTGGCAGTGGTTGGTGGGGAGAGGAAGAAAGGGAGAGGGAAGTTGTTTTCTAACGACCAGGTTGCAATTCAAACAGCTCCAGGGACTGGGCAGGTTCCAACAGTGACTGACACCAGGGCGGCCCCTGGTCCACGGCTACAGCTTTTACCAGGCTCCAACGTTCCTGCGTCCTCCCCTTGTCTCTTCAGACTGGAAGGAGACAATGATTGCCTGAATTAGTATTACCAGGAGCCTGTATGAGGCTGCCAGTGTCCTTAACCCTGCCCACAGCTCTGTACATGGCCCTTCATTAAAACGACTGAATGGGCTTTTTTTCAGTGGAATTCTGCTTCCTGCAGAACCCGGGCTATACATAACGTTATATTCATTTACTAAAACATCTTGCAGGTTCCCAGAGGAAGGAGGAAAAAAGCTGGATGCAAATCCACGCTCTTCCCTAACTGCTTGTCCCATAATCTTTCCATGCCTCAGTTGCCTCATTTGTCACCTCAGAGGGCTAACGGACCAATGACGACTCATGGTACTGTCAAAAGCCTCCCGCCAAGGTGGCTGGGCAACGGGGCTTGCTCTGAGCCTGAATTTAAACGAGGTAGTATCTGCTCGGTGATGCCGATTTCTGGAAGTGAATGGCCAGTAATCTGCAGACAGTGACTGTCATTTCTGAGCAAGCCCTTGGCACTCTGTGTCCCCCTCCAGCTCCACCGGCACCTTCCACCCTTCCACCCTGGGCCAGCCCTCCCACTTGATGGGCAGGCTTGAGAGGTGGTGGGGAGAAAGGGACTGGTTTTCCTGAGGCCAAGGGTCAGATCCCAGCTTGGCCGCCCGCTCTCTGTAGGATCAAGGGCAAGTCCCTTTCTGTCTCCGGCCTGTTTCCACATTTACATAAGAGGGTTTGTCCTTGAGCTTCTGTGGTTTCTACCAGCTTCCCCCCGTCAGGGGTCTATGGTGATTCCTACCTCTACAAACCCAGTGAAAGTTCTTCCACACACCCTCGAAGACACTGTGTCATAATTAAGCATAAAAATTAGGAATTCCAAGCTAAGCTTTCTTGAATCGTGTGGATAGAAGAAATGTTTAAATCTCCTTTCTTGGCTGAGTCTTTGCAAGGGAAGCGTTTCCAAATGTTTGGCCCAGTCCCCTTGCTTGCACCTCCCCCTGACTGCCTGTCCTCAGGAGGAAGGCCCCAAAGATAAGGGGGGAGGGCCAGACCTCGACCAACCAGGAGGCTGCCCGGCTGACCGCGGATGACCCATTGGCTGGGCCTCCCCAACACCTGGATGATTGTGATTCTGGACTTCCTTTGCGCCAGATGTGTTTGGCAGTCGCTCACCGTCAATCAGGGGGTTGGAAAACTGGAGATCTGCAAACAAAGGCAAGAGTGAGAAGGGCGAGGCCTGGTTAGAAAATGTTGAAATTCATCCTGGTTTCTTTCCAGCCCAAAGAACAGGCTGTTCCCTGGGTTCCCGGGAACCATGGAGGAGAGAGAAAGTAGGGCCTGACAGCCGATGGAAGTCGCATGGCCGCCATTTTGTAAAACTAGGCGTGCTCACCCAGAGGAGCAGAATCTGAGCGGGATGGTGCACGGGAAAGACCAGAGCTTTGGGATCAGACCACCCTGGGTTTCGAACCCTACTGGTTTGTTACCCACTAGTTGGGTAATTTGGGCAAGTTACCTAGTCTTCTTGGCTCCCACTGGAAACGGAGACAGTAATACTTGTCTCACAGATTTGATGGGAGGATAAACAAAGATCAACTTGGATGGCTGTACAAATGGACAGGTTGCCCATACATCATTATCACCATATGCTAGAACTCTAGGGCCACCACACAATAGTATCAGAAGCCCTGTTGAGAGAAAAACAAAACGTGGATGGAAGAGTTCCTGGAGACTTAGCATCTATCCATTCTCCTTAATACTCTAAATTTTCTCCCACTTAATGCCCACCGCACAAAGGTGTTACTGCATTTTCACTCTGGTGTGATGTCACACGCCTGCAGTCAGGGATGCTGTAAGGAACGGCCACTGCATTTACCTTGAAGACAGGGCTGAGGACAGGGCTCCCTGCTCCCCAGTGAGTCATCCTTCTGAAGCCCACAGGGAGATGTTTCTGTCCACTTCAGGACCAAAAATAGTTGTGTTACTCTCCGTCTAGTACCAGCTTCTCAGCAGCCAGTTCAGTTTCGCCTTGTGGACACCCGACATCACGTGCCTAGTCACGTGTCCCTCGGCACTGGCTGCTGGAGAGGCCAGACCCAAACCTGTGACCCACCTCTTCCAACTCTCCTGCACCTCACTGTCCAGGCTGTGGACCAATTTCACCTCGCCTGCGTTGGATTTTTCCAGCCTTTGTTTCCTCTTTGACCTGGTATTTGTTTTCTTTTTAACCAAGTTGGATTTTGAGTATTTGTAAGCCACTCTAGATCTTCTGAGGGAAAGCTGGAGATGGATCATTAGATGATAACTAGACAGGGAGATAGAGGACTCAAAATGGAACATGCCACACAGTGGGTGGTACCTAATGTGCTCAGCAAACATTGCTCCCTGTCTCCTTCTCCTTCGTGATGTAAGCCACACTGACACGGGTAGGGGAGGGCCAGAGATGGCTTTCCTTCCACGGAGCAAGGATCTGGCATGCCTGTAGGCATGTCCTGCTCATGGCCATCGACCTGGGGTTCCCTGCTTTCACCTGGTGTCACCTGGACATCATGGTAGCTCGGGCACCGTCCCCTCCGTGCCTCACTTCTCTTACGTGACATTTTGTCCGTCACGGAGCTCCACGTGGCTGACCATCTGCTCCGTGTCTGGTTTTACTCTCTGCACAGAGCGGTGGCGAGGGGGCCACCCGGGGGGGCGCAGAGGAGGGGTTGTAGGCAGCTGAGGCCAGGCCTGATGGGGGCTGGGAAACCCCACCTCTGTGGCTTTGTGGGGAGGGTGTGAGGAGTCAGCCGTGCAGCCCGGGGAGAACCTTCTAACCCCACCCCCTCAGTCTGTCCCCTCTCCTGTCACACTGCCTCCCTCCCTGTGGGGCGGGGCTGAGTAGCTTAGAAGGATCATGGATATAAGAGATGCTTTTCAGTAGATAGTTATTGAACACTACTACGTGCCAGGGCACTAGGGGATCAGCAGTGAACGAGGCAGGTCCAGGTCCTGCCCTCACGGAGCTTACACTCTAAGGCGGGGCGGGGAGGGAAGAGGAAGCAGACAAATCAATACAGAACCTAGAAAATGATGGTTATGAGGGCAAGACAGAGAATTAAAATGGGTTGTTGAGACAGTGACTGGGAGGATGCTCAAATGTCAGAGTTGCCAGCAGAGAGGAGGCCGTTCCAGAAGGATGACTGGAGAGGAGCTTCAAGATGTGGTCCAGATTGTGAAACAGAGGTCACTGGAGTGGAGGAATTACACAGCCAGGGTGGGAGGAAGGACCGTTGGCTGGGAAGTTAAAGTCTACAGTTTTCTATCATCTGGAGAGGGGGAAAAGAGTTACCGGCCCAGGTTGAAGGGTGGAACACGTCAGGGAGATACTGTAGTGATTTGCGGGCGCACATAACACAGCAGCAGTGAGACAGCTCCCTGGACGCACCACCCTGCCTGCCTCCAGACCGAGTTCTCTGAGAAACCTGCCTACTGTGCACGCTGCCCATCACCTGCCCTGGCTCTGCCAGATGGCTGTCAGCTGGTAACGGAGCCATATGCTTCCACGAGTTAAAACACCCAACTCTCTTCCCCAGTGGAGGGAAAAGCAGATCTTGATTTCGACCCAGAAAGGAATGGACAGATAGGAGTCCAGAGAAGCAGAATATTTGATTCCCTGGCCATCGTCTGTATACAAGTAGAGAAGTAAACTTCTGTGGTTACCTTTAAAACTTGCGTACATTCACATCTGTAACTCTGAAACGTTCCGTCACAGTTCAAGAAATCATACTCCACGCTGGCTTGTGTTTTCCTCTGAGTGAAGGAAAAAGTGCACGCTCAAGATCAAGTGATGGCCCCAAATGAACATATAGAAGTCGACAGGGTCAGGTAACTCTGATGGAAAGTGCCAGAACCTGGCTTCTCTCTCTGGCTTCTCTCTCTTACCAGCTTCAAGGCCTTAGAATAATCACTTCACTCCTCTGATGACAAGGAGGCTCTCCCACTCAGTACTTGCTGTGTGGATCATTTGAGTGAAAAAGCTTTGAGAGTGCTTTGTAAACTGTAAAGTGCCAAGGAACAAAATCAATTTTTAGTTAACAGCTGGACTCAACTTCTGATTCAAAACATTTTCGTTGGCCCAGCTCAATCCCTCTTGTAGCTTCTGTCCTATTTTCCTGGTCATCCTTTGATTGGTTTGAACTCATTTTAGTAGTTCTGGGATGAAAATCAAAAATGCTGGTGAAGATGCTGCCTTTAAAAAGCAGGAGAACTAAATAATACTTACTCAGAGATAAACTGGAGTAGATGCTGATACTGGTCAGCCAGACCCCATTCACTGGGTGGGCACCCATCCCTCTTGCTGCTGTGATGGTGACCTCTGGTGACTCTGAGTTGCCCGTTCCCTGGAGCACTGCTCTTTGCTTTTTGGAATATATTTGAGGAGTCACACCCTGTCCCCTTCCTGGCCAGGGTCCGTGTGCCAATTTCTGACTAATATGTATATACAAAGTCTCATCCACCTTGTGTCAACATGAGACACTCAAGAGCTCCCCATGAGATCAAGCCGTGGCTAGAATTTAGCTGAACCTACATCTTTGCCAAGTTGTGTCCCTGGCTCTGTCCCTCTCATAGACGTCATCTGAAAGTATTCTCTTAACGTATCAGTTGCACAAGAGTCCCTATCACAGGCTCTGGTCCTGGGGAATCCAACCAGACACATTTGGTACCAGTCTCTAAGAAACAGGTTCTTAGGACAGAACCTAGATTTGGGTCTCTCCCTATCCAGATGGTGATGAAGACCCCATCACTGGTAGTTAGGGGGGAGTCCCCGGCATGCTGTAGCGGCACAGTTGCTGAGAATTTCACCCGTGTTAATTATGATACTGTACAAGCAACAGGGAGATGCATTAGCCTGTGTGTGGTCACTGAAGTTTGGGAGGTAGCGGGGAAACAGTAACTGTAAGACCTGTACAGTCGAGTGACTGTTGCTAAACACCAGCAATGAATTAAAGGGAGAAAAGTGATAGGCTCAGGTTGATTAATCACCGGTTAAAAGTCAAATGTGGGAGTCAGAGGATCCCCATGGCCACGTTTCAGAGACTTTTATCTCTGCAGCTGGAGGGCACACTGAGCTGAAGGCCAAGACAAAGCTTAATTGTCAGGTAGCAGACTTCAGGGAAGGTGGAATTCTCAGCTGGGCGAGTCTCCTCTACCAGTGTCAGGGCAACGATAAGGAAAGTCCGAGACTCTTGAGACTTGGACAGGAGACACCTCTGTAAGTACAGCTGAGAGCTTAGAAATTCCCTTGAACCCCCTGACCCTGGAGAGGGGCCCATCCCCCTCATTAAAAGGTCATGGTGATCACCTGCTTGAAGCCTCAAGAAAGGGATGCCTTATAAGACAAACTTCCCTCACCTCAGAATCTTCCCCAAGTCCCCTTCTAGCCATCAGAGCAATAGTTAGGGTCAGTCCCAGCATGACCCTCAATTGGGGAAGTGGTTAAGTGTTCTAAGGGAGGAGAAGGCTAATAAGTCCAAAAAGAGTTTCAGGACTGGCTAATGTGCTCTAGCAGGAAGCTGACAGTCTCCTCTGCAGTGGACCTGAAGGTACTGGGTCGAGGAAATGGAATATAAAACTGAGCGAGGGGGATTTTGTTGACATGGGGGGGCGGGGGGAGCAAGCTCCTCATATACAGACTTTAATATATTTTTTTAAATCTTTTTTTTTTTACAGTTTATTGTATGTCTCTTGCATGTCTTTAATCTGTACATTCTCACTCAATCTTTTCTTTTTTCACACACACACACTATTTTATTTTTACAAGAGATAAATAGACTGACACCAAGCATTGTAAATGGATGACCGCAACAAAAGCAACAATGATTGCAATTACGAAACACGAAACACACTCATACTATGTCAGAATATGGACATTCAGTCCAGGAATCCTCCACGGTAACAGCTCCTTCACTTTGCAGTGAAAATTGACTTGTATATTTTTTGCCTCTGAGTCCTTGTGGGATTTTTTTTTTATTCAAACAAAAAGTCACAAAAATTATAATCATCCTCATCAGTTCACTCAGTCCCATGTAATTAATTTTTTTATCTTGATCTTTTGTTAGCACTTTTATGAATTCTTCAGTTTTCCATTAGAGTTCTGAAAATGCTTATTCATTCAGTTCAGCGGTGTAGTCAGTTACCAGAAACCTGTACTTGTCATAGTCTTTTCCATGAATTCCTTGAAGATGAAACCCTTTTATAGGAACATTTTTGCAAAAGCCTCAGAGTACACCCAGAACTGTCTGTAAATGACAGAAGACTTAAAAATGACCACGGTTAAAGATTTGATGAAAGTTCATAATAATGCAATTGACAAGGAAATGTAGTTATTTCTGAGGTATACATTTTAAACTAATAACTAGAATTATGACTTATAACATTAGATCGGAACATATAAGAGTTTTAGAAATTTCATGTAATGTCTGAAACATTTATATTAACATATTTCCATACAAATTACCCAAAGAAAGTTTAGTATTAGTTGTTTTTGTTTGTTTGTTTGTTTATACTGCATGTTCTTATCAGGCTTTAATATCTTGACAAGGGACCCAGGAAATGGTTCTAACATGCTGTTCTTAGAAGCTCTGAAAAAGTGATGGGCCGCATTATATGAAGTAGAGATGTCAGACTGTGATGGAAGTTTCTAGAAGAAGGGAGCAAAACACTGAGAGAAGAGGACATGCTATAATGGATCTATATGTCAGACCAGAAGACCCATTGGCTATGTTCTTCAGAAAGGCTTGAAGGACCCTGCATCTACCAAGGCCATACGAAACACCCTGGAAGAGAGACAGAAGCATCAATGAGAAGTTCCTTAGTTGTCATCCACTGTAATCTGGGACTGATGGTAGGAGATGCTGTTATAAAGTAGCAAGGGGGATGATGGGATTCCCAAACAGTAGAGGAGCGGCGGCAGAATTTTACTGTCAAAAAGAAGGTGGGAATAGTTACCCTAAATAGGCAATCAGGGACCCCTAACCCACAAATATCTATAAATATATCTAAGAGAACATGGTGTTCCTAAAGCAAGAAGGCTGGGAAGCCCCCCAGAAAGGCATCAACTATTAAATTAATATATAATCCAAAGAGATTAAGCAGAAAGACGAGTAGAAAGCTCATGTCAGCCGTTATGACTTATAAAAAGTCATAATCCGGCTTCCCTGGTGGCGCAGCGGTTGAGAGTCCGCCTGCCGATGCAGGGGACGTGAGTTCGTGCCCCGGTCCGGGAGGATCCCACATGCCGCGGAGCGGCTGGGCCCGTGAGCCATGGCCGCTGAGCCCGCGTGTCCGGAGCCTGTGCTCCGCAACGGGAGAGGCCGCAACAGTGAGAGGCCCACGTACCGCAAAAAAAAAAAAAAAAAAAAAAAAAAAGGAATATTAAGTGACCACCCAGCAGAAGTGCCCATTGCAGGCTGCGTGCCCTCAGACTCGCCAAGCCATATGGTCAGGTGTGCCCAGCTGGCCTTCATAGGCAACCCTTCATGAGATGGACATGGCACAGCTGAGACAGGGCTTAAGCACATCCAGAGGGTACAAGTACACTGAACAAAGAAGTGGCACAGACCCCCACGGCATGCTCAGCCCACACTTCCTATTCATGGTTGTCCCTTAAGATGGATAGAGCAGGAAGCTGACCATGTAAGACATTCACGTGAGACCAAGTGAGCAGCCACAGTACCCAGACTCCCTCCAGAGGGCCCCGAGGACACTGCTGTGGAAACTCCTGCCGATCAGCGCCGCACAGGGGCCCGCAGGAGGGCCAGGGGTTACATGGCACCTGGGGGGCCCAAGGACACAGCCAGTCAGGTGATCACCAGGGGCCTCAAAGGCATTGTTTGGGGGCAGGGGCTCCAGAGGGGAGCCACTTGGATTCAAACCTGGCTCTGTGTCTCCTTAGCTTGTGTGACCTTGGGCCAGTTCTACAATCTATCTGGACCCTATTTTCCTTGCCTATAAAGTGAGAACAATGCTAAGAGCTAACCTGCTGGTATGAGAACTCACAAGTTAAGGCCTATAAGCTGCTTAGAACAGTTCATGACACACAGTGACTCCTGGGTCACCGTTGAGGGTAGTTTATGAGGACTCTGGTCTCTGGCGGTAACTCAGGGAGACTGCTGGGGTTGCGGAAGAAGGCAGTTCATAGCTAGCACTGAAAAGAGGTCTCTCTTGGTTTTGGAGTCCCCCGAGAGCATAACCCGAGAAGGGTAGTTCACTGGGGGTGACCCAGGATGCAGGGGGAGGAGGGAGACAGTGGGACAGGGGAGATGGGGAAGCTGCTATGAGCATAACCAGAGTGGCTGCTGCAAGCAGCAGGAATTCCATTCCTCCAGGACCTCCCGAGAAGGGTACAGAGGCCTCCAGGCCGGACTGAAGGGTGTCCCCAAAATTCATGCCACCTGGAACCTCAGAATATGACCTTACTTGGAACTAGCGTCTTTGAGATGTAATTACTTAAGATGAGGTCATACTGGATTAGGATGAACCCTAAATCCAGTGACTGGTGTCCTCATAAGAGGCCACGTGAAAGCACCCAGAGAGCAGAAGGCATGTGATGACAGAGGCAGAGATTAGAGGGATGTGTCTGGAAGCCAAGAAACACCAAGGATTGCCAGGAGCCACCAGGAGCCAGGAGAGAGGCTGGGGATGGCTTCTCCCTCAGAGTCTCCAGAAGGAATCAACCGCACCAAAACCTTGATCCCCAACTCTGGCCTCCAGACTGTGAGACAACAAATTTCTATTGTTTTCAGTCACTCAGTTTGTGGTAATTTTTTATAGCAGCCACAGAACGCTAAAATAGTCTCCCAGAACTGCCCACCCCTGGGGACAGGAGACAGGGCATCTCTGCAGAATTCCCCACTCTCCCTGGGTGAGTGGGGCTGATAACTTTCCTGCACCTCTGGTTTGCACTGCAACAGAGCCAAGGGAGGTGCCAGGACACTGGAGAAGGCCCTGGATGGATGCAGAAAGATTCCCAGAGCTGACCGGAGCAGGGATGCCTCAGAGCGAGGTGAATCTGAGCTTGCAGAGAACTGGGGGCTGTGGACAAAATCAGGAGGCCGAGGGCAAGTGATGGGACTAGCCATCCGCCATAGCCACCACCATGACTGAGCGGCTGGGGAGGAGCTGCCCCTCCTCGTCCACTCATACCTCCTGCCATGACTTGTCCAACCTTGTCCGAGATTATTTTCATTCACTCATTCAGTGAGCACAGACTCCCTAAACTTCTGCTCTGTATTAAGCATGGGAATATACAGATGGACAGACAGATCCAGTCCCTCAGCTCAGTGAGCTCCCAGTCCAGTGAAGGAGATGTTCAGACCTTCACGACACAAAGGGATAAGCCTCGATTTATGGAAGTGGAGTAGGTGGTGGGAGCACGGAAGGCAGACCCAGCTTGGCCAGGGCTGGGGGCTGCAGGCAGGGAGAGCTAGGTGGGGATGGGCAGAATGGCTTCCAAAGAAGGCTGTGGAGGCAGAGGGAAGAGCATGTGACAGCATGAAGGCTTTGGGGAAGGACACATTGGTGTGGTGGTGGAGAGTGCAGTAGGACAGACAGCAGGTGAGTGATGGGGTCCTATCATCTGCAGCCCTCCAGCGCCCCACCCAACCCTCCTTCCAGAAACAGCAGCCTCTCTTCCCTTGCAGACTGTCCTTCCCCTGCTCCACAGGGTCCTCGTGGGGCTTGAATCCTGGTATCCCACACCCCTGGCTAAGGGGTGGGCCCAGGGATAGACACTTGACCCAAGATGGGCCAATAGAATCCTTGCCTGAGACCTCATCTGGCTTGCCAGAGAAAATCTCTCTCCCTTTTATCTGACATGGCTGGAGCTAGGAGTGGCCTGTGACTCTGCTTTTTCCCTCCTACTTAGAGGAAGCATAGGAAGGGGCCAAAACACAGAAAAAGGCAAAGGAGAGAAAGAGAGAGAAGGGTGTTGCCCCACCATGTCTGAGGTCTGCTCTGCTCCTGGCCTTCCCAGTCTTATGTCAACTCTTTTTTTTTTTTGCAGCACAGAAAGGCTTATTGCAGGGCCAAGCAAGGAGAATGAGTGGCTTGTGCTGAAAAACCAGAATTCCCCGATGATTTTCGGGGAGAATTTTTTTTTAATTTTTGATTTTATATTCACCTTGTTGTGTTATAATTCAAAAAGAGTCATGTATCACCATTTTCATTGCAGCTCTATTTACAATAGCCAGGACATGGATGCAACCTAAGTGTCCATCGACAGATGAATGGATGAAGAAGATGTGGCACATAGATACAATGGAATATTACTCAGCCATAAAAAGGAACGAAATTGAGTTATTTGTAGTGAGGTGGATGGACCTAGAGTCTGTCATACAGAGTGAAGTAAGTCAGAAAGAGAAAGACAAATACCGTATGCTAACACATATATATGGAATCTAAGAAAAAAAATAGAACCTAGGAGCAGGACAGGAATAAAGACGCAGGTGTAGAGAATGGACTTGAGGACACGGGGAGGGGGAAGGGTAAGCTGGGACGAAGTGAGAGAGTGGCATGGACCAATATATACTACCAAATGTATAATAGATAGCTAGTGGGAAGCAGCCACATAGCACAGGGAGAACAGCTCGGTGCTTTGTCTCCACCTAGAGGGGTGGGATAGGGAGGGTGGGAGGGAGACGCAAGAGGGGGGAGCTATGGGGATATAGGTATATGTATAGCTGATTCACTTTGTTATGAAGCAGAAACTAACACACCATTGTAAAGCAATTATACTCCAATAACAATGTTTAAAAAAAATGTTGCATTAGTTTCAGGTGCACAGCAAAGTGATTTAGTATACATATTCATATATTTATGCTTTTTCAGATTCTTTTCCCATATAGGTTATTACAGAGTGTTGAGTAGAGCTCCCTTGTTGATTATTTTACATTCAACTCCTTTCCTATGTAAGTGAGTTGGTGTTGGACTTCAGACCCCTAAAACAGAAAATGTCCAGAGAAATTTTTTAATTTTTTTTTTTTTTTTTTTTTTTTTAGTTTTTTGCCATACGCGGGCCTCTCACTGTTGTGGCCTCTTCCCGTTGCAGAGGACAGGCTCCGGACGCGCAGGCTCAGCGGCCACGGCTCACGGGCCCAGCCGCTCCGCGGCATGTGGGATCTTCCTGGACCGGGGCACAAACCCGCGTCCCCTGCATCGGCAGGCGGACTCTCAATCACTGCGCCACCAGGGAAGCCCCAGAGAAATTTTTTAAATGAAAGAGTAGTGGGTTGGATGCTGGCCCATAAAAGACATGGCATGGGGCTTCCCTGGTGGCGCAGTGGTTGAGAGTCCGCCTGCCGATGCAGGGGACGCGGGTTTGTGCCCCGGTCCAGGAAGATCCCACATGCCGCGGAGCGGCTGGGCCCGTGAGCCGTGGCCGCTGAGCCTGCGCGTCCGGAGCCTGTCCTCTGCAACGGGAAGAGGCCACAACAGTGAGAGGCCCGCGTAACGCATAAAAAAAAAAAAAAAAAAAAAAAAAAGACATGGCAGCCCAGAATGTCAGAATGTGACCTTATTGGGGGTAAGTGTCTTTGCAGATATAATTAAGTTAGGGATCTTGGGATAAGATGATCCTGGATTAGGGTGGGCCCTTACTCCAATGACAGGATGATACGTAGAGAGAAACACAGTGGGGAAGGCCCTGTGAAGTCAGAGGAGTGAGGCAGCCACAAGCCAAGGACTGCCTGGAACCACCAGAAGCTAGATGTGGCAGGGAAGGATGCTCCCTTGGAGCCTTCAGAGGGAGCACGGCCCTGCTGACACCTTAATTTTGGACTTCTGGCCTCCATAACTGTGAAAGAAGAAATTTCTGTTGTTCTAAGTCCCCCAGTGGTGGTATCTTGTTACGGCAGCCCCAGGAAACTAACACAGTGGACATTATGCAAAAAAACAGGGAAGGACGTTGAGCAGCTGAGGGCAGGACCCAACTGGTGTCCTCTGTCCGCCTCCCCCCCCACCCAGGGAGTCTGGTTAAGGCTGTGCGAACAGCTACCAGACATCACGGTTAGCGATGGGGAGGACGACGATGGAGGGAGGACGGACTTTGCTGTGTTGACTCATCTCCTCTACTGATGTTCAGGGCCCCTCCCGTGCACTTGAGATGCTCGTGACTCCCCTGCCACTGATCCCAGCCATGGCTGCATGGGCTCCGCCCAGCCTTAGGATGCAGAGACCTGACCGCCTCTGACCCCAGGGGTTCTCTATTGATGCTGGGCTCTTGATGCCACGGGAGCACCCCCTGTGCCCACACATTCCAGCAATTTGAGGAATTAACACCGCATGGGTTAACCTTTGGCCAAGGCGGGGTCAGGTGCCAATGGAAAATTGCTCTGCTCTCTTTCCCCTGGGAGATCCTTCTCACAAAATAGTTGGAGTTCGGGTCACCAGTCACCCTTAATGTGGTCAGCGCATCTTTCCGCCCAGCTTCACTCGCTGCCCCCTGGGATCACGCTCCCCAGCAAAGTTGTCACACAGAAGCCTTTTGTCTCAGGTACTGTTTTCCGGGAATCCAGGCAGAGGCAGGACTTACGCATAGTTGTAAACAGAGACTGCATTTAACTCATCTCCATATGCAAGTGTTCTTCACAGCGAAAGCCAGTAAATAGCCAAGTATTAAATAAAATGCTGATGAAGCCATTTTAACAAGCAAGCTTCAAGTACAGTGACTTCAAGAAGAAGAAGTTTAGTTTTTGCTCTCGTAAGCCTCTGGGTAGAGAGTCCAGGGCTGGTGGGTGTCAGGAGCCAGGACCCTTCTGTCCTGTTCTCTGCCATCACAACAACCTGTGGTCAAATTTGCTCCCATCACCTTCCTGCTGACAGGAAGAGGGAAGACGGACAGGAGGTATGCCTGCTCCCTATGACGGCATGCAACCCGTCACTTCTGGTCACATCCGCTCGACCAGATTTGGTCACATGGTCATTCTTGCTACAAGGGGCAATTTTAAAAAGTGGTTTTAGCTTGGCCATTAGGTCCTCAACTGCTATGGACTGAATGTGTCCCCCCCCACCAATTCATATGTTAAAACCCTAACCCCCAATGGGACAGTATTCAGAGATGGAGCCTTTAGGAGATAATTAGCTTAAGATGAGGTCATGAGGGTACGGTATCCAGGATGCCCTTACAGTGTCCTTGAAAGGAGAGGAAGGGACCAGGGCTCTCTCTCCACCAAATGAGGACACAGCAAGAAGGCCATTGTCTGCAAACCAGGGAAAGGGCCCTCACCAGGAACTGAATCAGCCAGCATGTTGATCTGGGACTTCCCAGGCTCCAGAACTGAGAAGCCCCCCATTCTCTGGTAATTTGTTAGAGCAGAACACACTGCTTAAGACACCAGCCGATACTGGGAGACTCCAGCAGCAAAGGGAGTCAGGGAGGATGGATGCTGCGAGACAAGGTATCCTCTGCCACAGATAAAACTGCTTTCTGGAAGAGACTACTATAGACCCTCGACCACACAAAACCAACCAACATTTAAAGGGGACCCAGTGAACACGAGTGACATTGATTTAGGTTCTCCTGGGCTAAATCAATGACACGGCTATGTCTTTCAAGTTCTGGATCAACTAGAAACCTCAGAATAGTTCTACGAGGCTAGGGCTCCATCATCCCCATTTTATGGGCGAGATAAATAGGCTTAGAGCACTAAGCAGCTTTTCCAGGACCAGGAAGTGCCATAGTTGGAATCTAACCCAAAGCAAAGTTCTCAGAGCCAATGCTTTTGATTCTCACATCACACTGCCTCCTTGGAGTCATCTCCATATCATCTCTTGTTTGTTCTTTGTGGAGAACAAACTCTAGGGTGCCCCATGATCTGATGTTCATGCTCTTGTGGGAGCCCCTCTCCTCGAGTGTGGGCAGGACCTGTGATGCACTTCCAGACATAAAGACTGTGGAACAGGTGATGGATATGTGCGGTTAGGCCCATGTGATTACATTACATAAGACTGTGACATCTGTCTTGCTGTGTGTGAAGAAGCAAGCTGCGTGTTGTAAGCTGCCCCATGGAGAGGGCCACGTGGCCATGAACTGAGGGCAGCCTCCAGCCTCCAGCCAAAAAGAGAACGGGCCCTCAGTCCAGCAGTCTGCAAGGAACTACCAACAGCCACAGGAGCTTGGGAGCAGGTGCCCTCCCCAGTCAAGCCTCAGATGAAGCAGCCCCAGCCAATACCTGGATTGAGAGATCTGCAGCAGAGGACCCAGCCAAGCCATGCCGGACTCCTGACCCACAGAAGCTATGAGATAACAAGTGTGAGTTAGTTTAAGCTGCCAGTTTAAATGAGTTGGTAATACTGTTACACAGTTATACACAACTCATGCTGTCTTAGTTCCTGCTCTGAAAATGGGCACATACACCACCTCTCAGATGTTAATCTCAGCCTGCAGGAAAGGAAGCCCTTCCCCTGCACCCAGCTATATTACTTTTCCATGAACGCATAACAAAGTTCCTGGCTGGAAACAACGCGAAGTTATTCTCTTACAGTTTTGGAGTCAGAAGGACAAAATCCGCCTCACTTGTTCCTTCTGCAGGCTCTAAGGGAGAATCTGTTTCCTTGTCTTTTCCAGCTTCTAGAGGCTGCTGCGTTCCTTGGCTCATGACCCTCCCTATATCTTCAAGACCGTCGGCTTTGATCAGAACTGTCTCAGGCTTCCATCTTATGCTGTTTCTCTCTTTTCTGCTTCCCTCTTCCACTATAAAGACCCTTATGATCACACTGGACCACCCAGATCATCCAGGATCATCTCCTCATCTCCAGGACACTAAGGACCTTAATACTATCTGCCATCTGAACTCCTCATCTTAATGCCATGAAACCTGACACAGTCACAGATTCTGGGGGTTAGAACATGGACATCTCTGGGTGCCATGATGCTACTTACCACAAGGTGATACACCCGGTGCTAGCATTTTGAAATATCATCTCATTTCGTCCTCAGAACAACCAAGTAAAGTAAGTACTATTATAATTCCTATTTTACAGATGAGAAATGGGGGCAGGGAGGGTTTAAGCAATTTCCCCAAAGTCTCGCAGTTGGCAGGAGTAGTATTTGAAAGTAGAAAGTTTGGATTCAAAGCCCGTTCTCTTGGCCATTGCACTGCATTGCCTCACAATAAATGCCCAGTGTGTGTCAGGCACTGTGCTATATATGTGTTGATATAAAGAAACCCTGAACTCTCAAGATTGCAACGATGGGGAGAGAATCTCCATTGCCGGATGGGGTGGGACTATCACAGTCCCAGTGCTCCTTTCTTCACAGACCTTGTGCTGGTCTCGGCTGCTCCTACCCTGGTCCACCTCTCTGGTCTGGCAGAGGTTGGGTGGGCAGTGTCCCCCTTAGACACACTCACAGAGCCAGGCTGAGAGCCAACAGCTGAGCACTTTCCTGAAGCCCACCCACAAGAGGGGCCAATCATCCCTGGGGCAGTAAGATGGAGGGAATTGTGTTTACAGAACATCCCTCAAGGGAGGAGGGTCTGGAAAGAATCCCCACGTGGGCTGAGGAATAAGACCCCCCACCAAAGGTAGGCCCGAGGACTGACAGATGGTTGCTAAACTCTAATCTAAGTAGGGCCCAGTTATCTGAAGAAGTTTTGTTTTACTCTGTGAAGCCTGCAAGTTTGGGCCAGAGCAGAATTGTTCTGACAGCAGAGGCGATGTCAAGACAGCCACCAGGGGCCTCCTTCTCCACGCCTGCCACCCTCTCGCCAAAAATATTTACAAAGTAAATACTTAGAGAACATCAGTTTGAAAGGAAAATTGTTAGCCTGCTCAGGGGTCCCACACATTGTCACCCTCTTCACAGAAGTTCTTCCCTTGAATATCCAGTAGCCGATTTCTATCCAGATTTTTTTCCCTAGAGACTGAAGGATTTCAAAACGGGAATAAATATGGGGAGTAACATATTTTCTCAGCAGGCTACGTCATCCTGGCTTCTGACCTGCTTCCATCTTGGTACCCACTGCCTGGAAGACCACCCTGCCATCTACACCTGCCCTTCCTGAATGATGATCTGAAGAGATACGGGCAGTCTCTTCCCCCATCTTCCCAAGGCTCACCCTCCAAGGTCCAGCTTCCCAGCTGAGGACCCAGCTCACACCACACTCACACACACACACACATACACCAGAAAGAAGAAAGTGAAGACCAGAAGATGATGTGATTTGCCCAATCCATGCTACAACCGGTAACAGGGTCACAATTTGAATAAATGTTTTCACACAGCAGAAACCTCACTGCCTCCCTATCAGAAAAGAAAAAAATAAATAAAAATAAGCACATACAAGTTTTCTTGGCCTGGCTGCCCCACACCCTTCTCATGTCACCACTTAATATTCAAATGTGGAGAATTTCCACGCTGGAGAATAAAAAGTCAAAAGATTTTCCCTAGAAGGCCTCGGAGCTTGATTTCTCACAAATGGCCCCAGGGATGGAAAAAGTCTCCCAAATTGAGACTGGCAGGAGAGCAGGGCCCACTTTGTCTGATATTTCTTCTCTCCTTTCTTGGCACCAGTAGGCTTGACTTGCGCCAATGGAAAATTCCCAAGTGCCAAGCAGTTCTCAGATAATCTGCATGCAAGAAAAAAAAAAAAAAAAAAAAGCCTTTCAACTGAGACAGCTCATGAGGGATTAAGGTGGGGCTCCAGCCAAAACATTGTTTTTTCAGATTCCTGACATTTTTTTTATGTCCATCAGGAGGTTTGCACCCAGCCTCAGTCTGTCACTAGGACCAGCACTGGGTCACATTAGAACCTGGATTACAGGCTCCCAACGTCCCCAGGCCTGGGCTTGGAAATGTCCCTGGGGAGGAATGGAGGATGCCTGGAGGACCAAGGAGGAGGGTCCCTGCTTGCTCCCATCAAAACTGTGGCCAGGAGAGGTTATGGGCAAGCTTGGAGATGATCAGACCAAGAAAATGCCAGTGGCTCTGGGCCTGCCGGAGAGGTCAGACTTGAAGACGGAAGGATGGACAAAGGTAGAGATTCAGAGAGGGTGGGAAAGAATGAGAGAGTTGGATACGTAAAATATCCTAGCGCATAAAGACAAAATCTAGTACGTAAGGCTCTATCCGTAAGACAAAAGATTTTTTTTGAATCCTACATCATGCCACCTCATATTAACAATAGTGTTAGTATATTCATTTAGGCACTATTTATTAAGCACCTATGTGTCAGGAATCATGTAGAAATGGAGGATTCAGCAGTGAAAAGAACAGCCACAGCTGGCCACTGATGGCAGGGAGTTTTTATCCCAAGGATAAAGACAAGCATTAAAACTAACAGTAATAGAGCTAAGAGGTGCTGCTAGAGCTCTGTGAGTGCGTGGGACCAGGAAAGCTGCTGTTTATTTGGCCTTGATGATTTTATGACGTATGTTCACCCAGGGTCATTTTCAATCTTTTAAACAACCTTGCGAGGTAGGGATGACTGTTATAATCAGTAGGTTTTCCATGTTAGCAATGAAGAAACAGACTCAGAGAAGTTAAGGAGTTGGCTGGGGGTCACACAGGGCAGCCCAGAACGCAGATGGGCCTTCCCCAGGTCTGAGATGCTCTCCCTTGGAGCAGGGCTGGGGGGGCCTCTGCTTCCAGGCAGATCCAGGTGGAGGTACAGGCCTGCCACAGCTGGGGCTGGCCGACTCCACTATGTGGAGAGGCTGCCTACCTGGCACCCCCTTACTCAGGCTTCTGCTGGCCCCAAGACTTTAGCAAGTTCTGCCTTTTCTGGGCTCAGTGTCTCAGTAACAGGGCTGGGTCTCTAAGGACCCTTCCAACCCTGACCTTCTCTGAGGTCAAGAACAGACCAAGACTTCCTCCGGGCCCTACTGCATCTCTCTTGGACATTGGGGGGTGCCAACTCTGGTTTCAGAGCTGTGATTCTTCAGGGACTGTGTTACCTGAGTCTTGCATAGAACCTTGTTTAAAATGCTCGTGCTTGAGCCCCATGTCAAGAGAGGTAGCTCTGGGAAGGAGACCAGGTGACTACCTACAGTGAAAACTACAGAACCTGCAAGAAATGAGCCAAGCCTGCAGTGCAAAGAAACGTCAACCCGAGACTGGTGTGCGGGTCTCCGGAAACCATGACCTGCTTCCCGAGATATCCACTTCTTTATACATGGGAGAATTCTGAGGCGCTCTAAGTGATACTTTCACTTAAAAAAATTTTTTTCCAATGGCATATATTAGTTTCCTGTGGCTACCATAACAAATTACCCACAAACTTGGTGACTTTAAATAACAGAAATTTGTTCACTCACGGTTCTGGAGGCCAGAAGTCTGAAATCAAGGTGTTAGTAGGGCTCAAATAACAAATGCTGGAGAGGGTGTGGAATAAAGGGAACCCTCCTACACTGTTGGTAGGAATGTAAATTGGTGCAGCCACTATGGAGAACAGTATGGAGGTTCCTTAAAAAACTAAAAATAGAACTACCGTACGACCCAGCAATCCCACTCCTGGGCATATATCTGAACAACACTATAATTCAAAAAGATACACGTACCCCTATGTTCATAGCAGCACTATTCACAATAGCCAAGACATGGAAACCACCTAAATGTCCATTGACAGATGAATGGATATAGATGTGGTATATATATACAGTGGAATATTACTCAGCCATAAAAAAGAATGAAATGATGCCATCTGCAGCAACATGGATGCAACTAGAGATTATCATAGTAAGTGAAGTAAGTCAGAAAGAGAAAGACAAATACCATGTGATATCACTTATATGTGGAATCTAAAATATGGCACAAATGAACCTATCTATGAAACAGAAGCAGACTCAACAGACATAGAGAACACATTTGTGATTACCAAAGGGGAGGGGGAAAGAGATGGACTGCGAGTTTGGGGTTAGCAGATGCAAACTATTACACTTAGGATGAATAAACAACAAGGTCCTACTGTATAGCACAAGGAACTATATCCAATATCCTGGGATAAACCATAACGGGAAAGAGTATAAAAAAGAATGTATATATGTGCATAACTGAGTCATTTTGCTGTATAGCAGAAATTAACACAACATTGCAAATCAACTATACTTCAATTAAAAAAAAGAAAAAGAAAAAGAAGGTGTCAGTATGGCTAAGCTCCTTCCAGAGATCCTAAGAAAGGATCCTTCTTGTGTATTCCAGCTCCTGGTGGCTGTGGGCATCCCTGGGAGTATGGCCACATCACTCTAATCTCTGCCCCCATGATCACATTGCCTCCTCTGTGTGCCTCTTATGAGGACACTTGTCATTGGATTTAGGGTCCACATGAGTCATCCAGAATGACCTCCTCATCTCGAGATCCTTAACTTGATCATATCTGCGAAGACTATTTTTCCAAATAACACCCCATTCACAGGTTACAGGGATTAGGACATGGACGTATCTTTCTAGTTTTGTTTTGTTTTGTTTGCGGTACGCGGGCCTCTCACTGCTGTGGCCTCTCCTGTTGCGGAGCACAGGCTCCGGACGCGCAGGCTCAGCAGCCATGGCTCACGGGTGCAGCTGCTCCGCGGCATGTGGGATCTTCCCGGACCGGGGCACGAACCCGTGTCCCCTGCATCGGCAGGCGGACTCTCAACCACTGCGCCACCAGGGAAGCCCAATGGACGTATCTTTTGGAGGGCTTCCATTCAACACTGTATGTGGCATATTTGAGTTTTCAACTGCTTTTATACTTTATATAATGGAATTGTACTGGAGTGGACCCTCCGTGATGCCTCCATTTTTAAGATAGGGAAACCGAGGCTCAAGAGGAGACTTGATATACCCGAAGTCACATGGCTAAAAGTTGTGGAAATTAAAGCTGACATACATGTCCCTCCATAGGGAGTGGTTAAATACATTTTGGTAGGTTTTGTTGTGGAATATTGTACTCCCGTTAAAAAGAATGAGGTTGCTCTAATGGGCTGGTATAAACAGATGTCCATGACTGATGGTTGGATTAGAAAAGGAAGCTACGGAGTAATGCTCACAGCCCGATTGTGTGACATTCACCCATTCCTGTGTGTCCTTGTGCACACAGGGCCGGGAGGATCTGCACAGGGCGAGGTTAGGGACCAGGCTCCAGAGACAGACCTGGTCCTGAACTCCTCCTCTCTACTCATCAACACTGGTTCTGGGCAAATTACCTGCCTAGCAGAGCTTCCCTTTCCTCATCGGTAGTATGGGGACAAAATAGTGCTCAGTTCCTGTGTCATTATGAGACAGCGCCTACAAAGCACTTCAACAGTTTGAGTGATGGACAGTAGTTATTATTATCATCAATGGATTTATTATTATGTAAATGTCTCAAGAAAGGTTTCTATTTCCATATAAACACTGCAGATGAAACACATTTATTTCCACTTCCTCTAACAGTCCACTACAATAACAATAAAGGGATTTTTTTAAAGGCATTCATCTATGAGAACAAAGGGTGCAGGAATCAAGAGATGTCCATAAGGTTTGGGAAGATGGTGAATGAATGGGCAAGTGATACACAACCTGGCAGAGCCGGCTCAAGTGAATTCCAAGTCTTAGAGGAGAAAGTCTACACATGAGCTGGTCATACCCAGAACCAGAGGATAAGAGCTCAGAATGAGAGGCCCACGTGCCTCTAGAGATTGGGTGAGGGACGGGTGGAAGCAGAGGAGGACTGGTAGAAAGTCCTCCCTCACGTGCATCAAGATGTACACTCGTCTCCCATTCTAGTGAACCACTAGAGCTTTCTTTAGAGAAATGGACCCAAACCGGCTCTGAATTCCAAGATATCAGATACATCTGAAGGAGGCAGGCTGACACCTGCCTGAAAACAGCATGAGGAGAAATTCTGCACTTACAATAATAAGACCACTTGGTGCCTTCCCTACTCAGCTCTCAGAAACCTATTGGCCAGGCTCTACCCTCGAGGTCTTTCCCAGGGAAGAAACTGAAGTGATTCTCTCTGGGGAAACCCACCAGTTTAAGGGGAAAGATCCACAGAAACAGTCATTTGGGCTGGATCACTGCCTTACTGCCCACCCAGGTAGCCCACCTGTCCACAAGACACGCCCATGCCCACAGAGCCTGTGGTCAACTTTTTTGTGCAAAGATGACCATCCCTTTGGGAAACACCTCTTAATGGGAAAGAAGAACTTGGAGAAAAAGAGAGACAATGCAGCAAGCAGAAGAAAAATTTTAAAATATAATTCAAAGCCTCAAACAGAGAAAATACTGCATCTGTGAAATAAGAACACAGTAAGATGCTATAAAAAGGGGACATTCACAGAACACAGAAGCGGTCTTAAATATTACATGCATAACACAGGAATGAAAACATCAAGGAAAAGAATGAAGGATAAAATAGAAGAAATCTCCTAGAAAAGCACTGTAGAACCTAGGTGAGGAAAGATTAAAAAAAGATTTTTAAAGTGTTAAAGTATCTCTACAGTTATCAAGACAGTATAGTACTGGCACAAAAACAGAAATATAGATCAATGGAACAGGATAGAAAGCCCAGAGATAAACCCAGGCACGTATGGTCACCTTATCTTTGACAAAGGAGGCAAGAATATACAATGGAGAAATGACAGACTCTTCAATAAGTGGTGCTGGGAAAACTGGACAGCCACATGTAAAAGAATGAAATTAGAACACTCCCCAACACCATACACAAAACTAAACTCAAAATGGATTAAAGACCTAAATGTAAGACCGGACACTATAAAACTCTTAGGAGAAAACATAGGAAGAACACTCTATGACACAAATCACAGCAAGATCCTTTTTGACCCACCTCCTAGAGAAATGGAAATAACAACAAAAATAAACAAATGGGACCTAATGAAACTTAAAAGCTTTTGCATAGCAAAGGAAACCATAAATAAGACGAAGACAACTCTCAGAATGGGAGAAAATATTTGCAAACGAAGCAACTGACAAAGGATTAATCTCCAAAATTTACAAACGGCTCATGCAGCTCAATATCAAAAAAACAAACAACCCCATCCAAAAATGGGCAGAAGACCTAAATAGACATTTCTCCAAAGAAGATACACAGACTGCCAACAGACACATGAAAGGATGCTCAACATCACTAATCATTAGAGAAATGCAAATCAAACTACAGTGAGCTATCACCTCACACCAATCGGAATGGCCATCATCAAAAAATCTACAAACAGTAAATGCTGGAGAGGGTGTGGAGAAAAGGGAGGGAACCCTCTTGTACTCTTGGTGGGAATGTAAATTGATACAGCCACTATGGAGAACGGTACAGAGATTCTTTATAAAACCTAAATATAGAACTACCATACAACCCATCAATCCCACTACTGGGCATGTACCCTGAGAAAACCATAATTCAAAAAGAGTCATGTACCACAGTGTTCATTGCCACTCTATTTACAATAGTCAGGACATGGAAGCAACCTAAGTGTCCATTGACCGATGAATAGATAAAGAAGATGTGGCACATAGATACAATGGAATATTACTCAGCCATAAAAAGGAACGAAATTGAGTTATTTGTAGTGAGGTGGATGGACCTAGAGTCTGTCATACAGAGTGAAGTCAGTCAAAAAGAGAAAAACAAATACCGTATGCTAACACATACATATGGAATCCAAAAAAAAAGAGGTTCTGATGAACCTAGGGGCAGGAAAGGAATAAAGATGCAGACATAGAGAATGGACTTGAGGACTCAGGGAGAGGGAAGGGTAATCTGGGACGAAGTGAGAGAGTGGCATGGACTGATATATGCTACCAAATGTCAACTAGATAGCTAGTGGGAAGCAGCCACATAGCACGCGAGACCAGCTCAGTGCTTTGTGACCACCTAGAGGGGTGGGATAGGGAGGGTGGGAGGGAGATGCAAGAGGGAGGAGGTACAGGGATATATGTATACGTATAGCTGATTCACTTTGTTATAAAGCAGAAACTAACACACCATTGTAAAGCAATTATACTCTAATAAAGATGTTTAAAAAAAAAAAAAAAGAAAGAAAGAAAGAAATGCGGGTTAGGAGGCCATGAGAAGCAGAGATTGCAGTGATGCAGCTACAAGCCAAAGGATGTCAGGGATTGCTGGCAACCGTGGAAGCTGCTGGAAGAGGCAAGGGAGGATTTTTCCCTCGAATCTTCAGAGGGAGTGTGGCCCTGCCAACATCTTGACTTCAGACTTCTAGCCTCCAGAACTACGAGAGAATAAATTTCTGTTGTTTAAAAAAAAAAAAAAGTTAAAGTATCAATTTAAGCAGGTTAACAACCAAATGATAGGACATAATAGGAAGTCTGAAAGAGAAATGATCAGATTAACAATTCAGGTGCTTTCTTACAACTGAAGGCCATAGGTTTCCGGATTGAAATTACTCACCTGGGGCCCAACACAAAGAATAGAAAAGAATCACACCAAAGTACATGATGATGAAATCCCCAAGCAACAAGAATAAGGGAAGGATCCCAAATGCCTACAGAGAGATAAAATAGGAATCAGAATGACATCAGACTATCAGTAGCTGGAAGTGGGAAGACCACGGAGAAATGGTTCCAAGGTTGCTGGAGCAAACGTACAGGCAAACAAACTATCTTTGGAATGTGAGAGTGAAATGAAGACAATCTCAGTCATGCAAAATTTTGAAAAATTTACCTTCCATGCACCCTGCCTCAGAAAGTTACTGAAAGAGATCTACACCAACACAGGAAATAAACCAAGCAAAAAAAAAAAAAAAAAAAAAGCGTGAAACTCAGGAAATCAGGGATCCAACCCAGGAGAGGGGCAAAGGGAACTTCCTGGGTGATGGGAAAGAGACATTCAAGGCTGACAGTTGTGTAGTGGCCTAGATGGCAACCAGTGGTAAGAGGGTAATTCTCTCCAAGAGAAATGACTGCAAAGGGGAGAAAATGGATCTGAGACATTACCTGGTATGTGTGAATTTGCCCAGAAGAGTTTCCATTTCTGAAAAAGTGAGAAGATGAATTAACTACAGACACATAGGAAATTAAATAAAATGTAAAGGCAATTATCAACCCCAGAAAAAAGAAAAAGCTATACAAGACAGGAAATGTAATTAAAGTTAGCATACTATGTGGTATGATTGTGAACACAATTTACATGGTCATAATAATAAACACTGAATGTTGATTTAACAAAAAATGAAATTAGACTGGTGGGAGGATAATTGGGGGAACTAGTGTAAGAGCAAATTTCATCTTGGTAACAGAAAGTCCATTGATAATGTTTGATACAGAAAAAATCAAGAATTATTAGTGGGTTTCCCTGGTGGCGCAGTGGTTGAGAGTCTGCCTGCCGATGCAGGGGACACGGGTTCGTGCCCCGGGCCGGGAAGATCCCACATGCCGCAGGGCGGCTGGGCCCGTGAGCCATGGCCACTGAGTCTGCGCATCCGGAGCCTGTGCTCCGCAACAGGAGAGGCCACAACAGTGAGAGGCCCGTGTAACGCAAAAAAAAAAAAAAAAAAAAGAATTATTAGTGTAGAGATATTACTTAGAAAGAGGGAAGAAAATGCCAAAAGGAATAACTAAAAGTTGAAAATGGTTGCATCTGGGCAGAAGAATTGAGGTGGGCAGGATGGAGGCTGCTCTTTGTCATTATAAGCCTTTTAAACCATTTGACTGTAAAAACTATACAAACTTACTTCTTTAATAAAAAGTCAAAATTAATTCTAAAAAGTTTAAAAAACCTATCATCTCTGGGGAGAAGAGTGGACATATGCTCTATACTCTGAGTACTCTCGTTTATTTTTCAGTGGGAAGGGCTTATAGTAAAACAAAAACTAATTGTTTAGTGGGAACAAAAAAGGATCTGGGATTTGAACCCAGGACTCTGACTCTCTGTGAGGAGCAAGGCTAGCCTCTAAGATGGGGGAGGGGAAAGTTGGACCAGCAAGACACATAGGACTTGGAACAACAGACAGACAGTGAGGGGAGGGGGGCGGAATTCCCACTTGGGAAAAGACACAAAATATTTGGCTCAAAACAAGAAACCCACACAGAGATTTTGGTTTGAAGCTTTGGAAAACATTTGTTTTTGTTCCTCGTAAAAAGGGGATGACGAACCGAATTATTTGAAATGCGGTTTGAACAAGAAAAAAAACTAATAACATTTCATTAGCATTCTCTTACCAGGCTGTTACTAACAAGTCCAAAGACTGATTTTAAGAGTTCTGGTTCTGTATCATCTCCAGTGAAAACCATCGACACCAGGAGAGAGTTTGGGGTTTGTTTGTTTGTAGTTTGCTTTTTTCCCCAACATTCTTTCTTCTTATAAGTGTTTTACTTGATTTGTATTTTTGAAACCATATCCAGTGCTCTCAGAGCTTGCTAATGTGTTTAAAGGCACTTAAAGCAAGCGTGGCTGGATTGCATGGACATGGGCATTCCAGTCACACAGAGCTTAATTTGAATTCCAGATACAGGCTCATTAACTGCATGATCCTGAGCAACTGACTTACCCACTCTTGGCTCCAGTATTCCCTGAACAACTGGGACAAGATGCCGTGTCACATATTATACTAAAGAACAGGAGTAAGGAACCAAGTAGGTGCTCAGCAAACAAAAATCATTCTTTCTTTACCCTAACGACATACAGAAAAGTACCCAAATGCTAAGGACTTAAATATCCATATCTTAATTTCATCCTAGCAGAATTTCCTACATTCACCTGTACTTTAAGAACTTCTGGGAAATCCTTGTCAAGAGTGATCTCACAGACATCACAGACTGAGGGCAAAAGCTTCTGTGAGAGCCTTAGCATTTAGTGGCCATGCCCTGGCCTGGGATCAGTGGTGAAACAGGGTCCAACTTGCTGTTATGTCTTCAGGCTCCAGCTCATCCAAGTCCTGAAACAACTAGAAAATAAAAAAGGCAGCCAGCTGTAATGCAGAAGGCAGATGCTAGGAAAAGCAGTCCAGTGTGAAAATGTGATGGGAACAGAGCACGGGTCCAGGAATCCAAACATCCGGGCTAATTCTAGTCCATTCCTCCCTGTGCAACCTTAGGCAAATACCCCAAACTTTCTGGCCCTTGGTCTCCTTGTTTGGCACAAGGGAGTTATAACTCCTGCTTTGTCAGCCTCGCTGATTTGGGGTGAGAGTCTACAAGAGGAGAGCGCAGCTGGGGGACATATCTGTGTGTCTTTTCCCCCGGTATTTCTCCTCCTCTCCTTTCTCTCCCACACTGGCTGATGTTACAGCAGGGGTGGGCAGGAGAGCAGGAACCAAGCCTCAGGCTTTCTGGCTTCTGAGTCCAGGAACCTGATAGTAGTGGTGAATTTTGAGACCTTACTAAGTCCCTGTCACTATTCCAAATATATCACATGCATTGACTCATTTAATCCCCATACTGGTCCCATGAGGCAGGAATTACGACACCCATTACACAGATGAAAAAACTGTTAACTAGAGAAGCAAATAAACATGCCCAAGTCCACGTGGTCGGTTAGTGAGCAGCCAGCACTTGAACCCGAGCTTCCTGGCTTCAAGAATGGCTCTCAGCTCCATCAACATCAACTCCGTGTGCACGCCAAGCCCGTCCCTCCTTTGAATCTCAAGGTGTCCTGCCTTCACTCTGGACAGGGACGTAGCAGGATGTGAGAGCTGCCAGGCCTGCATGGGAATGATGGCCTTTTCCTCCTTTACCATTTTCCCCTAAATCTGTGTTCCCGGGGCTGTCAGATGGGAAGCTGCTGACTTCTCAGCACCCATCTTCTTGCCTCCTGGCTATCCAGGTTTCCCAGGGCCTCCTCTGAGAAATGGGCAGCAGTGTGGACAGAGACCAAAACTGGGCTCATTGTTCAGGGGCCCAGCTTGCCAGCCAGCTGCTCCCCCAGACCTGCAGGGCCTAGAGCTGCCCACAGAACCTCTCAGGGCTCCTCCTGTGTATGAGACGAGAAATCTTCATTTAATTAATAAATACTGAAGCCTTACTATGCACTGAGCATTGTCCCAGGTGCTGGGGCACAGTCACTGCCTCATGGTGTTGAGAGTCAAGTTGGGAAGAGACAGGAAATACATAAACATGTAAACATACACTCTGCTCTCAGGTAGTGATTTATATGAAGAAAAACAAAGCAAGCTTAATCATGATCATGCAGTGAAGACAATGCAGTTTTAGACAGGGGGAGTAGGAAAGGCTTCTCTGAGACACTGGAGCAGAAACCTGAGAGAGAGAAAGAGCCTGCAGGCATACAAATACCCAGAGAAAAGCACTGCAGGCAAAGGCAACAGTAAGTGCAAAGGCCCTGGGGCAGGGGTATGTGTGCTGCGCTTGAGAGACATCCAGAAGGCCAGAGGAGTTACCATCGCAAGAGTAATTGGGAAAGTCATAGCGGGCAGTGGGGCAGATCATGTAGGGCCTTGTAGGGTAAGGACTCTGCACTTCACTGTGAAGGAGATGGGAAGCCTTTGAGGCGTTTAGAGCTGGGGAGTGAAATGATCAGATTTCAAGTTTTTAAAGGTCCCTTCTGCAGCTGCTATGGAGAACTGGGCAGGATGGCCCAAGCAGCAAGCTAAAGGGTCTTAGAAACCATTATATCAAAGCTCACTGAAGGCAGGGGGACAGCAGGGATGTTTGCTTTGGACTTAAGCTGGACAAGATGACCTGAGTGCCTGACCTCACTCTGCTCCTCCGCCCAGTGAGACCCCCAGACTGTCACCAACTCTCTCTGGGCCTCAGTTTCCTCCTATGGCCCATCAGGACCTGCACCCATGACTGGCTGTCTCCGTGTCCAGCTAGCTCTCTGATTCTGAGCCTGGAACTCCCAGAATATGGCAGACACGTCACCCCTGAACCGAAGCAGCAGTTCCTGCTGGTGTGCTGCCAAGAGCACCTCCTTGTAAAGCTGGGGTTCGTGTGGGAGGCGGGCATCCCATTTTACGAAGACTTGATTATTAGCTGAGAGGTTGCTCTTACCTCTGCCCAGACCCCTGGAGGAGCAGCTCTGCGGGTCGGGTGAGCGATACTGAGCCTCCAGCAAGAAAAACCCACGAGCCACCCGGCACACGGGGGCAAGACTGGCTGCATAGTTTGTGGGGTCCAGGTCAAAGCGAAAATGCACAGCCCCTTTTTCAAAAAGCAGGGGTGAAAGTGTGCTAAAGGGGCTCACGTAGAAAGTGTTTGCCTCTCCCTGTGGCCTCTCTCTTGTCCTGTAGAGGGGTTTCCTATGTGGTGTCACCCCCTTGCATTCACAGGGACACTGGCAGGTGTCTGGGGGGCCCCACGTGTGACCTGGCTGCAAGTGCCCACTCCACCAGCTGCCTGGCTCCCCCATCCTGCCAGCCACCAGACCTAACCAACGATGGGGAAGTCGAATCGGTCAGGTACCTCCTCTTCCCTCGGACCCCCTGCCCCGACCCTTGGCAAACGGGTGATCCCCAAGGGTGTTGCAATCTCTATGCTGGAACGTGCTGGGCTCCTGGATCAGGGTGGACAAGAGGCTCACCCCTCCCAAGTTGCCCATGGGACACGTTCGCCCACCATGCCCCACCTCCAGATGCCCTGGCATGTCTGCGCACCCTGGCACACTGGCCCCTGCCAGATGGAGAGAAGCAGCAGCAGTCACTGGGAGGGAGCAGAGGAGGAGGCTGGGTGGGTCCTGAGTTACCAGGAAGGAGGGGAGCAGACAGCCAAAAACTGTCCCGGGGAGGCAGCTGGAGACAGGTCCAAGACCCCAGCACATAAGACATCACTTACAAAATGTAAACTCAACGGTCAAATTCCTAAGGACTTTGAGATGGTGACTGCAGCATTAAACCCCCAGCGTGGGACCCTTCTGAGAGTGGGTCCCAGTGTGACCACACTGGTCACAGGCCCATGAAGCCGGCTCAGCATGAGAACAAAATCAGAATGGCCCCTGCAGGCAGGGGTAGGGGGTGGGCTTCATTCCATCAGAGAATTTCAGAGCTCCCATTCAGTCCTGGTGAGGTGGGCCTGAATGCAGTGCTCGACCCACCCAGCTGCAGATGGAGACCAGTGGTAGGCACACCCTCCGAGGTGGAAACAAGGACTCCCCAGGCAACTTAGAATTCCACCCAGGAGGAGCAGATTTGACTCAGGAAAATGAAGACCCCCCAAGATCAATGAACATCTGTAAAATTGTAGATCTTCAGGCACCAAGACTTCCTGAGCCTCTCCAGAGGCCACTCAGCAAGACAGTGCGCTCTCTCTCTCTCTCTCTCTCTCTCTCTCTCTCTCTCCCTCTGCTGCATGCTCTGATACCTTCAGCCGGCCCATCCAAACCGCATGCCTCGTCCTTCCTTAAATGGATGTGCTGGTGGGAGGCGGACGTAGATCTAAGCAATCACCTGAAACCAGTCCATCTGGAGTCAGCTGGGGTGTCATGGAATGACTCAGGTTTGCCTTCTCACCCCAGATTTACCCTGTCATGCACTGAGGGGCCATGGCAGGGCACTGGGCCTCAGTTCCCTCATCTGTAAAATGGGCACAGTGAGAACCTGTCCCAACTGCACGCTAGATGATGAAAATCAAAGGAGACCAGATTTGTGAATTCGGTTTAAAAGCAGAGATGCCGGTTTTCCAGACAAATCATGCCAGTGCCTTTCCACTGCCAAAGGATGCTCGAAGCCGCAAAATTCTACCCACGTCAGTGATGGGGGACCTTTGCATTTCCTGGTCCCTTGGCCTGGAGGTCCTTTATTCTATTAAAATGTTCCCTACATCCCCCGTCAGGGATCCCATTCTCCCAGTCACATCCTCATCATACCACCTGGCTTGACAACATCTGTTTTCATGTCATTGTTAGTGCCAGCAGCCTCCACTCTCATCCCGAGCTGCTCAGGGACCAGCACCTTGTCTTGTCACAGCATTGTCCCCAACAGCTCTCCCGGCTTGCCTGACACAATGAACACTCATCAAATGAGTGGGTGGCCCAGGGTCTCTAGTGGTCACTTTACACCTTTTAACATAAGAAATTATCTTAATCACATTGAAAATAAAAGGTGAGAAAGGGAAAAGAATTGGGGCAGGGTGAAGGAAGGGTAAGAAGAACGTCCTTTCAGGGTCCTCACCACCTTTCCCTGCCTCCTCCAGCCCGGCTCTCAGGGGACCTATGGAGTCAGACTGAGGGCTCCCCTTCTAGCAATCGAGGCCAGGACGCAGGCGGTGCACCTGCCCCAAGCTCTCATCCACGAACCCAGTAGCGTTTACTGGGCCAGGGGGTCCGCTGGCCGGGCCTCTCGGATCCGCCGCCCCATCCCCGGACCCTGAGCAGTTCGATTTGACCTGGATGAGCCTCAGATATCAGCCGACAGGCATTTTAAGAGAGCAGAAATATTCGCAGGGCGCCTCCTTGCGTCCCCCGCCCAAATCAATGCGCCGTGAAGTTTCCAGCTCAGGCCTCACCTCACAAATTTCTCCTTCGAAACCACCTCCCGCCCCCAACGCTGCCCGGTCCCAGCGTGGAGGAAAACTGGCTATCCCGGTCAAGAGTCCAGGTTCCTGAGGGTTCACCCGGAAGCTGCTTAGTGACCTTGGACGGGTCACTTGACATGTGTGGAGCACAACTGACGTGTCTAAGAAAGGGAGTAAAGACAATCTTTTCTTTGAAGGTCATAGGGTGAATTAAGTGAAATAGCGCGTGTTACGCGCCTGGCACAGCGTCTGGCTCAGAGTAAGCGCTCATTTAGGGGATGCGGCACTTTCTTCCCCACGCGGGGCTGTACTGGGCGCTGGCATAAAACAATCTATCAAACCACAGCCTGCCCTCAGCTCACAGGAGGAAACGATGTTGACAGATGTGCTTGGTGCAAGGCTTGAAGCCTGAATAAAGTGGGGGTCAGGGCAGGGAGCTCAGGCTCCGCCTTTGTTAATAACACCAAAGGAGCAGATATTATTCAGATAATTGAGGTGGGGGTATCTTCACTCTCTGGACATGTAGTCCCTTCCCTCCATGTGCCCACCCTGCACTCACACAGCCCCGAGAGTGAGTGCTTCCCCAGCTTTTGCGCCCTGCGCACCTGGCTTGACTTGCCGGGTGTGGCTTGGAATCTTGTCTAGCCACGTGGCCCTGGGCAAGTACCTTCACTTCGCTGGGCAGCAGTGTGCTGCTGTGTGCAAAGCGGTAACGGTAAGAACCCTGTCGTCGGTTCGTGAGGATTAAATGCGACCGTGCAAGGCAGGCGTTGGGCGCAGAGTCATGTACCCGCCCCTGCCCAATAGCAGGCAATCCTCTTCCTTCGCTGGCGTCCAGGCCTCAGTCTCCTAAACTGCGAGATGGATCCAGGGCAGGCCCTGGAGGACGGCTGAGCTCCGGGAGCGCACTCCGGGGCGGGACCTCACAGCTGGCGCACAGCTGGGCCTCGGGAGCCAGGCCGGGTGTCAGAGGGAGGGGCGGGGGAGCGTAGTTTTGAGCTGCGGTCGCCGCGGGGGGTGTCCGCGGCGGACTCCGCCCCACAGCTGAGGCCCAGCTGGCTCTAGGGCTGGCGCGGCCGGGTTCCAGGGACTCCAGGGCGGGACCAGGGCGCCGGGGGGCGGGGTCTCGAATCTGAATGAGCTCCGAAGGGAAGAGAAACTACAGTGGGGCCTGGGGCTTGCCTCACCCCGCCGGGTTGCCAAGCTTCTCCAGAAACTCTCTCCGAAGGTGTCGGAGCAGGGAGAGGCGCAGAAGAGAAGGAAGGTTATCAAGAAAAAAGCATCTCTTCAGCGGTCACCCTGGTCCAAGTCGCCGTCACTTTCCCTCTAACTGGGGCCCGCGGTCCCTCCTATTCCGCCCCCACCGTTCTCCTCGCTAACATCTCCCAGAGCTTCAGAAACTGCAAAGCGGACCCTGTAGGCCTCCTACTCTTAATTCGACAGAGGCCAGTTTCAGCCTTGGCTAGCCTCTTCCCGCCTCAGGGCCTTTGCACTGGCTGGTCCCTCTCCACGGGAGATACTTCCCTTGGCTCCTCTTCGCCCTTTGGGTCTTAGCTCACAGGTCGCCTCCGTAGAGAGGTCCACCTTGACCGTTCCCATCGTGCTTCCTGTCGCTGTCCTGTTATCTTCTCCCTTCAAAGCATTCATCTCTACCTGAAGTTCGTATTTGTTAGTGTGTTCGTCTTGTTCAACCATTGAATGAATTAATGAAAGTACACTGGACACAGACTTTCAGTTTGTGACCTTGGCCAAATAGCACGACCCCTTCGAGCCTCAGTTTTCTCATCTGTACATGAGGACATTGATCACATTGGCGACAACGGCACATCTCTAAGGCAATGTCCAGAATGGTTTCTCCAAATCTGACATGGGTTTAGGGAGGCACCGGGCACCTAGAGCAAGGCAACATGGTCAGTTCTGACTGTGGTCCGAGGGGGATTCTGCCAAGTGCTCTGGCCCAGGTGCCGGTGCTTCCTGGTGGCTTTGTTGCCATTCAGATGAGTTTCTGCATTCACGCTGGAGGTATCGGCAGTGGTTGATGGAAAACACTGATCCGGTCTTAGGCACTTGTGTGACCCTTGGCAAGTCACTTACCCGCCCTGTGACTTGGTTTCCTCACCTGTAATATGGGTTAATAGTGTGTCTGAGTCTAAGGGAGAGGATTAAAGGATTAATTCTGGGTTCACAGTGGTACAGAATCTTCCATCCTTCCCACCACCATCTGAGGACAAGAACACCCCTGCCACTTTTCACCCACTCATCCCCCACCCTTAGGGCCACCCACCCATGCCCTTGGGGGATCCAGGCATCCCGACTTCCAATTGGCCAGCCATAGCAGCCACAGAGGGTATCACCACGACCAGCGCAGAGCGTGATCATGGCCATCCCTCCACTGTGCTGCATGCCTTCCTGCTCCCCAGGCACGTTCTAGGTCGAGTCACCCCAGCTTCCTCTGCATTAGCCTGAATGCGACTCCATTCCCAGGGCCAGAAAACTGAGGCTCAGAGAACTGAGAGTCTAGGTGACAGCACCCAGCAAAGGCTGCCTCATTCAGAAGCTCTGCTCCAGCTCTCATTAGCTGTGTGCTTTTTCCTGAGTCATTCGATCTATGCTGCAGTTTCCTCGTCTATGAAATGGGGATACCAATGGTGCATGCCCTCCTGGGAGTGAGGATTCGTTGACATAATCCACGTGGAGTGCCTGGAATGGTTCTTGTACATGCAAGGGCTCTACGCATGTTACCACAGTCACATCAGGAAGGATAGGTCCATCGTTATTTCCCAGCCCCAGCTTGGGAACGCAGGTGATATAACAGACCAACAGACCTGGGGAGAGCTCTTTCCCTTTAGCTCTCTCCAACCCTCCCAGGAGTCATTGCTGTGCCCACTTAGCAGACATGGAGCCTGAGTCTCAGAGAATCGGGGTGGGGGCGTGGGGTGTCACTCAGCCTGCCCCAAATATTTACTTCCAGTAGGTGTGGCCCTGACATTGGCCACTTGTTTGGTAGAAGAGCCCCAACTGCCACCGGAGGACAGAAACAGGGAACCGGTCATCAGAGAGAAAACGGGGTATACTTTTTTAAGTAGCATCCCCAAACGCAGAGTTCAGCCTTCCCTCGGGGTAGCTCACCTGAGTGTCGACAAAGTGACAGGGGCCGAGGAGTCCTGAAGGTGCCTGGCTGGGGAGGCAGAGGAGGCTTTGAGGTCGCGCCCCCATCTACCAAAATCTACACCACCCAGCTCCTGGTAAACAGGGCAAAGACAGCCTGCAGCGCCCCGCGTGCGTGCACGCACAGACTCGCAGCGCCGAGCACGGAAAACCTCACCCAGACCTCAGCCCCGCGCGTCTGCAAAACCCGCTTCCCATGGGTGGGGAAGGAGGCAGCCCCTGCGGTCCTACAGCAACGAGTTGGGATCCAGCCACCGCTCGGCGCCCACCTGGAGCCATAGTTTCCCGGCCTAAAAAATGGGCAGCAAAGGGAGCCGCGGCGGGGCTGCTGCCCGGACCCACTCAGCCTCTGGTCGGGGCCGATCATTCTCTCTGCTCCCAGTCAGCCCGTTGAATTCGCTTTTACCACCTGCAAACACAGGTCTTTGTTGCACCCCGCCACGATGCTCTAGGCCCTGTGAGCCAGGCTTTAGGGGCAGATTCCATAGGTTCCAAGAGGAGCATCACCTCGCTAGAATTCACCATCCAGAAAGGCATAAACCTGGATTCCAGCCCCCATGTCTGAGTCGTCAGCCCCGACTCTTTCGGATTCTCTAGGAAAGTACACACGCACACACCTCAAGTACTCATAATCAAGGGTAATTCCTGGCAGTGCGAGGCATCTCACAAGCACTTTATTTCATTTTATACTCTTAATAATTCAAAGGGATTGTTGCCACATTCCACACTTTCTCTATAGGGAAAGGTTCAGAGAGGTTAAGTAACTTGCCCAAGTTCACACAGCTAATAAGTACCAAAACCAGGATTCCTAAGACCAGATGGTCTGACTCCAGCGGTAAACTGGCTGCTTCTAGGAGCACCGCCTTCTCTGTTGGGGGCAGGACGGGGGTGTCTGAATGGCTATTCCAGATCTTGGGCCTGGGTTCAGTGGAGCACATGCAGGATGTCGGATCTGATTCCTGGGAAGGCGTTGGAGACTCTGCGGAGGCACAAGGCGGGTGTGTGAGATGGAGGGTTGGGGGGAGGGTGTTTCCAAGGAGGACCCCCAGGATGAGAAAGAAAAGCTGAAGTCACCCCGGGGTACTTGGGAGTGCCTAGCATTCCTGTGGGCGATTCTTGATGCCTCCCAGGAAAAGCTTTTACATCCTGGGATTGATCCCACGCACACGCGCTGGGCACGTTCCCTCACGGTGTCCTCCACGCAGCAGATGTTCCCCCAACCGCATCCGCTGTGCTCTAGGCTATGCGGCTCGCTCCTCTGTGGAGCCCTGTGGCGCAGTCTCTGAGTGGCTTCTCTCGGCCTCTGCCTGAAGTCTCTTTCTGCGGGCTGGAAGTCTCTCAGTACACCATTTCTCAGTTTATCTCCCCCCAGTCAATGTCTATCAGTGGGTCTCCCCCCCTCAAGATCATGTGTAAATATCAGTGTCACCCGGTGCTAAGTGACAGAACTCCCGTAGGACGTTGGAGCGTAGCCTTCATGTGTCTCTATGAACCGGAGCCGTTCATTGGAATGCGTGTATGTTGATTGTGGGCGTTGGGTGTGTGCTGTGTGTGTTTGGTTGGGTATGTGTGTTGGTTTTATGTGTACACAGTGTGGTTCGGTGTCTGTGTGGCTTGGTTGTGTATGTGTTGTGTGTGTCGAATTGCATGTGTTTGGGAAGTGCCGTTTGTGTGTGTGTGTGTTTGTTGACTGTGTGGGTCTGTGTGCTGGGTGTGTATGGTTGGTGATGTGTGCTGGTTCTGTTTGTGTGTGTGATGAGTGTTGATTGGGTGTGTGTTGGGTATCTGTGTTGGTTGTAACATGTTTTGCATGTGTCAGTTCTGTGTGTGTGTTAGATGTATGTTTTTGTGCTGTGTGTTGGTGTGTTGTATATGCGTTGATGATATATGTTCGTGTGTGTGTGTGCGTGCGTGCTTGCGCGCGCAAGAGCAAGCGCTCTCTGTCGCCGACGGAGCCTAGTCCAGCGTCAGGCTCAGCGCAGCAAGGGACAGGGGCTGGCGAGAGCAGGGGCTGTGGGCCTGCGGGGCCGCGGGAGGGCGCTGTGGAGGAGGCAGGCCAGTGTGATGAGAGGGTCGCCGAAGGCGTGGAGCGGGCGTGCTGTGCACGGCGGCAGTGGGAGCTGAGTGGAGTGGAAGGAAATCCAAGAGTCTGGGCCGGGCGAGCTGGGGTGCTCTGAAGAATGGACACCGGGCGGGGGCAGGTTGAGGTGTTTGTGCCGGCGGCGGGCGGCGGGGCTGGGGGAGTGTCCCGGCCCGGCTGCGGTGTGAGCTGCTGAGAGGGCGGGGACAGAGCCGAGGAGGCTGCACGGCCCCGAGGGCCAGGCCAGGCCGGCGCCAGCCGCCTAGTTGAAAGGCGGCCGCGGCCTCTCCTCTCTGCTTCCCGTTGCGCCCCCGAGGGCTCCAGGCTGGGCGCAGGCCGAGGCCAGGCCGGCCTCACCTCCTCGCCGTGGGTCACTAGGGGGCATCGGTCGGCGCGTGGCCCGGGGCCAGCCTCACAGCGGTAGGATTCGCACTCATGGCTCCCGCCTCGTGCCTCGTGAGTAACTGTCTTCACTGGGTCTCCTGAGAGAGCTGGACCTTCAGCCCCGGGTCATAGAGCAGAGAAAGGAACCCTAGAACTAGGCCCTCTTAGCGCGAGCTCTCCAGCCCCACCCCAGCCTCGCAGGTCCCTGGCCGCCCGGGCCCCGCCGACCTGCACCCAGAGCTAGGAGCGCCCCAGGTCCCCCGCCGCCCGGTAATCTCGGTTCTCCGCGGGCTTCCACGCCATGGGCTTTGGTCTCGCCAGAGTGGTCAGAAGCTGACTTTTGCAGATTGAGACGTCCGTCTCCCCCACAAAACGAAAACGCATTCACAGACAGCGTGCCGGGCAGGTGAGATGCCCCTCTTGTTCCCCAAGGGGCAGCGCTTACTTGTGGTCAGGGCTGGAAGGAGTTAAATTCGTAGAGCTAGGGCCTGAGTTCTGAGCGGCCGGTTTTCCCAGCCCCAAATTGCTGGCCCGGACTCTGTGACCCTCAACGAGAGGGAGCTGGGCAGTACCGGGAAAGCGTGGATCCCCGAGTGGAATCAGTGTTCGGAATCCTTGCTCTCCCCCTTATTGGCTGTGTGACCTTGGGAAAACCGCGTAACCTCTCTGAACCGCAGTGCTCTCCCTTGTAAAAAATCTCCTAGGGTTGCTGGGAGGCGCGGGGGAGGTGGCGTGCGCCTGAACTCCAGCGCACAGTAGGCTGCGTTAAGTGCTGGCTCCTCCTCCATCACTAAGTACAAGCGAGGTAGGTGGCGACTCCTCCGTGATTGACCCCACGTTTCCTGCCGGGCAAGGAAATCGATCCTTAAAGGACCAGACCCGGGAACCCCTGCCCACTCCGCCCTCGCCTGATAAACAAGCAACTGCGTTCCAAGGACTGGGCTGGACAAGAAGCAGTGCCCCAGCCCCGCCTCGAATTCCCGCCGGACCCGGCTGAATCTGGCTCAGGGTCCTCACCCCACAGCGGCGCGCCGCCCTGATCCCGCAAACGTTTATTGAGCACCTTACGTGTGCACGCCCTATCGAGGGAGGGAACTCAGAAACAAAAGCAGGGAGGCAAAGAAAAGGCTGAACGAAAAGAAACAAAAATGGGGAAACCAGGGGACATAGGAGTGGAAGGAGACCCGGACCCAAGGCTTGCAGAAGGGCTGGGGTGCGCGCGGAAGCGGGCTTGGGCGGGGGTCCCAGGGCGGTGGCCGGTTCCATACTGGCTGAGGCGCTGGGTGGGGGAAGGGGGAGCGCCCACTTTGCCTGCAGCTACCGCCAAGCTGGAGCCTCGGTGCGTCTGCTGAGCGCGAACAGTTGCTCATTACTGCAATTATGTTGCTCTAAGGTTGCCTGGACCCTAAATTGCCAAGTTTCGAGGAGCCAGGAGGCCCGGGAGCCCGGGCCGGAGGAGATACCCGATCCTGCCCCGCCATTCCCCTATCCCGCACGGGTGGAAAAGATTCCAGTTTGCCGACGCACCGTGAGCTGAGAAAATTCAGACCGCCCCGTATAACCCGGGCGCCCTCCCGCGCAAGGGCTCGTTGACGCCTCCCCAAAATCCTGGGGGCGGGGGAAGGATTCCCAGGACCATTTCGCAGATGAGAAAGCAGGAATGGAGAGACAGAGTGATCTTCCCTACCCAAAAAGTCAGGCAGCTAGGAAGTGGCAGGGCTGGGATCAACCACATGGGCTTCTCTGACTTCAAGTTCAGTACAACCCCCAAGACAGGAGAGTCGCCAGGGGTGTTCCAGAAAGGAACCCGGAAGATTTGTGGAAGCCAGGGTGTCCTGCGCGCGGTCACTCGGGATGCTGTGTTTACAGAGGGGGAAAATATCCTTTCAGTGTCTGCAAGACATAGTGATGTACCTAAGCCCCTTTAAGGGGCCGCGTGGGCATACGGAGTACAAGACATTTTAAAATGTAACTCCCCTATCTTGGGGATGAAGAGGCCCAACTCGGGTTATGGCCGTGCTTGTGCCAGCCCAGAGGCCGGGGACTGCCTGGTCATCGGAACTGCACTCCACAGCAAGCTTGCTTTCTTTTCCTTGGGAGGGGAGTTGTGACAAGTTCAGGCTGCAGCGCCAGCCGCGGGGACAGAGCCTTTGCCAGAGCTACCTAGACTGCAGGATCCGAGACCCACGGTACCCCGGAACTTGCCCGGCACTAGCCGAGAGCCCACCTGGGGCGCGTGCGCGGAACCCTGTGCTCTCTTGGAATTCGAGGCTGACCTCCCCTAGGGCTAGAAGCCGCGCAGTGCGCCACAGACTCGGTTTCCACATCGTGAGACGTCTCTATCCATGGAGACGTCCACCCTCCCCGATTCCAACGCCAGGTAACTTCGAGTTCTGACAACCCTTGGTTTGTTGGCTTCCCGTCGCAAAGGCTCGAGCAAAGGCTGCCGGGGGGCTGCCCAGCGTGGAGTTTGGAGGCGCCGCCACTGCCGGACAGAGCGGGAGGGGGGGGCGCAGATCTGGTGAGAATTAAGCCAGGGCCCCCAACTCGAAGGAGAACAGAGCGGGGCCTGGAACACAGTAAGCTTTATTTGCTGGAGGTCATTTTCTGCCTTCAACATCCTCACAGAATTGCCCCCAGAAGGCTAAACCTGGCGCTCGTTCAAATATCTTCTCCTGGTAGCCTGAATATAACCTACTATATATAAAAGAAAAACCAAGTTTGTAGGCAGGGCTCATGCAAAGGACACACCAAGGCGGGAAGTATATGGTCACCCTGGGTTTTCGGTAAAGATTTTTTTTTTTTAAGGGTCGTAATAGGAAGTGTGAAGGCGCTCACGTTCTGGGAGCTCAAAAATTAGTTCCGCAAACCGCGTCTACACCGGCGCGGCGATTTAGAGAAGCAAAGCAATGCCTCTCCATCCCCCACTTGGCCTCCTGTGGGAAAAACAGGTTTGCGGGGGTGGGAATTGTCTGGATTAGCTGTCTGCAGTCATCAAACCATTTGGGTGATTCGCTTTGTTTTCATAGACAGGTTAAAAGGGGAGAAAAAAGAAAGAGTCGGTTATGGGTCGCCTGAGCAAGTGTCGATTTCAGCTTAAAGTGAATTGGAAAATTGAGCCTAATTATCCTAGGTAATTGCTTCAATTCTCCACTTGACTTTGCTAACGCAGATCGGTCCTGTGCGTTCAAAAAGACACCCCCCCTCTGTCCCTGAATACCCCGTTGTCACCTTTGAAAAGTTGCTGGCATCAAACTACCATCAAACTGAAAGCAACTGGACATGTGAAGAGATGGCAAGAAGTCAAATTAAAAGACTAAATCAATAAGGATAATTTCTTGTAGCTTAAAATTAATTTATTTAACAAATATAGCTATAATATAAATGATAATAAAATTTCAAATATACAGTATATTACAACAATCCCTTCCAAAGGGAATCTTGAGAGCCACCCAAATGTACTGTTAAATAGAAAGAGGATTTTTATTTTACAATTTCTTTCTGGTACTGGTAAGAGAGAGGTCCTTTCAACCTACCTTTGTCGCGCATCTGTGTATCCCTCCCCCCAAAAGCAAATGTTTTGCTGTTGAAGTTCTCTTAAGTTTTCCAGTGGAAGGACCCGGGATCCGCCTCCCCCGTTAAGTTCTCTTTCTCTCCCACTGTTCTCATTTCCGACATCTTCAGACATGAATTTCTCTGTGCTTTTTCCTGCCTGGTGCAGGAGGCACGGCCTCTAGTTCTGGTGCAACCACTAACTCTGCTGGGGACTGTGGATACATTTCTCAGCCTCTCTGGCCTTGGTTCCCCCATCTATAACTCGAGGGGGTAGATCTAGCTTCTAGAAGAGCGCTATGGGACCCTTCTAGCCGCTTTGGGGGAAGGGATCAGACTTCAGAGAGTGAACTCAGGGGTCAACCGAGAGGAGAAACCAGAGCAGTGTAGGGGTTAAAGGGAAGGAGCCAGGTGGGGCCGAGCAGGGGAGCGCCTTGGGGGAAGGCTCCTGCTGCTTGCTGGAGAGATCGGCTGGCACCACAGGTAGGCGACCCTGGGCCCTCTATGTCAGGTGGTACATGCTGTAGCCTACGTGGGCTGTGTAGAGTCCCACGGGCGCCACGGGCAGCGCAGCGCGCTGGAAGGGGCTGGAGGCACCGTAGAGCGAGGCGCCCGCGGCGGCCGCTACGGCCGCGGGGCCGCCGAGGGGGAAGGACAGACCGAAGGCTGCGGGGGGCAGCATGGGTTTGGCGGCCATCTTCAGCTTCTCCAGCTCTGCCTCCTGCAGTCTCTTGGCCTTGGCGCGGCGGTTCTGAAACCAGATCTTCACCTGCGTCTCCGTGAGGCTGAGCGAGCTGGAGAACTCGGCGCGCTCGGCGATGGACAGGTACTGCTTCTGGCGGAACTTGCGCTCCAGCGCCAGCAGCTGGGCTGTGGTGAAGGGCGTCCGCGGCTTGCGGTTGGTCTTGTGCTTGCGCAGGGTGCAGGCCGGGGGGCTCAGCCGCCCTAGGGGGCCGAGAGAGAGAAACGCAGGAGGTTAAGACACCCGCGCGGGAGAGTCATCGGCCCATAAATGGGAATAATATTAAATTACAACACCCGCTCTTCATTTGCGTGGAGCACCTCAGCGCCAGGCACCATGAGAAGCGCTTGGAAAATATTTTCTCCAATTTCCACCGCAGCCCCTCAGGGTAGATGTTCTTGTCTACCTTTTGCAAATGAGGAAACTAAGATTCCAGGTGACACGAGCGCATGTTCAAGGCCCGAAATAACTGGGGAGAGGCGGGACAGCCCTTAAAGCTAGATGGCCGCTTAAGAAGGCCTTTCTCAGTGGGGCCTTCTCCACCACCACGCCACGCACATTGGGACGGTGGATGTTAGAATGGTGAAACGCACGGAAAGAGGCCCTGCACCCAGCCCGGGATCCCGTTTAGTTTTAGGCGTTGGCCGAACATTTATCTGTGCCCACTAAGTGGTCAGCGCTGGGCTAGGCCGTTCTGTGGCCTGGAATCCAGATCTCTGATTTCTACTCTTTCCCTTGGAACAATGCGTTCCTACAGGGCTCTAAGCTCGGTCCCTGCTGACTGGAGGTGGAGCGACCCCGGATGTCACGAATGTCGCACCACGGCCAAGCCTCAAATATAAAAAGTGCCATGGTTTGAGGAGGCGCTTCATCTTAACGGGGCTGCTTCTTCTGATTGTCTCAATTGTCTCCTGCGCCTCTCCCACCCCCAGTGCCTTGGCCTCTGGTCACTTTCAGATGTGTGTGGGGGGGGGGATGTGCCTCAGTCCGCAGAGATCAACACTGCTGGTGCCGAGATGTCTTTTTCTTATGGCTTCAAAATATACCTCGAGGATGGGCTGTGAGCGAGCACCACCTCAGAGGGCTCATGCAGGTCCGGGACAGGGTCTGCGGGGCCAGTCGACCCCTGCCACACCCAGCAGCTGCGGCCAGTTAAAACAGGGACCAAAATTATTCCCAGGACAACAGAGATCCCGTCGACTTTGGGTCGGGACCCAGGCCCTAAAAGAATCCTCAGGTCTCGGAAAGGACGCTTTGCCTATGCAGCAGCTGCTCTCGGGGGAGCAATTAATTCAAATCGAGAATGTTTCGCCAGGCGGGTTTTGCCTAATTATGCAATGTTTTCTGCACGCTTAAAAAAAAAAAAAGATCCTTTGGGCTCTCAGGCCACCAGGATGTGAGTCAAACGAAATCTCGTGTTAACATCCCTGCTTCTTCCCTGGTCGAGACCATTGAGAGTCCGGGAAGCAGTTGGCCCCTGACTCGCTTTCCGCCGGGCCACCCGAGGGGCGGGCGCCGAGGGAAACGTCACTCCCTTCGGTAGCAACAACCCAGCGCTGGTCCACCTTCTCCGGCCGTTAGGCCCAGGGAGGGGCTGGCCTTTCAAAGACGTTTAATCCCCAGATAAAAATCATTCCTCAGCATCACGCCATTGAATTCGGGTTGCTATTATGCCGCGCAAAATAATCAGAGGAAACGAGGAAAACTTGGGAATTTCCCGTGCTCCTGAAATATCTCCGAGTGTGTTCGCTGCGCAGAGAAGCCAGGGGGCCCGGAGGACTTGGAACGACCCCGGAGGCGTCTTTGGCGGCTGGAGTCAGCTTCCATGACCCAGTCCGAGACATTTGGGAGCTCCCTACCATGTTGGAGGGGGCGCCTCCCACTAACTGACTTGGTGCCCCGCCCCCTCCACTGGAACCTGAGCGCCCCCTCCCCCTAAATGATCCATCCACCCAGAGTACCAAGTGTCTACCTGAAACACGAAGGTGTGGAGGGAGGATTCTACAAGAGATTAGGAAATACTTTGGGCAAAGAAATACTTTGGGGGAGGGGTTGGAAAAGGGGAGGGGGCGCACCAGGCTTCAACTATGAGAAAGTGAAACTCTGAGCACTGGAAAGGTGTCCGCACCCCTAAAACCCACCCGTTGCCGGAACGGCGAAGTAACAGGGCTTAGGGTCTGAAAGAGGAGCCAGGCGGGACTCCTGGGGTCGTTTGGGGGGTGGGAGGGGCAGGAGGAGAGGGTGCCCAGACACCCGTGTCCTACAAGTGGATTCCTATCCGCAGCGTCGCCTAGCCAAGGCAAGGAGCCCGCGAAAGTGGACCGCCTGCTGGGCCTCAGCCAGGCCTCAATCCTCTTCCTGGGTGGGAGTGGGGTGAGGCATCAACCGCCGGCCTCCCCGCCAACCCATCTGCTGCACGGGCCCCGGGTACCGGGCTGCAGGTACGCAGACGCCCGAGACAAGCAGGCGCCGGCGCGCGGCCTGGCGCCCTCGGGTCCCGCACCCCCGCTGGCCCCCTCCCCCGCCGCCTGGGTTCTGGCTACTCACTGGCCGGGGGCGGAGAGAAGCGGGGGTTCTGCAACCACGGGGTCCTCTCGGGCTTCTCGGGGCTCTCGGCTTTGACGAGCGCATCTTCTGGCAGCTTGAGGAGTCCTCCCACCGAGAAATGGCCGAGCGGCCGCGGCGAGGACGGCGCATCCGGGGCGCCCAACGACCCGGGCCGGGAGCCCAGAGGCTGCGCGGAGCCGCCCGCCGCCTGTGCGCCCTCGGAGGCCGCCAGGACGCTGTCTTTGGCCCCGGGCTTCCTGTGATCGGCCATGAGCGCCTCCACGCTGAAGGGCAGAAGCGAAGGGGACACTTTGGGCTTGGCCCCCTCCTCGTCTGCGCCCATGGCGGCCGCCGTGGCCGTGGTGGTGCTGGGGGTCTGGCCCCCGCCGCCCCCCGCCGGCTTGCCGAAGGCGGAGTCCTCCACTTTGACACCGAGTGGCAAAGAAGTCATGTCAGCAGCCGGGGCCATGCAGAGCCGGGCCCCCCCTCCAGCCTCAGCTCCGGCCAGCCGCCGGGCATGAGCTTCGGGCGGGCTGGGAGCGCGGCCGGCCTCTGGGATTGCCCGGGGCCCTGGCCGGGCGGGCCCTCCCGCGCGCGCCTCCCGCCCCTCCCCAGAAGACCAGCTCCGGCGCTCCGGGCCTGCTTATCCGCTGGCGCCGCCGCGCAGGCCGAGTTCCCGGGCGCACCAGCCGGCTCCGGGTCGGGCCGCAGCTCCCCAGAGAACTTGTTAATAAGGCGAGGCCAGTGCGGCGGCGGCCAATCAGAGCGCGAGGGGGCGGTCCCGGCGCGATCCATTGGGCCCCGCTCCGGCGGACTCGATCGGAGGCGCGCTGGGCCTCGGGGCGCGCAGGGCTGGGTCCGGCCCCGGGAGGGCAGAGGAGGGGAGGGGGCGCTCGAGAAACGTTCCTCTGCGCTAAAGCCCGCGCCGCCTGTCCCTGTGTGGTTCCTCCTGGGTCTCTATTTTACTGTGCTCCTGGGGGACTTTCCCTTGTTCTCAGTCCTTCTCTTCTGCTCTTCCCTCTCGTCCCCTTCCTTTATCGCCCCTCTTTCCCAATTCCTCCCTTTTTTCTCTACTCCTTTCCTGTTTCTCTCTCCTACCTCTCCCCTTACCTTTCTGTTCAGTCAGTTGCTGTGTCTGTTTATACCCAGTGGATAGTGAAGGATAGTCCTCCTCCAATATCTGCCTCCCCTCTTCTCTACCACGATAATTTGTGTTGAAGCCATTTCTTATATATTCTTTTTATAGTTTAAAAAATCTGCAGGGTTATTTATTATAGTAGAAAGACATAACATTAATTTCTTCTTTAAGCATTCATTTTCTTCTGTTCCAATCTTCAAAACTTTACCTCTGCGTAAAAGTGGGCCTTTGTCTCCTAAGCGCTGGACTGAAGTTTGCCCAAGAAGCCACGCTCCCGTGGTGCTATGGATGTTAACAATAAGAATACATTATGTTATCTGGAATGGATAATCGAGTTTCATACCCGATGTGTACTTTCCAGCTGTGAACTTTCAGGAGGATTACAGCACCTATACCGACGACCGGCTCGGGGACGAAGCTGATCCTTTTGATATAGAACTTATTGAATATAAAACCAACAGAAACATCAACAAAACACTGATCTGGCCTTAACGTAACCTCGATCAGCGTGTCCGCAAAAACAATAACAGTCCCTATCTCTGGATCGCTGATCTTGTGTGTGTGTGTGTGTGTGTGTGTGTGTGTGTGTATGTGTTGGGGGTAGGGGGAGGCGCATTTGGGAGAGACGGCCAAGAAAAGAGGACTGCTCCTGGGACGGATCCTTGGTGCTGGGCTTGAGAATTTTTATTTTGCCAATTTCGGAGGAAACGTGATTTTATTTTTGCTGTTAAAAGATAGAGGAAAATGAGTTGGGGGTGTGGGGAGACGGAGGATCTACACAAACTCGGGTCGGGGCTCGGCGGTTTTCTGAACCTCTTTTTTATGGCTTCTTATCCCGGGGACCAGGCCGGCGGCTCCCGGGGAGCTGGCGGCAGTGATTGGCGGCTCACCGGGACCGGCCATTGATGGCTGCGGGGTTCTAATCTCCAGGAAACACAAGGGGCTGCCGTGGCCATTTAGGGGTAATTATCCGAGCGCGGAGGGACAGCGAATTCCCTCGCCTTTTAACTGGGCGCAATAAAAGCTGTAGATTAGGGGCATCCAGATTAAGGAAAATGAATTACTAGAGAGGGAACTTTATTACCCGGACGGCGTCCGGGGTCTGGCAGGAAGGGTCGGGCTGCGGACGCCGGGGCCATTGGCAGCCTCCCATCTGTCCGCAGGCTCCATGACGTTAAGGCCTTGGGCGAGTTCGGTAACACTCTCGTCTGTGAAATTTACGCAGCCTCTCCAGACTTCTTGCGCTCCCGAAACTGCAACACAAGCATTGGGCAGGGTCTGGGGCCTCCAGCTCGCGTCCGGCCCAGTTGGAGGAGCGGCTCACGGACGCGGCCTCTCTAAAGGCACCGTACCTCTGGGGGGCACGGAGAATAGAGAGTCCTTCCTCCAGGCAGGGAAACCTAGACCCTGGAGGTTTGCCCGAGGGTGCAAAGGCTAGAAGGCCAGAGATGAGCGACCTGACACTCAGCAAGGCTGTAGGCCAAGCACCTTGCTAGCAGCCCAGACCGGATGGCCGACTTCTATTGCCCGCCTTTCCAATTAAACTCTCCCTGGAACGGGCGAGCCGGAATCTCACTCTGCACTCGGTTGAAAGAGGGAGAGGAAACCGAGGCCCCTAGGCTGTATGGGTCAACATTTTAAAAGCGAGCAGTGTGACTTTCGGTTGGGACCTGCTGTGTTCTGCCCTCATCTCCCATAGCAAAATGTTTGGCTCCCAGATCACTTTGAAAATCTAATATAACTAAGAACTTTCTAACTAGAAAATGCGCATCAGCAAAAGCAACTTCAAAGGCTCTGTACCCACTTGGAGTCCGCCAGATAAGAACCCCTGCTTTAGGGCGGAGCTGGGGCTCGAACCCCGAGAGTGCAGGCGCGCGGCGCAGAGGGGGCTCAGGGCTGTGTCCGGCGGGCGCAGCAAGGCCAGGCCGCGGGCCGGGGACCGGGCGGCCGGGCGGCGGGAGAAGGGCCGCATCGCTAATTGCGGGGATAAACAATCTGTCACGATCCCTCAGCGCGCCTAATAGGCAGACGAGGATGTTGTTTTTAGGCGCCAGCGGCGGCCCGATCAAAGGCAGCAGCCGGCTCAGGGGCCCTTGAAGTCGCGCCCCCGCCTCCTGGGAGCAAACCGCCTGCGCCCGCAGCCCCGGCCCTGCCGCCCGCCCCTCTGCTTCGCGAACCCGTCCCGAACCCCACGGCATCTTTTTAGGTTCGGTCTGGGTTAGTGTCTGTTCTGGCTCGGCGCGGCGGGTTGACCGCAGCACCGGTGCAAGGCGAGCAGAGTGTCTGCCGAGGGAAAGGGGTTCAGAGTGTATTCCACGTGGAGTCCGTGCTCAGAATCGCGCGGGGTTCTTCCACCGATCCGCCACTGGGCTGCGAGAAAAAGATACCCACGGTCTCAGAGAAGGGACTTAGAGAAAAAACCCAAAATATCCATCTGTCTCCCGGGGCGCGTTGTTCCCGCGGGAGGAAAGGCATAAGTTTGGGGCAGTGAGAGGGAGCCTTCTCTGCGTTGATTTTCGTCTGGGCCTTTTCGGATTTCCCGGTTGGCGGGTTCCGAGAGCTGACAGGGCCGGGGGGTGCGCCTGTTATCTCGCCGCCAGCACTAACCCCCAGGCGCTTCTACTCCCGGCATTTCTCCGCGTGGCCGCTGCAGCCAAGAAAGCCGGGCTGTAATTCATGCCTGGCAAGGGCAGGGCTGGCCCGCAGCAGATAAAGCTCCGGGACTGGCGCTAGGCTTCCGTCCTCGCGCACTCCGCTCCCCTCCCCACCTCTCCCGCCTGGCTCCTACTTCCCTCATTCCGGAACATCTTATTAAAGCACTCTCCATGCCCCGAACAGATCACCTCAGCATTTCGGTTCCGAAAGAGGGTGTGTCCTGCGGCCACTCTCTGGGCAACTGGTGGTGGTGTTCTTTTTTTCCCAAAAAATGCCTATTTTACGGGACTGCGTGGCTGCAGAGGAAGGGTGGTGTTTTAAGACTCCCGCCTCGTGGACAGAGATTTGTTTTGAGAGGGATCCCATTGTAAAGACCTCCGTCACTATCTGGGTATTGCGCACGGATTCGAAGAGCCTGCAGGCTGGTCCCGCACTTCGGCATTCGTTGTCACCTCCGTCGGGTTTTTGTTTACGTCCCCTCCCCCCCTTTCCCAATGCATTTTGTGGCCTCGACCCAGGAATCCCGCGAGCATTTTTAAAATGTGCAGATCAGTGGGATCCCCCGGCAATTAGCGAGCCCCAAACAGTCCTCTTTAATAGAATGAATGTGCTATGAAAACCGATTACCCGGAACGATTTATTTTGGTGGGAATTCACCAATCTCCAGGAGGGCGACGGAGGGGGAGAGAGGGGAGGTATTTTGTCCTGGAGGTAAGGGGGGGTTGACGGGTAGACAGAAAGCACCACCCCGGGATCCCCCAACTTGCGGAGGGGGCCTCCCGACCGGAGTTCTCCAGTCTTTTGGTCTCCGTCGCCTAGAAGTGAACGGCTAGGAGTCAGAGGTTTGGGAAACTGTCCGGGAGTCACTGATGGTATCCTTCAGGAGGATTTCACAGCTTTCCAGAGAAAGACTCCGGAGAGCTAAGAACTCCAGGGAGTCTTCAGCTATTGCCTGAATATCCACGGCACAAATTCGGAGCAAAAAGCTTTCTGCTTTCCCGGGACCTGGGCAGAACTTATACCTTTGAAGAGTTGTGGTGTTCTTTTCAATGCGAAGTGGGGGTGGGGGAAGCTACTAGTAAAAAACATTTTCTCCTTCTTGCTCCTTCCTCAGCTTAAGTGGGCCCAACTTGTGGGTGGAACTGCCCAAGAGTGGAGGATTTCACTGGGAGAAATCGACAAGCCCGACTCCCTGTATCTTCCCCCTTCCCGCCCTGCCCTTCCACCCCCTCCCCGCTTAGTTCTTTCCTCCAGAGCCGGCTGGGGCTTCCTTGTGTCTTTAAATTCGGAAGGGGGTGAGGGGGTCTAGATCCGCGAGGGGAGAGAGGGGCCCCCCTTTCAAATGGCCCAAATTAATGTGATCGCGACATGAGGGTGCACTTGGGGAAGATGAAAGCGGAGGCCGGCCGGCTCCTCCTAGAGCTCTATAATTATAGATAATATATCCCATTTCAAAGCAATTAGACCAATCAGGCGTAACGAACCACTTTGCTGCCGACGAATAACAAAGGCGCACGGTTATTTAAGCCTGGAGATGTCAGGCAGACCCCGAGGCTCCAGGGGCCGACCAAACATCTTCCATCCCGGCTCTGCCCACCCTGAGCTGAGGAAGGCTCGCCCTTCTCCCCCCAGGCTCTGCCCAGCCCACCGAGGCCCCCATCTCAGTTCCGGCAGGGGCCTGGACGTGCAAGGGTTGGAAGGAATGGGAGGAAGAGAATTGACTTTTTTTGAGTTGGGTGTTAGGGCTCTTGTCAGAGGTTTCACAAACTTTCCCCGATTTAATCCTCTCTACTCTGGGAGATAGGTATTACTATAGCCTTTTTCCCCCTTCCAGATGAGAGAATAGAATCAGAGAGGTTAAGTGTCTTCTCCAGGGTCACACAGCTAGTTGGTGGTGGCGCCAGGATCTGGACACAGGTGGTCTGAATCCCCAAACCACTCTTTTCACTCGCTGTAGCGGTCTCCTCTCACTGAGCTGTCAAAAGACGAAACGCATTAAAATACAGAGGGTGCTGTCAGGATTTGGCGGCACCGCCTCCCAGTCCCGCCCCCAATCCAGAAAATGGGTTTTGCGTCCATCACTTACTACTCTTCTCTCCTGCTCCTCCCCTCCCCCTGCCCACCACATTCTCGAGTCTTGAAAACTGTCCAGATTTCCCGTGAATTTATCAAATGTGGAGGATCTCAGGTGTGTCAGAGAAGAAAACAGATCCGGGCTGCGAGCTGCTTCACCATCTGAAGGCCATTTTTTCCGAGCCTCAGTTTGTCGGCTTTAAAATGGGAACTCTGTTCCCCAGCTCAGAGACGCTGAGCTTGGCCCTCCCGCCCGTTGGCCATACCGCCGGACTTCGCGCTGTGGCAGGCTCCCAGCGCTGTGAGCACTTGGAGGTGCTCTGAGGCATCCAGGGGGTTCTGGGGCCTTCCTCTCGACTTGCAACTTCCTCCTCTAAGGTGCCTGTGCGGGTGGGAAACCTCGTATTTCACCCGCGGCTCGACAACCCGGGGAAAGAGGCTGAGCGAAAGACCAGACTGGGCGGAGATGGGCAGGAACAGTGAACAACAGACACAGGCAAAAAGACACACAGCCTCGGAGATGGTTGGAGGATACAGCGATGGATACAGCGATGCCGAGAGCCGAGGAGTCTCTACGATCCTGGGACTTTTGAAAGACATAGGTATTGAGTGGGATGGATGGCGAGTTTGGGATGCCCAGGAAGGCCAGAGCTGAGACGGGAAAAGAGAACAGTCGAGGGGAGCCCAGGGAGTGTCCTCCTAAGTGTGGCCCGCACCCCGCCGTGGCTGGGCAGCCGACGGGACTGTGCCGAGTTCTCGGGCAAGGGATCCGGCCCTTCCGCGACCAGGAGGGATCCCTACAATATGGAGAGGAACGGGGGTGGGGCTGCGGGTGGGGCTAGGTGGTCTGGGAGGCCCCCGGGCCCCCTCTCAAGACGATTCCCACCTCCACCCCTCTTTCTCTCCATGGTCTCTCTCCCTTGGGGCCCTGGCTTTTGACATTCTTCCTCTGCATCCTCTTTCCCTCAGTCTCTCTCATCTGTCTCTGGGGTGGGTCTTGGTCTCAGGTGTGTCTCTCTTGGTCTCTTCCGGTGGACCTGGCAGCCTCCATCTCTTCATCTCTCTGCTGTCTCTGTGTCATTCTGTCTCTACTACCATGTTTCTTCCCACCCCTCCCCTCCTCTTTCCCTTTTTCTGTCTTTTTTGCAGCCTCTCGCCTCCCCCCCAGACCCATGATTCAGTAGGAATCACTGCCCTCAAGTCACTCCAAAGCTAATGCAACTCCAGTGAGTTCTTTCTGCAGATAGTTTCCCATTTCTGGAGCAGCAGTTGGCATCTTTGGAGCTGCAGGAAGTGCTCCTCCCTGCCCACCGGGCTCCTGCCTCTACTGCCCATGGTCTGGAGCTAGTAATTGCTCTTCTGAGCCTCAGTTTCCCCATCTGGATCATGAGCGCACAATACAGCTTCCCTCTAGGGTTGTCAGGAGGATGGAAAAGGAGGATGACAGAGTCTGAATGGTGCTCTGTGGGCACCCAGAAGGCTCGGCAGACCTCAAAGTGCCAGCTAAGAGCCCTTCACTCCCACCGTTCCAGAACCTGAGGGAGGAAACGGCGTGCAAATGCAGGGCACGCTGAGGAGAGGGCAGGAGTGGCCGGGGAACCCACGGGGAACAGTGGAGAACAGCAGGCAGCAGGTCTGTAGGGAGAAGCAGTTGGCCCTGCCCCTGCCCTTGACCCAGCGCAGGGCACTTAGACCCAATCCCAGCCAGTTCCCTCCTGGCTACTCAAGACTCCTCCTAAGGGCTTGAGGGGTACGAGCCAGGCCGCCCCAGGTCTCTGTACTCTTACTACCCTCAGCTGTTCGGAAAAGGTGGTGCCTTGCCTCTACCCTATACTGTTCCCTTCCTGCCTTCGCAATCCTTGGACCTCTCTTTCCTTGCCCATGATCATGAACGAGGGATGCTCATCATTTGAGATGAGCTGGGTGCCACCCTCCTGGGTAGGGTGGAGGGCTAGGGGAGACAGTGGCTGGAAAGCCTCCAGCATGCAGTAGGCGCTCAATCAGTGCATTATGGAGCACACGTTCCATAGATAGGGAAACTGAGACCCAAAAAGGAGTCATTTTCCCACAGTCTCTGAGCCAGAAACGGACAGAACTGGCACTAAATGTATGTTGCCCAATGCCTTACCTAGTGCTCATCCTTCCCAGCCCCCAGGAAGGTCAGGAAACCCAGATGTTCCAACTGTGACCAGTGGCTTGCACCTCTGCGACCTCACAGAGGACCCTGTCCATTTTTGAGGACTTAGATGCAAAAGACTGTAAAGTGTGGTGCACCCTGGTGCACTCTGACCCTGGTAGGTTCAGGGAGCGTCTGTCCCCTCTCTCCAGCGAGGGCTGGGGCATGGGCTCGTGGAGCCCTGGGACAGGGTTTGTTTCTTGGAGCCAGGGCGGGATGGAGTGAACCCGCTTTGACTGAACACCTGCTATGTGCTAGGTGCTTTCAATGCATCACCACAGTTAATGCTCACAACAGCTCCCGAGATGGCCATCCCACTTTCCAGATGAGAAAACCGAAGGGACTTCCTTGGTGGTCCAGTGGTTAAGACTTCGCCTTCCAATGCAAGGGGGTGCAGGTTCGATCCCTCGTCAGGGAGCTAAGATCCCACATGCCTCCCAGCCAAAAAAAAAAAACAAACCAAAACATGGAACCAGATGAGAAAACTGAGCACATTCCAGGCCGCACAGCTGGGCATCGGTGACACCAGGACTGGAAACGGCGTCACTGCTCATTTCCACTGCGCCACGCATGTAGAGAAGAGGGGGAGTTTTTGTTGTCCCACTCTCAGCCTCTGCACAGCGTAGATGGGCCGTGGATGTTGTAAATGCCTGCGGTTTTGATTCAGTTCTGTTTTTCCCCCACTGCCAGCGAGTTTGAGCTGGATCCGGACTAGACTTCACACCCACAAGTTCTAAGTGCGCTTGGAAGGCGCAGGGCCAAGACTCCCTATAGGGCCACGCCCCTCACCATGCCATGCCCCTCTGGAATTCGGGGAGCCCTGGCCCTGCCCATGACCTCAGAGGAGGTGGGTAACAGGGTGAATGACAACCCCGGCCTGGACCTCAGTTGCTGCATCCATGTAATGGATGTGCCAAGCCCCACTTTGCCATCCTCCCTGAGGTTGTATGAGGAGGATCTGAGTCCAAGGAAACTGGAGAGCTGAAGAGCTGAATGCCAGGATGAGTGAACCATAAGTCCCATTAATAATAGTTAATACCTATTGACAATTACTATTGCAAAGCACTGTTCTGAGCTCTTAACGTGTCTTAATGCATTTAATCCTGACAACAACTCTATTTTTATCCTTGGTTTACATATGGGAAAGCTGGAGTTAAATTGTTTATGAGCAAAAACCAACATAAAAAATATAAAATGTTCTAAGATTTCACATGGCACCCAGGGGATTCTCAGGGTGCCCTTACTGCATGGATGTGCCTCACCTTGGAGCCTCCCGATCTGGACTCCCTGATGGGGAAGGGGCAAGCAGCCTGCAAAGCCTGGCCCACCCACGGGGCCTGGTGCTTCCGGTTGCTCCAGCTCTGATCCCTGGGTGTACCTTCTGGGGTGGCTCTCCAGAGCAAGCTTGTGTGGGGCCCCTGGCACTAGGACAGGGCCTGGCATAAAGAGGGGACACTTCAGAAGAGAGGTGAATGGATGACGAGCAGGCAGTGTCAAACCTTCAGCACAAGACCCTAACCCAGAGCGTCCCCATCAGGTCAGACACATTAGGGCCAGAGACCTGAGCCTTGGGGTCAAGGGTGAAAACAGTCCATTTTAGTGCTGATCAAATAGTTCTTGAACGACGTTTTCAAAAGAACACTCAGTTGCTGGCCCTGCTGAGTTTAAACCTCCTTTAAACATGAAGTTGAGTTCTAGCTGCCTTTTCCTCTCAAGATAGGGAGTTGAGGCCTAGAGAGATCAAACAACATGTGCTTGGTGTCACTCAGAAAGGCCTGCACGGACTCCAAGTCCAGCGGCACGGATTCCAAGTCCAGCGGCATGTCCCTGGCCAGCTGGCTGCCTCCACCCGGCAGGACCTTCCCTGGCTGCGTGTTTCTCCCTGTGTCAGACGCTGACTGTGGTGACTGCTGGATGCTGGGAGGATGTGGCAATGTGACTTTCATCCAGAGGCCCCACCCTTCCAGGAAGGCCGAATTTCCCTCCCTGGGCCTTCCTGGTGGGGGAGAATTATGGTCCGAACAGCCTTTTCCCCAACCTTTTCTGCAGGAATGAGCAAACTCTCACGGGGGCCCTCCCCAGCCGGGGGCGCCCCCAATGCTCTTGGGCTTCCCAGCCAGGGATACAGGGCAACCCCACCTGAAATGGACCCTTTCCATCCCTGCGGAGACCTCCTATCTGATCAAATCGTGGGTCCTGGGACGCAGCCCAATTAAGTGAAAATAGATCCGGCCTTATCAGGTTCAGGCGTGGTCCCAGCGGTGGTCCCCCGGCGGCCCTGGAGGGTCCCTGTCTGTTTGATTTTCCTGCTCAGACACACTTGTTTAAACAGACCCCTCAGGGCCTCCAGTAACTGGAGCCAGCTCAGAGCCTGATTGCCAGGTAAGGGGAGGCCAGCTCAGATGGTGAGTGGGGGAAAGGCGAGTGAGAGAGCCCAGGCAGAAGCCACCTTCGGCACCTGGAACAGTCTCCTTCTGGTAGTTTGCTCCTTGAGTTCCAATCCTGGCTCCATCCCTTCCAACTTTGTGCCCTTGGAGGAGTTCCTGACCCTCTCCTGTCTCCCTCTCTCATTCTCGGAGAATCTTAAATGAAGAGGAATACCTCCTAAGTGCTCGGAGGGATTTAGTGATCTGGGAGTCGGCTTCTGCCATCACAACAACCCCGAGATGGGTCCTCCAAACCTGGGAGGTGGGCACTGTTGTGCCCACTTCATAGGTGGGGAAGGATCCTGAGAGCTACAGTGACTTAGATGGGCCAACATCTGGAGACAGCATCCCAACCCAGCCCTAAGGCCCCAAAGCCCGTGTTCTTTCCACCCCATGGTGCCCTGAGGACAGTTCCTAACTCAGGGTCAGGGTCAGGGTCAAGGTCCTGGGGTGTGGGGAGGGACAGAGTGCAGTGGCACAGCGATTGCCTCACTTGGGCCCATGGGGCTCTACCTGCTCCGCTCTCTCCTCCCCACATCTCCCCACATTATCAAGCCCCCTCTCCCTTCGCCTCCAAATCTGCTCCATGAGCAGCCACCCTGAGCCCCTTGCTGGTGCCCAGACACTCCTGCCCCAGGACACCTGAAATGTTCTCCCTCAGATGTCCCCATAGCTCACTTCCCTCCCGGTCTCCATTCATGTGTCACCTTTTCAGAGAAGGCTCCCCTGAACACCTTCTCCCACTCATTCACTCGCTCCAGCCTGCTTTATTTTTTTCCGTAGCATGCGTCCCATCCAACATTTTATTATTATCTCTGTTATCTGTCTCTCCCCCTTCAACTTCAGCCCCCTACTGGCAAATGCTTTATTTTGCTCTCGACTGTCTCTCCATCACCTAGCACGGGGCCCAGCATATAGCAATTGCTCAATAAATACTTGTGAACGACTGAATAAATCTCCTGCATAGTTGCTATGATTTTAGGAAAGTTACTGACCTCTGCATGTCTCTATTTTCTCATCTGCAAAATGGGCCTAATAAGTCTACCCACTTTCTGCTGTGAGAAATAAGACAAAGGATGTGCGGTATTTGGTGCAGTGGCTGGCACTGAGGAAGCCTGCACTGAAAGTTTTTTTCTGACCAAAAGAGGTCAGTGGGCTTTCTAGAAGATTCTTGTCAGCAAATACAGTGATGCAAAAGGACCAGCCTTGGTGCCAGGTTTTGATAACTCACCCCAGAAGATAAAACCACTTCCCATCTGTTATTTCATCTGAGCCTTGCAATGACTGTCTGACCTGACCAGGAGATATTGGAGCTTTTTGCAGGTGCAAGGTCAAGTCCCAGAGAGATCAAGACATTGCCGCATTGTCACACAGCTCAAGAACCTTTCACATTCCCAAGAGAAACTCCCTTGTCCTTGCCCTAAGTCCCCAGCCAGAGGCTGGCAGCTCGTTGACTGACATTCTTGGACTTGATCCAGGTGCTATGTTTGGGAGGATGGTGGTGTAGGTTCAAACAGGGTGTTTTCTTCACAGGAGCTGGTGCCAGAAGGACACTGGGGTACAGGGCAGCCTGTGCCAGAGTGTGGGCGTGGGAAAACAGACAGGGTTTGGACATGCTGAGTGGAGGAGAATACGCCGGACCAGGTGGGAAGAGCAGAGGCAGGAGGGGGAAAGGGGCAGGCTGTGCAGCATTTGAAGGTCAGAGAGGTGAGACCCCAAGGCTCTGTGGCAACCCTGCCTACCCTCCAGCATTCCCAGACACTCTGGGCTTTCGGTCAGGGAGGGCATGGGCCAGTTTGGGGCTTCCATGGACTCTGTTTTCCCAGCAATAACAGTCATTAAAGCTGTCTTCTCAAGCCCTCATTATCCTGTGTTTACAACCCTTCTAGAAAAACAAAAGCCAGCCCAGCATGCCTCTCCCCAGATCACAGGCAGGCGTGTTAGTTCTCTTTTCTGAGTGCAAAGAGGAAAAGCCTTCCCTGAGATTCTCCTGAGGCTGGGTTGCCTGTGAGGCTGTGTTGTAGACTTTCCAACTTGGAAGGCAGATTTGGAAGAATTTTTTGGACTACTGTTAAGATTTTACCCTCATGCTGCAGAGAACGGTAATGAGAAGGGAAGGCAGAGAAGTAAGTGATATTGGCTCTGTGTTAAGTGCTTTAACTATCTTATGCACCCAGCAGCCTTAAACCCAGGCACCAGTAACCCATTTAACAGATGGGAAAACAGAGGCACCAAGCAGCTGTGGTCTGAGGTGAGGGGCTTAGTGTTTGCTTCTGACCTCAGGCACATGGAGAATATTAATGATGGAGTAATCACCACCATGAAACTTGCCAAACACCCACGATGTGCAGGCACGTTACCTCATTTAATCCTCCTGGCCACATGGGGTCCGTGCTGTGGTCTCCATTTCACAGATGACCAAAGCGATGAGGGTGATGTGATGGGTAACTTGCCCAAGGTCACTCAGCTACTGGGGGCTGAGCAAGGACTTGAACCTCGCAAAACTTGGCAGTTGTCGCTTTGGGGGGAAGACTGGAGAGGCTTGTGAAACCCAAAGGAAAGGAAACCAATGTTTTTCATGCCCTCCCTGCCCCCACCCCTCACAGGAAGAGTCCCCCTTGCCTTCTCCCTCCCCACACGTGCTCCGACATCAAAGGTGGGAGCAGCTGGTCCCTCTGCTCAGCTGGTGCATCTGGGGCAGAACAATCCCTAGCCAGTGGCTGGGTCTCAGCAAGGGCGGGAACCCAGAGAAAAGGGAGAGAGGGAGGAAGAGGGGCAGGAAGAGGAGGAGATGAGGGTCCATCAAAGAGGCTCCTCCCGGGCTTCCCTGGTGGCGCAGTGGTTGGGAGTCCGCCTGCCGATGCAGGGGACACGGGTTCGTGCCCCGGTCCGGGAGGATCCCACGTGCCGCGGAACGGCTGGGCCCGTGAGCCATGGCCACTGAGCCTGCGCGTCCGGAGCCTGTGCTCCGCAACGGGAGAGGCCACAGCAGTGAGAGGCCCAGGTACCACAAAAAAAAAAAAAGGTGGGGGCTCCTCCCACTTGCTCTGCTTGGGTGTGCTGTGCATGTGTAAACCCCCGGGGTGGGCTGGGCTGGGGGTCTTCAAAGAGGAAACTTTGAGGAGCTCTGCCTCCTCCTGGATGCCAGGGCCCTCCTGAGTGGAGACGCAGGGCTTCCCAATGAGAACTTAAAAAAAATAAAAATCAATGCTACGGAATCATGCCATGGCTTCAATAATCCCATCAACTGTGCTGACACGTCACAGACTGGATGCCACGTATTCTTCATGTCTGACTTGCAACGTGGCCTCATAGCCCCGGATTTCTGGGAGAATGGGTTGAGTGATTTGCTGAAGGTCACTCGGCAAAGTGGTATCCCCACTGTACATCAGACTTTGATCTGAAGTTGTCCTATTAGGGAGTGTATCTGTTTCCTAGTATTCGTTTCCTATGAAGTACCCAGAACACAATTTGTTTTCTCACAGTTCTAGAGACCAGAAGCCGGTGATCAAGGTGTCAGCAGGGCTACACTGCCCCGAGACTCTAGGTAGAATTCTTCCTTGCCTCTTCCTGGCTTTGTGGTCGCCAGCAATCCTTGGCATTCTGTGGCTTACAGCTGCATCAGCCCAATCTCTGCTCTGTCTCCTCCATGTATGTCTTCGCATTGTCTTCCCTCTGTGTGTGTATCCAAATTTCTCTCTTCTTAAGAGGACAGCAGTCATATTGGATTAAGGTACCACAATCCTCCAGTGGGACCTCATCTCGATCACTTCTGCAAAGATGCTATTTTCAAATAAGGTCCCATTCACAGGTATGGGCGGTTAGGACTTCAACATGTCTTTTGCAGGGACAGAATGCAACCCACGACAGGATGTATGTGTGTCCTCCTCTTTGCCCAGGGAGCTCTGTGGTGCTGCTGGACACCCAGGCTCTAAAAGCAGTAAACTCAGAGCAGAATGACGGCAATAGCGACTCCTGGGTCCCACAGCTCCTTGAAAGGACACAGTGCCTCCATGTCCTTTTTCAAAGCCCTTGCACAATTCTGTGCGTTAGCTGATGGGCATCCTTTTACCCATTTCACAGATGAGGAAACTGAAGCTTAGAAAGATTCAGAAATAGTATCTGTGTGACTCTAGAACTAACCACTGTCCCCAGGGAGTGGGGTGGGCAGGCAAGGGTTAAGGCTAAGGCGGGGCAGGTGGGCCCAGTCCAGGCCCTGCTGACTTTCTGGGCCTTAATACTGCTACTCTGCTCCCTGTGGGCACGGTCAGTTGCCTGGGAGCTGATTAAGATGTCACAGAGGATTATGATGTCAGGTGCAAGAATCACGCTCCAGGAGGGGTGACTGCTGGGCCCGGAGGGAGGTTACCCTAGCAACAGAGACAGGACATCCATGCAGAGGAGTGGCACAGCCTGGTGGGAAGGGCATGGGGCTTGGGGTCATGCTGTCCTGGGTGCGAATTCTAGCCCCTCAGCTCTGCAGCTGGGTGACCTTGAGTAAAACACCACACCTTCCTGAGCTACTGCCTCCTCATACACAAGATGGGGGAGAATAATTCCATTCCTTTGTAGATCAAATGGAACAGCCGAAAAAAATCCCCTGGCCTCTGCAAGCATCTGCCTAAGCGCGGTCCCCAGGGAACCCAGGCATCAGCTCCAGAGTCGGGACTCAGGCGTGGGCAGGCTTGCCAGAGGTGGCAAAGAAATAGTGCCAAACTACCTCGCTGCCAAGAGCTGAGGCTGCTTAGAAAGCACTGTCACCTGGTGACGGGGAGCCCTGTTAGCGGCCTTCTTTGTGCCAACCAGCAGGAGGGGAATGGCTCTTCCCCGCAGCCTCCTAACCGTTCTGCTCAAATAATGCTGACCACAGCATGCATTCACCGCCTGTTCGCTTGTTGCTTTCACTATTTGGCCATGAACCCCGTTTATTTAGATCCCTAGAGCCCAGCATAATGCCGAACAAATGTTTGAATAAATGAAGGGAAAAAAGAAGGTGTTTTCTCAACTTCCCTTTTTATTCCTCGGAAAAAATTTTTCGTCTTTGAGGAAGAAATATTCCTCCTCCTCTGCGAAGGTACCCTCCCCAGTGTCCTTAATTCTAATCCTCTTATTTCCCTAGATCCTGACTTTCATTCATCTACTCACTCATCTACCCACCCAGGTATTCAGCAAGTCATCCATCCATCCCTCTATCATCAATTCATCCAACCACCCATCCTGTCACCCATGTATCTATCCATCCATCCCTCCATTAACCACCCACACATCCATCCTTCCATCATCCATCCATCCATCCCTCCATCATCCATCCATCCCTCCCTCCATCCTGTCATCTATTTATCTATCCATCCATCCTTCCATCAGTCATCCACCCTTTCACCCATTCACCACACACCCATCAGGGCAGCATACATCAAAGGATTTACCTCTGAGCCGTGTCCTATGCTAGGTCTGCGGGGCCCACAGGGTCAAGTCAGATGAGGATCCTGGCTCTAAGGAGTTCTCAGTCTTGCAGGGCTGAGAAAACATGAATGGAAGTACCCCTGATGCACGAGAGAAAGGGAGAGTATTTCAAAGAGGGGAAGGCCAGGTACTGGTGGCCCACAGTAGATGGAGAAGGGATGCTATAAATGGGAATCAGGGAAGGCTCCTGGGAGGAGTAAGAGCAGAAGTGGGGGGGGGTTCTTGGGGGAGGGGAATTTGGGCGGGAGAGGTGAGCGAAGGGGCAACTGGGAAGCAACACACTCTTCCACAGCCCCTACCACGTGCTGATGTCTCCTCCCCTTTGTGGAGCCTTCACACAGGTTCAGAGAGATTAAGTAACTTCCCCCAAGTCACTCAGCTTCGTGCGTGGTAGAGCCGATTTGAGAGGCTCAAGTCTCAGCTCCTCAGAGAGGCCTTCCGGGACCACTTCTGCACGTCACACTGTGCCTATTTCCTTCACGCCATGTCCTTTCTGTGTCTGATGTCTCTCTCCCCCACTGGAAGGCCAGCTCCATGAGGGCAGGGACCTTGCCTCGCTCCCTGCTCTGTCGCCAGCCCCTGGAGCATAGTTGGAGCTCAGAGACGTCTTTCCTGAGATGCCGTGACTCTACCAGTCCTGGGTCAGGAGATGGTTCCCTGGTCCCTGACCTCCTGGCCACTCTTTGAAGCGCTTTTCTCCCTGGAAGCCTCCCTAATCAGCTGTCTTCTGACTCTGGCCAGACTGGCCTTTCAGGTACTCAGGGCCCATCTGCCAAACGAACGCTGCTCTCAGGCCTCCTCGCCTCCTGGCCCGGGTGGGCATCCACCCTGCACATTTTTGATCGTCTTAGGAGACGAGCACTGAGCAAGTAGATAATTGAAAAGATTATCCCAGGATGGGACTCGTGGAAGGCTGATTTATCGCGCGTCATCCCTACTTCAGGGTTTTTATTGGAAATTGAAGAATGGCTTCCCAACTTGAGCCTCGTGGCTGCGTTTAACCTCCACCCATCATGCAGACCCCCACTGGCTCCCGGGCTGTCTGCAAAGTCACTGTGCCTCAGAGCTCTGGATGTGACCCCAGCAGCGGCCCTGTACTGAGACCCCGCCTGCCCCCTCCCCTTCTTCTCTCCTCCTTCCAGCTCCAGCTCCCCCCTCCTCCTTTCACTCCTCTCTTCCCTTCCCTCTCCTTTCTGTACTTGGGGTAGTTGAGGGAGGTGGCTGATAGGAAGGGAGGGGGCTTTACCAAGAAAGTGGAGGGTCCATAACAATGCTTAAGTCGAATCCAGCTTTAGCCATCCTCCAGGACTCAGCTCAGATGCCTTCTTCCATGAGGCCTGCCTTGATTCTCCTTTCGAATGTATTTCCAGAACTCCTGGCTGGTCCTTCTGTTCATGGGCGTGTACCCTTCCCACCCGGCACCAGAGAAGCCTCCATCTCTGAAGGGCAGAAGTTCTGTGGGAGTGGGCTTGACCCCGGAGAGTAGGGGCAGGAGGGCGGGCACTGAGGTGGGGCAGCTAATGTGTTGGGGGTCGTTGGCCAACAAGGAAGATCAGGTGGGGACCGGTGTCATGATCCAGGTGAGATTATAACCCAGGTGAGCTGTGCGGCTTTGGGCAAATCACTTTACCTCTCTGAACCTGTCGTTTCTCATTTATACTATGGTGATAATGACACCCACCTTAGTACAATGTTCTCACCTGGACCAGCATCATCAATACCGCCTGGGAACTTGTGAGAAAGGCAGATGCTCAGGCTCAACCCTCGACCTGCTGCTGAATCAGGAAGTCTGAGGTGGGGTCCAGCAAGCCCTCCAGGGGACTCTGATGTCCAGGAGAGTACTGCTGAAGCGATACCTGGGATAATGCAAGGGAAGGCGTTGGCATAGGGAGGCAGTGGGGACTCCTCGTCCCTTCCTGCATGCTGAGATGAAACTGTGGGTACTGTTCTGACAGGAAGATGCCGGCCAGAAAAAATGTGTGTGATCTGGGGTCTGTAGCAGCAAATGCTGACAGATCCGACAGATCTGCAGAACGCCCTCCCTTCCCAAGGCATCTGTGAGCCTCAAGGAAGGAAACAGCCCCTGGGGCAGGCCCCACCCTGGGGGAAGGCTGGAAGATGCAAGCAGAGAAGGAAACAGGCCTGGGTTCAAAGCAGACCCTGAGGAAGCCTCTGCGTGAGAAGCAATGCAGCGGGTCATCTGTGCTCTCCTGCATCCAGGCTGTGTCTGGCCACTTCTCTTAGAGAGAGATGGGTGGCACAGTTCCTGCCTGTAAGGAGGGCTGGGACGTAGAGCTGTGCAGGTAACTGACACCGGACATGTGGTGGGGGGGGTGGGCTGACAGTTCCTACTGTGAGCCGGAGACCCTGGGAGAAGGCCCGGTGACGACGGAGGCAGAGATGGGGATGATGCAGCCACAAGACAAGGAATGCTGCTTGCCAGCAACCACCAGAGGCTGAAAGAGGCCTGGAACAGCTTCTCCCCTGGAGCCCTCAGAGGGAGCACGGCCCTGCCGACACCTCGATCTTGGACTCTGGCCTCCAGAACTGTGAGAGACAAGGTTTCTGTTCTTTGAAACCTCCGGTCTGTGGTACTTTGCTAAGTCATCCCTAGGAAGTGAATACAGACTTTGTTTTAGTCCCACAAGAAATGCTCTGAGGAGGGCGTATTACTCCCCATTACACAGATGAGAAGGCTGAGGGTCAGAAAGGTCAAGTGCTTTTCCCAGGGTCACTCAGCGCCCGGGGGTCACCAGGATCCCAGACAAGATGTGTCTGCACCCAAACAGTGTGTGTTTTCCCAGTGTAGCTTTGCTGCGGGCAAGTGCCCATCCATGGGCATGACTGCAGCTTCTTTCTCTTTGCTCCTGTCTTGGGCTCCCCGTGGGACAGGTGCTAACACCTCTGACCCCAGGACCCTCTTCCTTCTCACTGTCTCCCCCTGCCTGCTCCCCAGGATCTCACTCAGGGGTCCTTTCACACTTTCCTGTTCTTCTGGTTGAATAACTTGGAAACTCAGTCCTGAACAGCTCCCATCCTCTGGACGGCTGATTCCCCCACTACTCCAGGTATGGTCCCCAAACGGTGGCAGCAGCCTCACTTGGAATGGTCAGCAATGTCTAGAGCTCTGCCAAGATAGAATCCACATTTGAACAAGATCCCCAAGCACCCTGACCAGCACTAGAGTCTGCAAACTTGAGTTTGGGTCTGTACAGTCTTTGGCACCCATGCCCCCTGGGGCGTCCATGCAGTCCCCTGGCTCGGGAAGGGCTGTGTGGGGCAGTGAGGAGAGCGCAGGCTATCAAACCAGAGCTCGATTTGACTCCTGGCTCTGCCACTGGTCAGCTGTGTGACTTTGGGTCAGTTTCTCAACCTCTCTGAGCCACATGTCCGTGTTGGTGGATAATTGAACCAAGCGCCTCCACAGAACCACATTCAGTGGGCTCACTCAGGTGACAGCTCAAGTACGCCAAAGCAGGGACTTCATGGAGGCTGGGGCTGAGCTCGAGGAATTCCTGGGGCTTCTGGGGAGACGGCCTCTAGTCCTGCCCACCATCATCACATCACCGCCCCCCCACCCTGCACATTCTTCTGCCCTATTTCTTGGGAGGTACCTTGAGGCCTGGTCGCAGGACCCTGGGTCTGGGGAGGGCAGCGGTGATCAAGGCCAAGGGCAGTGGGTCCTCCTTCCTCCCTGCCTGGGCTGGGGGCCCTCCTCGTCCACACCTCCCACCATCTTCAGATGGCTGTGCTCTTCAGCCCCTTTGCCACCTGCCTTCTCAGTCTGGTCCCAGCCCCCCTTTTCTCCCTCCCTGCCTCTCCTGTGTGTCTTCTCCCATCCTCTTCTCTCCCTTCCTTCCCCGCCCTCTGCCCTGGGCACACAGTGGGGAGAGATCCTTTGTTGCCCCCTCTCCCAGGACACCTCTCATCCTGGCCCTCACAAGCCCCAGGTCAATGCAATCCCTAAGATGGCGACCCCGCCCAGTCCCTAGCCCCTCGGCTCTTCTCTGTTTTCTCCTTCCTGTCTCCCTGTCCCCGTCTCTCCCTCTCTGTCCCTTTTCTTGCTTCTCTCTGTGTTTGCCTGTCTGGGTCTGTTTCTAAGTCTCTCCCTCCTTTCTCACCATGGAAACTGATTTTAATTCTGACCTTATCCAAATGATTACAAATAGGAGGGGAAACCACAGGCCTGAAATCTCTGCAAGGAGGCTCCTTCCTCGGGGCGGGGCCGGGGGCCCCTTGCAGCCTTCCAAAGGGCAGCCTGGGATGCCCTCTCTCAACACCCCTCCCAGGCCTGAGCCCCGGTGGAGGAGGGGCTAGGACACACCCCAAGGCCCTGGGGTCAGAGGTCCACGTGACTCAGGCTGGTCTGGGAGGACTGGGCCGCCCTGACCTGGGCTTTGGGGCTGCACTTCGTCTCTAGGCCTCCTTGTATGCAGCAGCATCAGTGGAGTTTTATGGTGAGCAGGCCCGGGATCTGAGGAAGCTGGAGGTGGGGAGCCTCCCCGAGGCAGTGCACAGCCCGGACAGCTCACCTATCAAGACCTGTTTGCCTGATTCTCGCTCCCCTGGGGGCTACTCAGAGACACGGTGTGGGGCAAGGGACTTAATCCGGCCTCTTTCATCAAAGGAGACTTGCCTCTCCCTTCATCCTTCCCCCTCCCCAGAGATAGACCCACCATCACCTATCACTTCGGTCCCTTAGAGAGAGAAACACCTCTGTCCCCACTCCTCATATCCAGTCCTGAGGTTTAGCCAGTAAGGAAGGATGGGGATTTGCAAGATAGGGGATAAGATTACATTAAAAGGTTTGATTAAGGAAATAGAGGAAACGGGGTTTAGTGTTTCTTACCTCTGTTCTGGGTCTTAAAAATGCATGCTTTTATTCCAGTTCTGAGGCAATCAGCCACAATCTTGGGCTGCAGCCTCCAACTTTACTGTTGAATGCCCTCCGTGCACACTGGCATGTTCACTCGACATGGACACACACTCACATCCACGCACACACAACTCATACGCTTGCATACATACTGAGCGCTTCTACACACTCACGCACACAGACCCACAAGCTTATGCACACTCACGCGCGTGCGCGCACACACACACACACACACACAAACACACGATTTCCCCAGCTCTAACTGAGAAAACATACAGACTCCCAAGACTGCTGATGCTACAAGGGAACCTCAGAGGCCCTCCGGTCCAGGAATGGCAAACGCACTTGGCCCAGGGGCAGGTTGACCCCAGCAGGGTGGGACCATGCCGACCACCACAGCTCTGGTCCCCTGGAGAGGAGGAAGCCAACACAGCGCAGCAGCTGGTGCCGTGGGGGTCCTGGCCGGGGCTCACCCAGCCTACTGCAATTTTAAGAGATGCTAGAGACCCAAACTTTTATTAGGAATTTCCCAATGTAAAAACGCTGGCTAATGTCATTAACTAAAAGCAACAACAGCTTTTCAGGCTCCATCCATCCTGGATGGATTGAGGTCCTCTTAGCAGGCCCACAGTGCCCATTTCCCAGATGGGGAAACTGAGGTTCAAAAAGTTCAGTGGCTTCTCAAGGGTTACTCAGGAGAATTGACACAACCAGGAATAGAGCTAACATCTTTTGGGGTTTCTCAACAACTTGAACCTGATAAATCCAGATTATTCACCAAAACAAAGAAAAGTTTATCAAAGCAGTCGCTTCCCTTAACCTAAAGTTAATATTCCTCTAACAGTTCAAATGTCACTTACCCAGAGTGTCCCGTTTAGAGAACCTCCTGCCCTTTGCACTCCCTTCTCTTTACCCCACAACGCTGTTTTTGTTTCTTTCTAGCAGTCATCCTGATTGTAAATGAGCTTCCTTTGCCAGGAGTTTATTTTTAATGGTAGTCAGCGGCCTGTTCTCCCTGCCCTCAGGCATATGGGAGGTCCCCACACAGCCTTTCCTGGCCCCTCATCAGTGGATGGGGCCATGTGACTGGTTTTAGCCAGTGATCTGTGAGCAGAAGTAACTTGTGTCATTTCCGGTGAAAGATTTCATAGCTGTTGTGCGATCCTACAGAACACCCCTCCTCCCGCGCATGGTGACTAGCAGTGTCTTGGAGGTAACTCCTCCATCAGTCTGTTCCCAGTGATGAGCAGTGGCCCCCAGGTGACCCATGGTGGATGTGCAGCCTGAGAAAGAAAGAGGCTTGTGTTAAGCACGGAGACTGAGGTGTTGTTTGTTACTGCAGCATAGCCTTTCCTATCCTGACTGCTACACTTTTAAAATGCCCAGTTCCCACTATTGCAATGTAGGCAGAAACCTTGCCTGTTTGTTCACTGTTGGTTCACACCGCCTAGACCCAAACCTGGCACTTCGTATGTACCTAACGAATGTCTGCTGAATAAATGGATACATCAGATGGTGCAGTGAGTGACAGCCCAGCCCTTTGAAATAAGACAGACCCAGGCTGAAGACCCAGCTCTGCAGAACGACTGTGAGCAAGTGACAACCTGTCTCAGCCTCACTTTGTTCTCCTGTCAAATGGGGCCGCAATGAGCCCCATCTCACATGGGTGTGCCACAGGTGGACTGAGAACACTGTCCTGCACTCCCAGGACTGTGTCTGGATCTGGGTAGATGCTCACGAACGAGAGCTGATGATATTCTCATTAACGTGATTGACGGAGCCCGGGGAGTAGCTTTCGGAATTTCTCCAGATGCGTGGTACAACTCCTATGCCAGGGCCCAGTCCTAGAGGGTCTAGTCTGGTAGACCTGACCCGGAGCCAGAAATCTGCATTCTAAAGGAGCTTCCTGGGTGACCTGATGCGATGGCTTCAGAAGCCTCACCTGCTTTCACTGAGCCTGATCTATCATCAGTTCTGGGAAGGTGGAAGGCTTGATCCGCCTGTGTTTAGTCTGACATCTGACAGGAGGGCTCGTGGTTTTCTCACAGCGATAATACTGAAAACAGTTTGAAGCACTTGCCATGCACCAAGCTCTCTGCCAGGGTGGCTAGCAGGTCTCCGCTCATAGGGACCCAAGAGGAAGATGTTGCATCCCCACTTTACAGATGAGGAAACTGAGGCTCAGAGAGGGATGGGTCTTGCCCAAGTGCACCCAGCTGGGGAGTGGTGGAGACTTTGGGGAACTCGGTTTCACGTTCTGTGATGTAATGAGTGACCCAAACTGTAAATGATATTGATGTGAGTGAGGAGGTTTGTATGTGGAATCCTGCAGGGATCTCCAAAAAAGAGAGGATTAACAAGATGAAGTATAGTGCAGTTCAATCTAAACGCTGATATTTACTTAAAACAATTCTATTCAGGTATAGTCAAATACAATAAGATATACGTATTTAAAGGGTACGATTTATTAAGCTTTGACAAATTTAAACACGTACGAAGACTTCATCGTAATGGAGATCTTGAATGTGATATTTGTCTTAGTCACGTCAGGCTGCCACAACAAAACACCACACACCGGGGTCCTTAAACAACAGGCATTTGTTTCCTCACCTCTTTGGAGTTTGGAAGCCCGAGTTCAGGGTTCCAGGATGGTCAGGTTCTGGTGAGGACCCTCTACCTGGCTTGCACATAGCTGCCCTCTCCCTGTGCCCTCACATGGCATAGAAACAGAGGCAGATCCCTCTCTCCCTCTTCTTATAAGACCATGAACGCTATCGGATTAGGGCCCCACCCCATGAACTCATTTAACCTTAATTACCTCCTAAAAGCCCTATCTCCAAATACAGTCACATTGAGGGTTAGGACTTCAATCTGGGGGGAAACATAATTCAGTCCATGGCAATAACTAACTTTTAAAACTTCATTGGTTATCCAAGTGTGGATAAAAATTTATACTCATAGAAGTTTATTGCAGAATTATTATAATAGTGAAAAACAAAACCACTTAAATGCCTAACCGTTGGAGAAAGGCTGGAAAAATTATGGTGTGTTTACAAAGTATATTATGAATGTAAATCCAGATCTAGGGCAGTACCTGACACTTAGTAAGTGCTTAATAAAAAAGTTTAAAAGCTATGCTTACTAAGAGTTTCCAATGATATGGAGAAATGCTTTAGATACAATATTACGTGAAAAAAAATCAGGATTTTAAATGGCATTAGAAAGCTACTTCTAACCACATATACGACAAACAGAGAAAAGACTAGAAAACATAACAATTTTAAGAGAGATTGTCCTGGGGTGATGGGGTTCATGGAAATTATATTTGTTGCTTTAAATAATACTTTTCTTTAGTTTCCTAATTCTTTAAAATCAGCACACACTACTTTTATAAAGAGGAAAGAAACCTGTATTTGCCGATTAGAAGTGGCACTGAAAAACGGGAATGGGAGAGGAGAAACCCAGCTTGACACACGTTCGTGAAAATGACCACAAACAATTCAAAAAATAAGAGAGATTGGGTTTGTGTCACAGATGCAAACAGATGTGTAATTTGGGGGCGGTTCACTTAGATTTCCTTGGAACTCAGTTTTCACATCTATAAAATGGGTACCATAATGGGCCCCTTGGAAGGATGCTGTGAGATTAACTGAGTATGTGTTTTATCCTTGCTTTTCCTGCCTCCATCCTCCCTGATTGCTTTCTTTCGTCTTTTGTCTGCTCTTTACATTGCTGATTCTTTCTCTTGTTTATCCAGTTAACATTTGTTGACACAGTTTTTTCCAGGCGTGGACTAGCTCCTGGGGTTGCAAAGATAAATCAGACATTTACTCCTCACCTTCCAGGAGTGGGAGAATGTCCACAGTGGGCCAGGGACAGGCCAGGCTTTCGGGGCCAACCACTTCTTGTTGTCATGGTAACACGGGCACCCACTCACCTGCCAGAGGAAACTGTCTTACATGGACTGACCCATCCGTGAGAATAGGTTTACCTACCCATGAGGGGCTGGCCCACAGGGGCCCTCTACTAGCAAGTTCTGGACCCATAATCCTACTTCCGCCTAGGGAGAAGGAAGGCTGCAGATGGGATACATAACCCTGACATCAGGTGGACTTAAGAAAGAGCAGACATCTGACCCAGGCCTGGAAGGGTTAAATTGGAGCTTAACAGATTAGGAAAGTTCAGGGCAGAGGGAAGAGCGTTTTCAAAAGCCTGGGCTTTGACCTGCATTGTGTGCAACGTGACTCATTCCGGATGGAGTGGAGTATAGACCATGAAGGCAGCAGTTGGAGAGGCTAAGGGGGTAGATAGGGGCAGGAGCCACATCCCAAAGGGCTTTGTAGATGGGGCTGGACAGTTAGATCTTTAACCCAGAGGCAACGGGGAGCCATTGAAAGGCTCAGGCACGGGGAGGCACCCAGACTGACTTCCTTAGGTAGAGACGCCTGTGGATCCCTGAAGAGGGTGGAACAGGAGAGAGAAAGGAAGCAAAAGCAAGTTTGAGAGCTGTTTTATGATATAGGGAGGGCTGTGGGGACGTGCTGGGGCAGGCAGGGGTGGTAAAGTCTGAAAGATACAGGGAAGGGAGAGCTGACAAAGCTTGGTGACTGCCTGGATGTGGGTACGGTGGAAATGGAGTGTGTAGGGAAGGACTGCCAAGCTCCTGGAGGCAGTGACTGGGGACAACGGTGGTCCCTTCAAAGGCAGGAAAGCCTGGGAGAGAGAGGGAGGGGGAGGAGGGGGGAGAGGTGGGGGAGGAGGCACTGATTTCCTCACTGGGGCAGGGGTGGGGGTGAAGGAACTCTGTCTGGGGGAGCCAGCAGTCTCTTCTCCAGGCCCTTGGGTGACCTTCCTGCCCTTCAGAGGCCCTGCCAGGCTTAATAAGGGCCTGTGATGTGTGGAGACTATCAATTAGTGAGATGAGTTTATTTTGAAGTCCAAGATAGGAATGGTGGTGTCTCGACCAGGTATGTGTTTACACCTCCAGGTCGGTGAGGCCAGAAATAAACACTTTGTCACAGCGTCAGAGCTGAGCCCAGGCCCTAGAAAGGTGCTGTGCCAAGGTCTGCCCTCCAGACTCTGGGTCCTGGGGGAAGGAGGCCACACTCATTTATGGGGCCCCTGTTGTGTGCCAGGCAGTGCTGAGAGGCAAGAATGATGCAAAGGGACCTTCACCCTGGAGACACTTGTCTGGGGGCAACAGGCGGGTCCAGGCAGTGACAATGGGACGCAGTCAGTATTGGCAAAGAAGGACTTGGACTTGGGGCTGGGGGCCGGGGGGGCCATCTTTGCTGAGCATTGGAAGAAGATAGTCTGGGGGTGGTGCTGTGATGGGGTGGGCAGGGGGCTGCACTGAACTGTGTGTTCGTGTCCTGTGGCTGCTGTAACAGGGAACCATTGCTTGAGGGGCTTCAGACAACAGGGACTTATCCTTTCAGAGTTCCGGGGGCCGGAAGTCCAAAGTCAAGGTGTCAACAGGGCTGTGCCCCCTATGAAGAATCCAGAGAACGATCCTTCCTTACCTCCTCCCAGCTTTTGGTGGCTGCCTGCAGTCCTTGGCTTGTAGACACATCACTGCAACCCCTGTGTCTCTCTTCACACTGCCTTCTCCCCTGTGTCCGTGTTTCTTCTCTTCTCAGAAGGACACCAGTCATATTGGATTAGGGTCCACCCTAATCCAGTCTGACCTCATCTTAATCACATCTGCAAAGATCCTAGTTCCAAATAAGGTCACCTTCACAGGTGCCAGGTAAAGATGAATTTAGGGGAGACGATGTTCACCCCAGAGCAGACTGCGAATGGTTCATTGCGACTTGGACTTTCATCTGAGATAGGCGAGGGGTGCTAAGCAGACCTAGCTGGAGAGGGGAGGCACAGGCCAGACCGTGGGAGCCTATAGGCTATGCAAAGAGCCTAGGTCCCGGACTGCAAGGTCAACAAACACACGTCCCCTGTCCACGGAACACAGGTGGGAGACCCGGAGTGGAAATCCTTGCAGAGTAATGCAGAGAGGGATCTTGATTTGCATCTCCGATTTGCATCAGAGGACTGTCTAAATGCAAGGGGTTCTGGCTTCATCCTCACCAGCACGTCTGCAGCCCTGACACTGCAAGTTTATTCCTTGGCAACAGTTAAGGTGGAGAAAGGCAGCCACACCAGGGGCAGCCCCTCTTTCTGGTGTCTGGGATTGGTTTCCTTCTTCCTACAGCAGCCCTGTCTCCAGAATTTGATGCAGCCACCACTCTCCCTCCAAGGAAGACCCCCTGCTTTGTCAGCCTGGGCCTGGTTCTCCCTGTCCCAGATCTTCTTGGGCTCCCTGAGCGCCGTCACTTAGAGTCACTCGTGATACCTGGTGCCCAGGCTGCATCTCCTCTAAGGACGCTGGGAGAATGGGATGCTTACTTCTCACTTCTTGGGTACCAGGCATTATGCTCACCACTTTAAATTCATTTCCAATCTGAGGGCTCCCACTCACTGTGAACTTGGTTATCCTCATGTTACGGAGGTGGGTGCTGAGGCCCAGAGCAGCTCAGCCGTCAGCCAGTGAGAGGTGTGATGGTTAATTTCCTGCATCACCTTGGCAAGGCTACGGGGCCCAGCTGTTTGGTTGAACGCCATCCTAGAGAGTACTGTGTAGGTATTTCTTCAGTGTGATTAACACTTGAATCAATGGACTTTATAGACAAAAAGACTGTGTGATCTCACTTGTAAGTGGAATCTAAGAAATACACAACCAACTAGTGAATATAACAAAAAAGAAGCAGACTCACAGACATAGGGAACAAACTAGTGGTTACCTGTGGGGTGAGAGGTATAAACTATTGGGTGTAAGATCAGCTCAAGGATGTATTGTACAACACGGGGAATAGAGCCAATATTTTGTAATCACTTTCATGGAAAGTAACCTTTAAAAATTGTATAAAAGAGTTTAAAAATAAAATCAATGGACTTTGAGTGAAACAGATGACACGCCATAGTGTGGGTGGGCTTCACTCAATCAGTGGAAGGCCTGAGGAGCAAAGACTGAGGTTTGCAGAAGAGGAAGGAACTGCCCTTAAGACTGCATCCGAGGGCTTCCCTGGTGGCACAGTGGTTGGGAGACCGCCTGCTGGTGCGGGGGACACGGGTTCGTGCCCCGGTCCGGGAGGATCCCACATGCCGCGGAGTGGCTGGGCCCGTGAGCCATAGCCGCTGAGCCTGCGCATCTGGAGCCTGTGCTCCGCAACGGGAGAGGCCACAACAGTGAGAGGCCCGCGTACTGCAAAAAAAAAAGGCTGCATCTGAGAAACCTTCCCTGAGCCATCTTTCTCTCCCTCTCTTTCTCTCTCTCCATATATATATATATATATATATATATATATATATATATATATATATATATGCATGTATAAAAATATACGTACATATATATAGTATACATATGATAGATACATAGATATAGATGCACACATAGATCTAGATATATAGATAAATATCTATATCTTTCTGTCTCCCGATTGGTTCTGTTTCTCTCGAGAGCCTTGATTTTTTTTTTTTTTTTTTTTGGCGGTACGCGGGCCTCTCACTGTTGTGGCCTCTCCCGTTGCGGAGCACAGGCTCTGGACGCGCAGGCTCAGCGGCCATGGCTCACGGGCCCAGCCACTCCGCGGCATGTGGGATCTTCCCGGACCGGGGCACGAACCCGTGTCCCCTGCATCGGCAGGCGGACTCTCAACCACTGCGCCACCAGGGAAGCCCGAGAGCCTTGATTTACACAAGCAGTGAAGCGGTGATTCAAATGCTGGGCTGCCTGACATCAAGCTTCTCTCCCACCCTTTCCGTTGCAGGGCCCCCTGGATGAGATGCACCAGGCACACAGGGGCGGTGTCTGAACCCTCGCGGAGCGGCAGCATTTCAGCATCACCTGGGAGCTGGTTACCAGTGCAGTTGAGAAACCAGAGCCCAGTCTGATTGAACCAGAAACAACATCCCAGCAAGACCCCAGGTGATGCAGAAGTGCACTGCAGTGAGAAACGCCACTGGGAGGGCCGGTCCTTCTCCTTCTCTAGGCAAGCCTTCCACCTCCCTCACTGTCCCAGCTGTCCTGCTGTGGCACACAGTAGACACTTAATCAATTCTGATTGGCTGATGAGTTGACCTCTGTCCAGCCACTGATATTTAGAATTTGCCCTTCCAACCTCTGTATCTTTTATTTCCTCTCCAGATTTCTTTTTTTAACTGGGGTAAAATATACATAAAACTTTCCATTTTAGCCATTTTAAGGTGTACAGCGCAGTGGCATTAAGTATATCCACAGTGTTGTGTAACTGTCACCACCATCCAACTCCAGAACTTCTTCATCTTCCCAGACTGTAACTCTGTCCCCATTAAAGGTCTTCTTGTTTCTCCTGCCCCAGCCCCTGGCACCCACCGTTCTACTTCTGTCTATGAATTTGACTCTAGGTGGCTCACATAAGTAGAATCATGCAGTATTTGTCTTTTTTGACAAAGTCATGCTCATTTCTCTTAGCGTAATGACTTCAAGTTTCATTCATGTTGTAGCATGTGTCAGAGTTTCCTTCCTTTTTAAGGCTGAGTCATGTTCCCGTTGTATGGATGGACCACGTTTTGTTCATCCATTCATCTGCTGATGGATTTTAGGTTGTTTTCCACTTTTTGCTTATTGTGAATAAGCTGTGAACACGCGAGTAAAATATCTGCTTGAGTCTCTACTTTCAGTTCTTTGGGTGCATATCCAGGAGATGGAACTGCTGGATCATATGGTAATTCTGTTTAATTTTGTGAGGAACCGCCATCCTGTTTTCCACAGCAACTGCATCATTTTACATTCCTACCAGCAGTGCACAGGGTTCTAATTTTCCACATCCCCGTCAATATCTGTTACTTTTCTGTTTTGTTTAACGGTTTTGATAGCGGCTATTCTAAGGGGGTGAGGTGATATCTCGTTGTAGTCTTGATTTCAGGCTCCGTTTCACACCTGGTACCCCGAGAAGGCACCGCGTTTTATCTACGTGCATCCCCGCACTTACTCAATGCCGCACAGAGCAGGAACCCAGTCACGACGTGCTGAATGAGTTAGTTACTTGAGAGATTTCTGGATGAATTCTGGAAGCCAAGCTCGGTGTAAAAACCCTCTACCTGATCAGAGTAATCTGCCTCGCGTTTCTTTGCTACAGTTCGCACAGCTTCTGACCGGGAAAGCAAATCACATCTGCTCCCACCATCCCGGGGCCCTGGAGAAGCTGAAGGGCGAGCGCAGCCTGGCCGGCCCTCCCTAAGCTGGTGAGTGTAGCACACAGGTGAAGGGCTCTGATTCAACGAGGGCTTTTTTCCCTGTTGTAATTTTTCCCCAGCGGACCCATAATTTCACTGGCAATTCATGATGTATGTTGGTGCATGCAAGCGCGCGTGTGTGTGTGCCTGTGTGTGTGTGATGTATTATACCCCAGAGCAGCCACCGTGGTTCACAGAGGAACCAGCACCAGCTTTGCACTCAAACAGCTGGCATGTGAATTCCAGGGTTGAGATGTGGTCTCATGAACCCTCAGAAGGGGCATCCAACCACTGGGAGCCTTGGATTCCTCTTGGAGTGTAGGCTGGGGACACCAGGACTCTCCTCATCTGGTGGTCCTGAGGATATTGAATAATAAATACTTATCAGCTGCATCCATGCTTTACATAGATCAATGCATTTGAGTTGGGTACCGTTATCTCCATTGTTCAGATGAGGAAACTGAGGCTCACAAAGATGGGTGACTTGCCCAAGGCCATGCAGCTCAAGAGTGACAGACCTGAAGTGTAAACCCTGGTGTTGTGGCCCCAGAGCCCACACACTTGACCTCTGGGAGGTGCCTGGGACAGGAGAAAACCTGCGAGGTAGAACTTGTCAGCCCGAGACTCAGAGAGGTTGAGTGACGGCTCAAGGGCACACAGCTGGACCAGGGTTCAACACAGGTGGCTCTGATGCAAACAATCTTGAGTTCTTGGCACTCTGCACAGGAACCATGACCGTGAACGATAACTAGCAGCCACGTGGACGGGAAATTTTACCCACATTGCTCTTTCACCAGCTTTAAGAAAAGGGTCATCCTTGAGCTGTATGGCCTGTTGGCTTCCCAGCTGCTCTCCAAGATTCCACGGTCACCAAGGCCTCCGTGGATGGGGCTGGCGGAGCAGGCGAGCAGAGGGCGCTCTCTGTGCGGGGAGCCCTCCTCTCAGCAGCCCGGGCTGGGATTATCCCCACTCTGGCCTGGAGAGCCCAGAGCCTTGTCCCCACCAACAGTCAGGCTGCCTCCCTCGCCACCTCCCGCCCTCTGGGGGTTGTCACAGCAACTGCTTGGGCATCTCAAAGGCGTCTCCTTCAATAATCTGGGCCTCTGATCTCCGGCAGGCCGGTAATGAAGGGACAGTTTGTTAGCGCTGACATAAACACTGGGTTCCCCGAGCTGTCTATTTCATGTCGTGTAAGAAGTCAGCTCAAGCCGGCCGACAGCCGAGCAAACTGTGAAGATATTTATTTGTTCAGCTTCCTACGGTGAAAACCAATGTTTATGAAGCCAGGATTTTTTTGTAGTCGTTGATTTTTTTTTTTTTTTTTTTTTTGGTAAGGAAAGAATAATATCTCAGAAAGTGATCACGTATGTTTTTTTCCTTCAGTCGACCCACGGCTAAGGCAAATGGAACACCAGTGAATAATAAACACAGGAGATAGTAGTTGCTCCAGACTGTCTGGTTTACAAAGCTCTTTCCTGGGCATTCCTGCTTCGGTGACATGTCAGTTCTGAGAGGAAGGAAAGGGCATCCACGCTTGTCCCCATGCACAGATGTGGAGAAGGATAGCAGAGAGGTTTAGTCACATATCCAAGATCACACCACGGATGCGTGATGGAGTGGCGTAGGAACCCACCCCGGGCTTTTGAGGAAAAATCCACAGTCCTTGCAGCTACGCTGTGCAGTAGTGCCTTCCTGCAAGGCATCCAAGGAACTGAATGTCTTTAACCCAAATTCATAGTAGTGACAGGTGTGGGAACATGTGTCCTAGATCTTTCTGCGTCGTTGTTGTTTTTTTTTATTATCATCAACTTGATAGTGTTTTTTTCAGAAAAGGAATTATAAGAACGGACACAAAAACAAAACCTGCTGCTGTTGGTTCTATATTTCTTCTTCTTAGCAAGTCGGCCCCTTCATCAGGGCTGGGGGGAAGAGGGAAGGGTTCAGATTCTAGGAGCTTGGCAGTGCCCGGTGACCACCAGGGCCTCACCAGGAACCCCAGGGGTTGGGGCTCCTCCATCTGTCGTGTGCTTCAATCTTGGGGCCCCGTTCTACCTGGCTGGCAAGGTTCTAGCCCTTGCTCTGGCGCCCACTGGCTGTGTGAAGTCAGGCAATTTTCCTAGCCACTCTGAAACCCAGTTTTCTCTTCTGTAAAACGAAGCTGACAATCCCTATACTTTTCTCACGGGTCAGGATTCCACATGGAAAAGAAGCACTTGCCAAACACTTAACACGTTTAGTTCTTGGGCGGCACCACTATAATAAGGAAAGAGCCCTGGGTCCGAGTCAGAGGTTCTGATTCCGAGTCTGTGTGATCTGAACGGCTTCTGTTACCTCTTGGGCTTCCGCTCATTCATTGCAAAACCAGAGGGCATCTTGAGTGCGGTGCCTACCCCCTGCTGGGCTCAGCATCCCGTCAGTGCTGTGCATTTTTTGCATCCATCGCTTAAAACTCTCCGAGCACATGCACCCTTTTGACAGAAGAGGAAAGTGAGGCCTGGCAAGGTCAAGTCACTTGGCCTGGGTCCCTGGAATCCTAAGTGGCAGACCTGGGATTTGAACCCAGGCCTGTCTGATTAGTCTCTCCTTCTGGGCCATAAAATGCCTCTCGGGAAAGGGTGGGAAATGCCAACACTTTGTCAAAGAGGAATTCACCAGTGATTCTAATTTTCCTCTACTGCTCCCACCTCCTCTAACTCAGGAGGGTTCTCTGCCCCACTAGGACCCAGACCTCCCAACTTCCGACAGGGGGAATGCATCCCGGTCCCCCGTCCTCCCTCCCAGGCCCAGCCGGGCAGCAGGGGGCGGGGCAGCCGTCGGCCCCAATCCTCCCAGAGCCACTTTCTTCGGGAGCCCGGTCCCCAACTGTCCCCTGGGGTCAGATCCATCACGCCACTCGATCAGGCGTGCTCAGCCAGAGGGTCAAGTGGCTGGCTGCCGCTGGGCACTGGGAGCCCATCACAGCCATATTTAATTTAATTAAGGCTGTCAGCACTATTGATTTTGGCAGTTTCAATTACTAGCCTGTTATGGTTTCTGGATCAACTGATCTGTGATGGGTCGTATCAGCAAAGACACACATTGAGGAGAGGGCCCTTCATCTCCTTTAAAACCTGACACATCCTGCCACGGGCTGTACGTTATTGCTTTTATCCTGTCCCGCTCCCCTTCCCTTCCTCATAATTAATTTCTCGTTAGACAGCTCTTTATTGTTTAATTTGTGTAGTTTATAATCAAATTGGGCACATTAATTGTCGCTGAATTTAAGGCTAATGAAAAATAAAGGTTTTCAATAACGTATTCTTCCATTACTCCCGACAAGATAAAATAAAGCGCTTGGAGAAGTGTCAGCTTTTTAAATTATAAATTAGGTTTTGTAAAGAGCATGGGCATTTAAGGAGCCGTTATCACGCATTTAGGAATTAAGATCTTATGCTGCAAAACAACTATTGAGATATAATTACGCTGCTTTACTCTTAGGCAGCCCAGCAGCTTGCTAAAGGCTGGATTCTTCATTGTGACGCGGTGGGGATTTCTGTCGGGTTCGGGGAGGGAAAGCTAAGTGGGGCAAACTGGGGAGCCAGGACGCGTCACTGCTTTTGATTGAAATTATTTGATCAACGGGGGGTATCGAAGGGGTACTCACTCCTGGGGCTTGTCTCTCAGTCTTTCGGATCTTTGAAAGGCTGCCCAAGGCCCCTGGGTGTGCCCGACCTGTGCTGAGTCCTAGAGACACAGGGACCAGGCAGACACGGGGTGGGGGGGGGGGACTGACAGACACGCAGACAAAAGTATGCACAGGTTGGTGGGGAGCAGATGAGGGGGGGAGTGCTCAGATCCAGCTGTGGGAGTGTCCAGATCTACTTATGGGGGTAGTCAGAGCTGTGGAGGTGGTCAGATTTATCTGTGGGGTAACCAGGCCCACCTGGGCACATGGTCAGATCTACCTATAGGGTGACTAGATCCACTGGAGGGGTGACTGGATCCACTCGTGAGGGTGGCTGGGTAGAGTTTCCTAGTGGAGGTGATGCTTGAGAGTGGAAGGTCTTCACTGCTTGGAGAGTGAGGAAGGCCCTGTGGGCAGAGGTCCCAGCGTGAAGAGGCTGCTGGCAGATGACGTGGCTGTTCTTTTGGAGGAGAGAAAGCGATTTGCAGGTGGGGTGGAAGGTGCAGAGCCCGGGGGGTCATCGTGGAAGGACGAAGCCTGAGGGGATGTGTGCGGGGTGGGGTGGGGGGGATGTTTAAAGACCAGATACCAAATAGGGCACTTGGAGGACTCGTGCACCTGAGCACCTACTATGTGCCATTCACTCTGCTAAGCCCTGTCATAACGTTACCTCGTTTAATCCACCCACATTCCTCAGGGATGTGTTCCCCGTTTTGCAGACAAGGAAGCTGAAGCCTGTGGAGGCCGAACCCACACACCTCTTACGTGATAGCACTGGATTTAAACCTAGGGCCCCTGCACACTCTACCACTTTGCACCCACAGCTGCGTGAGCACCTATTGTGCGCAGAGAACCATGGCAGAAGCTGCAGGAGAAACAGGTGAGGTGGACAAGGTCCAGCTCTCATAGTGCTGTGAGGGAGCTGGGTGTGTCCACCGGAATCCAAGAGGATGTAATGTGATGAGACAAAGAGCACACATCAAAGGAGGGCTTTGTACTAAACACAGCACTGAAGAACCTACCTGGTCCAACTCCCGCTGCTGGATTTATGCTTTGGAAAGAGATTCACACGTTCGCTTGCTCGGCACCACTGTACCAGGCCCTCAGGACCAGAGATGAGCAGCGAAACAGAGGAGGCTGATGTTCTACCAGCGAAGCAGACTTGAATGGAGAAGCTTCCAGAAAAATGTGTGAGGCTTCACAGAACAGGCTGCTTGGGCTCACAGAAGGGTCCCCTGCAGAGAGGTTGGCAGTGACCTCCCTAAGAAGTGACATTTAAGCTGTGACGCGAGAGATTAGCAGAAGACTCAAAGACAAATCCACGGAGGAGTTGATTTATAACTCCATCCCACGGCAGGGGGAGGCCTCTGGGAATTCCAGGCCTCAGGCAAACCACTCACCCTGTTTGGGCCTTGGTTTCCTCGTGTGTAAAAATGAGAGAAATCGGCCACTCTAGATGACCTCTCAGGTCCCTGAGCGTGAGGAGTAAGGTCTTTAAGAGTCTGTAAGACTCCTGGGCTAAGAGATTGGGAATTGCTTTGAAAACGGTGGTCCTCTGGTGCCAACCACCCCCGCCCAAATTCCTGATGTTCTTTGTCTTGGGGACATCTGAGAGTCCCCACCTGAAGGATTAATTCTGCCCTCCTCCCAGGACTGTCAGGAACAGACATATAAAGGACTTACCTCTCCATCTCCATGCTGAAACCCCTGTTGCTGGACCAGCCCTCCTGTTTCCAAGCAAGGAGTCAACGTTGGAGTAGGGATCAGACCAACATTTATGGTGCCCCAGCTCTGCACCTGGGACAGACAGACGAAGCATCTTTCATCCTCTAACTAGTTCATCTTCACAAGTGCACCCAGAGTTAGAGACTTTTGCTCCCCTTTTGTGGATGGGGAAACTGAGGTTGGGGATTATGGGGAAGGGAAGGTAGGTCAATCCAGTCCTCCCTATAACACTGTCCATTTCATGGTCCAAGAGCCCAATAAGAGGTGAGAAATTTCTATTAGGCTTTAGTAAAGGCTCTCCTCTGAAGGGAATGCTTTGCTTCCAATAATCATCCACCCAGCACCTTCAGTTCCCAGGCACAGAAGTCCCCAGATGATTGAAACATCTCCCCTGTCCTCTGGAGACAGAAATCGGGAATCTGCATGTACACTTTATACTGGATTTAAATCTCCTCGAGATGCTCCACAAACAAAGCTGTCAAACAGAACTCCTTTGTGGTTTGTGATGCTTATGACTGGTCCAGTTGAAGAATGTCAGATTCTCCTCCCAGAGAAAGTGGGGACAGCCATGACCTCTGCAGGAGACGGTTCCTATAATGAAATGTGACGACTCACCCAAAGTTCTCAGCCCCATGTCAGGCCTCGACGCTGCTCTAAGCCGTGCCGGCAGCAGCCAGCGAGCCCTCCTGAGTGCCCAGCGCTTTCACACCTGCTCGGGCTTAGATGGATTCTTGGAGGTGATGCCACAGCCCACCTTCCCTGTAACCCCCGACCTTGGAGGAACCCTGACTCACAGGGGAAGGGTCTCTGGCCACGTCCCACCATTAGCAAGAGGCAGAGTCCGGGTTGATGCCAATTACATGCTCTGATCTGCGACAGTACACGTCTCCCTCCTACCCTCCCCACACTGAGAAGTGACAAGAGAAAACAACCAAGTCCCAGTGTTGGGATCACTCCACGTGGCACGGGCAGGAGTGGATTCCTTCCCAGAGAGGAGAACGCTTTGGCTAATCTCAGACCCATATGGGGCCAGTGTGGTTTCCCAAATGGTTTCCCACCCACTGTTTGCTGAGAACAAAATGGATTCACGTTAATATATCCTCGTGGAGCAGCTACTGCGTGTCCGGTGCTGGTGACCAGAGAGCCAGGGTCCCCCTCTCACGAGGCTGCAGGCTTTGCGAGGCAGACGTCATCCGGGTGCGCGCAGGAGACGTATGTAGGTAGTGCTGGGCGCAGGCCGGCGAAACTGGAGTGCTGTGATGAGAGCCGGGGTGGGAGGGGCCTGGGCTGGGTATGTCTCCCTGGGGAGGAGCACGGCCTTTAAAGCAGACCATCTGCGTGGCCTCAAGCAAATTATTTAACCTCTCTGTGCCATATGAGTTTCCTCATTTGAAATATAGGATGACAGCCACACATACTGTCATTAAGTTGTCTGGTGGGTTAAATGAGGAGCTTGTGAAGCAGCTGGGAGACTGTGCTGTCCCCAGGAAGTATGGGGTGCTGTTATTATAACTACAAGGTGGTCGGGGAGGCCTTTTGTGGGGAGTAACACTGAGCTCTTGGGCTGCTGTGAGGAGAGAGGGAGGAAAGAATGGAAGCCAGGAGACAAAGTAGGGGCTGACGGCAGGTGACCAGGAAGGAGCCGATGGTGGCTTGGGCCAGGGCAGAACTGGTGAAGATGATGAGGGTGTTAGCCGTGGGAAAGGAGGGGAAGGGTGTGGCAGGCAGATGGAACAGCAAGTGTTAAGACCCAGAGGCAGGAAAGCTGCCAGCTTGTTTGGGAAACAGAAGGATAAATGGCCAGAGGGAGTGAGGAAGAGAGCCTTAGGGGGTGAGGTCAGAGGTATAGGCAGGGGCCAAAGCCCATAGAGTGTCATGTCAGGGCAGGGAAGTTGGCTTTAAGCGTAAGAATAGTGAGATGCCCTTGTTGTTTGTTTGTTTTAGCTGAGATATAATTTGCATACCATAAAATGCACACTCTTAAAGCCATTGGTTTTTTTTAAATTATTTGTTTGTTTGTTTATTTATGACTGCGTTGGGTCTTCATTGCCGCGCGCCGGCTTTCTCTAGTTGCGGCGAGCGGGAGCTACTCTTCGTTGTGGTGCACGGGCTTCTCAATGCGGTGGCTTCTCTTGTTGCAGAGCACGGGCTCTAGGCGCACGGGCTTCAGTAGTTGTGGCACACAGGCTCAGTAGTTGTGGCTGGCGGGCTCTAGAGCACAAGCTCAGTAGTTGTGGCGAATGGGCTTAGTTGCTCTGCGGCATGTGGGATCTTCCCAGACCTGCGCTTGAACCCATGTCCCCTGCATTGGCAGGCGGATTCTTAACCACTGCACCACCAGGAAGTCCCAAGCCATTGGGTTTTAAGCCGGGATGTTGGAAGACTATGGTAGCAGGCTCTTAAGATGGTCCTCATGATCCCTACCTCCTGGTATTCCCACTCTTGTGTAATCCCCTATGGGACTGGGGATGTGGGAATAACCTATTACCTGCTTCTAACCAATAGTATATGGCAAAGCTGATGGGATGTATGTGATTCCCATGATTAGGTTTCATAAGCCTGAAGCACACATCTTGCTAAGTGACTCCTCCTTGCTAGCATTGATAAGCCATGCTTCCATCTGGGGGAAGCCCAAATTTGGGCAAAGAACTGCAGATGGCCCCTAGGAGCTGAGGGCAGCATCCAGCTTACCGCCAGCAAGAAACAGAAACCCTCCATCCTACAGCCATAAGGAACTAAATTCTGCCAATAACCATGTGAGCTTGTAAGCAGTTCCTTTTCTGGTCAAGCCTCCAGATGAAAACCCAGCCTAGCAGAGGACCCACTTAAAATTCCTCCAGACTTCAGACTCACAGAAACTAGGAGATAATAAATATAGGTTGTTTTAAGCCACTATGATTGTAGCAATATCGTTACATGGCAATAGATAACTAACACGATGACAATCCTCTATTGGTCTGTCCATTTCTGACAATCAGAAGCAATGACTGCCTTTGTTCCATGCTATCTTTTCACAGATGTTTGTATATGAACAGCCTTGGAAGATAAAGAGAGTGTCTGCCTCCCAAGCAGAGGGTGGGTTCACGTACCATCTAGTATGATGAAGATAAGCATCTCCCTCTGGGGCAAAGTTAGGGCAGGTTTGCTTGTAGTTCATTAGAAAATATTGGGGCTCCATAAGTTCGGGGTTCCTTTCCTGTAATGCAACCCACTCTCCATGCACTAATTTCTTGGTCCTGTTGTATCACCCTGTGGGAATCAGGCAATTGGGGCTGAGAAAAATCGTTCAAGAAAATAATGATGCCCTGGCTATGGCCACTGGTGTCAGTAATACACAGCTCTCTGTCTCTGACCCAAGAGTCTCCTGTCTCTGCCAATATCCATGAAAATGTGACAGGCTAACTCGTTACCTGGCAAGTAGGTTAAAATCCCAGACCCTTCACTGTCCCTGACAGAGGAATGACGTGACCTTATTTGCATTTTTAAAAGTTCTCTTGGGCTGCTGTGTAGAGGAAACAGGCAGGCAAGAATGGAAGCAAGGGCATAAAGTAGGAGTTGACACAGTCATCCAGGCAGGAGCTTATGGGGTGCTATGGGCTGAATGTTTATGTTCCCCCACTCATATGTTGAAGCCCTAACCCCCAAGGTGATGGTATTAGGAGGTGGGGAAGGTAACTAGGTTTGGTTGAGAGCATGAGGGTGGGGCCCCCATGGTTGGATTAGTGCCCTTGTATGAAAAGGAAGAGACACCACAGAGCTATGTTTCTCCACCGGTGAGAAGCTGGGCATCTGCAAGCCAGGAAGGGTTCTCACTAGGAACCAAATCAACCAGCACTTTGATCTTGGATTTCCCAGCCTCCGACACCATGAGAAATATATATCCATTGTTTAAATCCTCCAGTCTTCAATATTTTGTTGTGGCAGCCCATGCTTACTGAGACAAGGGGCTTGAACCGGAACAGAACTGGTGAAGATGGTGACATGAGTTTTGGAGGAAGGTCTGGCTACTTATTGAGGGATGAGGAAATGGAGGGAGGAATCAAGGACTCTCCTGTGGTTTTGGCCTGTGCACATGGAGTGAAGGTAGCTCTGTTTGTTAAGATGAGGATGGAAGGGCCAAGGAGGAAGGGGTGGGGAGAAACCATTCGGTTTTGAACATGTTAGAGAGGAGGTGCCCATTAGACGTATAAGGGAGCAGATGCCCTTGTGAGTCTGGAGCTCAAGAGAGGGATGTGGACAGGAGGTATAGATGTGCAAGAGAAGGCAAAGAAGAGAGAAAGGGAGGGATGAAAAGAGGCTCTGGGATGGGCCTCTGGGGTGCTCCAGTGTGGGAGGGTTTGGCTAATGGGTCAGCCAAGTTCAAAGGAAGGCCTTGAGCACTGACCTAGAGGAATGAAGGCCTCCGTCAGGATCAGGAAGCCCCTTGCCAGGCCAGGCATTTCCCCTCTTGTTTCCCCTCTTGTTTCCAAGGATTCCTGGACAAGGGTCCCTGGAAAGTGGAGGCCCTTAGGGGCTTGGAGGAGCAATTTGCCAACTGGTATGAAAGTATTCTCACAGTTAAACAACCAGAATAATTGTCCCGGAGTCCACTGAATATCACCAACTTCAAGACCCCTTGGCAGGGGTGACCTGGGCCCGCCCCCCCGCCCAGTTCCCTGATCCCCCTTTCAGGAGGGATACTGGCCTGGTTGCCAACTGGTCACTGTTTCCAGATCCTGAATTTTCATTAAAATCCTGGACATTTCCCCAGAGCTCAAAGGCGTCCCAATTAATTATGGGCAAACTTTGGCTCTCCCTGCGGAAATCTGCCACCCCAGCCTGCCTCCGTCCCCTAAGATTTTATTAAAATCCACCTTGCCAGCCAGGGCCCTGAGATTTATGGCCACAGCTAATAGGCTGCCTCCCCACGAGACATAAATCTGGGGCCTGCCCAGGGAGCTGCTTGCTGCTAAGAGGCCGTTTAATTGTTCCACCTAGAGGGTTCCACGGAGGAATGTTCAATTAGGCCTCTCAGAAAATTTGGAGCATTAAATAAGGTGAACGGGGATTTGGGAGCCATTATTTTCTGAGAAACAGCCCTTTCGTGCTCCCTTGGCTGGTTGCAGGCCCCTGGGCCTCCTCTGGCTTTTCTCAGGCCAGGAGGCATTCTTGAGGGTCATGGAGCAGTGTTCTCCATAGTCAGTTAGAAACAAGACAGCCCCAGGATTTATCTTCCTTCAAAAGTCCTTGGAACTTTCTCACCCAAAGTCAACCACTGACTGGCCTCTCTGTGTCCTTGGTGAGTCACCTCAACTCTTAGAGACCCTGTTTCCCTTCCTCTAAGGTGGGGCAACACTGACAGCTCCAGCTGTCTCACAGCAATGCTAGGGGATCAGGTTCATTCATTGGTTCATTCAACAACTATTGGCCGAGTCACGGGCACAATAAACTATTGGCTTCCTAGGTGCCAGGAAATGTGCCAGATCTGGGGTTACAAGGAGAAAAACCTCAAGGTCCTGCCCTCAAGGAGCTCACAGTCTCGACAGAAGGCAGGTGAAGGGACCCTGAAGAAGTGGGCTGGAAAATGCCATGATAGAGGTTCTAGGGTAGGGAGCTGGGAGCCCAAAGGGGATGCAGGAAGGTGACATCAGTCGCAGAGGACTTCCTGGAAGAGGAGACAGGCATTACATGTTTTTGTTGTGCCTGGGCATGGCTGAGCTCCCACATGGCGTCATCGCAGCACATCCCATTGCAACATTTCTTTCTCAGAGGCTAATTTGTGAACACACTTTGGGAATACCTTGCTTTCACTCTAGATTGACAACCACGGGTAAGGGGTCTACGGCTATAGATTAAGAACCTGGAGTTCAGAGAGAGTGGGTAACAGGCCCATGACCACCCAGCTAGCAGATGGTAGAGCAAATGGTGAATCTGAGGCTGACAGCTCTGCAAGATGTGAGGTCAGACCAGGGGACTCCAGCCAGGGGACTCCAGCTACCGTGGTCCACAGTCCCATGAATGGCTGGCAGTGATGGCCACAGACCTCAGATCCCATTTTCTGCTGGATCCTACCTGTGGGAGAGGCCTTTCATCAAGTCTCTGTTTCTGGAGACCTGAATTTTGGCAAGTCTTTCATTTGTTCCACACCTCTTTGCCTGAGTCCAGCTGTGACCTTGGTCTGGCCTCCCAGGTTACACAGCCCCAGTCACTGGAAAAAGGACCCCCTTCTCTCTCTCCTCCAGGATGGATCTATCCCCTAGGCTTTTGGAACTTGGCCCGCAAATGGGTCTGGAGCCAAGATTGAGCCACCAACTGACCCGTGTGTCACACTGCCCACCAGTCTCACCTAATACATTAGCAAGAACATCACACACAGGTAGCTCATTCTCTAAATCCAATGCCTTGTTCCTTAATGAAAACAACTTGCAAAGTGGAAGGGCACTCAGCGCGGAGCTGCATGGGCCTGCGCTACTCCCGGCAATCTTCCTTCACCCACTTTGCCTTCCCGCCCCCAGTTTCCTTATCTAGCATTAGGAATAAAACAACCACCCTCCAAAGATGGTTTCAGAGGTATGTGGTGAAATATGGTTGGGAAAATACTTCGCAAACTGCAAAGTGCCACAGAAACAGGACGGATTATCATAATGCTCTGCATTTTTATTTTTAACCTGCATGAAATTCTGGAAACTGTTGGCTGCCAAGAAATGCTAAGCTGTAGTTTCTGTTCCACGGGGAAATGGGGTTTATTTTAAGTGGGGGATTGCATGGTGTGCAACTTATTTATTTGGGAAACGTGGACGGATCCAAGGCAGCCCTAGCCGCCCAGCTCTCAACTTGGCATTGCCCCCGAGTTCGCTCCAATGGATCCATCTGTTTGCAGTGGAGACACTTTCCAGAATCCGGGAACAAGGTTGTTTTCACCCAAGGGCACTGCCTCCCTCACCTCCCTCACCTGTAGGGTTGGGCAGCCTGCCCCCAACTCAGCTCCCCTACCAATATAATAGTAACTTTTCACACCAGGGGAGGTGTCACTGCTGGGTTCATTAGCACAGAGGAATAGCAACCGCTAATTCTCCCAGCAAGCCTGTAGTGGATGGCGAGGTTCCCGGCCCCGGTCCTCCTTCGGGAGGGGACATTCAGTTCTCAGCTTTGGGGAGCGTTGGTGGCCACGGCTCTCTCCTGAGTCCTTCTCCAAACATGCCCTCAGCTAGAGAACCATCTTACTCAAGAGCAGGAGGGAGACGCAGCCCCCATCCAGGGAGGGGCCAGCTCTGTCTGAAGGGCCATCCCTCCTCCCCCCTGAGCCCTTCTCCTGAGCCTGTGTTGTATCTGCAGTGCTGCTGGGTCTTGCTTCCCTCCCTCCCTCTCTCTCTCTCTCTCCATCTGCACGTAAATCACAGAGTCTGTTACCCAGGATGGACCTGTGACAAACCCTAAGAGTAGCTATCCCACTTCAGAGATGAGAAAACTGAGGCACAGAAAACAGAAACTCTCACACAGCCCGCAGCTGGAAATTGAGAGCTGGGTTTGGAACCAAGGCCTTCTGGCTCCCAGGGAGGTGTGCTGTGCACTCAGCGTCAGCATATGCCCACTGTGTGCCCACGTGGTGCAGCCCACCCCTAGCCCACCAGACACGTGGGCCTCCCATGCACAGGGAAGTATGGAGCATGGAGAAGGCAGTGGCTGGCCACGTGGCCACTCTGCTGGCCTGCCCCAGCTGTTCCTTCCTCGATGCGCCTCCCCGCGGTACCCGCAGCTCCGGCTAACAGACCTGCCACCTTGGCCTGGGCCATGAGGCTCCCGACATTCCCTGCCAGAGGGGAGGGATGGGACGCCCCATGATGGTCCATGGGGACTCAGGTGACTAAGATACAGTCCCTGCAGACCCACAACTCACCATCTAGCCAGGGAGACCGATACGTCAACAGTTTTGTGCCCCAAACCTGACGCACCAGGTACAGCGCTGTGCACTGGAACACAGAGGAAGGACACCGTCCCTGCCCTCTGTCCCTGTCCAGACTCACTGTAAGGCTGCTGGCTGCAGAAAAGCACCCTAGGTGCCAACAAAAATTAGCTCAAGGCAGTGGAAAGAGGGCCCAGCCTCACTTCCACTTTCTTCTGCTCCAACAACTGTATGTACTTAGTGGAACCTAATTGTCTTGGATCCCCAGCTACAAGGAAGTCTGGGGAATGCAGATTTTGGTTTTCCAGTCCCTGCAGTTGAGAAAGGAACAGCGGATGGTGGTGAGCAGGGATTCTGGGGGCCAACCAACCACATCCATCTGCGCTGCCGTTCTGTGGGCCTTGTCAGCATCCCACACTTCCCTACGTGTTTATGGTCTTCTCCCATGAGAATGTACCCCCAGGACCTACCCAGTGCAGGGCTTTTGGTAGGTGCCCAAAGACTACTCGTTGAGCTGATGAATGAGTCTTGTTTAAACCATTGCAACTGCCTCTCACAGATTGTGCTGCCCCCAGCCTTTCACCATTTCACCCTCCACACTGCCTCTAGGGGTCCCTTCCCCTAGAATAAAGCTCATGCTGTCTCTCCCCTGCTAAAAATCTTTCCATGTGGCTGAAGAACCAAGTCCAGACTCTCCTGCCAGCCTGCAGAGGCCCCTTTAACCCAGACGCTGCATTCCCAGCTTCATCACCTATGCATCCTCCCCCGCCCACTTGGGCTACCCTCAGCTGCTGGCCATTCCCAACACACTGCAACTTGCCTTGCCTCTCTGCACTGGAGGTCTTCCCACACTACTCTGAGGGGCAGACTCCTATTCAAACTTCAAAGCCCAGCCCCAAATTCCCCTTTCCTGCATGGTGGTGGCTCTCTACTTATCCTTTTCTATTTCCTTGCCTATCTCCTCTCCAGACAATTGGCTTTTACAGGCCAGTGACTCCATCCTAGTGATCTCTGCAACCCCAGAACCCATGCCTCGCACAAAGTGGGCACATAGGAAATGCTGAATGGATAGATAGATAGATGGATGGATGAATATGCAAGGTGAGTTCAAAAAGCAGCGAATTGTCTGGTATAGCTAAAACGTGGAATTTGGGACATATTTATGGAATTATTCTCACACCGTCTTCCCGACTTGATCCTCACTTACAGTGCCATGACATAGTCAGGGGGCAGATTTCACTCCCATTTTATAGGCAAAGAAACTGAGGCCGGAAGAGGTTTAAGCAACACACATCGGCAAGTGGCATCGCTGAGACTAGAACACTGACTGCACGATTCCAGAGGCGGTGCTCCTGGCTCAGCTCACCCCCAGGCAGCAGGACGTGCCACAATTAAGACTTCACCAAGAGGGAAGGGCCTTTTGATCCAAATTATATGGCCCTTTGTGCTCAGAGCAATTAACACAGAGCGCCGGAGCTGGTGCCCCCGCCCGCGTGGGCGATGCAAAGGCACCATTATCTGGTGCCAAGCAGCCTGCCCAGCCCTGCCTCAGACCAAGGGCCCTGGTTGGTGCCCAGCACAGCTGGAGGAGCCTGAGTCTCTCAAGTCACGCTAGGGAGCTCAGGGGGCGTCTGTCCGCTGCTGGCTACAGAGTTTGAGCCCCAGACCGACTGGCTCCAGCCCTCACCACTTCCATACCGACTCAAACCTCCCCTTCTCAGACGGGCCCACTCTGACTACCCCACTGAAATCTGTACCCTCCACCCCACAGCCACTGCCAACCCCTGGTACTGACTGTACTCTTTTTTTTTTTTTTTTGCCGTACGCGGGCCTCTCACCGTTGTGGCCTCTCCCGTTGCGGAGCACAGGCTCCAGACGCGCAGGCTCAGCGGCCATGGCTCACGGGTCCAGCCGCTCCGCGACATGTGGGATCTTCCCGGACCGGGGCACGAACCCGTGTCCCCTGCATCGGCAGGCGGACTCTCAACCACTGCGCCACCAGGGAAGCCCCTGACTGTACTCTCTTTATTCACCTGTGTGTCCCCAGAACATCATCTGGAGCCTGGCTTATAGGAGACATTGGTTGAATGAATGAATACAGGAGCACCACTACCTAGTGGTGTGACTTTGAGTGAGTCACATTACCCCTCTCCAGGCCTCTGTGTGCTGCTCTGTATAATGGGGAGAGGCACTGCTACCTCATCCAGCCAGAGTAAGACTCCAGGAGATTACAGAGGTGGGAGCACTTGGTATGGGGCCTGACACTTATTACGGCCTTGGACTTTTTTCCCTGCCCCTCTGATCTCTCCCCAACTCCTGCAGTGGTACTTGCTAGTCATCTAATATAACTTCATGTCTCTGAGGGAGCAACTGTCCGAAGGTAGAGGGAATCATGGTCCCATAAGCTACCACTGGGTAACAAATGACCCCAAACTTAGAGACTTAAAACAATCATTTTGTTCTATGTCATGATCTGGGAGTCAGAGATCTGGGCAGGGTTTGTGGGGCGATTCTCAAGCTCCATGTGGCTTTGGCTGGTATTCAACAGGCAGCTGGGCTAAGCTGAAGGTGATGTGCAGACATGAAAGACAAATTCAAGGCGATCCCCTTTACACCTGGGCTCATTATCCAAGTCCTGGCAGGTATGGAGTGTCAGAGGGAAGAAAACATCTCCAAACAGGGAGAGACTCTGATAGAATGATCACTTACGATGCCATCTCCAGCAAGCAGCCCTCCGTACTCAACTCCAGAACTCACTTGGTTGAAACCGCAAACATGTATCTCTCTCTGCTGAAGCCAGATCAGCTCTTGAGGCCACCTGACCCCCCTGGCAGCAAGCAATCCAATCTCAACGTTTGCTGTATTAAGTGGAGTTCCCGGGAAATGGCCTCCAAGACACTGATTTGCACACAGGTAATTTATTGAGGAGTGATCCAGCCAACACCACCTTTGGATCAAGGGAGTGAGGGGAGGGGCCCCGGGAGGAGAAGCTGAACCTCAGTGCAACCTCAGCAGAGACCTCGCTATCCATGGGAAGCTCTGCGGCTGGGATGACCTTCAGATTGTCCAGAATCAAGGCCAGGCTTCTGCCCCCCGGCACTGACCAGCCATTCCATTCTGTCTGCCCCAGTGGAGGGGGTGTAACCCAGGTGAGGCTGCTGTCAGCAGGGCGAGGAGGACCTGAGTGGGACAACGGGAGGGACACAGGTATTGGTAGCATATCACAGCATCCATTGCAGTTGCAAAGGAAATTTTGCTGTAACAGAACACCGCAGACTGGGAGCTTAACAACTGGCATTTGTTTTCTCACAGTTCTGGAGGCTGGAAATCCAAGGTCAAAGCGTCAGCATGGTCGGGTTCTGGTGAGAACCCTCTTCCCCGCGTGCAGACAGGTACCTTCTTACTGTGTCCTCAGATGGTGGAGAGAGAGAGAGAGCTGGGGGTGAGGGAGAGATCCTCCTCTTTTAATAAGGCCACCAATCCTATCAGACTAGGCCCATCCTTATGACCTCATTTAACCTTAATTATCTCCTTAATTACCTTCAAATACAGTCACATTGGAGTTAGGGTTTCAGCACACGAATTTGGGGGGAGGGGGTCATAATTCAGTTTGTGGCATAAAGTTTTCGAAGATGCATGACTTCCTGGAGGCAGATAAAAGGGTGAAATGGTTTTTTTCTTAGTTTCCCGTAGCCGTCGCCACACCTTGTCACAAACTTAGTGACTTTACACTAATTTATTATCTTACAGTTCTGGAGGTCAGAAATCGGAAATGAGTCTCAGTGGGGCTAAAACTGAGACTGGTTCCTTCTGGAAGCTTTAGGGGGAATCCACTTTCTTGCCTTTTCCAGTTTCTAGAGGTCGCCCGCATTTCTTGGCTTGTGGCATCTTCCATCTTCAAAGCCAGCAGCTTAGCAGCTTCTATTTCCTCTGGTCTCGGCTTGCATGCTTCTCTCTCTCTCTCTACATCTGACCCTTTTGCTTCCTTTTTATAAGGACCCTTGTGATTACATTGGGCTTACCCAAGATAATCCAGGGTAACCTCTGTCTCTGAGGACTGTTAACCTTAATCACATCTGCAAGGTCCCCCTTTCCATGGAAGGTGACATATTCATTCACAGGTTCCAGGGACTAGGACATGGACATCTTGGGGACCATTATTCTGCCTACCACTGGTTTTCGAGAATTTCTTAAGCCACAAGCTAAATGGGGACCGAATGAGGATCTGGTGGTATTAAATCAGAGAACATTTGATGAGCAAACCCACTGCAATGAGGGCAGTGTAGCAGCTTTCAAGGAAAATGATTTGAATAGCAAAACCTTGGGAAAGGCCCCTGGGAGCACTGATGAATTCCTCCAACGTTGTGGTAAAAAATGATGTTATTTATGTGGTGTATCCTGTTGTCCTCACTTTGTCAAGATCTCCTGAAGGGTCAACTCTCATCTGTCTGGACCAGTCCCAGGAATTAGTCCATAGTTTTAATAGACTACATTTTAAAAATGGTTTTCACAATTTAAAATTTCGTTTACAAGATCGACCCCAATTAGCCTCTTCCTGTCCCACATGATTTACTATGACTTTTTGGTGCCTATCCCAGAATCTTGCATCCTTGAGAGCCAGGCTGTCCAGCTTGCAAACAGTGACCAGGCCCAGAGTCTCACAGAGGCACAGGACAGGACAAGAGGAGGAGGAGGGGGCCATTCTGCAGGGGGGGGCTTGGGTCAGAGCCCTTCAGAGATGAGCTGATCTTGAGATGAGGTGCTGGTGTGGCTGGCAAGACAGGGAGCGTGATCAGGCAGGGGGTTCACAGGAGTGTAGGCACAGAGGCATGAAACCACCGGGAAGGTTGTAGAAGGTTCTGCAACTCTAAACTGTCCCAAAGGGGTGCAGTGGTAGTGGGGAGACTAGGAAAGAGGGGAAGGAAAGTACACTGTAGCTTAGGTTGGGGGTAGGGGCGGTGACAAGAGCCATGGAGCCTCCCACAGAGAAGAGAGAACCCATACGTAATGTAAGACCGGGAACAGAATTGCAGCTGCTTTCAGCTCTCTGAATGAGAAGCATTAAGATCCAGGAGGAGAGGTGGTAAAGGGTCATGGTAAGGAGCCCAAGATGGTGAGTCACACTGCTTGGATTCGTATTCTGGGCTTGACTACTTTCTAGCTGTGTGACTTTGGGCAAGTTACCTCACTTCTCTGTGAGTCTGTTTCCTCACTCTACCTAGGAGGTTGTTGAGAGGATGTACTGGGTTGGCTCCTGTAGACTTCTAAGGCCAAGTGTTTGCACAGGAAAAGCATTTAGACGTCTGATCTCGTCGGTCCTCTCCTTAGGAACCTACTTTACTTTTGGACAATTTTCTTCTTACTGAAAAGGATTTATGTTTGGGATTTGTAGCTCACGTTGTTACAGCCTTCTTGTCCATTATTTTAGTTTCTCTTCTGACGTTTTTCTTCTTCTTTTCTTAAGCAACTTTTTTGATATATAATTGACATACAATAAATTGCTTATATTTTAAGTGTATAATTTCATAAAATATTCACATATGTATATGACCCTGAATCTATCATCATAATGAAGCTGATTAACATAAAAGTCATCACTCCCTCAAAGTTTCCTGCTATCTCTTTGGAATCTTCCTGCTCCTTCTCTTTCCATATGTTAGGCAGCCACTGTTCTTTTGTCGCCACAGATTTTCTAGAATTTTATGTAAATAGAATCATACAGAATGTACCCTTTTTGTCTGGCTTCCTTCATTCAGCATTATGAATTTGAGATTCATCCATGTTGTTGCGTGTATCAAAAGATCATTCCTTTTTTATTTGTTGAGTAGCATTCTGTTGAATAGACATACCACAATCCGTTTATGCATTCACTTGTTGACGGACATTTGAATTGTTTCTAGATTGGGACTATTACAAATAAAGTTGCTATGAACATTTGTGTATAGGTCTGTCTGGACATAAGTTTTCATCTCTCTTGGCTAAATATCTGGTAGTAGAATGGGTGGGTCATATAGTGGTATAACTTTTTGAGGAACACCCAAACTGTTTTCCAAAGTGGCTGAAACCTTTCACTTTCCTCCCAGCAGTGTGTGAAACTAAGGTTGCTCTGTATCCTCTCCAGCACCTGGCATAGTCTCTCTATATTTAGCCATTCTAATGGGTGTGTAGTAGTATCTCTTTGTGGTTTTAAGTTGCTCTTCCCTAATGATTAATGACCCTGGGCATCTTTTCATTTGAATATTTCTCATATTCATATCTTTAGTTAAGTGGCTATTCACATCTTTTGCCCATTTAAAAAAAATTAGTTGTTTGAATTCTTATTGGTGAGTTGTAAGAATTCTTTATATACTCAAGATACAAGCCCTCTTCTGGATAGGTGTTTTGCAAAACACTTTGCCCAGTTTGTGGCTTGTCTTTTCATTTGTGAGCGTCTTTTGAAAAGTAAAATATTTTTATTTGACAAAATACAGTTTGATGTTTTTCTTTCATAGTTTGCGGCTTCTGTACCCTATTTAAGAACTCTTTGCCAAATCCACAATCACTATGATTTTCTTCTATGCTTTCCTCTTGAAGTTTTATAGTTTTAGCTCTTACATTTGGATTACATGTACATGTAGATTTATTATCTATTTCAACTTAGTTTTAGCATGTGTTTTGAGGTAAACGTCAGGGTTCATTTTCTCATATATGGGTATCCAACTGTTACAACATCATTTATTGAAAGATTATCCTTTCCTCATTGAGTTGCCTTGGCACTTTTGCAAAAATCAGTTGTAGGGCCTGGTTCCAGCTCAGATAAAGGAAGCATCTGTCTCTCCTACAGAAAGCAACCCTAAAACGTGGACAGAATGCATGCAGCAGCTACATGAGACTCTGAAAAGGAACCGATAGTGGAGGAAGAATGTCAGAATTTGAAGTGCCACTGAGAAATAGTTTACCATTTTTAAAATGCATCTGGAATCCCGAAAGTGAGCCCTGTGGCCCAGAGAGTGCTAGAAGACACCCTTATCTCCAGCTTATGGAGTGAGAAATGGAACTCCCAACCCCCAGGCAAGTGTGGAAATTCCCTGAGGCTTCCATTCTCTCACACCCCTTTCCCAATCCCCAGGAAACCTCAGGAAGCTGTGGAAGTGCCAGTAGTAAGAACCTGGAGGAGCCAAAGCTGAGGAGGTGGAATGTTTTCTCCCCATTGCTGGAGCTGTGGTCTCCAGTGTGGTCAACGCTCATGGCCTTTTCCTCTCTCCTTCCTTCTGCCATTTGGCTCTAAATATGGGTACAGCTGTAGAGTGTGAGGAAGAGTAGATTAATTGAGTCCCAGCTTTCTTGCCAGCAGACTGAAAAGGGAAGCTCCAGGGAATTGGAAAGTACTTGGGAAATCATGCAGGAGGAAGAACTTTGAAAAGTGACCTCATAAAGCTGTTTATGAATTCCTGGATTTACCTCCCTCCTCTCACCCCCTGACCTATGAGTGTGCAGATCTTATCCTCTGCATGATATCTCTGAGAACTAATGTAATAAATAGACCACCCAAGTCCCAGAGTAACCAATACTAACCAACGGCAGAGCATATGTGGAACACACTTGACCAGCATGGCAAAGTCTCAGTAGAAGCTGAGACCATTGATTTGAGACCCTTCTTCTTTGTCTAAAATGGGCATTTATTGCTATAAATTTCCCTTTCAGCACTTCTTTGACTGCATCTCACACATTTTGCTAAGTTGTGTTTTACTTTTCAATCATCTCAAAATACTTTCTAATTTCCCTTTAGATTTCCTCTTTGACCATTGATTGTTTAGAAGAGCATTACTTACTTTCCAAATACCTTTCTGTTATTGATTTCTAATTTAATTCCAGGGTGAACAGAGAATATACTTTATATGACATGAATCCTTTTAAATTTATTGAGACTTGTTTTATGACCCAGAATATGATCTATTTCGGTAAGTACTCCATGTGCACTTGAAAAAAATGTATATGTTGCTCTTGTTGGATGGAGTACTCTAAAAATATCAGTTGGGTCAATTTAGGTAATAGGGTTATTCAGCCTTTCTATGTTCTCAGTGATTTTTGTTCTACTTGTTCCAGCAATGATTGAGAGGGGGTGGTCAAATCTGTCACTAATTATGCATTTGTTTATTTCTCCTTTCAATTCTATCAGTTTTACTTCATATATTTTAAAGTTTTATTAATAGAAGGCTTTAGGATTTAAGATTTAGGATTGTTATTTCCTCCTGATGAATGATCCCTTTATCATTTTGAAATTATTCTCCTTATCCCTGCTAATATTCTTTGCTCTGAAATCTACTTTGTCTGATATTAATGTAGCTAACTCTAGCTTTCTTTTGCTTAGTGTTAACATGTTCTTTTCCTATCATTTTTATAAAAACAAATTTGTATATTTACACTGGGTTTCGTGTAGGCAAGAATAGCTGGGTTTTGTTTTTAAATCCCATCTGACAATCGGTGACTTTTAATTGGAGTGTTTAGACTATTTACGTTTAATGTAATTATTTATATGGTTGGGTTTAAATCTACCATCTTACTATTTGTTTTTTTAATTGTCTCATCTGTTCTTTGTCCTCCCTTTCCCATCTTTCATGTCATCTTTTTAATTTTATTATTATTTTTATGAAGATTTTGTAATTCCTTTGTTGGCTTATTTTAACTCTTTTTGCTTCTTTAGCAGTACTTTAGGGTTGATGGTTTACATTTTTAATGTACCCCAGTTTACCATCAAGTCATATTATACCACTTCACATATAGGATAGAGTCAACCCCCTCTTGGCCTTTGTGCTATTGTTATCGTACATTCAACTTTCACATGTTATAAACCACACAACACATAATAATTTTGGCTATAAACTGTACATTGTATTTTAATGACAACAAAGATAAGGGAAAAAAAACCCTTATAGTTAACAACATATTTACCATTTCTGGTGCTTTTTTTTTTTCCCTTTGTGTAGATCCAGGTTTCCATTCAATACATTTCTTTCTGCCTGAGTGGCTTCTTTAATACTCCTAGTAGTATTGCTTTCTGCTCTGCTGCTTGTAATTTTTGTATGTCCTTTTCCTTAACCCTAACCTTTTTTTAATTTCACCTTTCTTTTTAGAGATATTTTCACTGGGTATAAAAATTTATTTGATAGGTTTTTTTTCTTTTAATTCTCCAAAGATTTTACTTCACTTATTTCTGTCTTGCATTATTACTAATGAGAAACCTGCTGTTACTGTTCTCATTGTTTCTCTATACATAATGTGTCTTTTAAAAAATAGACTATTTTTAAGGTTTTCTCTTTATCACTTGTTTTAAGCAATTTGATTATGATGTGCCTTGCTGAAGTTTTCATGTTTCTTGCACATGGGGTTCATTGAGCTTCCTAGCTCTGTGGGTTAAAATTTTTATCAAATTTAGAAGGTTTTTAGCTATTAGTTCTTCTGATATTGTTTCTTTTATTCCCTGTCTCTCCTCTCCTACAATTACACCTATATTAACATATTAGAGGTTGTACCACAGCTCACCAATGATCTGTTCATTTTTTTCCTGGTTGTTTCTTCCCCCTCTGTGTTTCAGTTTTGGATAGTTTCTATTAATATGTCTTCAAGTTCACTAATCCTTTTTTGTTTTCTCTGCAGTTTTTAATCTGCCATTAATACCATAAAGTGTTTTGCTTTTAAAATCTCAGATATTGTAGTTTTCATTTCTAGAAGCTTGATTTATGTTCTTTTTATATCTTCCAGACCTTGACCCAATATGCCCATTCTTTACACTGCTTTCTTAGACATAGTTATTTTTACTGTTTTAGGATGCTTGCCTCTTCATGTATCATCTGTGCCATTTCTTGTTCTGTTTCTATTGATTGACTTTTCTCATCTTAGATTGTATTTTCCTGCTTCTTTGCATTCCTGGTAATTTTTGTATCATTTATTATGATTTTTATTTTCTTATGTGCTGGATATTTTTATATTCTAAGTATTCTTGAGCTTTTTTTTCTGTGACACAGTTAAGTGACTTGGAAACCATTTGTTCCTTTGGTCACTGGCCTTTAATGTTTTAGATGATATCAGGGAAGCCTTTAGTCTAGAGCTAATTTTACCCACTCCTGAGGCAATAAATCCCCTTCTGCATACTCTATCTAATGTCCTTTGAACTATGAGGTTTTCCCACTCTGGCCAATGAAAACTCTATTCCTGGCCCATTTCTGCTCTAGGGATTTTCCTCTCTAATTCTTTGGTGGAGGGTGGTTTCCTCCCATGCATGTGCTAAGCAGCACTCAGGTGAAGACTCCAGAAGGACTGTCTGCAGATCTCTCTGTGTATTCTCTCCTCGTTAGTATTCTGCCCTGTGAACTACAGTCATGTCATACGCCTGAACTCCCAACTCCATTCCTCAGCTCATGGCCACTGCCAGGTTCTGCCTGGGCTCCACCTCCCTGCACGGCCCTCTGGAAATGGTCTCCAGGCCAAAATCTGGACAATTGTAGGGAACCTCTTGTTTGTTTTCACTTTTTCAGGGATTGCTTCTTGCACTGCCTGATGTCCAATATCTGAAAACCGTTGTTTCTCATGTTTTATCTGGGTTTTTAGGGGAGGTTAAATCTTATTCCTGCTAGTACTGCTGTGCAAGAAGCAGAAATATTCTTATAACATTTTAAGGTAGTTTTTTCCCTCCTTTTAACTGACCAAGAAATTCAGGCTCAGAGGGGTTATGACATTTTCCCGTGGTCACACAGCTGGGCTGTGGAAGCACTAGGTCTGTAACGAGATCCTCTGCCTTGGAAGCTTGTGTCATTTCCCTAATGTCCCCCACCCTACCCCCATGTGGATAACCCTCAAGAAATTGACTAAGTGTGGGCATGAAGAACCCAAGTTCAGCTACTAGAATTGCTGTTTCATGAGTCTCCATTTGGATCAAAGATATTCAATCCAATGGGTCCTGTTGAAAATTTAGGGAACATTACGGACTCTCTCCCCAGAAAATCATGTTTAAATATTCCGAATTTTGCCTACAATTTTAGGAACTCTTTGATTCTGTTGTGGCAGAAATGGCAGGTAGTCTAGTCAATATCTACTCCCTTTCTTTCTAAGAGCAATCTTTTGGGGAGGCAGCAATGTACCAACTCAACTACAAACACAGTTTCCCAGCCTCTCATTAAGTTTGCAGTGGCCAAAGGAATGTGTGGGGAAGAGCTTCCCAGGAAAGGTCTTAGGCATGAATGAACCAGCTGGCATACACACTTTTGCCTCTTGCATATACCCCTTCTTCCTGATCAGAAAGACACCATGAGGGTGGGAGTGGAGGAGGGTATACCCTGTGACCATGAGGACAAGGAACCCAGGCTGCAGATGGCTGAGTCGATAGGGGAGGAGGTATGGGCTCTGATGAGTCCTGGATCCTGCACCTCCTCTTTTTGGAATTATCATGCGAGAGAAAAACAAATCCTTATTTGACTCCACCCCTGTAAGGTGGCCGCGTCTCATTGAATTCCTTAAGGAGAAAAAAGACTTTGTCTCCTTCATGTTTTGACTCCTTCACTGTAACTTTCATGGTGACAGGCACAGGGCTGGACACATGGTGGGAATATTGTAAATGAAAATGACAGAAGATGCTACTTGGAAAGCATAATAAGACACAACATTATCACCCATTAAAGCACAAAGAAGCTGATGAGGTTAGTCCTTGCAGAGAGCAAGGCCTTGCGGAAGCGGGACACGGAGAGGCTAGTCATGACAAGGGGCAGTGAACTGCGGCTCAGGCCCCAGATCCACCTCTGGCTCTGCCAAGGGCTTGGGCAAATCACTCCTCCTCTCTGAACCCACGTTTCCATCAGAATAAAGCAGCTAAAGTCCTTTCCAGCTCGGATTTCTCCTTACCTTTGACTTTCTCCTCACCTTCATAACAGTGGCCGTTACGAACCTACCCTATTCCTATAAAGGTCCATGGAAATTTCATGGCACCCCCTCCTGAGCAAGGGGGATTTAGACTCGACCTGTAGGTCGGTCTGTCCCGTGGCTGATAAGGAACCACCTCTCATGGGAGTTTGGACAGCAGGCTTTCCTTGAGGAAAAGGACGTGGTAACCGGGAGGTTTGCTCAGTCGAGGAATGTTCAACCATTTAGTGGAGGGGTAGCAGAGCCAGTCGGCTACGAGTAAGTCAGATGGACCAATGCAGCCTCGAATGCTATCTCTAAGCCTCAGTACACTCCACTGTAGCAAAGGGATCATGGCAGCACCTTCCTGAAAGGAATTAGGCTCGTTAAAGGAGATGAGAAGAATTTAAAGTGCCCATGATGCCAAGCTCCAAATGCAGACGACTATACTATAGGTGCTGGCAGTGTGCTGGGGGATGTGGAGGGGGTGGGGGAATTGAATTGACTCACCTTCCGAAACACCTCCGCCCCACCGGGCAGCGTGCGCGCGCTCAACACCCCCATTGTCTTTAAAACTCTTAAAGCTTATCAGGAAGATCTTTCTCTTTTATCCCATTTCATATTTCCCTTTACCTCTGCCAACTAGGAATTGTTGTTTCCATGCTCATGTTTTTATGAAATGAGGACAGTGGCTGGGAGAGGTAAAGTATCTTGCCCAAGGTCATGTGCCTGTCAGTTGCAGGGCCAGGTCTGGGTGATGACGTGGTCCTCACCTTTAGTGACTTACCCTGTTCATTTTGCAAGAGAAGAGCAGCCCAAACACTACGCATCCTTGCATCAGAACGTGCTACTTTGTGATGTACAACATGTGAAAGTTCTGGAATGCACACCGGAGAAGTCTGGGAGGCCTCAGTGTAGGGGGAAGCGGGAAAGAGGAGGAGGAGGAAGTCATGCTAAGCAGAAGGACCTTCACAGCAGAGTCACAGAGATGGAATTAAACCCAGGGTCTGAAGGAGCTAGAGCAAGAGATGAGACGGGTTAGGCTAGAATAACCCAGATTTTGGAGGTCCTGGAAGGATGGACTAAGGGGCTTTCAAGGGTTTAGCTTAGTTTCTTTTTTTTTTTTTTTTTTTTTTTTGCGGTATGCGAGCCTCTCACTGCTGTGGCCTCTCCCGTTGCGGAGCACAGGCTCCTGACGCGCAGGCTCAGCAGCCATGGCTCACGGGCCCAGCTGCTCCACGGCATGTGGGATCTTCCCAGACCGGGGCACGAACCCGCGTCCCCTGCATCGGCAGGCGGACTCCCAACCACTGAGCCACCAGGGAAGCCCTCCATGGAATTTTTAACTAACTCTCATGTCATGCTAATAAAATTCCCATGAAATGTTCGCAGAACTTGCATTCAATTATCTTAGAAACCGCAAAGGACACTCAGAGCAATCCTGCAGAATTCCCTGGGAACAAAAACAAACTGAAGCCTCTCAAAACCATCAGGAACAAGACAGGTCCAGTCCTCAGGGGTCTCTGTCAGAGGATGCTCAGGATGGGGAAAGAGATGGGGGCTTCTTCTCCAAATGTAACGAGAAGGTGGGTAGTAGGTATGAGTCAAGCTGCATCTTCAGACTTGAGCGGCAGGAAAGAAGACGCAAGATGGGGGGCAAATCTGGACTTTTCTCATCAAATATTTTCCCATTCCATCCTGTGTTGTCACACTTCAGAGGCATCTCCACCCAGGACCTAGAGACAGTTAAATGGAATGTCCTTGTAAAGTCCTTCCCATTATTAGCCATGCCCCACCCCCTTCTCTTGGAGCCCCAGGCTAGCCATGAATGTTCTCCAAATCATTAATTAAGCCTGAGTCAATTAAAAGCCTTGGATGTTGGCCCATAATGGGCACCATCTATTGATGGAAGGTAATTCTTTTCAGGGAGGTATACAGAGATGTGGCGGCCATGACTGCATTGAGCTCTCCCCAGAGCCCGCTGTTTCAGGACAATGCACTGGGTTTTGCAAGTCAGCCTCTGCAGAAACTGGATCCCAAGGGTCTCGGCATGGGGGACAGCTGTTACACAAAGGGGATGCCCAGGGAGGTCAGGGAGGTGGCTGGGCAGCGCTGCCCAGCCTGCCGTGCAGAGGCATCTGCCAATGCCTGGCCCGCTCTGAGTCAGCCTGGCCCTGTCCCAAACTCTGGGCCTGGGAGCCGAGGCCCGATGAGCTGGCTTGCTGGCCTTCACGCCGGGTTTGCTGAGCAGCCCTGGATACTTCCCTACTCTTAGCTGGACCGACTTCAGCTTGTTCCTGAGGTCCCAGCTTGTGACATCTTCTCCCTAGGGCACCCCAGGTTAAGCTCAGTGCCTCCACTTTACACTTGCATGGCACCTGGCATGTACCACGATCCTCGTTAATTAAACGTGGGATGAGTTGTTTAGGGCCTGGGCTCCTGGCAGGGCAGAGACTCGGCCTTTTTCACTGCTGACTCCGCAGTGCCAAGATGGTGCTTGGCACACGTGGGTGTGTGATTAGATGTTTGTTGAATGAATGAACGATGACAATCCCCAGGATGCTATGATAACAACAAGAATTGTACATAAGGGACTTCCCTGGTGGTCCGGTGGTAAAGAATCCGCCTTCCAATGCAGGGGATGTGGGTTCGATAACACTAATGGAACACTGGCCATGTACAGACACTTGTCTGAGCCTTTCCACGCCTTAAACACATTTAATAGAAGAAGGACCACGGATAGAAGGCACTCATGTGGAATACGTATGATAATAAATATTTACAAAGTGCCTACTATGTGGCTGGCATTACCCTTGGCACTTGTTTTCCATTTTACCATTCAAGGTTCAAGTTACTGATTGAGTTTCTTTTCAGACTAGTTCCTTGGGGTGTGTGTGGCCCTGAAATCAACTGGGACCCCAGAGTCAATATCGATATTAATAATAGTCCCAAACATCAGAATAGCTGCCTGTCTTGTTTTGTGCTTTTATTGTTTACGTGTCATCGGCCAGACTTGGGTCTCTGGGTAACCCTGAGTTGCCAGGATGCTGGGGAAGTGAGTGCCCCATCTTTGCAGCCTCTGTGGTAGGTGATGGGTCAGCAAGAAGGGGGTGCTGCTGGGGAAGCCATCACGGTGGCTGCCATAGTCCCAAGAAAGTCTCTGAGAGGCAGTGAGCATGAGTCCTGGCCTTTCCTCCTTTGAAGGAGGAGGGCAGTGATGCCACCGTACTGACCACCAGTCTCCACGTCCTGGAGGAGCACAGATGGACCCCCTGCAGGCTGCTCCACCTTCACCACTTCTTACCACCTTCCTGACTGTTACCACATCCACGTGCCACCTGGACTTAATTTACTTAACAATTTCCTTTCAATTGCCTCATCTTTTAAAAACTTTAATCTCATCCTAAGCAACAATATCAATGAAATCAAAGTTTGGGTGTGTAGGTAGCAAAGACCAATGTCTCTTCCACAAAAATGACTCTCCCTGTCTTCCCTGTGGAGGAACTCTAATTTCCTTGCCTGGCCACTGGGATGCTTTGAATAAAAATTTACTGTCCTGGCTTCTCTTTTGGCTAAGTGTGGTTTTATAACCTGTCCTGATCAATGGATGGGAACACAAGGTATGAGTTAAAGGAGAGGAATGTATTTTTTTTTCCTTTCCTGTTCTGCTTCTTGCTGTCTGGAATGTAGGCTGGATGGCTGCAGCTGCAGCAACCAGATTAGACCTTGAGGCGACCTTGAGAATGGAAGTCCTGCACAGCAGACTAACAGGATGGAAGGAGGTGGGGCCTTGATCTCGCAGAGTGCGATGCCAGCCCTTGACTTTTACCAAAGGAGAGGTAAACTTCTTTCTTATTGAAGTCACTCGTTTGTTGCTGTTTGTTGATTGCAGTGACCTATGCCTAACTAATATAAGGTACTAGAAATATTTCTGAGGGCATATTAAAATAAATGCCTAAGTATTAACGTTCTAAAAGGTTCATGACCGATGATGTCATCCTGGTTGCCGCCAAGGGAATGCTACCAGAACTTAGGAAACACTGACATCATGCAAGTGCAAAAAACCTTAAAAACTATAAAGTGCTCTACAGACCTCGTCCTGGTGTCCTGTCCTTGTCCACTCCCCAGCACGTAGAAGGTACGTACTTATCTGAATGGTGATCACAAAAGAAAAGGAGCAAAGGGACATTGATGATGCAAAGTGTGACAGCACAGCCCCTCTGCTTTCCTCCCAGGAAAAGCAGAATATTCCATCTCCTTTCTCAGATGTGGCAATAACCTCAGTATTCATACTGAAACATACCAAAGGTGTAATCCCCCAAAGCCAAGAGTCATGGGTTCCAGTCATGACCTCTGCTACTGGTTACCTGCGTGACCTTGGGCAAAGTAGTCGATTCCGCTGAAATCAAAGCATTCAGTTCAACTCTCCAAACATTTACTGGACACTCACTTAGTGTCCTGACGCTAATGCTTTGCGTCAGGCTCCTTGCCCTTGAGGAGATCATCGTCTGGCTGGGGGTGGACTTGGCCCTGGGAAATCAGGAAGAGAGAAGTTAGAACACAAACCTGGACTCCGAGGGCATCCCGCTGCTGTGAGCTATTGATTGCTGGCGTGCTGGAGCCACTGTTTGTTTTTTTTAATTGAAGTATAGTTGATTTACAATATGGTGTTAGTTTCCGGTATACAGTAAAGTGATTCAGTTATACATATATACACATATTCTATTCCATTATGGTTTATTATAGGATATTGATTAGAGTTCCCTGGGCTACACAGTAGGACTTTGTGTTTATCTATTTTATATATAGTAGTTTGTATCTTCTAGTCCCAAACTCCTAATTTATCCCTCCCCCACCTCCTTTCCTCTTTGGTAGCCGTAAGTTTGTTTTCTACGGCTGTGAGTCTGTTTCTGTTTCATAAATAAGTGTCATATTTTAGATTCCACATATAAGTGATATCATATGGTATTTGTCTTTCTCTTTCTGACTTATTTCACTTATTATGATAATCTTTAGGTCCATCCATGTTGCTGCAAATGACATTATTTCATTCTTTTTATGGCTGAGTAGTATTCCATTGTATATGTGTACCACATCTTCCTTATCCATTCATCTGCTGATGGGCATTTAGTTTGCTTCCATGTCTTGGCTATTGTAAACAGTGCTGCTATGAACACTGGGGTGCATGTATCTTTTTGAATTATAGTTTCCTCAGGACATATGCCCAGGAGAGGGATTGCTAGAACATATGGTAACCTATTTTTAGTTTTTTAAGGAACATCCATAGTGTTCTCCATAGTGGCCGCACCAATTTAACATTCCCAACAGTGTAGGAGGGTTCCCTTTCCTCTACACCCTCACTGGAGCCACTCTTAGGCACAAATTCTGCCCATGCCTACCCAACTCCCTGTTGGCCATGGTGGGAGGTGGGAGCATTTGCACCATGGAAATTGGCAAATGCTACAGATGAAGGGCTTTCCCCAGAGAGCTGGTTGTTAAACCATTCCCTTGGTGTCACTGATTACTTATTGGACATGTTGTACACAAGACAGTGCCTGGTACACAGTGCTCCAAACAGGGTCAGTGATGAGAGTCATCGTGATTATCACAGGGCAGCAAGGCTCACATGGATCCCAGGCCCGGTGGACGGAGGACATCTTCTACTCCAAGCCATGGGTCAATCCGTTCACGGTCTTGAAACTCAGAACCTGGAAGAGCATGGCCGAAGGGCAGGATGACCCTATTCCCGTGCAAAAATAGGATTCTTTGCTCTCAGCCAGACACCACTGCTTCTGTTCCAAAGCAACAATAGTGCAAAGTGGGACTTTATGTTTCTGCTCTAGATGCCATTGAGCTTGGCCACCACCGTCCAGCCCTGAGACTTTGAACAAGTCACTTGACCTTTCTGTGCTTCCGTTTCCTGGTCTCTAAAATGGGAATGACAGTAGCATCAGAAAAATGGCACCTAGTAAGTGCTCAGTAAAATTTACCACTAATAAAATAACATATTGCTCACATCAATAGTGCCCTCACATCCGGGTATATTTCACCTCCACACACAGCCACCCAACCACTAGATCCAGCAAGATGCTTTGCCGCCATTTGGAAGATGCACAAGCGAGGTGCAGAGAGTTTGGAGGTCTAGCCGAGGACACGGTGCAAGTCGTGTAGGATCTGGCCCATGGCACACCCAACCCCACCCCGCCCTGCTTTATGCGCCACACTCAGGCAGCCTCCGCCCCTTCCCAGCTGAGCAGCTGCCGCCCCAGATAACTTCTGTGTCCCCTCATCGCAGTGGGAACTTCAGAAGTCAGTGGCTTGGACAATTGCACTTTCTTTTCTCTTTCCAAAGAGGGATCAGCCTCAGAGGCCCTTTGAGAGAGCTGTGATTACATCTTCATTTGTGGGTAATGGGATTAGCATGGCTCACGGCGGAGCCTCGGGGCGGCGGTGGGGATTGGCAGCCCTGATGGTGATGGTGATGGCCGGAAAGAATTCTCCGGGCTGCTCGGCCCCTCCACACTGCCCGGCTCCAGACACTGGAGGGGGGTGAGAGTGCACCCCACGGCCTCTGATGGATGCGGGGACCGGAAAATGGAATTAGCCACATCCCAATGCGCTGAAGGCTGGCTGCCTCACCCAGCCCTGGACTCTGCTAATCAAGGATCTCTGGACCTGGTGATGAGACCTGCCTGAGTCAGCTACACCCTGTTCTCAACAACCCTACTGTGTGCCAGGCCCAGTGGTACTTACTGGGGGTGCACACCACAGTGAGCCTTCCCCATAACCTGGCTTCTGTGCCAGCCTTTGTGCCAAGAACTGTGCGTGTATTATTTCATACCATTCTCGCCACGTTGCCGGAAGGCCACTACCGGCCATCCCAGGATGCTGTAAAAATCGTCCCATTTTACATACGAGGGAATAAAAGCTTAAGGATAAATGATGCTGAAAGATGTCCCCTAAATTGACATCAGTGGTTCCCAAATCTGGGGCTTTAGAGATGACTGGAAAGATTTTGAATATTGGTGTAATGCTCACTAACATGTTATGTACTTCTTTAATATTTTTCTGAAATTTCCTCTTTAAAACATTAATATTTTCTTAACTTTTCATTTTGAAAAATTTCAAACTTATTAAAAAGTTGCATGAATGGGGCTTCCCTGGTGGCACAGTGGTTGAGAGTCCGCCTGCCGATGCGGGGGACGTGGGTTCGTGTCCCGGTCCGGGAAGATCCCACATGCCGTGGAGCGGCTGGGCCCGTTAACCGTGGCCACTGAGCCTGCGCGTCCGGAGACTGTGCTCCGCAACAGCAGAGGCCACGACAGTGAGAAGCCCGCGTACCGCAAAAAAAAAGTTGCATGAATGGACACCCATAGGCCCTTCATTTAGAGTCTAAATTCACCAGATGTTAACATTTGCTGTATTTGCTTTCTTTCTCTCTGTTTATATATATAATGTATATTTATATACATATATCTCTGTATATTTATGTACATAGTTATACATACCGTGTGTATGTATATGTGTAGTTATATATGTGTGTATATACATGTATAAGTGTATGACACATACATGTATAAATCCCTTTTGGTGACCATCAATGACATGACTGCCAACTACTTCAGTGTGTATCTCCTAGAACAAGGGCATAACCACAGTCTCGATGATCACACTCAGAAAATTTAACACTGATTCAATTCTATTATTTAATTTATAACTGACATTTAAATTCCCCCCATTTAACCCAGTAATGTTCTTTAGGGCTTGTTTTTTCTTTTAAATCCAGGATATAATCAAGGACCGCTCAACACATTTACTTTATCATCTCTCCAAGATGTAATCGGAAGAATTGAAAGCAAATCGAGGAAGGGAATTCTCTCTCCCTGTGTGGTTAGGGACCACCGCACCAGCAGATCACAGTAAATCATCTGTCTCGCGTGCGTGTGGCACCTTCGGGAAGCCCTGCCCTGTGCTATATCGCTTCAAAGAGTCGGTACAATGATAGGTAACACCCAGAGCCTGTCCTTGAGGAGCTCCCTGGATTCAGTTTCTTCACTCGCCAGTGCGGAAGACAGTAGGTCTGGACTCCCCAACAGTTCCCTCCTCTCCCCTTACTCTCCCAACCATGATTTTGTTCAGAGCAGCAGTGAGCCGGTTCCCAAGAGACAACAGTTGATCTGGGCCGGCCCCGGCCAGCCCAGCAGCCGCTGCTGGGGGCTCACTTTCTCATCCTCCCTTGCAGGAAGGGTCGGCCAGGTGACCAAGGTGGCCAGTGAGACAGGAGGGGAAGTCTGCTGAGATATCTGCCACTGGGTACTTTTTCCTTGGCTGATAATAAAAAGAAACCACTTCGGGAAATGCCCTCCCCCTCCTTTCTTCCCACTTCTTGCCTTGAACTTGGTTGCGATGCCTGGAGCTGTGGCAGCCATTTGTGACCAGAAAGCAACACACATTAAGACAAAAAGCCAACTGTCTGAGGATGGAAAGAGCCTAGTTCTGTGCTACAACGTTCAGCGGCTGCTCCAGCCCTGAACTGCCACCCTCCGCTACGCCTGGTGGGAGAGAAATACACATCGTTATTGCTTAAGCTACTCTTCAAAGCATTCCTAATTGATACTTTCAGAGGCTTCTAAGAAACTTCCAGACACAGTGGAAAGTATAAGGCACATGGGGTCAGACAAAACTAGGCCCAAACTTCAGAGGCAGACTCTAATTAGGTCTAGGATACATGATTTAACCTCGCTGTATCCAAAGGTCTCAGCTACAAAAAAGGGAGAAAGAAAGAAAGACAGAAATATAGGAAGGGAGGGAGGGAGAGAAGAAGGAAGGAAGGAAGAAAGAAAGGAAGGAGAAATTCCAGGAATGCTGTAGGCTGGAAAGACATACTTTTGTACCTATATTTATTTAATTGCCTATTCAACAAATATTGGTTGAGTTCCTATTGCACCGTCCATTCAATAACAGTTTAATGAGCATCTCCTATGCTCCAAGCTCTGTTTTAGACACTGCAGGTGTCTCCGTGAAACAGTTTCCTTCGGGTTTCAGTTACACGCCAGCAATTCAGTGGGTCAGCAGCTGGGACTGGTTCCATTTTCACAGATAGGAAGCTTGGGCCCCATGGCCGCCCAGCCTGAGCGTGGTGGAGCAGGGCCTCCCATGGCCTGGACACCGGCAGAGCTGTGCTCCACTGGGTCTTGGGATGGATCACGCCCAACCTGACCAAATCACAGTGATTTTGCAGCTGTACACGCTCTAAAGGAAGGACTGTGCATTTCCAACATCTTTGGGAAATGTGTTTCTGATTTTGATGCCATTTTATCAGACACATAAAGTGGATTATCTGGCGAATAGACAGGCTCAGTGGTGCATTATAAGCCAACAACCTTTGCTTTCAACTCCTCAGACCTGAGTGAATCGCCAAGCTGGGAGAACGCTGTCCTGGCTGGCACAGTGCACGCTCTCCTATTTATTTTTACCATCCTCTTCTTCTTTTTTTAATTTTTAAATTTTTTAATTGAAGTATAGTTGATTTACAATGTTATGTTAGTTTCAGATGTACGGCAAAGTGATTCAGTTTATCCATCTATCGATCGATCGATCTATATTTTTTTCTTTTTCAGATTCTTTTCCATGATAGGTTGTTACAAGATACCGAATACAGTTCCCTGTGCTATTTGTTGTTTATCTGTTGTGTATATAGTAGTGTGTATCTGTTAATCCCAAACTCCTAATTTATCCCTCCCCACCTCCTTTGGTAGCCATAAATTTGTTTCCAATGTCTGTGAGTATGTTCCTGTTTTGTAAATAAGTTCTTTGTATCATTTTTTCTAGATTCCGCAGATAAGTGGTATCATATGATATTTGTCTTTCTCTGTCTGACTTAACTTCACTTAGTATGATCATCTGTAGGTCCATCCACATCCTCTTATTCTTTCTTCTTAGAAATACAAGTGCAGTGTTTCTTTCTCCAATTAGGGGAAAGAACTCCACTTTCTAGAACTTCTACTTAGGTGTTAGTTGCTGTCATCCCTACCTCATTTCATCCTCATGTCAACTCTGGGATTTAAATAGGTGTCATTCATCCTGGGTTACAGATAGAGAAATGAGGCTCAGAGGAGTCACATAACTTGCTCGTGGTCACACAGCCTTCAGTTCAGGGCCCGATTGTAATGATTTGTTTAGCATCTGTCTTCCTGTTTGATCCTAAGTGCAGAAACCATGGCTGATTCATTTACCACTGAATCCCCTTAGTTCAGGGCCTGGTGCCTAATAAACATATGTGGAATTGAAATGTGCTGTCTAGGACCCCTTGCTGCTGCAGAGAAGTCGTGGCTACAATTCTCCAATGTAGGTACCTCAGTCTGAAAGGCGATGAGTGGGGCATAGGGCAGACAGAGGAGAAGGGGACTCATATTCCAGAATAAGGCAAAGCCTGGCGACAGCCAGATACCAATGAGAATTTCCAGTCATGACAGGGGATCTGCTCCATCTGGGCCCCTGCGATTTCCATCACACAGATTAACGAAAGCCAGGTTCCATTTCCTGAAACAGGAAGAGGAGGGCAAGGCACACAGGCTTGGGCACTAGGACTCCCTGAGTGAGCCGGAGCTCCTGGGTAAACCCCTTCCCTTCTCCAGGCCTCAGTTTCCCCATCTGTAATATGAAAGCAGCTGGCTTCCTAGACTCAATGTTCCCTCAATTCAAACACCCTCCCAGAGCTAAGCTGTCTGGACTTTTCCCAGCCCCTCAAGGGAAAAATTCAAAAGTCTAGCCTAAGACACCTTCTTATCCATTTGTAAAGATCAGGTAGCTTGAAGAACCATTAGGAATTCACCTCATCAGTGCACAGATGATAACAAAAATCACACTTACATGGCACTTGCCAGGTATTTCATCATCCCCTTTCAACAGATGAACAAACTGAGGCACAGAGAAGGTACGCGATTTTCCCAATGAGCCACAGCTGCTAAGCAGTGGCGGCTGCCTCTCAGTCAGTGCTCCTAACCGCCACACTGGGCCTCCGTCCAGTTTGGTGTTGCTGAGTTCTAGACCAGGGGCCGGGACCTTAAACACAGTGTTTCTCATTGAGCTCCCTATGGGAAGATATTGCTGTCACCCCCATTTTCAGAGAAAGCAGCTCACGCTTACACAGGGGGTTGAGCTTGAACTAGGGTCTCCTTGGCAAATTTTGTCCTCATGTCCCTAGAGCTGGGTTATTAAGCAGTCTGACGTAGGCTGGAATCCCTCTTCTGCCACCCAGCTCTGTGACTGCAGGAAAGTTGCTCAACCTCTGTGATCCTTAGTTTCCCATTCTGGAATCTCTCTCATAGAGCTGTGGAGGGGTGTAGCTCTTTTTGCTTTACCTCAGGGAAGGAGAGAGAAACTCCCCTGAATTATTATTTCCAGGGAGGCTGTCATGCTGGGGAACTGAGAAAACACGCAGCTGCTTCAGGCATTCCCTTGAAGTGAACGGAGCCTGGGTTGGACGGCTCTGCTTGGGCCACTGCATGCGAGAATTTGAGGGCAGTCAGGCTTCTCTGTCAGCAACCAGACGCTATTCCTCCCTCCACCCTGCCAGGGTTCCTGGAATGCCACCATTATGGCTCTGTAGTCCCCAGCATCTCCTGACCCAACCCTAAAATACTCAGAAAGGACTGACGTTGCAAAGCATAGAGTTGCTAATACAAATAGTCACTCCCATTTTTAGAGGGCTCACCGTATGCTGGATTGTGCTAAGAGCTTGGCATGTATCGTTCTTTGAGGTAGGTGGTGTTCTCCCTAACTTATGGATGAGGAAACAGGGGCCCTGTTTCATACACTATGGTGGTGCTGCGATGAAGGGCATCCTTCATCCCTGCCAAACTATATGGCTGTCGCTGCCTGATGTGTCCAGGCTGTGAACTTGAGGCTGTGGACTCCTGGAGACCAGGGCTGCGTCTGATTCATGTTTATATCCCATATTAGGGTTTGGCACAAGGTAGGTGCTTACTGTTCATTGAATGAATGAATGATTGATTAAATGAGTGCACCCCCTGCTCCTGTGTCAATGACTGACCGGCAGTTCACCGCACTCATTTCCTCTTCCTCCTGGACACTCAGCTGGACTACATTTCCCAGACTCCCTTGCAGTTCTGGCCAATAGAACATGGGGAGACATTACATGCGCTGTTTCCAAGGCTGGTTCATAAAAATCTTCCATGCAATCCTCCACTCTTTCCTTCCCCCCATTGTCTAGCCTTATGCAGAGGATCTGGCGAAGAATTCAGAGGCTGGAGGGATAGTGGAATCATAAGATGGAAGGAGCCTGGTGCCTGAGTCACTGCCCAAAGGAAGACTGCGACAAGTGCCTGCATTGGGCTGTAATTTGGCCAAGAAATAAGCTTCCACCACATTAGTAACTGAGGCGTGGAGGTTGTTTGCAGAGCAGCAGACCACCATAACTGACAGAGGAGTTGGAAAAGAAAGCCTCTCCGAGAATCGGAGGCCCTCAGGTTGGAGAGGAACTTGGACATCACAGAGGCCAAGTTCCCACCCAGTGCAGGGATCCCTTTACAACATCTCTGCCCACAGTTCTCCCAAGCAGCCTGGCACACCCACCACGATGGGGAGCTCACTCCCACCAGAGGTGTTGTCTTCTATCTTCGGACTGCCCTGGCTACAGGAAGAGATTTCTTTACCCCGAGCCCCACCTTAGACCCCCGTAGAGTGAGTTGGCATCTTGATCTTACACATAGTTGAAAGTGAAGGCCAGGTCCTCCTGGGTGACCCCTTATTTCTTCAGTCAACAAATGTGTACTGAGGCCCCGACCTGCCGGGCCCGCTCCAGACCAAGCACTGCCATCCATCCACCTTTCCTCCAAGGGCATGGTCTGTAGCACCTGCCCCGTGTTTATCATTTCATGCGCACATGAGAGGTCTGATTCTCTTCAGCTCTGCCCCTGGCATTGGTCTCAGTGGGAAATGACCATAATAACATTTCCCAAATTGTCATGTGTGCAGCTCTTGGCATCCTTTATCTGATTTCATCCTCATCACAACCCTATGAGATGGGGGTAATTTTAACTGATGGGGGTCAGTTTCCTGAACCGAAGAGGAAACTGAGGTTCAGGGGGTGACGTGACTTGCCCAAGGATTATACCTAGAAAGCAACAGCACGGGGCTCAAATCCAGGCGTGCCTGACACCAAAGCCCAGGTACTTCCTCTCAGGTGGTGGGGAGCAGCCCCCCACCCCAAAGCTGCTGATAAAGGACGAGGCTAACAACTCTGGCCCCTAAACAAACAGAAGCAGGGGCTCGCCTCCTAGGATCTGCGGTCCAGGCCCGAATTCCATCCACCTCAATTAGCCTGGCTGTGTCCCTGGAGGGCTGTGGCTCCTCCCTGGGCACTGGGGAAGCGGAGGTTAAGGGAGGAGCCTCTGGGGTCTGCGCTGCAGCCGTTGCTTGTGTCCAAATCAGTTAAGGGAAGCCTAGGGTTTGGCAGGGCCAATTGCTGGACAGACCTCTGTTGACTGGAAAGTTGCTAACACATGTCCCTAATCCGACCTACCGGCCATTTGCCCGGCGCTGGGACACACGAGCTGCTCCGAGGGCCTGCTGAGTGGAGACGGTAGGACCCCAACTCACTGGTCCTGTGCACCTACTGTGTGCCAGGGGCTCACACACATCATTTTCTTTCATCCTCACAATGGGTCAGAGAGGTAGGTAATACTAGACCCATTTTCCAGATACGGAAACTGAGGCTCTGAAAGGTGAAGTCATTTGTATACACAGCTGGGGGTGGGCGGACCTGGGTTTAAATTCTGTGTTCAGAACAGGATTCCCCAGCCTGTGGTTAGGAAACTTATAAACGGTGACTTACCCCTCCCTAACACCTTGCACACCATATGGCCCTGTATGGACAGGGGGACCATATGGCAATGGCCCCACTGGATCATGAGCTTGGTGAGGACAGGGACTGATCTGATGAACCCATCTGTTCCCATGGTTGGCACACAGGAGACCTCCGGAAATGGTGAGTGGATGAGGCTCCAGGAGTTAGCTGTGGGAGGGCGTGTGGGTGCAGAGGTGGACCGGGGAACACAGGAAAGGAGAAAGCAAGCAGAGTAAAATGGCAAAAGATATGGAGAGAAAGTCAATAAGAAGGCAAGTCTGGAGGGGAAGCAGGTTGCAATAAAAGCAAGAGAGAGAAGAGGAACAAAGAGAAAGGCTCTCGGCAAAGAGAAGATCTCGGCCTCCACGAGAGAATAGACAGAAAAACAGGGAGCCATCTCAGGAGGTAGTGAGCTCACTGCCCCTGGACGTGTGCAAGCAGGGCTGCATGAACCTGTGACCGGATAGTCCTAGGGAGGATTCGTGCGTCCCAGAGCTGCTGCATGGTCTTCTACCCCTGAAGATAGAGGTTCTGATCGTGATAACCGCCCCCTCTGACATATAGACACATTAACAGTGCTCATTTCACGATTCTCATAGCACTTTGAATGGAGGTAGAAAGACCCAGAATTGTAAGCTCAATGCCGCTCTTCTGCATTGCTGTAGGTGCTCTGTCCTTAACCCTGAACTTTCTCAAACCCAGGGAGAGGCCAGCTGAGATCTTGACGAAGGCAGAATAGCACCATTAGATCAGGTCTAAATTCCTCTGCCCGCACCAGGGCTGTTTGTAGCCCGGACCTGGTCCCTCACCAGCCTCCTCTCCCTCCAAACCCCCATCCAAACTCCTCAGAAGCCTGAGCTGCCCCAGCCAGTCCCTCCCCTCCCTGACCCCATTAGTCTGGCATTGGATGGAAGTTGACCCTAGAAAGGGTTGTGACTTTGGACTCCTCCATCTAACCCAAGTCCAGGTTGAGTTTTTTTCAGCCCAAGAGGTCCCGAAGGAAGCTTTCAGCCAAGGTCTGTCTTCCAGAAGCTGGGGGAACCCGGCAATCATCACAAGGTCCACCATGTTGGGCAATTTTCTAGCTCTGTGACCTCAGCCAAACTGCCTAACCTCTCTGAGCTTCAGTTTCCTCAACCCCAAAATGGCACGAGCAGTAGTTCTCAAACTTTTTGGTCTCAAGACCCTTTTGCCCTCTTAAAAATTATTGAGGACATCAAAGAGCTTTTGTTCGTGTATGTTGCATCTACTGACATTTAGAAATTAAAACTGAAAATGTTTTAGAGTATTTATTAATTTATTTAAAAATAACAATAAACCTCTTGCATTTATTAACATGAATAACATATTTTTAATTTTCAAAAAACCAAATCAGAGAAAAAGTGGCATTGTCTTACACTTCTGCAGATCTATTCACAGTCTGGTTTAATAGAAGCTGAATTCTCATAGCTACTTCTGCATTCCTTCTGTTGCAATAGGTTGTTTGCTTATAATAGATGAGGAAAATCTGGTCTCACAGATACATAGTTAGAAAAGGGAGGAATATTTTAATAGACTTTTCAGCTAATTTCTCGATACTACACAAAACTTGACAAGTGGTAGTATTTTAACAGTTAGTTGTGATGTGAAATTTGAAAACATATTGATGAACTTTTTGGGTTTTGTTACATTAACATCCATTGGTCTACGCAGCGCTTTGAATGGATCTCTTTACCTAGGTGTGACTCTGAAACAACATCTGTTGGCCATTTATAAAACGCTGGATCACTGACTTATGAAATCTTCCAAATATTGACACGTTAAATGATATAACATAAAACAAATCGCATTCATTCATCTCATCACCAATCTCAATCATGTCACCACCAAAAAAAGTCTTTCAGTCATTAGGGAGCAAGCTGACCATAGGAGAATCAAGTTTTCCGAAATTCCATATTTTGTCAAAAGGTCAAATCTTCTCATTGGCAACAAACACCGTTGTTTACCCTGAAGTGAAAGGCTTGCTTCCGTCATTTTCAAAAAATACCTGCCTCAAATCTAAGTCTGCATGATCATGGTTAGCCTGTCAATCACTCTTTTGACTAAACAATGGTGCTTCATGAAAAAAGCAGCTAGTTCGGCTCAAAACCCAGACAATTGCACACTTAACTTTTCCTCAAGGCAACTGTCACACTTCAGTCTGCAAAAGACATACCTTACGTATACTTTGCATTTTTTCACACAGAATATTAAAAAGATGTGTACTTGAGGGCTGAGATTTAAGAAAATTAATGACTCTTATTTTATTTTTTACTGTGAGTGCATAGCAGAGAACAGTAGAATGACTATTAGTAGAGTTTGGGGCCAGTGTTTCTGTTCCAGTTAAGGAATCAATTTTACTCACCATTGGCTTTGCACTGTCAGTGACATGTCAACACAGTGAAACCCCATTTACTATTAGTATTAATATTAATATTACTAGGATACTATATAGTATTAACATTACTAATATATAATACTATTAGTATTATCTAGGACCTTGGGGAACCCCCAGAGGTCTCTGAGCCATTCTTTGAGAACCACTGACACACACACACACAAAAAAAAGATGGCGTATGGTATTTGAAGTCAGATAGAACCGCAGGTTGTGCTGTGTGATACTGAGCCACTCAACTTCTCTGAGCCTCCGTTTCTTCACTCGTAAAATGAGGACTGTGTTACCTGTCTTACAGGTCTGTCTCGAGACTCAAATGAAACAATGTCTATGAAAGTTCTTGATACAGTTCCAGGCATGTAGTAGGCTTTTTAGAAATATATCTTCCCTTCTGTTATGTACTGAACTGTGTCCCCCAGAATTCCTATGTTGAAGCCCCGAACACCAGCGTGACTGTCTATGGAGATAGGCCATTTTGGAGGTAATTAATGTTAATGAGATCATAAGGGTGGGGCCCTAATCTAATAGGACTGGTGTCCTTTTAGAAGAGGAAGAGAAATCAGAAATTTCTTCCCCCATCATCCCTCTCCCAGCAAGCACAGAAGAAAGGCCATGAGAGGACACAGTGAGAAGGTAGCCATCTACAAGCCAGGAAGAGAGCTCTTATCAGAAATTTGCTGGCACCTCGTTCATGGACTTTTAGCCTCCAGAACCGTGAGAAAATAAATGTGTGTTGTTGGAGCCCCCCCCGCCCCGACCGTCTGTGGTATTTTGTTATGGCAGCCTGAGCAGGCTAATACTCCCTCCCCATACCCTTCTCCTCCCAAGGCCCTTGTATTAATGGTTTGCATGGTTTGAAAGTCCTCTGTTAGTTGGAAAGAACTGGGCATGAGCAGACGATATTAGTGTTAGAAACTCCTTTCCCAGACAGCCCTTGGGCAAAGCTCCCAGCCTCAAGGATCATGCCTTGAAGGAGATTTCTGATGAGAACATTGCAAGATGCCAGTGGAAAATCCTGATGCTGGGTATTTGGAAACCATATTGGGAAGAAAGCAATTTTCTGGTTTATTTTCTAAAACAATAAACAGTGGAAAGAATGCCAGGGTGGTATAGTTTTAACTACCACAAGTCAGAGAAAATCAGCTTTAAGTCCTAAAACTATCAAGTAGACTCACCAAGACTGATCTGTCACATGGGGACACCAGCAGCCCATCTGCTGGTGGTGGTGGCGGTGGTTGTGATGCTGATGATAGTCATGATAATGGTGACGATGATGATGCTAACTGTGACAGTGGGGACGATGGCCATGATGATAATGGTAACTATAGTGATAATGATGATGGTGATGATGATGACAATAAAAGTATTATTTTTTTGAGCATCAACCATATGCAAGGAGCTCTGCTAAGCGCTTCTCATGTGTCATCTCATTTGATGAGAAGTAATACTTGAGAGAGAGACATATCATACCCATTTTACAGGTAAGTAAACTGAGCCCAGAGAGGCTGAGTAACTTGCCCAAGCACATAGCTGGTGAGTGGCTGCCTGAGTTGTATTCTTTCCATCTGTCCCAAGAGTAATTTATTTTCTTTTCTCTTTTTTTCTTTTCCTCAGTTTGTTATTGGGACTAAACCTAGGCTAGCAAGAGACTGAAATCAGGGTTTGGAGTTGTAGAAAAAGGAAGCTGAGAAACTTGCCCAAGGTCACAGAGCTTGTAAGTGACCGAGCAAGGATGTGACTCCAGGTCTGTCCTCCCAGGCTGTCTGGCTTCAGGAGCTTGGGGCTGATGAGCAGGTATATGGCCTTGCCAGTTTGACTTCCAGAATCCAAGGGTTCCCTTGGGGAGCCAGGAGAGGGAAGCAGCTTGGCCTCAAAAGACAACAAGCTGGGCATTTGGGCCCCACCCTGCCTTCTTCTTAGCCCCTGCCACCCCCTCTTTGCACCCCATCCAGCCCCAAGCCAGCTTTCTGAGATGGTCTCAGAGGAATGCTGACTGTAGCCAACTCAAGGGGGTCAGGCTTCCCAGAGGGGAAGCTAAGAGAATCTCACATGTTGGATGTCTGTGTTGGGAGATGCAATGGGAGGGGTGGTGCTCAACGGAGAGCAGACATAGAGATGGGGAAGGAGGGACAGGGGCTACAGCACCTGCTGTCTGGTTTGACCCCCACCCTGGCTTTGCGGGCCCAGCGTTCCCATCAGGGACTGAGGCTCAGAGAGGTCGAAGCTCCTGCCCAAGCTTTTACAACTAGAGAAGGGAGGAGCTAGAATTGGCATGTGGGTTCCTGGTACTCTCACACTGAGGGTCTCCCCACCACACTGCACTGCTTCTCTTATGCTTGGAGAGGTCAGATTTTTCTGGACAGCAGTCCCCAGAGATGGAGAGGAGGAGAAGAAGCATCTTTCTTTGAACTAAATGTGGGCAGGTGGCAGGCAGGGAACTGACCCCTCACTATGTCCCAGGCCTTGGCCCAGGCTCCTGGCTCCTCACCACAGCCTCCGGGGACAGGGCAGGGGCGGGGATGACTAGGCCTTTGTGACTAATGGAAATTTGATGCTCAGTGAGGTCAAGTGACTGGGCAAAGTCACACAGCTGCTGCATGGCCCTGCTGGGGGTGCAAGGGCCTAAGGTGGGTGACCTTTTCCTGCAATGATAACAGTGAGAGCAGCCCTTATGCTGCCCTGCTCTAACTGCCATGTGTTGATCTATGCCATTCTCTCAACAGCCCCATAAGATGGTTATTATTACTAACAAGGCACAGAAAGCTTAGGTGACACACCAGGAAGTGGAGCCTGGGGTTTGAACGCAGGCAGCCTTGCCCCAGGGTCTGGGGCCCTTCTCTTTACTTCTCTTCTCTTTACTTGCCTGTTTGTCCTACCTTCTTTGATCAGCCTATGGACCTTCTAGGCCTGGCTGAACCCATCCTTTTACTTCCTATGCACAACTCCATTTTGGAATGGGGAGACAGAAAGGTTAAGCAAGGTCACCTAACTTGTGAGTGGTGGAGCTGGGATTTAAACGTAGTCCAGCTGTGGGCCCACGTTCCCGGCCACGAAGACACTTCGCCTCCCATGCCTTCCCGTGACACATGGACGAGAATGGCTTCCTGGGCCCTCACATGCTGCCACTGCCCACCTCTCTCTCCTTGACCTCCACCACCCTCCCCTTCTCTCTGGAAGCCAGACACACTTGTTCCTGCCACAGGGCCTTTGCACCTGCTGTGTTCTTGCTCAGAGCCTCTGCCTGAAGTGGGCTTCTTCTGGTCCTCAGCTCACGTCACCTCCACACAGAGGCCTTCTCCCAGCCCCTTCAGGGTCCTCTCTGCCACAGACCCTGCTCCACCATATCGTCACCACCTGAAGGCATCTTGCCTCTTTGCTTACTCACGGGTTGTCTGTGTCTACCCCTTACTGGGGCAGGTCTGCCTTGTCCATTCATGAATCCCCAGAGACCAGTGCTACGCCAGCACATAGTAAGGTCTCAATTAATATTCATCCAAGAAATGTTGAATTGGGGGGATGTTGTGGTCTGAATGTGTGTCCCCCGCAAAATGCACATGTTGAAACCTTGACCCTCAACATGACGGTATTAAGAAGTGGAGACTTGGGGCGGAGCCCTCATGAATGGATTATTGCCTTATAAAGGAGACCCCAGAGAGCTCCCTTGCCCCTTCTGCCGTGTGATGTTACAGTGAGAAGATGGCTGTCAGTGAGGGAGCAGGTTCTCCCCAGACACTGAATCTGCCAGTGCCGTGATCTTGGCCCTCCAGCTTCCAGAACTGTGAGGAATAAATGTTTGCTGTTTCTAAGCCGCCTACTCTCTGATATCTATCTGTTAAAGCATACTGAATGCACTGAGACAGGAAGGTGTTCCTGTCCCCATTTCACAGGTGAGAGGACTGAGGCTGGAGCAAGGTAATGAGTAGGGTGACCAACGGACCCAGTTTGCCCAGGGCTTCCCCAGTTTTAGCAATGAACTCGGCACACCAGGATGGGTGGTTCCCCCCCCTTCCCCTCGCTGCTAGATGGAGCCAACTTACTGGGCATGGTCCCTCCATCCCCACCCAGCCCCGCTAGGGAGGAAGGCCTGAAACAGCAAGGGAAGGGCACACATGACTGCCCAGGCTCTGAGGTGGAAAAAGAAAGAAAAAGAAAAGAAAACCTCAGCCACCACCACCACGCAGTCCCTCTCCTGCTCAGCAAGCACCCAACCTCTTCCCCAAACCAAATGAGACCACCTCTCTTGTCATCACCAGACACTGGGAGGTACTGAGGCCCTGTGGGGTTGGCTTCAGGGGCAGAAGATTACGCAGCTCAAGTGACAGGGCCACTGAGACCCAAACAGGGGCTTCTGGGCACTAGCAGTGGCGTTCTTCCCACCGAACCAGGCCTGCCCCTCGTGCATGCCCACCGTCATGTGCACACCCACCTACGTACGTGCAGGCATCTGGTTTTGAGTTTATGTAACATGCGTGCTCTACCCATTCAGCACTGCGGCAGTATCACAAGGATGAAGCCCTGCTCGCATCTGCCTGCTGGGGAAACCAAGGCACAGAGAAGGGAAGGCGAGGAGACCTGCCATGTAGGGTGACCAACTCATCCCCACTACCCTGGCCTTAGCGTCCCGGGAACCCCTGAGTCCCAGGCAAACCGGGATGGCTGAGAGCCTGTTCCCTAGCTTGACAGTGACGAGCACGGTGCCAGGAGCCTGAACCCTACCATTTCATGTCATCCTCACACCAAACCTCTTTATGGGTGTTATTCTTCCCATTTTACAGCTGAGGAAACTGAGGTTCAGAAAGGTTCAGTCCCCTGCCCAAAATTAAGTGATGGAACCAGAACTGGAATCCAGGTCTTTGGGTGACCTTCAGGCTTTCCGCAAAGACAAACTGCCCCCAGGAATGGCGGAAACATAGCTCCCCCTTAAAGACTCTAAGGTGGCCGGGTCCCAGGGGGTGGGCATCTTTGATTAGAAGACCCTCCTGTTCAGCTGGTGGCAGGCATCCCTGGGGGTCACCCTAAGTGGAGCCGGGATGGCTTGCTGGAGTTTAAGCCCCTGAAGGCCAAAGATCATTATCCCTGGGTGAGGTCTGCCAGTTCTCAGGTCTTAAGAGCCACCATGTAAAGTGGTAGCCCTCCTAAGACCCAGCCACCATATAAAGAAGCTCAGAGTAGTTTACTGGATGGGGAGAGACGTGGAGAGGGTGAGGCCTTCTGGAGTGTGCTGGTCCAGCCGACCCACAGGATCATGAGATGTAATGAATCATTGCCATCTTAGGCCTCTATGCTATGAAATGATAACAGATAATGGAAAGAACCCTTGAGTGCTTCTGGGTGCATTTCCTAAGAACAAGGACATTCTCTCACATAACCAGCATGCAGGTATCAAAGTCAGGGAATTTAACGTTGGCATCATATTATTATCTAACCCACAATCCTTATTCAAATTTCACCCGTTGTCCCAATAATGCCCTTTACAGTAATTTTCCCCTCCAGTCCCAGATCCTTTGAAACAAACTTGCTCCTATTGGCTAAGAGTATCACATACAACCGCAGAATAGTAGGACTGTCATATACGAGACATATCACCCATCTGAGCAAAGGAAACAAGGGATTGGCCATCCCCCGGGCCCATGACACAAGCCATCTCCCAGCCCCAGGCTGGGGAGCCCTGGTAAAGTGGAAGGAACTCACTCCTCAGACTCTCAGAACATGGGACATCCCCCGCCCCTACCCCGGAGCCTCAGGCTCCCACCTGCAAAAATAACCGCTTCCCAGATTGACGTGCTCATCTCATGGGCCTGCCTCGGGCAGAGCACGCCAGGAGGCAGGCATCCAATCAACAGGGGTTTCATCCTTCCTTTCCAACAAAACGTACATACATTTTTGCTCAAGAAAGGCTCTGTGCCCACAAGACGGAAAAAAAACTCTTCATGTTAAAGAAAACTGCCCACTCCTGGGATCACGTCAGCTTTCCTGTGTAAATGTACTACACTAGGCCCCAGTGATTACCACCCCACCATCCCTAGAAACGTTCATTGACCAAACACAATTCCATCAGTGGTTTGAGAGAGATGCTCAGGTCCAAGTGGCCCATGCAGACGCTGCCAGCACGTAGCCTAACAGATCACGCCCCTCTTGGAACCAGATTTAGCGGTACATGTGGTCCATTCTCCCCTCTCCCACCTTTATCCCTGATTTCGGCTTATAAATCCACTTTGAGATTTGGCTTCCCTATCCATCCATCTCCTGCAGAATTCATAAAGGAATCCAGTGACTGCCCACCACGCAGCAGGGGGCCAAGAGGGTAATTGCAGGGCTTGTCCCTGTGAGCAGGGCCCTTAGCAAAAATGAAAGGCCCGGTCCTTTCATTGATGGTGATTGCCTAGAGAATCCTGGGGGATGGGATCGGAGGCTCCCAAAATGTCTCAAGGCATGTGGAGCCCAAGAGAGGTACCCATGAGGGGGTGGGGGGGGCGTGGCCGTGGTCACGCGGTCCTCCCACAGGACCTCATCCTCACTGCCACACCCACTCCTGCTCAACAGGTGTGACTCCAAAGCTCCCAGAGTTTACGGGCCTGACCCGAAGTCAGAGAGTGCTGGGTTCATACACAGGTCCCCTGGCACTGAGGCCAGTCCTGTGACCCAGGAGGCTTCTCCCTTGTGTGACAGCCTGGGTTCAAATCCCAGCTCCACTCCTCCTTGTATGACCTTGAGCCCTCAGTCTTCCCAGCTGCAAAATGGCAACAACAATGATAGCTTCAAGATCAGGTTGCCGTCAAGGGCTTAAAACAGGGCTTCCCCTATAGCAGGTGCTGGATTATCACATCATCTTGTCCTTAACCAATACAAATGTCCCAACATCATTAGACATAAGCAATGTGTTATTATTGTTACTGAGGTGAAATTCACATAGCATCAAATTAACCATTTTAAAGCACGCGATTCAGTAGCATTGAGTGCTTTAAGAATGTTGTGCCACCGTCACCACTATCTGGTTCCAAAACCTTTCCATCATCCCAAAGGGAAACCTTGTACTCATTAACAAGTCACTCCCCATTTTCTCCTGCTCCAGCCCCTGGCAACCACTCATCTACCTTCTGTTCCTATGGATTAGAAGATGTCTAGAAGATGTCTCTTCTAGACTTTTCATAGAAATGGAATCCTACCGTATTTGTCTTTCTGTGTCTGACTTCCTTCACTTAGCATCACGTTTACAAGTTCATCCACATGTAGCATGCTTCAGTGCGCCATTCTTTTTTCCTGGCTGAATAATATTCCACTGCGTGAATATGTATATGTGTGTGTGCGTGTGTATCTCACATTTCGTTAACTCATTCACTTATCAGTCGATGGACGTTAGAGTTGTTTCCATCTGTTGGCTCTTGTGACTCAGGTTGCTGTGAACACCCATGTACAAGTTTTGTACAGATACTGGTTTTCCTTCCTCTTGGGTGTATACCTAGGAGTGACGTGGCTGGATCATACGGTAATTCTATGTTTAGGTTTTCGAGAAATCTCTGAACTGTTCTCCATAGTGGCTGCGCCATTCTACATTCCCGCCAACAATCACAAACGTTCTGATTTCTCCACATCCTCGCCAGCACGTCATTCTCCACTTGTTGATTATAGCCACGCTAGTGGGTGTGAAGGGAGTAACAATGTGGTTTTCAAACAAAGCTAAAAAGTGATTTTTTTGCTCAAGCGTTGATGCCTCCACCTTGACACTCTGGGAGCTCAACAGGAGACTCAAGCTCTAGACGAGGATGGACTGTGGCCAAGGATTTCCCCTCGCCGGGCTTAGTTTCCCCCGTCACAGGACCTGGTTGGTTTGGATTAGTGTTTCCCACGTGACCTGTGTGTTAACAGCAGGGAAAAGAGGCCTGAGACGTGTTGCCATTAGAATGGAGCCGTGCAGATCCTCTCCTGGGTACCAGAGGAAGAAAAGATGAGTCATTTGGGTGGACCCGCCTCCACCTGGAGTTTTTCTTCTTATGCATGGAATCTGGTACACATTTGTGAAGGACCTGTCCCCATAGATCAATTTAGCTCTTCGGTGCTGTCATGTTAATGTCTCAAGCTGAGCCCCCAGCCCTCCTGGCCACAACAAGCCCTTGAGCCAGATCAGAAATAAGGGAGGTCCCTTCCTGCTTGCATTCTAGGCTTCTCCAGCCACTGTCACTGCCCTGAGTGGGCCTCAGAAACCCCTGTGGCCATGCAGAACGCTCCAGGGGTCCTCTGACTCTATTGCAACCGCTTGTCCATTTCTCACTGCTCTGCTTTTGCTCGTGCTCTATGTACCCTCTGCCCAGAACACCATTCCCCACTTTCTTCATCCAACCTGCTTCTACAGATCTGTGAAAGCTCAGTTCAGCACCACTTCCTCCAGGAAGTCTTCTCTGATGCCCCACCTGGATCTAGGAATCGTTTCCCTGGCTCCAGGGGCCCCTCTGTCATGGCACTCTTTACTCTGTTTTGAGCACCTTCTGTTTAACCAGGCTTCTCCACTGGGCTGTGAGTTCTTTGAGCAGGAACTGTGGGGTTCATCTTGGGGTCCCTAGTACTGATCCAGGCTGTGTCTGGGATTAGAGTGCCCACAAGGGATGGTGGTGTCTGCACTGAATTTTCCTCTGGGATCCAGCCTTCCCCAACTCGTGCAGTCTTGATGGACAGGCGATCATGGCACCTGAGGCAACTGGCCATGAGTTGGGCAAGTGGCCCAAGCTGGGCCAATCAGACGTCCTCTCCTCTCCTGAGAATTTCAGGCATGGCACAGTGACTCAAGGCGGGATAAGAGCTGACACCAAATTGTTCTGACTTCTCCTTACTTCCTGGTACCTAGAAGCCCAGAGTTTCCCCAGGTCCTGTCTTTCTGAGGCCTAGTGGTTCAGGGTCTCTTGACCACTGTGAACTACCCCAGATCTTGGAAATAAAAGTCTTTTACTGCATAAAGTTTTGCCAGGACCCGTTTCTGTTGCTTACCTCCAAAGAACTCTGGCAGATACAATACATCCATCTTTTTTTAATAGATGTGTGAATGGGTGAACGAATAAGCCCTGTCTTGAGGGCAGAGACAGCCAATCAGTTGGGAAGGGTGGGAGGAAGAGAAGGCACTGGCAGCAGAGAGATCACCACCAACAAAGATCCCCAGGAATCCACAGGTTGGCTGGAATGCTAAAGCAAAGGGGGGTGGGCGGAGTCCTGACTTCAAAAACGGAGCCTGGGGCTTCCCTGGTGGCGCAGTGGTTGAGAGTCCGCCTGCCGATGCAGGGGACACGGGATCGTGCCCCGGTCCGGGAGGATCCCACATGCCGCGGAGCGGCTGGGCCCGTGAGCCATGGCCGCTGGGCTTGTGCGTCTGGAGCCTGTGCTCCACAACGGGAGAGGCCACAACAGTGAGAGGCCCGCGCACAGCAAAAAAAAAAAAAAAAAACGGAGCCTGAAACTCAACGTCGGGTAAAGCATGAAGTGGAAAGCATGCTTCATCCGTCCTCTACGGGGCAGGGGCTTCACAGAGCTGCCGGGGGACACGCGACGAGAGCAACACCTCTAGAAGGTGCACATCCCAGGACACTCTCTGTCATCTTGGTCTCCTTTACTTTGTTCATCGTGATTTGATGTAAAACAGAGAGACGATGCCCAAACGTACACAGCAGCTTCAGGTGGTGGGACTGGGGACAGGAGTGAGCTGGGAATGAGGCTGTGGATATGACCCTCTCCCCAGTGTTTTGATGGAGAACTTGGTGGACAGGACGGCGCCTCATGGCAAGCTGAGAAACCAAGGCCCAATTCAGCCAACAGCACACTGCGGCAGAGTTGTCTCGCTCGGATAAAAATTGACAGGCTCTCCCTTAAGCCTTTCCAAAGGTGGGCTCCAGATGGACTAAAGCCTTAGACGTGAATGTTACAATAACAAAGCCAATCAAAGAAAGCATAAGAAGGTATCTGTGTGCTTAAAAATGATTCTGCCCCAGAAGACCCTAAAAGTGCCAGACAGAAGGGAGAAAAACTGATGGATCTGCCAGCATCAAAATTAAGGATTCCTGCTCACAAAGGAGGCCACAGGCAAAGGCAGCACACAGGGCGCACGGTACAGATGCGACTGGCGAGCGGTTACGACTTAGAACATCCTGGAACTCTCACAGAACAGTAAGAAAAGGACAAAGGTCTGAGAGAAAAATACACAACGGTGGGGCGGAAGACAGGCCTAAATGCCTAATGAGAGATGTTCAAACTCATTAGTAAAGAGAAGCACGCGTTTAGACTTGTTATGGGCCTGTAGACAGGCCTGGTACTAAGTGGTTGGGCTAACGTTGGCGGGAATGTGTCGGAGAGCAGGGCACCCTCATGCGCTGTGAGTGGGACAGGCTGGCCCAGGTCCCTGAGCCCCCATTCTGGGGTATCGATGCAGGATGCCAGGCAGCCATCACATAGGTCTCTCCAGACAGGACACAGATGCCCAAGTGGCACTGGCCACAGGAACAGGGGGACAGGGGACAACCTGGCATCTGCCCTTCACTAGGGAACATGTGTGATGGTCAAGGTTGGGGCTCCAGGCATGTGACGTCATGGGGTCACGTGGTAAGCAAGGAGAGCAACAGCGACGATCAGGGGTCACAAAGCAGGGCCGGCATTTGTCGGTCCAACCCCTATGTGGCCACTTTCTAGCTGTCTGAACGAGGACAAGTGAACTCCCTGAGCCTCTGTCTCCTCTGGCGGATTAAGGGATTAGCTGAGTCCTGGAGCAGCAGGACCCCCAGGGCCGGGTCCATAGTAGGTGCTCAGTAAACAGTAGTCATCAGCTTTTGCAAACATGACATCCGCAGCAAGGCAAGGCTCTCGCACAGGAAGCTGTTTGCCCTCACTCCTTGGGATCTCCTGCTTGCCCTCACTCCTTGGGATCTCCTGCTACCCAGCCAATGTCCCTGCAACCTTGTGGGCACCGAGTTCTTTATTTAGGCTCCTGATGTAGGCTCCAGTCTCTCTCGGGTGTGTTAGAAGCTGCACGTACCACCCCTGCTCCCCAAGCTCTGTCCTGCCCCAGGAAATGCAGCAGGGCTGATCCTGAGGCCAGAGTGGCCCTCTGCATCGGCTGTTCCTTCCTGCCCACCCCACCCCCACTGTTGGGGCCCTGATTAGCCTGGGTATTGGATGACCTCTGCTCTTCTTTTCTGCCCCGCAAGGGTTAATCAGCCTTCCTGCTGGGCGGCTGGGAGACTCGGAAGGAGGCTGCAGGGCGGCCTGGCGGCAGGAGGCTTTCATTACTTTGATGGGATACATGTGCTCGGCTTTATCTCCGGCCCTTTCTCCGTAATTCAGCGCTTGAACGTCTCAGCTGTCGGCCGATCTGCAGACAATTGCTCGGGGTAATACTATCCGGAAAAAGCTGATAAAACGCAGATGTGACGAGGCCTCTGAAATTTGCGGTTTGCTAAGTGGTTTGCTGCGATGCTTGCCCCTGGCCGGGCGGCTTCCCCTCGAGGTTGGGAATGGAGGGGGTGGGAGTCGCCTTTTTTTCAGTGAAAGGTTGAAGAGAGGAAGTGACTGTAGAATTTATTTTCTATAATTAGGAAGATGGGCAAATAGAAAGTGGAGGGTGATGTGACCATCCCGCAGGACTCACGTGTTCACGGGCCCCTCTGGTTCCATCCTAACCGGCCTGTGGCAGACCTCCAGGAGTTGGGTCACCCAGGCTTCCTCCGTGCAGCTTGGAGTGGGCGTCGTGCAGGGGGCCCTGGGAGGAAGTCTGTGTGACCTTGTGCAAGTCACCTGACCTCTTGTTCAGCCGACTCAACCGAAAGACCAAATCACTAACAACCTCAGTTACTTACCACATGTGATGCTGTGATGCGCATGGCAGGGTGTCAAGCACACAGTAGGTGTTCAACTAATGATGCGAGGTTCCTTCACTCGCTTACGTTCCCAGATGACCCCAGAGAGTAAAAGCGATAGGATTCTGACATGAAGAGACTGGATCCCAGTTGGGTGGTAGGTGAGGGCCCGGGCTGTTTGTCTTCAAAATCATGACTTCCCAGGCCAGAGTCACAAGGCTGGATCCCCTTGTGTGAAACAACAGTCACCAGGGTCTTCCTGGGCCAAAGGAAGGGTTAGAGCAGTGGCCTCAACCGTACCATGTGCCCAAACCACCGCAATCATGTCAGCGTGCAGAGTCCCATTCCGGAGGTCTGGGGGGCCCAAGAAACTGCATTTCTTGCAAGGTCCTATCGATGCTGAGGCCACTGGTCCCTGGACCGCACTGTGGGTACCAACAGGTGGGAGGGCCCCAGAGGCAGAGCCGGGCTGAGGGGTGACCTCCTCGCCACACCTCTCATGATGCACCTTCCTTCACTGGCCGAGAGCTTTATTTTCAGACAGTGGGTGTATCCACATGAAAGCATCCCAAACACAGCATATTTCTTTATGCCCTTCCCAAATTGCGTTGATGACAAAGGAAAAAGTACACAAATTGATACCATCGTGTGCTACCCTTGAGGCCACGTAACGTGGTTCTCCAAACAGCCGATGGGTCTGACTCACAGCAGTAAATACTGCTGTGCTATCCATGTGCCAGCATCTTCCCACAGATCAGTAACTCCACAAAGGGAGCCTGTGGAAAGGTGGTCACTGCTTCAGGATACCCCGTTGGCTCTCGTTTATGCTTATGCTAAGGTGAGAACAGCCAGCACACATCAGGCCCCTTCCCCTTATCCTATCTCTTGTCCTAGCCCCGAGCGGTGACTTGATTACACCCATTTTCAGATGAGAGAAACTGAGGCCCAAGAAAGTTGAGTCGTCTGCTCTCTCTCAGCTGATAGGAGCAGAGCTGGGATTCAAACCCAAGTGTGTTTAGGAGTTTCCGGCTACAAATTTGCACACTTGCATCTGTCCCACGCTGCCTCTGGACAAACACCCTCCCTACACCCGCCTGCAGGTCGGTGGGCAGACGCTTCAGCCAGCCCCAAAAGTTAGGGCCAGGCCTGGGTTTTTCCCTGCAATTAGAGGGCCCGTTTGCAGTTCCCAGCTTTCAAAGAGAGAGGGCGTCTCTCCCCCTGCCTGGTGTGGGCAGAGCTGGTAGCAATTTTCCCACAATGTGTAAATTAGTCAATCTCTGAGTCTGTAAACGGGGGCCTTTGAAGGGGCCTTAATGAAGCACTCCATTAGGGCTTAATGACGGCCGCCTCAAGCATTACTGGACCGAGTGCCTTTTGATGTCTTGGGGCCACGGGTTGGAGGCTCAACTTATCTCAGTGCCCCGGCAGGCTCAAAAAAAAAAAAAAAAAAGGCAAAAAGCGCCCTTAGAGAAGTTGAAAAATTTTTAATGAAAAAAGTTAGTCCTGGCCTGACTGATGTTGGCACTTCAAAGCCAGTGCGCCCTAAATTGCTGTAGACTGCTTAATTCAAAAGTGCTCCCTCGCTGGTGACAGCCCAATGGTGACAAAATACAATTGGCAACAGGAGACGGGCAAGATCAAAGGCTGGCTATTGTAATAGTTTTGTTCCATGAAGAATTGCTTATTGTCAGGAGTTTTTCAGCCTTTTTTTTTTCCTCTTCTTTTCTTCCTTTCCTTTTTTTTTTTTTCTTTTTCTTTTTTTTTTTTTTTTGATTTTCTCCTTTTGGCTCCAGCGCCATCTCAGTATCCTCTTGTTCAGAATCCGCTTACATAAATACTTGTAATTACATCCTTCTGATAATACATTTCAGTTTGCAGAGGCCGCGGCTGCCTGTCCGTCTCTCTTGAGGTTCGTGGAGCCGTGTGGTTGGTTGGACTGTAAAAACCATTTCTGTGTTTTTGTTAGAAAAGATCCTATGAGGCACCGGAGGGTAAATTAGAGCTGGGATCTGCTTGTCGTCCTGGGGACTATTTTAGGATTTAGTTCAGATTAAACGGCTGCCGGTCCGGGCCCTGGCGGAGCACAGGGGTAGCATCAGAGGACCCGGCTCTGAAGTCCCTCTTGTTGACTATGCTGGTTTCTCCTAATCTCAGTTTCCCCAACAGCAACCCTGGGGCTCATCAACTCACACCCCCCCTCCCCCCCCCCATTATTTATGGAGCTCTGACTTACAAAAATACTTGCCTTGTAGGGCTGTTGAAAAGACTAGGAGAAAGTGAGGATAAAAGCACTTTGTAACCTAGAAACTCCCTCCTCCTCCCCCTTCTTGGTTTTGGAGGGTGTGTGTTCAGTCTCTTCAGTTTACCTGCTTTTTAGACTCCAAACACTGCCTAGGAACACGGAACCTAGAATGAGATACTCTGGTGAGCTGGAGGGGGTGTAGGTGAGGGAACGTGTCCCCAGGCCTGGGCTTGTGTCCTCACTGCTCTTCTCAGCAGTGTGACTCAATTGGGTCACTTTACTCCCCGCAAACCTCAGTTTCCTTCTCTGTAAAACGGGACTCATCATCCCCATGCTACCAAACCTCATGGCTTTTCCTGAGCTGACCCAAGGTTCATTTAAGCAAAAGGATGCAAAAGCACTTTGTAAATGGCCAGAATGCCGTAAACATCACAAAGTCAGTTCGAGTTATTTTCCGATAGACATAAGCTGGAGGAGGCTGTTCTGAGCTGGGTCGAGGCTGAGGATGACTGGGGACCGTCAGGAAGCAGGAATGCTCCGGTTCCTTTTACTGCTTCAAATATTAGTCACCAGGAAGCCGCCCCATGAAGCATACAAGCCTCGCGTATCATTTCCTCATCTTGAATTCATTAAGAAGACCGGTATGGGGACAATTAGAGAAACCTTAGGCTGATGACATCTCCTTGTGATGGAATTTGCTTCTGCATCCACTCTGCCTCCCTTGCGATGCCCCAGATCCTGGCCGATTTGGTTTTTTCCAAACAAAGTGTCTCAGATATATTGTAGGACTGGGTTAGTGATTCTCCAGACATTTGGGGGCACACACAGCCCTGAGAGGTGATGGCTTGAGGGTCAGGTTGATGTCTGTCTGTTTACATGGACTGCCTGTCTTGCTTTTCTACTTTCCTTCAACCTAACTTCTCCGGCCATTCGCCACCCTCGCCGCCGTTGTGTCTATCTGCCCTTTGTTTTGAAATTCCATGGGCACCAAGCATTCTAAATTCCCAAACTTGTTAAGCAAACATTCTAGGGTGGCACTGCTCTAAAGCCAACACTCTACGGGGCTCCACCCCTACTTTCTGAGGGTGTCGTCCAAATGTCCACAGGCCGTGTGAGGCCCCCAGTGACTCTGAGACCTGTCCGTTCCCCATAATCACGCACAAGTATGCATAAACCCAGCTGAGCAATTATGAATAATTAAATCAATTAGAGACAGTCTAGCACCAGGGATTATGGCTGCTCAGAGTGTGGGCCTCTGTAATATTTTAACAGTAAATGCAAAAGCCCCAGAGAGGGCTGGCGGCAAGAGGGGAACAAAAGCAGGTCCAAATGCCAAGTCATGTTGCTTGGTGACCCTCCTCCGTGGAATCGGCGGCCTTCCCAAGGAAAACAATGGCAATGAAATGCCAATAAAATATTTGGGGGGGCAAGTATGAAAGCTTCAAAATGAGTTAATTAAAAAAGGATAAAACATGAGTCTCCAAAAGTATGTTGAGTAAATTTAGTGCTTGAAATTTGACAGAACGAAAAGGTATTCAAACACGAAGCAGAACTTTTTAAAGTGGCAGGGCTGGGCAACTGGTGGTTTTTCTTCTAAACCAGCCTCCCTCCATCCATGCGTGGAATGAAGCTCAAGGGAGGCCTGGAAGGCGTTGACAGCAGTGGTTCCACAGACCAGCCAGGGCACCTCTTTTAAGGCCCTTGGGAGTGGGGACCTAGAAACTTGTTTTGGACCTGGGCGGTGTACAAGGTGCGCAAATTCCGAAAGGAGCAAAGTTAAAGCGCAAGGTCTTGACTCCACTCAGGCTAGCTTAGCACAGTTAGCCCACCATAGATCCCAACAAGTGAGAGCCTGAGAGAATACATGCTGTTCTGACTCTGTTCCCCAGAAAGTGGCCAACCGGTCCAGATGCAGGGGGCGAGTCCGGAGTTAAGGACCCATCCGAAAACATCTTCTTGTGGAGATGGGATTCTTCTCGGCAGCCCAGGTGGTTTGAGAGCCGCCATCAGAGGTGCCAGCTTCCTCGGTTCCGTTGCCCCAATGGCCTGGACACGGTCGGGATCTCACTGGTTGATTGTGGACAGTTCGGGGGTAATTAGGGCTACGATGGAGCTGACGAAATCAACAGGAATATCATCTCTTTTCTGTTTTCTCAGAGTCTAAGCCAAGAGCATAAATATGGCCTCCTTTGGGCCAGCAGAGGGATCTGAACCGAGCCCTTCCAGCAACAAAGGACGAAAGTGCCTTTTGAGTGATGGTCTGTCCAGGTTTGCTGACGAGGGCATATATGTTATGCAGGAAAAGAGTAGGAATACCAAGGGTCATCTCCAACAGCCAAATCCAGCTGTCTGCCTACAAGTGTGCAAAAGCACTGCCTCCCATCCTCCATTCCTCCAAGGTACCAGTTAACAGTTTGTGTTGGTCGTCCACTCCCATGACGATCTTCAAGACCGCATTGTAGACGAGGCTACCGAGCTCAGAGAGGCCCAGGAACCTGCTCAGGTCTCTACACAGCAAGGGGCAGGCCGAGATTCAATCCAGGTTTCTCTGACTGGAAAGCCCACGCTCGCAGTTTCTGCCTTCTGCGGCTTCTCTGTGCAGGCGCGGTGAATATTGTGCCAACAGCCAGGGGGACAAAGATACTCCAGTGACCTGCTTCCTCACAATGGATGAGCTCGGGGTCCTCATCTGTAATCTGCAGGATTGCTGCAAGGCTTAGCAATCACATCCCTGCGGGAACCTGATTTCCTCCAAATCCCGGTGATCTGAGGGGCAGGGGACTCTCACCATCATCAGCCCCAACAGGTCCCTAGCTCCCCACCCTCACCTTCAGCTCAGGCAGTCTGCTGAGATTCCGGCCCTAGTGGCCTCCGAAGGGACCCCAGCACTTTTGAGAGTCTTGCGGGGACATCTCAGGAGCACGTCATCTTTCTCCAGTCTCTGCTAAAGCTCATCCCGCCTTCATCTACTTGGCATCTGTGTCCACAGTCTGATTCCAGCTCATTCAACAAATGTCACCAGCGAAGCCCTGGGTTCTCAGGGTGCCCACACAGAGGGTGCTCTGTGGTAAGCTTCAGAGCTGGGGGAGCGACACCCTTGCTCCTGCTGTGGGACACACTGTTAGAGGGTCCCCTGCCCCGGACTCCACGGGCACAGGGTGAAGCGCTGCCGGTTTCCTTTCTAGAAGTTGTCGTCTCTAGGGAACCACATGGGGGTCTGTCCAGGGGATAGATTTGAGTGAGGCTGCTGTCGGAATCCTGCCTCACTCTCTTCTAGGGACCTGGGCTTTGTCACTAGGTAATTTTCTTCCAACTGCCGTACCTGCCTAAGCAAATAATGGATCCTAGAATGTGTTCTTCCTCAGCAGGCTCCTGACCTGCCCAGGCACCAACCCCAGGACCTTCCTCAACCATTAGCCAGATGAGCCCAGAGAGGTTTGCCTATCAGCAGTGGATGCTCTGTGCGTCCGCGCTGGGATCCCTCTGCGCACGCATGACGCTTCAGAGGATGTCCCTGGTTCACGTAAAGCATAAACTGAGAATACCCTTATTGGTATAAAGAAGAGCAGAGGTGTGCTGTCAGCTTGAATCTGGTGTAGGATGAGCAGATTGGCGTCATCCCGTGGAACCTTTCATGACGATAAGATCAAAGCGCCCTTTGGGGTCTAAGGGTGGAAGCATGTTTCCCATTTCATTAGGCGAGTCCTCATGAAAGCCCTGGGGGCGGGTCCTTGAACCCTGGGAAGATTCTCTGCCACATTTTCATGGTCACCAGGAGAACGAGAGGGGCAGGCAGGAGAGCCTGAGCTGGCAAACTTCTCCAAGTGACCTCTGCCCCTGCTGGTGAGGAGGCATCTCCTCCTGTCAGGACAGTGCAATCCCACCTCGAGTATTGTTAAGCCCTTCTCAACCACCAGCAGCCTTGTTATCCACTAACTGCACAGGAAACTTGGTGGGAGTGGGGCATAGATGATGGGCATGGGCGGTCAGAGGGACGAAAACCCAAATCTTTTTTATTTGCAGTTTTGTCCAGGGCCCACCCTGCACCAACCCCGCACCCTGGTGTCCATCCCATCCTGTGGCTGTGACGAGGTGATAGTTCCAATCCTGGCAGTGGACAACCGGCCAAGGGGACAGCAACCAGGTGGGAACCTGAGCCCCGCCCCTTAGAGCTTGTTGGCCAGTCAGGTCACTGTTCCAAGCCTCAGCTTCCCCACCCAGGAAATGGGGACAACCCTAAGGCAGGCCTGGCTGTCGCACAAGAACAAGGAGAGGGAAGAAATGAGACGATGGGTGAAAAGGGACTTGCAAACTGTAAAGTGCACATACCTTAAAGGCAACACTATTTCATCAGGAATTCTGTGGAATCAGAGAATTTAAGGGAACATATCTTTATTTGGTTCCCCCGACATGGTCGTGAGGAGTGAGCAGATCCTGAGTGTGTATTCTTCCAAATATTGTCAGTTTCCAACTGCGCTTCGCCCCGCAGGGGCAGCAAAGGAGGAAGCCCGGGGGGCAAAGCGTTGGACTAGAGGGAAAGCCATGAAGTGCGTCGGCAGACTTGTCAGGGAGACAGACCCCCATAAATAACCCCAGGCAGGACTCCGGAGGAAGAAGCCAAGCTCTTTGCTGAGTAAAAAGGGAAAAACAAATCCCATTTTCCCAGGGTATGACAATGCCACACTGGCCTCCTGAGATTCCTGGGAGAGCGATGCTCCGGGAACAAAAGTGCTCCTGGCGTTTGATTTGCTGGAATCCCTCCAAGCTCTCAGTTCTCCTGGCTCCAGCCTCCCTGGGTGAGCTTGATTAAGTCGTTTCCCCTCTCTGAGCCTCAGTTTCCCCATCTGCATCATCGGGGGTGAACTGGATGGTTTGAGGGCACCCTGTGAGTTTTGCCACCCCAATCCTCAATTCACCAAGGCCCTCTTCCTGCCATGCCCCTGTCACCCTCTCTGAGCCCTGCCTCTGCCCCAGGGGCTTCCAGAACCCCACCTCTGGCCAAAACCCCTACAACTCCAGACTTCCCCTCCTCCCCCGCCATTTCCCTACAAGGCCACCGCAGAAAGCAGCAAGGCGGACAGAAAGCAAGGATGTTTTAATTTACTCGATTAAGTCACCATGTGGACAGAGGCTCACGAAGGAATCTGCTCTACAGAACTTTTCGTTTAATAGAATTAGTTGAAACCAGATCAGCCAGCCCCCATTCCTGCAGGCCATCTGCCCAGACGGGGAAACGGCTTCCCTAAATAGAACCCCATGTTGCTGGGAGCCCCCTCTGAATGGCCGGCAGGGAGCTGCCCCCTGCACCCGCCTGTCTGTTCAAATGGGTTCAAAGTCCTTCCCTTTGGGGCCAGCTGGGCTGGCAGAGCTCGAGTCCACTTTCAGCTAAGACTTGGGAGCTATAATCAGATTCACATCCAGCTCCACCTGCAGGGAACTCCTGCCAAAATCGGGGACTGTGCGAAGGCGATGCCAACATAGAGACTTTTAATTCAGAAAAGAAGTCTTGTCAAGTCATTTGCCTGGACTCTTAAGAAAATTAGATAAACTAACATTTACTCAGCATTTTAGAGTCTCCCAAGAAGTTTCCCACGTGTTTTATTTAATCCTGGTGACAAACCTGCAGGAAGGCTCGTCATCATCCTTTTGTAGACGAGGGTGAGAGAGGTTTAGTAACTTTCCCAAGGCCACACAGCTAGGAGCAAGGACCTGGGGACCTCTAGGACAGCAGTAACAGCATATGCCAAGTAGGCTGTTCTGAGACTGAAGTGAAGTGTGTAATTGCAGTGCCTCGCACATGGTACTTTTCTGCCCTTCTGTGTACGTGAGTCCAGAGCTGCTGGTTCAAATCCCACCTCTGCCCGAACTACTTATATGACTTTGGGGAAGCCATCTAACCTCTCTGGATCTCAGTATTTTCATCTGTGGAATGGGAGAGGGCAGTGACCCCTCTCCCTCGGGGTCAAATGAGTCGATGTACGGGAAACTGTCCGGCACACGGTTAGACATCTGTAGCCCAGGCTGGGAATCCCAGGTGCCAACCTAAATCCTATAGGTGGCCCCGCCCTTATAACTCAGAAATAAGGCTGCCAGTGCAAAGACACTCAGGAAGGAGGACGCGCTGTTTAGAGCAGGGGTCAGCAAAGTCTGGCCCTTGGGCCAAATCCAACCCATCTGCTTTTGTAAATAAAGTTTTATTGGAACACAGGCACACCCACTGGTTTACATATTGTCAATGCCTGTTGTGACAGAAACCACAAGGCCCTCAAAGCCTAAAATAGTCACTCTCTGGCCCTTTACAGAATAAGTTTGCCAACACCTGATTTAGAGTAAGAGGGTCACACAGTCTCCCCCGCCCCGCCCCACACACCCCAAAGAGGCTGAGCACTTGTGGGCGAGGAGAGAGGAAGCTGCTTAGGGACATTTTATCCTAATTGTTAATGAGCTTATTTAACCTCTCAGGGTCCCACTCCCTGATCCGAGCAAACAGTTTGGGTCTTAAGTGTTTGGATGGAGCATTCGTGTTTAAAAAAGAAATTATAAATGTGCCCTGACTAGTCTGCCTTGAGGAGTTTAAAAGAAAGGAGCTGGGGTAGCAATAAACTGTCTTGTTATCAACGGCAGCCTTAAAAGTCTGGGACTTCCACCCCGGGGAGTGGCTGCTGTATGGAATTGATACACATGGAGATTTATAAGGTCAAGTTTTATGAGCCTACAGATTCTAGTGGTGTGTTACCACATCCTTATTACAAGCTCACGCTGCTGTCCAGTTAAACCAACGGAGCTAATATATTACTCCCGCCTGCCTTGGGCCTCAGACTCGAAGGAAAGAGTGCAAATAAAACACCACCTTTGGGAATCCATCGCGTCCTGTTTTTTTCCGCACAGCTGACTTTGGTTGTTTCTCGCCTCTCCCTAAACCCACACACTGCCAAGGGGCTGTTTGGTTTGTGCACCCAGAACAATGCCTCGGGGGTGGCCCTGGTGGGACACTTCTCCAGCTGACCCTGGTGACGCCTCTCCAACGGGAGGGGACGGCTGCAGGGACCTACGCAGCGCAGAAGGGATGTCTCTTCACTGCTGTCCTGCTAACAGACCATAAATTAAGGCTGGGTGTTTGTCTTTGGGCTGTTTGAACGGGAAGGGGGAGGCAGCCTGAACTAGGACACACCCAGGCTGGTGTGGGCAGCTGTCCCCTTGGCTCCGGGCCTCTTGAGCCTTGCACTGGGGAGGCCTGGAAGCCGGGGTCCGGGCCAGCTTCAGGGAGCAGAGGCAGGGACTGCTTCAGGCTGGGCAGCAGGGATCCAGGCCCCATCTCTACCACCAGAGCGACGCGTGGAAGTGATCTCCAATCCTTCTCTGTTACAGATAACACCGAGATGACCCTTTGTCCAAATATGCTTTTTTACTCCTCTTTTCAATGAATGAACTGATGTACACACACACACACACACACACACACACACACACACACACACACCTGGTTCTGAAGCCAAAGCAAATGCTGACAACTTCCTGAGATGACCCCCTGGGAGACTGTAGTGATGCCCACAGCATGAGGTCCTCTGTTTCCCTCCATTCTGCCCTGGCCACACCACATGGCCCCCCAACCCCGGCGCTGTCAGAACCTAGGTCCAGAAAAACCCGAGGCTCTGGATCCACGCCGGTGGGCAATGGCAGACGAATGCTGCCCAGAGGGTCAGCCTGGCCGAGTTCCTGCCCCCTCTGCTCCCGCCCACCTCATGACCATAGGCCAGTCCCAGCCCTTCTCTGGGGCTCATGGCCCATTTCTGTTTCCCTAAAAAAAAGGTTCATTTCTAGAAAGAAATTTGACCATCGGTACAAAGAGTCTTATATAATTTTGATTCAGGAATTCTACTTCTAGGAATCGATCTTATGGAAAGAATTACATATTTGTATAAAGATTAGGGATAAAAGTATCCATGCCGGTGTTATTGATGTGAGAAGATTGGAAATAACATAAACGTCCACACCTAGGGGACTGGCTAAAGAAACGTAGGGTCATCTAGTCAATGGAATGCTAGGCAGTCATTAAATATTTATCTTTGTAATAAATTTGTAATGACATGAGAAGAGCGGGCTGTAATGCTCATGGGTAAAGCAGGATACAAGGGGGGCCTCAACCCTGGTCCCCACAAAGCTGGGGAGGATGAGGGTGCTGGGGGTTAACCCCCAGAAACTAAGGCTCCTCCCACTTCCCCATCAGGGCGCTGAGGGCAGCTGCAGGCCCACCCAGAGACTGAGTCCAGTCTCGCCCCCATCATGTCAGGCATGACTTTGGACCACCCTCCATGGACTATGTGAAGGCAGTGAAGCCAACAGGCGCCCAGGGCTCCCAAAGCACCTTCACAGACCTGCTGTCAGTCACAGAGGAGATGGGCAAAGCCAGAGCGCCTTGGAGCACCTGAAGAGAGGTATCATCCACTCACAGGTCCTCATTCTACAGACAGCTGAGGCACGGAGAGGTCATGTGACTTGCCCAAGGTCACACAGCAAGTAGGTGCTGCCTGGAGGTGAACCCAGGCAGGTCCACCTCTCCAAGCCCAGGGCCCATTCACAGTGAAGTCCCCCATTCTGAGCCCACTGCTGGGCAATTAGCACATAACACCCCCTTGGGCTCACTGTATTTATTGTTGACCTTTGACTCAGCACAGGATGCGGTTAAGTAGGGTTAGGGAAGGCTGGAGAAGCAGGGTGTCAGGGTGGAGGCAGGGAACTAACAGGTGTGCAACCTTCCCACATGTCAGGTACAGGGCTAGACACTATGTCCGTGATAGAAAGAACATGTGGCACTAGCTGTTTCCCATCTAGGACCTCATTAAATTCTCACTGCCTCCTACCCACTGGTACTATTATTATCCCCACTTACAGGTGGAGATACTGAGGGTACATTCCTTGCCCAAGGTTACAGACTAGCAGGTGGCAGAACCGAGACTCAAACCGAGGCAGACAGGCTCCTGAGCCCGCTGAAACTCTCCCATCTAGTCCCACAGCAAGGGAGCCCTGAGATTTACTCTCCTTCTGCCTTAGATCCCACTGGATCTGCCGCAGTAACAGACTAATCCGAAATCTTAAAGACACAGTCTGTCACAGGCCTGGTGGCTCTCCAAGCAGCCCTTTCACACTGTGACCTGGGGACTCGGTCAGCTTCCAGCCTGCCTCTCTGCGTCCTCAACTCTGAGTGTCCAGCGCGCTGGGCTGAGGAAGAGGAGAGCATCAACCGGAGAAAGGTCACGCCTGGGGAAGGGGCGTGGCTGGGGGTGTGGCCACCATCCACTTCTGCTCCGCTGGCCAGTACCAGTCACGTGGCCCTGAGACTGCTGTGGGCTGGGAAGAGAGGGCTGGGTGAATCTCCAAGGAGGGGAGATGGGGTGTTGGTAATGACTTTCATGGTCCACCTTTCTGGACACAAAGTATTCTGTAAATGGCTCATCTCAGAGAGCAAACTCTCCCACCACCCCCCCCCCCCCCCCCCGCAAGAGAGAGAACCCTGCCCACCTCAAACCTCACAGGCCCAACTGTTTCTGTCTGCCTGGGGTCAGGTGGCTGACATTCCCCCCACCTAGAAGGCTCTAGAGACCCATAGGCTCCCCTGACCTATTCCCTCCTCCTTGGTGGTTCAGAAAGTTGCTGACTTTGAAGCAATGGGCCGGAAGCCGAGCTCCAGCCAGGGTGACCCCCAGGCAGGGCAGGCTCTGCATCTGGGTGGTTATAACCCCCTCCCACCCCCTTACCTCTCTGTGCCCAGGTTGTCCTTCCCCCAATTCAGACCTCCCCAGGCAAAGGCGGGGCAGGCCTGATTTCCCAGTCCCACTGAGCTAAGCCGGTGAGGCTCCCCTTTCTGAAAATCTATGGGAAAAATTTCTTCTCTGTTATCTATACCAGGAAGAGCAAAGCAGTCCCTGGGCCAATGTGTGTGTCTTACAGACCCTGTGAATCCAGCACGTGATCATGTTTACCTCTTTGCTTTGGCCACAAGGAAGCACAGTCACCCTTGCAGTTCAGCTGTGTAAATACGCTCCACCTATGGCACCCTCCACAGACCGAACTTAGCTTGACTCCACCTTACTTTCCTATTGCACCCAGATGCCCTCATTTTTTCCCCTTTCTTATGCACAAAATATATCTTAGTACAATGTCTCAAATCCTCTTTAATGTGAGGCATAAGCCTAAAAATAAATACAGTATAAAAAAGTCCATTAAACCCTCCTGTCCTCACATTCTGCTTCCAGTCCCCTCCCCTCCCCCATTCCTAAAGATTGCTCTAACAAATAACGTAATGAGACATATCAGTTTTTTAAATGGTCAGCAATGAGCCAGGCATACAGAGGGATGGAGAATGCAAAGAGCCATATTGCACGGCCACCACTATTGCCAGAGCCCACATGGTCATCCCAAGGGATTTCTTCATTTTTCCTCCTAGCCTTAAAATGACACTAAGAGCTCTGGAAGAATTCCAGGCACTGCCTAATTTTCCTCCTGCCCTTCCATTGTGTTCCAGCCTTATTAAGAGAAGATGATCATGTTTGATACCAAAAATGGCTCCATCCCAGTGTTTCCCACGGCTCTGCCAGCGCTGCCCTTCCCCAGGCAGCGTCAGAGGCTGGAGGGAACAGGGCGTGGGGCTCTTGGGTGGCTCGTCCAGAGCTCAGTCGGGACTCCTGACCACATAGCCGTCATCACAGCGAGCGAGGAAGCAGAGCTCAGAGAAGTGGGAGTTCTCCGCACTGACCAGCTCGGGAGCATCTGAGAAACCCATCCTGGATGTGCCCAGATGCTTCCTTCTCACTGAGAGTCATGAAATTGGTACAGATTAGAGGAGCCGTATCAGACACCCTCCTGCCTACCAGGAAGGAGATCCACATGGAACTGGGCCAATTCCCACTTGAGGTGTGGACTTGATGACCCAAGGACAAGCAGGACCCCCTGAGAAACTAGAGCTTAGACCTGAACCCGTCTTACCCACTGAGTCACAGGCTGGGAAGCTGGAGCGCGGGGACCCACTCTTCTACAGGGTGGGAAGGCGCCAGGGGGCTTCCTTCTGGAGACAGGAAGGGCACGATGAATTCCCCCTGCCCCAGGACAGGCATCCTCAGAGAGCAAGGGCCACAGAGAGAGAGGAGGTAGAGCCTGCTTCTTTTGACTCTGAAAATCCCAAACATTAGTCACAGGTCTGATGGGTATTGGGGGGGTGTGCGCAGCAGGCACGTGCTGCAGAGGAACTGCTAAGGGGTACTTACCTATAAGGGGGGAGAGAAGAGAAACAACTCCTTCCCCATGACCCCCTGGGACCCTGCAGGGTTGGTTGAACTTCCCTCCTCTGATGGGCCAGCGCGGGACTTGGGAAGGGGAGTGTGGTAGAGGGTTGCACCAATGGCCCTGATTTCTACCCCTTCCCATCTCCTTTGCCGCAGAGGCTTTGCAGTTCCTTTCGCCGAAGGAACTGAGTCTACAGGTGCACCTCGCTTTATTGAGCTTCACAGATACTGAGATTTTACAAGTTGAAGGTCTGTGGCAACCCTGCTCGGTGTAAGTGTATCAGCACCACTTTTCCAACAGGATTTGCTCACTTCCTTTCCCTGTGTCATGTCTCGCAATATTTCAAACTCTCCACCAGCAAAAAGGTTACGACTTGTTGGAGGCTCAGGTGAAGGTTAGTATTTTTTAGCAATAAAGTATTTTTTTTTATTAAGGTATGCACATTGTCTTTTTAGAGATAGTGCTATCGTACACGTAACAGACTACAGTAGTGTGTGAGCCTTTATATGCCCTGGGAAACCGAAACATTCAAGTGGCTCACTTTATTGTGATATTTGCTTTATTGCAGTGGTCTGGAACAAAGCCCGCAGTATCCCTGAGGTCTGCCTGTATGTTCCTAGCCCTGAGTTCATCCACTGGGCGCGCTTTAGCCAGAAGGATGTGAGGGAATGTGACACATGCACAAACTCGAAGAGGGGAAGACGTGTTTCCCTTCTGATCTCGCTCCTCTGCCTTGGCTGTGAGAGCCTGCCGGGGCTGGCCTGCTGGAGTAGGACACAAGTTGGGCAGCCCAACTCCCCCCACCCCCGGCTGTTCCAGCTGAGGCCGCTCCAGATCAGCCAAACTGCCACTAGCTGCCAGAAATGAAAGAGACCCCCACTGAGCCCAGAAGAGTCGTCCAGCTGAGCCCAGCCGGAATCACCCACCCACTAATGGGAGAAAGAGATGCTTACTTGTTAGAGGCACTGGGTGTGAGAGGGGCTGGTTAAGCTGCATTAGCGTGGCAATAGATAACAGTCCCCTTCGCACGAGCTTGTCTGAGCTAGGAAGGACCCTACTAAGATCTCACCCAGTGATTTTAAACTGCTCTTTTTAGGACCATTTCAGACACATGTTTCATATTTCAATATTTTAATATAGTTGTTAACGGCTACAGAAAAGAAAGTTTAAAATATCACAGACTCACATAGATGGAGACCAGATTTTAACACCCTGGAGGGTACCACAGATGTGTTATAACTTGGACTGCCAGGTTAACTAGATTTTGTTCAGACTTAAGAAAAAAGAGGGGGATAAAATGACTCCCCTTCCCCTCTTTATGTAACTAATGAATTACCTGAGACCACTAGACAGATGTGTTACCATTTGCCACTATTTAGCTCTGTGAATGAGAATTCCTTTCAAAACTAGACTCCAGATATCAGAAATAAATTTACTTCAGAAGCAAAGAAAGCAAGTCTCTCAGACAGAACGCCTTCTTTTAAATGTTTGTGTTCAAAACTTCACTGGCTCTGTAAGTAAACGTTACAGTGGATTAATGAAATGCCATTGATACTGTGTTATTTATCAGAACTCTATATGAAGCATGGGGCAGGAATGACCAGCTCCATGAGAGCTCATTGGCTAGAAGGAGGGGGTGTGGCCTTCAGGCAGATGCTGCCGTCCCAAAGGGGTGGCAGGTGGAGGCTGTGGCCAGCTCCACTCCTCCTGGTTGTCTCCCCTGTGAAGGGAGATCTGAGCAGCTGTCCCCAGAGCGGTCACAACTTTGGGGTCACAATCCCATTCAGGACGAATCCCTTTGCTGTCTCCTGGGGGTGTGACCACGAGACTGAAGTCTGGGAATCAAATTCAGAACGGACGGAGCAGGAGAGGAAATCAGACACCTAGAACATCAGTGCGATGAAGAACTCAAGGCCTTAGTTTGTTCATTCGTTCATTCATTCACTCATCAGCCAACATTAAGAGAGGGCCTGTGTCAGGCCCTGGGCTAGCACCAGGGATTCTAGTCTGGCCTGGTCTTTGTGGACCCGCACTCTAGCAGAGCGGAAGGGGAGTGCGGTGCAGTAGACGGTCCAAGGTCACTGGCATTGCCAGGGCAGAGTTTGAAACCTGGTCTCCCTTCTCTCGGCTGTACGACCAGGAGCCACTTGCTTAACTTTTCTGAGCCCTGATTTCCTTATGGGTAACAGGGGTAAAATCACATCTAATACAATACCTGATGCTTCAGAGACACTCAAAAAATAGCAATTCTCTTCCTCCTTCCCTGCCAAGCTTGTTTGTTTGTTTGATATTAGCTTGCAAATACCTGGTAAGTTATGTGTCATTTTTTAATGTATAACCCAACCCTACTCCAACTGCATCTCTGATTCTTACCCCTCCCTTTATCCATAAAGTAATAATCATGGCTCTGTTAGTTCCCTAGGGCTGCCGTATCTACACTAGGCTGGTTTAAAACAACTGAAATTTATCCTGTCAGTGCTGGTAGCTGAGAAATCATGGGGTCAGCAGGGCCATGCTTCCTCCAAAGTTTCCAGGGAAAAATCCTTGCCTCTTCCAGCTTCCGGTGGCTCCAGTGTTCCTTGGGTTGTGGCTGCATCACTCCAATCTCTGTCTCCGTCTTCACATGGGCTTCTCCCTCTGTGTCTCTCTGTGTCTTCACAGGACCTTCATATAAGGACACCAGTCGTTGGATTTAGGGCCCACCCTAATCAATGTGACCTCACCTTAACTACATCTACAAAAGCCCTATTTCCAAATGAGGTCACATTCTGAGGCTCCCAGCAGACAGGAATTTTGAGGGGACACCATTCAACCCAGTTCAATGGCTTACAAGTATTAAGTGCCTCTGAAGCGCCAGTGCTGTGCTGAGAACTCAGCAGGTTTTAGCCATGTTTGCTGTGCAGAGCACTTAGCACAAAGCCTGGGACACGGGGGAGTGTTCACACTCTCATCACCACAATCCATCCTTACTACCAATGTATAAGGCAGGACTATGAGCATCCCGCTGATTATGAGGTAAGGCTATTACCATCCCTAATTACAGATGAAGAAACTAAAGCACAGAGAGGTCAGATTAGTTGCCCAAGGCCACACAGCCCTTAGTGATGGAAGCAGCACTCAGGCTCACGCAATCTGGTACCAAATCCCCCCTTAACACCACTTGCACTGTCTCATAGGGCTGAGGTGGGAATCCTCCCCGAAGAGCTCCCTTGAGTCTATTGTAATTCTCTATTATCAATTACAACTACTCTCCCATTTCAAAGATGAGAAAGTTGAGGTACAGAAAAGCAAAGTGACCTGTGACTGTACTGCTGTGACTCCTCCACCACTCAGTCTCCCACTGGTGCCCCCCCATTTGTCCAACACAAGCTGAACGACAGCTTGTGCTCCCACCGACATTCCAGGCCCAGGATCCGGCACAGGCTCTGTAACTGCAGCTGCTGAAATCTGTTTTGTGTTTAGTGAGGCAAATTATGCCAAGTACACCAACCCAGAGCCGTTTAAAATTCCTCTGGGCCTGAGGACAGCACTTGGGGAAAGCATTTGCTTTGCCATTTCCCTGCTGTGGTCCTTCAAGACCCCTGTGCACCCAGAACAGAACTGTGGCCCCAGGGAAGGCCAGCAGGCCCTGCCAGGGGCCTGGGGCTACAGAGGAATGCCCTCGTCCTTCTTCCTTACTTTGCCCCTCCTCATTTCCTAAAGGCCTCTGGGAGAGTTTACCCATAACGTGAACTCTAGACTTGGCCCTGATCTAACCCAGTTACAGCCAAGAAAAAAAGCTCCCCAGTCCTCATGTAAAACATTTTACACAGGCCTGCACTCCAGGTCCTTGATGACGAAGCCATGCTCCAGACCATCAAAGATAACCTATCAGATTTCAGGGCCACGGACAGAGCAGGTTCAAGAAGCCCCAAGTTTTCTCTTAGGACAGGAATCCTAGGGCCAGGAGGTAGGAATATGTGGAGAATTTCCAGAGACCCAGCTACGGGGTTACAGACTCAAGGGCCCACCAGGGGTTTGGCAGGAAACATAAGTGAGCAAAGTGAGGTCAGCGTGAGGAAGTAGGGAGTGGTGGGGACTGTGGTGGAGCGGAGGGCCAGGCCTGTCTCTGGGGCACCTGTTCTCAGCTCTGGCTGAGATTTGCTAGGCAGGATACAGGCCCATGCTCTCAGATCTCCTGAGTTGTCAAGAGAAGTTGAAAGTCTAGACCTTTTAGTGAAACTACTCATGTTTTCTAGAGTTTTTCTTGAAATTCTTCAATTTTTCAATGTTACTGGCTCATTCAGATTTTTTGAAAAACACTTCATGGTTTGACAAAACACGTCTGGGCTATTTTTCCCTGTCTTGGACCATCACCTTGAGACCATTTGAGGAGACACTGATACCATGACTTCTCGTTGCCTTTGGGTGATCCTTGGTGAAGGAACGCACCCAACATTGCACCCCATACTCTCAGCCTTGGAGATGCTCAGGTATCTCCTTGTCCACATTCCCTCCCTTGCCGACTTCATCCCATCTCATGCTTTAAATACCAGCAGGTGGTCCCCAAAGTGGTATTTCCAGGCTTTCCTTCTACTCTGAGGCCCAGGCTCAAATGTCCAGCTTCTGCTTGACACCTTTATTTGGACATTTAATAGCTCCCTCAAATTTAACATGTCCTTAACCCAACCACTGAGGGTCCCCATCTCCTCAAACCCATTATTCCTGTCATCTTCCCCAAGTCAGTACTAAGTGTATCCTAAAACTTCTGGCTGAGCCCAGCCTAACACAGCCAACCTCCAGTCACCCTGCAGATACATGATGGTTACTTGAAGTCACAAAGTTTCTGGGGCAATTTGTTACACAGCAATAGCTGGCTAATATACTTCCTATGTGGTAGCATCTTTTCTTCCACCATAATCACTTTTCTTGCCCCCATGCTCAACTTTTGAAGGGCATATTGTTCAAATGAGGCAAAAACAAGGGCAGTACTGTTGACAAGCACACAGCAGTAGGGAACAGCTCATACTGAGAAGAAGCTGGAAGACCTCTGGGATCAACATCATCTGAAATACACTCTCCTTTTGTTGGCAATGTATGTGTGATTCTGACATCCTGTGGATTTTATTTGGAATGTAACTAGAGACTTTTCCCACTCATCATTTTATTTAGGAGAAATGTTGAGTTATTTGAATGTAAATATATTTTTTTCTTATATAAACACCAACAAAAAGTAAAGTACTATAAGACACAGATTGTGTATAAAATTTGGATATTAAAAAAAGAGAGACATCCTCCTGGGAGAACGTTAGTGGGGTGGTGTTCTGGGGAGGGGAGCCTGTATTTCCTCAATTCTAAGACCAATGATAAGAGGTTTCACTGAATTAGTAACAGCTTTTCTTCTGAGGAAAAAAAAAACACAAAACATTCCACGTACATTCAGATTTTGGCATCCCAGATGCAGAAGAGTTAAACAGACGCAATAGGACCCTAGATTTGAGGACACACACATTCTCACAGACACACATGCGCACAGAGACACAGCAGCTGCTCCCCTTGAAATTCCCAAGTGATGCTGACGGCAGAGTCTGCTCAGACTGTGTGTCCGTCCAAAGCACCTCAGATCACTTTAATTGGGATGACAAAGCATGGTGTGGTCACTTCACTTTGATCTGGGTAAGACTCTAAATGGAAACACAGCTGATCTCCCTGTCAAATATTCCCCTGAACTTAGGACTGGGGGCTGGATTCAGCTCCCATGTGCATGATCCCATGGGTCCTGACACAGAGGAATGCAGCTACCTGTGAGATGAGCGTGCAGAGGCCTCCAGGAGGTTCTCCCGACCCCCAAATATCTCCCTCAGTGCCGGTCACCATGCCTGAAATTCCACTATTAAATTCTTGGATTTTTTCTTTCTAACAGAAGAAGCCTTGAAGATTACTTGTGTTTGTCAAGGTTTAACCAGTAAAGCAGAAGCCACTTTCAGACTTTTTAAGGCAGCAAGGTAGCACAGAGACCAGCAATAGCAGGAACCACTGGTACCCCTAGGATGGAGTGGGGGGCCAGCGCCACCCGATGGAGCCAGGGCCACAGTGGGCTTGAGGGGGCGGGTTAGAAGCTGTCATGCAGGAGGCAAGGGTACTTCTGGAGATACTGGGAGGCTGAGATTAGGAAAGAAACCCTGCACCAACTGCCCTCCCTGATCTGCCTTCAGGCCTCCCTCCAGGGCCTTCCATTCATTGAACCCAGCCAGAACCCAACTGACAGGAGCCTGGGAATTGCAGCCTGTGGAGATCAGCTCCTGGAGACACAGAGCAGGGCAGGGGATGGGTAAGGACTGGATCTGAATGAAAACAGACCTCCAGAAATCTCATCCACTAACCCAATCTGAGGCCCAGAAATGCTGAGGGTCACCTGTCATTTAGGATCATTAACTTGTGGCCACTGTGAGCTCTGGAGGGAAAGGATGGCATGTTATCCATCTTTGCATTCCAGGCCCCTGGAGCAGGGCCTGGGACATAGTATGTGCACATAAATATTTTCAGCAGGCAAAGAAGTGAATATATGGCTGGATGAGTGAACACATGGGATAGATGTGGAATGAAGCTGCGTTCTATCTCTGGGCTTCAGTTAGCACGACAGGAAAAGCATTAGTGATAACTGACATTTACTGTGCGTAGCACCGTTCTAGAGTCGTCTTTATCCCTTTATTGTGGTATAATTGACATGCAATACGTTGTGCATATTTCAAGGGTACAATCTGTTTAATTTTGACATAGTCCTACATCTCTGAAATTATCCCCACCATCAAAATTATCCATGTCCCTCAAAATTTCCTTATGCCCCTCGTGTCCTTTCCACCCCCAACTCAGACAACCTCTGATCTGCTTCTGGTCACTATAGATCAGTATGTATTTTCTAGGATTTTTATCGATGAAATCATACATATATACTCCTTCGAGCCTGACATTTCACTCCATGCAATGCTTTTGAGACTCATCCATGTTGCTGCATGTATCAATAGTTCATTCCTTTCTATTGTTGACTGTGTTCCATTGTATGGATAGACCACCAATCTTTTATGCATTCACCTGTTGATGGACATTTAGGTTGTTTCAGTTTCTATTACAAATAAAGCTGTTGTGAACATTTGTGTACGAGAATTTGTGTGGACATAAGTCTTCACCTCTCTTGGGTAAATATCTAGAAGTAGAATGAGTAAGTAATATGGTAGCTATATGTTTAAATTTTCAAGAAATTGTCAAACTGTTTTCCAGAACTTCACCCTTTCACCTTCCTACCAGCACTGTATGAGAGTACCAACTGCTTTATATCCTCACCAGCACTTGGTATTGTCTGCCTTTTTAATTTTAGCCCTTCTGATGCATGTGTACTAGTATCTCGTTATGGTTTAAATTTGCATTTCTTTAATGAATAATAGTGGGGGCCGTCTTTGAATACACTTATTTTCCATACGTCTCTTTTCTTTGGTGAAGTGTCTGTTCAAATATTTTGCCCTATTTTTAAAGTTATTTTCTTATTATCAAATTTGGAGAGTTCTTTATATATTCTAGATACAAGATCCTTAACAATATGTGATTTACAAATATTGGCTTTCAATCTGTCATTTTAACCCCTTAACAGCATCTTTTGAAAAACAGAAGTCGTTAATTTTAATGAAGTACAATTTATCAGTTTTTTTCCGCTACGTACTGTGCTTTTGTTGTTGTACCTAAGAATCTTTGCCTAAATGAAGGCCGCAAAGATTTTTCCATGATGTTTTCTTCTAGAAGTTTTAGAGTTTGAGGTTTCACATTTAAGTCTACGATCCATTTGGGGTTGAATTTCCATATGTTTCAGGATACGAACTGAGGCCCAGTTTTTTGCAACTGGATATCTAATCCATTATTTGGAGAAATTTAATTGCCCTTACTCCCTTGTTAAAAATCAGTCGACCATAGATGTGGGTAGTATGGATGGCTCTACGTCTGGACTCTTGATTCTACTGAGGGTTTTTTAAAAATCTATTTGTTGATTTTTATGCCCACAGCACATTCTCTTGTTCTGTAACTTTATAATAATTTTTGAAATCAAACAGTGTGGGTCTTCCAACTCTGTTTCTTTGTAAAGTTGTTTGGACTAATCTAGCGACTTTGCAATTCCGTATGAATTTTAGAATCAGCTTGTCAAATTCCACCAACAGTGCCTCCTGGGGTTTTGCCTAGGATTGCACTGAATCTATAGACCAGTCTGGAGAGAACTGACATCTTATGGATATTGAGTCTGCCAGTCCAGGAACACAGTGTAGCTCTCCCTTTATTTATGTCCTCTTTAATTTTTCTTAACAATGTTTTGTGGGTTTTTTTAACATACAGATCTTAAATATCTTTTGTCAATTGTATCTCTGGGAATTTTATAGGTTACTCTACTGTATATGGCAGGGGTTGGCCAATTGGCTAAATCTCACCCACCGCCTGTTTTCCTCAACACACTTGAATTGGAACACAGCCACGCCCATTCATTTACATATTGTCCGTGTCTGCTTTTGCCCTGCAACTGCAGAATAGAGCAGAAGTGACTGTTTCTAGACCACAAGCCCACTATCTGGTCCTTTACAGAAAACGTCTGCTGACTCTTGACATATAGTATTCTTTTTAAATTTCAGTTTCCTATCACTCATTACTAGTGCATAGAAATACAGTGTGTTGACATGAATTGATCTTGTAACCTGAAAACTTGCCGAACTCACTTATTAGTTCTAGTAGCTTCTCTGTAGATTCCATAGGATTTTCAGCATATATGATCATGCTGTCTGAAAATGAAGGTGATTTTCTTTCTTCCTTTCTGATGGTGTGACGGCTGCCTGCCCACAGATAGGACTCCAGGCCACTCCTGGATGAATCTGGGGAATATCAGAGCCTCGCTGGAAGGCAGGCTTCCAAGCACACTCTCCAGGTTGGGTGGAAGCTGCCCAATATCTTCGCTGAGAGGTAAAAGGGACATTTTATTAAACAGATTAAGCAGCAGTCTTTGCATTATAAGTAATAGGCACCAATAAACCATTTTAAGGAAACAATTTAAATTTAAAAAGAGCAATGTATTGTCTCTCCAGAGTCATGGAAAGATAGGCAACCTCCACAGGCAGGGCAGCAAAAGCCTGGGCCTGGTGGTGACTGCCAGCGACCTGCACTCTCCAGTGTTTCTTGTCTATCCTCTCCTCCTCCTGTACCCTGTGAAAGCTTCTACTACAGACAGGAAACTCCGCCTCTGATGCCTCCCATGCTTTGCCTCTTAAAATAGAGACCACAGGAAACAAGAGCCAGGTTTCCGTTCACTACATCCTGGTGGCAGCAGCTAATTGGCCAGGGCTTGGACACAGGACACCTATGGACCAATCAACAAGGGACTGAGGGGAGGAGTCACATAGGAACATGGCTACCTTGGAAACCAAGTGCTGAAGGGAAAGGAGCACTTCCCGGAAGTAGAGGAGCGCTGCTCCAAGAGGTGGCGCGGGCAGGGGTGGGGCAGACGAAACAGAGGGTGCCCACCACCTTGTACACCTATGTGCCATAATACTAATTTTAAAATAATAGCCAACCGTTTATCAAATAGTCACTGTTTTGCCTTCTATCTTGCCAAGCCAGTCTCATAGGAACTCCATGAAGTATTGTTTTCCTCATTTTCTCCTTGAAGAAACTGAGGCAGAGGTGAGGCAACTTGCTCAAGGTTGCTGCCAAACTCACCACTCTCCCTGTCACACCCTCAGAGCCACCGTTGGGGTCCTTGCTGTTCCGATGAAAACACTGAGGCTTCCAGAGATTAAACAAGGTATCCAAGGCCACAGCTATGAGGTGGTACAGCCAAGATTCCAACCCAGCTCAGCCTGACCAAGCCTGGTCTCTGTTCACAATTCTGACCCCCTTTCTGTTCCTTTCATTTGACCAATGGGGGAACCGAGGCCAGGGAGGTACCAGGTCTTGTGAAGGTGGTTGTCCCAACAGACAATTGAATGACCCCAAACCAAATAACCCCTCCATTGCTAAGCTGCTCTAGAGATGGCTTACAGCCCCCTGTTCAAAAAACAGGGGGAAAGTGCCCTTCAAGGCTGATAATGAAATAATAAGCTCTCCCCATTCCTCCACAGTCTTTCTCTCGACTTGACACAGTGTTTTTTAATTTGCTATTTAATAATGCTTTACGAAAAAAAATTTTATTTTATATTATTAGCATGAATTTTACCACTCATTTTCATAGTGTGCAATGCTAGCTTTAAATGCAAATTTAAGAGTATTTGACTCTTTCGTAGGCGAAACGGCAGGAATTACACATTCACATCTCGTAGCTCATATGTATTTCGTATGTAGCATATGTATTTCGTTCCTATCAGGAAAGTGGAAACAGCACGAAGCTAACTCAACTTTTTTTTCCCACTTCTTCACGTACGCACAATCTACTCCCACTCCCTACCTTCAGCTCCCTCACCAGTAAAGAAAAACTAAAGGGACAAGGAACTGGGGGGGTTACCCAGCCTTCCTTTTCCTCCAATGCCATCCTTTCAGCATTAGCTGGCTAATACAGGGAAGTAACATGAGTCAGAAAGGATATCATGGGTCGTTTGTATTTCTTAGAACGTGGTTGTCTTCCTTCTGCATTTGAAACAAATTCTGGTTGGAACAGAAATTGTAGCTTCTTGGAGCTGTTAACACTCCCCCTCACTCAGTCTGTAGATGTAACCATCTTACTTCGTACTTGCTTTGAGCCTCACTGACCTTCCATACGTTTGGGTCCATCAGAATGCTGCACTACTGGAGCCTCGCGGATGCCATACCCAAATGGGGCAGTGAAGAGCTCCAGGAAATACGTATATTGTACACGACGCCTCTGTTGGTGCGCATACTCTACTGTTCCATCAGAGATCACTTGCAAAACACAAATTCAAAATAAAATCAGGAACTCGCGTCTCCAGCCTTGATGACAGGCAGGGCTGCTTACGATTCCCTTCTCTGTTCCATCCCCCAAACTCCCACTGCCTCAGCCTCACCAAACTCCAGTCAGGCCCCCAAACACACACTGAGTGGAGTTAAGCCTCCACACCTTTGCCTGCAGGATTCCTTCTGCCTAACCCCACCTCCCATCTGGCTGGTGAATCCATCTGCCGACATTGGACCCAGTGCCTCCTGGGAACCTCTCCTGACCTCGTCAAGCTGGGCTGACTCTTCCCTCGTGGCGCCTCTTTCCCATCCCCTGCTTCTAACTGGGAGGCATCTCTGTGCAGTGATGAGAGCTGGGTTCTGGAATCTGAAGAGGGGTTCAAACCTCAGCCTCCCACTTACTCTCTAGGGGATTTTGGTCAGTGATTTCATCTCCCTGAGCCTCAACTTTCCCATTTCTAAAATGAGGCTAATCCCGGTACTGCAAAGGTCTGTGACGCAGATGAAATAGGAACACGACAGTGGGCCGCTCTTCTCTGCCCCTTGCACACTGAGTGCATCTGTTCTGTTACTCATTTGCACCCACTCCCTGGAATTTGGGGTCATCACTGCTGTTCCTGGGCTTTGCCTGGGCTGTTCCCGACACAGTGGATGTGGACTCTCCCTCTCCTCTTGGGAAAGACATCTCAGGGCGGAGACAGGAGAATTCCCCCGCAAACCCCAGGCTTTCCCACCGCCCTGGAGTCAATCCGCCTGCAGGATTCAAGGCGAATTCCAACCTCCTTCTTCATTTTCCACCCGCCCCAGCTAGAATTCCCATCCTGCCTATCCCTCCGAGCCTCTGTCCGGGGCTGATTTGTGTTTATGCTCTTCATTTCTCTGTTTGTGTTCACCCTCCCCTTCCAGGCCTCCAGCCCACATTATCCCCCCTCCTCAACCCTGCTCTCCAGCCCCCACTTGCTCAGCCCTCTTAGGGCAAGCGCCAGTTTCCCTTCGCAAACCTTGAGAGAAGAAAAAAGGAGCCACAAATGCCAAAAGCTTCCACGAAGCCCAGACACCACACCACAATCATCTAGGGCTCTTCTACGTAATCACGGATCCTGCCAAGTCTCTGGTTTAAAGGGGAAAAAAATACTATGTAAATATACATATCAGACTATTAGGAATTTTCAGTGTAGATTCCAAATTATTTGCAGCCCTGAAAAGAGGCAGACAACCCTGCACTGGCATCCTTCCTCTGCCGCTTCCTGGCAAGCTATGAAGCCACGGTGAACCTCCATGGTCTCATCTGTGAAATGGGTACATCTGAAGCAGTTCTGCAAGGGCCAGATGATTCAAGGTAAATGAAGGGTGCAACCAGCACCCAGGTCTGGGTAAGTGTTGAGTGCGTATTCATCTTCTCTCCTCTTGAACAAAATTGCTCCAAAAAGGGGCGGGGGAGAATGTGCAAGGGTTTACAAGCAGCCATGGGGGCACCAGTAAAACCCAAAGGACAATTATTTCAAGCAGGAGCATAGATGCTACTGGAAGGTTCATGGGGTTAGGTGGAGCTGGCTTCTGAGAATCTAAGCAGCTCTGAGGGAGAAAAATAAATTAAATAAATGGTTTCTCTAATACGGGGCCATCTGGTGATTTGATAAAAGTATTGGGTTTCTCAAGACAATCTACGAGTGCTCCCTGGGCGCCAGCGTTTATGGCTTAAATATGACTCGCCTGTGGAACCAGCATTACAAATGGGAAACAGCAGCTCGCGAGCTTGTTCCCTAATGGGGGCCTTTCATCACCCAGTTACCCTTAAGCGTCTCCCTTCCTATTGTAATTGGCCCTAAATGAAAAGCATTAGTCCCGTCAATAAAAACTAATGGTTCTACTTACTAAAAAGAAGGGGGTGGGGACAAGAAAAGAGGTCTCTTTAAAGGCAGGAAGAGACTGGCCTCACCTCCTTTCCAGAATGTCAGGGTTTGATATTGGGGTGCAGAGGGCCACAGAGGGGAAAGTGCCCCTCCGGGAGTCTGGAGTCTAGGTCCCCATTCTGGCTCTGCTGTACCATGCTGTGTGACCATGGATGGGTAGCTCTCCCTCTCTGGGCCTCCCTGATCCTTGTTAAAGTGGATATAATGAGGCCACTCTGGTCTGCTCACAGTAGGGCTAGTTTCAGGGATCAAAGGAGAGCTGGACATGAAAAGGCTTTGCAACTGTAGAGGGCTTGAGCCCTGGAAGTGTCATGGCAAGTTTACCCTTCCTGGAGTTGGGAGCTGTCCCCCAGGCATTTCTAACCGTCTTCTGCCAGGATCCAAAGGGAAGCCTGTTCAGGGTCCCTACGGCTGCCCGGCCCACAAAGAGGGGCTGTTTGAAGTTAAACTGAGAAGCCATTCTCCATCGGGTGGCTTGGGGGAAATAGTTATTTACTTGTTTGCTTAAGATTTTTCAGAAATGGTCTGATCCTCTCTTGGCCACGGGCCATACCCAGCCATGGGGCCCCTGGTGCACACAGTGGGAAAGGTGTGTCCTCCAGTACAACATGATTATAAAAGGTTAGAGATGAGAGGTCCAGGAGCCATCCTGCGTTTTCAACAACCCTCGCTCCAGACTTGTCACACTGAACTTCTATTTTGCTATCTGGCCCTGGAGCATATGGTGCAAGCCTGCTTGAAGTTGCAGCCACTGGGGCCGAGAGGTAGGAAACTTATGCTAGGAACATTTGCTGTGGACCAGACCCCTCACCAGGAGCTGAGCGGACATCACAGTGTGTGGTCCTGCCGGCCAACCTGCAGGTGTAGATTGTGATCCCATGTCATGGATGAGTAAATAGAAGCTCAACTCGGCAAAGCAACCCGGTAAAGCATTCTGGTAAGTTGCATGAAGCCACAAAACAACAAAGGAGGCAGTAGATTCACACAGGGCACAAAGCAGGTGCTCAGTCCTTCAAAATGGCTTCCTTAGGACAGTGGGCCGTGGGAAGGAGCCAGAGTCAGGCTGTGCGAAAGACACTAGCATTGCCACATCTATCTCCCGACGCCTTCACCATCTCGGAGCACGCTGCCCCATTTCCCATTACCAGCACTTGTATTTCCTTGTCTGAGGGCTTTCTCTGGCGGCTAGAGACAGAGCTAGAAGTGCTGGGAATTCACACCTTCCAGGAGCAGCGCCTGGGCAGTACCTCAGGGAACTTGGGGTATAAATACCTCAGCTCCCTCTCCCTTGGGTAGGGTAATTCTGAGTTGCCTGTCTATACTCTTTCTCAGAGTTTTCAGCAGGCATGAGCCACAATCGGCTTTATAATGTATTCTTCATTGACTGTCTTCCCTTTCCTATCTCACTTTCCCTTGGGCCTCATTCTCTGCTTCTGGGAGAATCCAAAACTAAGATGAGCAGGTTGGAGCTGGGGGAACTGACTTGACAAGTGGGTCATCCAGTGCCAAGGAGATGGGAGCCCAGATCACGGTTGAAATACAGCCATATTCATTCATTCATTCAACATATATTGACTGTAGGCCTTGATGGGCCAGACACTGAGCTGGGGATGGCGTTTCCTGTGGGCACAAAACAGAGATTGTCTGAAATCAGACACGTGGAGGATTCCATCAATAAGCGATGAACAGATAGACTGTGAAAGACCTACAACAAGGCCACGAGGAAGAAAGGAAGGGACCGAGCAGGAAAGTATCAGAGCTGGATCTGCTGCTTCAGGGCGGGGATGTCTAAAGGATGCAGAGAAAGAGCACTTCTTGGGAGAGAGTGTCCCATGGGAAGGCCCTGAGCATGGGGAACAGAGGTTCACTGGTGGGGGGGAAGCCCTGAGCTGTATTTGCAACAAGGCTGAGGTGGGGTTTTAGGACTTGATGGGCATTTAAATAGGACAAGTAATTGAAAACATAATTCAACCTGGCTTACGCATATAAGGGAAAACATTGCCTGTAGAGGTAGGTGTAGTTTCAGGCACAAATGGAATTGGGAATCAGTGTATTCGGGAGCGGCTTTTGCTCCTGCCATCCTCTTGGTTCACTGCCTCGTGTTGACTCTCTTAGACTGGCTCTCCTTTGCAGCTGAAGAATACTTGCCAGATGCACCCAAATTCTCAGCAAAAGGCTGGGGATTCTTATTGGTCCAATGAAGTGGTTCATAGCAAAGTAATTACCATGTCAGGGCAAAGTGACGCACCAATTGGCTGACATCTGGGTCACGTGCCCCCCTCCCCCCCACAGGGCTGGTGAATGGTGGATGCCACCGATCCTCAATGCTTTTGCCCAGTGAAGGGGAAATGATTGCTGAGAAGGGAAACAATGTCTTCTAGAAACACTATGCCCCAATGGGAATGGCTAAAGTGAAAGACTGACAACACCAAGTGTGGACAAGGATGTGGAGCAATTCTCAGATGCTGCTGGCGGAAGTCTTAAATGGCACAGCCGCTTGGGGAAAATGCTTGGCATTTTCTACGAAAGCTAAACATACACATACTATGTGTCCCAGCAATCCCATTCCTGAGCATATACCTGGCAGAAATGGGCACTTATGTCCCCTGAGAAGGTTCATGGCAGATTTCTGCATAATTGCCACAGAGTGGAAATGACCCAGGTATCCATCACCAGTAGAATGGATAAGTACATCCTGGCATATGAGGGAATACTACACAACAGTAAAAAAAAAAAAAAAAAGAACAAACCAGTTCCAGGTACCAACATGGATGAATCTCACAGATGCATGATCAAGAGAAATAAGTCAGACACAAAACAGTGCTTACTGTATGGTTCTATTTACCTGAAGTTTTAAGAACAAGCAAAACAAATATATGGTGAAAAAAGTCCAAATATTGCTTATCTTGTCTGTGGTCATGAGTCGAAGGAGAAGGCTACAAGGATGCGGCCAGTTCTCTGTTTTTATCTACGTGGTGGTTACTTGGGTATGTACACGGGCAAAAATTCGTCAAGCTGAGCTGAACATCTAAGATTTTTTTGTACTATTTTTTTTTATTGGATTATAATTGCTTTACAATGTTGTGTTCGTTTCTGCTGCATGATGAAGTGAATCAGCTATACGTATGCATATATCCCCTCCCTCTTGGACCTCCCTTCCCCCGATCCCACCCATCTAGGTTATCACAGCACCGAGCTGAGCTCCCTGTGCTGTGCAGGAGGTTGCCACTAGCTACCTATTTTACACATGGTAGTGTATTTATGTCAAACCTAAGTTCCCAATTCATTCTGCCCTCCCCATCCCCTCCCTGTGTCCACATTTCTGTTCTCTACGTCTGGGTTTCCACTCCTGCCCTGCAAATAGGTTCGTCTGTACCATTTTTCTAGATTCCACATATATGCGTTAATATACAATATTTGTTTTTCTCTTTCTGACCTACTTCACTCTGTATGACAGACTCTAGGTCCATCCACATCTCTACTAATGACCCAATTTTGTTCCTTTTTATGGCTGAGTGATATTCCATTGTATATATGTACCATATCTTCTTTATCCATTTATCTATTGATGGACATTTAGATTGTTTTGAACATCTAAGATTTTTATACATAATATATGTATGTTATACCTCAATTAAAAATAAAAAAGAAATGAGCTATTTTTAATGCTCCCTAGATTATCATATATTTCAGTATATCATCTCTTCCCTGATGTTATTCTATTATTTATCTTTATTGTTCCTTCTTCCTGATTTCTTAATCTATTTCTTTTTATGCCATCATATTTTGTCTTTGTAAACTATCTCAAACTCTTTCACAATGAGACAAGTTAAGAATTCAAGAAGGAATAAAAAAGTTTGAGTAGTTGTCTGCTTTTTTTAACTTAATGAAAGTGATTCTCTTTTTATTGCCTTAGCTTCATTGCTTCTCATCCTAAATCAAGATTTGTCTCTGTCTGCCAATTTGCAAATGGACCAATTTCTACCAATTGGCCTTAACATATACAAATCAGTCTCATAAATGAAAACAAAAGTTTTCCAGCTGACACGCTTTGGTTTTCCATCTCCAGGCCCCTGCCCCACGATTGTTCTTCTGGCAGTAAAACAAGAGAGCTATCACTCTCTTCAACACAGCGTAAATTGTCATCTTTGCCTGGTTAAGTCTCAGATGCCTACTGCCAAAAGCAGGCCTCTGATTCATTCCACTGAGATTCCAGAGTAATCGGCCTCGCAGCCTGCAACCAGAGATGCCTTCAGCGGACCCCATTATAAATTAACATTTAATCCTGGCCCAGGGAATGCCGGAGCTGGAACAGCCCGTGGGGACGGCTGAGCCCACCCCTGTGAAGCCAGGGAAGAGGCCCCGTTCTAGCTCTGTGCCCCGTGGACCCACCGCAGTCCACGGATGGATACATGGCTGTGTCCAGCCATGGAGCCTGTATCCATGGTTGGATACAGGGCTCAGTCAATGACACTGTGTGATCTTGTGAGCCTCTCCAAGGCTCTCTCTTTCCCACTCTGCCCCCAACAGCTCGAGGTGCATGGTGTGTGGCTTATTGATTCAGTGACCTTCTCTGTGACTTGACCCCTTCTGGACTGCTAGCTGCTGAGCCCAGGGACTGAGTGGTACCCCCAGAGCCCAGTGCTAGACCCATGGCAGGGACTCAAAGTTTCTCGAAGGACTAAGTATGGATCCAAGGGATGCCGCTGCCCAGTTGGGCATATGGAGCCAGGGAGGGGGAAGAATCAAATATGACAGCCAGGTCATGACTTGGATGACCCAACAGATGGTGGTGACATTGACCCACATGAAGCACAGAGGAGAGGGAGCCAGCAGTGAAGGAACAATGTCAGCCTTGGCCATGTACCTGCTCCACTCCGCAAACCAGCACCATCAGAGAAAGATTCTGGGCTCGGACTTCCCTGGTGGCGTAGTGGTTAAGAATCCGCCTGCCAATGCAGGGGACACGGGTTCGAGCCCTGGTCCGGGAAGATCCCACATACTGCGGAGCAACTAAGCCCATGTGCCACAACTACTGAGCCTGCACTCCAGAGCCCGTGAGCCACAACTACTGAGCCCATGTGCCGCAACTACTGAAGCCTGCACGCCTAGAGCCTGAGCTCCAAAACAAGAGAAGCCACCGCAATGAGAAGCCCACGCACCACAACAAAGAGAAGCCCCTGCCGCCACAACTAGAGAAAGCCCGCACACAGCAACGAAGACCCAACACAGCCAAAAATAAATAAATTAATTTAAAAAAAAAAAAAGGGGCTTCCCTGGTGGCGCAGTGGTTGAGAGTCCGCCTGCCGATGTAGGGGACACGGGTTTGTGCCCCGGTCCGGGAAGATCCCACATGCCGCGGAGCGGCTGGGCATGTGAGCCATGGCCGCTGGGCCTGCGCATCCGGAGCCTGTGCTCCGCAGCGGGAGAGGCCACAACAGTGAGAGGCCCGCGTACCGCAAAAAAAAAAAAAAAAAAAAAAGATTCTGGGCTCAAGGATATACTCAGAGCCATCCTCGTTCACCCATCAAAATGCTCATACAGAGTAATCAAATAGAATAAAGGGGCCCATTGTTTCCGAGGGCGAAGCTCCAGTCTTACCAGGAGAAGAAGGCATCTTTTCTCAAGATGGAAATGGAGTGTGGTGTCACCAAAGACAAGCATCACCCAGCTCTGAAAGATGGGCTGGGGGCCCAGACCTGCCACTTGGGCTGGGGGGACATGGAAGGGGATGAGTGTGTGTCCACCCTGGCTGGCCAGCCAGCCCAACCCAGAGAGACGGGAGGGAAAAGGCATCAGAGCCCACCCAGCTGAAGGCTGAGACATGTCCCCCAACCGCAGGGCTCGGGGCAGCTCCAGGGTGAGCCCAAGGGTGAGACTCACGCTGTTTCCAGAAAGAGGGAGGGAGCTTCATACCGAGAGACTTGTAGAAGGAACTGGGTCTGGGGCCAGGGCAGGGTGGTGGGGCAGGGGTGAGGGATTCCCTCCCCTGAAGGTCCAAGTTCTGAGCAACACGAGAGAAACCCAGATCAGATTAGATGCTGAGCATCACCCGTTCTGGGCTGTCACACCCGCCAGACAGTCTCACCTCCAGCGGCTCCGCCAAAGCCTGTGTGCGCTGGTGGGGGTCTCTAGGAGGGGGCAGGCTCTGTCCCTCACCTTCCAGACTGTCACAGACAGAAGGACCTAGCCTGTGGTGGACACTGGGCAAGAGTTACAGGGGCCATGTACCTGCAGGGCTGTGAGCTACGCTGTGGATGGGTCCTGCCGGAAAGGGCTGTGCACAGTCCGGTCACTCAGCATCCACGGTGCGCCAGCACCTGCATTCCTCTCTCTGCCCAGGGAAGCTCTTAACCCTCACAACCACCGCAGGAGAACCGTCTCTCCTCACCACCGCCATCCTCGCTTCCTGATGACCCAGGCACCGACACAGAGCTAAAGATCGGCTGCTCAGTTACACCTAGAAAACTGCAGGGTCAGGACTCCCACCGGGGAGGCGGACTCTGAGACCATGCCTCCTAGTCACGCTTCCTGATCCCGTGGGATTTGAAAAATGCCCCAGGAAGGGTCCCAGGGCCTCCACACCACCCCGCCCTCCACATAGAAAGGATGCTTGGTGCAGGTCCACACCCTGCGGTGTCTGTTCTGTTGTCCTTTGTTGAGAATTTCGGATGCCTGTGTTGCCGTGAATTTTGTGATCTATTCAGCCAATTCCCAGAAGGGCAGAAATTCCTTTATTGTGTCCTAAGTTCCATCTAATGTAACTATGAAAATAATCATAATACTTCACATAGGTTCAGCTCTTTACAATGTACTGACCTATTACCTCCAGGAATGCAATCAACCCCCGAAGCAACCGAGTGCAGAAGGGATTGGACCCCTTCCAGAGCTGAGGAAACTGAGGCCCAGAGAGGTTAAATGACCTGCCCAATATTACACAGTGGAGGAGTGTCAGACTTTTCACTCAACGAAGCCTAAACTCAAAGCTTATGTAAGCATTATCTCGTGAGAATAAGACTTTTTATTTAGAGGAAAAAAAAATATTTTAAAAAATCTTATGATGGGTAGGAAGCAGCTTGGTGCTTTTAATATGTAGAACCTACCCAAAATTGTAGGTATTTCCTTTCCAGAACAGACTCAGAAGTGGTTTTGCTGTTTTTGTGTGATTCTCTGTGATGAGACTCTCTGTATCAATTTGGAGGGCTGAGGCACTGAGGGGGAGGTCGATACAGCCCACCACCAGCCACAGAGCCTTGTCCTCAGAGAGAGGCCCCGGATTTGCTCCAAGTTACTACAGAGTAAGAGGGAACTTTCCCACCATCTTGTAATTGCAGAGTGCGGGATAACCGAGCCATGAAAAGCGATCAGACCCATGTTCCAGGGCCGGCCTCAGAGAAAAATCCTGAAAGCAAATTGTTGTGGTGGAGAAAAAATTGTCTTTGTGCCATGGAGTTCTGGGGCCGAAGGGGAAGATTCCTATGCGTCCCAAGAAAATATCCACAGAATTCATCCCGTTTCTTGGGCAGCTCCAGTGAGAGGGACCATCTCCTTTTCAAGGTTCTGCCCCCTGTGGGATTTGGGACCACGGCTAAGCTACTAAACCTCCCGGTGCCTCAGTAAAATAGGGACTTCTAGACCCACCTGCCAGGGTAGTTAGAGGATATAAAAACATAACAGAGGTAAAACACCTGGCCCACTCCTGACCCACAGCAGGCTTTGATCAAGGTCACTTTTCTGACCTTCAGAGACACACGCCCCTTCCCCACCACCCAGGGGACACCTTCTGCTCTGGAGGATGAGTGCGCCCATAGTTCTAAACACGTTTGACCTTGTCTAGAGACGTGAAATGAAACTGTGTTTCACCTCACTGGCCTCAAACTTGAACTGTCTCCTGGGGAAAAGCCAGAAGAGAAACAATAAGAAGCTGCGGCTGAAACTCTGCCACCTAAAGCGTGAGGGGACTCTTGGGAGGCTTCTGCCACGTCTGCATATGCTGGCAGTGGGAAGCAGCATTTATGAACTCTAATAAGGCGACCTGTACGGTCTCCTCCAGCAGCTCAGGGTGCGGCAGACACTTCCCTACTTTTCCAGTGAATCGCTGAAGGATGTGTTCAACTAGCACGAGGTTCTAACCTCCTTCCTGAGGATCCCTTTCTGCACAACTGAACCTACCCCACTAGCTGTCTCATAATTGTTTGGATGCTTGGAAGCTTACTCAGCCTAGAAGGGATTATTCTTGCCTCTGAGGTCCCTTTGGGAAGGGGAGTCTTGAGCGGCCCACTGCTGTCATTGCTCGCAGTGGCCACAAGATGTCACTGTTGAAGAGGGGCTTAGGGCAGTCTGGCTAACACCTGCCCCTGCCGCTGACACACTCTCGCTCCTTGGGGCTATCACGTTGCCCTGACTCTAGGCACCAACAAGTCTCGTGCTTCACATTCCCACATTCCTGTGCTCAACCTTTGCTCCCCCAAACATAATCACTGTACAAGGGTGACTGGGTCCAGAAGACTTTTCAGAACAGGTCTTCACTTCTGCCCAGACCAGTTCTTTCCCTGCTGACCCTCCGTGATGGTTAATGTTATGTGTCAACTTGGCTGTACCCTGGAATCCAGACGTTTGGTCAAACGTTATTCTGGATGTTTCTGTGAGAGTGGTTTAAGATGAGATTAACATTGAAATCAGGGGACTTTGCATAAAGCTGAAATCAGGGGACTTTGCGTAAAGCAGATTGCCCTCCGTAATGGGGGTGGGCCTCATCCAATCAGCTGAAGGCCTGAACAGAACAAAAGACTGACTTCTCCCAAGCCAAAGGGAATTCTGCCAGCAACAACAGCAGCCTTCGAACTCAAACTGCAGCATCAGCCCTTCCCTGGGTCTCCAGCCTGCCAACTCACCCTGCAGATTTTGGACTTGCCAGCCTCCAAAGTCATGTGAGCCATTTCTTTAAAATAAATCTCCTTCTATATATACACGCATCCCATTTGTTCTGTTTCTCCGGAGAACCCTGACAAATACATCCTCCATCTCCATGTTGACCAGGGCCTCTGATGCTTTTTCCTGTCTTCAGAGCTTGATCGGGGTGAGTTCAGTCTTTCCTGATAGCATTCTTCAATTTGGAATTTCAGAGAACGGACACAGGGAACTGACTCCCTGGACTATGTAAGCAAAGTGGTCTGAGCAATGAGGGCCCATCTGCCTTATATTTACAAACTCAGGTTCTTCAGAAATTCTTTGCTCCATCTCCCAGGGGCTAAGAGTCCCAGGCTGGATTTTGGCAACCAGAAGCAATCACAGACAAGACCATCTGTGTTCCTACTAAGTGTGTTTTACATAGATTCTCTCACCTAATTGGATTCTCTGCTAATCTTGAGAGGTGGGTGTTGTCCATTTCACAGTGGGAAAGAGGCCCGGTCAACTGAGTCACTTCTCCCAGGTCACAACATGGGTCAGTGGCAAAGCTAATATGCTCCTCAAAGTTCATAATAATGTTTTAATAAAAATTTTGTTTTTTTAATAGAAAAGTAAAATTGGATGTGTGCCTTAATCTCCATCCTATTTTAGCTGCCTTGGGTCAAAACTATGCTCCAAACTTTTAAAATCACTTTTGGATTGATTAGCCAGGAACAAAACAGCTTCTAGAAAGTGTACTTAGCAATGCCAAGCTATTAGCTTCCAGCCAAAGTTGACTATGACACCGAAATGAAAACTTGATAATATCTATTATTTATCATATTATTCCCCCACCATCCCTTTATGAAAAATGGATGGAGGCCCAAAAGTCCTAATTGCCATGCTTCTGCTAGATGGGAAAAAGTAATAATTTTCTCTGTTCTGCCTTTTTTTTTTGTATTCGAATAAAGTTTATAGAGAACTCAGAGTTTATTCCATCTGGTGGTTATAGAAAAGCAGAGAGTTCTAACTGTGTCCCAAATCTTTGGGATAAGTCTGGCATGAACTAGGTACCATGGTGAAAGTCACTTCATCTTTCTGAGTCCCAGGAAAAATGAGAGGCGTAACTGGAGCACGCTAAGTCCCCTCCAAGTCCCATGGTCCATCAGGCTCTGATCCTGCAGACACCCCCCGGAGCTCCCCCAGGGGTAGAAGTTTGCTCTGGAGAGACAGAGGCCACAAGGCCCTTCTGTGGCCCAATATGGGTAACACCTTCAAAATCGGAGCTTTTACCAGGCCCAGATGCTACTCCTGGCTCCCACCATTGGCTACAAAATCTTGGACAGCTCACTTAATATCTTGGCCTCTCTTTATGTGCATTTTCCACATTGGTAAGGTAGGGATGATAACGCTGGGTCGAAGCCTACCATGAAAATATGAAGCAGCTTCCTTTAAAACATTACAAGGCCGAGCACTCCACCCACAGAGTCTCTTGGAAAACAAGGTTGGCTGCCCAGCCCCCCACTCTCTCTTTGGCCATTGCAAGGTTTCCATGCAAAACCTGCCCTCCCCACACGTCCATTCCAGACTGCTGGGGGTGCCTGTTCCACTGAGGGTTCGCACCAGCCTCTGTGTCACAGAGCAAGAGGAGGGCCATTTGATTAGGCAGAGATGGACAGAGTTACAGCTGGACCACGGGGCAAGTTTTCTACCTCTAGCCTGGCCACTTCTGCTCCCCTTGTCTGAGTCTGAAGCTCATCTCACCAAGCCCAGAACGCTCATCCTCCAGGAGCACAGGGAGTTCTTTCTAGGAGAGTTGTGAAGGCCTAAAACTGGCAAAGATTCTTAAGATCAAATTTCTAGTCAATATTTCCATCCCTCCAAATGCCCTGCCCCCTCACACGCCATACGAACTCCCAGAGGAAGGGAAGTGGGGGGCAAAGGAAGACCCGTATGGCCAAGGGTGCTGGGGCCAGGGCAGCACAGCACCTGGTTTTGCAAATAGCAGTCCTTCTACAGAGAAACGAGCAAAGCAGCAGAACGTGCTCCCACTCGCCCAGGGCAGGGCCTTCTCTGAGCCCGGTGGACAGAACATGCTATTCCAAAGGGAGGAGGAGGGATCTTTAAAACTAGTACAAAGAGTGGCAATAGTCATCTAAAGCTTCTCTCCCTCTGTCCTGGACACCGTCTCCCCAGGTCCGGCCGATTAAGGACTAGCCAACCATAAGGTTCACATGTCCCACAAGCAAGTCTACACTAGAGATAGACGTTTACATACACAGGTTTACAAAAATATTAGTCTGCACAAATGGCTGCCTCTGCTGTTCTGTGAGCTGGTTACTGATGAGAATTTTTATTTTATAGCCCATAGATGTTGCACCAATGCAAAGGAGGGAATGAAAGCCAAGACCTGGCAGGGACCCAGCAGTAGGAAGGCAGGTATGAGCTCATTTGGGGAGTTTTTGAGTCTAACTTTCCAGGGCAGAGACCAAACAGACAGTTGTCAATTGCTCGATATTTCCTGAACATGAGAAAGAGTCTAGACATGACGGATTTATTGACAACGCAATTCTGGACAATATACTGGCAGCCCAAGCCCCAGAATTTATATCACCACACGATATGGGAGAAGAATTTGGGAGGAAGGTAAGAATCCAGAATTAGTAGAGTCCTGGCCCCCAGAAGGCTGTTTTAAACCAGAAGTGACTGAGTTACCTTGAATCGGCGAGAAAACATTTCTGCCAACAAGGGAACTGGGAGATTTGTAAGACAAGCTGATTTCAGTGGAAGAAAACTTCTGTTCTTGAGCCCATCACTACAAGGGAAGGAGAAAAAGAGAGGCAGGAAGAGAAGCAGGTAGGCCAAATAACTCACCTAATACTGCAACTAAAATGGAAGTACAAATATCTCCCTTTCTCACCCCCCAGAGGAGCAAGAGGAGAAAACAGCAGTGAAGGCACTTTGCACTCTCCAGTTGCGAAATATAATTTTTTAAAATAAGTGTTTTACTGGGGACTGGAAGCTTCTGGACCGTCATTGAAAGTTGTTTATCTATCAGTTCATCTCTAGGGCAGTGGTCTCCACATTGTTTTGATCTGGTACTCATTTAATAAAAGCAAATTTGCACCATTAATACATGTTAATTTCTTTATAAATGCAATACATGTCCTACAATTAATGGCTAATATCCCAAGATACAAGAAACACCTTAAGGCAAAACTGAAGACCAAATCATGGAGCTGGTAAAAAGATCAGTGGTTGCCAGGAGCTTGGGGGGAGGGAAGAATGAACAGGCAGAGCGCAGAGGATAATTAGGGCAACACAACATCTGTATGATATTGTAATGGAGGGTACGTAACTATATACATTTGTCAAAACCTAAAGAATGTACAACACAAAGAATAAACCTTAAGTCAACTATGGACTTCAAGTAATTCTAATGAAACCATATAGGCTCTCATCCATTGTAAGAATGTAGCACCAATGCAAGATGTTGATAACAGGGGAAACTATGGGGGTGCGGGTCTGTACTTTCCATTCAATTTGGTCTATAAACCTAAAACTGCTCTGAAAAATAAAATCTATTAATGTAAAAAAAAATGTTTTACTGACCAGCCATTTTATTCAAGAATTTCTCATTGTTTTAAAACATGAAACCCTCCTAAAAAGTTTTTTAGTTTTTTCGTAACTCCAGTGAAATGCATTTGACCGTCTGCATTTATCCTAAGGCAAAGCAGGCTGGTCTAATCCTCGTGAAAATCCATAGGCCAACCCCGTTTTTGACATTGTGAAAATGCATTTCTTAGAATCCTTTCTATCCCATAGCAAATTTGATATGCTTTCCTTTCATCGACTGCTGGGAGTTATTCTAAGGGGGTGGTCCCCGGGTTCTTTTTGTTATTTCTGGAGTTTAAAATAAGCTCCATGTTGTTATGGAGGAGAGGAAGGTACATGAAAAGCTTAAGGGGTTCCATTTCATGTTCCAGAACGCAAATATTTCAAAATCAATTATTCAGCTCTTTGCTAGAGTCTTCAAAACCCGTCGGTAAGTCATAACAGAGATGCCTGCAGGGCAGGAGGCCTGGAATAGCCTTTGTTGTCATTTCCAAGGCCACTTGCATGTTCGGGGCTGATGGATCTACCGGGAGCCCCAATCAGCCTCTTCCTGACTTGTGTTAGGGCTCTGCTCCCTTTTTCTCTGTCATCCCCAAATGCTGCGAGCAGAGTCACCACTGCACCCCCAGGCAGCCCCGCCCCTCCTGGCCCCATTCTGTTCTCATTTGCCTGACAGTGTTCTGGGAGTTTCCTGTATTATGTCGCTTCATTACCAAGCGGTCTCAAAGGGTGGATAGTAGGATTAGGGTTATCCCATTTTCCAGATGAGGAAACTGAGGCCAGAGGGGCTGAATAGCTCTAAGGCTTTAAAAATTTTGCAGCAACATCGATGGACCTAGAGATGATCACACTGAGTGAAGTGAGTCAAATAAAGACAAATATCATATGATATCACTTATATGTGGAGTCGAAAAAGATGATCAAACGAACGTTTTTACAAAACAGAAATAGACTCACAGACATAGAAAACAAACTTAAGGTTGGGAAGTGGTGGGAGGGAGGGATAAATTAGACGTGTGGGGTTAACTGATGCATACTACTAGATATAAAGTAGATAAACAACAAGGATCAACTGTACAGCACAGGAACTATAGTCAATCTCTTGTAATAACCTATAATGGAAAAGAATCTGAAGAAGAAAATATGTATATATATTGAATCACTTTGCTGTACAACTAAAACTAACACAACATTGTATATCAATTATATTTCAATAAAAATGTTTTTAAATTAAAATTAACATAAAAATATATTAAATAAAAGCAAGTTCCATCAAATATATTAGTTTTCAAGGGCTGCTTTAACAAATTACCAAAACTTGGTGGCTTACAACAACAGAAATTTATTTTCTCATTATTCTGGAGGCCAGAAGCCCAAAGTCAAAGTGTTGGCAGGATTGGTCCCTTCTGGGGGCTCCAAGGAAGAATCTGTTCCACGTCCCTCTCTTGGCTTCTGGTGGCTGCTGGCAATCCGTGGTGTTCCTTGACTTATACTTGCATCACTCCAGTCTCTGCCTCCTTCTTCACATGGCCTTCTTTCCCATGTCTCTGTGCCTCTCCTCTTTTTTTTTTTTCTTTTTTTTTTGCGGTACGCGGGCCTCTCACCGCTGTGGCCTCTCCCGTTGCAGAGCGCAGGCTCAGCGGCCATGGCTCATGGGCCCAGCCGCTCCGCGACATGTGGGATCTCCCGGACCGGGGCACGAACCCGTGTCCCCTGCATCGGCAGGCAGACTCTCAACCACCACGCCACCAGGGAAGCCCACCTCTCCTCTTTTTATCAGGACACCAGTCATTGGATTTAGGGTCCACTCTAATCCAGGATGACCTCATCTTAAGTAATTACATCTGCAAAGACTATTTCCAAATAGTCTTTTTTCACATTCACAGGTGAATTCAACCCACACAATTCAATCCACGACAAGGGGTGCAGCGGACATTGAGGGAAGATTGTTAAGCACAAGGCACAGGCAATGCAAATGTCCTGTGGCAGAAGTGTGCCTGGCATGTCTGAGGAAGAGCAGAATTTGGTGTCCTGCTGGACCCTTAGGTGCTCCAGAGGGAGACAAGACCACACCCAGCTGGCTGAGTAATATTCCATTGTATACATGTACCACATCTTCTTTATCCATTCATCTGTTGATGGACACTTAGGTTGCTTCCATGTCTTGGCTATCGTAAATAGTGCTGCAAAGAACATTGGGGTGCATGTGCACTTTCAAACCAAGTTTTTCTCCAGATATATGCCCAGGAGTGGGATTGCTGGATCATATGGTAGCTCTATGTTTAGTTTTTTAAGGAACCTCCATACTGTTCTCCATAGTGACTGCACCAATTTACACTCCCACCAACAGTGTAGGAGGGTTCCGTTTTCTCCACACCCTCTCCAGCATTTACTCTTTGTGGATATTTTGATGATGGCCATTCTGACTGATGTGAGGTGATATCTCCTTGTAGTTTTCATTTGCATTTCTCTAATAATTAGTGATGTTGAGCATCTTTTCACTGCAACAACATGCGTGGACCCAGAGATTATCATACTAAGTGAAGTAAGTCAGACAGAGAAAGACAAATATCATATGATATCACTTATATGCAGAATCTTTAAAAAATTGACACAAATGAACTTATTTACAAAACAGAAACAGACTCACAGACTTAGAGAATGAACTTTGGGTTACCGGGGGAAGGGTGGGGGAGGGAGGAATAGACTGGGAGTTTGGGATTAACATGTACACACTACTGTATATAAAATGGATAACCAAAAAAATTTAAAAATGGGTAACCAACAAGAACCTACTGTATAGCACAGGGAATGCTGATTAATATTCTGTAATAACCTAAATGGGAAAAGAATCTGAAAAAGAATAGATACATGTATATGTGTAACTGAATCACTTTGCTGTACAGCTGAAACTAACACAACATTGTTAATCAACTATACTTCAATATAAAATAAAAATAAAAAAAAAAAGACCACACGTTGCTGCAGCAGTGCATGATGGGAAAGAAGAGAGCCCTCATCTTTTAACCATAAAAAAGTAGGAAATCCTGGGGCTTCCCTTGGTGGCGCAGTGGTTGCGAATCTGCCTGCCAATGCAGGGTACACGGGTTCGAGCCCTGGTCTGGGAAGATCCCACATGCCGCGGAGCAACTAGGCCCGTGAGCCACAACTACTGAGCCTGTGCGTCTGGAGCCTGTGCTCCGCAACGAGAGAGGCCGCAACAGTGAGAGGCCCGCACACCTCGATGAAGAGTGGCCCCCGCTTGCCGCAACTAGAGAAAGCCCTCGCACAGAAACAAAGACCCAACACAGACAAAAATAAAATAAAATAAATAAATAAAAATTAAAAAAAAAAAAAAGGAGGAAATCCTGCTGGTTTCAACAACATGGATGAAACTCGAAGCCATTACGCTAAGTGAAATAAGTCAAACAAATAAAGACAGAAATCATATGATCTCCCTTAAATGTGGAATCTTAAAAAATCACACTCACAGAAACAAAGTAGAATAGCAATTGCCAGGAGCTAAGGGGTGGGGGAAATGGGGAGATGTTAGTCAAAGGCTACATGCTTCCGGTTATAAGATGAATAAGTTCTGGGATTTAATGTGTAGCTTGGTGACTATAGTTCACGATATCATGTTTTGTTCTTCAAAGTTGCTGAGAGAGTAGATCTTAAATGTTCCCAGCATGCACATATACACACACATACACACACAGTGGTAGCTACGTGAACTGATGAATGTGTTAACTAAACTTATTGTGGTAATTATTTCACAATATAAGTGTATGCAAATCATCACGTCATACTCCTTAAACTTATATCAAGTTGTATGTCAGTTATATCTCAGTAAAGCTAGAAAAAAAACCTCATTTCTAAGTAGTGATGGGCACAAGTGGTAAAAATCATGTGATGTGAAATATCTATGAGTTCTATTAACAACAAATTCACAGGAACTGCTAATGCTTCAGTGGTTCATTGTCTACATTCATGAATGAAGGAAATGGCTAAATTTCAATTCGATATTAGTAAATCTAAAGATGGAATTTTTTTCTCCTGCTGGACCTATTCTGAGAGCTGGTGCTTTCTGAACTGTTGTTTGCATGAGAAATCACCCCTCCCATCATCCCAATAAATCCTCTTTAATACTGGAGGAAGCCTGCCATCAGAAGAAACAGGTTTAAAAGCTCTGTCTACACCTCCTCCCCCTACAGGGATATTGAACGCTTGTTATACTCCGGGTACTTCCTCCTTGCACAATGTGAGTCTCGGGCTGATCTCTTTCTGTGTTGGTCCGTTAGCATCTAAGAAGCCAGGAGAAGAGCCAAGCATGCGTGAAGACCTCTGTGGACCAGAAATTATGCTGGGGGCCTCACAATAGCCCTGCAAGGCAAATGGTCCATTTTGCAGATGAGAAAACCGAGGCTCAAAAAGGCCAGGAGACTTTCCTAAGGTTCCACAACAAGTAAGCAGTAAAGCCAAGATTCAATTTCAGGTCTGGCTCAAAGTCACATACTCCCGTCCACTATATCATTGGAACAAAAAGACTTTATGCTATGTATGTTTTCTACATTCAAGACTGCTTTTAGAAAATTCCAACTGGCCATCATTTTGTAATAATTGTGTTGTTTGGGGGGAAAACAACATATACCCAGACATCTTCCTTGAATCTGAATAGTTCAACAGATTGTTCCAGATCAAATATTTTAGTGGTAAGAGCCCCTGACTGCAAAATATGACCTATGCACTTATAGCTGTTGTACTTTCCAGATTCTCTTCTGATGTCATACTTCATTCTGCTCCTCTTTGCCACCCAGCAGATCTGCTACACACTGTCGAGCCTGACTCAGCTACAACCCAACAGCCCAGGGACCCTCTAGTGGGCTGAATGATGGCCCCTCCTCCGCAAAAACATGTCCACATCCTAGTCCCTGAACCTGTGAATAGTACCTTAGATGGTAAAAGAGAGAATATTATTTTATATGGCAAAAGATGCGATTAAATTAAGATTTTTGAGAGGAAGCTCTAATCCTAGACTACCAGGTGGACCCTAAATTCAATAAAAAGTGTCCTTAATAAGGGCAAGGCAGAGGGAGATTGGACACACACAGGGAAGGGATGTGAAGACAGAGGCAGAAGTTAGAGTGATGTGCCCCCGAGCCCAGGGACACCAAGGACTGCCCATAGCTGCCAGAAGCCAGAAGAGGCTAGGAACAGACCCTCCCCTACAGCCTTTGGAGGGAACATCAACCCTTTTATTTCAGACTTCTGGTTTCAAGAACAGTGAGAGAATAAACCTCTGTTGTCTTAAGCTGCCAGTTTGTGGTAATTTGTTACAGCAGCTACAGGACACTAATACAAACCCCAGCAAATGGAAACCCTAACATATTGTCTCTCCACCAACAGAACCATGAACCACCAGTGGCTGCTGCTTCTCTCCTATTTTAGGGTTCAGCACCCCCTCCCAGGGGAACTGATTGTCTAGGCACAGGGTAAGGACCACATCGGCCTTGATGGCTCCATATCTCCAGAGCGAGGAGAATATGGAGTTGCCTTATACACCTTCGTCCATGAGAACTTGGGGTTCAGGTGTCAACTCCATGGGTTCGAATCTCAGCTCCTACACTTACTGTGGCTGAGTAACTTTGGGCAGCTGGTCTCTGAGTCTCCCTTGGCACCTCTGCTTCACAGAGGAGATCGGTACTATCTCATCAGGCTGTTATGAGGATGCAGTGAAGTAACATGGAAACTTCTCACAGCAGTGCTAGCACTTCATAGACGCTCAACGTGTCATTGTTATTTTCAACAATAATTACAAAAAGAAGGAAATGAGCAGTACTATTAATAGTAGAAGAAGGTCTGGATTAAGTATCAGAAAACCAAGTTTGTTTTTTTAGTGTATTTATTTGTTTTACAATTCTGAACTATTCAAATATAAAATCAGATACACAGGTTAATGTAATAACTATGTTCTTCTTACCCAAATTTAACAAGAAATAATACTCTGGCATGTTTGCTGCTGGTTTCTCAGTGTTCTTGTTTATAGGCTTTGTAGATATTCCCGAGATTAATTACTTGTGCCTTGTCTCTTTTTTTAATCGGTCTTACAAGAGTCGTTGATTCCATCAAACTACTCAAATTACAAACTTTTGTCTTTGTCGATTCTAATGCTAATGTTTATTTTCTATTTTAGTAATTTTTACTCTTACTTGCATTATTTCCTTCCTTTTACATTATTTGGGCTTATTTTGTTGTCCTTTTCCTAACTTATTTAGGTGGATACTTACTGTTGCATTTGAGGGGTGTAGTGTCTTATTTATGTCAATCAGACTGAGGTTTGTAATTCTGTTATTTAATTCTTCTACATTCTTACTGAATTTTTACCTATGTATTCTATCAATTATTGAGTAAGTTCACTAAACTCGTCCACTATGACTTTTTTTTATTACTTTATTCCTCTTTTTAGTACTCAAATATTACTCTATAAAATTTGAAGCTATGCTTATAAATTTAGAATTGCTATAAATTACTGGAGAATTAACCCTTTTATGAGACATCCTTTTTTTTTTTTTTTTCTGCTGTACGCGGGCCTCTCACTGTTGTGGCCTCTCCCGTTGCGGAGCACAGGCTCCGGACGCGCAGGCTCAGCGGCCATGGCTCACGGGCCCAGCTGCTCCGCGGCATGTGGATCCTCCCGGACCGGGGCACGAACCCGTGTCCCCTGCATCGGCAGGCGGACTCTCAACCACTGCGCCACCAGGGAAGCCCTCTTCTTCATTTTTGAGTGGTTTTTCTCTAGGCTGACAATTCTGATTGACAGGTTTTTTTTTTCTTTCAGCACTTAAAGATGTTGCACATTGTCTTCTGGCTCACCTAGCTTCTGACAAGGCATCTGCTGTCATTGTTACCTTTGTTCTTCTGCATGTAATGTCAGTCTGATTTTGAACTGGCTTTAGGTTCTGTTGTTATTGTGATTGTCTTCAATGCATCAGCAGATTCAAATTTCTTTGGTTTTACATTTTACTAAGAGTAGAGCCTGGTTATACTAGGATTTTTCACAGTATCCCTGCTTCGCCCTCAGCTTTAAGGCTCCTCTGTGAGCCTGTGTCTCAGAGAGGTCTCTCCCCACACCCCTGCTCAACCTCCAGTGGTAGATAGTTGCTGCTGGTTACTCGGTGTTTGCTAGCCTGGTTGAGGTAGCAGGGAATATTCCTTTATGTCCTGGATCAGGCTCAATCTTGGGCATGCCCTGTGCTCTTGGAGATCATAAGTGGGACCTTCTTAGTAATTTTGCCTCTCCCTGAGCAGTAGGAAATCTCTGAGTCCAGGATACCTTCCTGCCCCTTACCCAGGGATAAAGGATTTTTCCTCCCTCATAGCTGCAGTGGGTTTAGAGTGCATTGATCACGTGGGAAGTCACATGAGAAAACGTCAAAAAGAAAGCAAAGGACCAGAATACATAAAGCTTCAAACCCATGGTGACACTTGGGATTTTACTTTGAGAAGGATAGGAAACTACCAGAGGGTTTTGATCAGTGACATGATCTGATGTGTTTGAAAAGAATCGCCCTGGCTACTATGTGAAGAATTAAACCAGAGGGGTAAGAATAAAAAGATTAGCTAGGAGTCTTCAGCAATAAGCCAGGGCAGAGATGATAGTGGCTTGGACAAGTATGGTAACAGCAGAGGAGGTGAGTGATGTTTGTTTCAAAGACACAGTTAGACAGGATTTGCTAATGCGTTGGATGTGGGATGTAAGAGGAAGAGAACGTTTGCCTAGTCTACCTCTTCCTTTCCCCCTACTTTTATTTATTTATTTTTATACAGCAGGTTCTTATTAGTTACCTGTTTTATACATAATAGTGTATATATGTCAATCCCAGCCTCCCACTTCATCCCACCACCGCCAAACCCCCAACTGCTTTCCCGCTGGTGTCCATGCATTTGTTTTCTACATCTGTGTCTCTATTCTTGCCTTGCAAACCGGTTCATCTGTACCATCCCCTTACTTTTGAGTTCTAGGTCTCATTACATTTTAGGTTTGTTTCTGATAAATAGCATGGAACAAGATTTTAGAACTCCTGTCCAAGAATCCCTGCAATTTAATAAACTTTAATCCTTTTGGATTTATTGTAATTGCTGTTCTGTTTGGACTTATTCCTATTATCATTATTTGTAATTTTTTTCACTTTTTATTTTAATCCTTATTTTTTATCCTCTCCTGACTTTATTGAACTATTGCTGACCAAATATATATATTTGGTCCTTTTTGCTTGTCTGAGAGTTACATCATCTGTTTCCATTATTTTAGGAGTTATCCTTTAATTCTTCAATATGCATATTTGGCTGAACAAAGGAGAAACTCAGTTTCTAACCTCAATTTTGTGGATAAGCAGCTGTGAAACCTTAGCCAAATCAGTTTATCTCATATTCTTTCCTTTACTCTATGCCAAAGTTCAGTGATTTGTGAAACGAAAGCTAGAGATCAGTATGCTTTCACACCGCAGTACCCTGTGCCTTTTGTACCTACTGTCAAAAATCACAGAGCCTCCACAGCATGCGACTGAGTGAGAGAAGCCAGACAGAAAAAAGGGCGTACTGTATGATTCTGTTTATACAAAAATTAGAGGTAAAATTAATCACAATCAAGATAGTGGTTCCCTGGAAGCAGAGGGGAGATAGATAATGACTGGAAGGGACCCGAGAAGGGGTCTGGGCAGCTGGTAACGGTCTGGGCACTGGTTCCATAGCTGTATCCAGTTGGCAAAAGTCATCGAGTTGCATACTCATAACACATGTACTTTCTGTGTGTATATTATATTTCCGTAAAAAGATTTAAAATTTTATTTTCTAAGAAAAAATGAGAAAGAAAACGAGTCTTGGTTGTCAAGGAACATTCCACTTTGTTGGTTACATTGAACTTTCCTAGGCGGGCAGGTGAAGACAGTCATTGGGCCAGGCGTCCAGGGAAGAATGCAGGCTAGTTCCTGTCTTCAGGAAGGTCTCCAACTAGTAGTAGGGACGGGCTTGTTTTTTAAAAATTCATAATTTCATGTAGCAAGTGTTATAACGAGTTTTACAAGATGATGCCAGGGGGGTGGGCAAGTGAATAACATTGTGAAGGAGGCAGAAGAGGCTCTCAAAGGAGATGCGCCTTGGGCTTTCTCATAAAAGACAATCATACATCCCCATTCCTAAGGGAATGCCAGGGCACATTTCATACTGGGAAGCCCCGGTAGTTTGCTGTGTCCTGAGCTTTGGGTTCCAAGGAGTAGATGAGGCTGAAGGAGCGGGTAGGGAGTGGCCGTGAAGGGCCTGGTGGCCTGGCCACTGTGTCCCCACAGAGACTCTTGGATGGGGGAATCCAAGCACAAGAGGAAGGGAATGAACACTGGCAGTGGGTACGATGAGCCAGGACATAGCTTCTTGCAGCCTCTACCCTAATTTACCTTCTAGACTACCCTTGGCAAAGGTGTTTGTTGGCTTAATTAACCAGAATCATTTTTCCCAAGCATTCTGGGTCATCATTTCTTTGTTGCTATACAAAGGAGCAGGAACTGCTGAACCCTACAGGTCACTCAGCTGAACCCTAACGTTCTTTCTTCCCATTGCAAACCAGCTGTGTGACCTTGGGAAAGTCAACAGCCCAAGGTCCCCGATGTCTCCTGGATAAAATAGGGAACCAAACTTTGTGCTCAGGGCAGGGATCAGAACACTTAATCTCTCAAAAATGATTTTATTTCAAGTCAGTGACTCTGTGATAATGATCAGTAATGTAGACCGAACACTTCCCGGGCACCAAGCATTACTAAACTGCCTTATATGTAGAAACCCAACCTTCACAGCAACTTCATGGGGAAAATACTGTTATTATCCACAATGTACAGACAAGAAACCTGAATTACAAAGAGGTTGAGTAACCTGCCCAAGGGTGCAGACAAGAGCTGGCAAAATTGGGATTTGAACTTGAGAGATCTGTCAACATCCATATCTTTGGCAACTATGTTTTAGTCCCTCGAGGCAAGCCAAAGGTATTGCAACTTATATCTTTTTACTTCTGGAGAAACTCTTATACTTACTTAAAAATATTGCTTTTCTTTTCATCCTGTTTCCCACGGAGTTTGCTCCAAAGCAGAATTTCCTTCAGGCTCATTTAATTTGGCATCAGGTATTTTATTGGTCAAACATCTATTTTTATTAACACTTCATCTTATGAAAGTTCAGTATAATTGCACTGGTTATATTTTCTCACAAAATTATTTTCACAGGAAAAAAAATAGCCGCTTAGCAGAACCATTGTGTTTGAAATCAGAAGGAGGTAAAAACCAAAGAGACAGCCTCTCTTGCAAAGTTTTTTCTGCCTTTCCTCCCTGGAGGAGGCGCCACTGGAGTTTCTCAATAGCATCCTCGTCACTTTCAATGTAGGGTCTTAAGGTGACATCAAGGAGGGTTCATTGCCATTTCAATCCCCTGATTCCATGGAAACTTCAAAATCAGAAGCAAGTATGCTTAATTTATAGAATGCCAGAGCTGCTCTGAGAATCATTAGCTAAACCCTCATCGAGAAATTGAGGTTCAAAGGCACCATGTCATGTCCAACATCATTCAGCCATGTAACACCAACTCTGAACCTGGGTTTTCCGGGTTTTGCTCAAGTAGTCTCCCCACTAGTCCAGTCCAAGGGAAAAGAAGCTGAAAAAAATAAAATAAAGCAAGGTTTGAACTTGATTTTGTTCAGGCAAATTTTGTTGTCTTCAATGAAATGGTAGGATTGAATCTTTAAATTTTTCAGTTACAAAAAAAAACCATAAAAATAAACGAGTAAGATGTAGGGGAGCATATGGAGAGGAGAAGACTAGCAAAGGGGTCCTGATGTCCCACCAAAGAAGTGACCAAGCACCAGGGTCCATCACTGGCCAACTTCTAGAAGCCCCTAATTTCCAGAAAAGACAACCTTAGGGCAACCTTCCAATTTGCATTGGCAAATACATTCATGCTTCAGAAAGGCAGTGTAGCTATTAAGAAGTTCTACACAGCCTGTGATCCCAGGTCACAGGAAATTACTGCTCTCTTAAGCAATTTCAGGTTTGTTGGTTCAAGCCAGAGGTCTGCGACGCTTGGAGAGATATTACTGGTTTATTAAAAATTCTATGGAAATAAGGCAGGAGGCCAAGCCTGATGGTCTTTGAAGACCCTAAGCAGCTTCCATTAGCCCAGACACCAGAACATGCTTGTGAGTGAGGTGCAAAATATATAAAACAGATCCCTGTATGTAGAGAAACAAGCTGGCACTTAGCAGAAAGACATGGGAACCTTTCATCAATTAATGTGGCATTGCCACTTACCAGCTAGTGGCTTTGATAAAGCTTCATCACTCGGGTGAATCACCTGAGTCTACCAGTGGACAGCATGGTGGATGCACCCCTGCTTTGCTGCTTACCTGTTGTGTTTTCTTGGGTTTATGCCTTCACCTGTATGCACCTCCATTTCTTTACCTGCAAGATGGACTTAATGATGTAGGCATCACAGAGCTGTTAGAAAAAATCAGTAATGTCTGGAGGGCTTCCCTGGTGGTGCAGTGGTTAAGAATCCACCTGCCAACGCAGGAGACACGGGTTCGAGCCCTGGACCGGGAAGACCCCACATGCCGTGGAGCAACTAAGCCCGTGTGCCACAACTACTGAGCCTGCGCTCTAGAGCCCACGAGCCACAACTGCTGAAGCCCACGTGCCTAGAGCCCGTGCTCTGCAATAAGAGAAGCCACCACAATGAGAAACCTGCACATGGCCACGAAGAGTAGTCCCCGCTCACCACAACTAGAGAAAGCCCGCGTGCAGCAACGAGGACCCAATGCAGCCAAAAATAAATAAATAAATTTATTTTTTTAAAAAACTCTCCTTTAAAGACAAATAAATAAATAATGTCTGGAAATGTATAAGATCTTTATCACCATTAATTACTATTACTCCTAGTATTATTAGTATTATTGTTACCTGATCTCCACCTCTGACCACGTAAGAGTGTCCACATTAAAGGACAACAAGAGATGTGGTGCATGGCTATGGTGGAGTCAGAGTTTGGAAATGTTAAAAATGGCAAAGTGGGCTTCCCTGGTGGTGCAGTGGTTGAGAGTCCTCCTGCCAATGCAGGGGACACGGGTTCGTGCCCCGGTCTGGGAAGATCCCACATGCCGTGGAGTGGCTGGACCCATGAACTGTGGCCGCTGAGCCTGCGCGTCCGGAGCCTGTGCTCCACAACGGGAGAGACCACAGCAGTGAGAGGCCCGGGTACCGAAAAAAAAAAAAAAGGCAAAGTTTAGGTCTGATGAAGTAGGAAATAGGGAGATACTGAAGGATTTTCATCAATGAAATAACATGTTGAACCAGCATTTAAGGAAGACTTATTTGACAGGATATGCCAAATGAACTAGAAGATGAGAAAGGCCAAATATTGGTAGGTCAGCTCAGAGATAATTATAGCAATGCAGGCAGAAGGGGGAGAGAACGGGAGGCAAACACCAGACATTTAAAGAATCCTTGAAGATGAATACAGAAACACAATCAAACAAACTTTGAGGAAACAGACTATAGAAGACAGAAAAAAGGTACTGCATCCATGAAACAAGAAGAAGCTGCTACATAAAAGGAACACTCGGAGAACCAAAAAAAAAAGTTGTTTCGGAAATTCAAAATATAATAGTAGAAATAGTAAGATTAAAGTTTTGAAAATAAATTTATGAATTTGAGAAAATTTCCCAGAAACTAGAGAAAATGAATAAAGAGAAGAAAAGGGAAGAAAAGAAAGAAAATTAGAGTCCTATCCAGGAAATTTAATATATAAATGATAGAAACTACCAAAAAGGACAAAAACCGAATAGGAGAGGGAAATCTTCAAAGAAATAACCTTCAAGAATATTTTCCAGAACTGAAGGCATGAGTTTTCAGATTGAAAGGGTCCACTGAGTGTCCATCACAATGGACAAAAAGGAACTCACTACATGGCACACCATCATGAAATTTCAGAACACTAGAGACAAAGAAAGGATGCTGCGATCTTCCAGAGAGGAAAAGCAGATCACATGCAAAGGGACAAGAACCAGGACAGCATTGGGCATCTCCACCACAACAAAACCACGTCTAGAAAGCAATGGTACAAAGCCTTTTGACTCTGAAGGAAGTAACTTTTCTTTTAATTATTTATTTTATTTTCCTTATTTTTTTGGCTGCATCAGTTCTTAGTTGCAGCACATGGAACCTTCGCTGAGGCATGTGGGATCTTTCGTTATGGCGCACGGGCTCTTTGTTGCAGCGTTCGGGCTTCTCTATAGTTGTGGCGTGAGGGTTTTCTCTCTCTAGTTGTGATGTGCACAGGCTCCAGGGTGCGTGGGCTCTGTAGTTGTGGCACACGGGCTTAGTTGCCCTGTGGCATGTGAGATCTTAGTTCCCCAACCAGGGATCGAACCAGCGTCCCCTGCATTGGAAGGCAGATTCTTTACCACTGGTCCAACTGGGAAGTCCCTGAAGGAACTAACTTTTAACCCAGAATTCTACACCCAGCCCTATTCTCCATCAAGTGTGAACATAGAATATCCTCAGACATGCTGTCCTATAAAATTTTAAATTGAAAAATACCTATCTCAGAAAGCTACACAAGAATGCACGATTTGTTTCTAGAAAAAGGAATAAACTAATTAAGAAAAAAAGATGCAGCATATAGGAAAACAGGATCCATCACAGGAGAGAGGCCATGGGAACCCCCTTTATGCCGGTGAAGGGAGAGCCCAGAATATAACTCTGCATTGAGCCTTGACTGGCTTGAGTCAGAAGTTTCCAGGAGAGGCTTATATAGGAAGAAAAATGCGTAGAATACCCGATATATCGGAATAACATTTACATAATTATAATAATGTAAAGGCAAATATTAACCTAAGCAAAATTAATATAAAATGTTTTGGGAAGCTGGAAAGATTCGAAGGTTGAAGAGGGAGGTGGATGGAGAGAGGAGACTGAAGGAAAACAAAACCCAATCTTCCATAGTGAAAAGGCAAAACAGAAAAATCTGGAAGTAGTAACATAAGCACGTTATCTCATAATAGGAAAATAATTTCCAAAAAAAAATTTTAAACAGGCAAAAGAGTTGAAAATCATGATCTCTGAAGAAAGAGAAAAGGGTGGGCAGGAGACTGCTCTTTTTCAAAGCAAGCACAGGAAAATTATTTGACCCTTTACATTGGATACATGTAAATTTTGATAAAATTTAAAGAAGGAGGATATAGGTTGCATTTTGCAATCTTGGAAAAAACAAACAAAAGAAATCTCATTCTGGGCTTAGGTGAAAGCCCAGGACTAGAAAGACAGCTTTGGTTGTCATGGCAAAGGGCCTTTGGCTAGATATTAAAATTTTGAAAACTCATCCCAGCTCCACTCGAATTCACTGTGTGACCTTGGGGTGAGTCTCATGAATTCTCTTAACTCCGCTTTCCCCTTGGGGCAAGACAGGAGTTGAACTAGAGAACCATAGAGGTCCCCCCTGGTGCCTACATTCTATGCCCAAGGTGCTTGGATTATGAGCCCAGTACCATCAGGGAAAGGTCACACAAAGTCGCATGAAGGCGAAACAGAGGAGAGACAACTCAAAAGGCATCCCTCCTTCCTGCTCTGAGAGCTCTGCCAGGTCAGCAGATCTGCATTTGTTCAGGAGGCTGGAAATACAGCTGCCTCCCCCTTTCTAACAAGGATGATTGCTGCCTGGTTGCTTCCTGTGAATTCCCCTTCTCTTTGTCTGCAGAGCTGCCCTAGGGCAGGGTCCCTCTCCAGAAACCTCTCGGGGCTATGTCCATCCAGGTGGTACACTGGTCAACTAGAGGCCACCGGTCCTGCACTCTCTACTAGTTCTCTGCTGGAAGCTTACCCCAATGTGCCAGCATTGACTCTGCTAGGTGCATGTGGTGCTAGGGTCTGTGGGTTCCCTGCGGGACAGACACCTGCGGGGCCCAGAGACCCTCCCAGACTGAGTGATCATCCCTAACACAGCAGCTAGCTCACCAGAATCTGCTCCTGGGAACGAAGATGCTCTCACTTTAGACTAATAAAAACAGGCTGGACAACTCTTTGTGACAAATCGAAACAAAACCCCATGCTTTGGCTGTGGGTTATTTGTTGAAAATCACCACATTTTAAGAGCGGCGGCGAACATAAGTGCCTGTGGTCTTTGGCGAATCCTCTAAGAATTTATATTCTAAGCATCAACACTGCGGCCTCAGGAAGGAAGCTGTGAGCTAGAAGTGCACAGTGAGGAATCGTTGTTTAAATAGGGAACCAGAAAAGCCTTCGACATGTTATAAATTCTGAACCCAGGTATTCTCTGGAAGAAAAAACCTTCCACTGAGTGAAGGAATCCTTGTGTACTGAAGTCTCCTGGGAGCAGAATTGGCCTTCTGCATGTGGCAAAAATGGCCACCATCCCAGAATCCTCCCCACCCCACCCTCGTCTTCCTTTTTTAAAACAAATCCATACAAAACAATAAAATAAATGAAAACTAAAGAAGCCCAAGTTTAATATTCAGGGGATATAATTCAAGTATAGCCAACTGGACCACTTCCCTGTTAATCAGAAGAATAACAAAGTTTTTCTCCTTGTGTTCTTTGCAGAACATAAAGTTGATACTCTGTTGAGGAAGGCCACATGGGTGTGTGGAAGGAACACAGGATGGAAAATTGAAGCCTGGCTTGCCTTAGACTCACCACATCTCCCAGGAAAGGCTCAAGACCAGATTTTCCCCAACATGACTGTATTAGAATCGCTTGAGGGCCTTCTTAAGAATTGGGAAGGCCAGGCCCTCAGACTCTCAGCCTCCAAACATAAGGCCCTGTTCTCTCTGTCCCATTCCCAGTTCCAGGTCTCTCTCGCCTCTAACTTCTCTCAGAAGCACTCACTTCTCTCCTCTCCCCATCAAGGAGTTAAGGCCTCTGGATGACGAAGAAAGTAATCAAAACTTTTCAAGGTGACAGTTCATTATCTCGATTGTGGCGATGTTTTCACAGGCATAAATATATGTCAAAGCGTATCAAATCATGCACCTTAAGTATGCCCAGTTTCTTGTATGTCAATTATACTTCCAGAAAGCTGTTTTGAAAAGGAGCTTATCAGGTGGTCAGATGGCAACTTCTGCTTCAGACCAGCAACATAACTATCTCCAAAGGTAGCAGAGGGCAAACACGTACACGTGTCAGGCTATATAGGCAAAGCTGCTATAACCCAAAGCTCCTAAGACACAGTGGCCCCAACGTGAGAGAAGCTTCTTCCTTTGTCTCATAACAGCCCAGAGGAAGGCAGGCAGCCCAGGGTGGGTGGGGTCCACAAAGTCATTCAGGGACCAAAGTTCCTTCCATCTTGTTCTGTGCCCACATGATGGGAGTTGACCATGGCTCTCCATGGCCACATTCCAGCTTCTAAGAAGTCAGAGAAAAGAGAAATTGGAGGACTAGAAAGTTCCTCTCAGGGAAGCGTTGCAGAGGTGGCACACAATCCTTCCACTCACCTTCTATTGGTGAGAACGTGGTCACGCGGCCACATCTAGCTGCCAGGGAAGCTGGGAGATGTTGTTTCTGGCTGTTAAAATGGGGGAGGAGGTCTCTATTACTAAAAGGAGGGAGAACAATTAGCCATCTCCACCCTAGTTTGGAGAGATAGGGAGGAAAAAGTATGGGGAGAACAAAACACAAGTCTTAATAAATTACATTGCCACACAGAGTAGATCCTCAAGAGCTACAATTTCCATTACTATGATGAATGGTATATTAGCTTCCTCATGCGGCCATAACAAAGTACCTCAGACTTGCGGGCTTAAACAATAGAAATTTATTGTCTCACAGTTCAGAAGGTTGGAAGTCTGAAAGCAAGATCTCACAAGATTGGTTCCTTCTGAGAGCTGCAAGGGAAAATCTGTTCTATTCCTCTCTCCCAGCTTCTGATAGCCTCAAGCATCCCTTGGCTTGTGGATAATGTTCTTATGTCTTGACATCATCTTCCCTCTGTATGTGTCTCTATCTCTCCACATGGATTTTTTCCATAAGGGTCCCAGACATATTGAACTAGGGGTTCACCCTACTCCAGTATGACCCCATTTTAACTAACTGCAAACACTCTATTTCCAAATAAGGTCACATTCTGAGGTATTGGAGGTTAGAACTTCAATGTAAAAACTGTGGGGAGACAAAAATTCAACCCGTCGCAAGCACTGAATTTGAAATCAGGAAACGCGAGCTCACGCCCCAGCCCTGCCACCCACTGGCTGTGTGATCTTGGACAATCTTATGACGTCTGGTCTCATTGACCTCATTTCTCAAGGATGAAATAACCACACCAGCTCCCAGGGTTGTTGGCAAAGGCCTCGAGCAAACTGGGAAGGGCCCTGGTGAGACAGGCAGGAACCTGGGCCCTGGGCGCCTTGCCTTTGCTGCAGTGCTTGCACCTGGACAAACGTCTCCTCTAGCAACAGAATACAAAGAAACTCTAAGGGACTTAAAAAAAAGAACCTGCGTGCATGTGCAGATGGGGCAAATTATGGACAAGATACAAAAAGACCAGCAAAACCCAACTGCCATTTCTGAAGAGCTGGGAGCAAAAGCAGGGTACTGCACTTGCGCCCTGCACACGACACCGTCAAAGGGATGGGCCCACGTCACCCCTCCAGCCCGACCCCTGGACCCGCCCCCAGCCTCACCCCATATGAGGAACCAGCACCCCTCTTTGGGGAGCAAGCAAGGAAATCTGTTACTTGCTTTTCCTCCCCCCCTGCTGCAGCAGTGGCCCCAATAAAGTCTTGCCTGAATTTCTTGTCTGGCTTCTTATCAATTTCTGTTGATTAAGGAAGACAAGAACCCTGATCGGTAACACTGGTGGCTCTCTGCCTCTCCTCCTCCTCTGGCTGGAATGCTGGCTCCAGAGGGAGGCATAACTCTGGCACACAAGCCTAGCTTCTCTTCCTGGAGTGCGCCCTTTTTTGAATTAAACTTTGTGGAGGATTCTCCACGTTGCTCAAGTCGGAAGGGGCCTCTTAGCGAGAAACGCTACCATGGGCAAAATACCTTCAATTCCCTTAAAGGAAAAAAAAATTCCTTTTGGTCCACAGATGGGTAAATGTATTCACTATTTCCAAATGTCAAAATGCCAGCCTGGGCCAGATCTCTACTGAGATCAAACGGACTCCCTGGGTCTCCTTTCTACTGATGTGGGTGTGTGTTTAACTATGGTGTAAAAAGCTGATTCCTGGGCAGAGTGGGCTTGGCGGACTGCACGGTTCACACAGCAAAGAGATGGGGCATCAAGCCTCCTCCAGGTTCAGACACCAGGAGTCACATCCCCGCCCCCCCCCACCCCCACCCCAGCCCGGGAGAGCTCTCAAGTTCCCAGAACCTACAGTCGATGTTGCCCAATACTCAGAAACAAACCTAGAACATCCTCGAGCTCAGGCTAAGGCGTGCTAAAGTGGTAATAAGATTGCCATTTATGAATATATCAAATTAGTATGTTGTATGCCTTAAACTTACACAATGCAATATGTCACTTATATCTCAATTAAAAAAAAACAAAAAATTTCTGGACCATCTCATGAAAATAATAAGGCAAGCAAGGTTATCCGGTCTAGGTTTAAAATTTTGTGATTAAAGGCCAGACTAAGTCTTATCATAAATTGCTATTTGTTTGTGTTTTTAGAAATTCAGTTAGTAACATAGTGGGGATGAGAGTGGAAGAAGATGTGCCTGCGGGCATATCCCTGGAGGGTGTGGGAGGTAGTACAAACTTCCCTTTTCCCAGGACATCCTGGGAATGTGCTAGCAAAGACTGAAGCAGTGTCTTTATCCTAAGGAAGGATCAGACAAGTTTACATCAAAGACGGTCCACTGTTTAAAACAGCAAAGAATGTAAACAACCTGAATTTTAAGGATAGCCTGCAGCTTGCCCTGTGGAACTCTCAGGTCTCAACTCCAGGATCAGCTCTTCTGGGAAGCCCCCAGGATACCCCCCATCCTCTCCTGATCCCACCACACCTCTTCACGTCTCCACTATAGCAACTGCTCGCATTATGAGCCTTTATTTGGCATGTTTCTCATAAGGACACTAGAGTTTGGCAAACCAAGGTGGGCCAGCCCACCACCTGTTTTTGTAAATAAAATGTTAAGGTTGTACAGCCACACCCATGATTCACATATTGTCTATGGTGGGAGACCACAAGACCCCCAATATTTACTATCTGAGAAAAAGCTTGCCAACCCCTGAACCATGCCAGCAGCCCTTTGAAGAAAGAAAAAGTCTCATTTACTTCCACATCCTGTGAGGCCTGTGTGGTGCCAGGCACACAGTAGGTGTTTCATAAATATGGACCAGGTTGCTTGATGAACCTGAACCACTGAACAGACCAAGGTTCTCACACTTGTATGTGTGTCATAATCACCTTGGGCATTTGTTTAAATGCATGTTCCCAGGCCAAATGCCCACAAGTCTTATTTGATAGTGCTGGGGTGAAGCTAGGGAATAGGCATTTGATCGATTATACATTCCCAAGGTGATTCTGATGCTAACAGATCTTAAATGGGCCCTGCAGAGAGAAGCTCATGGTGAAACAGGGGATCAGGCAGGTTTCTAGCAATACGGTGGGACTAGATAACCCTCCTGCTATGTGCTAGAAAGAACATACAGAACAATTTAAATGTAGAGCTAAGCTCATAGAAACAAATAAAGGAAATTTCTAGGGCTGCAAAAGGGGTGGGAACTGACAACCAGAGCAATTGCACAGGTGACCTGTGTCTGCCCTGGGTGAGGGAGGGGCAGAGTTTTGGTAACTTAGAGGCTGGGGTGTTAGTAGGCTAATTGGGGTCAGGAGACGAGGCCCTAGGCCCGTGCAAGATGGAGAGTCAGAACTGAGGACCCCACCAGGAAGCGGGGACTCTCAACAGACCACAACTTCAGTGAGAGATGGGTTAGAAAAATCCTCCCGCCAGCCCCGGGAGCTGACTGACAAGCTGGTCTCTCTCAACCATATTGTCCTTTAAGAACTCACTCCCACAGCTTGTCTGCATTCGTCCTCTATGTTAGCAGTTATACTACTCATGTGGTGGAAGAACCTTCAAGCATAGAAATTAACCTAAGAGGCCAGGTCAACTAGTATCATGAATATTATGAATCCATACTTGTTGGTTGTTTCGAAATTAAGTTAGTAGCGGTGGTGATGGGGGTGGGTGTCTGGGGTGCCTGGGAGAAGCATATGCAAAAGCTCCTTGAACGGCAACCCTCAGCCCCAGCAGCAAAGTATGTCCACCGAAAATGAGCTCACACTCCACAATCACAAAACAATGGGAGTGAGCTGGCAGACACAGCCAAGTACTAATAACAGAATTGTCATATCCTACTGTTTCTCATCACCTTCCTGAAACCACTCCCTCCGGGTGGGATTACTGCTTCTGCCCTTGTCCTCTCTGTAGTTTATGGTCAACCCTGATGATCAGAGTGAGCTTGTTAAAATAAAATCGGATCACATCTCTCCTCTGCTCAAAATCCTCCACTGCTTCTCCATCTCATATAGAGTAAAGCAGTGAGGCTTGACATCCCCCAGGGCCCTCACTGCCTTTGAGAGCTCACCTTTAACACTGCTACCCATTCCCTCACTCTATGCCCAAGGGCATCCTGTATTCCCTAAACACACCCCAGCTATCTCTATATTCTTGATGTTTTGCTTATTCTGTTTGCTCTCTACTATTCTACCCTGTTTATATATTCTCTATTATATTGTAAGCAGAAGACCAGGGTTTTGCCTTGTTCCTCATTGTGTCCCTGGTGCCTAAAATAGCGCCTAACACATACTAGATGCTCAATTTGTGTTGAATGAATGAATGAATGGGGACACTAGAAAACCACTGGTGCATTTTCATAAAAGGAGTAACTTGATCCTATTAATGTTTTAAAAAGTCATTATTCACATGAAAACCATGGTTATGTTCAGTACATGCTGCCTCTGTGTATTGATTTCATGGTCACAGCTACCATGTGAGGTCAAGCGGAAGTGAACTATTTTTATCCTTACTTCACAGATGAGTAATTGGGGATTCGGGGGTTTTAGTGTCTCATCTGACTTCATGCAACTGGTGGGACAGAACTGGACCCACCCTTCAAGGTACATCACTCGGCCACCTGCTTTCTTACCTGCCAATCTTCCCCTAGTTTCAAGTTTCGGTGTGAAATACCTTTTGACAGATGAGGGATTTAGAGCTGAAAACCTAAAATCAAGTGTTCCTTAAAGAACAATCCCAGGGATGAAATGTCACTTAATGAAGTGTCTCATGGCAGGATTATTTGTGGGGATATTTCATCCAGGAAGAGCATGAAGTGGGAAGTGGCCGCCTCTTAGAGCCAATGTTAACACAGTTGAGTTGAGGTGAAAGCCCACCCAATGCGACACAGACATCCTGGACTCCAGCCCAACCAGCATCCCCTGAACACTCTGGGTATGTTTCCTCATCAACAAGGAAAGCAGAAGCTCAAACTGAAGGAACACTGCGTCCCTTCCAGCTCTGAGATTCCATGTGGAGAGGTTGATGGTTGAGCTTGAGAGACCACAGCACTTGATGGCTCTAGTAAACACTCTTCTGACCATTTCTCTCTGTGAAACGAGCCCAAACATAGTTCTCAGCCTCCCCAGGGACCCTGGTAACTCCCAGAAGCCAAAGCCGGGTGTCACGGGAGGATGTACTGAATTGTTGCCATTAAAATGACTCGCCAGTTGACTGACCTAGCACAGAGCGCCGTGCTGCAAGCTGTGCTAAGAGCTTGAAGCCCAACGCCTGGCTTGGAATCCCAACCCCACCCCCAGTGAGCTGATTAACCTTCAACCTCAGTTCTCTCCCCCCCAGACTGGAGATAATCACAGTCCCAACCCAGTGGGGCCGCTGAGAGGACGCCGGGAGGTCAGCGCCGTCAAGCACTGCGCACCTGTTAGGGAAACGCCTCTCTGCTAAATGAGTATCGTCAAGAAAGGAGAAAAGACAGTTCTGGGCTCACAAAGGCTGTGAAAGAAAGCTCCTCCTTGGCTCACCCCTCTGCTCTGCACCAGCCTCTGTCCTAGACACCTGGACAGGGTCCACTGGGACCCTGTTGCTTCCGTGCTCTGGGCGCGAAATATCTGGTTTTAACAACAGGGACTGGCAGAGCCATGAAAGGACAATTTGCAAACACCCACAGCCAAAGGCCCAGGGGGATATTGCCAGCCGCGACCCATCAGGGTAAACAGTGATGGATTTTAGTGGGATAGGAGCTTTATGCGGACAATGTTTCCTAAGTTTTGCCCAGCTTCATTTCAGCCTCTGGGGAGGCAGCCGCGGGGGAGGGCTGTGACGTTCCGGCCGCCCGGCCTGCTCTGCCTAGCACCCCTGCCCCTCCGTTCCCCATCCCTACAACACGCCAGCCTTCCGTCCCCTCCCAGCACTGCGTGGGCCTGGCCTGCGCCGCCCTTTGGGTGGAGGGCTCCCCGTCCCAGCCCCCGCCCTCGCCAGGGGCAAAGACCCCCCAACCTGCAGGTTGGTATCTGTGTAAAACTGACTTCCCTGCGGAGACCCTTCCTGGGCCTCCCCCAAGGTAACCCCTCCACCTGTCAGTCCCCCTGGCTTTGCTCTTAGAGCCCCCTGTAGATTCTCCCTTGTATAATGTATCACAGTGGCAACTACTAAATTATTAGTATAATTTAGTGACTGTCATTCCAACTAAACGGTAACTTTCACGAGGGGAAGTGTCCTCCGCCTCTGTCCTGTCACTGCTCAACTGCCAGGCCCGACATCTAGTAAGTTCCGAATTACTGAATGAATGAATAATGAATGAATGAGAAAGAGGGGAGCCAGCATTTTATGAGCTCCTACTGTGTGCCGGCATCTCCTTCCCTTCTCCTGACTCCCCAGGGCGTAGGGCTTACTGATGAGAAAACAGACAAGGAAATTGCCCAGGATCTCTTGGGCCGAGAAGCAGGGTAGCAGGAGTGGAATCCAAGAAGCACGACCCCAAACTCAGTGCCCCTCCGTGACCTCTTGCTTCTCCGTCCTCTGGGGTTCCAGCAGACCCCTTCAAGTCTCTGAAGTCACCCCAAAGGGGCTCCCCTCATGGTAGTTAGACGATGGACCTCTAGTGGGTGTAAAGCTGCTGGCATGTGGGGACACTCAGAGAACGTGAGTTGTCATTCCTCCTCTGTTCTGTGTGGCCTGGAGACTTCCACAAAGTGCTTCCATGTGTCTCGGCAAGTGTGGGGCGTGAGGAGGCAGGGGCTCTCTCCACCTCACCTGACCCCGGAATGCGGCTGGAGGAGGCCGAGAGGGCCGAGGAGAGCCTGGCCGGCTGAGCACGTAGTGATGTGCGACCTCTCATGCGAGCAGACAAGGCTTAGTGAGCGATGCGAGACCTCCGCCTGGCGCAGGGAAGTTAGTGGAGTTACCGAGGCTTCTGCACCAGCACAATGTCGTCCCGGGAAGCCAGCTGAAGGGAAAACAAGATTACACAAATCTCGCCGCCTCCTGGACTCATCGGGTTAATGAGGCTTGATGCCTGCCTCTCTGTGGTCAAAGAAATTAATTGTGGCTCCAGTGCCCACCTAGCACGGTAGAAGAGAGGGGCCTCAGATGACGCATTGGTGAACCAGATCCTGACCCACTGGCCTTGAGTGTGAGGGATGGTCCCCCTCCTCCCTTCCATCCTCCTATCAAATACTTACTGGGAAGTCAGTCCTCTCCTTAAAATTTACCTACGACCTGTCTGAACTTGACAGGTAGTAAATAAGAGGCATAAGAATAGTATTGACTAACACCAGAGTGTCTACTCTGTACCACTCACATGCATTACACCAGATAACGCCCACAGCATTCTTAGGGACTATCATTATCCCACGTCACAGATGAGGAAAGGTAGATGGGAGGGATGTAACTTTCCCAAGATGCAGAGCCAGGATCCGCACCTGGCATGGGACTCTCAGTGCCGGGCACAGGAGGGCAGAGGGCAGCTCTGCGAGAAGGCCTCGGGACAGACATCACAGAGGGGGCCCTGGGCTAACTCTTCATCCCTCTGAACCTCAGTCCTCTGCTGGGTCAACCGGTATAGGAAGCCCTGCTTCATAGGACTGAATGAGGATTAGAAGTGGAAATGCACGTGGAGTGGGGATCCCAGCACATGACACAAAATAGTGCAGAAGAATGGTTTGAACTCACAGCCCTCATTGCCTGGCAGCTCACAGAAGCAGGAAGGGCCATAAGGTCAAGATGCAGGGAGGCCTGGTGATTCTGGGGGTCAGACAGCCCTGGGATGGAAGCCTGGCTCATGGACCAACTGTGGAACCTTGACTCCAGCTGCAAACTCCTCAGCATTGGGGCCCTGGTATGTAGGATGGTAGATGGATGAATGAATGGATGAAAGGAGAAATGGATGGAAAGATGGATGGAAGGATGACTAGAAGAATGGATGGATGCGGGATGAGTGAATGAATGAGTGGATACATGAATGGATAATGGACGGAAGGATGAATGAGTGGATGGGATGGTGGGTAGACAGAATTTCAGAACTGAGAGGGGCTGGTCAGCTCAATACACCTCTTCCTCTTCAGGTGAACAGAGGCCTGAAGTGGGAAGTGACTTGCTCAAGGTCACACAATTAATTAGGCCCAGGGCTGAGGACCCCCAGCCCTTTTAACCTTGCCCCTCTCTCCCTTTAAGTTTCCTGATGTCATAGAACACTTGGGCTGTGACTTAACTTGAAGCAGAGAATCTGGATCATACCAGCCAGGGGCCCTGCCCTGTATCCTCGTGTCCGGCCTGAGGTATGTGTGATGCTGCCTCACTCAGCCTTCACGAGGACCCATCCCCGTCTCCTCTAAAGACCATATCCTCCCCTCTCCTCCAGGGCAGCCTCCCCACCCAGGAGATCAGGGAGCCGCTCCCAGGTTTAATACTGCTAAGGGCAACAGTAATCATCGTGGTTATCAGTTATTGAGCTTTTACTTGATGTCATATTTATTAATAAGTTAACCTTCACGGAGATGATAATAATGTTAATAATAGTCACAGCTAACACTTACTGGGGTTTATCACGTCCCAGACATTGTACTTAGCACTTTAACTCAACTCAGTGAGGTAAGTACATCATCCTTTTACAGATGAGGAAACCGAGGCACAGAGAGCTTAAGTGACTTGCCCAAGATCACACAGCATGGAACTCAAGAAACCTGGATCTGAACTTGGGAGTGTCTGACTTGGGCACCTAATCTTTTTTCTCACACGAGTTCCCACTGGCTCCCAGATTACACAGACAAAAAAAAAAAAAAAAGCCCCTGGTCACGATCAGCTACATCTTTATGGGAGATTTCACAGCATTTTCTACTCAATTTCTCATGAAACCTCAATAAGGTAGGAAGGTGAGTCCTGCATTCATCTGGAGTCTAAAACTTTCTCATATACGCAGATACTGGAAGACGTGAGGCCAGCAAACTTGGCTGCTATAACTAATTCTGCCACTAACTGGCTATGCAACCTAAGGAAAGTTGCTTAACCTCTCTGAGCCTCCTAAATAACACGCAAGGGTCATTCCACCTTTTAGGTTTATGGTGGCTGGGGAGAACAACTTCCAGGGCCAAGGTTTTTCAGAGCCATCCTGGCGGCTCAGGTACCTCCTAAATGCGGAGGAAAAGAGATTCAAGAGGGAGATGCCCACATGAAGGGGAGGGAGCAGCAAGCCCTGAAACCCACTGGAAGATTCCTCACCTATGAAGCTTCTGCGGAAGCTGAGGGGAACTTCACAAGCAGCTCCGGCTGTCAGGCTGCCTGGCCACGGGAGAGGTAACGAGGCAAAGATGCAGTTTCACCGCGGCTCTTACTCAAACAGCAGAAGAAACTGTCTAAACCTTGGCCAGGCTGCCAAGTCCACGGGGGCCTCCTGCAGCCTTGTCATTCCATGAGCTGAGAAAAGTGAACCACACGGCCCCGTGATGGCAGGGAGCTCTGCCGGCTAGGACCCTTCAAAGGTGCTCATGTGTCCTTGTCCAACAGTCCCGTTGACTCCCTCAGCCTGCCCGGAGGGACTTCTTGCCCTGGAAGGGCTGCTTTGGAAGAAGCAAAGGAAGGATGAGTAAGAGCTGAGTGCAAGCAAGAGCTAGGAATCGGGGGACGCCCCCAGGCCAGGGTCACAGCTGGGGCTGGCCAGGGGAATCAGTGAGTAAGCAGAATCCACCAATCCCTGTGGCTCTTCAGCAGCAGTGCTGCGGGGGAGAGGGGTTCTGCTGGGGATGGATTTAATCCTCACAATAGCCCTGCAGAGCGGGTGCTGTTGTTCCCACCTTATGCCTGAGAACAGTGATGCTCAGAGGGGAAGGAAACTGCTCAGCTCCACGGCTATCAAGCTGCAATTTCGGGTTTTCAATCCAGGTCTCTGGGACTCAAAGCCAGCGAGCTCTTGCCTCAGCGTGTCCCCATGCCTGCTGCTGGGGCCTCACTGAGCCCAAGGAGAGGGATGTGCCCCCTCACTCCCCACCAGAGAGATGGAGGAGGTTGCGCCCAAGGGAAGGTGTCCAGCCTTTAAGAAAGCATAGGCAGCACCCGGAGCAAGGGCCATCAACGCTCACCGGTAGCGCCTCTCATGTACCCCGGAGGCCACTGCAGACGTTCCCAAACAAGGCTCAGGGCTCCTCTGGCTTCAGGGGCTCAGTGGGCTTGGCCAATGGGGTGGCCAGAGTGCTAGAAAGTGGACCCTCCAGGAGCCACGCTTAACCAGTGCCAGACAAGAGCTGGAGGACCAATCCCCCAGGCTCCCCTCCTCTGGGGGCAGCTCTGGGGTGGGTTCTGCACACTTTCTGGACCCTCTGGAGGATTGAGCTCAGGATGGCCACAGCGGGGACCTGCCCACTTCACCCCCTTTATTGCCTCTTCTTCTCTTCCTATCTCACTTCCCTTTTCTGGGTCCATCTCATGATATATTATACACATCACTCATGAATTACCTGAATGGCATCCTTGTCTCAGGATCTGCTTTGGGGGAACCTACACATAGACACGCCCCGGAAGTAACAGGCGTTTTGTCAAGGGGGCGCTCCAGGCCACTCTTGCCCTCACAACCTTAATTCTGAGTCAGTCTCAGTTCCTCCTCGCCGGATTCCTCCTCATTCTTAACTATCTGGGTACTGACCTGGCACTGTTTTCGCTTCCGTCCTTACCTTGCTGTGGGGATTAGACTCCGAGGTCATTCTCCAGGCTCCCGTGTCATGTTTTCTACTCAGGTAGATACTGTCCCCTGGACCCTGAGGCCAGGCAGCTCCCTCGCATGAGGCCACCCTTCCGGTGACAGGTTATCCAAATCTGCCTCATTCTCACTTACTCTCACTTTCATGAATAGTCTACAGAGCAGCAGTCCCATGAATGAGGTAGGGCCAAGAAGGGGGAGTCGATGATGACACCCACGGGTCTGGTTTGGGCCAGTGGGTGGACAGCGTTGGCAGTCAATCGAAGAGGACCCCCAACGTGAAGGAAGTTTTGGTGAAAGAATAAGTATTGAGTTTAAAGTGCCAGAGGGACAGCCCAGGGGTGATATCCAGTGAGTGGGGGGAACTATGGAGCCCAGTCTTGGCAGATAGGTGTTGCTGAGAAATTTCCGCTACAAGGCGGATGGGCTACGTCATCAAGTGGATGAGATTCCCTAGGGCCAGGACCTGATTCAGGTGTTTATGGGCCAGGAGCTTATACAATTTGGGATGGGGATGCTTATTAAGGAAAAAACCCACACAATTATGAAACCAGAATTGCAAGGCCTCTCTTAGACCCTTGGAAGGGATCCATGCCAAGTGAGGGACACTGAAGCTTAAGTTTGTTAAATTCATAGTAAACCAGTAGGGAGTTAAGAGACAGGTACATTATAGTGAAAGTACTTTCTGATGTTCTATCTCCATCACTAGAGTGTGAGTATCTTGAGGTCTAGAATTATGTCAGGTTCACCTGTGGCCCCAGGGCCTTGAACAGTGAGCGAATGGCTGCCTCAGCAGGGTTCAGTGCAGGAAACAGAAATGTGTCTAGGTATTTTTGGTGGAAAGGTAGTCAGTATGAAGGAATAGGTGCTTACAAAATTGTTGGACAAGCTGGATGAGTAGAACTTATGCTGCTGCTACTGGGTTTTTAGCTTCAGTCTTCACCACTCCTTCAATTTTGAACTCAGGAAACAGCTAGAAATCCCTGCAGATGTCCCAGCAGCCCAACACCCAAGAACTGATAAATAGAGAGTGGGACATGGAGTGTGGCCACTGCAAAAGCTCACGTCTGCCAGAGCCTGTCCATCAGCTGCCACAGCAAAAATCCTGCTTTCCAAATCTTTCACAAGCTCATCTCATTAGCAGAATCTAAATTACATCCAGAACACTAGCAGGAAGGGAGTCTGGTAATGCAGTTTTTATCCGTCCAGCCCCTGGGAAGTATCAGGGTGGGAAGATCAAGGGGGCACAAATGAATGCAAAGTGCCAGTAGAAAGTATCAAAGACAATGGCCCAGAGTGGGTGCTGTGTTCATTATCTACTGCTACACAGAAAATCACCCCAAAACTTAGTAGTTTGAAACAACATTTATTATCTCATGGCTTCTGTGGGTCAGGAATCCAAGCAGAGCTTAGGTGGGTGCTCTGCTTCACAGTCTCTGCCAGGATGCCATCAATGTACCAGCCCAGGGGTTGAGGTCTCGTCTGAAGGCTCCACTGGGGAAGGAGCCACTCACTCAGCGGTTGTTGGCAGCATTCAGCTCCTCGTGGCTATTGGCTGGGCTTCAGTTTCTCACTCATTGTTGGCTGGAAGCCACCTTCAGTTTCTTGCCACGTGCCAGCCGACTTCTTCAAAGGCACACACTGAGAAGTCAATAGAAAGCATCTGGTAGCAAGATGAAATCAGACTTTTAGAACCTGATGACGGAAGTGACTTCACATCATTTTTGCCATATTCTCAGGTGAGCAGTGAGTCACTGGGTCTAGCCCACACACAAGGGGAGGGGCTTATCCAGGGCATGAATACCAAGAAGCGGGGATCACCAAGGGCCATCTACTACAGGTGCTAACAAACACTTCGTGAATAACTGAGTGAAGAAAGGAAAAAGGAAAGGGGAAAAGAGACTGATATCCCTGAGGGAAGCCATCTGGCTGCCCACACACAGCTTCACATGGTCCTGGGATCCCGATGGAATCACCTGGCTCAGAGTTCCAAAAGGTTATCAGCCTGGGTGAGGCCGGAGGACAAAGTGAGAACCACCTCACTGGTACCCACTCATATGACATGGATGGATGAACTGAACACCCAGTGTCCTTTACAGTGAGAAAGGTGACTGCCAGGTGGGCCAGCAGTTTGAATCAGCTGGTGCATGTAGCATTGTCTCAGTCTGACTTAATTTTGCCTTCTCTCCTAAAACTTTTATCTCCCTGTGTCTCTTTTTCCATTTCTCAGCCCCAAAATTCACATGGTAGACTGTGGATTCACTCATTTGGACATATTCGAGTGCCGACTATGTCACAGGCACGTTAGATAAAGGGAATGAAGAAGTAAGAAGTAAATGGTACTTCCTTTCTAGGTCTTTGCAGAGCCAGGGTGGGGACATGAGCACAGATGCTGACAACTGGGTGTGACCAGGGACAAGCATGGGGAGGGGACTCTGAACTCGAACCTGGAAAGACAAGAAGGCTTCCCATGGAAATGACTCCTAAGATGTATCTCAGGAGTAGTCCCCCAGCCTGTCCTCCTGGAATATTTTTATGAAGAATGCAGTGTTTGGGGGTACATTATTTTTGGTCTTTGTTTAGACTAAAAAGAAAAACAACTAAGGCACTTAGCCTTAATGAAATTTGGTTAGCCCAGGACATCAGCCAACTGGAAAGAAAAAGCCAGTTCCTTTGACTTTCAGAATACGTGCATCATCTTAGGAGAAGCAAACGCTGTGCCTCAGTGTTTCCATCTGTAAATGGGGCTGATTGTATTTTACACCTACTCACTTGATGGAGTCGCCCAGGGATTAATAAAAATGGGGTTCCCGGGCAAAGTCACTTTCCGAGGATTAATCCCCTCCTTTCAACAGCTTTGAGGCCCTTGGGATGAAATAAAACACATGCGTAAAATTCTGTGATTCTCTAAGAAAAGAGTCCTGACCAATTTGTAGGCTTAAGGAATAGGTGACTCACTGGAAGGGAGAGATGGGAAAGCCATGCGGAGCCAGGGAGGAGGGAACCAGTGAAATTGATGAGAACCCAAGGGTGATTTACAAAGGCAGGAATAGGGATGGGAAAATCAATAACACCACAGACAATGTAATATGCAGCTGTCAATGAAATTGGTGTTTACAAAGCAGCTTTAAGGATGCTAGAATAGAGGCATGATAATTATTCAAAGAAAATATATGTGCAGGGACTTCCCTGGTGGTCCAGTTGTTAAGAATCCACCTTCCAACGCAGGGGACGTGGGTTTGATCCATGGGCAGGGAACTAAGATCCCACATGCCATGGGACAACTAAGCCCACACGTCACAACAAGAGAGCCCATGCACCACAACTAGAGAGCCTGCATGCCACAACTACAGAGCCCACGTGCTCTGGAGCCGCACACCACAACTAGAGAGAAGCCCACGCACTGCAACGAAAGATCCTGAGTGCCGCAACTAAGACCCAACACAGCCAAAAATAAATAAATATTTTAAAAAAAGAAAAAGAAAACATGTGCAGAGGAAAAGGAGTGGAAAGAACTTTGCTTAAATAAAATATGGAGGTAGTGGAATCACAGCTTTTTATTTTACATGTGAGTCTTCAAATTTGCCAGATTTTCTAGGGAGGTCATGTTATGCTTTGAACTCAGAAAAGAGAAATGTTTAGAAGTGAAGAAAGAATACCAGGGGGAGGCAGAGGAGAAGGAAAATGGATGAAAGCTGGAAAAGAAGAAATGCAGGCTGCTTTCCTGAACACTTCCCTGACCACATGCTGCATGCCAGGCACAGCATGAGGCCCCATATAAACAGAAAAGAATAAGATAAGGACAACCCCTCCAAGGAGCTCCAGTCTGGGGAGAGGCTGAAAAGTAGCAGGCAGCCTCAGTACCTGTGATGTATGCTAGAGCTAAAGGGAACACAAGGGCCGTGGGTGAGTACTCAGCCCAGAGAGATCCAGGAAGCCTTCCTGTAGGAGGCAACACTGAAGCTGAGTCTTGAATGAGTGGTAGACGTCCTGATACAGGGAAGATGGATGATGGGGAGGAGTGAGCAAGAGGAGACAGACATCCCAGAGAAGGTTAATTTTTGAATCTTGTCATGAGAGACAGTTAAAAAGAGTGTCTTGCCAACTAGACCAGCCAACAGAGAGTCCTAAACATCAGCCTGCACATCCTCATCTCTGTGGGTGATGGAGGTTTACTTTTTAACAACCTCATATTTGAATGGTGTTTGATTGTCTTAAAAGTCTTTACATGTCATCTCATTTTATGTTCTGACAACTTTCTGGTATAGACATCATTACTATTATCGTTCTATATGTGACAAAATTAAGATGTAGAAAAGTGAAGTGGGGTAGAGGGAGGGGAGTGTAAGAACCCAGAACCTGGAGCAGACTGTGTGTGGTCTGTCATGGACTGAATTATGTCCCCCCACCACCGCACCAAATTCGTATGTGGAAGCCCTACCCCAATGTGATTGTATTTGGAGATACAACCTTTAAGAAGTGATTAAGATTAAATGAGGTCATAAGGGTGAGGCCCTGACCCTATAGGACTGGTGTCCTTAAAGAAGAGGAAGAGGCACCAGCAGCAAGATGCACAGGGAAAAGGCCATGTGAGGATACAGGGAGAAGACTATTGTCTATATGCCAAGGAGGCAGGCCTCAGGAGAAACCAACCCTGCTGACACCTTTATCTTGGACTTCTAGCCTCCAGAACTCTAGAAAATAAATTCCTGTTGTTTATGCCATCCAATCTGTGGCATATTGCTACAACAGTCCCAGTTGACTAATACAGGTTCCTATACTGACTCTACTACTATTTGCTTTGTGACCTTGGGCATGTTACTTAACCTCTCTGTGCCTCCATTTCCTCAGCTGTAAAATGGAGACAGGAATAGTAGCCTACTTCTGAAAGCTGTCAGGAAGAATACATGAGTTAATATCTGTAAAGCGTTAGAACACACCTGGCACACAGTAGGTGCTCAAGAAGAATTGTTTATTGGGGGTTTTTTGTGGGGTTTTTTTTGCGGTACACAGACCTCTCACTGTTGTGGCCTCTCCCATTGCGGAACACAGGCTCCAGACGCGCAGGCCCAGCGGCCATGGCTCACGGGCCCAGCCGCTCCGCGGCATGTGGGATCCTCCCAGACCGGGGCGCGAACCCGTGTCCCCTGCATCAGCAGGCGGACTCTCAACCACTGCGCCACCAGGGAAGCCCTGTTTATTGTTTTAATGATCTGCTTATGGTCACACAAGTGTTAATTTATGGAGCAGAAATGCAGACCCAACCCTGTGAGGACCACTGCTCCCTGCTGCCTCCCCTTAGGCAGGCAGGCGTCATTAAGCCCCTTCGTTTTACAAATACAGAAGCTGAGTCAGTCCGAGGGCATCTGTCTGGATGTTTCCCACTTACCTGAGTGAAGAAGCACACCTGAACCCTGAGGTGAGTCTTACCTGATGGCAGGTACCACCTACCATATCACCCAGGCGTCCATCTCAATGGATCCAGACCAACTTACACCAAGGAATAAACTCTCAGGCAGCCGAAGGTTTGGGCCACCACGTTTCATCCATTTTCTCAGCGAGTGCTGTTGAGCGTCTGCTGTGTGCCAGCCCGTGGGGACAAACAGTGAGCAAAGTGGACAGAACCCTGCCCTCAGGGAGCAGAGGGTGTGATAAGTGACACCCACGTTAGTTCAAGAATGATACCCATTAGCATAAAGTCATGTAACCAGCGTGTTGAACATGGAGGAAAATCAGAAAAACAGTTGTGTTTCTGTTTCTCACAGTCCCTTCCTACCTGCCCTTTATCTCCTGTCGGTGAAAACTCAGATCATCCCCAAGAATTTCCTGCTCCCTTGTAGGTAATAGAAAGTTCCATCATCCCTGGAAGACACAACCATGGTCTTGATTCAACATGAAGATCTAATCCCAAGTAATAACCAAAACTCCAAATTTCAATTTAAACTTGGACTCTCCACTCCCCAGCTTAGGCTGGCTCCAGACAGCTTTATGGTTTCTTTCTTTTTGTCAATTACTTCACTGGTATCTGCTTAGCGTGCTTGTGTTTCTTTGATTTTGGTGAGAAGGACGAAGCTATAGAACTGCATAGCTGAGCCACCCAAGGACAGGGGAATGGATAAGAAAGAAAGGGAAGGGGGAACAGCATGGAAAGGAAGAGGGAACAGCATGCAACTAGTCTCAGAGTTTTAGTGAAAAAAGGAATGAACATGAAATAGGGGAAAAGAACAGTGACCCAAAGCGCCACCCTTTACAGTTAGCATGTATTGAACAATTCTTGTGCCAGGCTCTGTTCTTTTCTTCACGGATGAGGAAACTGAGACAGAGTTAAAGTAATTGGCCCAAAATATTAGAAACAACCTACATATCCATCCATAGGGTGTTGATGATAAATTGTAGTATAGCCCACAGTGGCACCCAGTGATGGGACAACAGTAACTAGAATGCAGAAGTTCATGAGCTGGTATCTTGCCATCTCCAGGATGGAGAGTTAAGTGGGAAAAGCAAAGTACAGAGCAGAAGGGGGTAGGGAAGGTGAACCCCTGTGCACACTTGCTTGTGTGCACAGAGCTCTAGAAGGGTGCACGAGAAACTCGGAACACTGGAAGCCTGTCAGGAGAGGACAGGGTGGTTGGGGAGAGGGCTGCAGAGAAAGTTCTCTCACTGTATGTTTGTTTAGATTTTTTGGATTTTTTTTTTTTTTTTTTTTTGTGGTATGCGGGCCTCTCCCTGTTGTGGCCTCTCCCGTTGCGGAGCACAGGCTCCGGACGCGCAGGCTTAGCGGGCATGGCTCACAGGCCCAGCCGCTTCGCGTCACGTGGGATCTTCCCAGACCGGGGCACGAACCCGTGTCCCCTGCATCGGCAGGCAGACTCTCAACCACTGCGCCACCAGGGAAGCCCGATTTTTTGGATTTTGATTCATGTGACTATATTAGCTATTTCCACCAAATTTTTTAGGTTAAAAGAAGGGAATAAAAACCATCAAGTTTCTCACCCTGTCTCTGGCGTTAAGTAACAGAGCTGGGCATTAGGTGCAGGGAGTCAGGTCCTGCAGTCCAAGTCCTTAGCCCTCAGCTCAGTTCCGTTCCTGAAGCAGGCAGGGCTGATGGGGCCTGGCTGGGAAGGAGAGTGTCAGCTGCCTTGACGGATCACCAAGAGACTGCCAGGTCACCACCATCTCTTGTCCGCTAGTCATCTGCCCTGACTCCAGAGGTCCCTTTAGACCAGAGCTTGCAGAAGAGCCGGTCCCAACAGAACCTGACGGAGAAGGATGCTACCTGAGGGATGCTCCCTGTCGTTCCCAGAGCTACAGCACTCCTAATGCACTTGACCCTCCTCGTACCTCCTCCTCTGAGGGCTCGAAGGATCAATCCCACCTCTCTGATGAGGAAACTAGGTCCCAGCAGCAGAAGGAACTCGCTCAAGGACACCTAGCTGTTAAAGGGCCAGAACTGGGGCCATGACCTTCCATCACCTGCTGTTAAAAGCCAAATTGTAACCCCCCCAAAATTCATATGCTGAAGCTCTCATGCCTGGTACCACAGAATGGGACAATATTTGGAGATAGAGCCTTTCAAGAGGAAATTAAAGTAAAATGAAGTCACTAGGGTGGACCCTGATCCAGTCTGACTGGTATCTTTCTAAGAAAAGAAGATTGGGACACAGACATGCACAGAGAGAAGACCATGTGAGGACACAGGGAGAAGGTGGCCATTTGCAAGCCAAGGAGAGAGGCCTCAGAAGAAACCAAACCTGGGAATTCCCTGGTGGTCGAGTGGTTAGGACTCTCACTGCTGAGGGACCGGGTTCAATCCCCAGTCGGGGCACTAAGATCCCACAAGCTGCGTGCTGTGTCCAGAAAAAAAGAAGAAAGAAAGAAACCAACCTGCCAACACCTTGATCTTGGGCTTCTAGCCTCTAGAATGGTGAGAAAATACATTTCTGTTGTTTAAGCCACCCAATTGGTTATGACAGCCCTAGGAAATGAATACACTCACCCTGCCCTGGGCACATCATTTCATTTAAATTCACAACAGGCCTGGATGTGTTATTCTCATTCAATGGCTGGGCCAACTGAGATGCAACGACTTGCCAAGTTGTCTTAGCCAATGAAACTGTGGCTTTTAAGAGAGATAATCGATAGAAATGAAGGAAAAGGAAAAGTGTAAAACTTTAAAGAAATCAGGTGCCCTGTTCTACTGTGAGAGTCAATGGAACACTTCCATAGGGCTGAGCATGAGGTCCTCAAGTCAGCAGGACTTTTTGCAGCCACGGAGTTTCTCAGCACTGCAACAGCAGTAGTCTCCCAGACTCGGGAAAGTAACAGGGGAAAGAGCTTTAGACTCCGAAGACCATGTTCCATTCACAGCGGCTCCACACCCGCCCCTGCCCAGAGAATCCCGGAGGCTTTCACGTCCAGTCATTTAACAGAAACATAGACATGCACATAGATGCATATACATCACCACCTCCAGGCACCTCTATCCTGAATGCCTCTCTAAGGGGTCTGGCTCCCCCTAAGCAAGGGAGCAAGATGCCACGGAAAGTTCTCCAGCACTGCAGTTCAACAGACACAGGTGTGCACCCAGGTTCCGGAGATCCTGGCTCCGGCACTCTGGCAGAGTGCCATATTACGCACTCTGCCAGCATCCTGGGAAGAGTGTCCCTGAGGAGTTGCTGTTCCTTCAGAAATAACCAAAAATGAGGACACAGGGGGCAGAGCCACTCCAGCCCAGTTCAGCTGGACTGGCAGCTTGAAGCAGAACCACCCAGCTGAGCCCAGCCTGAATGTGCTGCCCCAGATGACACACACACTTTGTGTCCATTACTGAATGCCACGGAGTTCTGTGGTTGGTTGTTACACAGCATCGTGAGGCCATAGTTGACTGATACAGGATATTAATGGGCCTTAGAAGTGCTTGTACGTCATCACACCCTGGGCTTTAAATTGGTAATGAGTTGTTCCTGGTATGGCTTGATGCGGAGGAAAAAGGTTCCTTGCCTTTATGCTAAAACCATAGTAATAACAAAAACAGCAACCTTAAGAAGCAGGGTAGCAAAGGGGCTAAAAGCCTCTGAATTCAAATACAAGTTTTATCCCTCACTAGCTGAGTGACCTTGGGTGAGTTACTTAACCTCTCTGTCCCAGTTGCTACTCTGGATAATAATATGTCTAAATCATAGGACTATGTAAGGATTGAATGAATTTTTACATGCACAGCCCTTATGCAGTATCTGACACATATAAGTGGTAGTTGTTAGTATTCACTACCACCTACTGCATACCAGGCTCTAGGTTGGGGGTTCTCGCTCGGCTACAGCTTATCCTCTCAATAAACCAGTCAGTCCTATTTTGCCAATTAGCTCAGAGAGGTTAATCCATCCAATTCTTTCCGTCTACATATCTGCCCCCTAGCCCAAAATCTAGAATGCTCTTCCTCCAGGAACCCTCCCTATCTTTCTCAGATCTCAGCTCAGTTGTCACACCTTCAGAGACATTCTCCTAACCTCCCCTACCCAGCCCATTCCCCTACTATACACTTTCACAATACCGGGTACCTATCTAGTGGGGCTGTATTAGTCAGGATAGGCCAGGCTCTGCTGCAGTAACAAACAAGCCCCAGTCTCAGTGGTTGATCAAAGGTTCACTTTCACAATACCGGGTACCTATCTAGTGGGGCTGTATTAGTCAGGATGAGCCAGGCTCTGCTGCAGTAACAAACAAGCCCCAGTCTCAGTGGTTGTTACAGGTTCACTGTGGGACAATGAGAGGTGGGGAGTGGGGCTAATTCATCTTGGTCACTCTGGGACCCAGGCCTAGCAGAGGCTTCATCTTGGCACATGTTCCCACATTCCCCAAAGCAGTGGGAAGGGAATGGGGCAATGGTGCCCTGGCTTTTAAATCTTCCACTCATCACTGAGACACATGACTCTTATGGTCACATTTCATTAGCCAAAGCAGGTCAAGGCCAGGCCTAACTTCAGAGGAACAGGAAAGTGCAGCCCTACCATGTGTCTGATGAGGGATAAGGGGCTGACTCTTCAGAGAACATCACTACCAACTGCCACAGTGGCACTTACTCCAGTTGTGAATTGACGTGCATTTCCATGACTGATTTATGTCAGCCTCTTCCCCTAAGACTATAGTTGCTGGAAAGAGGGTCCTTGTCTGGTTTTGCTCTTGCTTGCATCTCTGGTGCTCTGCAAATAGTAGGCACTTAATAAGTACTTACTGAGTACATTATTGAAGTGACTGTTCCCAAGTCACAAGATCTGGATTTGAATCCACATCTAGCTAACATAAACACTTTTTTCCAGATCACTGTACCAACATTTGAATTCTATCCACTATGGCCTAAATTGGGTGCCCTCTTGTCAACTAACTTGTGTTTATTTGTTTGTTTTGTAAATTCTGAAAGAGTTCAGGTAGGAATACTATGATTAATTCATGTCACAGTGGGGAATTAATTCAATCAGATTTTTTTTCTCACAAAACTTTGCTTAGCTCTACCTCAGAAACTGAATCTGGAGTATAGGGGATGGGATGGACCGTGGTTTTAATGAGATAAAGAATGAAGAACAGGAAAGAGGCAGGGTTCATTTTGGAACTGTTACCACCTGGCAACATTTTGAGATGGGATGACAATCTTTGGCCATTTCCTAGTTTTGCCAACTGTGGACTCTGGCTGTGCAAAATGATACAACTCCAGTTGGACAACCTGATTCCTACCTTAGAAGGCCTGAACTCTATGAAACTGTCACGGGACTGCAAAATTCCATTCAATTTGAGTATACAAGACAAGGAATCTGCACAAATATAACTTTCTTTTTTCTTAATTGTGGTCAGAAGTCATTTGGCCAAGAGTAAACAGGCCCTGGTTATGAAATACTTTTACTGAAAGCTACCCCACACAACACCCTGTAATCCTCAAGGTCTTGTGCAATGGGATACTAAAGCTCCCTCTTGTGTAAAACCTGGGAACTACAAACCCACCCCAGACATCACTGGCCAAACACACCCTTTACCTCTGTTCTGCAAAGTATGTTTCCTAAGACCTTTTCTTTTGCTATCAACCATAAGCATCTCAGACTCCGTGCAGAATGCCTGAAAGACATGCATTAGCACGGGATTCTTCTGAGTATGGCAAGAGGGAATATGGAAAGAACCGAGCTATAGGCTGACAATCACTTGTTCACAGTAATGAAACTACTCTGATATTTTCAGTAATCACAACCTTTCCTAACTGCCAGCTTGAGTTGCACAATGAATGAGGGGGAAAAATCTCCTGTTTTTAAGGAAAAGAGAAGACCTACTTGGATAAGTTAGGAGTTCGGGATTAACATATACACACTACCATATATAAAATAGATAACCAACAAACACCTACTGTATAGCACAGGGAACTATACTCAGTATTTTCTAATAACCTATAAGGGAAAAGAATCTGCAAAAAATAGATATATATGTATGTATAACTGAATCACTTTGCTGTACACCTGAAAATAACAAGCACTGTAAATCAACTATACTTCAATTTTTAAAAAAATTTCTTTTTTAAATACATACTTGGAACATGACCAGAGTTAGGGGGAGGGGTGGGAATGGGAGTGTTAATTCGGCACAGACATTTTTGCATCGAGAATCCGCCAGAAGAATAAGCGAGTTTTAAAGTAATCTGTGAGTTTGTCTCCTTTCAAAAGCCTGACTGAGGAGCATGTTCAGGTAGGGCATTTACATTTTTGGCGGGGGGGTGGGGGGCATTTACATTTTAGCCTGAGGATTTCCTGCCTCTGAAAAGGCAGTTCTGCAGACTTGACTACTGGTGACTCAGAAGCACAAATATCAGTACAAGAGGTTTCAAAACCTCAAAGGCAAGGCATCCCCAGGCACTTTTACTGGCTTCATTGTTGAGGTCGATTTAAATTTAAATTTTCCCCCAGGAAAACACACACACCCAGCTCCTGCTTGCACCCCAAGCAGAGAGGGAACCCCTCTCAGGCCAACAAGGAATGAGGATCCCCAGCTCAAATGCCAAGGAAATTCTTATCAAGTCAGAGCTCCTTTCCGTGGAGAGACAGGCAGTATACTTGGAATGACTTGAGACAGATATGATCCGAGTCATAAAGAACCCATAATTACCAGTAACATTTACTAAAGAATTTAAGAATAGGAAAAGAGAGAGAAGAAAGAAGGAATGAAAACAACTAAAGAGTAGGACATTCAACAGTGAAGTTGAGAAAGTAAGAAGAGAGACCAACGTGAAAATGTTCACCATAATACACATGTGCTTACAAAGTTGCCTTTCTTCAGCGAGACCCACTGCCCAGATGTCCCACACGTGAGGACAGCTGTGACACTTGGCACCCATGGAAGACTCCTAACTTTAGCTCTAGGGAAGATGTGACTCCTCTGGAGAAGAAGAGGCTGTTAGAATCTTCTTAATGGGTTTCCAGAACTTTCTGGAAAGTTCTGGAAATGTTCTGCTGATCCTTCTAGGATCAGGGGAAGATGTAGGCTCTCAGAGGACTGTTCCATCTGGTTTCCCCTCCTCTTTTCTCCAAATGTTATTTGAAAAGAGAAAATTCAAATCAACGAACTCATGTTTTCATTTTGGGGGTCAGAGGGCTCGAAAGACTGAACTAGCCCCAGGAAAGCCCAACGACAAGAGAGATTTTAGGAAAGGGAGCAGTATAGGCGGGAAAGTTGTTTCTAAAATCAGCGTGTGCTCTTGCCAACCGCCCCGATGCTCAGATGCTCAGCTTCTTGGAAAGGGGTGGTGGTGGCGTGAACTCCCCGTGGCAGTTAGAAGGCTGGAGGCTTGAGCGCAGACACACACGGGTAGCATTTCCCAGGCTGAATCTCTGCCCACGAAGTGGTATTTTTGGCTTGGTCCTCAGCTAAATCTTATGAAAAGGCTTCTCTCTAAAGTGTCCATTGGACCGATGCCGACAACTTTACTCTCAAAGGAAGCCGCTGGGGAAGCAGTAGAGCAACTATAAAAGGTGGTGGCAAGACACCCCTGAGTGTGCAAGACCCGGGAACCCGGGATCCAGAAGATGGACCACAGCCTCCATCCATCTCTGACACATTGTCCACTTTTCAATGTGGACATTGCCTCTATGACAGTAAACCTTTCATTTTGTTTTTAGGTGAGAAAGTAGTTTTTCTTAATTTTTAAATTAAATTGTAATTAATTTAAAAAATTAATTTAGGGCTTCCCTGGTGGCACAGTGGTTGAGAGTCCGCCTGCCGATGCAGGGGACACGAGTTCGTGCCCCGGTCCGGGAAGATCCCACATGCCGTGGAGCAGCTGGGCCCGTGAGCCATGGCCGCTGAGCCTGCGCGTCCGGAGCCTGTGCTCCACAACGGGAGAGGCCACAACGGTGAGAGGCCCACGTACCGCAAAAAAAAAAAAAAAAAAAAAAATTAAAATTAAAAAAATTTTTGTTAAGCCAACTTTGGGGTCCACTTGTCATCTCTGATTTCTTCTTTTTAGATACCAATTGGACCTAATTCTAAAGTGCTTTTTTTCTTTCCCTGTTATTTATTCCATTTATTTGAGAAAACCTCTCTTCCTTTGTCTATTTTAGAGTGATTTCTAAGGAATTGATAGACCTATAAATATTACGATTGTTTTCTATTTTTTCATAGACATGTCCCCATACAATATACCTGTCATTTCCATTTCTATTAAAACACAAACACAGGGCTTCCCTGGTGGCGCAGTGGTTGAGAGTCTGCCTGCCAATGCAGGGGACACGGGTTCAAGCCCTGGTCTGGGAAGATCCCACGTGCCACGGAGCAGCTGGGCCCGTGAGCTACAAATACTGAGCCTGCGCGTCTGGAGCCTGTGCTCCGCAGCAAGAGAGGCCGCGACAGTGAGAGGCCCGCGCACCGCGATGAAGAGTGGCCCCCGCTTGCCACAACTAGAGAAAGCCCTCGCACAGAAACGAAGACCCAACACAGCCAAAAATAAATAAATGAATAAATGAATTTATAAAAAAAAAAAATTTTTTTTAAATAATTAAAAAAAAAAACACAAACACAACCCCCCCCCAAACCTCCCCTTACAAACTGCAGGACGAAGCAGGAACACAGAAGGATGTACAATTAGCTTTAAATCACTGTAAATACCTCCTAATTCTCTTAGCTTCAGGCCCAAGATGCTCTCTGCAAGGGGAGATGTCTCAGAGCTCAGGGACATGCAAAATGCCCCCCTAAAAGCCACTCCAGGATCCCAGGCAGCGACCTCATTAACCCACCTGCTTGGTAAAGAACAAAAGCATAGGTTGCACATTGGTGAAACTGAAACTCCGTATTGACAATTGAACGTGCTTTCATAACGTGGTGGAGACTGGGCGGTGCGTAGGTGCGGGGAGTTTAATCTCTGCTGAAAAGATTCAGTGAAGAAATTTCAGTGAGACTGGGGGCCACGGGTAGGGAGCAGGGCGGTGACTTAGAACTAATAGTAGCTAAGGCAGAGAAAGACAGATCCTTCGATATCCACCTTTTTATTCTGTGGTATTGTAAACAAATGTGGGTGTAGCTCCCAGGAAGTCAGAACTGCAAATAATAGGATGGATGAATGGGTAGGTGGGTGGGTATACAGGTGAGAGAGTGGGTAGAACAATGAACAGATGGATGGATGGATGAGTAGGTGAGTGGTTATGGGGATGAGTGGATAGGTGGGTAAATAGAATAAGCCTTTTCCCACTTTTATATGTAATTTCATTACAGCATCCCCCCTTCCACATTCACAGGTCTTTTATTTTTAAAATTGCCATCAATCACTAAATATAATAAAATAGGCACTCTAGACCCACTGCTAGTGGACACGTAAATGGGTACAACTTTTCCGAATGGTAAAGCTTACCGAGAATGTTTAAAAGATTGGCACACAACAGTGTGTACAGCAGTATTACTCATAGTGGCCAAGAGGTGGAAACAGCCCAAATGACCAACGGAGAAGCAAAATGTGGTCTATACATACAGCTGAATATTCAGCCTTAAAAGGAATGGAAATGCTTTTTGAAAACAATTTTTAATAGTTCAGCTAAAAACGTAAGAACATTGATCAGACTTGCTATCAAACTAATGCTGGCCGCTGGTCCTCCCCATGTGAACACAGCTGGCAGAGAAATGTTTTCCCAGGAATGGCCCTGGATGGAAAGTGCTTCACCCACATGCCCTTTTAATTTCTCATTGGTGGCCAAGGACATCGTTTTTGGTTTCATTTTGTTTTGTTTTTCTGGCTGTATTGAGGTATACTTGACAGATAAAATTGTACATATTTAAAGTGATGATTTGATACGGATACGTTTCAATTTAACAAATCTACCACTTCACATGGTTACTTTGTGTGTGTGTGTGTGTGTGTGTGTGTGTGTGTGTGTGTGTGTGTGGTGAGAACTCTTTAAGATCTACTCTATTAGCAATTTCAAGTACACAATACCTATCATTAACTATAGGCTGTACATTAGATCCTAAGAACCTATCTTAAAACTGAAAGTCTTTGCCTTTGGACCAACATCTCCCCATTTCTCCCACACACACACCCCACCCCAGCCCCTGGCAACCACCATTCAACTCTGTTTCTACAAGTTTGACTTTCTTTTTAGATTTCATATATAAGTGACACCATACAGTATTTGTCTTTCTCTGCCTGGCTTAATTCACTCAGGATAATGCCCTCCAGGTTCATCCATGTTGTTGCAAATGGCAGGCTTTCCTTCTTTTTTATGGCTAAATAATATTCCATTTTCTGTGTGTGTGTGTGTGTGTGTGTGTGTATATATATACGTATATATATGTATATATACGTATATATATACACACATATATATGCATATATATATACACACACATTTATATACCATATTTTCTTTATCCATTCATCCATCGACAGGCACTTCAGTTGTTTCCACATCTTGGCTACTGTAAATAATGCTGCAATGAATGTGGGAGTACAGATATCTCATAATCACTGATTTTGTTTCAAATATAGATCTAGAAGTGGGATTACCGTATCATATGGTAGTTCTATTTTTAATTTTTTTGAGTAACCTCCACACTGTTTTCTATAAAGGCTTTACCAATTTACATTCCCACCAACAGTGTACAAAGACTCTCTTTTCTCCACATAAAAGGAAGGAAATTCTGGTATATGCTACCACATGGATGAACCTTGAGGACATTATGCTAAGGGAATTAAGCCAGCACAAAAGGACAAACACTGCATGTTCTAATTATATGAGGTATACCTAGAGAGCCAAGTCCATAGAGACAGAAAGTAGAACGGTGGTCGCCAGGAGTGGAGGAGGGGTAATGGGAGTCAGTGTTGAATGGATACAGAGTCTCTGTTTGGGAAGATGGAAAAAGTTCTCAGTACTGGTGATGGTTGCACAGCAATGTGAATGTAGGGCTGCTGAACACTTAAAAAAGTTAAAATTGGGCTTCCCTGGTGGCGCAGTGGTTGAGAGTCAGCCTGCCGATGCAGGGGACACGGGTTCGTGCCCCGGTCCGGGAAGATCCCACATGCCGCGTAGCGGCTGGGCCCGCAAGCCATGGCCACTGAGCCTGCATGTCCGGAGCCTGTGCTCCGCAACGGCAGAGGCCACAACAGTGAGAGGCCAGCGTATCGGAAAAATAAAATAAAATAAAATAAATAAATAAAATAAAATAAAATAAAAATATTGGCGCTCTCTGACCCCTTATAAAGCTACTTAGAGCAATCAAGCCTTAGGAAATATATTAAAATGCAGGCAAAGAATTATGCACAGTTATGCTCATCACCCAACTGTTTACTGAAAACAACCTAAATGTCCAAAAATAAGGACTGATGGAGAAATGATGGTACATCCACACTACAGATTATCATTCATCCATTAAAAATGAAATTTATAAAATTGTTTTAAAGAAATGGATAACATGTAAGATCATTTTACAGTATAAAAACAGAACACAAAATGGTGTTTGCAAATTATTAATAAGCTCATGAAGAAAAAAAAGTAGCTAGAGAGACTACTATAAAGAAATTGGCCAAAACATTACTTCCAGCCGTCTGAGTAGTGGGATAATGGATAGGAGTTTTTTGGCTTTATATATTTTTATGTTCTCTCCAAATTTCCTACAGTATGCACGTGTTCTTTTGACGGTGGTGGGTGGAGTTAGGTAATTGGATCGGAGCAAGAAGTATAGGTAATCTGCTCTCTCCTTGAGCAAAATAATTTTCAAATTTACTTGGTGGTGAGGAAACGTGGTCTCAACTGGCATCAGGATGATGTGTGCAGAGAAACACCTTAGCTGCAACCAGAAAGGAGGCTTCCAAAAGTGCCCGCGGGGAACCAGAGTCCCCAGTGGAAGATGAGGTGGGGGTGGCAACGATGAGGGATGGGCGTGGCCTGCAAGGAGGACGGGTGTGGTCAGGGCAGGACTCCTGGCAGAGACGCTTTATTGTGCGCTCTTAGGCAGTCTTCAGAGAGTGAAAAATACAGATTCCTTTCTATGGTGAACAAGCCAGGCCGGATATTCAAAGAAAGCCGAAGGAAAGGGCTCAGAGAGGAGGCAGAGCCAAGCAAAAGCTCTTCAGAACTAAATAAATTACTGATATAACCAATGGGGCTTTTTATGCTGTAGAGATGGGGCTAGAATGGAGAACAGTTGTTTCCGAGACTTTTTTAAATGAGAGAAACAGACGCAAACATTCTGGCCATGAAAGTTGTCCGTGAGTTATTATAAATATTACTCATTAATTCTGCAAATATTTATTGAGGGCCTACTATGTCAGCACTGGTCCAGGCATCAGTGAACAAAACAGACAAAATTCCTGCTCTCCTGGAGCTTACATTCTAGTGGGAACAAATGACAGTAAACATAATAAGGTCCAAAAGAAGCTGTGCACCTACTGTGTGCCAGGCGCCATCCCCATGTTGGAAATGAGGAAACTCGGATGCCTGTCTGCTCCTGCTACACTACATCTCCCTGCCTGCCAGTAAGGTCCTCACTGCAGTCAGAGCAGTATTCAAGTGATAAAGAAAGAGCTGGACACTTGGAATATGGCCCATAGCCTAATCCAGCGACAGCACATGGCAGGCACACAGTAAACCTTTGCTGAACAAATCAGCGCATTGAAAGGTGAATGAGTGAACGCATAATCAATCAGTTAATGACCACGTTCACCTGGCAGGTGGAAGGATGAGGTTCCTAGAAAAAGAATTGTACCAGGAAAGAGGAGCTTGCTAGTATGAGGACCCCCTGTATGCCTGGCGCTCTGTCCATGGAAGATCCAGTCACCAACCCTGAGCACTGAGTCAAGGCAAAAGGTTACATACCACCGTCCTACACGGGTAGGATGGCCAGGGAGAACCAGGGCTCATATCCAGGTCTGTCTGCCTTTCCACTCCCCTTCTCGAGGTATCCCTGTGAAACTCCTGAACTGCTAAGTTCTTGAAAACACCAGTGTCTCTGCCCCAAGCCACTGAACCCTGGAGGATTTCCCCAGGGATCCAGATGGGTTTGCAGCAATGGTGGCTAAAGGTGGTGCCTCAGACTGGCCCTTTGTGCATCTTTATCTAACAAGGCGGAGGTTCCTGCTAATTGGGTTGGTTTGTGGGTGTTCCACCTGATCTTACAAATTGCCGTCAATAAATTCAGATCCTGATGCAGTCCTGGAGGCTGACTAGGTTTAAATCTCATCTTGGTTGGGAGTAGATAAGAGCAGCCTCAGGTCCTCTGGAGGGGCTGGAAGGGAGCCCAGCAGGCCCCCAACCCACCCCCACCCATAAGCAGCCCGCCCTTTCCCGGCTCAGCTGACAGCAGGTATTTATGCTCTGGGACCTGGAGACGCTGTTCTTATAATGACCTAATGGCTGGTGAGCCGATGCTGTTTGGAGGAGGTCATAAATTAAGCCTGGAATTCTCAGGATAAACATCTTCAGGATTTATTCTTGTAGCTGCTCTCATGAGGCACATTTTTTTCTGGAGCCAGGGTGTTGGGAGAAGCCCACACAGCCCCTCCTCAAAACTCACCAGAGAGAAAGGCTCCCTCTCGAATGGCTGGAAACTTCTGCTCTGGGAGGGCAACCGCATTGCGGAGGCAGGGCTTAGGAAGCCTCCATGCATGGACGATCCCCCTCATCCAACTCCCCGGCAAAGGCTATTATTCTACCAGCTTCCGCTTCAGGACTTAGCTCTAGCCATGCCCGGTGCGGTGCAAGGAACATGGTCTTGGGGAGCTGGAGGTGGGCTTGGAAGCCAGCCGGGGCATACAGAGCAGCTTCCTCACCTCTCTGAGCCTCAGGGTCTTCATTCATAAGATGAGAAATTAACCCACTCACGTGTGGGCTTTGTATTAGACGGCCTGGGCCACCTAACAAACTACCAGACTGAGCAACAAAAACCACAGAAACTTATGTTCTCAGAGTTCTGGAGGCTGGAAGTCCAAGATCAAGGTGTCAGCAGGGTTGGTCTCTTCTGAGGCCTCTCTCCTTGGCATGTAGAAAGTATCTTCTTCCTGTGTCCTCACGTGGTCGTCCCTCTATGCATGTCTGTATCCTACTCTTCTTTTCGTATAAGGACACCAGTCCTAGTGGATCAGGGCCACTCTAGTGACCTCATTTGACCTCAGTTAGCTCTTTAAAGACTCTATCTTGAAATGCAGTCACATTCTGGGGTCCTGGGGGTTAGAGCTTTAACGTATGGATTTGGGGAGGACACGCTTCAGCCCATAGCAGTGCTCACAGAGTTGACTTGTCTCCAGGGTCTTGGGTAGTTCTTTCTGAGAAGCTGCACCCACCAGATGCTCTAAAGACACATTTTCCAGGAAAGGGAAAGAGGACCCAGATTTGTTGAGCACCCACCACATGTCAGACACTGTGCTGTGTGCTTCATGTACATATCTTTGAGTGGAACTCAGTGTGTTAAGGGATTTTGTGTGTGTGTATTTTATTTCCTTCTGGGAGTGGGGAGCAGAAATTTCACCATGGAGTAGTGGTTTATATGAGCTCTAAGGCCCCTAGAGCTCTGGAAAACCGGGGTTTGTTTACATTTATCCATTCATCCAATAAATTTAAACTGAGTTCCTATATCGCCAGGCATTGTTTTAGGCAAACAACATGAAAAATCTCTGTCCCCGTGGAGATTGCATTCTAGTGGAGGGAGACAGATCATCAGTAGACACAGTGAGTCGTGTAATATGTTAGGGGAGCAGGTACCAAGGGGGAAACAGAGAGACCTCCAAGGGGGCTGGAGGGGGGTGTGCCTATACTTTCAATATAGGGTAGTCCTGACAGAGGCTGAGCAAGGATTTGAAGGAGGGAAGGGAGTTAGTCATGCAGATGTTCAAAGAAACATATTCCTGGCACAGGGAACAGCCAGTACAAAGGTCCTGTGGCTGGTGTGATACAAACAACAGCAAGGAGGCCAGTGGAGCTGGACAAAGTCAGCAAAGGGGAGTCAAGGGAGGAGAGGTCAGGTGGCAATGAGGCCCACATCAGGTCAGGCTCGGAAACGGAAATTATCGGAGGGTGAGAATTAACAAGAGGAAGAATCAGAGTCAGCGAATTCAGAAAAACAAATGGGATGAAAAACCATGTCAAGAGATTCCCCATGACCCAGACCAGGTTGCTGGCAGATCGCTGAGAGGTAACTGCAGTCCATGTCAGGTCTCTGACCCACTCCCGGGGAAGCCAGGGGCCAATTTCACAGCTAGAACACCAGCATTTCAGATCTCTCCCAATATCAAATAGTATCAACCCTTAAGAGTGGTGGTATTGGTGTGGTTAACACAGAGAATCCTGATAAATAGTTTACCGGGGGAAAAAAAAGAGCCACAAAACCGCAGGTGGGAAGCAGTATAATAAGTGGTTAAATGTTGGGATTCTGGAAGCAGGTTGCAGGGTTTGAATCCCAACGCTGCTCCTTGTTGTGTAACCTCAGGCAGACTTCATGCTGTGAAGCTTCATACGTATGATCTCATTCTTGCTTTAGAAAGGTGGACGTATGTACATCCCTGTGCATAGAACAAAAGGTAAGGAAGGATGCTCGCCAAACCACAAAGGCAGGCATCTGGGGTGGAGGATAGCAAGGAATATGTTGCCCTCGGGCCTCCTCTCTGCTTATGGATTCCAGAGCCTTGGAAGCCCAGATACACCCCACCCCCAACTCCACAGCTGATTCTCTGCAAACAGATAAGCAGACTCCATTCTCCCGATGCTTCCAGGGAGGAGCGGTCAGTAAACTGCTAATTTACAGCAACTTTTCCAGCTACGAGGTCCCTAAGATCCCCAGCAGAACTTTTTCAGATGACCTGAGGCTGTAGAATAATACTGGTGATTAGGTTTCCAGGCCCTGACATGAAGCAGCCCAGTGCAGGAGGCAAGAGGTGGCCTCAATCAAGGCCCCACAAGCATCAGATAAGGACCTGGTGAGAGGGAAGGCAGCCCTCCCGACAGCCCTCCTCACTGACCACACCCAGAGCAGGAACCAGCAAACAGCACCCTCATCCCACCAGAATTTGACTTTTAGGAGAAAGTGGGAAATTGACAGGAGGATAAGCTCATAAGAACTGATTTTCTGTGTCTGGACCTCAGGACCCAGACAAACACGTTTCCTGGAAGACATCTCAGACGGGAGCCATAGATCCTGGTGTGTGGCTCGGGCAGGGTTTCCAAAAACATGCAAGTTATGGGCTGAATTGTGTCCCCCAAAAAATTCATATGTGGATGTCCTCACCCTCAATACCTCAATATGTGACAATATTTGAAGATGGGGTGTTTAAAGAAGCATTCAAGGTTAAATGAGGTCACTAGGGTGGGCCCTGATCCAATATGACTTGTGTCTGTATAATAGGCCGTTATGACACAGACACGCACAGAGGGCAGACCACGTGAGCGCACAGGGAGAAGAAGCCATCTATACAAGGAGAGAGGCCTCAGAAGAAATCAACCCTGCCGATGCCTTGATCTTGGACTTCCAGCCCCTAGAACTGTGAGAGAATAAACTTCTGTTGTTTAAGCCACTCATTTAGTGGTTAATTTTTAAAAATTGGGAGATTTCAAGCAGAAATCCAAATTTCTATTTTCTCTTTAAAAACTGTGAGTCAAGGGGCTTCCCTGGTGGCGCAGTGGTTGAGAGTCCGCCTGCCGATGCAGGGGACACGGGTTCATGCCCCGGTCCGGGAAGATCCCACATGCCGCGGAGCGGCTAGGCCCGTGAGCCATGGCCGCTGAGCCTGCGCGTCCGGAGCCTGTGCTCTGCAACGGCAGAGGCCGCAACAGTGAGAGGCCCGCGTACAGCAAAAACAAAAAAAAACAAAAAAAACTGTGAGTCGTGGCCTCCGTGGGCTCATTCCCTCCTGGCTGAAGCTGGCGGTAGCTGTTCACTTTGGAGAGGCATCAGCTCCACCTGGCCTGACTCCCGGACCCTTGTTTTCTGGCCCCAGTTGGCATTTGTGTCTTCAGTTCCTGAATTCAAATCTGCTAATCCCAGACACAGCCTTGGGACAGAGATATTATTAAACATAGAGACCCACGGCAGTTTGGCTAGAAAGACATAGGATGTAAAGCCACCATTTCCTACAGATCCAAGGGAATTGTTATCCTTGATGATAATAATTTCTCTTATTGTTGCTATTAACTGACCATTTGTTATATCCCCACCTGTGTTGTCTTATTTAATGCTCACAACAACCCAACGAAAGCTGAATATTATCCCCATTTTACAGATGAGGAAACTGAGGCCCAGACCCAATAAGTGACTTGCCCAGAGTCACACAACTATGAAGTGGGAGGACAGTCATTCAAGGTCATTTCTGCTTGACTTTTCCACCATGTTCTCATTTGTAAAGAAGAGGTGCCTTCTATCTAAGGAAGTGGTCTGGGTGGGAGAAAGAGACCAGAGGCAGGAGTCAGGAGCCCTCATTTCAGGGAAGCCCCAGCTTGCAGTTAACACAGGTGCTCACAAGGTACTCGCTGCCCTGCACCCCATCTCCCCATAAGTGTACACTCCTATGACCTTGGGCTTCCCCTTACATGTCGATCAGGAGGATCAGATACAATCAGATATTTCCAAAAGGAAATGCCTTTCCAGAGCGAAAAGCTTACTAGGGAAGGAGACGTAATTCTACAGCCCCCAAACAAGCAAACCAAAACCAAAAGGAAAAACAAGCTTTTAATGTTAGTTTTTAATACAAAAAATCTGGGAATGTTCAGACTCTTTACGTTGGGGTTTCTGTCTCCACATCACAAGCCAGGTTCCCACCTTCCTCAGGATGTCATCAACTAGCCTCTGCAAATATATGCAAACTCTAGCCCAAGGGGTGGGGGAGGGGCAGAATACCGGAGCCCCAGTGTGACCCAGGTGTGCACCTCTCTGAGCCTCAGCTTCCTCATCTGTAAAATGGAGCTAGGGCCTTGTGTCTCGCCTGCTGGGAGGAGATTCCGTCTAATTCTGCAAGCTCTGAGGCCCATTCTGAGCCAAGATGCTGTGCTTTTCCTGAGGATTCAAAGGGCCACAAGGGGGGGTCATTGGAAGCTCGTGGATGACCAGGTGCTGGATACAGCATCCACTCCTGGTCAATGAGCAGGGTTCCCACAGGGAATAGAGAGCACCTTCCTCACCTTTCTAAAAGGGAAGGTCACTCCATGGTCTGGAGGATACCTGTCTCATGTTCATTCAGACCCAGCATGAGCTCTACCCCGACTGCCTTCCTAAAGTTCCCAGAACCTGACACTGCCGGCTCACCCCTGATAATAAAGATGGAGACCACTAACATTTATTGAGCACTTACCAGACTGAACCCCCATTTTACAAATCAGGACACGGAAGCACAGCAAGGTTAAGCGATGTGCCCAAGGTCACACAGCTGGTCAGAGACAGGGCCAGGATTTGAACCCAGACACTGGCTCCAGCGTCTGCACTGGGGCTCTGACTATAGAGCTACCTTCTGCCTCATCTGCCTAGGGACTCCGTAAGCTCAAGTCCAAGCCCCATCTCCTCTCAGAAGCCTCTCCTGGCCACCTGCTAACCATGGGAAAATGGGACTCCACGCTCTTTGTGCCACTTCTGTAGTCCCCATGCATCCATGCCCACACACCAGGCACTTAATCCCTGATGGCTGCTCACCCCCAACAAGCATGCAAGGTGGCCATTGCTAACTGCCATTTAACAATGGGGTCCTGAGGCTCAAGACATTTAAGTAACTTGACAAGGCTGCATTGCCAATCAGTGCTAAGGCAGGATTTGAACTCAGGTCCTCCTGACTCCAGAACTCCTGGGTGTCCACTGTTATATGCCGCCTGCCTTTCAAACTCAGCAGCCGTCACTTGTCACACTGACTTGTAGTTCTGCCTCTGGGGTGGGGCTCATGCCTGACACATCCCTGATGCCAGGAGCCAACCCCAGGCCTGGATGGAGCCAGCACTGAGGACCTGGGTACCAGATGCCTGTGGCAAGGGCGACAACTGGGAAGATGCCAAGCACCAGTCACACGGCTAGTCCAGCTTCCTTTCTTCCTTCTGTCACTCATTCCATCGACAAATGTTTATGAACGCCCACAATAGGCCAGGCACTGTTCTAGTCACTGGGGAAACAGTAGAGAACAAAACAGAAATGTTCCTGCTTTCATGAAGCTTGTATTCTACCGAGCAGTCAGACACCAAAAACAAAAAAAAAAAGACAGCAGTGTCAGCGGGATGGTCTTGAGTTCTGTGAAGAGAAAGAAAGCAGCGGGGGTGATAGATACAGGCATGGGGCTCACTGTTTCATATCAGGTGGTCAGGAAAGGCCTCTGGTTAGAGTGTGTCTGAGCAGAGACTTGAAAGAAGTGAGAGGTCAGGGGAAATGGGGAATTCCAGGCAGAGAACAGCAGTCCTAAAGGCTGAGTGAAAGAAGCATTTAAAGATGGAGCAAATGCTGGCTGCTGAAGGATGGAGACGAGGCCAGAGCGGATTCCCAGTGATGCCCAGTGGTGCAGGGGAAAGAGAAGGCCACAGGAACGAGGTCTAGAAGATGCTGCACCCTGACAAAGTGAGGAGGTTCCTTCACCCAGGGGCCTTTGGGGGCTTTGACGGGCCGCTGCACCTTCTGAAGGCCCAGGTGTGGGAGAGCACACACGGTGCCCCCAAGTGTATCTGACCCCAAAAAGCATCTGCAGGATAAACATTCCTCAGAAAACATATTGGAATTATGGAGAGTGATTTTCTGCAGGGGCTGTTTTCTGAGCTGGAAGGGAATATGTGGCCTCAACCCCTCGAGATGTGATCCTGGGAAAACAGACCCCATCCTCAGGTAGGTGCATCCCCCTGCCTTCCCCAGCCGCTGCCCTAAGAGGCAGTGAGGTGGGAAAAAATGCCTGTAGGGATGAGGGCAAGTGCCTCAACCTCCCCAAGCCTCAACTTAATAGCACTTCCTGCACTGGAGTTGTGGGAGAATTAAATGACTCAACTTGTGGGGAAACTATCAGGTCAACCGTAAAGCGCTGAATAATTATGAGTCATCGTCACTCTGAGTCACCATCACGTCTCTTAACAACAGTTTAAGATATTAACTTTCCCAAAGAACACTTGCATGTCGACGGGGAACTTCTTGAAAGGCAAAACCTGAGTCAAAAGAGTGTCAGTAAGGACGAAAATATTGCTCCGCCCCCAAAGGCAAAAATAGTAATAAATAATAAAAATGGCAAAAAACAACAAAAGTGACCCTTCATTTACCACTCATCTTTGCCTGGTGCTTTACCGCTATTAGCACTGACCCTATGGGGTAGACATTAGCATCTTTATTTTACAGATGGGGATAATAAGCCTCAGAGAGGTTAAGTAACCTGTCCAAGGACACACAGCAGGAGAGGATGCCACTGGGAAGTAATTTATTCACTCATTCATTTACGAAATACCTGTTCCTGCTTCCTCTGTCCTGTTCTCTGGTGTTTCTCTGGTGTTTCCGACACTGAGCTTTGAAAATGAGGACTTCAGAAGGAGAGGAAGAAGGGCGTTTCAGAGCAAGGGACTGCCTTGCTGCCCCGGGGAGAAACTGCAGCCCAGGTGCTTCGAATCTGTCCTCTGTTCTCGAGCAGGTTCGTTGCTAGTGCCTTGGCAGTGAGGGGTCCCCTTGCAAGGATAGGCTCCTTTTTTTCGTGGATGAAAGAACGAGCACTGGACCAGGGTACGGGCTCCAGGTCTGCCACCTTGGGCAACATGACCTTGGGAAAATCGTTCTGAGTCTCAGTTTCCCCAGAGAGGACATTTTTTGGACAGTGACTTTCAAAGTGTGGTCCCTAACCTGGCAGCATCAGCCTCACCTGGGAACTTATCAGAGACAAACTCTCACCCCCGACCTGCGGAATCAGTAACCCTGAGGGTGGGGTCAGCAAACTGTGTCTTAACAAACCCTCCAGGGATGCTGATGCCTGGGAGAGGTCTGCTACCCCAAGCGTGGCCCTGGGGACGGCCACACTGGCATCACTGGGGAGTGTGGTAGAAATGCAGAGTCTCAGGCCCCAGCTCAGGCCTACAGAATCAGAATCTTCCTTTCCACAAGATCCTCAAGGGGTTGCCTGCATATTGACTCTTGCAAAGCGAAGTCTGATAACTGGGTGACACCCGGATTCTGAGTGACACCTCCTGGCAGCTGTAAAGCCCTATCAGGCACTCTTGGGAAAATCACCCAACCTTTTATTTCTCCTTCTGTGAAAACTCCCAGGCAGGAGGGAGGCCCTTTGGGTTCAATCAGGGCTCTGAGTCCCTTTGATCCGTTCCAATCTCTGATAAGAACTGGGGCGAGGGGCACTGAGAGGAGCCCTCTGGACATAAAGAGAAGGTGCTTTCCTGCAGGAGTCAGGAAACTGAACAGCAGTCTTCTGCCAGCTCGGCCAAGGAATGTTCCCTTACAGATCCTCTGGAATTGGGAAGAAACTCCGTGCAAATTCCACGGCCATCCCAAGCCAGTGCGAAATCGCTAGAGCTACCCAATGCAGTGTGGCCGGCTCGAAATTGAGTTCAAAACAATTACCAGCCCACATGTGTTTCCTATGAACGGTGCAAGTGTTAAAACGGATTTAATTTTCTTTTGTAAATAAAGAGGCCCATCCAGACCAGCCAGTTTATCTCCCTGGGAGAGATGAAAGTGTTTCATCTGCCAGTAGCCTCTGCCCGCTGCAGAGGTGGGGGGCAGCTATCTGGACCCCATGTGTTCTCTATCTTGTAATCCAAAGTCATCTTTCCCATGTAGGACTGTTTGGGTACTATGGGGTCTTGGCTGGAAGTCTTATTTTTAGTTATCTAAAATGGTACTCCCTTTCTTTTCTTTTTTTTTGGTTCTTAAACATATTAGTGATTCATAAACAGTAAAATTAGTCTGCTAGGGGCTAGTGGAGGTATTCATCCTGGTGGCGCCTGCTTTCCTGAGTTAGTAGTTAAAATAAATCATTGCTGTCACAATGGAATTCAGGCCTAAAAATCACCTGTAGGAATCCCCACCCCCTCCCCGTTCCACCTCCCCAGGCCCCCAGAGCATCAAGGATCAAAGTTATCTCCCCCACTCCAGCTGAGGGGGTGAAGGAGGGGAGGTGGCTGAGGCACAGGAGGAAAACCCCAGAAGTTATACCAAACCAGGAAATTAATGTCTCAGCTCTATTGTCGAAGCTGGAAGCACGAAAGTATGAGGCCAATTTATGATATTAGTGTTTCTAAAGTGGAATATGATTAACCACTTTATTATGTAAAGTTATGTTTCCACTTAACCTCCTTGCACTGGCATCCAGAACTTGGGGGCGGGGTTTTTTTAATTGCAAATTTAATAAATTCCAACATACCCAAACTTCCTGACTTCCACTGTCCACCGCTGGTATCTCTAGAAACTTCAATAGTGGGAGATAACTCATACAGTCTGCTGCCTACCTTCTCTGCCGATGCCCTAATCCGGGATCAGGCAATAAGCTTTCATCTTCCGAGCACTTAAGTTAATTACATGGAGGCCGGCGGAGGCCCCGGAGCCGGTTCTGCGCACAGCCCTCCCGAAGCCAAACATCATAGGATCCAGATGCAAACCCTTGGCAGCTTAAGCTCAACAAATTTCCTTTGTCAAGAAATGCAAACAGCCAAACATTGCCGCATAGGCTACTTCAGTGAGTGGGCCTCCTTCTAGGACGCTGGGCCTGCGGGGTGGAGGCCAGGAGTGCAGACCAGAAACCATTAAAAAAAGCGCGCGTGGTCAAGGGCCTAGCTGTTTCCCAGGCCACTGGTGGGTTTGTTTTATTTTGGACGGGTTACCGATCAAAATGACCGGCTGCCTCCTTTAATCCAGCCCAAGGCGTTCTGATGATTTAGGAATCCATCCTAGGAGTGGGAATACAGGGTCGGGGGGAGGGGATGCATGGAGGCTGCTCCCACCCCACTGACCCCCTGCAGACTTCCTTCTGAGTTCACTTCTGCACTCCACTCTCTGGTTCCCTTCAATCTGTCCCAGTGTGCACAGTCCCTTTGCGTGGACCCTCTGCGTGGATATCCTGTCTCTGCTCTCTATCCCCCTGGAACCTGCACTGTTGGGCAATCTTCCTCCCTGACTCTGTGCTCCACGTGCCATCAGAGCAACATGTGTGGCCCTCTCCAGCCCCCTTCTCTGCAGGGTGGCTTGGACTGGGTGGTGAAGCTGCCAGATTCCCGGGGTGGCCAGAGGAAGCTCACTGAAGCAGCATAACTGAGACAACGTTCATCAAGCCACAAAGCTGGAATTCTGACTCTGTCCACATGACTCTGGTGACTCAGAGCTCACGTGGAGAGCCGAGGGGCATGCTTCATTAGCTTCCTGTTGTAGGTGAGACTGTGTTTCCCCGCCCTCCCCCCCGCCCAAATATAAGTTCAAGTCCTAACCCCCAGTGGCTGTGGATGCAACATTACCTGTTATTACTTGGAAATCGGGTCTTTGCAGATGTAATCCACGTAAAACGAGAGCATACTGGTTCCAGTGGACCAGAATCTGATGGCTTGCCTGCCTAGAAGAAGACAAAAATTTGGACACAGAGACACAGAGGAGAGAGACAGTCATGCGAAGACAGAGGCAGAAACTAGAGTGATGCCTGTAAGCAAGGAGCCAAGGATGGCCAGCAGCTGCCAGGAGCTGGGAGAGGCAGGACGAGCCTTCTCCTTAGCCTTCAGAGGGAAGATTTCAGACTTCCAGCCTCCAGAGCTGTAGAGAATAGATGTCTGTTGTTTTAAACCAGTTCATGGTACTTTGCTTCGAAGCCCCAGGAAACGGATACACCTCCTAAAACCTCAGCACTAACCACCTGTGTTTTCCCACCTGGACCCAAGCATCTGAACCAGATGATGGGGCAGCGACTTCCACGGCTGTGCCTGTCCTCTTGGCTGGCACACAGCACTGAAGTCTGCAAATGCTCAGCTGACTTGTGGGCTACGGCCAAGCCCGGGGCCACCCTGCCAGCCTCTAGGATTCCATCCCTGGCTGCCCAGGCCTCCTCCTCTGTGCCTCAGCTACCCTGGGGCTTTGCAGCTCCCTGACTGGTACTAGGACTGCCCAGCCGGCCCCTAGCCCTTCCCCCAGGCTGTCCTCCCTCCCGGAGCCCACCTTTCCTTTATGCCTGGCCAATTCACCCAGTTCTCAGGACCCAACTCCAGAGTGCCTCAGCCAGGCTCCAAGAGCGCTTCCCTGACTCGCATCCAGCCTGACTCGGGGCCTCCCTCTGTGACCCCAGAGCCCCTCACACAGCACCTGTCACCTTCTACTGTCATTGTCACTTGCCGGATTCACTACCATGAGGCAGGCGTCACAGATGGCCCACCTCGAGTGCACACGCGGGCCCGCCATGCTCCGACGTGTGTGGAATGAAAAAGCGACTAATAAGTAAGTGGGTGGATCCCAATGCCCTCCCCAAATGGGTCCTCCACACGAAACTCTACGTCCCCTCAAGGGTCATGCCCCCCCCATAGGAACAGAAATAGGAAGGGACACCCCAGCAGGACCTGCTGTCCCCTAGAAGGGCAAAGAGAAATAAAGAGAAAAACCCTCTGAACTCCCTAAATTGGCCCATTTAAGTCAGACCTGAAACACGCTGTCTGAACCCTTGCTTTTGGCGTGTTTGTGTAAGAGAATTGTATTTTGTCTGGCTGGAGAACATTTCCTCCCTTGATGGGTTTCCTAACCCACCTTATCAGCCTGTGTCTTTGCCCGTTTGCTTTCTCCTGAGGGAATAGTGTTGCTGGCAAGGACAGAGATCCAATTAATTCCCTGAAGGCAATTAGCTTGGAAGGACCCAGAGGGAACCCACCAGAGAACGTCCTCACATTGATTCTGGGAAGAAAGTTCCAGAGGCAGGTCGGTGTTTCATTTATGGAAAAATATCTTTGAGCCCTGAATCAAGGAAGACTCTTTCTAAAAGTTCAACAGCCAATAACTTAATATTTCCCCAGTGGCCACAACCCACCAGAAGAAGAGTTGGGACAGGCCGTGTTCTCTTGTATAAAAGTCTCATTTTTACACCGTACTTCTTGCTGAGGCTCAAATATACTGCTTTCTGTTGTTCCCTCCGCCAGAAACTCCATTCCCCACGTGCCTTAGCCCTAACAGCTACTCCTCCCGCAGGGATCAGTCTAAACATCATGTGTCCTCAGGGAAGCCTTCAATCCCATCCAGCTCGGCCCCTCCCGCAGGCCCCATGTGTTCGGGGGTCCCTGGTGAGGTAACTGTCTCCGCCCCGGCCACACTGTACCCCAGCACCCAGCACCTGTCACAGAGGGAACTCTCAATATCCGGAAAGATGAACTGCAGCTGCCTCCCTGCAGCCCTGTTTTAGTGAAAGATACAAATCAGTGTAACCAGCCATTCAGGTTTGGTGGCTCTAACAGAGACCCAGAAAAACAGCAGTTTAACAAGATAGAGACCCATTTCTTTCTTATCAGGGATCGAAACTCCCTCTATCTTCTCCCTTTGCCTTAACAGGAAACTTCTGCCTCATGACCTAAACGACACCTCAAGTTCCTGCCCTCTCATCCACACTCCAGCCAGTGAAATGAAAGGGGACCGAGGAAGGCAGGCTCCTGCACTTAAGGATGCGCCTCACTTCTGCTTGCATCCCACTGGCCAGAGCTTGATCACATGGCCACACCTGGCTGCAAGGGAGTCTGGGCAAGTAGGCATTGGCTGGGCAGTCACATGCCCAGCTAAGAACTCAATTACTGTAGAAAAAGGACAGGATGGATATTAGGAGACAGTGGGCCCACTCTGCCTCCCCCTGGAATCATTCTGAGGTACTCTCACTCTTCTCTCTTCCCAAATATTTCTCTAACCAATCACCACTTCCTTGTCCTTTGATTTTTACCTCAAAAATGTATTTTGGTTCTGCCCCTGCCTCCCCTCACTACTGCGGCCTCAGATCAGCCACCTTCATCCCTTAGCTGGAACCTGCAGTGGTCTCCTGCCATCTCTGGTCCTGCCACCTTGCGCCCCCGTCTATCCGCCATATCTGGGTCCATCGGGTCCAACCCTGTGGTGGCCCTTTACAAATAGCTATCAAAGGGGCAAATTCATAGAGCCTTTGACTGGCAATTCTATATCTGGGAATTTACCCCACCACTGTCTTAGTCCGTTGGGGATGCTATAATAAATTACCATTGACTGGGTGACAGATAAGCAACTACACACATGTGCACCTTTCAGTGTTTATCGTCATTAGTTTTCTAAAAATAAAATAAAACCTGCACATATAACATGCTTACAAGTGCTTGAAACCTAAGTATGGACCAGGAGACGAGGAGGAAAAGGAAATGGAAATTACAGGGTAATGATGTCATGGATGCACTGTTTTCCTCTAACACCCTTTTATATCATTCATTTCCTCTTCCCTTCTTCAGTATTTAGGAAGTAACTAAGCTAGATGTGGAGCAGGGAGGAACTAGCCACATCCTCTCCCACAGGGTAATGAGGGCAAAGATTCAGAGAAAGAAAATCATTTACCCAAGTTACATAGCAGGTAAGTGGAGCTGTCAGGATTCAAACCCAGGTCTGGGGGCAGTCCTGGGTTGGTGTGTGCTCCTCTAATCCACATCTAGCCCATTCCATCCAGCTCAGCCCATCACATGCTCCCCTATTCTGTGCAAGGCATATAGAGAAGGGGATGCAACTTCTGGAGGTCACACAAGTCTGCTCATTAAAGGGTGCATCACCCACTCAGAGGGTACAGAGCCAGGAACCTTCATGGGCTCCTCACCCAATGACAAATGTTTTTCATTCAGCAAATATTTTTTTAGCATCTGTTCTAGGTGCTGTTGTAGGTGCTGGGGATGCAATATTGCCCTGCCCTCGGGAGGCTGTCATTCTAGTGGAGGGGGATGAACAGTGCACAGGGGAGCAAGGAAAACATGGTGCAAGGGAGACGGGCTCTAATGGGAAATGGAGCAGAGTCAGGAGGGATGAGTGGGGCTATGTCTATGTCTGATGGCCAGGGAAAGCTCCTCTGTAGCCGTGACCTGGAGCAGAGGCCACCATGGCGGGGAGCAACGTGGGTCTCTGAGAATGATCATTCCAGGCAGATAGATGAGCATGTGCAAAGGCCCTGAGGCAAGAATGGGTTTGGTGTGTTTGATGAAGAGCAAAGAAGCCAAAGCAGCCAGAGCAGAGCTGGAAAAGAGAGGGGGCTGGGGTCTAAACCCATCACCCTGAGGTCATGGTCGGGATCCTGGATTTTATCCACATGAGATGTGAGCCATTGGGTTTCGAGCACAAAAGTGACAAGCGCTGAACATTGGCTGAAGGGGAATGTATCAGTCTCCTCGGGCTGCCATGACAAATTACCCCAAACTGGGTGGCTTTAAACAGCAGATATTCATCCTCTCCAGTTCTGAAGGCCAGGAGTCCAAAATCAAGATGTCAGCAAGGTTGGTTCCCTCTGGAGGCTCCAGGGAGGATCCATTCCAGGCCTCTCTCCTGGCTTCTGGTGGTTTTCTGCAATCCTTGGCGCCCCTTGGCTTACAGACGCATCGCTCCAATCTCAGCCACCATCTTCACATGGCCTTTCTGTGTATCTTCTCCCTCCCCTTATTTTCTATGGATACTTGTCATTGGCTTTGGAGCCCATCTGGGTCATCCAGGATGATTTCATTTCAAGATCCTTTACTTGCTGCCCTTCTTTGCAAGTAAGGTCACATTCGCAGGTTCTGGGTAAACATATCTTTTGAGGGCCAGCGTTCAACCCACCATGGGGTCCAGGGTGGACACAGGGAGACCGGTTAAGAGGCTACTGCTATCACTCAGTGAGTGATGATGGTGGCCTGGACCAGACAGGGGAAAGCTGAGACTCGGCAGGTTTAAGAGGTTATCAGGAGATGGAATCCAAAGGATGTCATGCATGACCAGGTACGGAGAATTGAGGAAGAGAGCACAGTTAAGGATGACTGTGAGGTTTTGGCTTAAACAACTAGGTGGATCATGGTTAAAACAAAATAAACAAAACAAAACAAAGAAAACTTTGTTTCATCCAATTCTATACCACACAACTTACCCTTCTCACACAACACTGTAAATCAACTATACTCCAATGTAAAATAAAAATTAAATTAAAAAGAAATAAACTTACCCTTCTCCCCAGAACCAATTACCCCAGTTCCCAAAAAGAGCACACCCAATCTCTTAAAGTCTGTCTCCTTCCCTGCAGACATTTTTTAAGGCTGCAGAGCCCCAGGAAACACAAGAAGACCTTCATGTGATTGCTAAGTAATTGCTTTTCAACTATAAAAGTAATTAAGAAATGGTACCAATTTCCCTAAGTGTAATGTAATTAAATCCACTGGCTTGGAAAATCATTTGCGATAAACTGAAACAGAGAAAGATCAGGGGAATTAGGGAAGTGTCTGACACGAGGGACAGAGTGTTCTCAGGGGCTTTTCCCCTGGAGGGGTGGCCTTGGCAGGTGCAGGAGGTGGCTGGCAAAGGAGGGGAGGGTAGAGGATGGGGAGGGCCAGATCCCAGGCTGGAGAGGCCCAGCTGGGGCAGGGTTACCTGCGGGGAGAGGGTGGAGTGGAGTAGAGCCCTTATCCCAGGAGGCCAAAGGCAGCTTCGACTTTGGTCAAGAAGGTGACCAAGGAAGCAGTGTGAGTGATCGGGATTGAGGAATGAAGCTGGACCACGAACAGAAGCAGGTGAAATCAGGGTCCAGTTGGGCCAAGAAACGCAGACAGGTCAAGACCAAGACTCTGGCCAAAAGGCAGGCCATCAAAGGTCTCTTCTTCAATGGTTCCAGCTGCAGGTACAGAGTCTCATGGCTGAAGGGAGCCAGGAAGGCCAAACAGACAGATTTCCAGTATAGACTGCAACTAGCACCTTTTGGGGCAGAGTGTGGTAGAGAAATAAGAAAGAAATTTTACATCAGGCGGAGAGCTCTGGGTTCAGATCCTGACTCACACACCTTGTTAGCTTGAGCGCTTTGCTAAGCTCTCTGAGAACTGTTTCCTCTCCCATAAGAGCATAACAATCGTTCCTAACAAGTGCATTGTTAGGGAAAGATGCACACAATGTGCTTTAGAAACTATCAAGGCCCATACAGTTGTCCCCTGGGATTACTGAGAAAGGGCCATGCATCCTCTGACCCCTTTGTCCCATCTCTTCTCCCCCTCTGGGAACTCCCTCCAGCTGGGACTTCCTTCCGCTCCCTCTCCGCCCCAGCACCCCTCTCTCCTCTTGTTCCCTCCCCTTGACCAAGGCCCCTACTCTCTGCCCCTCAGTTTCGTCAAATATAATAAAAAGAAAGTTAAAGTCTCTCCCTCACAGGGTATTGTAAGGATTGAAAGAGCTAATGCACGAAAAAATGTGAGGATTAAGCTGGGCCCAGACCTCTGTGAGCCTGCAGGAGATCGCAGCTATTATTATTATCACTAACAATCTAGAAAACAGTGAGCAAAAAGAAGAAACAAAAATCATCCCCAGATTCCCCCACCTATCAGGAACTATCGTTAACATTTGGAGAATAACGTCGTTGGCTTTTTACTATTTTTTTTTTTTTTTTTTTTTTTGCGGTACGCGGGCCTCTCACCGCCGTGGCCTCTCCCATTGCGGGGCACAGGCTCCGGACGCGCAGGCTCAGCGGCCATGGCTCACGGGCCCAGCCGCTCCGCAGCATGTGGGATCTTCCCTGACCGGGGCACGAACCCGTGTCCCCTGCATCGCAGGCCGTCATTGGCTTTTTAAAAAAAAAAATGCATAGGGCTTCCCTGGTGGCGCAGTGGTTGAGAGTCCGCCTGCCGATGTAGGGGACACGGGTTCATGCCGTGGTCCGGGAAGATCCCACATGCCGCGGAGCGGCTGGGCCCGTGAGCTATGGCCGCTGAGCCTGTGTGTCTGGAACCTGTGCTCCACAACGGAAGAGACCACAACAGTGAGAGGCCCGCGTACCGCAAAAAAAAAAAAAAATTCATAGAGTTAATTTGTTTTAATTTTCAGGAACTGATCAGATTCTTACACAGTTTGGGGGACCTATTTTTGTCATATAACAACCTATCATAAGCAACTTTATGTTATCTCACTTTCTTGTACATTGTTATTCTAATGGATGTCAAGCTATCTGTAGTATTATCACACCATTGTTTAATCAACTAGCTGTTCCATGGACCGTTGCAAAAGCTGTCTCCATACCTCCTTTCCAACCAATTCCCATGCCCCATTTCTGGTGCAGGCTCACCTCTCTCCACGTCTTCCTACAGATCTCCATGAAGTAAGATACAGTTCCAAACACCTCACTCTTCTACTCAGACACCTTCAGTGGTGCTCCAGTGCTTATCAACTGAAATTGTATCTTCTCCCCCTGGCACTGTCTCCAAAATGTTGCTCCAACCCTGTTTGCTCCTAAAACCCCCTGTCATACTCCACACACCGCCCCAAGGACACTCCTCACTCTTGCTGTTCCCAGCACCCTTAAGGAACTTCTTCCCCCATCCCCACACCTTGGTCCTACCCATCTTTCAAAACCCAACCCAGTTCGTTTTCTTCCTCAAAATATTTTGTGCTGCCCATTGTATCACTCAGGATCAGATTCAGCTGGGAAGAAACAAGACTCAATATAACAGTGACCTAAACAAGGTAAAAACTCATTCTCTCTTGCATGAGAATGACCTGAGGTAGATGATCCAGGGACTAGTATGGTAGCTCTTCAATCATCTGGCATCCAGACTTCTTCTGGCACTCCTCTGCCATTCCTGGGATGAATACTCATCCTCATGGTCTAATATAGTTGCTAGAGCTCCAGACATTGCATCCACATTCCTGAGAGAAGAGTTTTAAAGGAGATGGGAAGAAGAATGTATGCTCTCTCTTTCAGGAGGCTTTCCAGAAATACCACACAGGACTTCCATTTGCATCTTATTAGCCAGAATTTGGTCACCCAGGTGCAAAAGAGGCTGGGGAATGTAGTAATGTGCCCATTACTAAGAAAGAAGGGAGAATGGGTACTGAGAGAGAGCCCAGCATCCCACAACTAGCAATAACAGCCCCTTCCTCTGAGCTCACAATGCATCTCCCATAACACTGGGCTCCTACTCCAGGAGGCAGCAGGGGCTAAGGAAAGACAGAGACTTTGGAATCCAACAGACCTGGGTTTATTTAGATCCTGGCCAGCTGCTTTCTAGCTAGACAATTTAGGAAAGTTACTTAAACTTTCTCAGTCTCTGTGTCTTAAAAAAAAAAAGAAGAAGCAGTTGTGGGGTCATAACATAGTCTTATGTATATAAAGCACCCAGGAAAGTGTCGTGGAAGAGCCCAATAAATAACCATCGGCTGCCACACCCTTTCGCATTATGTCATCTATACCCATGTATTCCATCTTCTACAAGACTGCGAGGGTGGTCGAGCCCAGGCACCTGGCACATGGTAAGGGTTATCAGTAATACTTGCTGCATTCAATTGACCCCGGTTGGCCTATCCCTTCTCCTGGGCTCGTTCTGACCCTGCCTTAGCCATTGAACTTGTGGCCACTGGGATGCTGGGCATGAAGCTGACTCAGCAGGTTTGGGATGGAGCCTGGAAACCTAAATTTTTCATCGCCCCAGGGTTGAGAATCACGGGTCCAGACTTAAAACCCCTTCCACCTCTGACTCTATAAGCTCTTACAGAATACAGAGCAGGCAACGAGTGTTCAGTAAGTGTCAGCTCCTATCACCATGGTGGTTGCATTTGCTCTACTACTGCTGCTGAGTTATAAACAAACCCTAAACCATAGCAGCATCAAACAACCATTCTGTTATACTCATGGTTCTGTGGGTCAGGAACTTGGGCAGGCTTTGTATCTGTTCCCCAAACTCTGGCCCTCAGCCAGGAGACTCAAATGGTTGGCGGCTTGAAGGCTGGAATCATCCTTAGGCGTCTTCACTCCCACGTTTGGCGGTTCATGCCACCTGTCAGCTGGGCTGTTGGTTGGGACACATGTGGCCTCTCTCTGTGGGCTAGGTCGGGCTTCCTGACAGCATGGCGGCTGGGTTCCAAGAGACAGTGACCCAAGAGAGCGAGGCAGGCACACGTGGCATTTTTATGATCTAATGAACTAGCTTTGGTAGTCACATAGTGTCACTTCCGCCATAATCAGAAGTCTGCCCAGGTTCAAAGGGAGAGAACATAGACCCCACCATTCAGTGGGAGCAGTGTCCATGTCACATTATCAGAAGGACATGTGGAATGGGAGACATTGTGGCGGCCATCTTTAGAAAGTACTGTCTGCCACAGTATAATAATAATAGTAGAGGAGGAGGAAGAGAAGAAGAAGGGGTCATTGTCATCATCTGTGACTACCCAGGCCAATACCACTCAGTGTGATGGAACCAGCTTTGGAAATGGACAATCTGAAATCTACCACTTACCAGCCTTGTGACCTTGAATAAGACCCTTCTCTGTGCCTTATGTTCTGAATTTATAACATGGGTATCAGAATTCTTCCCTCCCAGGACTGTGGTAAATCTTAAACACATACAAAACATACAGAAGATTCCTAGGGCCTGGTGCTGGCTCCCTCCACGGTGAGATGCAAGTTTTCTGTTCAGGGCTGAATTAGAGCCAGCCTTCTCCACAAATACTTCTACAGCCCCGCAGGGCATTCGGTCAGGGTCAGGGACCATGGGGGCCAGGCCAAAGATGTGTCCAGACCATCTTTTCTAATGGACTCATCATAGGCTTTTTAAACTTCAGCTTTCTGGTATCCTTTGAAGTTACCCTCGGTGGTTTGAGCCTCTTTGGGATCCCCTTGACTTTCCCCCAGTGAGATATTTGGTTGGTGATATGGCTGGAAAGATCCACAGGAGAGACATCCAATATCTTTCTTCCCAAACTGCCCAGTCCTCCAAGGAAAGGACGTGTTTGGTTTGAAAACAGAATGGCTTTATCACCAACCAGAGCCCTGGATGAAATCTCTGCCCCTAAAGCTGAATAAACAGCCCGGGCTCCACTCACACCCTGCTCTCAGCTCTTGAAACCCATTTGGGCTTATCTAGGCCCTGCCTTTCACCCCGGAGCTGACCAGGCGCCCTCTTCTTGGAGGTGTGCCCTGAGCCCCATAACACCCCACGGGATGGGAGACCCCGCATTCTGCTCCATCTCTCCTCCTTGTAGGCGAAAGAGGCAGCTGGATTCAAGCCTCTTCCTACTCTAAGCCTCAGTGTCCTCATCTACAAAGTGGGATGATGTTGCCTCACCAGACTGTGCCAGGTTTTTTTGTTTGTTTGTTTGTTTGTTTGGTACGCGGGCCTCTCACTGCTGTGGCCTCTCCCGTTGCAGAGCACAGGCTCCGGACGCGCAGGCTCAGCGTCCATGACTCACGCGCCCAGCCGCTCCGCGGCATGTGGGATCTTCCCGGACCGGGGCACGAACCCGCGTCCCCTGCATCGGCAGGCGGACTCTCAACCACTGCGCCACGAGGGAAGCCCTGTGTCAGATTATTTTAACAGGAAGAGCTGGCATAGTAGGTGTTCAGGGAGCCCTAGCTTTGTCTGAAGAGAATATGACCGGGTGGGATCCAGGGTCCGGCTTGGCTCAAAACATGCTGTTTATGTGCTGGGTGACTTTGGGCAAATTCATTAACCTCTCTCAAGTTCCGCTTGTAAATAATCTTGTGATAATAGCATTGCTACAAAAGTTAACACAGTGCTTGAGCATTGCACCTAATGCGTGGGCAGTTCATTAATGGTAGTTTATTATTATTATCATTATTATTAATTCATTACATTCCTTTAGGCAAGAACTTATAATTTATTTAATCCCAACACTTTGCATACACAAAATGGAGCTCCTCAACGTGACTGTGGGTAGAATCTTACAATTTTAGTTCATTTCTATTTTTTAATACAATTTTTTATTAAGATCACCGTAGATTCACGTGCAGTTTCTTTTTCTTTTTTTCTTTTTCGCCGCACCGCGCCGCTTGTAGGATCTTAGTTCCCCAACAGGGATTGAACCTGGGCCCTTGGCAATGAAAGCACAGAGTCTTAACCACTGGACCACCGGGGAATTCCTGATTCATGTGCAGTTGTAAGAGATTACACAGAGAGACCCCTTGTACACTTCCCCATGGTAACATTTTACAAAACAATTGTGTATAGCATTTTACAAAATGTTTTTTATATTCATGGCCAGGATACTGACTGATACAAATCCACCAAGCTTATTCAGATTTTCCAGTTTTATTTGCTCTCATTTGCGTGTGTGTGTGAAGTTGTGAACAATTTCATCACCTGTGCAGATTTGCGTATCCACCACAGTCAAGATAACACCACGAAAGCCCTTTGTGTTGGGATGCTATCATTTTAAAACTAGAAAGGCACCCTAGTTTGATTTTACGCATCAACATAGCATATAGATTAAGAGGGGCTCAGTGACCTGCCCACCTGGGTTCAGATCCCTGCTCTGCAATTACAGCTGTGTGACCCTGGGCAGTGCCTCTTTAGTCTCTTGTTTCCTCATCTGTAAAATGAGAAAATAACAGCTCCCAGCACTCAACAAAGAATCCCACAAATGCAAGCTGTTAGTACAGCTTCCAGAAGTTAGTGATGAAGAAACTGAGGCCCCGGAAGAAAAGATACTCGATCAAAATCACACAGCAAGCTGGAGGCACAGCTGAGGTGGGAGCTCAAGCAGATGGACTGCAGTAATATTCTACTTGACAGGCAAGCATGCATTGGCCATAGATAAACCAGACCTCTTTCCGTGGTTGACCACACAGGCTCTGGAGGCTGCCAGCCTGGGCAAGTATCCCCACTACTGGCATCTGACTGAAACAAATGGCCTAAATTTCCTCGTGCCTCAACTGCCGCATCTGCAAAATGGGAATGGCAGTTGGGCTGCAGTAAAGATTTGATGATGTCCATTGTAAAGCAATGAACACGCTAAGAGCAGTATGTGTGTAGTTATTATTAATGTTAAGCCAGTTGCTATGACCAGTTAGTGGCATGGTCTTAACTGATTTCTTTAAACTAAAATTATCATGAGGAAACCTGTGGGCTTGGAAAGGTAAGGTGAGCAAACATGTCAAATCACAAAATTGTACAGGCGGTCCTCCGTACCTGTGGATTCGGAACCCGTGGATACCAAGGGCCTACTGTACTACACCGTTTTATTCAAGGGACTTGAACGTCCGCGGATTCTGATATCTGAGGGGGTTCTGGAACCACTCCCCGATGGACACCGAGGGAAGGTCGAATAAGGGAATCGTGGAACGTTATCACAGGATCCAAGTATGTTCTGTTCGAACTTTAAATAACTGAGCCAGCAGATCGTCTCCAGTTTACAGGGAAAGCACAGTTTCTCATTCCTCCCAACAGAATTTCCTTCTTTTCTGTGAGTGGATTAACTCTTGAATACAGAACACTTCTGATACTGTACTCGGAGCCTGCTGTTAAAATGTCATTTCCAAAAAACACAGGTTACAATCTCCTCTCTCTCTCTTCTTTTCCCCAAGATCAAAGGAGGCATTTGGGCCTTTAAGATAACATTCATTTAGAGAGAGATGGTAATATATAAGATTAATGAAAATTAACATAATCCCTCTGAATAGAAGAGAGCTTTTGTTCAATCGTTTGTCCTGCTGTTAATTATGCGTTAGGTGGTGATAAATGCTTTAAATCAAGCGATGCCTTGAAAACCATTTAAATGATTTTCACCTAATTAGGTTCCCTGCCTTGTTCTGAGTGTGGGGTACCCCTCCCTGCTGCCTCCCTCCTTCTGAAATGTAACGTGCAGGGGGGCAGGGGGTGGAGGGGCGGATCAACAGACCCTGAGCTCCAGAGGGAATATTTCTTGGCTTCCACCGGCTCTGACCCACCCCAGTGGGCACACGGTTGTGATTTATTTTTTCGGAGTGGCTTTGCAGATCAGAGATCAAAAGGAAGTTTATCAGTTTCTGTCTCCCTTCAGCCTATTCCAGCCAGACTTTATGACAAGACCCTATCGGCCTTAAAGTTGAGAAGGCCCGGCACCAAGGGGAACAGAGAGGGGGAAAGGCCCGCGAACTGTCACTGTCAGATCAGGGGCGGAAATTGCTGCGTGGCACCCAGCGGTCCTCAGGAGGGGGTGGAGCAGGGCAGGACAGGGAGGGGTGCTGGTTCGCGCAGCCCCCAGGGTTCACGGTTTCATAAAGGCTCCCCCGCTCTGCCACCCCTTCTGAAGTTGAAACCTCATCTGTGCCTCTTAAAGAAACTGGCTAAAGGTGAATGGAAGCTCTGAAGAGGAAGGGCTTGGTGGGGGTGGGGAGGAATAACCAAACCTCCCAGAGAACCCGGCTCCTTAATCCGAGGCAGGCGTGGGCCAAGAACTCTTGCTGCACCCCTACAAGTTTGGGAATCAAATGAGCTCCTCCTCCTGGGGGGCCTCCAGGATTGCAATCTAGGCCATTCTAGCTCAAGGGGGACCCCATGTACCTTCAGTCGCCACCCTTCTTTCTTGCCAGGAAATGAGGACATTAAAGACAGTTTATTTGGAGGCAAATCGCCACTATCCTAAGCTGTCAAGTGCTGACCATGGCATCCTGACACGCATGACATGATCCTCTGATCCGAATTTGAATTCCAGTCGAGACCTGCTACCTCCACCTCCATAGATTCCTGGTACCCTTCTGTCTGCAACAGCTGAAACGTCACAAGGGCAGCAGCTCCCATTGGGTTTTAACTTCTTGCCAGCCCCTCTGAAGCCAGAAGATCCAAAAAGAGAAATGAAACAAAAATTAATTCCTTCAATAGACACCTCTTCTAGCTGAAAAATAGAAAAGAAAAGAAAAAGGAGCCAGTTCACATTTGAAGTTGGAATCTTCATCGTAGCTTTTCCCCTCCTTTCATCCTGAACAATTCTTCCATTTACGATGCAGAGGGTTTCAGAACCCCCTGAAGTTGCAATTATTTGGACATTTTTGGAACATGTCTGTTAATGATTTGTGATCCTAAGGACTTATTTTGAATTAATTCCTCTTTTAAAGGGCAGTTTGGTCTCCCAATAAGGGGCAGACCCTGAATGCCACAGCCTCTGCCTTTGTGCTAAATGAACTTTTTAGAGATTCCAGATGACTCCTGGCACCGGACAGAAGGAAGCCAGCCAGAGAGGTCAACGCTCTGGGCCAGCTTCCCGGGAGGATACCCCCCCATCCTCCCATCCCTCTCCCTCCCCCTCACCAATCACTGGGCAGGAACGGTGCCCCCCAGTCAGGTATTTCAGAAATGCCTTTGAGACAACAGGCCAGGCCAGCAAGGCCTGGGGTGAGCTCTCAGCAGGGGCAAAATGGGGGATGGAGTCCCAAAGCTCCTCAGACACCACCCAGAAGGCCCTTAATCACTCCTCCCCCGCTACTGTTTTTTACTGTGGTAAAATATACATAACATAAAATTTATCATTTTAACATAATTAAGTGGCGTTAAGTACATTCACATTGTTGTACAGCCGTCACCAGCATCCATCTCCAGAATTAAGTTTTTACCTGTTCCCTCCACCTGGAATGCTCTTCTTTCACCTCATAGCTGGGTTAACTCCTAGTAACTGTCAAGTCTCAATTGAAATGCCACCTCCTCCAGGAAGTCTTCTCTGGTAGCCCCCTTAAACACTTAACACCCCATTCTCCCCTCCCCAGTCCCTGGCACCCACCATTCTACTTTCTGTCTCTCTGAATTTGACTACTCTAGGCACCTCGTGTAACAGTGGAATCAAACACTATTTGTCTTTTTTTGGACTGGTTTATTTCACTCTGCATAATGTCCTCAAGGTCCATGCGTATTGTAGCCTGTATCAGAGTTTCGCTCCTTTTAAAGGCTGAATCATATTCCATTGTGTGCATAGACCACATTTTGTTTATCTGTTCGTCGATCATTGGATATGTGTGTTGCTTCCACCTTTTGCTAATTGTGAACAATGCTGCTGTGAGCTGGGTGTGCAAATATCTGTTCGAGTCCCTGCTTTCAATTCTTGGGAGGTATATACCCAGAAGTAGAATTGCTGGATCATATAGTAATTCTGTTTTTAGTTTTTTGAGGAACTGCCAGACTGTTTTCCATAGCAGCTGAACCATTTTACATCCCTGCCAATAGCGCACGAGGGTTCCAATTCCTCCACATCCTCCCCACCACTTGTTATTTCCAGTTTGTTTGATAATGGGTGTGAAGTGGTATCTCATTTTGGTTTTGATTTGCATTCCTCTGACCAGTAGTGATATTGAACATCTTTTCCTGTGCTTATTGACAATTTGTATCTTTTCTGGGGAAATGTCTACTCACGTCCTTTGCCCATTTTTTATTGGGTTGTTTGGGTTTTTTTGTTGTTGAGTCATAGTTCTTTATATATTCTGGATATTAACCCATTACCAGATATATGACTTGCAAATACTTTCTTGCATTCACAGGTTGCCTTTTCACTCTGGTGATAGTGTCCTTTGACACACAAAAGGTTTTCATTTTGATGTAGTTCAATGTATCTATTTTTTCCTTGGTTGCCTGTGCTCCTTAATCATTCTTGTCTCTAATTCTTTACCAGTTCTCTCCACCTGGAATGCACTTCCTTCATCTCTTAGCTGGGCTAACTCCTAGTAACTGTCAAGTCTCAATTGAAATGCCACCTCCTCCAGGAAGTCTTCTCTGATAGCCCCAGCATGGAATAGGTGCTCTTCCTCTTGTGTTCCCAGGGATGAGGGGCTTCCTTCAATCAGAATACTTATCCAATTATTTTATAATTGGCCTTCCCACCAATATACACACATGCCCCTGAACTTCGAGTTCCTTCAGGACGGGGTTCTATTTTCTAGTTCATTAACCAAGTGCAGTGCTTGGCATAGGGAAGCTTCTCAATCAAATTCGTTGACAGAAATAAGCTATTCTGTGGCTCCAGATATTTTTCATTATAAAACCTCTTACATGAGAAAGTATTTCATAAATCCTCCCCTGATAGAAATTACATTTCCATGTTTATGTTAATTGAGAATATCCGTGACAGAAACAGTGAGGTTTTCAAATAAATGTTTCTTCTTAGTCCCAATAGCATCAAAAGTCATTCCATCTGCCACCATGCTAGGTTTGCTTGAAGATTCCAAGACTCAGAGTAACTACTCAGTCTCCCCTTCCTGGGATCCACAGCCCACAGATTGAGAACAACCATCTATTTTATTGATGGGAAAATTAAGTCTCAAAAGGCGAAAGAGAATTGCCCCAGTGCTTCCAGCAATGATTTGTCCTAAAATACCAACTGCAAAATCCTGCCCTGTTCTTGCCAAAAGATGCCTACGTTTGTTGGACTCTGGTCCAGATATAGGATTTGGGAAAATCTGGTGGCCGTGGCATAAACAAGGCTGTGGGTCCACCACCTCATTTCTTTTTCCCAGACACATCCTGGTCTACATTTCCCAGCCTTCCCTGCAGTTCAGCTAAAGACCATAGGACTGAGTTATGCCCAATGGAATATGGGCAGGGAGGATGGAAGCCTCTCTCAGCTCTGGTCCTCAATGCACCCTTTCCCTTCTCCTTCCAAGGTGGCCTTGGCAGCCACGTGTTTAAGATAATAACGTGCTGAGACGGAAGAAGCCTGGATCCCCCAATCACCACGTGCAGGAGAGCACTGGAGTGTGACCCAACTACAACATACCTTCACTGTGTCAAGCCCCTGAGATTCCTGGTTACCTTGGCACCTGGCACTGCCCACCCTCTCCCAACTAACGTGTCTGCCCTGCAGATGAGTAAACCCACGAATACTGATTACGAAGGTGCCTCATGTGCTGGTGGGGTTCTCCCAGCCCAGTGCTCTCGTGACAAGTGACCTCTCTCAGTTTTATCTCATTGATTTGATGGGACTCAGAGACCAGTGACATCTCACATGGTCCCCAAGCACATCCTAGTCCAACGGGGGAGGCTGACAAGCAAAGCCAAGGTTCAGGCAGGGGACACCGGGGACGCCAGAAGTCAGAGTCACAACTACATGTGTTACAATGCCAGGGGATTAGCGGGACCCACTGTCTCTACAGGAAAAGTAAGTTACAAGTGACAAACCATGAGAGGAAAAAAGAATCACGAAAAATCTTGGGTTCTGGAGTCTGACAAATCTGGGTTCAGTTCTTCCTTTGGCTACTGAGAAATCATTTCAACTCACTGGGCCTCAGTTTCCTCATTTGTAAAACAATAATTACCAATACAAAATGAATGAATGAATGAATGAACAAAAAGATTATTTGCTGGAAGAATTGAATGAACACAAATCTCCCACACAGTGGGCACAGAGCAAACTGCTACTATTATGACCGCTATCATAAAAAAAGCTTTGTAAATGTTCAAGTTCTATATATAATCATCTTAGTCTGTTTGGGTTGCTATAACAGAATACCATAGACTGGTGACTTATAAACAACAAATACTTATTTCTCATGGTTCCGGAGGCTGGGAAGTCCAAGATCAAGGCACTGGCAGATTCAGTGTCTGGTGAGGCCTGCTTCCTGGCTCATAGACGGCCGTCCTCTCCCTGGTCCTCACGTGGGGAAGGGGGCTCTCTACCCCTCACCTGCTTTATTATCTCTGTAGCGCTTATCACCACCTTGTATGTTATATGTTGGCTTGGGTTTACTGTCTGTTTCCTTTTCCTCCATTTTGATACAAGCGCCTTCGGAATAGAGATTTTTGGTCTGTTATATCCGCCGCTATTTCCATCATAATGCCTGACATGTGTGGTAGACATGCAGTAAATATTTTTTGGATGAATAAATGAATAAAATAAAGAATGAATGGGCCACTGGAGAACAACACTTGTCACCTGGCAGGTTCTGAGTTGCCTTCCCAGGTGAGTAATGAGACAGAATCAAAACTAGCCTGTGTCTGAAAGAAAACCGGAAATTCCTCCTCTCTGTGTTGCAAGTGTGTTGGACCTCCTGACTACCTCTGGCTGGTGAGCTTGGTCCTGGGTTCATCTGATGGCTCATGTCCAACTGAGCTGCTTAATTCACATCTCTTACAGCTAAATTGGGAGATTGGGATTGATATGTACACACTACTGTACATAAAATAGATAATTAGGGCTTCCCTGGTGGCGCAGTGGTTGAGAGTCCGCCTGCCGATGCAGGGGACATGGGTTCATGCCCCGGTCCGGGAAGATCCCACATGCCGCGGAGCGGCTGGGCCCATGAGCCATGGCCGCTGAGCCTGCGCGTCCGGAGCCTGTGCTCCGCAACGGGAGAGGCCACAGCAGTGAGAGGCCCGCGTACAGCAAAAAAAAAAAAAGATAATTAGTAAGGACCTACTGTATACCACAGGGAACTCTACTCAATACTCTATAATGACCTAAGGGAAAAGAATCTTAAAGAGAGTGGGTATATATATATGTATAACTGATTCTTTATTGTACACCTGAAACTAACACAACATTGTAAATCAACTGTACTCCAATAAATTTTTTTTTAAAAATCAAATTCTTCTGTCCCAGGTTTGTCCATTTAAATTGTGACATCGTTTTTTTGTTTGTTTGTTTTTGCTTTTTTCATTTTAACCAAAGCTGAATCAAAATGTTGGTTCTTAATTTCTATCTCTGCCTTTGGGAAGATCATTTTCATGAGTGTTAGACAGTACAAAAAAATTGGTGCTTAAATAAACTCAATAAGCCTTTAAATAAAGGTTCTGTTAGCAATGGTGTATTGACATAAACATTCTCTAATGATCTAATTGTAAAATCACCTCCATTTTTGAGGAACTTGACCAATGGCACAGAGCTCTCTGCTGCGGAGCTGCATTTAATCCAAACATGCTGAGAGGTAAACCAGGTAGGAGGGAGCTCTGCCCATTTTGCAATTAATTCAATTCCACTCATACTTACAGGGCACCTACTGTACGTCAGGTCGCTCAAGGAGTTCACCCAGGGTCTAGTCGGGAGGAGACGCGTGGACAGTGTTGGCAACATAATGCCATAGAGAAGAGCCAGTAGCTCAGTTCTTGCTCAAGTAGGCACTGCTCCAATTCTGTACCCGTGCCATCTCATTTAACCCTCAGGACAGACTCACAAGCTGGCTCTTGCCAGGACCATCCCCATTTGGCAGCTGAGAACAAGACACAATGAAGTCACTTGGAGTCACCATTCAAATTCTGGAGGTCAGAGCTGGAGCCCACACTCTTATAGACTGTAGCCACATCTCTGACGCCGGAAGCTTGGGCGATATGGTCTCTGAGAAAGCAGCTACCCCATCCCAGGTCGGGAGGGGGAATCCAGAAAGGCTTCCTGGAGGTGGGAGGGCTGTGCAGAATGGTGTGGACAGAGTAGGAGTTAGCTAAGGGTAAGAAGATGTTCTGGGCTGAGGGAACAGCCTATACAATAACAGAGAGGAAGGCATCTGTATTAGGGTTCTCCAGAGAAACAGAACAAATATGAATTTTCCTATCTATTTATTTATTTATGGGGGGGGGGGAGTGAGAGAGAGAGAGAGAGAAAGAAAGAGACAGAGGGAATGAGAAATTGGCTTCGGAGGCCGAGAAGTCCCACTGTTTCCCATCTACAAGCTGGCGCCCCAGGAAAGCCAGTGGTGTAATTCAGTCTGAGTCTGAAGGCTCGAGAACAAGGGACACGATGATGTAAATCCCAGCTCAAGGACGGAAGATGACATGAGACGTCCCAGCTCAATGAGGCCGAATAAAGGGGCAAATTCCTCCTTCCAACACCTTTTGTTCTGTTCAAGCCCTCAGTGGATTGGATGATGCCCCTGCCTCCACCCTTTGGGGTGGCTGGAGGGGGCGTCTGCTTTACTGAATCCACCCATTCAAATGTTAATCTCACCTGGAAACAGCCTCACAGACACAGCCGGAAACAGCGTTTAATCTGGGCACCTGGGGGCCCCCTCAAGTCGTCACCCCTTCTGGTGCAACCCCTGATGCTCAGAGGCAGAGGGAGCTGGTAGGATGAGAGTAGGGCCTGTGTCTGTCCATTCGAGTCCTCGTCTCAGCTCTCCTAGTGATAGAACTTTGGGTTCATTACTTTGTATTCCTGGACCTCAGTTTCCTCATTAGTCAAATGGGGTAGCTGGTGTACCTATTTCACAGGGATATGACGGGGATCAAGTGATAAAACATGGGTAAAAGCAATATTTAAACTCCACCTAAAAGGGTTTGTTGTTTTTTTTAATTAATTTATTTATTTATCTTGGCTGCATTGGGTCTTCATTGGTGCGCACGGGCTTCTCATCGCGGTGGCTTCTCTTGTTGCGGAGCACAGGCTCTAGGCACGCAGGCTTCAGTAGTTGTGGCACACGGGCTTAGTTGCTCCGTGGCATCTGGGATCTTCCCAGACCAGGGCCCGAAGCCGTGTCCCCTGCATTGGCAGGTGGATTCTTAACCACTGCGCCACCAGGGAAGTCCCACCAAAAACGTTTTTACAAATGAAAGGGCTCTTGTTATTATCTCCAATTTTCTACTTTTTGATGCCTTCCCCAAATATTACTTTGTTGTACTCCAGGCAAAGTTGGAATGAATTCATTCACTCAACAGATATTTGCTAGGAGCAAAGGGAAAAGATGAAAATCCAAGACATCTTAGAAGGGGACTTCCCTGGCAGTCCAGTGCTTAAGACTCCAAGATTCCACTGCGGGGAGCATGGGTTTGATCCCTGGTCAGGAACTAAGATCCTGCATGCCGTGTGGCACAGCCAAAAAAATCCAAAATTAAAAAAACAAAAGACATCTTGGAAGTGTCAAGCTAGGGAGGCTTAAAATGGACTCATTCTAAAAAATTTATGGAGCACCTATTATCTATGATACATTTTCAGAAATAACAGCGACCATATAGGTGGGAATAATATTAGCTCCTGTAACAAATATACTCCCCGATTGCAGTGACTTCATGAAGTGTTTCTCACTCCCATAAGAGTCCCACGCAGAGGTACCTGTCTGCTGGGGGCAGGATCCATTCTTTTCTGCAGGATTATTCAGGGGGAAACTGCCATCTCCCACAGTGGCTACCATAGTCATCCTGGGCTTCGACCTCTGGCCGAGAGATGGGAAAAGATGGTGTGAGGACCACGTCAGGAGGTTTGCAGGCCAGGTGTGGAGGTGGCCACATCACTCCCATTCACATTCCAGTGATGCAGGCGCAGGGCCCCACCCCAGTGCCTGGGGAAAAGGAAACCAGGTTTGGTGCACAGCTGGCTGTCTATGCCAACTGACTCTGCCCTCCAGTGGCTCATAATAGTCTTTTAAACAAATGGCACTGAAATAACTGGATATCCACGGGCAAAAGAATAAAGTTGGATCCCTACCTCACACCAGATACAAAAACTAACTCAAAATAAATCAAATCAAGGACCTAAATGTAAGAGCTAAAGACAAAATTCTTAGAAGGTAACATAGGTGTAAATCATCGTGACCTTGGATTAGGCAATGGTCTCCTAATATGACACCCAAAGCACAAAAAGCCAAAGAAAAGAAGTAGATAAACTTTTGTGCATCAAAGGACACTAACAAGAAAGGGAAAAGAGCAAATGGCAAAATATTTGCAAATCAAACATCTGGTAAGGGTCTAGTGTCCGGAATACATAAAGAACTCTTACAACTTAACAACAACAAAAGCCTCAGTTTAAAAATGGGCCAAGGATCTGAATAAACAGTTCTTCAACAGAGAATGGCCAATATACTAACGGCCAATAAGCACAAGAAAAGGTGCTCAACATCACTAATCACTAGGGAAATGCAAATCAAAACCACAATGAGATACCACCTTATACCCACTAGAATGGGTATAAATAACCAAAAGGACAGATAATAACAGATGTTGGTGAGGATATGGAGAAATCAGAACCCTGTACACAGCTGCTGGGAATGTCAACGGTGCCGCTTTGGCAAACAATTCGGCACTCCTTCAAAAAGTAACCGTGGGGCTTCCCTGGTGGCGCAGTGGTTGAGAGTCCGCCTGCCAATGCAGGGGACACAGGTTCGTGCCCTGGTCCGGGAAGATCCCACATGCCACGGAGCAGCTAGGCCCGTGAGCCATGGCCGCTGAGCCTGTGCGTCCGGAGCCTGTGCTCCGCATCGGGAGAGGCCACAACAGTGAGAGGCCCGCGTACCACAAAAAAAAAAAAAAAAAAAAAAAAGTAACCATGTGACCCGGCAATTCTGCCCCTAGGCCCATACCCAAGGGAACTGAAAACATAAGTCCACGCAAAGACTTGTACATGAATGTTCATTGTACCATTCCTCGTAATAGCCAACAAGTGGAAACCACCCAAATGTCCATCAATGGATAAATGGATAAACAAAATGTGATATATCCACACAATGGAATATTTTTCAGCCAAAAACGGGACACAATTCTGATTCTACAGCCTGGATGAACCTTGAAAACATATGCTGAGTGAAAGAAACCAGTCACAAAAGGTGACATATTGTATGACTCCATTTATATGAAATGTCCAGAATAAGCAAAACTATAGAGATAGAAAGCAGGTTAGTGGTTGCTAGAGGCTGAGGGAGGGGCAACTTTGGGAGGGTCTACTAATAGGTATGGAAGATCTTTGGCGGGTGATGGAAATGGACAGCCTATGCGTATGTCTTGTTCTCAACCACTGGCCCAGCGGCCAGCCCAGTGCATACTGAGAGGAAACTTCTGGAACTTATTCTCGTTGTCCACCTAGCTAGCTGTCTTTGGACTCTGCTAGCTGCTCTGCCTCCCCTGGCACCCTGCTCCACAGGTCCGGATACGTCAGACCGTGCACCTCTGAAGCCATTGGCTCCATCAAGGCAGACTCTCATTCCTAAGGCCTGCCGGCACGGGGACTCTAATGCAGGAACCCAGCCTCAGATGCCCAGTGCTTCCAAAAGTCGAGGCAGGAAGTAAAATTCAACTGAGATGCAATCACAAGGGAGATGCAGAATTCTCTAATTCAGGCCAACCGCTCCTCCAAGGTCAAAATCCCCCTGTACCCAGACTCCGCAGCCATCTCCTGTTGAGCCAGTCAGGGAACGAAATACCCCCGACTTATTCACGCAGAACACATTTGTCTCCTAAACAAACACCAATCAGCAAAACAGCCCAGAGTTAAATACACTGACCTCTCGATAAACTTAAAGAAGCTGTTGAGTTTGGACATGTGGACGGCGGGCTCTCCCCGCGCTGTTTCTTTCCGGAGGGAGGAGGAGGAGAGAAGCCCAGGAAGATCCCGCCTTGCCGATGCTTTGCCAAGGTCGCTGTCCACCCCCTGAACTTCTGACTGAGGGGTCTGGTGGGATCCCAACTCAGGAAGCCCCCAGGAGCTGGGCTTAGCTCAGCAGATCAGAGCATGTTGACCTGCTCCAGCCCTTCCCCTCCTGCACAGGTATCTTTGGGGAAGTACCCGTGGAGGAGCTGGGATCACGCTGCGCTTGGGTGGGGCAGGCTCAGGACTGATGAGTTAGGGAGTGGGGACAGCTCCTCCGGCCCCATTGCACTCCATGCAGACCTCTCCATAGAATACCAATAACGGTGACAGCTACCAGTTTTGTATGTGTCACCATTACACACATTTTCTTATTTAATCCTCACATCAACCCTCAAAGTTAGCTGTTATTTTATTTTATTTTTTTTTAGAAGATGTTGAGGGTAGGAGTTTATTCATTAATTTATTTATTTTTGCTGTGTTGGATCTTTGTTTCTGTGCGAGGGCTTTCTCTAGTTGCGGCGAGTGGAGGCCACTCTTCATCACGGTGCGCGGGCCCCTCACTATCGCGGCCTCTCTTGGTGCGGAACACAGGCTCCAGACACACAGGCTCGGTAGTTGTGGCTCACGGGCCTAGTTGCTCCGCGGCACGTGGGATCCTCCCAGACCAGGGCTTGAAGCCGTGTCCCCTGCATTGGCAGGCAGATTCTCAACCACTGCGCCACCAGGGAAGCCCGAAGTTAGCTGTTATTATTCCCACTTTTCAGATGAAGAAACTGAGGCAACTTGCACAATGTACTACACCTAGTAAGTGGCTGAAAGGAGGTTCTAATCCAGGTCTGCCTAATTCTGTAGCGCACGTATTAACCATTAAAACCATGCTGCCTGTCAGTAAGCCTGCAGTCCCAGTTTGCATGGGACTAAGGAAATTTCCAGAGCACCAGACTTTCAGGGCTAAAACTGGTTGCCCCAGGCAAACTGGGATGGTAGTTTACTGTGATAGGCTGAATCACAGCATCTCCCAGCCAAAGATGTTCTCATTCTAAGCCCCGGAAACTATGAATGGCAAAGAGGACTTTGCAGATGTGATTAAATTGAGGATCTTGAGATGGGGAATTATCCTGGATTACCAGGGTGGGTCCAGTGTCATCACAAGAGTCCTTATAAGTGGGAGGCAAGAGCATGAATTTTAAAAAAAGGCGATGTAACAACAGAAGCAGAGGTTGGAGTGACACAATTGCTGGCTTTGAAGGCAAGGATGGGGCTACGAGGCAAGGAAGTCAGGTGACCTCTAGAAGCTGGAAAAAGCAAGGGACTGATTCTCCCCTGGAGCCTCCAGAGGGAACCAGCCCTGCCCAAATCTTGACTTTAGCCCAGTGAGACCCACATGGGACTTCTGACTTCCAGAACTGTAAAACTATAAATTTATGTTGGTATAGCAGCAATGGGACACCGACACTGCAGCTGCCTCCAGGCAATGGCCTTGCCACTCTGTCTTACTTTCTTTTTCCGGGAAAAGGAACATACCCTGGGTGAACAACTATTGTGTCAAGCCCTGGAAGAGTCTCACTCATTCTTTCATGCATCATCTCGTGAACTCCTGTGGATAATGGGTATGAACGTGTTATTATTCCAATTCTCTGTTTACAGATGGAAAGACCAGGCAGGAACTAATGAAGCGGGTTTCAGAGTAGTACGTCCCTGAATCTGACAGTCTGCCCGGGCTCCAGAATTTCACCCCTGAGCCCTGTCCTAGAGCTCAGGGCCCTGCTACTCATAGACCGATCCTGTTCATTCATTCATTCATTCAGTAAACACTGAGCGAGCAACTTCTTGGTGCCGGAACAGCCCCAGACACTGCGGATTCAGAGATGTGCAAGACATAAGTTTTGCCCACTAAGAAGCTCACATCCTAAGAGGCTGATGTTCTCCAAAGTGGGGAAAATGCACACCTGGGGCTGTGCACAATGGCACTGGGATGTAAGAAAATGGGTAAGAATTGCTACTTCTATTTCTTCTTATCTAATAGTTAGCAGGACTTAGGAGAGTAAGCTCTGCTGCATGTAATATGTGGATTGATGCTGGTACCCAGGAGCCCACCTGTGTCTGGTGGGTCCACGTGAGCATCCCGAAGAAAGAGGGAGAACTAGTCATCACGTGGTGGAATATGCCGGGGGTGGAGGGTGCAGATGGGCGGGATTCGTGGTGATCCCAGCTCTTCCATTGGCCTGTCCAGTACAGTGTAGTTACCTGCACCAGGTAAAGTAGGTTTGCAACTTCATATCATCTTGCTAATTACATAAACTTCAACAAGCACACATAGCTGAACAAAATTCCTGCAGAGAATCCACAGATTGCAGACAACACTCAACAGGTAAGCCTGAGTGCGCCAGAAAACAGCAGATCTGACACTGCTGCTCTTCCAAGTACGAGCTCTCTGTCATCCCTTAGGTAGAAACCCTGACATCTAATCAGAGGCAAAGGAAATGGGAGAGAGAGAGATTGAGAGAAATTCTGCTTCTCTCTAGCAGATAGAATAACTGCTAGATAGAATAACTGCTATCATTAGCAACAAACTTCTCTGAACGATTATATATTGTGCCCGGAGATATTAACTACAGATTTCACAGAGTAAGGGATGTTTTTTAAAAAGCATCCAAAACATTATTGATAATTTTCGTTTTAGCACCGGGAATGAAGAGAATAAAAATATACTTTTAAGAAATCTTGTTTAGTAGTTTTTAAAAATCCATTGTGAAATTTTACTGTAAGATTTATAACATTCATTATATATTTACAGTTATTATACATATATAATTTAGAAATATATATGGAGTGCCTGCTCTTTGCATGTGGAGTGCACGATTTATGGAGTAAATAAAATTTTTAAGTGGAGACAAGAGTGATAGAGAGGACAGGCATGTCAACCATGAAGTTGATAAAACATTAAAGATGCCAGTTTAGCAACGCCAACTGCCTACTCTCTGTCTGTTCTCTTCTTTACTAAGAGAACCCTGATTTTTCTCTCTAGGTGTCGATGTGCCTGTACATTTCCCAGACTCTTTTGCAGTTAGAGGTCCCCACGTGACAGCCTTCTGGCCAATGGCACATGTTCTGATTATCGATTGCAGTGCAGAAAAACCACCCCCAAAACTGGTGACTTAACACAGCAACCGTTATCTATTTCCTTTATGACCTGAATGTGGGCAGGGCTCATCTTGGCTCCAGTGGTATCAGCAGGGGCAGCTCAGATGGGGCTGGAGGATCCATTTCCAAGATGGTTCACTCACATGGCTGGCAAGTTGGTGCTGGTTGTGGGCTGAGGGCTTCAGTTCCTCTTCACATGGGCTTCCCCATGGGGTGAATTGGGCTTCCTCACGGCATGGTGGCCTGGTACCGAGAGAGAGGATTCCAAGAGCTAGGGAACAGAAGCTGCCACTTCCTTAAAGCCTCGACCTGGAAACTAGCTCAGCACCACTTCTGCCGTACTCTATTGCCCAAGCAGCCCCTGAGCCTGTTCATATTCAAGGCGAGAACACAGAGATTCTATCCCTCACCAAGGCGAGTAGCAAAGAATTCATGGATATCTTTAACCTACCAGTACATGTAAGCAGAGCTTGCTAAGGATTCCTAGGAAAGCTTGTACATCCTTCTCTACTGTCGCTTCCTTCTTCCTTTTCCTGGAACTCCAGTGGGAGACTTGGGGTGGAATGCCCATCCTGTAACCAGGAAGTAACCACGTTAATGATTGCCACACACTGGAGATGGTGTAGGGAGAGGAGCCGGGGTCCCTGGGAACATCACTGAGCTCCTGCCCCCGCCAGGACTGCCCATATTGAGACTCCTTGTGAAATGAAAGGACGCGAACTGCTCCTTGGTTCAGCCCCTCTAGTGATAGGCGGACAAACACCGTCCCTAAGCCAGAGCTCAGAGCTGGAGGAGCACAGAGGAGAGAAGGATGAGAAGACTTCATAGGGAAGTGATGTGGGAGTCAAGGCTTGAGAGATGAGTAGATGGCAAAAGCTTCCCTGTAGCAAAGGTGCAGAGGGGCACCATCTACTCTCCCTGCCAGCCACGGCTCCCCCACCTGAGTTGCAGCCCCTGAGTAACAAACACCATCTCCCAGGATCCCTCACTTCTTCTCGGCCCCCTGAGACCTCCTTCTCCCCCACTGCCACCAGGCCCACTCCCCCTGAATCTCCTCACCCCCAAGACTGTTTCAGCAGGCTACAGCACGAGACACAGAGCCATTTAGAAAAGGGAACGGACAGGGAACCAGGCACCTTCTGTGAACCAGGTCTTGGGCTCTGTTTCATGCTTGTTATCATCTTGTTTAATTCTCGCAACCACCCTGATAAGGACTCATATCCCCACTTCACAGGGGCAGGGGGAACAGAGGCTCAGAGAGGTTAGCGACATAAACCAAGGTCACACAGCTACTAAGAGAGGTAGCTCAGTGCAGAGTTCAGGCTGCGTATGTCCCTTCAGTGTATGTGCTCATTCTAGTCCAGAATGCACCCGATCTGTATCCAGGAGTCTTGGATTCAACTTTTAGCCCAGACACCCACATTCTATGTGGCTTAAATAACTTGTTTCGCCTCCTTGAGCCTCAATTTCCTCAACCTTAAAATGAGCGAGTTCTGAGGGCTGAATAGGAGCTCTCAAAGGAGGTTTCTATCCTCAATATCCTTTGATCTTATGCAACTTTGGATAACATCAAGGTTTATAAAAACAAAGTATCATCAAACGAGCTTGTAATAAAATTCCAAAGCAATATGTAGAGGGGGAAAGGGCTATAAATCCACAGGATGTCAATTCCAAGTTGAATACAATTTACAAGAAAATGGTTCAAATATCACAAGGTCAAAACAATTTTGAGCTTTCCAGTATTTACAAACATACCTCACTTCATAAACCTTCCCAATCCACTCTGCGCAGTATCTACAGGACCATTTTAAAACGACTCTAGTTAATTTGATGTGGCTTGAGGTGAGGTCTGTTAGAAATGTGCTACTAATTTTGGACTTTTGTGTTTAGGGGAACATGCGATTGAAGCTTAATCCAATTTTCTAACACCCAAAAACAGCTACAAGGAAACAGACAGGCATGAAGGAACAATGGCCTCAGAAAAGGCTCAACTCACCACTAACTTGCCCTGCTGGAATGTTCCATACCAAGAAAATGTTAGCCCTTCCAGCATGAGGGAAAGTCAAGCCATGAAGGTAGCTCATAATGGGGCAGGGAGCTTAGGGAGGAAAGTCAGCTCAGCTTTACAGCTGCCCTCAAGAAACTCTTTCTGGAGGACATTTCTGCTCTGACTAGCTGCACAAAGGATTCTCAATATAGGTGGATACCTAGTCTTAGAACTAGATGACCGATGATAGTAACATTTATCATTTGTTGAGCGCCCCCAATGCAATATTTTGGGTGGCCTAGCTAACTGCAGTTTCCCGTTTTTTCCATATTGGCCAATGCCCTGCCCCATCACCGCTCTCACAAATCCAGACAGGTCTGAGCCAAACATGGCGGTCTCATCCTCCTTGTTATCGATTGGCTAATAGTTAAGCATGTGTATTTCGGCAAATTGTATTCTCCGAAAATGGCTGCACCCATATATAATCCATCCCATGTGCTCTTCTGAATATGTGACTTTGACACTCCTCCCGTGGGCGGGCAGGGGTCTAGGTACCCTCCCTCCGAATCTGGGTGAGATTGCGTCTGCGGCAGAAAAATGCTATGTGACGTCTAAGGCTAAGTCGTAGGTAATATAGTTTCCACCCGCTTCTCTTGGGAGGCTTGTTCTTGGAACACAGATACCATACTGTGAGGACACCGAAGCAGCCCATGGAGAGGTCCACAATGGAGAGGAATCAAGGTCCCAGGCCCACAGCCCCAGCTGAGCTCCCAGCCAAGAGCCAGCACCAACTTGCCAGCTGTGTGAAGGAGCCATCTTGAAACTGGATTCTCTAGCTTCCAGTGGAGCCACCCCAGCTTAGGCACGGAGCAGAGTCAAGTTGCCCTTCCCAAAATGCAGATTTATAAGCCAAATAAATGATCGTTGCAGTTATGTCACTAAATTTTGGTATGATTTCTTATGCAGCTGTAGGTACCAAGAATAATATGTGATCTGTTCTGACAAATAAAATGTAAGTGGAAGACTGATGGGGGTCATCTGGGAAAGATTTCTTTACTCTTCAGAAGACATGCACAAGGGAAGAAAAAATGTCCTGCTTCTGCCTCTGGACATGGGTATGTGAGAATCTGATGTCTGGAGCTGTAGCAGCTATCTTGCAACTATGAGGGGACCTAGTGAAAACGCTGAGGATGGAAAGCGAAGAGGCAAGGTGGAGAGAACCCAGTCTTTGTTGACATTGTTTAGCCAACCCTGGAACAACCCTATCCTCAGACTCCTTTTTATGTGAGATAATAAGTTAATTATTGATTAAGCCAGTTGAGGAGGGGTGTTCTTTTACTTGTAGCCAAATGCATCCTAACTAAACGTGTAGCCTATCCTTTACATCATTCTATTTATTTGTGACAACAAAACTGAAAGTTAGTATTAATACCCTCAATTTTGGGCTGAAGAAACAGACTTAGTGAAGTTAAGTAGCTTCCCCAAGGTCATTTACCAGAATTGGTGGTCATTTACCAGAATTCACACCTAGGTCTGTCTGACTCCAAAGTCTGTGCCCTCCACGACACCCCGTAACTCTTTGTCACTGTCTAGTGGAACAAGCATTGACCCGGGAGTGAGGGTCCCCGGGTCGATTTCAGACTCTTCACTAATTCTCTGTATGGCTTTGAGAAATCACCTCACCTCTAAGAGCCCGTTCCCTTATCTTTAAGCCTTACGGGGGGAATTCTCTGGTGGTGCAGTGGTTAGGACTCCACAATTTTACGGCTGAGGGCCCGGGTTCCATCCCTGGTAGGGGAACTAAGATCCCACAAGCCGCATGGCATGGCACCGCCCCCACCCCCCAAAAAAAAGCCTTACAGGGCTACTGAGAAGCCCAAGTGTTCATTTCATTTACTGTGACATGAATAATATTTGGATATATTATACAGATATATATTTTCATCTCCTCTACCTTACTATAAATCTCATTTTCTGTTAGCCATTCTACTTTACGGTCCCAGGAAATAGGAGAAAAAGAATGCCACCTTGGAATGAAGAGGGATGGACAGAGGGAAGTCCCTACCAGACAGGAAGGAGAGTGAAATAAATCCATCTGGCTCTCGAAGAGGAGAGAGAAGGAGGTGGGACAGAGAAGCGATATGCCCATGACCTTGAGGTAGAAATGTCCACATAATTCGGAGGAACCAGAGAGCCTCAGCTTCACGACCTGCTCGCCCAGGCAGAGCCAGTGGAGGCTGGAAGGCTCTAGGAGAAACTGCACATTGCATGTGGTCCAACAACCAACATGGCGGGTCCAGGGCAATAGGGAAGCATCAACAGAGGACATGTCTGGATACATGACCCTAAGGAGGCACTGTTCATTCTCCACGATCAACAGAGCACCCAGAGGTTCCCAAATTCCTTGGTGAGAGGCAGAAAGGATGAGGGGACCAGGAGAGGCTCAAGTCGGAAGGAAGGAGCCACAGAATGCAGAGACTTTGAGAGCAGAAATAAGTACATAGCCAAGACCGTTAGCAATGAGTGCTCAGCGGCTGCCCTAGAGGCCGCTGGGCCCAGCTGACCCTCATTAGATCCCACACAGGGGCCCAAGGACCAGATCAGCCCAAACTGGATATGCCACCACAGAGCCAAGAAGACCCAGGGATATCCCAACCAACCTGCCTCCATAGGGTCATGGAAGCTTCACCCTCAACCCTTGCAGATGCCAAGAAAGGAGGAGACACGGAAAGTCTGAGCGTGTACCTGAAAGAAATCTGTTACTAAGGAGATTTGTAACTATGGAAGAAACTGAGATCCCGGGACTATCCAACTGTGGGTCCCTCTCCCCTTTCTGCTGCTACCCAACAGCACAGGTTAGGTCATTTCTAGAAAATACAGAAGCTGCATTTCCTTTGCCTGTGTGAGGGGTGGTGGGTAAATCTGCGATCCCACTCTACCTGTTATTGGTCCACCATATTGTCTCTGTCCTGTCGTAAGTCCTCTCTCGCAAAGGACGACTCCTATGAAAACTCATCTTAAAAAGTGTTCCAAGGGCTTCCCTGGTGGCTCAGTGGTTGAGAGTCCGCCTGCCGTTGCAGAGGACACGGGTTCGTGCCGCGGTCCGGGAAGATCCCACATGCCGCAGAGCGGCTGGGCCCGTGAGCCATGGCCGCTGAGCCTGCACGTCCGGAGCCTGTGCTCCGCAACGGGAGAGGCCACAACAGTGAGAGGCCCGCATACCGCAAAAAAACAAACAAACAAAAAAAGTGTTCCAAGTGGAGCTGATGAACTGAATTTTCTCCCGAGGCCAGTCGGGACTTGGTGATGTTTTAAGCAGGGAAACGGCTGAAGAAGTTAGTGGTTTAGGAAAAGCTGGAGGCAGTGAGGAGAAGGGGCAAGATTCGAGGCCCAGAGCCTCGGATGTGAACTGGTCCAAAAGAAAGATGGCAAGGATCCTGGACTCAGGCAGGGGCCACAGAGAAAACAGCTAAGGAGGGCAAGATTCAAGATATATTCAAACAGCAAGTCTTGCCGTTGTCACTTGTTTAGCACCTGCCTTTGGGCAGGAACGACCTCCTCTCTGAACCTCAGTCTTTTCTTCCATTAAAAGGAGATGGTAATACTGATCCAGCAGAGATGTCAGGAGTGTTCAACGAGGTCGCAGCGAAAACACACAGCACAGTGTTTTTCCCGCTACAATGGCTATCCTTACCCCAACCCCACTATGGAAGGATCCGTTTTCAAACAGCGATGAAGATGTTCAAGAAAGGTACACCTGTCTCTACTGCTGCTAGGAGAGCAAACAAAAGCCTCTGTCTTCCACTTGGAGAAGGAATTATCTTTACAGCGGCAAGCCGGGATCCGCAAAGCACAAGAGAATTTCATTACAAGTCTATAAAGAGGCACTCGGAAAGGAAACCCTCCGCACGAGGGGCCTTTGCCAACCACATCCAGATGTGTCGTGAGAACCGCGTGCCTCTGAGGGATTAGGTGAGACCCAGCATCCTGAACTAGAGTATTCTCTGCTTCTGTTTACTGTGAGAGGTCAGGCAGGCTCCTCACTTCTCAGGCCCTCGGTTTCCCCACCTCGAAGGGGAATAAATACCCCTGCTGTTACAGGGTTGCTGTGAGGCCTACGAGGAAGCATGCACAGGTGAAGGGGAGAAATCCCGGGTGTGGAGTCACCTGGATGACCTTGGGGGATAATCAGCTCAAACCTCAGTTTCCTCATCTGTTACGTGGGCATAGCACCCCCTGCCTGTCTCCCAAAGTTCATTTGTTCTCCCGAGTCTGAAGAATGGAACCAGTCTCTGCCAGGTATCAGGCTCAGACTGCATACTCGGAGTGCCACCAAAACACAGCAGATGTAGCCTCTGCCGCTGTGGGGCTTAAAAACGCTGGTCAAGGTCATCCCTGAGCATAGCACAGACTCCTCGGTACAGAGGCGGTCAGGCAAAGAGCCCCTGGAACACAGCTGCCTGGCTTGGAATTCTCATTCTACAGCTAACTAGCTGAGCCACTTTTAGGAAGTCACTTAACCTTTGCATACCTCAGTTTCCTCATCTGCACAATGGGAATAATACTAGTTCACTCAGTTTTAAGAGCTCATTGAGGTAAAATGGGGAAGGCTGTTGGAAGGGTTATCTGCATGTCCTCTCTCCAAGTCTTATTTTTTTATGAAAGGATCTATGCTACCTGACCCCAATCCCCTAACAGTCTCATTCCCTAGTATTTTCCTGCCATGTACTCACCCAGAATCTAGAGACACCAAGCCACTCCCAGCCTCCAATCTTGCCAACACCTTGATCTTGGACATCCAGCCTCCAGAACTATGAGAAAAGAAATGTCTCTTGTTTAAGTCCCCAGTCCATGGTGCTTTGTTAAGCAAACTCAGGCAGACTCACACAGAAACACACATAGGACTTTTAAATTAACTTTTTATGCCATTGCCCAAGTCACATTACTGGTCAAATTGGAGTTTTTGTTTGTTTTTTACTTAACAATATATCAAGGACGGCACCCCAGATCACTACATAGAAATCTAATTTTTTTTTTTTTTTTTTTTTTTTTTCTTTGCGGTACGTGGGCCTCTCACTGTTGTGGCTCTGGACGTGCGGAGCACAGGCTCTGGACGTGCAGGCTCAGCGGCCATGGCTTACGGGCCCAGCCGCTCCGCGGCATGTGGGATCCTCCTGGACCGGGGCACGAACCCGCGTCCCCTGCATCGGCAGGCGGACTCTCAACCACTGCGCCACCAGGGAAGCCCAGAAATCTAATTTTTAAAAGGTTGATATTCCAAAAAGATGTATATCATTAACTTCTTCAACCTTTCTAGTCCCGATAGACTTTCCAATTACTTCCAGGCTTTTACCACCACAAACAAGTGACAATAAACATCCTGTTCCTATGGCCTTACATTCCAGGGCTTTCGTTTCTGCAGGGGAGATTCCCAGTGTGGGATGGCAGGAGCAAAGGAAATGTGTGTTTCTAAACGTTAATAGATTCTTACAGATGACAGTCCTAAGAGGCCTTGCCAGGTTCCAAGGACCCAAACAGCAACTCCTGTTCCTGCCAACAAAATACAGTATGAGAAAAGATTCTCTTTCTCCTGGAAGTTCAGCCCCCTGTCTGCAGAGAGTCTGCCTCCTTAGAAGCCAGCTGGCCACGTTTCCAGGTGGCAGGGAAGCAAGCTGACGGCCGGACCTGGGTCTTGGCTGAATGTCCAGAGGGAGGTGGCTCAACCTCGCACCAGAAGAGGACCCAAACCTGGCCCAACTCACCTTGCAAGCACTTGGCTGGAGAGAGCAGACACAGAGGGCCACGTGGTACATTGGGGACGATTCTCCCATCCCCTGAGCTGACTTCCTGACCACACTACTCTGGAGGGCAGTGCGGCCCAAGCCCCTTCTGTCCTTCCTCCCTGCTCACTCAGTATACACTGCACTTCCCCAGGACAGGCCTTTCTAGACCCCCACTTGTTCTTTCTTCCTCCTTTTCCTTCCCATCCACACCTGGCCGCATCCTTCTGAGGCCTGGTCTGCCATGCTGGGCGTGGGTCTTCATTGACAAATAACAATTGCTCTCCTCCTGGTCACAAGTGTGGCAATTCAACCTCATCAGTTCAGCAAAATAATAATAATAATGGCTAACGTTTGCTGAACGCTTGGCACTAAGCACTTGAACTTGAGGTGTATTAGTTCATTTACTCTTTACAGCAGCCACTGTTATCCCATCTTACAGGTGAGGACATACAGGCTTAGCAGCAGGCACATGGGACCTTGACCTCCTGCTGCCTTGTAATCTTCTGTGAATTCCACAGGACCAGGACCCACCTAGTCCAGGCATCCGTGTGCCTTGGGGAGGAACCTGGATCACCTTGGTCCTCATGGGGAGGCCCAATGTTCCAGGCAACCAAGGGCCCTACAGTGTCTGTCCCAGGGGTTCCTCTCTGGCACCCACGTTCCAAGTAAAACGTCTGCGGCAGGTTCAGCCACATCAGATGCTTTCATCAACCCACCCCGACCATGCTCACTCATCATTAATTCCGCCCTCACCTGGAGCACCGACCATGTGCCAGGCGCTGGGGAAGCAGAGATGGATTTAAGCCAGTGTCTGCCCCCAAGGGGACCACAATGTGGTGAGAGTTTCGTGAGCCCAGTGGGGCCCCCATCCTGCCCGGGAGCAGTCAGGGAAGACTTCCAAGGGAAGTAAAGTTCCAGTGAAGAGGTATCGGGACCACCGTTCCTGGAAGAAGGCACAGAAAGAGCAAGGTCTCGGAGGTCACCAAGAGAAGGCCACTTCCAAGTGGTCACCCAGCACTGGATGCACTGCTAATGCCCAAAGTTCTGAGAAGGGTGCCCAGATTCCTTGGTCCTGGACACTTTCCATTCCCAGAGCCCAGAATTAGAATTACAGTCACGGCTGCATCTGACATCTGCTCGAACCAATTCGTTATCATTAGGTAATGAATCTTTAATGAATTTCTGCCACCATTAAGTCTGATTTACAGTAAGAGTAATCACCCTTGGAAGCACACGCTTTATCCCTTGAATTAATAATCCTTGCTTATCAGCAGACCTAATGATCATGGGACAAAAAATGCAAGAAAACCTCCCAAGTCCAGCACCAGCTTCCCCATCGCACACTTGGGGACAGGGGAGAAGGGTCAGGTCTCTGAGGAGGGTCCAGGGACCACGTTGTCTGACTGTGAGGCTATTAACAGCCCTGATCCTCTAGCTGAAACTTCTGAGCCAGCCAGACGGTTCGGCTCAGACCCCAAGGCCCACAGGTCACGGCCAGCCCCTGCCCTGCCAGGCTCCCCATTTCTCTGAAGGCTCACTCATGCTGGGGCATCTCCACGCTGCAGTCAGGGGTCCCATCTAGACTTTAGCAAAGCTGAACAAGCCAATCCCTGCTTTAAACCCTGCAGGGGTGCACTTGTGTCCCAGCTCTCTACACCCCAAAACCACCTGCCTGAACCTTCCTCCTACACAACCAGCAACCCTGCCCATTCTTCTCCTCTTCTCCCAGACACCTGGGGCGCCCTTGTGTGACCTTCTGCCTCATTCTGACATGACCTTCCTTCTGTCGCCTCACACTCACCGACAGCCCTTCTCCCATCCCTCTGCTGCTACCCTAAGCAGTTTGTACCAAAAGGATCTTCTGTGTATCCAAGAGGCAGGTGGACAAAGTCAGTGAGTAACACGAACGTAACATAAGGAGCCACCATCAGCACGTGTCAGGCACAGAGGAGACTGAGAGGGGGGAGCTTTCAAGATGAGGGGATGCCTGAGCTAGGTACTGAAGAGCCAATTCTATATTAATGTTCCACGCACCGTTACTAACCACTCAGCAGGTGCCGGACACTTTACTACGGTATCTCATGTAAATATCATATCAATGCTAAGAGGTAAGTATTATTACCCCCATTTTACAGGTGAGAAGATCGAGGTCCAGAGACATCAAATATGACTGGGGTTTTGCAGAGCCTGTGAGTGGCAGAGCTGGATCCCAGTCTCTGAGTGTCTGTCCCAAGATACACACTTCCAAGGGTACCAGTTTTCATGGGCTTTTAAGAGCACTCTTCATGACAAAGCAGGACACAATATAGCACTGCCATTATCTTGCCATGGCTCACACACACAGATCATATCAGCTGACTCGTTGGTGTCCACCATTGACCCAGAAGCAACACAGCAGGTGTACGTTTCCACCCCCTCTGAGGACAATTAGATTCAATATCTTGGCACACTTGGTCTCAGTCAGCTCAGGCTGCCATAACAGATACCACAGACTTGGGGGCTTAAACAACAGACCTTTACTTCTCCCAGTTCTGGAGGCTGGAAATCTGATCAGGATGCCAAGGTGATCAGGTTCTTGGTAGGGGTCTTCTTCCTGGCTTGTAGATGGCTTCCTACTCTTTGTGTCCTCACATGGCACAGAGAGAAAGGAAACAAGCTCTCTGGTGTTCTACTTAGAAGGGCACTTACCCCATCGTGGGGCCCCACCCTCATGACCTCATTAACCCTAAGCACCTCCCAAAGGCCCCATCACATTGGGGGATTAGGGCTTAACGCATGAATCTGGGGGGGCACAATTCATCCATAGCACACCTGAAGGCCACTGATGGTGTGGGCTATGTTATGCTAAGGGGAAATCCCATTCATGTCAGAATGATGGAGCTGGAGCCATTTGCTGGGTTCAAATCCTGGCTCAGCCCCTTACAAGGTCATGATACTGAAGAAACTCCCTGTGCTTCAGATTTCCTCATCTAAGAATGAGAATACCAATAGGACCTACTTCCTAGACTCCTGGTAAGGCTTAAATGAACTGAAACATGTAAAACATTTGCAGCTGTGCTTGGTGCATAAGAAGCATTCAGAAGTGTTCGTTGATGTTGCTGTGTCACCAGGAATATCTTGTTCTCAGCAAAAAAACTGGTAAGATTCAGACCTTTGGGGCTGAAAGATGAAATGTATACAAATATACCTAATAAGACAGAAGGATAACAGGTTAGATGGAATTTTGAGATGGTAGCCTGTATTTCCCCCCCCCCCCAATATTCCTTTTTTCTTCCCAATTCTGAAATGAACAGCCAGGTGACATGTCCTGAAACACTCCAGTTATAACAAAGAAGCATAATAGGCAGACTTGTGTGCCATTCTCCCTAAAACCCTGGTCCAGGCCTTTCTTCCTCCACAATGCAGGAGAACCTCCATGTTCCTCAAGGCAGCGTCCATGCTATTCCTCAAGCTGATCCCTGCTGCACATCTCTGGATTCATCTCTTGATGCTCTGTCTCCTGTGATGCGGCTCCAGCAACACCTGACACACGTGCGTACACACCAGGCTGTTTCCAAGTTCAGGGACTGTGCCTGCTCATCTCCTCTCTCCTTTGTCAGCCCTAGCTACAAGTCTCTGCAAGGACGCCCTTCCAAGAAGCATTCTCTGGCCCTCCCAGACTGTGCCTTCCCTCCCATGGGCTTCCATAACCCCTGGGCACTGAACCTACCCCACTGAATGGCACCTGTTTGTGGAGGTTGCTCAGGACAGTGGTTAAGAGCATGAACTCTGGACCCCAACTGCCCGGATATGAACCCTGACTTTGCACCTGCCGTCTGCATGATGATGGGCAAATCACTTGGGCCTCCCTGTACCTCTAGTGTGCCCTTTGTCAATGGGGTTACAGACACGTGCCTCCCTCACGGGGCCCTGTTAGGATATAAGGGTACATAAGGCCCTTAGAACAGTGTTCAACATGTACCCGGTGAAGAGGCCACCGTACCCCTCACTAATGCTCTCTGTACATCCCCACCGCCGGGCCCAGCGCCGGAGACTCAGTAGTTGCTCCATAAATATTTGTTGAGCTGAATTACCCGACAAAATGGAAACAGAGCTTGGCTCACAAAGAGGGCGATCACTCATATTACACATTAGGCGATTTTTCCAGAGTATATCATGCCAAACATTGTACATTCTTTATTACAGTGAGGGTAGTGAGATTCATTAAAGGGTAGCGCCGTTTCATTAGAAACCCTTATTTTCGGAATTTTGTAACTCAGCCACAAAAATTCACTCCGGGCAAAAATGCTAAGTTTCGTCTGGAAGTAAATGGGTTTATTTTATAAATTTTTATGCATTTTCCACACATAAACAAATGGCTAGATAAACCATTCTTGAATGGAAGGATTGCAAGCGGAAAACTTGATATTTTGGCATAGGAGACAGAAAGACTCAAAAAGAGGGGCGGGGGCAAGGGGAGGGGGCTTGCTTGGCTGGGAAGTGTGCTTCACTGGGCATTTATACATAATCTTTCCTCGGAGCCTTTTCAAAGGTCTTTTGCATCATAATGACCGCCATTGTGAGGGCTTCCTCCGGCCAGCTGCTGTTCTAAGTGATATATATGTATTAACAAATTCCTCAAATTACAAATTACATGTCCTCCTAAAGGATGGATATAGTGGGTTGAATCATGTCCCCCCAAAATTTATGTCCACCTGGAACCCCAGAATGTGACCTTAGTTGGAAATAGAGTCTTGGTAGATGTAATCAAGGTAAGGTAAGGCTTACTAGATAAGGGTGGGCCCTCAATCCAATGACTGGTGGCTGATAAGAGAAAAAGGAAGGAGATTTGGACGCAGACACACAGAGGTGAGAAGGCCCTGTGATGACAGAGGCAGAAATTAGAGTGACACAGAGACTGCCCAGGAAAGGCAGGGACTGCTTACTGCCACCGGAAGCTGGAGAAAACAGGAAAGGATTCTGCCCTGGAGACTTCAGAGGGAGCACATCCTGCTGACACCTTGATTTGGACTCCTGGCCTCCAGAACTATGAGAATACATTTCTGTTGTCTTAAGTTTGTGGTCATATGTCACAGCAGCCCCAGGAAACTAAAGCAAAGCAAGGCCAGGTAACTTACCTGTTTACTCAGTGAGTGGGCAGAGCTGAGGTTGGAAACACAGGCGGTAGGCTCCAGGGTCCAGAGGTGTGCCCACTCGTACCTGCTCATCAGCAGATACATAAACAAACCTTTTGAACCAGCTCAACAGTAAACAACACACCTGTAGATGACTGCATCTCTTAATCCTTCCCCAAGGTCCCACAGGAAAAAAGGAACAGGCACCCCGAAAATCTTGTTTTCATTTCAGGATTTTAATTCATAATTCAGAGCTCTACCTAACAGCCTAAAAGCTACCTCTCATTGATTTCTACACCGTGGTGAGATCTGATTAGGGCAACAACATAGATCTTTACACACATTCAATGTCTAGAAAAACAAAGTCACAAGGAAAAGCAATTTTATAGTGTCTGGGTCGGGGCAGGAACCCCACCCTCATCCTCAGCCAGGTAAGCCTCTGTCCTTCCCACCTGCCCACTCTAACCTGCGTGACCTCAGCAGGGGCACGTCCGGGGGAGGGGGTGCCAGCAACGATGCAGCCATTTAAAATGTCCATAGTATAACCGAGTCACTTTGCTGTACACCAGAAACGAACACAACATTGTAAATCAACTCTACTTCAATGAAAAAAAATAATAAAATGTCCATATCAGCTCACAATGATAGGTGTGGAGAGATGTACACAGTGTTATGAAGTGAAGAAGCAGCTTATAAAATGGTATGTACAATGCACATCATTCTTAAAAATGTAAATGCAGGGAGTTCCCTGGTGGCCTAGTGGTTAGGATTCCGGGCTTTCACTGCCATGACCTGTGCTCAATTCCTGGTCAGAGAACTGAGATCCCTCAAGCCGGGTGGCGAGTGGCGCAGCCAAACAAATAAATAAATAAAATAAAATGTAAATCAAACATATAAACAAAGAAAAAGGGTGTGTGTATATCTTTCCATAAACACACAAGTAAGAATGGAGAAGAGTTGACACAATGTTAATAATGGTCCAGTAGGAAGATATTAAGGGTCATTTTTGCCGCGTTTTGCTGCGTTATATGTTTACTTATTGTCTGAATTGTTTTCAATGACTATGCATGTATTTTATAATTAGAAAAAGATAACAAAACTCTTTACACTCAGGGAGGGCCAGGAAGCCTGCAAACTGCAGTGAATTGTGTGCAACCTCTCCTGCAGGACGGGCACCAGAAACCCCCCAGGTCACAGGGTCTCACCCAGCAGTGCCCCAGTGGAAGAAAGGCTTCGTTGAGTCAGCAGCCCAGAAGGATTGGATTTCAGCTCCCCTGTCAGCTCCCCCTGCAGCCATCCCACGTAAGCCGGCCTTTCTTATCTAAAATGCAAATGAATTCCTCAGAGTTAATCTGAACCTCCTGGCCCAGTAAGCAACAGGGAAATGAAAAAATAAGAGGGCGTACCAAAGCCCAATGGGGCCTGAGCATTTACAGTTAAGGGCACAGGTCCATCAGAGGGGAGTCGAGTGTTCCGGAAAGAGGAGCAGTGCCAGGCAATAAGGCTTGAGAGGCAGAAAGACCCAGTGGCTGCTTATTCAAGACAGACTGTGTTAGTTTCCTGTGGCTGCCAAAACAAATTACCATAAACCAGGTGGATTAAAACAGCAGACTTTTATTATCTCACAGTTCAGATGGCCAGAAGTACAAAATCAAGGTGTCTCAGAGCCATGCTCCCTTCAAAGGCTCAAGGGGAAATCCTTCCCTGCCTCTTCCAACTTCTGGTGGCTCCTGGCATTCCAGTGGCTGCATCGCTCCAGCCTCTGTCTCTGGATTCACATGGCCTTCTTCTTTCTGCATATCTGTGCATCTTCTTCTCACAAGGACTGTTGCTGGATTTAGACCCACCCTAACCCAGTATGATCTTAATTTAATTACCTCTGCCAAGATCCTATTTCCAAATAAGGCCACATCCTTAGGTCTCGGAGGACATGAATTTTTAGGGTACACTATTCAAATCAGTACAGAGACAGGCCATCTCCTGGGACCAGGTCTACCCCCAGCCTACCCCGAGGTTGTCTGTCCCAAATCCCACATCCTAACAGTATCTGGTGACTGACACAACTGTCCCTTGGAGCAACTGGTCATCCATCCAACAGTCAACAGCTATTTACTCAGCAACAGAAGAAGGACCCAGACACATTAGGGTTAGACATCTGCATGCACATTTGCTCGCTGTGATGGTTGATTTTGCGTGTCAACTTGACTGGGTCACAGGTGCCCAGTTAAACGTTATTTCTGGATGTATCGGGTCGGGGGGTGGCGTTTCTGGATGAGCTTAAACTCAAATGTAGACCAAGTAAAGCACATTCGCTCCCCCATGTGGGTGGGCCTCGTCCGATCAGTTGAAGGCCTAACTAGACTGAAAAGCTGAGTAACAAAAAATTCTTTCTGTCTGTCTTCAGTCTGGGACATCAGTTTTCTCTTGCCTTCAGACTTGAACTGGAACCAATGGCTCTCCTGCTTCTCAGACCTTCAAACTTGGACTGGAAGGACACCGTCAGCTCTTTGGGGTCTGGACTTAGCCTCCATAATCATGTGAGCCAGTTCCTTATAAGCAATCAATCATATTGGTTTTATTCCTCTAGAGAACCCAGACTAATACACTCCAACATGAGGCAGATAGCCATAGACCATCGTCAAGGAACAAAAGTGTAAGGAGGATTCAAAATAGAAGAGAAGGGGAAAAAAATAAAAACCTATGAAACTCTGAGAATGGGCAGTCTTGTTTATACACTTTTAGCATAAACTAATCGGCTGGTTTCTAACCAGGAAGTCAGTCCTGGCAACCTGGGTCTAAGCAGACAGGCTAGGGGTACACAGAAAACCGGTTCAGCTGTTTTGTGGATCCTCCAGAAAACCTTGGCAACTGGGCTGTGAAGCACAGGAGACAGACTGTCCTGCGTGAGGTTCCTCCTCCTTCCTTCCCCTTCCCATGGGCCGAGTCACCTTATGCATGTGTCCCAGCCTCACTCCACGACAGGCCACAAGCTCAGATACTGGGACAAGCAACACAGCACAGCCTCGGCCTCAGTGCGCTTTAATTTTCTCATGTCTTAGTGACTCTCACCTTTACCACTTAAAGAATTGAGCCTTGTCCCAAGTTAACAATAAGAAGCGAAGGAGACTCAGCCCTCATCCCTGACGTTCTCCTTCCACACTTTCTTTGATGCAAAACAGCCTGGCCCCCCCCAGCACCAGCCTGAGCTGGCTTTGAACCCCAGTCTTATGAGGGTTCCCTAGGTGCAGCCTCAGGTGGGATCTAGCACACAAAGGTCACCAGCTCATCCCAGCTAGACATCCCCGGTTTTAACACTGAAAGTCCTGTGTCCCCAGGAAAGCTGTCAGACAAGAAAGCTGTCTGTCCAGGCTTATGACAGAGGGAGGGGAGGGACTCAGGATCAGATTGCGGGGGGAGGGGAGTGAGAAGTTAAAGGCAATACAACCCCGACCCCCAAGGGCTGCTTCTGGAGCTGGGCTGGCCCTTCAGCATGGACACCCGGATCAGTCAGAGGCAGGCTGCCCTCAGAAGGGCTGTCACCATAGGCGAGGTGGCCCCCTTCTCTGGAGGGGCTGACAGCGGGCTAACAGCAGCTGGGGCCACAAGCCTCTGCTGAGTTGGAGGAGGGTCTGGATGGCACATTCCATCCTGCTTTCAGAGCTGTGGATCTCGGGCAGGTTACCCCACCTCTGAGCCCAGTCTCCTCAAACAACACCGTTTTTCCTACCTGAAAAGGGTGTGGGGAGGAGAAATCTAAAAAATATAAGGGAAGTGACTAGAACATAATAGGACCTCGCCAGTGGGGTCGTTTCCCTCACTTCTACCTGTCTTTAGGACCTGAAATGAAGGTGATAATGAACATGGTTGTACTAGTTTATCATAGTAATGATAATAATAGCAATAGCCAGTCTTTATGGGGCCCTTACCTTGCATGCTTGGTATTATTCTAAGCACTTTGCATGTATAAGCTCATTTGATCTTCAAAACGACCCTGGGAAGCAGGTACTATTATTATCCCCATTTCATAGATAAGGAAACTGAGGCTCAGAGGCACTCAGTAAGTCGTTGACGTTTGCAAGAGTAAGAGGGAAAGGGATGGTATTTACGTTGAGTATTCCTTTTTCTTTCAAATGACGGAACTTAGGCTAAAGCACATTTGACTTAGAAGAATAAAAGTTAGGCAGCATCCAGGATATATAAGGAATTCTTACAACTCAATAACAAAAAGACACACAACCCAATTTAAAAATAAGCAAATGACTTGAGTAGATATTTCTCCAAAGAAGATATAGAAATGGCCAAGAAGCACATGAAAATATGTCATCAGGGAAATGCAAATCAAAACCACAGTGAGAGTTGTTGGGAATGTAAATTGGTGCAGCCACTATGGAAAACAGTATGGAGGTTCCCAAAAAAACTAAAAATAGAGTTGCCATATGATCCAGCAATCCCACTCCTGGGCATATACCCAGCCAAAACTGTAATTCTAAAAGACACATGCACCCCTATGTTCATAGCACCACTATTCAGAATAGCCAAGACATGGAAACAACCTAAATGTCCATTGACAGAGGAACAGATAAAGAAGACGTGGTACAGGCTTCCCTGGTGGCGCAGTGGTTGAGAGTCCGCCTGCCGATGCAGGGGACATGGGTTCGTTACCCGGTCCGGGAAGATCCCACATGCCGCGGCGCAGCTGGGCCTGTGAGCCATGGCCTCTGAGCCTGCGTGTCCGGAGCCTGTGCTCCACAATGGGAGAGGCCACAAGAGTGAGAGGCCCGCATACCGCAAAAAAAAAAAAAAAAAAAAGATGTGGTACACATATACAATGGAATATTACTCAGCCATAAAAAAGAATGAAATAATGCCATTTGCAGCAACATGGATGGACCTACAGATTATCGTACTAAGTGAAGTAAGTCAGACAGAGAAAGATAAATATCATATGGTATCACTTATATGTGGAATCTAAAATATGACACAAATTAACTTATCTACAAAACAAAAACAGACTCACAGACATAGAGAACAGATTTATGGTTGCCAAGGGGGTGGATGGTAGAGGGATGGATTGGGAGTTTGGGATTAGCAGATGTAAACTATTATATATAGAATAGATAACAATGTCCCACTGTATAACAGAGGGAAATATATTCAATATCCTGTGATAAACCATAATGAAAAAGAGTATGTATATATATGCATAACCGAATCACTTTGTTGTAGAAATTAGCAGTAGAAATTAACACAGCATTGTAAATCAACAATACTTCAGTAAAATTTTTTAAAAAATGAAGTGTACAATCCAATGGTTTTTAGTATTTTCACCACAATCAATTTTAGAACATTCCTATCCTCCCTACAAAGAAACCCAATACCTTTTGCCTGTTACCCCTAACTCCCCACCTTTCCCAACCCAAGGCAACCACTAATCTACTTTCTGTATCTATAGATTTCCCATAGATAGAATCATACAATAGGTGGCCCTTTGTGATTGGCTCCTTTCACTCAGCATGTTTTCACGGTTCATCTATGTTGTAGCATAAATCAGTGCTTCACTCATTTTTATGGCTGAATAATATTCCATTGTATGGATGGACCACATTTTGTTTATCCTTTCATCAGCCATGGATGTTTGGGTTGTTTCCACTTTTTGCTATTATGAAAAATGCTGCTACGAGCATTCGTGTGTAAGTTTTTGTGTAGACATCTTTTTTCCACCCTTTTGGGTAGATAGGAGTGGCATTGTTGGGTCCTGTGATAATTCTATGTTTCACTTTCTGAGGAGCTTTTGGACTGTTTTCCAAAGTGGCCGCACCATTTTGTATTGCCAGCAGCCGTGTAGGAGGGTTCCAACTTCTCTACATCCTCACCAACCCTTGTCAGTATCTGTCTTTTTTTTTTTTTTTTTTTGCGGTACGCGGGCTTTTCACTGTTGTGGCCTCTCCCGTTGCGGAGCACAGGCTCCGGACACGCAGGCTCAGCGGCCATGGCTCAGGGGCCCAGCCGCTCTGCGGCATGTGGGATCTTCCCGGTCCGGGGCACAAACCCGTGTCCCCTGCATCTGCAGGCGGACTCTCAACCACTGTGCCACCACGGAAGCCCTACCTGTCTTTTTGATTCTACTTATCCTAGTGGGTGGGAAATTGCACCATTTTTTAAATTACCCTTTACCGAACACTTAGAAAACACCAGCGACTCTGCCAGGAACTTTCCATGCACCGTGTCATTTGTCCCTTTCAACAGTTCTATGAAGCAATTACTTTTTTTTTTTTTTTTTTTGTGGTACGCGGGCCTCTCACTGTTGTGGCCTCTCCCGTTGCAGAGCACAGGCTCCGGACGCGTAGGCTCAGCGGCTATGGCTCACGGGCCCAGCCGCTCTGCAGCATGTGGGATCTTCCCGGACCGGGGCACGAACCCATGTCCCCTGCATCGGCAGGCGGACTCTCAACCACTGCGCCACCAGGGAAGCCCGAAGCAATTACTTTTATTCTCTCTCTTTTTACAACAAATACTAAGACTGAGAGAGTGAACAGGTGTGTCCATGATCACTCATCTTAAGCACGCAGGTCAATTGCTACAGCTGTCTGCCTCCCAGTTACCAGCTGTAAAATGGGTGTAATAAAGAACAACAGGCACTCAGTGTGATGTGAAAATGGGATAAAATAATATGCGTAAGTGCCTGGTGTTCCCTCACTCACTCATGCATTATGCATCCAACAAGCATTTCTTGAGCACCTGCTATGAGGCAGGTGGTGTATTGAGAACTGTGTAAACTAGAAATGTATTCCTCAAAGTGTGGTCTGCAGACCAGCATTATCAGCAGCACCAGGACACTTGTTAGAAACGCAGCATCCTCCCTCCTGAATCAGAGCCTGCATTTTGCCAAGGTCTCAAGGTAATTCATCTACTCACTTAAGTTTGAAAAGCACTTCATGACAGCAGTGGGTCTCAACCCAGGCTGCTGCCCATCCAAATCACTTGTACAATTTTTATTTTTTATTTTTTTAATTTAATTTTTATTTTATATTGGAGTATAGTGGATTTACAATGTCATGTTAGTCTCGGGTGTACAGCAAGGTGATTCAGTTATACATATACATATATCCATTATTTTTCAGATTCTTTTCCCATATAAGTTATTACAGAATATTGAGTAGAGTTCCATGTGCTATACAGTAGGTCCTTGTTGATTATCTGTTTTAAACATATTGAAAGTAGTGTGTATATGTTAATCCCAACCTCCTAATTTATCCCTCCCCCCACCTTTCCCCTTTGGTAACCATAAGTTTGTGCAACTTTTAAAACTAGAAATGCCAGTCTCTCTTCCCCTCACACTCCGCTCTCAGATTCCGATTCAGCTGATCCAACCTTCTTCTCCTGGTGCAGGGATCCAGTTGTGTGTCAGAGTCGGGAACCTGTGCTGGAGACTAGGTCATACATGGCTCCTCCTCAGACCTTTCTGTACGTGAGCAACCTGGCTTTGTACCTGGAAAAGTGGGGGTCAGGAGACTGGTGAAATAATCTGAGCAAGAGTGATGGGGTCTGGACGGAAAAGAAACAACAGACCCCAGAAATGTCTAGGAGACGACCCCGGCAGAACCTCACCAAGGGGCAGTGATGACAGTGATGGTGACCGGGTAACTGTGGAGGAGCTGGTGATACCATTCCAGGAAGGGGGCAGTGGTCACGAAGATAAAGAATATGGCATATGGACAAGCAGAGTTGGAGTGGCCTTTGGAATAGCCAAGGGGTGATGTGTTGCAGGTAACAGGATAGGCAGGTCTGATGCTCAGCAAAGAGTTGAGGGATAGAGACACGAACTTGGCGTGTGAGGACAAGACCTTTCAGACCATGCAATGATAGCCTTTTTTTTTTTAGGATGTTGGGATGCCGCATTAGGCTATGTTCTGCAGATGGACCTGTAAGGGTGTACTCTTACCCTTGTGTGGGCCACAACTCATCTGGTTTCCTAGAGAAGCAGTACATTTCTCAATCAAAACCTTGGACCTGGGCAGGAATGCCTGAAGAAGGGAGATAACAAGATATCCTTTCTCTCTGGTCTAGAGTCTGGGAGAGTAAAGGGTGCCCTGGAGAGCTACCTGCTCACATGTAGTCACATTAAATATATATATATATGAACCAGGGACCTTCACCTGCTTAGAGACCCCAGGGAAATTCTCACTCAGGACTGAAGGGAAAAGGGTTTCTTTGAAGCATCATTTGTGGTGGAGGGGTTGGAGGTGATCTGGGTGTCCCCATCACCAGGAGGATGGATAAATGAAATGGGGCAGAAACCCACCTCTGAGGACATAAGTTCTAAGTGAACCAAATGACTTACAGAACAAATTCTTCAATCTAGTAACATCCATGGAGATTAAAAATCCATGACCAGATAAAACAACACTACCTATTTTCCAAGTATACATAAAAATACAAGGATACCCATTGTTACAGACTAAATGTTTATGCACTCCCCAAATTCATATGTTGAATTCCTAACTCCCAGTGTGATGGTATTTGGAGGTGGGTCCTTTGGGAAGTAACTAGGTTTAGATGAGGTCCTGAGGGTGAGTTCGCATGATAGGATTAGCATCCTTACAAGATGAGGAAGAGAAACCAGCCTCTCTCACTCTCCACCATGTATGGACACAGTGAAAAGGTAGCCATTTTTAAGCCAGGAAGAAAGCCCTCACCAACGACTAAAACTTGGTCTTGGACTTCCCAGCCTCCAGAACTGTAAGAAAGAAATGTCCATTGTTTAAGCCACTAGTCCATGGCATTTTGTGATAGCAGCCCAACCAGACTAAGACATTCATCAAACATTTCAAAGTGATTGCCTGTGGTGGTCATGAGGAAGGGGTGTAGAGGAGAGAGTGCAAGTGTGAGATGGAGATAAAAAGAGAATAAATAAATAAAGCAAAAAAGCAGCCTCCTGTAGAACAATGATGAAAGTATACCATGAATTGTGGGGTAGGATTCATTAAATTCTCCACTTTTTTTTTTTTTTTTCGGTATGCGGGCCTCTCACTGTTGTGGCCTCTCCCGTTGCGGAGCGCAGGCTCAGCAGCCGTGGCTCAGGGGCCCAGCCGCTCCGCGGCATGTGGGATCTTCCCGCACCGGGGCACGAACCCGTGTCCCCTGCATCGGCAGGTGGACTCTCAACCACTGCGCCACCAGGGAAGCCCAAATTCTCCACTTTTGATGTCTAAAGATAAAACTGGAAGAGGGGTGGCCCTGCATGCTCTCGCCCAATTGGTGCTTGATCTGCGACAATGGTTGAAGCCAAAAACTGAAGGCACCTAAAACCCTCTCTTCATAGGGATCCTCATGGCATGGGACAGTCCCACAGATCCTGGAGAACAAGTTGGTTCTTGTGGTAGCCAGCCTCCAAGATGGTCCCCAGTGATCCATGCCTCCTGGCATTCATGTCCCTGTGTACTCATCCCCCATACTGAATCAGGGCTGGCCCTTTGTGACCAATAGAATATTAAGGAATTGGACGTGTGTGACTTCTGAGGTTAGATAAGAGGCATTACAGTTCCTGCAATGACCACTTGCTCTAGGGAAAGCCAGCCACCATGCCATGAGGACACTCAGGCAGCCCTATGGAGAGGCCCACTGGCAGAGAAGCCGAGGTCCCCCAACCAGTAGTCAGAAAGAGCTCGCCAGCCATGTGAGTGATCCACTTTGGAAGTGGATTCCCCAGCCCCAGCCAAGCCTTCAGATGATGCAGCCCCAGCGGATATGTGAGTGCAACCACAGGAGAGCTCTCAAGTAAGACTGTCCATGAGATGTCTTTCTCTATTCCCACCCAATGGAAACCAGGAATATAATAAATGATGGTGTCACATCACTACATCTTGAGTTGATTTGTTACTTAGCATTAGATAACTCACACAGCTCTGTTGGTTCAGACCTTGTAAGCCAAGCTGTTTAACTTCTTTGGTCTTGCTCTGCTTATTCCCCTTGAGTTTTTCCTCTGTACGTAGCCACATATTAAGAAAGCTTCACTTGTCAACTGTGCTTTAGGAAAGCCAAGGGGAAGGGATTGTTCACTCTTATGTCAGAGATTTACAGGAAAGCAGGCCCTTCCTGACATGCCCAGAGGAGGGGTGAGCAAGAGTTGCAAAGAAAAGAAAACTCAGACAGGGACCAGGTGGCTAGATACCCCTTCCCATCAGAAAATTCTCCTCTCGACAAAAGACTTGTATGCAGAAAACTATAAGACACTGATGAAAGAAATTAAAGATGATACAAACAGATGGAGAGATATACCATGTTCTTGGATTGGAAGAATCAATATTGTGAAATTGACTATACTACCCGAAGCAATCTACAGATTCAATGCAATCCCTATCAAACTACCAATGGCATTTTTCATAGAACTAGAACAAAAAATTCCACAATTTGTATGGAAACACAAAAGATCCCCAATAGCCAAAGCAATCTTGAGAAAGAAAAACGGACCTGGAGGAATCAGGCTCCCTGACTTCAGAGTATACTACAAAGCTACAGTAATCAAGACAGTATGGTAATGACACAAAAACAGAAATATATATAAATAGAACAGGATAGAAAGCCCAGAGATAAACCCACGCACATAATGTCACCTTATCTTTGATAAAGGAGGCAAGAATATACAATGGAGAAAAGACAGCCTCTTCAATAAGTGGTGCTGGGAAAACTGGACAGCTACATGTAAAAGAATGAAATTAGAACACACCCTAACACCATACACAAAAATAAACTCAAAATGGATTAAAGACTTAAATGTAAGGCCACACACTATAAAACTCTTAGAGGAAAACATAGGCACAACATTCTATGTGACATAAATCATAGCAAGATCCTTTTTGACCCACCTCTTAGAGAAATGGATATAAAAACAAAAATAAACAAATGGGACCTAATGAAACTTCAAAGCTTTTGCACAGCAAAGGAAACCATAAACAAGATGAAAAGACAACCCTCAGAATGGGAGAAAATATTTTCAAACAAAGCAAATGACAAAGGATCGATCTCCAAAATATACAAACAGCTCATGCAGCTCAATATCAAAAAAGAAACAACCCAATCCCAAAATGGGCAGAAGACCTAAACAGACATTTCTCCAAAGAAGGTATACAGATTGCCAACAAACACATGAAAGGATGCTCAACATCACTAATCATTAAAGAAATGCAAATCAAAAAAAAAAAAAAAAAAGAAATGCAAATCAAAACTACAATGAGGTAACACCTCACACCAGTCACAATGGCCATCATCAAAAAATCTACCAACAGTAAATGCTGGAGAGGGTGTGGAGAAAAGGGAACTCTCTTGCACCATTGGTGGGAATGTAAATTAATACAGCCACTATAGAGAACAGAATGGAGGTTCCTTAAAAAACTAAAAATAGAACTACCATATGACCCAGCAATCCCACTACTGGGCATATACTCTGAGAAAACCGTCATTCAAAAAGAGCCAGGTACCACAATGTTCATTGCTGCACTCTTTACAATAGCCTGGACATGGAAGCAACCAAGGTGTCCATCAACAGACGAATGGATAAAGAAGATATGGCACATAGATATAATGCAATATTACTCAGCCATAAAAAGAAACAAAATTGAGTTACTTGTAGTGAGGTGGATGGACCTAGAGTCTGTCATACAGAGTGAAATAAATCAGAAAGAGAAAAACAAATACCGTATGCTAACACATATATATGGAATCTAAAAAAAAAAAAAATGATTCTGAAGAACCTAGGGGCAGGACAGGAATAAAGACGCAGATGTAGAGAATGGACTTGAGGACGTGGGGAGGGGGAAGGAGAAGCTGGGATGAAGTGAGAGAGTGGCATTGACATATATACACTACCAAATGTAAAATAGATAGCTAGTGGGAAGCAGCTGCATAGCACAGGGAGATCAGCTCTGTGCTTTGTAACCACCTAGAGAGGTGGGATACGGAGGGTGGGAGGGAGACGCAAGCGGGAAGAGATATGGGGATATATGTAAATGTATAGCTGATTCACTTTGTCATACAGCAGAAACTAACACAACATTGTAAAGCAATTATACTCCAATAAAGACGTTTAAAAAAAAAAAATAGGGTTTCCCTGGTGGCGCAGTGGTTGAGAGTCCGCCTGCAGATGCAGGGGACACGGGTTCGTGCCCCGGTCTGGGAAGATCCCACATGCCGCGGAGCGGCTGGGTCCGTGAGCCATGGCCGCTGAGCCTGCGCGTCCGGAGCCTGTGCTCCGCAACGGGAGAGGCCACAACAGTGAGAGGCCCGCGTACCACAAAAAAATTAAAAAAGAGAATTCTCCTCTCAGGGCTAATCTGGGAGACTCTGGGTTTTACTTTATTAAGGCAGGTAGCATTGCCTTTCTGGTAACTCTAGGCTTAAAGTAACCATTTGAAACAGGGCTGGATGAACTAACTCTGGGAAGGGAATGTTTCCAGTGAGAAGAAGCAGAGACCTGAGCCCTGGGGAAAAGCAACATTCAAGGAATTACCTTTGGAAGAGGAGGCAGGGAAGGGAACAGGAGAGGATGAGAGGTAGGATCAGAGCTAGGGCTCCAGAGGGTCTTGGAAGCAAAGGGAAAAGATCTTTAAAAAGGGACATTTCTGTAACAAACAGACAAACAAGAGGAATGGATCTTATATGCTTAAAAAAGAAAGGAAAAAGGCTCGAGATGATGACAGCTCTGCAGTAGTCCGGAAGGAAGGTTAGAGTCTTCAAGGATCCAATAAATGTGATCCTTGCCAGTCACGCTTCTCAGAGTTCCTCCTCTGGGCCCAAATGACCCGGACAGTCACCATGACCCATCATCACACAGGCATCTACTACCTCTCAAGAAGGTGACGTCATTTCCCCATGTCTGTTTCTCGTCTTCAGACAAGGCACAACTCTAGAAATTGCTGAATGCACAGTTTTAGCAGAAAGAAGGGCTCTGTCTTCAGCCCCTATTTTCCCAGTTGCTGTTCTCTTTTGTTTCTGTGCACCCTGTCTCTGTGTGAACACTGAGATCTCATTGAGCATCCCCAAAAGAGGGATTGCACTCAACGTGCTGAACCGTCCCTGGAGGAATACACAATCATCTTCAGTGAGCAGAGGACAATAAGGAGGTGTCCTGTTACATAATTGAGGAGACAATGTCTTTTAGACTCAGTCTGGTTCACTTTTCACACTAAATTAATCTTAATAAGCATCTGCTTTGAGTAAAGGAAGTTTTGTGATAATTCAACCGTGACCTCTGTAAAAGTCCAAGTGATTTCACTTTAGTCTCCCAGCCCCGAGTATCCTATTGAGATGGTCGTCTTTATTTCATGATCATCAGCATGTTAACATGAGCTGATTAATCCCATCAACCTAACTACACAGATCGGACGCAGCCCAGGGCTATGACATCATTAGCTTTGGGATGCGAGCAAGGAGAATGGCAGACGGGGCCAGTCAGCTGGTCCCACAGGTCATTTGATCCAGGCTCCTTGTTTCTAAGAATTAAAAGCAGATTCTCCCTCCAGCTTGTTCTCTGGCTCCAAGATCCAGGTAGAATTGTCCCTACAAGGGCATCACTGGGACATATGTAACAGGGGTCCACTGAGCCTTCATTCTCCCATGGGACCATTTGCGACCAAGCAACTGAACAATCAGCCAGGACTTAGGACCCAGCAACCCGTGGGTCTCAGTGGCCAGCACGATCTCTGCCAGCCTCTCTTTATCCTCCTCCATCATTTCTGAGCACGCCTTCCTCATGACTGCATCACATACTTTCTCCAAAGCAGGAGCCCCTAACAACCTGGACATTCGTGTCCCTGCCATCTGGCGGCCATTGCTCCCAGCTTCTGCATCGTAATGATCTTTCAGGAAGTTTCTCTTCCCACCATATATAGGCTGGGTGAGAACGTCTGTCAAGGAGCTCTGCCTCCTCTCAGCTTGAAGCGTGATTCTGGGACGAGCAGCGTCAGCATCACCTGGGAATTTGTAACAAATGCACATTCTCAGGGCCCTCCCCAAACCTGCTGAGTCAGAGAGTCTGGGACTGGGGCCCAGCAAGCTGTAAGCCCCCGCAGTGGCTCCATCGTATGCCGTTGCCAGAGGTAGGCACGTGAGCCAAATTACTCTGTTGGCCATAAGTCCATAGTTTACATTTGGGTCCCTCTCCGTGTTGCACATTCTATGGGTTTTGACAAGTGTATAATGACATGTATCTACCATTACAGTATCATATAGAAGAGTTTCTCTGCCCTAAAATCCTCTGTGCTCCACCTATTCATCCCTCCATGTGCTCTGATTTAAGCCACTTGTTTGTGATAATGTTTGTGATGATTTGTTACAGCAGCTACTTTCTCCCTCCCCCGGACTTTGGTCTGGAACAGAGTGAGGTAACTCAGAAGACGGCTGGGGCCAGTTGCCCAACGTTGGCTTGGCCTCACCTTCTGTCGCTCACATGCCCTGCACCCTCACAGGTGCCCTGATTCCTGTCCTTCCAGAGCCTGCCTTGGCCTTTTTGTGGATTCCAAGAGCCATGATGATCGATCATCCTAGAGGTGGCCTTTCTGCTTAAGTGAACCAGAGTTGGTGCTTGTTGCTTATAACCATAGGGCCTTGTCTCCAAAGCGCAGAGTTGAACGACAGTAGAAGTAGTGCCCATAGCTTACACTGAATTCAGCGCTTAGAATGTTAAGAAAAATCTATTTCTGTTTCTAGGATAGAGTTTAAAACAACACCTTCACAAAGCTAACAACTTTCCATGGAAGGGAGCAGATCTCTAAATGGTGGTTCAAGTTGCTGAGCAAGTTTCCTGAGACTTCTGGGTCGGGCTGAGAACACACCAAGCACCATCAGAGCTTCATTTACTCACTCCTCATGGCAACCCTCTAGAGTGGACACGATTATGGTTCCCTTTACAGAGAGGAAACGGGTACAGAGAGGTTGGCTGACTTGCCCAAGGTCACACAGCCCTGCTTACTCAAAGAATGCAAAGAGCACCATGCAGTCTAAAGCACTGGTATTGTTTCCCAGCTTTGTCACTCACAGCTGAGTGCCTTTCTGTATCTGCTTCCTTTCCTATTAAATGGGGGTCACAATACTCACATGACAGGTGGGCGCAGAGATGATGTGCTGGAATGAGAAGAGGGGCCTCCTAACATGAACAAACCAGGGCAGATGAGAAAACCACAGCCCAGAGAGGACAACTGACATGCCAAATGCCAGCCAGTCAGTGGGTAGCAAGATCAGAAAAGGCATTCTTAGCCGGACCCGGAAGGTTCCGGAAGCTTTCTCAGCAACTTTCACCAGCAGTAAGAAATCTGCTCCTTTCCACGGAAAGTTCTTAGCTCCGTGGCGGTATTGTTTTAAACTCTATCCTGGAAACTGAAATCGTTTTTTCTTAACATTTTAAGGAACATTTCACTTTCATTTACTATTTTAAATGATAACTTGGATATGAAGACATGACCGAGTTTGGCCTGCTTTTCAATTGGGATTTGGAGCTGGAACACTTTAGTGTTAGATATACAGACCCAGTCCAACTCTTTCAAGATTTCTGCACACACACAGGCACACACATAGATGCACACACCAGTATCACAAAATGAAGTCAGGGTTGGAGGTAGGAAAATCAGGAAGCCAAGCAAACCAGGCCTCCCCCGTGTGACCTGTCTTGAGGCCTCAGCCCACTACCTACCCAGCCGTTTCAGAGCCTGTGCACACACATGGCTTAGATTTCTCTTCCTTGGCCTGGCATAGAGATTTAAACACAAATATCCTGTGAGAGGAAAGAGTCGGTGCCAACTCCCTGACTCACAGATTTGCTCCCTTTTCTCTGATTTTAGCAAGGACTGCAGGAGTGGAAGAGGTCTACCCCAGGTAGGCACTGAGTTTGGAGGCAGGACACCTGGGTGCTAGCCCATCCTCTGCTACTAACTCACTCTGTGGTTGTGGGTCAACCATCTACTCTCTCTCGGCTAGTTTTGACATTAGGAAAGGGAAAAATGATATCTTGTACCAAGAAGAGATCCCACTTAGAACCCCTAGGTTCACTCAGTTCCATAAAATACTCGCTGAGCAGCTATTATGTGAGGCACAGAAGCCATAAATATGAGAAGACGCATCCTTCTGATGAGAAGACGCTCATCACTGGGGATCAGGGAGGTACCAGGGGATGTCCGATCTTCAGCCTCAGTTCTACCGCTAACCATAATGTGGATAGCCCTGATCTCACAGACTGAAGTATCCGCCCCCCTCCCGCAAATTCATATGTTGAAGTCCTAACACCCAGAACCTCAGAATGTGACTGTATGTGGAGATAGGGTCTTTAAGGAGATAATTAAGGTTAAATGAGGTTCTAAGTGTGAGGCCCTAATCTGATAGAAATCATGTCCTTATAAGAAGAGATAGCAAAGAATTTGCTCTCTCTCTTCAAGCCCTTAGAGGGAAGGCCACATGAGGACACAGTGAGAAGGCAGCCATCTGCAAGCTGGGAAGAGAGGCCTCACCAGAAATCAACCTTAATGGCACTTTGATCTTGGATTTCCAGCTTCCAGAACTTTGAGAAAATATATTTCTGTCCCGTAAGCCACCCAGTCCACAGTATTTTGTTATGGTAGCCGGAGTGGACTAATACACCTCTTCTCAGGCTGCCTCGGTCCTCCAATTAGGTTACTGGATCTTTGCCTTTTTTATCCCCGGGACCCTTTAGGAACCTGATGAAAGCACAAATGCTGGAAAACACCATTTCAGAGGTCTCTCCTGCCCACTAAAGAACATCCACGAGAGGACCCTGAACCCCAGCTGGTCTCTGTAGTTCCTGCCAGTCTCAAGCTTCCCCACCTGGTCTTATGCACTGATATAGGACAGAGAGACTGTCCCTTCTTCACTCTCAAATGTGGACCTCCTTTCAGTGCAATTAGAACAACCGCATGTCTTGAATAAGCAAAGAACACTGGGGTTTCTCCCTCACTGTCCAGACAAACCACTAACCTTTTTTTCATTAGGGAAGAGAACCCACACTGAGTTAGCAACTTTCTTTATGCAAATCCTATACAAAACTTAATTCAAATTTCCTCTGCTTCTGGCTATACACAGTAGCTACACAAAAGTATCCGGAGTAAACTTCTCACTGAGAACAACTATAAAGGCTGAATTTTTTTTAAAGAAAGAGTTGTTTGGGGCTTCCCTGGTGGTGCAGTGGTTGAGAGTCTGCCTGCCGATGCAGGGGACACGGGTTCGTGCCCCGGTCCGGGAAGATCCCACATGCCGCAGAGCGGCTGGGCCCGTGAGCCATGGCCGCTGAGCCTGTGCGTCCGGAGCCTGTGCTCTGCAACAGGAGAGGCCACAAGAGTGAGAGGCCCACGTACCGCAAAAAAACAAACAAAACAAAAAACACACACACACACACAAGAAAGAGTTGTTTGAAGTCATCCAAAAATCTCCCAGTCAGGTCAGACTAGAGAGATCAAGACCCCACAAAAACACACTGAAATAAGTGTTACATCCTCTGCTGATTAGCTCTTGGGGTATTTTTCACAATGTGGGTCATAGAGGCCGAATCAAAAGCAGCGATCCAGAACATAAGGCAGCATCTTACTGAGATTAGAAGGATAAAGAAAAATTTAGATACCAGGGGTAACAAGCACCTGGTGGAGGGGACAAGATACCAGAGGATGGAGAGCCATGCAGAAGTGAGTGCTATAATCTGCACTCTATCTCTCTACAAGAAACGTACCAAATCCTAAACTATGCAGTCACAGGGAGAGAGACACAGAGAACCCAACTAGAAAGTATCTGCTAGGAAGCTAAGCACAGAATTTGGCAGTCTCGTGGGCTTGGGGAAACAAAATTTGGAGTTCAGGGTAAATCAAGAGTACGTGTTCCTAATAAACACCTCAGGCTTTCAGTTGAAACCCCAAAGGGCTACACTCTAAGAATACGATAAATGGGACATAGGCCAGACGCGACTGGATGAGGATGACATAGCCATACTTTACCCATCAATAAGAGGAAAATTAAACCTGTTCTGGAAGAATATGATATCATCCAAAAGCTCTACAATTTTTCATACACAATTTCCAGCATGCAATAAAAAATTACCAGGTGGGATAGAAACAGGGTTGAATACCAACAGTAAAGAGAAAAACAGAGTGAAAACAGATTACAGAGGAACCAGATATTGGAGTTCTCAGATATAAACTTTAAAATAAGTATGCCTAATATGCCTAAGAAAATAGAAGAAATGATGGAGAAAATCACCAGAAACTGGCATCTATTAAAAAAGAATCAAAGTCTGCTAGTTTGCCCTACAGATTTTGGACTTGCCAACCCTAACAATCACGTGAGTTAATTCCTTTAAAAAATCCCTCTAATAAATCTGATATCCATAGATATATATCTATAGAGAGAGAATGTATATATATAATGTACATATCTTATTGGTTCTGTTTCTCTGTAGAACCCTGGTGCAGGCAAGATCAATCATTGAAGAGAAAATGGCACAGCACTGTTCCAAGTTTTATTAGAGATATCAACCCACAGATTCAAGAAACTTTACAAATGCCAAGCAGGATAAACACAAAGAAAAGAGATTAAGAGAGCCCGGAAAAAAAGACTGGCTTCAGTTTTTATGGTGATTAGAGGACAGAGCTAGGATTTGGCTTCCCACGCAAGGTTCAGACTTGTGTGGTTCAAATTTCCCACTGGCACAAAGGGAAGATGCACCCAGGCTTTCTGAGCTTGCCCAGATGTGGGACAAAGGGGGAAGAGGGAGAGGTGGGCTTGAAGGCTGTCACTGTCAAACATCAAATGAAAGAGTCAGGCTTTCTGACAGCAAATCATAGTCAAACTACTGAAAACTAACAGCAAAGAGAATAATCTTTAAAAGAGACTTTATCTTAAAAGGAGCAATAAGACTGACAATAGACTTCTCAACAGAAATGATGGAAGACAACCAATGGAATGGCATCTTTTGAGCAGCCAAGTAGAATTCCATACCCAGTGAAAATATCATTTTTTAAATGGAGGTAAAGTATAGATATCTTAGACAAATAAAAACTTAGAAAGTTTACTGTCAGAAAAGCAGCACTAAAAGAATATATTAAAGGAAAATAATCTGAAATAGAAGCACAAATAAGGTAGAAAGAAATGAGGAGCAATGGGAATGGTAAATCTATTGGTAAATATAAGTAAATACTGACTACTTAAAACAAAAATAACAATGTATTTAGGGAATTAATATATATGTAGAACTAAATACATGACAGTATAGCACAAAAGGCAGAAAGGATAAATAAGCTGAAAGTATTGTCAGACCCTTGCCTTATGGAGGAAATACAAAAGTATTATCTAAGAAATGGTAACATCCAAAAGTAGATGCAATAGGTCAAGGGTGGGTGTTTTATTCTCTAGGGTAACCAGTACAGGAATAATAACAGAGTGTATAACTAACAAGTTAGCAGAGCAGAGAAAACGGAATAAATTTAAAAATTTTTATATTAATGCAAAAATTGTCAGATATCTAAAAAAGCACAACTCAATTGTATTGTGACTATAAGAAAAAGGTACCTTAAATATAAGGAGTCTGAAAAGTTAAAATTAGAAGGATAGGAAAAGCTGATTATGTTAACAGTATAGTTATTGCTATTGACCATAGTAACATATAGACATAGAGATAGCTACATGTCTTTAACAACATATAGTTAAAAAGACAATATATTCTTTAAGGCAAGATTTATTACTAGAGATATTTCATAATATTAAAGAGCCAATTTAGCAAAACAATATAAAAATTTTATAACTGTACACAGCTGATAACATAGCCTCAAGATAATAAAACATAAACTGAAAAAAAAAGAAATAATCAAATCCATACCCATAGTGGAAAATATAACATACCTCTTTCAGTTACTGAAAGAAAAAACAGGCAAAAATTCAGTAGATATAAAAGACCTGAACAACATAATTAATGAACTTGAGCCAACAAAAATATATAGAGCACTGTAGCCAACAACTTCCGGGTACATACTCTTTTTTTTTTTTTTTTTTTTGCGGTACGCGGGCCTCTCACCTCTGCGGCCTCTCCCGTTGCGGAGCACAGGCTCCGGACGCGCAGGCCCAGCGGCCATGGCCCACGGGCCCAGCCGCTCCGCGGCATGTGGGATCCTCCCAGACCGGGGCAGGAACCCGTTTTCCCCTGCATCGGCAGGCGGACTCTCAACCACTGCGCCACCAGGGAAGCCCAAGGAAACCCACCGGGTACATATTCTTTTCAAGAGCACAAGGAATGATTCCAGAAATAAACCATGTGTTGTGTAGTAAAGCAGGTCTCAACAAATTTCAAAGGACTATCATTGTACAGATATATTCTTTGACCATGATGAAATAAGCTAGAAATCAATAACAACATAATTAAGAAATCAGCTAAATGTTTAGAAATTAAGATATAGCTTTCTAAAACTATGCTTGGTTACTAATCATTGCTTCTTGGAGATCATTTGGGGCCTCCTTTGGTTCCCTCTTGTGATACCAGAACTGTTAATAGATAAACTGAGACATATTAAACATTTTAAGAGGTTATTTGAGCAAAAATCGATTTGAATCAGGTAGCACCAAAACAGGAGTGTTTAGGAGTGCTCCTGGTATCAGGTGTTATGTTTAAGTCTTTAATCCACTTCGAGTTAATTTTTGTGAGATGTGTAAGATAGGACCTAATTAAAAAAAAAAAAAAAGATATAGCTTTCTAAATAATTCATGGGACAAAAAAAGGAAATTTAAAAATATTTTTAGCCGAATGATAATTTAGAAATGACATATTAAAAACTTGTAGGATGCAGTGAACTGCAATGAACACAGAGTTTATAGGAAAATATAAACTTAAATATAAATATTAAAAAGAAAAAAAAATCACTTATGTAAACCAGGAGTTAGCAAACTACAGTCCATCAGCCAAATCTAACCCACCATCTGGTTTTATAAATAAAGTTTTATTGGCACAGAGCCACTGCAATTTGTTACTATATTAATCATGGCTGCTTTTTACTATAACGCAAGAATTGAATAATTGTAACAGAGATTGTAGAGCCTGTAAAGCCTAAAAGATTTACTATCTGGTAAATATTTCATTGACCTCTGATCTAAGTTTTCAGTCTCAAAACCTGGAAAAGGAACAGCAAACTAAACCCAAAGAAAGTAAAAGAAAACAATAAAGATAGGAGTAGAAACCAGTGAAATAAAAAATAAACTTGCAGAAGAAATCAACAAAGTCCAAAGGCAATTTTTTTAAGATTAATAATTCTGATAGGGACTTTCCTGGTGGCACAGTGGTTAAGAATCCGCCTGCCAATGCAGGGGACATGAGTTCGATCCCTGGTCCGGAAAGATCGCACATGCCGTGGAGCAACTAAGCCCGTGCACCACAACTACTGAGCCTGCGCTCTACAGCCCGCGAACCACAACTACTGAAGCCCGTGTACCTAGAGCCTGTGCTCCGCAACAAGAGAAGCCACCGCAATGAGAAGCCCGCGCACCGCAACGAAGAGTAGCCCCTGTTCGATGCCATTAGAGAAAGTCTGCGGGCAGCAGCAAAGACCCAACACGGCCAAAAATAAATTAATTAATTAAAAAAAAAATAATAATAATACTGATAAACTTCTGACAGGATTGTTGTGGAAACTGACAAGTTCTAAAACTCATATGGAACTGCCATCAACCGATAACAGTGAAGATAATCTTGAAAAGTAAGTACAAAATTGGGTGATTTACACTACCAGGTAGCAAGTCTTTTTGTTACTGTAACTAAAACATTTTGGTAATTATGTGACAATAAAGAAATAAACAGAACAGAGTCCAGAAATCGACCCACATATATCGGGGCCAATATAATGCTGCTGGCAAAAATAAAAAAGTCTTTCAATAATGGTACTGATGAACTGAAAAGCCATAGGAAAATAAAATGAACTTTGACCCCTACCTCACATCATACACAAAATTTCATTCCAGATGGATCATAGACCAAAACAGGAAAACCAAAACAATAAAGCTTTTAGAACATAGAAAGAAAAGGATTTTTATGAACTTGGGATAGGTAGTAATTTATCAATAGTACACAGAAAACACTAACCATACAGGAAGAGATTGATAAATTAAACTTCATCAAAAACTTCTGTTAATCAAAAGATACCATTATAAGAGTACAAGGCTAACCACAGAATGGGAAAACATATTTTTTACATATACCCACAAAATATTCATCTTCAAAATATATAAAGAACTCTTATAAATCATTTAGGAAAATATAGCTCCATTTCTTTTAAATTGGAATTGAATAGGCATTTAAGAAGTCATCCAAATGGCCAGTATATAAATGCTGCAGAGGGTGAGGAGAAAAAGGAACACTCCTTCGCTGTTGGTGGGAATGTAAATTGGTACAACCACTATGGAGAACAGTATGGAGCTTCCTTTAAAAACTACAAACAGAGCTACCATACGACCCAGCAATCCCACTCCTGGGCATATATATGGAGAAAACCATAATTTGAAAAGATATATGCACCCCAGTGTTCACTGCAGCACTATTTACAATAGCCAGGACAGCGAAGCAACCTGAATGTCCACTTACAACCTGTGTGTCCTTAGACTATTTAGCCTCTCTGCACCTCAGTTTCCTCATCTGTAAAATAGGGATCATGCTAGTACCTAAGTCTAAGGTTGTTTTGAGGACTCGTAAGTTGATTCATGCAAATTTTTTACAGTAGTGCCAAATATGTAGTAAAATCTCACTAATTGTTTCTTTTTTTTTTTGGTTGGTGTTATTATCTTTGCATTCATCCTGGAGGGCCACAAAAGTTGGGGTAAAAAGCAAAGACCTTACACCCTCAGGCATTCATCCCAGAAAAATGAAAACTTGTGTTCACACCAACATCTGTACACAAACGTTCACTGCAGCTTTATTCACAATAGACAGGAACTGGAAACTCAAACGTCCTTCAGCAGGTGAATGGTTCCATACCATGGAACACCACTCAGCAGGGAGGCGGAATGAACCATTAGTCCAGGAAACAACTTGGGTGGGTCTCAAGGGAACCCTAAAATCAACCCTAAAATCATGTAAATGTATGCTTCCATTTATAAAACATTCTTGAAATCACAAAATGATAGATCTGGAGAACAGATTTAGTGGTTGCAGGGTTAGGGATTCAGGGTGAGGGAAGAGAAGTAGGTATCGTTATACATGGGCACCACGAAGGGTCCTTGTGGTGATGGGGTTGTTCTGTGTCTTGACTGTAGTGGTAAATGCATGGACCTACAAATACGCTAAAATTGCACAGAACTAAATATATATGTGTGTGTATATAGACACACACACATAAGGACATGTAAAACTGAGGCAATCTAAGTTTGGTGGATTCCATCAATATCAATATCTTGATTGATATCATAGGATAGCTTTGCAAGACGTTTTCACTAGGGAAGACCGCACAGAGGTTGCACTAGCTCTCTCAGTATGATTTCTTACAACTGAATGTGAATCTACGGTGATCTTTGATGTCAATCAGCCATGGTTTGATGTCCTGACTCCATCACTGACCAGCTGGTGACTTTGGGCCGGTAAACTCCCTAAATCCTCAGTTTCCCCATCCACTAAATGGAGACAGTCATAGTTCCTACTCCCCAGGGTTATGGTAAGGATGGAGTCACTGAGCATAGTGTCAACAAATGCCACTTGAAGGAAAATTACCATTGTTACAAATAAGAAGAGGGACATTAAGGAGGTGAAGTGATTTGCCCCAGGTTGCCCTGAAATGAGCCAAGATTCCAATCCCTGAGGCTGGGTTCTACTTGCTCAGAGGGGAGAGAGGATCAAAAGTGGGAAATCTGGGGGTGGATGCACTGATTTTCTCCCCCTGACATTGTGTATGAGTATGTTGGGGGAAGGGAGAATTAGGAACCGGGAAGAGGAGCATTAGGAGACAAAGGAAGACGGGGTCAGAGAGCAGACACCAAAAAAATGCTAAGAAAATCAAAGGGCCGAGGGGAAACAATAGTTTAGGGGGCTATTGTGCTCTTGCCCAGATCCTCTGGCTAGGTCTGAATAGAGTCCCCAGCCATGTCCTCCTCTCCCACCAGGGTGCATGCAGAGGTCAGCTGGGTTCAAGGATGTGACAGCTGCTCTGGACAGCGAAATGCACTGCACAAATGTTTGTTGTTGTTGATGATGATGATGATGATAATGACAATGATGATTTTCGTAACTGTTGGTTGAAAGGACCCTTGGCATCATTTCACAGTTTTTACTGCCCTCGCTGGCCCAAATCCGGGCAACTGTTCGTCAGTCTCCATGTGCCTGATGCCAAGGCTCAAAGTCAGAGCCAGAAGTGGCATCATCACCAGGGAGTTTGTTAGAAAAGCCCCACCCCAGACCACCGGAATCAGACTGCATTTTAACAACATCCTCATTTGATGTGCTTGAGCAGCACGGCTCTAGTCCAGCCTACTGGTTTATTGCCAAGGAAACAAAGGTGTAGAGAGGGTGAGGGACTGCTCTGAATCCCAAAGCATGTTTGCACCAGAGCCAGAGTCAGCGCCAGAACCCGGGCTCCGGGGCTCCCAGACAGCTGCCTTTAGCCAGAAGCCGCTGGTTAAGATGGTTAGAGGAGGGCTTCCTTGGTGGTGTAGTGGTTGGGAACCCGCCTGCCAGTGCATGGGACAAGGGTTCGAGCCCCGGTCAGGGAAGATCCCACATGCCACGGAGCAACTAAGCCTGTGCGCCACAGCTGCTGAGCCTGTGCTCTACAGTCTGTGAGCCACGGCTGCTGGGCCCGCGTGCCACAGCCACTGAGGCCCCCACACCTAGAGCCAATGCTCCACAACGGGAGAGGCCACTGCAGTGAGAAGCCCATGCACCGCAGCGAAGAGTAGCCCCCGCTTGCCGCAACTAGAGAAGGCCCGCGCACAGCAACGAAGACCCAATGCAACCCAAAGTGAATAATACATAAATTAATTAATTAAAAAAAGAAAAGATGGTTAGAGGAGGAATGGGGCTGAGCTTCCTAAGTGAGGAAAGTTCTCTGTCTTCTCTCTTGAAAGCTGTCCTGGTAGGAAAACAATGCCCCTCAGTGAGCTCACTCAGCTTGTGCTTTGGGTACAGGTAACAAATTCCACCAGTTTGCAAACATATAAAATCCTCCTCTTCCAGGGAAGGTTGTGCAGAAACATCACAGGAGCTGGATTGTTTTCGAGGTAGACCACTTCCTCTCTTTGTACCTTGGTTTCCTCATCTGGAAAAGGTGCTCTTCCCTGACAACCATGATTAAGCACCTGAACGCATCAGGCCTGGTGCCGGGCCCTCGGTAAAGATGCACGCGTGCTTACAGCCTGGTGGTCACAAACACAGGAAGGTCATTCGGTATCTGCTAAGGATACAAAGAAAAGCGGGAGGCAGCAGGGAGACTGCACGCAGAAAAAATGCAGAGAATCATAAGCCACCACTGTTGGAAACATTTATTTGACCCCACTTGCCAAAGCCAACCTTGGCATCTTCCCTTCCCATAATGCTCATTTGGGTGAAACCAAACTGTCTCCTCCATGAACCGTATCAGTTGAAGAATGGTAGCACTGAAAGAAGCATCATGTTAGAAATCTCCTGGTCCATCTTCATTTCCCAGAAGGGGAAACTGAGACCCAGCGAGGGGCAGAGGCATCCCTGGGGACACCGAGCATTAGTGGCAGCACCAGAACTCTCCACCCCTTTTCTGGAACACTTTCTATCTCACATCCTGCCCCCCACTTCCATGATAAAGTCACAATTCAATCAATATTGACAAGCGTCCTCCCTCTATCGGCGGTAGGAGGGTTGTTGACACTCGGTTACAGTTAGTTCCTGCCCTGAGTAAACTCATTGCTTAGCAGTTGGTTAATCCTGGCTACTTAGAAGTCGTAACACTGGAAGGATGGGAAGCGTCCCCCAGAGTGCGGGGGGCGGGACTGGCGTGGGCGGGACCATTCTGGGGTTGGGGGGAACCTTGGGAAGAGCCTGCAACTCACAAGCTGTGAGGAGGGCTTTCCAACAAGAGTGTTGGAGACCTGGGTAAGTAATTTTTGGCTCCACCACGATAAAAGCAAGCTGCAAAGGCAAAACTAATAAATGTTTAATTAAAGGTCTACAGGAGGTAGCACCGTGTCAACATCATTAAGTAGCTAAATTAACTATTCCTAAAAAGTTTCATTACCTGTGAAAACGATTTAGATTTTCTCACTTTGCAAGAACTTCCCAGTTCGCCCAGTCAATCCTAAGAAATTGCAGCCATTATAAATTAGGGCCTTGTAACCAAGTAAAGCAAAATTAAAATCATGAAAAAATCCTTTCAACAATTTTATCATAAAGTTCTATGTAATGTGTGGGATGTTGCTCTTTTTAAGGGTTCGCTATGGTGAGAGCTGGGACCTCCAAAACAGAGGTACCTAAGGGCCTACAAGTTACCATAACTTGGTATGCTAACTAGCTCAGGGCTGGTGGTTGGCTAGCCTGCCAGAAATCCTTGGGCAAGTCACTTACCAACTCTGAGCTTCGGTTTTTCCCCTTCTGAAATATCCAGGGGAGTCAGGAACCCCAACTGCGGGAGCTTGCTGTGAGAATCCATGCCAGGCAGTAGAGGGGAGTGGATACCACCTGGGTAGTACTTCCCTCACTTGTCTGCGAGGCAAAATTTAATGGGCGCCAAGAAAACTGGGTATCCAAGATAACATTCTAATGCAATATATTTTTTTAAAGCAAAATTAATGCACACACCAAAAAAGGCAGATGAGCAAAATACCAAATATGAAAATACGATCTGTCGGGGACTCAGGCCAGCCAGTCTGGCAGCACCACTTCTAGTTCTGCAGACTGGTGGCGCAGTTCCTTCGTGCCTCGTTTCCTTTATCTGTAGAACGGAGCTAACCATCCTCCCAACTCGAGGAGTTTGGGGGAGGAGGAAATGGGTTAATAAACGCTAAAGGATTTAAAAGAGTGCCTGGCAAGTAGGCGCTTTAAGTCTTTACTATTACGGTGCAAAGAAAGCACTGCACTCAGTGGGAATTTCACACGCTGTAAGAGAAACCGAAGGTCACACCGTCACCAAAATTTGGTTCTGGCCAGGTCTGGGTAGAGGCGAGTCCTGGCTGCGGTTGGACCGGCTGGCGCTGCAGCTCCCGCGCCCGGGAGGCGCTTGGGGACGGCGAACGGGCGCCGGGGAGCCGGTCGGGGGCGCGCGGGACAGGCGCGGCCACCCGCTGGCCCCTGCCGCGTGCTCGTCTCCACCTTTGTCCCGCTCCGCGCCGCGAGGCAGCCGAGCGCCCTTTGTCCGCCCAGCTGCGTCTCGCGGCGGCGCTGACACTTGATCCCGCGGCCCTGCAAGCCCTTCATTAGGCCCGGCCGCACTTCAAAGTGTGCGCAACAGTCCAGCTCCGAAGGCGATCCCCGCGGGGCCGTGCCCGTCGAGCTACAGGGCCAGACTGTCCGACAGGGAGCAGTGGCCATCCCTGCCCCGCCGCGCCCGGGACACCGAGGGGGCGCCGGTGTTGGGGCTCGCAGTGAACATCAGCTCCTTCGGTGGGAGGTGGGAGGACGCCTTACCCCAAGGGGGCCAATAATGACACACTTTTTGTCCATTTCAGAGTCAAGTAGAGTGCGTAATTATCTTCAAGATTTTCTTTTTGTAAATAAAACAGCCCCTCCACACACACACACACCTTTTGGCCATTTCTGAGACCAAAGGAATCCTTGTGGCTGCCCAGAAATCCTTGAGGCTGCCCAGAAGAATTACGCGCTGGGAGTAAATTAGCGCACTGGGCCTCGCTGGATGGGCAGGGATGCGCACAGTTTCAGGACAGCTGGTGTGTGTGTGTGTTTGTGTGTGTTGGGGGCCTGGGGAGGTGGTCACTCTCAAACGGAGACGTGGTGGGGACGGGCAGACCAAGCCAGCACTCACACACTTCACCTACTTCAGTCTTTTCCCACCCACTGACCTTCTCCCGGCTCCTTGGTCTTTTCCATCAACCCACGTGCTGTTCCTTGTCCTTGGAAGGCCCTTCTCTCCATTTTCTACTTAATGAACTCCCACCCCCCACCCCCACCCCCGAGGCCCCACCCCCACCCCGAGGCCCCACCCCCACCCCCGAGGCCCTGCTCAACTCACCTTCATGAGAAGTCTTTTCCCCTGCCTTCAGAGTTTTCTTGGTTTAGTACAGGAGCTCTGGAACAAGACAGTGGCTGCTTGGAATCCTGCCTGGACCGCATATCTCCCCCTGTGAGAGAGGCAGGAGGGAGGATAAGTATTGGGTAGGTGAATCCTGGACCAGGTTTCCCAGATGCTGACCTCGAGGTGAGAATTAGTGGTCAAGGGATTTATTAAGGAAGTGTTCCTAGGAAAAAGAAGTAGGGGAGTGGGGGAAGCAGAACAGGGCAGGGAAAGAAGACAAGCAAGGATGCCAGGTTAGGCCGAGTCTCAGTCTTACTTAATCTTGCAGGGAGCTCCTGAGGATTAATTCCACCTCCATAAACTCCTTGACATCGGTTTTGGTGATGATTTTTTGAATCTGACACCAAGAGCAACAAAAGCAAAAGTAAACAATTGGGACTACATCAAACTAAAAAGCATTTGCACAACAAAAAGCTGAACGGGAGAAATGTTTGCAAATCACACCTGGTAATGGATTAATATCCAAAATATACAAAGAACTCATACAAGTCAATAGCAAAAAAAACAAACAATCCAATTAAAAAATGGGTAGATGTTCTGAATAGACACTTTTCCAAAGAAGACAGACAGATGGCCAACAGGTACGTGAAAAGATGCTCCACATCACTAATCATTAGGGACATGCATATCAAAACCACAATAAGATGTCACCTCACACCTGTCGGAATGGTTATTATCAAAAAGACAAGCAGTAACAAGTGTTGGTGAGGCTGCGAGAAAAGGGAGCCCTCATGCATTATTGGTGGAGATGTAAATTGGTGCAGCCACTGTGGAAAACAGTAGGGAGATTTCTGAAAATATTAAAAATAGGATTATTATACAATCCAGCAATTCCATTCCTGGGTATTTATCTGAAGAAAATGAAAACACTAATTCGAAAAGATATATGCACTCCCATGTTCATTGCAGCACAATTCACAATAGCCAAGACAACCTAAATGTCCATTAATGAATGCATGGATAAAGAAGATATAGTACGTACATAACAATGGAACATTATTCAGCCATAAAAACAATGAAATATGGCATTTATGACAAAATGGATGGACCTCCAGAGCATTATGCCAAGTGAAATAAGTCAGACAGAGACAGACAAATACTCTATGGTCTCACTTATATGTGAAATCTAAAATAAGTAAATAAACGAAGCTCATAAAAAATTAGTTAAATAAATAAACAAATTACACCTCTCAATTTATTCTGCCTGCAAAGCAAGGAACATGGACTCTCCTACCTGTCAGTCTTTGGCTACTGGGGGCTGGGGTGAGGCAGGGCTCGGAGAGACACACTTACAGGAACTGTTTGTTGGCCATCGCTGCCAGTGCAGAAGACACTTCTAGCATCCCAGGGTAGTTCCTTGACGAAGGCTGCAGGTGTCAGTCTTTAAGAGCAGAGCACACAGAAGCTTGGGGGATAGGCAGGCAGAGCCAGTAAAGGGCATCTGTGTTGTCTGGGGGCTCAAGGTGCAGGGGGTCTCTGGGAAGAACACTGACAGCGTTGGCTACAGTAGCTCACAGTGGGGTGCCACGTCCTGGCCCAGAAGACACTCTATTGTTCTTCTCACTTATGTGTCTGCCCCACCCAGTAAACAACCAGCTCCTTTGGGCAACAACAAACCCAGATGAGGTATGTTCTATAAAATGTCTGGCCTGTAATCTTCAAAACAGTAAAGGTCATGAAGATCAAGGGAAGACTGAAAGAGACGAAAAGGGGTTTGACATCTAAAGGTAAGGTGTGACTCTAAATGGGAACCTTTTGCCATAAAGGACATTATTGGGACAAAGGGTGAAACTTGAGTGTGGTCTGAGGACTAGATGCAGAAATGCATGATATGAACTTCATGAATCTGGTGGTTGGTCTCTGGAAATACACACTGAAGTATTCAGGGGTGACCAGGGATCATACAACTTTCAGATGGCTGAGGAAAAAAAATTCTTTGTACTATACTTTCAACTTTTCTGTAAACTTGAGAATTTTTTTGTGTGCATGTATATATACATGTGTGTGTGGGAGCATGCGTGTGTGTAATATATCAGGTCGTATCACTTCACTGCTCAGACCATTTATTGCTTCCATATCACCTTTGGAATAAACAAAGCCCTGACCCTGGTCTGTTTGTCCTACACATCCTTTACCCATGTCCTCATGCCTCGCGGTGTTTCAGCCACACTGGCTTCCTGGATGTTTCTACAGTGTGCCAAGGACTCTCCTGCCTCTGGGCCTTTGCACTAGCTGTTCCCTTTGCTTGGAGTGTGGCTCTCCAGATTTCCATACAGCCCTCACCTCGCTGTATCCAAGGTCTCTGCTCACAGGTGCCCCATCCGAGAGACCTATGAAAATAGCTCCTCATTCAGGTCAGTCACCTGTATCCCTTTACCTTGTTATTTTTTTCACAGTACTTTTCACTACTTGACATTTTAACATGGGTTTCCCTGTCTATGGCTCATTTCCTCACTAGCACATAAGCTAGTGCTAGTGTGGAGCGCTCTTTAAGTCCCTAGCACGGTGTGTGGCTACAGTTAGTACTCGGGAAGATAAACAAAAAATACAACACTGACCAAGTTATGAAGTTGTTTGCTCAAGTCTTGGAACTGGATATTTCAAGGGGTGAAAGATCAGGAAGAAAGAACACAGGCTCTGCCTGAAGCCTGGAGAGGTAAGCCCCTGAGGACAGAGGCTGGATTCCAAATCGTTTCCTCTTTGCTCTGGGTACAGGTCACTTTAGTGCTTTGTATCTGGGATTTCTGTCCGCCTCTGGGGACTGGGCCATGCCCACAGGGGTGGGACTTCTCTCTCCCGCTTGGGCTCAGCCTTTGCTTCAAATGCCTTCCTGGAGACAGGTTTCTCATTTGGCCAAGGCAGCCAGTTCCACTTGAGTATGATCCAGTCCACAGGCCGTTTGCTCAAGGCTGAGAAACAGTCTTGAAATGCGACATTTCCAGATTTGCTTTTGCTCGTTTATAAATGTATACTGTAAGCAAGTTTCTGTCCCTGACAATCCAATCCCTCCTTTGGCACTGAATTACCTTCAGAGCACTAACATCAACATGGAGAGGATGCCCTTTCCCCAGCCCCAGAGCAACTGGAAACACTGGATATCCTTTTAGCCATTAAGGATGGATAGGATGGGAAGTTTATAAAATAAGTACCTATCACACTTTTGATAATCTTTGCACCTTGCTAGGAAATAGAATTCTATTTTGCCAGGTCCTGCCAAGTTACCACTCATTCATTCAATAAATATTCATTGAGCTCTTCCTCTGTGGCAGGCAGAACTCTAGATACTTGAGACATACATCAGTGGACACATCAGACAATGATCCTGACAAAGACACCTTTGTACAGGTGTGATACACCTGATACACACATTTCTTCTCGCTTTACCTGGTGAATTTCTACTTACCCTTCAAGATTCTGTTCAAACCAAATCCACCTCCTCTGGAAAGGTTTCTCAGTGTGCCCTCGGAAAGTTAATTACTGCTTTCTCTATACTATCACAATACTTTGTTCAGACCTCTCTTATAGCACTTTATCATCTTTTTTTTTTTCTAAATAGGTATTATTGCGGGGGTAGTTTTGGGTTTACAGAAAAATTGAGCAGAAAGTACAGAGAGTTCCCATATACTCCCTCCATCATCCCTGCCCCCACTGATTTTCCCCTATTAGTACATTTTGCATTAGTGTGGTACATTTTTTATAATTGATTACTATGTGAGGAAAATAACTCCCCGTCCTATTTAAACTGCTATTAGGAGGATTTTGGGTATTGTGTTCTGTATTAGCTTTCCAAAGTAATACAATACCTACAAACACTTACGACAAGCCTGTGCTAAGCCTTTTATAGCCATCATGCCATTTAATCTTTGTACTAATCCTATGAGAAAGTGGTATTATTACCACGTAAGAATTTTTTCCAGAGCTGGATGTGCTAAGGCTCTGCTTCTCCAATTCTACCCAGACTCCTGAGAAGCAGACCCCAGTCCATCTACACTTACCCCAGCACAGTAAGTTGGAGTTTTACTTACCCAGGTGTGGTCTTGGCAAGAAACTGCTTTGAGAAACAGAGATTTGAGCCAAAGTCTGCCACCTCCATCCAATAACAACAGAGAAATTTGTGAGTTGAGGCTGGAAAAAGATATGAGAATCTTAGGGTTCTGGGGTCACCACAGTGTTTCTGAGCTCAATGCAGTTTACTGGTGGACAATGGGGATGAACAGAATGCAACGCGGAGGATTCTCTGAACATTTCTGGATCCTGGGGGTAGCCAGCCTCCTTTTCTAGAAGCTTCAACAGAGGAGAGGGTTGAGTGGTACACTGAAAGTTCCCCGTCACAGTTAGCCGAATGATACGATTTAAAACAAACCTCCACTTGCTCCTGATAGTACCGTCTGCTTTTTCACCAGTAAGGTTTGCATTTGGGTTAACAAGCAAACACCCTGGGTGGTGAAGAAGAGTGTAAACTATCAACCATTTACTCCTTAGTATGGATTACTTTGCTTCCATTTTCTCTGTAATACCTAGGCAAAAATTCTCAAAGAACAGAAGTTTCATTAGGGGATGTTGAATAAATGTGGCAGAATGAAAAACTTGTGTATGAATGAGCTGCATTCATAAAGGAGTGTTCAGAAACTCACAGGTGGTCTCCTCAGAGCTGAACCCTAACACACACACACACTCTAACAGGAGATGCAGAGCTTTTGAGGTCTTCTTGGGTAACAGGAGCAAGATTCGAAAGTTCAAGAAGCTACAACAAGGGTACTAATATAATAAGACTAAGTTTAACAAGGGCAGGTGTCCAGAATTGCCCCACACAGGCGGGGAGATGGGGAAGGCAAGGCTTAATTGCCTAGAGGACAAACATGAGGATGGGGATGGGGGATGGGGGAGGGAGAGCAAGCAGGGGAGGGCTGGTAGCCAGCAGCTCCTGTGAGTCAGCAGTAGGAGCTGGCTGCCAAAACATTAATGAGCTTCTGAGCCGCTCTAATACAAGTACAGTTTTCAGAACGGGAGACAACAGAGGCATGAGAGTCAGACCACACCTGAAGTCTAGGGCTCAATTCTGGGAAGAAACATGGGCAAATGGTGACCGAAGGAAAAGCCACATGACAGGAGAGGGAAGGGGGAAAGCAGGGCAGAAGATGTGGCCTCTAAAAAGCAGGAACGGGGCTTCCCTGGTGGCGCAGTGGTTAAGAATCCGCCTGCCAATGCAGGGGACACCGGTTCGAGCCCTGGTCTGGGAAGATCCCACATGCGGCGGAGCAACTAAGCCCGTGCGCCACAGCTACTGAGCTACTGAGCCTGCGCTCTAGAGCCCGCGAGCCACAGCTACTGAGCCCACGTGCCACAACTACTGAAGCCCGCGGGCCTAGAGCCCGTGCTCTGCAACAAGAAAAGCCACCGCAATGAGAAGCCTGCGCACCGCAGCAACTAGAGAAAAACCCGCACACAGCAACGAAGACCTAACACAGCCAAAAATAAAAATTAAATTTAAAAAAACAAAAAAAGCAGGAAGGATGGGGGCGGCTGGAGAGCAGGGATTGTGTCTGATTCACTTTGATGTTCCCAGTGCCTGTTGCCGAGCCAGGCAAATACGTTTGCGGCTCCGTAAATATTTGCTGAATGAACAAATTGGAGAAAAACAGAAAGAGCTTTCCTGTAGAGTTCCCCATCCATGAGAGTATTTTGATGCAAAATAGATGGCCCCTCGCTGGAGTTTTCCGGGAGAGATCCAAGCAACCAACGAAGGCTTGGGAATAGATGCTAACTAAGATCGACGTCCTGAGAATCTTATTCTCTAAGTCTAGGTAGTAAAGCCCTCACCATCTCCACCTCTCAGACTTTATTTCTCTTTCATCAGTGATTCCCCAAGAGAAGGGAAAAGTGGCCAGTGTAAGGGCTGTTCGCTCCCGGAAGCTGTACTCCCCTCTCCCGACTCCCAAGAAGAAACACCACGCCACCCCCCTGCCCCCTCTCCCCGTGCACCACTTCATTAAGAGCATTCATTGTGCTGTGTTTTTCCTGTCTCTGCCTGGTGCATGTGTAACAGCCTCTCTTCCCTGAAGCCTGGCTTCATTTGTTTCATACCATTTTGCCCCGAACACTTACACGGTATTGGTTGAACAGTACCTGTTAATAAACATTTGTCCAAGGAATGAGTGAATGAATCTTGCACTCTTTAGACTTTGTTAGGAATGTGTTTTCTACGCTGGCCTGTCTTTCATACAATATTCTTAAGTAAAGTTTGTGTATATTATTCCACTGGAGGAAAAAGGAAGGCAGACGGGGGGTAGGGAGACATTCTGGAGAAGTAAAAACTACCCTCTGTGGGTTTCAGAAATGTCTGGGATATTATGCCTGAAGCTGAAACATCAGGTTGTATTTACTTTTGCTGTTCTATAAACAGTTGTAAGTTTCCTAAAAAACAAACAACAAATAGCAAAACCTCTTGTTACTTTTTTGTAAAGAAATCACATGAGCATGTGTCTCTCAGATTCTGGGACTTGGTACTCTTTCTTTTACTTGACTTGTTCTCCAAGGTTTAGAAAAATTATGTATTGATCTTATGCCTTGTGTAAGGGTTTTTAATGAGCAAAAGGCAAAAAAGTACTTGAAATTTCAATGAGAGCGGGGCTATCCATCCCCTATCATAGTTCCTGCAGCTAAAGCAGTGCCTGACCCATAGTAGGTGCTCAGTAAATACTCAGAGAAGGAGTAAAATAGTTGCTGCCTCAATGACAGGTGTCACATAAGGAGCACATTATCAACAGTACTAGTTAATCTACCAACATCCCAATGGTTAAGTATGATTCTGATGTTCAAAAACAAAGAAATAAGATGAAGGAACTAGTCAATGGTGGTAACTGAATGAGTTAGGATTCAAAACCAGCCATGCCTGACTCCAAAGCCACCGATCTCTTGTGTCACACGCTACTCAGTGGACAGTGGTCTTTGGTCCGAGCAAAGCTCATCTTGGGCTTTACCTGCTACCTGCCCAACCCTTTCTTCCCCTAGTTGTTCTTGGGTCCAGATCTCTGTCTACCTTTTTCAAATGCTTTTGAAAACAAGGTAGGATATAAGGATTAAGTGGGTGGATGGTTAGAGAGTGAGCTAAATGGTGGATAGTGAGTGAAATTGATGGGTCAATAGTTAGTTGCACACATAGGCTCCTTCTCTGTCTGTACCTACAGTATCAGCCTGGCAATTTCAGTCTGGCAACACATCCTAACAAAACAAATTGGTCTCTATAACTCTTCCCTGCCAGTTCCATATCAGCTGCCTGCCCCACCCAGGATGGTAAACCCCGAAGTCTTGAAAGTGGAGCACACTTCTGCACTATAGTTTTTGCCAGACCTCATTAATTCAGGAAGATGATACTTCAGTCAGTGGAAAGACTTTGAATGCGTGCAAAAACTCCTTAATTGCGGGTTTCCTTTTGCTGTCTGCTCCCTTAATAAATTTGGAAACTATTTCATGTAAATTCTATTCTTTGAATGGGGCCCTCATGCTTTCCAGCTCCATGAGCTGGAGCAGAGATGGAGCAGAGCAGGATAGAGGAAAACAACCCGCCTGGTGAAAACGCTCCTTCCCAAGGAGATGGCTATTGTCACTACATCTACTTTTTAACTGTAAATCAAATTCCTCCTAGGGATGCTGTATGTAAATGTGAACTTTGGGGATGCCGATGTGAAAGGGAGCCAGAAGTTTGATGTGCAGGCAACAGAGTAATGGTGCAGCAGGACGCTTGGCATCCGTAGTAACTCCAAGGGCAGGAAATATACACTAAGCCTGGAGATGCCTGGGGTGGGATTGGGTGGCTTAAAAAGAAGGATGCATGGGCGAGAGTCAGTGAAATGGAGAAAAGAGAGGATGTTGGTCCAGCCAGCAAGGCAGAGCTGGAAGGGTGGCCCAGTGGAGAGATCTGGCCAGGCCAGGAGCCCAGGGGTAGAGATGGCCCCTAAATCTGTTTGAGTCCACCTCTGGTCTCAAAGCCGGAGTTCCTGCAACTACCCTGCACTTCCGCCTGTCTGGCCCACAAGCACTTCTGGCATGACTGATCTCTCCATGGGAGGCATTTCAGACTTTGGAGCTGGGCTGCTTGGGCTCCACTGCTCTTTACTTACCAGCTGTGTGACTTTAGGCAAGTGTCTTAACCATTCTGTACCTTGGTTTTTCATATCTATAAAATGGGAATGATAAGATGACCTCCCTCATAGGATTGTGTGACTTATTGCCCATAAAACACTTAAAATAGTGCTTGTAAGTAAGTAAGCTAGTAAGTGGTACATAAGGATTTACCATCATCACTGCCATCATCCTTCTCCTTTATCTCTATTAATGGCAATGAGTCACCCAAGCCAGAAATTTCCATTTATCTACTTGTGGGGAATGGATGTCCATCTTCACGCCCATCCTGCATTTCCTGGAACCTACACTCCCCAAGGCTAAGACAAATGAAGGGACTACAACTCAAGGTGGAGGAGGAGGAAGACATGACGTAGAGAAAGAGGTAGCAGAGCTCACACCGGAAGCATGAATGAAACATCTGACCATTGTTTACACCATCCCGCCAGTGGGGCAGAGGAGACCTCCCTTAAGTCCTTGCATGAGCCCCACTAGCAAAGATGAATGACAGCCCAAGAAAAGGGAGGAGCCAAGGGGACCTCCAGGGCTTCAATAGACCAAGGAGTCAGGGAGGGAAGGACAGAAAGAAGGTCTGAGGGGAGGTCTCTCTGCAGACCCAGGAGGGTGGCCATCGGGCTGCCATAGAAATGAGAGCTAAGGTCTGGCTGGCTACGGGGGCTGGGCCGACCATGGGTAAAGCAGCTGCCTCTGCCTTTCCTCCCTTTGTCGGCCATGTGTGGGTAAGAACCTGAAGTAGAGGACGATGAGAATATTTTTCTAGTCTGTTCAGTTATGGAAACCATGACTCCTCCTTCGACAACAGGGGAGGGAGGGCCAGCCTGGGCTCCTTCGTAACCAACAGAGTCCTGTGGGTCTGACGGGAGGCATCCAACACGTGAAAGTCCTTTGGTTACAATTAGGGACTTTGTAAATTAAATTAGTGGATTATTATAATGAATTCGACATTTCCAACAAAACACTTTGGGGGAGTGTTAACTACTGAATGATTGAATGATACAGGTTCTTTCTTAAAAACCTCTTCCAGATTATAGCCACTCGACTTGAAATCACTTAAAACACAAACCTAACCCATCAAGCCTACTTTTGGGGGGAAATAACTCAAAATTATTCCAACACTGAAGCTCACAGTGAGACTTTTATGTTCAAATTTTAACTTAGAGCTGTAATTTGCCTGCCTTTTTGATGAACTATTATTAAAACTGGTGGCTGGCTTAAAGTCTTCCTAAATTAGCAGTGAGAAACTTGGCTTTCATGGGAAGGTTGGGGAGAACTCCAGCAGTGTGGTCAATTCCTGGTTATTGATAACTTTTGAAATCCTGCTGGGCTGGCCTGCCTTATGCCTACAAGGCAAAGAAAAGTGAAGACAAGTGATAATGGAGACCTAAAAATACATCAACAGGAATAAATGTGTTGTGAGGAAATTCCAAACTTTATTAAACGTACTTCTGTTGAAAGAAGCCCTACAGAGAATTTCTTAATAAATTTCAGAGAGGGGAGGTGTTTAGTCACTGGAGTAGCCTATATAAGCAATCGTGGTATTTGTGGAATGTCGAACGGCAGATTGCTGGAGGTTAGTAGCACAATTGTTTCTTACAACAGGCCAAGGTCTAGGACAGTGGTTTGGGGTTGGCTGAGACTCATGTTCTCCTGTTAAAGGATTCTGTGAGTGACATGGGATTCCTCAGTCTGGAAAGAGCTTGAGAGTGTAGCCATCCCTACGTGTAGCCAATGCTCCCACACGTAAAGGTCCGTGGCCCGAAGAGCCATTGTCCTGATATTAAACACCTTTTGGTAAATCATTGCCAAGTTCAATGACACCCACATCCAGGAAATACTTCTTGATGATTAGCCTCAATCCCTCCTGCTTCACTGTAAGCTCGTTTCCTCTCATTCTGTCCAAAACAGAAATAGGGAACAGCTGGTCTCCATCCACCGGTTCATACACTCGAGGACCTTTATTTCATCCATCCCCTAAGTCTTCTCTTTTCCAGAATAAATACTCCAACTCCCAGAAACATTCTCTGAGACTGACCCAAACCACGGTGTCCAATTACTTTCTAAGTTCTTCCTTTAACCCCTACACTGATCCAAGGTACCGTCTCAGCCTTTATTCACCCTTGCACAGCACACATTAGTTGGGTGATGCAGAGACCAGAAAGTGAACCAAGTCTCCTTCCGATACTTGAAGAAGACTCTCCACGACCTCCAGATGCCCCGACACCACCAGCCATGAAGTTTAATCCTCAACGACCTATTGCCACAACGGCTGTACTTTCATTATTAGCTCTGTGCCAGATGCTGCCTTATACACTTGATATAGATCAGCTCATCTCACAATTCCAAAGCCCTGTTGGATAGATATTTTTTATGTTTAATTCACACTGGGATTTGAACGTGAGACTGTCAGACTCAGAGCCCAGGCTGTTGCCACGATAACAGGCTAAGACCTCATTCCAGCTTTGTACAGTCCCATCAAGACTCGGATGACTGAAATGGCCAGAAAGGACCACCAGAACATACTCTCTACAGTTCTATTCCTGTGGTTGTGTCCCCTTTCTCATTCATGCTGATCTTTTCCTATCCCTGGAGAGTGGGCTAGTGATACATAAAGCTTCTTAAAAATTTCACTCTTCAGAGATGTCATTAAAAAAAAACCAAACTCTGTTATTGTGTTTAACTGTCTATATATATTATCTGCCCCATTAGTTTTTTACCTTTTCCAAGGTGGGGATTTCACCTTTGTTTTTATCTTTTCAGCACCTAGCACAGTGCCACTTATTGAGTAGACACCGAAAATGTGTTTGGAATCTACCTGCCTGGATGGATGGATGGATGGATGGATATAACACACACGAATCCACACTTACTAGTCAGCCCCATTCTCTAATCAAAAGTTCTTATATGATACATATAAATATAGAAACACATGGGTCCCTTTGTATAAATGCCTCTCCCCCACTCCCGTCTCCACCTCCACTCCCACCAAAAAGCTGGTCTGGGGGGGCACTGAACAGTTTATATAAAGAATAAAATCTCATTTTTTCCCACTAACTCAGTGTGTGATCTTGGACAAGTCACTTGTTTTCTCACCTGAAATACGAGAGGAATGGCCTGGATGATATTTGAGGACCTTTCCCATCTTAAATTTCCATAATTCTATGACTATCTACGTACCTTAATCAGACTTATCTAAATAATCACAAAAAACATCACTTCATGCTGGAGAAACACAGTCATAAGAAACTAAGCAAAACCAAATACCCTTCAATATCCTGTTGTGAACTATAAAACGTCCCCTAAAATCACACTTTCCCCTTGAAAAAGGATGTAAGAAAATATTTTCCTATTAAATCCTTTTAAAGTGCAAGGGAAAGCATTTATTCTGTGATTTGCTGTCCAACTCAATAAAAAGTGGAGGATTCGGTCACGTTCATTACAGAAGATACCGTCAGAAAAGCAAAGGTGGTGGAAATTCAGGTTGGAAACCAAGATGCCATGCCAACAAAATGAAGCACGAGTTTTCTGGAGGAAGCTTCCAAGTGTGTACAGAGCAGTTTATTTCTACCATTACATTGGGGAAACCACTAAATGAGTTTTTATGAAGTGATTTACCAAACGCCTGGGGTGGACGGAGTGAGTGCTGGGAGGAAGTGGCACCAACCTTGCAAAGCTGTGGGGTGAGGTGAGAGAGAGGACTTGAACTTTGGTAACTGTTGATTGCATTGTTGCAAGTTGAGTCCTCTGAAATGGGTTCAACAAAGTAGGATACTTTGCTTAAGAGAGGTGGAAGGGGCTAGAAGATTTCAGAGGAAATCTTGGTACTTTGGATATCTGAAAGCCTCCTGCTAGATTAAATCCTTTAAGGGATTTAAATACTCTGTTTTTTTAGATTTAAATTTAAATCCTCTGTTTTCCTTATTTCTCTAGACCCTTGGAATGTTTCAAGGAGCAGGGCTGGAAACATTGTTTGAGAAATGGAAAAAGAATAGATGGATCTCTCTGTTCATCCAGGAAGACAAGGCAAGAGGTGTCTGCCCAGCTCATAATCAGTCCTCCTTTCTGTTGGAGCTACCCCACTGGGGTAGGCAGAATAATAGCCCCCCAAAGATGCCCAAGCCTTAATCCCTGGAAAGTGTGAATATGTTACTTGGCAAGGGGGAACTGAGGTTGCAGATGAAATTAAAGCTGTCCTCCAGGGATTATCCCAGACTTCCCGGGGGAGCCCAGTATAATCACAAGGGTCCTTACATGTGGAAGAGGGAGGAGCAGAGTTGATGTCAGAGTGATAGGTTGTAAGAAGATTGTTATTTGTAGGCAGGATGTTGTACAGCTGGTCTCAAAAACCTATTTATCTTGTGTAACTGAAATTATATACCTTTTAATTAGCAACTCCCCATTTCCCCCTCCCTCAGCCCCTGGTAACCACTATTCTTCTCTCTCCTTCTATGAGTTTGACTATTTTAGATACTTCATATAAGTGGAATCATGCAGTACTTTTCCTTCTGTGAATGGCCTCGTTCACTTAGCATAGTGTCATGTTTAATCTGTGTTGTTGTATATTGCAGGATTTCCTTCAAAAAAAAAAAGACGGCTGAATAATATTCCACTCTATGTATGTGCTACTTTTTTTTTTTTGATCTGTTCATCCATCAATGGACATTTAGGACATTGATCTGTTCATCCATCAATGGACATGTTTCTATGTCTGAACTCTTGTGAATACTGCTATTATGAACATGGAAGTGTAACTATCTCTTTGAGATCACAATTTTGATTCTTTTGGATAAATACCAGGAAGCAGAATTGTTGGATTATGTGGTAGTTCTATCTCTAATTTTGTGAGGAAACTCCATATTGTTTTCCATAGTGACTGCGCCATTCTGCATGCCGACCAACAGTGTACAAGGGTTTCAATTTCTCCATCACCCTGATTTCTTTAGCTAGGTTCTTCCTTAGGAACAAGTTTATTCTTTGAGCTTCCCATCCCTAGAGTCATGGTCCTTTTTAGAACCCCTGAGAAAAAAAAATTGTTTTATGAATTTCTTTAGGTCCACTTTCTAAAGTGAAAACACATGTTCTCCAAGTCCTCTCCTCTTGCATTGTGAATTCTACCATGGCATGGCCAGCCTTCCAGGGTTTCTGTCACTCTAACGCTCCTAACCAGGTCTTTTCTATTGGTTAGATCTAGGTGTAATCTAGTAGTTCCTTCCTCTCTGTCCTTTACCTACTGAGAGATAACACTGTAATGTTGGTAATTGATGAATGTACCCAATAGTCTGTTTTGGCAGACTTCTGGTTATGTGGTGTATCAGTCAGCATAAGATAATTAAGCTGCAGTAACAAACAACTCCAAATATCCATGGACAAGTAGAGCGAAGGTTTACTTCTCACTGCCAGCACACGTCCTTAGTTGGCTGTGCTCCGTGTCATCTTTACTCAGTGAACCCAGGTTCATGACCCAATGGAACATTACAGGTTGCCAGGGCAGAAGGAGAAGAGAGCACAGTGAACCACATGTTAGTTCTTAAATTTGCTGCCCAGAACCAACACGTCACTTTTCACAGTTAAAAGGAATCACCTGGTCAAGTAGCTGTCAATAGGTCAAGGAACTATAATCCTCCCCTAGGAGAAGCCATGAATATGAGTGAACAATGAAACAGACCACCAAGGAGGGTCTCCAGTTACTATATTATTGTGGCAAGTCCATGATTTCATGAACCCAGAAAACTGGTCTCCCCATGCTGCCTGCAGGAATTCACACTTCCTCCTCCATACAGCAAATACCAGCTTACACCAACCTTCCCCAGGTAGTAGGGCTAGAAAACCAACGTCTCTAAAGGAGGCAACAGCGACAAAACCTCGGTGTTTTGACACAGTTCTGTCATGGCTTGGGCACCCGGTTGGGCAATATACCCTCTTTTTGGCGGAGGCTGCATTTAATGACTTCCATGAGACTCCCCAAATGATTCTAAGCTGCCTACATCTATCCTGATTGTAAGGAGGGTGCTGTTATAGGGAACTCTATTCCGTAATTCCAATATGCCCTACTGTTTTTCAAGAGTAGAGAGCCTAGCCTAATGAATGAAACATTGTTACTAATGAAATGTAGTGTATGTACCACTTCAAACTTGGAAGTTTGTAACACACTCCCACCATGCTTCTGTTCTTCCTTTTTATCCACATCCCCTCTCAGCTTTATGGGGTTTCTCATTAGTCCATGGTCAACTGAAGTGACCTTGCTCTTTGAGGTTAGAAGAGTAAAATAAAATAATAAAAATGCAACAGCTCATATCCCATGGTCTGTGGGACATCCAAGGGCCTCCTCAAGATCTTTGTAACTTTTCTAGGAGTTTTAGGTGTTTGTGGTCACTTGTGGTTTTAGAGCCTGATGTTTTGAGCTCACATGGGTCTCATCTCCATAATCTTCTTTGCTCTTTGTAGAGGCAGACAGAAGATTTAGACCTTTCTCCCAAACTTTTTACCCAAAAAACCCAACCGCACCAAACATACTACTCACTGAAGCTTTGGTGTAGCTCAGCCCCCTCCCACTCAAAAACCCTACCCAGTGAGCTACTATTTCCTTTCCTGGCCCCTTCCCTGGGTTCTGGTTCCTCCCTCTTACCCTTAATTCAGTCCTGTTCATTTTATTATACAGGGTGATTTAACTCTCCTACTCTGCCCCAGACTTATCTTCGCATAAGCCAAAGACTCATTAATGTCTCGATAAGACAAAGGGCCACTTATGCAAGGCAGAATCATTGGCAGAGATTTAGTAATTTCTGTCTTATTCTCTCTCCCTTATTCTGTTGGTGGAAGAAAGCTGTATGAGAATTTATTTTCCTCATAAGGGAAGGCTGAAGTGGCTACAGTGTGGGTTTTAAATACCATTTTCCTTCTTCCTTCCAGGTACCTATGTAGTTTCTTAACATCTATTTCTGATAAACATATTTAACACAGCAGGTGTCAAACTTTTGGTCTCAGAACTCCTTTACACTCTTAAAAATTACTGAGGGCCCTAAAACAGCTTTCGTTTATATGGGTTTTAGCTATGGATATTTACTGTCTTAGAAATTGAAACAAAAATTTTAAATATTCATTCAGTTAAAAGTAAAGATAAACCCATTACATATTAACATAAGTGGTATATTTTTGTGAAAAAAAAAAAAGCATTTCCAAAACAACTTAGTGAGAATGGCACTGTTTTACATTTTTGCAAATCTTCTTAAAGTTTGACCTAATAGAAGACAGCTGTTTTGCATTCAGTGTTTTGCAATATCACAAGTCACCCAGCCTCTGGGAAACCCAATTGTGCACACCTTATGAGAGAATAAGAGTGAAAAGATAAATAACATCTTGCTATGAAAATCATTTTTTATTTTGCCTACCACTCTTTGACAACCACATTTTAATACATATTCTAGTTGTGCATCCTCTTTAGAAAACAAGAAAACAAATGATGAAATCAAAGATCTTAAATTAGATCTGAACCTCGAACCAAAATGTAGAAAGAATTCACTGGCTAACCTGCAGTCGACTTAAATAACTATGACTTAAGATGGTATATTTAAAAACCGTACATGAGGAAGAACAGAAACCAGTGAAACTCTTCCGTCCTTGTCTCGATCTGATAAATTCCTAGTCGTTCTTCAAATCTGCCTTCTCTACAGTGTGATGCCTTCTCTATAGAGCTTTCCCCACCATAATTAATAACAAGAATGTTAACAATAATGTTATTATTAACAACGGTAACTAACTTTCATTGGTCTCTAGCAGCCAAGCAACGGCCAAAACACTTTGCACGTGTTATCTCGCTGAGGAAGGTGCTGGCTTCATTTTACAGATCAGGTGGTCGACGGTTGGAAAAGAAAGGCCTCTGGCCTCTAGCTCTCTGCCGTGCACACCTGCTCTGCCCTAGCACTTACTGCACCCAGGTGGTCACCGCCCACGTGCTTCGGTCCCGCACAAGGTGGGTTCATGAGGTCTGGGTCAGGTTGGGTCGCTTCCTGTCCCCTTGCAACCCGCGCAACAGGGAGCCAAGAGAATGGAGCCAGCCTTCCGGCTTCCTGATCCCCCTCGGTCCCGGGGCCTACACGCCCTAAGCGAGCTCGCAAGGGCTCGGGACTCCGGGACCTCCCCGCGCGGCTAAGTCAGCCAAAGTTTGCCGGCAGGAGAAACGGGCGCGGGTGTGAGCGTCGCTGGGTCCGGGTCGCCGAGGGGATGGGCACGCGCGCCGGCGGAGACCGGAACCTTTCTCCTCTCGCCGCCGTAGCCCCGGGCGGGCCGGAACCTTTCTTCTCGTGTCGCCGTTGGTGAGCGGAGGCGTGCGGAAACGGAACGGTCCTCCAGCTGCCCAGTTCGCGCCGCGGTCGCCGGCTGCTGACGTGGGCGGCCCTGGTGGGGGCCGTGGGTGTGGGTCGCCATGGCGGTGGACATCACACTGCTGTTCCGGGCCAGCGTCAAGACCGTGAAGACGCGCAACAAAGCGCTGGGAGTGGCGGTGGGCGGCGGGGTCGAGGGCAGCCGCGACGAGCTGTTCCGCCGGAGCCCCCGGCCTAAGGGCGACTTCTCCAGCCGGGCGCGCGAAGTGGTGAGCTGGTTGCTATGGAAACGGCGGGCTAGAGGCGGGGGCGGACCCGCGGCAGGGACCCCAGACCCCAAACCGGACTCTGTCCCGTAAGCAGTGGGTGAGGGAAGCGCCTGGAGAAGGTGGTGTCAAGGGCGGTCAGGAGAGTTGGTCCCAGAGAGTCGACGGCTGTCTTTGGAAAGGAACAGCCTTAGGTCGAGGAATGGGGACGCATGTTGGGGAGCTCGGAACTATGTCTGCAACGTACATGGGCTGCTTTGTGAGGTAATGAGCTTGCCGTCACTGCAGACCTGAACGCAGGCGAAGCTTCCTTCACCGTCCTTTGCTTTCCTGTCGCAGCACTGACTACAGTCACAGTGTATTTATCTCTTCTGTTTACTTGTCTCAGCCCCCTCCCCTTTCCTGCCCCGCACTGAGATCCAAGATCGCATTCGGCCGACCTGGCCCTTCTTGCCTCCTGCAATAGCTTAGGGTTCGTGCCAGGGACCGGTCTGTCTTGAGACTGGTTTAGGATAATCTTTCACAAACACTCTCTTACAGCCATCTAAACTACTTTCTGTTCCCTGAACACAGCAGGCTTTCGTTCGGGAGAGCAGGGACCTACTCCTTCAAGGCAGTAACAGTGTTGGCTTCACTTCAGAATCCCCGAAGCCTGACTCATAGCATTGCTTAGTAAATGTTTGTTGGATCAATGAATGAACAAATGGTTTTCTCCTTCCCCACTACACGGGAAACTCTGTAAGGGGAGAGATAAAGTTTGCCAGGTTCACTTTTGGATCCTTGGCACCAAGGGTGGATCTAGTTTTTGTGGAGCTTGAAGCTTATACAGTTCTGTCTGTCCTCTTTAAGAAATAAAAATACAAAGTCACACACAAAAAAAAAGGTTCAGAGCTTTGCGGGGGTGCAGGGGAGGGGCCCTGACGCTCAAACTTCATGGTAAACCCACTTCTGTTTGATACACAGTGCAGTGCCTGGTACTTTGTAGACACTCAGATATTTTTAAATATATGTATGCATGAATTAGTGAGTGGCAGTTTGCAGAGGATATTCAAGCCTCGGAAGGGAAATTGGTCCAGATGAATATATTCAGTCCATCAATAAGCATACACTAAGCGCCTACCTTCTGACCAGCATTGTGTTAGAATAACGCGATTTAAACGGAATGGTGGGGGAGACAGACGCATTACCAAAAGAAGTGCCACAACAGCTTGAAGACGTTGTGTAGAACACAAAGGAGAGTGTTCAATTATGCGTCAGGGACAAGAAAGGCTTTACAGAGGCGATGATGCCTGAAACAAATCTTGAAAGAAGAGTAGTTGGTTCCAGTGCGCATAGGGTGGAGAAGGGCATCTCAGGCTAAGAGAAGAGTATGCACAAAGGTGTGGAGATGGGTAACTTTATGCTCAGTTTATTTATACTCAATGCGTGTCTACCCGTTAAATTACAAACAAATTAGTAATGGCATTTCAGATTTGGGGGCGGGGAGGAACTTTTCGTAGCTGAACAACTCCTAACAGTGATAACTATGCCACTTTGCATTGGGAGCTTGATTAGTTAACTCATTTGGGCTGTGGGCTTAATGGGGACCTTGGGAGTAGAAACTGGGTCTCGGATTTAGAAGACTTAGATTCCAATCTGGGTTCTGCTACTTAGATGTGGGTGACTTGGGTAAGTCCTGTTACCCGAGTCTCATTTCCCTTTTCTATAAAATGGGCATGATAATACCCTACTCGACTGGTAAGCTGATTATCAGGATCTTATGAGACTTTGTATATATCGTAAAGAGCCGTAATGATTGTTATTGTTCCCCTTCACTCCTACGCTAACTCTGTGTAGACCATTTAGATGTATTTTCATCAGTGGCACAAAACTTTATTCCCTACACCACTTTGCTTTCTTGTACTTTCATTCTTTACTTGCAAAGGGGAACCAAGTAAGTTATGAGGGAATCTGAAAATTCTGTGTAGGTACTACTAGCATCGATAGTGGAGGCAGTGACACTCCTCTGTCAAGGTGAAGCTATCAGCGATGGCATATGTGTGGCAAGCATGCAGCTATTCCTCTTTCTCCCTCCCTGGGACCATAGAAGCCAGTGTTAATGTCCCAGTACATCTGTGTTGCTCAGAATCCTTTGGAACTTTGTGCCCCAGGCAACCATTACCTATTGTTGGACCTGACAGTCAAGTTGAAATTTGCTGATATCCTACATAACATATAGTAAAAATAGAGTCTGTATGCCTGAAGCAGAACCATGGACTTTTTTCTTTTAGTACTTAAAAGGATCTTAAGTTCATGTTGTTCAGTCTTTTCATTCTATAGGTGGGAAAACTAACACTCAGGTAAAGTGAAATGTCTTGCCCAGAGTCATAATAGATGAGGTCACAGGACAGAGCCAGAGGAAGAAGGCAGGTCCTTTGACTCCAGTTTAATGTTGCTTATTTCCCACCCTGCCCCATACATACATTTCCACTATAATTTTAAACCAAAAATTCTTCAGCTGAGTTTCTTCTTCCTGAGTTAATACTGAATTCATAATTGCATACTGAATAAGATTTGGAGCATAAAGACCTGAATTTGAACGCCTTTTACTTACTGCATGAACTTGGGCAAGTTACTTAACCTCAGTTTCCTCACTCCTAAAATAGAGTGAATAATAGCAACCTTATAAGGTGGTTATGCAGATGAAATGAGGAAAGGTTTGCAAGTGCTTGCATGAGTGTGAATTCTTTTGATTGCTAGTAAGGGTAACCTAGTTTAAACTAACCTGAGCAAAATAGGAATGTGTTGGCTGGTAAAACTGGGAAACACAGGAAGGAGCTTCTTTCTCCAGGTCTTATCCATAAAACCCCAGGAAAGGACTCTAGTTGGTTCTGCTTGGGTCCTGAGCCCTTGTTATGGCCTCAGAGGGATAAGGTTCTTCACATGGCCAGGTCAGATGTCCACTCCAGTAGGTGGGTTGGGTGCTGTGATTGCTGCCCCACCAGAACCTTGGAAAAGGGAGTGCTATGTCTGACACTAGGGAGTAAGGGATGCTGGGCAGGCAAAACTGACAAAAATGTTCCTTCTGTTCCCTAGCACAGTGCCTGACCTGTCTTCACTTTACCTGCCTGGTGGTCTTCAACTCTGTGGGGAATAAAAAACTAGAATTGTGGGAGTTTGTATGACAGGCTTTGGTGTGGGAATGTGTCTGGAGGTGCCTCATAGGGGCAGCTCTTTCATTTTCTTACTAATTTATAAAGGTTACAGAGTCCAGGAGAAGCAATACACAGTAAACCGAGACCCCTCTAAGTAGCCAAACTGAGTATGCAGGGGCAACAGGAGCCAGTGAACAGAACATCAGGGAACCTGTGTTCTAGACCAAGTTGAGCCATGAAGTGGACAGACCACCTAATCTTTCTGCACCTCAGTGTCCACATTGGTAAAGCCGACAGCTTAGACTATAACTGTAGCGAGTTCTTGTAAAACAAAGATGTCTCGTTTATAACATAAACAGCGACTCTGTGTTGTTGGGAATTCTATTTTCAGATTAGGCATGCAGATGAATTTTTCTTTGTTTATTATACATTGCTTTTGTGAAAGCTAAGTGTCACTTACTTTTTTTTTTTTATGAGTTAATTATCTTTAGTTCCTGGCTTAAATTCAGACTTCTTACAGCAACCCAAAGCCAGATGGTCTGGTCCCTGCTACCTTCCTCGAGCTCCCCTCCTCTCACCTTCCTCTTACTCTACTCCAGCTGCCCTAGCCTCCTTGCTTTCCTCACATGCACCAGACACATTCCTACCTCAGGACCTTTGCGCTTGTTGTTACCTCGACCTGGAACACTTTTCTCCCAGATTCCATGTGGTTTGATCTTTAGGCCTCTGCTCATTCATTGTTTCAGTGAGCCCTTCCTCCACTGCCCTGTATAAAGTACCATCCATTTTCTGTTCTTTACTCCGCTTTATTCCTGTCATTATCTAACATATGTATCCATTGACTTGTTGTTGATCCACTAGACTATATACTTCATGAAAAAAAGGCTCTTTAGGTTCTAGAATAGTGCAGGATAGGTTCTCAGTAAATGTTTCTTGAATTAAAGAATGAGTGTTATCTACTGTGTCACTTTGCTTTTAATTTTGGAGCTGGTTGATCTCTGTCCAAGCCTCCTTCCAATTCTAGAAATGTGTGATCCTAACATGATTCCTTAATATTATATAGTATATATGTACACTTAATCCATAAAGTGTACATATAATACACTGGAATAAACCTTGAATAAATAGTAGCTTTTATTTTACTAGTAAGATTTAGTTCCTACATCAAAGAGTTTATAGTCAAGTGGAGAAGCAGACCCATAAATAATACAACGACTCAGGTAGAAGTGACAACCGTAATGCTCAGCATTGATTCCCCAGGTCCTCCTCGATTTTCTTCTGAGTTGTAGTGTTGAACTTGTGTGCCAATGTTTGGAGCCAAAGGTTAAGCTGGGACCACCTGGATTATTATCCATAGTAGCTGGAAATAGACTTTATCCAAGGATTGAGTATAATTCTGCTTAAACTGGGTTTCAGTTGAGGGAGCATGGTTCAAAGAAGCAGTATCAGGCAACAGGTGCCAAGGGTCAGTGAGAAGCTGGAGACAGGCCCACACAAGACGGGAATAGATCAGGAAACAGTGTAGGTTTAGGATGTAGGATTCAAACAGAACATAGGTCTGTTGAATCATGTAGATTTAAAAAAAAGTTAATGGAGAGTTCTTTTTGCAAATGAAATAAGGAGCAGCTTTTGCTAAGGCTGGGATGAGGGTGCTGGGAAGAGAGAGGTTCATTAGCCAGCTTGCTCCTCTACTGCCATTCCCCCTTCTCCTTGAGGAGCCCCTTTGGAACCAGCCATAGGGCTGAGAGAGACACAGTTTCTCACTCCATTAATGTTCTCCAAGTCTTCTCTTAACTTGATGGTGCCGTATTTTTATGGATCATAATAACCGAGTGTGTACTGTAAGCAGAACTCAGTGCTAGTGACTTTCCATGGTATAAATGGTGAGCCCTTTGTATGGGCTGCACTCTGAAATTTTCCAGGATTTATGAAGACTGTAGCTTTTGAAATTATATTTATTCAATACTAATTGATTTATTCCATCTCCTGTAAGCATTGGACTCTTGATAGGTGTCAGTCATTGTGAGGACACAAAAAACTATGAGACATATGTCTCGGCTCTTTGAAAACAGAAATAAAGGATAACTAAAGCTCCTTGAGGGAGAATTGGTAGAAAATCAAACTGGACCTTGAAGGATGAGAACCATTCTACCAGACAAAGGAAGGGAGTTAAATCGCATTCCTGGCAGAGGGAGGAGTGTTAGCAAAGGCACCGGTGTACAACAGCAGGGTGATGGCGGGGAGCAGAGGCAAGGCTGGAGTGATTGGAGCCCTTTTCTGGAGGAGGCCTGGGTGAGGGGCAGAGAGGCAGGAGATGAGGCTGTGCTGGATTTGGTTAGAGCAGGGGTCAGCCAACTTTGGCCCATAGACCAAATCCAGCTGCTGCCAGTTTTTGTAAATGAGGTTTCAGTGGAATGAGACCACGGTCATTTGTTTCCATGTAGGCTATGGATGCTTTTGTGCTATAGTGGTAGAGTTGTAGCTGGCAAAGGCTGGCAGAGTCTGAAGTAATTCCTATTTGGCTCTTTAGAGGAAAAGTTGACCAGACCTTGGGTGAGAGCATTGTCAGCAGTGCTGAGGAGTTTGGACTTTATGCTCTAAGCTATGTGAGCAGAGGCCTGAAAAGTTCATACTTGTCTTTTAAAATAATCAGCAATATTGCAGATGGGTTTGGAGTGTAACGCGACTGACATAGAGGAGCTAATTGGAAGGCTATTGCAGTAATCCAGGTGAGAGCTGATGAGCTAGTGACAGAGGAGTGAATGGATGAAGTAGATATTTAGGAGGTGGATTTTTAAAAAATGTAGCCATTGGTGGGGGTAGAAAGAGGGAGAGGTAGAATAATTCCCAGCTTTCTACTTGGCAAGTTTCATGGTGGTAGATATCACAATAACATTTTTTTCAAAGTTTGAGTAGGATGCCAATTAATCATGCCTTCCCTCTCTCAGTTCTAAACAGTGGAGAATAGATTCACGGGGCCCAACAGACATTAGAGTTTTATTAAGACAACAAGTGGTGGGTAACTCCCCAGTGGCAGTGCTTCTTGGTAAATCTGGATTGGAGAGCATAGCTGGAACCCAGTGGGTTCCTCTAGGTTTGTCATATTTAGATCTTGGAGATGATTGAGTCTTTAAAATAGACACATAGTTCATATACCCAGCCAACCACCTCACAAATCCAGCGAACACTGGGCTAGGCCTTATTATGGTGAGAGCTACAAGGCAAGTCAACCACACCAGACTGCAGATGGGGATACTGAGTAGGGCCATTTAGATACCAAGTTCTTATATAGACTTTTATTCTCAACTGTGCATTCTTTATTCTTGAAAGAAAGTCATCTTGGTGGTAATGATTGTATCACATACTGTAGAAGCATGGTCCTCAGGGATAGTCAATTGACTTTCTCCTTCATTCCAAGAAAAGTCTGGAATGGGTCAAAGAGTTCCCTCTTTTCTCAGTTTCTAGTTGGCAGGTAGCCAGTAGTTCAGTGTATCACCTACTAAGGATAGGGCTGCCAAAACAGGTCCTCTCAGGATGACATTTTTTTGTTTGTTTATTTTTTTGTTTTTATTTTTGCGTTACGCAGGCCTCTCACCGTTGTGGCCTCTCCTGTTGCAGAGCACAGGCTCCGGACGCGCAGGCTCAGCGGCCATGGCTCACGGGCCCAGCCGCTCCGCAGCATGTGGGATCTTCCCGGACCGGGGCACGAACCTGTGTCCCCTGCAACGGCAGGTGGACTCTCAACCACTGAGCCACCAGGGAAGCCCCAAGATGACATTTTTAATGAACTCTTCCTGTCCATGGTCTGATACTATCTTGCAGGCTTGAGAACCAGGTTTGTCAACATACCAAGGATAGAACGATCTATCAGGGCAGATATCAACTGAGCTCACACCAACTTGTGTACAAGTTAGAATACCAGATTATTTTCTTTGAGTGCCATAACTAATACTCAGGAGGATCTAAATTTTGGAAAGTCAGTTATTTTTGAGCTTCTGCTATAGGTCAGTAACTCTGTTGAGGGCTTTACATACCTGATCTCAATTAATTTTTCTCTATTTGGGGGATAGAAATATAATATTATCGAGTGATTTTACAATATTGATCATGTTATGAATAATATGATTCTAGAATTCATACAAACTTGATGTTTGAGATTTCTTGTTATGTGAAAATCTATATGGGCTCCCTCTGGTGGGCAAAGTATCAGTGACGTTTACAATGATTAATTATGGCTTGTGTTACGAAAAACTTGTGCTTAAAACATATTAAGTTTAAAATTGACTTAAAAAGAGGCCCCTTCCGAACCCTCTAAGAGAAAGTGAATAAACCAGAGAAGTGAAAAGTATGATGTGTTGAATGAGCTCATATATCATATAACTCACATATGAAAAGTTTGCAGCACAGTTGTAATTTTAAGCTCGGTAGTACTTTTTTCTTCCTGACTTTCAGGTTCTCAAAGTCTGTAAATACTAGAATTTGCCTTCTACCTGTTACAGTCTAACATAATGCCTAATTGTCAAAACTTTCTTATGGAGCTCAGAAGCTATATTTAACCAAGAGAAGTGAGTCTTTTCATTTCACAGTATTGTATACACTCCTGTTCACTTTTTGGACGGATGATAAGAAAACCATAGTAAAATCAACATTTGTCTTTTATAGTCTAAGTAGAAATGACAGACTGCAGCATATCTTGACTGGGAGAAATTGAGAAAGGAATTAAAAAGCATAAGTTTTGAATTATAAATACTTTTGGACTATGCCAATAATTAACTGTATGATCTTGGAGAACTCACCTAACCTCTATTTTTGTTTTTCGTTTGCTTTTTGTTTTTTTCATTTTTCTTGTTTAATGAGGAGCTTTGACCAGATAATCGTTTAAGGACCTTTTCAACAGGGTGGTTCCATGATTCAGTACTCTTTTTTCTGAAAGTCTCAGAATATATTTTAAAATGCTTTTTGCAGTAGTAACTGCCCCAGCGCCTTGTGATGCTTCCTCCGAGTTCCTATGTACTCAGAATTTTTCACCTAGATAAAAAAAAATGATTTCGTTTTTCAAAGTTGTTGTTTGGTATGTTTCCACAAGTATATTTGATTTAATAGTGATTATGTACTCTTATAATGGGCTGTTATCAGTGGGGCATGTTTTTGAAGTTGACTAATTTTAAAATCTGATTATAAAACCAGTAAGTGCTCATTAAACAGAATAAAAAAGAAAGTGAAGTTCACATATAGTACTACTTGCCAGAAATAGCCACTGTTTTAATTTTCGTATATGTTTTTTCAGACATTTTTCCTATTAAACAAAAACAATTTTTCTACAGTGCAGTTTTCTAGCCCCTCTTTTTTTTTTTGTCTTGTCTTGGTTTTTTCACTTAATAACATATTGTGGACATTTTTCTATGTCAATACGTATTGTTCTTGTTATCAGTTTATTTGGCTGCATAACCATTAAAAATAATATTACAGAATAAAAATCTCTTACCTAAAAAAAAAAAAAATATTACATAACTTATTCACCTGAACCTCTATTGAAAGACATTTAGGCTGCTTTCAGTTTATCACTATTTTAAACAAACAGTACATTTTTTACCAAATTTGTTTCAGATTTATAATCTCTTAAGATAAAAGGCAAAATGTATATAAATTCACTTTGTTTTCTGTTGAATCTTTTCTCAAATATAAAAAATTGGATGCCCTAATTTGATAAAAAGAAAATTATTCCTAACTTTGGGGAAAGTGTTAAATGTATGAGAACTTATTTCAGTGCTGGAGGAGAATAGACAGGGGTAGGTGATAACTGGGAGCAGGCTAGTCAGGAAAACTTTTACGTGGGAGCAGAGCCTTGAAGAGCAAGTAAAATTGGGTAGGTGGTGAGCCTGAGCAGGATGTATTTCAGTGACGGTAAGGAAACTGGCTGACTAGCCCAGTGGGTTCTTCTTTGTCAGTGGCGTGAAACAAACTTGGGGAGGTACTTTATGGTCTGCAGATTATAGAAGGCCTCCTGAGCTTTTGTACAAAGTAAGTGTACAAAAATCAGTGGCCATCCAAATCTAATTAATGACCACTTAAAATCTAATGAAATCATTTACAGTAGTAACAAAAAGCATTTCTAGAAATAACCTTAATAAGAAATGTAAATACCCCATTTGAAGAAAACTTCTCAGTTTTGTAGAGAGATATAGAAAACTTGAATAAATAGAAACACATATTGTGTATGTGGAAGGGAAGAAGTGTTAGAAAGACATCAGTTATTCCTAAATTAATTTGTAGATTTAGTGCAGCTTTATTCCAAATTCCAGCAGAAAGTAGTTCTGAAATTTATCTAGAAAAGAAGATGAGTGAAAATAGCTAATTAATTTTTGAAGAAAAGTGGAAGGGTGTGTGTTGGGGTGGGTGTACTAGCCTTACCAAATATTAAAACATTTTGAATCCAAAAAATAATATATGCATATATGGATCAATCAGTGAAGCCTGTTAGGCCAGATGTGTATGTGTGTGTAACTCTTGTTTAGGGAGGTATTGTAAATCAGTAAGAAAAAGAAGGTTTATTCAGTGATTTGGGGATAATTGGTTAGCACTTTGGAAAAAAAGGCTTTTTTTTTTTTAGGTCCTTGTCTTTTACTGTACATACATTAAAGTAAGTTTTTACATGGACTAAAGATTTAATTGTAAAAGCAAAACTGAAGAAAATGAAAATGTATATGAAATATTGACCTATCTTCTAGAAGTGGGAGGTCTTTCTGAGTTTAAAAATTAGCAGCAGTAATCTTAATAATGGTGTTGATTTTGATGATAGCAGCTATCACAAGTACTTTACATAGAGACACTATAGCATTATTACCAAGTACAAGAAATTATTAGGTAAATATGGCATAGTGAATAGTTTGTCATGACATGAGAAGAATTGCTCATATTAAAAAATACTACCAAAACCAGTTACAATTAAAACTATGTATACAAAATCAAAAACTCTAGGCATGGATATAGTGATTAGAAGGAAACTGGCTGACTAGGCCAGTGGGTTCTGGCCTACATTTTAGTGTATGTAAAATGCTAACAATGGCTATATCTGTCTGATGAGACTATGGGTGATTTATTTTTCTGCTTCTATCTTTCTGAATTTCTCTAATGAACACATATTACTCTTGAAATGAGAAACAAAACAGAATAAGTAAAACTCTAGGCAGATGAGTTTTTATTTGCTGTGGGAGGAATGGAAAAGAATATCTTTTGATTGGAAAAATGTCATGAATAAGCAGTATCTAATTATATATTAAATGTACAATGGAGGGGGCCCCTCTTTAAAGGAAGTCTGTGGTAAATCTTTTGTAAAGGGAGTAATTTTCCTGTAACTCAGCTGGATTTTCAATTCAGACTTTCTTAACCTGTACAAGAAAATCATCCACAAGTGTTTCATTGATGTCTTAGCTTTCTGGTTGTCATTCTAAAAAATAATAAATGATAATAATAGCTACCACTCGTAGAGCACCTACTCTACCTGGCACTCTGCTAAAAGCTTTGTAATTTGGTTGACTATCCTTGCAAGTTAGGTTCCTTTACTCATAAAGAAACCAAGGTGTCCTGCCCAAGATGATGTAACATTGATGAGCTTGTGCCGTATTCCTGGGATCGCCTGCCACCTCTCCAGGTTCTGTGGATGCAGGGGTATGTGCATGCTGAGTGCTGTCCTGGGACTTTGGAGCTGGACTTCACTTTGTATGGCACAGGTCAGATCTCTGGTGATTTTCTCCTTGGCATGTTGTCATATCATCTACTGTCTTTAGGGGCATATTTTGCTACATAAATCACAGGTATTTGAAAATTCCTGACTAGCTTTTGGGGAAATACAGCTGCCTCCAAATCAAACTCTTTTTTTAGTTAACAATTACTAGTAACTGTATATTTTTTAGAGGTAGTGTTGAGGTATGTTTCTGGGAAAATGGAAAAAGGGTTGTAGTTTTAGTTAGTAAAATCACTGAGAAGGAAGGAGACCCAATTTATACATTATATCCATCTGAAGAAGTATAATTCCCTTTTCTGTCATTGGGACACTAGTTTGTTATTTATTTGTTCATTCAACAGTCAGTCCCATGGAGAACTCGAGCTGAGATGATTTTTCAGAATTGCTCAGGTGAGGCAAGGGGCCAGGCCTTTAAAAACATTGGTCAGTCATCAGAAGAGGGCTTCACCAGGGAAAGGCCTTTGAGTTGGGTGACATAGCTTCCTTCTGCTGAGGACAGTGCCTGAGAGAGACTCAGCTGTGAGCCATCAGCAGGCAATTCTTCTGGATGTTGGGGGAATGAGGGCCTTCATCCTGAAGGCACAGCTCTGCCATACTACCCTTTAGGGTTGTTGTGAGGACCGAATGAGGTATTTCATGTAAAGCTGCCAGCATTGTATCTGGTACATTAGATAAACTCATTAAATGGCGACTACTTTATTATCTGCTTATATTTTTTGAGTATCGGCCCATAAGTATAAGGAAGGCACTTAGATTGCTCTTTGGGCTGGAAAGATGAATGAGACTTTCATTTTGGTCATTAATATGCTAACAATCTAGAAGAAGGCATTCATTCATTCAACAAATATTTATTGAGCATCTGCTATATGCTATGTACTGTTTTTCACCCTGCGGATAGAGCAAAGGTAAGACAGACCAAAATCTCTGCTTTCATGGAGAGTATATTCTAATGGGAAACTTACAGTAAACAAGTGAACAGATTCAAAAATACTTATGTCAGGTAGTGATAAGTAAACTCATAAGACATACTCATAGAAGTTTTCACAAGAGGAACTTTGATAATTTAGATAGCAGAGAAATTACTTCGGGGTAAGGTTGAGGGGAGGCTTCATGGAAGAGGTGACATTTAGGTGGGCCTCCCAGATTTTCCACATGTGGAATGGAGAGAGGAGATGCAGGACTGAACACATGACGAAGGCTCTAGGAGTGGGAAAGCACAGGATGGTAAAATCTGAGGAAAGCTGAGTTTAACTGGAAGGAGTGTGAAAAGTAGGTAATGGGGTGTGCCAGGTATTACCCCTCGGCCCCTACAGATCTGCTCTCTATCCTTTCCACTCTGCTGCTGCGTCAGCAGGCCGATCTTTATGGAGTGCGTGACTGGGTGTCCTTGTTCTCTGGCTTCTGATTGGGTGCAGCCAGTTCGAGGCTCCAGCAGGAGACTGGTGGGCTGGAAGAGGCAGGAGTTGGTTTGGGAACTGGGTAAAGGTTTTGCATTCACAATCTATTACTTAGATTACGTGTCTTCCCACCAGCCCTAGAATTTTTTACCTGTGTATGTCAGGGCTAGGATGGGTTAGGATGGGTTTAGCCATGGGTTAGGATGGCTTTAGCCAGTAGGCTGGTACCAGCCATCAATAGACAGGATTGTACTGTAGCCCCACTCAGGGGTGACCCTGAAAGATAGTGACAAAGGGAATTCCTCCCCGTGGATAGAACTTTGGACATTTCATCTTTGCCTTTTTATTTAAGGTGGCTTTTAAAGGCAATATGTTTCTCTCTGTCTCTCTCTCAACTTTACAATGGGGTAATGTCAAGAATTTTAGGCTCAAACAGATTTTCTCTTAGTGATGTGGCAGTTCATACTTTTCTTCCAAATATGACCTGAAGGATTAGAGGTGGTAAATGGTCTTGTGGCATTTTGACTATAAATCTGAACTGGAATGGAATCTGTAACCCATTATCAGATTCTGAATCAGGCTGCCTTGTCTTTCTCCTGTTTTTGTTTCAGTGAAAATGTGTGTTTTTATTCTGTCAGTGGATGGTTTACATACCTAATATACCTAATATTAAAAGGGAATTATATAATGAATACTTGATGTGAAAGGGACTAGTTAAATACTTCAACTCCAAAGGATTCCATTAAAGTAATAAGGAAATTACATTTAATTTTAAATGGTAGAAAGATTTTTTAATGTTATTGCTATTAAGCATGTATTACACACACTCAAGCCATTTTCTGCAAATGAATTTCCAAAGCACAATTCATCTTTTTACAGGTGGAGAGGAAATATTCTTGCAAAATATAGTTTGATGTTGTCTTCTTAACTGCAGAGAGAAGCATACTTTTCCAAAGAATAGAATGTGATGGTTGATTGGAAACTTTTGGAGTTAACGGGCTTTTAGCTCTACCTCTTGAAATAAGAAAATATATATAAATGGGTCCCCAGATGAAGGCGTGGTGGGGTACTTTATAGCCCTAATTGACTCCAGACATAGAGGCCGTGATTTGCAAGCAAGTAGTGACAAGAGGAAGTTAAATCAAAATTAAATTAAGGGAAGGAAGAAAAAAAAGAGAGATATTAAGGAAAGGTGATGAATCTTCTGAAGGTGTCTAAATATTTATCTGTAGGTAAGTGAGAAATCTGTGAATATATCTCAGTTATGTCAAAGGATGAAATCTGGAAACATTCAGTCCTAAAAAAGATCTCTCTTTTATAAAGTCTTTTTTGTATTCATTGCTTGGTACAATTCAGTCAGTACACGCATATTTGCTTCTATACTTTTCCATGACTCAACTGGCAGTAAAATCAACATCTCCCATGATACACATCAGGTGATATTTTGGGAGAATTGGTTTTTCTGTTTATATTTTGACTATTTGATTTTGTTCAGCTCATGTAAATACAATTCTGAGAATCAGAATTGATTCCGGCCACTCAGCCACACTGACCGCCATTTCTGCACTTGTCTCACTTTCCCTTTTGCTGGCCTCCCCTGTCCAGTGAGTTCTCAGGCCCAAGAGAACAGGGACTGTGTCCCACTCCCCATCACAGCACAGATGAAGTGCAGCATTCAGCATGTATTTGTGAAATTAGTCTGTGCCTTGTGCTTCCTGTCTTTCTCATCCGGCCCACTGCTACCATGTGTGCTCATCCCTCACCATCTTGAGCCTGAGTTGATGGAACAGCACTGAGCACTCCCCGCCCCTGCCCCCCGCTCAGAGCCAAGGCACTGTGCCGAAAATGCGGCTTTCCTTATGTTCCTGTGCTCAGAAATGTTCAGTACTGCCCATTCCTCACACAGTGAATTCTGTTATTTGGCTGGTCTTCAAAGGTCTTTATAAAGGTAGCCCTACCCACTTTTCCAGTGTTGCATCCCACACTTCCCTGGATCATCCTACCAGCTTTAACCAAGCTGCACTTTTCACAGACTCCTCTGCTTTCTTGTCTCCTTGTTTGGCTCTTGCTATTTCTCTTGCCTGGACAGCTCGCTCCCCTTCACTTACTCAAATTCTACCCATCCTTAAAGGGTAGAAGTTTAATCTCTTCTGAATTCAAAGCACTTGCTGTCTGTATTACTCATTAAGCCAGCAACTATGTGTGGCTTATGACAGCCTTTGCATTATTGTTTGGTGGTGTTATTATTCTAACTTTTTGAAGATCTGATTGGCTTTATTCAGTGATTTATGAATCAAGCGGTGTCCCATCTAGCAAAGAGATAGGCACTCACATGTTGTTATTTAATGATTGCATTGTTGCTTAGCTTTCCAAGTGCTGTTGTCTTCCAAACTATATTATTTATCTTTGAGCATGGGAGATGGAAAAGGAAAGGGCGAGAGTGACTTGATGTTTTTTACCTATTTCCCTCACTGGCTTTGGTAGCTAGTGCTGCAGTCGTTACACAGGACAGTCCCCACATCTTACTCATGTTTCCCTTCCCAGTGCCCAGCCCCGCGCCTGGTCCATAGTGGCGATTCAGTACATGGTATGTGACTAAATAAATAGAAGGCGTTCTCAAATATTTGTTTACTAGTTTGACCCAAAGCTAAAAGAATCAACATGGGTGATTTTCCAACTTCTAAAAGCCATAAAAATCCAGTTTCTCATTTAGCTTTTTTTCACCATTAACAGTTCTCCCTCGAGCACTTCTTCCTTTTGCCTGCCTTCAGCTTCATGCTGAAATATAAATCAATTTCCTCTAATTCTTTTCCCTGTGAAATTGGAGAACAGCTGTTTAGTCACCTCCTTATAAATAACCCTTCAACAAGTTAAATTGCCTCTAGGATTTGCTTTCTCCAGATTAAATTATCCCAAAGCCCTTTCTTTTTCTCATAAAGGCCTCTTCAGAAAGAAGTGTTAGTTGTTTTTTTAATTTCTTTTTCTAGCTCTTTATAAAACTTTATTCTTTTCATAAATATACCATAGAATACCCCTATAAAGGCCTGATTAATGCTGTCTGGAAAGGAAGGCATCTTGAATCTCCTTCTCATTTGTGTTTTGGAGTATCCTGTTAACCTTTTTTACCTGTTGCCTGTCAGATTTAACTTGTGGTCTACTCTCACCCTCTCCTTGTTTTGTTTCCTTTTTCTGTGCAATTCTTCAAATGAGTAGCTTGATTTTCTTCCCACAAAACACTAACTTGCTGTATCAGGAGTCTTACAATTACAAGTTACGGAGACCCAATGTAAATTAGCTTAAATGATTAAGGGAATTTATTGATTTATGTCACTGAAAAGTCTAGTAATAGGACTTAACCTCCAGCACGGCTGGACTCAGGGGACAAAACAGTGTCACCAAAAGCCTTTTTTCTCACTCCCTGTGATCTGCCTTCGTGGTGTTAGCATCTCCCTTAAGGTACCTCCAAGCTCTGCTTCATGGTAGCTGTAGAGCTGCAGCACGTGCAGACCTTACTTGCCATACTACCCCATCCAGAGGAAGAGAGAGGTGCTTTCCTCAGAGTACCCACCAGCATCTTGGAACCGAGGCAGATGCCTCTCCTTAAACCCATCTCCAGAGGTCTGCTTAGGACCCAGCTCTGCAAATAGAGCAGTGTCACATATGGCTGAGAATAGGGAAGGAATGATTTCCAAAGGAAATTGGGGGAGCTGTGCCCAGGAGGAGGGCAATGGATGTGGGTGGCCAACAGTAGATGTACGTTACACTCAAAATTGTGCTTCTTCATTCTGCCTTAGACAGATTATTGATATTGCTTTGGACTGAGGGTGTCTCTGCGAATGAATTCTTCACCCAGTCACTCACTCACTCATTCTTCATTGAACACTCTGGATAGAGTATGCCAGGCACGCAACTAGGTATTGGATGTACAAACGTGAGTGAGGCAATATCCCTGACCAGGAGAAACTCATAGTCTAGTGAAAAGACAGACTAATAGGCAGATAGTTAAAGCATGTTGTAATAAGTGCTGTTATCAAAGTATATATGGACACAGAGGTAGAAGTGAAGAACTCAGTGGAAGGGGCTCGAAGCAGGGAGGGCTTCACAGGAGAGCTAAGCCTTGATGAGTAGAAGGGATTTCCCTAGATTGGGGAAGGAAGGGCATTATCCTCAAAGCCATGGTGAACCATAAAACGTTTTCAGCAGGGGACTGGCAGGATCAGGTATGGATTTTAGAAAGATCATTCTGCTGGCCATTGGTAAACCTAGTGGAGGTGAGAAGGACTGGCGGTGAGGAGGAGGATCCATTGACTGTTGCAGTAAATGATGTCTGAGTGAAGACCCCGTGCACTGAGCCAGGGACCATAGAGACAGAGGGCAGATTTAAGATATATTGACAGGATTTGGGACTTGTTAGATGTAGGAGATGAAAATCAATTGTTCTAGATGAATTCAAGGTTTCAGTTGTGGGTGACTAGATGAGTCTGGTTCAGTTCAAGATGAGTTCATCTTTGTGGTTATTTGAGGTGCCTGTTGAACGCCCACCCAAGGGATTCATGTTTATCAGGCCGTGGTAGATACAGAAGTGGACCTCAGGAAAGGTTTCTGAGCCAGAGACATAGACAGGGGGACATTGGAGTATAGGTTGAAGCCTTGAGGAAGGAGTGAGGTTACCCAAGGGGAATTTCAAATGAGAAGAAAAGAGGGCCTGGGAATGGGGAATGGCAACATTTGAGAGGCTGGTAGAGGAGAAGGAGAAGGAGGCTATGGAGGAGTTAGGCAGGCATCTGGGTCCCTCCAGATAATAGACCTCTTCTCATCTTGATAAAGGCAGTGTCACCTGGGAGGTTGGTGGCATGGTGGTTAATTAAGAGCATGGACTCTGGGCTTTACTACCTACTGGTGTGTGACTTGTGGGCAAATTACTTAACTTCATTTCCTGATCTATAGGATGGGAATTAGGTAGTACCTAATTTTGGAGGATTAAATGAGCAAAGTGCTTTGAAAGTGCTTGGCACATAGGAAATGTTATAAAGTGTTGGATAAATAAACATGGAAACCAATAAATGCATGTGCCCTGCATTTGTGCATCTGTCTGTCTCTCTGAAATTACACATCCACTGGCCAGTTAATCTGAAATCCAAAATTAGTTTGTTTGGACTTAAATAATTTATTCTTCTGAAAACTCTGGTGATTCCAGTATAACAGTTTAAGTGTCTGACTTCCTGAAGATTTTCTGGATTATTTTTTCTACTGGCTATTAATTTTACCTCTGACTTTGATGTACTTTTCTTTGTTTCCTCCATACTTCATATATTTTAAAATTGTTCTTAATAACCTCACAGCATACAGCTTTCTCTTCCCTTTTTTTTTTTTTTTTTTTTTTAAGATTTTCTTCCTCAGAATCATTCTTAAAGTTCTGGAATGCTCTGTCAGTTGCTCCCCCGCATTTTGGTCAGTTTCTGGCATGTTACTTTTAATCAGGCTACTTTTTTCATCCATCTGTAGGAATTGGCAATATTTTCAATTCCTCTCCATTATGGTCAGGATTATGAACTTGCTGTCTTTTCTTCTTCCTTTTGCATTTTCCCAAGTATGTGTCTTGAACCACTGATTAGATCTACGTGCCCACAATAACATAAGCAGGCACAAAGCTTAAATCTGATTTAAAGGAGTATTGTACAGTTTGTTCCTCCATTAAAGTCTAGATTAAAATAGAACAGTTTTCAGGGTGTGAGTTTGTCATGGAATCTCTAACACTCGTTGAATCAGACATCGTGTGTGTTCGTTTTTAAATAACTGGGTGGGTCACTTTTTTATTTATTATGAACACAAACACTGATGCTAACAACTGACATGTGAAAGGAAAACAGGGAATAGTGATGAAAACCATTTAATGATTAGTGAGGAAACAAATATTGTTTAATGAAAATAAAAACCATGTCTAAAGGGCCTAATGCTGACTTTTGGAAATATAACCATGTTGCGGTCTGTTGTGTACCCTCTGTCCTGTACAGTAGATATTGTTTAAAATTGCTTGGGAACTGGAGCTTGCAATTGTGAGCCTGGAATGTCCTGCAGATAATTAAGTTGTGGTCAGGCTTTGGAAAAATAAAAAGTTCTCGAACTATGATTTTATAAACATGCTACAATAACATTTCTTTATATTTAACAGTTTCTTATAGAAAGCTGATACTCTCATGAGGCATTGATTAAAGGTAAAACATCAAGAAAGAAAAAATATTAAATTAAAACTTCACTTAGGATGTTGACAGTTGGCTTGTAATATTAAACAGATGTGTATGTTTCTGGGGATATTCTTCTTTCTGAACTGAATTGCTAAGTTGTATTTTTTTAAATGACAACTACAAATTTTTGATCAGTTAATAATTTTAAATGCCCTTTCTACAATCTTCTGTATTCTAACTTCATCTGTAGTTTGAGCCCTCTCAATGATATAATGATTGGTGAAACCTTTGCTGCCTCTTCTAAAGTCTTTCATTTTCTTTCTTTCTTCACCCCCCCCCCCAACCCCCGGTCTTAAAGCTTAACTGGGCTCTTCTGATTTCATGATGCATTCTTGGAGATTGATTCCTTGAAATAATTTTAGGATCACTGAGTGGAATTCTACCCTTTTAGATTTATGTCTGTAGTTTACTTCTATATAAGTTTCACGTTGGCATCTCAGTGCACAAGTTGACCTACATTGTGGTATTGTGTTTGTGTGGTCAATTGTAAAAGCTTCATGATACGTGTGTAGAGCCAGCCACGCAGATCGGCCCATACCCCCGTGCTGTGGGCCTAAAGAAACGTCAGTGAGGGACCTCAAGGAAAGAGATTCAGTAAACTCTTCTTTTTGCTTACAGGGTTTGCCGTATTAGGCAAATAGCATAGAGTCCAGTAAGGGCAGTGGAAGGGGTGGATTGGGTGGGTGGGTAGCCTTTGGTAAATGGAGGAGGAGTCAGGTCAGATTTCGTAGGATGAAGTGAAGATATTTTGCATCTTCAAAGATTCTTCGTATCTATTCGCAAGACTAGATAAATTGTTCATTGCGTTTGGGCTGATGAAATTTTTTAGTTCTGAAGATCATTTTAATTGTAAGTCTGACATGTGGACTTCTTGAGTTTTCTGAGAGATATATTTTATGAGGCAGGAGTCTCTGATCAACCTGGAAGAACAGTTTAGTTGGTTTGGGTAGATTTATTTATCTTGGAACTATGTATTGTTTGCACAGTCTTCTTTTTGGAATCAGTGTTTTTTTCTCTGCAGATTCTATTTGGGAAGCTCTGATTTGGGGCCTAGTATTTGGAAGGCATTTCCAATAAACACAAACAAAGACCCGCTAGACTGTCTGAACAAATACAATGACATACTTTAGCATACAAAGCTTTATTTAACCTCAAGAGTAATGAATTTAGTTTTAATAGCAAACTATTTAAACATTACTATTTGTTCTTTATATCTAATATTGTAAATCGTTTTTAAATGTCCTCTTTCTTAAAGTTTGATTTGGAAGCCAAAAATTTTCTTCTTATAAAAAAGTACATTTTTATATGAAAGGATTTGACAAGTATACATTTCAGGTGTACAGCTTTTGTTCTCCAGCTCGCTGTTTTAGAATTATTATATTACATTTTGTGTGTGGGAGGAAGGAGAGCAAATTTCTGTGTTCGATGTCTTAGCAGATTTAATTGAATCATTGCCATATTCTCCTAGAAGTTTGCAATGCTAATTAACAGTACTCTTTCGGAAGGAGTTGGGAACTTGAGCTATGTGTAAAAATACTATATAAGTTTAGCATAATTTGTTACTCTAGAAAGAGCCATCCATTTTAGCGTAAGAATCTGAAAAGCAGTAGAACATGTCTGTTAAGGTTTCTATCAGTTAGCTTGTTTCAGAGCTTTGTATTATTTCATTCCAATTCTCTTCCAATATTTTGCTGTGAAGGAGTGTTGTAAATATTTTAAATAGTTCTCTCTGACCAGAATTAATAATACCAGATATAAGTAGAAAATGCTGTTTCATTTTACCATTCTTACTGCATCATAAGCTAACTCTCTGTAAATGATATTCTTGTATAGATATTTTGGCCTGGCTCACTGATCCTAATTTCAGTATTATGCCTGACTTAGCAATACGCTGCTGTGATCAGCAACAGTAAATTGTATTAGGCAGGCTTTATTTTCTGTGGCAGTGTGGTATTGTAGTTTCTCCCACCCCTGAGGTAGAAAACCATGGTCTTAGTATTGTTTTTCAGTTTTAATGTTTAATAACTCTGTCTTGGGGAAAGGGAAAGTGGGAAGTTTTTCAAAGTAGATGATGATTAAAGAGTTATACCATTTGAATTACTTTCATCTTTTAAAAATTTCATTTGATCATCATTTTTTCTCTGTACAGTGTTTGGATCTTCTCAGCTGTTTCACAGATAATGAATTTGGTTCTGTTCGGGAGAAGGGAGTACATTGCCAGTGTTTGCAACGTTCATTCTCTTAACCGCGAAGTTACTGATTTGGGAATGGAGGACATTCGTTGGTCCCTAGTGGTCTGAAATGGAAAATGCATCTCCGGAAAATTTCATTTGAACTTTCCATGAAGTTTAACATTTGATTAGAAACAAAAATGTTAATAATTTTAGGTAGGTTGATTGGCTTAGTTATAGTGTTCTTTGAGCTACAGTTGTAGTTACTTATTTTCTTAATCTCTTATTGAAAGTAGATGAACTACATATAAAAACGTGGGAACTAGATTAGCACCTGTATTTCAAGCCACTTAGGAAATGGAGGAAAATTCTGTAAATGCTTGTGTAAGTGCTAAGTAGACTGAGAAAAATCTGTCAGAAGTTTTCTCTTTGTCATTTCTTTGTTAGCTTTATCATGCTTAATTTTCATGAAAATAATGTGTTTGTTACTGTGGTCGCACCGTGATTTAGCTTTGGCTTGTCTGTGATATTTTATTGTCCCTGTCCTGGAAAATTATAGCAGTTTTTATGAGGAGTGGTTTGTGGGTTCACACAACCCACTTGGAGTGCCATTTACCATAATTCTCTTCTAAAAGGACCATAAAACATCACGTAAATTGTTTAAAAAGGGAAAGGCCTTCCTTGAGAAAGGCTAAGAAGAAATCTTTCCAGGCTTTCTTTTGTTTCTTATAGTTTCATGATTTTAAGCTCTATTTAAAGTATGAATGTTAAAGAAATAAAGTGCGCATGTACGTGAGTAAAGATTGTTGTGAGCCAGAGCTGGGCTAAAACCGGGTATTGATGCAGAATAATATGTATCAAATTCATTATAATATTGTAAAATGTGTTTCCTGTGACTTTGGAAATGAAATTAAGGAAGAAAGGAAGAGAGAGAGGGAGGAAGGAAGGACGGAAGGAGGGAAGGAAGGATGGAATTAATTCATAGCATGTATATCTTTTTAAGAAAACCCTTGTGTTCTCTTAACTAGTTGCTGTGTGTCTGTAGTCGACATTAAGGCACAATTTTTGGTAACCAGTCTTGTGAAATGCATATTTAATTTCACAAACAGATTTACCTAGAGAAACTTCCCCTCTTGGCCGTTTTACCATTTCGGTTGGCTTGTGGCACTCAGTTTATATACACCCTTATGAAGAAACCGTAGAATAGCACAGTAACAAGGCCAAAGTTCTGTCATGGTTTTCTGTACAAATGCTTTATTCCGATATTATCTTGGTTTTGTGCATGAGCTCGATGGAGAGCAAGGACGGAAATTGTTAATAATTTTCTACAGCATTTACGTGGTGCTCTGAGCTGGTCACTTAATACAGATATATCTTATGTTTAGGAAATTTTGATAAGAAAATCCATACATATGCAAAATATAAAATAGAGGCCCCTGTTCATTTTGCATAAAGATATAACAAATATATAATAGATTTAATTTAAAAAACCACTTCCTTAGTACATGTGAGGCTATTATAGTTGGAACAACATTTATGGGAACACTTACAAATGAAATGATGATAGCTCTGTTCATGTAAATAGTGATATAAACATTTGTCTCTGCAAAATTTTCTATTCAAATTAGTGTGTTTTAAAAAACCCAAGATTATCAGTGTGGTTTAGAAACTCCTTGGTTTTGTGACAAGAGGAGGTTGTAAGTAGATTATATTTATGCATCTTGAAGAGTGTCAGTAAAATTGCTAAATTTTCTTGAACATGGCTGTAAATCTTTGTCTATAAATACTTCCTATTTGCATGTGTAATTTCATGAAGAATATCAACTTAGGTTTTATTAGGTGACTGTAAATTCTCCTTTTCCATGTGTGTTAAAACACACATGCACACAAAACCAACTTCCTAAAACATATCAAAACTTTTTAGAATTATTTCTTACTCTACACTCTTTTTTTTTTTCCTCCTGTTGAGGTGTTTCTATACTATCAGGATCACAGAGTAGCCAACTGAAGTGAACCTGGGGAATAGAAAATGAAGGAGATTTTAAAAATAAACAGACGAGTCTAACGTGAGGTTGTGAAAGGTGGGAACGAGGTGAAGGCTGTCCTGCTGGGCCTGGAGCCTCTGTGCCGCTGGTACAGAACCGCCCTTGGCCTGAACCAGCTCTTCTCGGGGCTCGTTTGGTGGAGTTGGGAGCCCCTTTGACCAAGTCTTTAGCCTGAGAATCTACTTTCTGTGGTTAAGTGTACTAAGCAGAGAAGACTTTTTGTGGTATTTTAACTGAAGCTATTGGTTATGCCACAAATTCTGTAATTAAAAATTTTGTGTCTAGCTCTATTGACTAAATTGTTTTAACATGAGATGTTTGGAAATAGGATAGGCAGGACACCGAAGGGACCAAATACCAAATTCTCCAAGTTAGATATTATTTTCCACCATGAATTTATAATACACTGCTATATAATGACATCATTATTATTGTAAGTGATATAGAATGCTATGTTTAGGGGTTTTCTTTTTTTAGATTAGGAAATAATTTTTCATTTTTTGTGTTTACACAGATAACGTACTTCCTAGTCATTTACAGTTATTAAATAAAAATGCATAAGGTGAGTCAAGTGTGTGTTATCTTGTTTTATAAATTACTCAGTTGGAAGGAATCTAAACTTACTTTGCTTACAGCTTTTGTCCCAAATGTTGATGTTTCCTTGTTTCTGTTTTTCACTTGAGTCAGAAAATATTTTTCATGGACTTTAGATGACAGTAAGTCATTTGTTATTAAATAGCTATATTTTTTCTCTTATGTGAAAATCCTCATCAATATGACCAATTCCTGTTGGAGAAGGGGCACAATTTTTCAATTTTTCCCCCCAAAACTGCAACTTCAGAAAATATGTAAGAGATGTAGCAATTAACCTACATGCACATTTATAATACTAGAAAATGGGCAGCTAGTTACATTCAAAGACAGGATCTGATAGACCCAAATTGCTTAAAACATCACAGTTATTGAAGATCTACCCCAGGGAATTTGAGAAACCATTTAACAGATGAAAGTACATTTTGAAAAGTCTGACCTTACAGGCAATCATAAAATGAATCAAAACAGTGCTTTTTTCCCCCTGAAATGTACAGAGCCCATCTGTGTCTAATCCAGTAATTATAGACTGTGTTCAATTACCTTTTCAAACTTGGAGCAGACTGGAGACTAGGCAGTGAACAAACATAGGGTTTTGTCTAGACCTCAATTGACCACAGTCTAAAACTTGAATTTATATCTAATTTTATTTTTTGTTTGGTTTGATAGTTCTTAAAGGATTCATTTTTGCTACTTGGTGTTTTCCCTTCTTAGATTTGAGATATTGCCTTTTCTCATCACAAAAGCTTTTGTGTCATTGATAGCTTATGCTATAATCAGATGTGTGTTTTCTGAATACTTTTGTCTGCAAATCAATAATTTGCACTGGAGAAAAGACTGCATGGGGTGGGGGAGGGGATTATACCTGTGAGTAGTATTTTTTTAAAGTAGCCTTTAAAATGTTGCTGCTGACTATAACTCTTTTTTATGTGCTACGAAAAAATAATTTATTTGCCCTTAAACTTAGAAAACTATAGTTAAGGTAATTTTCAGTTGCTTTGTACACTTAATAAGATGTTTTTAAAAATACATGTAAACTGCTAAAACAAATCTGTCTCTTTTATCAAATATATTTTACAGTTGTTTTTCTCTTTGCACATTTTTTATTGCGTTTGCTCATCAGGCTGGTATCCATTATAAGATACAGTGTATAGTGTTCAAAATCCACTTCAAACCATTTCTCTTCAAGTCAGTTTATGATTTGATGAATCTTTGTGTGAGAATTAACCACCACTCTGACGGTTCAAAATATTTAAATTTTATCCAGGAATCTTGGAACGTCAGGTTTTTCTTAAAACACAAGACAAACAAAAGGTGACTACAGTTTTTTTGTGTTTTTTTTTTTTTTGTGGTACACGGGCCTCTCACTGCTGTGGCCTCTTCCGTTAAGGAGCACAGGCTTAGGACGCTCAGGCCCAGCGGGCATGGCTCACGGGCCCAGCTGCTCCGGGGCACGTGGGATCTTCCCGGTCCAGGGCATGAACCCGTGTCCCCTGCATCGGCAGGCGGACTCTCAACCACTGCGCCACCAGGGAAGCCCCGATGACTACAGTTTTTAGCATGCTTATGCAATAGCCAAAGCTCTTTTTTCCCCATTATTTAGTATTCATGTTATTCACATTCTAATTAGCATTGGAAACCAATGTTTTGAGGTATTTATTGGATGTCATCATTGCATATTGAACCATGAATTTTTCTAGGAACTTTATGACCATTCCCAGAATGGTGTTTTGGGGTTTTTTGTTGTTGTTGTTTGTTTGTTTTGTTTTAAGTTCATTTAGGTCTCACCATTCTAGGGAAGTTTTAAAGTTTCTGTCATAGGGGAGGGTATTTGGTTGCATGAATGAACTTTCTGAGAGTTATATGGGGAAAATGAAACCTAAAGAGAGTTACAAGTACCTTATGCTTAATATTTCCGTGAGACATTTGCTCAGTTAGACTAGAATAGTATGATATCTTTACCTCTTTCCTGTCCCCATGCTTCTTAGGATCTTCACAGAGAAAGTGAAATATTAGTCTTTCTAAGTAGGCACTTGAGAGACCCTTTGGATCCTGTCTCATTCCCTCCCTTATCTAATCCATTTAAAATGTTCTTGTTTCACCCAGTTTTTCCTAGGCCAGCACTCCCCCCTAGTTCCCACTTCATTATGTGATGTTTGGGCCACTGAAGCTACCTCCTTCATGGCACTTAGCCTGGTTTGGATTTTTATATTTGTTTATTAACCTGTTTAATGCCACTCCCACTGGACTGTAAGCTCTTTCAGGTCAAAGGCTGGATGTGTGCTATGTTCTGTTGTATTCCACCATTAAACACAATGTTGCTTGTGGCAGGCATTCGCTCCTTGTTGGCTGAATGATGGATGAATGCACTGTCTGCCTTACTTTCATCCCATTCTCCCTGGCTTAGTCACCATATCCATATTCTTTCTCAGATAATCCAAGCCCCTCTTAACCCAATGCTAGTCTTTCTCTCCTTTTCTTTTTGTGCCATTTCCTCATATAGATCTTATTTCTCTCACCAAATGACTCTGGCCATGCTGGTACCCTGCCCTGAATACCCCCGACCATTTTCCTTTCAGCCAGCCAATTACTCTCCTCTTTACAAAGTGATACACTCCTCAGAAACACTGTTGCTCTAAGCTACATCTCCTCTTGTATACTTGTACTTACCTGATATTTGCACTTAATTGAACATAACCTTGGAAAAGTTGTTTTTATGGTTGAGGACATTGCTTTATGATCTGTTGATATAGAGCAGTTAGTCTTTTAGGCTGTGTTGTTACAGGGCTCACATGAGGTCTAAGTGTGTGAATAATAGCTAGTATTTCTTTAAAGCGTTCCAGTCTGCCAGTCGTTTTCGCTCAATTCTCACAATCCTTTTAGGAAGGCCTCCCTGTTTTAGAGATAAGAGACAGTGAGCTTCAGAGAACCCAAGTTGACTTGACTGAGTCATGAACCCCAAAGCAGCAGGACAAGAATTCAGATCAGGGTTTTGTCACTCTAAACTCTTATGTTCTTTCTGGCACATCAAGATTGTTTGAAAATATAAGTTTTATCTTTATAGACATTCTGGACACATAGAAAACTATTGGTTTGTTCATTGATTAAAACGATGCAGCCCATAGTTTTGTTATATCACTTATTGGACTCACTGCAGCTGTTGGCTGTTTGTCTTCCCCATTTTTGCTTCTTAAAGGCACTGGCCACATCCTGTTTGATTTTCAGTCCACAGTGTGTGGTCATAGTAGAAATGCAATTGTTGAATGAATATAGTGAATCAAATGAAAGATATAAAAAAATGCAATCAAAGATAAATCCTTAACTGATATAGATAATATCTAAAACATTGGGCTGATATAAAGGTAGTACGGTCCGGTGGTTAAGACCAGAGAGGCTGGAATCCAGTCTGCCCAGGTTTTAAGCCCCAGCTGTGGCACATTCTAGCTGTGCGACCAAGCAAGTTACTTTACCTCTGTGTGAATCAGTTTTCTCATCTGTGAAATGGGGATTATAATCGTACCTGTCTCATAGGGTTGTCTGTGTGTGTGTGTGTGTGTGTGTGTGTGTGTGTGTGTGTGTGTGTGTGTGTAAAAACTTAGAATAGCATCTGGCTCATAATAATGCTCAGCAAATATTAGCTTTTATTAAATAGACCACATAGGGCCACTGGGCCATAAAGATAGGCATTCATAAACAAATATACTTGATTGTGTGTATCAGTAAAAATAATGGAAAATATTAAGGAGTTGCTGGAGTAATTTGGGTGGCTCACGCTGTGTGAGGGCAGCATGAGAGCGCCAAGTGGAGGAGGGAACACTGAGCATTGAGTGTGGGAGAAGAACGTTCACTCTGCAAAACACATGCAACATTTCCTGCGTACTCTGCCGTATATGATGTATGTATATTCCACAGATCAAGTTCAGAGGAGAAAGGTGCTACAGGGTGCTCCTTTAGTCAGGAGCTAAGGATAATTCCTGAGACGTGCCCTCAGAGACTAGAGGATACAGATCGGAATATCCTGGATCCCAGGGAAGAGAGAATTTTGATTAAATAAATAATTGGTTAAGTATCATGCAACAGAGGAAAACCAGGAGGTTTGACCATGTTAATTGGTTATCATGTAGAGAATAATTTCATTGAAGAGTTAGTTAAGAGAAGCCAGGTTGGAAGGGCTTAAGATTAAATATATGAATGTCTTGAAAAATCGGGACAAAGTGGACCATCCATTCAGGGTTCTTAGTATTGAAAGACAGGAGTGAAAGATCTTTAAAAGGTAGTAGAAATCACATCTAAATAACATTGAAGCTCTCTCTTTCTGCCATAACCAAATAGCTGAAAGAACTTTATTTCTCACTCTAAATTTTTTTAAATGAGAACAATGATAGAATGAATTTCATTCATGAGATGTTTTCCATTCACGCTGCACTGTCTGTCGCTGTGCTTGACAAATTGATTGCTTTACTTATGACAATATTTATGCAACTGCTTTCCCCATCTGCAGTGAAAAGATTGAGAAACATTTCTTTGATTTGTGTGTCTACAAGTCTTCCTGATTTATAGAGAAGCCTTGCAGCAATGACCACCAGTAAACAGTTTTTGAGCACTTTCAAGGTGCTGCTTGATGCAGAGACATCATAACGTACAAGTCCTGACCTCGTGGATTTTGAAGGCTGAGGGTTGATCATCATGTCTCCTTTAGGCTGGATTCTCTCCCTCAGTGGAAGCTGGAATCGTACAGTCCTTCCTCCAGTAGTGACTCATGCATGGGTTTCTTCCAGATCCTCAATGTCTTTATCACAGCCCTGCCCTCAGGTTGAAATGAAAAGAAATTATGGCATTTATAAAAGCAATGATTGAACATCAGTCTTTTATAAGAAAAGATAGAAGTTTATGGTTGTCTAATCGCAGCCAACTAGCATGTTATTACTGCATTAGCACAGAGACACCGCAAACCTCTGGCTTTGCAGTGAGGATGTGAGTGCTAGAGTACTTTTTCCTCATCAGAGGATTAAGAATCTCATTGGTTATTCCTTTTTGTTGGGTGTCTGTTTAAAATGTAGAAATGTGATTTTTACTAAGCTTGGAATTTTAGAGATTTCCAAGGTGTCATATTTAAGTAATCTACTGATGAACTTTGAAAATATTAGTATTCCTGTGTGTTGCTGGTGAATGTAGCCCCTAAAACTGACACTAACACAGTAAGATTCAAGAACAGAGGGGAGAGGCCCCAACCTCCGTGACGCTGACGGAGATGACTCTGCAGGTTGAAACCCCCTACACTTTCCTCTACTGCTTCAAGCCTTTTTCTCTGTCCTTCCCTTGATTATGACTGGCTCCTGGCTCTGCAAAGGGGTGCTTCTTCTGGGATAAGTTGCAGTCAGGTGTTTGAGCCTACTTCTGTGAGATAACAGATGAAATCCTGAGAGCTCTGGTGTGCCTAAAGCTGAGATTTGGGAGCTAGGCTCTTTCTGATCTTACTCTCAAGGTGCAGGTGCTTCTAAATTAACATGGAATATAATTTCTGGGGTTTGCTAATGTGAGAACCAGGGAGAGATTTCCTGTCTCCTGTCTCCTCTTAGTGTTTGGGAAAATTTTAAAAAATTTTAAACTTAGACTGCTTCCTTCCTTAAATTTTGAATTGAATGCACTCATGCCCATTTGATGTGTATATTATCATATTCCTGGATTTTATTCTTGAACCCAGTTGGAAAGTTTCAAGGCAAACATTTGGTTTTCTGTTAGCCCACAAATTGGGCAATGGTTGTTCAATTATGGTCTTCCGCTGACTTAGGCAGAGTCACATGTTAAAAGTATATTTTGCTAGTAGCCCACAAAGCATACCAACTGTCAGTCCTTTGTCATGTCTGCCTGTGGACAGTAATAGTAATATTCCAAAATTTCATCTGTGGATTACTTAAATGTATCATCCAGAAATTCACTTTAAAATGCATCAGAGACAAAACAGCCAAGCATAGATGTTATGTACTCTGCCTGCCCAGTTACCTAAAAATTATAATGGTCTCTCAGTGGACTCAGATGCTGCCCAGAATACCTAACTCACAGACGTGCCTCAAATGTAGAAAATCAAGTTCAATATTATGAAGAAATATTATTTTCCTGACTGTTTGCTCTGTGTTATGCTTATTATTCCATATTAAATGGTTGTGGTGGATGCCTATTATATTTTTTGTCCCAAACCACCCTTCTATCAACAGTAAGCACCTTCCTCCTTTTGGGAACTGATACCGTCTCTGACTTCAAACTGGTATTTTCAGCAGAAGCTGCTGTGTTTCCATGTAACATCCTCCAGGTCACACACAAAGGGTAGGTATCAGACTCAAATCAGGACAATAAGAATCCTTCCCTAAGATGTCTTAAAAATTGCAATTTGAGAAAAGAGTGATTCTTTGTCCAGTGGCCTGGATTTTAACAAATAAAAGGAGCTGTTGGTGGCCATGTTCCCATTGCTGAGCTGCAGTGAGAGAATTAAAGCTGAAAATCAGAGAAGAAAAGGGATTAGAAATCAAGGGAGCTCTATAATTTAAAAATTAATTAATTTATTTTTAATTCAAGTATAGTTTACTTATTAGTTTCAGGTATACAACACAGTGATTTGATATCGTTAGAGATTTCACACCATACAAAGTTATTATAATATTATTGACTATATTCCCTGTGTTGTACATTATATCCCCGTGACTTCTTTATTTTATAACCAGTAGTTTGTACCTCTTAATTCCCTTCACCTATTTCACCCCTCCCGCCACCTTCCTGCCGTCTGGCAACCACTAGTTTGTTCTCTGTATCTGTGAGTTTGTTTCTGTTTTGTTATATTTGTTCATTTGTTTTTTAGATTCCACATGTAAGTGAAAACATACAGTATTTGTTTTTCTCTGTTTGACTTATTTCACTTAGCATGAGATACCCTTTAGGTCCATCTATGTTGTCGCAGATGGCAAGATTTCTTGCTCTTTTACAGCTGAGTAGCATTCCGTTGTGTGTGAGTGTGTGTGTGTGTGTGTCACATCTTTATCCATTCATCTGTCATTGGGCACTTAGGTTGCTTCCATGTCTTAGCTATTATAAATAATGCTGCAGTGAACATTGGGGTGCATATATCTTTTGTTTTTGCATATATATTTTTGATTTAGTGTTTTTGTTTTTTTGGATAAATACCCAGAAATGAAATTGCTGGATTGTATGGTAGTTCTATTTTGAATTTTTTGAGGAACCTCCATACTGTTTTCCACAGTGGCTGCACCAGTTTACATCCCTACCAGTAGTGCACGAGGGCTCCCTTTTCTCCGCATCCTTACAGACACTTGTTATTTCCTATCTTTTTGATGATAGTCATTCTGACAGGTATGAGGTGACATCTGATTGGGGTTTTGATTTGCATTTCCCTGATGGTGAGCATCATTCCATCCACAAACAGAAGAATACCCATTCTTTTCAAGTGCATGTGAAACACTCTCCAGGATAGATCACATGTTAGGCCACAAAAAACAAGTCTTAACAAATTTAAGAAGAATGAAATCATATCAAGCATGTTTCAGACCACAATGATACAAAACTAGAAATCAATTACAGGAAGAAGATTGGAATAAACACAAATACATGGAGACTAAACAACATGCTACTAAAAAACCAATGAGTCAATGAAGAAATCAAAGAGGAAATCAAAGAACAGCTTGAGACAAATGAAAATAGAAACACAGCTTTCCAAAATCTATGGGATGCAGCAAAAGCAGTTCTAAGAGGGAAGTTTATAGCGATACAAGCCTACTTCAAGAAACAAAGGGCTTCCCTGGTGGCGCAGTGGTTGAGAATCTGCCTGCCAGTGTAGGGGACATGGGTTCGAGCCCTGGTCTGGGAAGATCCCACATGCCGCGGAGCAACTGGGCCCGTGAGCCACAGTTACTGAGCCTGCGCGTCTGGAGTCTGTGCTTTGCAACAAGAGAGGCCGTGATAGTGAGAGGCCTGCACACTGCGATGAAGAGTGGCCCTCGCTTGCCACAACTAGAGAAAGCCCTCGCACAGAAACGAAAACCCAACACAGCCATAAATAAATAAATAAATAAATAAAAATTTTAAAAAAAGAAACAAGAAAAATCTCAAATTAACAACCTAACTTTACACTTAAAGGAACTAGAAAAAGAACAGAACAAGCCCCGAGTCAGCAGAAGGAAGGAAATAATAAAGATCAGAGAGGAAGTAAAGGAAATAGAGACGAAAACAAACAATAGAAAAAATGGATGAAACTATGAGCTGGTTTTCTGAAAAGATAAACAAAATTGATAAACCTTTAGGCAGACTCACAGAGGAGTTTTAAATACCCACTTCCACTTGTTTCAGAGGTCCAGCTGGATCTTTGCCCTGCCCATGTTTTGGCATTAAACCAGTGGCTCTCAACTGGTGGCAATTTTGCCTCCAGGGGATTTGGGCAATGTCTGGAGACCTTTTTGCTTGTCACTGCTAGGGGCCTGCTCTGGCATCTAGTAGGTAGGGGCCAGGGATACTGCTAAGCCATCCTGCAATGTACAGGCCAGCTCCCATTCCCAGAATAATTCCCCTACAACAAAGAGTTATCTGGCTCAAAATTTCAATAGGGCTTAGGGTGATAAACCCTGAATTTTAACCCCTCTTTCAAACTTGTTGGATAACCTTAGTATCCCCTTTTTTGGAATGCTCGCTAGAAGCAGTTGCTGTTCAAGAGAACGTTAACTAATCTAGGGGTGTACATGAACTAATTGTGAGTGTTGTTTGGTTATTGGTACACATTTTAGTTCCATATTTAAGATTTTTCAGCACAAAGCTGATCTAATGAACAGATATCCCATCACTCAGGTTTAGAGGGACTATTGAATTCACCTACCACACCTACACACATTGTTCAAATGGACCTTTGGAGCCTTTCTTGGGTACCTAAGCAACATATATTCTGAACTTGAAAACTTTTGAGGCAAAATCTGTTCATAAATTGCTACTAGGATTGCATCAAAATTATGCTGTCCTCCCTAAGATTTCTTTTGAGATTTACATTCAGCTCATATGTAAGGGATGAAATATCTGTTTTTAGGAATAACTGTGTGGAATAACACACTGTCTTACAGTGGTCTTGATCAAGCATGGCTACCACAAGGAACTGCCAGCATCTGTGTTAACATGGGCTGGGCAAGCAGAATTCCTCTTTGAAACTATCAGAAAGCAAGGTACCTCTGATTCATCTTCAGACTCATATACATGAATTTCTCAATGAAAAATTGATGAAAAGAATGTTAGTGATGACTTAACAACGAGAATTTGAGGTGTTGAGCATGGTCCTGCAGTTAATCTCCTAGATTAAGAATCAGATTTAATGTTTCTTACATTTTTCACTAAATCTTTTTTTTTTTTTGTAACTTTCTTTGACTAATGTTTTTTAAAAACTGTGATGGGGAATCTCTCTCAGTTTCTTTCCCCCTGGCCTCCCCCATTGCTCTGGTTAAAACTACAGATGAACTGCGAGGCTAAATTTCTCTCCTCTGTTTTGTCTTTCTGTCTCTCTCTTTTCCACTCTCCCTGGCCTAGTTGACACATAGGCACTCATTAAGTGTTTGTTCAAAGAACAATGAATTGTTGTCTCATCCAACCGCACAGCTCTATTTGAATTCCATTAACTCCTAAATTTTTATTTCCAGCTCCAACTTCTCTTTCAAACTCTATGTTGGATTACCTACCTGACATCTGTGCTCAGAGGTCTAGTAGACCTTTGCTGTCCTTGCTTTTCATCACATATGCTAGGTCTACTCCTGTCTTAGGGCCTTTGTACTTGTTCCCTGGACTTGTAATGCTTTCTCCCAGATATCTGTCTGGATGACTCTTACCTCTGCGCCTTTAAGCATGTCCTTACGTGTCATCTTCTCAATAAGGCCATCCTGACCACTCTATTTAAAATTATAATTCATCTCTTCCTCCACATTCTACCTAGATTTCCCTCCCCTTACTCTACTTTTTCTTTTTTTCCCCCCATAACATTTATCACCATCTAATATACTTTATTAACAGACTTACTACTGTTTATTATTATATGTTTTTTAACATATTTATTATATTTATCGTTTATCTGTCTAGAATCTGGCTAGATTGTAAGCAGAGCCAGGATCATTCAAATTGGGGTCTTTTGACTCCCAGGTTTAATTCAGTTTTTGTTACAAACCAGCTGCTGCTTCTTCTTGACTTCAGAATGGCCCTGGTATTTTGGGATCTACTACTTCTGGTCTCCTGAAGTGTTGGGCTCAGTCTTTGCTTCAAAATAACAAATTTCATATATATAACCTACATAATTAAAGTGATGTTTCTTTCTGTTTCTGACTGCAACACCAAAACTTCTTGGATTTTCACCAAATTCAGAGCTTATGTTTGGGACGACGTAAGTAAAATATAGGCTCCATAGCCATAAATGAGAGATGAGAAACGGCAGTCAAAAGAGGCAGGTTTCTTCTGGAGCAGCTTCAGCAGGGAATGGAGAGGCCCAAGTGACAGGCTCTTAAGACACCACGGGCACACAAAAAAACAAAAGCAAAACAACAGTGGTTTGGGATACGAGCCCCAGGTTATAAGTCCTAAAAGCAGGTGTTTTTCACCTGGGCATTTCTATAATGCATCTTACGCTCTAGAAGGAGTGTCAGCCATGGTACATTTATTTGATGATAATTCATAATTCTCCTAAGCAGTCGTGGGAGGCCAGCTAGTATTTAAATTAAAAGACACCCTATATTTGGACTTTTACATCTGTGTTAGGATGGCCAAAGTCATTTGTTCTGTGGTCAGCTCACTGGTACAGTAGCTGATAGACGATAAGCACACAGTAGATACGGAATGCTTACTTTCCAGGCTGGAGCATAAGGTGCTAGGAGAGTCAGTGTATATCTTTCTAGTTGGCTTCTTTTTTTTCTTAATTTTAATTAAAAATTAACATACAATAAAATTGACCTTTCTGCTGTACAGTTCAATGAATTGTAATACATATATGTATATATATACATATATGCCAACATATATATATATATACACACACACACACACACACACACACATATATATATTCTCTTTTGGTGTAACCATTTTATAGTCAGGATGCAGAACAGTTACATCACCTACAAAATCTCCCTCATGTTATCCTTTTGTAGCCACCCCCCCACCCCCCTCCCCCTACACAACTGGTTCTTCCTTGCTATAGTTTTTTTTTGAGAATTTTATGTAAATGGAATCATGTTGTATGTAACCCTTTGAAACTGACTTCTTTTAGTGAATATAATGCCCTTGAGATTCATTTAAGATGTGTGTTTATTAATAGTTCCTTCCTTCTTTGTTGCTGAGTAGTAGTTTATTTATTTTTTTTAAACATCTTTATTGGGGTATAATTGCTTTACAATGGTGTGTTAGTTTCTGCTTTATAACAAAGTGAATCAGCTATATATATATACATATGTTCCCATATGTCTTCCCTCTTGCGTCTCCCTCCCTCCCACTCTCCCCATCCCACCCCTCCAGGCTGTCACAAAGCACCGAGCTAATATCCCTGTGCCTTGCGGCTGCTTCCCCCTAGCTATCTACCTTACTACGTTTGTTAGTGTGTATATGTCCATGTGAGTAGTAGTTTATTATATGCAGGTACCATGGTTATCTGTCACTTGCTGAAGGACATTTGGGTTATTTCCAGTTTTTGACAATTATGAAAAGAGCTGCTACAAATATTTGTGTACAGGTTTTTGTGTGAGCATAAAGTTTCATTTCTCTAGGGCAGATAGCCAGGAGTCAGATTGCTAGGTCGTATGATAACTATATGTTTAATGTTATTAAAAAGAACTGCCTGTGCACAAATGTTCTTAGCAGCATTATTCATAATGATCAAGAAGTGAAAATAGGGCTTCCCTGGTGGCGCAGTGGTTGAGAGTCCGCCTGCCGATGCAGGGGACACGGGTTCGTGCCCCGGTCCGGGAGGATCCCACATGCCGTGGAGCGGCTGGGCCCGTGAGCCATGGCCGCTGAGCCTGCGCGTCCGGAGCCTGTGCTCCGCAACGGGAGAGGCCACAACAGTGAGAGGCCCACGTACAGAAAAAAAAAAAAAAAGTGAAAATAATCCAAATGTCCATCAACTTGAGGAATGGGTAAATAAAATATGCTATATCTGTACAGTGAATATTATTTGGCAATAAAAAGTAATGAAGTACTGATACTTATTACAACATGGATAAGCCTTGAGAACATGCTAAATGAAAGAAGCCAGTCACAAAGGGCCACATATTGTATGATTCTGTTTGTATGAAATGTCCAGAAGAGAGAAATCGGTAGAGACAGAAAGTAGGTTGGTTGCCTAGGGCTGGGAGGGTTGGGGAGATAACAGGAAGTGACTGCCAATGAATATGGGATCTTTGGGGTGATGAAAATATTCTAAAATTGATTGAAGTGATGGTTGCACAACTTTGTGAATATACTAGAAACCACTGAATAGCACACTCTGAGTAAATTGTATGCTATATGAATTATATCTCAATAAGGCTGTTTAAAAAAAACAACAACTGCTAACTTGTTTTTCATAGTGGCTGTACATTTTGTATTCTCACCAGCAATACGTGAGAGGTTTAGGTGCTCCACATCCTCACCAGCACTTGGTATTGTCAGTATTTTTTATTTTAGCTATTTTAGCTAATGGGTGTGTGTGTAGTGATATTTCATTATTAATTTGTATTTCCCTAATGGCTAATGATGTAGAACAGCTTTCACGTGTCTGTTTGCCTTCTTTAGTGAGGAGTCTGTACAAGTCTTTAGCCCATTTTAAAACTGAGTTGTTTGTTTTCTTAGCGTGAAGTTTGAGAGTTCTTGACATGTTCTGAATACAAGTCCTTTGTCAGATGTGTGATTTGCAAGTATTTTCTCTTAGTCTCCCAGTTAGTTTGTCTTTTCACTCTCTTAAACACTTCTTGATGGGTTACAAGTTCTCAGGGTTTCATTGTTTGATTACTCCTGTACCCTTAGTGCCTAATATAGTACCTGGCATAAAACAGATAATCAGTTAATATTTGATGGATGAATGAATGAGTTCCCTCTTCTTACTGATTAGCAGCAGGTTTTTGTTTTCTGAGAGATAATATATTAAAAGTAAACCTAATTAGGTCACTTCCCTGATTAAAATATTTCCTTCCAGTTACCTCTTTAGGAAAAAAAATATCTCTAATATAGATTGTAAAGCCTGGAATGATACAGCTTGGTTCCTTGAACATTTCATGCTGTCCTCTGCCTCATAGTCTTTATACATGCTGTCCCCTCTGTCTGAAACACTTTTCCTCCCACTCTCTTTGCCAGGCTAATTTATTTATTTCTTAGTTCAAGTATCACCTTCGCTCATTCATTCTAGACTCTGGGAATATAAGAATGAATAAGACAGATACAATCCTTATCCTCTTGAGGCTTACCTTTCATGGCAGAAACCCTCTCTGCCCCTCACCCCAGAGTAGGTTGGGTGCCTCTATTTTATGCTTTTATAGTATCCCTATGTTTTTACTTCACAGAACTTTGTGTAATTATTTACAGTTATGTATGTTCAGTGTTTTTCACCCTACCAGCCCATAAACCAATGACTTTTAAATATTTTTGTTTATTTGTCCTTTAAAAGAATTTTGAAAAAAACTAAGTAACCTCATACATATATTTCAAGCTGACATCTATAATTTTTCATTATAAGTTTAAATAGTTGCAAAGGATATAATTTCCAGCATACTATAAAACTTGACATTTTAAAGTTAAACTTTTGATCATTCTTTTAAATGTATCCCATGGAATCTAAATACTATATTTGATACCATCATTTGTTGAAAAAAAACCAAAACCCTTAAAAAATCTTTTTTATAGTCATAAATTTTACAGTCTTCCTTTTTCTCCGTAAGCTCCATTTCACTTCCCCCACATAATATTATCCTATCCCTCATTATTGTTGAAAATCTTTTATTGCTCATTCTCTTATACTTCTTTGCAACAAAGATAGGTATGTAAGTAGAAATTTAATTTTTAAGGTATTTCCAGTGATGACCAAAAGGCTGTAATTGTTCTGTTGAACTATTGTGTTGAATTATTCTATGTTGAGTTACCTTTGCAACTATTACCAATATACATGGATTAAAACAAAAAATATGTTATTTGACGTGAAAAGTCTCTTAAAGCAACAGATTTTTTTAACCAGATCGTATGCAAGTGGATGAATGTTACTTTTTTCTAGACTATGACAGTGTTCAATATCAACTACCTTCTTAATTTGCATTTCTTATGACGTAAGAGCCAAGAAACCTTGGAAACCTTGTTTGCATACATAAGCGGACAAGAGTGGAAGGAGTTTTGTTATAGCGCTGGCACTCCACTCTGTTCTTTGAACTTCCTCTGAGTTACGTGCCCAAACTGTCATCAAAACTTTTTAAAGAGATCTGTCAGCTGACAACTCAGATCCTCCATTAATTGTGTTGAGTGGAAAAAATTGTAAACCTCCCACCCACCAGACTTGTGAAAGGGTTTGTTGTCCAGTAATTAGAGTCATTCCCAGAATTTATAATTGTCCCTTTGTTAGAGGTTTTTATGTCCAGGACAGTGCACCATAGGAAGATTCAGGTATGGTGGAGCTCGGACTTTCTTTAAGAAGTGGGAGAGGGGTGCTTGTGAAGGGTTTGTGAGAAAGTAGAACCAGCAGGATGTGGGTCACAGCAGATTCACAGGCAGATCTGCTTCAGAAAATAGTTATACGTAGATGTTGAGGCTCTAGAAATAGACTTCCTTAAAACTATGCGTGCCAGATACGCCACAGCAGTCCCTCCTGTGCTTCCAGGGATACCCATCCCTCCGTTGTGAGGACTACTACTTCAGGACACATGAGGGCAAAGAGCTATGATTTTTTTTTTTTTTTTTCCAACCACAATTTCCTCAACTCAGGACATCTAGTAAGAACTCAATAAATATTTTTTCACTGATGCAGGAAAAAAATTTTTCATGTAAAATTTGACTCTAAATCTATTAACCCTTTCAGTTTTCTTTGAAAAGATATAAAAGGGAAAATGCTTTTATTCCAGAGTAGTGTTGTATGCTATGAAGTTCATTTTTAATTTTCAAGAAAAAAATGTTCTTTTGCAAGTAAATTTTTTAACTCAGTAGCTTATAATAATGCCACTTTCCCTAAATCCTTTTTCTTTGTTTTCCCAATTACAGTGTTTAAGGTAACTTTTACTGTTTTTCAAGTAATAAGGTTCTGCTTGAATTCTCCACTGAAATAATGTTTTTTTGGTACTTTTTATCCTAATGTAATTTTCAAAGATTAAAAAAAATGTTGTCATTTGTTTTCTTTTTACCTGCAAGTGGTTTTGAGGTATCTGGTAGGTACTTTTAGGCATATTACACCTATAGGGTAATAAAGGTCTGTGTGCGTGCATCACGTAAATAGGTTATATTGCTGCTAAGAAATATGAACTGTAGATTGGCAGCTTCATCTTTCTGTTAATGTGCAGATTCTTAATGCTTAATATCCTGGAGGTTTCTGTTTTTCTGCAGAAAATCTAATACAGATTTTCTGTTGCCTCCTAAAATGCTGCACTTCTCCAGGAAACCTTATCTTCAATATAGCATCTGGTTTTCTGTGAAGTCAAAATTCTGAATCAGAATTTCCAGCTGTTGCATCTAGTTTTATGGAGCCTGAATTGAAAATCAAAAACTAGGTTATGTACTTAAATACCAGAAGTGAATGTAATCTTTCTTTTTATAAAACAGGATGGCAATTGTATTTAAGTATTTCCAATTTGCAGAGTTATTGTTCATGATTTGCTCCAAGAGAAACAAGATTGAATAACAGCTGAACAGCTTTAAGTGAATAGGTTACGTTTTATTCTCCTGTCGGTGTCCTGTGAACCTACACATATGGTGTCTGCACAAGGACAGATAAGAATTGTAAAATGTTAGTACTCACAAGCGCCTTACAGACCATTTAGTCTGACTCTCCTCATTTTCTAGATGAGGAAACTGAAGCCTTATTTTGCCCTGTATATAGAAAATGATCACTGACTTGAGGCAGAAGAAATCGGATTTAATGGTATTAAGATAATTGTGTTGTTTACTGTTCTGAAAAGCAGTCATTCTGAACAGGCAAACAAAGGGAGGGGAGCCTTGGCAATACTGCTCATGGACTGCCGCTGTGTGCCTGGGACTGGGATGCCATATGAGGCAAATAGTTCCTTTCCTGTCTGGGAAACCATTTGGCAATATATGTCAAGATTTAAACATGTTTGTAACTTTTTAGCTTGCAATTCCTCTTTTAAGACTTTGTCTTAAGGAATTACAAAATCAGATAAAGGTTTAGTATACAAAAATACTCTGGTATGGTTTAGCACAAAGATGTTCATTACAGCATAATTTATCCTGTGGAAAATCAGAAGAAACAACTTAGTTATCCAGCGGTAGGAAAACAGTCAAATTATGGTAAATTTAAACAATGAAATGTTATATAGCCATCAAAGTAGTTTTTTAGAAGATTTTTTAATTATGTGAGAAAGTGCTCATTATGGTGTCAATTAAAATAAGTAGAATATAAAATTGTACATATAATATGGTTCCAATTATATAAAGGATATATATACATAAAATGGAAAATACATCAAAGTGGTAAAAGAGTTTATTTCTAGGTGATCTTATGGGTTGATTTTATTTTCTTTATATTGTGCTTATTTCACAAATTCTCCATGATTAGCAGAAAATAAGGTTATTAAAAAAGAAATTTAAAATGTAGTTGAAGAGGCAAAATTTTTTCTAATACCAAGTGATGGAAAACCCACTTTAAAATCCCACTGAGGACAGGCTCATTGATACACAGTCTCTGATGCTTGTGCTCTGTTAAGTCTCACACAGCTGCCCTACCTTCACCCCCATGGCTAGGATCCTAACGGTGGGAGTAGTGACCCATCTGGACTGTGGGTAGTGGGGTGAAATACACGAGTAACTGCTGTATTAATCAACAGTCATTTTATTTGGCAAAAAATAAATTTGAAAAGCCATTTCCCCCTGTTGAATGAACATTCCTTTATTCTTTCATTTAGCATACGTTTTTAGTGCCTACTAGTTAATTCTTCTGACTTGAAGGTAACATTCTGCTACTAGTGATTCTTTGCCCAGTGATTGTTGAAATTTTCATAAATCTGCTTGCCAGAGTATTCTGGTATACAGGTAACTCGACACAGTTCCTGTTCTCACCTGGTTCAGGTTTAATAATTAAATTGGGTTAGCAATTAAATAATGAATGTTTGTGTAGAAAGCAGTCAGTGTACTATCTGTGAACCTGAAAATACAACTTCATAATCAGTGCAGGGCTTGGTGGGATCCATGTGGCTGTGGCTTTGCAGTGCAACATGGTCGAGCAGCTGGGCAAATTAAATGCTGTTTTTCTAAAAGGTAAGCTTTCCAGAGCATGATATGGTTTTCTTGCTTTCAAAATTCTTTGTAAAATCTGTGAATATTTTGAAGTCCTCAATTCCACTTTATAATTTAAAATTAATAACTTCTTACTACTGTAATTTCATACGTTTTATACTAACCCCCTAGGGAAAAAAAAGTATTTACTTACTTCAAATTTCTTATATTGATTTCAGTTGGTCTCATTCCACATTACAATTACGGCTTTCCAGTCCGCAAGGTATGGCTTAGAGTTGTGTTTCAAATTTGAAATGGGTTGTGCGTTAATAAGGCTACTGTTTTTAGTTTAATAAGAAAAGATCTTCGAAGAAAGTTTGTTAGGCACTGGGATAAAGTTTTTAAATGTTTGTTATATGTAAGTTCATGATAGCCTCAAATTGCTATCCCCCTGCTAAGAAGTGGCACCTTTTTTCTTCATTTGCCTGTTCGGCCTAGTTGTCCATTTTGTCTCATAGGCTATAGCCAAGGAATTCTAGAGCTGGAAAATGCTGCCTAGGTGAGCTTTCTGTCTTCTTGCAAAAATAACCTGAAGCCCTATGATGAGTATCTTATTCTTAAAGGCCTTCAGAGAAGGCCACAGTCTTTCCAGTGCTTAGTGTTTCTCATTGACCACATCTTTTTCTCTTTTTTCTTTTTTATCTGATATGAAACCTAGATCTTTTTCTTAAAATTTAAGATGTTTTGCTATTTGCCTAATACTTTGGAGTACTAAGTTGTACCCTTATGGATATAAACTAATTGTTCTTATTATCCTTCCTAAATGTCCTGACTGCTTATGTATTACCTGATTGTTTTGTCCTAACAATAGTGTTATGTACCAGTGAACTGGTATCACAAAACTGTTTTTCTTAGAAAGATTGTGAAGTCTTTGATATTGAATTGGGCCAGTGATTTAAATAGTCCAAACACATGTACTTAGGTTTATTTAGCAGTTCAGTAGATGTTTATGGGATACCGGGACTATGTGCCAGTCATTGTATTGAAGATTGAAGATACCAAAAAAAAAAGGATGACATTAAGTGTTTCAGAGTACAGCAAGTCTAGTAGGGAGACCTTTCTGATATATCGGCAGTAATATTATAGTTATTTGGGGTTTATTATTATTAATGGGTTTATTATCCAGTATTATTTTGCAGAGCAGTAGAAAAGTGACTTCAAATCTGTTTTCTTTTTGCCCTCCCCGCCGCCCCCTGGGAGTGTTTCCCTCCGGAGAAAAATTGTGCTAAAAAGAAAAATAAAACTTCCAAATTTAGGGAAGACATATAAACGAGTTATAAATTTATGTGGTGAAAACAATATGCAATGAGGTTCTATGGAACAAGAATTCCCCTTTTATAGAAAAGAGTGATAAAGTTTGATTTTCCCAGTTAGTATTGTTACAGAAGTTTTATGTGACTAATTTTAATGAGTATAAAAATACAACATCTGTTCATTTACAGTAACTAGTAATCATACCTTTCTTTGACATATACCATATACCCTCAGATGTAAATACCCAGGAGTACATTATCTCTGACCAGACCATAGCATATTGTCTCCTTATATTCTTAGAAGATAAAGTTAATCTTCGTTTAACTCATCAGGTGCAATACACATTTTGTTCTAGGCCTAGTAGATGTATCTCAGGAGGATATGACAGGGTGATTCTGAGGACCAGTGAACACATTTTTAATTTACAGATCTTATAAATTCTAGCGCAATAGGCAGTATAGACATTCGTTAAGAGCAGAGATTCTGGAGCCACATTAACTGGGTTTTAATCTAGTTATGCTCTGCATTAGCTGAGTGACAGTGGGCACAGTATGTAACCTTTCTGTGCCTCAATTTCCTCATATGTAAAATAGGGATAATAGTACTATTCACCTCATAGATGAAGGAGAATTAAGTGAGTTAGTATCTGTAAGACAGAATAAAACTGTGCCCGGTGCAGAGTGTTATATGGGTGCTAGTGAGTGTGTGAATAGACGTTTCGTTATCTGTTGATGTTTTTGGTATTAATCACAGAATAATAAGGTGCCATTTGTAATTCTGGGGCCTGCTCGGGGGTTGATGCTGAACAAGTTGAATGGTGATATATCTTTTTCTAGTTTTCCTTAGTTCCCCCCTGCCACCACCCCCCTGTTTTTCTGCAACTCACGGTTCATCATAAACATCTTAGAAATTGGAAGTCTGTGATCTTTATTGGCATATTGTGCAGTAATCCTGGGAATTCAGCCTGAGCCCCTGAGAACTAAATCAGAGGTCATGCTCTCCTAAAGCCATACCAGACAGGCCTTCTGGTACAGATACTGGGGGGCGGGGGTTGGAGGAGTCTTGTGGTCTTCACGGCTCCCTTTGCGCTGTGGAGCCTGAGGGGGCGTCTGGGCGATGGTACACTTGCATGTCTGTGATCGTCCGCTCCCATCGCCAACCTAGGTCCTGGATCTGGGATGGCAGACCCAACCACGGTCCTCAGAAACGAGCACAGTCCTTCATTTGGTTCAAATGCTGTTTTTATGGAATTCATTTCTGTGTAGAGCATTAAGAAGCCAGTTCTTCCACTGGCTATTAAGTCCTCTCAGATACAGGCTAATTTGCCTTGGCAGTATGAAAGAATCTTCTCCCTGCCTCCCACAAAAGGCATGTAAGTCACTGCTTCCCACACCCTTCATCTACCTCTTTCAAACAGCTGTTCTTTGCACACCCTAAGTGCTAAGACTTACAGAATTTGAGTCTCCTGCATGACACCACGGTTTAATGTGGCTGGTGGTAGGTTTTTCTCCTTTTCTTTCTTTTAACTCCAAACCTGTGGTACTATAGTTATTTAACATGGAAAGGGTTATAGGTAAAATGTCAGTCTTTCTACCCACAGTTGTGTAGGCAGCATCAGTATGGTGAGGCTTTTAATGACACTCCAAAGCTGCTGCTTTTAAACAGCACAGGTAACCCAGGCCTCAGCTCCTCCCCCCATTACTGTGGCTTGGGCCAGCTGGGTGGGTGGGGTGGGAGTGTGGGTGGTGGATCAGAGAGCAGAGAGCCTGCAAAGTAGGGACAGCAGTGAGGCATCTCCACGGTTAAGGCTGACGGGTGAGCAGAAGGGGGTGGATTCAGGAGCCATTTCAGACATAGAGTCTGTAGGTCTCGCTGATGGATTGGCCGGAGTAGTTCAGTGGGAGGCAGTGATCAGCTGTGAGGGCTCTGCCTAAGAGGACACTGACGTTCTCGTAATCTCATAACTGACTCAGAGCATAGTAGCTGACACAGGACCTGCGGCCACTGTCCTGTGATGGGGGGTTATCAGGACGTGAGAGGCCTCACAGCTCTTAGATGCTGTTTCATTTTGCTGCCCAGGCCTCTCCTTTTCCCCTTAGCTCACCACTGGGGTTGCTATTTAAGAAATCAGAGTTTGGGACTTCCCTGATGGCGCAGTGGTTAAGAATGCACCTGCCAGTGCAGGGGACACGGGTTCAAGCCCTGGTCCGGGAAGATCCCACGCGCCGTGGAGCAACTAAGCCCATGCGCCACAAATAGTGAGCCCACAAGCCACAACTACTGAAGCCCGCACACCTAGAGATCATGCTCCGCAACAAGAGAAGACACCACAGTGAGAAGCCCGTGCACCGCAATGAAAAGTAGCCCCCGCTCACTGCAGCTAGAGGAAGCCTGCATGCAGCAACAAAGACCCAACGCAGCCAAAAATAAATTAATTGATTAATTAAAAAAAAAAACAAACTCATTATTAGATGTTTAAAAAGGAAATCAGAGTTTATCTCACTTAATGGTGGTGTTGGGCAGTGCTCTGCCTCGGTTTCTTCATCTTGATATTGAAGATCTTATATTATTTGCTTTACCTTTCTCTTGGGAATGTAAAGAATAAATGAAAAAAAAAGAGAAATCTTGGTTTTGAAAGTGTATATGACAAAGAGATCTTGATGAAGGTACACTTATTTAATGAAATATAATTCAACTGTAGGATAAAAATATCACATGATCTGATAATCATAGCTGTTCTCATTTACCATCCCAATATTTCAGACGTGGACAGTTTTTAGAGCCCGTAGTGTGTAGTTGGCAGGCCCACTGTACTATGTCCTTTTATTTTAACTCTCATATCCATTTTAACTTGTTCCATCTCCTTATACTAGGATACTGTGAGATCCTCCTTTTTAAAAAAATTTTGCTACAGTTAACAGATTATTTTACCTGAAAATGAATGTTATTATGTGTTTTTTTTTTTTCTGTTTAAGAACTCAGACATGGGGTTGGGGAGCTGGACCTGGACCTGGACTAACATAAGGCTACCATTTATTTTTTGTATTTAAACGTACACTTTTAATATGAAAGAAAAGAGAGAGAAAGAAAGAAAGCCGTCTTCTTCTGTCAGCACCATCTGTAAAAGAACACTTAACACCGTTGGCTTACAGAAATTCCTTCACTGGGCATTCAAGGCCTTCCAGTCTTTGCATAGTACTTGTTGTATGCCAGGTATTTTTCTGAGCAGAAAATAACCCATTTCACCCTCATATGTGTGTGGTATGTCCCCATTTTTACAAAAGAAGAAACTGAGGCAAAGATAAGTAATCTGGGCACACCCACACAGCTCGTGACTGTCAGAGCCTGTGTTGGATCCAGGCAGTCTGAGTGCAGAGTCCGCTTTACTGTCCCCCACCCTGCCCCCATCAGTGGTTCTCAGCCTGCTTGTCCATTAGACCCATCTGGAGAGCTTGCCAAGAATGCCAAGGGATAAAGAGAGACGTTTTACCTGGCCCTACTTGAAACCAATCAAATCTTCCTTCTTCCTTTTCAAGGTCACTGTCTCCCTGTTTTTCTAGTCCACCAGACCCTTTTCTTCCCCTGATTTCATGACATATGTAGGGTTTTTAATGGCCTTTTGCAATTAATGACATACAGCTTTATGGGTTGGCTCTCTAACGCAGGGCCCTTGGGGACAGGGACATCCTTCCTCCCTGTGTGTAGCCTTCCCTGTGCCCAGCACAGCATTGTACGCATACACAGCACTTGATTGTTAATCCCTCTGTGGACGCCTCAGTGTACCGTTGTCACTTTGAATCAGGGGAGATCCCATGATGTATGGAAAGAGCATGGATAGTTAATTGGGCAGATCTAATTTGACCAACTCTAGCATATCTGAGCCTCAATTTTCTTACCTGTAAAATTGTAAAGGTGATAATATTAGAGGATTAATATGAAGATTAAATGAGATATGTGAAAATATGGGCTATGCTCTGTCCTGTAGTAGGTAATCAAAAATAAACGCTGAATTCTTTCTTTGTAAAGTAAGCACAGTTTTGAATATGAAAAATCGCTGGAAAATGTGCTGTTCAGCTTTCAGTCAAATGCAAGAAGTCATGGAATTTTTGGAGCTCAAATAGACCTTCAGGATCAGCGAATGCAGTCCCTTCATTTTGCAAGCGAGGAAATTGAAGCATAAAGAAGCGACTTGACCAAGGGCACACTGTGAGCCCAGATGCAGTCTCTGTGTGGATTACTCATTCTGTACTGGTGTACAGATAGGGGGTTAATAAATGCTTTCTTACTACTGTGATTATTATTACCTTCTGCTTCATAGCGTTTGCACTGTCACCTCAGTGTACTCTTATATGCGTTATGGAATTCTCAAAGCAACTTTGCAGGCCTCCAGTGTCTGACCCCAAAGTAAAGCTTTGCCTGTGGGATACGGTCCTAAAGGAGTCACCATCGGATATGGAGTTAAGGAGGTACAAGGAAAGAGTATATATTTACCTTGATTTTTTTGCACGAGAGGGAGTAGAGTTAAAAATATGCAATGAGGTTGAAAGCCCATGAAGCTCTTTCCAGTTCCTGTGTTTTCTGTGAGAACGGGGCTCTTTTATCTTTCATAAGTTCTTGCATGTATAAGGTTAAAAGCAGACGGGAAATGAAGTTATTCCAACTATGCTTCTAATAGAACGTTGATATTTTGTTTTTACTAAACATCATATTGTAGAAGCTTCAAAATAGTATCATGCATTGAGATTGTTTAAACCATTATAAGCGTCATTTTCTATTGATGCTTTAGAATAGATTTTTTAGATTTCTATTAAGGTTGGTTATTATAATTTGAAATAAAAGTGAAAAACAATTCATAGACACATAATATGTATTATTTATTTGGGGGCCTAATTGCTAGGGAAGTGTGCAGCCAGTAGTGAAGATAGGAAGATAGTAAGATGCGTCATTTTCTGATCTCTGAACCCAAATTCTTGACTCCTGTCATCTCCTCTCCACCCCCTGCAGAAACCCTTTTTTTTTTTCATAGTGGGATAGTTTTTGGAACAACCAAGGTGAACACACTCTGGTGTCAAATCATTTACAGTTCCTCATCATTTTCGACCCATTTTGCAGCTTACTACATATGCTAAGATGTCTTGATTCTCTTAAATGCTTGGGAAGGTTTTCCTTTGTAGGACTGTGAAATTAGCCGTGAACAGTGGGGGGAGGAAAATGCCTGTGTCTTTTCCAAAAAGTGGGTTTGCTTACAGAAGATGATGATAAATGTTCAGCATTCTTAGCAGCACCTAAAGTCATGCGGAGAAATACCTATTTCAGGCCTCTCCAAGGACTTTGTCTAAAAGCAGAAACATTTGTAGTTTGCACTTTACTTGGGGTTTACAATACACTGTATGAGCACGTTACAAATATTTAACATTTATTTTTTGACATGATCATTGGTATCTTTGTTTCCTGATTCTACACTAAGCTCTTAACCTTTTTTTGTTTTTAATCTTCTTTTTCAGAAAAGTCTAAATGGGTGGGTTTTAAAAAATATAATGGAAACAATGTGGCTTAACTTCTAAAATTATTCATTATGCAGAGAAAAACCTGAAGCTATAAAATTTAAATCTCATGAAAGTTAATCAAATTTGGTAGTGCACAGATTTCATCAAAACCTGAATTTCATAAGCCTTGAAAACTTTGATGTTTTAAAAATGTTTGAGGAGTTTGTCTTTACCATTCCTCAAATACACATTCTTTCAGACCACTCGGGAAGAAAGTGCACAGAAGAGTGTTGCCGACTCCCTGAGGCGTCCCCAACTGGTTTCTAAAGCTGAAAGAAACTTCTTAGTCATATGGTGATAAGCAGAATTCAGAATATGTCTCTATTTTATTTTAGCACGTGTGAAATAGAAAGTGATAGTGATCACAAGAATGAAATTTGAGTTATGACATATTGATGGATCTTCATATTAAGGCACTGTAAATGATATTTTTGGTTTCCTTATGAAAACAAAGTGAGTTTGAGTGATTCTCCTAATTGTTATGGTTAAGTTCTTTGCTCTGCTCTCTCTTTTTCTGCTCACGCTTAGATAATCTACAAATACGGTTTGGATCCTGTATGTTTCACTTTCTTTTCTTAACTAAAAGTTTTCAGTGGGTGTAGTCCCTGAGCAAATCTTTTTCTTTCCAACAAAGTATTTAGCTTTCTATGCACACAAATTCACGAGTCAGTTAAAAGTGTTTGATTAATTTATCACAAAGAGTGCCACCTTGAGTAAAAACAATTCTACTCTGTGGAAAGTTCTTTCTTTTTAAAAGAGGGTCCTTATTTCTAAGAGCAGAGCTCTGATTTTAATTAAAGAGCATTTTATGCAATTTTTTTCTAAAGCTTAAGATTAATTTCTATGGTTACTAGGGGTATAAATCTCTAGATTGCTTTAAAACAGAGATTTTTGTTCAGGAGAGAGTTGACAGCTCCCTTTAAGAGAAGCAATTACTTAATTTTACTTTCCTAAGTTTAAACACATAAAAATATTTGTAATGATACCCCAAAGGCATCATAAAAATGTAAAATAATTGTACTCTAAAATATCTAAAATTACAGGAAATAGATCTCATTTTAAAAAAAGAACTGGGATTCATGGCTGGGGAACTGGGGTGTGACATACTTCAAAATCAGAATCTCTTGTCTGGAGCCTTTTTTTAATGGTAATAAAAAAAATCTTTTCTACTGCCAATCATACAGACTTTAAAATATGTTCATTCTATTAGGAAATATTTCTTTATAGTTTCATTACCTTTAACATGTATTACTTTACGAATGTCTTAGATTCCCCCTTGAGAGACAAACTGCTGTCTCTAGAATTAAATGGCATCATTGGCTGGTGGATTAACTGTATCGCAGTTACCCTTTAGGCTCTTTTTAATGATTATTTTTAAACCTACATAGCCCAGTTTTCTAAGCAGCTTTGAACAAGGGCAGCATAAATAGTTTCCAGTGTTTTACTTACCCAAAGTGTACTTCCTTTTTCAGTAGATAATGTTAACTGGTAAATTGTTCCCAGGTTAAAGGTTTGTCATATTTTAATAAATATAGTGCAAGATCTATAGTAGGGACGCTTAAAGAAAACCCCCCACCTTTCCAAGTAAATGAATTAATACTTATCTTCTTTCCCACTTCGGTATTGTAGTATCAGTTCTTTTGCTATTTTCAGTTACTAAAATTTTAAGTGGGTCTTATATAGTAAAATGTCGTCATTTTATTAGGAAAAGTGAAATTAGATGGTTTTGAAAGAAAGGGTGTTTCTTATGTAATATGAATGCTACTGGGACTAGATATGCTTTTAGTTTAAAACGTGCCTGATTCAGGAATGCTTTGCATTAAATGAGTTTATATTTTGAGAGCAAAATGGGGGGAAAGAAAACTACTTTCCCTCCCTTTTTTTTTAAGAGACAAAAAAATTAAGTTGAATGCAGATATTGAAAGTGCTGTGAGCTGAATGTTTGAGCAACAAATGTAAACACTGATTATTGCAAATGTACATTTGGGCCAATTTACTTTTATCTTTCAAGCAAAACATTTCCCACGGTTTTTGTGGGCTTTTATTTAAGTTGGGAAAGCTTTGGAAGTTTGTGTGAAAGTATAAATAAGTTTGGGAAAATCATGATTAGAGTTTGATAATAAACATGCAAAAGCAAATTGGGAAACTATTAAAGTCAGATGTAATATTTAATAATGTTTTCTCTAAAAACTCATTTTCAGGGAGAAGAATGGTGATTTATGTGGCTCTGGAATAAAGACTTTGGCTGTAATTGAAAATAAGGGCTAAATATGAATTCTTCAACATGTATGAAATTTTGCTTGTTTTTTTTTTTTTTAAAGAACCTTAACGATTGTTTGGGAGTTCCCATAATGTCCCCCTCCAATTATGGGCACAAAAACTACATATGGATTTCCATTTAAAAAACAAAATACATACTTAGTTGCCAGGAAAATTTAAACTACTTTTTACGAAAGAAGAATTAAATTTTGATGTATAGGGAGATTCCTAATTTTGCAGGGCGGAAAAAAATTTTAGTTCATTTAATTATTGAAATATATCATAATATAGAGTATAAATAAAAATAAAATTCAAAAACCTTAGTAGTCTGAAATTTGTTATAAACCTCATTGTCATTACATCAACCTCACAATTGCAAATTGGCATTTTATTTTTAGTTTAAACAAATTCTTGGGGAAATTTGTCCATTTTTTACTGTAATACCAGAAGTGTAAAATGATATTACTTTAGCAGTTATTACATTTAGGTACTTTTGAAATAGTAGTCATGCCAACATTTGATCAGATACAGAATTTTTGAAGGCTTTCTTGAACATTTATAAAGTTTTACTTTCCTTTCTTTGACACACTACTGTATATGTCCCTGAAAAGTATATGTGTTTGGGATGGGGGGGCGGTTAGTGTTACATTTTGATGACAGTTTTTTTTGTTGTTGTTTTTTGTTTTTTGCTGTACGCGGGCCTCTCACTGTTGTGGCCTCTCCTGTTGCGGAGCACAGGCTCCGGACGCGCAGGCTCAGCGACCATGGCTCACGGGCCACTCCGCGGCATCTGGGATCCTCCCGGACCGGGGCACAAACCCATGTCCCCTGCATCGGTAGGCGGACTCTCAACCACTGCGCCACCAGGGAAGCCCCTTGATGACAGTTTTATTGCTTACAAATTGATATGTGATTTTAACTGAAACTTGTTGCTGGGATAAGAATGGAAAATTTTATATGCATGATGTTTCAGATGCTTTACCTAATGATCTGAAAAACTGTTAAAAGGAATTTAAATTATATACACTGGTTTTACTTTTAAAGCTTTCAACTGAGTTCTCAATATAAAATTCAAATATAGGACTTAAAGTATTTAGGTGTCTAAATATAAAACAGTAAATCTTAAAAGTAGGCTGAAAAGATATAATTTGATTCTCAAAATCAAGATCTATATATATACAGCTCAGGATCTAACCATTATTTTTCTAGTTATTATTATACACAGATTGAAAAATATATTAGGAACTAATTATTTTCTGCTATTTTGAACGCTTGAGTAAGAATCAGTTTTTATCAGGTTAGTCCCCATTTTATAAAAACTAGCAGTTAGCAATTTGCTATAGTCTCTTTAAATCCTAGAAACTCCTAAATTTTATTTTCATTTTTTCAAGCAAAGAGATTGTTAGAATGTTTTGTAACTTATTCCTTGAAGTAGTATTTTTGCCTTATTTTCACTTTCAGTTTTATGCCTTACTTACTCCAAAGCAGACCACAATGAGGGAACGGAATCTATATTTTTTAGAGGACAGGGAATGATGAAACAAGGCCCGGATTTTGCTTGGAATTTGAACATTTGTATTATTGTTTGAGGCTGGCATGCTCTGCATTTTATTCCCACTCATTCAGTTGAAAGATGACTTCGGAGGCAAGGCTGTGTATCTTGTTACCAAGCCCTCTTTCTCAGAGCCTCATGATAAAACGCACATTGGTTCCTTTGCTTTTGTTTTCACTAATAAAGAAAAAATATATGTTTTAATAGAGCAAAGCACTTACACTTTGGGGGTTCGAATGTTATCTAAGCGTTTTCTGTTGAATGTAAATTATTGGCATCTATCAAGCAGTATGGAAGTTGAATGTATGTTTTCCCTTTGTACCACCCTCCGTTGATTTCGCTCTTCTCTTTGCTGATGTGAAGCAGAAACTGGACAAGGTAACAGTTTTGATGATGAGATTAGAGGTAGCCAGGCTGACTGTCTCCTGGCTTTTAGAGAACCTTATAAGCTCAGGGCCACCCCTTCCCCTTGTTTAGATATTACTTGCTCTTTTGAGTTTCAGATTACAGGAGCAATTGATCTGCATGACCTATCTTAAGAACTTTAACTTTGCAGTGGAAACTTAAACCAAATGTATGTCCTCAAGAGACAAATCATCTTAAAACCAGGCTGTTGTCATTTTGATATACTGTACTGTTCTCTGAGGAACAATGTGGTAGAGGGCAGCACCTAGTGGATGGGACGTGCACTTGCTGCTCTTGGGTACAAGGTTTAGAGAGCCAGTCTATATTGATGTGACTCTTGCCCTTCCTTGGCTTGAAAAAGGTGAGGTTTTATGTTGTTCCCAGCTCATAATTTCTACCCAGGGCTAGAATCCCAGGAGAATGAGATTGGGAGAAGTTGTGACATGTCAGTTTTATTTGTGGTTTTCCCACTTGCGTAGGTGTGTGTGTTGGTCCTTGCCATCTTCACAAACATATTCTCCTCATAGTTGATATTATAATTAAAACAAAAAGAGCGTTTTTAAAATAATTTTAACACTCCTTTTTTAAAATTTTATTTATTTATGTATTTATTTTTTTGGCTCTGTTGGGTCTTTGTTGCTGAGTGCAGGCTTTCTCCAGTTGCGGCGAGCCCGGGCTACTCTTCGTTGTGGTGTGCAGGTTTCTCATTGCGGTGGCTTCTCTTGTTGCAGAGCACGAGCCCTAGAGCGTGTGGGCTTCAGTAGTTGTGGCACAGGGGCCCTAGGGTGTGCGGGTTCAGAAGCTGTGGCTCACGGGCTCTACAGCGCAGGCTCAGTAGTTGTGGCGCACGGGCTTAGTTGCTCCGCGGCATGTGGGATCTCCCCAGACCAAGGATCAAACCTGTTTCCCCTGCATTGGCAGGCAGATTCTTAACCATTGTGCCACCAGAGAAGCCCCCCAAAAGGTCATTTTTTAAAATGTTGATAGGGCAACATTCGGTCTTTGGGGATTTTATGTTTTTGAGTGTATGTGTTTAACCTTAGTAATAAGAGACTACCTTTGGATAGAACTGCTTGTTGCCACAGCCTTTATACTCTGTTGCTAATCTGTTCTCTTTTTAAGAAGAGGAGTTGCTGCTGATTTATCAGCTGGATCATAAATTGTTGGCTGCCCGTTAACAGAGCGTTGTGTGCCTTTGGAGTAAACTCACAAATTTGCCAAAACTGTGTGAGAAAATTCCATATTAAAGAAAACTTTTAATGCATCACAACCACCAGTTTTAGGTATAGCTATTCCTTAATGTTTATTTTAGAATGAGAGATTCTTAATAAAATATATCACTCTTTCAACAGACACTTATTGAGTTAGGAACCTTGCCAGATTTGGGAATCTGAAACGAACGTGACATAGTTCTTTCTTGGACGTGCCATTTTTTTTTTAAGTCTTTTAATTCTTTACCACAAAAGGAGTGAACATGTTCCTGAGAAGTGGAATGTACTACAGTGGGGTATAAATGTGTTTATTTGCATGGTGTTTTCTGCCTCAACTGGAAGAATTTAGAAGACATTTAGCAAGTACTTTTGGAGGAACTGATAAATAAAATTGATGGCTTTCTTTTAATGAGTTTGGTGTGTGGGAAGTTGTAGAAGTCTGCATGATAACTCTTCCGCAGTTGGGTTCTTCAGCTCGAGCTTTATGCTGAAAGAGCCCAAGCTTGGAGATGCAGCGTGAAGAATTGAAGAGCACAGGCTCTGGAATCTGTTTTGAGTATGGACCTTGGCTTTTCAACTTGCTAGCTGTGTGACCTTGGGCAAGTTACTTAACAGCTCTGTGCTTCAGTTTCCATTTTCTCATTTGTTATGAGAATTAAATGAGATCATCTATGCAGTGGCATAGTCAACACTAAACATGGATGATGTTGATGATGGTGACGACGCTCGGTTACTGCTTCTCTTCCATCTCCCCTTTTCTCCATGCTGTAAGGCAGGAGTGTGAGTAGTTGTGACAGTGTGCTCAGTCTTTCCCCCACACCTGCAGGCCTCGCACCCCTGCCGCCTCCACCTCTCCCTGGTTACTGTTACCGCTGTGCAGATAGACTGTGCCGATGGACGGCCAGCAGCTGCTTCCAGGTGCTGAGCTGGAAGTGCTTCCTTAGGCACATGAGGTTTACAAAAAAGTTGTGCTCACCTGTGTTTGTCTATTTGTTTGCTTGTTTGTTGAATTGTGTTTTGTGATCAGAGGGTCTTAACCTGAACTCCAGTGAGCCAAGAGCCTCTGAATCTCAGTATGGTGGGCAGGAAGTTTTTTGTATCTTTGGGAATATTCATTTTCTTAAAGGAATAGATCAGACACGTAGCTTTGGTTAGTGTCTCAAAGGATCTGTGCCCCCTAAAAGGGTCAAGAACTATACATTTGAAGTTCACAGTTCTTTCTGGAAAGCCACTCATGAAATTAAAGATACCATAACCCCCCCAGAAAATGAAACTCAAATTTGACTTTTACACTATTTGTTTCGTAAGATATACAGACATAATTTTAAGGGTAGAGTTGAGAAGTTAATTTAATTTGAGAAACTCAAATATAAATGGAACATTTTTCCTCTTACCCCCTCTTGTCAAAGTTCTGAAGAGTCATAAGAACAAGGAAGAGTCAGGAATACAGGCTCTGGAGTAGACCCCCTGGTTTCAAATCCAGCTCTGTCACGTGCTAGAGAGACCCTGAGCCAGTAAGTTAGCCTCTCCCACTGTAAAGGGGGAATAATGACGGTACCTACCTCATAGGATCGTACCAAGGGTGAAATGGAGTCATCGGGACAAAGCCCTCGTGGCTCTTCTTGGTGTGTAGTAAGTACTCTGTGTTTGCCGTTATCATTTTGTTTCACATTTTTGTTTACCCAACAACATTTGTAATATGTACAAATTTGTTGCCTATTACAAATGGTCTTTAATTGTCTGTTTTACCTCTACTTTATTGATGTGTGAACGTTTACAAATATTTCTAGTTTCTTTCTTCTGACCAGACTTTCCAAGGTTCTATAGCTGAGTTGCCTAAGTTAGAAAAACCTTAATAAAGGAGGATCCCAAGTACTTGGATCCTTAAAATCACGCTTGAAACTTTGGAGAGCATAAAAGGAGTGAAAAGAAACCAGCAGGGTTTGGTCAGAAGGAACGTTCTAATGGATTGAATGCCAAAAATTATCATGGAGTTTCTGAGGCGAAAGGGCCTCTGCGGCCTGCAGGTGAGGAGTCCAGGCCCAGAGCAGAGAGTCTGAGGCCCTAGGGTCGGCTCGGGTCCCGGTGTGCCGGGGGCGGGGGGGGGGGGGGCCTCTCCCTGCTTGGAGCTGGCCGCCCACCATACCTCCTGCTCGAAGCACGGTGTGAGAGCAGGGTGGATGCGGCGGGCTAGTGGCGGAGTGCCAGTGTGAGCGGTGGTCCTCAGAGAGGGGACGCTAAATGCAGAGACTGCCTGGGAGGAGAGCACCTGTGCTGAGAGAAAGGAAGTCCTTGTGAGCCCAGAGAAGATGCGGAGAAGGGGGGGATGGGGTAAGGGGAGCCAGCTGCACCCTCGAGACGCACCTCACAGACACTGAGCCAGCAGGGGTCGGCTGCTCCACGTGCTTCGCCAGGGCCCCTTGTTGTCCAGTCCACATGTGCGGGCCCCGGGTGAGGGTGGGATGGAGCTTGGGCGCTGCTGTGCCTTCCTCGGTTGTTAGCCTAAGACCTCTTCAGTTAAGAGTACCTTGCCTCACTGCCTGTGAGTCTAGCATGTAAGAATAAGCATTTTTGCTCTCACTGTGGCTCTTAAAACTCAAACCAGCCACTCCTTCTGATGCACAACTGAAGAAATGGCAACCGTTCCAGCTCTGGGGGAGTGAGCTGTCTTGGACGTACCTAGGAGCGTAAGTCAGAATCCGGAGCAGCCTGTGTAAGCGCCGGCTGGGTCCTGTGCACGCATTTCACCTCGTGCCTGGAAGTTAGCCTGATGGTGAGGGGCGGCTCCGCTGTGGAAGCAGCTCAAGGACAGCAGGCAGCAGAGCTGTCATCCAGCCAGCTCTTTTCAGGAGCTGGTCTTGCCCACGTGAGTTGTTCCCAAGCTGCTTTCAAGAAGGGCTTTTCCAGGTGCCCTTCCGCTATGGCGTTGAGCCTGCATCAGGGCGCCTCTGCCCCTCCTACCTCTGCTCTTTGCGCCTGACCTTGGTACCCGTGGGGGCCACCCGTTGCCGCTGAGGCAGTTAAAGTTGGACTCCGCAGCCAGACCCTCTGGGGCCAAGTTGTGATAAGTCGCAGACTCGCTGTGGGGCCTTGGGCAGCGTGTTAACCTCTCTGGGCTTCAACTTCCTTCTCTTCCATGGGGGTAGTAACAGTGCCTATCTCATAGGGTTGTCATGAGAGTTAAATATGCATAAAGCTTCTAGAATAGTGCCTGGCCTGGAGTAAGCAGTCAATAAATGTTAGCTAATAGTGTTACCACCTCCTGTCCTCCACTTGTGCTGTATTTGTGCCAAATCCAGTTTATTTCCTTCCTCTGACTCCATAGCTCTCTGTTCCCCTCAGTGCTACGACTTTGTGTATGACCTTCTAGGTCACAGCTCTTTCACGTGACCTGGGTCCCTCCACCTCCCTTTCCATCCACTGCCTCAGGGCAGCCCCCACCCCCATCCAGGCAGACCTGGCCTCATGGGTAAGGCCCAGACAGCAACGAGGAGGCAGCGGAAGGAACCCTAATATGCTTGAGCACCTGCTTTGTACCAGACACGGTACCGACATTTTCACTGACAGCTTGTAGTCACCTTCAGTTACTGTCTCCAGTTTATACGTCAGAGGTTAAAGCTCAAAGAAGTTAAATATCAATAAGTTGCAGAAGGCACTATCACTAGTCAGTGGCGGAGCTGGGATCTGAACCCAGGTCTGTGTGACTCTGGAGTTCTTGCTTTGCATTACCCAGAGTGGACAGAGAGCAGGATGCGTGCGCACTCTGCACACACACTCTACACACAGCCTCCGGACCAGACAGGATTTGGATTGGGTCTGAAAAGCGATGTGAAGCCATGTCAGCCCTGGGTTGGAACTCCCTGTCTGTCCTCCCTCCTCCCTTCCTCTCTTCTGCCTTATTATCTCCCTCCTTAATGTGTTTGCCCCATACTGGGTCTTAGTCTGCTTGTCAAGAGAACAAATAAAAGGAAGGTGGGGTTTTTTTTGCACACAGAAAAGAAAGTAATGATGATTAACTAGCATGCATTTGCAAAGCACGAGCTCTGTCCCCCCAGCCTCATTGTGCACTTTTGGATCAGGTTGTAGGTGAGAAGATCTGATCTCAGAGTGCGGTTAGCAGATCTCGCCGTGATATTTTTGTGGAGGAAACATTTTTTTTTAGTGGACTGAATATTTGGATTTCAAGTGTGTCTGTGGTTCGTTGATCTGACTGTCCACCGGGAGGGGTCTATAACTCCATGTTTCTTTTTCAGCCCTGTTTTCATTCCAGTTTTTAAAATGATAATTTTTACTTAGAGATGTCTTTAGTGGCAGAATGGCAAATGACAAGGAGCCAGGGGGAAATATGGATATAGTGAAGACATAGTTCTTCATGGAAAAAGTGATTTTAGTTGATGTTAAGTCAGCTTGACTCTGACTTGACGGTGAACATCCTCTTAGGCGGCATTAATAGAAGCACAGAGGCTGGAACAGGGAGGTAATGGTCCTGCCTCCTCTCCACCTCCTGTTGACACTGAGTATTGAGTCCATTCTCGGAACCACATTTGACTTTTGAGGCCGATAAATTCCTGCATTCAGAGACTAATAAGTAAGACCAGCAGCCACAAGTGTATTTCACGTAAAGAATTCCTTAAGGGATTGAGAACATTTAGCTTACAGAAGAGAGAAGACTTGCGTGGGGGGCACACAATAGCTGAACTCGATTCAGAGTGAGAAAGAACTGTGAGCTGTGGTGGAGCGGATGGCCCGGAAGAAGCAGGGGCTCCCTGCATGCAAGCAGAGCAGGGTGTTACTTCCTGGAGTTATACTCTATGTCAGCTAGCAAATTGCAGGTTCAGATAGGCCAGGAGTGGACCGAGCTTTGGAAGTGGCGGGTATGTGCCAGCAATGCCAAACCCATGCAGTTTGGGGAGCCAGTAGAATGGGAATTAAAATGTTTAACGAGATTCAAGTGTGAACCTGAAGACAGTGAGATGTAAAGAGAAAGCTGGGGCAGAAGGATTGAGGAGGAAGAGGTTGAGAACATGATATGCTTTTACTTTTTCTTGAGGTTAAGAGTCCTAGACCTGTTTTAAAATGGAATTGCGTTGAGCTTCATGGGTCATTAAGCCCTATGGTGCTACTCAGGTTATGAAAATTGTCATGAGTTCGTTCATTATGTCATTAGCACTAAGAATCTAAGATTTTACTTTTTTAATTTCTTAAAAGGAGATAGGGGCTTAGTATTAGAAAATAATACCTTTCAGGTTGCTTGAAGGTTAGTTGCTAATATCAGAAATTAGACCACTAAATTCATCGCAACTCCTGTTAATTGTCCTTGTCCCCTCCGTGTGACCCTCCCTATCGTCTGCTCCTCAGGATCTATGAAGCTGGCGTAGAAGGCTGGAACTAGAAGAATCACTCTCTCTCCTCTTTCAAGTACACATTTCTCTCTCTCTCTCTCTCTCTCTCTCTCTCTCTCTCTCTCTCTCTCTCTCTCTCCCTCCCTCTCTCCCTCTCTCCCTCTCTCCCTCTCTCCCTCTCTCCCTCTCTCCCTCTCTCCCTCCCTCCCTCCCTCCCTCCCTCCCTCCCTCCCCCCACCCCGCCCCTCTATTAGAAAACATACGCTGAATTCTGGAAACTACAAACCAGTAAGGTTGGCACTGGTTCTCAGCAAAATTCCAGAACAGGTTATTTAACCACTGATGACAGTTTCCTTAGATCAAGAATGTCTGTGTCTTCTTTTCTAGTGAGGTTTCCAGACTGATGGGGTAGAGCACTTTATATATTCAACTAACATTTATGTGATATATATGCACACATATATATGCGTGTATATGTGTATAACATATATACATGCAGCGAACATTTATAACATTCAGCTAACAGACACTTACAGCATGCCTCCCGAAGGCATCATACAGAGAAAGTGGGAGGTGAACCCAGAATGCCATATTTTAAAACCTCCTAGGGCCCAGCACATTTGAGTGCTTGGTGGATGAGAAATAAGATGTTCCAGGCAAAACAGCAGTGCCAAAGGGCAGAGGCGGAAAGAGGAGGCTGGATCAGGGAAGGGCTCTGAGGGTCTGGGCTCTGGGGTGGGTGTGGGAAAGCAGGCAGAGAAGCTGGTTTGTGGGTGCCCATTCCTTTGGCAGATTTTCAGCCAGTGGTGTGGACAGGCCTGGCTGACCAGTTTACTTTGTGGGGTGAAAAAGAGAGAAGAGTCAAAATGTCCTGAGATTTTCTAACTTGGGGAATCGAGAGAGAGAGAGAGAGAGAGAGAGAGAGAGAGAGAGAGAGAGAGAGAGAGAGAGAGAGAGAAAGAGAGAAAGAGAGAGAAAGAGAGAGAGAGAGAGAGAGAGAGAGAGAGACTCTTTCTCTTTGTGGGGACAGGGAGGGGCTGAGAGTAAGTCAGGAGGATCAAGCGTGAGTGGTTGGATGACTAAGGCTTTGGGACATGTAGCTTTTGAAGCAGCAGTGGGACACACAGTAGACAGTTGAATACGCTCCTGGAACACAGGAGGGAGGCAGGGGCTGGGTGGGCATTTTCTGTAGATGGTAAATTAAGCTATGGGTGGAAGGGGTGGGTTTAGCAAGAATGTGTCAGTGCTGAGCTTCATTAAGTTTCTGAGGTGTGCAAAGGCGGAAGAGGCAAGGAAAGAAGGTGAAGCAAAGTTGTCAGAGGTTTAGGAAGAGAACCTGGGGACAGTGGGGTCCTGGAAGCCGAGGGAGTATGGTGCTTCAGGAGGGGCTTGTGCAAGGACTGCGAGAGTGGCTGCCACCCCTCCAGGGCCCTGTATGCGCTGAAGGGTGGCCTCGTGCAGTAGAAATTAGGGCGGAAGTGATAGGAGGAGGCTCAGACTCCTTGCTTATTACTAAACAATTGCTGAAAGGAAAGAAGTGAAAAAGAACAGTTCATACATGTAATCCCTTAACACACTCACTGCTGTGACCCCAGCACCGAAGGAATGTCTGTGGCCATGCCAGGCTCTTTTGTGGGTGACCAGTCACTGGGAGCTTCTCTAGCACAGGGATGGGGACAGGACTCAGACAACCCTCACTGTGACTTCAGCAGAGTCGTCGCGCTCCAGAGCTGTGACGGTTCTGAACTTTTAGCTATAATTGGTATTGATGCATTTTTCAATTATGACTGAAGGGAGGTGGATTTGGAATTTAGTTAGTGGGCCTCCAGATTAGACTTGGGAACATGATCCTTGTGAAAAGTCGTTTTAGCTTATCAGTAGCTGGCAAACATTTGTACAACAGTGGTTGTTCTGACTGTCCTTTGGCTGCCTACTAAACTGGACAGCAAGCTGTGTCCACTGATTGAATGAAAAAAATAACGATTTTGTGTTACAGGGAACTTTTTACAATAAGCCAGAGGGCCTTACCGGAGTCTCTTTAATCTTTAACAATGGCTGTCTCTTGCGGAGGCAAATTATGCAAATCAGTGCTTAGTGTTTCATAATCAATCAGGTCTTTGTTGGAAGTGTTATGAGCGCCAGAGCAGAATTCCTGTGGGGGGGGAGAGTAGTTAGGGGAGTTGCAAGTCAGGCCACTGCTGTGATCTGCAGAGGACACTGGTGGCTGCTTTGAACCCCCCTGCAGTGAAAATGCAGTCGTCCTTTGAGAAGAATCCCTCAGTTTTGTAGCAGGGTTTTTGTTTTACAGTTTATCTTGCTTTGGGTAATTTACAAAACACCCACGAAGGAGCAGCTAGCAGGTCTGTGCTGTGGATGACACACATAAACAAAGCTGGGCCCGCCGCCTGGGACGGCAGATGGCAGCCATGCTCCAGAGCTGCCTTTGTGTTGAACCTGCCAGGAGTGCAGTGTTTTAAAACCTTGGACTCATCCAAGTGCACGTGTCTATTTCAAAACAGTGTCATTTCAGCTTCAGCCTGCACAGCACAATTAACCTTTAATAATCCTTTGATTCTAGATCAAAAATACAGAACCAGAGAAAATTTTAAAGCCCTTGGGAAAAAACTGTGATATTTCTGAGAGTTCCTGTTACTACTCCTGCTATAATACATGTGTTGCCATCTAGTGGATAATGTAAAGTATATAGCAGACTTACTATGTTTGGAGTTTATTTTACCCTGCTAGTAATTCTTGAAGCGGATAGAAAGTCAGTTCAGTTCGGAACATTAAATCATTTTTGGAGAGCTGCTTTGGGCTAGGCATATGCCCGAGCAGATTATGTCCGATAGACATGAAAACATTTCAAAACAAGATGGTGACATCCCTGAAAAAGAGATGCTTGCGAGGGGTCCTTAACCTGGCCTGGAAATGGCAGAGAAGACTTCCGGGAGGTGTATCCCCTGAGCAGAGTAGGAGTAAGTCAGAAGACCGGGATTGGGAGATGGGGGAGGGCTCTGAACTCGGAGAAGTCAGCAGGGCCAGGAACACTAGGGGGTCCCAGGCTCAAGGAATTGGATTTGACCCTGCGGGGCCTGGGGAGTCAGTCAGTATACACTCTTAGTTAGGCAAGATTTACCTTTTTGTTTAAAAACATTTTTTGTCCGGTTGCAAAGATTACACATACGAAGTGTAGAAAAATTTTAAGGTACGAAAAGGTATTAGGAAAAAGCAAAGTCTTCAAATCTTAACCACCCAGACAACCATCAGTGTTTTGATGAGCAGTCTTTTAGATTCCTCTCTCTCTCTGTGGGTTCAGCTTCAGGTCTGTATTTCATATAATTTACCTAAGTACATGCTGTGTGCAACCTTGGTTTTTCCCCCATTCAGCAACATGCTTGTGCGCAACCCATCCATGGGGTTGAGTCCCTGGGGCTGAGTCCATGTCAGCAGTGCACATATTGGGATGTCTTTGTTTGGTCTCTCCTAGTAAAAGCTTTATGTGTAACAACAGGTAATGTGAGAATCTGTTTTTCCCTGTCAAATGCATCTAATATAGGGACCACTGCTACTGTTTTTTATAATCAGTCTGCTTATACGGTAGATGTGTTTTGTGGGGAAGTTCAGTGTCTTGATGATTTTTGAAATTAGCCTTATTAGAATACAGTCACTTAAAAGTGAACTTGATTTATCTTCAGAGAAAGAAAAGGATGAGTCACATGAATGCCTGTCATTTTAGAATGGAGTTTAAACAATTGTTTAGTTGAGTATCAGCTTTGTGGAGAAGCCAGATCCTGGCTGACCCTGGAGTGTGGCTCTTGGCTTTGCGCTGACCCATAGCTGTTGACATTGCATTTGACCTGAACAAGGCATCTCAGCACTGGGTACTTTTGATCTTAAAACGTTCTGTGTGCACTGTGGTGAGGGCAGCCCTCAGAGACCCACTGCGCTCGGGTGGGACAGTAGGTTTGTCTTCGTGGGCAGACTTGCAGAGGCTGAAGCACACAGGTACTTGGTTTGGGAGTCAGAGTCCCCTGTTTATTTTGAACCATTTATATGAAATGTGTTACTTCAGTGTCTTCTTATCTGTAAAGTGGGATTATAGTGGAACCTATCCCACAGGGTTATTAGGAGAAGTAAATGAGCTAATTGACGCACAGTGTTCAGACTGATGCCGGCCACACAGCATGTGCTCGATAAAAGTTAGCTATTAACTCGTGCTATTTCTATTTTTAAAGAATCATTTTTACTGCCCTCCCTTTGTAGTGAAGCTCAGGGAGATTAAGCAACTTGCTCAAAATTTCAGTTGGCAAAGTTAAGCGTTTAGGGAGTTTATTAAAAGCACCTCTTTTTTCCCAGCACAATTTTGGAACTACCTGAAAGAAATACAGGAGTCAGAAGGTGAAAAAGCCAAACGGAGAACCTGGCTTTAGATTTGTGGCCAAATATGGGTAGAGCGCTGGCCAGAACAGACCCTCTCTGCTGCCTGTTGCCGAGTGTGCTCACTGCTGTCTCCAAACCCTACACCAGTAAGTCCTCTTCCCTCAGACGCGTGAGTGAAGCGTTGGGAGACAGAAGAGGAAGTTTGTCCAGCTGGGGTCCCTCCATGCGAAGCCTGAAGGGGGTGGGGGGGAATCAAGGTCCCCTTCAGAGTAAGTGGTGGAGATTGAGCAGAGATTAGAACCAAGAAGCTCAACCAACTCCCTGGATTCCGTACCCGTTTCTCTCTTGTCTGCCCTGCTCCACCCAAACCCCACAGTCTTTTGCCCGGAGTCTGCTCCTCTGCTCATACCCCGCCCCGCACTAGGCGAGGAGGTAGAGGAACTCAGACACGGGGAAGAGACCCAGTCCTGGAAGTTGCCTTCATTACTTGTTTAAACTGTGTTTTGAGGCAGTTTGATGATTGATACTCAGGGTGATCGGGTCGCCATTGCACCGCCAGTCTTTCTGACCATCCTGGTTCCTTGCTCACAGCTGTGGGCCTTCCTCCCAGCATCCCTGTGGTACTTGCGAATTCCAAGCCTCCCGTGTCACAAACACAAGGAATAACAGCCGAGCTTGGAGGAGGAGACTTCAGTGGTAAAAACAGGCACTTTGGATATGGGCACGTTCCTACTTTGAGTGACTTATAAAACGAGCGCTCTACGTGGAAACATTCAAAAAACCTTTCTTGCAGATCTTTCTGTATCCACTGTAGTTGAAAACATTTTACGAATCAATATATACAACTGCTGTCACATGAAACCCAGTTTATATTTCTGTGAAGAAAAGCCTCAAACTTAAATAAGCTAAATAGTAATAGTTCATTAGTCTTTTGACCATATAATGTAGAATAAATAACTTAGCCTTTGAGTCATACAGACCCGTGATCCATGCCACTTCTTCCCCTTATTATCCTGTGACCGACCTCACGTGGGCCTCAGTTTCCATGTTTATCAAACGAGAATGGGGGTAACATCTAACTCATCTGATTGTTATAGGGGAGCCGATGACGGCACTTAGTGAGCAGTTCACGCACTTCTGGCACACACATGCCTGGTATGTCACTCCTGGGTAACATCAGGTGTGTAGTGCACTGTTGAACACAGATACAAGACAAAACAGCTTGCTGTTGCTCGCTGGATGTCTTTCTCGGTTCCCAGTCATCCCTCGTTGTGATTACTATACTGGGAAACTGCACTTGCCACCTGCCAAGAATCTGTGCTGAAATCTGGGCATTAAGAACTCAAGCCTGATACTTAGAATGCTGGGTTCCATTCAGGCTTCACCCCACGTGTTCCTGAGCACATTACTTACCCTGTCTCTGACTTAGTTTCCTCATCTGTAAAATAGGTGCGATGATGTTACCCATCTTGTGTAGCTGGGAGAATTTGATGAGCTAATGTGTGGGGAGATCTTGGAACAGAGCCTGGCATGTAGTAAACTCTCAATGCAGGTTTTGTTGTTGGTGGTTTTTTTTTTAAATGGCATTGATCCTCTTAAATGGAACTTTAAGCAAGGCTTGCAAGTACTTAGAAATAAAATAGCTAGAGATTTTGCGTGGGGTTGAGGTGTTGGTTCAAATGTGGGTTATTACTAGTTTGGCAGCAGAAAATCTGTACTTCAGAATCACCAAACATGTTAAACGAGAGTGCAAAATGGGAGATTTTTTTAAAAATCATGTTTTGTTAAGAAAACATGTCAAGTATATACTAAAGTAGGCCGAGAGTGTAAGGAGCCCGCCTGTGCACACGTGCCCATCTTCAGCTGTGAGCTCAGGACTGATCCTCTTTCCTGTGCTCCTCCCCACCTCCATATTATTTTGAAGCGAATCTCAGGTATCACGTCATAAGAAATTGGGATCACGTTTGTTGTACTTTAAGGGAAACTTCTTGTAAGCATGTTTTCTGAGATGCCTGCGGGGCCTTCTTGTTGCTGGCACTTATCCCCTTGCACCATTCTACCCTGGTGGACTGAAATTAGCTAAAGCTGGGGGGTGCTGCTGGGTCTAGCCTACGTAGTAGATTCCTTTGGGCCTGTTCAAACTTTTCATTGAAAACTATGACTCCTTTTTTTTTTTAAAAAAAAAAAAAACTGTTTTGGATAAGGCTTTAAACAGGTATGCTATGACTGATGTTTGTGTCACCCCAAAATTCATATGTTGAAGCCCTACTACCCAATGGGATGGTATTTAGTGGTGAGGCCTTTGGGACCTAATTAGGTCATGAGGGTGGAGACCTCGTGAATGGGATCGGTACCCTTAGAGGAAGAGACACGAGACCACCATGTGAGGATTCGGCAAGGAGGCAACTCTCTACAAATCAGGAAGAGGGCCCTCACCAGGCACCAGATATGCTGGCACCTTGACCAGGACTTTCCAGCCTCCAGAACTGTGAGAAATAAGTGTTTGTTGTTAAAGTCACCCAGCCTGTGGTATTTTGTTATAGCACCCCAAACTGAGACAAAGTGTACTAGTTTCTTATTGCTGCTGTAACAAATTACCACAAGTTTAGTGGCTCAAAACAACAAAAACTTACTATCTTATAGTTCTGTAGGTCAGAAGTCTAAAATGGGACTCCCTAGACTGAAATCAGGGTGCTGGCAGAGCTCTGTTCTTTTCTGGAGATGCTAGGGGAGAATCCATTACTTTGCCTTTTCAAGCTTCCAGACGTTGCCTTCATCCTCTGGCTCCCTTCCTCCATCTTGAGAGCCAGCAATGTTGGATTGAGCTCTTCTCCCGTTGCATCGCTTTGACTCTCTCTTCTGCCTCCCTGTTCTCCATTTAAGGACCCTGTGATTACATAGGGGACTACCTACCTGGATACTCCAGTATTAATCCAGGGTATTCTCCCTATTTTAAGGTCAACTGATGAGCACCGTAATTCCATCTGTCACGATAATTCCCCTTTGTCATGTAACATAATATAGTCACAGGTTCCAGGGGTTAGGACTTGGACATCTTTGGGTGGAGGTAATGGCATTACCCTGACTACCACAGTAGGTATAATCCTTTGGGGATTATTCAGTACCCACTATCTATTCAACATTTAGTAAAAGTTTCTGAGGCTCTGCTTTGCACCAGGAACTGTGCCTGACAGGTTCTGGGGAAAGAGAGAGGACCCTTTAACCTCTAGGAGCTTGCACTCTGGTGAAGAGAAACCAGTCGGTAATGAGTCATTGTGGTCTTTGTGGTCTGTGGGGAGCGCGGCAGGACTGAGGCCACTCAGGACTTTTGGAGCTGAATTGTGAAGGGCCTTGAGTGCTGCATTTGGGGTTTGGACTCAATCCCATTGGTTAGGCCCAGAGATGACAATTAGTTGCCCTTTGGCAAGTCGGCCGGCAGAGATGCTTCCTTTGGCTGCAGTGTGTTTTAAAACCAGAATTCATCCCTGCCCAATGCACCGCACCTTCCATTCCTCTTGCTTTACCCCCTCACACTGCTTACCTGGCCCCTTGCAGGCAGGGGTTGGGGGAGGGAATGGAAACCACTGAAATGTATTAAACTTAACTTGATTAAATCTTGTATGTGGTACAGTAAATACCTTGTTTGCACATCTCTTAAATTTTTTTCCCAACAATCTTAAAAGTCAGATTTTAAAATGCAGTGTCAGTGGAAAATAGGAGTAAGAGTGTGAAGAAGGCAGCTGTGGCTTAGTGGTGGAAGACGGGACAAATTTGAACTCAGAGTCCCAGGCTTGCCTCTGAGCCCCACCAGGCACTAACCATGTGACTGGGGACGAGTCACTTAGCTTCTGCAAGATTCACTTTCCCAACCTGGTTAATGAGTGTGGTGACGTCAGTGCCCACAATGGGCTGCTGGGAAAGAACAAGGTCGTGTGTGGGGAAGTTCCTCACGGAGCCAGGGATGCTGGACAGACTCTGGCTGTCTCAGTTGTTGTTTGTAATCTGGTAAATAAATGAATATTGTGGCCATAGTTCAGTTTTTCTTCGATTCATGTTCTTATAGATGCCTAAGGGTGCTTTTCTGAACCATATTTGCTTTTAGTCTAGACTCTGTGAGAAATTTAACTGAACCCTTACTGACCTGTCTCCAGACAAATGCTGAATGTTTCTTTAGTGGTAAATACTATTTTTGCATTTAAACGTTTACTCATTCCACAAATACTGACTGACACCTTCTGGGCTTCATGTTGTGCTTAGAGCCATGCGGGAAGCTGTGCAGCCCCTCCTTGCGTAGTTCCTAACCCCCAAGAAAGAGGCGTGCATACAAAAGTGAAGCCAGAGGACGTGGCTGTGTGTAGCTGAGTGCCCAGTGGGTGGGATGCAGAAGTGCTTTTAAGTTCAGAGCAAAGCGAAAATTAGCCTGAGTTGGCCTTGACAGAAAAACTTTCATGAAAAAGATGAAAGTTCAGCACATCCTTCAAGGATGGGGCTACGTATGTTTGGAATAAGTACAAAGGACATTAGGAGGAAACTAGTGTGAGCTGTGGTCAAAGGACAGAGCAGGCCACCAACTTAGTTAATCATTCTCTCCTTCTGGAAACACTTTTGTCCATGTTGACCATGATCCTAGGTTTCTTCCTACCTCTTTTTATTTTATTTGTTTCTTAATCCCTCATTCCACACACATTACCTGACACATGCTTTAGTACTAGAAATGAGCCATCACAAGTTCCATCCTCTGTACTTTTGTGTCTGTTTTGTTCATCCGTGGAAGTAGGGAAAATGGAGACTTGCTTTGTAGGGATAAATTGTTGCTCCTGCATCTTTTCTTTAATTCTGCTGCTCTGCATGGGCCCTATTTATACACTTGATAGCTCCAGCCTTAGAATCCATCCCCTAGAACACTTGGAAGAAGGAATATTTGTCTATAAAATTTTGGATATAAGACACATAAGGAAGGGAATTGGCCTTTATTGAGCACATTCTGTGTAGTTACTAGACATGTACTATCTCATTGAATCTCAAAGTTCCTTAGAGATCATCTCTTCGTCATGTCACAGATCACAACAATTACAGGAAGAAGGAACCCTCGGTAGGAGACCAAGACCCAGGAATGTGGGTGACTTTCCCAAAGCCACCCAACAAGTCAGTGATTATACAGGAGTCTAAAACCAGAGATATCCAGTTTGTAGCTTCAAAATCTTTTTACTACCTGCATTCCATTCTCTACTAATTTAAAATTTGTTGCATATGAGCGTAACATATTTATCCATATAAATCGTTTGCTTTCTTTTCATTATAGATTTCACACATTGGCAAACTGAGAGATTTTCTTCTCGAACACAGGAAAGATTATATTAATGCTTATAGGTAAGTGTCTATTTCTTACCGTGATTTTAGTGACTGTTCTTTTCCATACCTATATTCCTTTTGAGCTTTTTGTCCTCACTTTTTACTAACTTAGGGTTGTAATGGGGAAGGTCAGTTTGGCAGTGGAAGAATATCTGCAGAGCAAAAAGGGGCTCCCCCCAGCCAAGGTAAGCTCAGCCATACCCCATGTCCTCAAAGTCACCATATCCTCACAGCAATGTCCCCTATTCTGATGTTCCCATGTGTCTGTAGCTCTTTGTGTGCCATATATGTTGTGAAACATGCAGAGAGAAATGGGGCAGTTTCTCATTGAATGCATATTGCTGAGCAAATGAAGAGAAAATGCAGGTCATGTAAAAATGCCATTTGGAAAGACAAGAGCTCTTACCTCTAGTGAAGAAACTTTTGGTTAGGTTGATCTTTAAAAAGAAAAAGCATTTTGATCGAGCCTTCCAAAATGGCTTCTGGAATAGACTCCAGCTCTCAGTAGACACAGGAACACCGCCGTGCAGATATCATGCCTCCTGCTCTTCCCTGACCTACATTTGCACCTGGCTTTAGTGTGGCGTTTCTACCATAGGAGTCAGCTTCAAGTGTATTACCTAAATTAATGGAAAAGTTGGATTAGACATACGAAGTGACATCATTAGAAGCATCTTTTTAGGATTTCATCATTATAAAACAAGGGATTTTGGCCTTCAGAAGCCTTCCTATCGCAGTTAGAAAATACAGAAAAAATCTGATTTTTAAAAAAACTTTGTCAATATATGCAAAAATGAAAATGTTTCATATAAATTCTTTAACAGAGAAAATAATTATGCCCCAGGTGAATTTTAAATAATCTCTACCAGTTTGTCTACTTTATACTTTTAACTGTATTTCATTTGCATAATTTTGGAATATACTAAATTATTCTAATGCTTAGTACCAAGAAAACCTTATTTTAAAGTTCTCAGTTAAAATAGTTGGTCACCACTAGATGGCAGTGTAAATTTTATTTCTAAAGGTGTGTGTACATCAGATGCTAATTTTATAGTGCATAAAAATGGAAGCGACGGTCATTTTGGAAAGCTTAATAAAACTGGTATAAGCCTGTCAGTTCCAGCTTCTTTCTTTAGTACTTTACAACTTAGGTTAAATAAGTGGTTGTAGAGATCTCTCATGGAAATCCATTATTAACTCCCCTTTTCCTTGAAAAGGCATCCAGCCAGGTGAATGCTTTAAAGGTTGGTTTAGTTCAGGCCACCCTGTCCCCTTATTAACCATGCAAACCTGAGAAAGTCACTTAATCTGTAAAATGCAGTGTCTTCCTCTAAACCAGGGGTCAGCAAACCCCAGCCTATAGGCCAAGTGCAGTCCGCTGCCTATTTTTGTACAGCCTGTGAGCTGAGAATAGTTCTTATATTTTTAAATGGCTGGAGGGAGAATAATAACAATAGGGACTTCCCTGGTGGCTCTGGTTAAGACTCCTCCCTCCCAATGCAGGGAGCCCGGGGTCGATCCCTGTTCGGGGAACTAGATCCCACATGCATGCCACAACTAAGACCTGGTGCAACCAAAAGAAAGAAAGAAAGAAATATTAAAAAAAAAAAAAAAAGAAGATGAAATTAAGGGAAGATGCTGGGCCAGTGCCCCACCTCCTCTTCCCTGGTTAATCAAATACACTGTCCCTCCTAACAGTATACTTGTAATACATAAGAAATAAAACCAGTTTTTTTTAAAAAAAATAATTATTATAATAATATTTTACCACATAAGAAAATTTATGAAATTAAATTTTCAGTGTCTATAAATAAAGCTTATTGGAACAGCACCACACCCATTCATTTGAATGTTATCAATGGCAGCTTTTACACTATGACAGCAGAGCTGAGTGGCTGTGACAGGCTATATGGCCCTCAAAGTCTAATATGTATACTATGTGGCCCTTTTCAGAAAAGGTTTAAGGAGCCCTGCTGTAAATAATGAGAGTGATGATCACTTGCCACTTGTCAGGAGATTCAAATAAGACAGTACAATTGAAATGCAGTGCAAAAAGAAAAAAACAATGAGGGGACTTCCCTGGTGGCGCATTGGTTAAGAATCTGCCTGCCAGTGCAGGGGACACAGGTTCGAGCCCCGGTCCGGGAAGATCCCACATGCCGCAGAGCAACTAAGCCCCTGCGCCACAACTACTGAGCCTGCGCACCACAACTGCTGAAGCCCGCGTGCCTAGAGCCTGTGCTCTGCAGCAAGAGAAGCGACCGCAGTGAGCAGCATGCGTACCGCAACGAAGAGTAGCCCCCGCTTGCCGCAACCAGAGAAAGCCCGCGCGCAGCAACGAAGACCCAATGCAGCCAAAAATAAATGAATTAAATAAATAAATTTTTTTTAAAAAGCAGTGGATTTATAAAAAGATTATAAGGCTGCTATTCTGTAACTTTGCAGTAGTTTTAAACTTTTGATTATAATGGTGGGATTAAGGCATTTCTCCTCGAACAGCACAGCTCAGCTCCATACAGTGTGTCAGTGTTTCCAGAGCAGATGTGGACTTAACTCTGAGTTCTCATGCCCCTGCTCAGGACAGTGGGCAGCTGGCCTCAGCCTCCCCCTTTCCCGGCTACCATGGCAGCACACTCTGGGGCGGAGGACCAGGCTCCCTGGAGCCCATCTCACCCTGCCACTTACTGGTTGTGTGGCTGCAGCGTCAGCAGAACTAGAGCTCCTGAGGCTTTCTTAGTCTTGACCAGTCATTACCCCATTATAGAAACTCAGTCTTTAATTCCTTTTCCCAGTTGCAGTTCATGGCCAGCCAGTGCAGTCTGAGTTTCACTCCTACCCCTGTTTTGGTCCCTTTGAAAGATCAGGGACTTTGAGGGTCAATCACACCTAGGTTCTAGTCCCAGTTCTGCCACGTATTAATCATGTAAGTGTATACAGCTCACTTCACATCTTTGTGCTTGCTTTTTTTGTTTGTTTTTAAATAAAATGTGGATAATGTTCTTGTGAGGATTAAAAGAGATGTGTGAGAGCTCCTGGCACATAGAAGCCCCTTGGTGAATGGTACCTGAATTGGAATCCCATTTGACCTGTGATGAGGTTGCGGCAGTGGTCAGTTGATAAAGAAAGCACCTCTAATTTCCTGCCAGAGGGGGGAGGGAGGGAGAGAAAGAGCGAGAGAGGATGCCAGAGTCAAGTCGACCTGACAGAGATGGACGTGTTCTCAGCGTGATCACTGGTGAAACCTAGGGTGGCGGCAGAGGTTAGGTCTGCAGGAGGGTGACCTTGCTGAAGGCTCCTGAATTAGACGCACTCAGCCATTAGTGCCACTGAACGGTCACAGCCCCGGAGCACAGGGAGCACAGAGGCCCCTGATAGCATATGAGAGAGAGGGCAGGCAGATCCCAGAGGAGAGGACAGACAGGAGTCGTGGCTCCATGTGTGTTCACGCCTATGCCCAGGTCCTTCTGCCAGGCTGCCAATCAGAGAAGTCCCTGCCCCCAAGGGAGGGGCAGGAGGGAGGATGCTCAGGTTAGGTGTCACGCTAGAGGAGTGGATTCATGTAGAAACATGAGGACTAGGGAATAAGCATTCCCCTCCATGCCCTACATTCCCTCCAGATGGAGAAAGGCCATCCTTATCTTCTCCCATCAAGCTCTCCCTCCCAAAGGTGGTAGACTGTTTAAAGCCTTTCTTTTTTTACTGCTCTGCCTCCCAATGCGATGTGCTGGCCTTGGCTTGTTACTGAGAAGATTTTGGATGGAGTGTGATCATGGAGTGGAGAGAAATATTACCTTCAGACCCATAAAGCTATGTTAGCTTGGCATAATCAGGAAGCTGTAATCTTTTCCACAATGTAGAGCTCAGACTTTATTGACCCATTTAATTTTTTTTAAATAATGACATTTTACTAGAGCAGAACAGCATGCAACCTAGGTAGCCTCTGGCTGGATCTCTTGAATGATTTTAATTAAAACTGATTCCTCCACTTCTGGTAGATATACCTTTTCCTCAATATCCTGGCAATGAAACAATACCACCTGGGGGAGAAACTTTTTTGGTTTTTGTTGTTGTTACTAATAGAATAACCATACTGTCCATTTCCAGTTTAAAAAGGTTAATATATAATGTCTCCTAAAGGAACATCACCTTTTAATTGAGTAATCAGTTTTATCAAATTAACCTTTAGACCTTTTCAATTTCACTGAGCTGAGTTTCCACTAAGTCAAAATAGAGTAGGAGGATGTTAATCTCATGTTTTTGGAATTAGTCGTTTATAGGTCTGCTCCGTCCACAGGGTACATAGCCACTTGGAAGTGGGTACCTGTCTTATTTATTTGTTCCTGACCCCGTTAGCCTCCGTTTCCAGAGAGATGGTTTCTATTAGGGGCGGCACAGGACTCGCCACCCCTCTGCTCACTGCTCTCACTCTGCCCGCCTTGACCTGACTGGGGAGTTGGGAGGAGGGTGGAGCGTGCTTGCCCAGCCCCTTCCCCTGTCTCTTGGGTCTTCTGCCTCAGGTAGAGTACATTCTGTCAGGGTTACCATGTTAAGCCAAACTAGTTAAGAAAACAAAATATTTGGGGAGGGTTGGGATAGGGAAATAAGTCTCTGTTGCTTTTCAGGTTCTGCTGAGGGGAGGACCATCCATTCCCCAGGAACCTGTGGGCTTCCTTCTCTTCTTCCAACGACCCCCCGCCCCCGAAAATGTGGACCCTGGGGTTGGGGCGTGGGAAGGTGCCGCACTGAGGGAGGAGAGGAGCCTGGCCTCCTGGTTGGCCCTGGGAAGAGCCTCAGGCTTACTCCTCCCTCTTCTCTTGGGGTCCTGTCATCAGGATGGACACATTCCCTGCCCCTCTGTGCCTCCACTTTTCCAGGGAAGGCTCTGGAAGAGGGGTGCCTGCAGGTCTTGGGGTGGGAGTGAAATAAATCTGGGAGGGACCTATTAAGGAACACAGTTGTGTAGCTGTGTGTCAGGCCTCTTCAGGTCGGCCTCAGGCATTAAGTGAGGTCATTCAGAAAGTATTTGGCTCTTGAGATATTGATTGATCAGCCTACTGAATCCTAGGTATTGCCCGTGATGATGGGATGCAGTAATGAACAGACAGACAAATGTCCCTGCCTTTATGGAACTTATATTTTGGAAAGGACGACAGACAAGAAACAAAATAAATGAGTAAAACATAATAGTGTTAGAGCAGGATAAATGCTTTTAGGGGGAGGGGAGAAGGGAAAATAGAAAATGTCAGGGAGGGTACAAGTTTATAAACGTAGCTTAGGGAAGGACTTTTTAAGATGGGGGGGACATTGAGTAAACACCTAAAAGAAGTAAGCAGTCCGTTTATATAGATATCATCCAGGGAAAGGACATTCCAGAAGGACATTCAGTTTATATAGATATCATCCAGGGAAAGGACATTCCAGAAGGAGAAGATGGCAGCAAGTGTAAGGTCCTAATGCAGGAGTATGTCTGGAGGGTTCAAGGAACAGCAGGGAGACCAGGGTGGCTGGAGCAGGAGGGACTGGGGAGTGTGGGGGTGGTAGTTGAAGATGAGCTCAGAGGGGGCAGCAGCCAGATCTCGTGAGCCGTCTTACGGCTCATGTAGCTCTTGTGAGGACCTCGGCTTTTACTCTTGGGGAAGCACTAGAAGGTCCGTACAGAGGGTTGATAGGATCTGAGTAACTTTCTAACAGATCAGTAAGGCTAGTGTGTTAGAATAATCTGTGTAGGGACATGACAGAAGCAGCAGACCAGCTGGGAGGCTACGGTTACGTTACAGTCCAGGTGAGAGATGCCGATGGCATGGCCCAGAGGGGTTAGCAGTGGATGTGATAACGAGGTCACATTCTGGAATTATTTTGAAGGTAGAGCCAACGAGATTTGTTAATGGATTAGCTGTGAGCTGGGAGAGAAAAAGAGGTGCAAGGATGACTCCAGGTTTGGGGCCTGAGCAGCTAGAAGGAATGGAATTGCCATCAACCCAGATGGGGGAGCATGTTTGAAGAGAGCGGGCAGGAGCTCAGTTTGGGGCATATCTGCAACACAGGTTAAACATCTGAATAGAGACGTTGAGCCGGCAGTTAGATATACGTGTCTCAGGTTCAAGGAGAGGTTCAAGCTGAAGACATAAATTTGGACTTGTCATTGTAGAACTGGTATATACGCTGACCCAAAAAAAGCCACGAGCCTAGCTGAACTCACCAAGGGAGCAACGTAGACATTGGAGAGATTGAGGGACTGAGGGTAAAAGGTATCAACAAAAAGCCTGAAAACGAGCAGCAGCCGGGGAGATAGGAGGGAAATGGGAGAGTGTGTTGTCCGGGAAGACAGAGGAGAAAGCAAATCAGGGGAAGGGGAGCCATTAGCTCCATCCAATCTGTGGAAAGTAAGTGAGGGGAGGGATGACCCAGGGGTGACCCTGAGGAGTGAGGACCACAGTGGGGGGATGAGGGCAAAAGGCCCTTTGGATGAGGGCAAAAGGCCCTTTGGATGGGGTCGAGAGAGAATAGTCAGGAAGATGGAGACAGGGTTGTAAGCGTCTCAGAGGAGTTTTACTGAAAAAAGCGGGGAAATTGGACAGTAACTGGTAGGAGACATGGATTTGAGAGATTTTCTTTTGTTTTTTTAAGTTGGGAGAAATAACAGCATGTTTGTATGTGGCTAGGAGAGATCCAGTAGACGGGGAAAATTGATTTTATTAGGAACTAACACGTGTAGTGTTCACTGTGTGCCAGACACTGCATAAGCACCGTGTCTGCGCAGTAATTCTTTTACAGTTGATGGTGCACGAGAGAGAAACTGGGGCCAACCTGGTGCCCAGGTGGAGGGGCAGAGCTAGGAGATGGACACCTCATCCTTAGTAGCTGGGGGGAAGCGAGGTGGGGAGAGCTTGGAGGAGCTCTCAGAAACCAGGAAGCACAGTTATTACTGATGCTGCAGATGGGGACGGAGGTGTTGGAGGTTTGAGCTGTGAGGAGAAGATAGGAAACAGGCACCTGGGAGAGTGGGAACGCAGACACAGTGAGAACATACTGCATAATTGCCAGGCACCATTAGGGGGCCATGTGTGGTTAGTAATCATATAAAGCCAATATTTTGATCTCTGTCTGATTCCCGCTTGATCCTAAACTCAGCTGCTGGTGAGCTAGTAACTCTCTGTTCTCCGTACAGCGCCGGTCTCCGGACTCTTAACTCCAAATGGCCCTTCTCTCATTGCTTCCCGCTCCTGGCATTCTTCCAGGAGCCAGACTTTTCCTATAGCCCTCAGAAGTTTAGGATGGAAAGAGTCAGATCAATTAAACAAAATCCAGGCAACCAAATATTTTTTGAGTCCGTCATGTGAAAGCAGTCTGTTATTAGTTTGTGGACTGCACCAGTGTTCTGTTCTCTTGATCAGGCCACGGTGAGCGTCAGTAACCTCAGCCCTGTGTCAGCTTTGTGGCCACTGTGCTGTATGTCACAGTGACTTTTCCCTTTCTCCTTCATAAATTATAGAACTTCAGAACTTTACTTTGTCTAGATTTTATCACAAAGTGTTTAGAAGACCATTTGCCCTGGTTTCGCTTTTGAAAACAAAGTATCAATCGTAGAACATCTAGTCTCAAGAGCATTACTTCTGTCCTTTTGAGTTGCATTACAGGGACAAGTGTTGTTAGCAGCTTCTTTCTTTCATATTTCCAGTTCTTTCTCCTCTTCCTTCTGTGCTCTTTGTTTCTACTACTGTCTCTTGCTCACCCAGGCCCCAGATCTCAGGGTCTGCTGATGCTTTGCCTCCAACATCTACGCTGTTCCTGACGATTTTTACATCTCAGATCCATCACCCCTTTTCAGTCTTGCCACCCACGCTCTACCATGGCTCCTGTCTTCAGTTCGACAGAAATTTACTAGCCCCTACCTGTGCTAGGGATATAAAGATGAATAAGGCAGGATTCTCTGCCTGATTTCCATAACCCATCACCTGATCTTCCCCCTCTCTTCCAGCTAAATGTGGAATTGCCACATTTATCTTCATCGAGCTCTGCCTTTCCACTGGCTACAGAATAAAACTCCTCAAGTCATACTGGAGGCCCACCAAGAACTCATCGCTTCTACCTAGCCTGTGCTCCAGCCAAACTGAACCACTGACTGTTCTCCAGACAGGCTCCCTCTCTCCCGATTCCGTTCTATTGCTCAGAGTGTCTGCTCTTGTCTCCCACGGCTACATCCTGCCTTTCAAGATTTAGTTCATAGATCACCTTCCTTCTGATTAACTAATAGGGAATAAGCATCCCCTCTTCTGAACCCTTCTACCTTTTATGACTCAAGAAGTGCTTTGAGCAGTGGTTAAGAGTATGGAGCCAGGATGCCTTGGTTCAAATCCCAACTCTGCTAATTCCTAGCTGTGTGACCTTGGCAAGTTACTTAACCTCTCTGTGCCTCAGTTGCTTCATGCGTAAAATGGGAATTATAATAGTACCCACTTCATAGAATTTTGATAATTAAGTGGGTAAAATACATGTGAAGTGCTTAGAACAGTGAATTAGTGTTAATGCATGGACAGTGTTATATGGCTGTTAACCTTTGTTTATGATGTATAGTTGTGTGCATAAGCCTGTAGACATTACCTGTTGTGATAGAGTTTATTGAGAGCAGGGTCTATGTTTTGTTCGTGTCTGTAGCCCAGACATTAACAGTTTCATTTCATAATGTATATTGGGCATATACCATGGGCAAGGTACTACACTTGCTCATATTTAATATTTATAGCAAAAATGAGATCGTGGCCTTTAACTTTTGTCCAAACCTTTTCAGTAACCTTTGGAACAGAGTCTAAAATAACTTAGGTTATTCTCTCTCCTTCTCTGTCTTCAGGAAGTATCTAATTGCATATTAAATTAATAGGCAGAATGTCCATGGTATTTTGTAATTTTGAACTTGCCCTTTCTTAACATTGTAACCAACCAGATAATTTTTAAAAGCCTATTCCTTTAAATTTCTGAACCAGTGAATAAACTTACTCCTCTGGTTTTTTCCTTGTTTCTCCCTGAAATAAATTGACTAATTGAAACCTATACGTAACATAATCTCCTTAAAGCTGAATCTAATATTTAGATAAACTGAAGTCTGTAATAAAATTATTCCTCTGCACATCATAAAGGAAAAAATCAAAGTTTGAAAAAGTTAGGTGTGCATGTCCCGTGAGAATATATCTTTTGGAATTATTTGCCAGATGGTTAACCTTTTCCAAATAGTAGTAATTTTGTTATGGTGATTCTTAATTTGGGGCTATGTCACTGGCAAGCGTTCGTTACTTTTGATGAGTGTTTCAAATGCCGATTATATAGCTAGTGCTGTTCTTACAACATCACAGCAGAATCAGAGTTTGAACCCTTTCTCAAGTTGCTCCATCTCCTCATCCGTCACGTCCTGAACTTTCCATGCCGTCTTTGGCCCTGCATCTTACCATCTTTCCTTCCACACCTGTGCTTTCTTCTGTGCTCTGTGTCCTAGGCGTCTCCTCGTTTACCTCCACACCCAGTCAGCCCAGTCTTGTAGACCCAGTCTGTGAGATCTCTCTCAGATCTGTTATGCTTCCTCTCCCCCACTGACATGGCGTTGCCCAGGCTCTGTTCATCTCTTCCTGGATGCTCAGTGCCCTCTTAACTGGGGTCTGATTTCATCCACCTCCAGGCCAGCGACCACAGAAGACCCCATGCAAAATGCAGATTCCTCTGTTTAAAATCCTCCAATGACTACGCCAGCCAGCAGTCCCCACCTTCTGTACCGTAGGGACTCCTTGCCAGTTGATAGTGGCATATTTGTATTTTGTATGATTGCTGTATTTGGGGGAACCTATTGATACTGAAGAAACAGCTAATGCAGATTTGGTAACTTTAAATAAATGTGTACTTATCATAATCTCGTCTGCATTCCTTTGGAAAATTGTGTAGACATATGCTAGGCACATTCAGCGTGGAGACACTGACCGGGTGCATGTGATGTGCTGCCCCTTGAAATAAATTAGGAAGTCCCAGAGGTCCATAGCTAGGATGCTTGGTTTACAGGGACCACCTGGAATACTTCTGTTTTCCCTTTCATTCTCAGATGTGTCCTGTTGTAGATCATACGTTATGTGGTCATTCCAACCGTGACCCACAGGCTGGGGATTTGGAGCAGGTCTTCTCCCGCTGTCTCCTGTGTGGAGACTCTTCCTCTCCACCTGCCCAGCACCTCCCCTGCATGAACTTACCACTCCCCGCATGGGTCCCACAGTCCACTTCCAGACCAGTGCCATCCACTGCAGTTCCTGTGCCCCCCGTGTCTGTGCCAGTCTCCCCTGTGGTGTGGTACCCTCTGTGGGAATCAGAAATGAGCCTTACTTAATAATTAACTTTGAACCTCCAGCCCCGCCACAGTGCCTGACATATGGGGGGCTAGTATACAAGTGAGTGAATGAATGAATTGCAAGGATTAAAAAGTAAATAAAATACATGTTAGGCACCGAGAATAGTGTCTGGCGCATCCTAAGTGCTCAGCTAATGTTAGCACACTTACTGTGTGTGGGACAGCATTTTTAGGTATTGGGGAAACAGAAGTAAACAAGACAAAGTCCCTGCTTTCATGAAGCTTGCATTCTCCTGGGAGGAGATGGACATTACTATTTCAGAGTGCTGTAGAGGAAGACAAGCCAGGTAAGGAACGTATAGTCGGAGAGGAGTAGTGTGATTTGGGAGGCTGCAGCCCTCACATCACAAAGCAGAGTGTGGGAGGGCAGCTTTGGAGCTGAGAGACAGTGACTTAATAACCGGCACAGACTATTTACAACAGCTGAGACATGGAAGCAACCTAAATGCCCATCAACAGATGAATGGATAAAGAAGATATGGTGTGTGTGTGTGTGTGTGTGTGTGTGTGTGTGTGTGTGTGTGTGTATACACAATGGAATGTTACTCAACCATAAATTAGTATGAAATAATGCCATTTGCAACCACATGGATGGACCTAGAGGTTATCATACTAAGAGTAGTAGGTCAGACAGAGAAAGGCAAATACCATATGATGGCACTTACGTGTGGAATCCAAAAAATTGTTACAAATAAACTTATTTACTGAACAGAAACAGACTTAGAAAACAAAGGGGTTACCAAAGGGGAAAGGGGTAGGGAGGGATAAATTAGGAGTTTGGGGATTAGTAGATATATACTGCTATATATAAAATAAACAACAGGGCTTCCCTGGTGGCTCAGTGGTTGAGGGTCTGCCTGCAGATGCAGGGGACATGGGTTCGTGCCCCAGTCCAGGAAGATCCCACATGGCGCAGAGCGTCTGGGCCCGTGAGCCATGGCCGCTGAGCCTGCGCGTCCGGAGCCTGTGCTCCGCAACAGGAGAGGCCACAGCGGTGAGAGGCCCGCGTACCGCAAAAAAAAAATTAATAAACAACAAGGACCTACTGTACAACACAGGGAGCTATATTCAACATCTTGCAGTAATCAATAATGGAAAAGAATCTGTATAACTGAAGAATCTGTATAACCGAATCACTTTGATGTACACTTCAAACTAACACAACATTATAAATCAACTATACTTCAATTTAAAACAAAAGAATTAGGGAGACTAAAAGAAATAAAAACTAAAAATAACCAACACAGGCAGTGACCACCACTGAGGGCAAGTGCTGGGTGCGGCACAGGGGGTGGTCGGTGGGGCTGGTTCTGGGCAGGCCGTGTGAGCAGAGATGCGAGGGCAGAGAGAGGGCAGGCATCTGCTGGGAGAGAGCCCAGGCTGCCGAAGGTTGTGTGTCTGATTGGGGGATAGCAAGGAGGCCAGTGTGACTGGAGCAAAGTGAATGGGAACGAGAGGCAGGAAGTATGGTCACAGGTGGAGGTTGGGAATATCAGGACTTTGTATTTTATTCTCAGTGAGGATGGGAACGGGGGCTAGTGCGGCTGGTGGGTGGAAGTGGAATGATTACCTAAGGTCCCTTTTAACTTGACATTTTGTGATTCTGAATTTCAGCTGTAGTGTCCAGGTTGTCTCATCACTGTTCATAATAATGCTGCAGCACCCACCCATGTCTTACAGAAATGAGCACAGAGATATAACTACAACAGCTTCAGGGTGCGGCATTACTGAAAGTGGGCACCCTTACTTGTTCAGTAACTTTAGAGTTTTAACTGATTATCAGGGGAAGTGAAATGGTTCTAAAAGCTCTTTCATTGTGAATTTTGAAGACCACTTGTCAACGTGGGAGAAATGCCAGCCTGAAACAGCTCTTCACAAATGGTGTCCCCGCAGCGCTCTCCGTGCAGCCCCCAGAGGTTCCTCTGGGGGACTCCAACTCTGTCAGTGTGCTTTGTGACAGCCATCAGTAGCTGCCCCGCTGTTCTCAAAGTCAAAGCCCACACTCTTAACAAGGCCTGTGTGCTCCGGCCCCTGATTCTACTCCAGGCCCGCCACACTCTCTCGCTGGTGTGGCCTGCTCCAGTTTGGTCTTCAGGAAGCTTTTCCTACCTGACGGCCTTCGTAAGTGTTGGTTCTACTGTCTAGAGAGTTCTCCCACCTCTTAGCCTGGCCAGTTCCTCCTCATCCTTCAAGTCTCAACTTAAACGTCACTGCAGCAGGGAACTTTGTTCTTCCTTTCACACCCCGTGACTCCATGTGTGGTCATTTGCTGCTGCCCTTTAATTTTGTCCCTCTCTCTCTCTCTCTGTTAGCCATGTCATGTCCGAATATGGGAGAATGACGGACACAGAACGAGACCAGATAGACCAGGATGCTCAGACATTCATGAGGACCTGCTCAGAAGCGATCCAGCAACTGAGAACACAAGGTGCCGTGCCCCGAAAGATGCAGCCAGCCAGCTGTGACTCAATTAAGTACTCACATCATGCATATGGCACAGCCGCGTAAAGCTCTCTTTTGTGTTCTTATTTCGATTTAGGTTTCAGAACTTTAACATTCTTTTTTCCTGATTAGTGTTTTAACCTAAGCTGTTAAAAATAATGAAAAGGCCATGAATTCAAGTTAAACAGATGGGAAGAGGGAGGTGGAAAGGACCTCTCCAGACAGAACCAAAAATTTACCAAGGGGCCAGGGTCAGAGAAGATGAATCGTGTGTGGAGGTGTGTGCGTGTGTGCCTGTGTTCTGGGTGGCACCGAGAGGGGCAGCAGCTGATGGCATGTGGACAAGGATGCAAGGTCTCTAAACCCTCTACTTAGAGGATTAAAGTAAACTGTAGTATCAGACCCTCATGGTTAAGAAGAAGGCTCTGGAGCCTTGGCTGCTTATGTACCCACCCCAGCTCCACCATGTTCTGGCCATATGGCCTTTGGCAAGTCACTTAATCGCCCTGGGTCTCAGTTTCTTCATCTATAAAATGGAGATATTTCTTAGCGTATATTTCTTAGGTATATTTCTTAGGGTTTTTATGAGAATTCTCATGGCATCCTTAGAACAATAGCTAGCATTAGGGTTACTATTATCATCTCACTTGCGCTGATGTTTAATTCTTACTGAGGGACTGAGATGGCTTCCTTGATTCTTTTTTCATTTGCTTAGGCAGATACAGATTACATTAACATAGCATAGAGTTCAAGTGGCCAGATGCTGTTGTGCTTGACACAGACTTTTGTCTGGAAGCTTCCATAGACAGCCTGGAGAGTCCGTTGAAAGCTATAGACATTCCTGCCAGAAAAAAATATACATATGCACAAAATGTTGTGTATAATTTCATGGATCAGCTAAATTCCTCATGTGAATCTCAGTTTACGCGGCCCTATGGTAGAAACAGATCATGCCCCCTGCCCTTAAGGACATTCATGGAGGTAACCTAGAAAATACATGAACGTTAATAAAATGAGGAATTAAGTGACCTTGGCCTCCTTATGGACTCTGAGCCTTAGTTTCTTCATGTGTAAAACAGGCCTAATTAGAATTGCCTTTTGCATTGTTTGGATCATTAGCAGTGATTTACGTGAAGTACTAGCGCGGTGCCTGCACATGGTAGGTACTCAGTCTCTCATAAACCGGAGCTGTCTTAGCAAAGTAACTGGCACAGACTCTAAGAAGAAGTGATGGTTCACAGAAGAAGGACATCCTTGTGGCTCAGAGAATCAAGGTTTCCTGGAGAAGGAAGGTTGGACTCGGTGTCTAAAGGAAATGTGAATGGCTGAGGGGAGAGGACGGAGCGTTCCAGGCTGAAAAACAGGCAGGCACAGGGGGCGTGTGTGCTCTGAGTTTGATTTAAACATGTTACTTGGAGGTCAGCTTGAGCGTTGGGCACTGTTATTACGAACAGGGTCAGCACTCGAGAAGAGGGCTGTGTCAAATGCCATCCCTACGTGCTGTAATAAACCATAAATTATTTGACTAGTTTTTCTGCAGGTTGAATCTTTTACTCTCACAAAGCCTAATAAATCTTACTCTTTTAAAAATGTAATGTCACTTGACACAAGACTTGTTTTATAGCTGTATTTTTAAGAACACTTCTAATAAAGAAACTGTTGTGAGGAAGCTGAAGATGAATTGTTCTTCTGTATAATTGAATACAGAGCCCTGAATATTGTCCTTTTCTGTTACAGCCCACAAGGAGATACATTCCCAGCAAGTGAAGGAGCACAGGAGTGCTGTTTTGGATTTCATTGAAGATTACTTAAAAAGTACTTTATTTTATCTTAAAGGGCAAATGTGGCATTTCACAATAGATGGGATGCAACATTTAGCTTTGCTAGCTGAAGACTGTCCTGTCTCATTGTATTTAATGATACCTTTGCCTGAGAAGCAGTTTTAAGTGGTCTCTGCTCTTTTCCCCTGAACAGGAGTATGTAAACTTTACTCAGAACAAAGAGCCATCCGAGTTAAGCGAGTGGTGGACAAGAAAAGATTGTAAGTATTGTCTCCATTGGTGTTCTTTAATTAATAATAGCAAATAAAGTTTATAGAGCACTATGCTTTAGAGTCAGACTGGGTTGCTATATAAACATGAAAAATAAGCTAACTTAATCAGGATATGTCATAATTAGTGAGATCAGTAGCAAGTTCAGGGTGGGGACTGGTACCATTGAGTAGCAAAGCCTAGGACCTAAGAGCTCCAGCTTGCAGGCAGGCAGCCTGTGTTTAAATCCTGGCTTTGCTGTGTGACCATGGGAAGATTGCTTAACTTCTCTGTGCCTTAGTTTCCTCACTTGTAAAATGGAAAGATTTATAATACCTACCTTGTTGGGTTGTTGTGAGAATAAAATGAGTTGATATAGGTAAAACACTTGCCGTTGAGTGGTTAATATATGTTAACTTGTACTATTATCTGCTCTTAAGCATTTACCATGTGTCAGGCACTATGTTTATTTCATTTAGTCCTCACAGCCACTCTATTAAAAAGTATTAGTACCCCATATTATAGAGGAAGTTGAGGCTCAGGGAATTTGGGTTACTTGCACAGTGTCACATGGCTGAACTCAGATTTGAACGTCAGGTTAACCAGGGCAGATTTCTCAAACAATGGGCTTTGTGTTGGATACTGAAAGAAAATAATCTGGGTAAGGGATTAGAGAGGAAGAAAGCAGTCCAGGCTCAGGCAGGAGGGCAGGCAGAGTATTTGCCCAAAGCAAGCCCTGGAGGAGAAGTTAGGGCCTTGATGGTGTGTGATTTATCATCGAGAGGTGGTGCGTGGTCACTGGGTCTCACACCCACCAGAGCGAGAGATGCCAATTCTGCTTCCTTATCTCAGGCGGACCTTGACACTTGAGACTTAACAGGTACCTTGAGTAAAGTAAGAAGGGGCTTTTGCAGCTGCCTCCTCAGTTCCTGGTTCTCAGCAGAGGTTTGGACAAATTAAGATCAGATGGGAATTGTTCTCATTTAGGCAGTGAAGTTCATCCTCGTCTCCTGTCAGATAGCTGCCCTGTGCCAATTACTTTGAGCAGAGGACCTTGAGGGAAATAACTGTGTGACCCTTCACAATGTAGTCCAGCCCTCCCTTCTAGTTCTTTCCTCACCTTACCCCAGAAGGCATCTGCCTAAAACATACATATACTTTTATCACTCCCTTGCTCCAGTGTCTTTACAAAGCTAAACTTCACAGCATGACATTCCAGGCCCGTAACGATTGGTTTCTTAGTTGGTCTCCATGGATTTATGCTCTGACTATACCTGACTACTTTGTGTTCTAAAGAGGCCTTGTTCTTTGAAATTTTTATGCCTTAATCCTTGCTGATGTCTCTGCCCAGAATGCCCTTCACATATATATTTATATTCTCTGCCCCTGTCCCCTATACTCATGTGGCAAGCCAATTCCTATTTATACTTCCAGCCCCAGTTAAGATGTTGCTTGATCTTTAAGGACTTTCACAGTTCCCATGGGCCCTATTAGTGTCTCCTTCCGATGTAGGTTCCCTGCGCGTTGTCGTGGTCAGGTGTGACACTTCCACTCTTAGAAAGCTGCTAGTACGCCCCCTTAGCCCAGAGTGCGGCATGATGCCTGTCCCAGTCTAGGGAAGCCTCTCAGTAAGGACCGTGGAATGAATGAATGAACGAATGGCAAGTTTCCTGAAGATAATTTGGCTGTTAAGTAGGGTTGTTTTCATTGTCAAGTTGGATTGGTGGGTTCTTTGTTTTTGTATTATTTTGTTTTCATTGGTGATGGTTATGTTAAAAATCATTCTTATAAAATAGATTTGAGAAACCCAAGTTCTCATGTTTTATGGCATTGTTGCTACTCTCGTGTTTGTTTTTTTCTTGGTGAAAGAAAAGCGTATTTGTTAGTAAAGGGGCAGCCTGATAGTTTTGTATTTTAAACCTTTCACAGTGTAAGAGAAAAGTTATTCTCTGATGGTGTTTATTTTCATAGGATGGTAATATCACACTAATCTCTCACACCAAAGGGCTCTTATTCCAGACGGGGTGAAAATGTTTTGCCCGTGAAGGCAGACGTAGTCTCAGCCGAGCTTTCTGGGGTTTTCCCTCCATGCCTCCTCCATTTCTTAGAAGGATGCACCATTGTCAAATGTAGCTCTCTTCACCCATCCCTAGGCACTGTGCTACCTGAGTTGACAGTTGCACCTGCTGTTAGTTGCCTTAAGCTGAGCATGCAGATGGTGATAACTCTTGCTGGGGTCTCACCTCTGTTCTTCCTCCTGCTGTGAGACTGAGAGTCCTTTGAAGACAGGGACCATTGTGTCTTTTCTCTCTGTGGTCCCAGTGCCTTAATCAGAGCCTAGCCCAAGATAGGTGCTCAGTTAAGGGTTCTTGAGTGAAGGAAGGAATGGGGCACAGGCACTCATTACAGGATCCTCAGGTCTATGTATTGAGAGCTTATAAAATGGAAAGGTTGTGGGCAGTACAGACACAGCATTGGCACAGGTGACCTTGTCATCCCCAAAGGGTTTGACGTACACCCATATCCTCCTGATCACCTGAAAGCACTAATATTTTGGTTAAGATTTAAGTTGAAATAGCCAACAGATGCCCTCCTGGGTATGTGCTCTAATTTAAAACATGAGAAACATTTCCCCTTTCCAGAAGGTAATCAGGTTGAGTATCAATCGCCTTTCTTTTTCCTGGGAAGAGGTTTGAGGTGGCGATCTGGAAATTAAAACTAACCTCTGATATTGTTTTTCACGAGTTCAGAGCATTTTCTTTGTTTAGGTGTAATAAACTATACAGAAATCCAGGAACACATCCAAACTTAAAATAGCAGGGCTTCTCTTCAAATTGCTGTTTCTTTCTTATTCAGTGGTGAGTCGTCTGATCCTGAATCTACCCATGGCTAACCTCACTTTAAAGTTTGCTGGGTTTTGGCCCATCATTTGAACACATCACTTTTCACTGGTACAGTGATATTCTTAGAGTGGGAACTCCTGGCTATTTTTTCTGCTTCAGGGGAGACTTGAGATTGATAAAACATATTGCCTGAAAGATGATGTTTCTTCTAACATTGCACAGGTTATGAAACAACAGATAGGAAGTCTAGACAAGTTTACAGCACCTTCTGAATTTATCATTGTAGCTTGAAGTTAACTATCAGAATATTGTCACATCCTACTATTAATTCTAAAGGATAATGTGAGAATTTGCTATGATATTCTGAGGAAATCCTGGCAACCTAAATAAAATAAGTGTTACTCTGTAAGCAGGTTCCATGGTCAAACGAGTTTGAGAAACTCTTAGTGTATAGAGTTCCCTTAGTCTTTACACTGACGCTGTGCCTTGATTACATCTTTCTACGAGAGAGCCCTGCTCACTGTGGAGCCCTTTACTCTTGAAACACCTGGCAAACACACTTTAGAAATAGTGCCCAATCCCATGGCCAGGTGTATGACCTTGAGTTATTTATTATTTACTCCCTTAGGTTGGTTACAAAAGATAAAAATTTTGCTGCATTCCATTTTTCCTTCTTTAAAGAAAAACTGGTATACTTACAACACATACTCTCACCATACTTATTTGGTACTTAAAGAACGTACTCATAGTATTATTTATGATTTGGTCCTCTCATTCCAACTAGATTGGAAGCTTGGTGAAGGCAGAATTTTGTCTTTTACCTCTTTATATACACAGCCCCTAACCCGGTATCCTACACATCGTAACAGCTCGATAAATTTTGCCAGTGTTGGGGATGATAATGATGATAGAGATGAAGAAAAAACAAGAAGTGATACGATGTGATACTAAGTCCATAGCAATGATTTTGTGGGTTTTTTTTTTTTAATTTCGGCTTTTTTTGTATTTGACGTACAAAATTTTAAAATATTTAAAGAGTACACTGTAGTGGTGTGATATATGTATGCATTATGAAAGGATTCCTGCCCATCTAGTTAATTAACACATTCATAACCTCATATATTTATCTTTTTTTACCTATTTATTTTTTGAATTTTTGTATTTTATTTTATTTATTTTTTATATAGCAGGTTCTTTTTCTTTTTTTTTTTGCTGAGAACATTTAAGTTCTTTTCTCTTAGCAAATTTCAGTTATACGATACAGTGTTATGAGCTGTAGTCATCATGTTGTACATTATATCCTTAGGCCTTGTTCATCTTACAATTGAAAGTTTGTACCCTTTTACCAACCTCTCCATATTGCCCCCACCTGTGATTTTGTCTTATTCACCACCTAGAACAGGGGATCAGCAAACTATGGCCTGTAAGCCAAATCTAGCCTGTTTTTGTACAGCCCTCAAGGTGAACATGGTTTTTATATTTTTAGATGTTTGTAGAACAAAAAGCAAAAGAAAAAAAGAGGAATATGGGGATAGAGACCATATACGTTCTTTCACAGAGCCTACAGTATTTCTCATCTGGCCCTTTACAAGAAAAGCATGCTGACCCCTGGCTTAGACCAAAGTCTCTGAGGTGAAGGACCGCATTTTTGTTGTTTGTTCTTTGCAGTCCATCATGGACTGATGTGTCAAGTTCTGCTGCGCTGGTCAAGTTCATAGCTCATGCTGCTGGTGAGCCACCACAGTAGTTTGATAACACCTGAAGTGGTCTATACCCTGTTCAGAGACAGGAGTCCCCTGATTAAATGGCAGTATCAAATTGCTATAAATGTTTCTAAATGCTTATTCTTCATTTTTGTACTTATTCATAGCAGACCAGTAACAAACAGTTCATAGTCTCATACTGGTCTGCGGACCATACTTCAAGTAGCACTGGCCTGAAAATCACCCAGTATGGAGTAGGTGCCCAGTAAATATCTGTAAGTGTGAAGATGGCTTAAGGTACTGTGAGATATTCCTGCTCTGTGGGAGTACAGGGTACCTGTGCCAGAGTGGATACCTTAGACTGAAAGCCATCTTTGAAATGAGAGTGCTATAATATTAGGTATCAAAAATATCTCCTTTCTACCCAGAGTCTTTGTTGGGGGCATAAAAGAAGTATAAGAGCTATGCCTGACTCTGGAATATTAATCATTTTTCTCAAATATTTGTACAGGGCTTTATTTAAGGTTTGCAAAGAACTTCTTCCACATATTTTCTTGTTTTAAAACTGGAAAATCTGTTTCTCTCCCTCTCTTCTATCTCTTCCTGTTCTTAAATTTTAAGTAAAATCCCAAAGTCTTTCAAATAAGGGACCTGGAAACAGATGTTGGCCAGGTGGAAACTGTTTGGATTGCTGTTATGAAATGCTCAGCTTTCAGTTAGAGAAATCAGTTTAAGTAAATCATGGAGCATAAACTGATCTTCCTGATGACTTTTTAAACATTGCTTTTCTCAAATTGCCTTCAACTAGTTAATCTGTAATTTCCCTGAGGATCTCAGTAGACATTCTGTGTATAATTAGATCTGTTTTTATCACTTAAAAAAAAAAAAAAAGCACTCAACTTCATCTACGTCTGCTGCATTGCAGTCCTTTATTCATTTTAAATTAAAAACTGGCACATTAGCATACCCTGGACACAAAGGACGACAGACATTAATGGAACCCTTTATTTAAAAGTCAGTTAAGCCCCTCTCCTTCCTGAACAATTCAGTCCCGCGTGTCTGCAGCTTCGGGGAGCTGTCATTTCCCAGGGCAGGTCAGAGTCTGAGCAAGCTGAGGAGGGGTGGCTCAGCATGGGCAGTGAGAGCCCGAGCAAGGACAGGGGAGTGTCCACATGGGGGAGGAGTGGCAGTGGAGGTGGCAAGTTGGTGATATACAAGGGGGACTGATCAAATAATAAGTATATACGGATAATGGGAGCCAGGTTTCACACTCTTAGGGGAGTGAAAGGGGAATTGGATTGGAATGAAAAGTACTGGTGTGAACTCATGGTTTTCATTTTACATAGGTAGATATAGAAATGAAATATGGTTGTAAATGTGTATGCGTGTCTAGGTCTGCAAACACATACACATACTTTCTGGTTCTGTCCACTGAGAGGGCCTGGACGCGCCGACATCCCAGTAGCAATGAGAATACTTAGCACTCAGATCTTGGCTTCTTAATAGCAATTTCAGCTTCCAGGAACCAGCGCTCCTTGGAGAAATGGCTGATTCTGGGGCTGGGTCAGGGAAAGTATAAAATGAGCCTGGAACATTTTGTTGTGCCAGAAAGCAAGGAACGAACGGCTCAGAGAGTGATGGGGACATGCAAAAAGGACATAAGCCAGTTTGAAGGGGCTTCCGCTGACCAAATTAGAGACAACTGGACCGTCAAAATACATCGTAGCAGATTATAACCCATTGAATAAAGTAGGGCATCATGAGCCCATCTAGAGAGGAATAAATAAATGAGTAAATTGAAAGTTTGAAATTGATAATTGCATAGTATCTAAGCAGGCCCTCCCCCAGGACTTATTAATTACAAAGAGGAAAGAGTACCTTTACGGTTACAGCCACTACCTTAATCAAGTGATCAAAGTGAAATCATGTACAGCCTGATAGGATGAAATGAGAAGTATGGAAATAGAATATCACTTCTATCATATCATATTGTTTTTACACCAGAGATGCATAACCTGAATCCAACCACGAGGACAAGTCAGGCAAACTCAGATTGAGGCATGTCTTACAGAATCACTGGCGTGTATCAAGGATTTGAAACTCAAGGAAAGGCTAAGATCTGTTCAATCCAAAGGAGACTAAAGAGAAACAACAACTAGATGCAGTCAGTATGTGACTCTGAACTGAATTTTTTTCTTATAAAAGATACTATTGAGATCTGGTCAAACTAGAATGGGGTCTAGGGAGAGGATGGGAGAAATGTATCAATGTGAATTTCCTGATACAGATGGTTGTATTCTGACTGTATCAAAGAATACTCTTATTTTTAGGAAATACTAAAATATTCAGAGTTGAAGGGGCATCAGGTTGGCAACTTACTCTCCAATGGTTCAGGAAAAAGCATTCTTCGAACTACAGACTTCTCTGCATGTGATTATTTCACAATAAAATAAAACCCCGCAAGATCCCATTTCACACATGTTAGAATGGCTAAAATAAAAGTGATAAATGTTAGGGAGGATATGCAGCAACTGGAACTCTCATTTATGGCTGGTTAATAATTGGAACTCTGATTTATGGCTACTTACTTCTAATAAAGTAACTCTTTATTAGAACCAGCCAGGGACTTCCCTGGTGGTGCAGTGGTAAGACTCCATGCTCCCAATGCAGGGGGCCCGGGTTCGATCCCTAGTCAGGGAACTAGATCCCACATGCCACAACTAAGGAGCTGGCGAGCCGCAACTAAGGAGCCCGCCTGCCACAACTAAGACCCGGCGCAACCAAATAAATAAATAAAAAGAAATTTAAGAAAAAGAAAAGTGTGTATTAACAACCAATTTATTAAAAAAAAAAAAGAACCAGCCAAATAGTTCTCCAAAGTTAAATGACCACCCAATGACCCAGCAATTCCACACCTAGGTTCTTTATGCCTAGAATGTCCTTTCTGCTTTTCTGTACCTGGCAAAACTTTACTCCTTTTTCAAGAGTTTGCCTAAGTGACACTTCCCCTGAGAAGCCCCCAGTTATTTCTACTCTCTGAATTAGTAGCAGTAAGAATTTATAAAGTACTTACCTTTTCCATAGTACTTTTTTTTTTTGGTCTGCTGTGTTATTTAGTCTTTGCAATGACTTTGAGTGTTAATATTGGAAGGATACCAGAAGCCAGGTTTCTCATTATCAAAGAAGTGAAACGGAAAAAGGCAGAAGGAACCTTGTTTTATTGGTTGGAACAGAAGATACTGGAAGCTGCTCTACAGGTATGGAAACTGAGGCCCAGTGCTTACAAGGTGAGCCAGGGCAGCACCTACTGCGTGCCAACCTCTGTGCTAGGTCCGTTGTCACGGGTGATCTCATTCAATGTTTACAAGAACCTTTTTAGAAAAGCGCTATTTAATTCATTTTGCAGATAAAGAAAACTCAGACAAAGAGGATTTTAAAAAACACAACAAAACAAAAAACCTGTCACATTGCAGATAAATGGCAGACTAGAGGCTACTCTGCAGATAAGCTGCAGACTAGGATCCAAGCCCACTTTTGTCTCCAAACATATTTCTAAATATATTTGTCTTTCTCAGGCAGTCAATCAGCCAATAGTTTAAGGACCCAGTCTCCAGCCGCCATGGATGTGTGGAATTACTGGAGTAACCTGTCAGCCAAGACAGTCCAGGAGGACATCAGGCCAGTCCTACTGAGGAACATGGCTGAGGTCAAGGCTGTGTACACTCAAGCAGCTTGTGGCTGCCCACCCCCACCCTGAGACCTCTCCTCTGCTGATCTACCAAGACTCCTCAAATCCTTCCCCCTCCACAGTACCAACCCAGAAGATGAGCACTAGTTGGCCCCTAATTGGAAGACCCTGCTGAGTCCTTTGCACTGATTACAGCAGTGTTCTCCCTTCTCTGAATTTTTTGATTTTTTTTTTTTTTTTTTTTTTTAGATTTTTGGCCACACCACGCAGCATGTGGGATCTTAGTTCCCAAACCAGGGATCGAACCCGTGCCCCTTGCAGTGGAAGCATGGGGTCTTAACCACTGGACCACCAGGGAAGTCCCTGAATTTTTTGAATTACTAGTGGATTTTGTCAGCTGTTTTCTTCTGTTCCTCCATTGGTCTGCATCTTGTCAGAATAAAAAATGTATATTTCTTTAGGATTTCACAAGACTGTCCCACCCCTCTGCCTTTTCTTATTACCCAGTGATAGTAGCAGCAGTAGTAAGAGTGGTAGTAATAGCTCATTTTTTCAGCTCTTGCTCTAGACTGTGGTCTAGAGCACCTTTTCCTCTGCTTATTGACTATTCGTATATTTGCTTCTTTGAGATGTCTGTTCAAGTCTTTAACCCATTTCTTTACCGGATTGTTTGTCTTTTTATTGTTGACTTGTAATGGAGTTATTTTTGTATAGCCTGCATACAAGTTTCTTGCTGGATATGTGCTACAAATATGTTTCCCTGTTCTGTGGCTTGTCTATTCGTTTTCTTAAAGGTGTCCTTTGATGAGCAGAAACTCTTAATTTTGAGGAAGTCCAATTTATCTGTTTTTATATTGTCTAACGAGCTATTCTTTCATGTTTTCTTCTAGGATCTTTGTGAGTCTAGGTTTTATGTTTAGGCCTGTCATCTATCTCAGATTAATTTTTTGATACAGTGAGATGAGGTTGAGGTTCATTTTATTCCATATAAATATCCACTTATTCCAGCAATATTTCAACTTTCTTTTCCTCATTGAATTGACCTGGCACCTTTGTCAAAAATCAATTGACCATACATATATATCTGTTTCTGGACTCTTTATTCAGTGTTACTAATCAGATTTTTTTATTCTGGTACCTCACTATCTTGATTACTGTGGCTTTGTAGAAAATCTTGAAGTCAGCTGATGTTAGTCCTCCAAATTTCTGCTTTTTCAATATTATTTTTGCTATTCTAGATCCTTTGTATATTTCCATAGAAAGTTTAGAATCAGCTTGTCAGCTTCTTCAGAAAACCTGCTGGGATTTTTATAGGGATCATATTGAACCTATATATAAATTTAGGGAGAATGGATATCTTAATATCTATCTACAAGCATGGTATATCTTTTCATTGATTTCTATCTTTATATTTAAATTTCTTTTTCTCAGCAATATTTTGTCATTTTCAGCGTAGTAGAGGTGTGTTGCTCATCTTTTGTTAAATTTATTCCTAGATTTTTTGAAGCTCTTGTAAGTGGTATTGTTTTATTAATTTTCCCTTTCAATTTCTCATTGCTAGTATATAGAAAATACAATTAATTTTTGTATCTGCAAAATAACTTTCTGTCCTGCAACCTTAATTAATTCACACATTAGGTCTAGCAGCTTTTTTGTAAGTTCTGTGTAATTTTCTGCATAAACAATGATGCCATATATAAATAACGTAATCTTTATGCCTTTTATTTCTTTTTCTTGCTTTATTACACTGCCTAGGATGTGGGCCTCCAGTACCGTGTTGAATAGAAGTGGTTAGAATGGACATCCTTGCCTTGTTCCTAATTATGGGGCAAGGATTTATTGCTTCACATTAAGTGTGATGTTAGCTATAGGTATTCTGTAGCTCTTCATCAGGTTAGGAAATTCCCTTCTTTGTCAGGGGTTCCCAAGACTGCCCTCAGGTTCAATGATTTGCTAGAAGGACTCACAGAACCCAGAGAATCTGTTATACTCATGGTATAGTATTACAGTGAAAAGAAACAGATTAGGATCAGCAAAGGTAAAAGGCACATAAGGCAAAGTCCAGGAGCCACCAGATGCAAGCTTCTTGTTGTCCTCCCAATGGAATAGCGCGGACAGTGCTTAATTCTCCCAGCAATGAGAATGTGTGATGTGGGACAACATGTACACAGTATTTGTCAACCAGGGAAGCCCACAGGATTTCACTGGGGATCAGTCATGTATGCATGGAGCACCCAGCCGCTGGCTTTAGTTAATCAGTCTCTAGTCCCTCCAGAGGTCGAACTCATACAGCTTGGTCCAAGACCCCAACATTAATCACATTGTTAGTGTAAAATGTCTGGTGTGGTCCAAGGCCCCAGGGGTACAAGAACAGTCTTTATCAGGCAGGATGTTCTAAGAGCTTGGTGGTTATCTCCCAGGAACTGGTCCAGGGCCAGTTTCTTTGAAATGTGTAGAGTTGGAACACCCAAACCTGCTGCATCAGCCCTTTCCCGCACACTCTCTAGTACTAGTTCGTTGAAACATTTTATTATGAAGGTATCTTGAATTTTTCAAATGCTTTTTCTGTATCTAATGAGATGATCATCTGCTTTTCTTTTCTGTTAATGTACATTACACTGATTGATTTTAAGATGTTAAACCAACTCTGCCTTCCTGGGATAAACCCCACTTGGCCATGATGCATTGCTGTTTTTATACATTGTTAAATTCAGTTTGCTTGTATTTTGTTAGGGATGTTTGCATTTATGTTCATGAAGGTATTTGTCTAATTTTCCTTTCTTGTCATATCTTTGTTAGATTTCCGTATCAGGGTAATGCTGGCCTCATAAAATGATTTGTAATTGTTCTCTCTCCTCTCTTCTTGCCCAGGTATACTACATTCCTACCTCTTTCTCATCTTAGGGAAAAACATTTAGCCTTTCACCATAAGGTATGATGTTAGCTGTAGATTTTTTGTAGATGTCTTCTATCAGATTAAGGAAGTTCCCTCCTATACACACTTCTCTTCACCTTGCTTGATTTGCTCCACAGCAGTATATAGAGGTATTCTTCATTCCTTACAGCTCCATAGTACTCCAGAGTTTATTAAGCCAGTTCCAGGTTGATGGACATATGGTTAGTTTTCAGGATTTTGCTGTATTAAAATTGAATTACAAAATTGCTACAATCATATTATTGCTGTATCTTTGGGATAGAGTCATAGAAGTCATATTTCTGGGTTAGAAAGTAAATATAATTTTGCTAGATATTACCAAATTTCCCTCCATAGGTGTTAACACCACTTGGCATTTTTTTATGCAATTCAAAATAAATTGCAAACATCAGTACACTTATCCTTAAATACTTCAGCATGTATGTCATTAACTAGAGTTCAATATTTATTTACAGTTTTTCTGACTATTCTTGCATGTTTCCAAATGAATTTTATAATTGACTTGTCTGACTTCAAGATGGCGGGGGAGGGGAACCTGGTGATATTTTTATTGGGATCACATTATATTTTTTAATTAGGGAGAGCTAACAGCTTTATGATATTTCTTTTTTCAGTCCAAGAACATGATATATCTTTTCATTTGTTACAGTATATTTTTTTTATATTTCAAGAACATCTGTGAGTTTTGGGCTTTTCTTGCTAAGTTTACGCTGCAATTTTTGTTGTTATTGTTTTTTAATCTTTTTTGTTTTGGCTCTTGCAAATGGAGTCTTCTCTTTCATTGTATCTTCCAACTCTAAACCAGGTACTTTCTGATGAACATCTAAGTCATTTTTTTGTTATTATAAGCAGTGCTGAATATCCTTGAAACTATATCTTTGTGCATATCTATGATACTTAGAATAGCAGATGTATTTTTCAAAGACGGCTGCACCCAAACATATCCCGTGCCCCGTGGTCTTATTAAAATGTGATTTTGTTACTGCTTCATTGAGTGTGAGATATGAGGTCTGTATTCCCTCTCCTTGAACCTGAGTGGACCATTGCAGCTGCCTGGGCAGTGGAATATGACAGAAATGACAGTTTGTTATAAACTGAGGCTGAGGCTGTTATAAAAGGCATTGAAGCTTTTACCATAGTCTCTGAGACTGCTTTCTTTGGGGGAAGCCAGCTGCCATGCCAGGTAACATATTGACATGGCCCCACGAGGCTCCTCCCAGCACCAACACAGAGCTGTGTGAATGAGCTTCCCTGGAAGTGAACCCTCCAGCCCCAGTCAAGCCTTCAGATGGTGGGGCCCCATTGCCCTATAATGGTACCCTCATGAGTCAGAACCGCCCAGCCAAGCTGCTCCCAAATTCCTGACCCCAGAAACATGGATAGATGGTAAATGATTAATGTTGTTTCAAGGCACTAAATTTTAGAGTGGTCTGTTACTCAGCCATAGTAACTGGAACACTTAACATGATTGATATTATAATTACTTTTGAAATTTCTGTTGTTAATGTTGTAGAGGAGCATTTCCAAAACAGCCTTTCTTAGAACACTAGTCTGTTGTGTTTTGGGTTCCGTAAGGTCACATCCCAGCCCAGCCATTTACTAACTGTGTGACCTGGGCAAGTTTCCTAACTTCCCTATACCTCAGTTTCCTCCTCTGTAAAAAGGCCATTAATACTAGTAACTACTTTATAGGGATGTATGACATTAAATAAGTTTATGCATATACAGTGCTTAGAAAAGTGCCCAATACCTCATAAGCCCTCGGTAAACGTTAGCTGGCATTAATTATATCATCCTTATATGCATTTACATTGTTCTTTTTATTTTTAGTCCTTCTGCCTAGTAACGTGGAAATTATCTTAGATCTTTTTAGTAATCTGCCTAGAATTTTCATAGTGCTGTATGAATTCCATTACAAGGCCCGTTGTTTCATAACCGGGTTGTTTTTCCTCGTATTAGCCATTTATTGACAATTATAAAGTATCCGTTCATTCAACCTATATTTATTAAACACTAAATGGCACACACTCATCTAGAGCCTAGGGCCACACAGCATCTGCGACTTATGAAGTCAGGTACTCTGCTCTCAGAGCGTGCACTGCAGTGGAGTGAGACAGACAGTAAAGAAATGAACGAGCAGGATGGTTCCAGACTGCAGTGACTGCTGGGGAGAAGACAGACAGGGGCACAGAGTAACAGGAGGAGGCCTGTTTTAGGTAGGAGAGTCAGAGGAGGCCTCTGTGAGCGTGTGAGGTTGCACCTGGCCCTGAGGGTGGAAGAGAATACACTGTGGGAGGAGCCCAGGGCCAGTGCCAAGTGCTGAGGCTTAGGGACCTGAGTCAAGGCCTTGCCCCCCAGTGGATATGTAAAGACTTGTGCTTTTATGGTTCAGTTATTTTCAGATATTACTTATATATCATATTTGTTATATAACACGTGCATGTGTGTAGTCAGCAACACTTTTGCATTGGTGTAAGACAACCAGCTTCTTGGGTTTGTTGAACTTAGAGCAGTCGGCCTTCGCTGCCCACGTGTAGAGTGTGGGTTCAGGAGGTCGGGCTGTTCAGGTGTCCTTTCCTTCGGTGCGTCCTGATGGCACTCGTCCTGCTGCGTGTTATGGCTGGGGGTGTGCGGTCTGCCATGTAGTAAGTGCCCCACTAGAGCTGTGTGGGGATGGCCGCTGGGCCCAGGGCAGCAGCTCTGCTCTCCCCCAGAGGGCACAGAGCAAGCGTGAGGGCCACGTGTGACTCCTCTCTGCTTTCAGGTGGAATCCTGTGTAAGTAAATGATATGACTGCTAATTTTTTATCTTTAGATCTAAGCTGGAACCAGAACCAAATACAAAGACAAGACAATCCATGTCTTCTGAGAAAGTTTCACAGAATCCTTCAAAAGACTTTGAAGAAAGACCTGTCACTGAAGAATTTCCAGGTATGAATTAAAATCAGAATCTTGCCTTGCGCCTCTTCCTTGTGACACGTTGGCCAAAATACAAAGCAGAAAAAGAAGGAACATAGCCCCAGACATCTTGTGGTGTTAGTATTTGCATAAAGCAAAGGAAACACGGAAGTGTCAGTCTTTTTTGGTCACAGTTGGATCTTAATGCCGCCGCAAGGGCGGGGTGGGAGGATCCCACAGTCACCTGGCAGCCGCCAAGGTCTAGAGAAAGGGCCTGAGTTGCTGCGCACCAGTGGGGTGGGGACTGGAGACTTAGAACCTGGAAGAATCATGGGGATCTCTGCCTGTCAGTCTCAGGAACGGTGGGGCGCTGCCTCCCCTGCACCCACGCAGTGCACTGTCAGCACTGACCTTGCCTGGACCTGACCATCCTGCCTTGGGGCGGAGCCTGTGGTGTCAGCCGCCTTTGTCAGCCAATTGAGCCAGTAGGACAAAATGCAAGTCTGGGTTTATACACTTCCTGTCTTCATGTTTGCTAGCCGGCCCATAACTTAGAACAGCTCCTAACACATGATAGATGCTGGATAAATACAGTGTCTCTATGAAGTCTGGAAACATAGGGGAATGTATATATAATGCTGTCAGGGACATCTTCAATCCATGTGTCTGGCCAGGGTGGCCACTCTGTGTAGGGGATGCATGCTTAGTTTGCTGTATCTCAGAGGCACATGAGATTTTGCTTTGTGTGAATCCCAGGATGCTGAGGCCCAAGAGTCTTCCTCGCCTCCTCTTCTGTACTCTCACAATGGCTGTCATTTACTGCATACCTCCCAGGTACTAGGCACTGTCCTGAATCTTCACAGACATCACCACCATCCTTGTAGCAGCCCTCTGGGATGGATTTTATGACCTTTTTCTTGTCCAAGTTAAAAGTTTATAAATGGTGGACCTGGCATTTACATGTGCATCTGTGCTGCCCTTCCATCTAATTTATTCCCTACATATTACAAGCGAGGGAATTCAGAATGCATTTGGGGCTTTGTGAGCCTGAAAGATGCCAGAGGCCTTTCTGTAGCTGAAAACAGCTTCTGTCGGAAGGGCAAGGAGACTGGCGTTCAGTGACCACCCCCTTCATTGTGCTGGGCACCCACTGGGGGTGTCAACAAATCAAGTCTCACTGAGTCTTTTGAGGTGTTATTGTCATCATTTTGTGTGTGAGGAAACAGAGCTTTGAAGAAATTATATAACCTATCAAAAGTCAAATAACAAGATAAGAGCGTCACTGGGATTCCAGGTGTGGGTCACTCTTTGTCAAGCCTGAGCCCATCCTCTCTGGAGGCTGCCTTGTCCCATAGGCCAGAGGCCTCGCACACACCCTCCCATCCCCATCTCCGCTTGTTCCTAATGAGGGAAAACCCCAGCATCAGTCACAAAGTGATGGGGCCCTGCTTTTCGTAAACAATACATAGGGGTATCATATCTAAATTTACTCCTGCCAGACATAGTTGCTCGACCCTTTATCCATCCATTCATTCATTCAGGAACTATTGTCAGGGCTGCTGAGAGTGGGGAGAAGCCAGTCCAGAGTCTTGGGGCCCAGGTGAGGGTAAATCTCACTTAGAGAGAGTCTGCCCTTGCTGGGTCCCTCGCTCACAGTGAGAACTGTTATGCCAGGCACTGCGCTAGGTGTTGGGGATACAGGAGCGAGTAGAAAATAGGCACATGTGCTTGCAGTCCAGAGGGGAACAGATGGTAATGGAATATTACACAACTGGGTACACAGTCAGTCTGTGCTATAAGAGAGGGGGTCCTGGTAATAGAGATATGGCCCACTGGAGAGGTTGGAGTCCTTGAGGTTTCAGTAAAGACCCAAGGGCAGTGAGGAGTGAGCCATGTGGCTCTCTGTGGGAAGAGAGTCACAGGCAAAGGAAGCAGAAGTGCCTGGTGTGCTAATGAGCAGCCGGGAGGCTGCAGAGTAAGGGAAGAGCAGAGGGACAGGAAGCAAGCAAGTACCAGGGCACCAAGGTCATGGGGCCTTCCGGGCCACGGGAGAGCTGTTTACTCTGAATGAGGTGGGAGGCCACCAGGATGCTTGCACAGAGGACTGTCACACAGAGGACTACATTTGAGCAGGGTCCCTCTGGCTGCTCTGTTAAAGTAGATTGTTTAGGGGATGAAGAAGCAAAATAGGGACAGTTAGGAGGCTGCTAAAGTCTCCTAGGAGCAAGGTGGCGGTGCAGTACACCAAGCATGGTAGCTGGGACGTGGAGAAGTAGAATTCTGGATATATTTTGAAAGTTGAACCACAGAATGTGCTCCCTGGATGTGGGGCATGAGGAGGAGATGGGGCAAGGAAGGCTGCGGTGGTTGTTGGCAGTGCGAAGAAGGTGGCTGCCCTTCACTGAGATGTGGGAGGCTGAGGGGGGGCGGGCTGGGGGCTGCAGATCAGCTCAGTGTGGAGTATGTTAATTTAGGGATGCCTGGCACAGAGGTTGAACAGGAAGTTGGGTTTATGAGTCTAGAGGTCAGGGGACAGGTCTTTAGATCACGTCAATCCCATGAGACAGGCTGGGATCCCTGAGGAATGAGGGTCAGTGGAAAGAGGATGACGCACTAAGCCTCCCGATCTGGTCTTCCCTGTTTTGTCTTTCTCCCCGGCACTTGTCACTACCGTTCTATATGTTTGACTCATTTATATCCTTTATGCTCTGGCTCCCCTACTAAAACTTAAGTTCCACAGGGACAGGAATTTCTGTATGTACTTTGTTCAGTGCTGTAACACTGGCACCCAGAACAATACCTGGCACATAGGAGGTGCTCATTAAATCTTTGTTGAAAAAAATGAATGAATGAAGACTCTGTTTGGAGCACTGATTGCTTTTAGTTGCTGTGGAAATATTTCCTGAAGCAAAAGGAACTTAATGCCTCTCGGTGGTAGAAAACAAATGGTCACTGAAAGAATGCTGTTCCTCACAGTTTATTTTTTTATCTTAAAGTCAGTATTTGGACGCTTTATAATCACGAAGTTATCTCCTGACTAAGCCAGCCCACCAATATGTTGAGAGAACCCTCCAGTTTAGCTTCTGATCAACGTGTAGGAGCAGAATGGTGTGAAGGGTGTCTCTCTGGAGGCCGTCAAGGTCCCAGCTGCAGCATTTAGTGGCACTTCCGAGAACCATTTCCCCCATTTTGTAAATACATCTCAGGACTCCTCCCGCCCCATCTTGGTCCTCTCTTGCTTTTTCCCCTGTATCCTGGCCCCTGCTGCCACTCCTGGCTCCACTTCACTGTCCCCACAGCTCCACCAGGCAGCTCTTTCCTCCATGGTCATTTGGTGATGCTTATTTCTGAGCCATCTCTTCTTTGGTTATGTGGAGTCCCAAAGGGTAATAAAATCTTAACTAGTGCATTTTAAAAATGTGCACACTTTATGTACAAATTCCTGCATATATAACAGGCTTTTTCTACTTCATTTTGTTTGTTTTTCCCAAAAGAAAGCTATTACCGTTGCTGTACCCCACCTTTATCCATTTTCTGTTCATGGAGATGGGCCATTCCTTCCTCTGAGTGTGAGGGAAGGGAAAGCACAGTGGTTGCAGTGTGTTGTCATGGAAGGGTCTGAACCTTGGTTTCGCAGTCTGGCCTCTGTCCTGCACCGTGACCTTGGACAAGTTATTTGAACTCTGAGCCTCAACTTGCTTATAGTATCATGTGACTGTGGTTTGTTGTGAGCATTTCAGGAGCTAGTGTAAAGGGCCAGGCAGTGTCTGGCATGTGCAGCAGTAGGGTTCCACAAAGAGCACATTTTACATTAGTTCGTAAAGCAGCTACGACGAGAGCCATTGCTTGACACTAAGGATTGGGCAGGATTCTTTTTCAAATGAGTACTGGAAGTCAATTAGTAGGCTGGCCAAGATAGCAAAGGCAATTAGGAAGGCAAAGGAAATGAAAGTCTAGATTAGGAAGGAAGTTTTTTCTATTTACAAACTGCCTGGTATTGTGTACAGAAAATTTTAAGGAATCCACCAATAAAAGAAAAGTAGTAAATGAGTTCAGCAAGGTTGCAGGATACAAAACCATTATACAGAGATTTCATTTCTGTATACTTTCAATGAATAACCCAAAAATAGAATTTAAAAAGCAACAATTCCTTTATGATAGCATCAAAAAGAATAAATTCAACAAAAATATAAAACATACTTTGAAGGCTGCAAGTCATTGTTGAAAGAAATTTAAAATGATCCAAATAAATTGAAAAATATCCCAAGATCATGAATCAGAAGAGTTAGTGTTGTTAAGATGGCAGTACACCCCAAAATGATCTACAGTTTCAATGCATTCCTCTTCAGAATCCCAGCTGATTTCTTTGTGAAAATTGACAAGTTGATTCTAAAATCCATGAGGAAGTGCAGGGAACTCAGGATAACCAAAACAGTCTTGGAAAAGAACAAAGTAGGAAGACTCACACTTCCCAATTTCGAAACTTACTACAAAGCAACAGTAATCAAGACAGTGTGGTACTGGCACAAGGACGGACATATGGACCAATGGGACAGAATTGAGAATCCAGAATTAAAACCGTGTGGCTCTGGTCAACTGAGTTCCAACAAGGGGACCAAGATCATTCAAGGGGGCAAGAAAGGTCTCTTCAACAAATGGTGCTGGGAAAATTGGATATCCACATGCAAAAGAACAAAGTTTGACACTTAACTCACACCATTTATAAAAAAGTAACTCAAATAGACCAAACGCCTACACAGAGCTAAAACCCTAAAACTCTTATAAGAAAGCATAGGGCTGGGGCTTCCCTGGTGGCGCAGTGGTTGAGAATCTGCCTGCCAATGCAGGGGACACGGGTTCGAGCTCTGGTCTGGGAAGATCCCACATGCCACGGAGCAACTGGGCCCGTGAGCCACAATTACTGAGCCTGCGCGTCTGGAGCCTGTGCTCCGCAACGAGAGGCCGCGATAGTGAGAGGCCCGCGCACCGCGATGAAGAGTGGCCCCAGCTTGCCACAACTAGAGAAAGCCCATGCATGGAAACGAAGACCCAATACAGCCATAAATAAATTTTTAAAAAAAGAAAGCATAGGGCTAAATCTTCCTGACCTCAGATTTGACAAAAGATTAACAAGGATATGACACCAAAACAAGAAACAAAAGGAAAAATTAGATAAACTGGGCTTCACCAAAATTAAAAGCTTTTGTGCTTTAAAGGTTAAAAAAAAAGAAAGTGAAAAAAGCCCACAGAATAGGAGAAAATATTTGAAAATCATATATCTGATAAGGGGTCTATATCTAGAACATGGAAAGAACTTTTACAAGTCAATAAGAAAATGATAACCCAATTTTAAAATGGGCAAAGGGTCTGAATAGAAATCTCTGCGAAGAAGAAATACAAATGGCCAAAAAGCACACGAAAAGATGCACGACATCATTAGTAATCAGGGAAATGCAAATCCAAAGCACAATGAGATTCCACTTCACACCTACCAGGATGGCTAGAATGAAAAAGGCAGACGATAAGTGCGTTTGCAGGATGTGGAGAAATCAGAACCCTCCTGCAGGTAAAAGTTCTCCAGGCAGAGGGACCAGCCAGTGAAAAGATCAAGGAGGGAGAAATGAGCTGGCATATTTCCACACGCATGCACACACACGTACACGCACACACACAAGAGGGAGGCACCAGTGAGAATGGTACAAGAAGGGGTGAGAGACGGAGGCAGAGGCCTGATCACACAGGGCCCTACAGGCCGTGGGAAGGGTTCAGCTCTGAGTCTGTGTGTAGTGAGGAGCCCTGGAGGTTGTTAAGCTGAACGTGACAAGGCCCGGGTCACATTTAAAACCTCCCTGACTACCGTGTGGAGCTGGAGTGGAGTGAGAAAAAGAGGAACCAAGTGGCCTTGTTGGGAATCTATTGCAGGAGGCCACACGCCAGTGGGATGAGGTGTCACCTGAGGGACGTGGTGGTGGAGATGGCCACAGAGACAAGGGCTCAAACTCTGCTCACACTTGGGAACTGAAGGTTAGCCAGTAGGTAGGACGTGAGAGGTGAGGGAAAGAGAGCCATCAAGGGCAACTTCTAGGTTTGGGCTGGACCAACCAAGATGAGGAAGGTGCGAGGATCGGCAGTGAGGCCGGGAGGAGTGAGAGGGAGCAGAATCATATTCTGGCTACACGTGTGAGGTCTGAGATGCCTATTGGATTTTCAGGTGGAAATTGTGAATCCGTTGGAGTGAGCCTAGAGATCAGGGAAGAACTCAGGGCTGAAGGTCTTTGGGAGTCATAGGACATAGGCGTACAGAGCCGTGGGCCTGGATGCGTCACCTAAGGGGAATGTGTGGGGAGGGGAGAAGCCTGCATAGACCTCCGTGGTGCTGCCAGTTTTCCAGGGCCTTTGCCATTTCATCTCCGTCCCCACCTCGATGCTAGCAGGTAAATCTCGTCCCCCACACCCAGCTGGTTCCTCTTAGGGGTCGTATATCTGCCCTTTTCTCTGTGCCATTGGATGACAGCTTTTTCCTGTCCATGGGAATTTTGCTAAGGTTATCTACAGTTAGCAGAAGGATTTTTAAAATCTGGGCTATGTGGTGTCTTTTTGCTTATCTTTTCAGGTTTTTCATTTTGCTTTTGAAACATGAGATGTAACTTAGAAAAAATACTTTAGTGTAGGACTAGGCGGTACATGTCTAGGCAGAGGGTGGTTTCTTGCTTGTCATACTCCTGTTTCTTAAAAAAGGCACTAGTCTTGTTACTTTTTGATTTGAGCAGCACAATAAAGCACTTCTGTGGGCACAGCTGCCCTTCTGTGCATGTCTGAGGTTCAGGTTTTTTTCCTTCCATATTCTTACGCAGCCAGGATGAGATCTTTGTGGACCCATTTATAATTTGTTTCCTGACATTGGTTTCCACTAAGATGGGTACGGTTATTTGTGAATACTTCTTGCCCTTCTTCTCCAGTCAGTCACGGGTCCTGCCCTCAGTTGACAGGGAAGCTCAGATTCCAGCCCCTGAGAAAGTGAGTAGTGCCAAAAAAGAGGGCACAGGTGGGAAAGGCGTAGTCCACTCAGAGGGCCAGGGAACTTCAGGAGGAGGTGGTCCGGAGAACTGAGTCTGAACCTGAAAAAGGGGAAGCTTAGAATGTTCTAGGCAGAGGAAACAGCATGAGTAAATACTCAGAGGCCGGAAAGCGTGGGAGAGGTATGGAATGTAGTCAGTAAAGAAACCACTTCTGGGTCAGCAAAACTCATAGAAAGGGGAGGAGGAGTGGGCCTTAAGGTGGGAAAGGTGGATGGGGCCAAACCATACGGAGGGCCTTGAGTACTGGACCAAGGAGTCTGGACTTGAGTGCCTTGGCATCGGGGTGCATGGAGGTCTGGGCAGAGCACTCGCATGGGGTGTGCCGTGCTTCAGGCTGATTCTTACAGCTGCAGGTCAGGGTGGCTCCAGGTAGCTGCAGAGGCTCTTAACAAACTTTCCATTCCAGCTCAGAGCTGATTTATGCTTCGTTCTGATGTGAATATGTTTCTGTGTTTCTAAATTTGATGTTCTTATCCTTAAAACACATAAAGGTAAAAAAGCTTGAGATGGATACAATAATGAGGTCAGGTAGGAGATAGAGGGCTCTAGGGGTGGGGGTGGGATGAGTGAAAAGTACAGATGTTCCACCTGAAGAATGTGGTCTCAGAAAAACACCTCCTCAGCTTCTAAAGAGGTTTTCAACCTTTTATAAATATCTTTAATATAAAAATTATGTATTATATTTATAGGTCCTATATTATATCTAAGTTATACATGTGTCTTTTATAAATATGATGACAGTTCTGGCAAAAACAGCCAATTTTTTAAAACTTGCACAAGGTCGCAGATGACATGGAGTTTTTTTGTGATGACATATCCAGAATAATAACCATACCTTGTACATAGGTCTGCCTAATCTTCTTTCTCTAAATTGGTGCTATCATTATGTTCTTTTCCCTTATCAGTCTCAAAGCAAAAACTCTGGACTTTTGCCCATCTCATGGGGCTGAGAGCAGCCAATGGAAATTTACTGAGATTGGGGAAGAAAAGAAAAAGAAGCAGTATTTGCCTTTAAGTACTTGGCAACCCACTGACAAGCCCAGAGGCACTGCTGAGACACCTGACACAAAGTCACCTATCCAAAAAGAGACCCCATTACAGCCTCCGCCCAGGAGTGACGCTCCGCCTCCCCCCCCCAACCTTGCTCCCAGCCCACCCCTGGATGAGCCGCATAGGCCTCTCTATCAGGGTCCTGGGTGGGGCAGCCCCTTCTGGGAGCTGTGCTGTTGTTCTGCTCTGTCAGAGAGCTGGCCCATGTTTATGTGATCCCGGTCAAAGTGTTCTCTAGATTAAAAGTAAAATTACCGCCAGTCAGCAGCCCATGCCCAGGTTCCCGTCCTGGAGTACATCAAAATGCACCAAAGCATGGACTGGCACACGTACCATTGTACCAGCAGAAAACCCAAAGTAACCAAAGGTTTATCAGTGGAGTTATGGTTACACAGAAAATTCCTCACGGTGGGATGTCACGCGGCAATTAAAAGAGCAAGGCAGGGCCTCCCTGGGGGCGCAGTGGTTGGGAGTCCGCCTGCCGATGCAGGGACGCGGGTTCGTGACCCGGTCCGGGAGGATCCCACATGCCGCGGAGCGGCTGGGCCCGTGAGCCATGGCTGCTGAGCCTGCACGTCCGGAGCCTGTACTCCGCAACGGGAGAGGCCACAACAGTGAGAGGCCCGCGTACCGCAAAAAAAAAAAAAGAACAAGGTAGATATATGTGGAATGACATTGGGTAATCACCCAGGTGCATTGTTAAGTTATAAAAAGCAAGTTTTAGAACAATGTGTTACCACTGATATCTTTGTGAAAAGCACACTGCCACACACACAGAACTATAAATTATCTCTAGGCTGCGGAGGAGGCAGGGAATCGCATATCTGTGTGTGTATGTGTGTGTGTGAGTGTGCTGGATAGAGCCTGCGAGACTCCATCAAAGCACTGACAAACAGTGGTTACTTCTGGGAGGGGAATGGGATTGGCGTGGTATGTCATTTCCTCTATTTTTTATATATGTATATATATATTTTTTTTAATGAAATTACCCATACATTTTGCAGTCTTTAAAAAGTAGAGGGAGGGGTATAAGCATACGAGTATGTGTTTTGAAGTCAAGTCCACTTGAAAACTGGTCCTGAAGAATGTCCATTTGGTTTGCGACCATTACTGAGATCAGGGCAATACTGAAACTGTGCATGGGTCCCCTCTATCCATACACACACACACACACACACACACACACACACACACACACACACACACAGATCTTTACATTGTAAAGAGTCATGCTGCAGTGCTTGAATATTAACCAACAGTCGAATGTGGACGAAGCTCTATGATTTCCTTCCATCTCATGTTTTTAAATATGCCTGCATCCTAAGACAACCTATTCTAAAGTGAATATTTTGCCTTCTGCCTACTTTCAAATTTTTTTTTTTTTTAACAGAAAAGATTCCGGCCGAAGCACAACCTGAATTGGGAACCTGGGGAGATGGGAAAGGTGAAGATGAATTATCCCCAGAAGAAATACAAATGGTAATGCTATTCTCTGCCTAATCATGTATTTTTAACTACTTTTAGTAAGAATATTTCATTGAGTAGGAGGTCATCCTAAATGCCCTTGCCCTAATTTTTATACTGAGTTTTAAAAATTATAAATAAATATTTTAGATCAATTTTCCACTTGATTTCCAGATTCTTAGTATGCTTTTCTTATGTTTAAAATTCGCAGTAGCTTAAAGAAGAAATTGCCTTGGAATAATTTTATTAATATTAGATGTCTTTTCAGTGGCAGTAAAATAGTCTTCTGTTCTAAATGGGTCTTTTATAATCGCTGCTATGGTGCTTTTTAATTGTTTGAATTACTGGTGCATGGTGATGTGAGGAAAGCATAAGTAATGGCTGAAGAATGAAAGAGTAACACCTTAACTGCGAATATCACTTCCTTTTATTTACCTGTCCCCTAGTTGCCAGTTGTAGTTTATTATCTCTGGGTGAGTTTCAAAAGAAAAGGGACAGATTTGGCCAGAGCCCCTACCTGTTCGTTTACAGCTGGGTCTATGCACAGCTGTCTGGACATCGGTGTGACAGAGCCACATGGAGTACATGTACCTGGGGTTGGGAACAGATGTGTCCTAGAGCTGCCCTGGTGGGATGCTGGCCTTGCCCAAAGAGCTGAGAAGCTGGTTCCCACATAGTCCCCCTCCAGTGGCTGTGCCTGGCAAATGACATCTTAATTTGCAGCTGTTTACGGTGGACAGAGCTTTTTAGTACTGGTTTTATCTGTGATAGTCTCAGTAATCACACTAAGAGGTGTTGGGACATTACTGTCTTCTTGTAACTTTGGCAAAAAGCAGTCGGCTCTCTTGTCCAAGGGCCCCTCATTAGTAAGTGGTTGAGTGGTTGAGCCACTTACTTGAGTGGCCGCAAGTAAGTGAGCCACTTACTTGGTTGAGTCAGCGGTCTCCTGATGTCTCCTGAAGAAGATAAGAGGTAGAGCTTCGAGCCATGGCTGTCGAGTGAGAGAGGCACCCATCTCCTCCCAGACCTCACACAGAGGCATTCGTGTCACCAAGCTCTTCACTCTTGTCTTCCTGTCCTACAGGCTCAGATGTTATGTCCTCAGAGAGTCCTTCCCCGACCACCTGGCCTGAAGTGGCCCCAGCCACTATGTCTGTGTGCCCACATCCTGCCCTCATCCCTCCACTAGAATACAAGTGCCCCGAGAGTGGAAATCTGTCTGCCTTCACTGCTGTGTTCCCAGAGCCTAGAGCAGGGGTGGGAACTGTTTGTTGAATGGATGAGTGACTTGGATGAATATAATATAAAAACTGTAGGTTGTTTTAAATGGTAAAGCAGGATCATCAGTAAGAACTACTAGAATATTCTATCTAAGTTATTATTATTATTTATATTTATGAACACCTTCTATGCACCAGGCCTTGTTTGTTTAATCTCGTAACAGTCTAGTGAAGTAGGAATTATCTCTCTTGTATAGTTGACGAAAATGTGGCACAAACTTCCAAAGCCCGTGCAAGGTCACAGAGCCGAGCACCTGAGCCATGCTCCGTGCCCCGAGCCCTGGCTCCAAACCCTGAGCTTGCTTCCCGCGTCACAGCTCATGTGAGTGCCCGCTGGGATCTGGTGGTCTAGGTGGGTGTAGCCTGCATAGGAGCACTGGCAGACTGACCTGGGCGGCCTGACAGAGGCTCACCAGCCCCAGCAAGGGGGCCAGGTCTGCTCTCTTGAGCGTTGGCTGCCGAGAGCATAAAGCTGGCTCGGAATCCTCTTGCTCTCGAGGCTTCCTGTTGCTTCCCCGCGCCTGACTGTGGGATTGAAACACGGGTGGCCCCTCACGGTGGGCTAATGACTGAGTGAGTTGACCCAAGATGGTGCCAGGCATACGGAAGGCACTCATAACTGAGTTCCCCCAGCCTTTCCCCTTCAGAGTGGCAGGTGTGCACAGAGGCAGGGCAGCCCTGGGCTGCAGAGGGTCGGGGGGGCCTGGGCAGTGCTCACGTGTGTGGGGAAGGGCTGTGGTGCGTGTGCTGCCCTCACGGCAGGATCAAAGGGCCATGCGGGGTGGCAGCTGCCGCTCCATGGAGTCTTCATACATATGTTATACTCAGGACTGTTTCACAAACATTCATTCACCCAGATGAGCAGTTTCCCCTTTAAGATCATCACCTTAGAAGCGTGACACTGATTCCAGTGATGACACCATTAGCCATGACTTTCCTGGGACTTGCTATGGGACTTGCCTCCCTCAGAGGCTGTGGGACTTTCTTTAGAACAAGAAGCAGAGCTATCTGTGCCCCTGATAGATAAAAATAATTCTGAGCTAAGGAAGTAACTCAAACACCTTAAAGTGGCCTGCCAGGCCCCTGCCTTCCTTCCACACCTCTGACTTGGAGTACATGCTCAGTGCCCCCCAGACCAGCAGGCACGTGACCCGGAGGCCTCGCAGTGTAGACTGCGGCAGTGTAGACTCCAGGCAGTAGCTGTGGCTGCCCAGTCAAGTAGAGAGAGGCTGAAGACGATGGCCAGGGAGTGGAAGTGAGAGCGGAGATGAGAGAGCTGCTGCGGGAAGTGGACTGGACCTGGTGATCCACTGGAGGGCAGCAGGGCGTGTGAAGAGAGTGAGGCAGGAGAAAGAGCCTGGAGCTTTGTGACCTGGGGAAGCAGGATGCCGGCAGTCAGGAAATGAGGACCTGGTCACGGACAGGAGGTGTCTGGTGGGCGCTGGGATCCCGGGCTTGGGGCTTGGGCTGGAGACGTGACTGTGGGATACACCTGAGGGCTGGTGTTTGAAACAGTGCATACAGGGGAGAGAAAGGCACAGCACATCACCCTGGGACACAACGCTGGAGGGAAGGCCCAGGGGGACAATTTGATCACGCTCCCTGATAGCCAAATGATGGCCAGAGTTTCTTAAAAGCTCATAGTTTTCCTTCAGCTTACACAAAATAACTTTACTATTGAAAATGGTGTCACGTTTCCCCGTATCATGTAACATGACCACCTATCTTTGCTAGAGATAAAAATATGTATAGTACTATCCCTTCATTAAGAGAGAATACATTTGTATTTAGGCAGAACTTAGCTTCCATTTAGGGCTTTTTAAAAAATACACTGCACCGCTTCATAAAGGAAGTAGCTAGAAGAATGGCAGTCAGTCGTTTGCCAGAGGACTTGCCTTCCCCGCAGGCAGTGGTGAGCAGCAGCAGCTTGTTAACCTGCACAGACGGGTGCTTGGAAGCTGCAGGATGCACGGGGGCTGGACCCGTGGAAGGCTGGCAGCAAGGATATCTGTGACCAGCTGATGCTTGGCCCCAGTGAGAGATGGCCCCAGTTAAGGGCTTTGGGACTTGACAGAGTTGGTTTTTAACCCTCTTTATGTCATTTACTGCCTGTGTGATTTGGGGGCAAGAAAATAAGCCTCACTGAACTTCATCTTGGTAAGTTGACAGGATTGTCAGGAATACAGTCATGTATGTATGAGTGCCCAGGGAAGTGCAGGGCACGTAGCAGCTGCTCAGAGAATGTTCCCTCACAAACAGTGAGAGATCGTTGCTGGCCCCATGTGGTTCTGGGTTCCCTGCGCATGTTCCGAGTGTGATGTATGTAGCTGTTGCGTATGAGAAACACATGTTCATATCATAAGGCTCGTCTTTCCATAATGATGGTTGGTGCACCATGCTTTGTCCAAGCAGTGTCCAAATGAATGAAACATTGTCCAGAAACATGCCAGGGATCATTCCCAATAATGCTAGTTATTTCGGCGTCATGATATCAGTGACCTAAGCAATCAGAACCAGCAGGACCTCCCTAATTTTTATCGCGTAATTGCAAGAGGATGGGGCAGAAGGCTGTACTGTTCAGTACTTTTATGACAAGCTGTTTAATGTTCAGTTCACTTCTTTCTTAACTGGGGCTCATAGCTAAGTACCATGTCTTACAGTCTGACTGACCCGAACCTTATTTAAAAGGCTCAACCCTGAAAATGAAGAGAAAGAAATGCCATACTATTGGTTTGAAATTGGAAAGTGTTACAGCAAATTGTGGTCATAAGTCATAATCACTGTTCCTCGGGGTAAAATAATGAATTAAGCCCTATAATAGCAGTTTAATTCATTATTTCACCCATAGGAGCTGTTGTTACTCATTCCAGAATGGCTGCGGAGCATTGTATGACTCGCACGATACGTTTCCATGCATCACTCATGATGCAGGGATGTTAATGCCTTTGAGTTAATATAAGCAGATGTTTTGTGGTCAGGCTGAGCGGAACCAAATTGTTTTCTGATGCTACCCAGAGAAAATGCCTCCTTTCTAAGCCCACATTCATTTTACTTGCCTCCAGTGAAACCACTGCACTTAGTGATGTATTTCTTGGAATAATTTTTAAAGACATGAATGTGACTTCTGTTCTTCAGATCACATGAAAGGTGTCCCTAGCCCCTGTCCCCGGAGGTGGGCCCTTGGAAGCACCAGGGGGCTGGCTGGCAGGGCTTGTGGTCTATGGCCAAGCTTGGCTTACACATTGAGAACAGGAGAATTGTTGATGGAATTTGAGCGCCACACAGGTGAATGCTGGGGCACAGACCCTGGGGAGGTTCACAGGGGCACAGGTGGGGGTCACGGTGAGGGTCCCAGAGCCACAAGTGTGAAGGTGTTTGGCACAGATAAAGCACAGCTAGAAGAGCCCAGAGTGGGCCTGGGCGGTGGTCTCCTGAGCCAAGGGGCAGACTGCCTTCTAGGCCAAGCCCCCTGTGGGTTCACAGTGTTGCTTCAGTGAACTGCTCGTAGGTCTTTGCAATGCACATCCTTCTCCTGGTCTCATCTGACGCTCAAAGGCCTTGGTAGGAATGATTTTCTTTTTAAAACTACAGTAAAGAGGATTAGATTAAAAAAGGATTTCTGTGACAATGTATTCACAATGTGGATCTGTATCCTTTAAACCAGATTATCAGCCCTTTTGGGGGGCCCTACTTGAAAGTCTGACTTACTTCCGAATGGAATAAAGCAGTTAAATGATACTGCCTGACGTGCATGTAACCGTCTCAGCCCGGTACCGTATGAGCGCTTGAGCATTTATTAATTTATGCTGCCCCATGTGGTAGGGACTGTTGCTGGGCCCCCAAGTCCTAGACTCTTAACCATGATGCCCACCACTGCTGTTGGGGGTCTGCGCTGAGGGAAAGCGCTGTGTGTTGCTGTGAGACCTAAGCAGTGTAGAGTGCAGTGGCGCAGAAGGACAGGCTGGCTGCCGCCATGCTCCTCCTCCATCATCCGGACCTCTCATCTCCCTTTCCTGGGACTCATGGAGATGGAGGACATGGCAGGTGTGTCGTCGCAGGGCCTGTAGGTCCCCCTGCCCTTGGTGCTGATCGTGGAGCCGAGGCTGCATTCAGCACCTTGGGAAGCCCCTGCCCGTGCGGGCTGCCAGTGAGCCCCAGGGAGCTCTGTGTGCCTGTGCTTCTCAGGCCTGAGAGGGTAGGAGACCAGTAGTGGCCCTCTAGAATTTGAAACCAGGGAGGGGGAAGGGGCCATCAAAGCATTTAATGACTCATTTTGCATATCCAGGATCTACTCCTGAAGAGATTAAATAACAGTAGTTAACGTCTGTGGAGGTGAAGTTGGTAAGCAGCTTCCACGGATTAGCACGTATCTTCCTCCTAAGGACCCTACTGAGTACTACAATTATCCCCAGTTTAGTGATGGAGGCAGAGACACAGAGAGGTTAAGTTACCTGCCCAAGGGCATACAGCTTAGAAGATAAAGGAGCTGTCCCTCCCCACCCTCAGGATCAGGCAGGAAAGGATAAGAATAACCAACTACATCTGTTCACAAAGAGAAACTGACAGGCCACACAGAAGGCCAGTGACTGGGGCAGGGTCACCCAGGAAGTTCCCGTGAGGCCACGGGAACTGGGCCATCAAAGCCCCTGGCATATCCCCTACCTCCCCCCGCAGGCTGGCATTTGGTGGCTCCCTGCCTTACTCAGAGGATGAGAGGTGAGGTGTACAGGTTTGCTGCCCAGACAGTCTCGGAAACCTCCCTGCAGCCTGTGCGAGTGAATGCGGTCAGCATCCTGGCCGCCGCCTAACCTACCAGAGCATGGCCAGATCTCGTTAAATGGCTCCCTGTGGGAAACAGGTTTTGTTGGGTTTTTAAATGCGGTTTCATTGTTACTCCCAACCCCTGAATGGAGGCTGTTCTCCATGGATGTGGTCTGGCAAACCTCTCTCCTCAGCCCTTACCACTGCTTGATCCCTTGAGGCATTTGTTTCTCTCACTTCCTCCAGGAATGGGGAGTTTCTCCGGTGGCATCAAGAACCCATGGGTTGGAAGGAAGTCAGAGCCAGAATCTGATCCCACTCCTGACCCTGCTAACAGGAGCCCTTCAGAAGTAGCAATTACCAACCAAAAGAAAAAAAGTAACAATTACCAAGAGGCTTAAAAGAAAGCCAGGTGCCCTTAAATTGGGGAGGAAACAAACAGAAAGCTTTGTTCCCAAGGACCATTTCCAGTAATACACCACCTCAAACCCCTAGTTAATTTTGTTTAGGAACGGTTTAAAAGCATGAAAGGGCTGTAGATTTAAAAGGGTAGGGCCATATTATTGTTAGAAAAATTCAGAGAAAATGCCCCCTGCCAACACCCCCCCCCTCCCCCCGCAAAACCTGAGTAAAGTACCTGAGAGAATTAGTCAAATTAGCACCCACATGCTGAAGTAATTGTATTTTTTCGTATATATCAGACTCTTAAGTAACTGTTGACAGTTAACAGAGCTGATTCTTTCAGACTCAAAAGTGACGCTTTTATTCCCTTAAATAGCTTTTTTGACACATAATTAGAAGGGCCGTGGCAGTGCCCTGGCAGCGGCCAGCAAGGCAGCCTGCCAGTTGCCCCGGCCCTGCAGGAGGCTCCCCACCGCTCCGGCCTCCTGGAGCCTCGCCAACCCCGGCCTCTGAGGTGGCCTGGGGTGGAGTAGAGGCCTCTGTGCTTTGATGAGCGGCTGGTGCTGGGAACCCACGCCCTGTCGTGTTTCGGGCCCTTGTGCTGGGCTCGAGGTCCAGAGGAGAAAGACCACCCCACCCAGGAGGGGAGCCAGACCCCAAACGAGCGTGGGAGTGCAGTGATGGAAGCGAGAGCAGAGAAGCTTTAAAGAGAGGGGGATGGTGGAACATGATGAAACCTGCCCTGCTGCGTCTGATGACTAAGAAGGTGCCTATGCTGGGTTTCTAGGGACCAGCTGGAGTTCCCCAGCCAGAGGATGAATCCACCTTAGGCTGAGGGCTAGCCTGTGCAGAGATGAGGCAGGGGATGGCAGGAGATGCCCTTGGAGAGGCCTGGGGCGTAGCCAGCTCGTGCACCTGGCGTCAGACCTGATCTGCAGGGTGCAGGGGCAGGGCCGGCATGTGACTGACGGGATGGAGGGCAGACTGAAGACTATGAGAGATGAGGGCAGAACTTAGATAGCAGGGAAGGAACGAATACGGCAAGTGTGCCAAGTAAAACTGGCAGAGTAGGAAGGGAGGTTGCCAGCCGAGAGCCTCGCAGAGGGGCTGGAGGGAGAGGAAAAGGACTTGACGTTGAGGAGGCCCCGCTAGAGGAAGCCTCCCTGAGTGACGGGGTGCGGGAGTGAGCAAGGCGGAGGTAAGGGGTGCGGAGGGGCCGGCGGCTGTAACAAGGTTGCTGCGCGGGCAGGTGCGGAGGTGAGAGCACAGCCCCCCTCCCTGGTGGACCAAGCCCCTGTGTGTGGACAGCGGCCTTTTCCAATGTGTGTGGGTCCAATACGTTTCCCACCTGAGCGGCTCATAGTCGTGCAGACAGTTTGAGAAACACACAACTCGGTACAAGGCAGAAAATGGCTAATATTCTAAGGGATTTTGAGAAGATACCAGGCCACGGTTAGAAAAATGAGAAATAACCTTGAGCTCCAAGGCCCAGGACAGTATCATGGAGAAGGTGGCACGTGAGCTGGAAACACGTGGGACCCGTCGGGGAAGAGACGGAGGAGTGGACGCGTGAGGCCTGAGTCATCATCGTGGACGACAAGCTCCTCCTGGTCCCACGCCATGGCGGCGCTTCAGATGCGCGCCGTCCTCGCGTTTGACCAGTATCGAGCTGGCAGGATGGCTGGGAGAGCAGCTGTCCACCCTGCAGAGTTAGCTCAGCTCTGATGAACTCCCCGGGTGCTGGGGTGGTATACTTACCCAGACTAAGCCCCAAAGCCTGGTGCCATCCCAAGCACCGGGAATGCAGCTTCTCCAGCTCCCGGGCCTGTGTCCCTGTTGTGGTGACTGGCCAAGGCCAGGTTCTGCGATCAGACTGAGTCCCAGCGCGGTCCTGCCACTACCCTGATTCAGCACGGCCGCACAGCCTCACCACTCCATTTAAAGAGGATGGTATCAGTAGGTCGTGAGGGCCCAGAGGGAGAGCAGGGCGGCCAGCCTAACGGGGCTGACCCACAGGCCTCCACGCTCCCAATCAGAGTCGGCTTGCATGCTTGCGGTTCAAATGAGTGAGATGGAAAGTCCAGCCACAGGCAGCCCCGCTGCACTGCGGGGTTTCATTTTCTTCCTACGGCCTGGCTATCCTCACAGGAACACTCAGGGTCTTCCAGCAATGCTGCCACGATCCATGCTGGAAAGAGGGGCTCCACAGTGATTCTTAGAGGGCGGATCAAAGGTTTCTGCACAGGCACGCCTTGCTCGACACTTGCCTTTGGCTGTGGTGCTCTGAGACTCTAGTCAGTTTGTCCTCATCCTTAACGTGTTTGTTTCCTTACAGTTCGAACAAGAAAATCAGCGCCTGATTGGTGAAATGAACAGCCTGTTTGACGAAGTGAGGTATGTGTGTGGTTCCTTTGTGAGCCGATGGCCTAGTTTACAACTTTCCCCAAAACTAGGAACTTTAATTTACTCTGGTGCCCAGGCATCCACATGTGGCCCTTGGGCCAAATGTAGCACCCCTCCCGCCATTTAGGGGGTCAAGGAAACTGCCTGAATTCACTGACTCCCCTCGACTTGTGGGCCTGTGAGATAACCCCACGGGCTGCTACGAGGCGCCCAGGTGCTGCTGCCCCATCCAGGAGGATCGGCTCATGATGGCAGATGACACCAAACCTAATGACCACTGCCACATGGGGGCTAGTTACACTTAATTACTCTAAGATGAAAGGGAGACCTCGTGAGGGACGGCTCACAGAGGGAAGCCCTGCGGATGGCTCCACTGGGGTCCGGCTGCTCCCTCACCAGAGCGATCAGCCACGCAGAAGGCCCGTGGCCGTGGCCCACACAGGTATGGTTACCAGCCCTCCGGTGAAAGCACTCAGGCCTCTTGCCCTGGGAATGCCGGGAGCATTCTGAAAGGATGCGCCGAAACTCTTGTTGCACCATGGTCACTTCCCAAAAGAAGATGCATCCTGACGTTACGCTTGCGCAGCCCTGGAGACTGAGTGCAGGTGTTTCCCTCTGATCGCTGCCCCCGGCTCTTCCCCCTGTCTCTGCCTTCACAGGCGGGTCTCCCAGTCCTTCCTCAGAGATGGCGCTCTCCCCACCCTCACCCCTCCTTACTCTTCTCCCGTCTCCTCTCCTTCCCTCACCTGGTCTAGGGGGACTCGAGGCCTGAGTGACACAACTAGGGATCATCTCCCCATCGAACATTTCCGCTTCCTCCTGGGCTGGAGCTCAGCCGCTGCCTGTGCTAAAGCAGCTGTCAGCTCAGCCTCTAGACGTGCCCCTCCCGGCCCACCCCAGGGCCACCCTTGCCGCCCATGAAACGGGGAGAAGCCCGCACACTTAGTTGCTGATCCCAGCATGCGATGTTTTCTGCCAGAATCAGGTTTCCTTTCAAAGTTGGGTTGAGCGGTGAATGCACTCTTGCCCCTAACCTGCTGAGAGGTAACAAAGTTGGGTGACAACACATTCTGACGTTTTCTTTTGAATCCCCCCCCATGTGTCACTGTGTTGCTAGGACGGGGCTCGGCATTAAAGGAGACTTGACTTTGTGTGACTGGGCGCAGCTGCGTGCCCCTGGCCCGGGCACTGGCTCAGGAGGCTGGGCCCCGGAGCCAGCCTATCCAGGGGGGCGGGGTGGGTTTCCAAACAGTCCAGTATGCCCCAGTAAGCTGAGGGATGTTAAAGGGGAACCAGTAAGGAGAGTGAATCTTCCTCTGCCCGTGTTCTCCTTCCCTGAGCCTGACGCGGCGTCCCCTCCCTCTCTCGTGCCTTCACTTAGAAGAGACGACTTCTTGAGAAATGTGTGACACTGCTGTTAAGATCGCCAAGTACTAATAGTTAATGTGTAATCTGTTTTTTTTATGAAGGCAAATCGAAGGGAAAGTGGTTGAAATTTCCAGACTCCAAGAGATATTCACAGAGAAGGTTTTACAACAAGTAAGAAAAAATATAGTGGTTTTAAGATTTAGCTTAAAATGGGGATATACTAAGAACTCGGGACATTTCTTCTGAGGTCGTTGGGCCTCTGCAGCTGTGTGCCCGGAGCCTCCCCTTCCCCGGGAGCAGCCTCTGCAGTCCGGGGCAGCTCCCCACACGCCCCAGCCCTGTACAGCGGAGCACATGGGGGAGGGAGGCGGCTAGGTTTTGGTTCTGGATGTCCTCTGGGAAGCTGGGGAGCCTCTCTGAACTACAGTTTTTTCATCTGTAAAATAGAGTGGCCCTTGCATGGTTGTCGTAAGGCTCCGAGAATAACCCATGGAAAGCACCCAGCACGGTGCGTGAGTAGTAGCTTTTCGGTCAGCGGTGTTACAAGCTCAGACTTGGCCCTCTCAAATGCCGCGTCCCCGCCACCTCAGGTGTCCCGTCCTCACAGGAAATGTGACTGTCCTCATACATGGATTTTCATGTCATTTCTACCTGCCTACAGTTCTGAAATTCTTCCAGCAGCCACTAACTGGCAAAATTTTCAGACACCTGATAAATTCTCCCTGTTGTTTTTAGTATCCACAGACTGGAAGAGTTTGAAAGACAAAATTATTTTTCTTCACTGTGTTATTAGACTGGGCTGCTTGGCTCTAGATACTCCACTCACAAGATGCCCCCTAAACCACACAGCCAGTCAAATCATTGCACGTTGGGTACACAAGGTGGTTCACAGGAGGTGCCCTTTTCACTAGCGTGTTGCAGGAACCATTCTAATATGTATCTGCTAAGCCTTCACTTGGAAGCCTGATGGCCATCAGTTCAGCCTCCGGACACAGAAAACAGCTCAGTCAGACGTCTCCCCCTCAGAGCACCCACTTGTCCTTAGAGGCAGCTCGGCGTGGCGGGAGGAGCTCAGAGCCCAGGTGGAGTCAGACAGACGGCCCCCACCCGGTTCCCCGTCATGCATCACGTGACGTGAGCCCTTTCCCCCTCAGCAAAGCGGGGCTGAGGTCACCTGCGTCACTCTCAGGGGTGGCGGATGGGATCCGGGCCCCCTCAGGCTCTCAGTCCTGGAACCAGGAGCCGTTGTTTGTGGGCACGGCTGTGGCAGACCTGGGTAATGCACTGTTCACCAGCGCGGCCAGAGCCACGGGCCAGGGGCCTTCACTACAGCAGGGCTGCTTACATGCAGCAAAGTACTCTGAGGTCCTGGGGCCCAAGTGCACTAAAAGCCCTTACTTTGCACGACCATTTCTTCTGCTCCTACACTCAGCCCAGCCACTGAGGAGCACTGATTGCCCTTCACATTTGAGTCTCAGTTGGGGGCTGGTTCTCGGTTAGGAAGCAGCAGTCCTGGGGTTCTGGACATGTGCCCCAGGAGGTGGCAGAGAGCCACTCAGGGCCCCACCCTGTGTCACCCCCAGGGCTCTGGGCCTCGACCTGGGAGGGATTTGCAGAGCACAGGCTGAGCCCTGCCTGGCTCCCTCGGGGTTTCTAAGACCTGAGAAGAGCTGAGTCTGTCTGGGCTTCCTCATCTATGTTGCAAGGTGATTCTTACCCACCCTCTCATGGGAACAGTGGCCGTGGTCAGCCAGCTCCCACTTGGAGATTCTCTAAAAAAAACCGAGATTTTGGAGCAAAGCAGTCCTTGGCCCTCAAGTCCTTAGACTATGTGGCATTCACTGCTGGGAATCGGATGGCTGAAGGTCGATTTCCTCTCTGCGGTACTGTATCAGTCAGGTTTCCCTAAAACCCACACTCGTCTATATTCCCTCCCCACCGCCTAGAGGGAGAGATAGGCCTGCTCCTTAGACCTCAGTGTGGTTCGCAGCTGGTGCAGGGGTGCAATGGTGGGTGATTAGCCACCCACTCCTGTGTAAGCCCAGGATCCCATGTTTAAGCTTTCCCAGTATTTGGAGTAAAATTTTTGCAAACATCCTGCATACCATTTTGATTTTTAAGTTTTAGCTTTTTTTTTTTTTTTTAAGAGAGAGAAAATGGTGATATACAAAGTGCCATTTTGAAGCTAGCACGTATGTTTTAGAGCCACATGTGCTTTGAAGCCCCTGGCCTGTGGTGGCCACTCGGCGATTGAACTCTTCCCGTCCAGTGAGTGGAGGAAGGCGGCCAGCCGGGGTGGAGGGAGCACAGGCACCGGGTCCAGTCCCAGTCCTGCAGCTTGGGTGCTGTGTGACTTTGGGTTTCTCTATGCTTTAATTGTTTCCCTCTTGTAAATGAGAGTGTTGCCTACCTGTCGGGTGCTATGAGGACCCATGGGTTCATGGTGTGTAAAGCCCCAGCACTTAGTAAGTGGCAGCTAGTTACTATCGTGACATACACTCGGCGAAGGAGGTGGCAGTTGTATTTATCTGCTGTTCTCTTCCCCGACAGGAAGCTGAGATTGACAGTATTCACCAATTAGTAGTAGGAGCAACTGAGAATATCAAGGAGGGCAATGAAGACATCAGAGAGGTGGGTACTCTTGGGGCACCGTGTCTGATTTGGAGGGGCGCCGAGTCCAGGCAGTAGTGTCCACCCGGTCAGGGCCACGTGCACAGGGCTGGTCTCAGGACTGCGCTGGATGGGCCCGTTCCACCCTGCCAAGCCCAGGACCCCACTCACTGCCCTGCAGAGGAGCCAGCTGGGGCGCAGGGGTCCCTCCCTAAGTCCGGGCTGGGCCCCACAGGAGAGGCTTGTGGGACCCCTCCAAGGACCCAGAGCCCTGGTCGCTGTTTACAGGGCCACCACAGTAGACTCTGTTGAGTGGACTTTACTTTCTGAGTGCAGTCCTCAGGTTTGGGTTGACGTGGGACCGATCTTGGACCACCACTGCCATCGCACTACTAGGAAACACACGTCAGGGTAGTGGACACACGCTCTCATCCTGTCTGTGTGGGTTTAACCCTGGGGTGGACATGAGCCATTTTTCCTGGGAGAATTGTGCATGATCTCCACGTGATGACTAACCAGAGAGGGAGATGCAGCCCATTTGTCTAACAGACTTGAAACCCACTTTTTGGTTTTGCTTAATGATTAAGGCGTCTGTGCAAGGTAAGCATAGGGTTGAGCAGTCCACACAGTCAGAGCCCCGCAGGGAGAGCACGTGCAGACACACGAGGCACTTGAGAGCCTTTCCAGCCTAACCCCCCGTGCCCCGCCCCCCAGGCCATCAAGAACAACGCTGGCTTCCGCGTGTGGGTGCTCTTCTTCCTGGTGATGTGCTCCTTCTCCCTGCTCTTCCTCGACTGGTACGACAGCTAGGCGGCCACACCCGGCAGACGGCGCGCTGGGCGCGCTGTCGTGGTCCCTGGCGTTGGAGCCGTCGGTGGGGAGGGGGCACGGAGATATGTACTCACAAAAGGGACACCCGACTTGTGGTTTTAAGCCCATGTAGTAGCTGAAAAAGAAAACAACACAACTAAACGTGGTCTGCGTCACAATCCTGCGGCCAGAGGGAAGGAACCGGGAGGGTGATTATTCCTGCACCTGCTGGGGCCGCCCCAGGGAGCGGGGCACGTGGGCCTCCTGCTCCACAGACGTCTCAGGCTTGGAGGAGGCGCCAGCCTTTCCCTCTGGGTGGCAGCAGGAAGAGCAATGGCCAGTAGCTTCTCACAGCACATGATGGATTGTTTCCTGTGGCTTCTTGTCTGCCTCAGCCAACTGATACACAGACTCATCGTGCGGTAGAAAAGATAGCACCTTCGCCCTGTGAGTCTAGTGAATACAACTACAGCCATTTAATGTATTGTTGGTGGGTCCAAGGTTAGAAAGTCAGTGCGTGCCCACCTGCCTCCTGTCTGGGAAGAAGTGTGGGGACGGGGCCTGGCTCCCCTCAGAACTGCTGCCCCCAACACTCTCCTGATGGGTGGGCAGGGGGTGGGGAAGGCCCAACTTGCGGCCACTGGGGCCCACGGAGCTTCGTCCAGAGGAGGACTTGGGCCTCTCCACCCACCAGAGCCCCAGGAATCAGGAACGCCTGCTTGTACTCAGGCACAAGGCATCTGCGGCCACATCTGTGCAGAAAGCGCCCGGTGCGCATGGGCCCCCAGGGTGTGGGTTCGAGGGCTCTGCACAGACAGTCCGGGGAGCACCACGGGGATCCTGTGTTCTTTATTTGCACAGAGTGAAAATGTCAAAAGTTACATGTGAATGAGCTTACAGTCAATAAAATACATGTCTCTCTCCTAGAAAATACAAATAGGGTTGCCTTGACACTGCGTTGACAGGGGCTGGAATCTGCTGATAGATGCTATCTATCTCCACAGAAGTTCTGGCACGTAGTTATTGCTCTTACGCGTCGGCACAGCTTCACAACATCCATGACTCTACGCCCACCCACGGCCCCGAGGTCATGGTCGTTGTTTCCAAACACCCTTGGTAATAAAATATACTGTATGTTTTGGAAGCACATTTCAGGAAACAGTAATTAATGGAGTTGGCCATGACCACCATGCTTGTTCGCAACAGATCTTGCACTATTTGTCATTTATTATTTTTGATCTAAAAAAACAGTGAAACTTTTGACATGTCCACCAGAAACAACACATTTAAATAACATGGAAGAAAATGTCCATGAACGTCTCTTTTTCTATTTAATCATCTTACACACTTAGTTTATCTAACTGGCAATTTTGTAAACATATACTTTAATGTCAAGATTCAGGTTGAAACATAACTGTCTTACAAAGATTGTGAATGAAAATGTCATAACTGGACTTGCAAGTGCGACGCCAGCCCCCCTCCCAGCCTTTCCTGCCTGTTTCTTACATCAAAGGAGTTACATCTGTCCCACAAAATAAAAATTAAAGTAGCCTTGGCTTACCAGCAGTTACACTTTCACTTTTCTCACCCAGCTAATTGTTTTAAAACTAAGTAGCTAATACAGCTGTCGGTGCAAACTTATTCATAATAGATGTGAACAAAAGGGCCGGTAGGTTTCATTCCTACTCAGCCCATCACGGAGCAGACAGACTAGCTACAGGGAGACGGGTTCTGCAGCCTGTGGCCCAGGGTCCCCTCTTCCCAGAGTCCCCACCTCACATGCTCTGACCCAGTCCACATGCACTGAGGGAAACACGGCTCCCCTGCCCAGCGGGCGCCCTCTGTACCGGGAGGCAGCCTTCTGCCTGCAGCAGTGACCCCTGCCCGAGCCGACCTGCCGCAGCGCCTGCGCACTCAGGAGTGAGCACGGGGCAGGCGAGGGCACAACTGCGACCTGATGGCATCTTTCCTTCCTTCCCTCTGACGCTCACTATGGTGCATCTTGACCACTGGCACTATTGCCATTGGCGGGAGGGGGGAAGAAACGTGCAGTACAGCTTGCTCTTAGCAAAGCAAGGGATCACTCTAGATATGGCTGTGGTGTAAGGTTTGCAAACGGCAAGGTGGTTAAAAAAAAAAAAATCAATCCCACAAAATGCATCATTTATCTGAAGTCTGAACCCCTTGCATATCCAGTGTAAATTTATTTTTTGACAGCATCCAATAAATCCCAGTCAAGTTGCTAAATTAAGATTCTTTACCATGGAAAGTGGTGTCGGAGCTCTTTTAGCAATGCTGATATGCCCTTGATTTTATGCCCGCGGGTGGTCTGCAGCAAGCTGTATTTGCAGAGCAGCATTAGCAAACAGAAGCAGTTGCACCATACATGAGTAACCTCTAAATTATCAGTAATTACATCTAATGAAATGTCCCTCAAAGTCGCTTTGTTACCTTCAAGTGACACTGTAAGGAACCTGCCCATCTCGCTAAGCGGACTTCTCAGCAGCCTCAGTCTCCTGCTCTGAGAGCTTCTCTTCTGACAGAACTGACATCCACGGCGACACCGAGCGGGTGATGCTCTGCTTGGCCAGGTTGTAGTGGTTGATGACGGTGTAAAATTTCTCCCGGGCGTTGGAGTCTTGCTCCGCATAGTAGCTCTCCAAGCCTTCTGGGATGCACTGGGTGTTCTGAAAGACAAGCCACCCCCTGAGATGCATGCACCGATGCAGGAGGGAGGCCCGTGAGTCTCCAGGTGGCACCCAACCCGTGGTCACTGAGCACCTCCCCGGGCTTGGAGGAAACTCAGAGATGAGCTGACTGCCTGACACTGATTGCGTGGTAACGGGATGGACGTCTGTACAAGGCCGTGGCGACGGGACTTACACAGCGGGCCTCCTGCTTCTTTAAAGATCTTACACTCGTGGCCATTGATTTTAAATCTCCTAGAAGACAATGGAACTTTTGACATGTCCACCAGAAGCAACATATTCAAACAGTGAAGGAAGGGAGTCAGAAGGGCTCCTGGGAGCAGGGATTGGGGGCACTTGACCCAAAGGAGCCGGTCCTCGGGGCAGGAGGACAGGGACACAGGCTGAAGAGAGGCCCGTGGCCAGAGCAGAGGGTGCAGAGCCGCAGGACACAAACGCTGGGGAGAAGGCAAGGGTCGGGGGGTCAGGACACACCACCTACAAGGGTCTGGTAGGGAGCTGTGTGACCTGGAGATCCAGAGAGCCCAGGAAGCCACGAGGACCCCATGAGGGCACGTGAGGGTGGGGGGCTCTCGGGGGGCAGCTGTCCGCTAAGGGAGAGGCACTTCCCTACAGCTCGTGGAACCCGGGGGTGGGGAGGTCAGTCCCTAGCTCTCGTCCGCTCACCGGGGGGTCTAGGGCCCCCAAAAAGTCAGGCTACCTTCCCTTGTCCATCCAGCAGCCGGGCTAAGCCGCCGCCCACCCCGCCTCCACGTCGCTCACCAGGCCCTGAGGAAGGGGTCGCGGGCTGCATTCTGCCTCCCCCCGCCCTTCCAGTGGCAGGCGGGCGCGTGGGGCCCAGCTCACGACACGCTTCTCAGCCCTCCCGGCAGCCAGTAGAAGCCATGGGGCTAACTTCTGGCCAACGGGGTATGCGGGGCTGTGACAGGAGCAGGTTCTGGGGGGCTCCTGCCCTCCACCGCTCCCTTCTCGGCGGCTTTGATTGCCTGGACTAACCTGCCTGGAGAGGGACAACACCCTGGGGGCCGGCAGTGCAACACGACAGAATCGGGGCTCTAGGGGGACCTCAGGGAGCCCCACTGCCTGCCAGCTGCGGCTTTAGTGAGAGAGAGAGAGAGAGAGAGAGAAACCTTCCATCTGGCGGAAGGCACGTTACCTGTGTCTCTAAGCAACCAAAGCATTACAGGAACGCCAAGGTCTGTCACACACTGAAGGGAGACTGCAGTAACAAGGGTCCTGGGCCTTGGCTACCTTCACAGTCACCAGGGAGACTTTTAAACCCCCCTGATTCCCAGCACCGCCCGCAGGGTCCGGCTGGCACCCCCGAGCAGCATCTCAGCCAAGGCCACCTCGCTGGCAACAGCGCAGCCAGGATTCTACCAACTCCTGGGGCCCAGCAGGACACCCCACTGCTCGATGCACTCCTCTGCCAATCTGGGCTGAGCAGTCTCCCAGCGTGGAGACCGTGACAGAGTCTCTGATGGTCACCAGGATGGCCGGTGGCGGCTACTGCCCTGTGGACGTGGGCGCCAGCCTGGGATGCCCGGGGGTCCTCCTCTGGGAGCCCTGTCCCTGCCCGACCCGGGTTTCTTCAGCCTCCAGAAGCTAAAGGCAGGTTAGCTCCGTCTCCGTTAAGGGGCTGCTCCCTGGAGTCTCTGCAGACCCAAGGCCCGTCTCCACATCCCAGCCCTGCCACCACACCGGTTCCTTCTGACAGGTGGCCAAGTGCCTTCCGGGCACAATGTCTCCCTGTGAGCTGAGATCTGTTAGTCCCATTTCAGTCACAGCAAGTGAGACCCAGAGAGGGAAGGGACCACAGGGCAGTGTGGGAACCGAGCTCCAACCCGGGTCTCTGCTCAGTGCACTCCAGACGTCGCCCCCCCACCCGCAAAGCTGCCGATGGTGACTGCTCAGCTCAAAGGCAGAACAGTGAGAAACAAGGCAGCGCGGTCCCCCCGGGGCGCCCGAGCAGGACTGTACGCCCTGGCAGCTTCAAGTCCCGGTCCCGCCTGGGCTCTCAGCATCCTCAGAGGTGGGTGTGGCAGAGCTCCGTCCGCAGGGCTCAGGGGGCTGGGCTGGAGCGGGGAGGTGCTGCCCGGGAGGAGCTGCTGAGGCCAGGACCAGGGGAACCCGGTGAATGCCACAGCCTTCGTCAAGCCCTCTTTGGGCACCAGGCGGGCAACGTCACCCAGTGGACCCGGAGGCCTCCCCACTGTGCCTCCCCACCTGGTATCAGGAGCAGCCACACAGGGCCGAACACATGATTTGTGGACGAGAGAAGGGACCACGTCTCAGTCTTAGAAAAGCTCCCATTTGAGCCACCGCAGAGGCTGGGCCGAGTGTGACCCAGGGCCTCCTGTTCCACCTGTAAGTGAGCGAGCTCCCTCTCCGTCCGGATGCTGCTTACAGGGGTCACCAGCCCTGTGTCTGCGAAAAGGAGTGTCAGCCTGAGGTTAACAGGCTCTCCTACAGGTGGGCTGCCCATCGGGTGCAGAGTCACTCACACCAGTTCTGGGCCAGGCCCTGGGGATACCACAGGCCCTGCGGCCCCGTGCCCACCCCGTGGCCTCCAATCAGGATCCAACTCTGCTGCTCACACTAGGAAGGGGCAGGTGTGGCCACTCGGCAGAGGGAGGGCAGCGCTACCTGGCGTGGTTACTGGCGGATGTGATGGCGCCATGCCTGGTCCAGCCCTGGCCCACCTGGCTGCTATTTCATCACTCATGGGTCTGGGAGGATGGCAGGTGGTGAAGGAAGGGATGTGGTTTGCGGGCAGTGGGCTTTAGACAGCTCTGGGATTTGCCAGAGGTTTATAAATAACTTGAATTTGACAGCAGATCCATCCATCCGCCTCTGTTCCCTGAGCCAGGGCTTCTCAGAGATGCATGGCTCACTGCCGCTGGTTTAGTGAAGATGGAAGGGAAAATAATAAACGCGTGCTTTCCCCACAGCCCTGATACCACCCTGCCCCACGGAGAACTGGTCTCCTTACCAGGTCACTGACCCTGAAATACAGACTAGAAACACCTGCCAGCTAGCTACTTCCAGGAGAGAAGTGACAAAGGGACGCAGTGTGTTTACGGCCCGGCGCCGCTGTACACAGCGTTTCTGTGGGCTGAGGCCGGCAGGAGCAGGAGGTCACGTTACAGGCCGAGGTCACGTTCTGCCTGAGCCTCAGTCCCCTCGACTAAAGAAAGGAGCTGATGAGGACTGCCCGGGCTGCTGTGAGGACTGCAGCCAGCGCAGCACGGCGGACAGCAAGGATTAAAAGCCCACAGGGGCCCGCTGAGGTCATGCATGCCCTTCTGTCATCGGCGTCCTGAGCCCGGCCACGCCTGGGCACTGGGGAGCCGGGCTACTCTGCAGGGGCAAACCGTCTGTTCAGCCCAGGGCCGGCCCTGCAGGTGAACTGGCCCCTGTCCAGCAGGCCGGCGGCCACCCTCCTCCCCCACCTGCAGTGTCACCTCCCCTTCACTCTGTCCTTGCCACCAGCACAGGGTCTGGCAAGACATTCTGAGGCCACCAACACCTGCTGGGCAGTTAGTGACTCTGCTCCAGGCTCGGGCAGGCCTCCAGATGGGATGGGGCATCCCTGCCCTCCAGGCACCAGGACAGACGGTCCCGCTACCACCCACACAGTGAGGCTGTAAGACAGGGGTGCTGGGGAGGCACTGTCGGGGGGGGGCGTGCTGGCGGCAGGCAAGACCCTGGGGGAAGATGGCTTCCAGGGGGTGTCCGGGAGCCACACAGGAGTAGGATGGGGTGGGAGCTCCGGGGAAGCTGCGACCTGCCCCCTTTGGCTGGAGAGACCCCAGCATAAACACGTCAGCTGTGGGTGAGCTCAGAGAGGTCACAGAGCTTCTAACGTGAAACGATAACTGGACGGGTGAGGGAACCCAGGAAAGTGTCCCAACAGCCCTGGCCCACGGTCCAGGAGGCCTAGCTATTAAACCTCACATGCAAGCTCCCCGAAAGCAAGTCAGTCTACGAGGAGCACCCAACTGTAAACACCTTGCAGGCTCTGGGGCAGTTTTCTCCCATCGTGTTTAAGACCTTTCTGTAACACTCATCCAGGGCCTTCATGGTTTAAAAAAAAAAGCAGAAACCTAGGATCCTCCCCAGCCCACATCTGCCTTTTTAAATCTCCTCGTGACACTCCTCAGCTTGGGGCCCCCTGCAAAAGGCTGGCCCGCGCCCCTCTACGCATCCCAGAAGCTCGGGCGCCTGTGCCCATCAGCCCTTCCCTCGGGGCCCGGGGTCAGCAGGCCCGGCCCAGTCTGTCCTCAGCACAAGGCCAGCCCACGGCAGGTGCACGCCAGCACCCCCCCGCTCATTCGGGTCCCAGCCTGGACGAGCACCGTGCTCCCCCAGGAAGGGGTGGCCACAGGCACGCAGTCACCCACGTATTCCTTCTTGCCTAACTCTTGGCAGCATCCACGTCATCTGGACATCGGTCTGCTGGCTTGCTGCTAGAACATGAGCTCCGAGGGCAGGCCCCTGACACACCCTGTGCCCCGTGGCACGCCCAGCACCCCACCACGCACACAGGAGGTGGCAGTTAATAAACAGATGCCGAATAAAGAAGGACGTGCAGGGTGTGACTTTGGGTACGATGTCTCTGTACTCAACTTCCTGTTGGTATAAGGGGGTCTAATGGCATCTACCCCACAGGGTTTCTGGGAGCATCAGAGATCCTAGTTAAAAGCTCCTTGTAAACTGTCGGGTGGTGGCATGTGATACACACGTACGAACACGCAGAAAGGAGGGAGGAAGGGGACACACACACACTCACACCTTCCCTTCTCCAGCCTTAGCCCGAGGGCCGTGGGATACAGGGCAGCAGCTCCCCAGCCCTCCCAGTGACCTTCTCCAGGAAGGACACCACCCATTAGACACCAGTGGAAAATGCCAAGTCCCCAGAGGCGGAACAGTCTCTCAGGGGCTCTAAATTCCCAAGGCTGGCTGTGCACCGGAACCACCTGCAGAGCCTTTTCAACATGCACACACCTGCCGTCCAAAGCTGCTGTGAGTCCGAGGACTGGGCCTCATCTCCCTGGCTCCCCCTGGACCAGGTTATCTAGCAGAACCTGGCCTTGCAGGACAGGGAGTTTGGGCCCACTCCTGCCTCCATCTCAGGCACAGAGAGAACGAGCCCGGAAGGAAGCCCTGCATCTTCCTGGTCAGGCTGTGGCCGCAAGTATGGCTGCCGTCTGCCTGGACAAGGACTCCAGTCCCCAGGGAAGTGGTCCTCCGTGCACCCGGCTTCCCTCAGGGCGCGGCTCCTGTGTCACCTTGGCTCCTCCTCCTTGACCTCAGGTCCTCCCCTCCCGCCCCGCCCCCGCCTCCCAGATTCACTCCTGCTCCATCCGCAGCACCCAGACCTGTCTAGACCCGCATCTCTTCCCTGGTCGCCTGCAGCAGCCTCCTGTCCCTCCCTTCCAATCGGCAGCCTCCCCAGCCACCCGAGTGGCCATCCCATCACCTCCCTCTCCTCCAGCAGCCTCTGGCCGGCACTCCAGTCTGGCCACAGCTGGCTCTTCCCCAACAAGGACTATGTACGGACCGGCCCAGCCAGCACCTGTGCTGCTCCTCCCCTCGCCCACCTGGCTCAGCCCTGCCGTCCTCCAGCATCAGCTCATGTGCTGCCCTCCTCGAAGTCCCAGCCCTCTGGGTCAGCCTCCTTTAAACCATGTTGTCTCCTGAGCCTCCCAACAGATCAGAACTCCTCCAGCCGCAGCCCAGGGTGTGCACGGGCTGGTGGAAGGGGCCGGGGGCTTCGCCCTGCCCAGACGCCCTTCCTCAGGTCCCTGCACGGCGCCCCCACGGGCCTCTTACGTGGTGGGCACAAAACGCACACTCGCTGAGCGCAGAAGGGCTCAAGTGTCAGAAGCCTTGAAGCTGTGGAAGGAGGAACCCATACGAGGGCCTGTGTCCCTCACATCAGCAGCTCCCAAACCGCAGCCGCCCAGTGGCAGCGGGCGACCCGGCTTCTTCTGCTCGTGCCCAGCAGCACACAGAGCCGGGTCCTGCTTTCATCCCAGCAGCGCCAAATCCTGGGACTGATCATGTTTTCCTCTTCGCACTGGCTCTGGCAAGTTCAGAACCAAAAAGGGGCCCAGGTGCTGAGTGTATGGGACATGGGAGCAAGTCCACGGCCCGTGTGTTTCACTCCTGCTTCCTTCACCCCACCCCCTCCCTTATTTTTCTCCCCTTAATCCTGCGGCCCCATGTGTCTGCTTCTCTGCCACTTGGAGCCTTTGGGGAAGGAGGCATCATCACATCAGCAAAGCGAGCATCGAGCGCGGAGAGCCCAGCAGCATGGCGGGCAGACCAGGGTCTGCGGTCGGGGCGCTGGGGTCGCCCGGCCCTGGTCCCAAACCCCTGAGTGGTGGTGCAGGTCTTCCTCTCCCGGGACCTCTGCTTCCTGGCATGTCCCCTCATCACTCACTGCCCCCCCAGGGGATGTGCTAGGCCTGCAGACAGGAGCCTCCCTTTCACAGGCCCCGCCGTGACCCCCGCTTCCCTGCCCCCAGGTCCCCATGAGGAGCTCCCGCCAGGCCCCAACACCGCCCCTGCCGCTCTAGCCCTGTCATGAGTCACGCGGGGGGACAAGGCGCAAAGGCATCAGGGGCCCAGGGGATGGGGGGGGCTTACCTTGAGGACGAAGCCGTCGGGGCAGGCACGGTCATACTTGTACACCTTGTAGACGACCAGGAAGACGACACAGGTGAGGAAGGCCAGGGCAAAGAGCACCAGCACGGACACCTGTGGGGGGGGCGGGGCTGTCAGCACGGCTGAGGGGGCGGCCACGCAGACACACCCACACACAGATGCACACAGACACACACAGGCCCGCGGGCCACTATACACGGGCACCGTCTCCGGAAGGAGGCACGGAACACAGAGCCGGGAGGCCTCTGGTGATAAGCAGTCAGCAGAGTCTGAACAACTGGACAACTTTTTGTACCATTTTCATTTTTTCACCCCAAGCTGCATCACCTTCATTTTAAATTAGCCATTTCTAGTATTCCAGGCCTTGCATAGAGAGCTCGGGGTACAGATAACGATCGGGCCTCATGGACATCGGACACACCATCGAGCCGTGGGTGTGGGCTGCCCTTCTGATGCTGTGGGTCACCACAGTGGCGCATCAGCCAATGGCTACTCAGCTGTTCCAGAGACACCCCTGAGCCCTGGACACCAGCCCTGCCCTTGACCTGGGGCCAGCTGGCCAGGACAGAAGACCCTCCCGGGCCCCCATCACCTCTACTCTGGACAGTTTCCTGCGTGTTCAGTTAGAGCCTGTCCTCCCCACCCTGGAGGGCGGTCCCCATTAGCATGGGGACTCGGCGTTCTGCACCGTGGCTGGACCACGGGACGTACTCAGTAATGTCGGCAGATGATTAACGACAGCCCATGAGCAGAGTGGGCCAGCGACGGGAGACCTCCCCACTGCAGGGCCTGGGGCACGGGGGACGAAATGATGCTGCATCTGGCCTTGAAGGTGCTCCCTGGCTGCTGGAAGCCGCTGGGCAGGGGCGAGAGCGTGTCCTGGGCTGAAAGGGCGTGCAGAGGCCCTGCGGGTCAGGTTGGGAGGTGTGACCAGGAACCGCAGCACCCAGGCCCCCAGCCCAGCCCCACTACTCCCTCTCTTCTCCCCACACGGCCACCCTGGCCACCGGCCACTGCTGCCCGGGCTACGAGTCCCCACCTCCAACCACCCAGCTCACGCTCACTGCAGCCTGGGCGACACCCGTCCCCTCTGTGCCCCCCACCCAGGGAAGCAAGCAAGGAGTCTCTGTGTCACCCCCAAGGAGGCCCTTCCTGCCCATCCCTGCAGTCCGCCCCCGTCAATATCTCTGTCCTCTACCCCCTGTTCTTCTCGTGACCCCTCACCTGGGCTGTCAGGGCTGTCACCCTCTCTAGCCACTCCAGCCTGTCTGGACAACCCGCCTGCACGTGGAGCCTGCGTCTGACAAGGGGACACAGGGTGGCGCCACGGCTGCCTCAAGGCCCAAAGCACCCCCAGGGATGGTGCCATCTGGGTTCTGGTGGCCGCTATGGCACATGGGCAAGGACAAGACCACCCGGCCCGGGTGGGCAGCCCGGGGAGACCACAGAGGCAGCTGAGCATGGAGCTGGGTGACAAAGGAGGCTGAATCTGAGGAAGAGGAATGGGCAGTGGCCCTGGGGACACGCGGCGGCCGAGGGAGCAGCAGAGTATGTGCGGGGCTTTCCGACAGAGGTGGCAACCCTGCCGGTGCCCGGCGCCCAGGAGGGGCAGCCAGATTCTGGGTAAGTCACCCCACTCCTCCAGGTCCAGGCTCCTGCCAGCCAATGGCAGTTAGAGGCCCCAGCTCCCGGGGCTGGTGGGAGGACAGCACCTAGGCACAGTGGATGCTCTGGAGGGAAGCGTTTGCTGTTGTTGCTGCAAATGTCACCACAGCCATTCCCTTAGCTCACTCGGGTCACACAGTGGCAGATGCAGAGCTGGACTCTCAGCCCAGGCCGCACAGCCTCCCCCAGGCCCGCCGCCCTATCCTACCTGAGCCCCTCCCCACATTCACCTGACTACTGCTCACCCAAATCTGCCCTGCCCGGGACCCAGCTACCCAGTGGCGGCCCCTGGGGGCAGCAAGGGCCACTTCAGCAGCTCTTTCCACAGTCTAGAATAGCAGGGTTGTCCATAGGGAGAGCTGTATTTAAAATAACTGAACTCCTTCGTAACCCCCTGTATTCTATTTTGGGCATTTGAAAACATTATTCCAAGAAGAGGTCCATGGCACACAACAGGTTAAGAAGCCCTGTTAGAATATGTCCTCAATAAAATATTAGCGAACTGAATTCAACTACACGTTAATAAATACATGCACCATGATCAAGTGGGATTCATTCCATGGCTGCAAGGATGGTTCCAACATCCACAAAATCTATGTGACATATCACAGTAACAAAATGAAGGATAAAAATCATATGACCGTCTCAACAGATGCAGAAAAAGCATGTGACAAAATTCAACGTGCATTTATGATAAAAACTCTCAACAAGTGGGTATAGAGGGAATGTACATAATAAAAGCCATATATGACAAGCCCACAGCTAACAGCATATTCAATGGTGAAAAGCTGAAAGCTTTTCCTCTAAGATCAGGAACAAGAAAGGGATGGCCACTCTCACCAGTTTTATTTAACATAGTATTACAAATCCTAGCCAGGACAATTAGGCAAGAAAAAGATATAAAAGGCATCCAAATTAGAAAGGAAGAAGTAAAACTGTTAACAATTTGCAAATGACAAAGTATCTATAGAAAACCCTAAAGACCACCAAATAACCGTTAGAACTAATCAACAAAGTTGCAGGATACAAAATCAACATACAAAAAAATCTATTGCATTTCTATACACTAATAAGTGAGCTATCAGAAGAGTAATTAAGAAAACAATCCCACTTACAATTGCATCCCAAAGAATAAAATATCTAGGAATAAATTTAACCAAGGAGGTAAAAGACCTATACACTGAAAACTATTTATAAGTCAGTGATGAAAAAAAACTGAAGAAGACACAAAAAAATGGAAAGATATTCTGTGCTCATGCATTGGAAGAATTAATATTGTTAAAAATGTCCACACTACCACTACCCAAAGCAATCTACAGATTCAATGCAATCCCTATCAAAATTACATATTCATTTTTCACAGAAATAGAACAAACTATCTTCCAATTTGTGTCAACCATAAAATAGCCAAAGCAATCTTAAGAAGAAAATTGGAGGCATCATACTCCTTGATTTCAAACTATATCACAAAGGTATTCAAAACAGTATGGTAGTGGTGTAAAAACAGACACATAGACTATGGAACAGAGAAGAGAGCCCATAAATAAACCCACATGTGTATGGTCAATTAGTTTATGACAAAGGAGCCAAGAATATAAAACAGGGAAAGAACAGTCTCTTAAATAAATGGTGCTGGGAAAACTGGAGAGCCTCATGTAAAAGAATAAAACTCAACCACTAACACCACATACAAATATTAACCCAAGACAAATTAAAGACTTGAACGTAGGACCTGAAACCATAAAACTCCTAGAAGAAAACACAGGTGATAAGCTCCTTGACATTGGTCTTGGCAAGGATTTGTTGTATTTGACCCCAAAAGCAAAAGCAACAAAAGCAAAAATAAACAAGCAGGACTACATCAAGCTAAAAAGCTTCTACACAGCAAAGGAAATCATCAACAAAGTTAAAAAGCAACCTACTGAATGGGAAGGAATATCTGTAAATCATATATCTGGTAAGGAGTTAATATAAAAATATATAAAGAACTCATAGAACTCTAGAGCAAAACCCAAAGAATCCAACTAAAAAATGGGCAGAGGAACTGCATAGGCACTTTTTTCCAGAGAAGACATACAGATGACCAACAGGTACATGAAAAGGTGCTCAACATCACTAACCATCAGAGAACCGCAAATCAAAACCATAATGAGATATCACCTCACATCTATTACAATGGCTATTTTCAAAAAGAAAAGAAACAGTAACGGTCGGAAAGGACGCAGAGAAAAGGAAACTCTCGTGCAATATTGGTGGGAATGTCAACTGGTGCAGCTACTATGGAAAACAATTCAGAGGTTCCTCAAAGAACTAAAAATAGAACTACCGGGACTTCCCTGGTGGCACCGTGGTTAAGAAACCGCCTGCCAATGCAAGGCACACAGGTTCGAGTCCTGGTCCGGGAAGATCCCACATGCCACAGAGCAACTAAGCCCGTGCACCATAACTACTGAGCCTGCGCTCTAGAGCCCACAAGCCACAACTACTGAGCCCACGTGCCACAACAACTGAAGCCCATGCACCTAGAGCCTGTGCTCCGCAACAAGAGAAGCCTCCACAATGAGAAGCCCGCGCACTGCAATGAAGACCCAACACAGCCAAAAATAAATAAAAGAGTGAATTCACACACACAAAAAAGAACTACCATGTGATCCAACAATCCCACTTCTGGGTATTTATCTGAAGGAAATGAAAAAACTAACTTGAAAAGATGTCTGCACCCCCATGTTTACTGCAGCGTTATTTACAATGGCCAAGATACCGAAGCAACCTAAGTTGCTTGGATAAAGACGTGGTATATATATTCAATGGACTGTTATTCAGTCATAAAAAGAAGGAAATCTTGCCATTTGTAACAACACGGGTGGACCTTGAAGGCATTACACTAAGTGAGATAAGTCAGACCAAGGAAAACAAATACTGTTCAAGCTCACTTATATGTGGAATCTTAAAAAAAAATTAAAACTGAGCTCATAAATACAGAGATCAAATTGGTGGTACCAGAGGCAGGGGGGTGGGGGAAATGGGTGAAGGGGGTCAAAGGGCACACACTTCCAACTAAAGATAAATAAGTCCTGGGGATGTAGTATACAGCATGGTGACTACAGTTAATAAAACTGTGCTGCGTATCTGAAAGCGGCTAAGAAAGTAGCTCTTAAAAGGTCTCATCACAAGAAAAAATATTGTAACTGTGTGGTGACAGATGTTAACCAGACTTACAGTGTGATCATTTCTCAATATACACAAATATTGAATCATTCTGTTGTACAGCTGAAACTAAAATACTGCTATATGTCAACTACATTTCAATTTTTTTAAAAAGAGTATAGGGACTTCCCTGGTGGCGCAGCAGTTAAGAATCCGCCTGCCAATGCAGGCGACACGGGTTCGAGCCCTGGTCCAGGAAGATCCCACATGCCGCAGAGCAACTAAGCCCGTGCGCCGCAACTACTGAGCCTGTGGGTTCACATTTCCCTACATGGCATGGTGTCCCCTGCAGTCACCACGGCCTGAGAAGCGAGCCGCAGGCCTTTCCAGGAAGATCCCCAGCTGGCTCCGAACTGGATCCTGGCTCTGCCACCCGCCACCTGTGTGACGAGCAGGTCGCCTGCGCATCTTGTCTCTGAAGAAGGGACAAGGCCTCACACTCTTACACGTTTATCAAGAGAATGAAAAGCTATCAAGGGCTCAAGAGCATGTTGCCAGCCCCACGTGCTACACCCCAGTCAAGGTTGAATTGTGCCCCGACCCCCCCAAAAAAGTGGAAGCCCTAAGCCTGGCACCTGTGAATGTGACCTTATTTAGAAATAGGGTCCTTGCAGGGGTGATTCAATTAACTGAGGTCATTCGGGTGAGCCCTAATCCAGTATGACTGTGTCATGAAAAGGGGACATCTGGACACACAGGTGCACGCACATGGCCATGTGAAGACGGAGGATGGAGTGATGCACCTTCAAGCCACGGAAAGCCAGGGACTGCTGGCAACGCCCCGCCCCACCCCCACCCCCCAGGAGCCAGGAGGAGGCACGGAAGGGTTCTCCCCCGGAGGCTTCAGAGGGCACCTGCTGGCACCTCAGTCTTGGACCTCTGGCCTCTAGAACCGGGAGACAATACATCTCTGCTGTTGGAGTCCCCCAGTCGATGTACTTTGTCCCGGCAGCCCTAGCAAACTAACACAGCCCCTAACACCAAGGCTGTTTTAGGCCCTGAGTGGTCAGCACCGGCTCACCTCCCCCGGAGGTCGCCCTTGTCCCTTCCCCAGCATGGCCAGGCTGGCGGCCTTCCCTCCTCCTCGCCAAAGCCCTGGCCAGGCCCACTGCCTCCCAGAGGGCTCTGGAACGTGCCAGCCTCTCTAGACACCGAGAGCTCATGTGTCCCCCATAATCCAGTATCTACCATTTCCTGAGTCAAGTGACATGAAACTCTGTCCCAGTTTGCAAAGTTTCATGAACCTCCCTCACCTCCCACCCCCATGAGACAATTAAGAATATTCCAGAACAGAACATGAAATCACTTAGCCAGACATACCTGTTTCCTCCAGGCCCTGGGAGTACCCTCTGGCTTTCTCTACATGGGCACGCCATAGCTGTAAGCACCCTGGAGAGCCCTGATCACCCAAGGCTCCATCTTTCAGCCAATTCTGAAATACTCTGGCCAAGAGACAAGCCACCCATCCACTGCCCATTGTGTGTCAAGCGCCCTGGGTTCTAGGCCTGCTCGGCCAACACACGCAGTGACTCTGGAAAGGGCATCTGTCCCCTGACCCTCGGTCCCCTCTCAGCTGCGAAGGGGGAGCACCCACATTTACAGTGGGGTGTCCAGGAGACCCCCTCACTGAACAACATAAGCCTCCTCCCTCAGGGCTGCAGCCTCAGAGCAAGGAAGATGCCTGGAGACCATCAAATCCAGCACCTTCCTGTACACGTGACGGAGGCCCAGCCACTGAAAAGGCAGCACCTCCAACGGGAACAACGGGACACCCAGGTGGCCAAAGAGGCCGGGGCGCACACAAGAGGAGGGGCAGCCATCACCTCAGTGACCTGACCTGAGCACAGAAAAGGCCCTAACAGCGCTGTGTACTAGAATCACAGGAGCCTCCAAGGATCCCGATACGCGGACCCCAGACCGGGAGACCCCCATACCCGGACCCCAGACCGGGAGACCCCCATACCCGGACCCCAGACCGGAAGCAACACCCAGGCATCAGTATGTGAACCCACCCCCCAGCCACGAACACCTCCTGTGTTCTCAGCCTTGCTCTGAACCGTGGGGGTGAACAGAGGATCCCACTTCTGCGTCGAACTCCTGCAGCCAGGGGGCTCCTGAGCTCCCACCCAAGCTCTGCCCTGTTGCACCAAAACACCATATTGATGGCAGCTCCAGAAACTTCGCTGCCTCTGCACTACATACGGTTGGCAGTTTAAATAAAGCTTGTACACTCCTACGACAGCACCTGCAAGGCCACGTTACTGACTGCATCTTACAAACGGGGCAACAGAGGCTCAGACACGCAGACGACTAGGCCAAGGGAAGCCGGCTGATACCCTACAGGTATCCAGGTCCTAATCCCTGGAACCTGCATATGCCACTTTACATGGTAAAAGGGACTCTGCAGATATGTTCAAGTCAAGGGCCTTGAGGTGGAAGATTATCCTGGATTATCCAGAGGGGCCCTCAGTGGAACCACAGGTGCCCTTATAAGAGGGAGGCAGAGGGCGAATCTGCCACAGAGGAGACGCCGATGGGAAGATAGAGCAGAGAGAGACTGGAGATGCCGTGCTGCAGGCTTTGCAGATGGAGGGAGGAGCTGCAAGCCAAGGAATGCAAGCAGCACACCTCCAGAGGCTGCAAGAGGAAGCGCAGCCAGTGCGACTGATTCAGGACCTCTGGCCTCCAGGACTGTCAGAGAATGAATGCGTGTGGTTTTACGCCACTCAGCTGCCCCAGGGAACTAATTCACCTCCTTGCAAGCCCACCTCCCCATAGACCGAGCCCCTGCGGGCAGGGTTGAAACCACACAACAGGCAGAGGGAGACGAGTGAATGAGTCAGTGGGTGGATGCAGCTGGCAGGTAGCCCATCCCCCAGTGAGGACTTACAGCGCAGCCCTTGGGTGCCAGGAGCCAACCCGGAGCATCTACACATCAAGTGGAACATAAATTCAGTTTGCCGGGTTTTATTAAGGAAACGATCATGCACAGGATGGGGGCAGGACCCCGGGCAGCTCTGCCCTCCAAGGGCCCCTGGAGGCCGGGACCCGGGTGGATGGGCAGTACCCAAACCTGCCGCTGTCCCCTCCGGGTGGGGCTGTGGGCCTGGGGGCCAGGGATGAAAGCCATGGAGGCCCTTGGTTGGCAGAAGGGTGTTTCCTTAGAGGCAGGGCCTTTGTTTCAGGGCCGACATCTCTATCAGGCATACAAAACCCAGTGCTGCGGCCCGCGATGCTTTTAGTGACCCCAGAAAATGGTTTTAACTTTTGCTTCAAAACCAGAAAAAAAAATAATAATGAATCCAGCCTGGATTATATTCATCTTTAGTCCAAGACAGTCATAAGACGTTCTTTTTTTTTTTAAGGAGGAAAGGGCCCACAAAGGCAAAAGCATCTTGGGCCCCAAGGCCCTGCCTTCCTACATCGACGGAATCCCCAGTGGCTGGTGGATGTTCCCGGCCACCATGGAGTGACCTTGGCCAGCAGGGTCAGCCCTGGTCTCTGCTGAGTGGTGTTAACTCATCACAGCACGGAGTGAGAACCGGGAGGATAAGGTGGGAGCAGAGGCCAAACTCCCCCATGCGGGGAAGCGGTCCAGGAGGGGGTGTCTGGTCTTGAAGGATGGGGAGCGCTCCTGGGAAGCTCGGGAAACTGTGTTGTAGTCAGAGGGAGAGAGAGGTTGTACCAAAGCCCCAGGCATCCAGGACACAGTGTGTTCAGCCAGTGCGGCTGGAGCATCACACATCCTGCAGGAGAGCGGCACGGGAGGGTGACAAAGGACGCCGTGTGCCACACCAAGAGGTGGGAGCCCAGAGGGTTCCTGGGCACTGCAGGATTCAAGAAGGCGGCTGCCCCTCTATTATGTCCCAAATTAGCATTTCTCACAGCGCTGGAAGGTGTTGCCAGCTGCCTGAAGGACAGATGGTTGCCACCAATTTACGAGTGTGTTAGAGCAGATACTACATGGTCCCTAAATTGACATCACTTTTGTGCAGCTGTCAATAAAAGCTCTAAAGCTGGACACAGTGGGGTGAAATTCAGCTACTGTACAGGGATTTGTACTCACCACCCCGTGTCCTCTGGCGGGTGCCCCATGGTGACCCTCACCCCACTGCTGTGGGCAGTGGGCTTTAAGGAACAGTGTATAGGAGCAGCGGGGGTCGGGGGAGAGCCTGGTGCAGGGTTTCTACCATGTTTGTGCCACTGACCTCTGGCAGCCACGTGAAGCCTGTAAATCCTTCTCAGAATCATGCTTAAAATGCATAAGACACAACGCACAGGAAAAAAACCAATCACATCGAAATACTGTTATCAAAATATTGTAAAAATATACATTTGTGATATATTATGCATGTGCTTCCTTATTAACACACCAAAAAAACAAGATCTTATAATACTGTGATTTCAAAGGAATGATGAGACTAAACACTTCCCCAAATCTTGGCGACACCTGCAGTGTGATACAAAGAACACTTGTGATTTGCATTGGTGACAGTCACGGGATTTACTTATGCTACTGCAGTTGACCGCCTACAGTAAAAAGTGAAAGAATGTGTACACTGCAGACTGTAACACGTTGCTGAAAGAAAGCAAAGAAGACCCGAATAAATGAAAAACACCATGGATTGGAAGACTTAATAATGTTAAGATGGGAATACTTCCCAGACTGATCTACAGATTCAATGCAATCCCTATCAAAATCCCAACAGCCTTTGCTGTAGAAATGGAAATTGCAAGGTATAGTGAATACCAAAGCAATCTTGAAAACGAAGAATAAGCTAGAGGACTCACGCTTCCCAATTTCAAAGCTTACAGTTTCAAAACTTACAGCTACAGGGCTTCCCTGGTGGCGCAGTGGTTGGGAGTCTGCCTACCAATGCAGGGGACACAGGTTCGTGCCCCGGTCCGGGAGGGTCCCACATGCCGCGGAGCGGCTGGGCCCGTGAGCCATGGCCGCTGAGCCTGCGCGTCCGGAGCCTGTGCTCCGCAATGGGAGAGGCCACAACAGTGAGAGGCCCGCATACCGCAAAAAAAAAAAAAACAAAAAGCTTACAGCTACAGCAATCAAAACAGTGTGGGACTGGCATAAGAACCGCCATATAAATCAATGAAATAGGAGGGAGAGTTCAGAAATAAAACTATGTGTTCATGGTCAACTGATTTCTTTCACTAAGTGTGCCAAGACCATTCAATGGGGCAAGAACGGTCTCTTCAATAAATGGTGTTGGAACAATTAGGTATCTGCACACAAAAGAATCAAGTTGGACCCTGACCTCACACCATATACAAAAATTAACTCAAAATGGAATAAAGACCTAAATATAAAAGCTAAAGCCATAAAACTCTTAGAAGAAAACATAGAGGTAAATCTTCATGACCTTGGATTTGGCAACAGTGTCTTACATGTGACACCAAAAGCACAAGCAACAAAAATAAACTGTACTTCACCAAAGTTTAAAAATTTTGTGCATTAATGAACACTAGCAAGAAAGTGAAAAGACAACCCACAAAATGGTAGAAAATATCTGCAAATGATACATCTGGTAAGGATCTAGTATCCAGAGCATATAAGGAACTCCTACAACTCAACAACAGGAAGACAAACAACCCAATTAAAAATGTGAAAGGACTTGAATAGACATCGCTCCAAAGAAGATAAACAAATGGCCAACACAGGAAAAGACGCTCAACATCATTAGCCATTAAGAAATGCAAATCAGGGCTTCCCTGGTGGCGCAGTGGTTGAGAGTCCGCCTGTCAATGCAGGGGACACGGGTTCGTGCCCCGGTCCGGGGGGATCCCACATGCCGCGGAGCGGCTGGGCCCGTGAGCCATGGCCACTGAGCCTGCACGTCCGGAGCCTGTGCTCCGCAACGGGAGAGGCCACAACAGTGAGGGGCCCGCGTACGGCAAAAAAAAAAAAAAAAAAAAAGAAATGCAAATCAAAGCCACAATGAGATACACTTCACCCCCACTAAAATGGCTATAATAAAAAAATAAACAAGTAACAAGTGTTGGTGAGGATATGGAAAAAGTGAAAACCTTGTACATTGCTGGTGGGAATATAAAATGGTGCAGCTGCTGTGGAAAACAGCACTTCCTCAGTATGTTAAACATAAAATCACCACACGAACCAGCAATTCCATTCCTGGTTACATACCCGAGATAACTCAAAACAGGTGGTCACAGAGAAACCTGTACATGAACGTTCACTCCGGCACTATTCACACTTAACCAAAAGGTAGAAACAATGCAAACGTCCATCAATGGACGAATGGATAAACAAAATGTAGTCTTACCCGTTCAATGGAACATTCCTCAGCCATAAACAGGAATAATGTAGCGATACATGCTGCAACATGGATGAACCTTGAAAACATTATCCTAAGTGAAAGAAGCAGTCGTACAGGACCAAATATTGTATGATTCCACTTCTATGCAGTGTCCAGAATAGGGAAATCCATAGAGACAGAAAAGAGATTAGTGGTTGCTTAGGGCTAAGGGAAATGGGGAGTGACTGCCAATGGGTATGGGGTCTCCTCTGGGGGTGATTGAAAATGTTCTGAAAATAGATAATGGTGATGGTTGGGCAACACCACGAATGTAGTAAATGCCACTGAACACTTTAAAATGGTAAATTTTATATTATGTATATTTTACTACCGAAATAAAAGGGCCAGAGGCAGGAGGCCGGCCTGTGGCAGGGGTCCGGAAGAGACGGTGAGCCCAAGCCAGAGCAGCCCTGCCCCAGAGGCAAAAGGGGTCAAGGGGTGTTTTCTGGAAAGAACGGTCAGGAATGGACAGCAAATAGGATATGGGCTTCGGGGTGAACTTTATAAGCAGTTTATAAGGAGGGGACCATGTGCCCGAGATGCTTGGGTCAGTCCTGGCTGACAGTTACTGCCCCGGCGTCCCAAATGCACAGGGTCCACCATCACTCTCCAGAGTGTCCCGGTCTGGGCCATGAATTACACGGCCACTCGACTTACAAGGCCCTGGCCCTTATACCTGTTCTCCAAATATTCACCATGAGTCGGGAATTAGCAGTCACCCTGTTTCACAGACGAGGAGCTCGATGGGCACTTGAATTTGCTGTGGTCCCATCTGCTCTTTCTGGCCTGGGATCTCCTCTCCTGCCGGGGAGCCTCCCGGGGGTCACCGCCCAGCTGGGATGGGAACTAGGGCATCTGCAGCAGGGGAGAGTCACCCCACAGGCCCCATGCAGCTGTGGGTATGGAAAGCAGAGCCTGGCAGGCTCCGTGTCAGACGGATGTGGGGCCGAATCCTACTGCTATCCCCAATTAGCTGGCTGACCTTGGGGCGGTTCCTCTCTGACCTTAATTCCCCACCTCCAAAATTAGGACAGTAAGATCAACCTTCAAAACTGTTACTAAGAGCCCAGGCAGGCAGCATTGGGTCGATGGCGGCTGGGTCATCCTTACTCTGCTCTCTCTGCCCTCCCACCCTCAGGAGGGAGGGGGGGAAAAATGTGCTTTTCTGCTGAGTAATGCAGTTAAAAAACAAAAAAATCTTGGAAAAATAAGATGAATCCTGACATCTCCAAGCATTTACAGCACTAAGTATTTTCGGTAACCCACACAAAATGAACATACAGACACACCCCCCAGATGACTCAACCCACTTAATTATTCCATTCTAGATGAAGCTCCCACTCTCTAGCTGGGCCAGGAAACCGCAAAACGGGGCAGCTGAACCCTGCATGACGCTCTGCTGAAGGTGACAGAGTGTTGAGATGCATTTCTAGGATCCCCAGTGCCCCCTTGCAAAAACCACGCCCACTGCTGAGTGCCAAGGCAACGGTGCCGCCGTTCATAAATATTTAACAAATGCATCTTGGAACACACCAGGGGATTATTGGAGAGGGTGGAAAACAGACGGACACCTAGGAAGCTCAAGGTCATTAAGGATGTGAGAAAAGATACAAACCACCCACAGATTCATTTGTTGACAGAAGGCATAGGGACCCCCAATGCAGCACATGGACACTATTCAAACAAACCTGGTCTCTCCTTCCAGGACATTCTCCCAGCCCTGCACCAACTGTGTAATGCCGACCTTGGAATCTCTGAAAGTCCCAAAGGCAACATGGCACCAGGGGAGGGGGTGCGTCTTGTTCGCCCTAACCCCGAACTCACAACGAGACGGTGTGTAGATGTCGGAGGCGTCAGCAGCCCTCCATCACGGCAGTCACAAGCATAAACCTTCCTTTAATCTGCCTAAGTATGGCCCCTCCATCCTCCGAGCCTTAAGAAGCAGCCTCGGCAGCACTGCGACACGCCGCTCTGCATGGGTAAGGGGGACCGTGCAATGAAAACACTGTTTAGGTTTAGTTAATTTGAGAAGCATCTCAGGCCCGTGTTTATTCTCGGCATAGATACACCTCCAGGTAATTCAACAACTGCTTTCCTCGTTGACACTAACCTTTTCGGGAAGCCTAGACTTTGGGCCACCTCTGGGTGACTCATCCAGCAATCCCTGTGTGGCAGAGCCTCAGAAAACCCTCTCCCCAGCCAGCAGTTACCTAGCAACCAGCCTAGCAACCTCGCAGCCAAGAGATTAATCCCCGGGTGATAATCATAAAGCAGCATCCCAAAAGACATCTCGTCTCGAGGATGCCATCCGGAGGCATATAAAGATGAGGGCCGGGCAGTGGCACCTCGCCCCTGAACTACACAAATCGCAGACAAAATGGGGGCATGTTATTTACTTGTTGCTTCGACAGCTGAAAGGCACGATTTCATTTCTGGGATTCACACACGGAGCCAAAGAGAACGAGGAGACAGCTGGGCTGGGGAGCCACATGGAAGCTGCCCTAACACCAGCAGGATGAGGAAGATGTTCTGTTCCAGCCACAGCTGTGACTGACCCTCAAGTGGGATGGGGGGGCAGGGGTAGAGGTCCTCCTCTCCGTTGCCCACACGTATCTCAGTTTTCCAGGAGACAGCCCCCAGCCCTCAGCCAGCTGACGTCTCCCACCAGGGAAGCACGCCTCACTGTGTGCGTGCATTCAGAGATGGCAGAAACACAACTGGGCAGTAAAAGGCCGAGAGAACATTCCAGAAAGGCCAGCACCCTTAGCATTTCCAAAAGGCACCAGCCCTCCTGAGCCTGCCCAGTCCTGGTGCTGGAACGCAGCCCACCCATAAAGGGTCACGAACTCAGTAGGATCATCTGGAGAGCCTGTTACAATGCACGTCCCCAGGGGCCAGGGTCTCTCTGTTAAAACTGAACCTCAGGTGATTCCAACACAGGTGGCCCCAGACCACACCTGGAGGCCACCTCCCGTGCACAGACCCCACAGCCGGCACGCAGGCAGCCCGGTGAACCAGCTTCCTGTTCAGCAGGGCTCTGGAGCAAAGGCAGGTGTGCAGGACGCGGGTCATTTAGCTGAGCGACTCAGGCCCACAGGCCTCTGGGTCAAGCCGGCCAGGTCCCCTCGCACTGACTGTGGGACCCTGGGCAGGTCACCTGCTGAATGTGAGATCACCTGTAAAGGGCTCACACCCACTCATGGCCCAGAGAGGGCTCCCTCAGGAGCTGCCATCAAACTTACCCAACAAGCGAGGGTCCCTGGAAATCTCACCAAGTCCCCATCACTGGGGGCCAACAGCCCAGTCTGTCATCCCCTGACTTACAGAGTTGTCACTGCACACGTGTCCAGCACCAGAGGGGAGGCATCAGGGAGCTCCTCTCTTGCCCAACACAGAGGGGCTGGAAAGTTCTGTCTGCACCCAGAGCCCCGCACCTGCACTCTGCCTGACGGTGGCTCAGGGGGCGCTATGCTCTGTCTCTCCCCCAGGTCACCAACTCAGGTCAGGGGGCCTTTGCTTACCAGGGCCACCCCACTGGACACTCATCCCACTCACAGGGACACCAGGTCACAGGCCTCACACCCAGAGAGAAGCGTGAGCCAGGGAAAGGGGTCTGGTCACCGTGACATAAAAGGAAAGGAAGGCAGAAAAATGATGCTTACATGGGGAGGACTCAGGGTACGTGGGCCCCCCCACATCCGAAGGCTGCTGGGAAGTAGGGCAACTTGTGTTCGGATCGAGGCCACAGGGCAGCAGTCACTGGGAAGTGGTTTTTTTTGGGTTTTTTTTAACATCTTTATTGGGGTATAATTGCTTTACAATGGTGTGTTAGTTTCTGCTTTATAACAAAGTGAATCAGTGATACATATACATATGTTCCCATATCTCTTCCCTCTTGTGTCTCCCTCCCTCCCACCCTCCCTATCCCACCCCTCCAGGCGGTCACAAAGCACCAAGCTGACCTCCCTGTGCTATGCGGCTGCTTCCCACTAGCTATCTACCTTACGTTTGGTAGTGTATATATGTCCATGCCTCTCTCTCGCTTCCAATCAACAAAGGAAAAGGCTTCTTAGAAGCAGAACGATCCAGCAGCGCAATAGGTTGCCTGGGGCTGAAAGCATCCCATGCAAATGTGTCCTCCAGAAGCCACGTGGACCTCAGGCGGTACAGCCAAGAACAGGCTGCTTGGGTTCAAGATCTCTGCCTTGGTTTTCCCTCAGTTGTAAAATGGAGATAATAATGGTGCCTGCCTCATGAGGTTTCTGAGTATAAAATGAGATCATAAGCGTTACGAGCTTGACCCAGAGTCTGGCTCATGGGAGCACTCCGCTACTGTTAGATGCTGTTACTGCCTCGTTACAAACGGGGGGGTGGAAACACCAGGAGAATGAGGTTAATCCCAGGAGGCTTCATGGCAGAGGTGGTATCTGAGCTGGCACTGGAAGGTGATGGAAGGGGAACGGGGTCCGGGACTTGGAAGTTGGGGCCCATAGGGAGGTGTGTATGGCAGGAGATGTGAGGAAGGGTGCTGGCCTCAGAGGTAGAGTCATGGGGAGTACCCCAGCAGCCCCCCGTGACCACCTGGGACTCAACAGCCTCATCTGCAAAAGAGGCAATGACGCCCCCTTCCGGGTGGCTGTGAACCACAGGGAGGCCACAGATCTAAATGTACAGACATGCCTGGTTTATGTATAGAACTGGGGAATTGGCCACTGCACCGCAATAATCCCTGAGCACCAACTGCATATACCACCTTCTTAGACATTCTTAGACATCCCAGGAGGTGGGAGCAGACAAGGCAGGTCTTCTGCCACCACAGCCCGATCCACTGGGGCAGGCACGGATCTTCTGGGTCCCCAGGTTCCGGGCAACTGGAGCCAGGGAACCACACAAAGGCCCAGCTGTGGCTGCTGAGAGCCCTGATGGCCCATGTGCATCACCCACGCCTTGAACAAGGGACCTGGGGACCTGCATCAGGTGAGCGTTCATGAAAAGCAGCAACAAAGGACCCCAGAGGTGGGGACAGAGCCTGGCGTGCAACCAACAGATGAAGGGATAGCTGTTCAAGCTGCTTTGTGGACACACAAAATGCCGGGGCCAGGAGAGGCAGAGTTCAAACCAGGAATGACAAACCCAGACACGCTCAGAGATCCAGATGGCGTCTGCCACTGGGATGATGGCTATCATGCCCTTAAAACTGAGGTCACCTCTGCCTCAGCCAGGGGTCGATCCCCGGGTGTGGACAGGGCAGATCATGCACGTGGCAGCAGGGGCACATGCCAAGCAGCTGGCCAGAGCGGGAGAGAGATACTGACCTTAGGTCAGTCCAACCTGGCCCCCGTGAGCCTCACAACACGGATGAATTACCAAGCCGGGAGCCACCAGAAGAGCATCTCAACCTATACACCCTCCTGAGGCCACCGATAGAAACCACAGATGCAGGCCTCTCTCTCTGTGCCTCAACTTCCCCATCTATAGAATGGGTTATACTAATAGTACCTGCTTCTCGGGGAGGGTTGCTGGGAGGATTAGGTGAGCTAACACAAGTAAACACCCCACAGACACAAAAGACGACAACTCTTGACGGCACCCGCTGGCTTGACCGGCCCCTGTATGGCTTTCCTCCAGGCCGGGGAGGCAGCATGGAGTGATGGGAAGGATTTAAAGTCACATTATGCCCTGGAATCCCCAGTCACCCCACAAGGCCACCTCACTCCTTGGGCTTCACTTTCATCTCTTAACCAGTTCACAGGTGTGTCATGGAGATCAAACAGGATGCAGTATGCAAAGGGGCTTTGGAAACTGCAGGGCACGGAGGTGGGCAGGTGCCCATGCACCCAGCATAAAGACGTGGCTCACACATCCACGTGGGTGGCAAGCAGGGAGCCAGCCAAGGCCACCCTTCAAGGCCTGGGTGACCTACTTATGTCTCCCACATCACCCTTCCGAATCTAGGTGAGGGCCTCCATTTTACCATCTCTCATGTTTCCCAAAGAACAAGTTTCCAGAAGATCAATATCCTAACTTGTTCCTCAACCAACACAGCTGCTTCCATCCTCAGAGGCCACCCAGACTCAGGGGAGAAGGCTCTGTCCCCAGGCCTGGCTGCAATCCCGCCCCTTTCAGCAGTTGTTCTTCCCTGAAGAACGGTCCAGAGCAAGGTTTCCCTCCCCAAAGTGAGCACTTCCAGCAACCCATGTACAGGGCCAGCCAGGCCCCACCCCTCCACATCCTGTCAGATGGAGTATGAACACAAGGGCTCTGCAGTGGGCCACCTCTGATTCCTGGTCCTGCCACGCAGAGCTATGACCGCCCTGTGCCTCAACTTCCCCATCTGCAAAATGGGCTACATGGATAGTATTGACCTCCTGGGGAGGGATGCTTAGCTGAGCCTGCATATGCCAAGGCTCAGATTGGGTCCTGGCACTAAGTAAGTGCGATGGGTTGCCCTTTTGTTACTGTCTGCCCTCCTCCCGGAACTGAAGGGATTTTAATGTTTGGTAAGTGATCTGTCGTATGTTTATAACCTTTGCCTAAAAGGAAGTTTAGGGATGGGTCTTCCCCGTTATTAAAACTAAGTAATATTGATCATTTTGGAAGATAAAGAAAGAAGAAATTTTTAAAACCACAAGGTCAATTTTGCACATCTGGGGTCAGCCCATATCGGTGTCTCGTCCTGTTCCCATCACTCCACAGGTCATCTCTGCAGCTCAGTGGACCCCCTCCTGGGGGCAAAAGCAGCATCTCATCCGCTTCCAGGGCCACTCACCTTGAACCTCTCGGTAACACCCTCAGTGATGCTGACGGTGAACTCAGCTATCTTGGGAGGACGTGTTTTGCCTTTCTTGCGGTCAGGTTCATATTCAGTCTTAGTTTTCACCACCACCTTGTCCAGGAAACAGAAGCAAACAGTCAGTGGTACAGCCAGATACATTCAGACACACCTGTCCAAAGAGGACAGGTGGGGAAACCCTCGTTCAGAGTCACCATTTCACCAGGAAGTATTTCACAGAAAGAATGAGAACAGCCACCACTCATTAGAAATCTCCTCTGTGCCGGGACTTTCAGCACGTTACCATTAATAATCCTGACAGCAGCCCCAGGAGGGAAAAATGATAACGGAGGGGCGGGGAAGTTAAGTACATTGGTCAAGGCCACGTAGCTAGTAGGTGGCAGGGCTGAGAGTAGTCAGCAGAGCTCCTGACTCCTAATTTGGCGCTCCCTTCACTGCCCAGAGCTCTATCGGCCCAGGCGGTGGGAAGGATGCGCTGATATTGTCACTGGTCTTCACATGCCGCCACGGGCAAAACAAGAAGATTCAAGGGCACTATTGCCCTCCAGCACTAGGAAGGAGCAGGCAGCCAGCCTTCAAGCAAATCGACCTTGGGGAGTCTGTCACTACCCCACCACCCTCCTCTCTCCCTTGTCTTGGCAACAGCCCTTAAAGGGTCTCCCTGCTCTGCCCCCCCTCCACTCTCCACTGTGAAGCAGGAGATGTTTTTCCAACCACGAAATCTGCTCTGCCTCTGCCCCAGGCAAACCCTTTCCCTACATGCCCCCCAGCTTCAGCTGCGCCCTAACCCACCCCTCGAGCCTCCACCCTCGGAAGCTCACAGCCTCTCCGCACCATCACTGCCCCCATCACACCCGGTTGCCAGGGCTGTTTCCTTCTCTGTCCCCACTGGACGCGGAGGCGAGGTGTCCGGGAGCAGTGTCCAGGGGCTATGTGTGTCTAGTCCTCAAATGCCCACCCCCTAGAGCAGAAGCCAGGAAGTTGGACTGGAGACAGACAGCCCCCCACCCTCTTCCTCACCCAAGTGACAACGCCCTTCACTGGGTGAACCACAGCGTGGGGACACACTGCCCTCCGTGATTGTGGGACCCAGCGCAGAAAAGGCACTCAGGACACTGTGGGCGCTCCCAGACTGAGCCGTGACACCAGACCCAGCCTCAGGAAGAAAGTGGCCCACGCCATGCGACACTGAACAGTGATCCAAGGGCCACATCCCTTTAAAGCACACTCTTGCCTCCCTCCTCCCTTCCGTTACAGCTCTCCCTGCACTCAGTGCGACAGCCTGCGTGCCCACCCTGGGGGCACCCATCTCTAGGGCAGCACCTGGGCCTCACCCTGCCATCCTCGAACCCCACCTGTACCTGAGTAGCTGTGGGACCCTGAGCACACCCTTGGCTACTTGGAACCTCAGTTTCCCGGCCTGTGATATGGGTGCAAGGCCTATCTGGTAGGGCTACTGTGAGGAGGAGGGTATCCACGGGACCCTGAGCCCAGTGGGGACCCGGTCAGGATCCCATCAGCCCGGATTCCATCTGCCTCTGCCACTAACAAGCTAGGTGACTCCGGGCGAGTTCCTTAAACTCTCTGTGTCTCCATCTCCACATCTGTAAAACGGGGTAACAGTGGTAGTTACCTCCTAACGTCAGTGTTAAAGTAACTGAAAGCCATAAAGCATGCAGACAAGTGCCTGGTGAGTAACAAGCGTTCAAACACGCCAGCTGAGACTGGCCCTGAGGCTGCTACCGGCTCTGTGGCAGCTCAGAACCTCGTGCTCAGCACACATTCTGTTTACAACCTTAGCTGTGTTATCAGCCCTCGGACACGCGTCCCCTGGGACAGGTGACATCACCTCCCTGAACCCTAGCTGGGAGCACATGTTGCCGCTGTTCAGGTTAAGAGATGTCTCGTGAGAGTGCTGTCTGGCTCCAAGCAGGGCAGACCAAGGGGCCCCGCCAGAGCTTCCGCATTCTGGAGGATGGCAGCCTTCAGCCGAGTGACCTTGCGCATGTCCTATAAACTCCTGGAGACTCGGCTTCCTCATCTGTGACCTCAGAAATCTGGCGCAACCATCACTCCCTGCTAGAATGCCCATGTCTGGAGCATCTCAGGGACGGGAGACTCATCACCTTCAGAGCTGCTTAGGTTACCCTTGATGGCCTGATTGTCTGGCCAAAATTTCATACCTGCCTGAAACCTCCTCCCTGGTATAAGCCAACTATGTGCCAGACGGTTCCGGAATGGAACAGACCGAGGACCAAAGAGGAGGCTGAGTGGAGGCGATCACCTGATAGAGGTGCTTCCTGGGGATGCCGTGTCCCCGGCACAGGCTGAGGCAGGAGGGGAAGGCGGGCACGGTGGCGCCAGGCTGGGCTAACTGGGCAAGTCTGACACCTAGACAGGGAAGGGGGAGGCGGAAGCCAAGTCCTCAGGCAGCCCTGCCCCTCCCACAAAGCTTCTTTTAGACCATCGATGCCTGACCCAGGTGCACAGGTGTGACCAGCTGAGCCTCTTTTCTTGAAATAAAACACCTGTTCCACCATCGCTCCGGCCCCCGCCCCCCGCTCTCCTACCCAAACACAGACAACAGAGTTGGGGGAATCAAAACCACTTTGGGGAACTGAGTAAGGCTATCAAAAGGCCCACCATGGGAATAACGAAAGGAAAGACCCATGGCAGGGAAAGTCTCTCATCCCCACCCCTGCCCCACGGCCAGTAATCACCAACGTGCCCCAAATAAACCACAAGCCCTGAGTCAGAACCTCCCTGCCAGGCATTAAATGAAACAATTAACGCCAGCACACGTGGGGGAACAGAGTGCGCTTCCTCGTGGTTGGGATGATTCTGAAAAGCTGCAAGGTGGTCAGAATGGATGTGTGTGGATAATTTTAGGTTTGAGTTTTACAATATAACTGTCTAGACTTTTAAGCGTTTTTAATGTTAACTCTTGAAAAAATTGCCCTTAATGGACACAGAAACTACTTGATTGCAGGCGGTATTCAAGGAAGAGGGGATTCCTTAAATTCAACAAAAAGAAAAAAATCCCGCTTTAAGGAGAGAATGATGAATGGCTGTCCCCAGTTACCCTAATACTGAGGAGCACGAGCGCTTATTTGGAGATTTCACAAAAGGAACAAAGAGAGGAAGGAGGCGGTGTAGGAGCGTGCACCCTGCCGCATCTACCGCCGATGTGGGAGGGGTGGGCGCAGAGGGTAAGGAGGGGGATTCAGCCCCTAGGGAGGGCCCATCTGGCCAAGGAGAGGGGCCTCTCCACCCCAAAGGGGCAAATCGGGCTGAAACTGCATCATCCGGGAAGGCACGAGGGGCAGCCGCACCACTCCTGGGCTCACCCCAGAACCAGAGCTCCTGGTACCCCGGGGCAGAGACGAACGGGGCTGGGTTGTAGGTGGAGGGGCCAGGGGCCTCTCTCGGACAAGAGTCCCACGAAAATCAAGAAGAGACCCTACCCCGTCCGCGTTCCATTGTCAGGAAGAAGCTGTCATCTAAGGCGGGGCGGGGAGGGCCAGATCACCCGATCCAGAATCCCGCGCGGGTACGTGGTCCTCCGAGGGGCGTCCTCCACCCCGCCCGAGCCCGCCCCCAGTTCGCGTCCCCAGCGCACGCGGCGCGTTTCTTTTGTTGCGGCCGCCACCCGAGATTTGGGGGTGCGCACCCGGCGGTCCTGGGTACCGGGGGCCTCTCACCTTATCCGGGGGCGGGAACTGCAGTTGATTGACATCAAGGGGCGTCATCAGGGGGATGGTGTCGAAGCCATCCTCCAGCAGCGGCTGCTTGGTGCCCTTCTCCGCGAAATTGTTCCCCAACTTCACCATGGTTCCGGGAGACCCGAGGCTGCCGCCTGCGGAGCGAGGGCCGGGCGGGAGTCACCGCGAGCAAGACCCACCCGCTGTCCCGGGCGTCGGCGAGCTCTCCAGCCCCCGCCTCGTCTCCGAGGAGGGGTCGTGAGGACGCAGAGGTCGCGGCCCGAGGGCTGGGGGGGGTGGGTGCTGTGTATTTATGGACTCACCCGCTGGGCAAAAGCGCCAAGCTCAGGGACGCCTAGCAGCCGGGGAGGGGCGCCGCCCCTGCCCGCGGGTCTAGACGCGTCCCCGGTCCTGGCGACGCCTCGCCGGTGACCTGCCCAAGGACCCCTGTCCCTCCCACCTGGGGAAATGCGCGGCCCTGTACCCGGCTTCCCGGCGGAAGGGTCCAACCCGGGCGCCCCGCGGCCCCGCCTGCCGGCCAGCACTCACCCCACGCCCGGCTCCGGCAGGTCTGGACTCCGACCGCACTCCGAGCCTCCGCGTCGCCCGCTCCCGCTCACAGCAATGGCAGAGGCGGCGCCGCGCGGGGCCGGGGCGGGGGCGCCGCGCGATTGGGCTCCCTCCCCCCGCTCGCCACCTCCCTTCCTGCCGCTCCCGGGGGTTAACTGCGCGCTGTGAGTGCGTGCGTGTGGCGGCGGCGGCAGCCTTGACGCAGCGCGCGCGCGCGCCGGCCGCACAAAGAAGCGCGGGGCGGGCGCAGGGGGGCGCTCCCCGTGGACCCCGCGGTCGCCGGGACCTCGGCTTGGTGGGGGGGAGATAAGGGGGATGGGATCGCGCCCCGGATGGGAGGCTCGGAGGGCGCCACAGGGCTGGTAGCAGGGGATGGGGGGAAGAGAGGTGCGGGCTGCGTAACCCCGGGGCGGCGGCTGGGGCGCAAGGCGATTCGAAGCGAGAGAGGGGCGGGGGATCCTAGGGATGGAGCGATCCCCCAAACTGGGGGAAAAGGTGCCCGCCTTACAGGCGAGCCGATCTGGGAGTCCTGAAGGATAGGGAAGGGTCCTGCGGGGGAGGGTTCCAGGAGGCTGTGGGCGGTGGCAGAGACGAGAGCTTGGTCTGGTTAGTGCGTGGCTGGCTTGTGGAGAGGCCGACAAAAAGAGGGCGTGTCCCTGGTGAAAGGAGGCTCGGATGGGAATGGAGGGGGGAGTTTTTTGGTGGTACAGGATGTGGAGGGAACGCTCTCCAGAGCTGGGGACGGTGTCCGGACGTGGGGGGACGCCCAGGGTAGCGGGAGGGAAGGTATCCAGGGCAAAGAGAGCGCTTCGCGTGACGCGTTGGAGCGTTTCTCTGGTCTGGTCAGAAGGTAAAGCTGGGGTCCGCTCCCGGCAGCCGCAGCCTCAATCATCCAGGGCTCAGAGAAGGGGCGTCCTGGAACGAAGAACCCCCTCTCCATGTAGCTAGAGAACAGGAACACGATTCTCTCACTGCCTGCTGAGCCTTGAGCCACCAGGTCAGTCTAGGAACCTGGCCATGGGCACCTTGATTTCAAAATCCCCGGGAGGGCACAAGCAGATGAGGTGCCTGGATTTCTCTTAACTGGGCCCAATTCCTCAGCAGGGTCCACATGAGCCTTTGACCACAGGGCAGCCTGGCAGGACCCAGGCTCTTGGTGCACACGACCCCTGGCCAGCCCAGGAAGGGCTGGTGTCCCAGACGCAGGCACCTTGGGGCCTGGCATCAGCATCCTTCTGGCAAAGGCCCTTTGAACGCAGGACTGGTACAGCGATAAGGCATCTGTGTGTGGTCCAGGTTCTTACAGGGGACCAGAGGGGGCCTCCTCCCTGACGCTTCGTTACTTCCCGCAGCAGTTGAGGAAGAGCAGCTAGAATCTGCTCAGGGCTGGTTTAGGTGCGTCCCTGGCCAGACTAAGAGCTTACAGATCACAAGAAACCTTGTGGGCTTCATTCACCGAGGGAATAGCTTTGTCCCCATCTTCGGCCCCAATACGCACACACACAAACACTGCAGTCAGAATCCCACACGGGGAGCTGCAGGGTGGGCCTCCTGGGCCCTGTGTGGACCCCTCTCCCCCTCAAAGGCTCTGTCAGCTGAGGAGGACAGAGGCAAGGATGGCCCATGGTCGTCCCAGAGACAGCAGGGGACAGTCGCCAGCTGGTTTTCCATGCTGTCCTGGGTTTTGACTGGTGCCGGTCACTGGGACTCTGCAGCTTCATTCTGTGTGGGATTTTTGTGGGTGCCCAGGCCGCACCAGACCCTGTGAAGGGCACACATGTGGACAATGCAATTCACAAGACACACAGCGCCCCCCATCAGCAGCTGATGGACAAGGGAAAAGAAATGGCAAGCCTTCCGAAGGAGCAGAGGGCCCACCAGTGGGAGCGACATCGTCCACTGCCAGGGGGAGAAGGCAGGAGGCTGTGGGCAAAGTATGAAATCCTCCAGGGGGGCCGGAGGGAGAGCAGAGTGGGCGGAAGGTCTCCCAGGTGGGGATGCATGTGTAGGCAGATGTCAGTTTCCCAGGCCTGCTGTAACAAATTACCCCAAACTGGAAGGCTTAAAACCACAAATGTATCATCTCACAGCTCTGGAGGCCAGAGTCCGAGATCAAGGGGTCAGCCAGGCCACATTCCCTACAGAGACTGCAGGGGAGAATCTGCTCCTGCCTCTGCCAGCTTCCGGTGGTGCCAGGCATTGCTAGGCTTGTGGCCGCATCCCTCCAGTCTCTGTCTCCGTGATCACCCTGCCCCCTCCTCTCCTCTGTGTCTCCTATAAGGGCACTTGTCATTGGATTTTGGGGCCACTGGGATGATCCAGGATAATGTTCTCTCAAAATCTGTAATCACAGGGCTTCCCTGGTGGCACAGTGGTTAAGAAAACACTTGCCAATGCAGGGAACACGGGTTCGAGCCCTGGTCTGGTAAGATCCCCCATGACACAGGGCAAGTAAGCCCGTGCGCCACAACTACTGAGCCTGTGCTCTAGAGCCCACGAGCCACAACTACTGAGCCCTTGTGCCACAACTACTGAAGCCCGCGTGCGTAGAGCCCGTGCTCCACAACAAGAGAAGCCACCGCAATGAGAAGCCTGCGCACCGCAACGAAGAGTAGCCCCCAGGTCACCACAACTAGAGAAAGCCTGCATGCAGCAACGAAGACCCAACGCAGCCAAAAATAAATAAATAAATATATACATTAAAGAAATAAAAAATGTTTAAGAAAAAAGTCTGTAATCACATCATTTGCCCTATAAAGCAATATTCACAGATTCCGAGGGTTAGATTTGGACGTCTTTGGGGGGGCCACCACTGAGCTCACCACAAGCGTCAAGCCTGCAAGGGTGCAGTGATTTGGGGAACTCAGGTTGTAGATGGTTCTGGGAGAGGCAGGGTAGGGTCTTGGCTAGAGATGAGGTTGAAGAGGCCACAGTCACAGAACTGGGGACCAGTGAAGCTGTGTTGTGGGACAAACTGATTTAAGGTGTTTTTACAGTGTCCACAGAGTGAAATCTGTGTGAAATACACTATGCTCTTCCCTCAGACCCCAGTTTCATCCTAGCACCAGCAATCTGTAACTCCTAGAGATTCACAGGATTTTTGACATGGATTTGGTTTTTCTAGATGACTCTTTAAAGGACATTTCTAGGGTTATGATCCCTTTCTAGGGACAGATCCATCACTGCGCAGATGAGTGCAGTAACCGCCACCCCGTCCACCTTCCACCGGGCAGGGCAGCCAACTGCTGCTCCCCAACACTCAACACCCTGTCATTTCCACTTCCTAGCCTCTCGGCGACCTTCTTTGTCCCACTGGTCAGAGCCCAGGCTGCCACGGCAGGAGGCAGTGTGACACAGTCTGATTTCCAGTCCTCTCTCCCGCTTCTAGCTGTGTGACTTTGGACAAGTTGCTTAACTTCTCTGTGCCTCAGTTCCCCCATCTATAAAATGGAAATAATAATAATAATACCTCCATCACAGTGTTGTGAGACACTGAGACAAATGAGCTATTATGATATTAAAAACAAAAAACACAGTGCCTGCTTTGCCTCTTATGATGGCTTTGACCTCTAATTAGGTACCCTGCAGTGTCTTCTTGGTAGTGATGTTGAGGCCAGGAGGAGGTGGTAGAGGCATGTCACGAATGTAGGGTTAGTGCTCAGAGTGACTAAGGAGATCCTCCCCAGGTCCCGAGGAGCTTCTTTGTAGCTCCAGGGAAGTAAATTCCTAGTCTCAGGCCACACAGTGCCGGGCAGAGGCGGGCCAGGCTCTGGGCTCACCCGGCAGGCTTCCCCATAACCAGCCTGATCCCCAGCACAGGAGCAAATTCTGGCAATATAAATATTTTTCATTTCTCCATCTCCCGTGCCTAGAACAGGGCCTGGTGCACGGCGAGTACACAGGCACCGTACGTTAAATGGAGTAGGCATCCACTCGTCTTACATTCACAGTAGATTCAGACATTGCAATGTCAGGTTTGTAAAGCCAAGTTCAAGTGTGTAGTGAGAAAATTCACGGTCTAATTCAAGCTGAAGGCAAGGTGGCCCATAGCATCACCGAGACATTCTCCTGCCTAGGTTTAACCCTGCTGCAAACGCTCATTTCTGGAAAATGCCAAACCTTATTTTAAAATGTATGATGTGTAGACAAAGTCATAAATACAGTGATTTTTATGATTTTAGTGTTTCATTTACCTTTGTAGTCCCTAACCCTCTGCGCACATTAGGGACTCAGTAAATGGTTAAGAAATGAATGAGTGATATTTTTATCCCTTTCTTTGTATTTGTAGAAACTAAATAAACAGGATTATGGGGCTCCAAGTCATTTGGTGAGCTCTTACATTTTTAAACAGAACTGTATGTGTATTGGGGGTTTTAGGAGTCTTGCGGGGGGTAGTTGGGGGGTGGGTTGTTTGTTGCTGCCTGTAGAGGCTTAATGAACCAGTCAGCAGTTCCTAATTTTCCCCAAATGTTTCGATGATCAACCTCGCTTTGGCTGTGAGGCCCTTGACCTTGGCGGGGTTGTGGGGGTCAGGGGTTGTGAGCAAGAAAGACAAGGGGCTCTGGGGAATGGCTCTCTTGGGACCTCAGTTTACAAAATGATGGGAGTGATCACAAAGGTTTCCTTTTCTGAGCTCCAAGATTTGGGATATAAGAAAAGATGATTTTTAAAATCCTTCCCATTGGAGTCCCATTTTTGGATCTGTGGTCAGAGCATTGCCATTCTGGGCGATTGGTGCACGTAAAGTCAGCAGAAGTTGAATTTTTTGGTTGGGTAATCGTCTCCAAGATGCTGGTAGCTCCAAATTCCTATGGTCTGCACAACACAGGCTGCTTTCAAACGTTCAAACCTGTCCAACCCTAAAATCAAGGACGGTAGAGTAGAAAAATATTCAGGACAAGGAACGTCACTGTCCGACGGAAGGAACCTAAAAGAATATTTCTTGACCCCAAGGTTTTCCGTGTCAGCAGGGAGGGAGGGCGAGGGAGGAGTGACACCACCTCCCTCTACCCTGACAGAAGAGGCTGAGGGCAGGGGAGTAGCATGTGCTGTGCAGTTCCAAGGAGAACATCCAATAGTTTCCCTTTACTTGGCAGGGCGGGGGCGCGGGGGGGGGCAGTGGGGAGGAGGGTTCAAGTTCAGAAGATACATCTCCACCGTCCTGCCTGGGGAGGAAATGCAGATCAAATAACCACGCATCTTGGGATCAAGGGTTTTCCAGAGGTTGAATAATCCTCTAGTTCCACACCCTCGTTTTACATTTTACATCCAGGGAAGCTGAGGTCAGCCGGGAGTAGGGTGTAGAACCTGTCCCTGGGGCTTTCGGCGGGTCAGCCCCCAAGGGAGACATGGCGGTGAACTCACAGACCAGGTGAGCTCCCACCCCTCGCACTTCGCCTCCCAGGCACCCCTTCTGCGCTGGGGGTGCCAACAGTGCCGTGCTGGGCCCCCTGCAGACCCTCTCCCGCTGCCCCACTCTGTCTGGGCCTGCAGAGACCATGGCTTACTTCAGTGCCCTCTGGCCAATAGGGTCCTGCGTCCCAGCCCCCTCAGGCTGGCCCTGAAGAAGGTGGGCCACATCCCTGAAGTATCCCTTGAAGAAGGTCACTCAGGAGGAGCCCAGGCCCCTCTGCCTGCCTCCCTGCTGACCCAGGAATAGTCATAGCTCCCCCAGTGCTCACTCCGGCTACAGGACCACATCTTCTGGGCCCCTGGTCACATCCCTCCTCAAATGATCCCATTTTAGTGGGCCACCTGCTACCTCTTGGCATCTTTTTTTTTTTTTTTGCAGTACGCGGGCCTCTCTCTGTTGTGGCCTCTCCCGTTGCGGAGCACAGGCTCGGGACGCGCAGGCTCAGCGGCCATGGCTCACGGGCCTAGCCGCTCCGCGGCATGTGGGATCTTCCCGGACTGGGGCACGAACCCGTGTCCCCTGCATCGGCAGGCGGACTCTCAACCACTGCGCCACCAGGGAAGCCCTCCTCTTGGCATCTTGACCGATACAAATGCCGAGGGAGCACATTTTTTGCTCCTGCCTGGACACTCTCTGGAGCCCCCAGGAAGACCCCTACCCACTGCCCTGCCCCCCCTCCTGGGTGAAGAACTAGATGAGGAGGAGAATGAAATACTTTCTCTGCCATTTTCTTTTTTCTTTCTCTTTTTAGCTTCACAAAAATTCCGAAGTGGTAGGGGGCAAGCATTGTTATACCCATTTTACAGATAAAGGAACCATAATAATAGGTAGAAAGACTGTACCAACAATAGCTAATGGGCAGTGAATGCTGATAAGTGCTCTCTAGGCACTGACTATCAATCCCCTCTAACCACTGTGTGAAGTCTTATTAATCCATCTCTCAGAGGACACCACTGAGGCCGAGATGAGATATGCCCCTTAAGACAATGCTCAGAAGGCATGTAGGTAGAAGAACATCAGGACATATCAAGAACCTAGTCAAAGTGTCGATTCCCGATCAACGCTGCAGCTTCCTCCCTCTGCTCCAAGCCCCAGCCAGATGCTCTTGCCCTCTGATGGGAGAACCCAGCTGCCTCTGCTTCCCGCTCCCTCCCTTCCTCCAAGCTCCACTTAGGACCAGAAACAGGGGAGGGGGAATACCCTAAATCTGAATAGCCTAAACTCTGGTCCTGAGTTTATGCCACCCATTGGAGTCATACTAGCAACGTGGCCTTAGGCAAAGCACCAACCCACCTGGGCCTCAGTTTCCCCTTACATAAAATGAGGGGGTTGGGCTAGAACCATAACTTAATTCCCCTCCAGCTTCAAAGCCACACCCACCCCCATTTGGTTCACTCTCCCATGACAAGAATGGCCCAGGATGGGGCTTCCCTGGTGGCGCAGTGGTTAAGAATCCGCCTGCCAATGCAGTGGACATGGGTTCGAACCCTGGTCCAGGAAGATCCCACCTGTCGCGGAGCAACTAAGCCCGTGCGCCACAACTACTGAGCCTGCGTGCTACAACTACTGAAGCCCGCGAGCCTAGAGCCCATGCTCTGCAACAAGAGAAGCCACTGCAGTGAGAAGCCCGCACACCACAGCGACCCCCGCTCGCTGCAACCAGAGAAAGCCCACACGCAGCAACGAAGGCCCAACGCAGCCAAAAAAAAAAAGAATGGCCCAGGATGAATCAGAACCCAAATTACAGAGAGCATGTTGAGGTCTAGCAAGGTACTGCACACGACCTGGGGAATAAATTACCAGGGCCATCTAATTCCATCCAGCTTTTACCCTGCTCAGTTCAGAAGCATTTTCATATCACCCAGCACCAGCTAAGGACCAGGTTTCCGGCCTGTAACAATAACTCGTGTTAAATTATTTAGCTGGTAAATGATTATAAAAGCCCTTTGCCAAAGTAAAGAACCAGAGAAAGGCCAAATCCTAATAACAGTAATAGCACCGTATGGTGGAATTAATTATTGAATTTTTAAAAAGCCCACAGATGGATGAGTGTAATACATTCCACGCTCTGTGGAGCCAGGGTCCCTGGGAGAGTGTCTAAAATTCACAGCATCCCAGGAGTCTGCCGGAGACTACACAGCACAAGGCCCAACTGCATTGCAGGCAGCTCAGCTATGACCTAAAGGGGCTGTTCTATCCGGAATGTATCCTTTCCTGAGGCTGGGGCTGGGATTTGGTTAGTTGCAGCCCAGCGAAATTAGCACATGGCTGATCCACAGGCTCTGAGCTGAGCTAGGACTCCTGGCCGTGGCATGATTTTTTTTCTTACATCCATAATTTATAACCTTTCCTCTGTCGGGCAGGCTCCCCTGTGTCTCTGGTCCAGCAGGGGAATGGAGGTGGGTTTTCCCAAAGGTTGAAATTTTCCTCATTTTGGACCACAGTTATTCTAACGTGCAAGGTGTGTTGCCCTGTCTTCCAAAACAAAGGATGTTGAAAAGAATCTTACCCTTTCTTGAAGAATGGGGTCAGCTTTCTGCAGGAGCTGAACAGGAAGCACAGGGCCGGGAACCCTCCCACACTGAGTGTCCCCAAGCTCCGGGGGCTTCGTTAGTGCTTATTTATTGACATCTATGTGGCCTCCATCCCCTCAGGGGGCTGCCAGTAACCATCCTCACCAGTCACCCCATTACCTCTTTCCAACTTGCCGTGAGCAAAATATCCAAATTGCCAAATTTATTAGACTAAATCAAAAAAAGGAGAAAGGGGGCTGCCGTGGGTTGAACGGTGTTCCCTAAAAATTCATGTCCACCTGGAACCTCAGAATATGACCTTTCTTGGAAATGGGGTCTTTACAGATATAATTGGTTGAGGCTTGGGACGGAATCACCCTGGATATAGGATGGGCCCTAAATCCAATGACCAGTGTCCTTATAAGAAGAGGAGGGGACACAGAGCGACATACAGAAGAAAAGGCCAGATAATGACAGAGGCCACGGCGCACAGAGATGTAGCTACAAGCTACAACGCTGAGGATCGCCACTAGCGCCTGGAAACTAGGAGAGAGGCGTACAGCAGACCCTCCCCTGGCACCTTCAGAGGGAGCATGCCCTGCTGACACCTTGATTTTGAACTTCCGGCCTCCAGAACTGGGAGAGAGTGCATTTCTATTGTTTTAAGCCCACCCCCCAGTTTTTGGTCATTTGTTACAACAGCCCTGGGAAACTAACACAGAAACTCTTCAGCCCAAATAACTTCCTTAATGTTTTTACATTTTTAAAATCTTAAACCAGTGCATATTTTGACATCATATGCGTTTCTTTAAATAGCCCTTTAGCGTTTTCAGAGCATTTCACAAGCATGAATTTCCACGATTAAAGCTTGGTAGAGCTGAGGGTACCTGCTCCGCGCTGCCATCTTAGCTGGGTGGTCATCACAGGAGCCTGCTAACTCCTGTCCAGAGCCCCATCCACGACGTGGTGCTTCCTCCCCTCGAGAGGAGAGCCCGCACTCTGGGGTCTAGAATCACGAACCTGCATTTCAGAGCTGGGATGGAACTTGGAGTTAGTCCAGGGCTGTGATTCTCAAGGTGGGGCTCCCAGACCAGCGGCAGCAGTCTTGCCTGGGAACTGGTTAGACGTGCACATTCTCAGGCTCCACACCGACCTGCTGGATCGGAGACTCTGGTTTAACAAGCCCTGCAGGTGATTCCCATGCACACACAGGTTTCAGAATCATTGCTTCCAGGTTTGCAAACTGGAATTCTGCAGGCTGGGCTAGGCTAGATACACAGATAGGTTTTGCTCGTTTGCACTTTAAAATAAATTGCTTGCATTGGAAATATTGAAAAACCAGGAGATTGCACAAAACGTCCAGATTTCCTGCCTTCTTTTGAAGAATTGGGGGATCTAAGAATAGAGATATTCCTATGTGGCAAAAATCAGCTGCATAGGGATAATGGCTGCCCACCCCCACCCATGCCCCCATCCGCCTTACACCTGTGCTACCTTGCCTGCTTGGCCCCTGTAGGCACTTGAGTTTGAGACGCTAATCTAATCCAATACCTCATTTTACAGTTGGGGAAACTGAGGGACAGACAAGGGAGTGAGCACTTTCCAACATGTTTGCCGGGTGACGGGCAGCTCAGAAGCCTTTGCAGGTACTTGGGCAAGCACAGAGGTTCATCATGGGGCACCTGGGAAAACTGCGATCCTGAGGCAGTCAGCCCTGAAATTAGAAACCCTCAGTGGTACCATGGGCCATGCAGAAGGTGAAGGAGGAATGGGCACGAGGTCATGGAGAAGGAGAGGAGGGAGAGACACAGAGATGGTTGGGGGATGGCTATAACAACAACAAGAGACAATAATAAGTGTCTACAAGGATGTGAAGAAATTGGAACCCTCCTACACTGTTGATGGGAATGTAAAAGGATGCAGCTACCGTGGAAAACAGCATGGCGGTTCCTCCAAAAGTCAAACATAGAATGAACGTAGGGTCCAGCAATTCCACTCCTAGGAATGCACCCAACACGTGTTCACACAAAAATGAGTACACAAATGTTCATTCCAACATGAATCATAAAAGCCGAAAAGTGGGCTCAACTGATGAAAGGATAAACAAAATGAGGTCTCTCCATACAATGGACAATTACTCATTAAAAGGAATGACGCACTGGAAATTCCTTGGCGGTCCAGTGTTTAGGACTTCAAGCTTTCACTGCTGAGGGCCAGGGTTCAACCCCTGGTCAGGGAATTAAGATCCCACAAGCCGCGTGGCATGGCCAAAAAAAAAAAAAAGGAATAAAATACTGATGCGTGCTACAGCATGGATGAACCTTGAATACATTATGCGGAGTGAAAGAAATCGGTCACAAAAGACCGCATGTTGTATGATTGGTATGGAATGTACAGAATAGGCAAATTCACACAGATAGAAAGTAGATTAGTGGTTGCTGGGGGATGGGGGAGCGGGGGAGAGGAAACGGAAGGTGACTGCTAACAGAATAGGGTTTCTTTTTTGCCTTGATAAGAATATTCCAGAATTAGAGAGTGGTAATAGTTGCACCCCTCTGTGGATATTCTGAAAACCAGTGAATTGTATGCTTTAAAGAGGTGAGCTTTATGGTATGTGAATTATATCACAAAAAACGGGAGTGGTGAGATCGGGTCACAAAATGGTTGGTGCGTCGGCAGTTCGGGTGGGGACAGGATGATTCTGAGGCATGACGATCTTAACTGCTAACTCTTTTATAGCATTTACACGACAGGCACTGCATCAAGACTTTACATACATCGACTTATTTAAATACCATACTTGCAGTGAACGTATGTGTAGGTACTGTGGTTACAGCCCTTTTGCAGATGGGGAACCGAGACCTGTTCAAGGTGTGGCAGGGCTGAGACTCAAACCCAAGGAGTCACCCACTCTACCATTGTGTCAGCGGGCTCGTGACACTGTGGCTGTGTGCGCGTGGGTATTGTGCGTGCAGGAGCCCGTCTGTGTATATGTGTGTGTGTGTGTGTGTGTGTGTGCATTGTGTGTGTGAATTGCCCATGTGTGCATGCATGGGTGTTCATGCGTGTGTATGCGTGTGTGTTTGTGTGTGTGCATGTGTATGTATGTCTGTGTGCATGTGTGTTTTTTGTGTGTGTCTTGCACACCCATGAGAAGAGATCGAGGGCCTGTTAGGGAGCCTCTCTGTCTCCTGGTTGGGTAGTTCCCAAGGGTGGGATGGACCTGGACTGAGAGAAGAAAAGCTCCCGAGGAAGTCAGGCTGTGCCTAAGGGCAACATGGACTGAGAAAGACACTGGGATTTGGGACCAGAAACAGCCCTGCCTTTGCAGGTCCCTCCCAATGAACTTCAAGTCCTGCCCGGCCCGACGTGCAGATCTTCTCAGACCTCACCCCCTCCCTAGGTTGAAACTCACTTCCTCAGTTCCCCTCAGCAACACAACAAAGCACCACAGATATGGGGACGTAGGTATAGGTATAGCTGATTCACTTTGTTATAAAGCATAACACTGTAAAGCAATTATACTCCAATAAAGATGTTAAAAAAACAAAATAGGGGCTTCCTAGTTGGCGCAGTGGTTGAGAGTCCGCCTGCCGATGCAGGGGACATGGGTTCGTGCCCCGGTCCGGGAGGATCCCACATGCCGCGGAGCGGCTGGGCCCCTGAGCCATGGCCGCTGAGCCTGCACGTCCAGAGCCTGTGTTCCGCAGCGGGAGAGGCCACAACAATGAGAGGCCCACGTACCGCAAAAAAAAACCAAAAAAAAACAAAGCACCACGGCCTGGGGGCTTAAACAACAGATACTATGTTCTCATCCTGGAAGCTGAAGTCGGGATCAAGCTGTGGGTGCAGATGATTTCTCCTGAGGCCTCTCTCCTTGGCTTGTGGACGCCCACCTTCTCCCTGTGTCTTCACAGGGTCGTCCCTCTGTGTGTCTGTGTCCTAATCTCCTCTCCTTATAAAGACCCCGGTCAGATTGGATCAGGGCCCACCCTAGTTATCCGTCTTACCTTAATCACCTCCTTAAAGGCTTCTTCTCCAAATGCAGGCAATTCTGAGGTGCTGGGGGTTAGGACTCCAACATACGAAATGCGGGGGACAGACTTCAGCTCACAGGGAAGCTCAACTTCATTACTCATCATAGAGCACTGTTTCAGAAAATAGCTTGGGCTTCAAAGCCAGATGCGCTGGGGCTCAAACCTAGATTTGGTCACTTTCCAGCTGTAAGTCATTTCCCCTCTCGGAGCCCCTGTTCCCTCCCCTGAAGCATGAGGGGCATCGTGAGAGTCTAATACTATGCCCTCGGGTCTCTGCAGCTAACGGTGCCCGGCACATAGCATGTGCTCAGTAAATAACACTCCCTACCATGGCAGCCACCCCGGCTTCTGGTCGCTGAGGCTGCTGTGGGCCAGGCCTGGGTGGAGGCTCTGCAGATGTCCATCTGATCCTCCCCAGGCCATGAGAGGAGGGAGGCACCTGTAAGGAAACCGAGGCTCGTCGAGCTGAAGTACCTGCTCAGGGTCGCATGGCTGGGGCAGGGAGCTCGGGGTGCATTTGCGTCTCCTGTGAGCCCTGAGAGGGCAGAATCGGGGGCTCATCCATTCGGAACCCCCATGCCTTGCATGGGCCCCTTGCGGAATACATTCTCCATCAATGGAGCTTTGATCACATTGAAGTGACTTGAAACAGGCAAGAGAGAGGGTGTGGGAGATGGAGGGCCACGACGTTGATTTTGTTCTCTGGGTCCTCTTGGCTTCTGAAGATTGCTTTGAAACCTCTAACAAGGCCCCTGGAATGTGAAATGAAAACATTTTTCCCAGCAGAAGATGCATCCATCCATGTGAAAGGGGAGGTGAGGCTGTTGAACAGCTCGGCTATGCTGCTCCCCGCTTTACCCTGTGAGGAAGGAGATGATATTTATAAATGATACAGCTAATTGTGTTTTTCTACAAGATTAATTTTAGTGTCCCATTATCTGCTCCTTCTGAATCCATTCAGGGGTGGATTATGTCTTAGCTTTCAACTCTGGAGCTTTCATTAAAAATTAGGTCACCTTTTAGCCAGGAGCCCTGGATGGCCCAGGCCAGGGAGACTTCGACTGGAACGGAACCCCTTAACACGTTACAGTGTTCTCACTGCTAATGTCAGGATGCCCCGGGGCCTGGGAACAGTGTGCTTCCTCCAACATCTGATGCCGGGAGCAGGAGACCGGCACTGGTTTGGGGTTTACTAGATCGCAGACACTGTACCTGGGGCACTTTTCTCGTGAAACCTCACAACAGCCTGGGAGGTCAGCGCTATTCCCCATGATACAGAGGAGGGGCTGAAGGTCACCCCCGCAGGCCGGTAGATCCTGGTCAGCTAACATAGATTCCAACCAAGTACAGCTTGCCTCAAAACTGGTGCCACCCCTACCCTGCCAGGTGGGTACCTCTCCCTCCAGAATTTAGAGAGAGGATGTATGTAGTTTCACTCTCCTGAGATCTAAAAGCTAAACCAACTGGAAACGTTTCTAACAAGATGCCTCGAACACATTGACACTGGTTATTTCTCCTTTTTCTTTGGTTGGTAAAAGATGGTGCAAGTAGTGGGAGGGCTGGAGGTTAAGATACATTACCGTTGACTAAGCACCAGCTATGTGCCAGACAAGCTCTATTCTTATCCTTGGTCTTCATCATAATCCTAAAAGGTAAATCATATTTTCTTCTATTTTCCAGATAAAGTAACACAGGTGCTGGGGCCAGACACTGAATGATCAGCTTATTAATTGGGACCCAAACAATACATGTTGAACATGCAGGATGTTTATGATTTTTCACAGTGATAAGTAACACTGTAATGAACATCTTTGAGCACATACAAGTCTCTGTGAACTACTGTGATAATAACTATTGGTATAGGAACTCCTGTATCCATGCTTTTAATGTGCTGTGTAATGGAGAGGCTGGAAAACAAAATGCTTGGTTTTCCACACTCCCTTGAAGCTAGAGATGCCATGAGGCTCAGTCCTGACCAATGAGTGCTATACGCAGTCTTCCGGGAGTGTCTGTGGGAAAACTTTTGTTTTTCTACTGAAGAGGGACACACATGTTGGCAGTACTCTTCATCCTTCTTCCTGCCTTAAATGTAAAAATGATGTTTGGAGGCACAGCAGCCTTTTTCTGTCCATGAGGCTCCAAGTCTGAGGATGGAAAGCAACCCTCAAAGTGTGGTCATCTTTGTAACGGCTACACTGCGCCAGCAACCAAGCACTCCTTGTTCAAGAAAAGCAAAGCCTAATTTGCTGAAGCTCTGTTAGGGCAGGATTTCTGTGCCTTGAAGCGAGTACACTTCTGACTCACAGGGTCAGTCAGGTTCAGCATAATAGATGTGGACTGTTCCCAACACCCTTTCTCCCCTTCTTCTGTTGTAAAAAAAAGTTCCCTCCAGGCACATGTCTGTTCAGAGTAAAAACACCATTGTCTTACCTCCTTTGCAGTGAGGTATGGCCCTGTGTGTAAGTTCTGGCAAGAGAAAAAAAGGTAGAAGTGTTGTGTGGCAGATCCTAGTAACCTTCCGTAAGGGAGAGTCGGTGCCTGCTCCTTGCCCCTGTTGCCTTTGTTCCTTCCTCCCTCCTGCTGCCTGTTATGTGGAAATCACCCTCCTGGAACGTAGGATAAGAGTCCCAGCCAGGTTGACGTAGCTGAGAACTGGAAGGAACTGGGATCCCGAGGACCTCACGCTGAGCCTGCCTCCAGCCCTGGGCCACTTGCCTCCAGACTCTGTACCCAGCTCTTTTCTTTGAGCCACTGTTAAGTGGGATTTTCTGTCACAGTCAAACCTAATCCCAGCTGTATTAGTTTCCTGTAGTTGCTGTAACAAGTTACCATAAACTCATTGGCTTAAAACAACACAAACTTACTCTCTTAAGGTTTTTGGAAATCAGAAGTCTGAAATCAACTTCACCGGGTTAGTGGAGCTGGTTCTTTCTGGAGGCTCTAGAGGAGAATTTGTTTAGTCGCCTGTACTTGTCAGGGACCTGCTGACCTAGGAGCAGAGAGAAAAGAGAGCTGCCCAGACCACGTGATGGGCCTTAAGGTTCCTCCTCAGGAGGGGCACATGTCACTCTAGTCACATTTCATCGGCAAAGCAAATCCTATGATGGGGAAGTGGAGTCCCCTCCAGAACTGTGAGAAAATACACTTCTGTCGTCTAAGGCCCCGACTCTGTGGTACTTTGTTAGGGCAGCCAATATTGGGAAACCAATATCCTAGGCTTTGAAAGAGTATTGGTAGTTATAGTTTGGTAGAAATAATGTAAGCTTTTATGTTTCTAAGAGTTGGATAACTGCAGTTATACAGAAAATAGGATTTTGATTTGAAAGTCTATGATCTCCCATCCCACACCCTGGGGGGTATTTGGGAAGTGTGACGGGGGTCAGTCAGGCCTGAACCCAATTCCAGCTGGACCACTCACTTGCCTTCTGATGGGCGACAGGTTGCTTAACCTCTCTGAGCGTTAGTTTTTCCATCTGTAGAATGGCACTAATGTTCCCAGTGATGGATTGTTGTGAAGGCTGGCTCAGCATTCAGCAGGCTTAGAGAAAGTGTGATTAATCAGACCTCTCGGTATTCATGATCCACACCTCTGACCCAATCACTGTACATAGCCCTCGTTCACTTGTTCGTTCATTTAACAAATCTACCATATGATCCAGCAATCTCACGCCTGAGCATATATCCAGAGAAAACTCTAATTTGAAAAGATACATGCACCCCAATGTTCATGGTAGCACTATTCACAATAGCCAACATAAGGAAGTAACCCACACACAAAATGGAATATTACTGCACGCGCGCGCACACACACACACACACACACACACACACACACACACACACAATGGAATATTACTCAGCCATAAAAAAGAATGAAATAATGCCATTTGCAGCAACATGGATGGACCTAGAGATTAGCATACTAAGTGAAATAAGTCTGACAGAGAAAGACAAATATCATATGATACCGCTTATATGTGGAAGCTAAAAAAATGATACAAATGAACTTATTTACAAAACAGAAATAGATTCACAGACATAAAGAACAAACTTATGGCTACCAAAGGGGAAAGGGGTAGAGAAGAATAAAGTACGCGTTTGGGATTAGCAGATATACACTACTATATATAAAAGAGAAAAACAACAAGGACCTACTACTGTATAGCACAGGGAACTATAGTCAATATCCTGTAATAACCTTTAATGGAAAAGAATCTGAAAAAGAGTATGTATATATCTATGTATATTTCAATAAAAATCAAAAACAAACAAAACTTCGACATCAACCAAAACCTAACTGAGGGTGTCCTGCTACAAGCCAGTCACACATGTGGTGTCAGGTGTCAGTAGATGTAGCCTTTGCTCCCCAAGTGCTGTCACAGAAATCCAGCTTCCCTCTCCAGGGGCTGGCTAGTTTTTCCCACAGAGAAATGTGGAAAGATCTCAGGCTTCCAAGCTGGAGCCCTGCTCAGCTCCCTCCCGCCCGACCGCGGGGCTGAGAGCTCTGCTCCCTCCCCCACGAATCAGGGGCCTCACTGTTGTTTGATCTGTCTTCGCGGGCTTGCTGCCCAGTGGGAATGAAGTGATATCTAACTCAGCACTTTGCAAACTTGAAAAGCACTGTGTCCGCTGGAGGGAGGATTATTTTTTCTGGACATTAATCGTGTGTCTTAGCCTTTATTGAGCACTGATCGTGGGTCAGGCCCTGTCCCTGGTGCTTCACTTGGATTCTTCACTTGGATTTTTACCACATCTTATGAGGCAATGACTATGAGTGTCTCCAATTTACAGATGAGGATACTGAGGTCCACAGAGGTTCCCTGCAGTCCCGTGCCAGCCCTTAATGACTTCAAGGAACAGGTGTTACAAGCCAAGGGGTTAATGGTTGATAATGGCTCAATCCAGTGTCAGGGGGACTGACAGGACAAGAGAGGGGACACGCCCTGAACTACAGCCACAACCTTGGGGGTGGGAAGGAGGGTTTGGATTCTACACTAAGGAAGCAGTTTTTCAGGCTATCAGGTTAAAAAAAAGAGGACTCACCCGGATGCACTCTAAGCCAGTGAGCAAGCATGGGTGACCAGTCTACGAGTCCCCAAACTGTCAAGAAGACAGACATTTACAGTAATTCATCAGGAGGTTAGGGAAAGCGAGGGATGCCGTGTGGCTTACCCAGATCGATTCGGGGGAAGACACCTGCCAATCTCTTGGAAATGCTCAACAAGCCCAGAGATATTTATTGCTCATGAAGCATTGTTTCGATGCTCATGGCTGACTCTGAGCATAGGCCATAGCTTCTAGCTGGGATCCAGTGTTCGCTAATAAAACAGCATCTACCAGAACCAACCTAACCTAGTGACACCGGGGCTGCCACTGGAGCCTGGCTGCTTCCCAGGGTGGCCCTAGTGACCTGGAGGATCCCACTAAGCTCTCTGGGACTCCTGCATCAGCAGCAAAGACCACCTAATTGACTTCTACTCACAAAGATGAAAAGCCATGGTCCGATCGACTAACAGGTACCACGGTGGTGCAAGGACGATGAATGGGCCAGAGGAAATACAACACAGAATCTACTGGGCAACTTATGCCAATTGCTGTGTTGAGCTGTTCAATGTACATTATTATCTCATGATGACATCATGAAGGAGATGTCATTATCCTCATTTTATACCAAAGAAAATTTTGGTTCAGAAAGCTTAGGTGACTTGCCGACAGTCACACTGTCAACAAGAGGTAAAGCTGGTGTCTGAGCTGAGGTGTTCTCTTCCCCAGCCCTGCCCTGGATGCCGTAGAAGATCTCGGAGGGGCCTTGTGGCTCTAACATTCTACTGAACAATTGGGCCAATGAGTCAAAGGTGGATTTTGGGAGAATTTCAGAAGCCTTGTGTATTAGTGTCCTGTAGCTGCTGTAACAAATTACCTCAGACAGTGTGGCTTAACACAACAGAAATTTACTCTCTCACAGCTCTGGAGGCTGGAAGTCTAGAAGCAAGGTGGCAGCTCCCTAAAATGGTTCTAGGGGAGGATCCCTCCTTACCTCCTGTTATATCGCAGATTGTGATTGCATTTGGAAATAGAGGTCATTTAAATTGAAAGAAGTAGTTAGGGTTAAATGAGGTCACCGGAGTGGGCCCTAATTCAGTATGACTGGTGTCCTTATAAAAGAGATTCAAACACAGACACACGCAGAAGGACAACCATGTGAGGGTACAGGGAGAAGATGGTCATCTACAAGCCAAGGGGAGAGGCCTCAGAAGAAACCTAGCCTGCTGACACGTTGATCTTGGACTTCCAACCTCCAGAGCTGTGGGAAAATAAATGTCTGCTGTGGAAGCCACCCAGTCTGTAGCACTTTGTTATGGTGGCTCTAGGAGACTAATACAATCGGTTAGATGCACTCGCATGAGTCTTGGGCTTGGAATGGAATTAGGTGGAGAGGGAGGTGGCAGCACAAAAGCCTTCATTCTGCAAGGCAGTGTGTGCCTGGAGCCAAGAGCAGGACAGGCTCTTCCATCACCATCTTCCTGACTGTGGCTCACAGCGGTTTTCTTGATGACCCAGTTCAGTGCGATTGCCCTGGAAGTCACTCCTTCTCCTTCAGCTGTTCCACCGACTGTGTATGCGTCTGATTCCCCGATGAAATCGCTCTCTGCCTAAAGCAGCAAGAGGATTTTTGTCCCTCACCTGAGTACTGACTGATACATGGCTCCTCCCCCAATCTTCTCCAACAAGGCAGATGCAAGGCGATACATAGGAATCATCACTGATTCCGCTCCTTTCACCAGTCCCCATCCAGTCCGTCAGCAAATCTTGTCACTCCTACCTCCAAACACAGCCCTAGTCTGACCGCATCTCCCCCCCTCCCTGGCTACCCCCCAGCCTCACCATCACCGCCTCTGCCTGGTGACCAACCTGCTCCAAATCTTAGACCCTGTAGTCCATTCTCCAAACAGTAGCCAGAGGGTTCTTTTTCTTTTCTGTGATATAAAGCACACTTTTTGTTTCTTTTAAAATTTATACACAGGGACTTCCCTGGCGGTCCAGTGGTTAAGACTCTGTGCTTCCACTGCAGGTGGCAACGGTTCAATCCCTGGTCAGGGAACTAAGATCCCGCGTGCCATAAAATTAATTAATTAATTAATTAATTAATTAAAATTTATACAGAGAAAACTTTGCTTTTTAAAGGGGTACAGTTCTGTGAGCTGTGTAATCACCATCACTCTCAGAGCACAGAGAATAGTTCCATCATCCCCCCAAATTCCCTCTATTTGTCCCTTTGTAGTGAAATCCTCCCATCTCTAACCCCTTGGCAACTACTCTCTGGTCTCCATCCCCACAGCTTTGCCTTTTCCAGAAGGTCATATAAATGGAATCACAGAGTGTCTTCATCAGCTTGGGCTGCCATAGCAAGAGTACCATAGACCGAGGGGATTAAACAACAAAATTGTATTTTCTCACAGTTCTGGAAGCTAGAGTTCAAGATCAAGGTTCCAGCTGTGTGACCTTGTGGAAGTTACTGAAACTCTCTGTGCCCCAGCTTCCTCATCTACAAAATGGACCTGATGAGAGTTTCTCCCTTGTGGAGATGTCTCGAGGGTTAAGTTAGAATCGTCGCATGGCAGGGATGTAGTAAGAGCCCAGTCGATGTCAGCTCTAAGTGTTCACTGTACTGACCCATGAGAAGGTGCACTTCCTCTGCCCCTGACGTGTCTCTGTTCCAGGCATTCTCAGCATCCCCGACTGCTCTCACCTGACCTGTTCCTTTCTGCAAGGTCGAGTGCAGGTCCCACCTGGACACATGCTTGTTTGTGATGTGACCCTCCCATGATGAGGCCAGAACTGGCCTGGGATTCCAATGCTGCAAGCGAGGGGTACAGATGCGCTGCTCTGGGGGGACCAGGAGAGGGCAGCTAAGGAAGTGCCCCGGGGTGTCACTCTAAGGTCTCCAGACAGAGGAACCCTGTGCAGGGGCAGGGAGAGCATTCCAGAAGAAGCAGGTCCTTGGCACATCTGAGCAGGGATTGGCGGAGCAGGTGAGAAGGTGAGGAGTTGATGCCGCTGAGGGAGGGGAGCAGAGGCCAAACCGGAGGGGCCCTTAATGCCAGCTGAGCCAGCTGAACAATGGCCCCCAGCGGCATCCGGGTCCTAATCCCTGGAACCTCTGCATGTCGCTTTATATGGCAAAGGGACTTTGCAAATTTGATTACATTGTCCATCTTGAGATGGGGAGATTATCCTCAATTATACAGGTGGACCCTAAATGCAATCACAGGTGTCCTTTGAAGAGGGAGATTTGACACATAAGAAGGCCACGTAACAAGGAAGTAGGATGCTACGTTGCTGGCTTTGAAGATGGAGGAAGGGACCACCAGCCAAAAAAATGCAAGGAATACCAGCTCTGAAAGCTGGAAAAGGCAAGGAAACCTCTAGATGGGATGTGGCCCTGCAGACACCTTGATTTTGGCCCAGTGAGACTGATTTTGGACTTCTGACCTCCAGAATTGTAAGAAAATTAATTTCTATTATTTTAAGGCACGCAGTTTGGGGTATTTTGTTTCAGCAGCCACAGGAATCTCCTACACGGGCTAAAGAGATTTTAGCTTTCTTCCCCAGGGTCGCATACGCCAGTGAAGAGTGACACATTCAAGTGTCTTAGGAAAATCATGCCATTACAGGATGGAGGAGATTCCCCTTTGGTGGCTGGGCAGGCATGGAGAGTTCTGTATTCAGTAAGTGCTTACGTCACCCCTGTACCCCCTTCCCAGGGAAGCTCCCTCAGTCCCCTACCAGCACCTACCAAAGCCAACTTTTCCTTCCCTGACCCATTCTTTGAGGTGTTCCCCCAGCCCCCAGCATCCCCATTTTCTGCCACACAAGCTCCTACACATCCCTCAGAGCCCAGTATGAATGCCACTCCACCCCAAGCGATCAGTCCCATTTGAGGAGTCATCTCTCCCGGCCCCAGGACTGTGTCTCCATTTGCTGCACACTTACTGCGGGCCAGATGCTATTCTAAGCGCTTTGCGTAGATCACTGGGTTGACTCAAATGAAACTGTCAATATCCAATTATTTCTGACTTGCAAAAACGTCAATTTAACACGATTCAACCTAAACACCTTGGGTAATCCTTTACAAACTGTGTAAATTAGGTGCTATTTGCAAGTGCGGAAGCTGAAACTTAGAAGATGAATTCCTGCAAAGTCATGAAGCTCACGTATTCGTTTCCTAAGGCTGCCGGAACATATACAGCAAACTGGGTGGTTTCACACAGCAGAATTTATTCTCTCTGGAGAATAAATTCTGGAGGCCAGAAGTCCGAAATCAGGGTGTTGGCAGGCTGGGCTCCCTCCGAAGGCCTTAGGAGAGAGCGCTTCCTGCCTCTCCCAGCTTGTGTGGCGTCAGCAGCCCTCGGCTTGTGGCTTCATCACTCCAGTCTCTGCTTCATCCTCACATGGCTTTTATTTCTGTCTCAAATCCCCCTCCTATAAGGACACTTGTGGGATTTAGGCTCCACCTGGGTAATCTGGGACTATCTCATCTGGAGAGCCTTAACCTAATCACACCTACAAAGGCCCTTTGGCCAAATAAGGTAGCATTCAGAGGTTCCAGGGATTAGGACATGTTTTCGGGGCCACCATTCAGCCCACGACGTGCTCACAAGTGGTGTCATCGGGCGCAGGATGCCTGTACCTGCGCTCCCAGCCACGACACTGGTGCTGGGTTAGAACCCGCTCTGGCACCAGTTCCCCACCGGCTCCAGCTGTGCCCACGGAACACCCGCCGAGCCCCTCTGTGTGTCTTGGCTGTGGTCCTAGACTCAGACCCGCATCATCTGACAGCCACCCATCACTCTGCTGAGTGTCTCTCCCCCGGCTCCCTCCACGGGGCCCCAGGCACTTCAGAGGTTTTTCTTACTCCTGTCGTTTTTCAATAAAAAACCAAAAGATAAACATTCACTGCTTCTTGTTGAAGAATTCTAAACACCACGCGTGGGAGGATCCACGTTGACAGGTGTGTGAGTCTCTCGGCGGCACGTACTTGAGGCAAGCAGCTCCCGGGCACAGCTGGGTGAGTGGGACACGAAGGGGAGGCCACTGAATCCTGACGTGGGGACCTCCCTTGTGAGTCAGGGTGCACGGCTCCCACGAAATGAGCCTCGATCTGAGGCAGAGGTGGCCAGGTCAGCGAGAGAGACAGAGGTTCGAGGCGGCAAACCAGACAAAGGACCAGCGCTGTTTCCTTCCCGACCTCACTGAATTCCCTCGGTGCTCCTCTGCAGAAAGTATTATGTATCATCCCCACTTTAAGGAAGAAGAAAGTTGTCCAGAGAAGGTAAGCGACTTGGTCAAGGTCACACAGCAGCAAGCAGTGAAAGTGGTTTTTGAACCCATATCCCTTTGACTCTTTTCTCTATGTTGGGGGGAACGGAAGAGGAGTGGACAGGGGTCTGGAAAAACTGGCATGGAGAAGGTGACAACTGTACAGGGCTAGAAGATTCAGACTGCTTGGGGCATGTGGGCTGGGGTGCAGCCCGTATTAGGAGTTTACCTCGAAGCTGTCATACATCCACACTCTTGGAGGAGGATCCTGTGAATTCTGCACGGTGGGCTGGCCCGGCTGAGGCTGGGGTCTCTCATCAGCTTCAAGTCCTGCGGTCCCCATCCTCCACCCTGTGTGGTACCCACGGTGTTAAGGCCTTGCGGACAGTAAAGGATGCCTTAACCGTAAAATCGGCATCCGGACTCCAGCTGCGAAACAAAGGTCCTCCGTTATGCGTAACCGAGGTCTTTCCCCCTTTGCAGACGGAAAGGCAGAGCCGGGTAGACAATTCCAAACCCTGGACGAGAAAGGACCAGGAAGGAAGGGTGTGGGTGAGGTAGGTTCAGCAGGCAGCACAGAGGGTGGCCTCCTGCTAGTTTATTTGACACCACTCTGATGGCTCTTCCTTCAGCAAGGCGCTGTCCTGTGTGCTTTACAAAACTTAGCTCGTTTGATCCTGTGAGGAGGGACCGTTATCAACCCATTTTACTGAGAAGAAACTGAGGCAGGCACACAGAAGTCATTTGCCTAAGATTATAAGTGGCCACACAGGGACCCAGGCAGCCTGGCCTCAGGGTCCTTGCTCTAAACTTTTGCTAAACTGCGTCCTCATTTTGTGACTTTTTTTCCCGGAGGCAGAGAAAGGTGGCATTACAAAATGGTCTATCTGTGCAATGGAACAGTGTTTGGCCTTAAAAAAGAAGGAACGTCGGGACTTCCCTGGTGGCACAGTGGTTAAGAATCTGCCTGCCAGTGCAGGGGACACAGGTTCGAGCCCTGTTCCCGGGAAGATCCCACATGCCGCGGAGCGACTAAGCCCGTGCGCCACAGCTGCTGAGTCTGCGCTCTAGAGCCCGCGAGCCACTACTGAAGCCCACAAGCCACAACTACTGAAGCTTGTGCACCTAGAGCCTGTGATCTGCAACAAGAGAAGCCACTGCAATGAGGAGCCCGTGCACCGCAACGAAGAGTAGTCCCTGTTCAACGCCACTAGAGAAAGTCTGCGCACAGCAGCAAAGACCCAACGCGGCCAAAAATAAATCAATAAATTTATTTAAAAAAAAAGAAGGAAAATCGGACACAAGCTACAATGTTGATGAACCTTGAAGATGTTTTGTGAAATAAAATAAGCCAGTCACAAAGGACAAATCCTGTATGATTCCATTTATATGAGGTTCCTGGAGGAGACAAGTTCACAGAGACAGAAAAGCAGAATGGTGGTCGGTCCCAGGGGCTGGGGGAGGGGGCGTGGAGAGTGAGTGTTTAATGGGGACTGAGTTTCAGTTTGGGAAGATGAAAAAATTCTGGAGATGGATGGCAGTGATGACTGTACAACAATGTGGATGTACTTCATGCCACTTAAAATGGCAAATTCGACGTTGTATATATTTTATCTCAATTTTAAAAACCAGTGGCGTAGAAGCGACTACTCTCCCCATTTTACAGATGAGCAAGTGGAGGCCCAGAAGCGAAGGGGCAGAGTCAGAGCACAGCGCCCTGCAGAGCACACCCACCCTGCAGGCCTGAGGAGGAGTCTGGGGAAGGAGGGGGAGTGGGGAGAGGGACAGAGTCAAAAGGCACAGAGAGCAGGAGGCAGAGGTCCTGCTTCCCAGCAACTCACGGTGCAGTCTCGCCAACCCAGACCCCGGGAGCTCAGGGCAGATCGGAATGTGTGGGAGGGAGGGGCCAAAGGAACGTGGCTCTTGTGGAAGGGACCCAACGTAGGCACAGGGAACATGTTTAGGATTCGCCCAAAGGCAGGGAGGGATATTTATGTATTTGCCCTTCATGTCATCGGATTGTCTTTTCTGATTCACAAAGCTCGGGGAGGGAGGGCTGGTGGGGGAAAAATGGAGAAGACCTTTACAATAGCTCAAGTATTAAAGAAGGCCATTGCGGGCAGGCGTTTATCACCCCCCCATTTCACCCCTCCCACCCCACCTCCCGTCCTTTAATAAGATGGTAGGGGCTGGGTGGCCAGTTTTCTTTATTGGAAAGAAGGAGCCCAGGGGCACCCGGCATCATGTTCCTGGGGAGGCCCCAAGGATGTCACCAAACAGCCACAGCCAAGGGCATCTGTTAGGTCAAGAGAAAGGAAAGCCGAACCCCGCAGAGCACTGGGGCCCAGGGAGTGCTCAGAGGGTGAAGATGGGAGGGGTTGGCCAGGACCACTGAGGCCCTGGGGAGGATACATCCAGTTCACAGAGTCCAGCTCCCCCAGCCCTGGGGCCCCTCCACGACCAGGGCTGGCCCACGTCTCCAGCCTGTTGCCTGGTATCGCTCCCAGCATCCTCCACTGCAGGCTGGATGGACAAGCCTCCCTCGCCCCCCGCCCACTCCAGGGCTGACCGTCCCAGGTCCCTCACGATGCTGTGCTCTTGACAGGCTGGTCCCTTGGCTGTTCCTGAAAAACCACCCAAGTGGGCTCAAGTGTTTCCTTTTCTGGCAACCCCACCCCAGGCCTATGCGGGAAGAGTGATACCCCAACTATTCACCCCTTCATTGGAGTGGGGACCCTTTATGAGGAGGGGCCCACATCCTTCATCTCTGGAATTTGTCAGGCCTGGTCCGTGGCAGCTGTACAACCAACATCGACTGGATTAAGATGAAACCCACTAAATAGAAGTGAAACTAATTAAAACAGGTCATAAATACACTCCTAGGTTGTATGTAATTAGTGAAAGTTGACTCCCCCTCCCCAAACTTCCATGTACCAACTAACCCCCAGAACTTGGGAATGTGACTTTATTTGGGAAAAGGGTCTTTGCAGATGGAATTATCTGGGTGGGCCCTAAATCCAATGACAGTGTCCTTATAAGAGACACTCAGAGGAGAGACAGAGGCGAAGCCACGCGGATGGCGGCAGAGACTGGAGTGATGCAGCCACAAGCCAAGAAGCACCTGAGCCTTTGGAGGGAGCTTGACCCTGCTGACACCTTGACTTTGGACTCCTGGTCTCTGAAACTGTGAGAGTACAAATTTTGGTTGTTTTAAGCCACCCGCTTTGTGGTACTTTGTTATGGCAGCCCCAGGAAAACTAATACAAGTGTGGTAGAAAGAACATGAGATATTTGGATTCAGAAAACACCTGCTCTGCCTCTTGATGTCTTAGCCAGATTCCTTAAGCGCTGTAAGTCTTAGTTTCCCTGTGTATAAAATGAGGATCCTAATTCCTATTTCTGACAGTCATTCCAATGAGTAAATTCATGGAACTTCTTGGTCAGCCATGACATGTAATCACTATTCAACAAACGTTCAATGGGTTTTTTTTGTTTGTTTGTTTTTTTAATTTATTTATTTTTGGCCGCGTTGGGTCTTCATTGCGGTGCGTGGGCTTCTCATTGCGGTGGCTTCTCCTGTCGCGGAGCCCGGGCTGTAAGCCTGCGGGCCTCAGTAGTTGTGGCTCGCGGGTTCTAGAGCGCAGGCTCACTAATTGTGGTGCACAGGATTAGTTGCCCCACGGCATGTGGGATCTTCCCAGACCAGGGCTCGAACCCGTGTCCCCTGCATCGGCAGGCAGATTCTTAACCACTACGCCACCAGGGAAGCCCGTTCAATGGGTTTCTATTGTGGGCTGGCTCCAATACTGGGCTCTGAAGATTCTAGGTGAAGAAGTGACCTTGCCCTTCAGGAATTCACAGCCTGGAGAAGGAGGCAGAATGCCAAAGAAATCATTACAGTGTAAGAGCAGGTAAGAGCTGGGATGGGGATGGGGGACATAAGAGATTGTGGGGGCAGAGGAGGGAAACTCCAACTCACTTGGGGACAGTCAGAGAAAAGATCAGAGAGGAGGTGGTAACTGATTTGGGTTTTGAAGGATGTGTAGGAGTTTACTAGGAAAGTAAAAGAAGTGGATTTTGGGTAGAGGGAAGAGCACGAGCAAAGGCACAGAGGAATGGAAGAGCATGGCTTATGGTTGGAGGCAAGAAGGGTGAGGCTGGGGAGACAGGTGAGCTGACTGGGAAGCACCTGGTCTTCCAACTTGGGCCTGGATTTATCCTGTCGTCAGTGGGGAGCTATTGAAGGGTCTGTGGCATGGGAGTGAGATGACCGGGTTTGTGTTTTGGAAAAATCATTCTGCCTGCGGGGTGGAGGATGGAGGGAAGTGATGGGACAGACCAGGAGACCAGTGGGGAAGGGAGGTGGGGGCCGGTGTGGCCATGGTACCTGCCCGAAACGCTTCAAAACCTCACATCCATCTATGCACTCCTCGTTTTGGGGGATAATTTTTAGGCTGTGACCTCGCACCCCCTACCCCAGGTCCCACCTCTGTCCCAGAGACAGTCCCCTTGCCAACTTGGGTTTTTTTCTCTTCCAGGGAGATGTAGTCTCCCTGAAGAGGTTCATTATCACAAGCACATCAAATCCTTTCTTTCTGCACAATTTTGTACACATTTGCGGTCCTGCTGGATATACAATTGTGTATCCTCTTTCACTTAGCATCGCATTCTTCCAAGTTAGTACAAACTCTGTAAACATTTTTCTATCAAGCTGATATGCCATTGTTTACTCAATCAATCCCCTATGGTTAGACATTTAAGCTATCTCCAATTTATTTTTTACCATGATTTTTTTTAAATGTTGTAATAACATCTTTGAACAAAATATTTGACCACTTTTCTGATTATTTCCTTAGGAGGGATGTTTAGAAGTTGAATCACTGAATGGAATGGCATGCGTCTTTTGGCAGCTCTTGGGAAACGCTATCACATTACTTTCCAAAAGGGGCCATAAGCATTGTATGAAAGTGACTGTTTCAAAATCATTGCCAGCATTGACGATTACCATTAAAAAACAAAACCAAAAATCTTTCACTCATTTGAAGGACAAGAAATGGTATCCTGTCTCTGTTTGTATTTGTTTGACCACCGGAGGGATGAACACATTTCCAGGCTTGTTAACTAGCGACATGCCCTCCTGTGGGTGACATTCCCTCCCACCCACCCACCCCCGTTGCCTGTTCATACTCTTTGCTCCTGACCTCTTATAAGCACAGCAGCAGCCTGGCAGCTCCCAACCACAGGCAGGGGCAAAAGGCCTGGAGGGGAAATTCTAGAAAGGACAATGAACCAAACCAGAGCAGAAGTCCCTGTTTTGTTAGGATGGAATTGCACAGCTGGCCCCATATGTGACAGAGCTCTGGGCACTGTGGGGACTGCCAGTGGCTCCCCCAGCCTCTCCTGTCTTCTTGTTCTGTGCTACAGCCTGGGGTCGAGAGCCGATGGTGGGCTTATACTGGACTGAGTAGCATCCCCGAAAATTCCCGTCTACCCGGATCCTCAGAATGTGACCTTATTTGGAAATAGGGTCTTTGCGATGTCATTAGTTAGGATGAGATGATGCTGAGTAGGATGGGCCCTAATCCCATATCTTATAAAAGGAGAAGAGACATAGACTCAGACACAGAGGAGAAGCCATGTGACGATGGAGGCGGGATTAGAGTGACACGGCCACAGCCAAGGAGCCACCGGAAGCTGGAAGAGACTCTGCAACACCTTGACCTCAGACTTCTGACCTCCAGGACTGTAAGAGAATACAGCTCTGTTGCTTCGAGCCAGCCAGTGGTGGTAATTTGTTCCAGCAGCGGCAGGAAAGTAACACAGGGCTTATGGCAGGACAGGGACAGCTGGCAGGGTGACAGGAGGGCCATGGGCCAGCCAGGTCACTAAGCGGCACCAGCTCTGTGCTCTGCTCCGAGGCTGCGCCCAGGTGGATGGCTGGAGAGGTCCCAGCGTGGACGCCAGGGAGCTGGGCTCAGCCCTGCCACTCGGCGGTGACTAAGTCTGGGCTGCTGACGGAGCCACTCCACTGCTCAGTTTCCTCTTCTATAAGTTGAGGACACTCACAAGTCCACCGCAGGACTATTGTAAGGATTAGAGGCGATGATGAACTAAACAACACTGGCCTGACACACGCAGTTGCCCAGAAAATGTTATCCCTTTTCCTCCTTTGCTGCTGTAAGCCTTGGTCTTGGCATCAGACCGCCTGGGTTCAGACTCCAGCTCTCCACATCCTCAGCTCCATGACTTGGCAAGTCCCTAACTTCCTACACCTCAGTTTCCTCATCTGTAAAAGGGGGCTATTACTAGATCAAACGAGGGGTTGCATGCAAAGCCCTTAGCATGTTCCTGGGCTCCCAGGAAGGGCTCCGCAGAAAGCAGCTGTCAGTCATGCATCGGAAGGGCTATATGGTGAAGCACTATAGTCTGGTAACTCCTCTCTCCTCCGCGCTGGTCCAAGATCCAGCGGTATGGGCACCATCGGGGAGCTGGTTAGTAAGGCAGACTCTGGCCCTCCCCGAGCTGCTGCTGAACCAGAATCTCATTTAACCAGCCCCTCTCCCCAGCCCCAGGGAGCTGCCTGCAGGGAAGCTTAACTGAAACGCAGTGTTTCCCAAACTTGCACCTCAGAAATGGGCTGTGACTGCACGTTCCCAGACCCTCATCCTGGACCAGGGGATTCCGACTCTTGTGGGCACAGAGCTGGGAAACACCTTGCAACTAACCTTTCCTGGTGATGGGGGGGTCCCCACCTGAGCAAGTGGGGCTCTCCTGCGGGGGGAGATGGACAGGCTGACTCGGGAAGGGGAGGCAGGCATTTGCTGAGCCCACTGGTCCTGGGGTTGCTGGGCCCAGCGGCCTGGGGTGAGGCCTACGAAGCTCGAATGAGGGGACAGGTGGCAAAATGCGTAGCACACAATTGGAGTAAGTAGTGTTCAAAAGATAACTGTTAGGCGAATGAATGAATGAATGAACAGGTAGCACCAACGCACTAGAAAAGAAAAGAAAGGAAACCACTCAGGAGTTTTGCAAGCGTGTTCTGGGGCCCCGGGGCAAGGCTGCATTTTGTCCTCCTGCCTGCATTTCATACCTAAATTTTAGTTCACATGTACTTGAGGACCCAACAAACACACAGACTCAGTAGCAGGGAAAACTGGCATCTCATTCAAGCACCTTCTTCCCCACACGGCCCTCTCCAGGGCTGGTAACGGGCCACCCCGTTGTATGACCTTCGTAGCATTTACCGTTCTCCGAAAATACCTTGCTAGCTGCTTGCCTACTTGTCTCCTTGAACTACATCGTAACCTCCAGGAGGTCCACGTCCTGGTCACCAGGCTGGGTCTGCGGTGTCTGGCCACTTCAAACCTCTCTTTGGTTCTGCCGTCACGTCGCCTCCTTCTTTTGTGTCAAATCTCCCTCCGCCTCCTTCTTATAAAGACCCTCGTGATGATGGTTAGGGCCCAGCCAGATAATACAGGATAACCTCCCCATCTCAAGATCCATGACTTTAATCACACCTGCAAAGTCCCTTCTGCTGTATAACGTGGCATTTACAGGGTCTGGGGGGTGAGGACCTGGACACCTTGGGGGCATGGTTGAGCTGGCCCCAGGGCCTCGCAGAAGGCATCTGTGCAGGGGGCCCCTCTGGAAGCCAGGGCCCGACAGGGTGTTGTCAGCAGCTATCGGCTCCAGTGACTCGGGCAGTGGGGATGGGCAGGCTCTAAAGAAGCCACACAAGTGGGCACAGAATGACTGCAGGCCTGTGTCTGCCATGGCCAAGGTCATTTCACAGCTGAGAGTGAGCTCCAGCTCCACCGGCTACGGGAGACTGTCCTGCCTTCTCCGCAGCAGCCCCGACACACGTGCTGGGGGTGCCGGACACAGCTCCCAGGACGCAGAAGCCTGCAAGCGGGGAGAGGAACGGCGGGAGAGCCGGGGTGGGGCACGGCTCTGCACCCGAGAATTTGTAAATTAGATGTCAGATTGAAGCCTTGAGAGCCGACGGGACTGGCGCTCTAACAGCTGGATAATGGCACATAGAGCATCCTCCATGAGTGACTGGGGAAACTGCGGGATCTGCCAGGATCCCTTCTGGGGACCAGGCTGAAAGGGGCAGACACGAGAAAGCAAACACTCTTCCACTTCCATTGCCCTTCGCGGAGCCTCTTGTTCAATAAACTAGTTTCGCTGTCATCCTCCCTCCTGGGAGGGCTCAGGCGGCCTCGCTCTAAGAAAACCTGGTAGGACAGCACCAAGCCCCACACAGGAGTGAGAAACCCTGAGGAATCTTCCTTTCCAGGCTGGGCTTCCACTACAAGCAAGCTGTGCTTTGAAAATCTGCTCTAATGAACGACGGCAGCAAGGGGACTGATCCTCACAACGTTTATCACAATGAGTCTTGTACACAGGAGGGTCTACTTGCGCCACCGGGCAATGAACGTGCTGCTCAGACAGCTGGACCTTGGGCGAATGGGCCCGTTTCTAGAAGGCTCTTGGTATTTTGACCTAGAAGCTTGGGCCTCTGCTGGAGGTCTTTCTAGACCCCAACCAACCTTTTCACACTGCCCGTGTGCAAGATGTCGGGGAAGCAGAGACTAATTTCCTCTGCCTGCCACGTTCTGGAGCCCACGTGTCCCGGCACATTCATATCCATCACCATGAACAGGGATGAACAGGTGCCACGCACGGAGCCAAGGGCAGCTGTAACAGTGGACGGTCTCAGCCCCTGCTCTAGTGGGTGAGACAGGCACGAAACCCAGGGAGCACGGTCCCTGATGGAGGGAAGGGTGCCAGGAATGATAATAGCACAACTTCATACCTGGATCAGGTGAGCTTGTGAATGACCACCCCACACCCGCTTTGTACCAGCCCCATGAGGTTAGGTGTATCATGTACCCAGGGTATGAACGAGGAAACTGAAGCCGGGAGGAACTTGCCTCTGACCACCCAGCGAGGATGGAGGTGACTGGGATATGGGCTTGAGTGGACCAGTGGTCACACCCATAGCTGCTATACTGTGCGGTCTCATAGGCAACTGTCCGCTGGGTCGGGATGGGGAAGGTTTATTGCAGGAGCTGAATTGTGGGGTAGGAGCTGAGGGGAAGCAGAGAGGAGGGGAAGAAGGCAGGGATGCCTGGGCAGGAGGCGACGGTGATGGTGTTGCCATGTGAGGGTATGGGTGGCCCACGGGTAGCCCATGAGCAGTTGAGAACTGCTGGGATTGTCTGCGTGGAGGGAGTTGGGTGTGGGGAACCAGGTGGAGCCTGGCATGGGTGTAGTGGAGTCTGAGTGACGAGCTTCTGCTTCCTGTTCAGTCACCTGCTACCATCTTGGACCTTGGGGGTGATGTGGGAACACCCTGTGTGCATGCTGAACCTCCTCTGATCCCCCATCCATCACCGTGACCAGCTGAGAGGCCAGGGCCCTGTTCTGAGACCTGAACATTGTCTCGGCCACTACCACTGTCTCTGGCTGGCCCCAGGCCACCACCTCTATCCCTCAAGCCCTGAAAGTAGCCAGGCCGGTGAGGGGAGCTGGTCCCTGATGGGTGCAGCTGCATTGGAGCCCAGCTTCCCTTGATCTTGTTTGTACAGGTGGGAGGTCTGTTTGGAAAGCTTGGGCTCCAGCAGTGTCTCCTCTGGGGCATTCACAGGAAATACAAGGAGGCCACTGGAGGGCTCCAGTCAAGGGCAAGCAGAGGGGGCCTCTGGCTGCGACTGGCGGAGATTGGGACTTGGTCTTTGTATTCAGGGAGACTGAGCCCCAGAGCCTCATGGCAACCAAGGCTGGAAAATCAGGGTGGGAAAGAGAAAAAGGGTTCTAGGTGAGTTTGGAGCAGGGCCGGACATTCGCTCCTCTGGCTTTGTAAGCAGTCAATTCCTTGTCTTTTCTGCTTGAAATAACTAGAGAGGTTTCTGTTTTCCTGACGGAACTGCCTAGGGTCTCACGTATAATATATAATGAACAATGGTTTTGCCTTCCTGTCTCTTGAAACTGCTTTGTTGCTGTGATCCTCAAGGTGTCCCGTCTCCCGTGCATCCATCACACCCACTTCAGATCCCGCCTTCTCTGGGGAGCCTCCCTCTGACCACCGCGGCCCATAATGCTTGCTCCCTTCTGCCAACTCATTCATTCATTCATTCACTCATTCGTTCATGAGTGTCTACTGAGGGTCTGCTCTGTGCCAGAAAAGACAGGTCCTCCCCAGCACTAATCACTTCCATCCTACTCAAACCGACGATGCTGAATTTTACCTGCCCCTGGAAAACAGCGAAGATTTAGAAACCCCCTCACCCTTTTGTGTTCTTCAAAGACGGCTCACTGCAAAGCACCAACCTTCCCCAGGTGACTAGGTTGCAACTCACAGATCCTCCCCCCACCCCCAACATTTACCTGTGACAAGGTCAGACCCTCCAAATTACCATTCTTTGCTCATGAAAGATTAGCTGAGGAATTCCCTGGTGGTCCAGTGGTTAGGACTCTGCACTTCCACTGCAGGGGGCACGGGTTTGATCCCCGGTCGGGGAACTAAGATCCCGCATGCCGCGTGGCATGGCCAAAAAAATAAAAAGATTAGCTGAACTGTTTGTCCCCACTGACCAAGCTGGACAGGTCCATGTTTGGTCATCCGACTTCACCAAACCTTAGTGAAGCTTCTGCCCTCCCGCAAGGCTCCTGAGTTCTGGCCGCCCTTGGCCTGGGCCAGCATACTACACCTCTTAGCGGCCTCCCAAGGACACTCGGCTGATGGCAGGAAAGACGTCCTCCGATGTACTGCCCATCACTCCACCTCCACTCCGTCCACCGGGCTGTTCATTGGCACGTTGGCACCTCCCTGTGGAGGAAGGGCCCTTCCCCTGCCTGGCCCTGGGAGGCTTGCTCAGCTCGTGATCCCAGCCTCTACCCTAATGTGATTGTCCCTCCCCACTCTTGCAAAGATCCTGTCTGGAAAAGTCTCTCCTTACCTAAGTCCAGATTGGTTTGTTTGTTTTTTTATATGTGCTTGTCTCCTTTTTTTTCAGTTGTGGTAAAAACACATAACATAAAATTTACCACCTTCACCCTTTTTAAGTGTACGGTTCAGTTGTGTTCATCGTTATGCTACCTCAACCACCATCCATCTCCGGAACTTTTATCTTGCAAAACTGAAACTCTGTCCTCACTAAACCACTTCCCATCCTTCCCTCCCTCAGCCCCTGGTGACCACTATTCTACTTTCTGTCTCTATGAACTCGTCTCCTCTAAGTACCCATATTAGTGGAAGTGTACAGTATTTGTCCTTTTGTACTGGCTTATTTCACTGAGCATAATGTCCTCAAATGTCCATCCATGTTGTAGCATGTACCAGGATTTCCTTCCTTTTTAGGGCTGAATAATGTTCCATTGGACAGACAGAGTTAGACCACATTTTGTGCGTTCATTCTTCTGTTGATGGACACTTGGGTTGTTTCCACCTCTTAGCCCTTGTGAATAATGCTGCTATGAACGTGGATGTGCAAATATTTTGTCTACTTTCAATTCTTTTGGATATATACCCACAAGTGGGTTTGCTGGGTCAATTTTTAATTTTTAAAAAATTAATTTAAAAAATTTAATTTAAAACATTTTAATTTTTAAATTTAAATTAAAAAAATGTGAGGAGCCTCTATGTTGTTTTCTATAGTGGTTGCCCCATTTTACATTCCCACCCACACTGCACAAGGGTTTCAATCTTTTCACATCCTTACCAACATTTGTTATTTTCTTTTTTTTTTTTGATAGTAGCTATCCTAATGGATATAAGGTCAGATTTGTTTTCTACTTGACAAAATCAAGCAACTTACTATGCTCCAAGTGCCAGGGGATGCACTCGGGTGGCTGGAGGATGAGAAAGTGAACACTGAACTGGGTGTCACTGCGAAGGTCTGTGCCCTGCAGAGGCCTCAGCAGGTGAGTGATGGTGTCAGGGGCTGTGAGGCGCCCCTACACGTCCACTCCAAGGAGGGCACGAACCAGCGAGAGATGGATACTCGGACCAACTCAAAGACCCTCCAGACTGTGAGAATGAAAGCATAAAGGCTAAAGAAGCACGGTCTGGAGGCCCATGACACAGATGATGGAATTCTAGACCATTCACTCTGAAGGGGCTTTGGGGATCATTTCATCCTTCCTCTTTGGTGCAGCTGGTCTGGTTGGCCCTGTTTGCCTGGAGCACAGTGTTGGGGGAACCCTGAAGTCGGTGTGAGCTCGGTGAGAAAATGCGGGGATCTGTCCACCAGTGCAGGTGCAGGCAGGCAAGCAGCTCCAAACATGCTGGCATGGCCCCTGGCACACGCCTGGGAACAGGGCTCCTCCCCGCCGGCACCTGGCTGGCCCGGCCCTGTGGTTTGGCCTGAGCCCGCAGCCCTCGGATTCCCATACCAGCTCCTCCTCTGCAATGAAAACCATCACCAGCCCCTGCAAGAGGACTGTAAGATCTTAAAACCACAGAGCTGGAGGGAAACTCAGATTTTAGCCTGCCATTTCCCAAAGTGATGATTTCCTAGAAATCAGTGGCTAAAAAATTAAAAATAAGAAAAATTAAAAATAAAAATGCCAGGTAACATTTATTTTTGAGAACTGCCTGGGTACCAGGCACTGTGCTGGACACCCTGGACCCAGCACTTCTCTTGAGGTGGCCAACTTAGCCCATAAGAAATGCTGAGATTCCAATAACAGATTCCCTCTTTCCTTTGGCCGCCAGGAATCTCACGGCTGAAGGCGATTCTCACGTGCGTAAATTGGCAGGACTGTATGCGTACTGAGAGTTTGCTAGGGCTACCATAAAAAAGGACCACCACCAAGGAGCTTAACAGACATTTGCTGCCTCAAAAGTCTGAAGGCTAGAGTCAAAATCAAGGTGATGGCAGGACCATGGCCCATCTGAAGGTGCTAAGGAAGAATCTGGTCCAGATCTCTCTCCTAGTTTCTTGGTTGTGGCAGCAGAACTATAATCGTCACATGGCATTCTTCCTGTGTGTCTGTGTCCAAATTTCTCCTTTTATAAGGATACCAGTCATATTGGATTAGGGCCCACCCTACTCCAGGATGATCTAATTTAACTTGACTGATTATATCCGAACGACCCCATTTCCAAATAGGATCATGTTCTGAGATCCTGGGGGTTAGGACTTCAGCATAAGAATTTTGGCAGGATGTGGCTGTCTTCTTGCTATGTCCTTACATGGCCTTTCCATGGAGAGAGAAATCTCTGGTGTCTCTTCTCACGAAGATACTAATCCTATTGGATCAGGGCCCCTCCCTGGTGACCTTACTTAACCTTAATCATCTCATTAGAGGCCCCATCCCCCAATGCAGCCATACTGGGGGTCAGGGCTTCACCATATGAATTGGGGAGGGGGACAGGAACATTCAGTCCATAACACCCCTGAACAGTGTACATTGTATGTTATATACACACCCTCGTTTCACCTTACCTCTGCCTCTGTGTCCTCTTTGTCTCAGTCTCCTTGTATACTTTAGAAATATAAAAGTTTATTTATATTTCTATAATCTTCTTGGAGCAAAGCAAGTCTTAATAAAGAACAAAATAATGGAACCGTGCAGGGGCCGGGTGGCAGGAAATGCGGTGACACTCCCAGCAGTAACTCCAAGGCCAGCAGTTTGCACACTGCTCTCCTTGGAGTCCCCGGGGGGCCTCATGGAGCCTCCTCGGGGTCAAGGCTGGTGGGCAATAGAGGGATGAGGGGCCGTGCACACAAGCCTCTGGCCCCATCCTCTGTGAATCGGTTTCTTCTGCTCTGTGGGTTGGGCTTTCACCTGCCATGTGACGGATTAAAGATCCTATGGCCATGACTGCTTGGGAAACCCTGAGGCCAAACCAGCCCCAACAAGTCAGCTGGCAGGAAGCAGACTCTATTCTCAAAGCCGATGGTCCATTCCCTCTTTTTTCCTACAGTTGAAGGGTCAGGCTGTCTACAGCCAAGGGCCCTGACAAAATCACTTGGTAATTGGAGAATCTCAGGGACCAAAAGTAAAATGACCAAGTTCCTTTAGCAGTCAGACTTGTCTGTCACTGGCCTTGCTGCTGTGGTCTCTCAGAATCATAGGCAGATTCACGAACTGGGTAACTCAGCACACTTCTGGTGGCAGCCCCTGGGGGCACGGGCACAGCTGCCTCCACCAGGTCACCCAGCAGGATTCCTACCCATCCCTCCATGCCATGGACTCCAGCCCGTCCTGTTTCTTATGCTATGTTACAGGCTGAATTATGATCTGCCCCCCACCAAATTCATATGTTGAAGTCCTAACCTCTATTTGGATAGAGTCTTAAAGAGGTCATTAAGGTAAAATGAGGTCATATGGGTGGGCCCTAATCCAATAGGACTGGTGTCCTTAGGAGAAGAGATTAGGAGACAGACACACACAGGGGGCGACCTTGTGATGACACAGGGAAAAGACAGCGGTCTACAAGCCAAGGAGACAGGCCTCAGAAGGAACCAACCCTACCAAGACCTTGATCTCAGCCTTCCAGCCTCCAGAACTGGAAGAAAATTAATTTCTGTTGTTTCAGCTGCCCAGTCTGCGGTACTTTGTTTTGGCAGCCGAGGCAAACTAATACGCTCTATGTTTGGAAATCTACCAAATACAGGCATAAATTAAACAATAAACGGAGAAAATTTTGTCTATTCTGGATCAACCTGCACTTTCAGAAGTCTGTTAGAAATAATTTTTTTTAAAAAAAAAAGAGGAAAAAATCATGCCTCTCACATAGATATAAAAATGAATATGTTGTAGATTATATTTAACATGTTAATCAGGGAGGGAACTGGGCAGATGTTCTAGCTGGTTCAACAGAGACTCCAAAGAACCGACACATTTTCAGGTCAGGAATATTGAAATGATATGAAATGGAGGCAGGGCTGTTTTTTTACATCAGGGGAGAAGCCAGCTGAACCTCTGCTGGACAGGACAGGGTCTGCCTGTCCGTAGACAAGAATTATTTTGCATTGCTATTGGCCCCAAGCTGAATCACGTTTATGCTTTTGCATTATGTATGTTTAAAGGGTACTGCTTGGAAAATTATTCAGTTTGTTTCTCTTTTGCCTCTGAGAACTTCCTCCACGATGATCAAAAACATCTATCTACCTTGGGTGGAGGTGGGGTCAGGAAGGTCACAGAGGAAGCAGAGAGAAAGCTCCAGGTACTATTCTGATGTTGGCATGCAGAACAAATACTGCAGCAAGACAACAGATTGGAAAGCCAGGGTCCTGTGAGAGAGACAGGGTTTTCACAATTCCTTTCTCTCCTCTGTCAGCACATCATGGGCCAGGCCCAGCTGGTTTAGAGGGTTCTCAGGAGATGGTGAGACCAGCTCTGGGGTGCAGGACACAGGGTACTTTTGTCCTGAAGCCAGAGGGAGGAGAGCAGTCCCATCCTGATTCACCCCTCCAGGCATCCTGTGGGTGAACTCACTGAGGTCACCCCTTAGGAGCCTGGGAAGCCCCGGTCCCACTTCCTGATCACCTCTGGGGTCCCTTCTTATAAGGACGTGGTTCTACGGGATCGGGTCCCAGCCTTACGGCCTCACTTTTCGGGGAGGGAGACACAATTCAGTCTCTAACAACCACTATCTAGTTCTAGAATCTTTTCATCAACCCAAGTGGGAACCCCAAACTCATGAGCCGTCACTTCCCATCCCGCCCTCCCCCAGCCCCTGGCAACTGCTCGTCTGTTTTCTTTCTCTATGGATTTGCCTATTCTGGGCATTTCATATAAATGGAATCACGCATCACATGTGAACTTCTATGTCTGGCTTCCTTTACTTAGCATCGGGTTTTCACGGGTCACCGTGAGTTGGAGCTATTTTTAAAGCCCATTCGTACAGAGGAGACATGAGAACCCAGAGAACCGTGGCGAGTTCACACAGCTGTTTTGTGGCGTCTGTTCTTAGAGCCACTTGAACCCAGGAGCCTGGGACGTTGTTGGCACTCAGCAAGGTTGAAAAGTAAATGAGCAAGTGACTTCCCTTCCTAGTGACACATCCCTCCAACTGGGGAGGAGAATGTTATGTTGCCAACAGGCTTCTATGTGGGGTGGGGGGCTCAGGTGAGCGCAAGTGGCCCCAGCAGCCTCTGGGGCCAGCCTTGGCATTTGAGGTCCTCCAGTCATGGTCTCTGCTTATTGCGAGGGGCTATACTGCCATCTGGTGGCCAGAAGAAAACACAACATGAAACAGCTGGAGCGGCCTGTAGATTTCCTTGGAACTTCAAGGAAAAGAGGGCTTTTCTTGTGGAGCACCTGGCATCTGCCCTTCACAAACAGCTTCAAACTGCAGGGGTCGTGATGGGATATGAGACGGGGAATCAGAGCAGTGAGGTCAACACATTCTTTGACACGAAGAGATACTTATGACAATTTGCTTTGTGAAAAAGCAAAAAGGTATGTGTATGGCACGAGCTGATTTTAAAAAGGGCGAAGTGCCTGAATGTATTTGTATCTGATTGCAGAGGAAACAAATCAAGATGTAAACAGTGTTCTAACTCCTTGGCTGTTGAAGGGGCTTCATGAGAAGATGCATGAGAAGTACGGAGGCTGGGGTTTCCCAGGCTGGGGGGTCCCAGCAGGCGTCAAGCTGGCGTCAGGACTAGAAACACGTTTGTCAACATCATCTCTGGGTGATGGAAATATTTTTCCTTGTTACTTGTTGTATTGTCTGATTTTTCTCTTTTGATCATGTTACTTAGAAAAAAGAAATTAAAAAGAAGAGGGTGTGATAAGCTCCCGCAGAGGTGAGGTCACGTTTCATGAATATCACAGCAGCAGGGTGTTCTCTGAAAACGCATCACCCACCCGGGCAGGCAAGCCGGGCTGGATCTGATCCTGGCTTTGGGGCCACCAACTCACCCAGGACCTTGGGACCCAAACTCCTGGCTGTGCAGAACTGGGCAAGTTCCATGACCTCCCGGGGGTCACCTTCCTCATCTGTAGATGGGGACGGTCACAGGATCTACCTTGCAGGGGGTCATGGAGCTTAAACGAGTTGACACTGGTAACGTGTTTCCATCATGCCTAGCACAAGACAGACACGATGCTGCTATTATGACTGGGTAAGTCACCTCCCAACTCAGGGCATCTATCCGATGAGGGACTCAGACTAGAGCAGAGTTTCTTCAATACTGTCCTTACACCACCTGCCTGAGAGTCATCTGGGAAACTTGCTAAAGTGCAGCCCCTAGGCCTTGGCCCTGACCTACAGAATCAAAATTTCCAAAGATCTGCATTGTTAACAAGGCTCCCATTCGACCTCATAGAAAGTGGAGACCCCTGGAAACAGGAGATAATTCCTAAGGTCTCTTCCAGCTCAGACATTCTAAGATGCTGGGGTTCTTCTAGAGACCTGCCCAATCTCTTGGCCTCTGTACCCCACTTCTGTAATGAAAGGCAGTTCTTGGCTCAGGAAGCTTCCATAGGAACCTAGTCACGGGCTGTCCTTAGAGAATGTTCACAGAACAATAAAACTGAGAAAACCTCATTCCACTGTCTGGGTACTGAAGTCCAGAGAGAGGAGGGCATTTGTCACACAGCTGGTGATGGAGCTGAGAACACCATCCAGGTCTCCTGACTCTGGGGTCAATGATGTGCGTGTGCACGCATACACATGTACACACACACACACACACACACACACACACTCTTATTCTTGCTGAGGATGGTCCATGCTATGTGCACAACACAGAGTCAAGGCCTGGCCTACGGCAAGATAATCTTCCATCCAAGAACACATTAGCACACTCCCAAGCCTTTTCACTAATCCTAAGTTTTTCCTTACTTAGGTTAAGTCTTTTGGGCAGAGTAATAAGGGGAGAAAAGGAAAGAGGCAGGAAATGTGAATTTTAAAGCTTTGGTTTTAATTTTTTCCTATACTTTTATTGTACAAGAACAAATTATTGTCCTTGTCAAGCAGATTTATTTAAGGTTACCCCAGCCTAGGCAATCTTATTCTTTGTGCCTTGGGCAAAACCCAGGTGTATAGGAGGCGCTCCATAAATGTTACTGATGGAAGTGGGGTAACTCTTGGGGTTTTTAGTCTGGGCCACCGGAAGAATGGGGTTGCCATTTAGTGAGGTGGGCAAGAGAAGGGGAGAGGATGACGAGCTTAGTTTTGAAAATTTTCTGAGATGTCTATTGGACATTCAGAGAAAGATGACAGGTAGGCAGTTGGGTACAGGATTCTAGAGTTTTGGGGAGAGGCCCAGGACACACACAAGTTTGGGAGAGATGAGCAAACAGATAGCACTTAGGGTCATCAGACATGCAGAGAAGGTCTAGTGAGACGAAGGACAGGAATGGTCCAGGCCTGTGCTCTGGGGCACCCCAACTTTCAAATGTGGGCCAGTGAGGAGGGGAACAGGAGCCCGAGACTGAGCAGTCAGTGAGGGAAGGGGAAAACTAGAGCGACTGGTCCTTCAGGAAGTCTTGGTTCTTGTCTCATGGAGGAAGGATCAATTCACTGCTGAGCTGTCAGTACTGCCCAAGAGTCAACTGAGACGGGGATTGAGAACTGATCACTGGGTGAGCAACGGAGACCTGGACAGAAAGGGTTCCAATGGAATAGTGGGGACAAAGGTCAACTGATTGAACAGGGTGCCAGAGAGGAAAGGAAATTAGAGGACTAATCCAGGCGGGCCCATATCGTGACTAAAAGGAATTCTAAGATCATTCCTTTGACAATTATTTACTGAGCATCTATTAAATGCCAGGCACTGTCCGGGCGCTGGTGATAGAGCAGAGAACAAGAGACAAACATCTCAGGTGCTTACTTCCTGGCGGGGAAACAAGAGAAACCTATAGTAGGTTAGAAAGTGGAAAGTCCTAATGAGAAAAACAAGGCTGGGTGCCGGGGTATAGAGAGGTGGGGTGGGGGGAGGCAGCAGTTAGGTGAGGGTACAATCGACAGGCACAGCCATTTGGTAGGTGTGGGGGGAGGTTGAGGAGGCCTTCCTATTTGCTTCTAAGTCCCCAGAGAAACAGGAAGCAAGCTCATGGGCGGGAGGATGGAGAACACCGCGAAGGCTGAGAAGGAGTTGTCCAGGACGGCACAGGGCCTCGATCAGTGAGGAAGGAGGCCACATGGACCCCGGGCTCACCAGGAATTTGTGGTAGAAACCAGAGGATAGCTGCTTCTCACCAGCCTGGCTCAGCTCCCCACATGCAGGAGCAGAGGGCAAGGCTTTACCAGGGAAGCTTGATAAAGAGGCCAGCGGGCGGATCACAGCACGTTGGCCCATGGGGTGCAGCCTGGGAAAGAGGTAGACAGGGACATGAGGGGTGAGGGGCAGTGAGAAGATGAGCTGACCAATGGGCTCCAGGTCCTGGTGGGGATGCAGGGCTGCTGGGGCTGGAGTACTAGAGGGAGGAGCTGGAAAGAGATGGTGGGGATGAGAAAGGGGACAAGCGGGAAGGCAGAGGGCGATGACCATCCATGTGCGACTACCAGGCATCAAGTTCAGAGCCAGGTGCGGCCCCAAGGAGACCATGGGTCTCAGCTTTACCAGCTGCATGTCCTCGTGCAGGCTGCAGCCCCCCGCGACCTCAGGCTCTTCCATCTTCAGGGCAGCCTTGCGGGACTGCAGCGCCCTTAACGGTTGGGAACGTCAGGAGCGGAACCTGAATCTGACTTCAGAGCTGACGTCCTATTCTGCATCCACGGGTCTAACGTGAAAATCCTCACCTACCCGTGCCTCTCTCATTTGTCGTATTTTATTTCCGGGCCAGAGCTGATGACGACGGTATTTGGAGGCACCCTCAAGCATCCTAGTCCTTTGTGCAAGCAGTTCTACAGCCCAGTGACTTCCGCAGCCCACACAGGTAACCTCACTTCCAGTGCACTTGCTCTCACTTTGACCTTCCCGCGACAGCGCTACAGACGCGACTCACTGTCCCGCAGAGGCCGGCAGGTCTGCTGGACAGGTATTTTCAAGTGGACGAGGAGATCATTTGAGCCTTGTAAGAATGCTGAAAGTCATTCATCTCATGCTGCAGAAGAGCAAACCCAGAGAAGGTTCTAGGAGGTTGAGGAGCTTGCCCATGACCTGACCAGGAAGTGGCAGCCAGGACTCAGGCTCCGTTCTGAGGGCTCCCAAAGCCCACTGTCCAAGATGGCACAAGAACTGAACCTGGCACTTATCCCTGCAGGGTGAGCCCTCGTTGATGTCTCTTTTCATACCACTATGGTCTTTGGGTTAATAAAAATATTTGTGGAAACACAGTATTATACAGAAAGGCAACTTTTATTTATTCAAATTAAATTATAGTATGAGTTTCCTATACAAATAAAATCTTTTTGTAAATAAAAATACAAAATGCTACAAATTTCAATCACGTAAAAATGTAAAAATAATATCTGTATTATTATATCCATATATTTTCCCTTTACCACGACCAAAATGTACAGTAGTTACACGCAGTTCACACCACGTCTGGGAGACGGTCTCTCAAGCCTTCTGGGGCGCAAGGCTTGTTCAGTCCCTCGTCCACTTCCACGATGTGCCAGGAGGCCTTTCTTCCCACACGCTGAGCTCAAGGCACTTCCGACGACCATCCCCTGTCAGGAGGGACAGAGTCTAGCCTCTCGGACTAAAGCCGCCTCTGATGCTGAGCTGCTGACAGAGGACCTCACTGGTCCAGCTCGCCTTCGTTCTGCAGCGTCTTCATCGCCAGCCCCCAGAGGGTCATGCTGGAGAAGAACTGTCCCTCCGAGTTCCTGTACGCAGGGGCGGACGCGCGGCTGCCCAGGGGGTCGGCGCAGTGATGGTCCAGGGCAGCCAGGGACGAGCGGATCGCGGCCATGCCGTCGGCTTGCAGCGGCTCCGTGCCAGCCGAGGCCTCCACGCCTGAGTAGCTGTAGGCCTGGTGCTGCGCCTGCGGCACGTGAGGCTTGGCGAGCTTGAGGGGACCCAAGCTGAGCTTCTCCTGCTCACTTGCTCCGTGAGACTGAACCAGGGACCGGAACTTACAGGGGCCGTCAAATTCTGCCACTGAGTCTTCTTCCACTGGGTGGACGGGGATTTTAACAGACACGGGCATCAAAGTCAAGGACACGTCCTGAGAAAAAGAATCCGAGCTCTGAGATTTCTCCAGGTCCGAGGTCTCGATGGCCTGCGTGAGCTCCTCCAGAGCGTCCTGCCCCTGGTCGTCGGCCCTGCAGTGCATCTTCTTGTGCCGCCGCAGCACGGCAGAGCGGGTGAAGCACTTGTTGCAGATGTCACACGTGTACGGCTTCTCCCCTGTGTGAGTGCGGACGTGCCTGCGGAGGTCGCCGGATCCTCCGAAACATTTTCCTGGAAGAAGAAAAAGGGATCTTTTCAGAGGAGAACATTCTGGAAGGAGTCCCCTCCACCCCTGCTAAACCCCAAAGGACTCTGCTTTCATGTGAACTCAGCTGAGCCCTGCTGTCACCTGCTCACTCTGATTCCAGACTCTTCCACTCTTCTCCGGCTGTAGCCCCTCCAACCTGCAGCCTTGGTCTGGGCGTCTCGTGCGAGGGCTCTGGAGCCCCGTCTCCCTGCACAGGAGTGCTCGCTGGGTGTGCCTGGGCGCCTGCCCCAAACGCCCACACTGGGAAATTGCACCAGTTTTGTTCAGATTTTCATAAATCTAACACAGTCAATCTATAGTTTAGAAGCATCTTTTCTGCAGGTACTTATGTATTCAGCTTTTAACATAATTTTACACCTCCTTCTCCAGGTCCTATTTCCTTTCTCTGGGTATAAGCTAGAGGTAGGGGATCTAGTCCCGTCATGAGAGTAGGTTAGAAGATCGGAAGAGAAAAACCAATAAATAACCTTATTGAAGTCATAACACATTTACCAAGGTCTGAAACAAAGTACACAACTTACATGGACACATATTTTAGAACTTTTCACTTATTCCTATGTCATTATATTTGAATTCTCAGCTATCCAGCCCTGGTCAAGCAACAGTGGGCTATCTGGGCTGCTTCCAACTGTTCGCTACTATAACTGAGGTTCAACTAACATCTTTTTTTTTCATTGTTTCCTTAAGATAAATTCTCAGTAGTGGAATTAGTTGGCAAAAGGTGTTAACTATTTTCAGTGTCCTTAACGTGTATAAACTTCGGCCACAGTAGAGTTCCCAGCGAGACAGGGGATATGGGAGGTGTCTCCCCTCTGCCCTCAAGTCAAGACAGGGCAGCCAGGCTCGACGTGTGTCCATCGGAGGTCACGGTGGGGCAGCGCTTGCCTCCAGGTGTGGGCCTGCAATCCCCCAGAGCATGGAATGTGAGTATGTCCCCAGATGGGAAGTGAGCCAGCCCGGGGCCTAAGAGGACTGCCTAGAGAGGCGACGGGGCGCCAACAGAGAAAGTCTCCTCGGAGGAAACTGCTTTCACAAAACCAAGCGCTAAAGGAAAAAGTCCCGCTGAAAGAAAATGCACCTTTCCATCTCGGAAAAGTACAGCTGAGTGCTGCGGAAGGAGAACAGAGTGGAAGGGAAGGCTGTCTTCAGAAGAAGCATGAAATACTGGAGAGACAGGGACAGGGACAGGGACAGGGACAGGGACAGGGACGGGGGAGGGAGGGAAGGAAGAGGCAGAGAGAGGACCAAGCTTTAAACTCAGCAAAGCTCAGAATGGGAAGCCACCTTAAAACGGAAACTGTCTTTTGAATCCAAGAAAATGAAAACATACATCCACACATAAACATGTACATGAATGCTCAGAGCAGATTTGCTAAGTGAAATGAAGTCAGTTACAAAAGACCACGTATTACATGATTCCATTTATATGAAATGTCTGCAACAGGCAAATCTATAGGGACCGAGAGTAGATTAAGGGTTACCTCGGGTTGGGGGGAGGGGATGGGGAGTGACTGCTAATGGGTGTGGGGTTTCTTTTTTAGGGTGAGGAAAAGGTTCTAAGATTACATGGTGGTGAGGGTAGCACAACACTGAATACACCCAAACCGCTGAACCGTTCACTTTAAATGGCTAGATTTTATAGTACGGGATTTATCTCAATAAAGGTGTTATAAAGCTTTGAACCTGTCATGTAAGACCATTCCTGCTCCCTTTCTCCCTCTCCATTTCCCTGAAAGCTGACCTTGTTAGGGTCAGAAACCATGGTCAGTGAGTGGCTGGAGGGGTGGAAACGAAGTGGGGGGAAGAGAGGGTCCTGCTGCACTGCTTTCTCTACAGGGTCTTAGCCAGCAGCAGGTCTGGCTGGGGAAGGAAGAGAAGAGTGAACCTGAAATCAAGTTCACAGTTGTAATAATAATTTAGAACTGACATTTTAAACTAGTGATTTGAGACTGCAATTGTGATTTAAAGTGATGCAATTTTATCCTTTAATAGTAATGGAGCTGCCGACATTGGTGTCCAGGAGATCTGTACACAGTGTAAGTGGGAGATACAAACAAAGCTGCCTCCCTTTGGTTACATCCCACGCGTCCTGCCCTAATTTAGATACGAACCACAACTAGAACAAGCCACTCCGAGGATGCCCCAATTCCAGGCTCCCCACAGCCTGACTCTGAGCACTTTTCCTATTTGTTCTAAACAGGTAATCGTAAAAATGGTTATTCACTCATCTGCCCGCGATTCAATCCACATTGTCAGGGGCACATGTGCACAGCTGCACACACATGTATACAGGCCCTCCCAGTTCTTCAGAGGTTCCAACACTCTGTTATCACAGGTACCAGGCGACCTAACTTGCAATCCCAGTTTCCTCATCTGTGCAGTGATGTGCCTGGAAACTGAGAGCTGCCAGCCTTCCCTTTCCTTCCTGATGACTTTTCTGAAGCGTCAAATGCCATAGAAACGACCTTTGCTTCATGAAACACAATATGATCTCAAGAAGCCCTCCCTCTTGAGCCTACCGTGTGCCCCCGAGGCCCCAGCAGGCCACCATGCTCTAGCCCCTGCTGCTGCACCCCACGCTCTCCCCCGCTTTTCCAACTGCCAACCCTCCACGGGCCCAGACCAGGAGCACAGGGCACCTGGGACTCAGTATTAGTCATCTGTGTAACTGGAGCACCCAGGACAGTTCCTGATACCTTGAAGACACTCGGTAAATGTCTGCTACACAAATGCAGACAAATCAGAGGACCAAGGTGGTTAAGAAACAGCATCACTTCCATTTTACCCATGAAAACAGGGACGACTTATCTGAGACCCCTAACAGCCCAGGACGGAGTGGGCACAGACCCCGGTGCCCTCCCCACAGGGATGACCAGGTGACCGCGGGTCTGCGGTGGGCAGGAACTTACCACAGGCAGAGCAGCTGTAAGGCCGCTCACCCGTGTGCCGAACTCTGTGCTTTACCAACTTCCTCTGCATGTTAAAAGACTTTCCACACTCATCACAGGTGAAGACTTTATCAGCCGTGTGTGTCTTTTTGTGCTCCTTCAAATTACTGAAGTTACTGAACCCTAGAGAGACCACAACAGGGGTTAAATTGAAGGGCTGAGAACATTTTAATCAGAAATTTTCAAGGAAGAAAAGGGAAACCCTCAGCTATACCTCGACCACAGATGTCACACAAGTGTGGTTTTTCTCCTGAGTGAATAATGATGTGACGCTGGACATCACCAGAGGCTGCAAACCTGTAATGCAATTTGGAAATTCAGTTAAGAGCCTTTCTGCATCACTGCAAATCTTTCTAATGCGAGTCGCTGAGGGAGGAGACGAGCTGCTCCCTCTATTACTTCGGAATGTGATGAGGAGTGGCCTGATTTCATTTCAGAGGTTTAAAAAAAAGCAAAAAAGTTTACTTTTCTTCTCTTTTTAAAGGAAAGTAGAAAATGATCCAAGTGTTTTGTTTCTAAAACATCTTTTCTTACCTACTTTCACTAACCTTTCTTCTTCAGAGGTGATCACTAAGTTGGCTTGGGGAGTAACTCCAACCCAACCCCCAGTATGAAGCTCTATGCTCTTTCCTTCCCACCACACTCGATAGCAGGATAAGAGGTTGCATTTGGGGGAAGGTGTTGCATAGAGACATGATTTTAAATGCATGGAGCTCAGAAGGCTCACATTTAAAACATCCTGCAAAACAGGGACTCCAAGCGAAGCAGCAGGGGGCTTATGCTAAGAGGCGCCTCAAACAGGCAGTACATGTGACCTGGGCACTAAACCTGGGCAGCTATGGCAGAAAGGGAGACGTGTCAGGCTAGGTACCTTTCACTTCTTTGCTTTCTACCATCTGCAAAGATAACTGTCTTCCTGGAACCGAATCAAGAGTGTTGTCCCATCCTAGCAGAGAACTGTGACTATAGCTGGCCTGTGCCCATCCCACCCCGCCCCCAACCCCTGAGTACGAACTTATCAGGGGCCGAGAATCTGTATGTTCCCGACACAGCATTTAGCACACAGTAGGTGACTAATAAATGCTGAATGAATGACTGGTTAAACGAATGAAGAAAACACTGTGTGACTGGTATAGTCCTGGTTGTTGCCTGCTGTCCTAGAATGACCAACCAATAGATCATAGAGTATGTGGACTCCCGACAAACACCCCCAGTGAGGGGCGGGGAGTCCACGCTGCAGGCCGGTGTGCCCAGAGGAGGGACCATCTCTCATACTGCTCTCCACCTCCACAGGGAGACTGTCACCAAGTGAAGCCTCACTTTCCAAGTCCAAGGCCTCCCCAGCCCTCAGGCTTGCCAGGCCTTCCTGTGGCTGAACTCTCGGCCCTTCACAGGTCTGGGTGCGCAGCTGGGGTGCCTCCTACCGCCTCCTCTCCTGATTCCAGGCATTCAGGCTGCGAGTCTCATTACCCCTACCAGACAGTCACCTCCGTGGGGGCCAGTCATCTATTTTAACAGACATTTTTGGAATGAATGGAAATTTTAGCATAAGATAATTTTGTTTCATGTAAAATCCCATTTCCTAAGACTTGTGTCCTAGATTCTCTTTCCTTTAATTAACATTTCCATTTCTTTTTGCTATTCTCATGTGTGTCACAAGAAAAGCCAGAGGGTTTGGCTTTACTGTGTTCCTGAGTGACAGTGAGCCCCTACGTGGCTCAGAGATGCCAAGACTGCTCCTGACGTGCGAATGAACGAGCCCAGCACTGACCTCTTCCCGCAGATCTCGCAGATGTATGGTTTCTCCCCAGAATGCCGACGTAAGTGAGTCTGCAAATTACCCGCCTGTAAAAAAGGAAAAGAAAAAACATGCCAATAGTGAAAAAAAAATTTTAAGAGCACATAAATTCAAAAGGAAAACTGGCAGATTTAGCCAGGTTCCAGTCCAACTTCCAAATGAAGACTCCAGATGCACGACTCAGACGAAGCCACATGCAAGGAGATCAAGGTCCGGCCTGGTTCTGAGTCAGGAGCAGCCCCGCCCAGCAGTGAGCTGAACAGGGGAGCCTCTCAGCTCTGCTCCACGCCAGCCCCTGGTCCGGCCACGGTGTCGCACTCCTCTAAAATGGGCCCGACACACTGTGGAGGCTGCTTTAGGGGTCGCTAAGCTTGTGTTGTAAACAGCTCTTGATGTATTTTATTTCATTTTTTTTTTTAAAACCTGGACCACCTATATGCAACATCATTTGAAAAAAAGGTAGCGCTTGTACTTGGTTATTTCAGTATTCATTGTTTCTTCCTGAAAAACAGCTTTTGCTTATAAAGAAAGTGAGACATTTCCAAAAAGTATTTCTTCTTGGCAGTACAGTTATTCTGCCTGACAGGTTGGTCATTTTCACCTTCGTGCAAAAAAGCAAATCAGGAGATTCACAGTAGTCCTTCAGCTGCAGGCCTTTTACGTTTCTAATCTCTGAAACTAGCAGGGCTTTACGAAGAATAACTGATTTAAATGGAGATCACAAAATAGATTTCCATGTGCTAATCAACAGGAAATCAATATTAAATTGCCTAAAGTACAGTGAAATTAAACCTGCAATTGCCTCAGATATTACAAAAGCTACTGGCAAATGTTTCAAATTAGGATTTGGAAACACAATCTTCCATTGTTATAATTTAATACTCTCAATCTGTCACTTCCCAACTTAATTTTTTTATAGTGTTCTGTTACAAAAAAACACTGAGCAGGATGACTATATCTAAGGGTAATAATGTTGCAGGCCTTATGCACAAAATGAGCCAAAAAAAGAGAATGAACAGTAATACCCAACTCACAAACTTGGCTATGTAAATTTACAAATTTGCTATGTATATTTTAAACAAAATGCAAAGATAGTTCATGGTTATAGGTTTGAAGGTGGTTCTGAACCCGTGGACAGGTATAAAGAATGCTGTCTGTAGATTTTATGTTATATAACACAGAAGATTCTTTATGTCTATCAGACTCCGGGAAACACTAAGTTAGATACTACATTTCAGAATATGATAAATATAGCTTAGGAAAAAACTTGTTTATTTTAGATAACCAAAGAGAAAGAATCTGGCAGAACACTGGGAAATACCCAGCTTTTAACTGAATGACTATTAATAACAGTAATAAAACAGCAAATGTCAACAGCAATAGATATTTGGTCTACTCAGGCCTTTACAAGTACAGTATAACTAAATTACTCTTAGAAATTGGTATTATTATCTCTGTTTTCTAGGTGTAAAACTGAGATTCAGATAAATAAATTAGTTGCTCTAGTTACATGGTAGGCCAGAAATTAATGTTAGTTTGTCTGAGTTTAAACTCTTACATGAGGGCGTGCAAGTTTCTGTGAATAAACTAGCTTGTACTGAATTCAGTATGACAAGCCGTCACTTTGCCATCCAGGAACCAGTTCACTGGAGTTGAGATAATGCACCACTGAGGGCTTTAAATCGGTCAGTTCCAAATTTCAGAAAAGCTTGTCATTTAAATAACAAGTTGAATAGCACCATCTGCTCAACAGTTAAATTAGATCCCTCTTGTTTCAAGTTATTTTGTAAACTATGTATTATGACTGAAATGCATTCTGATTTGATTCTTAGCAATGCTGCATCTTTCTTTTTTAAATAAAGCATAACAATTACTTATTTTCAAAGTAAACAATTACTTGTTTTCAAACTGAATGATCTTCCACTTAATATTATAGTACACAACAGTAAAACAAACTTTAAGATGTTTCCTTAGATATTTAATACTGGACATGTCTAGTGAAAGTAATTATCATTCCCCCAAATAAAGGAGCACAAATTAGTCTGATAAATGGTATAAAAGTAGATTAAATAATGGAAAGATTCAGGCAAAAACATCCAATAATGCATTCAGATAATTTATACCGAATTACATAGCACAGTGGGGCCCAGATTATTTGCCCTTTAGTCAAGAGTCTTTATTTTTGGTAAACTTTGCTACGCTTTATTACTAATTATACATCTTAGAAATCATCTATAGCTGGATCCATGAAAACTCCAGTAAGTGCTAATACTAGTAGCCCTTAGTTATTAAGAGTTTACTACGAATGGAACACTTTGCTACGCAGTTGCAAATAGTGTTTCAGTGTTTCAATGCCCTCATAAAGTATAATTCACACATTACAGGAAGTAAACAGAGGCTCTGGGAGGGAAGCAGCCTCAGCCCCTATAGCTGGGATGGAATATTCTGATTCAGCTTTGTCTGTGGACTCAAAAGCTTGTGCTGCTGTTGGGCTGAAAAAGATTTGCACAAAAGGAAGTTCCACCCTTTCTAAGTGGATACCATTTTAAATTAGGATGGAGTTGTCAGAATTTTTTTTTTTTTTTTTTTTTTTTTGCGGTACGCGGGCCTCTCACTGTTGTGGCCTCTCCCGTTGCGGAGCACAGGCTCCGGACGCGCAGGCTCAGCGGCCATGGCTCACGGGCCCAGCCGCTCCGCGGCATGTGGGATCTTCCCGGACCAGGGCACGAACCCGTGTCCCTTGCATCGGCAGGCAGACTCTCAACCACTGCGCCACCAGGGAAGCCCGAGTTGTCAGAATTTTGAAGTGAAAAACTCTGTCGTAGAAAAGAAGTTAACACCTGATTTGTTGAGCAGTTTAAAAAATAAACTCCTTCTAATAGGTACCTGAAACTCAGTATTTAAACATGATCAAACCAGGCAGATTCTCTGTCAGGGTACTCTTCTAGTGGCTGCTGATTGTTTATATAAAAAAAAATAGAGAACCGTAAAACTTTAGAGAAAGAGAACTCAGATCTTAAAAGTAATCTAGTTCAGAAGTTTTAAGACTTTGAAACAAAACAAAAAAAATATGGAGATTAACACTGAGATATCACCTAAAGAACAACAATCATTCTATTGATAAAAGGACATTTAACACTGAAAATGTTGGAAATATCACCTCAGAGCTGAAAATTTAAGAAAAGTTCATTAAAATATTCTTATTTTTTGCATTTTCATCATGGATGGGATGAAACTTTGCCACCCCTGGCATCGGGCCACATCAGTGCCCTGGAATGTGTCTAAGCAGCCTCCTACGGGATGCTGTATCCCGTCAGTCATGCCCTGGACACAACACAGGAGCTGCTGGGAGGGCACCGAGCCTCTCAGAACCTGTCCTTCTGCAGCAGCTGCTCAGTGTTTCTATTCTGCCTCCTTGGAGAGACAAAGCAACTCCATTCCTCTCCCCAAAGACAGCTAAATACACTGCTTCCCTTTTCCTGTTTCTCATGTGACAGGCACTCCAGACCTGTCACTATCTTAGTCTTCTCCCCTGGATGCATCAAATGGCCCAGGTTCTCCTCCACACGGGAGACACGTGGCTCCAAATGGAGCCTCATTCATACTCTAAAGTACTGCGTGACTCTTATTTGCTGAGATCCAGGCCCGTACAGTGTCCAGAATTATATTAATACGTGCATAGTTTTGTTGTCACAATCCAGGCTTATCACAGCGTTTTAAAGCTGAGGTCTCAAACTGCTTGCTGACTCATAATTAAGGTTGTGGCTGACCTTTTTTTTTTCTTTAAAAAATGACTAACACTACGAAATACTACACAGCATAAAAGATTAATTCTTATTGGTAGGTCTGTTTTCTAAATCTTCCAGAAAGGAAAATATTTCCAGTCCATTGTAACCACACGTATTCCAGTTTGTATGAGAAATGAAGGACAGGTTACTGAGTATTCGTGTGTAAACGCCACCACTGCTCTCTCCACCTGGAATGCCAGAGACTCTAGGCTGATCAATGACTCCCTGTCTTCAGTGCCCACCCCGCCCCCGCCAGCTTTCAGGTAGAAATGACTACTGTCCTCTTCATACCGTTGCCTATACAAGTGTCACAGCACTTGCAGCGTTTCATTGTGCTTTATCAGTTTATACAACTGTTTCTTCCTCTAAACGCAAAGCTCCCTGAAGCCTTTACTTGTCTTTGTGCCCTAGCACATGGCAGAGCTTATTCACAAAAATTTCGTTACTTCATTATGAAATAAAACAGTGATATACATCTGTAAACTATAATTATACATAACTTTACAGTCATAAAAATCTGGTAAACATACAGACACCAACACAGAAGAGGAGGATTTCTGTAACATTTATCAGACAGGGCCGCCCTTGGTGGGACTCGAGAGGGAAAGTGTAGGACAAGGTCTGAAGCAGTGGACAGGGCTGCCATCCAAACCACCGTATTAAAAAGTACCAACACTCAAGCCCCAGTCCCAACCAACAGAGTCAGAATCTCTGAGGGTGAGCCCGGCTTTAACGCCAGGAGAGAAGGCCGAAGGCAGACTCGATGCTTGAAAGTCTGGGTACACTTTATTTGGTTAGCACTGAAGAGTCAAGGACGGGTTCCAAGCAAGAAAAGGACAGAACCTAAATTGTTATCACAATGTAAACGTATAAAGGACTTTCATGTCCATTTTTTCATTTAATTCTAATAGTCCCATGAGGTGGTATTATCCCTATTTTTAAGAATTAGAAAAATGAGGCCCAGAGTAGAGATTGCTAACTATTAATGGTCATTAATCCAAGTTTTACGCTTTCCAACTACACCAAAACTAGAAAGGTTAAAATGGCGGGATGTGGGGTGGAGAGAGTGCACCTTAGGAAGACTGGTCTACAAGAGCAGAGAGGACAGAGAGAGGAGAGAAGGGAGGCGATGGCAACAGGAGAGGGACTAGTGACATGTCCTGAGGACTCACCATGAGCCAGGTGAGATGCTATCATCTTATGAACTCACTGACTCCTCACACACCATGGGGGTCAAGGGTCTCACACCCCTGCTCTATAGATAAGAAAGCTGAGTGCCAAATGGTTAGGTAGCTTGTCCAAGGTCAGAGCAGTAAACCAGAGGCTGGATCCAAATCCAGACTGTCTGGCTCTAGAGGCCAAGCTCTGACCCCCAGGTGAGGCTGGTAGGAAGAAGCACAGGCCTCAACGAGAGAGGCATGTAGAGCAACGACCCCTCCACTCAGTTCAGCAGAAGCTCACTGAACACTTGGTGGGTGCACGGACCCTGCCTGGACTAGTAATACACAGGAACACGTTAGGATGAGGTGAATCACTGCTTGCAGCCAGTAGAAGAGTGAGAAGTAATTAGATGGCAGGTCTGGGTGTGTGGGAGACTGATGAAGGGTAAATTGGAAGAGCCGGCTCCGTGGGGATGTGACAGAAGCAGGGGCCGCACTCCTGCTGTTGCCGTGCTCCGCGGGGCCACACTGCCCCGCTCTCTCCACAATAGAGGGCTAGAGTCCTCCATTGAGGCCCAGCCCCAAGGTCCTTGCCCAGTAAGACAGCATTTGCACATGCTGTTACTCCAGGATTAGCACGCGTGTGTAAAAAACAGTTGTGGGGTGACTGCTTCCTCTGCAGGACTGTGCACTGGGACCCTGCGAGAAGCTTCTGGAATGCCAATGCCCGGCATGTGGCAAGGGAAGAGTTACCTTCCATTTCAGAAGGAAAAGCAGGATCCCACAGCCATTCTATCATGTTCAAAATTTTCTTTAGAACATTCAATCTCTAGGTTTCTCTACGTCTAGTGCCCAGATCAGTACAGCGCCCATAGGAGGACACAACACATGCCGGCTGAGTGAGAGAACACATGTGTAATGGTAGTGAAAGCAGGGAATGAAATGTGTTTGGTCTTTTCTCCAGCATCCTAACATCTACTGTCTCAGTAAGAATAAGGACATTTGTCTTGGATCCAGCCCAGCACAATGTGCAGCCCCCAAGTGGTGCTCAATATGGTTACATCACTTGTGGAAGAAAAGAAATATACTAGAAATGGACCCATCCTTAATGCAGGAAAAAGGTATTGTGAGAGTTCACACACTTATAAAAAATGGTATTTTCCGCCCAATGAACTAGAAATTTCTTTTCTTGAAAATTATTTTTTTCTTGATTTAGTCTGAAGTCTTTTAAGTTACAGATATCATCAGAGGCTTCTCTCCCAAGTCCAAAAGTATGTCTTATCTGTAATAAAAATAAACACTGGGTTTCAGGTTTCCAATTATTAACAATAAATAAAAGAATTCCCACCTGAGAGAAATGTTTCCCACAAATGTTACATTCAAAAGGTTTCTCACCTAAAACAAAACAAAACAAAACAACAACTTGTAAAACCATGGGTAACATCTGCAGGATAATTTTCTGTGTAAAATGTTTAAGCTGTCTCTTTTGTCCCACCTTCCAAACCATGGTATTACATACTTTATCATCAGACTATGAAAACGGGAGCCTCTGTCCTCATCCTCATCATCTCTCGCGCCCTTAGATGATAGGCAGAGATGATAAAAGTGAAATCTATATTTACTTTTCTCTAAAAAATTAAATTGTTCTCCAAATTTACACCTGTGTTGAAATCAAACGTATTTATCTGCATTCAAACCAGATTTAGGCTTTGGACACAGACTTTTCCTTCAGTTGAAAATCAAATGTGAGTTTTCTGGCGGAACAGCATGAACCTGGTCACCCATCCTCAGCCTGACTCCTGCAATGACCACTGATTCCTAACAGAACCAGGGTGACTCATTCACACCACATGAGGTATGAACCTGGGAGAGCCCAAAGCAGAGCGGGATCTCCTGAAAGTGTGATGGGAAAAATCCCCTCCCCACTGCCTTTCAGCCTTGGTTGCAACGTGCTGACAGGGGAAAAGAAGATTCCATGATGAGACATGTTCCCCTGCTGACTGCTTGGCCCCCTGATTTCAGCAACTCTGAATAATTACACTTTGGTACAGAATAGATGGAGAGAATGGACTCTACTACAAAGAAACCACAGCAATTCTGAAGACAGTCTCTAGAAAATAATCTGTTTAAAAACATACTTCAGGTACTGCCTTTAACGCCTCTAGAACCCTAATAAACAGACTGTTAAGACCAAGAACCTTCCATTTTTCCCACTCCCCTCAAATCAAGTGCTTTCATTAAGAGCCTTTTAAAAAAATAACACAAATGTTTCCCTTCCTACTGTATTGCTGGGGTGTGCCAGCTTTATAGGCTTCTGCTAAGGTACTTTTATTTTGATCTTTTCCCAAAAACTATTTAATGGCTTCCTCAAGGATAAGGGGGGAGCTTCTGACCCCAAGTACAGTCGGCGCTTGGACAACAGGGTTTTAACTGCACAGGTCCACTCATACATGGATTTTTTCCAGTAGTAAATATTACAGTACTACATGATGGAAGCTGGCTGAGTCTGCATATGTGGTGGAACCAGTACATGGAGGACCAACTATAAGTTAGACTAGGATTTTCAACTGCTCAGAGGGTCAGTGCCCCTCAGCCCTGCGTTGTTCAAGGGTCAACTGTAATTATAATCATATGGATGCTGTATTTTGGACTACATTTATGTCTGAAGTTATGGGGATAATAGATGTTACGTTAAAGTCCGCCCTATGAGATATGAGAGTCTGAAAAAAGAGATCACTAGCTCCTAAGACTCTCAAGTGACCAGCGTTAACAACCCTACTCCAGTGGTTCTCAAACTTTTTGTTCTCGGGACCTCTTTACGCTCTTAACAACTGAGGACCCTAAAGAGCTTTTGTTCATGTGGGCCATATTTGGCAGTATAGTCCATATTAGAAATCAAAACTGAGTGATTTTTGAAACACACGACATTTTTCACTGGCCTCCAGAGTGAAGGCCTCATCACAGATCCTGCAGCCTTTAGCCGACTCCACTGTACACTTGTGGGAGAAGGAGAAGGAAAAGGCAAGGAGCATCCTACATTATGATACAAATAGTTTTGGCCTCAATGACCCCCGAAAGGGTTCCCCACATCATACTTTGAGAACTGCTGCCCTTCTCAATATATTTATGTCCCAGGAAGCAGCTGTGCCATATAACTGTATGACTACTATTAACCAAAGATGTTCTTGCAGAATAAACAATTCTTGTTTCCTTTAAAGCTAAATAGGTTAAGTTTCTCAAATAAAAATTATAGTGATCATTAGGCTCCAGAAAATTACAGAATGACCTAAATTAAGTTTTTACAGGGCAAAACTGAGTCAATGATACTGTCTTCATATGGAGTAATAATAATGATAGTATCTTATATTCAAATACACCAAAATTTATAAAGGGCTTTCATAAATATTAATTCAGTCTCAACAGTGCAATGAGGCAGTAAACACCTAAGCAAACAGGGAATCAAAAGTGATAACAGGACATCACATCAATGGTCACAATTACACAAGTACCTTGAAAAGCAGTTACTTTAAGAAGCATCCTATAACATATTCCTTCTCATGCCTCTAAGATAATTGCCATTAATTTGTAATGTGTACCAGAGTCATCACGCTTAAATGCAGGAAGAATAGTAATATATATGTATTATATTACATAATGTATATATACTGTATAACACTTTCTTTTTTTTTTTTTTTTTTGCTGTACGCGGGCCTCTCACTGCTGCAGCCCCTCCCGCCGCGGAGCACAGCCTCCGGACGCGCAGGGTCTGTGTACGGCCCAGCCGCTCCGTGGCATGCGGGATCCTCCCGGACCGGGGCACGAACCCGTGTCCCCTGCATCGGCAGGCGGACTCTCAACCACTGCGCCACCAGGGAAGCCCCAACACTTTCTTTTAAAGCTTTTGGAAAAAATAAACATTTTGGAAAGGGGAGGTATGAATTACATGAACTAAGGTATGAATTAAGGTAACAAAACTTTGAAAATTCAATGTTCAGATGGAAGGATTTTCATTTGAAAATATCAAATGGTTAAAGCTGATCCTTATTAAAAAGTTTGCCTCCTGCCTCCCAAATCACAATTTTTTAAATGTGATATTCAAATTACCTTCCAAAGCTTTCAGGATTACTCAAACTAAATTACTTCAGTCTGAATTAACCTACCTTATGCTTTTAAAAAATAAACAATCTAATTCTAAAGAGAGAACTAAATATTGCTTATCTGTTTTAGAATTAATTTGAAAATCTGAGTGCATCAAAATAATTTGCCATACTTTAGAGATGGAAAGTTTCCCATATACAACCGCAATTAAAATTAAAATGAAAAGTGTACCATTCTTTTAAACTGGCTCTATGAAAGCATTTACAGAAATGAAGATTATTCTTTAAAAGGCATCACCAAAAATATAAAATAAAAAATAGCTAACACTCTTTGATTTTGGGGGGTAAATATCAATGACGTCATCAAGCAATAGCAAAACTTCTTACAAAAACAGGAGCAGGCAGTGGTGTCTGATTGTCTGCATTATTTCCTTTCCTTTTGCCTGCGGGGACCGAATCAGTGTACCTGTATGAGACCGTTTGTGAAGCTCCAAATTGCTGGGATGTTTAAAAGGTTTTCCACACAATTCACACGCATACTGTCTCTGTGACTGAAGTGTCTGGGATTGGTCTTCCAGGGCCGCGGTGTCTTCGGGCCTCTCCATCTCATTCATGCAATTAAAATTCTCAGCACTGATGAGTTCTTCACTTTCTTTTTCTTCAGCACTTTGGCTGTTAACTTTCTCTACACTATGGTCACTGGCAGATTCTATCCTCTTGGTTAACCTGTCATCTGATTTGGGTTCAGATGTCTGCTCTGCAGATTTCTGTGACTTTAGGAAATTTAGCTTCTTAAGGTGAATGGCCTTCTTGAGCCTCATCTGTCTGGTAGGTTGTTGGCTTGCGTGGTCTGGCTCAGGGTCTGGGGTAGGTTCATTCAAAGGCTGGGCCAGGAAGTTGGAAGGCAAGTGCTCGGAGGACTCCAGGACACACTCGGCATGACCAACAGCACAGGGCTGGTGTTCCGCGGCATGAAGGTCTGAGGATGTGCTGAAAGTGAAAGGCTGCTTGACGATCCTCTCATGACTGGGACAGGTGGCTTGTTTATAGTACTGCTTACTGTACAAGTTTCTGAGCTTGTAGTAACAGTTTGGCTGTTTGAAAGGCAGTTCTGTGCAGCTGCCACCTAACGTATCAGGGGCTTGTTTTGAGGTTTCAGCTGTGGAAGTATGAAGACCAACTGAGGGTGGGGCATGAGAATGTGATTCATCCACAACTCTACCCTGCCGAACACCTGCTGAGCACTCCTGCAGCAAATGAGGGGCGTAGTTTTCACTGATAACACAATTAGCGTCAGGAGTCAAAGCACTTTGCAGGGAGAATGTACTGTGACAAGGCAGGCCGGGTGGCTGGTCTACACCGGCTGACTTTAAGAATGTGTGACACAGATTCAGAACATTCTGAACTTGCAAACACTGTGCCGTGTCCAGCATGACTTGTATATTGTCCTGGTTAAGATCCAGATGCGACGTGTACATGAAGTCCAGGATCTGCCCGATGCCGCTTACATTTTTAATATCCAAGTGAAAAACATCATTCTTCTGACCTGAAGAATTCTGAAAGAGGCTCCTGATAAAAGAAAGGATATCTGCTTACAGTGTTAACAGTTCATACATTCTGATAGCTTTTTTTATAAATAATATCCATGTTAATATTCAAAATTACCATCCTTCTATAAATGCCAATATTTTAAAATTAAGTATGCTTTAATCCTTTAAAAGGTTTTGGCAAGCCATCCAATAAAGCAATTCGGACGCACTGAATTAGTGTGTTGAATATCCAAACTTCCAAGGAAATCTCAACATAAAATTTTGAAATATACTCATTGTTCTTTTTTTCAAAATGCAATTATCTAAATGTAACACTAATTGCAGAGTATAGAAAACTAAAGAACACACATTTTTCAATATTTTCTGTTTAGTCTGACAAAGTAACATATCTCAAACCAGGAAACACATACAAAAATATTTCCGTATCTGTCTTAAAAACATCTGAATATAAAAATAGCTATAATAAACCAACCCTAGATATACACTAATTTTTTAAAATTTCAATTTGTTAATTGTGGCAAAATACACATAATATCACTTAACTATGGTTCATATGATAAATTCAGTGGCATTAAGTACATTCACGTTGTTGTACAACCATCACTACTAACCATTTCCAGCACCTTTTCAACATCCCGAACAGAAACTCTATACCTGTGAAACAATAACTCCCATTATCCCCATCCCCTCAGCCCCTGGAAACCACCATTCTGCTTTCTGTCTCTAGGAATCTGACTACTCTAGGTACCTGAGGTACATTGTACTACTCTAGGTACATTTTTTAAGCGGTAATTTATCTGGCTGTCAGATGTTTCTCAGCAACCCAATGGTCCATAAACCAGCAGTGAGAGAGCCCTATAAGTTAATGGGGGGAAAAGGCACCATAAAACCCAGGCACTTTGTTCTGGGCACAAGTCAAGTTCACTGGTGAATGAATTTGTCGCATGTAAAACTACCAAGTTGAGTCAAGTAAATTGTCTTGCAAGTTTGTTAAAGACCTTTTATCAAATGCAGTCAACCTGCATCCCCCAAACAGCCTTCAGTTCTGTTCTAATATGTACTTAAGGAAAGTACATATCAGAAGTAGAGTGGGGAAAACTCAAAATAGCCAATGTATCACAACATCTAAACCTAACTGTTCTATGAAAACAGAACAGGCAAAGACCAAGTAGGGGACCATTTTGCACACGGGCAAAAAGTGTTGCCTACCTCAGTGAGCCAATCCACTATAATACAACTTGTAGCATATATGACAGCTGGGATTTAATCTGATGATTCGGGATTATCAAGGAATGAGTAAATCCTGTTCCACATGTTGTTTACTAGAGCAATAAAATAGTATGAATTTTAGGGGAAAAAAGGTACTGAAAAAGAAGCTTTAGTGCGTAAAGAGAGATAAATCTAGTTAATCAGAAAATGTATGTAGAATACATAATCTAATGTTAAAAATAAATGAAATACTATCGCTTGATATTATTATTTATAAGTAAATCTTTCACTGAGGCAAAAATGATTACAGGGGTAAGTAAACTGAGTTCAAACCTGTTTTCTTAGAATAGTCAAATGAGAAACAAAAACTAAAATGTTTTAATTTAAAAAAATAGCATATAGAATGCTCTCTGATTTCTTATCAAAGAAATGTTCTTACCAGAAATTCTATTTCTCAATCTTTTTATCCTGAAAGGATAAGAAATGTATACAAAAGACGGATGTTAATTGGAACTATTAAAATCAAAGGCAAAGTGCCAAAATAGTTTCAAGTGCCCCAAATATATTTTAGTTAAAAGGCTCTTTCCCTCTCGGGTTACTCTAAATATTCAATACAAAAGCAAAAAACCCACAATGTGCTACAAAAGATAAGGGGAGTGAAATCCAAGGAGAAAATAAAATTTAGTCAAAATAGTTCCAGTCTAGAAGAGCTTTCTCTCCGTACAATTGGAAGAACAAAGTCTAAAATATGTACCTAAAGTACTGGCTGAAAGCTGCTAGAACATTCTTATGTGCTTTAAAGCAGACTCCTTTCACCACCAACATACAGTCACAAAGCAGGCCTTGAATACGCTGCTCGTGCAGCTGCTGGAGGAGATGGCAGCTGTGAGTAGCAACTGGGTCCATGCTCCACCATCCAGGAGACCTAGGACAAAGGACATGGATAAGTTGTGATTCCTGACGCCATCACCAGAAATCAAATGGCACCCAAACCCAGTGGCTGACCTGTGCTTCACCGTCATGATTCCCTGTCACAACAGTTTAAAAAAACGAGCAAAAAACATAGCTTCTGAAGCATCTAGACCAATGCTGTTCAACAGAACCATCAGCAATGATGGACATGTTCCTTATCTGCACTGCTCAATACAGCAGCCGTGAGCCACAGAGGGCCGCTGAACACTGGGAACGTGGTGAGTACGACCGAGGAACTGAACATGTAATGTAATTTATACTTAAATAGTCACCATATTTGGCAGTGCAAATCCAGAATATGACCATGCTAATACTACATGCACGTCTCTCATTTCTACTTAGATTACTTCAATGAAAAAATATACATATATAAACACTTATGAGGTTGGGAAATGGCCAACTGGATAAGATGAAATCAATCCTTATTGAGCAGCTGTATATGGGGCACTGAAGTAGAAGTTGAGGAAAATTACGAGCCTATTTGGGGAGATAAGACACAAGCCAAAATAAATGAACACACACCATAAGACGGCAATAAGAGAGGTACCGTAAGGCAGCACCTCCATCCATTCGTCCCTCCAGCCTCTCTGACAAGGCGCTACTTTAGCAGAGACCTGAGGAAGGAACGGGAATGAGCCGGGGCTCCTGGAACAGAAACACTGGCAATCATGAAGTGTGAGCCGGAGCTGAGTGGGCAGCTGAAGCCAAGGGAGAGGGAGGCCCTGACACGAGGGGGAAAGGAGAGGCAGGGAGGGGAAGGACAAGCAGAGGGCCAGACCACGTAGAGCCTTGCAGGGCCTTTTAAGAACCTTGACTTTGACTCTGAATGAGACGGAAGCCATTATATGGATACAGAAAATTTCATCACTCATCATCTACTTACTGACTCCTCTGTGCCAGGCTCAAGGGCTACAACGGTAAGCAAAACACCCCAGGTCCCCACCCTCCTGAAGCTTACATTCTAGGGGAGGAAACACACACACAAGTACATGACAATGAAGCCAAACAGTCTGAGCTAGATACTTCATGAGTTAAGACACGGGCTCTGACGATGAGGAGCTCAGTCTAGTAAGAGGTGGTGTTTGGAAGAGGAAAAGTGAGGGAGAAATGGAGTCAGACTGAGGTGAGACTATGGAAGTTAAAATGGCAGTTTGGTAGTAAAAACTAAAAAGCCATTACCTGCTTTCTTTGCTTTCATTCTCAATACATAAGCATTACTGAAGAAGTCACTAAACCATGAAGGCAAAATCTTTTTAACATGGCCTCTACTTCTATTATTGTTATTATTATTATTATTAGGCTTACTTCCTATTAATCCCAGGTGTGCCCTCCAAAATAAACTACCTGCAGCTCCCCAAACAAGCTGTGTTCCTGGCCAGTTTTGGACCCCTAGCCCACTACTCACTAGCTATACGGCTGGGCAAATGACTTCTCTGTGTCCTACTTTCCTCATCCTATCTCACAGTTATTGAGATAATTGTGAGAACCCACGTGAACATTTAATATAGCCCCTGGCAATGTATTAAATATTCAACTCACGTTATCTAGGAGGAACACCTAGAGAGCCAGTTAAAATGCAGAGCCCCGGGCCGAGGCATCTGCACTGCGCATCCAGGTGACTCTGAAGCAGGTGGGCTGCAGACCTCCGCCTTGCTCTCTCCTCAAGAGTCTCTGGCTCTGATACTTCCTGTCCTGGGAATACTTTATTGACAAATGACTCTCCCACCTTCCAGATAACGCCCACGCTCTGAACACGGTTTGGCTGAGCTGTCACCTGCTCCCGAAGTCTTTCCGGCCACGTTTCCCCTTCCCCACCGTTCCTTCCTCAAGTCTGACTTTGGGGTCACATCTGTGCCATCTTACCGCATAAATACTTCAGTAAGATACCCTGTCATCATGTGCTATCACCTGTGTCTCCAACTCTGCCGTGAGTTCTGAAGGTACACCTCATCCACCTTCACCTGGCACACAGCAGATACTCAACCACTGAAATGCACGCTAGCTGATCTCTGCTGCTGGTTAGTAACGTTTTCTATTTGTCTCTTTTCAACTCCGTCTACATTCCCCACAACAGTGCTTCTGAATCTTTTCCATTCTCTTCATTCTCGCCACGTCTGTCTCCCTCTTCCATAAAAATGACTGTGACGCTGACTGCACTAAGGTTGATTCCATGAATGACTTACTATATACCCTGAGCGCCTTTAAATTCCTTTTGTGATTCCAAATTTCCCGCTCACCCCCCTCAATCCCTTCACCTCAAAGGATGAAGCGCGCCTTCTCCTTCCAAAGCTGACTTCCCTTCTCCTCCCCCTCTAGGACTCTGCTTCATCACCCCTTTCAGTGCTCCACTCTGTCCTCCACTGGCTCACCAGTCCCTGTAAACACGCCAAGATGGCCCCGTGTTGAAAAAAGCAAAACAAAACAAAACAGGACAACAAACCTTTCCCCCAGGTATATCTAGTCATCACAGGGCCCCCCGTCTCACACGTTTGAAAGAGCAATCTACACACCCTACTTTACTTTCTCACCACTCCTTTTTTCACCTTTCAACCTGCTGCCCTTCTCACTGTGCTGAAACAGACTCCCCACAGTGGCCTGCCCTCAGTCCCTTCCCCCCAAGCTTTCCCACAACAGGTGGTGATGCAGCCTGCCCACCTCCACTGTGGAACTCCCCCTGCCCAGAAGGCTCCCGGTTCTCCATGTCCCTGATCTGTCCCATCTCCAGGCGGCACTTCTTCCCCTGTGAGCCCCCCACACGTTAATGTCCCTTAAGATTCAGCACCTGGGCCCTCTTCTCTTTCCCATCACCATCACATCTATTCTTAGCTTTCACCTGCTCAGAGCAGACAATTCCTAAATTTGAAACTCCAGCTTCAGCCACCAGTTCCAAATGTCCAGCTTTCTGCTGAACATCTCCAACCGTATGACCCTTCAACTCAGAATCTCCACATCTCATCTCCCATCATCTCACCTCCTGGTTCCTAAACCCTGGATGGAGCCCATGCTCTTATGCCCATGAGAAAAAGGACATTAAAAACACAACATACCCCAAAGACTTAAATGTTAAAATACAGAAAATATTCTGAATCTATATTAGACATTCTCTAGCTATAGAGAAGTGACATGCAAAGTTATGAACCATTCCACAGTTTCCTTTAACTATAAAAATTGTAACTATTCTATATTACTTAATATAGTTCTCTAATTGCTTCATGTCAATCCTGTGCCTCTCCAATAAGATTATAAAAAACTCCAGAAAATGAATTTGCATCTTGTATTTCTTATGTGTCCTATGAATAACAGCTATGAATAATAATGTATCATGTACCTAGTAACAATAATAACAAATATTTATCAAATGTTTCCTCTATGCCAGGCAGTATTTGAAGCTCTTTACACATATTAACTCATTTAATCCTCAGAATAACTGTAAAATAGATACTACATACTATTAGCCTCATTTTACAGACGAGAACAATGAGGCATTTGGTGGATAAAAGAGGTCCACAACTTCTCTGACCCTCTTCGCAAGGGGAGGTGGGATCTAGGTCTCCTCTCCTTGAATCTGAACAGCCTCTACCTTAATCAACAGAACAGGTAAAAGGAAGGGTGTAAAGCTGTGCCCATTTCTGGGCCCAAGCCCCACAAGCTGACAGCTTCCACCTTCCATGTTTTGGACACTGGCTCTGGAAGGCCTGAGTCAACAGCAGGACTGTCAGACACCCAGCTGGAGAGAGCACATGGGGCAGGAGAAGGGCTCAGCTGAGCCCAGCCTTCCAGCCATTCCTTCCCAGGTACCAGATGTGGGAGCAAAGCCACAATGAATGCTCCACACCAGCCCTTCCAGCTGATCACCACTCCCACTCCATACATGTGGAGCTGAAGAACCACCCAGCACGGCCCTGACTGAATTCCTGACCCAAAAAACCGTGAGATAAAATAAAACAGTTTTTAAGTCACCAAGTTTTGGGATAGTTTGTCACACAGCAATAGATAACCTGAACAGAGTTACAGAGCACAAACACGGCTAATAAGTAATAGGTAATCAATAAGGCACAGAATTGGGATTTAAACCCAGGGAATCTGACTCCAAAGTCCACATGCTTAACCACTTCTCCAAGTTACATGCAATAGCTCAAAGGCCTTCCTTGGAATAAGTCAGTAGCCTCTTCAGTCTACTACCTATACCTGACTATCCAGGTGATCCCAGAGATATGCACCAAAGTAAAGTAAAGCACAGCACACATGAGGATGAACACGTGCAACACAGGCGCTCTGTTGTGATACAAGAAGCACGGGGCTCTCTATATATTTTCAGCTAACTCACTTTGTCACAAGGTAAAAAAATCTTCTGTCTTGTTGATCAGCGTATCTCTGGTACCTAGAAGAGTGCCTTCGACACAGTAGGTGCTCAATACATGGTTTCAGGATGGATGGAGATTCTGGGTCTCAGTTTTTTCCTCTGTGAAAGTGGAGGGGTTCCCCCATTGGGTCAGATAATCTCTAAGGTATCCTCTTGTTCTAAATGCTACAAATTTATACCAAGATAGTATAGATTACTATCTTGCTGACACCTTGATCTTGGACTTCTAGTTCCCAGAACTGTGAGAAAATAAATGTCTACTGTTCAAGGCCCCCACCAGGCTGCGGTACTTTGTTATAGCAGCCCTCACATACACCCTCTGTTCCATTCCCAACCCTGCTCACCTCCAGAAAGAAAGCCTCCTTATCACCCATACAGCCCCACTCTAGGCCTAATGCTTCTCACAATTCTCTGTTCAAACCCCGTTCAACCTTCATTCACTCATTGAAGCAACACACACTTAGTCTCCACCTCTGTGTGCACGACCTGTCTTAAGGGCTGAGAAGAGCAGCCAAGCGATTAAGCCGCAGGCACTCTGAGTGCTTTACATTCACCAACTCATGAAATCCTACAAGAACCCCACCACGTAGGAACCGTTATTACACCCGTTTTACAGACGCGGAACCGAGGCACGGAGAGGTCTTACGCCAGTGGGGCTGGGGGCGCTAGGAGCTCTGTAGTCTTAAGCACTATTATCAACTACAGCGTGATGCTGCGAGCCGGGGCGGGGAGGGACCCGCTTCTTCCCGCGGGCGGTGCCCGGGCGGCCGACAGCGACTAGCCGGAGGAGACCGGGAGGGGACGCGGGTGGAGTTTCCATGCCGAGGGAGCTGCACGAAGGGGAAGGCCCCGCTCGAGGCCCCGGACCGGTCTTGGTCTCTGAGCCAGAGCACCGCGCGGCCGCGGGCTAACACGACTGACCCGACAGCTCCACTGACTCTCGCGGTGCCCGGGGATGCGAGGGCGGCAGTGGTTCCATGCCCTGCCCGACCCTCGGGAACCCAGCGTGGGTTCCGGGGTGCTCCCACCGCGCCGAACCCGCACGCCCTTGAGAGGCCGGCCTCCTGGCCCGGCGCCTACCTTCCCCTCGGAGGCCGCTCCACGCCCCGCCGCCTTCTCTTCTCTTGCCGCCGCCGCCACCCTCAGCACCGCTCGCCGGGTTCCGCCGGCAGCCGAACCACCCAGACAACGCCCCCTCGGCCAGCACGACCCGCCTCCGGCTTCCGGTTGCGTCACTTCCGCAAGGAGGTGTGGCCTCGGCGCGCAGGCGCGCGGGAAGGCGCTGAAGCGATTTTTGCTGGGGTAATCTCTGGAGGGAGGTGACGGCTCCGCTGGGCGGGCGGTGGCGATTCCACGTGCTCTCGCGGCCGGTTGAAACCTTTGGCGGGCGCTGGCTTAGAGGTGAGGGGCGGTGGCCCAGAGGTCCGACCTAGGAGGCTGGGGCTCAGAGAGTGGGGTGGGGGACGCGCTGTGGCCGATGCCTGCGTTTCCACCGTTAGAGAGTCTCTCCTTTGGCGTATACGCATGGAAGGAGGAAATGCATTCAGGTCCCTTTCGTACTCTGGGGAAGTGGAAGGAGTTCCGGACTTGGGATGACCAATCCCTCCGGGTTTTAAAATGGAAAGGTCCCCGTGCCTTGAACCCACAGAGGGGTTTGCAGCCAGGATGGTTGGTCACCGCTGGACTGGGCTGCAAGGCATGTTGGGGACGAGGCGCTTGCCTTCTTTGAGTCTTGGGGAGCTGGGTCCCAAAGGAGGAGGCCTTAGGGCATAGTGGTTGAGAGCCCGGGACTTAGGGCCAGAATAGCTGCGTGTGAATCCAGGTTTGCCACTAACTGTACGTGTGACCTGCTGCAGGTTACTGAACCACTTCGTGCCTGGTCTGTCAAAAGGGAATAATATAGAATCTAACTCAGAGAATTCTTGTAAGGATTACATGAGCCCAAACGTGTTAACCGCTTATGATAGGGCTTGGCACATAGTAGATGCTCAATAAATGTCAGGATTTTCTGCAGCCCCTGCCTCTGAGGAGAGATTAGGGGCATGAAGTGGGGTGTGAGTGCGTGCAAGGCTGCCTTTCCTGCAGAGGGCCCATCTGGGACTTATTCAAAGAGCGGCCCCAGCCTTCCCCACCAGTGCCTAGCATAGTGCGTGACAGGTGGACTTGCACAGATAGTTATTTCACCAGTGTTTAAACCCGTGCTGGTGATGTAGTGTGTGGGGAGGTTGTGAGACTGGAACTGGGAGGCAGAGAGACACGGCTCAGCTTCTCACAGCCTCAGCTGGCTCATCTGTCCAGTGGAGATGGGTGTACCTGCCTCCTAGAGTTTTTGCAGAGCAAGGGAGAGGTCCTCCCTGAGTGCACATCCAGATCGTCATCACCCCACATTCAGAGGTTTAGGTGTGATGGTGGACAGTTTGTACTTGTCTGTCCTTCCCTTTCACCATACCCTTCGTTTCTTGGAATTCTCCCTCTTCCCCGCCACCCCCCAAGGGGCTCAGGGCTGGCCTAGATGACCAGATGCATTTTTTCACAGATGGGAGAATTTAAGTTCTGAGGGTTGAGTGCTCAAGGCCACAGAGCTCACTGGGGGCTGTTGGCAGCTTGGCCCCTCAGGTGGGCTGTTTCGGTGTGTGATGGTGGCAATGGGGTTTAGGTCTGTGTGTGTATGCGAAGGAATGTTTTAAGAATAGTTGGTTTTTTTTTTTTTTAATAACCAATACAAAAATGTGTAGGGAGGAAGGTAAAAAAATCACCCCAAATACAATCCCAGAACAAACCTGAGTTCATGTCATCAGGGAACAGGGCAGTAGCGTGGGCACCCATGGGGTGGGGGGCCATAGGAGACTAGAGAGAGTTTATGAAGATGGATGGATGGACTGAGGGTCGCATTTAAAGAAGTATGTGTTTGGAGGGGACTGGGAGCCATGTCACTGATGTGTAGATTAATAGATCACAAGAAATTCTACCATTGGGTAAGGATCCATCACTGACATCTGGTATCTTATTTAACTTTCCACACAGTGCTCTATGATAGATAATAGGCCCATTTTACAGATAAACAGAATCTGCGAAGTTTAGGTACCTCGAGGTCATTTAGTTTTCACTTGGCAGATGCGGGCTCCAACTCAGATCCTCTGGCCCTGACTCCAGGCCCAGGTCAACGGAACTCAGCTACCGTCTTGATAAGAGGAGACTGAGGTGCCTGGATTGCTTCACAAGTTCCCGGCCCCGTGCTGATGCTGTCTGTTGCCCATCAACTCAGCGCTACTGTCCAATACCCATCATACTCTGCTGTGACAAGGGTGGTCTCCTTGCCCAGTGTGGCCTGGCTTTAGGCTAAAGACTTAGGTTTCCTTTAAATGGACGGTCATGACGTATATGGCACCTGAACCCAGTAGACAGGTGTCCTAAAAGTCTTAATGCAGCATGTTTTTAGCTTTTCTAACCTCTGAGCTACAAATGTTACAGATTTACCAAAAACATCATTTGAAAGTTTAATTATTTAAATTTCTTCCACATTTATTTAGTCTTGTGAAGTTTGAATGAGTTGAGTCTTTTGTTTCAGGAAGTGCAGTGCTATCTTCAATTAGAGGAGCTGAATTTTCACAGGGTGTCTTGTAAGTTTGTAGCGTTTGCACTTCTGAAATTGTTAGCCCTGCGCTCAGGCTTGCCAGGCAGGCTGTGCAGTTAGGGTGGTTTTGGGCTTGCTGTTTTGCAGCCCCTCCCTCCTCTCCCCCAACAGGCACACAGGCAAGTGTTTACTGCATAAAAGAAAGGGGTAAGCTCCTTACAGACCTTATCTCCTTAGCAAGCAGGTGGCCACACTGCCCCCATTGCTCATCAACTCTAAAAACGCAGTGATGGCTCTAAAATTCCAGAGGCACTGTGAGACTGAGTTCTGGCTTACTGTGCAAGCTACCCATTCTACCTTTTAAAGAGTCGCAACAGATTTCTAAATGTAAACGTATGCCACGAAAGACCAAATGAAAACGTTTGGAGGGGTATTTTTCTGACGGACACGTGACCAAATTCTAATCCTTGCCTGAACGGATGTTTGCACTGTGTATGGTTAATCCCCAGAGGTAAAAACATGTTTTACACAGATATTCCGAGCATCTTCTTTTGTCAACATCACTGGCTTCTTTGAGTTGATAAATTTTGTCTCCAGCGGTCCTCTTCAGGCCTTTAATTCCTGACCTTCCACTGCAGCCTGCACCTCCCAACTGGATCTCAAAGCTTGCCTAAGCCTCCTCCCCTCCCCTCTCCGCCTTGATTAAGATACAGAATAGACCTCAAAAATGAAGGTTGGAAAGCTCCAGTCCATAGCTTCAGTTTGAGGGCGTGTTTTTTTCATTGTTGAATCTCCTTATGAAAGTACTTCTAAATTTTCCAGCAGATAATTTGCCCCATCGCAGCTGCTTCTACCTTGACAGTCCATTTCTTGGTGCTTAATTAATGGTTTACTCTCATTCTTAGACCAAAGTGCCACTAGAGACTATTTATTTGACAGTGTGGTGTGGGCTTTTGTTCTGGCCTTGTTCTCCTTGTGAGGCAGGGTGGCTGCTCTGTTGCCTGCCAGTAATCTATCATCCTTCTGCTGGGTACAGAATGCTGGCTTCGGGGGAATAAGTCACAGTCCAAGTGATGCCAGCCCCCCAGGACTTGTGACTGTTTCACATGTCTTTACCATAATCAGGTGAGAAGATGGTCTTTGTTGGTGCACATCCCAGAACAGTCAGGTTTGTTTTCCTCTGGATTCTCTGCTAGGCTGTAGCTGACCACATGTAACCCTGATGGTGAGCTGAGGAAGGGGTCCTGGGGTCAGGGACCCGCGTTTTGTGTGTAGCACATCAGGCAAACTGACATCCAGCAGTGCTCTGCGGGGCAAGAGACCCCCAAGAGAGATCAGCTGGGCCTCTGTAAACCCTGGAGTTGCAGCCAGGATGTACATTTCCATTCAGGGTTGAATGGATGCGAATAGCCCTGATCCTTGCTTAGGTATGTCCTCTCCAGCAGTGACTCAGAACGTGGGAGTGGAGGAGAGACAGTGATTTCATACATGAGAATTTTCCACGACCCAGGAGTCACTCTTTTGTGCTGAAGGATTCTCGAATGACGTCTTATCCGGAAACAAATTGTATCAGTTCACTTGATCCTTACCTTCACCATGAGGAAGAAAGTGCTGGGTTAAACAATTGTTCTCAATATTTTTGCTGTGAAACTTATTTATAATGTAAAATGACAACACTCTTAGAATCTAGTGATAAAAAATTATATAACCCTGGAAAGTTACTATGACTTCTGTCACACTTTTAGGTTTTGTTGAGCACAATAGTATCTCCGTGAACTTTTTAAATGGTAATGTGTAGGTGTGGACCCACTTAATCATGGGGCAGTGCTCGGGACACTTGGGTTTGGGAACACCCTCCAGTAATGCAGCACCCAGCATTGGGACACCTGAGTATGGTCCCATTTCTTTCTTATTGATCTGACGGGGAGCCACACCTACTCCTGTCCATTAAAACCGAGAGGCACATCCTCATTTTTAACATCTGGTGGGTACATAGTTATGCCTATAGGAGTGCTTTTTGTGCTTATTTTTTTAGGCCTCTTCTCCACTTTCTAAACCTTCCTCAGTTCCCCTTTTGCTGTGTTCTTATTGTATTTGGGGACTTGAAATAATTTGCAGCACATACCTAGAGGCATTAGAGAGAAAGAGAACGCATGTATGCACTTTAAGTTATTGGGAAAGGTAGGATATTTCATTTAACGCCCCCAAAACTCTTCATCTCTAGAGACAGCCTGTGAAGCTTAAATCCTGGTTCTGCTACTGTGTGACCTTGGGCAAATTGCTTAATCTCTCTGAGTCCCAGTGCCTCATGTAAATTGTGAACAGTAATAGTTCTTACCTCATAGGGTTGCTATGAGGATTAAATAAGTTCATTAGCTTAAAGCTGTTAGGATAGAGCCCAGCACATGGTAAGCACTCAACAAAAGTTAGCCATATTATTATTGTTGATTATAATTTTACTTATGTGGTGGTAGAGGTTTATGCAGATTGCTAATCAACTTTGATTCAGTTGTGTTGTTGTTTTCATGTGAAAAGCTAGCTGTCTGAATCGTATATTTGGAAAAGAAGTTTCAGACTACAATAATAATCTTTTTTCCTTTTTGATTTTTTTTTTTAGGATAAGACTTAAAACCTGTCTTGGTTAAAAAAATATTTAATCATTTAGCTAAAAATGGTATTTTTTACATGCAATGCATGTGGTGAATCAGTGAAGAAAATACAAGTAGAAAAGCATGTGGCTCTTTGCAGAAACTGTGAATGTCTTTCCTGCATTGACTGTGGTAAAGACTTCTGGTAAGTTCCACAGAATTCAGGTAGATCCATAGTAAAGGTCCAGACCAATTATGGAGCCCCTGGTCCCACAAAGCAGTAAAAAAAAAAAAGAATAAGCAAGAGGCAAATTTGAGAAAAGAAATTAAGAAAAAAAATTAAAAGTGCCTTACAAGACCATTTGCCTTTTAAGGATGATTTAAAGGGAAGACTCAGGGAAAGGGAATTATGGGTTCGGTCATAATCTGACCAGTCTGTGACACTTGCTGTTGTGTCCTTGGCACTGTTGCCAGACCCAGAGAGGTGACCACGTGGAGTAGGGTTTCAGGGGTGTGGTGTGCTGATCACAGTGAAGAAATGGATTTATAGACCAGCAAATTAATTTATTAATTCACAGTGGAGGAGCTATCTGGGAGAAGAGGCTCAGCCCTCCCTAGAAAATCGGTGGTGATGGTGGCAGTGAAGCTCCTGGCCCCCCGTGTGTCAGGTGCTTCCACTGAGAGGGTCTCTGGAAAGGGGAGGACTGAGGGGAGGGTGCAGGATGGATCTTGCTCGTCCCTGTTTCTTCGGGAGGGTCATTTGTAGTTGGCCAACCTCAGCCTCATACTGATTCCCTTCAGCTTCAGAGGGTTCAGGTAAAAAGGTCATTTTTGGTGCATCCGTCCTAATGGCCTCCATGGCATTTGGGGAATATTTGCTGACAGTCCCTTTTAATTTCTTTCTAAAGCAGTGATATTTAAAAAAAGAAAAAAAAAAGTTTGGAAACTGCTAAAGTCTTCTTTCATACCTAATCCTAGGAGGAGAGATATATAGAACAGGTGAAAATTGGGTGGTTTCTCCTTAGGGGACTTTGCCCTCAACCTTGCTCCCACGTTTCCCTGAGGACCCCATAGAGCTTTAGAAAGATCGTTTGAGAGAATCAAGTTTCCTTTTTTTCCAAGACTCCTAGATCTTTTTTGTGACCTGATACCACCATTTTACACCACCTTTTAACTTAGTCTACAACTGATTATTGATTGCCTACTATATTACCAGGAAGTCCTACAGGTTTTGTAATTTAAGATAAAGCCACCCTGTTGTAGAGAATTCTTTCCTTTTTTATTTAGTATATATTCACATATGACTAAAAAAAAATGCTGCCTATCAATTTGATTTTAAGACATTTGTATATAAAAATGGGTGGAAAGTTTGGTGGTGGGTTTTGAACAGTTGGGAAGAAGGAAAATGTGATGTGACCAGGAGGTTACCAGTATAGTAAGTGAAAGAGGTGGGATGGCTGTGCAGAGCACAGATGTGAATGTAAGTGTGGACGGCAGAAGGCTGGGGCAGCGTGCTAGCTTTAGACAGAGACTCCAATTTGAGAATAAATCTAACGGTGGAACTTTCTCACTTTAAGGGGTGACGACTATAAAAACCATGTGAAATGCATAAGCGAAGATCAGAAGTATGGTGGCAAAGGGTATGAAGGTAAAACCCACAAAGGTGATGTTAAACAGCAGGCATGGATTCAGGTAAGGTCTTTCTTTTTTTATTATTATTATTATTTTACTTGGACTGTATCTCTTTTTTTTTAAAGACTTCAACTGTTTGTTTTTTTTTTAATTTGTTTTTATTTTTATTTATTTTTGGCTGCATTGGGTCTTTGTTGCTGCACGCTGGCTTCTTCTAGTTGCGGAGAACGGGGGCTACTCTTCATTGTGGTGTGCAGGCTTCTCATTGCGGTGGCTTCTCTTGTTGCGGAGCATGGGCTCTAGGTGCGCGGGCCCAGTAGTTGTGGCGCATGGGCTTAGTTGCTCTGCGGCATGTGGGATCTTCCTGGACCAGGGCTCGAACCCGTGTCCTCTGCATTGGCAGGCGGATTCTTAACTACTGCGCCACCAGGGAAGCCCTGTAAGATCTAATTCATCAAAAAGCTTCATCTGACATCTTCTACTTTCTTGGGACACCTAAGAAACCAAGAATAAATGTTATCATCCGTGCAGGCAAGACCCAGAAACATCACATCTTAGGATAGAGCTCTTTATTTCTCCTTTCAGTGCAACTGCAGTGTATTTTGTCTTTAATCTACACGTTTTGCAGATCTCTTGCAAAAATATTTCCAAATTCTCACTGACTTTCCCTTGGCTACGAAACCGAACGGAAACTTTCTAATCTGTATCTGCATCTAGTGATGATGCAACTTTTATAACTCAGACTATGTTAAGCTGTGGCGTCTGTCATCAGAGTCAGGCAAAACAGAGACATCTTCATAAATGGGAGGAATTTTCTACTTCTAAAATAAAATGAAAGCATACATTAAAAAAGTGGCAAAAGCAACGAAATCCCTAGTTTACTGAGGTATAACTTCCAGTATGTTATTCACCATTTACAGAAGAGTAGCAGGAGGAAAGATTCAGAAAGGAAGGTAGGAGAATGAAAAGACAAATGTCCTCTGTGTGGAAACTCTGTATTTTCCTGGAAATCAAATAAATAGTTACTCTCTTTGATGACAGAGTTTAAATGTGGATTTTCTGATATTGACTCGCTTACTGAGTTAGAAAACTCCTGGGAGGGAAAATCGGTTCACGAAGGACTAACAGAGTCTGCCAGTGCAAATTGAGAAGCTAGTGAGACCCCTTGTCTTAACTGAGATATTTGGGCTGGCGGCCATCAGCCATACTTTGGGGCCCTATGTCTGCTCTCCCTGAGTACCAGATGACATTCCTAGGCCCCTGAGCTGGAGGTACCTGGTGTGTGAGTTCTGAGACTGTTGACATCACATCTTGAATGAAATCCTCTAGCGCAGAGGTCAGCAAAGTACAGCCCACAGGTCAGATCCAGCCCACCACCTCTTTGTGAAGTTTTATTGGCACCCAGCCATACCCATTTGTTTACACATTGTCTGGTTGCTTCAGTGCTCCAAGGACTGCACTGAGTAGTTAGGACAGACACTGAATGGTCTGCAAAGCCTCAAATCTTTTCAGAAAAGGTTTGCCCACCCTTGTTCTAAACTGTCAGGCTTCAGCAGCCGTGCCACTGTATTAGAGATCCAAGGACTTTGTTCCGGATTCTGTCCTGGTGCACCAGTCCGCTCCCCATCTGAGTCCTCTGTGGCTCCCTAGCTGGCATCGTCAGCAGACACCTGAGACCGAATGTGGTCTGCTGGGAGAGTGCACGGGTCCTGCTGCGACCTGTCCAACAGACATGGATTTGGGTATTTATTCTTTTCCTTAAATCCTTAAATTCTCCGTTTTTAAAGATTGAATTTTGGAATCCCATCAGTGTTAATGTTCACCGAGCGTCCTTCCCGTTGTCTCTGTGCTTACACATGGAGAGTGGATAGTGGGTCGGGGGAAATAGCCTATTTGGCATGGATCTCAGTGTCTTCCTCCAAACTCGGTCGCTGGTACGCTTCTCCTCTGGTTCAGCACGTGGCTCTGGCCAGTGCTGAGCTAGCCTGACTTCTTCCTTGTTCATGCTTTCTTGATTCGTTTTTCTGCCTGGGTGCCTTATCCTCTTTGTATCCTGTATCAGTTTTTTTCTGGTCTGTTTATATATAGCTGCAGTTCTTCCCTAATGCAGGGACCCTTTCCTGCACTATATTTGTTTGGCTGCATTATTTGTCTTTATTTGTTGGCTCATAAGTGACCACCTTTCTTATGGATTGCCATCTCCCTAACTTTAATAATTACCTTTTTCCTCTGCCTTCACTGTGATTGCCATAAGCCCTTTCTCTAGATCACTTATTTATTTTTCATCTCTTGTTCTTGCTATGTCATGTTTGTTTGTTCGATTTTAATATTGTTGTCTTGATCTTAAATTTATTCCCTAGTGCCTAGATTATCCACTGTCTTATTCTTTTGATCACTTTTGGTTTGTTTATATGTTTTTCTTTCAGTTTTTAAGAATTGTGATAGATTATACATGACATATAGTTTACCATTTTAAAGTATATACAACTAAGTACACTCACAGTGTTGTACAGCCATCACCACCATCTATCTCCAGAACTTTTCCATTTTTTGGTAGGGATTACATTTGAATCTGTAGCTCTCTTTGGGTAGTACTGACATCTTAATAATATTGTCTTCAATTCATGGACATGGGATATCTTTCCATTTATTTGTATCTTTAATTTCTCTCAGCAGTGTTTTGTAGTTTTCAGTATATGTCTTTCACCCCCTTGGTTGGTTTAGTTTGTTCCTAAGCATTCTATTCGTTTTGATGGTATTATAAATGGAATTGTTTTCTTAATTTCTTTTTCGATTTGTTTACTGTTAGTGTATATAAATGCAACTTGATTTCTGAGTGTTGATTTTGTATCCTGTGACTGCTGAACTTGTTATTTGGCCCTGAAGATTCTTTTTGTGGAATCTTTTGGGTTTGCACCGTATAAGACTGTGTTATCTGCGAACAGATTATTTTACTTCTTCCTTTCCAGTGTGGATGCTTTTTATTTCTTGCCTAATTGCTCTGGACTTTCAGTACTATGTTGAATTTGTAAACATAGACACTAATACAAAATCTGTACGTGACGTGTGAACCCGCTAGTTTGACTTTCGTGAAACTCATCTGTCAATTATTTATTGTTTTTGTTTTATCTTCGTTTTTTGTAGAAAATTAATGAATTAATAAAAAGACCCAATGTCGGCCCCAAAGTGAGGGAACTTTTAGGGCAAATTAGTGGTTTTGACAACGTTCCCAGGAAAAGGGCGAAATTTCAGGTATGTATTTGATATGACTTCCTTGAATGGAAGGGATATGGGCCTATTGGTGACAGCTTATGTATACCTGTCAAAATATGGGATAAGTGGGGTTTTTTCTTTTTTTTTTCATACAGAATTGGATGAAGAACAGTTTAAAAGTTCATAATGAATCCATCCTGGAGCAGGTGTGGAATATCTTTTCTGAAGCTTCCAGCAATGTAAGTCAGATCTCATTCTAGACTTGCAGTGTGGCAAAAATGATTGGTAATAATGAAATGGGACTGTCTTATTTTTGGAGGTCAAGACAGCCTTCTTTTTCAGAGAGCCTCTCTGTGCCTTCATTAATGGGAAGGAATAAACAGTGCACTGCAGAGAAGATTTCCTTATTGTGCAGAGAAAGGTATTTAATCCCAATATTTGATAATGGTACCAGCTAACATGAATTGATCCGCTTAGAAATCAGGCAGCGGGAAGTGTTAGAAAGAACAGGACCTTCGGGTTTCTGACAGACCTGGTTTGAATCCCTGCTATGCTGTTTGCCAAGCATTTGATCTTGAGCATGTTATTTAACCTCTCTGAGCCTAAGTTTCCTTATCTTAAATAAAAGTGGGTGTTTATACTCAGTACTTACTGGGTACCTGATATGTGTCAGGCCCCAAACAAAAAATAGAAAATATCTCAGGTGTGATAGTGCCACCAAGAAAAATAAACAGGGTGAGGACAGAGAGGATGACTAGGTGTTCTTTTAGGTGTGGGGTGAGGGGTCACGGAAGGCAAATGAGGGTATACAGGCATCCCAGCTCATGCCCAGCAGGTAGGGGGCACTTGGTAAGTGCTGGTCTCCTTCCTTCTGCTGGATGTAGAAGTCATTGGAGTAAATGAGTCAACCACCTTCAGTCAAAATGGTTTGATCAGAGAGGCCCCAGACGTGGAATACACATGCAGAGAGTCTTACTTTGATATCTTGTAGGCACATTCTTGGTTATATTGTTAAACATTTTTCTCATTAATTCAGTTGCACTTAGCTCCTACTTGGAGCATAAGTCCCATCTGGAGACATATTGTTAGTGTTTCAAAAAAAAACAGTGGGGTCTGACTGGTCTTTTATTCTAGTCACCTTGTCAACAATTGATTTGCTTTTTTATGTAGAGAGAATAGTTTTGGCCACAAATTGGGATAAAAATGAAACTTTCTCTTGGCAGTATATCTAGCGTTTGTCTCCAAACGTACAAACTAGGCCTTTGAAACCTTACAACCAATCATTTAATTGGCAGTTATGTGACACCTGCTTTTTAAAGGTTATTTACATTTTAACTAAGAATCAAAAGTTTAAAATTACTTAGTTTAACTCCAGAGTTCAAAAAAAAAAGGATTTTCCACTTTCCTTTTTAAAGCTGTGAACATACTAAGACTTAAATAAAATAACCAGTAAGCAGCTCGTGGTAAACTCTGAGCTCTGTAAAACGAGGCTTGTTATTGCATTGCCTTTGTGCAGTAAATGTCCCAGCACGTGCCTAGAGACTGTGGTGCAAACAGTTCAGAGGCCCCGGAGGTGTTGGGCTGGAGACTTTATATTCTCCTCAGCTGCAACACCCTCTGTACCCTGGTGTGCATCGCACCTGGTCACTGTGGACGCAGCCATCCTCAGGCCCAAGTCCTGCCCTCCAGAGCTGTATTCTAGTGGGGGAGACAGACAGACAGCTGCGTATAAGGGTTGATGCTATGGTGTCAGGTAGTGATACGGGCCAGGAAGCAATGGGAGGCAGGAGACGGGGCAGAGAGTAAAGGAGGGTGCTCTGTCAGGAGAGAGTCAGTGAAGTCGTCCCTGAGGGGACCACGTTGGAGGAGAGCCTGGAATGAAATAGGAAGTAGATGGGGAGTGAATTTGTTCACTCATTTATTGAGTAGCTGCTGGGCGGGTGAATGTGTGTCTCCCTCCCTCCTTCCTTTCCTCGCTCTCTCCCCTCCCTCTCTCCGCCTTCTTGCAGTAGCTGGGGGATTGGTTTGGAAGTGGAGGCGAGGCAGCAGCTAGAGACTTAGCTGAACGGGTCGGTCTCAGGGCTGCGGCGCTCAGACCCTGTTGTGATCACGCTCACTACACACTGTACCCTAGGAAGGAGCTTGTAGGACAGGGTGTCCCTCTTCCTCCTGAGATCCTTTCTGAACTCATCCCCTGCCTCGCCCGCATGTACACGGACGACTTGACTTCTCCCAACTGCTGCTGAGAAAACTCCAACTATTTAATCTTTAGTATTAATATCCTAAATGCTACTCTTTGAGCCGGGGGCTGGGCATTAAGGGTTGCCCGAGGCGGGAGCTCAGTAGAGTTCTTGTTTGTCAGTGAAAGCCAGTCCTTCATTTGGTCCAGGTTGGGGGCAGCATTCCCCCCTTGTGGCCTCGCCTCTCAAGGGAGGAGGACTGCGGTGACTTGTGCCAGTCACCTGGCCGTTAACTAACAGAGATGGAACGTGGGCCCTGGCCTCGGACTGTCCACCACACCTGCAGCAGCCCAGGAGCCGCCAGCCCCTGTCCCTCCAGATGCATCAGGGCTCCCCGAGCAGTTCAGTGAATTGCTCCACATCCTTTCTTGAGAAAGGGCAGGCCTAGAGACTGCAGCATATTTATAGTCAGACGACAGCAGGCAATGGGGCTGGCTTTGCTGAAGTCATTTTTTAAAACAATCTGTGTGCTGGTTTGAATAAGGTGGTGTAGTAAATGGGAAGTTTATCTTATTCCAGCTCACATTTCCATGGTTCCTTACTCTCCACTTTATACCTGTCCAGGTGTCCCTGACTGTCCGCTAAGGGTAACCATCAATCTAAACACTGATGATGATAACAGCACCTCTGTCTAGTACCCAGTAGTTTACAAAACTCTTCCCGTACATCTGGCTGCTTTACTGAGCATCGCTTTTCTCATTTTATTCGTACATGAACTGTATCAGGTAGATATCACTAACTGTCTTTTCACAGATGAGGAAATAGGTTTGGAGCAGGTAAATAACTTGCCCTGAGTTACCTGGCTAGTAATGAACAGAGCTGGAACTTGAACCCAGGTCTGCAGATGCATAATCTGGTGGTTTCTGCCACACCTACATGCTCATCTTCTACCTAAAAGGCAAAGAGCGAGCCAGAATTAAAGGTCTGGCTTTTACGTGGCATACGGATTCTTCACTTTTCCAGTGGAATGAAAATGTTAAGTGCAGAGAGGAATGTGGGCTGTGGGTAGTTTTTTCCATTTTTGTATACTTACTGCCACATGTTAACTATTTTGGTGGGAGTCACAGTTGTAAAATGGTAAGTAATAAAAATTTCCTTAGGAGAATTTATTCAGTAGATACATGAGATGATATGTGTCTGGAATGAGTATTTATGTGTTTCTTGGTTTCGCTTAACAATAAGGAACCAGTCAGTAAGGGGCAAGATCAGCAGCCGCTGGAGCAAGCGACCAAACCATGTGCAGAGAACAACGCCAAGGTCGCGTCCTCCAAAGCAAATGACAGCATGGAAGAGCCAGCAGAGATGAAGAAGAGTAAGAGAGAAAGGAAGGAAGGACGGCAGAAGAAGAGAAAAAAGGAAAAGAAAGAACTAAAATTAGAAAACCACCAAGAGAATTCAAAGAGTCAGAAGCCTAAGAAGCGCAAAGCAGGACAGGAGGCCGAGCAGGAGGCTGCAGGGGAGGCCGTCTTCGAGGCCGCCGGCTCTGCAGGGAATAAGAGCCAGAGGAAGAGGAGCAAGGCTGAGTGCACCCAGGACGGGGCGGTGGATGGAGGCGCGGAGCGGGAAGGGGAGACAAAAACCAGTCTAGGGAAAAGAAAGCAGAAGCATTCAGAAGGTTTGTGGCTAGCTTATGCTCCAGGGTTTGTTTTTTGTTTTGTTGTGTTTTTTGTTTTTTTTATAAATTTATTTATTTATTTTTGTTTATCTTTGGCTGCGTTGGGTCTTCGTTGCTGCGTGCCGGCTTTCTCTAGTTGGGGCGAGCGGGGGCCCCTCTTCGTTGTGGTGCACGAGCTTCTCATTGTGGTGGCTTCTCTTGTTGCGGAGCACGGGCTCTAGGTGCTCAGGCTTCAGCAGTTGTGGCCCACAGGTCCTAGAGCACAGGCTCAGTAGTTGTGGCGCACGGGCATAGTTGCTCCACGGCATGTGGGATCTTCCCGGACCAGGGCTCGAACCCGTGTCCCCCGCTTTGGCAGGTGGATTCTTAATCGCTCTGCCACCAGGGAAGCCCCCCAGGGTTTGTTAAATACTTTTTTTTTTTTTGCGGTACGCGGGCCTCTCACTGTTGTGGCCTCTCCCGTTCCGGAGCACAGGCTCCGGACGCACAAGCTCAGCGGCCATGGCTCACGGGCCCAGCCGCTCTGCGGCATGTGGGATCTTCCCGGACCGGGGCACGAACCCGTGTCCCCTGCATCGGCAGGCGGACTCTCTACCACTGCGCCACCAGGGAAGCCCCTGTTAAATACTTTTTAAGCTGTGAGTTTGGGATGTCTAAAATCTGTTAGACCTTGCATTTTGAACCACGTAAAGCAAAGAGCATAAGATTTGGGATCAGGCCGTCCTGGACTTAGTCTGGGCAGGTGCCATCACCTTGCAACTGCCCATTTTTCATCTGCCTTGGAGGAGAAACCCCACGGGGCTGGGGTGCTTGGGGAATGAGCAGGGTGATGGATGTGAGGGGCCTGACCATGTAGGCCTCTCATTAAATGGTAGCCGCTAGTATAAATGCGAAATATTTTTTTAAATCTTTCTAATTACTTAGTTGAAGCAGATTCTAAGAAGAAAAAGATTAAGCTCCCCGGACATTCTGAGGACGGAGAACCGGAAAACCATGAGGCTCCTGCAAAAGGTATGGCTACCATCATTTGGAAGCTCTACCCTCTTTAGGCTGGGGGAGGAGGAGAGCTGGGCCTGTCCCAAGGTCCTGCCCTCCGGAGGCACGTGGAATGTTTTCCGGAGGCATGTGGAAGAACTTGAAGCAAAATCCATTCCCTAGGGTGTAACTGCTAAGTAATGAGCGAGAGCTGTGTGAGTCAGTCGTACAGGGTCTGTCCAGCTTTGAGGATGGAATGTAAAGCTGTCTGGATTGGAAACGTGTGTTATCTTTGGAACTTAAAATGAACCCTGGTTCTGAGGCCCTGTTCGCTCTCCCTGCTTCCTTGTCCCTGCCTCTCATCCTCTCCTAGAAGTACCCTGAAGTCCAGCCGGGCTTGGCTGTTCCTCCTCCCGTCTCTGGGTCTGTCCCTGCTGTCCCCGCGCTCGGAGCCCCACGGCCACCCCGTCCCTCAGCCAGAGTGCGCACTTGTCAGCTCCAAGGTTCCGCTTAAGCGCTGCCCCCTCCGCAGAGCTGTTCCCACTGCTCAGGCCTAGAGCACTCCCTAGGGTCCTGCCAGTCAAGAACAGGCCCGAGGACGTGATAGGAATCAAGACTTTATTCACAGAACTTCAGTAACTGCCCGAGTTGGGTTAGATTTCTTAGCTTGTAACTTTGATTATGTGAAGCTTCTCTTTTTTTTTTTTAAGTTAAATTTTCAGTTTTGAGATAATTGTAGATTCACGTGCAGTTGTAAGAAATAATACAGACTTACGGGTCCTTCTGTAGCCTTTACCCCATTTCCTCCTAGGCTGATATCAACTGTAGTACAGAACGCCACTGGGCCGTTGACCTTGTACAGTCAAGAGACAAACATTCCCGTCCCCACGGGGACCCTCCTGCTGCCCTGTTATAGCCACGCCCACTTTCCTCTCGCCCCACCCCCTCCTTTACCCCAGAGGTCAACAATGTCCGTTTACCTCCGTTTACCTCTCCATTTCTATAATTTTATAATTTCAGAATGTGACATAAATGGCATCATTTAGTCTGTAACCTTTTGAGATTGGCTCTTTTCACTCAGCATTGTTCTCAGGAGATTCATCCAGGTTGCTGCACATCTCAATAATCCATTCCTCTTCATTGTGAGCAGTGGCCTGGTGTGAATGTACCACAATTTGGTTATCCATTCATCTGTTGACAGACATCTAGGTTATTTCCAGTTCAGGGTTATTATGAATAAAGTGCATGTACAGGTTTTCCTGTGGACATGCGTCATGTTTTCTGGAACAAATGCTCAGGAGTGCAGTGGCTGTCTCGTACGGTAGTTGCATGTTTAGTTTTTTAAACTGCCAACTTTCTCAGAGTGGCTGTACCGTTTAATATTCCCTCCAGCAATGTGTGAGGGGTCCAGTTTCCCCACACCCTGGCCAGCATTTGGTGTTACTGTTTTTTATTTCAGCCATTTCAATGGGTATGTAGTAATAGCTCACAGTGGTTTTAATTTGTATATCCCTAATGACGTTGAATATCTTTTCATGTACTTATTTCCCGTTTGTCTATCTCTTCATTAAATTGTCTGTTCTCGTTCTTTGCCCATTTTCTAATTGGATTGTTTGATTTTTTTTTTAACTGTTGAGATTTGAGAGTTCTTTATATATTCTAAGTACTAGTCCTTTGTGAGATATGTGGTTTGCAAGTTTTTGTTCAGTCTGTAGCTTGTCCTTTTATCCTCTTAACAGTATCTTTTTGTAGAGCAGAAGTTTTTGATTTTGATGAAGCCTCATTTGTCAGTTTTTCCTTTAAGAGATGATAACTTTTGATGTCATCTAAGAACTCTGTTTGCCAGCCCTAAATCCCAAAGACTTTTTTTCTGTTTTTTTCCGAAATGTCTTACAGTTTTAGATTTTTACACCCAAGTCCATGATCCATTTTGAGTTAATTTTTATGAGGTATGAGACTTGCTTCAATGTTCATTTCTTTGCTCATCAGTGTCCAGTTGGTCCACACCATTTGTTGAAAAGGCTGTCTTTTCCCTCAGTGAATTGCTTTTGCATATTTGTGTAGTTCTGTTCTGGGTTCTGTTTCATTGGTTTGTGTATCCGTCCCTCCACCACACATTGTTGACTAGAGTAGTTATAGCCAAAGTTTTGAAATTGGGTAGGCTTATTCCTCTCGCTTTATTCTTTTTCAAAATTAGAAGATTTAGAATAATCTCGCCTATGTCTGCAAAGAATCTTGCTGTGATTTATATAGGAATTGCTGTATATCAATCTGGGGAGAATTGATCACTTTACTGCATTGAGTCTTCTACGCCATGAACATAGCATGTCTTTCCGTGTATTTAAATCTTTGATTTCTTTCATTAGCATTATGTATCTTCAGCCTACATGTCTTCATCTCCCCAGAAGCAGAGGTTCCCGAGATGAGTCCTAACCTGCTGACAGTAATTATTTGTGGCTGTCCTCTGTCCTCTCTGGTTCAAGGTTCAGCTCCTTTTGCTCTTCTTTGCCTTGCCTACTGTGCTTAGAAAGCCCCTTGATCTTAGTGGATCCTTAGTAAATCTTAAGTTCATTAGATACAAGCCCTATCTTTTTATAGGAATTTATAGGACGGTGGTACTTAATGGTACTTAGTTAACCTGCTCACTCTAAGAATGAGTTCTGTGGATGGTAGTCAGCGCTTCTCGGCCACTGTGATTGGACAGGTCAGGTGTCTGCAGCACGGTACTGTGGCATCCTGTCCTTTCTGGGCTTCTTCATTCCTGGGTAGCAGCAAATAGATGGTGCAGAAATGGTTTCTTAACCCTTTTGGTAGTACAACAAAATACAGTGTTTTACATATAATTCTCTATATCGTAGGTAAATTCAACTGGAAGGGAACTATTAAAGCTGTTCTGAAACAGGCCCCAGACAACGAAATAACAATCAAAAAGCTAAGGAAAAAGGTATGAAGTATGAACCAGGTATATATAAGCTGGGGAGAATCAGTTCTTTATTTTAAAATACACAGTTTTGTTCTGTTTTTCTAAATCTGAAATACTGTAGTGTGTATGTGTGTGTCTCAGTGACTTTCAAGTTGCTCCTTTTAGCCCCTCGGGGCTTGTGGGGAAGGGATAGAGCCAGACCCCATCCACGCTTCCTCAGCCAGAGCAGAGCCTACATTAAATATGAAAATTACTGCTCTAGATACGTTGCTGTCTTTTGATTATTGCAGAACAATGTTTTTTTCTCATTGTAACTTTTTATCAGTGTCTGAAACATGCAGCCAAGTGCTCACACGTGTACAGCTACATGAATTGTCACGAGCAGGACACCCTGTGTAACCAGTACCTGGGTTCTTTCATTTGTCACTGTCGGCCTTATTGTGGGTCAGAGAAAGAACATGGTAGGTCAATTTTCAGGACAAATACACCCATTTGACAGTTGTTTTCCTTTGTGAAGGTTTTAGCTCAGTATTATGCAGTGACAAATGAACATCACAAATCTGAAGAGGAACTCCTGGTCATCTTTAACAAGAAAATCAGCAAGAACCCTACCTTGAAGTTATTAAAGGACAAGGTCAAGCTTTTAAAATGAACATTTTTATATTTAAAAATCGAATCCATTCCGTTGATCTTCTCTTTTCACAACTGTTTGTAAAACATATAATGATTATAACAGCTCAAATTTTGCTTTCCAAAGCTGTATTTTTAAGTTAAGAAAAAAATATATTTTTGGTAGAACTTATATGAGAAAATAAAATATATTCTTGTCCCAAGTTCTAAATTTGTGGTAGTGAAAATATTTTTAAATGTGACAGGTCAGAAAATAACTTGGGGGCTTCCCCGGTGGCTCAGTGGTTGAGCGTCTGCCTGCCGATGCAGGGGGCGCGGGTTCATGCCCCAGTCCGGGAGGATCCCACATGCCGCGGGGCGGCTGGGCCCGTGAGCCATGGCTGCTGGGCCTGCGCGTCCGGAGCCTGTGCTCTGCAGCGGGAGAGGCCACAATGGTGAGAGGCCCACGTACCGCAAAAAAACAAAACAAAACAAAAATAAATAACTTGGTCAGACTAGAAAGCAGTTGTTTTAACTACATCACTTCTACACATTTTCAATTAGAGGGTTTTGTGGGTTAGTTTTTTGCGTGGTTTAATGTACATGTGAATTGTAGTATTTCATCCAGGAACAGTCGAAACAGTCTTTTGTGTGTCATAATCCTTGCGCAGCCAGAAGTTCTGCTCTTTAGAGGGGGTTTCTCTGTAACAGTTTGGCCCATCCACTCTGGCCCAGTCCATCTTCGGCCACAGATGGCAGATTTGTTGGTGACTAGATTTTGGGGTGTGGCCTGTGACCAGGTATAGGGAACCAGCTCGTTGGAAACTAAACCCATTATTCGGTGCTCCAGTTGGATTGACATGCTTTCAGAAGTGGTCCTCTAAATCCTAGTTTATTGTGCAGAAGGAGAGCCAGGCCACTCTTTGATGTTTGAGTAGGTTTTGCCCACAAGTCCCTTCACAGCTGGTGTGTGTGGTAAGAATCACCCCTTTAACCAGTGTTAACTATCATCGTTAGTACCTCTTACTACAGGTGAAAGCAAGAATGGGGCATGGAACAAGTGTTAGAAGGATTGGGGGGGCATTAATAGGAGCAGGGGGGCAACAGGGCAGACGGAGTTACCCTGTGAGCCTCTGAGTCCCAGATGAGCCAGCTTTCCTCCTGCACTTACACTGTGTTCTGTTCTGATTTGGGGATGTGCTGCTGTGTCATGGCGGGATTCGGTGGCACTGTGTCAGGAGCAATGAGGACCCGGGCTTTAGAATCAGGCCTGGAGTCAGGCCCTGGCTTGGTCCCTTCATAGTTAACTGCTCTGAACCTCACTCTTTTCATCTGGTCAGTGGAACAGTAAAGGTCCCTCTTGGGTTGTGAGTGAAGGGACTAATTTGTGTAAAGCTCACAACACCATACCTAAGCCCAGAGACACCCATTCAGTGGTTGCCATCACTACTGTTAGCAGGAAGAGTTTCTGAGCCACGAGAGGCTTTAGATGTTTTGGAAGCAAAGGGGGGAAAAAGTGGGAAAGTGAAGCTTGACCCAGAACACATAGAGGGACAAAGCAAAGCCCTGAGTCCAGTCCAGGACGTCCCTTGTCCCAGCACTCCAGGGAGCAGAAGCAAGCACCGTCGTCCTCCGGGGATGGGGGTGGGGCTACAGCACTACTCCCTGGGGGCACTACAAGCACCACAGTATTTCAGGATTTGTGTTGATTTTTATTTTTCCGTCAGTTTTACTGTCATGCGTTTAAGGCTGTTCCAGAATGCTAGCAGAACATTGGGCTGGAGGAGGTAACCCCTCAGCTCCCTTGAGCTCTACGAGGACGAAGCAAGGCCAGCAAGTGGCGATTCTGATGGTCAGTGTCATGGGCAGGTCTCTTCGTTGGAAACTGCAGTTGGTGGCAGGAACGTCTCCCCATGCCTGGCTGCAAAGCACAATCTACAGCTCATTCCCAGGGTCTTGGCACAGAGACCACCCTTTGGTTTTGGCGATTGCCTGCCTGACTTGACCTCAAACACAGATGATATTGGAACTCTGGGGACTTCGGAACCAATCTAGTGACATTTGCTTTGGGCTTTACGGCATCCTTTTGTCTAAGTTGAGTGTAAGATTGGATTCTACCATGTTCCGCCTGTCCCTCTGCTGGTCTGATGGGTCTGGCACTTGGGTTTCCCCAAACCTGCCAGGTATGCATTTTGACACACTTAAAAAAATTTTTTTTTTGATACCTTCCTTTCTGGCATTCCTGGTATTTGTCAACTGTATGCACTGGCCATTTTCTGTGATGCTGTTTACAAATAGGATTTGGGAGAAGGTGGGCTGTATTCTGCCCACCAAAAGATTAAGACGTGTTGCCGGCTGGGGTCCTCCTTTATGTCAGACACACAAGGCATTTTGCAGTCTGATGAGGAAACTGAGGCTCAGAACAGTGAAAGGGAGGCCAAGCAGGAGTGAACCCAGGGCTGCCCTTTCTTCTGATTGGCTGCGACAGCCAGACTTGTGCTGATACAGAAGTCTATAAATATTCAGGCAGCTGAAGGCAGGGGGCATTTAGGTGGAGAGAGCTGAAAAATTGCAAAACCACTCAAGTTTCCCCAGGTTAATCTTGCTCCAGGCAGGTACGAGTGGTTTGTTACCTCGGTGTGAAGTAAGAAAAAAGAGGCTTTCAAAGACCCCGTTCCTAGTTCTCTGTTTAAACCCACCTCACAGGGTGGTTGTAAGAATAAACTAATAAAAGTCAAGGTTAATCACATTGTAACAGGTCTGCAAATTTTTATGACTATCCTTAAAAAGTTATTGTATTATCCTTCTAAACACGTCATTTTTCTTTCAGAGTTAAACCTTGAGCTGATCAGGTCCTATTAAAGCAATTTACTTTGACAGTATTGGGTTGACCAAAAAGTTCATTCAGGTCTATCCTTAACATCTTGCAGAAAAACCTGAACAGACTTGTCGGCCAACCCAGTATCAAAGCAGCCTGAATTTCCTCTCTTTTCCGAAATAGATTTCTAGGACTTGGGGAGAAAAAGAAAAAGAAGAAGCAATCTTTGGTGTAGATTGTTTTCTTTTAGATTGCAGTTGAATAAGGAAAGTTTTAAGAAATCAGTAGTTTTATTCAGTTCACCTCCATTGGTGAAAACATGTATAGTTCTTTATTCCACCACTGAAAACTGATCCTCCTAGGTGTTTTTTTGTTTTTGTTTTTGTTTGTGTGTGTGTGTGTGTGTGTGTGTGTGTGGTGCCCCCTGCCCTGTCTCGGTGATGAAACTGGACTCCCGCATAAAGTAGATAATTGTATATTGTTGACTTTTACCTGGATATAGAACCATGACACCATAGCACTCTTAAGATTATAATTCCTTCCTTGTGGAAGGAAATTAGAGATCAGTTATGCTCAGATAGGAGAAAAGGCATTTTATATGTACTTACCAGTACTTTGTGGTTACTGGAACTCAGCATACGTTCAGCCTTTATCCCTTCTTCTAATTAAGCTTTCAAGATGGCTAGAATAGGCCTTCTAAGTTTCTTTTCTCCTTAGCCAAGGAGAGTGTATTGTATTTCTCATTTCCTAGGTACAGCAGTGTTAACTTTATGTTGATTCCTGAATGACACATGGGCAGGAGGTGGGTTGTGTAGTTAATCCTCATTCTCTCTCAAGTAAGCTGGATTTTGGCAGAAGAGTTGGTACACGTGAGAACCTTGCCCCTTTCAGGTTCGGAAGAGGAATCATTGGTCATAAGCATGCAGTGGGATTTCACAATTAAGGAGATTCTGTTGGGAAGTTGTGTGCACTGATTTTTGCCTTTCCTCACAAACATATGTTTGGACCCGAATCCTCCAGTACCCTAACAGCCTGCAGTTCTGCTCTAAGCCCTCTTGTTGTTAAAATTATTCTAAGTCACAGGGACTAATGAGATAATTCCAGAGTGCCCACCCTGGGCCAGGCTCTGCCCTGTCTTCAGGGAGAGGGAAACAGACAACCTCAAGGCAAGCACAGTAAGAAGTCCTGCGGATGAACCAGTTGTAAGGTACACCCAGAGGGGGAGGGAGTCATTCCGCTTAGGGTGGGGATGGAGGCCGTTAGGTTATTACTGGCCCTCTAGATTGAGTGACAGGTATTTACTAACTCCTTGCGGGCTCGGGTCATCTTTCTCTTACTCTTGCCACCTCACTGTAAGGAGGACCCTGTGAGGCCTTCCCGGAAGAGATCCCCACCCACGTGCTCCGCCTGCCTTTTGTCTTAGAAAAACTTCAGTCAAAGAATAAATTTAATCAGAGAAGTGAGAAAATGCAGAAAGAAAGGAAAACAGGCAGGACAAAATACTCATACTTTAGCCATTAAACAAAGTCAAGAACCTTTAAACAAAGTCAAGTTCTTCCTCAAGGACTGTAGATAATATTCTGAGCCGTGTCCTTTGAGCTGTTTTGCAGATTAAAACCCTCACCAGGTGGAAGAAGTTAACTGTGTGCTGCCCACAAGCCACGTAGACCCCAAACCCGTTGGAACCTGAAGGTTGATGATGCTGATTCCTGATTACTTCACCACCAACCGATCAGAAGAACGTCCATGAGCTGATCATGTCCGGCTCCTTGAACACTGTAAGACCCCTCACTACACCCTCCAGTGGGGAACACACAGTTTTGAGGGTGTTAGCCTGCCGTGGCCCCCTTTGCCTGGCAAAGCAATAAAGCTATTCTTTTCTACTTCACCCAAAACTGTGGCTGCGTTTCTATTTGTCCCTGGTGAACAGAGGCCGAATTTCGGCAACATCACCTACTTTCACCCTGACTCTCATTCCCACCCACAAGGGAGACGGTGGGAGGCAGTAGACACTAGACAGGGCTCCATGTGCCAGAATGAGACTTAACATTGAATCTGACTTCATCTTATTAGCCAAGGGCAGGTTATGTAGCCTCCCTGAACCTCAGGGGTTTTGTCTATTATACTGCCTTCGTAGGGTAGACAGAGTGAAATTAAAATATTGTACATGAGGTGTCCGGCACATAGTAAGTATCTGATAATATTTCGTCTTCCAGTGTGTGAAGTCTGCCCAGACTGCACTGTCTACCATGGATTGTCTGAGGCACTGGCCCCAGGGAGAGGCCACATCCTCTAGATACCTTGCTTTTTTCCAGCACATGGCTTTCCAAGTGACTGGACTGTTAAAGCAAAAAGAACCACAGTGGCCAAACCAAGCAGTAAGGCAGCATGTTTTAATGTAGAAATCCACTTTAATTCTGAAGTAATTCTCTAGTTTTCAGTTATATATAATCATTTTTCAAGATACAGATACAGCCATAAGACTGTCACACAAACCTATATTTTTGATAAAAGCTTTCTATTGAAGTCTATACATACAGAAACATAAAAACTTGCATGGACAGCTCAAAGCATTTCACAGAGTACACACGCTTAAATGCCGTTACTACCTAAATCAAAGAAATAGACTCTAGCCGAAGGGTAAGCATATCCTTACTTCTGTCAGCATGGATTGATTTAGCCTGGTTTTGAATTTTATGTAAATGGAATCATAGGGCGTGTACCCTTCGGTGTCTGGCTTCTTTCACTTAAGATTCCATGAGAGGACTTCCCTGATGGCGCAGTGGTTAAGAATCCGCCTGCCAATGCAGGGGACACGGGTTCGAGCCCTGGCCCGGGAAGATCCCACCTGCTGCAGAGCCACTAAGCCCGTGCACCACAACTACTGAGCCTGTGCTCAAGAGCCCGCGAGCCACAGCTCCTGAACCCGCGTGCGCCACAACTGCTGAAGCCCGGGCGCCTAGAGCCTGTGCTGTGCACAAGACAAGCCACGACAATGAGAGGCCCGCGCACCACAATGAAGAGCAGCCCCGCTCGCCGCAACTAGGGAAAGCCCGTGCACAGCAAGGAAGACCCAACACGGCCAATAAATAAATTTATTTAAAAAAAAAAAAAGATTCCATGAGATTCATCCATGTTGCTTTGTAACAGGAGCTTATGCTGTCTTTATTGCTGTACAGTATTTCTCCATTCTACTGTCAATGAGATGTTCAGCTTTTCCTGTGGGGCGGGGGCGGGGGAGGGGGACGGGGAGGGCAGCTGAATGTCTAATGAAATCAACATCTACACATATACTGGTACATACACTTTCTCATTTCTGCTGAGTGCCTGCCTTGGAGTGGAATTGCTGAATCATCAGGTGGATTTCAGCTGTAATAGATACAGCCAAACTGTTTTCCAGGGTGTGTTTCCCAGTTTACATTGCCACCCTCAGTGTGTGAGGAGATATGTGTTTATTTTGCCCCAAAATGCGCTGAAATTGAATATTTCTCAAATTTCTATCTCTGTATCTAGCTCCTCTAAATAGCTGTTAAATTCAGTGCTGTCAAGTATAATCCCCGGGGGTTACCACTAGATTATAAAACTGGAAAATGTCATCTCCAGGTTTTCAGATTTCAGTCTCGAATGATGTTAAAAATAAATCAGAATAGCAATTTCCCTCAGCTTAAAAAATGACAACTACTTGGATACTCTACGACTGTCCTTTTAGATTTCAGATTTTTTAACTTGTAATTTGGGGCTGAACCTTCCTTCTGTCTGTCTTGGTTACAATGAGGATTTCGGAGAAACCACTGTATACCCTGGTGAAAAAGAAAAGTTTCTTTGTTTTAGAGGTCAAAGGCTAATGTAGCTTTTTTTCTTCTGGGATCCAGGGAAGCTTTAATTTATTCCCTTTGATATAAGTCATTAAACTGCCCTTTTAGTAGCTTAAATTGTAATTGCTGAGTAAATACATGTGTTTGTCAGAGTTGAAAGGTCAGACATCCCTGGGAAGGTCAGGCCATTGTTTGGCCACAGAGCCAGTATTGTGAGCTGCTGAAATACGACCTTTGCTGCTGTGCCTTCCTGGCGACCTCAGGCCAACTTCTGCTGGCGGCCTGTGGTCGTGCATATATTAGATTTCTCCACTGTAGATCAAAGGTTAGTTTCAGGTGTACAGCACAGTGATTCAGTTTTATATGTATATATATGTTAATAACCTGTATATATAGGTTATTACAAAATATTGAGTATAGTTCCCTGTGCTATACAGTAGGTCCTTGTTGGTTATCTATTTTATATCTAGTAGTGTGTATATGTTAATCCCAATCTCCTAATTTATCCCTCCCCCACCCCCCTCTCCGTTGCCAGGCTGGTGTTTTCTCCCCCTTGTTCAGTTTCCTTAACCTGAGGGCCTGCAGCTTCCTCAGGAGTTGTGGCCGTGCTGGTGGAGGTGATGCCCAAGGGGAGGTCACAGAGCCCAGCTGACCCTTTGTGATCAGGATTTGCCCACCAATACAACCGTGAAACACCTTGATTTTCCTAAGGTTGACGGGGGTCTCCCTATGGATTCTGTTTAATATATGTATGTTTGCATATTTACTTTAGTGATTTTCAGTTCATCTAGATGAGTGAAGTGAGTCTTTTAGGGAATGACACGAAGATTCTTACTGAAATAAAAGCAGTCCCCAGCTAGCATACTGTACTGTTGTCTGGCATGTCCCAAGCCCTCAAGCTAATAACAGCAAATAGATTGTATCTGACCTATCAACTCCAGTTAATTGCGGGTGGTTTTCTGGTATTCTTGAGGATTTGAGGCCTTATCCCCCTCTTAGGAAGGGGAAGAAATGCTGTTTTCTATTAGCAATGCCTGCCATGGGTTGGGTAGGGAAGGGGCCACCACATGTTCCCTTCTGGGTTTCTAACAGGATGAGGGAGTCTGGCACCAGGGAGCCAGCATTCGGCAAGAATGAGTCCTCCGGGCACTCTGACTTTTCCACAGCTTCTGTTCTGAGAAGCTCTGAGTCATTAGCACGGCAGCTCAGTGCTTAGGCTGGGAGCCTAAACCTCCGTGGGTTCAAATCCCAGCTCTACTTCACTAGCTGTGAGTCTTGGCAGAGACCTTTACACTCTGGGAAACTAGGTATTCACTCAGCAATTACAATTAAACTACCAAACGGGTAGTTCAATTACGCTCAAACCTCGTTTTACTGTAATTTGCAGACATTTGCATTTTTTACAAATTGAAGATTTGTGGCAAGCCTGCATCAGGCAAGTCTATCGGTGCCATTCTCCCAAGAGCATTTGCTCACCTTGTGTCTCTGTGTCACATTTTGGTAATTCTCGCCATAGTTCAAACTTTTTCATTATTATTATATTTGTTATTGTGATGGGTGATCTTTCATGTTACTATTGTAATTTTTTGTCTTGCATTTTAAAATTCAGGTATGTACATTGCTTTTTTTTAGACATAATGCTATTACACACTTAATAGACTACAGCATAGTGTAAACATAACTTTTAGATGCACCAGGAAACTAGAGAATTCATGTGATTCACTTTATTTATTTATTTTTTAAAACAATAGAAATGCATTCTCCCACAGTTCTGGAGGCTAGAAGTTCAAAATTAAAGTGATGGCAGGGCGGAGCTCCCTCTGAAGCCTGTGGAGGAGAATCCATTCTTCTTCCCGCCTCCTGGCTTCTGGTGGCTGGTTGTTGATCCTGGCGCTCCTCCAAGCTCCTCTGCACTCCTCAGCTCACAGTAAATGCAGTACTTCAGTCTCTGCCTTCCTGGTCACAGGGCATTGTCCCCTTGCCTCTCTGTGTCTCTCTTCTTCATATAAGGACAATAGTCACTTTGGATTCAGCCCACCCTTCTCCAGGATAATCTCATCTTTGCTAATTACATCTGCAATGACCCTATTTCCAAATAAGGTCACATTCTGAGGTACTGGCGGCTAGGGCTTCAACAAAGCATCTTTGAGGGACACACTTCAACCCATAACACTCAGGGTTGCTTCCTAGTCCACTGTCAGTTCCCTTAGCCCTGCCCCTAGCTTGTTAAAGAATCCTTTCATTGAACCTTCTTCATTTACCCCTTTGAGTGTGCGATTCCTGCTCTGAAATGGATCTTTGACCCTTACAAGCTGTGTGACCTTAGGCAAGACACTTAACCTCTCTGAGGTTCCGTCACCTCTAAAATGAAAATAATTTTCATACCTTCCCTACCTAATTCACTGAGTTGCTGAAAGGTCTTTGTAAACCAAAGAGGCCCATAGCACTGACGGGGATCATTATCATTCTGTGTGTGTTGAAAGGTACGGCTAGGAAAGGGCCATGTCTAGACTGTTCTCTTTGATCTGAACAGAACCTAGCACCACATACCAATACATGCTAAATAAACGCTTCTTAATGTTGTTGATGACCTATCTCGTGCATCTTGGCCGGTATTGAGAGGCTGAACACTGAACTGCTCCCCCCGGAAGACTTGCTTTATTGAGGACATTTAGTTCCTCCTCAAGGGCTCTAGATAATATTCTCAGCCATATCCTGTGACCTGTTTTGTAGATCCTGAAACCCCTACCAGGTAGAAGAAGTTAACTACACGATGACCAGACCGTAGCCATGACATAAGCTGCCCCATGTCCTCAGCCTGCCTATAATTCTGAGAATTGGCCTCAAAGAAATGGGAACAAACCGACCCTGGAACTGAAGATGAACTGTAGCTAAAACAATCAAGATGACGCTGATCAGACAACCGCGTGACCAGTTTCCGGATGACTGTCAGAGCTGACTGTGCCGTTTCTGCACGTAGCCCCCTCCCTCCACTCAGAAAAGCTCTTGCCCTCTGATTGTGTGCGTGGGGGGCAGTGGGCCTGTGGACAGCCGTCTGCCCCATCCCCTCCCCCGGTTGCCGGCATCTGACTTAAAGCAAACTTTCCTTTCCACCAACCTTGCCTCTTTATTGGCTTTTGAGCAGCGAGCCGCTGGACCCCACTTTTGGTTACAGTATCCCAAGTGATAGATACTAACATCTACTGGTCATTTTTCACATGTCAGGCGATTTTCTAAGGGCTTCACATGTATGAAGTCCCTCTTGGTGGCACTCGCAGTCCAGCTAGGGACCAATGAGGGTAGGTACATGGTACAATGGGAGAATAGGGTGGTATTGGTCGGGCCTCAGTGTTGCAAGTAACAGAAACCCGCTCAAATTAGCATGCATTTGAAAAATAAAAATCCTTCTTTTTTTGGCTCAGAAATCTGTGAAGTCTCAGCAACGGATAAGCACAACAGCTAAGACTTACTGGGGGAACTATATTCAATATTCTGTAATAAACCATAATGGATGAGAGTTTGAAAAAGAATATATATATATACACAATATATATATGTATAACTGAATCACTTTGCTGTACACCAGAAACACACACAACATTGTAAATCAACTATACTTCAATTAAAAAGACTTATTGAGAGTTTTCTATGGGCCAGGCACTGTACTAAGCACTTTGCATGTATTTTAAAATTTAATTTATTTTTTATACAGCAGGTTCTTATTAGTTATCTATTTTATACATATTAGTGTATATATGTCAATCCCAATCTCCCAATTCCTCCCACCACCACCACCCTGCCCTCCTGCTTTCCCTGCTTTGTGTCCATGTTTGTTCTCTATATCTGTGTGTGTATTTCTGCCTTGCAAACTGGTTCATCTGTACCATTTTTCTAGATTCCACATATATGCATTAATATACGATATTTGTTTTCCTCTTTGTGACTTACTTCACTCTGTATGACAGTCTCGGCATCCATCCACATCTCTACAAATGACCCAATTTTGTTCCTTTTTATGGCTGAGTAATATTCTACTGTATATATGTACCACATCTTCTTTATCCATTTGTCTGTCGATGGGCATTTAGGTTGCTTCCATGACCTGGCTATTGTAAATAGTGCTGCAATGAACATTGGGGTGCATGTGTCTTTTTGAATTATGGTCTTCTTTGGGGTATATGCCCAGTACTGGGGTTGCTGGGTCATATGGTAATTCTATTTTTAGTTTTTTAAGGAACCTCCATACTGTTCTGCATAGTGGCTGTATCAGTTTACATTCCCATCAAAAGTGCAAGAGGGTTCTGTTTTCTCCACACCCTCTCCAGCATTTGTTGTTTGCAGATTTTCTGATGATGCCCATTCTAACTGGCGTGAGGTGATACTTCATGGTAGTTTTGATTTGTATTTCTCTAATAATTAGTGATGATGAGCAGCTTTTCATGTGCCTCTTGGCCATCTGTATGTCTTCTTTGGAGAAATGTCTATTTAAGTCTTCTGCCCATTTTTGGATTGGGTTGTTTATTTTTCTAATATTGAGCTGCATGAGCTGTGTATATATTTTGGAGATTAATCCTTTGTCTGTTGATTCGTTTGCAAATATTTTCTCCCCTTCTGAGGGTTGTCTTTTCGTCTTGCTTATAGTTTCCTTTGCTGTGCAAAAGCTTTTAAGTTTCATTAGGTCCCATTTCTTTACTTTTGTTTTTATTTCCGTTACTCTAGGATGTGGGTCAAAAGAGATCTTCCTGTGATTTATGTCAAAGAGTGTTCTTCCTATGTTTTTCTCTAAGAGTTTTATAGTGTCTGGCCTAATATTTAGGTCTTTGATCGATTTTGAGTTTATTTTTGCATATGGTGTTAGGGAGTGTTCTAATTTCAATCTTTTACATGTAGCTGTCCAGTTTTCCCAGCACCACTTATGGAAGAGACTGTCTTTTCTCCATTTTATATACTTGCCTCCTTTGTCATAGATTAGTTGACCACAGGTGCGTGGGTTTATCTCTGGGCTTTATCTCCTGTTCCATTGATCTATATTTCTGTTTCTGTGCCAGTACCATATTGTCTTGATTACTGTAGCTTTTTAGTATACTCTGAAGTCAGGGAGTCTGATTCCTCTAGCTCCATTTTTTTTTTTTCCCTCAAGATTGCTTTGGCTATTCGGGGTCTTTTGTGGCTCCATACAAATTTTAAGATTTTTTGTTCCAGTTCTGTAAAAATGCCATTGGTAATTTTATAGTGATTGCATTGAATCTGTAGATTGCTTTGGGTAGTATAGTCATTTTCACAATATTGATTCTTCCAATCCAAGAACATGGTATATCTCTCCATCTGTTTGTGTCATCTTTGATTTCTTTCATCAATGTCTTATAGTTTTCTGAGTACAGGTCTTCTACGTCCTTAGGTAGGTTTATTCCTAGGTATTTTATTCTTTTTGTTGCAATGGTGAATGGAATTGTTTCCTTAATTTCTCTTTCTGATTTTTCATTGTTAGTGTATAGGAATGCAAGAGATTTCTGTGCATAGTTTTGTATCCTGCAACTTTGATGAGCTCTAGTAGTTACCTTTAGGATTATCTTTGTATCGTATCATGTCATCTGCAAACAGTGACAGTTTTACTTCTTCTTTTCCAATTTGGATTCCTTTTATTTCTTTTTCTTCTCTGATTGCCATGGCTAGGACTTCCAAAACTATGTTGAATAATAGTGGAGAGAGTGGACATCCTTGTCTTGTTCCTGATCTTAGAGGAAATGCTTTCAGTTTTTCACCATTGAGAATGATGTTGGCTGTGGGCTTGCCATATATGGCCCTTATTATGTTGAGGTAGGTTCCCTCTATGCCCACTTTCTGGAGAGTTTTTATCATAAATGGGTGTTGAATTTTGTCAAAAGCTTTTTCTGCATCTATTGAGTTGATCATATGGTTTTCATTCTTCAGTTTGTTAATATGGTGTATCACATTGATTGATTTGCATATATTGAAGAATCCTTGCATCCCTGGGATAAATCCCAACTTGATCATGGTGTATGATCCTTTTAATGTGTTGTTGGATTCTCTTTGCTAGTATTTTGTTTAGGATTTTTGCATCTATATTCATCAGTGATACTGGTCTGTAATTTTCTTTTTCTGTATTATCTTTGTCTGGTTTTGGCATCAGGGTGATGGTGGCCTTGTAGAATGACTTTGGACGTGATCCTTCCTTTGCAATTTTTGGAAGAGTTTGAGAAGAATGGGTGTTAGCTCTTCTCTAAATGTTTGATAGAATTCACCTGTGAAGCCATCTCGTCCTGGACTTTGTTTGTTGGAAGACTTTTAATCACAGTTTCAATTTCATTACTTGTGATTGGTCTGTTCATATTTTCTATTTCTTCCTGGTTCAGTCTTGGAAGGTTATACCTTTCTAAGAATTTGTCCATTTCTTCCAGTTTGTCCATTTTATTGGCATAGAGTTGCTTGTAGTAGTGTCTTAGGATACTTTTTATTTCTGTGGTGTCCATTGTAACTTCTCCTTTTTCATTTCTAATTTTATTGATTTGAGTCCTCTTCCTCTTTTTCTTGATTAGTCTGGCTAAAGGTTTATCAATTTTGTTTATCTTCTGAAAGAACTAGCTTTTAGTTTTATTTATCTTTGTTATTGTTTTCCTCAAAGAACCAGCTTTTAGTTTTATTGATCTTTGCTATTGTTTTCTTTGTTTCTATTTCATTTATTTCTGCTGGGATCTTTATGATTTCTTTCCTTCTGCTAACTTTGGGTTTTGTTTGTTATTCTTTCTCTAGTTCCTTTAGGTTTAAGGTTAGATTGTCTATTTGAGATTTTTCTTGTTTCTTGAGGTAGGATTGTATTGCTATAAACTTCCCTCTTAAACTGCTTTTGCTGCATCCCATAGGTTTTGGATCGTCGTGTTTTTGTTGTTATTTGTCTCTAGGTATTTTTTGATTTCCTCTTTGATTTCTTCAGTGATCTCTTGGTATTTAGTAACGTATTGTTTAGCCTCCATGTGTTTGTGCTTTTTATTTATTTTTTTCCCTGTAATTGATTCCTAATCTCATAGCATTGTGGTCAGAAAAGATGCTTGATATGATTTCAATTTTCTTAAATTTGCTGAGGCTTGATTTGTTGACCCAAGATGTGATCTATCGTGGAGAATGTTCCATCTGCACTTGAGAAGAAAGTGTAATCTGCTGTTTTTGGCTGGAATGTCCTATAAATATCAATTAAATCTATTTGGTCTATTGTGTCATTTAAAGCTTGTGTTTCCTTATTAATTTTCTGTCTGGATGATCTGTCCATTGGTGTAAATGAGGTGTTAAAGTCCCCCACTATTATTGTGTTACTGTCAATTTCCTCTTTTATAGCTGTTGGCATTTGCCTTGTGTATTGAGGTGCTCCTCTGTTGGGTGAATATTTATTTAGAATTGTTATATCTTCCTCTTGGATTGATCCCTTGATCATTATGTAGTGTCCTTGCTTGTCTCTTGTAACATCCTTTATTTTAAAGTCTATTTTGTCTGATATGAGTATTGATACTCCAGCTTTCTTTTGATTTCCATTTGCATGGAATATCTTTTTCCATCCCCTCACTTTCAGTCTGTATGTGTCTCTAGGTCTGAAGTGGGTCTCTTGTAGACAGCATATATATGGTTCTTGTTTTTGTATCCATTCAGCGAGCCTGTGTCTTTTGGTTGGAGCATTTAATCCATTTACATTTAAGGTAATTATCGATATGTATGTTCCTATTACCATTTCCTTAATTGATTTGGGTTTGTTTTTGTAGGTCCTTTTCTTCTCTTGTGTTTCCTGCATAGAGAAGTTGTTTTACCATTGTTGTAGAGCTGGTTTGGTGGTGCTGAATTCTCTTACCTTTTGCTTGTCTGTAAAGCTTTTGATTTCTCCGTTGAATCTGAATGAGATCCTTGCCAGGTAGAGTAATCTTGGTTCTTCCCTTTCATCACTTTAAATATATTGTGCCACTCCCTTCTGGCTTTCTGCTGAGAAATCAGCTCCTAACCTTATGGGAGTTCCCTTGTATTTAATTTGTCGGTTTTCCCCTGTTGCTTTTAACAATTTTTCCTTGTCTTTAATTCTTGTGAGTTTGATTACTATGTGTCTCAGTGTGTCTCTCCTTGGGTTTTTCCTGCCTGGGACTCTCTGCACTTCCTGGACTTGGGTGGCTATTTCCTCTTCCGTGTTAGGGAAGTTTTTGATCTCTTCAAATGTTTTCTCAGGTCCTTTCTCTCTCTCTTCTCCTTCTGGGACCCCTATAATGTGAATGTTGGTGGGTTAATGTTGTCCCAGAGGTCTCTTAGGCTGTTTTCATTTCTTTTCATTCTTTTTTCTTTATTCTGTTCCGTGACAGTGAATTCCACCATTCTGTCTTCCAGGTCACTTATCCGTTCTTCTGCCTCAGTTATTCTGCTATTGATTCCTTCTAGTGTATTCTTCATTTCAGTTATTGTATTGTTCATCTCTGTTTGTTTGCTCTTTAATTCTTCTAGGTGTTTGTTCTTTAGTTCTTCTAGGTCTTTGTTAAACATTTCTTGCATCTTCTCGATCTTTGCCTCCATTCTTTTTCCAAAGTCCTGGACCATCTTCACTAACATTATCCTCAATTCTTTTTCTGGAAGGTTGCCTATCTCCACTTCATTTAATTGTTTTTCTGAGGTTTTATCGTGTTCCTTCATCTGGTACATAGTCCTCTGCCTTTTCATGTTGTCTACCTTTCTGTGAATGTGGTTTTTGTTCCACAGGCTACAGGACTGTAGTTCTTCTTGCTTCTGCTGTCTGCCCTCTGGTGGAAGAGGCTTGTGCAAGCTTCCTGATGGGAGGGACTGGTAGTAGGTAGAGCTGGGTGTTGCTCTGGTGGGTGGAGCTCTGTAAAACTAATCTGCTTGTCTGCTGACGGGTGGGGTTGAGTTCCCTCCCCGTTGGTTATTTGGCCTGAGGGGACCCAGCATGGGAGGCTACAGTCTTTTTGGTGGCGCTAATGGCAGACTCCAGGAGGGCTCATGCCAGGCAGTACTTGCCAGAACTTCTCCTGCCTGTGTCCTTGTTCTTGCAGTGAGCCACAGCTGCCCCCCACCTCTGCAGGAGACCCTCCAACACTAGCAGGTAGGTCTGGTTCAGTCTCCTATGGGGTCACTGCTCCTTCTCCCAGGTCCTAATGCACACACTACTTTGTGTGTGCCCTCCATGAGTGGAGTCTGTTTCCCCTAGTTCTGTTGAAGTCCTGCAATCAAATCCTGTTAGCCTTCAAAGTCTGATTCTCTGGGAATTCCTCCTCCCATTGCTGGACCCCCAGGTTGGGAAGCCTGACATGGAGCTCAGAACCTTTACTCCAGTGGGCGGACTTCTGTGGTATAACTGTTCTCCAGTTTGTAAATCACCCACCCAGTGGTTATGGGATTTGCGTTTATTGTGATGGCGCCCCTCCTACTGTCTCACTGCGGCTTCTCCTTTGTCTTTGGATGTGGGGTATCTTTTTTGGTGAGTTCCAGTGTCTTCCTGTCGATGATTGTTCAACAGTTAGTTGTGATTCTGGTGCTCTCGCAAGAAGGAGTGAGTGCACGTCCTTCTATTCTGCCATCTTGAACGAATCCCTACATGTATTGGTAGTTTTCATCTTTACCCAATCTTGTAGACAAAAGAGAGGATCCCTGGCTTGCCCAAGGTTGAAACAGCCAGTAATGACAGAACCAGTAATGACAGCTGGCCAGGCTAGCTTAAGTAGGGTTTGGCTGGATTCAGGGGTTGAAACAGTGTTATGAGACTGCTTGTCTTGGCTTGCATCTCAGAGCTTCCTTCCTAAGGTGGGCTCCTCTGTGTGTCTCCATGGTGACAAGCCCACACTGACCTCAGAGAGGTCTTCCCAACAGCTCTAGCCTAAGTCATGGGGACTGACAGGTCTGGTCTGGGTCATGTGCCCTCTCCTAGGGCAGGGTCAGCCTCCTGAGAACACTGCAGGACTGCTATAGAAGGGAGAAAAAGTGTTTTCTCAGAGGAAGGGATGTCTACACCAAAGACCAGGGTTAATTGTGACCAAGGGTCAAAGTGAAAACCGGGTACTGGAATTCCTATGTCGACGAAAATAATCAATAAACAATCAATAATTAGAAAAGAGTTTTATTTGCGCCAAACTGAGGAGTAGCCCAGAAGCCTGGTTCCCAGATTACTCTAAGAAACTGCTCTGGAGAAGCAGGTTTTCAGCACAGTTTTATATCTTGTCAGAATAAAGAACATTAAACAAGTCAGGGATACATTTCTTCAAGGTTTCAAAAAAACACAAATGCATACACATACAGCACATACAGTAATGGCCTTGGCACCTGGGAAGGGAGTCTTTTCATCAAAGGAGGACCAGCATTGGCGTCCCAGGAAGAGGGGCATTTAATCTTTATTTTTCAAATGGACATTCTTTACATCTGGTCAATGTGCCCTTTTCTTTAATAATTAAAGCAGATGTACAGGGCTTCCCTGGTGGTGCAGTCGTTAAGAATCCGCCTGCCAATGCAGGGGACACGGGTTCAAGCACTGGTCCAGGAAGATTCCACATGCTGTAAAGCAACTAAGCCTGTGTGCCACAGCTACTGAGCCTGCGCTCTAGGGCCCATGAGCCACAACTACTGGGCACACGTGCCACAGCTACTGAAGCCCTTGCACCTAGAGCCTGTGCTCCGCAACAAGAGAAGCCACCACAATGAGAAGCCCACACACCACAACGAAGAGTAGCCCCCGCTTGCTGCAACTAAAGAATGCCTGCGCACAGCAACGAAGACCCAATGCAGCCAAAAATAAATACATAAATAATTTAATTAAAAAAAATAAAACAGATGTACAAAGTAGGTTTGATAGGCCAGAAACAGGCTATTTTAGTTAGCATAAAATTCTGGTTAACTCATGTAGAAGCCAGAATGATTTCCCTAGATCTCAATATGTAAAAATTTCTTTTATCACCTGCTATGTGCCAGGTGTTTGCAAGGCATTGGGGAGCAGGTATGACATGGTTGTAGCCCCCCGTCAACTGAGAGAGCACAAACAAAAGGAAAATTGCAACAAAGAGTAACTGGAGGGCTTCCCTGGTGGCGCAGTGGTTGAGAGTCTGCCTGCCGATGCAGAACACGGGTTCGTGCCCCGGTCCTGGAAGATCCCACATGCTGTGGAGCGGCTGGGCCCGTGATCCATGGCCGCTGAGCTTGCGCGTCCGGAGCCTGTGCTCCGCAACAGGAGAGGCCACAACAGTGAGAGGCCCGCGTACCGTAAAAAAAAAAAATAATAATAATAAAAAGAGTAACTGGAGTCCAAGGAGAAGGGAATAACTGATGAGGAGGTAAGCAGGAACCAAATCCAGAAAGCCTGGCAAGGCCAATTAATAACTACCAACTACCACTGCTTGAACGTGCGAGGCACTAGCCTAAACAATTGGTATACACTTATCTTCACTCTGGTACCTACTGTGTCACAGATGAGGAAACTGATACTTAGAACAATGAAATAACTTGCCCAAGGAATCCAGAGTGATGGAGCCAGGATTCAATAGTCTATGAACACCTTGGATTTAACCACATTGCTAAGGGAAGGCCAGCAAAGGTCATAGTCAAATTCATTTTTTCCTCAAAAGTAATCCACAGTCAAAATGAAATTTCTTGGTTGGTAGCAATCTGATATCATACATCTATCATTTCGGTACACAGTACACACATTGAAGAACTTATTTAATGGGCCCTAGCAATGAAGATGTGGTCATTAAATACCAGATTTTTTCCAACCTGCTTTTAAGTATCATCAATATGGTCTGTAAGAAGTGCATTTAAAATATCAGGGGGGGAAAAAAAAGCTGAAAGGCATTCGGATCCAGATACAAAGGCCCTGAAACCACCAAAGGGGAAACTGATCTGACCCGAACATACTACATATGGAAACCCTGGAATGGTTGCGATGCTCTAGGGAATATTCAATTACAAGGGAGACCCAGCACTGACCTTTTTACAAGGAGACAATCAACAGAAGACTGTATTTGATAAGAGGAATTCACTTCCTGTTAACAAGGCTTCTAACCCTGTACAAGCAAAAGGAGAAGGGAGGGCAAAGACCCCAGGTGGCTTTGAAGAGATAAACCCTGGTTCTTTAGGAGTCTGAAAAGAAAAAGAAAAAAACAAAACGGGAAAAAGGAGGTATTGTGTAGAAAGGCCATATGATCCACCCAGTTGGTAAATCCTTTGCTCCAAAGGGTTTGCTACAAGGGCTGAAGAAATGATAGAAATAAACCTGTAGAAACTTGACATTCTTTTCTTGAATATTTATTGCATTTCTTCTGCAAACACTCACAACACATAGTGATATTAAAGAGTGCCTACTAATTCAGATTTTACTTCCTGGGTGGCTTTCTGGACTATCCCTCCCTGTATTCAACCTACCTCAAGCCACTCTCCCTGGTCCCCACGTACCACAGCAGAATGAAGGGCTGCCCTTTATTCGACGCTCTCATAACCTCATATGCAGTATCTCTTGTTATGGCATTGGATGGAAATCGTCTCCACCACTAGATTCTAACTTGCCCCTGTCCTCAGCATTTTAGCAGATGTAGCTGCTCGGAAAATGTTTGTTGACTGAATTAATGAAACGCTTCCATACCTTTATAAATACTGCTTTCTACTGTACTAGGTCTCTGTGGTCATTTTTGGCCCAGGAGCTCCTCAAGGGCAACGTCATGTCTTATCCATCTTATCTCCATTGCCTCGCATGGTGCCTAACAGTTCCTAGGAGGCAGTAGGTGCTCAGCAAACGTTTGAAGGGTTAAGCACAAAATTTCTCAACATATGACACAGTAGGAAGGAGGCAAGAGAGTAGCAAACAGGATTACTGATGGAGGAAAACTTGTGAATTAGTGACACAGTCTTTTTCAGTTTATGAGCGTTGAGCGATGGGAACTGACGGATTTCTGGGAAAGTGCAAATTTAGTTTTCACGTTTCTGGCTGGGGGCAATTTCTCACAAGTCGTAAGAAGGGGGCTAACGCGAACCACATACGGGTGCTTCACATTTAAAACCCCAGAACAAATCCATGAGGCAGGTATAATCCCCGTTGTACAGAAGAGGAAACAGGCCCAGAAAGGTTTATTTCTTGCCTGAGCCCCACCCCCCCGGCCACCACCCCCGCCCCCCTCTCCCCCCCCCCGCCCCTCTCCCCCCCCCGCCCCCCTCCCCCCCCGCCCCTCTCCCCCCCCCGCCCCCCTCCCCCCCCGCCCCCCCCGCCCCCCGCCCCCCGCCCCCCCCCCCCCCCCGCCCCATTGGTCAGCGCCAGGCCCAGACTCCACCGCAGGTTCCCGGGCCCAGCTCAGCGGTCCTTTCCTCCTCCTGGGTGGCCTCTGACTCTTTCAAGTCTAGCTGGACAACTCCTGAGGAGGAGAAGGAGGAAAGAAGCTGGGGTCTGAGATGCTCTGGGCATACAGTAGCCACGGGGTTCAGGACGCAGAGCACAAAAGCAACGAAGTGCCCCCGTAGGGCCTAGCACACACGCCCGCGCGCATTCGCCGGCATCGGTAAGCTTGACCCTTCTGGGCTTCCGTAGTTCGGAACAAACTGTATATCTTTAGGTGGGGAAGGATAAATATTTTGAAATTCAAATCATGTTTCCGGATTTGAGCACTGAGACAGCAAAGCCAAACCCTCCGTACGTTCTCACAAACTAAAACCGCGAAGACAACACACCCTCACCCCTTCACAAAAGGAAATCCCTCCCTCCTCCGGCGAACCGATGCCGGAAGTTCCGGTGGGCTTGACGCTTGACGTCACTACCGCCCAGTTTCTGGGCGGTGCTAAGATGGACGCGCTACAGGCTCGGGAGCGACTCCGGCGGAGATACCTGTTCCCGCGGGACGCGGTGGTCCAGCTGGACCGCGAGGGCTACGCCGGGCCGGGTGAGGCACCCCCGCTGGCGCGCTCCGAGTCGCGCCGAGGTTCCCAGAGGCGAGGCGCCGGACACGGCCGGCCCCGCGGGCCTGTCGCAGCCCTACCCAGTCAGGAGGGACCGGGTTTCGTTTTTTCAAGGCTTACCAAGTAGTTTTGCAAGTCGGGTATTTACTGTCGTAAAAGACCCTTAGAGATCAGGTAGCCCTGCGCATCTTGGTCTTCAGGATTCCCAGGAGAGCTGGTTTAACACCTGTTTGGCAATATCCATTAAAATAAAATATATCCACAGATTGTATTTCTAAGAACCTAACAAAGGAGCGTACTCGTAGCAGTACACAAGGGCGTGTGTGCAAAGTCTTTAATCTCAGCTTTGCTTGTAATAGCGAACGACTGGAAACATCTAATTGTCCGTCAGCAGGGAGCTGGTTAAATACACTTGGCTGTTTATACATGACACAGCAGGCAGACTTTTATGAATCAATGTGGATGCTTTTCAAAGGGAGGCGCAGAACAACGTATGGTATGCCACCATTTGTGTTCAAACCAGATAACATGCGGTGTGTGTTCACCTGTAGATGCATAGAATATGCAAGAATTCAGTAGACGTTATTACTGGTAGCTGCTTTGGGGCTGGGGAACTGGGGTTAAGGATAAAGAGAGCGATTTTATCTTTTTGTCCTGTATGTTGTAAATCTTATGTATTTATTACTTTTAAAAAGTAAACGCAGAAAACAACATGTGCAGGCATGCTGGTTTATAAATTTTGAAGGTGTCTGGCAGAATTTGTATTATGAATAAGCTTCCCAGGAATTCTGATGGTCAGCTAAAAGCTCGGGAACCTTGGCTACATACTAGTGGTTCTCACATGAACTGAGAGAGAGGGCATGTCAGTCACATGGGGAACTTGTCAGACCCCGTTTGACCCATTCTTTCAGATTGGGTCCCAAATGGAAGGAATTTGACTTGTCCATCACCTGTCTAAGACAGTACCATGTTGGGACTGGACCTCCAGTGTGCCCTTTCCACTTTTGAGCTGCCCCAAAAGGTTGTGTTTGTTTAAAAAATTAAAATATGTAGTTGTAAGTAGTGTTTCTGGAAAATCAAGTCCATTTTGTGTTCTAATGTTTGCCACTTGCATTTTTCTTAATTAACAGGACTAATCACTTTCCTAGACTACATGTGAAGCATAGCATTAAAATTCCTATACTACCAGATGGCATAATTCTTTCCAAAAGACTATATAAATAAATTTGGTTGCAAAACTCATTTAGCGGTAAAAAAGTTGACTATATTGGACAGGTTTTATGGCAGGCTCCTATTAATTATTTCTAAAAATATAAACCTATTTTGGTGGTTTTACAGAAGAAAGTGGTATATAATGGGAGAGAATGTGGTTCTTAGAAAGCTCTAGGAAATTATTTTATTTGACTTAAAATAGGTGTAATTTAAAAAAAAAAAAAAAAAGGAATTCCCTGGCAGTCCAGTAGTTAGGACTCCAGGCTTTCACTGCCGAGGGAGCAGGTTCAGCCCCTGGTTGGGGAACTAATCCTGTAAGCGGCACGGCGTGGCCAAAAAAAAAGGTATAATTTTTCCTGTGACGTTAATGGTTACTTCATAAGTTGAACTCTCCGTTATTTGCAGAAACCTCTACACCTGTTGAGAAAAAGGAGAAACCTCTTCCAAGACTTAATATCCATTCTGGATTCTGGATTTTGGCATCCATTGCTGTGACCTATTATGTTGATTTCTTTCAAACCGTTAAAGAAAACTTTCACACCAGCAGGTAAGAAAACTTTATTGCTTCGTAAGTTAAACACACTTGTTTTATTTTTCACGTTTTGTGAGCCGAATTCTTCAAACGCTTAGTAGGCGTCTACTTTCTGCTGGGCATGGTGTTGGAGGTGCTGGTAACGCAGAGTTGAAAAAGAGAGTGTGTGTTCTGGGCACGTACCGCAGAGTGGGTGAGGCTGGAAATTATTTCAGTGGGCTTTCTCAGCACAGGTGTTTTGTAGGATGAGGACGGTAGTGAATTTAAGAAGGATCTAATCCATTTGTAAACCATGCAGAGAGAATGACTGAAGGTCTTTAAGAAGATCAAGTACAAGAGCATTGGGAGGAGGGAATGAGAAATGTGGTGGGTGGGAATTGGGTCTCAGAGCTCGTTTTCAGAGAATAGTTATAGCCAACAAGGTAACTACATGTACAGGCTGTGATTGAATTAGAGTTGAGGTCACTGGTGGGAGGAGTCAGGAGCTTTGAGGCAGGATGTCAGATAGTCCATCGTTCGTGAGGATTGAAATCTCTTTAGTGTAAAATCTAGGAGTTGACATGGAGGGGAAGGTTGTTTATCACACTCCTGAGTCCTCACTGGGCATTGGAGAGTGTTCTGGAGGCCCCTAGATAACAGAAAAAGAGGGAGAGGTGTTGGTGGGCATCGGAGCTGGCATCGGGAGGGCTGATTTGCTTAAAGTGCAATTGTAATTGTTTGGAAGGACCAGTGGGGCTAGAAAGGTGCAGACAGGACTGTTTGATCCAGTGATATCGTTGGGGGTCGGGGGACACCCAGTCTCTCCCGCAGAGGCCCTCAGGAAGAGCAGTGACTGCTGGAGGGGCGCCTGAGGAGAGTGAGGGAGCAGGTGGTCCGGGGAAAGCAGGTGGGGGGTGGGGGGGCGGTGTTATGTAAACTATGGCAGGGAGAGAGCTTGTTCCCGTTCCTTATTTCCACAAGCAGGAGCTTTCCCTGAACACTCCCATCTTCTGGCCCTTCCCCTCACTGGCTTCTTCCCTGGGAGGTGCTAGACCTCCTGATAGGGTTTGGGATGAAAAACCAGGCGTGTAGCTCAGCACCTTCTTCCTCTTGGGAGCCAGCTGCCCATGGGAAGCACAGATTCTGGGCTGCTTTTCTGCACCATTGTTTTATGGGGCGACCCTGACATGCGAAGGTCTCTAGGTTTTCACCGTGACTTGAAACCCAGTGGGTAAGTCTGTCTCTTTCTGGGTTTCAGTGTGAGGAAGCACATTGTCACCATTCACCAAAGCTATCTTCTTTTCGTAGCTCTATCAGTAAAGAAGCTGACAGTTGGTCTTTATCAGTTTGGTTTCTTTGTGTCTTTCAATTGGTCTAGAACTTGGGCCGGGAAAAGAAGCGATGGTTGTTTCAGACACCATCAGTAGCACCTGCTGCTTCGTTCATGAAATATCTCATGAGAGCCTGAGATGTATCCAGTTATGGTCACAGTGATGAACAAGGCACATTTCTCACCCTCCACCAGCTCATTTTAGGCTGTGATAGATGAATAAGTCATGTGGTGCGTACTGTTTGCGTGTACGAGGGTATGTGCGGGATGCCGTGAATGCACCTAGAAGGGGCATCCAGTCCAGCCCAGCCTCAGGAGGTAGGCCTTTTTGAGGTTTCAGGAGAGATGAGAGGATTTATCCATTTGTGTCCTATGTATCCTTGTATATGAGAATACTAAGTATTCTTAGTAGTTAAAGGAGATGGTGAGGTAAGGAATAACTCACTACACTGTAAGGTGTTTGGGGGCGCCCACAGGAGTAGAGTGGCACACGGTAGCCCACCGGTGGTGTGTGACAGAGCCTGGACTCAGCCTCCGGACCAGGACTGGGGGGCATGAAAACAAAGTGGGAGTCATAGGCCTGTCCTCAAAGAAGTGTCATCTTAGAGGAAAAGAGACAGAAACGCATGGCCGAAGGCTGAGGATTTTGAGTAGAGTAGTGTTGCATTCTTGCTGAGGCCTCGGTAAGCAGCGGGGAGTTGGGGCAGCTGTGGCGGGAGAGCGCTACCCAGAGGCAGTCCGTGCAGGCTGCCTTCTGCTTTCTCGAAAAGGGTTCATTCCTCTGATTTTCCAAATCTGGCCTCCTCCCATGACCAGCAGGGGCTGGAGGGAAGGGGCTGATGAGCTTTTTCTCACACACACTGAGCCAGGTCTTCTGTGGAGTTGGAAGGAGCAAAAAGCCATTGGCCCTTGGGGGAGGACTGGAGATATTCTAGGAACGGGAGGGTTTCATTTAGAAATCTTTTACGAGAGACAATATGAATTAACTCCTTCCAAATTGATATTCAGTAGTTCAAGAAACCCAGCTTAACTTGGAGGAGTTGATGGTATCTGTTGAAATCTTTATTACTCTCACACTCAAAACTTCAGAAACAACCAGAAAGCCGCTCGCTTTCCTGTATGTTTAAAGAAAACGTCCTTTTTTGTCAGTTAGTTTATGAAAGTGTGTGTGTGTGTGTGTGTGTGTGTGTGTGTTTAAAGTCTTACTTTTTCATCCTTTCATGTGTCTCACTCTCATCTTTACCTACCCATCTCCTATTAGATCTAGACTTTCTGCAAGCTGGGATTGAGTAACTGTGGGTCCCTCTGCCCCTTCTCCCGTTGATATTCTTCTTAGAAATAGATATTTAGTCTATTAATGAAAAGTTTTAAGATACCTGATTTGTTAAGTGCTGTCAATTAGCACTTTTTTTTTTAAACCACTTTATTTTTGTGTACATATTTGCTTAACAATCACTGAATTTCTAGTCAGCTTCAGGTATCTGAAGAGCCTTTAAAAGTAGTTTATATTGTCTAGACCCAAGGTATACTGCACACAGTCTGGAGCAAAATTGCAAATAACATCTTTCTAAAGATAGGCATAGAAATTCTGATTCAGTAAGTTAAGATGCTTCCTTTCTCTAGTGGCAGGGCTGAGTCATACCTGGCTGGTAGGCCCTGTGTTATGGGACAGGACTCAAAATTCAAATCACCTGTATTCAAAGGTAAACTTAACAAAACCTTTGTCATATACATGCACTGTCAAAAATGGGATCACTGGGGCTTCCCTGGTGGCGCAGTGGTTGAGAGTCCGCCTGCCGATGCAGGGGACATGGGTTCGTGCCCCGGTCCGGGAGGATCCCATGTGCTGCGGAGCGGCTGGGCCCATGAGCCATGGCTGCTGAGCCTGCGTGTCCGGAGCCTGTGCTCCGCAACAGGAGAGGCCACAGCAGTGAGAGGCCCGGGTACCGAAAAAAAAAAAAAAAAAAAAAAATGGAATCACTGCCATTGGTATGGTAAGCCAGCAATGATATGAGCCTATGTCACATTTCAGATGTGTCAAAAAAGATTATTTACTATTATGTTGCAGAGGATGCAAAAGAGGATAATAGAAGGGTATTATTTTTGTCTCTACAGTTGGTTTCTGTTTGGCGGTACCTTGTTGCTTGTTAGCTTATCGATTGCATTTTACTGCATAGTCTATCTGGAATGGTATTGTGGAATTGAAGATTATGATATCAAGTATCCAACGTTGATACCTATTACAACTGCTACTTTTATTGTAGCAGGAATTTGGTAAGTTACCTTTGGAATGAAAATTTTTTTGATCAGGTAATGATGTACATGGTACAAAATTCAAGAGGGAAAAAAAAGGGAATAATGGGAAAACAGTCTCCTTGATTCCCTTTTCAGTAGTGTCTTTCTTTACTTATATATTTAGTTGTTTAAAATACAAATGGTGACATGCTATATATATATATATATATATATATATATATTGCATTTTGCTTTTTAAATCATTTTCATTGTGAAATATAATACAGACAGAAAAGTGGAAGAATCTAAAATATACAGCTGAATTATCATGCAGTGAACCTTGGTGTAAACCCTAACGAGGTCAAGAGAAAGATCTGTGCCAGCCCCCTCTAACCCCTTCCATGCCCCCTCCCAGTCACTGTACCTTCATTCCTGCCCGCAGGTAAACACTGTCCCCACCTTCATGGTAACTGCTTTCTTTTGCATCTCTTATAGAAATGGGTTCATATAGTATGTATTCTTTTACATTTGACTGTTTACATGTAACATTATGTATGATTCGTCCATATTGTGCATAACAGTTGCACGTTTTCATTGCTGTTCAGCATTCCATCTTATAACCAGCTCCCAGTTTATCTGTTCTGTTGTTGATCGCATTTGGATTGTTTCCAGTTTGGGGTTATTATGAGTGATGCTGTTAAGAACATTCTTGTGTATGTCTTGTGTGCCTGTGTGTGTTTCTGTTGGATGTATGTGTACATGAATACATATATACATATCTCTAGAAGGGAAATCGTTGGCTCATCGGGTATGCATACCTCCAACTCTAGTAAATAGTGCCAAACTGTTTTCCAGAGTGATCTTTTTTTTTTTTTTTTAAATTGAGTTTGGAATTCTTCCATACCAGTACATATAGATGTGTCTCATTCTTTTTAACAGTTACATCATTATCACTGCATGGACATATCATGATTTATTTAACCAGCTCCCTGTTATTTTATTCTTTTGCTGTTATAAATAATGCCACAATTAACATCATTTTTCATAAGCTAAGAGGTTCTCAGTGAGAAGTTTTTTTTATGTTTATAAAAGTATTTTATAACTTGCTCATTAAAGAAAAATCTGTAAATTACAGAAAAACACAAAGGAAGTAAATCCCATGATCCTGCCAACCAGAGAGAAAACTACACTGAACATTGTGTTTGGGCTTTTAGGTTTTTTTCCTCTCTTTATATTAATTGCATTTTAATTTAGGGAAAACCACACACCTTTGTACATATTCAGTTTAAATGTATTTTTTCCATTATGTATTTTCTGTAGTTGAAGTTTATGGGTGTTTGACATATGTTGCATTGTGATGCGGTTTTTTATTAACCCTTCGGTGACGAGTGTAGACAGTTGTCTTATTTTACAATTTCTTATAAGGCTAACGTCACCCCCAGAAATATTATTGTATGTTTTAGAACAGTAGGATTATAGCTATTTAAACGTCTACTTCTCAAAATATTATGTTAGTCTTTAACTATCTGAAACAGTTATTTAATTGACTATAATTTTCCTTTATTAACTTATGCTGTTAAAAATTCAGTTCATAAAAATCGTTGCACTTAGTGTGTTATTCTTACCTGGCGAAAGGAACAGTATTTTTCTCAATGGAAAGTTTAATAGCAGCTTATAAATGATTACTTTTTCATTCTGTTTCTGACAGAAAAATACTTAAACCATTTTTTTTTTTTAACCATTATAGTTTGGTAGTGTGTGAGATTGTAAAAGCAGGCTGTAGTCATTTTATTTCGTGTTCCTTTACAGATACTAATGTTAAGAGACTGAAGTCTCTGTTAAGCCAGGCCAGCTCTCGTTAGAGGAGCTTTAGTGATTCCAGTTCTGAGTACTTTGTGAAGAAATTGTGATATTTCCAATATTGGCTAAGTCACATATCTGAGAAACATGATTTATATATAGAAAGTTACTGGCTGAATGAACTTTCCCAAACCGGGTAAAAGTGAGTCCTTTAAATCTAGATTCTGCAGTAGAATATAGTTGTGTAGAGTATAGCTATAGTTGTGAACTGTGTGGCTATTTTGTCCTTTTCTTTTCAGCTTCAATGTTGCTTTATGGCATGTGTGGTCATTTTTCACTCCACTGCTGTTGTTTACCCAGTTTATGGGGGTTGTAATGTTGATCTCACTCCTTGGATGATTTCTAAAGGTAAGATTTCTGGAATGGTATTTCTAATAATGAATGCATTTGAAAAAGTCTTTCATGATAATTTTCAGTGGACATAGCAATAACGGACTAGTAAATTATTTCAGTCATGTTTACACGAGAGTTGTTCATCCATTGAACTCTGAGGTAGAAGGGACTGTGATCCCTTCCCATTTGCATAATTTAGTTCTAAGTGACTACTTTTTTAGAGAAGGCACCCTGACCTTCCAAGATCTCATGAAGAGAGTATTTGCACCTTCCAATATGGATAAGTTCACACATTGATCGATTTTCTATTGCAATAAACTTCCATCTACTTCTATACAGATGACTGTTGGCTAGATCGTTCTTAGTTAATGGGAATATGGGAAGAATGGGCAATTTTACCCAGTTGAGAAGAAAAATCTGTTTTCTAACTGTCCTGGCTGCCTCATAAAAATCTGATGGATGGTACATCAGCCTTTTCCTTCCATGTTATTTATAGAATTTCTGTGTCCCCAGAGACCACTGTGTCCCTGGGCCTGCTGCCTTCACAATGGGGTCTATTTGCTAATTGGCAGATAACTCATTTATTGAATAAGTATGTGTTCAGAGTACTCACTGTACATGCTTAGGGACATGGTGAAAAAGACAGACGGTCCCTCTCTTCACGTTGCTTACGTTAGAACTTGGAGAAAATCTATTCCATATGTCAGTTTACTTACTTGTAAACTTGAAAACTGAGACCCAGAGGAGTAAACTTCAAAACTGAGACCCAGAGAAGTAAACTTGAAAAACTGAGGCCCAGAGAAGAAAAAGTTAATGCACTCAATTATTGGGGTGCAAAAGAAAACTGACATTGCGGCTCACAGACAGCATGTTCTCCTTTTGGAGTTTGGAAAGCCCCTATAACCAGGTAAAGAAGAAATGGATGTCCTCTCATTGTTGCTAGTCTGAAAATAGCTGCTAGCACACACATGCTGATGTGCAGAGTCCCCTCCACACGTTGTGCTGTGTCTAGGACCGTTTGGACTCTCACAGTATGTCCTCTGTCCCTGTTGACCTGTCGCCACAAGAGCATTCCCTCATCTGACCCTGTCTGCTTTGAATCTCTGGCTGTTCCGTATTGAGTTTTTCCACGTGTTCAGGAGCTTTTGACTTACTGCCGACATCAACGTTTAATTGGTAACAGAGAGCCAGAGAATGTTGTAGGCAGGGAGATTGAACTGTGCTTTTTAATATTAAATCCAACAGCCTGAGATAGAATGTCTCGCTTGGGTTTTCTTTCAGGTGTAAGGGCATGTCAGTTTAAAGTGAATGATTAATATCCTGCTAGCTGAAAGCACCGCAGACGTAATGGAAAAGCTACAGTGTGTTTTTGCATCTATGAAGTGAATGGTTTCCTTGGAAGAATTGTAACTTTATAGCTCTGTAGTTGAAATCAGAATAAATTATATTTCATTTGCATATTCCTAAACTCATTATCGAATTTTTCAGATTCAAAGTAGAAATATTCAAGACAGAAATAACTGATTTGCAGTGTTAATCTGTTTGGATCATTGGAGAAATTGTTGGTGTAAAAATTTAAATGAATTTTCATTAGAGATGCATAATGTACTCCCGATAGTGTAGAGAAGTTGTTCACTCTTCCATTTAAGGGTGAGCAGTTCAGTGTATGAGATGACTGGCTGTGTATATAAAGGAATGATAGTGTCATGTGCCTTTAACCCAACTTCAGCAATTCCTATATAATACCATTTTTATAATAGTTTTGTAAGGAGGAGGACCAGTTGAAAGGATTTTGTGTTTTCCCATCACTTAAGATTTATCACTGTGTAAATTACTGGGTTTTTAGCATTTGTTTAACATATGAACTTTTAATCATCTTAAGTACGTGTAATTTTTTTCTTAATATTTAAATAAAGTATTTCTATAACTTTCTTGTGGGTTTTGTTAATACAAACTTTGGAATTGTTTCTGTCTTCAGCTATTAGCACTTTCACTATAGAAATAAGGCTTCTTTTTAGCGAAGGCTACCCTGCTTTTCAAAGACCAATGGCAGACAGTATTTGCACTTTCAAATGCAAATATGTTTACATTAAACCTAAGCATCGTAAGCATTGTGACATTTTAAGTACCTTATGTTGGTTTCTGCACTCCCCACCCCCAAGGGACTTCAGGTAATGATATGTTTCAGTCAACACTAGTGTCTGGCTCGGATCACACCCTGCAGTAGTAGTTAATCTTGACCTTGAGTAGCAGTTAGTCTTTCTCCAGCTGTGAGGCAGGAACAATATCTGTGTTGTTGGGTTGTGGGTGATAAGAATAATGTTTATGAGACACCTACTACAGTGCCTGGCACACAGTAGGTGCTCACTCAATAAATGGTAATGGAGAGGGAATGAAAGACAAAGTAGATCAAAGAGCAGGAATGGGAAGAGGCAGGCATGATCGATAAACAGATTCAAGCTCAGTTTGTGTACATATGCATGTGAGGGTGTGTAGAGAGAGTCATTTAAAGTAAGGAGCAAAGTCAGGCGAAGGTCAGAATCAGGTGGCCAAGTCAGTCAGTGATGTGAGGGTCCAGTGCGAGGCTGAGGTTGCAAACCCAGGAAGTAGGATTAGAGGGAGCACTGGTTCAGACCCTCCGGAGGGAACTTGGTGTGGGGCAAGGGACGTACCCCCGTGACAGCTCCCACAGAGTCTTTGGGCAGATTCTGCAAGAAATCCTTCCTTCCTTCCCTCCCTCCCTCCCTTCCATTTTTCTTTTCTTGCAAAGTAGTTTTACTGTTGATACTTGGATAGAAACCTAAGGCTGGGATTTTCTGTGTAACACAGTCATTAGAACCCAGTTAGCCAAGTGCTGATACTGTGGTATAGCTAGGCTGGTAAGGAGGTGATCCTGTTACAAAGAGACATCTGAATAAATTTGTTTAAGCAGGATCATTCCTGGTCCCTGTGCCCATTAAATAAGTGCTGTGCAGATTATTTGTGGGTCTTTTCCTATTGTTATAATTATTATTTTCTCAAATAAATTTATTTATTTATTTAGGGCTGTGTTGGGTCTTCGTTTCTGTGCGAGGGCTTTCTCTAGTTGCGGCGAGTGGGGGCCACTCTTCATCGTGGTGCGCAGGCCTCTCACTATCGCGGCCTCTCTTCGTTGCGGAGCACAGGCTCCAGACACGCAGACTCAGTAGTTGTGGCTTATGGGCCCAGTTGCTCCGCGGCATGTGGGATCTTCCCAGACCAGGGCTTGAACCCGTGTTCCCTTTATTGGCAGGCAGATTCTCAACCATTGCGCTACCAGGGAAGCCCTTGTTATAATTATTAAATAAAAACTGTGTCAAGCAGTGTTGTTGCTTCTTCTGTACAAGCCTGTGGGAGGAGCATCCACTCAGAATAGTAATGAATAACGGAATTAACAGTTGTGAATGTTTATCGTGAAAGTCAGGGATATGGTAGAAGCAAGCGTGTGCTCTTAAAAATGTCCCTGACTGACAGTCCCAAGTGTCAAGACCGAGTCTTCCACCCGGGTTGCACACTGGTTGCCTCAGGCCTGCTGCTCAGAGGTTTCCATTGCAGCTGGTGACAAGGCTGTCTTGTGAAGAGTCCTCCAGGTGATTCTAACGTTCAGCCTCATTCCAGAACTATCCTGTTCCAATCACTTTGGGCAGAGACGTCTCTGCAGAAGCTAGAATGTTCGAATTGTCAGGGAACATAGAGATAGCAGAATCGAACTTAGCTACCTAGGCTAAAAACCAGATTGAGGCTCCCTCCAAATCTGTGTCTGGGACCTAGCTTGGGAGGCAATGGTCTTTCTAGGAGACTTTATAGCATTTAACATCCTGGCTGTCTCAGGGTTCTTTGGTTTTATACAACAATAACAAGAACAGGTCTCTGGCTGTGCTTAAGCAAAAGAGAAATGCATTGGAAAGGAATCGAGGGAAAAGCTAAGAGCCACATCTTTATAAGTAGAATCATTTGGGGCGGTGGGGCGGGGTGGTCCTAGGTAATAGGGGTTAATAGATGCCCTCTTCTGTGGCCACAGTTAGGATAACTGCCCTTCACTTAAAAATATTTTAAAGACTTTGATTCAGCTCAGTGTTTCTTGAGGTGGGAAAGAGCTTGGTAGATTTTAAGAAATGTTTACATAGAATTCATAAAAATAAATAGCAATCAGGAATATTTCGCATACACTAAGGACTAATTTGAAAGAAGCCAAATTGCAGGCTCCGGGTCAAGGGAAGATTGGGAGTTGAACAGAAGAGTAAATTATTCCTAAAAAGGCCACAGAGATCTCTTCTAAGTCTCTCAGATTCAGTTCTGAAGTTGAGGAATGGGATTTTCCCAGTTCGGCAGAAATGTAATGTGTAGCTCTTTTATTTCTAAAGCAATGTGAGCAACTAGCTTTTGGTAAAGCCGTAGCTTTGGCAAACCTTATTTTACCTCACTTTGGGTATATTCATGATGGCTTGAGATGCATCATTCCTATCCGCATACAAATGTGTTGTACTATTTACCATCTTCAAACAAACACCCAAGATAGGGCTCCCTCACGCTTCTCCAGTTATTAACCACTTTTTGAGTCCCCTTTACAGCAAAACTCCACCGAAGAATTCTCCAGGCTTATGATATCCAGTTGTGTTCCTCATTAAAAAAAACTGTATTAGGACGTATGGACTCAAAAGAGTGTGTGTAATGTTCCTTTATGTATAAAAATAGAGTCCAAAAAGGATGTCAGGAACTTGGTCCCTCCCCAGCCCACACTCGGGGGTAGGAGTGGACCCTGGAGTTCACTCAGCTCACTGCTTCCCTTGCTCCCGTGCGCCCAGCCTGCAGCCTGATCCCCACTCTCTCTCAGGACCAGCAGGACTCCTTGTAATCCCTCCACCCCTGGTCATGGTGCCACCACAAAACCTGGGATTCCTTCTCATACCCTGGGCTGACTTCCACGTGCATCTGTCTGTATGTTCTGGTTATCACCTATCACTGCATAACAAACCACGCCCAAACTAAGTGCCTTAGGACAACCACCACCCTTTATTTTGCTCAGGAATCTGAAATTTGAGCAGGAATTGATAGGAACAGCTTGTTATGTATGGGGTGACTCAACTGGGACTGGACGGTCCACTTCCAAGGTGGTTCCCTCGTGGTTGACGAGATGGTACTGGCCGCCAATTTTACTCCGCCTGGACCTCTTCATGGGCAGCTTGGGTGTCCTCATGGCATAGTAGGTGGGATTCAAGGGTGAGCTTTTACATTAGTTTTCTGTTGCTGTAACAGATTGCCACCAACAGCGCTAAAAATGACAGACATTGATTATCTCACGGTTCTTTGGTTAGAAGTCTAATGTGGGTCTCGGCAGGGCTGCATCCCTTTCTGGAGGCTCTTAGGGGAGAATCCATGTCCTTGTTCTTTCAGGCCGTTGGCAGAATTCAGTCCCTTGCAGCTGAAGGACTGAGATCCGCATTTCCCAGCTGGCTGGCAGCTGAGGGCCATTCTCAGCTTGGAGACGCCAGCCACGTGCATTTCTTGCTCGTGTAGCCTTCTTCCTCCATCTTCAAAGCCTAGGACAGTGGGTCAACACATCGCTCTTATACTTTGAAATTCTCCTGCCTCTTCTTCCATTGCCACATTGCTCTGACCCACTCTTCTGCTGCCTCCTTCACTCCTAAGGGTCCGTGTGAATACATTGGGCCCACCCACCTGGGCCACCCAACATCATCTCCGTGTTGTAAAATCCTTACTTCATTTCAGTGTTCCTTTTGCCAGGTAACACAACATATTTATAGGTTCCAGGGAGTCGGGTGTGGACATCTTTGGGGCCATTACTCCACCTACCACGGTGTTCTAGAGACAGGAAATGGAAGCTACTGCTTAAAGCGTGGGCTCAGAAGCTGAATGTCACTTCCATCCTATGCTACTGGTCAAGCAGTCACAGATCCCCTATTTAAGGGGAGGGGACATGGCTTTGCCCCATCCTAAAGGAGGAGTACCAAAAAATTTGGAGGTCGTGTTTTAAAATTGCCATAGTCTAGCAGCCACTGGAGAGCAGAAGGGAGTTTCCTTAAAAAACTAAAAATAAAGTTGCCATATGATCCAGCAATCCCACTCCTGGGCATATATCCTGAGAAAACTTGAATTCTAAAAGGTACATGCACCCCAGTGATCATAGCAGCTCTATTCACAGCAGGCAAGTCATGGAAGCAACCTAAATGTCCATCAGCAGATGAATGGATAAAGAAGATGTGTATAAATACAATGGAATACTGCTCAGCCATAAAAAAGAATGAGATAATGCCGTTTGCAGCAACATGGATGGACCTAGAGATTATCATACTAAGTGAAGTAAGTCAGACAGAAAAAGACAAATAGCAATGTCATATGATATCACTTATGTGTGGAATCTAAAATATGATACAAATGAACTTATTTACAAAACAAACAGACACAGACAGAAAACAAACATACGGTTACCAAAGGGGAATGGAGATGGGGGAGGAATAAATTAGGAGTTTGGGATTAACAGGTACACACTACTATATGTAAAATAGATAAACAACAAAGTCCTACTGTATAGCACAAGGAGCTATGTTCAATATCTTGTATAAACCCTAAGGAAAAGAATATGAAAAAGAAATATATATATATATATATATATATATATATATGAGATTCACTTTGCTGTATGATAGAAACTAACATTGTAAATCAACTATACTTCAATAAAAAAAAAGAAAAGTGAAAATTGCCACACTCTAATCTCTGTTCATAAATTCTCTAGATTCCTTCCACATGCAAAAGTCGTTTATCTTCCAGGAATCACTGAAGTTTCATCCCATTACAGCATCAGGTTCAGGCTCGAGCTCCCGGATCTCATCATCTAAATCAATAAAAGGTGCCTCAGGTGCAAGGTCCTCTCAATCTGCACACCTTTAAAGGTAAGTTACCTGCCAATTACACACCGAACATACAGGGGTGAGATAGACATAGGGTGCTCGTAATAATATTCCCGTTCAAAGAGGGGTAACAAGGCACGTGGCTTCTGTTCCCTAAAAATTCTGAAAGCCAGCTGGGCATATGTCTCCCTCTCTTGTTTAGGGACCAGTGCTGCTTCTTAGGACTGCGCAAAGCTTTAGGCTCTACCCTCTGGGCTCTATTCTACCCTCTGTGTCATCCTTTTTTTAGTGGAAGCTGGTGGTTCTTCCATTAGAACAAGTCTCAGAGAGTGAGAAGTAGAAGAGCTGCTGCTGCTTTTTTTTTTTTTTTTAATTATTTATTTATTTATGGCTGTGTCAGGTCTTAGTTGTGGCATGAGGGATCTTCCATTATGGCACGTGGGCTCTTTGCTGAGGCGCGTGGGCTCTCTAGTTGTAGTGCCCGGGCTCAGTAGTTGCGGTGCGTGGGCTTAGTTGCCCCATGGCGTGTGGGATCTTAGTTCCCCGACCAGGGATCGAACCTGCATTCCCTGCATTAGAAGGCAAATTCTTAACCACTGGACCACCAGGGAAGTCCCAGAAGAGCTTCTTGGTAGCATTTAAAGAAATCTTTACCTCCTGGAGCTGGAGGGTAGACATAGCTAAGGATCAGCACAAAACTGAATTGTGAGAGTGGCAGAGTAGCAGAGAAGGCTGAATTCTCAGTCTAGGAAAATATCCACCAGAGTCAGAGCCCTGATAGGGAAGGAGCAGGAATTTGAGAATTGGGAAGGGGATAACTGGTGAAATGCACTTGAAACCTTGCACTCCTAGATTCCTCAGAACCTTCTGGACCTACAGAAGGGCCACCTCCCTCTTACTGGGTGATAGAGCCACTCCTTGCTTGAAGACCATGCTGAGGCCCCAGAGGCGGTAGGAACCTTACAAAGCAATGCTTGCTCTCCTCCAGATTTGTCCCCATGTCCCTCCTGGCCACCCATCCATTATTCTGGACCAAATGCTTGCGTAGCCTTACTGGGGATGTGCTGGCCGGCTGAGTAGAGAGAGGGATCATATGGCAAAGGTACTTCAGGACCTGAATAACATATACTGACAAATACTTCAGGAGCCTGTGCCTGGGAGTAAATCATGGTGGTGCTGGATTAAAAGCAGACTATAACATTGGTTTAGGGAGAGTTTGTCAGTGTGGGTGCTCCCTTTTGAAACAGGATTCAACACCCTGGCAAGGGCTTGAAGAGATGGTTCTAATCCACTGCTGTTATGGTTCTTGGAGGCTTGGAAAAAGTCATGGCCCACATTAAACAAAGTGGAGATGCCAGGATCGCCATGACACGTTGTGGGGGAAGGGATCAACAGACTCAGGGAAGTGGGCGTGCTCAAGTGGGTCCACCGTGTAAGATTAGAAAACCTACCAGCTGATCTTTGGAGGACCCCAGAGGCTCTCCGTTGATCATGGAGATAAGAAATATGCCAATAAGAAGAGACAGGCATCATTGAGTTGGTCAACAGTGATTGTCCTCTGTAGGCCATGCTGAGGCAGGAATGCTGTTACAGAACTGGTCTCCCTAGCAGCAGTTGGAATGCTAGGATCCCATAATAGTGGAGGCTGTACCATTTTTGCTTTTCCCAGGCAGGTCTAGCAGTGCACCTTCACAGCCTTGCCTCAGAGCTATCTGACTCTTGTTATCTCCCATAATACAGAACTGGATTATCTGACATTCTACACAGTATCATACTGGGCCACTACACTGATGATCTACAGTCATTGGATCTGATGAGCAGGAAGCAGCCAGTACTTTAGATGTCTTATCTGAAACAGGGTGGATGAGAAAACCTACTAAAATTCAGGAGGCTATAACTTTGGTGAAGTCTCTGGGGGTCCAGTGATCTTGAGCGTGTTGGCATATCACCTCCAAGATGAAAGACAAGATGCTGCTCCTTGTACTTCCTCCCATTAAAAAAGAGGCAAATACTTAATAGGAATTTCTAGATGTTGGAGGCAACATAGACTACATCTAAGTGTGTTACTTTGACCTATTAACTGAGGAACTCACGAGGCTGCCCATTTTGAGTGGGTGTTGGAGCAAGGGAAGGCTCGGAAGCATCTCCAGGCTGTAGTGCACACATTCTCCCACTTGGATCTTATAACCCAGCAAAGCCAATGGCACTTGAAGTATTTGTGGCAAATAGTGGTCTTATGTTGGAGACTCTAGCACAAACCACTAGGAGGGTCACAGCACAGACCACAAGGATTTTGGAGCAAATCCATAGCTTCTTCTGTAGATAATTATTTCTCTTTTGAAAAATAACTTCTCACTTGCTACTAGGCCCTGGTAGAGACTGAATGTCCATCTATTGTATGGACTGCAGTCATCTGACCCACCAAACCACAAGGTTGGGCATGCCCAGCAGTGATATATTGTTGAGTAGGAATGATGTAGAAGACTTGACTTGAGCAGGGTTGAAAACCATGAATCAGTTGCATGCACAGGTGGTTCAGGTTCCTTTGAAACCACTCCTCCTGCATTGTCTCCTTTCCTTTAATTCACACCTGTGGTCTCATGGGGTTTTTTTCATGACTGATGAGAAAAAGCTCAGGCTTAGTTTACAGTGGCTCTATGTGATATGACAACACCAGCCATCATGATATGATGTCCAACCATGTGGACAGCTGCAGCATTACAGCCCCACCCAAAGGGATCCCTGCAGGGAAGGGTGGTACAGGAAAATCTCCCCAGTGGGCAGAGTGTGGAGTGGTACATAAGGTTGTTCACTTTGTCTGGATTGAGAGACGTCCAGAGTACAAATATACATGAACTCATGGATGGTTGCTAACAGGCTACCAGTTTGTCTAGATACTCAGTGACTTGGAAATAAAATCTGAAGATTAGTTACAAGGAGGTTTGGGGGGAAAGTGTGTGGATGGACCTCTCAGAATGGATTCAGGGTATGAAGATTTGCATCTCATGTGAATGCTCACCAGCGGCGTCCCCTACTGAGGAGCGGGATGAAATGGCCGTCCTGTGGGAGTCCGTCAGCCTCGTTGCCTGGCCACCCCAGGGCTTGCTCTACGGGCCCATGTACCAGGTACACGGTGGCAGGGATGGAGGCCATGCATGTGCTCAGTAACACAGAAATCTCTCCAAGGCTGATGTGGTTAACAGAGTGCTGAGTGCAGAACCTGCTGTGATGATCTGAAAAAATAAAATTTTGGAAACGTCTTCCACTGAGAGGGGGAAATCTTTATCCCCTTCCCTTGAATCTGGGAACATAGGATGCCATAAATGATGCTATGTGGCTTCTCAGGCTAGGTCGTAAAGGCCATACAGCTTTTGCTAGTTCTCTTGGAATGCTTGCTTGCCAGATGTTCCCTCCTGGTATGCTCCCTTTCAAAGCCCAGATGCAATGCTGTGAGAGGTTTAAGCCACACATAAAGAAGCCACGTCGAGGTGCTCTGGTCGAGAGTCCCAGCTGAGCCCAGCCTTCGGGTTATCCTATTCCAAGCACCAGAATGTGAGTGAGGAAACCGTTAAATGATTCCAGCCCTGGCCGTTGAGTCACCCTGGCTGTTCAAGTCTTCCTGTAAGCAAAGGAACGCCAAGGATCGCCAGCAGCCACCAGAAGCTAGAATAGGCAAGGAAGGCTCATCCCTAGAACCCTCAGAGAGAGCCTGTCCCTGCTGACACCTTGATTTCCAAATTCCGGGCTCCAGAGCTGTGAGCCAAGAAATTTCTGTTCAGGAACCCACTTGGTGGTACTTCGATACAGCGCCCTAGGAAGCTAATACACTGCTCGCCTCTCTTATTCTTAGAAACTCTGGGATTATGTAGCCACCAGCAAACATAAGTGGGGACAAAATCTCATTGGCACTCGGGTCCTGTTGCCTATCAGAGTAACTGTGCCCATGTTACCTGTGGCAGTTAAGCATGTCTGGTTGGCCTCTGCCCCTCTGGGGATTCTGTCATCCTCATTGAAGTTGGGGAGCCCGTGTTTCAGGGCAGCGTTTCTCAGCATCATCCAAGAGGCGCTGAATTGTCCCAGGAGAGCAGCTGCCTGGTCAAGGCATTCGCAGCCCCTTACAACTAGGTGAGCCCTGCGGCCAGCTCTCACCGTGGAATGTGGGTGGAGTAACGTGCTCCAGAGGTGAAAGCCAGGGGCCTGGATACCATCAGAGCCCACCATTTCTCACACCCCCATGTCTGCCCACTGCTGAGCTGGGATCAATCAGAAGACATTGAGGTTCCTGAGCAGTTCAGACCTTTGAAAAAATGTCATCCGCAGAAGGCAGAAAGCAGCGTGGGTAAATCTCTCAATCAGTTTTTCCCATTGTCTTGAGTAGAGAGGAAAGGGGACAGACTTGTTTCTCTCTTTGGTGTCCAGAAACTTACATTTCATTGCTTATTAAAAAGAATCGAGGTAGCCCAGACCAGGGAGTCCCACCTGATTTTCTGATGGGGATTGTGTGTTATCTATCTTTGTATTCTAAGCGAGTTAAGGGTCATGCTAGCTGCTGTAGCAGATACCTTTCCAAATTGCAGTGGCGTCGCACGATAGAAGCTCATGTCTCACTCATGTAAGGTCCGGTTTCAGCAGGGAGAATGTGCTTCACCAGTCACTGGGGGCTCAGGCTGACAGGCTCCGCCGTCTTCGGCACGAGGCTCCAAGGTTGCCCTGGGTGTCGGTGTCAATATCTGGCTGGTGGGGGGGTGGGGGGGGGGAGAAAATGGAGGATTGTGTAGGGGTTTTTCATGGGCTAGGGCCCCGAGTTTGTGTGTCACTTCTGTCCGCACCCCACGTCCAGAACTTAGTCATTCGGTCCACTTAGATGCAAGTTGCACTGGGAATTGAGTCCCTGGCTGGGCAGACACTTCCCTGTGACAGCTCTATGCTCCGGAAGGGGAGCATGTGTTTAATGGACAGTTGGCAGCCTCTGCCACACGGTGTCAGCCCAGGGTCTGATACATAGTAGGTGCTCAGTAAATAACAAAGGGTCTTAGGTACTTTGTATTTGGCGGGCACCTTCCAAAGTGCTTCATATGTATCAACTCATTTTGTCCTCATAGAAACTTGTAAGAGTGGTTACTATTAAGAGCTCCCTTTTACCGATGAGGAAATTGAGGCACAGTGAGTCTTAGTAACTCATCCAGGGTCACACAGCAGGAAGTGATGGAGACAGGAATCAAACCTCGCAGCCTGGCTTTAGAGCTCATCCCCCTAACCACCACTTGGTGCTGCCTTTCCCTCTACATTCATGTTGACTTGAGCTGATGTATGTAAAAGAGATAACGGATGTGAATGTGCTTTGTAAACTTGTAGAGTGAAATAAAAGCAGAGGTGGTTTTTATGGGACTCTGGGGCATTCATGGAGCCCTGGCCACCTGTCAGACACTAAGCTGTCTCTCTCCCAGGCTCCCGTGGCATTTGGCATAAACTGGGTTTCATCTTGTTGGCCCCAGGCCTGGTCCCATACCTGGCACATGAGAGGTGCTTAGGACACATTTTTCAATAGATAAAAAGAAAAAAACACATGCTGGGTTTAGAAAACAGAATGAACCAGATGTAGTTCTTGCCTGTAGGGAGCTCAGAGTAGGAAAGACAGTTAAAAAATAGATTATGCCATGTGGAAAATAGAGGATGGAGAGGTGAACAGGTCCCCAGGGGACCACAGAAGGAATAAGTTGGGTGTCTTAGTTTCCTGGGGCTGCCCTAACAAAGACCACACTGGATGGCTTAAGCAACAGAAATTTATAATCTCACAATTCTCAAGACTAGAAGTCCAAGATCAAGGTGTCAGAGGGGTTGGTTACTTCTGGGGGCTGGGGGGGAAAAAGCTGTTCCAGGCCCCTCCTAGTTTCTGGTAGTCTCAGATAATCCTTGGCTTGCAGGTGACATTCTTTCTATATCTTTACATCTTCTTCCCTCTGTATGTGTCTATCTTCAAATTTCCTTTTTTTATAAGGATGCAGTCATATTGGATTGGGACCCACACTAATGACCTCAACTTGATCATTTGCAAAGACCTTCTTTGCAAAGAAGGTCCCATTCACAGGTACTTCAACATCTTTTGGGGGGACACAATTCAACAGATATTTATTGAGTACCTACTATGTGCCAGGCACCACTGTTCTACATGCTGGAAATACAGCAGTGGACAAGACAGGCCACATCCTTCTCATAGAGCTTTCATTACAGTGGGAGTGATAGGCCCCAGATACACACACATTCCAGGTAACGCTGTGTGCTAAGAAGGAAAACGAAGCAAGGTCAGGGACTAGAGCACTGGGTGCGGGGGGAACACATCCCGAGTCCCACCTCCCAGTGATCTGATGAGAAGACGACACTTCACTTACTCATTCATACAGCCTCCATCCACGTGTGCATTCATTAACTCTTTGGTTTATTTACTGAGCACCCACCTGGCTTGGCTCTGGGGACACCCAGCTGAAGGGCACACTCTAAGCCTCATACTGATGGACACGTTTCCTGGTCCCCACCTGCCTTTTCACACTCATTTCTGTGCACGTGCTTCATTCTCTCTCTGGAACGCCCTCCTCTGCCCTGCCCCATGTCACCTGGCCAGCTCCTACTCCTATCCAAAGTGTACATGGGCTTCCCTGGTGGCGCAGTGGTTGAGAGTCCGCCTGCCGATGCAGGGGACAAGGGTTCGTGTCCCGGTCTGGGAAGATCCCACATGACGCGGAGCGGCTGGGCCCGTGAGCCATGGCCACTGAGCTGGCGCGTCCAGAGCCTGTGCTCCGCAGCGGGAGAGGCCACAACAGTGAGAGGCCCGCGTACCGCAAAAAAAAAAAAAAGTGTACAGGTGGTGGGATAGGGAGGGTGGGAGGGAGACGCAAGAGGGAGGGGATATGGGGATATATGTATATGTATAGCTGATTCACTTTGTTATTAAGCAGAAACTAACACACCATTGTAAAGCAATTACACTCCAATTAAGATGTTACAAAAACCCCACAAAAACAACTGTACAGGTGGTGCCTCCTCCGGGAACCTCTCACCCTTCTTGGCAGACTCAGGGCTTGTCCAACCCTCCCGCCCTAGGCAGTCCTGGGTCATGAGCTCCTGGAAGGCAGGGCTGAGTCTCATGTTTGATACTCTATAGCTTCTCAGCGAGTTAAATAGTTATCCACTGAGTGTGTCTCCACCAGAATGTCAGCTCCGTGAGGGCAGTCTTTCATAACTGAATTCCTGGCACCTAGAACAGAGCCTGAAATGATTCAGTGTAGTATAAATGAGTGTTGACCACATAAACGAACAAACAAAGTGAAAACGTGAATGATGGCAAGTCCTCAGGTTGACTCCCTCACAGCCCAGGGCTCCCTCACAGCCAGGACCCTCTGGCAATCAGAACCAGCTACGTAATTTGCTGGATCCACTGCAAAAATGAAAATGTGGGTCCCGTGTTCAAAAATTAAGAATTTCAGAACGACAACAGCAGGATATTAAACCAAGGGGGAAAGGGTGTCTCCTGAGTGCTGAGCCCTATGCTACTGCACAAGGGGCTCGCTGTGAGCCCTGCCTGCCCTTTCCTGGGCTCCATCCCCCAGTGGCTCCCTCCCAGCTTCCTGCTCCAGCCCTGATCTCAGCCACGCCAGCCCTTAAGACCTCCTGAGAGGGGCACTGTGGCGGACCAGGTCAGCTTGGGGGGCCTGGGGGAGCAGAGGGAGACGCTCCGGTTGCCCCGGCTCCAGGGAGGATTCCTGGCAGCCCCCAGCCCCAGCTCAGCTCAGCTCAGCCCAGAAGTAGCTCCCCATTCCCTTGGAGGAGGGAGAGAGATGGTCTCTTTTCTTGGGAAGTGGCTCCTGTCTTGTCCGCATCTGGGCATCTCCTGGCAGACACCCAGGTACACCAGACGGACAGACAAACACAGACACAAACGAAAAGGACACCCTGTCCCCCTATTCATAGATCTAGGGACAGGAGCTGCCACCCCCTCCCATCCTCCCCGACCCAACCAGACACACCCGAAGACTGACCTCCAGAGAGAGACAGCAACAGGCAACAGAGAAAACAGACCGTAGAAATACGCAGAGACGAGGACAGGCAGACACTCACGCACACGGACGCGTTCGTCCGGGCTCACCTAGACCTCCGTGGTCCGCTACGGAGACGCTCAGGGGCACCAGAGGAGCGCACTCACCCGCGGGGCCCCAGACGCGCCGCTCCGCCGCGGCCACGCCTCCGCGCCCACACCCTCGGGCCGGCTCTGGGCGACACCTTGCCCCCCATCCCACCTCTGGAAGCCGGCGGGAGGCACCTGTCATCCGGCATCGGCTCAGGGGACAGAGCTGAGGACAGTGCGCGGGTCGGGGAGCGGGAGGACGCGCGGCCATCGGGGCAGGGCTGCCCCCAGGCCGAGGCACCAGGGGCGGGGAGCGGCCCGCGTGGGTGCAGAGTGGGCGGAAGTGTTGCCCCGGACATTGAGGAGGGAGGGAAGGTGGGCGGTGCGAATTAGGGAGGGCGAAGAAGCCGGGGTCAGCCCGGGTCAGCCCGGGTTGGCGGGGGACGGGGTGGGGGGGGAAGGTGGTAAGTGGATCGGGTGGGTACCTTGACCGGGGGTAGGGGGCAGAAGGCGGGAGATCAGGCGTCCGAGGGTGATCAGGACAGCGGGCTGGTTGGCAGAGGGCGTCGGGATTAGGGCAGAGGACAGGGGCAGCGGGTGGGGCCCGGGACTAGACTCAGTGCGGGTCCCTCAATGATGCCCGAGGGCCAGGGGGCGCCTGCCTCTCCCCAGGCGTTTCGGAGCAGCCCGGACAGGGGCTTGTCGGGACCCGCAGCCTGCCCGCCGCCCCAGCTCCCGGCCCCGGGGCCCCCGGAGTCCCCGGCCCCTCGTCGGGGCGCCATCCGCGCCAGCTTCCCGCAGAAGCTGGCGGAGGCGCTGAGCAGCCAGTATGGGCTGAACGTGTTCGTGGCGGGGCTGCTGTTCCTGCTGGCCTGGGCCGTGCACGCCTCGGGCGTGGGCAAGAGCGACCTGCTGTGCTTCCTCACGGCGCTCATGCTGCTGCAGCTGCTCTGGATGCTGTGGTACGTGGGCCGCAGCTCCGCGCACCGCCGCCTCAAGGACACGCACGCCGGCGCGCGCTGGCTCCGCGGTGAGTCCCCGAAGCAGCGAGCCGGCCGGCGGGTGAGTGCCCAGCGAACCCAGCCTGCTCGCCCGCTAGCCGCAGCCCGACAGCAGCTCTGTACCCTTTCCTTCTCTGACTTCTCTCCTTTAGTCTTTTCTGCCTCCATCTTCCTGCACATCTTTTCTGCCCGCCGCCGCCCACCTTCCCTTCTCTCTCTTTCTTTCTTAAGGCTGGATTATTGCCATAGTCTCCTCTCTCCGCCTTCAGGCTCTTGCCTTACATGCCATCGTTGGAACTACGGTTACACAAACCTATTCACATCTTTCCTTGTTTAAAGCCCTGCCATGGTTCCACGGACCCCACGATGGAGGCCACACTCCTTATCCTGGCATTCAAGGCCCGCTAAGATCTGAGCTCAGATGGCCTCTTTAGTTTAATCCTCTCCTTAGCCCGCATTCTGTGCTCCAGTCTCAAAGGCTTTTAGTTCCCATCACAATACTTCATGCTTATCTGCCTTTGCATATTCTGTTCCCTCTTCCTGGAATGCCTCCCACCTGCCTTGCTTTAGGAGATAGGGCTCAGGCCCCACCCCGTGCTCCCCAGTGATGCTTTTCAGACCCCATCTCTCACCCTTTGGGGTTCTGACCGCACTGCTTCACCCCTCACTGTGCCCTGGGAAGGCACTGTGCTTCTTGTTGACACTTCTGTCCCCTCCACCACACTGGGGGATCTCTAAGATGCTCATCTCTTCGTCCTAGAGCCAACTCAGGGCCTGGTATAGAGTGGGTGCTAAGAAAATGCGGTTGAGATGAATGATGTAATCAACGAGTGGATAAATGTTCAGGCAGCGGGGAATAGAAGCACTTGCTAGGTACCCACAACACACTGATTGAAACGTTGTCAAGACAGGAACCCTTCTCTCCTCAAGGACCTTGCACTGTTGGAAGGGAGATAGACATGATGCAGGTCAAAGGGAGGAGGTGGTGGGGAGTCTGTGGAGAAAGCGGGTGCCTGAGAAATCTTCATGGGAGGGGCCGGGTACATTTCACTCTGTGTGGTCCAGACACATCACAGGTCTCTGCTTGAATTCTCATGTTCGATCTGAATTTAAGTCTCAGAGTGTGGCTGTCATTTTCCTTGCATGCTCTTGGGCACATTATTTAGTCTTCCCACTCCCCTAGTTTCAGCATGTGTAGAATGGGAATCACACGTGTAGGACCAGTGACTGCTGGGTACAGGGTGGGCGCCCAGCACACAGTCACTCTCCCTCCCACCCACACTCCCTTCAAAGGTCTGCCCCAAGGACACCTTCTCTACACACCTGGCAGGAATTTCTCCTCACTCCCATGGGCTGCCACAGCTCTCTCTGTTGTAGAGCTCTTTGGCGCTTGTCTATTTCTGCCTTGTCTTATGATTAGTGGATATAAGCCTTGTCATCTGGATGGGATTTTAGGTTTCTTAGGCTCAGGGACTGTGTCTAGTTCATCTTGCCTTTGGAAAAACTGCACAAAACTGCAGCGTGACCCAGATTACTGCTCTGAAAGTAGTTGTTTCAGGGAGGTTCGTGGTTTTGTGACCCTATAAATGGAGTGAATCCAGTGTCATAGCAAACAAGCAAACAAGAATAAAATGTTATTTTGAGGTTGTTGACTTAAACAGGCTAAAACAATATTGCATACAGAGGCTTTTGACCTATGCTTTCCTGTAGTGGCAGGATCCTTCCTTGGTCTTTCCCTCACTTCTTTCCTACTCCATCCTTCTGTCCTTCTTTCTTCTCTTCTTCCCTTCTTCTTCTCTCCTCATCCATCCCTTCCTTTCTGTGTTACCCCTCTCTGTTCCATCCTCCCCCTCCTCCCTCCTTTCCTTTCTCTCGCCCTCCCTCCCTCTCCCTCCTTCCTCTTTTTCTCTCTCCTGCCCTCCCCTCATCCTTCCTTCCTCTCTCCCTCTCTCCTTTCTCCCTTCCTTCCTCTCTCCCTCCCCCACCCTGTTCTTCCTCACTCTTCCCTCCTCTCTCTCTCTCACTCTTTCCAGGAAGACTCTAAGCACTGGGACCCCAGTCAATGGGTGAATGGTGGTGCCATTTCCCAAGACTGGGAAGACAGAAGGAGGAGTAAGTGTGGGGATGCAGAATCAGGATTCCTCTTGTGGATGTGTTACATTTGAGATGTCCATTAGACACCAGGTAGAGCTGGAGCAAATGAGGCAGTGTAGGAGAGCACATAGTAGGTGTTCAGTAAAGGGTGTGGCTGTTTAGACACTCAGCAAGTTACCCCATAATAACATAACTATTCAAGTGAGCTATGTGGATGATGGAAGTGGTGCTGATCCTGGAAGTCTTGGCTTGATGTCTCGGCTCTGTTACCTTCGCCTTTCTGAGTCCCGGTTTCCTCATCAGTAAAATAAGAATACTGGCCACCTCTCAGGGAGGAGCTGGGAGAGGTCGAGTGAAAGCTATTTGCAAAGCACTGTCTATCCCTGTAAATGAGCTGCAGTTTATCAAAGAAGCAAGAGCCTAATTATCCCCAAAGTACCCCAGGAGGCCATAATGCCAAGGGAAAGTGCCTTCAGCCCCAGCAGGGACTGAGAATTTCCCTGGAATCCTAGCTGGAAAAACAGGTTTGACTTAGCTCTGCCCTGGCTTCTGTGATGGTCTTAGAAGTCTGGGGCTCTGAGAAAGAGTCACCCTGTGGAATTCTGGGCACTGAGGTTTTCCAGAGAAAGATTTTGGGTCTTGGTACGGGCTGTGAGGCATTTCTTTGAGCAGGAAAACATTCTGTCCCACCTACTGGGTGTGAGAAAGTGAAGACTTTCTTTGGAACAAAAAATATTGACTAATTTTTAAAAATGAGTGGAAATGATGGATTATTCATCCAGATCCTCTGTTTGCTAAGTAAAGAGATTGATTTCTTCTGGAAGAAGTGGCAGCAGCTGGGATATCTCATGCCAGTCCTGTGTGTCCAGTGACATGAAAACCTAATGAATAGCCATTTCTTCCTGTTAATTACCAGGGTCCTCTTTCTGTTCTGTTTCTGGTCTCTTAAAAGACCGCAGTGGTGAAGGTAGTCCTTTTCCTTGTTCTGGCCTGCCTCAAGCCCAGAGAAGTGTTATTAACACAAAGTCATGGCAATGACGACAGTAAGACTAATAGCCACAGTTATTGAGTGCGTTTGGAATGCTGGTACATTAGAGGCATTGTCCCAGTTGTTTGTCACAGTGAGGCTTTCTTTGTGCGTGTGAATAATCACTCCCAAGTCTACTTTTACGAGATCAGGTTTTTACAAAGTGCTTTCTACTTAAAATGAGGCACATCCATGTATACGACACATTACATCTCTGTCCAGTGCACCATCCTTGGAAAAGGGCTGCTCAGGGCACTGTGTTCCTTATCCCTAAGGGGCTGCAAGTAAAGGGGCAGACGTGAGCTGCTTTTGTAAGATCTGCCCAGGACAGGTGGCTGTACAGGCTGTAGAGATAAAGATTGGGACACAGTGACGGGTTTTAGGAACAGGCGGTCCAATGGGTGAGAAAGTGAAGGTTGCTAAAAGAAATGGTTCCAAGTGCATGTGTGAAGAGAGGCGGGCTGCCATGCAGGATGGTGGCAGAGAGCAGAAGAGGAGGGAGAGGGGAAGGAGGAAGGCTGCAGGACACGAGGATGCAACTGCCCCTGCACCCAGGGGAGCCCACAGTCTAGGAGTGCAGCCAGGACTCACAGAAACCACTGGAGGATGACTGACAGGATTGCAAAACCTGGTGTGCAGTCCTGTGGCAGCGTCTGGTGTGGCCAAGGAGGGAGTGGTCAGGGTGGGCCACCGTGGTATTCCAGCCCACCCTGCTGACTTCGGGGCAGATGCAGCAAGTTCATGAACATGGGTCTGGGCTTCACCTTGTTTCCCTCCTCAGAATGCACGCTCATCTCAGTTTGATCACCTCACTCCTCTGCAGACACGGCCTCTCCAGATACTCCTCATTTCCTTGGGCTTCTGTCCCTGCTCTGGGTATAGTGAGCCCATGTCAGTGTGCCTAGCAATTCTCCTCCTTTCTTTAAAACAATAGTTTTCCTGAGATGTAGTCCACATAGTCTACAGTTCACCCATTTAAGGTGCACAAGCCGATGGTTTGTAGGATATTCACAGAGATGTGCAACCATCACCACAGTCAATTTTTAGAACATTTTATCATCTCAAAAAGAAACACTATGCCCTTTAGCTATCATCCCCCAGACCCTCCCCAGGAATAGACAACCATGGATCTACTTTATGTCTCTAGACTCGCCTGGTCTGGACATTTTTATAAATGGAATCACATAATATGTCATCTTGGCGACTGGCTTCTTTCACTGAGCGTAATGTTTTCAGTCTCCCAGCGGTTCTTGGGGTGGGTGTTATCACCCTCATTTTCTAGACCAGGAAGCTGAAAGGGCATCAGGAGGAGGGTTGAGCCCCTGTCACCAGAAATATACGGACAGAGTGAGAAAGAGAAGAGAGATAAGTTCCTGGCTTCGGGACAGAGGGTGTGATATTAGCAGGTAACAGAGAAGGCAAAACCTCTAACTTCCATTTGGTTTCTGTCCTCTTCATCGAGCAGAGGGACCTTTGGAACTTGCAGGGAACAACAGAGAAGGTGGCCAAGCCCACTGCATGGGGACAACTTTTGTGACGTCGGGGCAGAAACTTTGGTCTGGTTTTGTTCAGCAGTCTGGACCGAGCTCCCATTCTGTGCCAGGCGCTGGCTGAGCCCTGGGGACAGCAGGAGGCTCAGGTTTGGCCCTGCATGGAGGGCTGCAGGAGGGGGCAAAGACGGTGCAGACAATGAGGGGCAGCAGAGCACGATGGCTAAGAGCTCCCCACCAAACCCCACCCCAACCCATGTAGCCTCACTTTTCTGCCCCGGTTCCCTCATCTGTAAAATGGGGAGGATGATACCCCCCAACCATCACATAGGGTTGTATGAGAATCAGTGAGTTTGTACATATAAAATGCTTAGAGAAACCTGTGGCATTTAGTAAGAGAAAGACATTATTATTATTCACTAAATGATTCAGTGTTATGATGTGCAGGGGATGGGTGGATAGGCAGAAGGGTAGCCTGGGGCAAGGGTTTGGGGGTTTAGGGAGAGGTCCCAGAGGAGGACCTTCTGCTTTTGCTGGAGTCTGGAAGTGAGTCCAGAGATGTCAGCAAGATCTGAGTTAGCTGGAACCCTATCTGCAGGCTTCAGATCTCGGTTTTGTGCAGTGGGTAGTGGGGAGCCATTGAGGGTTTTGGACAAAGGGAATGATGTGATCATACTTGTGTTTCAGAATGATCACTCCATCTGCAGGGTGGGACCTGGTTTTCAGAGGAGTAAAACAGGAGGCTGAGAGGTCAGTTAGGAATTAAGTGGACTTAGGGAGAATATGTAGGGTCTCAGAAAGCTACCCTGAATTTTAAAAATGATAAAGAATGCACAGAATATAGAGAACTGAGCATAACGGCAACTCCCAGCAAAATTCTGGAGCAGATCAAGATGCAGGGAGTTTTGAGCAATTCCCTCAGGAAAGGGAGCCATGATCCAGCCTGGGGTCACCGTGAGAGAGTCTTGCCTAACTGCATGCATTATCATGCATGTTTGGGGTTTTGGGATGGGATTTCTGCTCTAGTAGAAAATGTAAACCTGATGTCAGGATTTCAACCTCATGATGTAGCTGCCCAAAAAGCCGATGCTGGTCAGGCATTGTTTGGAAAGGAGGTCAGGCTGCATGTGGAGTGTCACGTCCCCCTTGAGCATCACATGGGTGCCTGCAGGAGGGCGGCCCCAGGAGGAGCGAAAGGATGTCCAGTCCAGGAGAGAGAGGATGTGGAGATGGTGGGGTGGAAAATGCTGCAGGCCCACCCCCTTCAGCTTCAGGTCAGCAAACGAGAGTCACTTCTTCAGGGAAGCCTTTCCCGATGCCTTCAGACCAGGTGTGACTTCCGGGTTGTATGTTCTCATAACACCCTGTTTTCTTCCTAGCACTTCTCAAGCAGGAGATTGTGTCATTCAGTTTGTTTGTTGATCTGACCAGATGGTGAGCTCTTGAAGGCAAAGACCCTGTCTGAATGTAATTACCATTATAACCTGAGCTCCTGGCACAGTGCCTAACATGTAACAAGGGCCAGTTGATATTTGCTGAATCATCAAATGGGTGAATGCATGGATGAATGGATGAAGGAATGAGTGAACCACGGCAGAATCTCCAGGGAAGGGGATGGCAGTTCTGGGAGGCTGACTGCAGTTCACTGTGGGGAAGAGCATTGTAATCTAAGCACCAGCTGGAGATGGAAGGGTGAGCCTCCCAGCCCTGGGCATGTCCAGGTGGAGACCAGATGGCCGCTGGTCATGATGCACTGGGAAGCATCCTTGCATGAGATGGGACATGTGAACTAACTTTGTGGAACCTTCCACCTCTAAGAGCTTACGGTTCAAGATTCTAGACTCCTAGAAGGGATCTGGGAGCCTAACACAGAGGAGGAGTCTCCCCTCTGCCAACACTAGACATTTTAGGATTATTCTCAAGGAATGTGGCTGGGGAACTTTCTAATTGGTTCTAATTCATTAAGTGTTTCTTTGTGGTTGAGTGATGACGATGATGATAACATCCCGTTTATAGAATTTTCTATTTGTGGGGCACTGTTCTAGGTGCTTTTCATGTTATGAATCATTTAATCTCCTCTACATCCCTAGGAGATAGTCAATCTTATTATCCACATTTTACAGATGAGGAAACTGAGGCACAGAGAAATTAAGTAATTGCTCAAGGTCATCAACTATAATAAGTGGTAGAAAAAGGATTTGAAGCCAGACAGTCAGTACCTACTGCTATACTCTGTGTACTGTGTTTTTAGAGCATAATTGATTTTTATCAATATGCAAGGTGGTATTATAAAACCAAGTTTATCAATTGTGTGATTCAATTCTTCTGTGTCATATCTTATGTCTACTAGATCTGTCTAGTTCTGAAATCTTCCACTCTTTTTTTTTAAAGTAGCAGTTAAATATACAAAACAAAAATGATTTTATATGGGCTATTTGATTATTATGTCTTCCTCATACATTATGGGTTTTTTTCATGTGTAGTGATAAGGGTGGAAGGATTCTTTATCCTATTTATTACATTGAACCCTAAATCCCAAGTGGTCTGATATTAATATTGCTGTTCCTTCTTTCTATTCGTTTGCATTGCTACTTCCTCTTTGCCCACCCCTCTATTTTCCACTATTATCACTTAGTTAAAAGTGTGTTTCGTAAAAAGAACATATAGCTAGGTTTTGTTTTTAATTCAATATTCCCATCCCTTAATTAGTGCGACACTTAGATCATTCTAATTGTAATGATTTATATCCCAGACTTTATTATTTCTATTTTTCTTTATGTTGATTATAATGATTTATTTTACATTTTGTTGCCTCATGTGCCTTTTCCACGTTTGCTTTTTGGAGCACTTTGAACATTTTATTGTGTTTTTCTATTCCATTAATGGCTAGATTCCCTTTTCTCATTCTCATAACAAGATACATATTACTCCATTCTTACCTGAAAACAAAATATGCAACATTTCCCCCAGCAAGACACATTGCTTCCCACTCCAAGATCCTCCCACCCACTCTCTATTCCAGTGAGACAAGACCTTTAGAGTATACATTTGTTTCCCTCTTTTCCCCTAGTACCCATCTTTTTACTATGAGAACTTTGAAAGGTTTTTCATCCCTGCTCCCTACTCAGTCATCCCCAATTTTATTCTGTATCACAAGTCTTTATATAGCATGTAAATGACACATTTCCAGACAGTTTATCTTCACCCATTCGGATTTAACCTCTCTTATCTTGCTTTCTTTTCTATTAATCTGTTTATCTACTGGACTATTCACCCATTCACTCATTCATCCATCCATCATCCATCCATCCATCCATCCATCATCCATCCATCCATCCATCATCCATCCGTCCATCATCCTTCCATCTTTTCATCCATCCATCATACATTCATTTACACCCTCCCTCCCTTCCTTCTCTCCTTCCTTCCATTATATGTCCATCTACCTCTTCATTCTGTTGCAAAGTTTGTTGCTCACTATCGTTGCCTCTCCTCTTCGTCTTCTCTCATTGAGAGGACTCTCTCCTAATTCACTGGTTGTTTGGTTAAAGCCCTTTTTCAGGTGAGTTATGTGGATGATATTTTTCTCCCTGTCCTTTTTTTGTCTGTTCAACTGTCCCTTTTTGTCTGTTCAACTGTCACCTTCTCAGAGAATCCTTTTCTGACCACCACCGTCAACCTCAGTCCTCTTCCCTGCTTTACTTTCCTTCATGCACTTAGCACTTCCTGACATTTCTTCTATGTTTATTATTTATTTGTTTATTTTTCTGCTTCCCCACTCAATGTTAAACTCATCAAGGACAGGTACTTTATTTTACTGACATTTTAATATCCCAAGTACCTGGATCATAGTTGAACAACAAATAATTGTCAAACAATTATATTTGGCATACCTTCATATATCTTTCTGTCTTTTGCCCTGACAAGTGGGTGCCATCTTGGCTGGGAATAGGGTTCTTGAGATGCAGTCCTTTCCTTGCAGTGGACTCTAGCTACTCTTCCACTGGCTTCTGGTTTCCCACGATGCAGAAGAGAAGTCTGGGGCCAGCTCATCACTCTATATTTTGTGTACTCCATAATTTATGCAATACTATATGTGTGTATTTTTGTTTCTCCAGCAATCTTACTTGTTTACCTTTGAGCCTCTGGCAAAATGCCTCATGCATAGTATGAGTCCCTAAAATATTTGTTGTACAAATAAATGGATGGAAGGATGGATGAAGGAAGGAAGGGCTTTAAGAGCGTGAGAAGGCACGTGATGTGTTTGTTACAGCTCTTGAAATGTCAGTGGCAAAGATCAGTGGTTCTCAAGGTGGGGTCCCAGATCACCAGCATCACCCCACCTGTGAACTTGTTAGAGATGCAAATTTGGGGGCCCCACCCCAGATCTATTGAATCAGAAACTCTGGGGGTGCGGCCCAGCACACTCTGTGTTGTAACAAGCCTTCCAGGTGATTCTGTTGCAGTTTGTGAGCCACTGCTGTGGACCAATCTCATTTTATAGATGGGAAAACCGAGGCCGGGAGCATGGAAATGACCTGTCTGAACTCCCATGTTCCATTGGTGGCACAGCCAGGTTCCCAGAGTTACAGCCTGTGCCCTTGCCACCCAACCAGGCTGCCTCACCTCATCTTGCTATTTCTCTTTGTAATCAAAACGAACCATGCATTTATCAAACCATTTCAAAGCCCTGGGATTGATTCTCCACTCTTACAAAGTTTCTGATTTCACTGGGGCATTTCCAGGATTTAAGAAAATGTGACTTAGAGTTGTTTCTATAATGCTTTGAGCAATGGAAAGGAGCCAGGCGATTGTATTACTCTTCACTGGAGGCTTCTTAGGCCAGAGCTGTAATATTATAGCTCCCTGTTATGGCTCATGCCCTTCTCTCTTCTCGTGCCATAATTCATGTCAAACACGATCCAGTTTCCTCTGTTCGTGGGAGAGAATGTATGAATGGTGGTTAATGTTGGCCCAGAAGGGTGATTAGGGACTGTAACATCGATCAAGTCCCCACCATCATTATGGTTTTCTTGCTATTTTTTTTCATTTGGTTACGAGTTTCTTTTTAATGTATTTTGCATATTCCTTCCCAGTCTTATTCATATGCATATTTCTTGTTTGTTTAATTTGTTGTCAACTATGCTGGATGTACCATCAGAGAACTTGCCTTTCTTCACTTCACTAGCACAGCCCTTTTCATGCCACTGCTCTAGACCCCTCCCTATCATTTTGAAAAAATAAACTTTCTATTCTACAGACGAATTGCAAAGATAGTACAGAAAGTTCCTGTATACCTTATACCCCTTACTTTTATTATTTAGAGCAGGAATTTAGGATCAGAGAACTGAGATTTTTGAGCAGAACAGTGACACTCTTAGATGGATCATTTTGGGGGGAAAACTTCTAGAGGACTTGTGTTGTTTTGGCCAAACTGTGTTGAATGTACGTCCCTTATCAGACCCTGGAATATGCATGAGGTCGGTCCAGTGATAAACGAGACGTAATATTGTCTCCTACTTTCAGCTTGTGAGGCCGATAGTAGAATTTGCTTTATATATATTTAAAACTTTTAAAATTGTGATAAAATAGACATAACGTACAATTTACCAACTTAATCATTTAAGTGTACAGTTCAGTGGTGTTAAGTACGTTCATATTGTGAATTCATTACAATTGTAATGTCCAACACGCTTTCATCTTGTAAAACGAAAAGTCTGTATCATTAAATAACCCCCCATTTCCCAGCCCCTGGTAGCCACCATGTTGCTTTTTCCCCTATGAACTGAACTATTCTAAGGCATCTCCTAGGAGCACAGTCATGCAGCATCTGTCCTTCTGTGACTGGCTTGTTTCACTCGGCATAATGTCCTCAAGGTTCATCCACGATGTAGCAGGGGTCGGAATGCCTTTCCTTTTTAAAACGGAATCATATTCCATTGCACAGATATTCCACACTTTTTTTTAAAAAAAAACAGGGCAATTAAAAAATAAATTTATTTATTTATTAAATATTTACTTATTTATTTTTGGCTGCATTGGGTCTTCGTTGCTGCGCGTGGGCTTTCTCTAGTTGCGGCGAGCAGGGGCTACCCTTTGTTGCAGTGCGTGGGCTTCTCATTGCGGTGGCTTCTGTTGTTGCAGAGCATGGGCTCTAGGTGTGCGGGCTTCAGTAGTCGTGGCACAAGGGTTCAGTAGTTGTGGCTCACGAACTTTGTTGCTCCGCGGCATGTGGGATCTTCCCTGACCAGGGCTTGAACCTTGTCCCCTGCATTGGCAGGCGGATTCTCAACCACTGCACCACCAGGGAAGTCCCTGCCAAGCTTTATCTGTTCATCCATTGATGGACACTTGGGTTGCTTTCACCTTTAGGCTATTGTGAATAATGCTGCCATGAACATGGGTGTATATGCTTTTGTACCTGCTTTTGATCCTCTTGGGTATGTTGCTGGACGATGTGGAGTTACTGTTTTTAAAATTTTGAGAAACTGCCATACTGTTTTCCATAGTGGCTACACCATTTTACATTCCATCAACAGTGTATAAGCGTTCCAATTTCTCCACATCTTTGCCAGCATTTGTTATTATTTTACTTCTCTCCACACGCCTTCTCTCCCTCCCTCCCTCTCTCCCTCCCTTCCTTCCTTCCTTTCCCACCTCCCCTCGCTCCCCTCCCCCCTCCTTCCCCCCTCCCCCCACCCCTTTTCTTTCTCTTTTTTGGGTAGTAGCCATGCTAATGCACGTGAAGTGGTATTTCTTTTCTTTTTTTTTTGGCCATGGCACACAGCATGTGGGATCTTAGTTCCCTGACCAGGGATCGAACCACACCCCCTGAAGTGGAAGCATGGAGTCTTCTCACCGGGGAAGTCCCTGAGGTGGTATTTCCTAGTGATTTTCATTTTCATTTCCCTAATGATTAGTGATGTTGAGCATCTTTTCATGTATTAATTATCCATTTACATATGTTCTTTGGAGAAATGTCTATTCAAATCCTTTGTTTATTTTTTTTATTAATGGTTAAATTGTAGTTCTGTATAGAGTCTGGACCCTCACACCTTATCAGATATACGATTTGTGAACATTTTCTCCATTCTGTGGGTTGATAGTGTCCTCTGGTGCATAATTTCTTTTTCATTTTGATGTAGCCCAAGTTACCTATTTCTTACTTTTGTGGCTTGTGCTTTTGGTGTCATATCCAATAAGTCACTGCCAAATCCAACATTATAAAGATTTCCCCCTATGTTTTCATCTAAGATTTTTATAGATTTAGGTCTTACATTTAAGTCTTTGATTCATTTTGAGGTAATTTTTGATATACTGTGAGGTAAGCATCCAGCTTCATTCTTCTGCATGTGGATACCCAGTTTCCTAGCACTGGTTGTTGAAACAAATGTACTTTCCCCATCGAATTGTCTTGGCACTCTTGTCAAAAATCATTTGACCATTTATGTGAAGGTTTAATATAATTTATTTTGAAATGATATTAGTGCATATTAACACTTATATGTGTGTATTTCTACCCATCCCCCTCCCCCAATTTAGGTAGTATCACGTTGTTTGCAGTCATTACTATCATCCTGGGATGCCTGAAAATTGGGTACTTCGTTGGATTTTCTGAATGTTTATCAGCCACAGAAGGAGTTTTCCCTGTTACCCATGCGGTACATACTCTGTTGCAGGTAAACCACACGACGCTTGTTGCTTGTTCCTTGTTGCCTGGATTCCTGTTAAGTGTATCCCAGGGTATATAAAACGGTCCTTCAGCTGCCTGCACTGTAGAGTGGGACGGTGTCCTCTTGGCCATTTTTGTGGGAATCTTGAGTGGCGGAACTTACACTGATGAAGAATCGGGAAACTCTGCCAAGTCAGAGTCCACCAGAAAAGGCTCTGGGGAGTTTTATTTAACAGTTTTATTGAGATATAATTCACATACTATACAATTCACTGATTTAAAGTGTACATTTCAGTGGTTTAGTATATTCATAGGGTTGTGCTACCATTACCACAGTCCACTTTAGAGCATTTTCATCACCACCAAAAGAAACTTTGTGCCATTACAGTCCCTCCTCTGAGTCACTGAGACCTTTTCTTTGTTCATTTGTTCTTTGCTTACTTGTGGATTAAATTCTTTAGAAATGAATGAGGGGTTCATTCTCAGCCTTGGTCAACTTGGTGTGGGTAAGAAATAAGGATTTGATATATAATTTGAACCTATAGCTTAGAATCAGAAAAATCTCATGTTTGAAAAAAACCTTAGATGGATCTCCAGTGTAGCTTCCATCCTTGGCAGAAATCCCTGGAAATGGCAATCAGAGTTGAGATAACAGTAAAAGTAATAAGTAGTACGTCTATAGGACTTTTGCAAAGTACTTTTCATTTTCACTTCGTGTAGTGCTTTCAACAACTCCACGAGAACAACTGTCAGATTGTCACACTAAGGAAGGAGAGGGGACAAATGACTTGCCCTAAGTCACAGCCAAGATGCCATGATTCTTTTTTTTTAATTGAAGTATGGTTGATTTACAACGTTGTGTTAATTTCTGCTGTACCGCAAAGTGATTCAGTTATACATATATATATTCTTTGTATATATATATATATATACACATTCTTTTACAGACATATTGAATACATTCTTTATATATATATATACACACACAATCTTATATATATATATATATATATATATATATATATATATATATATTACATTGTCCGTGGTTCTTCTCCACAGAAGTCACCCAGAAAGACCATGAACTTGGTCCAGGCATACTGTCATTGCTCAAAATATTTCTGCATTCCCGATTTAGGAACATCCTTCAGGACCAATTTCTCACCTCCGAATGCCAAGGATGCCATTTTTAATCTCAGTCTTTTATCAGAAAGTGGTCTCCACTCTGCACCCAGGTGACTGCCAGTCAGCTCTTGGTGACCTTACGGTGTTTCTTGAGATCAAACACACTCTCACAAGTGAAACTCTGTGAGAGACGAGCCTGGTAGCAGTTTGCCTCTGCGGGAGGAACAGGGTGGCAACATCGGTGGAACAGGGTGGCAGCTTCCAGGGAGACTTGTTTGAACGGGTCGCCTTGCGTTTTGAGGGTTGTTAAGGGCTGAACTGTGTCCCCTGCATTCAGATGTTGAAGTCCTAACCTCCAGGACCTCACAATGTGACTGTGTGCAGATAGGGTCTTGATGGCAGTAATTAAGACTAAATAAGGTCATGAGGGTGGGCCCTAGTCCAATAGGACTGGCATCTTTATGAGAAGAGGAGGGAAGGACACAGACACACAGTGTGAGGACGCTGAAGGGAGGTGGCCATCTGCAGGGCAAGGAGAGGGGCCTCAGGAGGAACCAACCTGCCAATACCTTGATCTCGGACTTACGGCTTCTAGAACTATGGGAAAATTAATTTTGGTTGTTTGAAGCCATCCAGTCTGTGGTACTTTGTTCTGGAAATGCCGGTAAAGGAATACAAGAGTTAACTGGTTATTTATTCCAGGGGCGTCCAATCCCATGATGACAGTCTTATAGTGATGCCGGTGACAACATGGAAAGCCTTAGGGGACCAGAAAGAACTTCCTTCCTCCCTCCCTCCCCCCTTCCCCCCTTCCTCCCACCCCTTCCTCCCTCCTTCCACTCTGCTCTCTCTCTCTCTCCCTCCCTGCCTTCCTCCACATGGGGCAAAACCCTGTGTTCAGTACTGTGAGTCCAGGGTTGAAAAGCCGTGGTCTGTGCCCCATGGAGGTGTCAGAGCGGGAGACAATCACCAAAACAGACTCTGTCCTCACTGTCAATGCTTTGACATAATCGCCTAGAGGGGGTGCCAGGAAGGGCCTCTCACTAGCTTTGGGGTGCGGGGTGGTTGTCAAGGAGAGAGGGGTGTGGTGTGTCAGACACCATTACAAAGGACATCTGGGGCTGTGAAGTCTCTCCACCAGATGGGGGGAAGATGTGTGGCCCGCGGGGGAAGGTGAGCAGGGGTGACGGGCCCGGACTGGAGCCATGGTTTAGTGTAGGGCTTATAAGCATGCACTCTGGTCAGACTACCTGGCTTTGGCTCACACCAGCAGTGTGACCTCGGGCAAATGTGTTAACCTCTCTAGGCCTCATGGGTCTCATCTGTAAAAATGCCTCCTTCACGGGGGTCGTTGTGAGGATTAAGGTGCTGTGTGTAGAGCACTTTCCAGTGAGCGCTTGGTCAAGGCTGACAACCACTTAGCAGCTTTGACTTTACCTTGAGGGCAGTGGGGAGCCATTGAAGGTTCTTGGCAGAGGAAGGACCTGGACAGAAGTGAGTTTTCAAAAACCGTTACTTGGTGGGTTGGGGATCTCTTTCTTCCTCATTTAAGGCATTTGGTCAGTAGGTCAATTAATCAATCTTTCTATACCTATTGGACACTTACTACGTGCATTTGTGACGTTAGATGATGGGAGAATACAAAACATTACTTTCTGAAACATACTATTTATTTTTAAATTGTGGTAGAGTACATATACCATGACATTTGCCACCTTAGCCATTTTTATGTGTATGGTTCAGCAGTGTTAAGTATCTTCACATTGCTGTGCAACCAATCAGCAGAACTCTTTCATCTTGCAAAGGAAGTTCTGTCCTCTTTAAACACTAACTCCTGATTCCCACCACCCCTAGCCCCTGGCAACTGCCATTCAACTTTCCATCTCTATGAATTTGACTATTTTCTGTCTCTTTGAATCAGACAAGTGGAATCCTACAGGATCTGTCCTTCTGTGATTGGCTTACTTCACTTAGCATAATGTCTTCAAGGTTCATCCATGTCGTAACGTGTCAGAATTTTCTTCCTTGTTAAGGCTGAATACTATTCCGTTGTGTGGATGGACCACGTGTTGTGTGGACACTTGGGTTACTTCCATCTCTTGACCATTGTGAATAATGCTGCTGTGGATATGGGTGTACAAATATCTTTTTGAGACCCTGCTTTCAGTTCTTTTGGATTTGTACCCAGAAGTGGGATTGCTGGGTTGTATGGTAATTTAAAAAATATTTATTTAAAAAATATAGTATAACATTACTGAAAAAATTGAAAAAGAGACTAAAAATGTGTCTGTAAGCCCATTAACTGAAATATTTGTGGCTGTTTTTATGTGTTCCCTCCATTCTTTGTACTCAAGTGTACATTCTTGGCAAAGTTCTACATGTAAGGTGCAGAATTTACTGTTTTGAGTGTCTCACTTAAAAAATCATTTTTGTGTTGCTATGTAGTCTTTATCAAGAATCAGTTAAGTGGTCCTCTAACTTAGAATTCATAGATAAAAGCTAATTTACTTCAGTGTTTCCCTGTTGTTGGGTTGAATGTCCTCTTTACCAGGAGTCACTACTATCTGTTTTTTAAATTGTTAGATGTTTCGAGAATCATGCCTGAAAGTGTTTTCCAGAGCAGGATAGTAAATCTTAGGTGAAATGATGTGGAAGAGAGAGTATGTGTAAGTGCAATTTCTTGTGTGTTGTTTGATTTTCTTTTTTATGACACTTAATTGAAAATGAAGGCTAAATGAGACAAATTTATAAAGTGCCCAACTGTGTTCGGCACGTAGTAGGTGCTCAACATGTGTTTGTGTCTAAATAAGGCCCCAAATGCTTTTAGAGCTCAGAAAGTGCCTGGGACAGAGGAGGTGCTCATTCAATGTCCACACATGAGTGAGTTGAGAGCAGAGAGATTTTACTGTAAAGGTATCTGCTCCAGGCACTGTTCTAAGTAGTTGACATGGATTGTCCTATTTCACTGCTCACAACACCCTCCAAGGTAGGTTCCACTATCATACCCATTTCATAGATGGGAAAATAAACCTGCCCAAGGCCGAGAGAGCCAGGATTTGCACACGGGTCCGATACAGCCCCCATCCTGAGTTGCTACTAGTGACTGCGTGGCCAGGGGCCTGGGCAGCGTATATAACAGAGTGAAATAAAAGACCAGCTTGAATTAATTCTGTTCCTCATTTAAAGCACTCAGAATCTGGTTTCTGGCCACTGACGTAGTAACAGTTCAGTGAATATTTCTCGAATGAAGCCTGATAAGGATGACATAAACACATGAACAGGGGTTATGGTAGGCAGGCTGCCACTCCCCAAGCCCCGCCCCATGGCAGGCTCGTCACTATTTCCTCCTAAACCTGGAGGCCTCCATCTGGTTCTCACGGCAGTGCCCCTGCAGCACTGTTCCCCCCAACACCCCCGGGAATGGCACTGCCACCTGAGATTAGGCTAGTGACTTGCCATTTTGGGGCGGGGGAGGTCACTGCACTGACTTTTCCAAAATTTTTCACACCTTTCCCTTAGGTTTTATAGCTTCTCAAGGGTGCAAATACAATGATGGCTTTCCCATTGATGTATCTTTTTTTTCTTCCTTTATTTCCATTTAGGTGTACTTTCTTTGGGGGCACGCAAAGGATATCATCCAATCTTTCAAAACACTGGAAAGGTAAAAATCATGGGTAATTGCTTACGTGTTGAATTTAATGTTCATTTGAAACAAACAAAACTCATCACTGCCGTCTTGATTGGGGTTTTTTTGGGGGGGTTTGAACTGACTTTATTATTCTGTAAATGTGAATTTTACAAAGCGCTTTACAATGAACGATCACATCTTCTTGTTTGTTTGTAACGGATTTCACCTCCCGAAACGGCTCTGAGCACACTGCAAGCCCTCGGTTTCCTGGTCGCTGGCGGACGCTGTGTCTTCTGAGTTATGATACGGTGTCAGCCGTGGCGAAAAAGCAACAGTCTGGACTCTGCTAACTAGCTTGCTTGGGTTTTAAATGAGACCGAATCTCCTCTCCATTCTGACAAGCAAAGCCTTCATTTGTGGCCTGGGAAGGGGACCCTCTGCTTTGGCCTCTCTGGGACAGCTCTGGAAGTAGGGTGTTGTGGGTTGGATTTCACTTCTGCTGTCTTAGAAACTTCCCCTTTATGAGCTTCAGTTTTTCTCATCTGTAAAATGGAGATAATAGCATAGCCAACCTCTGGGGACTGGATGAAATAATTGATGTAAAGCTTGTTCCTGGCATAGAACAAGGACTCAGTAAGTGTTGGCTCTATTATTATCTCTGATCACCTCTCCCTCGAGATGATTGTGAAGATCAAGGGAGAGAATTTACAGGATAAGAGGGTGAATTACCTAAACGCATGGTATGATTATCATGTAAGAAAGCCTCTGTGCACACATACAGGGGAATCAAGGGATGACTATTTGGTTTCTAGAAAGATCCCTCATCATATAAACTGTCAGTGAGGAACAGAAAAGTCCCCCAGTACCTCTTGAAATGAAATCTGCTATTTAAGAGAGTGACTTATATAAGACCACTGGTTGGAACTATTTTAACAGACTATTGAATTAGAAATAACTTTCATCAACCTCATTACGCAAAAAGGATCAGCTTCGACAAGGAGTGAGGCAACTATTGAGCTCCTACTGTGCGCAGAGCCTGCTGCCAGGCACTGGTGGTGATATGCAGAGGTAATGGGCCGAGCTATCCAAGCATCTGAGCATCATTCCAGGAATGTGCAGCCTGTGCTCTCCCCTGTGCAGCCCCAAGCAGTGGCCTTGGCAGTGATCTTTAACTCCCATCTTAACACGAGAAGCCACGCCTCCTGGCAGAAGGCGCCACTGCTCTGCCTCCAGGGGAGGAGAATGGACAAATGCGGTCCAATGGATAAGTCAGGGACAAATGAAGTCCAGGCCCCGATGACCCAGCAAAGGCAGCTTTAATTGTGCCTTAGGGCAGGACAAAGACTTCCACATCCATCCTCACATTTAATCCAGGCTCCGCCAGGGTAACTATGGTAACTATTCTTCTCTGCATTAAATGGATGTGGCAGGTTAGGGGACTTAGCTGGGTCTCCAGAGTGCAAGTGGCCAGCTGGGGATTCCCATCCAGTTTCTCCCATTTTGTGTGCTGGACCAGGTCACCTGGTCCTCCTTCCATCAGTGAGCCTGGGCTCCACTCGCAGCTTGAGGACAACACTTGCTGATTTTGTTCTGGGGCATGGGTTTCACTTCATCTATTCCATAGACATTCTTTAAAAAATGTCACTTTTTTTTTTCCTGATAAAACTTGTAAGGGTACAGTGTAATTAAAAATCATCATAATGCCACTGTTATGGACTGAATGTTTGTGTCCCCCCCAAATGCATATGTTGAAGCCCTAACCCCCAACGTGATGGTATTAGGTGGTGCCTTTGGGAAGTAGTTAGGTCATGAGGGTCATTAGGTCCCACTAATTCTCCATGATGGGATTAGTGTTCTTAGAGGAAGAGACACCAGATCTCCCCCTTCCTCGACTCCTGCACCGAGAGCACCCAGAGGAAAGGCCACGTGAAGACACAGTGACAGGCAGCCATCTGCAAGCCAAGAAGAGAGGCATCACCAGAGACCAACTCTGCTGGCACCTTGCTCTTGGGCTTTGAGCCTCTAGAACTGTGAGAAATAAATATCTGTTGTTTTGTTATAGCAACCACAGCTAAGACAGCCGCTACCCAGAGGTCACTACTATTCACACTTTGGTCTGTTTTCTTCCAGTCTTTTTTCAGTGAATAGATATATATATTTTTTTCTTTTTTCCTTTTTACAACTGTGGTCCTGGTGAGGCTCTCTTCCTGACTTTCAGGTGCTGCCTTCTTGCCATGTCCTCACATGGCCTTTTCTCTGGGCAGGGAGAGAGAGACCTCTCTGGTGTCTCTTCCTCTTCTTATAAGGACACAAGTCCTATTGGATCAGGGCCCCACCCTTATGACCTCATTTAACCTTAATTACCTCCTTATACCCCATCTCCAAGTACAGTCACATTGGGGGTTAGGGCTTCAACATATACATTTTGAGGGGCCACAATACAGTCCATAACACATCTTGTTGGACATCGAATTTTTCTGAAAGTTTTTGTTGTTATTATAAATAGTACTGTGATGAACATCTTTGGCTAAAAATATTTTTGAACATCTCTGATTCTTTTCTTTTTTTAAATTATTTTATTGCAGTATAGTTGATTTACAATGTTGTGTTAATTTCTGATGTCTAGGAAAGTGATTCAGTTGTGTATATTCCTTTTCCATTACAATTTATTGCAGGATATTGAACATAGTTCCCTGTGCTATACAGTAGGACCTTGTTGTTTATCCTCTGGTTATTTTCTTGAGTTAAATTCCTAGAAGTAGGATTGTGGGGATAAAGGGTGAGATGTTTTCGACAAATGTATATTGGGTAGTTTGACCTACTGGGAACTCCTGGCTGAATGAAATGGGCTTTCCCATTCATAAAGCATTTTCTTTTACATGTGTTACTTATGAGAACCTCTCACAGTAGCCCTGTCAGGGACAGTAGGTATGATCATGATCCCACTTTGAGATGAGGAAACTGAGAAATGAAGTAAATGTCCAAGGTCAGGCAGCTCGCCTGTGCATAGCTGGGTGGGATCTGAATGCTGACTTTAAATCTACTGCTATTTCCATGGAATTGCAGTGGCTGCAGTGGCCAGCAGGGTTTGCTGGGTGAAATCTTTCTCTATGATTAGTTGACATCACAGTATATTAGATATATTGGGATTAATAAAATATCATTAAAATTATTTTCACCTGTTCCTTTTTACTATTCTTTAAATGTGGCTACTAAGAAATTAAAAATTACATATGTGGCTCACATCAGTGTCTTGCATTATCTTTTGGGGGAAAATGCTGTTCTAGCCATGTACGCAGACATTTCCCACCAGGAGTTTTCATCTGAGGGAATCCTAGAGGACTGGGGCCTAGTCCTGCCTTGGCCTTGCTTGTTGAGCAATTGGAGACAAGTCTCTCCCTGTCTCTGGGCCTCTTTCCTAAACTGGATAGTGAGTGGTTTGAACTAGATATGCTTATAACTTGATTTAGCCTGTTGTTTTTTTTTTTTAAATAGGGCAAAGTGTTAACCATTTTTGAGTTACCACCTTTCAGTTTTTTTTTTTAATTTGTTTTTTCGTTGCATTGGGTCTCTGTTGTTGTGCGCAGGCTTTCTCTAGTTGTGGTGAGTGGGGTCTACTCTTCGTTGTGGTGCATGGGCTTCTCATCACGGTGGCTTCTATTGTTGCGGAGCATGGGCTCTAGGCGCGTGGGCTTCAGTAGTTGTGGCACGCGGACTCAGTAGTTGTGACTTGTGGGCTCTAAAGCGCAGGTTCAGCAGTTGTGGTGCGTGGGCTTAGTTGCTCCACGGCATGTGGGATCTTCCTGGACAAGGGCTCGAACCCATGTCCCCTGCATTGGCAGGCGGATTCTTAACCACTGCGCCACCAGGGAAATCCCACCTTTTAGTTTTAGATTTAGATGTCTCTAGAAAAATTGGGAGGTTTGATAATTCAAAATGTGCATGGCAACAAAGAGCTAGAGCCAAGTTGGGGTTGTTCCCTCCAGATGGGGGGGTGGCTGCTCAGTTAGCTACAGTCCCCAGCACTCCCTAATGTTATCCCAGGCCTGCTTTAGTCATTGACATTTCTTGCCATGCCCTGGAGTTTTTAAAACTTCCCTCTCCTGGACTTACCCTTTTTTCTGATCTTTCGAGCCAATATTCCACTCTCTGTGCTTTTAGTACATACAAGGACTTTTCTCCTGGTGTGAGAATTCCTCTTACTGGTTTGAGTCCTTTACTTTTCTCAAGAGTGAAGTTTCGAGGAGCAGCAGTTCTGAAAAAAGACCTGGAAACATAAATTGAGATTAGAAAATGGCTCACAGAACCCTTCTTCATTGTGGTCTGGGGTTATCGGATCCAAGTGTGAGAAAGGCAGCTTGGCATGAGGAAACAACGCCTGCCTTTAGTTGGTAGAACAATTTCCAGATCAAATCAACAGGAGGCTGCCAGCTCGCAGGGAGCGTTTGTGGCAGAACAGCCAGCAGCTGTGGGCGGCATTAGTATTACCTGCTCAGGTTCAGTGGACCTGGGATGAGACAACGCCATTTGGACCAGGAAAGAGGAGAAGAAAGGGGAGCTGTGTGCATTATAAGTAAAAGAAAAGCCAGCCAGCCGGAGGCAAACAGCATTGTCTGCATTTGTCAAAGGCTCTATACAATGCCTCCCAGATGTCCCGGGGAAGGCTGGCCACAATCTATAGCAACTGGGCAAGCATGAGGGGCAAGCAGATGGACAAACAGCTGACTCAGACACCCGCAGGCGGCTGTTTCCTTCCCCACTTGTGCCTGGACACTGGGAAGTTGCCAAAGGAAGCTGGAGTTCAAATGAGGAAAGACTTTGCTTGCAGTTGCTCATGGGAACCCCAGGGGGTCATCTGGGGTTAAAACTCAGAGGAGAGGCAAGGTCAGGGTTGAGGACCCAACTGTACCATTCTTCCTGTAGGGAGATTATGGACAAGGGTGCTCTTGGTTACATGGGGAGGGGGCTCACATCCTCCGGGCCTCTGCTCTCCAACTGAGAAGTGATCAGTTACACACAGGTTTCAAGGAATTCCTCTCTCAGATCACCTGTATTTGCTGCACCTGCTCCATGCAAGGCCCATTGTTAAGCACCCTGGAAGCTACCAAAGTGAATACATCTTAAACTGGCAGCCATGGGGAATCTTTGGAGGTTTTGAAACAGACGGTGACTCCATTGGAACCATATTCCCCCAGATCCCTCCTCTGTTCTCCAGAGTCCAGAGTCCACCCTCCATGTCATTTCTTTTCTTCTTCTTTAGGAGGCAGTGTGGTCAGAGGCAAGGACAGAACTCTGAGGTCAGACGAGAACAGCCTTGTCGCTTCCTAACTTTCAAACCCCCAATGCAGCTACATATTCTATTTGTAAATAATATGGCCTAATTCCTGAACCTATCCAAGACTCCAGCAGCTCAACAGTGTCGTCACAGAGCAGGGTCTTTCTATGTTTCCACTCTGCCACCCTCAGGGGGTGAGGGTTTCATCCCATGCTTGTTGCTTCATGGTCACAAGATAGCTGCCAAAACTCCAGCCTTCGTGTCTGTATTGAAGGCTGGGAAAAAGGGGGAGAAGAAGTAGGCTTTTCTCATTCTGATCTCTTCCATCAAGAAAGCAAAAGCTTTTCAGTAGTGCCCAGTAGACCTCATCTCACATCCTACTGGCCACAGTGGCCATGCTTAGCTTCAAGGGAGGCCAGATGGTGAGCTTCTGGTTTGTTTTGGTGTCTTTAGAAGTAAGGGGTAAGACAGAGGGCGTGGATAATGATCATTGGGTTGGCAACCCAACAGTAAAGGCGTACCCAGTTCTCCAGATTTCCAAAGTAGTCCTTTCATCTTTCCTTCATTGTTCTATTCCCTTTTGGAAGAAAGGGTTTGGGGTATGGTGGGGTAGGTTGCCCGTTTTTAGTAAATTTCCATCCCTGTATCCCTGCTTCCAAGACCCAGATTTTTATTTGTTTTGTTTTGTCCTGTAGACAATGAGTTGAGTACTGGCAGGTTCAAGATTAAGGCAGGATGCCAAGGTTGTGGTTTTGGAAGGTCCCATAGAACTGCCAGACAGGGGACCCTCAGGACCAGAGCCTGAGCTGCCAGATGAAATCACAATCACTGCTAAGAAGGAAGCTTGTGTGTGTGCCCGTGTACATGTGTGCAATGTCTCCATCTCACCTCACGGGGCTAGGAGCTTCCCAGGGCTGCTCAGGAAGTGAGTCCTTGTGTTTTTCAGGTTTGGGGTGATCCACTCAGTGTTCACCAACCTGCTTCTTTGGGTGAACAGCGTCCTGAATGAGTCAAAGCACCAACTTAACGAGCACAAGGAACGGCTCATCACCCTGGGCTTCGGGAACATAACAATAGGTGAGTGGTAAGAGTTGCCCAGCTGCCATCTTGGAACAGCTTGGAAACCTGCAGGGACCAGAATGTCCATAGATGGAGGTACAGGTTTCAAAGACCTGCAGGGTCCACCCAATTCAACATCGGCCAGACAATCCTCTGTTGTTGAAAATCTTTCAAAACCTCCTAAGTCTCTCATCCTGCTTCCATAAGTAGGGTGTGCTGAGCATAATTAAAGGTTTCTTCAGTGACTCAGGGACTTGTCAGATCCAGGGCTCATCATTTTGATCACCATTTCTCATGGTCCAGTTTGGTATGGAAATGAATGTCTTTGTTTACAACCTTGGAAGATTGGTGGTTGTTTCTGTTTGTGCTTTTAATTAAACCTCTATTACCAGTTCTTTCTACTAAAAGTATAGCTTTAAAAAATCCATAGAAGTCTAATGGTATGTTGTGGTTAATTGGTTTTCGTTCATTTGAAGTTTTATTTAACTCTACTTAGTTTATAATTTTGGCCCATCTTTATTCCCCCCTTGTTCCTATTGGAGCGCCTGTCTCATGACTCTTCATTTTCTTCCAAAATTCTTTAGCATTTGTGACCTGTTGCTTCTATATTAGAGCACTGGGGTTGAGAAGATTGTGGGGTAGAGGAAGGTGCAATGTACAGGGGACTGATGTCTCAGGTTTGGGTCTTGTTCCCATCACCTTCTAGCTGTGTGACCTTTGGAAAACATTCAACCACTCCGAGCCTCCCTTTTCTCTTTTATGAAGTGAAGGGTCTTGAACCATGTACTTTCCATGAGTCCTTCCAGCTTTAATGCAATGCACATCTATCCTCTCTGTACAAACCCCGGTCAGTCCCAGAGAGCAACTTTAAACCCGTTTCCTCACCAGTGCGGTGGGGATGACAAAATTAGGGGGGCACACTACATTTCTTCACCACCCCTAACAAGCAGCCTGCTCTTGGGAAGGCCATTCTCTTTGGGACCCGTCTCCTCACTGGTATCAATAACAGTAACAGCAGTGACAACAATAACAAAAAGTTTTGTTAAGCATTTTCTGAGTGGCTGGCACATTAAACTCTTGTCCCAACACTCTGAGGTAGGCAACAGTGACCTCATTATATGGGTGAAGCCATTGAGCCAGAGAGAAGTTAAGTGACTAACCCAAGATCACACAGCAGATGGACGATTGAGCTGGGATTTGAATTCCAGCAATCTGGCTCCAGAGACCTTGGTGAAGATGGGATTAGATTAATTTATAAAAAAGGACTCTGTCAGCTCTAACGTTCTGTTAATCTGAACCTTTTCTCCTGAGTATTTCCCTTGTCTTTTGCATTGTATTGTATTGTGTTACAAGTGTTGGGGAAACTCCTTTTGAATTGAAAATTGCAGTGTTCTGCAAAAGTGAGGGTAATTAATGCTACTACCAAGCTTTTTTGTCTGATTTTATAAGTAGTATCATATAAATTAAGACATATCATAAATTAAAACAATGACAAAACGTAAAGAAAAAATCCACAGTAGCACCTACCCAGAAGTGCACTTAAATGCTGTTAACATCTGGTTCATTTTTGGTCTTGGTGCTATTTATTTTTTTATAGTTGAGATCATACTGTACATATTCGATCATTTTTTTTCTACAACATACAATAAGAAATAGATTTTACATTGCAACCCAAATGAACATATACCTGTATGTGTGTACACATGAAATAATAATCTTACTATCTCAGAGACACTCAAATTTCTATTGTATTTGATTCCATTTATTCAATCCTGTTTTATTCCATTGCAATTCCATTAAAAAATATATTGGTTGCTACCCTCTAAATTGATTTCACAACTGAGTTCTGTGTTGTGGTATGCATTTAAAAATACTGGATATACAATTTGTTCTTACTTTTTTCCCATTGTTATTGTAACAATTATTTTCTTGTATCATTAAAACACAATTATAATTTTTAATGGCTGCCTACTATTCTATTGTAAGGATGTACCAAAATTCATTTAACATTTTCTAAATTGTTACACATTGAGGTGTTTCTCTTTCTTTCTCAAAAACTCACAACAAAATTTTACCTAATGCTTTGACTATATTTTTGACTTGTCCTTTAGAATAGCTTGGAATTATAGGCCAGAGACTTTATATCATCTTTAAGGCTTTTGTTGCATATTTCATTAATTACTTACAGCTTTTCCCCTCCTTGTTATGAAACGGTCCTTTATACCATTGCCAAGTGTCTTTCAGAAGGTGGGGCCTGTCTCGTGCCACACTTGCTGGCTTCGGATATTCTCAAGAGGAAAATTTTTGCTGATAAGGGGCATTTTCCCTCACAAAGTTGTTTTAAAAAAGTAATTTAAAAATCACACAGGTCAATCATATTCATATAGAAAGTTTAGAAAATACAGCGAAGCAAAATCTAGAGGGAATCTTATATAAGGTTGTATGTCAATTATATCTCAATAGAAGTTTCTTTTACTGAAAAAAAAAAAATTCACCTGCCATTTTTCCGCCCAGAGATAACCATTGTTAACATTTTAGTTTATGTCCTTCCAATTTTTTTCTATGTCTGTCTATCTCCCTATCTCTCTGTCTCTGTATATATATATCACCAAGATATCTATAATTTATAAAAACGGAGCCATACTCCAGCCTCTTTGGAAGCTGCTTTTGTTCAACAGTGTCTTCTGAACGTCTTTACATGCTGATGAGTAAATTTCTAAAACACCATTTGCAATGGCTGGACAATATTCTGATGTATGGATAAGATCTAATTCGTGTAATTAGTACTCTTTGGGGAGTATTCATGGCTGTCAATTTAGCCATGATATGAAACACGACCAAAAGCCATGAAATAAAGCTTTTAATTCAATGGCAAACCCAAGCATGAATCCACAGTGAGAGTATTTGTTTGTGGTTTTCTGCTTCGCCACTGAATGTTCTAATTGTCCTCCCCTGTGGTGTGTCTCCCCGCTAGTTTTAGATGACCACACGCCTCCATGTAACTGCACACCCCTGACCCTCTGCTCTGCCATCTCCCACGGGATCTACTACCTCTACCCTTTCAACATAGAATATCAGATACTGGCCTCCACGATGCTCTACGTCCTGTGGAAAAACATCGGGCGCAAAGTTGACAGTCATCAGCGTCAGAAGATGCAGTTCAGGTCTCACGGGGTCATGCTGGGCTCGGTACTGGGCCTGACCGCACTGGCTGCCACCATTGGGGTCGTGGTGGTGTATCTGATTTGGATCGGGCGTTCCAAAACCGGGAGCGAGTCAGCACTCATCATGTTCTACCTGTATGCCATCATCTTGCTAGTACTCATGGGGGCGGCAGGGCTGGCTGGGATCCGGATTTATAGGCTAGATGAGCAATCACTAGACGAGTCCAAAAATCCGGCCCGCAAACTGGATGCAGACCTGTTGGTGGGCACTGCCTCCGGCTCCTGGCTCATCTCCTGGGGCTCCATCCTGGCCATCCTCTGTGCCGAGTCCTGCCCCCCGTACACCTGGTACAACCTGCCCTACTCCATCCTGGTGGTTGTTGAGAAGTACATCCAGAACCTCTTCATCATTGAGTCTATTCACCGAGAGCCGGAGAAGCTCTCCAAGGACATCAGAACCCTGCAGGTGGTCACAGTCTACAATGGCAATGCCACATCCCTCCCTTCTTGCTTCGAGAGCAGACCTGCAGCCGGGGACGTGGCTCCCCAGGACAGCGAGATGTCACATGCGGCCAATGGAAATATGTGTCTGAGAGAAGTTGATAACAAAGAGGAAGAGGAGAAGAGCTGGGAGGGGGCCCTGGGCCCAGCCCGCCACCCCCATTTCCTGCAGGGCAATGCCCAGAGAAGAGTCTTAAGGAATATTGCAGCCTTTTTGTTCCTCTGCAATATTTCGGTAATCTGCAAGTTATTTCTTTATTTAAATATATTGATTAATCTGTTTTCCTTGCCGTTTTCAAATAAGGAATAAAGGCAGCTTTTAATCAAAATAATTTAAACGTAAGGTTAAAATATTAGACTGGAACATAGGCTTATATTCTACAAATTTGCTGACTGAGTATCTGTATGCCATGGACTGGGGTGGGAACAAAGAATTAAAGGTGAGGGGGCTTCCCTGGTGGCGCAGTGGTTGAGAGTCTGCCTGCCGATGCAGGGAACACGGGTTCGTGCCCTGGTCCGGGAGGATCCCACATGCCGCGGAGTGGTTGGGCCCGTGAGCCATGGCCGCTGAGCCTGTGCGTCCGGAGCCTGTGCTCCGCAATGGGAGAGGCCGCAACAGTGAGAGGCCTGCGTACCGCAAAAAAAAAAAAAAAAAAAAAATTAAAGGTGAGAAGACGTAATCTCTTTCCTCAAAAAGGTCACAGTATTAGTGGGAGAGGGAGACAAGGAAAAAATATAATAGAGTGAATATGGCAAATGCTGGGACAGGGCTATCTGCAAGGTGGGATGGGAGCATGGAGTCAAAGAGGGACTTCAATAAGTAGGGGATGCTTGAGGTGAGACAGAGACTCAATTAGGAGTGCTTTTGGCTGCAAATAACAGATAGCTTGATCAGCAGTATCTTCAGTCTTAAAGACAAGAATTCTGGAAGTTGGCTATTCAGGGTTGGCCTGGCAGCTGAACCCTATCATCAAGGATCCAGGCACTGTTCACCTTTCTACTGAATGTGGTTGGCACATGGTCATAGGATGGCTGCTGCAGCACCAGGCACCACATCTGGGTTCAAGACAGGAAGACAGAGGGAAGGATTGGTGCCAGGCAATGTCTGCAATTGATGTGACCACCCCTAACTGCAAGGGAGGAAGGGGAAGTGGATGGTTTGCTTTCTAGCCTCTATAATGGATGGTAACAAGGTAGAAAAAGATGTATAATCAGCCACTCAATATTGTCTGCCTCAGCCTCAAGGAACAGTTGGAAGTTTACCAACTGTGATCAAGGCAAGAAAAAGAAAGGCTTGGGGCAGAGGGCACGTGATGTGCAAAGACACAGAGGCAAAGGACACCATGGCCTATTTGAGTAGCGTGAGCAGCTTGTCATGAATTCCATACACGTGAAGCAGGGCGGGAAGCAGGATGGAGGGTCTGGTTAGACGGGTCTGGCTTGAGCAGAGCTTCATAAGCCTGGCTGAGTCTGATCTTCACGCTGAGGGCAGTAGAGGACCCTCTCAGATTTGTGTTTTAGAATGATCTAGCAGCAACGTGCAGGAAGGATGGAGGGAGGTAAGATCAAAGTCAGGGAAACCTGAACAGAAGCCCCACAGAGCTGCCCAGATAGGAAATGATGGAAACTTGAACCAGGGCAGTGCTGGTGGGGATGGTGAGAAGGAAAAGGAATACAAAGCATTGTGTATTGTTGGGATTTCTTCTAGAGGTACATAGAAGGGTGACAGGTCTGGGTAAAAAGGAGGGAGAAGCGGCCTTTGGTGCACACAGACATCAGCAGTGACTGTGTCTGGTGGAATGGTGACGACGCCCCAGCACACGGGGCCCGTCCATCATCGCAGCCAACTCTCTGCTACCAGCCTCCGTATCATCAGGGCTGCTCTGTTTCCCCAGAAGCTTACTAACTTTTTAGCTTCCTCTCCCTAATGTCAGTTGGTGCATGTCCAGGGACTGCAACTTTTGATATTACCCTAAGGCCACAAAACTGGGAGGGTCCATCTGAAGCTGAAAGGGCCATGTGTCTGCCAACCGAATCTGATTCTTGCTTTGGGTCACCTGGACCTTGGTCCCCCTCCAGGTCGGCAGACAGATATGGGGAGTTCTGAAGGGAGAAGGGGTCCCAGAAGAGTGTGGCTCCAGGTGCGCCCTCTTCTTTCATCTTATAGACATTTATGGGGCATCTGCTCTGTGTCAGGAGCTATGTGGGTGCAGCAGTGAACAAAGGACTTAAAACAGGAGAACAAGAGAGAGAGATATTAATAACTACAACGGGGCTGCATTTTATATAAGGCTTACATTCCAGAGAGGGGTGTATCAGCTTAGGTTCTTATAAAGTCAGAGTTGGTTCTAGAAAGCCCCTAAAGCGTGTTGTTTTTTATGCACCCCAAGGTATGAAGATCTCTCTTTTCAGTGAGTTCAGAAAGACCACTTTCCCTGTGTTGGTTTTTTGCTTGATCACCAGGTGGTACACTTGGCTTGCTTTTTTTGGACCAGCTTGACCGAGAATAGCACTGCTACACTAGAATCGAGTGGCAACTGATGTTCTCTTGGGACCCGAAGGCCAGGTTCAGGGCTCTGGACCAGGAGAAGTACACGTTTTATCTCTTCATCTCTGTGCTCTGCCCCTGATGGCCCCAGGCACTGCCTCCTTTCCCTGGGGAGTGAGCCATAGGACGGAAATGAATGCAGGCTGATGTCTTAGGATGACCTGAGCCAACTCCACGGGCAGCACTTTGAAACCCTGCACTTCAACCCATGTTGTGCTGAGGGCATCTGGCAGAGGCAGGAACTGTTTCTGTTCGGGACCAGGAGCTGGCGCAGAGGCAGCAGCTGGAGGTGCTGGTATGCACGACCACGTGGGGCGATTGGCAGCTGTGGGGTGGACAGTAAAGGGCGGTGGGTGTGATGATGGAAGACTTTGGGTGCTGTGGGAACACTGGGGTTCAGGGGAGGCCTCCTCTTGGTGGAGTGGGGCAGTCTGGGCGGAGCAGCAGGTACGGGGAAGGCACGGATGCAGAGCAAGGTAGGGCTTGCTGGATGCGCTCAAGAACTGGAAGGAAACCCACGTGGCTAGAACTTGGAGAGCAAGAAGAGAGAGGCGTGGCCACAAGCCAGGACTTAATCCTAAATGCAACAGAAAACCATCTAAGGGTTTTATGCTCTGAGTGACAAGATCTGATTTGTGTTTTTATTCTTTTAAATTAAATTAAATTTTAATGGTGGTAATGAACACATAACCTAAAATTTACCATTTTAACCATTTTCCAGTGTACGATTCTGTAGCATTTACTGCATTCACACGATTGTGCTACCATCACCGCCACCCACCTCTAAAACTTTTTCACTTTGCAAAACTAAAATTTTGTACTCATGAAACAACTCTCCATTCCCTCCACCCCCATCCCCTGGCGACCACCGTTCTACTCTCTTTCTCTATGAGTTTGACTCTGGGTATCTCATATAAGTGGAACCATACGGGATTTATCTCACGTGGTGCAAGGACCTTCAGGTTCATCCATGTTGTAGTCTGTGGAGGGAGAGGGATGCCAAGAGCGGCTCCCAGGTTCTGCCTTGAGTTCCTGATACATGGTGATGCTACTTATGGAGATTGGGGTCTCTGGAGGGGGAGCAGGCTTGGGAGGGGCTCAGGTGGAAGGAAGCACGTGAGTTTAGTACTGGACACTTTCAGTGGTAAGGACATCCAAGTGGACATAACCAACAGGCAGCTATTTTGGTTTTCTATTGCTGTGTAACCAGTGACCCCAAATGCATGACAAAAACAACAACCATTTTACTATGTCTCAGGAACTTGTGGATTAGGAATTCTGGCAGGGCTTGGCTGGACAATTCTATTCCTAATGAAACTGACTGAAGCTACTGGATGGGCTGCTTGGGTTGGAAAGTCCACGATCTGGTGCCTTGGGTTGGGGAGGCTGAAAGGCTGGACTCAGTGGGGACTCTGGCTGCAGCGTATTCATGGGGACTCTCCAGCACAGCGGTCTCAGGGGAGGTGGACTTCTTAGGTGATGGCTCAGGACCCAGAGCCAGGCTTCCAAAGGACTGGAAGTGCCAGTCTCTTAAGGTCTGGGTGTGGACATTGCACGGCACCATTTCTGCCATATTTTATGGGTCCAGCAGTGATAGCGTCCACCCAGATTCAAGGGAAGGGGGCATAGGTTGCCTTTCAAGGGGATGAGTAGCAAGAATTATAGCCAACTTCACAGCAGATGGAAAGATCTGGATTTCAGGAAAGAGGTCCATAAACTCTTCTTTTATTCTCATTTTCATTCTTTTTTCTTTTTAACATATTTAATGGAGTATAATTTGCTTTACAATGTTGTGTTAGTTTCTGCTGTGTATAACAAAGTGAATCAGCTATACATATACATATATCCCCGTTTCTCCTCACTCTTGCGTCTCCCTCCCACCCTCCCTATCCCACCCCTCTAGGTGGTCACAAAGCACCGAGCTGATCTCCCTGTGCTATGCAGCTATTTTCCCCTAGCTATCTGTTTTACATTTGGTAGTGTATATATGCCAATGCTATTCTTTCACTTCATCCCAGCTTACCCTTTCACCTCCCCGTGTCCTCAAGTCCATTCTCTATGTCTGTGTCTTTATTTCTGTCCTGCCCCTAGGTTCATCAGAGCCTTTTTTTTTTTTTTTTTAGATTCCATATATATGTGTTAGCATACGGTATTTGTTTTTCTCTTTCTGGCTTACTTCAATCTGTATGACGGACTCTAGGTCCATCCACCTCACTACAAATAACTCAATTTCGTTTCTTTTTATGGCTGAGTAATATTCCATTGTATACATGTGCCATATCTTCTTTATCCATTCGTCTGTCGATGGACACTTAGGTTGCTTCCATGTCCTGGCTATTGTAAATAGAGCTGCAATGAACATTGTGGTACATGACTCTTTTTGAATTATGGTTTTCTCAGGGTATATGCCCAGTAGAGGGATTGCTGGGTCATAAGGTAGTTCTATTTTTAGTTTTTTAAGGAACCTCCATACTGTTCTCCATAGTGGCTGTATCAACATTCCCATCAACAGTGCAAGAGGGTTCTGTTTTCTCCACACCTTCTCCAGCATTTATTGTTTGTAGGTTTTTTGATGATGGGCATCCTGACTGGTGTGAGGTGATACCTCACTGTGGTTTGATTTGCATTTCTCTAATGATTAGTGATGTTGAGCATCCTTTCATGTGTTTGTTGGCAATCTGTATATCTTCTTTGGAGAAATGTCGATTTAGGTCTTCTGCCCATTTTTGGATTGGGTTGTTCTTTTTTTGATATTGAGCTGCATGAGCTGCTTGTATATTTTGGAGATTAATCCTTTGTCAGCTGCTTCATTTGCAAATATTTTCTCCCATTCTGAGGGTTGTCTTTTGGTCTTATTTATTGGTTCCTTTGCTGTGCAAAAGCTTTTAAGTTTCATTAGGTCCCATTTGTTTATTTTTGTTTTTATTTCCATTTCTCTAGGAGGTGGGTCAGAAAGAATCTTGCTGTGATTTATGTCATAGAGTGTTCTGCCTATATTTTCCTCTAAGAGTTTTATAGTGTCTGGCCTTACATTTAGGTCTTTAATCCATTTTGAGTTTACTTTTGTGTATAGTGTTTGGGAGTGTTCTAATTTCATTCTTTTACATGTAGCTATCCAGTTTTCCCAGCGCCACTTATTGAAGAGACTGTCTTTTCTCCATTGTATATTCTTGCCTCCTTTGTCAGAGATAAGGTGACCATATTTGTGTGGGTTTACCTCTGAGCTTTCTCTCCTGTTCCATTGATCTATATTTCTGTTTTTGTGCCAGTACCATACTGTCTTGATTACTGTAGCTTTGTAGTATAGTCTGAAGTCAGGGAGCCTGATTCCTCCGGCTCCGTTTTTCTTTCTCAGGATTGCTTTAGCTATTCGGGGTCTTTTGTGTTTCCATACAAACTGTAAATTTTTTTATTCTAGTTTTGTGAAAAATGCCATTGGTAGCTTGATAGGGATTGCACTGAATCTGTAGATTGCTTTGGGTAGTATAGTCATTTCCACAATGTTGATTGTTTCAATCCAAGAACATGGTATATCTCTCCATCTGGTTGTATCACCTTTAATTTCTTTCATCAGTGTCTTATCTGCATACAGGTCTTTTGTCTCCTTAGGTAGGTTTATTCCTAGGTATTTTATTATTTTTGTTGCAATGGTAAATGGGAGGGTTTCCTTAATTTATCTTTCAGATTTTTTATCATTAGTGTATAGGAATGCAAGAGATTTATGTGCATTAATTTTGTATCCTGCTACTTTACCAAATTTATTGATTAGCTCTAGTAGTTTTCTCGTAGCATCTTTAGGATTCTCTATGTATAGTATCATGTCATCTTCAAACAGTGACAGCTTTACTTCTTTTCTGATTTGGATTCCTTTTATTTCTTTTTCTTCTCTGAGTGCTGTGGCTAAAACTTTCAAAACTATGTTGAATAATAGTGGTGAGAGTGGGCATCCTTGTCTTCTACCTGATTTTAGACGGAATGGTTTCAGTTTTTCACCATTGAGAACGATGTTGGCTGTGGGTTTATCATATATGGCCTTCATTATGTTGAGGTAAGTTCCCTCTATGCCTACTTTCTGGAGAGTTTTTTGTTTTTTTGTTTTTTTTTTTTTTTGCTGTACGCCGGCCTCTCACTGCTGCGGCCCCTCCCGTTGCAGAGCGCAGGGTCCGGACGCGCAGGCCCAGCGGCCATGGCTCACGGGCCCAGCCGCTTCGCAGCATGTGGGATCCTCCCGGACCAGGGCATGAACCCATGTCCCCTGCATCGGCAGGTGGACTCTCAAACACTGCGCCACCAGGAAGCCCTGGAGAGTGTTTTTCATAAATGGGTGTTGAATTTTCTTGCAAGCTTTTTCTGCATCTATTGAGGTGATCATATGGTTTCTAGCCTTCAGTTTGTTAATATAGTGTATCACATTGATTTGTGTGTATTGAAGAATCCTTGCATTCCCGGGATAAACTGCACTTGATCATGGTCTATGATCTTTTTAATGTGTTGTTGGATTCTGTTTGCTAGTATTTTGTTGAGGATTTTTTCATGTATGTTCATCAGTGATAATGGCTTTCTTTTTTGTAGTTTTCTTTTTTTGTGATATCATTGTCTGGTTTTGGTATCAGGGTGATGGTGGTCTCATAGAATGAGTTTGGGAGTGTTCCTCCCTCTGCTATACTTTGGAAGAGTTTGAGAAGGATAGGTGTTAGCTCTTCTCTAAATGTTTAATAGAATTCACCTGTGAAGCCATCTGGTTCTGGGCTTTGGTTTGTTGGAAGATTTTTAATCACAGTTTCAATTTCAGTGCTTATGATTGGTCTGTTCATATTTTCTATTTCTTCCTGGTTTAGTCTTGGAAGTTTGCACTTTTCTAAGAATTTGTCCATTTCTTCCAGGTTGTCCATTTTATTGGCATATAGTTGCTTGTATTTGTCTCTCATGATCCTTTGTATTTCTGCAGTATCAGTTGTTACTTCTCCTTTTTCATTTCTAATTCTGCTGATTTGAGTCCTCTCCCTTTTTTTTCCTTGATGATTCTGGCTAATGGTTTATCAATTTTGTTTATCTTCTCAAAGACCCAGCTTTTAATTTTATTGATCTTTGCTATTATTTCCTTCATTTCTTTTTCATTTATTTCTGATCTGATCTTTATGATTTCTTTCCTTCTGCTAACTTTGTGGGGTTTTTTGTCCTTCTTTCTCTAATTGTTTTAGGTGTAAGGTTAGGTTGTTTATTTGAGATTTTTCTTGTTTCTTGAGGTAGGATTGTATTGCTATAAACTTCCCTCTTAGAACTGCTTTTGCTGCATCCCATAGTTTTTGGGTCATCGTGTTTTCATTGTCATTTGTTTCTAGGTAATTTTTGATTTCCTCTTTGATTTCTTCAGTGATGTCTTGGTTATTTAGGAATATATTGGTTAGCCTCCATGTGTTTTTTTTTTTTACAGTTTTTTTTCCTGTAATTGATATCTAGTCTCATACATTGTGGTTGGAAAAGATACGTGATACAATTTCAATTTTCTTAAATTTATACCAAGGCTTGATTTGTGACCCAAGATATGATCTATCCTGGAGAATGTTCCATGAGCACTTGAGAATGTGTATTCTGTTGTTTTTGGATGGAATGTCCTATAAATATCAATTAAGTCCATCTTGTTTAATGTATCATTTAAAGCTTGTGTTTCCTTATTTATTTTCATTTTGGATGATCTGTCCATTGGTGAAAGTGGGGTGTTAAAGTCCCCTACTATGATTGTGTTACTGTCAATTTCCCCTTTTATGGCTGTTAGCACTTGCCTTATGTATTGAGGTGCACCTATGTTGAGTGCATAAATATTTACAATTGTTATATCTTCTTCTTGGGTTGATCCCTTGATCATTATGTAGTATCCTTCTTTGTCTCTTGTAATAGTCTTTATTTTGAAGTCTATTTTGTCTGATATGAGTATAGCTACTCCAGCTCTCTTTTGATTTCCATTTGCATGGAATATATTTTTCCATCCCCTCACTTTCAGTCTGTATGTGTCCCTAGGTCTGAAGTATGATCTTCTGTAGACAGTGTATATACAGGTCTTGTTTTTGTATCCATTCAGCCAGTGTATGTCTTTTGGTTGGAGCTTTTAATCCATTTACATTTAAGGTAATTATTGATATGTATGTTCCTATTACCATTTTCCTAATTGTTTAGGGTTTGTTATTGTAGGTCTTTTCCTTCTCTTCTGTTTCCTGCCTAGAGATGTTCCTTTAGAATTTGTGATAAAGCTGGTTTGGTGGTGCTGAATTCTCTTAACTTTCGCTTGTCTGTAAAAGTTTTAATTTCTCCATCGAATCTGAATGAGATCCTTGCTGGGTAGAGTAATCTTGGTTGTAGGTTGTTCCCTTTCATCACTTTAAATATGTCCTGCCACTCTCTTCTGGTTTGCAGGGTTTCTGCTTAAAGATCAGCTGTTAACCTTATTGGGTTTCCCTCTTATGTTATTTGTCACTTTTCCCTTGCTGCTTTTAATATTTTTTCTTTGAATTTAATTTTTGATAGTTTGATTAATATGTGTCTTGGCGTGTTTCTCCTTGGATTTATTCGGTATGGGACTCTCTGTGCTTCCTGGACTTGATTGACTATTTCCTTTCCCATATTAGGGAAAATTTCAACTCTAATCTCTTCAGATATTTTCTCAGTCCCTTTCTTTTTTCTCTTCTTCTTCTGGGACCCCTATAATTCGAATGTTGATGCATTTAATGTTGTCCCAGAGGTCTCTGAGACTGTCCTCAATTCTTTTCATTCTTTTTTATTTATTCTGCTCTGCAGTAGTTATTTCCACTATTTTATCTTCCAGGTGACTTATCCATTTTTCTGCCTCCGTTATTCTGCTGTTGATTCCTTCTAGAGTATTTTTAATTTCATTTATTGTGTTGTTCATCATAGTTTGTTTGCTCTTTAGTGCTTCTAGGTCCTTGTTAAACATTTCTTGTATTTTCTCCATTCTGTTTCCGAGATTTTGGATCATCTTTACTGTCATTATTCTGAAATATTTTTCAGGTAGACTGCTTATTTCCTCTTCATTTGTTTGGTCTGGTGGGTTTTTACGTTGCTCCTTCATCTGCTGCATATTTCTCTGTCTTCTCATTTTGTTTAACTTACTGTGTTTGGGGTCTTCTTTTCGCAGGCCTCAAGTCCTTAGTTCCCATTATTTTTGGTGTCTGCCCCCAATGGGTGAGGTTGGTTCAGTGCCTGTGTAGGCTTCCTGGTGGGGGGGACTGGTGCCTGTGTTCTGGTGGGTGGGACTGTATCTTGTCCTTCTGGTGGGGAGGGCCATGTCCAGTGGTGTGTTTTGGAGTGTCTTTGAACTTAGTATGACTTTAGGCAGCCTCTCTGCCTAAAATGTGGGGTTGTGTTTCTGTCTTGCTAGTTGTTTGGCATGGGGTGTCCAGCACTGGAATTTGCTGGCCGTTGGGTGGAGCTGGGTCTTAGCGTTGAGATGGAGATCTCTGGGAGAGCTCTTGCTGATTGATATTACGTGGGGCTGGGAGGTTTCTGGTGGTCCAATGTCCTGGACTAGTCCTCCCACCTCGGAGGCTCAGGCCTGACACCTGGCCGGAGCACCAAGACCCTGCCAGTCACATGGCTCAGAAGAAAAGGAAGAGAGAAAAAAAACAAAAACAAAAACAAACAAAAGGTGAACAGACAGAACCCTCGGACAAATGGTAAAAGCAAACCTGTACAGACAAAATCACGCAAAGAAGCATACACATACACACTCACAAAAAGAGAAAAAAGAAAAAATATATATATATTAAAAAAAAAAGGAAGAGAGCAACCAAACCAATAAACAAATCCACCAATGATAATAAGTACTAAATACTAAACTAAGATAAACATAAAACCAGAAACAAATTAGATGTAGAAAGCAAACTCCAAGTCTACAGTTGCTCCCAAAATCCACTGCCTCAATTTTGGGAACATTCGTTGTCTATTCAGGTATTCTTCAGATGCAGGGTTTATCAAGTTGATTGTGGGGATTTAATCTGCTGCTCTGGGGCTGCATGGAGAAATTTTCCTTTCTCTTCTTTATTAGCACGGCTCCTGGGGTTCAGCTTTGGTTTAGGCCCTGCCTCTGTGTGTAGGCTGCCCTCAGGAGTCTGTTACCCACCCAGACAGGAGGGGGTTAAAGCAGCAGCTGATTAGGGGGCTCTTGCTCACTCAGGCCAGGGGGAGGCAGGGGTACAGTAGTCATAATTGGGATGCGGGGTGAGACTGGCGTGATGTTACAACAGCCTGAGCTGTGCCGTGTGTTCTCCCGGGGAACTTGTCCCTGGATCATGGGACCCTGGCAGTGGCTGGCTGCACAGGCTCCCAGGGTGGGCATGGGTAGTGACCTATGCTTCCACACAGGATTCTTGGTGGCAGCAGCAGCAGCGTTAGTGGTTCATGCCTGTCTCTGGTGTCTGAGCTGTTAGCCACGGATTGTGCCTGTATCTGGAGCTCATTTAGGCAGTGCTCTGCCCCCTGTGTGCAGACAGGGGAGGAATCCCCTCTCCTTGTGCACCCGGAAACAATGGTCTCTTACCTCTCCAACAGGTCCAGACTTTTTCCTGGACTCCTTTCCAGCTAGCTCTGGCGCACTAGCCCCTTCAGGCTGTGTTCACGCCGCCAACCCCAGTCCATTCCCTGGGGTCTGACCTCCAAAGCCCGAGCCTCAGCTCCCAGCCCCGCCCTCCCCGGCGGGTGAGCAGACAAGCCTCTCGGGCTGGTGAGTGCTGGTCAGCACTGATCCTCCGTGCGGGAATCTCTCCGTTTTGCCCTCCGCACCCCTGTAGCTGCGCTCTCCTCCATGGCTCCGAGGCTTCCCCCCTCCGCCACCCGCAGTCTCCGCCCGCGAAGGGGCTTCCTAGTGTGTGGAAACCTTTCCTCCTTCACAGCTCCCTCCCAGAGGGGCAGGTCCCGTCCCTATTCTTTTATCTCTGTTTTTTCTTTTTTCTTTTGCCCTACCCAGGTACGTGGGGAGTTTCTTGCCTTTTGGGAAGTCTGAGGTCTTCTGTCAGCATTCAGTAGTTGTTCTGTAGGAGCTGTTCCACATGCAGCTGTGTTTTTGATGTATTCATGGGGAGGAAGGTGATCTCCACGTCTTACTCTTCGGCCATCTTGAAGGTCTCTTCCTTTTCTTCTCATTTTCCCTCCTTCTTGACAATATATCCTCCGTGTGCCCACTGAGGGCCAGCAGTGCTGTGCATGATGAGGGTGCAGCATGCCCCAGAGCTCTGGTCTTCCTCCTATGGGGTCTATAAACCAGATGGCAGGACTAGCAACAAAAAATCAAACAGGAGAAATGCCTATAGTGCTGCATGCCCTGCAGGGAAGTAAGAAAGGATGGGCATGAAGTGGTGCTTGGATGGCCATGGTAGATCACATGGCCAAGTTGGTGGGAAGGGCTTTCTCAGGCAGTGGGATTAGAGACCAGAGCTGGATGGCAGAAGGAGCCATGGGTGCTCCAGGCAGAGGAATCAGCCGGTGCAAAACCCTTGGTGGGGGGAGCTTTCCTCCTTTGAGAAGAGGAGGAAGGCCATGTGACTGGGGTGGGTGGGTAGGGGACAATCTGGGGAGCTGGGCTGGGGGGTGGTAAGGGACCATCTAACAGAGAGCTCTGCCATCCCATGTAGCAGGTAGATTTTATTTTAGATGTACTGTGAAGCCCTTGGGTGTTTAACCAGGAAAGGGACACCATCTTACATAAATAGTTAATCTGGCGATGAGTGGTGAATAGACTGTAGGCTGAGAGCTTAAGCAGGGCGCCACTGCAATGGTCCAGGTGAGAGATGGGGGTGGTGGCCTGGCAGGTGGAGTGGAGAGAAACGGGTGGATTGAGAATTGATGGATTGGGTGGCAGGTGGATTGTTATGAGAATGAGTGAGAAGATGAGGATGATGCCTGAAAATTTGATTGAGCCTCTGGGAGGAAGATGTTCCTGAGGAGATGGGGAGAAATGGGAATGTAATGTTGAGTTTGAGATGCATTTCAGACAACCAAGTAGCCAGTGAGATATACGAGCCTGCAATTCTCAAGGGTGGACCAGGCTGGTGATTTAGATTGGAAAGTCGTAGGCCCATAGCTGGTATTTACAACCAGGACTGGGTGAGATCATTAGGGGTCATGGGTATAGGGTAGAGAAGAGGACCCAGGAATGAATGAGCCCTGGGACCAGCCAACGTTAAGAGACAGAACAAAGGAGGAGGAACCAGCTAAGGAGGGCGGGAAGAACCAGCTGGCATGGGAGGATGACGCTTAAGGACCCAGAACACAGAGAACAAAGTGGGCTAGAGATATAAGCCCACGAGTGTTCTATATGGAGATGTTAATGAAAGCCATGTGTATCAGATACCCATTGCTGCGTAAGAAATGAGCCCTAAACTCGGCAACTTAAAACAACAGACATTTCTTATTTCACAACTTCTCTGGGTCAGGAATCTGAGTGTGACTTAACTGGGTGGCTCTGCTCAGGGTTCCTTACAGGCTGTGGTCAAAGTGCCCACTGGGGCTGCAGTCATTTCATGGCTGGATTTTGGAGGGGAAGGGGGTCTGTTTCTAAACTCACTTATGTGGCTGTTGGAAGGATTCAGTTCCTGGTGGGCTGTTGGGCTGTTGGGCTGAGGGTTTGAGTTCCTTGCTGGCTGCGGGCCTGAGATCCCCCTCAGTTCCTGGCCATGTGGCCTCTCCATAGGCTGGCTCACGTGGCAGCCAGCTTCCTCTCTTGCAAGAGGGGGTGAGCAAGATGGACTCCAGAGTCCTTTTGTAACCTAATCTCAGAAGTGACATCCCATGACTTGTGTCATGTTCTGTTGGTTAGAAGAGAGTCACTAGATTCAGTCCAACTCAGGGGGACAGGGCTCCACAAGATTCCCAGGAGGTGGGACCATGGGGGGTCATCCGAGAGGCTACCTGCCACAGTGTAGGGGTGGAGAAAGTTGTAGAAATGTCAGTGTGAGAGGGAAGCAGGTCTAGGAGCCCAACAATTTAGGGGGAGGTAGAGGAGGAGGAACTGGGACACGGAGGCTGAGAAGGGGGAACCAGTGTGTAGATTCCATGAGCAACAAAAATAATAGGTTATTGCTTTATGTTTTGCAGATGTAGTTGCCATTTTATTCTCACCTGAGCCCTCTGAGACAGGTGTTAGTATTCCCATCTTATAGGTGAGGAAACTGTGGCTTGGAGATATTAAATTATAGTCTGTAAGTGGCAGGAACCCAGGGCTGGTTCCACGGCATGTGCTTCTCCTCCCAATCAGGGGGATGTGGGCAGGGCCTGGGCTGCCTCTCTAAGCCAAGAACAAGACAGAAAAAGGACCACAGAACTCCCCAGCCCAGACCCACGTGGCTGGGACCCCCAAGCACCAATGGTGAAATGTAAAGACGGGTGTGGGAAACAGGGAGCACCACTGTAGGAAAACACTGGAGGCTATGGGAACACACAGGGAGTTCCTGCCTGACTGGTTAGATCAAGGAGGGCTTCCTGGAAGGGGAGGTGTCTCAGGACTCGGAAGAAGATAAGACTTAGCAGAAGGAAGACAGGGAGTCCCTGATAGAGGAAGAGGCAGGAGCAAAACCCTGAAGGCTGGGGAAAGGCACATTTGGGGGCTGTGCACAGCCCGGGAGGGCCAGAGTGAAGGGCGTGACGAGAGATGTGGAGACGTGGACGTGTTCCCGATCACTGAGGGAATTTGGACTGTCTCCTGAAGGCATTTGGAGCCCTGGTGCGTGGTCAGCAGAGAAGTGACAAGGTCAGATGTGTGCTTTATAAAGATCACTCTGAAGCCATGTGATGTGCTGGAGCGGGGTGTGGGGGGGAATCGAAGGCACCCATTGGAGTGGGGGGGATCATGGGAGGCATTGCAGCAGTCCGGGGAAGGGGAGATGGAGGACCAGACCAAGGTGAGGGCTGTGGGGATGGAGAGAACCAGGTAGGTGTGAAGAGCATTCATGCAGCATCGGGGCTCAGTGGACTGGCTCAGTGGACTCCATAGAGATGGGAAACACACAGGGGCTGCTTACCCCTGTGACAGGTGTGACTTGGTCTCCCTGAGTCCAAGTCAGCACCTGGGTTTGTGGGGGGCCCCCGGGCGGCTGCTAGGACCACCTCCTCTTCTCTTGCAGCTCTGGATCCCTCCCGCCTTTGGCTGCCGCCCCGAGTATGACAATGGATTGGAGGAAATTGTCTTTGGCTTTGAACCCTGGATAATAGTGGTCAACCTGGCCATGCCTTTTTCTATTTTCTACCGAATGCACGCAGCTGCCTCCCTCTTTGAGGTCTATTGTAAGATATAATCTGTCTCCACATCAAAGACTGAGGAGAGAGCTAACAAGAGAATTCAGTGGAGCCACCTGGGAATGGCGAGGTCGGGCAAATATTGCCTTACAAATGTGAGAAGGGCTGCCTTTTGTCTGCGATAATTGTTTTTCCCATGAGCTGGAATTGCCCATCACCCTGGATGAGTGTAAACAAGTTAGATCAAAATCTGAGATGGCTGAAGTCTGCCCTTGGTTAGTTAATTCTAATTGAACCTAAATTATTTGATCTCCTTCGAAATGAGATCCTCTGTTTTAGAATAATGTGATTTCAGGTCAGAAAAAAATATATCCAGTTTGTTTTTCATTAAAATATTTTCTGTTATCATGTTACTATATACAACCTTTTCCTGACCATCTGCATAGTCTAATCACCTTTAAAATTTATCTTTCCCAGAGCTGATGAATGTAGCTAAAATCACATTTAGTTTATATTGTACTTTCTGAATACGTTTCATTTTTTGAACAAAGTTATTTTTATCGTCTGGATGGAAATTTGTGTATATATCGATATAAAGACATATTTCTCACCTGAAATTTTGGTATATTTTCATTTGTGAAGTTTTTTTTAATACATTAGTATCTTTCACTATAAATATATATATGCTTATTTTAGAAAATTAGGACATTTCAGAAGAGTAGAGAGAAAAATCCCCTAAGATGCCATTGTTCAATCGACAGTCATGTTTTTCTTCCAGTTTAATTGAGATGTAATTGACATATAGCACTGTATAAGTTTAAGGTGTACATTAATGATTTGGCTTACATCATGAAATGATTATCACAATAAGCTTCGTGAACACTCATCATCTCATACAGATGCAAAATTAAAGATAAAGATCTTGACAGTCATTTTTTAAACATCTTGATGTGTTTCTTTTAACTGTGTTGGACTCACAGGGTTCTTTTCATTGTTGTTTTGTTATACTTGCCAGAGATGATGCGACATATTCAATTTTGTATGCAGTTTCCCCTCAACAATATGGCACAAACCTTCCCACCCGCATTGTTATAAACTCTTTGTAAATATAATTTTCATACTATATTCTATTCTACTGAGTACCGTAATTAACTTTGTTTCCTATTGTTGGTTTTAGAGTGTTTATAACTTTTTGTTTTTATCAGTGACTCTGCAAAAATCCACCATATATGTAAAACATTTTCTATATTTAGAATTACTTCTTAAGATATTTCCTTAAGGGCTTCCCTGGTGGCGCAGTGGTTGAGAGTCCGCCTGCCGATGCAGGGGACGCGGGTTCGTGCCCCGGTCCGGGAAGATCCCACATGCCGCGGAGAGGCTGGGCCCGTGAGCCATGGCCGCTGAGCCTGCGCGTCCGGAGCCTGTGCTCCGCAACGGGAGAGGCCACAACAGTGAGAGGCCCGCGTACCGCAAAGAAAAAAGAAAACAAACCTTAAAATTAGGATGCCATATCCAAAGGTTATAAATACTTTAAAGCCTCTGAAGGAATATTGACATTTGGGATGGCTTTGTATATGCTTTTTCTTAATTCTTTTAAAATCATAATAAAATAGTTAACTTACTGTAAGTACTAACGTGAACATCATTTCATCTCAGTGTGTGTGTGTATATATATATATATATTTTTTTTTTTTTGACAACACAGAGGGACATAAGAAACACCAAAATTTTTACATAACTGAAATACTTTATATTAATTTTTGGAAAAAGTAGGAAATGGACAGATAGACTAAAAGCAAAGTAAAACATTATCTATCATACCTTCCATCTAGGGCAGTGGTTTTCAACCGTGGGTGATCTTGTCTTCCAGGGGACTTTCGACAATGTCTGGAGACATTTTTGTTACCGCTAGGGGGCGTTACTGGCATCTAATGGGTAGAGGCCAGGGAAGCTGTTAAGCATCCTCCAGTACACAGGACGGGACTGTTTCCACCACAAAGAATTATTCTGATCCAAGTGTTAACAGTGCCTAGGTTGAGAAATTACCATCTAGAGGTTACTGCTGTTAATTTTTGGTACCTATTAGTACACACACATACACACACACACTCACACAGGCCCAAACGGGATTGCTTTTATATATATTGTATTTGCATGTAACTTGCTTTTGAAATCTTAATACACCAGCAAGCTTTGTAACTATTTTAGGGTCCCCCGGCATCGATTCTCACACTTCCGAATGCATTAGAATCATTGAGGGAGCCTGTTAGGATTCCTGCCTTCCCAGCTAGAAGGTCAGCTTCCGTTGGTCTACAGCGGGGTCCTGGATACTTAAGTAAGCATCTCAGGTGATGCCAACTCCCTTCCAGAAGCATCTCAGGAGTCCACGCACCTCAAGTTAAGACTCCTGAAGGACATTCCTCGACATTGTGTTCTCTTCTGCAATGTGACCTTGCACGGCTTCAAAGTACATTCCCTGGAGGGAGGTATCATTCCTCATGTAGTGAAATCCTGCTGTTGGACATTTAGAGACATTTAAGTGGTTTGCTTGCTTGTTTGTTTGCTATTATAAGTGACACCATGGCAAGCGTCTTCTGCTGAGTTTTTGTGCACATTGGTAAACGACACTGTGTGAGATTACTACACGTGAATGCCAATTTCTCCAAAAGATCCCATTTTGGTCATTATTAATTTCCCCCTGTTCTAAGCAGGGGGCCTCAGCCTGTGGGTTTTAGGCCCTAGGGCCTCAGCCTGTGGGTTTTAGGCCCTGCCAAAGAGATATAGGGAATCACAGTAATGCTGGGAACAACTGGTCCAGGTGTGGTGGTTTTGGGGTGGGCGTGGGGCACCATCAGAGCTCAGAAAAGTCAGCATAGCCTTGCTGGGCTCAGGCCTTTTGAGGAGGGATCTTAAAGATGTCCCTGAACAAGAAGAGCCCACAGCCTCAGGGGTGGCTATTCCAGCCGGGCAGCTTCAACCCACAAGTAGTTAAGCATCCCAACTCAACCGGTTGAGGCACCAAGGAAAATTTATTACCTTAATGCAATTCACAGAAAAGGAACCAGAGTGTGCAGATCTCAGGGCTAGAATAAGAGCAATGCAAATTAAAATAACAATGAGATACTATTTCCCATTCATCAGATTGGCAAGGGTTGGTTGGCAAGATGTGAAAGAAAGGGAATTCACATACACGGGTCGTAGGAGAGTATATTGATAAAGCCACGTGGAAGAACAATTGACAATATTGACTAGGGCTACAGGTGCATATTCCTTAAGACCTAGCAATACCACTTGGTGTGTGTGTGCCCCAGAGGTACCCTCACTCACATGTGTTCATCACACATAGGAGATGTGTTCAGAAATGTCTACAGCAATAGTGCTTGTCATTGGGAAAAACTGAAAACAGCCTAAATGTCCATCAGTTAGGAGTATGAATAGGTAAATTATGGACTATTCCTACAATGGAATATTTTTTCACCGGAGTGAAAAAAATGAAGGGGCCAGAGAAACATGTATCAACCTGGGTAATCCCTCAAGACAATGCTGAATTAAGAATGAAGTAGCATGAAGGTATAATAGTATGATACCATTAATATAATGTTTCAAAACAGGCAAAACAGTTCCTGATATTTAGGGGATACATCCATACACAGTAAAATTATAAACACACATGAAGATAGGATGCACCCCAAGTTCAGTGTGGTGGTTACCTGTGGGCCGGGAGGGAGGTCTGGAGCGGAGACAAACAGCTGAGTGCATGCGTGCCTGAAATGTTTGGTGTCTTAGACAAAGTGATCGGTATAAAAGTATTCATTATAGTTTCTTCTGTGCTTTTGGATACGCACAAGATATTTCATAATAAAAACATTTGAAAGAGAAAAGAAAGTCAACATAAGGAAGATGAACTCAGAGTCATCAGAGAAGGTGAACTTGCAATATTCATCCACCATTGCTGGGACGAGGGTGTCAAGGCTACTGTTGTGTGGTCTCCTGGGCAGGTAGATCCCAGAGGTGGAGTAACTCAATGCCATTAGCTGTAAACATCACCCGACTCGCTCCCCAGGGATGATTCCCTGCTCGTCAGGAAACCCGACATGGATTTGTTTTCCCATGTGGTTCTCTACTGTGGGGACCGATGCCCTTGGCGCTCAAGTTACCAGGATAATCTCTTTCTCATCTGTTCTCACCTGTGGCAACCTGATCAGGGAAGAGCCTATGCATTTGGTAGCTTGAGCTCATTCATCCCTGACCCTGGTCAAGGCAGGATTTGAACTCATGATTTTTGGGTACCATGGCTCTTGGTGAGGCTGAATGGAAGGGCAAAAACTTTGGAGCTGGACACCCAGGGTCACAACTAGCCCCGTGGAACCTGGGTGTGCCTTAGAAAAGATTTCCCTTCCACAAGACCTTTTATGAACTGCTGGACTAAACCGCACCAGCATCTGCCTAGTCGTCCTTGCCTGGAGGTCAAATTAGCCTCCTTTGTCTCCCCACAGGGAACATGAAGCCCAGTTGGAGTAATTACTGCTCTCGCCTGCTCACTGCATAGCCCTTCAAACTCACCAAGCTCCTCATGTCTGTCTCTATGAAGTCTCAGCTCCCAGCTGACCTCACTGGATAAGCATTACTACTCTATTAGAATGGGGGGGGTAGGACTTCCCTGGCAATCCAGTGATAAGAATCTGTGCTTCCACTGCAGGGGACAAGGGGTTCGATCCCCGGTCGTGGAACTAAGATCCCGCATGCTACGCGGTGCGGCCAAAAAAAAATGCAGGGAACCTTTGACCATGCCTACATCGCGAGGAAGTTGTAGCATTTGGACCACTGAGCCTTTTAAAAACCCATTGCCTTTCCTCTCTATTAGACATATCGTCTTAAAAAGAAAGCCAATTCGGTAAAAATATCATTCAAAAAGTTGCTTGAGGATGTGTGTACAGGCCAATGCATCCACGGACAGAACATCTCCCTTTTCTCCCAGTTGTAAATTGCTACACTTAGCTTCACAGGGTGAAGAGTGAGCGGAAGCTGCTGCAAACAGCTGGTTCTTCCCTGGGATTACGAGTGTTGCTGTGGAAGAGGTGACCAGCAGGGGGCGCTGGTGCCTTTCCTTCTGAGCCCACTTCACTTGCACTTTCAGGCCAAAGTGAGGGGAGATGTTGTGGTAGCAGCCTAAGGGTAAAAATGCCCCGATTGTACTCTATCCATAGCTCTGGGTTCCTGCGATGTGTCAGAGATGGCTGTCACCATCCCAGCGGAGAGCTGGGAAAATTCTGAGTTCTCACAGGGAAGCTGAGAACTAGTTAGTTTCAACAAGGATGCTCCTTCCACGTGCCCTCACCACCTCCCACTTCCTGGGGGAGGTTTGGAGGAACAGGGTGTATGCAGGGTGTTATGAGGCTGGGGTGCAACTTGGTCAGGGCAGCTGGTGGGAGGGCACTCTGTGGGGTCTGATGGGGAATGACCGAGACATTAGCTTGTCCTAAAAGCAGAGCCGAGGGGACCGTGGTGAGGAGACAGGAGAATGGTGAGTGTAGTGTTTTAAAGCTCAAAAGGGATGGTAGTTCTGGTGTGGTGTTTCAGCTGCATTAATAACATAGGAAACACCACAGTGATGACGGTATGTTAATTGTCTAAAAAAAGTAAATCAAATCAAGTCACCTGCTAAAAACCCTTCAACGGCTTCCCGTTGCTTTTAGAAGAATGTACAAACTCCTAACCGTGGTCTGTTGGGATCTTCAGGAGCTGGCCTCTGCAGCTCCATCTTCTTCTCAAGCCAGGTCCTCCCTCTGCCTCCCCCTCCCCCAGCCACCCCTGCCTGCCTGCACTGCTCCAGCCACAGCCGTCTCCCAGGGCACGTGAATATTCCAAGCTCTTCTGCTCCTCAGGACTTTTGCAGTGCTTCCCACCCCTCCTTGATCATCTGTCTAAACAGACCCTCTGTTGTGCTTCACCTCGGTGCCCTTTACGGTTACTTGCATAGTTTTACTTGTTTTTTTGTGCTTTTCTCTTGGGAGGGTGGGGCTTTGCCTCTTTCTCTCCCAGGGCCTCACCACGTGGGTTGCATGACCACATGTGCAGGGCGTGGGGAGACCCCGGGAAGGCTTGTGATTGGCCTGTGTCAGACCTGGCAGAACTTCTCTGCCCGATTCTAGTCCACATCTGCGGACCCTCGTTTGCCTTTAAGGCACAAGAGGGCGCTTTAAGCCTGGTGCTTAATAAAGAGTCCAGAGAAGACCGTGCATTAGGATGTGCTCACCTCTTCCTGCTCTGCATCAGGAGCTAAGCAGGGGCACCCAGTTCTACGGAGGCCTGTAGGTGGGGTCTGTTCTCCTCCGTAGGGAGGAACCAGCGGCCAATCTCTTCTTCCCGCCGGGACAGGAAGTGATCCGACCGTCTCCGCGACAGACTGACAGCTGCAAGGGCTGCCTACATGTCTTGGCAGATGTTTCTAGAACACCCGTCTTGGGTGATTGGTCTAAGCCAAGCATAGTGACAACCTCCTCCCCTTCGCTGGGCATCGGTATGGATGGTATGGAGGTGGGCATGTGAATAGCTCTAGACCAGTTGGGGATAACCTATGCCTGTGAGCTAAGAATGGTTTTTATATTTTTGAAAGTTTTTTTTTTTTTTTTTTTGCTGTACGCGGGCCTCTCACTGTTGTGGCCTCTCCCGTTGCGGAGCACAGGCTCCAGATGCACGGGCTCAGCGGCCATGGCTCACGGGCCCAGCCGCTCCGTGGCATGTGGGATCTTCCCGGACCGGGGCCCCGTGTCCCCTGCATTGGCAGGCGGACTCTCAACCACTGCGCCACCAGGGAAGCCCTGGCAGCAAGTTATTATTATGGCTACATGGACAATTTCAGGTCTCTGCCTCCAGGGATGCTGCCGAGTGTGGACCAGATGTCTCTCTTTGCACACAAGTGCTGCTCCGAGAATTCTCAGATTGCTGGTCCTCAACATGGCCCAGAGAGCCCGTAGGAGGAAAGACAATGCCCCCTAAAGATGTCCACACGTCCTCATCCCTGGAACCTGTGAATAGGTCACCTTAGAAGGCAAAAGGGACTTTGCAGATGTGATTAAGTCAAGGATATTAAGGTGGGAGATTCTTGTGGAATATCAGGGCAGGCCCTCAATGTAATCACAAATGTCCTTATAAAAGGAAGATTTGACTATGGAAGAGGAGGAGGCAATGTGATCACAGAGGCAGAGATTGAACTGATGTGGCCACAAGCCAAGGAGTGCCAGCAGCCACCAGAAGCTGGAAGAGGCAGGGATGGGATTCTCCTTCAGGCCTCTGTTGATGGCTCTGCCAACGCCTTCATTTCAGTCCAGTAAGACTCATTTTGATCTTTTGATGTCCAGAACGGTAAGATAATAAATTTATGTTTTAAGCCACAAAGTTTGTGGCAGTTTGTTATAGCATGCATAGGAAATGCTTTTTCCCTTTGCACCGGAAAAAGCTGGATGGTCCAGGGCACTACCGAGCCGTCTGTGTCTTGGTTTCGCTGTCTGCAGATGGAGTGGGTGAGCAGCATGAATCGGGTCTTGGCTTCAATGACACACCTCCTCTGGGTTGGTTCTATTTCTCTGGCCTCCCTTCTCAGAGCTGTTTGCAGGCTCATGGCCCTCTTCTTGGCCATTTGGTGTTGGAATTTCTGCGGGGCTATACTGGGTCCTCTTGGCTTCTCACTGCTCTTCTTGGTGGTCTAGCTCATGGGCAAGGGCTTGCCTACGGTACAGATACTGTTGGCTCTGAAATTTGCATTTTCAGCCTGACCTCTCAACTGCAGACTGGTTATTTCCAGCAGCATACTTGGATGTCTCAAAGGCATTTTATACTGAATGTGTCCAACACCAAACTCAAGATATCCCACTCCTCTGGCTACCTCTCCCTTCATATTTTCCATCCCCATGGATTGTTCCAGCCTCTGTCTGTTATTCAAGTCAGACATACAAGGGCTGTCTTTACACCGCCGTTATGCCTCATTTCCAATCAGTGGCCACACCTGTCACTTCTACCCCCAAATACCTTGGTTGCATCCACTTCTCCCCACTTCCAACCCCACCACCTACTCCAAGCCACCATCATGTCCATCGTGGTCTCTGAAGTAGCTCCCTCACTCATTTCTCCAGTGCATCCCTTGCCTCTACCAGTCTGTCCTTCATGCTATGGCTGGAGTGGTGTTTGAGAAAGGCCAAGATGCTCCTGTCCCTCCCCTGCCCAACATCCTCCAGTGGCCTCCCCTCACTGCTGAGACAGAGAAATTTACCTTGGCCCCGGGTCCTGCATGGTCTTTCTTGACCACCTCTCCAGCCTGATCTCATATCACTTTCCTTGTGCTTCACCTTTCCTCTGTGCTCCATCACACTGACTAGCTTCTTTAGTTTTTTGAATGTGTTATGTTCCCTCCTGCCCCAGGACCTTTGCACTTGCTGCTTCTTCTTCCTTTCAGTTAGTTAATTCCTATTTCAGATCTCCATCCAAACAATGGTTTCTCAGGGAAGTCTTCACTCATCCCTAGACCAGGTCTGGTGTCCCTATGAACTTTTGCAACACCATTTAGCTTTCCTTCACTGTGTCTATTGTACCTTTTAATCATACAATTATGTGTCAGATTGTTTGAATAGTGGTCCTTTTTTTTAAAACCACTTACCTGTAAGCCTCAAGAGGGAGAGACAGTGTCTGTTTTTTTTTTTTTTCCTGAGGACTGTGTCCTCAGTCCAGGAGAGGAGGAGCTCCATAATCATTGTCAAATGAAAAAATAAATGAATGAATGCTTAAAGATCTTTTAAGACAAAAATGGGGAACTGGAAGATAGTTTCAATACTATGGAAAACTCAGTAAGAAAACATGTATTTGTTTGATATTTGGCTAGGAAGGTTAAAAAGTTATTTATTTATTTGCTATGGAAAAACTCAGATAAACTTTGTGAGGTCACCTTTTCTTGGTACCACTTCCTAACTGAACTGTGAAGGGGCTTCCACACTCCAGATGGAGGGCTGTGATGGGGGAATTACAGGCTGTGAGCTCCAGGGATGGGGACTGAGTCTTCATCTCTTTAATTCATCTCTAATGTTCAGTACAATGTCGACCGAGCAGGTATTTAGCAAATATCAATGATGACACACACTGCTAATTGCTTTCCGAGAACAATTCCTTTGCTTGCTAAGAAAACCCTGACTTTGGTTGGGGACTCAAAGTGCCGGGTCTCAGGTGATGACTCACGGTCTGTTGAAGCCTAGCACGGGTAGTTTGTTCCCTTTTCCCTGATACTGGAAACAGTTTGCAGTCTGCCTTGTAGCTAGGGTCGGCCACGTGGTTCCCTTCTGGCTAAGGAGACATAAGGTCCTTCTAAGAAGATTTTCCTCACTGGTGACAGGTGAGAGACACATCAAGAAAAGTCCCGCTGACATAGTCTCCCCCCATTTTTCTCCTGGAGTTTGAACTTGGTCATGATGCCTAAAGCTGTAACAGCCATCCTGTGACCATGAGGCTCCAAGGGCACAAAGCCACAGCCTTGAGAAGGTGGATCATTTGGATAAAAAGATTCTGGGTCCTCAGTTGTATCACTGAGCTTTTGCACCAGCCCTTGCCGGCTCCCTCTGAATTTCCTGTTATGTATGTCTTGAGTGCATAAACCACGAATAGTCAGGCTTTCCGTTATGCACAGCTGATAGCACCCTTAATCAATATATTTATTTAAAATTTCTTTTTAAAACAATTAATTAAAAATTTAATTGAAGTATAGTTGATTTACAGTGTTTCAGATATACAGCAAAATGATTCAGTTATACATACATACATACATATATATATATTTTCAGATTCTTTTCCATTATAGGTTATTATAAAATGTTGAATACAGTTCCTTGTGCTATACAGTAGGTCCTTGTTGTTTATCTATTTTATATATAGTAGTGTGTATCTGTTAAACCCCAATTCCCAATCTATCCCTCCCCCACCCCCTTTCCCCTTTGGTAATAAGTTTGTTTTCTATGTGGGTCTATTTCTGTTTTGTAAATAAGTTCATTTGTATCTTTTTTTTTAGATTCCACATATAAGTGATATCATATGATATTTGTCTTTCTCTGTCTGACTTATTTCACTTAGTATGATAATCTCTAGGTCCCTCCATGTTGCTACAAATGGCATAATTTCATTCTTTTTTATGGCTGAGTAATATTCCATTGTGTATATGTACCACATCTTCTTTATCCATTCATCTGTTGATGGATGTTTAGGTTGCTTCCATAAACTTTTTTTTATTTTGAAATCATTTCAAGCTTACAGAAGAGTAGTAAGACAAAGAACTTTCATTTACCCTTTACCCAGATGCACCAATTGTTCTTGACCATGTCTCTACTGCATATATGGCCTGATCTGATGTGATCTGTTATAGATCCTCTCCTGGAGCATGTGAAGTTTAGTTTAGGCATCTGGCTCCTTTTCCCTTAAACATTTCAGCAGGTATTCTCTAAGAACAAGGGAGGTCCAATGATCAAATTCAGGAAATTTAAGGTTGCTGCCATACAAATGTCTTAATTGTCAATAACTGTTGATTGTCAATGGTCTACTTGTCAATGATTGTCTAATGTAGTGTCCACATGAACATTTTGCCAACTGTCGCAATAACGTCTTTTAAAGGGTCTCCCCTGATCCCTGGCATGCTTCCACGGTCTTCTTTAATCTGGAACAGTCCCTTGGCCCTTCTTTGTCTGTTGTGACATTGATACTTCTGAAGAGTTCAGGTCAAGGTCCCCAATGTGGGTTTGTCTGATGTTTCCTCGGGGAGCAGGGATGCTACATAAAGATGCTGTGTCCTTGGTGCATCACATCGAGGGCCACTTGGTGTCTGTTTGTCCCACTCCTGGGGGTATTAACTTTGTTCGCCTCATTAAGGTTTCTCAACAGTGAACTTACCATTTTTTCTCTTTGTAATTAATAAATAATACGAGTGGAGGTGCTTTGAGACAATGCAAACATCCTGTTCCTCTCCAAACTTTTACTTAGTGATGATTCTTGTCTAAATCAATTATTACTATTATGGTTATAAGATATGATTTTATTTTCTTCTTTTTTAAATTTTTTATTGAAGTATAGTTGATTTACAATATTGTGTTAATTTCTGCTGTACAGTAAAGTGACTCAGTTATACACATATATACATTCTTTTTCATATTCTTTTCCATTATGGTTTATCCCAGGAGATTGAATTTGGTTTCCTGTGCTATAGAGCAGGATCTTGTTTATCCATTCTATGTGTAATAGTTTGCATCTACTAACCTCAAACTCCCAGTGCATCCCTCCCTCCCATCCACTCCCCCTTGGCAACCACAAGTCTGTTCTCTATGTCTGTGAGCCCAATTCTGTTTCGTAGATAAGTTCATTTGTACCATATTTTAGATTCCCCATATAAGTGATATCATATGATACTTGTCTTTCTTTGTCTGACTTACTTCACTTAGTATGATAATCTGTTGCATAGATGTTGCTGCAAATGACATTATTTTATTCTTTTTTTATGGCTGAGTAGTATTCCATTGTATATATATGTACCATATCTTCTTTATCCATTCAAAAGATGTGATTTTCTAATTCTCTTATTCCTTTGATGTTTATTTATTTTATTTTTTCTTAGCCAATGGCTTGTTTTTTAAAAAATTTTCTTTTCTTTCTTTATTTTTTAACATCTTCATTGGTGTATAATTGCTTTACAATAGTGTGTTAGTTTCTGCTTTATAACAAAGTGAATCAGCTATACATATACCTACATCCCCATATCTCCTCCCTCTTGTGTCTCCCTCCCACCCTCCCTATCCCTCCCCTCTAGGTGGTCACAAAGCACCAAGCTGATCTCCCTGTGCTACGTGGCTGCTTCCCACTAGCTATTTTACATTTAGTAGTGTATATATGTCCATGCCACTCTCTCACTTCGTCCCAGCTTACCCATCCCCCTCCCTGTGTCCTCAAGTCCATTCTCTATGTCTGTGTCTATTTTCCTGTCCTGCCCCTAGGTTCTTCAGAACCATTTTTTTTTTTTTTTAGATTCCATATATATGTGTTAGCATACAGTATTTGTTTTTCTCTTTCTGACTTCACTCTGTATGACAGACTCTACATCCATCCACCTCACTACAAATAACTCAGTTTCGTTTTTTTATGGCTGAGTAGTATTCCATTGTATACATGTGCCACATCTTCGTTGATGGACACTTAGGTTGCTTCCATGTCCTGGCTATTGTAAATAGAGCTGCAATGAACGTTGTGGTACATAACTCTTTTTGAATTATGGTTTTCTCAGACCATTACCCAGTAGTGGGATTGCTGGGTCATGTGGTGGTTCTATTTTTAGTTTTTAAAAGAACCTCCATACTGTTCTCCACTTTTCATGTTTATTAATTGTCATTCTACTGTAAGGAAGCCTCCTTCCCCTTCCCTCCCTCCCTCCCTCCCTCCCTTCCTTCCTTCCTTCCATCCTTCCTTCCTTCCTTCTTCCCTCTCTCCCCCTCTTCTTCCTTCCCTCCTTTTTATTCTTATCACTATGGATTCATGGATTTTCATTTTATTCAATAGGTTATAATCCATTATTATTATCAATTCTGATGCTCACATTGTCCCAGGTTTAGCAAGTGGGAGCCCCTTCAACTCGGTTGCTGTGCCCTTTTCACGTGTCTCCATCATTCTTTGAGCACTCTCTTGTTTTCTGGCACCACAAGATGTCCCAGGATTGTGTGGTACCTTCTCTGCCCAGCTCTGGCATCAGCCATTTCTCTGAGACACTCTGAGTCCTTTTGGTGAAGGCTGGTATTTATAAACCAAGATCTGGGTACCCTGTGGGTACTGAGCAACATTTAGTCTGAAGCCATGAGAAATGGAGCAACGCTTACTCACCTGTTTATTAGTCATGCTAACTAGTGTGACCTGGAGAAAGAAGCATATGTGTCACTCATGGAGAGTCTGATGCAGATTAGTGGATCCTGGGAGATTCCATCTTTGCAGCCCTGACGTCCCTGCACGAGGTCATTGCTGAAGAGAAGGCCGAGGAGTCATGCCCGTTCTTAAGATACTTCCAGCAAGGAAGTCTGCATCACTTTTGCTCGTGCTGCCATTTGCCAGAAGTCCAAGGGAGTCTGGGAAGCACAGGGAACACACAGTTAGTTGGTGCGCCCTTACCCCTTCTAACCACAGTACGTTCATTCATGCAACAAATGTCAACTCGGTTCCTCGTAGCCAAGCTGACTCCAAGAGGCTGAGATGACTTCACCTCAGGTGGTTTACAGCAGGGGGAGAAAGGTAAGTAAACAGTAAGTGAACAGACCATCACATGACAGTGGGCTTGAGCACTGTAGCAGGGGTAGGTGCTGTGCGCTGCGCTGACACTGAATGGTTACCTCCCTGGAGACTTGAGGAAGATCCATCTGGGTGGTCCATTGGCACTGTGTTTGAAACGTGAATGGGAGTTCGCTCCCACTCAGAAAAGGGTGGGGACATCTCAGGCAGAGGAGAGAGCCAGGGCAAGGGCAGAAGACCTGAAAGAACTAGGCATGCCGGGAGAAGAGGGAACAATTTGAGGTGGGTAGAAGGTGGGGTCTACTGGGAAAGGCTTGGGAGGCAAGGGATGAGGCTGATAACCAGGTGGGAAGGGCTGTGCTAAGAAGTTTGGAATTAACAGATTAACTTTTGTTAGTTGGGTGAATAATTAATAGTGTGGGTCACAAGGCATTGTGGGATGTGTTTAAGCTGATGAAAGACATCTCATCTGTGTTTTAGGAGGATCGTCTCGACGGTAGAGCACCAGATGGAGGGGAGAGAAGACATCAAGACACACGGACCTGTTGGGAGGCTCTGGCAACCACGTAGGCATGAAGCAATGAGGACCTGAACTGGGGGTAGCAGAGGGGACAGATAGAAGGGGTTGGCTGTGGGAGCCATTTGAGAACAATGAAACCATAGTGGTTTCCTTTATTGCAGACCGTGTGGTTGATATTATTTGCTCACAATTGTTCCTGGCCTCCTCACATTGCCGTGGCTTCCCTGTAGACAGGACGTCGTTCTTGCTTGCCCACTGACCTGCTTTGGTCCTGGGTGCATGAGTTGAGTTAACATATGCACCATCCAACCAGAAGCTCCAAGTATGTGCATAGCTGGGGCAACCCTCTTGGCTCCCACCCTGCATCCCGAGAAGGCAAGCCCCAGGGGTATCAGTGGCCTGGGAATGAGGAAGTGGAGGAGCAAACTGAACCTGACCCACATTTCGGGGCAAAGCTTCCCCAGCTGACCACAGACCATCAGCGACAAATAAAAGTTCATTATTTTAAGCCACTGAGATCCTGGGGCTGTTTGTTACACAGCATTATGGTAACAAAACCTGACTAATACAGGGGCTTACCATTTCCTAAGTACGGCATGTTGTTTATTGGTAATATCTCTGCATAGTAGGTATTGGTGTTACCATTTTAAAGATGAGGAAACTGAGGCTCAGAGAAGTTAAGTAACTTGCTCAAGGTCCCACAGCTAGTAAGTCAGAGAAGAGGGATTTGAACATGGAACTGTCTGACTTGCAAACCCCTCTTCCATCCTCTATCTACGTGAATATGCTAACTTCTGGGATAGCTATTTTTTCCTGCCAGAAATGGCTGCTTTCAGCTTCCTGTGTTTCTGAGTTGGGAGAGGGGTGGGGGCATGGGGACCAGCCTTTGGGTTTGAAGAGGCCTCCAGGTCACCATCAGTGGATGTGTGCTTGAGGGGGCTTCTCCAGCCTCAGGGATGGAGGCTGATGTTTCATCTCTACCCTTCTGCCTGGGCTCCACTGAGCCAAGCTGAGTACATTGACAGCCTGGGTGTATCCTATAGCCAAGGAACTAAGCCTGTCTTGGTGTAAAACAGAGTTGACTCTTGATATCATCAATGGTGCCGGTGGCGGCGGCAGCAGCAGCAGCAAAATCCTGGCTGTTGGCCCATGATTTAGCCGTTTGTCTCAGCAAGTGAATCCAACTTAAAATGTATCTTCAGAAAAAGAAGGATCAATGAGTTTAAATAGAGGACTATTTGCTATCCGGATTAGGAAAACCCCCTTTGTGCTAAAATGTTCTAAGTAAATCCTCTTAGTACGATTTTGCAGGAGCCAAAAGTGTGAGAGGATCACTTACTTGCTGTCATCCTCTGAGGGCAGGGCTCTGGCTGGGATAAAATAAGAGAAGGAATTTATCAGCTCCTTAGTTGGCTAGAGTCTGTGCAGACGTGGCTGGGTTCGGAGGCTGACCCAAGAGACTCCTTGGTTTTCGGTTGTTAACCAGCTCTTTTGAAGTATGTGGGAAAGAGCTTGGGTGAGAGAGGACAGCCACTGCTTACACAAAACCATCATCCCTACCAGGCAGACTGCTCCCTGTGAAGATGGAAGACACAAGGGCTGTAGCACCCTGGCAGCATATTAATTGACTTTGCTTGCCCAGGGTCTTATGGATAGAGAGAAAACTCTCAGTTTCCAAAAATGATGAGAAACCTGATATTTTGGATAACAGAGGAAAGAGTGTTGGAGTTCTGAAATCTGTCCTTTCACACACGAAGCTTCATGCCTCTGAGCCTTTGCACATGCTGTTCCCTCTGCAAGGAATGCCCTTCCAGTCCCAGGATGCTGGTGGACTCCGTTCAACCCTCCAGCTTGAGTGTCCTCTCTTCTGTGCTGCCCTTCCCCGTGCTGCCCACCCAAACGGGCAGTTCATTCCCCTGTTCTCAGGTCACCACTGAACTTGTTTATTCCCTGCTCTGGGCAGGGCTTTTGCAGTCGTAGGTGACAACTGAAACTCAACTCAGATACGTGTTAGCAAAAGGTTTTTGTAACTGCAAAGAGCAGGGTAGAGGCTCAAAGGTGTCATTCTCTCTCATGCATTCTCTCTTTTTCCTCTTCCTTTTCCCCTTCCCCTCCTTCTTCCTCCTCCACCACCTCCTCCTTCTTCGGGAATGAAAGCCCCAGGAGGACAGGAATGTATATTTGATTTTTCTTCTTCTTCTTCTTCTTTTTTTTTTTTTTTGGTACGCGGACCTCTCACTGTTGTGGCCTCTCCCGTTACGGAGCACAGGCTCCGGACGCGCAGGCTCAGCGGCCATGGCTCACGAGCCCAGCAGCTCCGCGGCATGTGGGATCTTCCCGGACCGGGGCACGAACCCGTGTCCCCTGCATCGGCAGATGGCCTCTCAACCACTGCGCCACCAGGGAAGCCCTTGATTCTTCTTGTATCCCCCAGCTTAGGGCAGAGCCTGGGACGTAGTTACATTTGAGCCTGGCTCAAACATCAGTTTTGTGTTAATTAGAAAAAGATGCCCCTTTCTCAATATAATTTACTGCCTTTTGCTGGAAGTTTTAAATAAACACTATACAAACCTATGGCTATGACTTGTATACCCCATACAGCCTCCCCTCCATCTCCCACATAGTAGGTCCTTAATAAATGCTTGCTGGATGAATGAATGGATGAAATTCAGGGAGTCAGAACTGTCTGAAAAAGCAATGCAAGACTGTGTGGTGAGCTTGTGTGTACCTTTGCTGACTGAATTGTCCATTAGTGTCAGAGTGTTGGGCACAGAGCCCCCCCTTTTATTATTCCTCCACCGACGAAGATTTGTCAAGCACCCACTCGTGTTGGTTTGGGGAATTCAGACACAAATAAGATGCAGTTTGTTTATTTAAGAAGTTCAGAGGCTAGAGGGTCAGATCGCCATGTAAATGAATGGTGACAGTATAGTGTCACGATTGCTGCCTTATGAGCCAACCCAGGGCTCCACTGGAGCTCAGGTTACTGACTCAGTCCAGAAGAGCCAGGAAGGCTTCCTGGAGGGGTGCAGTTTAAGTCAGATCTAAAAGGAGGGAAAGGTACTAACACTGGTAAGTGCTGCATACAACATATAAAGCCATGATCCGTGTGTTTCAGTCTCCAAGCAGTGTTATGTTCAAGAAGATAATTTCTTAACTCAAACTTTTCTTGCATTTCTTAAGTTCTGGGAAGGCAGCAGGTAATACTTCTCTAAAATTCCCTGTCCCTTCCTATCCACTTTCCTACAGACCCCGGTTCCCTCATCTCATTCACATCAAACTTCCCTGGGAAACCCCACCTTGAGCTTTCAATCCCTTTCCCACTTTTCTCCTTCTGCTCTTTATTATGAAGACAAACATAAGCTCTTCCTCTGGGACCATTCCTTCTTCCTCCAGCCTCTCAGGTCCAATAATGCATCCACTTTCTGACTCTCTTTCACAAAACTCAGGGCAGAAATATCCTTGGAGAGCAGCCCAGGGTAAGGAACTGCCCCGGTAAAGCCAGAGGAAAAAAGGAGGCTCAGAGTCACTCATACAGGAATGATTTTGGTATTATCACATTTATCTTTTAAACTACTATGATCGACCCATTTTGAAGATGAGAAAACTGAGGCTCAGAGAGATCAAATAACTTGCCCAAGATCCCACAGCTAGTAAATACCTGCTCCTGCCTGCCATGCTTTCCTTCTCTTATCTTCTCTTTTGCCTTCTTAACTGTGATTTCAACCCAAAGAGAGATTTCCCCAGGGAAGTCTTCTCTAGACATTTTGTCTTGGTCAAACCAACCTATTGTACACTTTCATAAGTCTGTGTACTTTTCCTTCATAGCACTTGTCACAGTTGTAATCGTACATTTCTCTGGGTGATTCTTGTATTAAAGCCTCTCTCCAACACTAGACTATAACCTTGTGGAGAGAAAGGGCAATATATATATATTTATATACCCTTGTATTCCCAGCAAACAAAAGAGCAACTGGGACATAATAGGTGCTCAATAAATATTTGCTGAATAAGTGAATAAGAAGCTGAAATTCAAACCCCTGTCTCTAAAACCCAAGTTCTTTGCTAACATCATGTGTTGGTGTTCCCCAGGAGGACAAAATGGGAGGGAGGTCATTTCAGGGTGAAGAATTACCATATGACTCATTAGGGAAATTACAATTTGTGTGTGTGTGTGTGTGTGTGTGTGTGTATGTGTGTTGATAGTGGTTTGAAGCCAGGCTGCATATAGAGGAGCAGCAGTAGAAGCTGGGGCACTGAGCAAGGGCACAATGATTAAAAGACTTAAAAGACCTCGCTTGCCTCAGGATCAAGGATCACAGGGAGCTACTGAGAGTTTTTCATCTGGGGAGAGGCGTGACCATAGTTAGATTTGAGAAAGTTCACTCTGCCTGCCCCTGAGTGGAGGGTGGACAGAACCTGGAGGCTAGGGTAGCGTCACTATAAAACAGCTTGGAGAAGGAAAAGTCCTGGACAGGGACATCAGTGGAGAGAGGGGTGGTCCAGCTCCTAGGAGATGGGGAGAGACAGGTGTATGTGTGACTCCCCCGTTTTAGGCATAGACACCTGGACAGGTGGTCTTGTCATCTCTGGCAGCATAAAGCACTGAAGGGGGAGATGGTTTGCGGTGGGAGAGGCTGCGTAGGGCTGAGCAGGCTGGGTCTGAGAAGTTGCTTCACTTGCAGCTGTTGGACCAGGGTACAGGGGGGGCTCAGGGCGAATGGGGCAGGTGGGTCAGAGTGCAGAGAGAGACTAGGGAGGAGTTGAGAGTCCAGCCCCCATTTCTAGACCCCAACCCAGGGTGGGTGTATAGGTCAGCGGGTCTCAGATAAGCCTGAGCAGCGTGCCGCCGCCTCCTCCATTTCTCGCCAGCTGCCTTCCACTGAGGTTAACACGGCATGAGAGACCCGGGGACTCACAAGCGCAGCTGTCAGCTGGGAGGGAGGGAAGATCCAGGAACACTGCCCTCCCTCTCCAGTGTCTCCCCACCGTTCTTTTTTAAGAATTTGGGCTTTGGGCCACCTATTCAAGCCTCAGATTCCTCATCTGTTAAGCATGAGATAGGAATCCATCCCTGTAAAGAGAAAGACTGAATGCACCCTGCAGGGAGAAGGCACCTGGCTGGGGCTCTTCCTCACCTGCTGGGTTCATCCAAAATTATTCCCCAAAGGAAAAGCCGTGTAAGGATTGGGGGTGGGGAATAGGCTTTCCCAAGAGGTCAGGTCAAGTCCCAATCTTAGGATGGATGTTCCGGGGGAGGCTGGGAGAAGATGTTCCCAGGAGACACCACCTCCTGGCTTCACTGAACCCTTACACCACCCGATGGAGAAGGAAGGAATCGTTTACCCCATTTTGTGGACGAGGAAACCAAGGCCCAAGGAAGTTAAGGAGGACTCTTAAGGTCACACAGCCAGTCCGGAGTGGGACTTAGGTCTATGAGAAATCCAAGGCCATCCTCTTGACCCTACAAACGCCCTTTCCCAGTCTAGAAGCCAGTGATTCTTCCCATTCCTACTCCACCCCCCTGTTCCCCAAAAGTGCCCAGGGCACCAGGGCTGGGCCAGGCACCTCTTCGGCTTCCCGGGGCGCTGGTCTGGGTCTTCAGAGGGCCGGGGTCTGGTACTAGAGCGCCTCTCAAACCTGCGGGTTTGCCCCCAAACTCCGGCGGACGCAGCTTGAAGAGTGAGGGCGCCAAGGCATAGGTGGGGCGGGTACGCAGGAGATTGGGGAGTGCGGTGGCGGGGGGCGGGTGCGGGAGCGCGGGCCCCGGGAGCAGCGAGGAACGGAGGAGGCCGCGCAGCAGCGCTAGCCCGGCGCCGGCCGCTCCCGGCCCCCTCCCCCTCGGTGGTGGCTCGCTCTTCGCTTATCCGGCTCCGAACCAGACGCAGCCGCCGTCGCCGGCTGGCGCACTGCCGGCTCCCGGGAACAGCCCCTCGGGCACCGGCCGCTTCCCGGCACCGGAGGGGCGCAACGCGGCCACAGACCCGGTGGCGGTCGAGGAGGCAAGAGGGGTGCCGGCGCGCCCCGGGGCCCCGGCGCAGCGCACGGTGAGCGCCCCCCGAAGCTCGGGGATCCCTTAGCCGCGGGTCCCGGGGTACCCCGGTGAACGCAGGGCAGAAGTTGGGACCGCGCGCAGCCAGCCTGTGCCGCCGAACCCGATATGCTGCCGCCGGGGCGAAACGGCACCGCCTACCGGGCGCGGTCCCGGCAGCAGCAGCTGGCGCAGGGGGGCGCCGTGGGGGCCTCGGAGGGGGCGACGCTGCTGGGGCCAGCGCAAGTGGTCACGGCCGGCCTCCTGACCCTGCTCATCGTCTGGACCCTGCTGGGCAATGTGCTGGTGTGCGCGTCCATCGTGCGCAGTCGCCACCTGCGCGCCAGGATGACCTACGTCTTCATTGTGTCTCTGGCTGTGTCTGACCTCTTCGTGGCGCTGCTGGTCATGCCCTGGAAGGCGGTCGCCGAGGTGGCCAGTTACTGGCCTTTTGGGGCCTTCTGCGACATCTGGGTGGCCTTCGACATCACGTGCTCCACCGCCTCCATCCTGAACCTGTGCATCATCAGCGTGGACCGCTACTGGGCCACCTCCAGGCCCTTCTGCTACGAGTGCAAGATGACGCAGCGTGTGGCCTTGGTCATGGTCGGCCTGGCGTGGACCTTGTCCATCCTCATCTCCTTCATCCCAGTCCAGCTCCACTGGCACAGGGACAAGATGGACTCCTGGGGTGGGGTGGACCCACCATCTAACCTGGTCAACGGGACGCCCTGGGAGGAAGCCGGGGAGCCAGACTTGAGGGCGGAAAACTGTGACTCCAGCCTGAACCGAACTTACGCAGTCTCCTCCTCACTCATCAGCTTCTACATCCCGGTGGCCATCATGATCGTGACCTACACGCGCATCTACCGCATCGCCCAGGTGCAAATCCGCAGGATTACCTCCCTGGAGAGGGCCGCGGAGCACGCGCAGAGCTGCCGGAGCCGTGAGGCCTGTGCGCCCGACACCGGCCTGCGGGCATCCATCAAGAAGGAGACCAAGGTCCTCAAGACCCTATCCGTGATCATGGGGGTCTTCGTGTGCTGCTGGCTGCCCTTCTTCATCCTTAACTGCATGGTCCCTTTCTGCAGCGGACACCCCGAGGGCTTCCCCTGCGTCAGCGAGACCACCTTTGAAGTCTTCATCTGGTTTGGCTGGGCCAACTCCTCCCTCAACCCCATCATCTACGCCTTCAATGCTGACTTCCGGAAGGTGTTTGCCCAGCTGCTGGGGTGCAGCCACCTCTGCTCCCGCACTCAGGTGGAGACAGTGAACATCAGCAATGAGCTCATCTCCTGCAACCAGGACACCGCCTTCCACAAGGAGATCGCAGCTGCCTACATCCATATGATCCCCAACGCGGTGACCCGGGGTGATGCGGAGGTGGACAAAGGAGGAAGAGGAGAGCCCTTTCAGTCGCACGTCCCAGATCTCTCAGACGTCCCCAGATGGTGACTCTGCTGCCCAGCCTGTCTGGCTGCTGGACTGTGAGGGGGAGATTTCATTAGGCAAAATAACGCCTTTCACCCCAAATGGATTCCATTTAACTGCCTAAGAACCGCTCTTTGTGGATCTATATAACCACGTAGACATTAGCCAGAATGCAGAATACGCACTGGACACACACATACATCTCCACTGCTGCTCAGTTTATCATGCCTTCTGTGTCGGTGTAGTAGTCCATGTGCTTAGAAACCTCACCAGACTGATTTGTTGAGGAAAGGTTCGGGAGAAGCAGTTGGAAAAAACTCAGTCAGATATACCCTAGCCTAGCAGAGATGGCTCAACGGTTCTGTTAGAGAAGATAAGATGGTGATTGATTCTAAAAAAAAAAAAAAAAAAAAGTAGTATTTTTCTTTAAAAAATATACTCTCCCCTCCCCCACCCCCTTTTTTTCTTTTTCTTTTTTTTTGCGGTACGCGGGCCTCTCACTGTTGTGGCCTCTCCCGTTGCGGAGCACAGGCTCCGGATGCGCAGGCTCAGCGGCCATGGCTCACGGGCCCAGCCGCTCCGCGGCATGTGGGATCTTCCCGGACCGGGGCACGAACCCGTGTCCCCTGAATCGGCAGGCGGACTCTCAACCACTGCACCACCAGGGAAGCCCTCCCCTCCCCCTTTTAAATGAATAGATTGTTCAGTGACTTATTTGTGTTTGGGCTGATTTTTAAGCAGTAAGGTTCGATGTGTGTGTAGCGCTGATGGAAGTGTGTGTGGCTTTCCTGTATCTTGCTTCCTGTGGCCTGTGTTTCTGCAGTTTCTCCTTGCTGTGTGTCTTTGCTACAGCTGAGGCATTCTTCCTGATTTGTTCTGGTATCGAATAGACACAAATTATGTATTCTATGGGGTGATTATCGTTGCTTTGCCAGATTGGTTTTCAGGATGGCTCCTAGAGAAGCCATGAGAGCATCCTTAAAAGCAGGAAAGATTTTGGCTGGGTCTGGAAGCACCCATTTATCTTCTTTACAGTCAGTTTGGCCTTAAAGGTATACACAGGGGCAAGAGAACTTGAAGAGTTTCTGATATCTCAGAATTTAAAAAACTAGATACACACATCTTGAGTCTGTGCTGAAAGCTGGCTTCATGCCACAACACCAAATATGGACTTCTCAAACCTGGAATTCCATTTTTTTTTTTTTCTCATTTGGAATCTTCTTTTTCTAATTACATGACATAAAACAATTCTCCTGGTTCCTAGACAGATGCTATCAGTTCATTGAAAAGATCATATAAAATAATCACCTGGTCCTTCTCGACCTCAAATCTATAATGTTTTAAAGTTACATGGCTTTTGATCTACCGTGTTTTCTGAAGGGCTTTGAAATGTGTGAGTTGATATGCTTTCAAAAAACAAAGCCAATTTTTAAATAGGCATTTTCATTTGTAGACAATAGGAAGTGAGGGAATGCATTTTAACTAAAATGTAGGAGCCAAAATAAGCTCAAAATGGATTAAAGACCTAAATGTAAGGCCAGAAACTATCAAACTCTTAGAGGAAAACATATGCAGAACACTCTATGACATAAATCACAGCAAGATCCTTTCTGACCCACCTCCTAGAGTAATGGAAATAAAAACAAAAATAAACAAATGGGACCTAATGAAACTTCAAAGCTTTTGCACAGCAAAGGAAACCATAATCAAGACCAAAAGACAACCCTCAGAATGGGAGAAAACATTTGCAAATGAAGCAACTGACATAGGATTAATCTCCAAAATTTACAAGCAGCTCATGCAGCTCAATAACAAAAAAACAAACAACCCAATCCAAAAATGGGCAGAAGACCTAAATAGACATTTCTCCAAAGAAGATATACAGAATGCCAACAAACACGTGAAAGAATGCTCAACATCATTAATCATTAGAGAAATGCAAATCAAAACTACAATGAGATATCATCTCACACCAGTCAGAATGGCCATCATCAAAAAATCTAGAAACAATAAATGCTGGAGAGGGTGTGGAGAAAAGGGAACACTCTTGCACTGCTGGTGGGAATGTGAATTGGTACAGCCACTATGGAGAACAGTATGGAGGTTCCTTAAAAAACTACAAATAGAATTACCATATGACCCAGCAATCCCACTACTGGGCATATACCCTGAGAAAACCAAAATTCAAAAAGAGTCATGTACCAAAATGTTCATTGCAGCTCTATTTACAATAGCCCGGAGATGGAAAGAACCTAAGCGCCCATCATCGGACGAATGGATAAAGAAGATGTGGCACATATACACAATGGAATATTACTCAGCCTTAAAAAGAAATGAAATTGAGTTATTTGTAATGAGATGGATAGACCTAGAGTCTGTCATACAGAGTGAAGTAAGTCAGAAAGAAAAAGACAAATACCGTATGCATATATATGCATACATACATATGCATACATACATATGCATACATATATATGGAATTTAAGGAAAAAAAATGTCATGAAGAACCTAGGGGTAAGACAGGAATAAAGATGCAGACCTACTGGAGAACGGACTTGAGGATATGGGGAGGGGGAAGGGTGAGTTTTGACAGGGCGAGAGAGAGTCATGGACATATACACACTAACAAACGTAGTAAGGTAGATAGCTGGGGGGAAGCAGCCGCAAGGCACAGGGATATTAGCTCGGGGCTTTGGGACAGCCTGGAGGGGTGGGATGGGGAGAGTGGGAGGGAGGGAGACGCAAGAGGGAAGACATATGGGAACATATGTATATGTATAGCTGATTCACTTTGTTATAAAGCAGAAACTAACACACCATTGTAAAGCAATTATACCCCAATAAAGATGGTTAAAAAAAAAAAAATGTAGGAGCCAGAGATGATATTTGAATGCACTTGAAATTGGAAAATCGACGAAAGAGCCCAATGAATTCCAGTCTTTTTGTTTTTCTTCTGTGCAGTTGGCACAGCAAAGGGGAGCGTTTAGTTCCAGAGCCACTCCAGACCAGAGCATGTTATTACCATTAGATCTAAATGTGAGCGTTGTTAATGGAAGCAAATGAAATGTGAATATGGAATTTTGTACAGGTCCCTGCTTTGAAGCAGGCTTCTCAAGGATGGGTCAATCAGTTTTGGTCTCTTTAGGGAGAATTTTATTGTCAGTCTCCTGAACAACCAGGTCTTACTCACTGCAAAATGCGCAGTACCTGACACATAATGCTTAATAAACAGCTGCTGAATGAATACTGACTTTCCGGTATGGTGAGATTGAAAGCGAATCCTATTGGATACATCAGTTTTCATATATGATTTAGTCAGATTGATATGGGAATCTGAGGTCTAGTGTTCCATTTTTACCTCTTGTGAGCTGATTGCTAAGTGGACCATTAGGGAAACATCAGGGGCAGTGAAAAGCGCCCTGCTCTGAGATTCAGGAGATAGCTGTGTGACCTCGAATGAGTCAACTCACCTCTCTGGGTCTCAGTTTCTGTCTGCCTCTGCAAATTGAAAGACTTATACTAGAACACAGTTTTCCAAATCGTGTTTCACGATGCAAATATTAGTGGATAGGGTCTAGGGCGAAATAAATTCAGCAAACCGAGGTACAATATCTGTTTTCTACAGGGCTTCTTAGAACTTTTCCTGTGCATCGTGACTCCCCAAGCAGGAGAGAATTCTGCATTGTTCTCCAATGTCTTCGACCTTGTGAATACCTGTTTGGTACAATTCCTTATTACTCTCTCTTTGGAGATCACAGTTTCAGGGAACATAGTTTCAGAAACTCTAATTGATCTCTAAAATGCAACTCTTCTATTCTAAAAGACAGTTTGTTACAAGAATAGTGTTTTGGTGGCAAACGTTGTTCTCGGCCCCAGTTCAGATAATTTCTGTGTCAGGAAACATGGGTTATGTGAGGATTTGGGGAATGCCTTCTGCACAATATCACTCATCATTCATTACAATTATTTATACCTACTACGTGCTAGGCACTCTTCTAGGAATATAGTTGCCAATTAATTACTCTGAGGTCTGGGAACTTATATTTCAGTGGGAGAGAGACAGCAAGCGGACACTATGATACTGTGCTGTACCGCAGTGTATTATGCTATCCAGACTCTGAAATGTCATGTCAGGCAGTGATACTGATGTGACGCAAAATAAAACAGAGGGAGTGGAGTGATGTGGCTGCCATTTGATTTAGGGAAGTCAAGCAAGAGGCACGAAGAAGAGAGACACAGACGGAGAAGGAAGGCTCAGGGCGACACCAGCGTCCAGGCGGAGGAGTGCTCTGGGCAGAGGGAGTGGCCAGTGCAGAGGCCTGGACACGGGAGTGTGTGGAGCGCGCTGGGAGAGAGAAGGGTGGCCGGTGTGGGTGCAGGGCTGTGGAGGGTTAATGCTAACAGCAAAGGCAGGCACTGTAGAGACTCATTCTGTGCCCGGGCTGCGCATGTACGGATTCATTTAATCCTTGCAACCCTGCAAGGCAGGCACTTTTGTTACCCCCATTTTACAGATGGGGGAGTGAAGGCTAAGTAACTAGCCCTGGATCACATAGCTCGTGAGTGGCCAAGCTGGACTTGAACCGGAGAGCCTGCCCATTGCGTCTTTCGTATCTGCCCTGAGGTGGTGAGAGGGGCTGCTGGGGCATGGCACTCAGCAAACGCACTGATGCCTGTATCAGAATACTCCTCGCTCATCTGTTCATTAGCTGGTTAACTGATGCATTCCTATACGCTTGTGTAAGCTGATGTTCATTGCGTCCCTGCCCTGGTGCTCCTTTGTGTTTGGAGGGGAGGCAGCAGTGAAAAAAGGAGCCCATATTTTGGCCAGGTACTTTCCTAATGCCTATTTGATCCTCACATTAACCACACGTACTACTATTTTTCCATTTTACGGATGCAAACACTGAGGCACAGAGAGGTTAAGCTGGTTTTCCAAGGTTAGCTGACTAGTAAGTGGTGGAACCAGGGTTTTTACCTAGGCCTGTGGTTCTCAATGGAGACAATTTTCTCTCCCAGGGGACATTTGGCCGTGTCTGGAGACATTTTTTGGTTGCCACAATTGAGTGTGAGGTGCTCCCGCTGAGGCAGGAGATAGATGGGCCCCAGGCTGAGCAGCTGGAGTCGGTCCCCTGTGGACAGATACTCCAAGATGAAGATAATAGCTGGAGCGAGAGGTGCTGAGCCCTGCCCAGATAAGAGGTAAAGAGACCACGGATTTCTCATTCTCGAGGTCAAGGAGACCCTCAAGGCTACACATGCACAGAAAGGCTCCTCGGGGGGCCAAAATGTGGGGGTGTCATCCCATAGTAGCTGATGTCAACTTAACCATAGGCCTCTTCGCTAGCATCCATCTTGGCTAAGAGACGCGCGTGCACATGGGGAGGACCCTGAGTTATACCACATATGGACTCAGAGCCAGGCAAAGCAAGATGACCGGGCCGAGGAAACCTGGAAGAAATGCCCCATAGAAGTGATTCAGACTACCACAAGGGCGAGACACTGAGCCTGTGTGTCTACTCACACGTATCCTTTTTCCTCCTAATAAACGCTTTACTTGTTTCACTGCTTTCTGTCTCTTTGTGGAAATTCATTTCTACAGAGCCGACAGGCCAGAGCCTTGTCACTGGCCACTGGTCTAGTGGCTGGGATTCAGCGCTCTCGCCGCCGCAGCCTGACTTCAATTTCTGGCCGGGAACTGGAATCATGTTTCCAGCCACTGCAGGCTGAGGCCACCTGAGATCACTGCCATCTAAGGGCTGAGGCCAAGGATGCTGCTAAACTTCCTACGGTGCGCAGGGCAGCCTCCCACCACAAAGAATTATTTGGCCCTGAGGGGCCCTAACTCCACATCCCAGCGGCCTGTCGCAAAGCCACACTACCTAGGCTTTGAAGCGCCACAGCCTTGAGTTCAGCTTTTAGCTTCCCCTTTCTCAATTGTCTGAATTTGAGCACCTCTCCTAGCTTCAGTTTCTTTGCCTGAGAAATGGGTAACTTAACCCCAACGTTCTGGGTGAGGATTAAATGAGTTCGTGTAACACCGAGATTATTTTCATGTCGTTCTTTTTCCTTTCCTTTTCTCCTTTTTTTTTTTTTTTTGCGGTACGCGGGCCTCTCACTGTTGTGGCCTCTCCCGTTGCGGAGCACAGGCTCCAGACACGCAGGTTCAGCGGCCATGGCTCACGGGCCCAGCTGCTCCGCGGCATGTGGGATCTTCCCGGACCAGGGCACGAACCCGTGTCCCCTGCATCAGCAGGCAGACTCTCAACCACTGCGCCACCAGGGAAGCCCCCTTTTCTCCTTTTTAAAAGAACTCTGTGGTTTGATAAATTTTAAGAAGACTTTGAGGTTCCTAGCTTAGGTAGAACTGCATCGTCCTGAAAGCCAACAGCGACGAGAGCTGAGACTCCTCTGGTCTTGTTCCCACAAGGCTTGGTCTCCTTCTCAACCTAGACCAGTGTTGGGCACGAAGTAGGTGTTCAATAAATGTCGATGTCTCTCCCGACCTCGGTCTCCTACACACACACATACACACGCACACGCACACATACACACACACACTCACACACACATGCCAGGCTCAGGTGATGCCACTGAGTAACTAGGTGTTTACACAGCGAGTCCAGGGGTGGTGTTTTCTGTCGGGGGTGGTGGCGGTCCTCACACTTAGGGCTGATCAAGGGCCTGCAGGGCTGAAAGCCCCACAAGAAGTGTTTTCATCATGCAACACACTTGAATGCTCTTTGTAACTAGCAAAGTGCCTTCAGAGGTTTACCTAGACAATAGCCCCCGTGAGGTCCTTCCAGCCTGCCCATTAAAGAGATGAGGCAGCTGAACTGGGGAGGGGTCCAGAGACTCACCCACGATCACCCAGCCAGAGGGACCCACGCTGAATTTGAAGGTGGCCTTAATCCCTGCGCTCTCTCCACCCACTGCACGGAAGAGGCATGTGACAACAGGCGAGCAGTGAGCACCTCCTTAAACTTTGCATCTCACTTTCCTTACCCTATTCCTGTCTCTGGGTAATGGCAGGAACGCTCCGTCCCCCACTTTGGGGAAGTTTCATGGCCTGGTTGGTGAGACAGGACATGGCAACCTATGGAACAGCAGGGGCACCTCGGGCATTGCCCTCTCTAGGGGGTCTCCCACATGGTCTGTCTAGCATGACAAACAATGCCAAAACTTGGCAGTTTGAAGCAATGATCATTTATTTCTGGTGATTCTGTGAATTGGTTGGGTGGTTCTTCTGCTATTTTTTCTGAGACTCACTCATACAGCCACATTCAGCTGGAGGGTCACCGGATCTGGGCTTAGCTGGAACAGTGGATACAGCTGGGCCTCTCCCTTTATATGGCCTTTCATCCTCAAGGAGGCTAGACTGGGCTTCCACACATGATGGTATTAGCACTCTAAGAGGGAGAGAGCTGGAGCAAAAGTGCTCATCAAGCTTCTGCTCATATCACATTTTCTGATGTCTCAGTGGCCAAAGAAAGTTGCACGGCCAAGTCCAGACTCAAAGCAGTAGGGGATTACACAAGGGGATTACATAATCATGCACACCAGGAAGCATGATTCATCGGAGCTGTTAATGCTACAATCTACCACAGATCAGTATGTGTCAGGCAGTCAGAGCAGAAGGGATGAATATACATGTATGGTACACACAGGGAGGGATGCACGTCAGAGTCATGGTCCCAGCCATGTCTCCTGGAGACAAGGGGCTGGGGCCAAATTTCTGAGATCCTGTAGTGCAGTGACAGGAGAACTAAACTTGGCTGGGCTTGGAGCTGGAAGAACAGGGTTTGGATGAAATGAAATGAATCCATTAAAATTTACTTCACAAGTTACCACCAGCATCATAAGCAATAATGTGAAAGCATTTTGCAAACTTGTAAAGAAGAGAAATGAGTATTCTTAGGCAGAAAACCCAGGTCAGCACCACAGACAGCTCCAAAACTACAGAGAAGCTGCAGTAACTACACGACATGAATATAAATCCATGCTGCCTTAACCCGGAGGCACCTGTGCCCTAGAGAAACACCCTGCTGAGTGTCTAAATGATTAGATTTGCTTCGTATATTCTCATTTGCCTTGGGCTATTTCCTGTCATGACCCGTATGAATTGAGTTTAGGTTTAGTCATGAGGAAGAGAAACCCCAAATAAGAGTAGCTTAAACAAGAAAGAAGTTTTGACTCTCACCAGCAAAGGTTATTATAGACAGTTCAGGGCTGTCATAGCAGCTCTGCTCCATGAAGTCCAGACCTGGGATTCTTACTGCTCACTGCCCTTTATCCTTCGGGTGTGACCTTCAACATCATGGTCTAGGTGGGTGGCCGGTGCTCCTGTCACTACATTTACACTCTTTCATTTGCTCCTCCCTACAATAAACACAACTTTTCTGGGGCCTACTATGTAACAGAAATAGACAGAAGGGTTACATGTGCTACATTAAAAATCAGGAATCTTGAAATTCTGAGAAGAGGAAGAGAGAAGATCTTCAAAACATCTGCGAGGGGCTTCCCTGGTGGCGCAGTGGTTGAGAGTCCGCCTGCCGATGCAGGGGACGCGGGTTCGTGCCCCGGTCCGGGAGGATCCCACATGCCGCGGAGAGGCTGGGCCCGTAGGCCATGGCCGCTGAGTCTGCGCATCCGGAGCCTGTGCTCCGCAACGGGAGAGGCCGCAACAATGAGAGGCCTGCGTACCGCAAAAAACAAAAACAAAAACAAAAAACATCTGCGAGGAGAAGTAGCCAAGACATGTAATCTAACTAATGGCCAGTCTGGGTTAGGGATGGTGTTTGAACCACGTAAAATAAGTCCAGTAATATTTACTTCAAGAAGAAAGGTGAATATAAATCCTTTGTCATATTTTCTCCTTAGATCCCAATGAATTGTCTTGTGCTCTGCTTACTCATATCTCACTGTGGAGACAGCTGCTCTGGGCTAACTGTATGAGTTTCCTATTGCTGCTGTAACAAATCACTGCAAACTTAGTGCCCTAGCACAACACATATTTATTGTCTTATAGTTCTGGAGGTCAGAAATGATAAAATCAGTATGTTGGCAAGGCTGAATTCCTTTTGGAGTCTGTAGGGGTGAATCACTTTTCTTTCCTTTTCTAGCGTCTAGAGGTACCTGCATTCCTTGGCTCCGGAGTCCTTCCTCCATCTTCAAGGCCACCAGTGTAGCATCTTCAAATCTCTCTCCCCACCCCTCTCTTTCTATGTCTTTCTCTATCTCTCTTTCTCCACTCTCTGCTTCCACCATCACACCTCCTTCTCTGACTCTGACCCTCCTGCCTCCCTCTTATAAGGACCATTGTGATCACACTGGATTTGCCTAATTTCCCCATCTCAAGCTCTGTAACTTATTCACATCAGCAAAGTCTCTTTTGCCATGCAAGGTAACGTATTCACAGGTTCTGGGGATTAGTCCCTGGGTATCTTTGGGGGCTATTTTTCTGTCTACTACACTACCCATTCATTCATTTATTCGTTCAACCAATATTTATTGGGCACCTGCTATGTGCCAGATGCGATGCTATCTGGATACAGTGTAGAGTCGAACAGACATGGCCCCCTCTCTCTTGGAGCAGTTCTTCATTTTTCTAGATAAGCACGAGTTGATAATGCCCAGAGCAGGTGAACATATGCTGTAACATAAGAGGAATGTTTCATGTGTTTAAAACAGACACAGACACATTCACGCACTTACATAATCCCTTCAAGTACACGTACCCTTGTGACTATAAATGTTCAGGATGGAACACCCACCCTGTGACCTGTTTCTAAATGAGTGAACCTTCGTTATAAGGAAAACACCCCTAATGCTCTGTGCAAACACCTCTACCTCAGTCTCACTAGAAAATAAAAACTGGGGAGATATTTTTCCACTGATTCCTGTGCTTCTTGATAATTCCAGCTTCCTAATCTCTCAAGGGCCCATAGGTGACTCTAGCCAGTGCTGGGAGAGCAGAGTCAATTCCCGCTGAGGGAACCCAAGCCCGGCCAATCACTGACTTTGTCTCACCTTCCTTGCTTGCTGGTGATTGGCTGGTGGATTGACCAATGAATTCCTGGCTAGGGATTTTTTTGCAGGGCAGCCTTCCGGGGCTGAATTACTTATAAAGTTTCCCAAACTGCCTGTCCATTTGGAGTTGAGAATTACAGATCCACTTGCCACCTCATTGTCAGAGGCCCAGAACCTTGAGTTCCCTTTCCTGTCTTCACGCCAAAGATGGAAGCTGTATCTTGAATGACTCTAGCTGTACTGAGAAGTTATCCTCTGTAAGACTTTCATCTCCATCTGGCCCTGTGTATGGACCAGCCACTATCTTAAACAGGAACTTCTCTGCCCTTTATACTCACTCTTCCCCCAAGTGAGGAGACTGGTTTTCTTGGGGAAATGGAGAATCTGACATTCACTGATTCAACTTTTCATTTTCTTTTTTTAAATTAATTAATTATTTTTTTGCTGCATTGGGTCTTCGTTGCTGGCATGGGCTTTCTCTAGTTGCAGCAAGCAGGGGCTACTCTTTGTTGCCATGCACGGGCTTCTCATTGTGGTGGCTTTTCTTGTTGCGGAGCACAGGCTCTAGGCGTGTGGGCTTCAGTAGTTGTGGCACGCAGGCTCAGTAGTTGTGGCTCACGGGCTCTAGAGCGCAGGCTTCAGTAGTTGTGGTGCAAGGGCTTAGTTGCTCTGCAGCATGTGGGATCTTCCAGGGCCAGGACTTGAACCTGTGTCCCCTGCATTGGCAGGCAGATTCTTAACCACTGAGCCAACAGGGAAGTCTGGTTCAACTTTTTTGATTGGATTAAATATATGGGTTTAAAGCTGTGAGGATTGCCAAAGGAAAATTGCACCAGATGGAGTTAAGCAGGCAAGGAAAACATTATTCAAGACTTTCGCAATAGCGGTTAAGACTATCGAATAGGGGAGAGAGATTGAGCTCAACTTGAATAAAATGGGGGCAGCTAGGGATTTATAGCCAATGGGCAGGGTGAGGGAGTCAGTGGATGGAAATTACTAAGATGGACTTGGTTAGGTAACAAGAGCAGGGAAAAGAGGAGCTTGATTGGATATGAAAGATGGGGGAAGAGGACCTTGATTAGATATCAAAGGTTGGAGTATTCTCATTAAACTGGCTTAGCAGGATTCTTGCTAAAACTGGGATCTGCAGGCCAAGGACAAGGTCTAGTCAAGAAGAGTGCTCAGAGGAGACTGACTAAAGTTTGGTCAAGGAGGGGACCTTTATCAGTGTCACTGTTTTCTCTGTATCAGGAATTGACTTGCCACACGACCTACACACGCTCTGTCCCTCCATGCATGAATGCCCTGGCCCCACGAGTAGGTGGGAGAGAGAATGTGTCAGTGTGTGTGGGGTGGGGGGTGGTGAGAAGTTTGGGCTTGGTGCACACGTTCAGCTCGCGAGCTCAATATTAGGAAACATGCTTTAGATGTTTTCTTTGATCACCATTCTAGAGAGGCTGTTCCTGTTTATAGTTCCCACCAGTGATGTAGGCGAGTTCCAAATGCCCCACATACTTGCCATTACTTGGTATTGTTCATTCTTTCACTCTTTCCCCCCTCGTTGTTCAGATTGACTAATTTCTATTGATCTGTTTTTAAGTTCACTGATCTTTCCCCCTGTCATCTCCATTCTGCTACTAATGCTCTAAAGTTCATTTTACATTTCAGTTATTGTGTTTTTCAGTTCTATATTTTCAATTTTTAGAAATAGTTTTAATTTCTTTGCTGAGAACCATCTTTCCATTGATTTCAAGAGTGTTTTCCCTTATTTCACAGAGCAGGACTATAATAGTTACTTTAAAGGAGCCATAAAATTGGGGTCATTTTACCTAGAGGGATGGGATAGGGAGGGTAGGAGGGACACACAAGAGGGAGGGGATATGGGGATATATGTATGCATATAGCTGATTCACTTTGTTATACAGCAGAAACGAACACACCATTGTAAAGCAATTATACTCCAATAAAGATGTAAAACAAAAAAAATCGGAGTCATTTGGGATTGGCATCTGTTGATTGCTATTTCCCTTGAGTGTTGCTGAGGTTTTCCTAGCTCTTCATAGGTCAAGTAATTTTAAATTATATCTTGGGCATTTTGAATATTATACCATGAAGCTCTGTGTCCTATTAAAGCTTTCTGGACAATTTTTTAAAAGCAGGCAATCAACCTAGTTATGTTCAGACTGCAAGTCCTGACCCACATTCTGTGGACAGTATTTCCGTTTTCAGTTTAACTTTCAAAGTTTTTGCAGTGCTATCTGGGTCTGCCCTGTGTGTGTACCGCCCAGGGGCTGGTCTGGGCCCACGTGGTGGTCTAACTTGTAGTTCACTTCTCAAAGTTTTTTCTACATTGCTTCTGGTCAGTTCCCTGATGTGGTGCTCAGGGGTGAGCCCAGGACTTCATACATAGATTCAGAGCAGCCCTTTCTTCAGCTGGCTCCTCAATGTGATTTCCCCAATAATCTCCAGTTTCCAGTTGTCACTTCTGGTATTTTGGCTAGAAATGCAAGGATATAGCCTCCCCATTGTGTTAAGCGTCACAAATGGGTTTGCACCTGGGGCAAAACATTGATAGAAAAGAAAAATAAAGAAAACATAACTGGCATTCCCCCACAATCTTCAGACCACAGAGGCCCATTTTGCCTGTTCCTGTTATCAGAGAGAAGATTACTTTTCTTAGATTTTTGGTGTCTATGTGGCTACCAGTGCTGCCACAATCCTAGGAGTTCAGCTTCATGGCTGATGTCTCAGGGCCAAAAAAAAAAAAAAAGGGAGAGATTTTTACACTTTTAAAGGTGACTTTTTCACACCTACTGTATTCTTTTCCCCACGTGGCCAGTTACCACTTCTGTCCATCTGGCCAGATAGGGAGGATTTCTCTTAGAGCTTTTTCTGCCAGTGCTTATTGGGCAGTTCTGGGAATTGTCTGTTCAGGAGTATAAGCCAAGAGATGTGGGAGGAAAAAATGCAAAATTCTCACTGCCAAACTGGTTGTTCTTCAAGTTTTGATTTCCCTTGTCAATTTGCCTGCTATAATTTATTTTGAGAGTTCTTGTATACTTGTATTACATATTATATCCAGGGCTTTTAGTTATAATCAGTGAAAGGGGTGGAATGTGCTTATTTCATCTTAACCAGAGCCAGAAGCTGGATGAGTTACTTTTCTTTCAGTGAACTTGAAAAGAAAAAATGTCAACCTCCATGGCTTGGAGAAGAGAGAATAGATAAAATAGTAAGACCAGGACCTAATCTCTAAGACCTCAGCAAGAATTAGGACAGGAGGTCTGTTAATTTGAGGAGATTCCTTTAGGGTCCATGAATGGATACAGGGTGCTGTAAATGGTAGTACCTTTCAGCAAAGCACTAGAGCCTGTGTCCCCAGGCTCATGGAAATGCTCATCTCTCTGACTCACCATTCCCCATTATCTTTCAGTATCTAAAAAACAACTCTGCACATGAAGAGTTCACTGCAGTGGATAGTAGAATACGAGCAAAAGGCCTGAAAATTGAGATGATGCATTTGACTTAATATAAAATGGAAAAAACAGAAGATAGATAAGAGTTGTGCGTTGTGCTTTATATATTCTGTGATTATAATGGAATAAATAATAGACCAGAAAAGGACAGAGACGTATAAAAATTAAAATGACAGTGTTGGGGAGAAAGAAACATATGAGATTTTGGGTGTCTTATTGTTTTCTTTTTCAAAAAATTTCTTAATGTCGTTCTACTAACTTTTCAACTGTAGAATGTAAAAATGGTCTGTCTGGTCCTGACAGACCATGGTCCTGGTCTGTTGCCTGATAGTCTTCTTTCTCATTCCACTTCTATCATTGTTTTGGGAAGACTTTCTGATTCTCATCTCTCACTCCAACCCCAGATAAGGTGGTCCTGTTGCATGTTCCAATATCACTGCGTCCCTCCTCCCCCAAGTGCTGATGACACCTTCCTGTTAACACTTCTGTGATTTTCCATCTCCTGTGGAGACATGAGCTAATGCAGGCAAAGGCAGTGTGTTTTCTTGCTCACTGACGTATCCTCAGTGCCTGGTATATGGCAGGTACGTAATAAACACGGAGTGACTAAATACTCAAGTCTAAAAATGAAAGAGAACACCCAAAAGCTAATATTCCTTTTAAAGCCAAATTTGGCTTTTTTTGGGTTTCAGCCACTTTTTGTACCCACATATCATTTTCTCTCCATATTGACAAACACTGTCCAAAATTTAGAGCACTGGTTGTCCATGCATGATCTGGCAATGGAGATATGTCAAATATTTCCATTGGATTCTCCTCATCAACCACTTACAACAAGCAAAGAGTGGGGTGACTGTATATGATTCTTTTGAACATTTTTTGAAAACGATTATAATGAGGTAGGCTGGCATGAAAGAAAAGGATGAGTTTAGGGATTTGAATTCCCAGCTCAAGCACTATATAAATGACCTAAAAGCTTCTATGTGTGCCCTGAAGGAGACCCTTATCTCCTGTAGCTGCAGGACTGAGATTGCTGAAAACCAAACACAAAATCTCATCCTGTGGCCAGCTGGATTATAATGCACGTTGAACTTCCAGCCTCACAGGGTGTCTACCGCTAAAGTGAGGGCATTGAGTGTGAGCCTGTAAGTTGGGATGAGGACAGGTGGGAAGATCTTGATGAAGCTAGGGACATCAAGCCCCTAAATTCTGATGAGTCCTCTGTGCCAGTGGAAGAGGTCACCCTATCCCCAGCAGAAGTGACCTTCCCACCTCCAGTAGAAGCAGCCTCCCCATCCCCAATGGGTAGTGTCTTCTGCACCCACAGTGGTATTGGCCTTTGCATTTCTGTCCAAGGGGGTTAACCTTGCATTGCCTGGGAAACTGTAACGGCCTCTCACCACCCCTCTTTCTTCTAGACTCAAGTCCCAGCAGGCCCCTAAAGGTGAGGTACAAGTGTGGCCCATGGAGGTGTGCCACACTCCTAAAGAACAGCTTGAGTTTTCTAATTCAACAGACATAAATATGGGGACCATGTGTCGGAATGGATGTCAAAGGTGTGGGATAATGGTAGGAGGACCATAAAGTTGGATAGGCTGAACTTACTGATATGGACCCAGCAGAGATCTGCAATTACTGTTGTAGCTCAGGGAGTTAGAAAGAGCTCCAACGGTTAGTTTGGTTGGTTGGCTGAAATACGGATACGAAAAAGGTGGCCCATGGTGGGCAAATTAGAAATGCTGGACCTTCCTTTGTTCAATGTAGGGATTCAAGATTTTAGGGAGATTGGCAAGTTAGAGTGGATTTGTCATTTAAGACCTCTTCACCCATACTGGGAGGGTCCAGAAAACACACAGTTGACCAATACTTTGAAAAATATAGTATTCTTGAAGAGCTCAATGATTATTCTCTATAGACAAGACCTTACAATGGGAACTGCCGTCAATGAATTGGAAACCTAAATGCAATGGGAGTAATTGGATCCCAGGGTGACCATGGCCAAGTGCTGGTACTTAGTTGCCAAAGTCAAGGTGGGCTGGGTTACCATAATTGGCAGTAGAACCGAAGCCGCAGTCAGAATAGCCTGACTAGCAGAGACCTTATGGCATTGGCTAGTTGACCATGGTGTTCCTGGAAGTGAAATAGATAGAAAGCCTAGTAAATTCTTACTTGATCTGTGTTAACAGAAAAGTTCTAGACCAAGTGAACAGAAGTCTAAAAACAGAGACACAGCCTCTCATTCTATTCTCAGAATTCCTTGAATGAAGGGGAGGCTGGTTTGCCTTGAAGAAAGATCCTGGTACAATACCAAAAACTTATCCTGTTCATCTTTCTCCCAGCCTATCCTTAAGTGACCTACAAGTTTACCAAGGTAATTGTAAATTAGGAAAGAGAATAATCAGCCTTTGGGGACTACCGGATGGGCTCTGCCCTGATACTAAGTCGAGGAGACCCAATACATCACTGTGGTCCACCAGTCAGGGTAGGAGCTTATGGAGGCCAGGTGATCAATGGAGTTTTAGCTCTGGTCCCACAACTGGGTCCGGTGGGTCTCCTAACCCACCCTGCGATTATCTTCCTAGTTCTCAGCACAAAATTGGGATAGATATACATCAGCAGATCCCCACGTTGATTCCATGACCTGTGGAACGAAGACTATTATGGTGCAAAGAGGAAGCCATTAGAACTGCCTCTACCTGGGAAAACAGTTATCCAAAGGCGATACCAAACTCCTGGAGGGACTGCAGAGATTACGGTCCCCAAGAAGGACTTGAAAAATGCAGGGGTGGTGATTCCCACCACACCCCTATTCAACTTCCTTATTCTGTCTGTGCAGAAGACAGATGGATCTTGGAGAATAACAGTGGATTATTATAAGCTTAATCAGGTGGTGACTCCAATTGCAGCTGCTGTACTAGATGTGGGTTCATTGTTTGAGTGATGATCACATCCACTGGTACCTGGTATGCAGCTCTTGATCTGGAAAATGCTTTTTTGTTGACACCTGTTAGTTAGGACCATCAGAAGCAGTTTGCTTTCAGCTGGCAAGGCCATCAGTACAACTTCATTATCCTTCCTCAGGGGTTTATCATTTCTCCAGCCCTTTGTCACAATTTAGTTCACAGGGACCTTGGTTGTCTTTTCCTTCCACGAGATATCACACCTGTCCATTACATGGATGACATGGTGCTTATTGGACCCAGTGAACAAGAAGTAGCAAGGACTCTAGACTTATTGGTAAGACATTTGCATGCCAGGGGGTGGGAAATAAATCTGAGGAAAATTCAGGTGCCTTCTGCCTCAGTAAAACTTCTAGGAGTCCAGTGGTGTGGGGCATGTCAAATGTTGCTTCCAAAGTGAAGGATAAGTTGTTACATCTGGTTCCTCCTACAACCAAAAAAGAGGCACAATGCCTAGTGTGCCTCTTGGGATTTTGGAGACAACATATTCTACATTTGGGTGTATTACTCTGGCCCACCTACTGAAAAGCTGCTAGTTTTGAATGGGGCCCAAGGTAAGGCTCTGCACCAGCTCCAGGCTGCTGTGCTCTGTTACTTGGGCCACCAGATCCAATGATACTTGAAGTCTCAATGGCAGAGAAGGATGCTATTTGGAGTCTTCGGCAGCCCCTATAAGTGAATCCCAGCATAGGACCTTAGGACTTTGGTGTAGAACCTTGCCATCCTCTGTGGATAACTTCTCTCCTTTTGTGAAACAGCTCTTGGTCTGCTACTGGCCTTAGTAGAAACTGAACACTAGACCGTGGGCTACCAAGTTACAACTTGACCTGAGTTGTCACTCATGAACTGGGTGTTATCTGACCCACTAAGCCATAAGTTCTATTATCCAGTGGAAATGGTGTATATGCGATCAGGCCTGAGCAGGCCCTGAAGACACAAGTTACATGAAGAAGTAGCCCAGAGGCCCACAGTCCCCACTCTGACTGCGCTGCCTCCTCTCTCCCAGTCTGCACCAGGGGTCCCATGAGGAGTTCCCTACAGTCAGTTGACAGAGGAAGAGAAGAGTCTTCTCTTCCTGGTTTACAGACGGTTCTGCGGGATATGCAGGCAACACCCCCAAGTGGACAGCTGCAGCGCGACAACCCCTCTCTGGGACATCGCTGAAGGACAGTGGTGAAGTGAAACCCTACTGCTGGGCAGAATTTGGGCAGTGCACTTGGTTGTTCACTTTACTTGGAAAGAGAAATGGCCAGTCATGTTCTTATGTAGCAGTTCATGGGCTGTCGTCAATGGTCTAGCTGCGTGGCCAGGGATTTGGAAGGAATGTGATTGAAAGATCAGTGACAAGCAAATTTGGGGAAGAGGTATGTGGATAGACCTCTCTGAATGGACAAAAAGTGTGAAGATATTTGTATCCCATGTGAATGATCTTCAAAGGGTGATCTCATCAGAGGAAACCTTTAATAATCAAATTGATAGAATGACCCATTTGGTGGATTCCGGTCAGTCTCTTTCCCCAGCCACCCTTGTCATCTCCCAATGGGCTCATCAACAAAGAGGCCGTGGTGGCAGGAGTCGAGGTACACACGGGCTCAGCCACGTGGACGTCCACTAACCAAGGCTGACCTGGCTACGGCCAAGGCTGAGTGCCCCACCAGTCAGCAGCAAAGACTAACACTGAGCCCCCAATATGGCACCATTCCCCTCGGTGATCAGCCAGCTACCTGGGGTAGGTTGATTACATTGTCCCACTTTCATCATGGAAGGGGCAGTGTTTTGTCTTTACTGGAATAGAAAATTACTCTAGACACAGATTTGTTCACTCTGCACACAGTGTTTCCTATACAGCCATGGAATTATGGAATCTTTATCCGCCATGATGATATCCATATAGAATTACTTCTGATCAAGGAACTCACTTCACAGCAAAAGAAGTACAGCAATGGGCTCATGCTCATGGACTTCACTGGTTCTACCATGTTCTTACCATCCTGAAGCAGCTGGCTCCATAGAATGCTGCAATGGACTTTTGGAGCTAGGTGGCAATACCTTGCAGAACTGGGGCAAAGTTCCCTATATGGCTGTGTATGCTCTGAATCAGTGTCCAGTATGGTGCTGTTTCTCCCATAGCACAGATTCATGGGTCCAGGAATCAAGGGGTGGAAATGGGAGTGGTATCACTCACTATTACCACTAATGACCCCCTAGTAAATTGTTTGTTTCCCGTTCCTGCAGCCTTATGCTCTGCTGGCTTAGGAGTCTGAGTTCCAGGAGGAGGAATCCTTCCACCAGGATGTACAATAATGATTCCACTGAGACTGTCACCCAGTCACTTTGGGCTCCTCGTGCCTCTGAATCAACAAGCAAACAGTAAAAGGGACATACTGAGCTGTCTAGTGTGGTCGATCCAGACCACCAAGGGGAAATTGGATGACTGTTCCACAGTGGAGGTAAAGGAGAGCGTCTGGAAACAGGAGATCCCTTAGGGCATCATTAGTATTACCAAGCCCTGTGATTAAGGGTCATGAAAAACTATAACAACCCAATTGTCACTGGATTAATAATGGCCCAGATCCTTCAGGAAAGAAGGTTTGGGTCACCCTACCAGATAAAGAACCAGGACCAGCTGAGGTGTTTGCTGAAGGCCAAGGGAATACAAAAAGTGGAAGGAGGTAGTGATAATACCAACTATGACCATATGACCAGTTACAGAATGAAGATTGGAATTATCATGAGTATTTCCTCGCTTTATGAACACGTTTATATTTCTCTCTATAGATCTAACAATATCTTAGTTTTCTTTCTTTTATTTCCTCACCACGTAACATAAGATGTATTGACTTTATATCATAGTCCTTAAGTATTGTTAATTTTACCTCATAGCATTTCAGTTATGAAGAATCAAGGAGAAGAGCAAACATGGCTCAAGGACTTTACCTCCTCTTCTGGAGAAGGGGTTAGTGAACTTTTGGTTGAACATAGGATAGTTCTATCATGTTAGGCAGATTTATGACCTCATTATGGTCTTTGTTTGGAGTCTGAGTATGATTTAAAGAGATGCATATAGGTGCCAAGTTGACAAGTGGTGGACTTGTGATATTTAATTTTGTGTGTCAACTTGACCAGATAATGGGGTGCCCAGATATTTGGTTAAACATTATTTCTGGGTGTGTCTGCAAGGGTAATTTGGATGGAATTAGTATTTGAATTGGTAGACTGAGTAAAGCAGATTGCCCTTCCCAATGTGGGTGGGAATCCAATCTACTGAGGGCCTGAATAGAGCTAAAAGGTGGAGAAAGGGAGGATTTGCTCCCAGCCTGATGGCTGAGCTAGGACACTGATCTCCAGCCCTTGGGCTGGAACTTACACCATCAGCACTTCTCTTCTCAGGCCTTCAGACCTGGAGTAGAACTTACACCACTGGTTACCCTGGTTCTCAGGCCTTTGGCTTTCTTTGGTCTCTAGCTTGCCTGTGGCAGACTGTGGGACTTCTCAACCTCTGTAACTGTGTGAACCAATTCCTCATAATAAATTACATATATACATATATATATATTTTCCTGTTCTTCTGAATAACCCTGACTAATACACTGTCTTTCAGGTAAATCTCTTCTAAGATTGGCAAACATAAAGCATGTGTGATAGATACTCTCACTCTATACCTGTGGCAGACATCACTAATCAATCACGGTGTTCCTTTTCTCCAAGCTTAGGTTTAACTTCAGAATCATTCTTAACATTGTTTTTTTCAACTGAACAGTGTTAAATTTGCAGTCCCTGCCTCAGCTTCTGGGAAGTTACTTCTTATGTCTGCGTCTCTAGGTCTTCTACATATTGATCCCCTTTATGCCCTCTGTGAGCACATCTGATACTCGGAGGTAAAGATATTTCTGGAGCCCCACGGTACAGCCTGGGAGAGATGGGTCCTGGAGGGTGGTGGGTTGGTATCAGCCTCTCCTGAGTCTGAGATCCACAAGGTACAGCTAAAGATTGGAAACAGGCATTTATTAGGAGGTATGAAAACCTTCATCCAGGATCAAAGTCAAGGGTCCTTGGATGCTTCAGGATCCAGGCTGAGGGTGGCTCAAGGCTATTTCTGGCAGAGCTGGGACTGGAAACTCAGTCTGGATTTCTAGTCCATTGAGTCCTCTGTCGGACTAGATTGTTATTCTTTGAGAAAGCATTCAAATGCTATTTCCCCAATTTCATTTTGAAACCATGGGGCAAGTCATGAAGAAGGCAGGCCATGGATGTCTGCAGAAGAATGCTGGGTCCACTGAAACATAGGGTGATTCTTTCCAGCTGCCAGAAGAGTTTGGGGGATTCAGCTGTGAATCAACCCCAAATGGCTGCGATGTTAGGTTAGCAAAGGTTTATTTTTAAATACTTAGTAAGGTTGAACTTGCAGGGGGACTCTTCTGTTTCCAAAAATGGTGAGATCATCCATTCAGACAATCCTCTTTTTGACACAATTCTCCAGTGTGGAGGAGGAGTCCAGTTGAGGCCTTCCATTTATTTTATCATCAGTTACAGCTGTCAATTTTCTTCTCTGGTGGATAGGCCTTGTTCCTTTTGGCAAATGCCTGGCTGATTTCTGCATGGGTTTTGTTTTTGGTCTCAGGCAGGACAAAATACAAATAGAGAGCACCTGCGAGGCAGATTGCGGCAAAGACCAGGAAACAGTAGGTGTCCAGACTTCTCTGTGGGAAGGCAGAGACAAAAAACATCAGAAAGACAATTGCTAAATTGGCTGTGAAACCATCTCTGGGCTGATTTTTTTTTAATAGTTTGCCATTCATGTATTAATGTTCCTGGATAAAACACTGCAGATATGAGGCTGGCTCTATGGGTAAATGTGCCTTATAAATGTCTACATGAGATGTTCTCACATGAGACACAAATGAATCAGCTTCAAACCCTGGTAAAGATGAGGAAATGGCAGTCGTTATTTATTTATTTTGAAAACAAGGCATATAAAAATTACTCATCATGAAAGCAAAATGTGATACTTGCTGAATCTTATCCTAAGTTCATATTTACCATTAACCACATTCTTCCTCCCTCCAATATACACATGAGAAAAGTGCAATGTCAAAAGGGAAGTGAAATACCCGTTCATAAAAAAATTCCAGAGCATAGGCTAGGCCAAGATAACACCATTTTTTCTAATATGCAGAAGATTTAACTCACTGCTGCTCTGAGGCATATGGCTTCTTTTTTTTTTTTTTTTTTAAACATCTTTATTGGGGTATAATTGCTTTACAATGGTGTGTTAGTTTCTGCTTTATAACAAAGTGAATCAGCTATACATACAAATAAGAGAGACTAGAAAAAAAGAGAAATGTTGAATGAAATCACTTTATGTATCCTGATTATAGCACTGGAATGACCCTGCCCACTGCACTAGACCTTGAGCTTCTCCGTGACTCAGTCACCTCTGTAGCTCCTGTTCCTATCCAGTGCCTGGCTCATAGTAGTTGATCAATAAATGTTTGTTAAATAAAAGGCTTTATAGGTTCCAGCTGTCAGGGCTGTGCTTTTTTCATTTAACAAACGTCTACTGATTCAATGATAAGGTGACACTGTCTTTGAATGATAGTTCAGAGCAAGCGATATCTTGATTTTAGTCAATTACATGCTATTTTTTGACTTGACAAACATTTAATTTTGGAATATGACATAGTGTTGAAGAACTTGATCTCTGGATCACATCCTAGATGCACCGTGTACTGAATCTGAGGCTCTTTGTGCCTCAGTTTCCACCGTTGTAAAATGAGGATAATACTGGTAGTTATAGGTTATTGTGAGAATTAAATGAGACATTGCCCTGTAGAGGTCATAGGGCGGCCCTGGATGGAGTAAAGAGTCCACACCTGGGAGCACTTGGCTGGGAGAGCATATGCCTTCCCACTTGTCCCAGAGATTCCATGAGTGGAACAGAGAAGGGAGGGGATAGGCTCTATAGTCATTTGGATAGAATTCAAATCCTGGCTCCATCATTTACATGATGTGTTAACACTTAAGATGTGCCATTTAGGATAGAACTTCAATGCACTGATTGAAGTTTCCTCATTTCTAACATGGTGATCTATACCACATATTGTTTTAAAGATGAAATGAAATCTATTCAATATGGCTTTCAACATCCTCACTTGTATGCTAAATGTGCATCTTGACTTACCAAGTCCCAATGGAGCCTTTAAACCTGTTCCTGCTCTGGTCTTCCTGGCCTCGGTTGATGGCCCCTCCATCCTGTCATTTGCTTAAGCCAACCAAACACTTATCTTTGTCTCTCACACCCACATCTGATACATCAGGAAATCATGTCAGCTCTACCTTGACATACATTCTGAATCCGAGCACTTGTCACCACTTCTACTGTTACCATCTTGGGGCAAGCTATCATCATCTCTGTGTTGGATTGTTAGTATAGTTTCCCAACAGATTTCCCTGCTTCTTCTGTGTCCCGGCTTAAGATTATTCTCAAGAGAGAAGCCACAGTGATTCTGCTAAGCAAAGGACAGAGCATGTCTCTCCTCTGCTCCAAATGCACCATGACATCCCAAGGTAGGTGAGCAAAGCCCAAGTCCCTACCATGGCCTCTAAGCCCAGCACGCACATGGCCCCCTTACTTCTCTGACCTCCCACTCTCTTTCTCTGCTCCCACTACACTGCCTTTCTGACACTCCTCCAATATCCTCAGGATCTTTGCACATGCTCTTCCCTTTTCCTGGAATAATCTTCTTCTACATGTCTGCACAACCTGCTTTCCCACTCCCCTTCCTCTCGGCTTTCTTTCTCAGAGAAGTTCTCTCTGACCTCTGTTTCTAAGGGCTCCCCCAGCTCTCCACTTATTCTGCTTCATTGTTCTTTAAACCATTCACCGCTACCCAGCAGGATCGTCACTTGTTTATTAACCCTCTCCCTGACAGGTGGTAAGCTGCCCGAGGACAGGAGTTGTTATTTTTCTTGTATTTCCAGAACCTGGGAGACTCCTTGACACATAGTAGGTGCTTCACAAATGTTTACTGAATATATAAACGTGCTGAGGCTCAGAGAGCTTCCCTGCTTACCCCGGGCCACACGTGGAGCTGCCTGGGACCCCTCTGTCACCTGCAGAGCTGACACCGGTGGAGCAGGTACCTGCTTCACTTCCTTTCCCAAGAGACCCAATGTGTGGCAACAGGATTTTTCTCACCACTTCACAGAATTGAGCCAAGAACCCTGTGGCACTGCAGGCATCCTGGGAAAGGACACTGCCCACCTCAGGACTCTAAGGGGCCAAGTTATTGGAATATATATCGTGCCAGCAGTCATGCGGCAACCTGGCAATCAACCTGCAAGCTGTGATTGCACTTAATCTGGGAAGAGAAATGCACTTATTAAGCACCTCCTGGGTACCAGCAATATTATAGACATTATCTCATCTGATTCCCATAGCCCATACTGTGATGATACAGCCACTTTCCTTTTTACAAGAGATGAAATTGAGGATTAGAGAGCTTCTGAAACGTGTCCAAAGCCACGTAGGGATCGATGAGAGTCAGGACTTACACCGAAGTGGGCCCGGCTGCAAGCTTACACTCTCTCCATTATTTACCAGGACTCCCTATCTGGGGTGTGTGTGTGTGGGGGGCAGATAAATGTTACTGGGATCCTTCAGTTTTCCCCAATAGCAGTTGCAAAGCAGATCTTCCTAACCTCTTACAGGTGAGAAAGTGAAGATCAGAAAGGGCAAGTGATTTGCCTGCAGTTACCCAGCTGGTAAGGGCCGTGTCTGGAATTTGAACCCAGGTTGGCCTGATATGGAGGCCATTGTATCACTTCCATACCTGCCTCTCTTGGGCAAATTCATTCACTGCAGTTGATCTGGCAAAGTGCCTGGCACAGAGGATACACATGTCACTTTTTCCCTGTCTCCTCTCTTACTTCAAAACAGCTCAGAAATTCACTTTCTGCCCAACTGATCCTGAGAAGTTATTCAACCCCTCCGAAGTATGGTTGGTATGGGAGGGTAAGTCCAGTGTCCCCCAAGCGAGATTTTAGGCAGCACGTCTGTTGCAGGAAGGACCTTACCTAAGAAGAAATAGACCTCGACTCCAGATTTGATTCTGTCAAACACTCAACTCATCATGGCACCCTGGGAAGCACCCACGACTGGTGTGGGCCTTGTTTTCCCCATTAGTAAAATGGACAAAATCATATTAGAGGTTTTCTGTAAAACACTCACATTCATAAAGCTTAGTTCATAAATTAAAAAAAATAAATCTGGCAACTTTAAAATTAAGAGCATCTGTTCATCAAAAGGTACCATACATAGATGGTTCTTTGGGACACTAGTCCACCATCTTCTTGATCTGCTGGCTTTCCGAATAAAGTCACAATTTCTTGCCCTAACAAAACAAACAAACAAACAAAATAGGGTACCATACAAAGAGTACAAGAGCCACAAATGGAAGTATTGTGATACATAGCGAACAAAGAATTTGTACCCCAAATTAAAAAAAACAACTCTTACGAATCAATAAGAAAAAGATGACCTAATAGAGAAAATGGCAGAATGTATGAATGAGCGTTTCACAAAAGAGGAAAAATACAAATGGCAAATAAGCTTGTGAAAAGGTGCTCATTCTCCTTAGTAATTCGGGATAATAGGAATTAGAGCCATAATCTTATACCATTTCACACTATCGGATTGGCAAAAAATGTGAAAAACCTGACAATGACAATACCAAGTGTTGATGAGCAACACGCATTTTCACACCTGTGGATATACAGTTGAGGCTGTAAATAGCCACGACTACTTTGGAGCATCCCTGGGCCTGACCAAGTCAAGGCGAGTTGTGTGTGTCCTATGACCCAGCAATGACACTCAGAGTGGATCTGTTCTGGAGTGGTGCTGTTTGAATTTAAATTAATTAAAAGTTCAGTTCTTTGGTTGCACTAGCCACGTGCAAGTGTTCAACTGTCGCATGGCTGGTGGCTCCCGCTTTGCATAGCAGACGGCCAACGTTCCCGTCAGCACGGAAACTCCTGTGCATTGTACCCGGATGTTCGTAGTAGCACTACAAAGTTTTTTTTTTTTTTTAATTCATTTTATTGAAGTATAGTATAGATTTACAATGTTGTATAACAGCACTATTTCTAGAGCAAGGAAATGGGAGACGACACCAGTGTTCACGGAAAAGGGAAGAGATAAATAAATTGGGTACGTTCATACAAAAGATTCTACAGAGTAGTAAAAAACAACGGCCTGTAGCCGGGCATATGACACAGATGGTGCTCAACAGTATATGTTGAGTAAAAGAACAAGGCACAGAAAATACCTTCAGGATGATTTTCTTTGTATAAACATAAAAACCAGGGAAAGCAAAACACTAGATTGTTAAGGGACACATTCATACAGGGGTCAAATCCTAAAGAAAACCTAGAGAATAATTAGCACAAAATCCCTGCTAAGGGATTAGGGAGAGGCACCCAGGGCATTGCAACAGCTTAAGTTGGCTAACTACATTGATTTTCCCTACTACTTCTAAATATAATGCATTCTATAATTACAATAATAACAATTTTTCTCTTTGTATGTATGAAAGAAAAATATTGCCTGTCGTATCAGTAAACAAAGGATGTTGCAGCCATCAAGCCATCACATGACAGCCACCCTGAAGGTGAGCCCTGAGGGAACTCAGGATAGAAACAGAATGCCCGCCATCAAATCATCAGACGTTGTAGCCCCCCCCAACTTTGCACGCTGAAGAAACTCAGGATGAGAAAACACAGGATGCTGGCCCCAGATAGCTGAGGTGCATATCAAAGGAATGGTTTCAGTAAGCCCAGACTCTTGCATCATCTCATACATAGAAAAGCGCTAAATTTCCTAACTTGAGATAATCTGTTTTTTTTAATTAACAGCAATCTTCTGATGTTCCGACTACCTGGTCTTTGTTGCAAAAACCCCTATATATCCTGGGTCCCCCCTTGCCTCTTCAGAGCAGTCTGTCAGAGCTATCTGAGATGCTGTGTCCCGGGCTTAAGTCCTCAGTTTTGTCCACCGAATAAAACATAACTCTCAACTTCCAGGTTGTGCATTTTTTTCAGTTGATATGTATATGATGCATTTCATACTCTTTTGCATATGATGTGTTTCATAACATAATTAAAATATACATATATAAATATACATTTAATAGTGTAAATGAAAGAGCCTAAACCCAAGCAGTAATTCACTCATGGTGAACAGGTATCAAAAGGAATCTTACCAAAAGAAAGCTCTAAAGCTGGAGTCAGATGTAAGCACTTAGTTAAAGAAAAAAAAAATCCTCCAGGATGCAGGGCTCACCTTCCCAGGTGGTTCAGCTGAGGACCAGTCTGGAAGTAGAGGCAGGACCCTGAGGTCCTGAGGATCCCCTGGGAGCCTCAGAGGAAACAGAAGTAGTAGAAACAGTAGAACTTCATCAGTTGTAGGTGTCTGGCCCTCTCACCTGGGTAAACTTCCTTCTCCAACTTATGAAAATGTTATAAGCTATAGTTACATCCTTTCTCTGAATACACCCATTGGGTTATTACAAATGATCATGAAAGTGTTCCATATTCTTTACTATGGAAAACAAATTTTCTTTTGAGAATGCACTATACCACCAAATTATGCTAAAAATATTAGGCAATTGTGGCAAAGTGCTACTTTTAGGAAAAGATCCTTGAGAATAAAGAGAAATCTCAGCTTTCTTCTACTCCAGTTTATCAGAACGATGTGAAAACACAGCAGCTCTTTAGAGCTGCCAGCTTCCCTGAACAAGGAAAGTAGATGCGAAGTACAGAGCTGGGAACAAAGTCGTGAGCTCTGACAAATTAGTCCTGGATTCCTTTGCATATCAGCTTTGTTGGGTGTGGACAGGGGGAGAGGCATGCGCACTGCCTAGAAATCTAGTCACCAAAAGCCACGAGCTCTAGAGGTAACAAAATGATAACCTGGTGTAATTCTGGGTTCAGTTTAGAAGTAGCCATCAAACAGATGATCAAAAGCAAAAAGTGTTCTGAGTTAGAATGAATAATTCCTGCAATAGTAGCTCCATCCCCCAGAACTGACCAGAAGGACTCTTTCTGACTTAGAAGCCTTCTCTTCATCTTTCACACTGGGTCCAAGCATGTCCACAAACCTCTACAGCGCATGTCCCACTCTTTGCGAGTTGGCGGCATCCCAATTGCTGTCTCCCTGGGGACAGAGGCACATGTCACCCCTCTCTGGGTCCCAAGAACTCATCATAGTGTCTGGTGTGGACTCTTTTCCTAAGTAAGTTAATCACAGGGCGTTTAGAACAGTGCCGCGCATCCAGTGTGATGTGAATGTCGGCTTTCCTCCCTCTCTGTGGGGCTCTGCACAATGTAGAGGGGGATGTTTGAGGCTGGACCACACAGGCTAGAACTCTGAAAGTCATTTGTCACACCTCCTGTCCTCTCAGCAGATCCTCCCAAAAGTCCTGGTGTGCTTCCCTCCTTCAGTAGCCTCCAATCTAGCCTCCCCTTGGCATCTCCAGGCTGGAAGTCTAGCCCAGGGGTCGGCAAACATTTCCTATAAAGGGCCATCCAGTCTGTCAGGACGTCTCAACTCTGCTTTTGTGGGAAGGCAACCAGAGACAATGAAACACACATGAATGTGCTTGGCTGCATTCCAATAAAACTTTATTTACAAAAAAACCCCTGTGCTTCCTTCACATCGGTTCTTGGTCACTCCTGCCTCCATCATGATTCCTGCTGTCTCTGGGCCTCTGTGCTTGCTGTTCCCTCCCCCCACAACTTTTCGTCTCCTCGCCTGGTGTCCAAGCCCAGCATGGGTTGTAAGTTCCATGATGGCAGAATCCATGTCCCCTGCTCTCTGTTGTACCCTCAGCCTAAGACAGTGCCTGGCTCACTATATTAAGCATTTTCTTAATATAAATATGTCCAATGAGGGGATAAATGAATGAAATGGGAGGACTCTTATGGAGATGCATGAAGGTACAAAACGTGGTCCAAATTAGATTTTCACGATGACACAAAAACAGAATTCTTCTGCTGAGATTCCACTCCCACCCGTGTAGCTGGAACATTGGTTCATTGGTGATTCAAGCGAGCTCTCGGATGAGTCAGGGCCCAGACCACCATTTAAGAACTGATGGGAAGCCAGGTGCCTTACACTCGTAACTCCAATTCTGCAAAGAGCTTTGAAAGGCCAGGCTGTTCTACTTTACGAGCAGAGTGGACCTGAAACATTAGGATGCTCCTGGGGGAAGTTAGAATGGGGCAGGGATCTTAGCGATGACTTACATCTCTGGCATGTGTTGTGGCTTCCAAGTCATTGTCACGTGTACTGTTAAGGTCTTGTTGGTGCTGCCCAGGAGCCTTTGAGTAGACACAGCCCTGGGGCTGCCTGATGGATGGCATTTCAGCTCACTGGAAGCCACATTAACTACCCTGCTGACGCCTCCCACTCGCAGCCTCCCGGTCCCGGGCAAGCCTGCTTCTCTTCCACTGCTCTCAGAACTGGCACTGCCATCCTCCCACCTGCCCGAGACGGACGTCCGAAATCACCTTTGACTATTTCCTCCCTCTCTGCCTGTTTTTGTTACTAAGTCCTGATGACTTTACCCTGAAACATCTTTTTCCTTTCTTAAAAAACATACAACTTTTTATCAAGAAAGAATTTACATACGGTAACTTACCCAGATCTTAATTGTACATATAGGTCAATGCATTTGGAGAAAAGTATACCCCTGTGTAACCAACACCTTTATTAAGATGTGGAACATTCCCACCTCCCCAGAAAGTTCCTTGTGCCATTTTCTAGTCCATTCCCCCCACCCCACTCCCCGACAGAGTTAACCACTGTTCTGGTTTCTATCACCTTAGCATCCATTTTTCCTGCCCCTGACCTCAATCTAGTTCCCAGCAGACAGCTAAAGAAGTCTTTTAAAAGTACAAAATGAATCATGTCTTAAAATCATGCAGTGGCTTCCCAGAGTCCGTCGGATAAACCCCAAATCTCTATCATGCCTTCAGCGCCTCGAGGGATTTGGCAGGCATCCTCGGATGCCTGCTCTGTACCTGCTCAGGGCTTCGGCCAGCACCTTCCGTCTCTCTGCCAGGCATCGCCTCCCTCCCCCACTCCGCACACACACTTCCTCAGTCTCAGCTTGAAAGGTCCCCTGCACTGGTCAGCCCACTTAAGCCCCCCACCTTACTTCCTCCCGTGAAACTACACCTGTCCCGTGAGAGTCGTGTCGGTTCTTCCCGAAATGTTAGGCAGGTGAGCGCATGAAAGATGCTCTCTCCTCAGAGGATCCCCTGGCCCATCCAGAGAGGCCGGGGGCGGTTTTGCTTGCTGTTAGAGCCCACCCTCTCAGATCTGCATCAGCTTTCCCCCTCACTTTGCACAGGCACTTGGGATAATTTTCAAGTTGAAAAGAATAATTTTCTTGCTTCCAGATTTTGTTGAACTCCAAAGGAATTTTAGAACTCCAGTGGAATCAAGCAGGCATACATTTGCATGCCATTTTCTCCCAACCAGAAAATATTGATGCTAATGGCAGAAGCCCAGTTATCTGGAGGCTTTTACAACCAACGACCCAAGGGACACGGTGATGCTGACCACAGCAAAGGCTCAGAGGAGAAGGCAGCCTGTGGCTGAGGGCAGAGAAACAGAGAGTGATAGTAATCTCCCCAAGCGTCAAGGCAGCCCGGCCCAGCCCATCAAGAACATTTTGCAGGAAGCGGGCAGGGTGGGTGGGAGAGAAGGAGGAAGGAGGGGGAGTAGGCAAGCTTTGAGAGGCCACTTGTCCTGATGGCTCAGCTGGTAAGGGGTGGTGCAAGTTTCCAGAGTTTACAATGATTGCTTTTTCTGTCCTGTCTCCTCTTTCCAGGTGACCCTAAGATCGCACGGCAGGAAACAGCCTTCCCGGTACTAATAGTGATCATGACAGCAACCGATCCCGAGTGTCTGTGGGTAGACCCTGCACTGAAGTCTTAACTTTGTCTCTCATTCGTTGGGGAGCCCTGCTGCAAAAGTGGGGCAATTCTCTTGTTTTATAGAAATGAAAATTATGGCTAAGAGGGCAACCAAAGGTGGGCAAAGTTTGACCAGCCTTCCCTTCACCTAATTGCTGAGCTGCAAAGCCAGGGTTCAAGGTCAGGCTGTCTGACCCCAAAGTCTCTGCAGTTTCTTCTTGTGTCTCATTGGTACCTGGAGAGTGGCCAAGATGTCAGAGTAGAAGGACCCTGAGCTCACTTCCTCTGACAAGCACACCAAAGTCACAATTATCATCCATGAAAAAGACTGGAACCTACCAGAGAAGGTTTTCTACAACAAAGACGTAAAGAAGGAACCACAACAAGATGGGTAGGAGGGGCGGACTCACGATATAATCATTTGTACCTGACATTTGCCTTTGTGCCTGGACAATAAGGGCAATCAGAACCGCCACCAACCACAGCAGCTACCAGTTACCAACTTACTCTGTCCTAGAGATCAGGCCAGTGTTACAGGAATTGCCCTAGGCTGGCAGCCCCAGACACAGAGCCTGAGACTGGGGCATGAGAGCTTATTTGGGAGGTGATCCAGGGGGCACTAGTCGGGGAGCAATTTTGAGATGGGATGAGGGTGACCAACCGTCCCAAGTTCCCCGGGACAAAGGGGTTTTCTGGGATGTGAGACTTACAGGGACAGTCCTGGGAAAACTAAGACGAGATGGTCACCCTATATAGGGAAGGTGTGGTGGGTTGAATTGTTTCCCCCCAAAAGATATACTGAAGTCCCAACCCCCGGTACTTGTGAATCTGACATCGTTTGGAAATAGTCTTTGCAGATGTAGTCAAGTTAAGACGAGGTCATTAAATCCAATCACTGGTCTCCTTATAAAAAAACATGGAGACGCACACAGATGGAAGGCCATAGGATGATGGAAGCAGAAATTGGAGTGATACAGCCACAAGCCAAGGAATGCCGAAAACCACCAAAAGCTAAGAGAAGGGTATGAAACAGATCTTTCCCTCACAGCCTTTAGAAGGAACCAAACTTGCTAACATCTTGACTTTGTACTTCTAGCCTCCAGAACTGTGAGAGAATACATTTCCATCATTCTAAGTTTTGGGGACTTTGTTACGGTAGCCTTAGGAAACTAACACAGAAGGGGGCGTGTCCAATGAGAGCTCAGTGTTTTCGCTGGAGTCCTCTGGGAGAGCGGACCACACATCAGAGTTGCCCTGACACATACAAGGAGGGGGCAAGCAGCTGGGTTATTTATCCTCCAACAGATGAGAAAACTGAGAAAGCTGAAGCTTGGAGAGGTTAAGAAAATACCTCAGGGCCCCTCTGCTAATGAGTGGGTTAGAATACTGGTTTGATTCCTGCCAATCTCCAGAACCATGCTGGCCCAGATATTTTTTTCTGAAGAAGTTCATGCTCCTTGAAAGCGTCTCTTTGGGCTTGCAAGGGCTTGCGTCTATTTGGACACATGTGCCACTGACACATTTTGGAATAAGTGAAAGGACCAAAATACGTGAGCGATAGTGCTTGCTGGCTATTATGGGTGGAATTATGTCCCCTCATGCTTCATATGTTGAAATCCTAACCCCTAATACCTCAGATGGATTGTATTTGGAGCTGGGGTCTTTAAGAAGTGATAAGGTAAAATGAGGTCATATGGGTGGGCCCTAATCCAGGAGGACTTGTTTCTTATAAGAAGAGATTAGGACCAGACATACACAGAAGGAAGGTCATGTGAGGACACAGGGAGAAGACAGCTGTCTACAAGCCAAAGACAGAGGCCTCAGAAGAAATCAACCTTGCCAAGAGCTTTGTCTCAGACTTTTAGCCTCCGGAATTTCGATAAAACAAATTTCTGTTGTTTAAGCCCCCCAGCCTGTGGTACTTTGTTATGGTAGCCCCAGGAAATGAGTACGGTGGCTTTTGATTATGGCTGAGGTGGCCCCCAGAAGGGCTGTAGAATGGAAATGGTTCCTTTACGGAGTCTGCAGCAAGGAGAAGTTGACCCCATGGGAGGGTCTGCATGGGGTGAGGGGTGCGACTCCGAACTTGTAAGTCCCGCATTTCTCCAATGCCTGCATCACTGCCAGCGACAGCCCCAGGAACCTAGCAAGCTTCCATCCAGAAAGGAAACTTAAGCATCACTGCCTTCCCCAGTTTGGGTCAGGAGGCTGACAATTCCCCAAATCTAAATGTGGCCACCTGACTGGTGTCTCCGTCAGCGTGTCCGGCAGGGCCATTCAGCTCGAGTCAACAGTCATAACTTCAAGGTTTCCTGAACAATCCCTGAAAACCCAGAGGCCCTGGGGATGCCCCAGCTGGCAGGAACTCTGCTCTCAGAGGGAATTTGCCTTAAAAATGTCCACGGGCATAAGGAAATGCTCATGCTGGGTGAGAAAAGCAAAAACAAAAACAAAAAAAATAGGTTCCAAGTTTTATAAATATGAAAAATTACGTATATTTGGAGGAAAGGAAGGAAGCAGCATCATTAATCCATAACATGGGTGTTTTCACTTCTTTTTCTTTATATTTTCATAGTTTCTATAGTGAACCTGAGCCATTTATAATTAGAATGGCCTCATAACTTTACAGGAAAAAAGGAAAAAGAGGAGGGAGAAGAGGAGGTCGCAAGGATGAGTTAATCGTATTCCTTGTTTCTTGACACACTATCATTACTGGACTGTGTAACAGTCCTCTCTTATTTATATTTATTTGTTTTTCCTCTTTTTATCCTCATCTGCTCTCATTCCTTTCGCCCTTCAGTGGTCTCCCCTCGACTCTAGACAAACTCATGTTTAAGTGTTTAATAAATGTTCTTAAAATCAACGTATCCTGTCTATCTATCTATCTATCTATCTATCATCTATCTGTCTCTATCCATCTATCTTTCTATCTATCATCTGTCTGCTTTTTCTTTGTGAAAATCTGTATTGTTGTTTTATGTGTGTGTTCTTTTTTGTTTTTTGCGGTACGCGGGCCTCTCACTGTTGTGGCCTCTCCCGCTGCGGAGCACAGGCTCCGGCGCGCAGGCTCAGCGACCGTGGCTCACGGGCCCAGGCGCTCCGCGGCATGTGGGATCTTCCCGGACCGGGGCACGAACCCGTGTCCCCTGCATCGGCAGGCGGACTCTCAACCACTGTGCCACCAGGGAAGCCCTATGTGTGTGTTTTAAATTTATATAAGTGGTATCAGGCTACAGACTCCACTCTGTGCTTTACTTCTCTCAGCAATGGGTTTAGATTCATACACGTTGATGATGAAGCTCTAGTTCATTGCTTTCACTGCAGCCTAACTGTTTTGTAGGGTGTATCTACTATGCTTTATTTATTCTTTTCCTCAGGGATGGCTACTCAGGTTACCTTTAGCCTTTCGATGCCACAAACAGTGCTGTAGTTAATATCCCTGTACACTCTATCTTATGGACCTTTGCAAAAATCTCCGGGTAGAATTTTGGGTCATAGTGTATATGGATACTTAATTTGATTAATTGGCATTAGACGGTTCCACCAGTGCACGAGGTCTCCCATTTCCCTAGGTCTTTGTCAACATTTAGTGTTCTCCAAATTTCTAATTTTGACAATTGGGCAAACAGTTGACTAACTCTTTACAGAGGTATGTTATTAGTTTAGTTTGCCTTTATTTGATTTAAACAAGTTTAAAGCTTCTCTTCCCCTGTGTTACCCTTTAGGCTTCTTGTCTGGGAACTGCCCTTTCTTATTCTTGATTCCCTTTCCTACAGGGACTCATATCTTTTTATAGTTGACTCGCAAGAGGTCCTTACTACTCTAGGAGTTAATCCCTGATCAGCTTTAGAGGTTACACATGGCTTCTCTCACCCGTTGTCTGAGGCACCCTTGAACTTGCTGCTCCTTGTTGGGCAGAAACCCGTGATTTTGATATAATTGGATCTGTCCCTTCTCTGCCCATCGTTTGTGCTTTTAGGGGTCTTGTCCTTCCCCAGCCTGGGTCACAGAGATATCTTCCTACTCATTTATCTTAGACTACCCCCCGTGGCTCTCATGTGCTTTCAGGGCTGAAAACCCCTGGTCTACAGGATCAAGTGTAAGTTCTCTAGCACAGCATTCCAAGTGTAGTAGGGTCTACCCAACATTCACTGAAGAAATATCAAATGCCTGACGTAAAGACCTGGTATGCAATGACTATTTGTATTTAGTGTATGAACGTCCAGTCTGTCTCCTGCTACTAAGCACATGCAGGCCCTTTTGTAATCTAGCAGGAGCTCTACCACCCCAGAACTGTCACCATAGGACTCCTCCTGGGGGTCTCAGGACCACCCTGGGCTCACCCCGGGAAGCAGTAGTCAGGGACTCAGCATCACATCTGCCTGGTTTCTGGGGAGCCTCTGACCATGTGTCTCAGCCCGGCTTCCAAAACCCACCTGTACTTCCTGTAGTCAGCTATGCAATGGCCCTCAAGTATCTAGGTCCTGATACCCTGCGAATGTTGCTTTATCTGGCAAAAAGAGACGTCGCAGATGTGATTTAGTTACAGTCTCAAGATGGGAATATTATCCTGGATTATCTGACCTGGCATAACTGCAATCACGGCCGCCCTTATAAAAGGGAGCCTGAGGGAGATTTGACACAGAAGGCGAGGCGACGTGACCACTGAAGCGAGGTGCTGGCGTTGAAGACGGGGAGGGGCCAGGAGACAAGGAATGCAAGGAAAGCGGCCTAGAAGCTGAGAAGGCAAGAAAAAGGATTCTCCTCTGGAACCTCTGCTGGGGGTCTGGCCCTGCCAACAACTTGACTTTAGCTCAGGGACACTGACTTTGAACTTCTGGCCTCCACAACTGTAAGAGAATAGATTTCTATTGTTTTAAGTCACCCAATTTGTGCTAATTTGTTATAGGAGCCCCAGGAAAGGCATACACTCCCCGTTCCTCAACTCTGTAGTTCCTCCTTGCTGTCTTGAGCCCCTGCACACCCCGTCCCAAAACTCATCTGCCGACCTGCACCTTCGTCATCTCTGCCCATGGCCTGTCCTACGCTATGAGCTATCACGTATAATAATGCTTTGCAAGCATCGCACGATTTCCTCACAGTAGCCCTGTGAAGAGGCTCTGTTATCATCCTCCATATACAGGTGAGTCTGGAGAAATCCAAGACCACACAGCTTATCAACAGAGAGCGGGGCCTCAAACCCAGGCCCTCTGACGATAAACCCTGATCCCTCAACCTGTTTCCATGCTTATTAAAGTGCTACAACAGAGCTCCTAAAATCGGACAGCAGGGTGGAGGACCCATCCACAGAGTGACTGGCTTGGCCTCTCTCTCAGCACGTTGGAGCATCAGGCCCTTTGCTGGTCTCTTCCCAGCAGGGAGCCCAGGAGCAGGCGGTGGTGAGTAGGTCTGCTCGGCAGGCTGTACAGAACCAGTGTGCGTCTAAACGCCAGGCGGAGCCGGCCTCCAGGGGCTTGACGCAGGATTCCTCGGGTAAGTGAGGGGGGTAGACGTGTCCGCCCTGATCACCGGCTTCTACCCTAAATCGTCTCCCCCAAATAATGTGCTTCAGGAATTTGATCTGACCAAATCCACAATCATTTAGAGCACTTGGTGGTGTCATTTTCAAGGTTGAATTAGCACCTCTCACCCTCTGCATGAAAGACTTTGGGGGGACACCGTAGAGTGCAGTGGTCAGGAACGCATGCCCTGGAGATGCATGGGTTTCAATCCCACCTCTGCCACTCATTAGATTAGCTGTGCAACCCTGGGTAAGTGACTTAACTTTTCTGTGCATCCTTTTCTCCATCTGTGAAATGGGGCCATAATGGCACCTGCCCCACAGGGCTGTTGTGGGATTAAATGAATTACAATATGTACAGAGCACAGTAATTCTCAATCAATGTCAGCTCTGATTGTCAATCTGGGTGGTTTCCTACTGCATTAGTGCCCTTTGGCTACTGTAACACATTAGCATAGATTCGGTGGCTTGAAACAACAGCAATGCATTCTCTCAGAGTCCCGGAGGCCATACTTCTGAAATCAGTGTCACTGGTGTTGGCAGAGCCACGTTTCCTCCGGAGGCTCTAGGGGAGAATCTGTGGCTAGCCTCTCCCAGTTTTGGTGGCTGCTGGCATTCCTAGCTTGTGGCCGCGTCACTCCAGTCTGCCCCCATGGTCACATCTCACACGCTCCTTCTTTTTTTAAATTTTATTTTAAAGTAAAAAAATTTTTAATTTTTATTTTTGGCTGCACTGAGCAGCCTGTGGGCTTTTAGTTCCCCGACCAGGTATTGAAACCGCGCCCTTGGCAGTGAGACTGTGGAGTCCTAACCATCGGACCGCCAGGGAATTCCCCTCACATGCTTCTCTGTCCGTATCGCATCTCCCTCTGCCTCCCTCTCATAAGAACTCTTACGATAGCATCTGGGGCCACCGCCTCAAGATCCTCTACTTAACCACTTCTACAAAGACAACTTTTCCATATAGGGGAACACTTGGAGGTTCCAGGGATTAGGACCTGATATCTTTGGGGGGGCCATCATTCAACTTGATACACCTGGATTCACACATCCACGAATCCCTTCTGATTTGCACCTGTGCTGGGCTGGGGACTGGGCTGTGGACACCAGAGGACTTCAGCTGGCGTCTTGAACCTGAGCGTTAACGGCTGGACGACCTTGGACAAATCAAAGACGTGTCCAGCCTCACGCGTCTCAGCTGTACGATGCCCCACAGGTGGCAGCACCTTGTGAGCTACACTCATAGGGATGAGATGTTTCTGTGCACCGGCATCCGTCTCTCACTCTGCTTCTAGGGAACCCGGCCCAAGACAGTGTAGTATCTCGTCTTATCTATACAACCATCCTGTGGACCATTATTTCCATTTTAATTGAAATGGAAACTGAGACCCCCTAGGAGTGAAGGGACCCAGGGGGTGGGCTCCTGTGGGTGCTCAGCACCGCGTCGTGGCTCGGAAGGGTCTTTGTGGCTTTGCAGCACGGTCACTTCCACCACCCACCCACACGAACCAGGTGTGCCGCTGGAGTGGGAATCCCTGTGGCCAAGGCCAGGGTGGAACGCTTGTGACTGATGGGTTGCTACTCCTGGCAAAGGTAAGTGTGTCCCAGCGGAGCGGGCGGGAGGAGAACGGGACTCACTATCCACCAGCACCCGGAAGCAGCTGCGCAACAAGGGTGTGTCTGCGGTTCTGATGTCAACGATAAAGCTCGGCATTTACACTGGAGTCGAGTCCTCACTTATATCTGGGCCCAAAAGTTCGACCTCAGCATCTAAGCTCTCCCATGATTGGAGACGAATTTTCCTGCCTGGCCCTCCTCCCGATAATACTACTTCTACACCCCAACACCCTCGGCCACTCTGGACCACTTGGCGCCTCTACACTCAGGATTTGCCTCCACAGATCTGAGCCTTTGCTCACGCTGTTGCCTCTGCCTGGGATGCCCTTCCTCTGCATCACAACGGATCTAAGCGCCCCTCATGCTTCAAGGCTGTGCTCTGTGCCTCTTCTCTGAGATGCCTTCCGGGCCGACTGCTGCAGCTGGGAGAACCTCCCTCTTGTGAGAACTGCTTGGTGTGAGCCCCCTGGGGTTCATACCTGTCCCCTCCCACAGCCCACCACTGCCCTGGCTTAGAGCCTCCCAAGGTTGTGTCCCCAGACCCTCGAGCAATGCCTGGCATGTTGTAGACTTGGCAAGCGTTTATAGAATGAATGAATGGATGAATGAATATGTGCATTTTGAAGTCTAGGTGGTTTCTTTGCACGGGGGGCACCCTGGAGGGTCTAGAGAGACTGGGCTTTGAATGTTGGTCCTACTCTTCAGTAACAGCGTGATCTTGGCCCGGTCATGACACTCAGTGTTACTTCAATGAGACCAAGTGTGTCCTGTGCCCCGTTGTGGGTCCCTGACAGATGTTACCTCCCACTCAGCCATTCATTTGGTTGAGACCAGGCCTCAGGCCACACATCTGGATACAGCGTAGCTTAGGGCCCAGCCTGCAGGCTCTGGTCGCCTTGTTCCGGAGACAGACACAGAAGTTCACCCTCATAGGCCCATAGTCTTGGCCAGTACAAGGGGCGGGCTCTAAGGATTTGATTTGGAACAATGGAATCGCCCACCTCCAGCGGCCCTGAGACTCCTGTATTCAGAGGACTCCAAGCGAAGGCTTGCTGACGGCCTGGCAGAGGGGCAGCGAGGGGATTCATGCACTCACAGCGGGTCCCCTGTCTACACTGTGTTGGGCCAGGTCCTCACAAGTCTCTTGTTTCCCACGAGATCCTGCCAGCTTTTCACGACGTCCTGCAGACATTTCCAGGCAAGGTCAAGGTCAAGGTCAGGTGGTCCCTTTCTGATGTGGGATCCATGCCTCTCTCCAGCTCTAGCCCCAAATGCCAAAGGCAGTGATGCGATATGAGCCCAGCACCTCCCAGGGAATGGATCAGAGACCTGTCTTCCAGGCCTTCCCCAGCCACTTGTCTTTCTTTGCCACCCCCTGTACTTCTCCCTGCATTGCCCCAAGCCCTGAAACCCAAGCTTATAAAGAGTGATTCTCCCAACCCTCCCATGACACCTGTGTCCCGACATGTCTGAGAGGAAACAGCTGGTCTGGATGTTCTAAGATGGGCATGCAGACGTGTATCATTTGTGCCTGGTGGGACCTCGGCTCTTTGGGAGGGTGGCACCCCTTCCACCCCTTAGCCCTTAAACCAGGCTGAGCCCTCCTTTGCCTTACTCCCCTGCTCCAGGCCAGGCTCTCAGCATCCCTGGAGCTGACTTCTCTATGAGATTATCCTGAAAGCGCGAATGCATGCATTTTTACATGTGGTGATAGTCTTAGCACACGGCTCTTGCAGGAGGGACATTATAACTCTCGGAGTCCTGGTCCTACTTTGCCCTCAGAGACGTATCATGGCAGGGTGACCCAGCATGAGCTGTGACCCCAGGAACCTCTCAGGCTCCCGGGGTTCCCAGGCAGGTGAGCGCCGGGCTGGAAGTGAGCCAGTTGGAGTGAACATGATCCCCCAACACGTCTTCAAGGCCATCAGAAATTGGGTTATTGTGAAAGGAGCGTGAAACCGGTAAAAGCCCTGTGGGTAGAGGAAGAACACAAGTCCGTGGCCATGACCATGTTCTTACTGAGCTCCGGTGCCTCGGGCAAGTCTCCCAAGCCTGCTGAGCCCAACTTTCCTCCTCAAACAGTGGGCTAGGGTCCTCATCAGGGAAGGACGCAAACTTTCTGGCTCTTCCCCTTTGGGACACAAGGCAGCGTGCATTTCCCCTTAGGTAAGTTGTGGTCGTGTGACTTTCAATCACGGAAAGTTGCACAGAACACACGTCACTGCCATGCCAAGGTCTTAACTGGCAGGTGTGAGACCTGCCACATTCCCTCCACCTGGCATGGGGGCAGTTATTTCAGAGAGAAGGGTCCTGCCAGCCAACATCCCTGAGTCAGGAAGCTCTGGGGCAGAATCTCTAGTCTCCCCTGCAGTGAACATTACCACTATCCCAGGTGGTTTAACACCACTGAGGCTTGGGGGCTGTTTCTTCCTGCAGCAAACCCCAGCCCATCCTGACTGACACATGGGGCTGATAAGACTTTCCATGCAGTGGCGTGACTGCACATGTGACCTGGTACATAGCAAATGCCCAGTTGTGGTCACTGTCCTCTCCTCTACCCTTTCCTTGACATGTAAGCCAGCTGCGTATGTTGAGCTAGCATGCACTGAGCATGAATCTGGGCCAGACTCACTGGACTAAGAAAATATCTCAAGGTAAATGCAGTACCGCATTTCTACTTGGGAGACGCTGTGGATGGGCTACGATTTGCTAAATCAACAAAGTGAAATAAAAGTCACAGAAATCCGATTTCAGCTGGAGACCTCTCTGAGCGGTTTGTGGTGTGTGTGTGTGTGTGTGTGTGTGTGTGTGTGTGTGTGAGACTGTGTGCTTAAAGATAAATTAACTACTCAACCCCAGGTCAAACGGGCTTTTAAAAGAGTCATCTGCTTATAACCAAAGGTTTTTTCCTCCCGTGTCTTACCGATGAGGGTGAGAGAAGGGGTTCAAACCTGGCTCTGTCATTTCTCTGAGCATCTCTCTGAGGCTCCTGGTCTGTAAAGGGAGAAATACAGACCTTACCTCCCAACACTGACAGGGCTGAATAGCGCCTGGCACTCAGCAAGCACCCAGTAAACGCTGCATTAGTGGCATGTCAGTGCTGTTAACTCCCAAACTGCAGCGGGAAAGTGAGATGCCCTTTTTTGGTCTGGGGGTCCAGAGGTCTTTCATGCCCCCCCAAAATCTCTCAGAAGATGTGGCCTACTTCCAGGACACATAAAGCTTAGTTGCGGGTTGTGTGAAGGCTCTAGAATGTCTCACTTAACTTGTAAGGGTGGTGGGGAGATGTGCGTTGGCAAGGAAGCGATTTAAAGTGAATTTTCCCCACAATAATGAATATTGTACTGACCCCCTGGCTCTGCTGGCTTTGAACCAAAGTGGAAAAAGCCATTTAAGGTTTGAAGTCAATTGAAAAGACAACTTGTGTTCTGGGCCCAGCCGAGCGAAGGTGCCCCGAGGATGGAGTAAATGAACGAGGAACCGTCTCTAATTCTCTGGTCCATGGCCTCCCCGTGGCACTTTCGTTTCAGAGATGCAACGGCTGTAGCTGAGTCAGGATGCTTTAAAAGTTGCAAAGTGCGTCAGCCCCTAACTCTGAGGCTGAGACAGAGTGGCACATGGAGAATGTCGACGAGGAAGAGGGGGCAGGGCAGAGCCACCGGGTTGGACAGTGACTCAGGACCTGGGGCTGACCCCGTCTACTCCCTGAGCCTCAGCTTCTCTGCAGGATGGAGAGGATGAGAAACCGCAGCTCAGGCCTGCATGATGGTGACGTGAATTCATAAAGCCACGTGCAGGGAGGCTGGTGCAGAGTAACTGCGCTACAGTCGGGGATGCAGGAGTACCCATCACGTGGCCTGCAGCTGGGCCACTGACCTTCACTCAGCCCAGCATGCAGCAGAGTCTCTGGAATGTGCTGGGCTTGGCACTAGTTAATGAAAAGAGGAGGGTTGAATTAGGCCCTGAAAATAGATGGTGGGTTCCTTCTCAGAGGTTTCTGATGGATTCTCCCCTTCACCAGTGGTGTCACCTGCTCTCTGGGCAGCAGGGAACCCTGGTGGGAATTAGGGCAGAGAAGCTTGACCCTCCCTCCTGGAATGCAGCTGGGACCCTTGCTCTGTGCGGAACACTTGTAAAGTCCTCGTCTTTGTGTTCCTGGCCCTGGAGAACTCTCAGATGTAATTTCTTGCCTCTCCTGTCTTTTTTGTTCCTTCTGTTCCAGCCACACTGGCCTCTTTGCTGTTCCTTACACAGTCCAAGCATGGCCCTGCCTCAGGGCCTTTGTACTTGCTGTTTCTCTGCTTGGACATCTCCATTCCCAGGCTGCTCTCTCACTTCACTCGGGTCTCTGCTCTGAGGTCACCTCCTTTGAGAGGCCATCCCTGATTGCCCCACCTAAAACAGCATGTCCACCTCTGTTGTTGCTTCCCGTTTCAGCTCCAAGACCATGCAACACAGGCTTTAGTTCCCCTCTATCCTCATTCCCTGAAACAGTGCCGGGCACAAGGTAGGGACTCAGTAAATATGTGTGGAATGGATGAGTGAGTGAATGGATAGATTCTTTATGCCAATAGAACTTGTATCTGTTTCCTGAGTTATCATTCTCCTGTCAAGGGTGGTCACCCTTGGGACAATGACCCCATTAGCTGTGGTGATGCTGGCGATGGATCACCTGAGGATGCTACATGCATGGCAGGGTGGCAGCGTGCCCTGGAAATATGACACGGACCTTGTCTCACACCAGGACGAGTGCACTGTAAAAATGCAGGTTTGAGATTCTCCCTGAGGTTTCCCTGCAGACCCTCAGCGATGGGAAGCCCGCTTCTTTTGAGACAGCCCTTAGCATTTAGGAGCAGCTCCCGGACCACGCAGGAGGGAGAAAAAGGATTAAGGATTTAGGCCAAACTACATTTTTGCCATCCTTGGGTCAATAGAGTTTCTACTTGAGGGAGGCTCAGGCTCAGTCTGCGTTATGAGTCATCCATCACTCGAAGGGGATCTCACGAGCAAGAGCCCCCTTGTTGGTCATACCTGAATGAATGGGAAGAGGAGCCCGACGGCAAAGTTGGAGAGCCAATTGACGGTTCCCGCCACGGTGTAGGCAGCTGGCCGCTGCGATTGCTGGAAGAACTCGCCGGTCAGGATGAAGGGGATGCCGCCTGCAACCAGAGCCAGGGCGCAGATTAATCTCCCTGGGAAGGTCAGGCCGCCAGCACCCATCTCTATGTGGCAGGGGACCGCCACCCGCTAAGAGCCGGCTCTACCTGGGAGAGTGATGCCTTTGGGAGTGGGTGCTGGAGTTACAGCCTGTAACCCCTAAAGGTAACATAAACCATTCCCCTGAGCTGGTCCACCCAAATGAGAGATGATTCATCCTCTTGGCTTTCCAAATGCCCTCTGAATCAAGCTGTGCTCCTCCACAGACTGAGTACGATGTGTATCAACATGACGTACCAGGCAACTGACACTGAATATATTGTGCTAGGAATGCTTATAATTTATCTTCAGAACAACTGAGTCAGCCAGGTATTGGCTACCATATTCCCTGGATGAGAAAACTGAAGCGCAGAGAGGTTACTTGACTTAGCCAAGGTCACTCAGCTCCTGAGTAGCGGAGCTGAGATTCAGGTTTGGGACTCAGACCTCCAAATCTCAAGGTTTTTCTGCTAATCGTTGCTTGAGAGGAGTCCTTACCTCTTCTCGATTGGATGCCTGGTGGGCTCCAGTCCCTGAGTCGCCCCAGCAGTGGAGTAATAGCAGAAACATCATTGTCATTGGGGCGGGACAATGCTTTATTCTGAGAGACTGTCCTGCGTGATTGCAGAATGTTTCTCACCCCTTGCCTCCAGAAGCCGGGAGGGCCCCTCGTCACCGTGGCAACCCAAACTACTGGGTCACATTTCCCAGTGCCCTCTGGGCACCACACCTGGCTGAGATTCTCTGAGTCTGCACCCTCAGTCTGTGACCCTGAGTGGGCCCTGTGACCACGTGCAGGACCTGGGGTTCAGGATGACACCCCCATTCCCCGCCGTCCTCAACAGGAGTCTCCACTCGAATCAGACCTACACCTTGGAGGTCCACAGAAAAGACAGGATGGGTAGTAGAAGGGGAAACCCTGAGGGCCTTTGCCCATCTCAGTTTGGGAACCACCAGGCTCATTCCATCAAGATTCGGTGATTATTGGCTGTGCTGGGCCTGGTCCCACAGTCTTGGAGGAGAGCGGCAATGCCCCTGCCCTGCTGAGACTCCCTCATCTGGTGAGAGAGACAAGGTGACTTGTTTCTTACAAAGGAAGTGAAGGAGCAATAGATAATCGCAGCATGTGATAAGCATTGGAGGAAATGCTCAGGGCAGTGGAGGGGGTGGGGATCTAGGTTAATAGCTGTGGGGAGGGCCCTCCGGGCAGGTGACGGTGGAGATGTGGCTTGAAGGAAGAGATGCAGCTTGTGAAGATCTGGGGAAGATCTTGCTAGATTTGGGGTGGAGGGATGGGAGGGCTGAGACCCTTAGGGGTGAAAAGGACTGGGTCAAGGTCCAGAACAGAGGCCAGTCCGTCTGGACACCTGAGGGAGGGTAGAGAGGCATGGAATGAGGTGGCAAAGGTGAGCAGGGCCAATTAAGCAGCCTCTGGAGATCAAGGAGAGGGGCTGCCATTGAAGAAAACCAGTGAGGGGGTTGAAGTAGGGGTTGATGTGATCAGTTTGCATTTTGTAGAGATCACAGCTGCTTGACCGGAGGATGCAGGGCTGGATGCAGGAGGAGGCGATGGTTGTCTAGAGGGTTCAGATGGTGGCGGTGGGGATGGAAGGAAGGGGCCGAATTTGGGAATTCTCCACCCCATGGACGCAAAGCTTTTAGAGAGAGCGCTGCACACAAATGCAACACTCATCATCAAGTTCAACCAAGCAACCCAAGGTCACAGAGAGGACCAGCTCAAGTCTGCGTCTCTCCAGAGTTTTCACAACAATCACCCCAGCATGCTGCCAGCAAGCCTTGGACTCCACACCTCAAAAATGACTCAGAATGGACCACCCCCGACCCCTCGCTAGACTGTGAGGCCTCCAGGGCAGGCAGCATCTCCATTTGCCTGACACAGAGTAGACAGGCGATTGGTATTTACTTACTTGAATTAAATGCTCAACACTTAATTTTGAAAAGCTTTGATAATGCAGTTTATTACAAAAGGGGGAGTCTCTTTATCTTAAAGGTATCTATCAAAATGTGCAGGAACAATGATTGCACGTTGAAATGTGCTAAAACCAACCTTAGGTCTGTAGAGCATGTGATATTGCGTTGTTGGAAAGCGTATGTGTCACACACCCAGTTGGTCCTGCAGATAACACTGCCGTGAGCCTTGCTGCATATCCCAGGGGGCAGTTCCCAGCTATTCTGAAGCCTGAAGAGGGTTGAGGGCTGGTGTTTCACCTTCCCTGACTTTCCTAGGTGTGTTTTGGAAGCATCTGTGGATAACTCAGTTAACATTGGTGCACCAGCTTCCAAATGGAGCAGAACATTGACGAACCTGCCTCCCTGTACTTTCTTTGTGGCTTCAGGGCTGAGGCCATGACTTGTTTATTGGTTATGGCCCTCCTCCCAGCACAGCACCTAGGACACACGTACCAGGTGCTCTGTAAAGGTTTTCAGGATCAGTGGAGGAATGATTAAGATACCCTGGGTTCACAGGACATCTACATCAGGTCTCTTCTCTGTTTCCTTCATCAGACCTTCAGGCCACCCCCAGAGAACAATTATAAGCAACCATGGGGATCCTACACAGCTCACTGTGCCGATGGGTTTTCATTTCCATTATTTCCTTTGAACCTCACAACCAAAGAAGGTGGTGAGGCCTAGTGGGCTTGGGCTCTGTTGTCAGTAAGAACAGGTTGAAGTCCTGGCTCCACCAGATCCCTCTAGAATTCAGATCTCTCACATGTGAAGTATGATAGCAGGGACTTACTGCTCAGGGTATTTGTGAGGACTAAATGAACAACTGTGTGCAGGTACTTAGTGTAAGTCTGTCCCATGAGAGGTACTCAATAAGTGTTACCTACTTAATAATTGTTAGCTACTAGGATACTAGTTTAAAACTCCTCTGAGTTATTTCCCCCCTTTTTATGAGTTAGCTGAAGCTCAGAGAAGGGGAGTGACAAGCCCAAAGTCTCTTAAGGAGTGATGGTGATAATGATGATGGTGATGGTAATGAAGATGATGGTGGTGCTGATGATGATGGGGATGGTCTTGATGATGATGCTAGTGAGGATGGTGATGGTGATGGTGATGGTGATGATGATGATGGGGATGGTAGAAATGAAGATGATGGTGGTGATGATGATAATAGAGATAATGGTGCCGCTTCGGTTGCTGAATGATGGTGGTGGTAACTATGTGACAGGCATTGGGAAAAGCATTTGACATACATCATTTCATTTAATTATCACTGCTATGTGGTAGTTACTACTATCATTTTTTTTCCCCATTTAACATATAAAGTAACCTAGGCCTAAGAAAGTTAAGTAATTTCCTCAAATCACATCACTAGTGGGACTCACACTCAAGGCTGGGTGACTTCCAAGTTTGAGTCTTAATTACTCCATTGTGAAGGAAGCAAGTGTAAGACACTGACGATCTTTAAAATATGTGAAAGGAACTTAGCAGTCTTCATGGTTTTATCTGAATGCTCTCCCAAGTCCTGGAATTCACTTGTTTCTCTTTTGCCTAAAGGCATGGGTGGCCAGATTTCCTGAGCCTCTCGTGGTCTGTTTCTTTGAATCCAAGGTAAAATGAGAAGGAATGGGGTTTGATATGGAAACAGGTTTCTTGCAGGTCCTCTATCTTTGTTTTGCTTTTCAAAATGAAAATAGCTTTATCATTTTTTTCTGATTATCATGAGTAATATTTGCTCCTTTTAAACAATTAAGGAAAGCATGCAATATAGAAAGGCATAAAAAGAAAACAAAAGTCATCCCTAAACCTTCCACCCAGGATTGATCCCCATTTGTATTTCGGTACTTGGCAAATTGAATGTTGCTGTAAAAAAGCCTAGAGCGAGTCTGATATTTCTGCTTTAGTGACTGGCTTTTTCTGCTTGAAGCCCCGAAGACATCTTTCCTTATCCTTGAAGTTTATTAACTTAACTATGGTGGGTCTTGTGTTGATCTTCCCATAACCATCTTTCTTAGAACATGGTGTGTCCCTTTGACTACAGATTCACTCTTTATTCATTCCTTAGGTTATACTTTTGAAAACTTCTGTTCTACATGTTGGATTCTTTATTCTGAGACAATTGTTATCCTTATGTTGGATCAACTTTGTCTCTCTTCTGCACCTACAGTCTCTCAACTGACTTTATTCTCTTGTTTTCTGCATACATTCCTCACGCCCTGGGCAATCTCTTCCCTCTTTCTCTCCTCCCTTCTTTTCCTTTCTTCCTTCTTCCATGTGCCATGCTGGTGCTTGCCCTGTGCTCCTGTTCTCCTTTCCTATATGTAGAGTGAGGCGCTCCGTCCAGATTTCCATCTGCTCTGATATGGCAAGTGAGTCATCTTTGGCACCTTTTCTTTTTGTCTCCTGGGTTGTCTTGTCTTTCAAGCCACAGTTTGAGGTGTGAGTATGATCTTCCACTAACTTCTATAAAAGGTGGGAATGGGGTTGTAGGCGGAAGGTGGTGAGGGCTGCCGGAAGCCTCTTCTCGGAGGTCTGGGCTCTGCTTTTTCTTTCCTGTGAGATTTTGTGACGTGACCTGCAGAACCCATTCCACAGGGTCAGGGGGATTTTCTACTTCTGTGGGCTTCGACTGGTCTTCTCAAATTAGGACAAAGTCTTGGAAATTGAGAAGCCCCAGGGCCTTTGAGGTTTGCTGTGGGGGAAGGCATCTTTTTATCTTTCCCCAGGGTTGCCGACTCACTTCCTTACTCTATTTCCCTCACAGATTAGGATGTTAGTGTGAGAGTTCTTAACCGTTTTTGAATCCCCTTCTCTGGTTAGTGATGTTTCTGAGGAGTGGAGACCGAATTCTAGCCCCACACTAGAATTATCCTTAATTGGTGCAAATTTTCAAAGTCTATGGTATAATTTTTTTGTTTGGTTGATGGCCAGATTTTTTCGGTGTAAAGATTTGTTTGGTTGTTATTACTGTTTTTTTTTCAAAAAAAATTATTTTTTTTCTGCTCATTTTGTTAGATATTTGGGGGAGGGAGATCCTATAACCAGGCTATACATGACCGTATTTACCTGAAATCTCTTTATGATTAGGTTTTTAAAACCAAGGTATTGGTGTTCCTTTTGGTAGGTGTGTAGATGCTGCTTATCTTAAAATTATATGCTTCAAAATTAAAGGGCAGTTGAAGACAATACTTTTGTGTAAAGGATTGTGACAAGGGGACGCCTTGTTTAAAATGATCTGTTTGGGGGCCTTTTATTTTGTGGACATTACTATTTGAGAAAAGATTTTACATGCCTGATCTCATTGACTCTTTCTTCACGACCAAACTATGAGTTATGAATTATTATTACAGATTAGGAAACTAAGACTCTAGAAGATGAAGGGCCTTACCTAAGTTACTAGTCCCACTTGTAAGTGTTAGAGTTGGATCTTTTGACTGCAAACGCTGCTTTCTTTTGACTGCAACTTTCAGCTAAAAAGGATAGAAAGATGACAATGAATTTGTCCTGTTGTTTCCCCGTATGCCTGGATACAGGATGGAAACAAGACATATTACAGCACTCAATACCTATTGCCTAATCATACAATACAACTTAAACACTGAAGATAAGCCCCCATGATGACATCTCTTGGTCAACATATCTTGTTATCTTATTTGGCAATTATTTGTTATTTTATTTGGCTATCTTATTCTGGATTCCCCCAGAAGCAAACCCTGACAGTAGTTTATGTGTGAGTTGATCCTAGGAAATACTAGTAAAAGTGTGGGTAACTGAAGGAAGTGAATAAAAGATATGTCATCAACAAGTTACCACTGTGGACAACCAGAGCTTACTCCAATTGGAGACCCTTGGGAAACTGTGGAAAACACATCTCAGAGCTGTCCCATCTGAGAGGCAAGGGAGCTGGGTATGGATCCACCAAACCTGTCAGTCATCGACTGAGGGCTGCTCTTCGGGCAGCGCTTTTGGCGGCCATAAGATTGGGCTAAGTGACGTCTGTAGGCCCTCAGGGTAAAGGTGCATGTGGTGGCAGCTGCAGGTCCTATTGGGATGCCCTGAAAGGGTTCGGGTTAGGGTTAGAGGGGATTTGAGGAGGGACACCAATCATCTTTGCTACTGACATCTATTCTCCAGGCGTTAGACTTCACGATGGCCTCTGCAATATGTATGTCTGAGTAGTTAAGTGTTTATATCTTAGATATCTTAGTATTTGCTTCAGGAATGGGAGTAGAACACCATGGTTAAGAGCATGGGTGGGATGTAACACTATGGTTAAGAGCATGGGGTAGGGTATCACACTATGGTTAAGAGCGTGGAGTAGGGTATCACACTGTGGTTAGAGCATGGGTGGGGGGTCACACTATGGTCAGAGCATGGAGCAGGGTGTGGCACAAAGCTCCTGTCTCTGGCTCACTGTTGTGACAACCAAGCTGTACTGGACAATCGCGCCCCCTGGTGTCCACCACGAGGAGCCATCTGACACCAGGTCTATTCTCACAACCGTTCTTTCTCCTCTGGAGACAAACCCGATTGAAATTCCCACATTTCTACCTACTGGCTATGTAACCATGGGAAAGGACATCTATGGCTCTCAGTTTTTGCATCTATGAAATGAAGATAACACTACTTCCTGTCTCTTAGCATTGTTTTGAGGATCAAATGCAGCCTGCTTAGCAACGCGTGTATGTCACGTTCCAGCAAATACAGCCCTCGTTATTTATGCCCCTGGCAAGCTTCCCTGCACATTTTCTTTAGCTCCCTTCCTCTTCCTCTGCTGTTTTCTAGCTCTTGCCATGTACCTGAGAAAAATCTCAATTTGTATAGAAAAGAAATAAAGGGCAACTGTCCAAACTTTCCTATAATTCATCTTTATTAAAATTCTTCAATGGAACCACTATCATCAATTTCAAAAGCCCTTTAAAATGCCTAGAAATCCCTTAAAAAATCTCCATATGTGTGTCCATAAGTCACATAAGCCTTTACATACATTTTCCCCTTAAGTACCAGCTTTGAAAAATGGCTTACTAAATTTTTATAAATCAAATATAATCAGTTTGAAAATTCTTTATGGTTAGTTTGCTGTGTTTCTTTCCCTAGACTTAATCTTGTTTGTCCCTTCACTCACCCATTTTCACCCAACATTTATGTACCAAGTCCTGTGCTGAGCATTTTCAGAATCTACTAGCCCACATTCTAATCCTCACTGGACAGGTGAGGAAATCAAGGCACCGAGTAACAGAGTGGCTTGCTCAAGGTGGAACAAGCTATAAATGATGGGTCTTGTCCCCAAACCAAGAGCTTCTGGTTGGGGGAAAAGACTCTCTCCCCTGTCCTTTCCCCAGGAGACTCTCTTCCCTGCCCTTTCCCCAGGAGACTCTCTCCCCTGCCCTTTCCCCAGGAGACATACAGGCAGGATTTCCAAACAAGTTTGTTTTACGATGGCAGGTGGGAGCTTCTCAGCAATCAGTGAGCACAGCCTGCAGCCTTGGGGGGAGCTGGCACCAGAACCCAGCCGGTGCAGGAAGCTGAGCAGTGCCCAAAGGGGCTACCCGCTCTGGAAGCTCCTTACCTCAGAGGATGCCTGTTCAGCCCAACAGGAGAGGCAAGGCTGTCTCCTTGTCTCTGGGGAGCTCAGATGCCCACCTCCTTGGAGCCCTTCCAGAGGTTCGTCCCATCCTGACTCTCAGTGGGCACCTCTGGCTCCACAGACCACATGTGGGAGGCTGTGGTCCTTCTCTAAGCCTATAACCTGAGCACTGGATGAGCTATTTGAAAACTTAGTAAAGCCTGTCTACTCAGCACATGTAAATTATGACCATGCTGAGGCGTCCAGGCTAGTGGCTAAGAGCGCTGGCTTTGGAGTCAGATAAACTCCACTTACAGTCTGTGTGACCACAGCAAGTCAAAAGGCTCTCAATTTTCTCGTCTATAAAATGAGGATAGAGCTGCAGTTCCTACCTCTTAGCATGGTTTGGGGATTAAATGAGACAGTGCTTAGCAATGTGTCCAACATGCAGCAAAGGCTCAATCATAACAACTGCTACCATCTTCTCATCATTCGTTCACTCAATACATGTTCTTTGTGTATCAACTATGAGCCAGATGCTGGGACATCCATGGTGGGCAAGAAGTAGACTCAACTTCCGCTTTCAAGGAGCCTCCAGCACCTGGGGGTCCACTAAGTCAAGAAGGCCATGGGCTTCCCTGGTGGCGCAGTGGTTGAGAGTCCGCCTGCCGATGCAGGGGATGCGGGTTCATGCCCCGTTCCGGGAGGATCCCACATGCCGCGGAACGGCTGGGCCCGTGAGCCATGGCCGCTGAGCCTGTGCGTCCGGAGGCTGTGCTCCGCAACAGGAGAGGCCACAACAGTGAGAGGCCCACATACCGCAAAAAAAAAAAAAAAAAAGGGCCAAACCCATCACAAGATTAACATTCTCCTGGACCACACCCCTTCAGAGCAATTTTAACAATAAAAATAGTTCATGCGTTGAGTACTTCCTATGTGTCAGACTCTGGAAAAGCTTCCCCTTTGTGGAGTTTTAAATTATTTCAGAAAGGGGGTGATAAACTCCATAGGGATACAGCATCAGACATTGCCAGTCATAGATAAGGAGGAATTACAAGTCAGCAGTCGTCCTTGGCCTGAACTGAAAGAGCAAAGGCAGTTTGCTCCTTTTGTATCCAGAGATGCTGCAAAATCAGACACCACCTGTCCAGCCCCATCCCCATCTTCCAGGTGTGGAGACTGAGGCCAGATTGATGAAGTGAGATTCTCCATGTCTCAGGGTTTCCAAGCTAGCCTGTCTGCTCTAGTCACTGTCCTTGGGAATTCGTAGCTCCTGCCTATGCTGACTATTCCCACTGCTGGGAATGTCCCCAGCTTTGGACATACTTCAGGGCACAAGGGATGTGGGCAATTTACTTATCATGGGTTTGGGCTCCCAGTAGGTGATAATATATTTGTGATGGCATCTTTCTCCCCTTCCTCCCAGCCTAATCCCAGCCCAAGCAGCTAAGCGGCAGAGGTCCTGACCCCAGCCTGTGGTCTCACCCGCATGGAGCATGTCTCCTAAGGAAAGGGAAGGGAGGTTCCTCCAGGAGGGGAATTGAGACTTGGCGTGAATTTAATTGGACAGAAGGAGGAGGTGCCATCACCACCACCTAGTCCTTCCATGGATGGTATCACTATCTTTTAATTGCTTTATTCTCCGCTTGTTTGTTGTGTTCTTTGAGGGCAGGTATCTTGTTTCTTTTGCTCACCGTTGCCTTCCCCATAGCAACTGTGTTCCTTAATAGACATTTACGCTCAATAGATGTTTGTGGAATGGACGAATGAACAGGAAATGATGACAGACAGTTAAGCCTTTTAAGTGCCAGGTGGAAATTCACTCTGTGGCTGGTGGATGGAGGGCTAGCTGGGCCGGGGGGCCAGCATGGGGCAGAGCATGGGGGTGGGTCTAGAGGGTGCTGTTTGGTGGGAACCCAGCTTGGACGGGGGAGATAGGACAGCAGATGCATCGCCTGGAGGGTCCGCTGGGTGGATCCTGGAGTCTAGGTTGCTATGCTAGGGGGTTTGGAGTTTGCAGGTGGGAGATGCAGTGACCAGCTGAAAGGCTTTAGCAGGAGAGAGCCACGATCAGATTTGTGATGGGAAAGCAGTCCTGGATGCAGAGTGGAGCCTGTGTCTGTGGAGGGAGAGTGTGGAGGTGGATAGGGATGCTGGTTAGGACACGATCATTGGGAACTTGAGAAAAAAATTGGAGAAATGTTTGCGTAAAAGTATTTTGTGCCCTTCAGCATCATTAACAACCATCTTCTGTGATTCTAACCTGAATTTGCATAAGATCCACCATGAGACTTAGACTCTTTTCTGAACTGCAGTCCACTGAAACACAAAGCGAGTCCCCTCTTGACCACCAGTTAGTATGTTTTGATGAAGACTTTAGTCTAGTGGTATTTCTTTAATCTGGACTTTTAGGTCAAATTCTTAGGTCTGAAGGTCTCTGTACTGGAGTTTCTGGGGGAGGGGATGTTTTCGAAGCAGCTCAGGAGCAAATGGGCCACATAAGGCCAAACGGACTCTGCTAATTCTAATTAAAAATGAGGAGCTGCCCCACTCTAATGAGTGCAGGTAGGAAAACACATTCAAATCTATCAGGACGTGTTCTGTTTGGTAGGTTCAGCACGCTCAGAGGATGTACAAAGCCTGATCGGGAGTTTACATTTCAATAAAGCCAGAGGTCAGAGGTCTCAGGAGTCAGTTCTCATGGGCACAATTTAACATCCTTCCTTATTTGGATGAGCACTAGAGGGGCTGTCGAAACAGACAAGCGAGGGCGACTGGATGAGGAAGGGTCTTTAGTACGGATGCTGAGTTATAAGGCAGACCGGAACAGAGTCAAGGACGCTGGGGACAGAGCCTGGCACCGGCAAGTCCAGGCAGTCACACCCTCAGCCTGGGTCTCGGCAGAGTGGATCTGTATATTCGTTCAGTGGACACAAATGACTGAGTTCTTGCTCTGAGCTGAGGCTGTGCCGGGCACTGGGGATACAGCTCTGATGGAGTCATGGTTCCTGGGCTAGATGGCATCTCAGATCCTGTGGGTTCATGGTGCTGTCTGGCTCAAGATCCCAGAATGCTGAAGCAGATGTGGTCGGTGACCCCCCCATTATTCCAGGTGCCCCCTCCCACCTCAGTGCAGCTGGCCCCTCACCCACCTCCCGGCCACATCCCAGGCACAAGACTTTGTCTGGCTTTCCATCACCAGAGGGCTGGGGAGCTGACACCAGTTTTTCCCCAGACTGCCTGCAGGGAGATGCTATAAATACTTCGCAGGGAATGACTCTGAGATGTGTATTTCCTACAGCTTTTCAGACTTTCCCAGAAGGATTCTGCTCTGGTTGCCCGTGGCAGTGATTTACTGCACAAGGCACCTCCCTTCTGCTGCCTTCCTTTCCCCACCTCAGGTGCCCATTTCCAGGTGTTTCCTGGGATCATCTCCTAAATAAACAGGTTCCTTGAGTCCTTGTCTTAGTCTCTTTCTGGGGAAACCCATCCTGGTTTTTCAAAGTCATGTGTTGTCCAAGACTGAAGCCGACACCAATTTGCCCTTTTCTGAACAAAAATTGATTTCTAGTCTAGACTCCTGGGGCATCTGGGGTGACCAGCTTGTCCCAGCTTTACATACAGAACATCCTGTATCTCAGAAACCCCTGGAGTGGTTGGTCACCCCAGTGGTATCTCAACCTATTTCCTGATCACTTAGCAGCGTTTATTGTGTTTATGAGATGCGGGGAAAGAGAAAATTCAAGTTGTAGGTATTTTTGGACAGGCCGAATTGATCTACATAAGGAAGAACTGAGAAGAACGAGAAGAGACAATGGAAAGGGTTTCAAATGTGAGCCTAGAGGGGGCAGGAGCTGGGCTTTGTGGCAACGCAATACATGAGCGATGCTGAGATCAAGAAAGGTGGGGAATGAAGTTTTCAACAAATCCTGCCGCCTGCTGAGAATGGTGCCCTAGTGCCTGGCTGTGGCAGAATTTAAATTGTTGCTTGTCTTTGGCTCTCAGACTGATGTTTCTGTAAATGTGAGTCTGGCATATGGCAGGTGGGCCTTTTTGGGTTCATCAGGAGTTTTCCTTTGCTTCTTCTCTGTTCATCCTCCCAGGAGTCCTTGAGGGTGGCCGTGTCTTGCCCAACTGACTGATGGATGAAGAGACTGTATGATGTGTTTTCAGAGACACAGGGGCTGCTCTTGATAATGACGTCAGGATATCCGGGGCAAGCTGAGACTGGCCCAGGCAAACTACTGATGAGGGAATCGGGCCCAAGGTAAAAACTCTCAGCTGAGGTCCCACAGCTGGTAAGGCAGTGGCAGAAGTGAGATTCTAACCCAGGTCTACTGGACCTTCCATGGAATCCTCTCAGTCAAGGTGAACAGCTTAAATAATAATACCTACCTGTGTTGCCCACCCACGGTGTGACTGCCTGTGCAGAGTCATAGTAATTAATTCTAATTGCCTAAGACTCTTACTAGGTCAGCAGTATTATCCCCAACTTACAGATGAGGAAACTGAGGCACGAAAAGGGGAGGTGACTTTCCCAAGGTCATTTACCTAATACGCAGCAGAGGTAGGATTTGACACGTGGTCTTCCTGACACACCAGCTATAAGGCTGAGTCGGGGAGCACAGAGAAGGGAGCCCACGTTCAGATGATTAAAACAGGAGACCCAAGGATGCTGCGATAGATCCTGTGAGGCCAAGTTGAAGTGCTCCAGGTGCGTGTGACCTAGGAAGGCCTTGGGGTTTTTCCTGATTTTCCTTGGGAGTTTCCCTCAGTGGAGAGGTGAGCTTATTCTCTTTTTCTAGGTGTCTTCCTCAAATCCTCGCAGCCCACGGCTCCTACGGCTGCAGCAGATGTTAAGGCTGAGAAAAAAGCTACCCCTGGAAGTCGGGGAGCGCTGCCTTTGCAGGTAGCCGCCCCAGCTGCGTTTTCATCCTGGGTTGGCTGTGACATGCCAGCCTCGGCACAGCTGAACCATTTCCAGATCAAAAGCCTAAACCCAATAGGGGTCTGCTCAGCCCTGGCTCCTGGGGGAGCAGAAACCTTCCTGCTGGGCGGGACCACAGCTGATCGGTTGGCCTGAATCCACAGCCTGGGTTCTCCTGCCAGTGAAGCTGCTGCCTTGTTGGAAAGGGCAAAGCCAGCAGCCAAGGAGGACAACCTGCAGTGCCCGAATGCACCTGGCCTGCATCTGGTGGTTCCTTGTGGGGATCCCCTTCCCCTTCCTTTTCCCAACTGTCTGCCTGAAAACTCTTTCTCACCTTTTAAAATTCACTGCTGGCACCTTCCTCTGTGTGCCCATAGCCCCCTGCACACTGGGGGACACCACCTGTCTCCCTCATGGACCCATGAGGGATGAAGGGACAGGCCTGGCCTAGATGGGGGCGGGGAGGGGGTGTTGGGGGAAGGTGGGGACAATGGATGAATCAGTGCCCTTCTCAGCCAGGGCTGGACTCCAGGTCAGACTCCAGCTCCTTTCTATGGAGTCCCATCAACACTGTTCCTTGTATACCTCAAATGATGGGGAGCTCACTCCTTGTGAAAGTAAGAGTCCAGCTGTTCGATAGAGCCCAGATCTGAGTCTTGATCACCTCTCAGGCCCCAGCTTCGGCATTACTCCTTCCTCAGGAGGTCCTCCCTGAGGCTGGCATGTGCAAAGACCATGTCTCTGTGTCACTCACTGGTGCATCTCGGTACCTGGATCAGCACCTTGGGAGCTTCCCTCTCGAGCATGGAATTACACGCAGGGCCTGTGCACCAGCTGTTCCCTCTACCTGGACTGCTTGTTTCCAGATACCCGTACGGCGGCCTCCCTCCCGTCTCTCAGATCTTTGCTCTGTTATCACCTCCCCAGAGAGGACTTCTGTGCCCTGTCCCCATCTCAGCACCCCCTCCACCATTCTTCTTCCTCTCATCACTATCTTATATTTTTATATGATATTTATGTTTTAAAATTTTATTTATATTTTTATGTTTTCACTATAACCCTCCTCCAACAGAATGTCAACTCCTTGAGGGCAGATATATTGTCTGTTTTGCTCCATGCTCTGCCTTAATTTCTAGAATAGTGTTAGGCTCAGGGTATGAGAGCTCAGTAAACATCGGTAAATGGATGAATGAATGAATGAAACTGGCTGTTTCTCTACTAGGAGAGTCTTACTCATCTTTGCATCCCCTGGGCCTAGGGTGGAGCCAGACACATAGTAGGTAATTAATAATGATTTGCTGAATGAAGGATTGAAATATAGCCACATCTCTTGCATTTCGAGGCTGGATCAAATTCCTCCTCTGCTTCCAACTTCCAATAGCTTCCCACTGCATTAAAAATAAAATCCTAACTCCTTACCAAAGAGTTATGAGCTGCTCCATCACCTGGTCCTTGCTATTCTTCCAACTTCACCTCTAACTTCACCTCTTTCCCTTCCTAACAACACTCTAGCCTTCCCTGAACCTTTCAAGCAAGTTTCTGCCACAGGACCTTTGCACGTCCTTTCCCTAGATCCTCACAGGGCTGATTCCTTCTTAGCATCCAAGTCTTGCCTTCAATGCTCACAGAGGCCCTACCTGTCTGCCCTCACTAAAGCAGCCCTTCTTTTACTCTATTTATTCCTTCTTAGTTCATGTCACTCATTATAAAGTATTCATTAGTTTACTGGTCAGGGTTCTATAAATATGCATTTGTTGGTGGGGTGCAGCTTGGGGTCTGAACACTCCCCCTCCCCTATCTCCTCTCCAAGACGTAAGGTCCAAGAGCAAGGACCACGTCCCTGTGTCATTCACCGGTGTGTCTTGGGTGCTGTGTCACCATAAGGAGTGCTTGATAATTTTTGTTTTTGCGGTACGCGGGCCTCCCACCGCTGTGGCCCCTCCCGTTGCGGAGCACAGGCTCCGGACCCGCAGGCCCAGCGGCCATGGCCCACGGGCCCAGCCGCTCTGCGGCATGTGGGATCTTCCCGGACCAGGGCACGAACCCGTGTCCCCTGCATCGGCAGGCGGACTCTCAACCACTGCGCCACCAGGGAAGCCCGATTAATACTTTTAAATTAACAAATGCACTTTCCTACCAACCTTACTTATCCCGCTCCCCCTATTGTACGTGACAGCCGAGCCCACGGAATTTGCACTTCCCAGGTTATGTTTTCAGTTTTTTAGGTTATACTTACTTACAACCTAATTTATAATTATTTATAATTATTTTATAATTTATAATTATGTATAATTATTTTAGGCTAGAATTATTTGTCTATCTTAATTAGATGATGAACTCCACAGAGAGGGAAAATGTCTCCACTTCTGCATCCTCAGTACGGAACACAGTACCTGGCACACTGCATGTGTTCAAAATATTTTGTTGAATGAATTAATTGAGAACATAACTGAGAACAGATAAAACAGCAAAAAATGTACTGTAAGCCACCAACATATGTTCAGAAAATTCATGCGCTAAAGCGCATGCATGAGTTTCCTTATAAAGAAAGCCCCTGCAGACCCTTTCTTTTTTTTTTTTTTTTTTTTTGCGGTACACGGGCCTCTCACTGTCGTGGCCTCTCCCGTTGCGGAGCACAAGCTCCAGATGCGCAGGCTCAGCGGCCATGGCTCACGGGCCCAGCCGCTCCGCGGCATGTGGGATCTTCCCAGACCGGGGCACGAACCCATGTCCCCTGCATCGGCAGGCGGACTCACAACCACTGCGCCACCAGGGAAGCCCTGCAGGCCCTTTTAAGACCTAATTCTCACGAGCTTGATTTTCTATTTTCACCCATATTTTACTTAAAGAAAGCAGCTTGATGCACACAGGGACACACCTCAGGGGTGAGGCAGTACACGGACATGCATCAGCTCTTCCCCTGACTGGGTCTAAGAAATGGGACTACATGTGGCTGAGATTTACCGTTAGAGATACCACTGCCTTAGAAAAATAACCCCCTGACCTGTGCGGTTTGATGTCCTCTCAGAAGCACTTCTCTTCCCGAAGGCTTGTTTGATTTAGTGAAGACTCTCAGGTCTCCAAAGCTTGGCCTCCAGAATTGCAGAGCGCCGCAGGGGACCGGCTTCTGCTGACAAGAAGCCACCCATCAGGGGCAGTTTTTTTTTTGTTTTTTTTTTTTTTTTTTTGCGGTACGCGGGCCTCTCACTGTCATGGCCTCTCCCTTTGCGGAGCACAGGCTCCGGACGCGCAGGCTCAGCGGCCGTGGCTCACGGGCCCAGCCGCTCCGCGGCATGCGGGATCCTCCCGGACCGGGGCACGAACCCGTGTCCCCTGCATCGGCAGGCGGACTCTCAAACACTGCACCACCGGGGGAAGCCCCAGGGGCAGTTTTCTTAAGCACAGGAAGCTGTGGCTTCGGAAACCTTGTAACAGCACCCATTTCTTGAGGGCTTTCTGTGAGTTGGAATTTTATTAGGCACTTGGCAGAGATTTCTTTTACACTCAGACCATAGCTTTCTTGTATGCATTATCCTCATATTACATATACATATCCTCATATTACAGACAGGACGGAATCAGAGAGCTGCGCTAACCTGACCAAGGTCACACAGCTGGTAAGTGGGGTCCCGGCCTTCAGGCCCAAGGCTGGAAGAGGATGAAGCCCATAGTTTTCCGACTACATGAAGCTGCCCATGGGAAACATAGAGGAAATGCCATTTCATATTCCTGTTGTTTTCTTCCCCTCATGAAAACTTGGAGCATAAAGGATGCTGTGATAGGGGAAATGAGGTCCCCCCAAAGAAGCCCACATCCTAATCCCCAGAACCTGTGAAAATGTTACCTTAAATGGCCAAGGGACTCTGCAGATGGAATTAAGAATCTTGAGATGGGGAAATTATCTTGCCTGGTCAAGGTGGGCTCAATGTCCTTAAAATAAGAGTCCTTAAAAGAGGGAGGCAAGAGGGTCAAAGTCAGAAAAAGAGATGCTATGAGAAGAAGCAGAGGTTTGAAGGTGGAGGAAGAGACTGTGAAGAAAGGGATGCAGGCGGTCTTGAGAGGCTGGAACAGGCAAGAAATAAATTCTCCCCCAGAGTTTCCAGAAGGAAAGGTGCTCTGCAGACTCGTTTTAGACTTTGGGGCTCAGACTTGTAAGTTAATAAACTAGTGTTGTTTTCATTCACTGAGATTGTGATAATTTATTACAACAGCAATAGGAAACGAATGCAGATTCCAAAGGATACTCTATTCATGCAGACACTGGTGCCTTAGAAAGATCTCGACTTAAAGCCAAGAGACGGTTTGAAGACCCACAGCTCCTGCCTCTTCTGAGTATGTGGGCATCAGCATTTGAGTCGTCCCTTGCTGTTTCAGGGTTCCTTCCCCTAATACTGAGTCCAACACCTCCAGGTGTAATATCTTAACATAACAATAGCCAGGAGATTCTAAGCTTTTTCCTATTTCGGTGCAAACACTTTGAGATGCAACCATGGCATGTGGGACCCTAAGGATCTTCTTGATTGAAATCAGTTTAGTGAGGAGGCAACTAGTGTTTATTGAGCATTTACTGTGTGCCAGGCCCGGTTCAGACACGGTAGGTGGTACGTCTCATTGACGTCTCCTAGCTCACCGTCTCGTGTGCATTTCAGAGGCAGGGAGCATAGCGTGCTGAAGAGTGTGGATTAGGAAGCTGAACTGCCCTGATTTGAAACCTGGCTTGCCTGTTACTGGCTACAAGCCCTGCGTGAGCCCCTTGTCTCTCTCTGTGCCTCAGTTTCTTCATCTGTAAAATGGATAATAATCATATAGGCTTTTGGTGAGAATCGGAGGTGGGTAAATGAGGAAAAGAACGGGCGGGGTGCGAGCGGGAGGTTGAGACTGAGAGACAGAAAGAGAGAGAGGGAGAGAGGCTTGCCCCAAATCACACAGCAAGTAAGAGATGGAGCTAAGTGGATTTGAATCTTGAGCCAGCGTTTATTCCAAAACACCCAGATATGGCGGTGGTTCTCAACCAGGGGTGATTCTGCCCAGGGCACATTTTTGCGCCACTTTCAATTATCACAACGGAAAAGAGATGCTACTGGCCGTTGTAAGTAGACGTCAGGGACCCTGCTCAACATTGTACAGTGCACAGGATCACCCCCAGAACACAGGATCATCTGGCCCCAAATACCCGTAGTGCTGAGATTGAGAAACCTGCCTAGAATTTTCTCCAGCAAGTCACATAATGGCCTTAAGTTACCATGTGTTTATCACCTGGGGCGGGGGTCGGGGGGGGCTTGTGAAGGAACCAAATTTCTATCAGACCATTTATCATTTTTCTAGAACTCAATTTATAATTTGTGTTGTTACAGAGTGTACTGAAATGTGCCTTCATAAAGGGAGGGAGGCACGGAAGGAAATTACAGCTCACCAAGCACCTTCTGTGTGCCCGGCACCGTGCGCATTACTAGGCTATCCTTCTTGCAGAGCAAGGTGAAGGTTACTTGTTTTATTTTGCAAATGAGGAAATGCAGCTTAGGGAAGCTAAGTGACTTTCCAAGGATGTCACAGTGGTCGAAGGGGTGATCTGACCTCAAGCCCATGCGTGCCTCTCCCTTTGTGCCATGTGCCCAGGGTGAGTTTCCTACGCTTTTCTGGACAGAAGAGAGAAGAATGTGTGCGAGCTGTTTCCATGCTTGATGGTTTTTGAAGATCTGCCACCCCTGGATTGATGAGACAGCCCAAGGTCCCTGCAGTAGTACTGGTTTGCAGAGATCTGGTTCCAGGGCCCGTGATTTACCATCTTAGCAAACAGAGCATTTCAAAGCTTATGGCTCCCGGATGAAAGGATGCAATGCAGAGAAATGAGGCATGGCCATTGCCTCACCTGGGACCCCTCTGCCTCCAGCTAGGGATTCAGGAGTGGGTGAGGGGGAATTGTGGTACAAAGGAACAGAGCTAGACCTTGTTCTGACACGAACTGTGGTATGGGGCCAATTACTGCCTCTCTGAGCCCCAGTATTTTTATCTGGACGATGGGGACATTGACCCAATAGGGTGATGAGTGTGAAAGTGGCTGGTAACCTCTAAAACCTTAATTATTATTGGTGCTGTGTTACTACAATAACCACTACTGTTGCTACTCTTATTAGTGAAAGACTCACCTCAGAGTGGCTCTCTGAGGATGCTTGGGACACCTCCTTCAATCTGTTATCCACACGACAGCCGAAGTGAGCATTGGAAGTAGAAATCGGATTGTCAGCCCTCTGAGTAGACCCTACGATAGTTCCCCACTGACCGTGCTGGGAATCCAACAGCTAAACTAACCCCCACTGTGGGCCAGGCTCCTTCTTACTCCTGACTTCTACCCTGTTTGTTCACGCCGGGCACACACGCCTCCTTGCTCTTTCTAGAACTGCACTGTCTGACATGGTAGCCCTTAGACTCATGCAGTTATGGAGCCCTTGAAACGTAGCCAGTCTGAACTGAGATGTGCTGTAAGTGTAAAATACACACCGACAACTTCAAAGACTTACTATGAAAAGAAAGAAATTGAAAATACCCCATCAACGCATTTTATATAGTGATTACAAGTTGGAATGATAATGCTTTGAGTATACGGAGCCAAACACGATATATTAATAAGAGTAACTTTACTTGTTTCCTTCTTACTCTTTCAGCGTGGCTACTAGAAAATTTCCAATTACATAGGTGGCTTGAATTGTATGTCTTTGGGCAGCACTGTTCTAGAACATGCCAGGCAGGCTCGTGCCTCAGTTACTGCCTCTGCCTGGGGGAGTTTCCCTTTAGGTGTCTGCAAGGCTCAATTACTAACTTTGAGGAGATCTCTGTTCATACTTGACCTGCTCAGAGAGGCCTTTCCTGATGACCTTAGTTAAACCGCACCCCCTTACTGTCTGTCACCCTTTATTCCCTTATATTGCTCCCCCCTCCCCATGGGACTTAGGATTACCAGAAAAACAGCAGACAGTGTGTGAACGTGATGGGCCGCCTTTCCATTTTAGCTGTTATTTTCGATACTTCAGAGAAGTGATCACTATCATGTAATTGTATTTCATTTGGAAACATACAAATTAAAACAAGGTTAATGCCAATCCTCTTGACCCCCACGAGAGTTTGGTCATTAAAACTGTGAAAGAGGAGCTTCCCTGGTGGCGCAGTGGTTGAGAGTCCGCCTGCCGATGCAGGGGACGCGCGTTCGTGCCCCGGTCCGGGAAGATCCCACATGCCGCGGAGCGGCTGGGCCCGTGAGCCATGGCCGCTGAGCCTGCGCGTCTGGGGCCTGTGCTCCGCAACGGGAGAGGCCACAACAGTGAGAGGCCCGCGTACCGCAAAAAAAAAAAAACTGTGAAAGAGGAAATGAAGGTGGATGTGGTATTTATCTCCTTCATGACCTGTTTCCACCGCCCATCCCAGCCTGCAGTCTCCGCATCCACCTGGGTTTCTGATGTGAGCAGAGGCGAAGGAAGGAGAAGCCCTCTTTCTTTCTCAATTAACTCTTGAGTTTCTTATTAAAGGAGATAATGTGGGCAATGTAGTTAGCACTGTGCCTGGCCTATAATAGGTGCTCAGTAAATGGTATTGGTGAGGATGACGATGACGTTGTTGGTAATGGTGATGATGATGGCAGTGGTGGTCATGGTGGTGATGGTGATGGTGGTGGTGGTGGTCATGGTGACGATGATGGTGTTGGGAAAGGCGGTCCCTTGCATGGAACCTTTCAACCTCCACTAGGCTGCACAAGAGTGAGCCTTGGGCTTGGAACGCTTCCTTACCAAGAGACAGAGTCCACACAGCGTGTGCATGATTGTAAAAACCTCCCAACTAGTTTCCCAGCTCCTACCTTGACCTCCTACAGGCTGTTTTAACACAGCAGTCAAATGATCCTTTTAAAATGGAGCTCAGACACTGTTTCTCTTCGACCCCCAATCCCCAGAGGGTTGTCATCTCCCCCAAAGAAAAAGCCTGAGGCCCTTAGAATGGCCTATGGAGTTGTCCACGATCGGCTGTTTCCTCGCCCTCCATCCTCAACCCTTCAATCCCAGCTCCTGCCATTCTTCATTCACTTATTCCCCTGGCCTCATTGGCCTACTTGCTGCTCCTCAAACAGATCAAACATACTCCTACCCCAGGGCCTTTGCACTGGCTGTTCCATCTGCTCAGTGTGCTCTTCCTCCAGCTCTCTGGATGTCTCATTCCCTCGTGGTTTCACATTTTTGCTCAGCTATCACCTTGCCACCAGGGCCTTCCCTGACAACGCTGTTTCAAGCTTCAGTACCTTCCCATAGATGTTTCCTGGCCACTTCTCCTGCTCAAATTTTCTCCATGGTGCTTATTCCAGTCCAATATACTTTATAAGTGAATTTTCACGTTGTTTTATATTGTTTCCCAATACAGCATACAACGTCTCATTATAATAAACATTCCATGGTGACAGGTGTTTCGTCTCTTCATTATTGTATCCCCAGCACCTACAGAAGCACCTGGAACATGGCTGCCATCGGTAATTATCCACCGAATAAATGGATGGATTTAATCCTTACAGCGGCCCAGTGAGGTGGATACTACTGTTATCTCTAGTTTTCAGATGAGGCCCAGAGAGGTTAAGCAACTTGCCCCAAGCCACACCATTAGTAAGAGGAAGAATTAGTACCTGAACCATGGATGTTTCTTGTTCTAGGACCTTCATTTTAAATTACTGTTATGGGCTGAATTGTGTCCCCTCCAAAATTCATATATTGAAATCCTAACCTCCAATACCTCAGAATGTGACTGCATTCGGAAATGGGGCCTTTAAGATTAAATGAGGTCATGTGGGTGAGTCCTAACCCAATCTTATAAGAAGAGATTAAGGCACAGACACACACAGAAGGAAGGCCACGTGAGGTCACAGTGAGAAGAGGGCCCTCCACAAGCCAATGAGAGAGGCCGCAGAAGAAACCAACTCTGTTGACACCTTGATCTTGGACTTCCTACTTCTAGAATTGTGAGACAACACCTTTCTATTGTTTAAGCTGCCTGGTTTGTAGGACTTTGTTATGGCGGCCCAAGCAAAACTAATACACGCATTATAGAAGTTGAGTATACAAGGCAGAGTCTGATCTGGGCCTGCCTACCTCTTAGCCCCTCTGCCAATACTCACTGCTCCCCCATGATGCCACCAGCCACCTGGACTACTTGCCATTTTCCAAATATATCCCATTTTCTTATGCATTTTAGTCTTAGGAAATGCTATTACTACCTGGAATGTCCCTAACCAGCACCCCCTGCCCTCACAAAGATGTCTATGTCCTAATCCCCAGAACCTGGTGAATGTTACCTATAGGGCAGGAGAGATTTTGCAGGTGTGATTAAGTTAGGATCTAGAGATGAGGAGATTATTCTGGATTACCCTACCCAATCCAGATGGGCCCAGTGGAATTGCAGGGTCCTTATAAAAGAGACGCAGGAGTTCAGAGAGTTCAGAGAGGAGAGAAGGTGCTACCCTGTTGGCTTTGAAGATTGAGGAAGGGGCCACAAGCCAAGGCACGCGGGTGGACTCTAAGTGGGAAAAGACCAGAAAACATATGCCCCCAGAGTAGAAGGAACCAGCCCAGCAGATACCTTGACTCTGTCCCAGTGAAAGTGGTTTCAGATTTCTGGACCGCAGAACCATGGAGAATAAATGTATGTTATTCTAAGCCACCAGGTTAGTGGTGGTTGTGAACGGCAGCCACCGACACTGACACACTGCCCCACCCCCCCTTGCCCCCAAGAACGACTTCTTATTAACTCAAGATCCAGACACTGCATGTGTTCCTTTTTATGCCTCCCTGACCCTCTTTAACGGAGGTGACCACTCCTTGCCTTGTAACCACATTGTCTCTACTTAACATTTACGTTACGTGGGTAACAGGAGGTTAACACAGAAGCTTCATTTGGACTCAGAACCAAGACAAAACAGAGGTGGAAATTCCGTAGGCAGCTGCCAGGTCACTGCCTGTGCGAGGAAGGCCAACAAGCGTTGTTGGGTCACAGCTGTTGAGCCCCTTCACCCACTGTGAGGTTAGAAATGGGTGAGACAGGAGAGAAGGAGGGTGGAGCTGCGTGGCGGTGGGAGGGGGGCACTGCTGCAGAGCAGTGAACCGAGGAGCGGGGAGAGGCCTTCCATGTACATATACCACCTCCTAACCCCCGGAGTATGTGAATGCTACTTTATCCGGCAAAAAGGATGATTAAGTTAAGGGTCTTGAGACGAGGCACTTATCCTGGATTATCGCTGTGGGTTCTAAATGCAATCACACGTATGCTTTATAAGAGAAAGGTGGAAGGATTTGGGGGCAGACACAGAAAAGGAGGCAACATGAAGATGGGGCAGAGATTGGAGTGATGTGGCTAAAAGTCAAGGAATGCTGGTGGCCACCAGGAGCTAGGAGAGAGGCGTGGACAGATGCTCCCCTGAGCCTCTAGAGGAGCTCAGCTCTCCTGACACCTTGGTTCTGGACACCTGGCCTCCAGACTGTGAGAGACTAGCTTTCTGTTGTTAAAGCCATCAGTTTGTGGCACTTTGGTACAGCAGCCATGGGACACTAATAACCTGGACAGAGAATCATGCTCTCACCCTCTTAGCAGCTGCAAGGAACAACTAAGTGACAGGTTCCCCTGCCCGATCCCAGGATTGCTCCATTCCAGCCAGGAGGAAGACGGCTGCTGGGGGAACCACAGGGAAGCCTAGACGCCTGGCGGGTGTCACCGACTCCAGGGCTGCAGAACCAGAGTTTTCAAAACTTTCCACACTTTGGTTCCAAATCCAGGCTTCTGCCTTAAACCTTGGAGGGCTCAAATTCACTCTCAGAACAGCGTTTGCTTGGGATTGCTTCTGAGGAACCATCCTTTCCAGGAAGGACTTGGCAGACAGTCGTACAGAGCACTGTCACAATTCCAGATTAACATTGCAGGAGATAAGCTCACCAATTAACTCTGCCTTAGGCTGTGGGAAAGAGATAAAGAGGAAAGCTAAGTGTTTGGAAAAACAGGAGAGAGTATGGCAGGAAAGGTGACGCCAGAGTCGGGGAGACGTGGGTTCAAATCCTGCACCGCCTATGCCCACGTGATGTGGACAATGCGGGCTCCAGGAGCCCAGGTATGTCTGTCAGGAATAGGGTGTTTCCTTGGCAGGATGCTCTGAGGATCCGGGTGAATGTGGTACCTAGCTCTGAACAGGTGCTCCCCTTAAGGAAGATGATATTAATTTTAAAAGTTCCCCTTGGTCTTCTTGAATAAGCAGAATGCCCACGGTAAGCTTGGCGAGCAGCTTTGGCCAGCCATCTGTTTGGTATTAATGATGATGGGAATGATGATGGTTAGATGATGGAAATCTGTCATTTCCAAAGCCCATTGGCCCAACATCAACAGCTCTCTGGGGATAAGGAAATATTTTCCTGCCAACACCTTGGCTAGGTTCCTAGGGCTGCTCTAACAAATCACCGCAAACTTGGTGACTAAAACCAGCAGGTATTTATTTCTTCTCTTCTGGAGGCTATAAGTCTGAAATCGAGGTGTTGGCAGGGTTGGTTTTCTCTGGAGGCTGTGAGGGAGGAAGCGTCCATGCCTTTCTCTTAACTTCTGGTGTGGCTGACACGCCTTGGTGCTCCTTGGCCTGTGGCCACATCACTTCAATCTCTGCTTCCATCTTCACATCGCCCTCTGTGTGTCCTCCTCATCTTATAAGGCCACTCGTCATTGGATTTAAGGCCCACCCTGAGTCCAGGATGATTTTATCTTGAGATCCTTTAATACATCTGCAAAGACCTTATTTCTAAACAAGGACACATTCTGAGGTTCCGAATGGACATGAATCTTCGGGGGGGGGCGGTCAATATTCGCTGAACTACAGTAGAAAAGAGCAGAAACATTGCCACCCGCTGACGTCAGGAGCATCTGCACGTATGACCTATAAGAGTCATAACCTCCTGGAGGCTCAGCCTCCTCATGGTCAAAATGGGAATAAGATGCTCTGCCCCATAGGGCTGGTGTGAGAGTTGGGTGAGATCACTTGAGTGAAATACTCAGCACAGAAGCTAAAATGCTGGCTAAATACTTGATCGTTCACTGTCATCATGGTCATATGACTTTTCCCATTGCCCAGGGGTCTGTGCAGGAGAAGTGAGGGGCGAGTGGTCAGTATGGCCAGCCACCTGGGTGTAGGTCTTTGGGCAGCCCTGGAGTTGGTCACTAAGCCTGAAAGCTTCCACAAGCAGGGAAGTGGTTTGGGCTGGACTGGCTGCTCAGGAATCTTCCAGAAAATGTGTTAAAATGCCAATCCTGTTGCCTACCCAGCGGCCTGGACAGCGGATGGGGAGGAACATTTGACCTTAGCAGGGGGTTCTGAAACACAGCCACCCAACTGGAGAGCCCCTAATCTGGCTCAGCCCCACATTTCATTGATGGGGAAACTGAGACCCGAACAAGGACTTGCCGAAATCGATGCAGATTTTTTTTTTTTTTTTTTTTTTGCGGTACGCGGGCCTCTCACTGTTGCGGCCTCTCCCGTTGCGGAGCACAGGCTCCGGACGCGCAGGCTCAGCGGCCATGGCTCACGGGCCCAGCCGCTCCGCGGCATGTGGGATCTTCCCGGACCGGGGCACAAACCCGTGTCCCCTGCATCGGCAGGCGGACTCTCAACCACTGCGCCACCAGGGAAGCCCCTCGATGCAGATTTTGACAAAGTTGTAGTGAGATCCCAAGAGCATCCACTGAGCATCTTTCTTGAGTCCCACAACTTCCCTGGGGGTTCCCTGGGGCTCTGGGGCAGTGGAGTACGGTATCTCCTTGTCCTGGCCAGAAATTAGGCTTGGAGAAGTGACTGAGGAAGGGCACATGGTCGGCTCAAGGTCAAGTCACCAAAAGACAACGATGTAAAATCCATTCGTGAATAAGAATACGTGAACAAGAGAAACCTCATCTACCGATGTGCGGGTATCCCTTGCTCTCTGTACCTTTGCTATCCAAACTCTTGTTTTCCAAACACAGGAATCAAATAAATTAAGATAAATGTGTTGACACATCTCTTGCTATCCAAATCCTGTTACTTGTTGTGTGTATGAGTGTTTGGAATAAAATGGATTTGAAGAGGGAGGAAGATATATATTCTTACTGTGGATACAAATATATTTTATGCTGCTCAACTGTGCCTTCTCTTGCCCAGTAGCCTTCAGCCACAACAACAGGGAACTAAAAAAAAAGGGGGCTTCCCTGGTGGCGCAGTTGTTGAGAGTCCGCCTGCCGATGCAGGGGACGCGGGTTCGTGCCCCGGTCCGGGAAGATCCCACTTGCCGCGGAGCAGCTGGGCCCGTGAGCCATGGCCGCTGAGTCTGCGTGTCCGGAGCCTGTGCTCCGCAACGGGAGAGGCCACAAACAGTGAGAGGCCCGCGTACCGCAAAAAAAATTTAAAAGGGAAAATTTTTCTAAATTCACTTATGCAGCCTAATGAAGAACAACACAGAAATCGATGAAAGGTGTTAAAATTGTTGCGTCCATACAAAATTCCCTACATTCTTGAGAGATAGTTTAAAAAATATGATAAAGTCATTAAAAAAAGATAAATTCAGCAAATTGATTTTCTCTATGATATGGCTTTCAGCAATTTCACCATTCAGTGAGTTGACTTGTGATGAATTAACTTTCAGTAAATTGCTTCCTACATGGCCAGTAATAGGTAGAGGGGTGGACGCTCGTGTCATATGCTGAGACCTTAAAAATAATTAGGGTCTCTGACATTTCCCTGTAGCCTGCCATCACCACTGCAATTTGTCTTTTCAAATTATCCCAGTGGAGTGTGTCATACATTTCCAGCGGGGACCCTGATCTCTGACTGTTGCTTAAGTAAGCTCCCCAAAGGCAGGGACTGTGTGTGTGTGTGTGTGTGTGTGTGTGTGTGTGTGTGGTTCACCACTGTATCTCCAGGATTTGAAGGATGGCTTTTCCATAGTTTGCACTCAATAATTACTCATAAAATGGGTAAATGAATGAATGACTTATATTTCTTCCTAAAATGAGAGTCCATAATCGTCATCCCTTTCCTATTCTATGGTTACAACTTCTGGCGAGATTGCAGAATGGCCCCAGTACTTTGTAGACTGTCACAGGAGAGGTAAAGGCTTTTTCTCCACCCCTTGGTTCTGGGCTGGCTTTGTGACTTATTTTGGCCAAGAGAATGCAGCAGAAGTGAGGTCAAGCCTGGACCTTGGGAGGTTTTGCACGTTTCTTCTCTTGCAATTTTGCTACCATCATGTAAAATGCTGGACTAGCCTCTTGGATGGTGACAGACATCAAGTGACCCCTCTTGATTACAAACAGTGGTTGAGGCCACCTCAGACTAACTGGAATCCAGCCAATCTGCCAGCCAAAGGCAGACATACATGGATATCAGCAAAGCCTGGGCCAGTGTAGCAAACTATCATGGCAACCCATAGACTTGGGAGCAACAATAGATGGTTATTGTTTAATGCACTAGGTTTTGGGGTTATTTGTTACACAGTGATAGCTCACTGATACAAATTCTTTAATGACCCCTAAATTCATTTCTACTAAGCCTCTCCCATCTTCCATATTTTACTTCCAGTTAGTCCCCACACTATAGACTTTTTAAACACCAGTCTGATAATGTCACAGTTTAGCCTGAAGGTCTTCAGTGGTTGCCTACTGCAGGGAGGACAAAATATAGTATTTCAGCCTGCGAGGGCCATGACAGTCTGACATTGCTTTCCTTGTGTCTGGACCTTCCCTGCAGCCCCCCCACTCCGCTCAACTCTCTCCTCCTGGACACTCTGTGTCCTTTGAGTCCATCAGCACACCCTGCTCTTTGACTTCTGTCCTCTGCCCAGAAGTTCTTCCTTTTCTTTTCAGCCAGCCAACTGCAGGGCCACTGCTAGCCCAAATGACACTGTTGTAAACCAGAAAATGTGGCCCTTCCTCAAAAAAAAAAAAAAGTTTCACAAATTAGTATGTTTCTGTATGACCCAAACAATCACACACTGTGGCCCAGCTCACCTTAGTCGGGGAAGCTCTCCAGACACCTGGCAGGCAACAACTCTGTCTGGTGCCCGTGCATGTCACATTGTTTGCTCACCCCACCCAGGAGGCCAGGACCCACCCATGCTCCCCACCCCCCACCCCCTTCCCTGAAGTCGGAAATCCAGGCCCGATTTGGAATCAGGCAAGGGATAGGAGTCAGGCCTCTGAGAGTGGGTAAGAAAGGAGCCTCGGGGGACATCTGCAGAGAGGGGTACACACACGTGTGTATATGTATGTATATGTGTGAACCAGTGTTTCCCGAGTATGTGTATGACTGTGTTTGCCTGTGGGCTGATGTCAGAGCCAGCATATGTTCTGTCTAACATGGGGATGATGCATCTTTAGACATGGCACTGTGGGGAATGCACACTCTGAAACCATGCTTGATAACTCTGCTCTCTTCAGCTCAACATTCAGGAAGCAGTTTAACTTTCCTCCCGCCAGGTAACCTGACCCCTCACTTGTCCAGGTAACTATCTCCACATGCTTACACAGTGCCCGGGTCCTACGTTATCTTGGTAGTCTACTGTAGAGCTTAAGAACTCAGGCTGTGGAGTCACACTAACCTGAACTGGAATCCTGGCTCCCCACCCCCATTAGCTGTGTGACTTTTTGTAAAGCACTTAACCTCTCTGAGCCTCAACTGTCAATCCAGTCCCCTTCCCCAATGATAGTCAGATAGTCAGCTGGACACCCAGCTGGTATTAGAGAATTGGAGGATGGGTGTGGGGAACATGACACATTTGGTGCCAGAAGTGGTGTTGGAAAACACAGTAGGGTCTCCATGGGTGAGTACTGAATGAATGCATGAGAAATACAATCATACATTGAGTGCTGACCCGTTGCCAGGCTCTGTGTTTGGTGCCTGGAATACAGAAGTGATGGAAACAAGTTCTCTGCTTTTGAAACATTCCCAGACATTACAGGAAACGGAGCAGCCTCAGCCATTGTAATACGGGGTGGAGAGGGTGAAACCAGCAGCAATTCTGGGGGCTGAAAGAGCACAGAGGAGGGGCTGTCTAGTTCTAAGAAAGGTTCAAGGGACAGTGCGAGCTGACTTTTTAAAGATGAGAAGCCATTCCTCAAATGGATGGTGCCAACTACAAATTGGCACCTGCCATCTACCTCTACAAGGATCAAATCATGAGCCGCTGCAGCCGCTGACCTTCAACACCCCCTGAGGGGAGTTCAGGAATGAGGCCCTCCGTGCTCTGGGAAGAACTGGCAGAACAGGTCTTCAGATAGTTAGGTATCTTCAGGAGAAGATTTTATGAGCCCAATTCTTGCATCTCCTCGTATCTAGAAAAGCACTAAAAATGTTCACGGTGACGTCTGCCCCTCGAGACTAGCAGCAACGTTCTGCAAACATGTGTGCTTGATTGTACGTACTCCCCCTTCACCAGAATCGCATATATACTGATCTTCCCCCCACCTCTTCGGAGTGGTCTCTCAGAGCTATCTGAAATGCTGTCTCCCGGGCTATAGTCCTCATTTTGCCCCAAATAAAACTTACCTCACAACTCTCCCGTGCATTTTTTTTTAGCTGACAATGTGGAAGGGTGGAGTTCTAGGTGGGGGACAGGTTTGTAAGATCATGTAAGCGTGGGTGACAGTGGGGTGGCTGCACGCAGCTCTGTGTAGCTGTAAAGCAGGGACAGTGGGATGGGGCAGGGGGACAGGGGTGGGCAGGGCAGAGATCCTGATGGCCCCTGCAAAGGTTAGTACACGCGGGCAGTCTTTCCAGATTACATCAGTGTGATAGATAGAGGTGTCCCCTTTTCAAGCCAGGCATGTGCTCCCTGGGCACTTGGCATCTCTCCCATCAGGACTGCTCCAGCCTTCTGGAAGGCTCAGATCCTGATGTGCTCCTTTGTCAAAGCGGTGATCAAACTCCATCTTGGGTGTGTCTGTCCTCCCCATCGGCTCATAAACTGCCCTTAGAGGGCGGAACTTGGTGCCAGGTACAGAGTCAGTGGGTAATAAGAGTTTTCAAACTGTAATTTACATGCTTTGGGGATGATCTCCCTTCCCTCGAAGATAAAGCTCTTCTATCCTGTGCCTCATTTATTAGGCTTCTCTGCCACTGCCTTGGGGGTCACACGAACAAATAAAATACGTGGCAGGAAACTGTTTTTCTTGTTTTCTTTCTTTCTCTTCATCTAATTTCAACTCCCTGTCAAGTCTCCTTCATTTGATCTGCTAACCACAGAAGCTGCCTCAGGCAAACTTACAGCTTCTCTCCTGGGAAGAAGATTCTTTTCATTTAATCGTGGAGGGGCAGCCTCCCTGGGGAGGCCCTTGGCCATTTATCTCTTATCGGCTCCTAACCACGCTTTCCCAGGGTGGCTCCTCCTGGGATCTGTTCCTTCATGTACACTTAGAAGGATGCAATAAGATCTCACAACCCAAATGGCAGTTCCCCGTGGACAGGTAATTTCCCCAGGGGCTTAAGCTGTGTGCCCTCAATGTGAATCCAAGTGAAGTTTCTAAGCCCTGGTCAGTTTCGGGGTACAGTAGCTGGAATGGGTGAGGCCCAGCAGCTCGGTGAACATGGGGGGTTTGGGGAGCAAAGGGTAGGGACCAGCAGCTCATCTGAGATTAGGGGGGCAGATGGACCTTCCTTAGGGAGCCTCCCTGACACTGATGGAGAGCTCAGAATCTAAAATGCTGGAAACTCAGCATGCAATACGGTCACACTCACAAAAAAGCAGTGTTTGCAAACACTGCAAGGGGAACCAACATCATCGCAAGAAGGGAGACGGTTTGGGAAAAAGCACAGAAGCCAAAGCTTTGTGATTTGGGTCAGGTAACCACTTCAGGCAGGTTTGTGGATGAGTTCAATTTAGTATCTTTGTGTAAGAGGACAGAGAAAAAGGCCAACCCGTCCGCTGAGAGACCATGCCAGCACTCACTATTCTTCCTGGGAGAAGAGCTGTTATTGGAAAAAACCCGAAAAGTGCTCAAATCCCACCCTGAAATGTGGGGCTTTCCCTCAGCGGCCTGTACTCAGCACAGGGCCCCCGTCCATGGGGTCCCTACCGGCTGGCGCTGCCCAGGCCCACTGCCCTCGTCTGGCCCTCATTTCCTGCCGCCTGCATTTCCCACACGGCCCATGGCTTGCGGCTTCGTCTCTGCTTTGTTTCCATCCATCCGCCTCCCAGATCCACTCTTCTCACTGCAAATCTTAAAAATCCCCCCAACGGACCTCTCTGGAGCTCAGGATAAAATGGCAAATCTTAACGCACTGCCCCGGCTTCCGTGGACCTGCTTTCAACACATCTCTGACTTGTCCTGTGCTGTACACCCCGCTCCAACGCTCCCACCCCGCCATGCTGGGACAGCGGTTCTTGCCTGGCTCTACCCTGGAGGTCCGACTGAGCCAGCGTCAGGTGAGGCCTGAGTCAGAGTTCACTGTAGTTCTCAAGCCACCCAGGTAATTGTAATGCTTTCAGATGAGGTTGGAAAAGGCGTCTCTAGCCCAGGGATTTCCAAGTTTGGCCTAGGTCCCACCTCCAGATTAGGGTTTGGTTGGCTGTGGATGCAGCCTGGCCATCAGGACTTTTAGAAGCTTGCCAGGTGATTTAGCAATGTTTGAGGACCACTGCTCTGGCCTTGCTGGATTATTTGTTGTTCCTTTGCCATTAACTTCCTTTTACATTCTGACATTTTCGCTGGCTGTTCCTGCTGTATGGAAATTCGTCTTTCCCTCCCTCATAAGCTACCTCATTCTCCCTTCTTCCAAATGTCAGAATTGAGGGACGCTAGAGGGAGCAGCAAACTTTTTCTGAAAAAGGTCAGATAGGAAATATATTAGGCTTTTTAGGCCACTGCATGTGGTCTCTGTCACGCATTCTTTTTGTTTTCCTTTTAAAATGTAAAAGCCATTCTTTGCTTATGGGTCATACAAAACAGGCCATGGGCCAGATTTGGCTCACAGGCCATAGCTCCCTGACCCTGGACCACAGCATTGTTTGTTTCGTAAGGTAGTGAGTTCCCCATCAATGGAAGCAATCAACTCATGGTTGGAGGACTTCCTGGCAGGGAAACCATAGATGGGACTTGAACTTCCAATGAATAACTGGACTGAAAAACCTTTCTGTTCTTTCATGAACTTGGGATGCCTTCGTTCTAATTCATCCCAGCTCCCGGACACAGCCCCTCATCTGCTAAAAGATCTTTGAGGTCCCCTGCCAGCTCTGAAATCATCCCAATCCTCTGTTCTGCCTCAGTTCATTGTGAAACTCTGCGTGTGTCAGCACGGCCTTTGTTTCAACACGAAGAGCTGTGATTTCCATATCTGAGTTTAAGAGACAAAGGAGAAAGACTGCTCCTGACCTCTGTGTACAGATGATATTTGAAGCAAGAACAGCTGGAAACCATGAAAATCAAAATGCTCTGATTTCATCTTCAGCCACAGACATCTGACAACTAGATATGAATGGCAAAATTATACCTTTCTGTGTAGACACAAACAGGACTGATTCACAATGATCCAGAACAGACCCATCCTAAGAAGATAAAAACAGAAGCTTCCCCTCTTATCCCAAATTCTTTGTGTCATTCTTGCAAGTCAGTCTCAAAACGGGCCTAACTCCACGTACCTTTTAGCAAACAGCCAATGAGTATCGACCACATGCATAGATCAGAGTTCAGACTGCAGGTCCTAGAACAAGATGGTGTAGATTCCAATCTAGCACTTGTCTCTTAGCTGTGTGACTTGGGGAAAATGACTTAATCAATATAATCTTTGTTTTTTTTTCATCTATAAGATGGGAATAAAATTAGTTGGGGAAGGAAAGGTTTTGCAGCTTACCTGTAATTCATCTTCTATCAACTGGGATAGGAAGAGAGGAAAGGAAGAAAAAGAAATGACCTGGTCCATTCTGTTTGTAAACTTGCTAAGCCAACCTCATAATGGTATTTTCTAGCAGAAAGATAAGAGAGTCCTTACGTACAAAATGCTTTTAGGGGGCTATACCTGGCCTGTTTAGAATGGAATGTATAGCTATGGGTATAGTCCACTGGAAAATGTCAGTGTCAGCTGTGTAATTATCAAAGTATAAAATGAAGATGTTTCATGAATAAAATACTTCCTGTATGTAAGTGTTGCCCTGCATGTTTTATTTAGACACCTCACAAGTTTAATCTGGGCTGGAGTACACTCTAACATGCAAGGAAGAATCTGGGGAGCTGTGCTGATGGCTTCAGACTTCACCTGGGTCTTAACGATGACCTGAGAATTATTAGTAAAGTTTGATTCTGAGTAAAATCTCTGATAGTTGTGATTTTCTTTTGACAGTCTGACTCTGTGTTATCTTATATTCACAGAGTATGTTTATGAGAAAGCATTAGAACAGGGCCTGGAACATAGTAAGCGCTCAATAAATGTTATTATTATCAGAGAACTGGTGTGAGGACTAGATCAGGGGACAGAGGGAATGTGCTGGAAAAGCTCAGAGCAGTGCATGGATGTGGATTCTTATTCTTTGCAATGGGGTAGAGAGAGTACAGGTTTTTAAAGATCTGCTTCAGATCTTGACTCCAGCACTCACCAGCTGGTTCATGTTAGGGGACATTGTAACCTCTCTGGGTTTCAGTTTCCTCATTTGTAACTGGGAGCAATTAATCCTAATGTCAAGACTACCGTGCAGAGTAGGGATGATGTGTATTCAGACATCCAGCGCACAAAGATCGCCAATCCCTGGATTAAACAGATGAGGATACAGTATGGAGATGAGCCAGTAAAAGATGCTGTGAAGGAAGTAAACCAGGACGATGTGATCGAGAGTATGTGTGTGTATGTGTGTGACTACGGCATGTGTGTGCACATGTGTATACTTGTGTGTGTTGTCTGTGTATACTTGTATGTGTGTGTGTATACACATGTGGGCACGTGTGTGTACGTGTGGGCGTGTGTGTATATGTATGTGTGTTTGTGTTTGTGCATGTATACTAGGTGGTCAGGACAGGCCTCACTGGGCGGATGACATCCCCGGTAACATGGCCACACCAGCCTATGAGCTCCATGAGAGCAGAGACTGTCCCCCTGGGCTTCCTCCCCAGTGTCCCCAGGCCTTGCATGGAGCCGCTGGCCACCCACCTCCAGGGGTACCAATGTGACTACTGCCCGTGGAGCTGGTAGTGTGGAGGCCCCATGGGACTGAGCACATCCCTCCTTGAATCTCCTTTAACTGCAACGTGGGCTCCCTGTTTGTCCTCCTGTCATTAGCTGCTCCCACGGAAGGTGCCTTCTTCCTCTGGCCATCTCATCATCACAGCACACTGTGTGTATGTGTGTGTGCATGCACGTGTATGCGTGTGCACACAGGTGTGTGTGCCTGACGCCCTCCCCCAGTCATTCCACAGCCCTCTCCACCATCCCATTACAACCTTCTGTTGTCGTGGCTGGGGACAAATGTGACAGGGTTCGGAACGTGACAGCCCATGAAAATCAGCAGTGCAAAGGGAGAGAGAAATTTGGGTCCATTTGTTCTGATAGAAACTTGTTTTCATCAACACAAAAACCAAAACAAATCAGAACCACAGCAGTGCTTCCCGGAGAGATCTGTACAGTCATCAGACCTTCCCCACACCATCTTCCCAGCCCCAGTGCGGCCTCTGACTGGGCCCCTGTGGGACACAGACCCCCAGCTGGGGGTGGCAGGGCCCTCAGTCTCACCTCCCCTGGCCATTTGAGAGATGAGGAAACTGAGGCCCTAGGAGAGCAGAGGACTTGCCCACTAGAGAAATGGCAGAGCTGGGGCTGAAGGTGGGTCCTGGGTAAACTGAGGCTCAGAGTACTCCAGACTCCACACTCAGGCAGGTACAGTGTAAGGTGGTGGTGAGGGCCTGGGGGTTGGGCAATTCCATCGCTGCTTGCTCTGTGCAAGTAGCTTCCCATCTCTGGCTTCTCTAGAGCGGTCACGAGCCTTAAATGAGTTAACACACATCAAGTGCGTGGCTTAGTATAGTACATAATCAGTGATGAATAAATCTTAGACATTACCATTATTATTATAACTATCATTATACCTCCCATACTAAACTGTAGCTTCTCTGTGGACACGGGCTGTAACTTGAGTATCTTCGATTCATCCCAAACTAGTGAATCTGGCTCCCAGCTCGCGCAGCTGTTAATGGTTGCTGTGTTGTTGTATGTTACCATCTATGCATCTTCGAGTGAGCCTGTTACCTACCATCGGTTGGATGGAAACCAAGGCGGTCACTGCATTTAAATCGATGGGACCCTCCCCTCCCCCTCCACTCCCAGTGGCCCTTGCCCCTCCCCAGACCCTGAGCTCTCTATCCGTACAGTAAGAACACCCCACCCTGGTGGTGCCATGAGTCCCTGGGCTGGCATGTGAGGAAGGAGGGGTGCCTTACCTGGCCCGCTGCAGAAGGCGGCGATAATGGCCAGAATGCACACGACGCTCAGGTAAGGGATCCAGGGTGCGTGGTCCTGCAAGAGAGCAGCCGTTGGGCAGGTGAGGAGGCAGCTGTGCTGGAGGACCTGGTACCCAGCCCAGCTCCTCCTTAGTCCACCTGCGTGACCTGAGGCAGCTCACCTTACACCTCTGAACTCCAGTTTCAGCGTCCATAAAATGGGGATGATGATAACCCTTAAGCCATCCCATCCGCCTATGTTACAGATGTCAGAGTGAGAGGAGATGATGCCTGTGAAGCAGTTAGCATAGTCCCAGCATACTCCAGTCAGCAACTCTTCTTGCCTGTTCACTGGATGCCAGCCCCTGGATGCCAGCTGTTGGACTGTACGACTGTACTTTTCGAGGTACTGTACCGTAAGATTAAAAAGGTTTTCTTTATTTTTTGTGTTTGTTTTTCATGTATTATTTGTGTGAAAAGTATTATAAATACGTTACCGTACAGTACTACATAGCCGATTGTGTTAGTTGGGTACGTAGGCTAACTTTGTTGGACTTACGAACAAACTGTACTTACAAACGTGCTCTCGGAACGGAACTTGTTCATATGTAGGGGAATTACTGTAATATTGCCTTTTTCGAAAGATGTGGGGGACATTGAGACCTTTGGCAGATGACCCACACGTGCAACTCTCCACTTAGGGGTTTGTTTTTGAAAAATGCAAAGTTTTATTGACCACTGTGACTTTGCATCATGCTTCCCATAGGGCCTAGATGGACTCGAGGCACCGAGTAAGTGCTCAATTAATGCAGGCTGCCTTGAGCCTCGCGGGGGGCAGAGGAAACCCCAAGGTCCTGGGGTCTGATCCCAGCTCTGTCATTCACCAGCTGTGAAACCTTGGGCAGCTTATTCATTTAGATATATGCCTCGGTTTCCTCATCACCGTGAAAGGAAAAAAAAACACCACTTTCATAAGAATTAGCTATGGCTCCATCCATCCCCACAAATATACATTCACTGAGCACTTATTATGCTCCAGGCACTGTTCCAAGTATTTTAAGTGCATTTCCCATTTAATCCTCACGATACCCCTGGATATAGGGATAACTGTCCCATTTTAGACATGGGGCTCCGAGGAGCAGAGAGGTTAAGTGACTTGCCAAAAGTTTCATGGAGAGTAAGTGGGAAAGCCAGGATTCCCACCCGGTGGTCTGGCTCCAGAGCCCCTCTTGGTACCCACAGGCGTCGATTGTGAAGGTGCCTCATACGGCAGTGCCAGCCACCCTGAGCTGGAATGTGAGAGCTGCAAGAGGCATCTTAGGACTCATCTAGTGCTATCTCTTCTATTCCACAGATGGGTAGACTGAGGCTCAGGAGGGGACATATCTTGCCCGAGGTCACACAGCTCACTAGTGGCAGCGACAGGACCAGAAGTCATGTCTCTTATCCCCCCAGTTCAAGAATCCATTACTAACCCCCCTCCCCGCGGGTGCCCAGCAGCTTCAGAGCCGAGATGCCCTTGGGAACTCTGCATTACAAGAGTTGTCTGTAGACTGTATGGACTTCCCAAGCTGAAGGTCCCAGAGCATGAAGCCAGAAGCCATGCCCATGCTGTGCTCCCTTGGGGAGTGACATACACGTCCTCTCACCTGCAGCATCAGCGTGACGGTGAGGATCCCAAAGAAGAGGGTCATCAGCCCAAAGCCACCAATGAGGAGGGGTCTCCGTCCCATGCGCTCGATGACCAAGCCCTAGGTCAGGGTCACAGAGAGGCGGTTATTACTCCCCTTCTAGCAGCGAGCGAAGGGGACCATGATGCTTGGAACTGCAATGGCGTCGTTGTTAAAGGATGGCTCTGACCTGGAGGCGCTTGGCCAGTTTCTACCCTGCCACAGCCGGAGGAATGATCTTCACGAGAGCAGAAGAAAGGGAGGGAGAAGAAAGTCACAGGTGCACATCTTGGGGGCCAGAGAGTGGGGTGCAGGGAATGCCCTTGTCGAAACTCAGAAACAGAACCACCCGATAAAAGGGATTATCAGAGTCGGGAGTGGATGGGAGGGGTACTTCAGGGAAATGGGCTCCCAGCGCAAAACTGCTTGTCTGCTTGGGGACACGGGGCCCTGACTCTGGATCTTCCCTTACTGGCTCCCCTTCTGACGCTCCCTCCCATGAGGATGAGCCCTCAGAACCAGGAGAATCCCCACATTCACATGCAGACTTCCCACCAGGCAACAGGTTAACGTAAGTGCTTCTCAAATGATGATGTCAGCGCAGGATATGAAAGGCTGCATAGCCTGAATTTTAATTTCTCAGCTCTGGTGGGCGCTGCCCACTTGGATGGAGCCCAGGGCATCCACTCACGCCTTCCAGAGAGTTTGGGGGCCAAATGAGAAATCCAGTTTTGCTTTTGTTTGATGTGGCCCCTTCCCTCTGCTAAGTTCCTAGAACCGTTGTTAGATAAATTCGGGACTTAATCTTTTAGTAGGTGGGGGGCGATGCAGAATCGTTATTATCGACGGAAGAGTTTCCTATGTAGAGGAGGATTAACTGAACTCAGGTTTGAGGCCAGCTTTAGTGCACATTCATTCTGACGATTCACGGGGCAAAGCAGCCTCTTTTCGAGCATCCTCACTCTGTCCCTGCTTCTGCCCTCACCACCCCTGCCCACATCGATTTTCTTTACAGTGGCCAAAGAGATTCTTTTATTTTTTTTAACATCTTTATTGGAGTATAACTGCTTTACAATGGTGTGTTAGTTTCTGCTTTATAACAAAGTGAATCAGTTATACGTATACGTATGTTCCCAAACGCAACATGGCATCTGCTTTCAACACCCTTGGCCGCTCCCCTCCAGCCCCACCAGCAGCCCCTGCTGTCCCTCTAACTTGCAGACACATCCCTGCTCCCGTGCAAAGCCTGCTCTAGACATACTCCATCGGCCTCTCCAGATCCACTGTGTCCTGGAGGACGACCCACAGGACCAGATCAACAGGCGTCCTCGCCCCCTGCCCCTAGGGGGTGTCAGCAAACGTGGCACCTGTATGAAATCAGAAGGAGGGAAGGAAGGGAATGGGACCAGGTGATGGTCCCCCGGATCCCTTCTTACAGGCACGTTGTGGCTGGCTGTGTCCGTCTACTGAAGGTCCCTGCTCCTGATGGATGGAGCCCCCCACCCTACAGACCTGCCCACCCCGAGTTAATCCGCCCTCCAACGTCTCCTCTTTACCAGGCCAGCTCTGCCCTGCTGGGGTCTGGCTGAGGCAGGCCTTCCTTCTGGCAGCTCCCTCTGCCTGGAATGTTCTTCCCCAAGTATCTGAGTGACAGACAACTCGCTTGTCCCTCGAGCCTGACCACAGTAGTTAACAGGGCAACCATCCCGCCTCTCAATCCGGATTCTCTGCTCTGCTGTTCCTCACTGCATCTTCCACCTTCTAACCACCATGCAGGTGACCACTGATGCCTTTGTTACTGTTGGTCCTCCCCACTGGGCGCTCGCCTTCTCCTGGGCAAGGACCTGTGTGTCTCTTTTGGTCACTGATGCCTCCCACACACCTGGACCCAGGCCTGGCACAGAGTAAGGGCTCAGCCGGCACTTGCTGAATATTGAAGGGATGGACAGTCTGGCCAGTGTCATCTTCCAGGTTTGTAGGCGGTAGCAGGGCATGATCAGATTTACCTATAACACGTGTTTGGTTCTCTTCAGGAATATTAATCACCAACGGTGATTGTACTAGTTTTCTCGGGCTGCCGTCATAAAGTACCACAAACTGGGTGGCTTGAACAATGGAAACGTCTTTTCCCACAGGCCCGGAGGCTGGAAGTCCGAGACCAATGCGCTGGAAGGGCCAGGCTCCCTCTGAAGATGTGGCGGAGGGTCTGTCCCAGGCCCCTCTCCCACCTTCTGGCAGCTCCTTGGGTTTTGTGATATAACTTCAGTCTTCACATGGTATGTCCTGTGTCTGTTTCAGATTTCCCCCTTTTTTTAAGGACACCAGTCATACTGGATGATGGGTCCACCCTACTCCAGTATGATCTCAACTAATTACATCTGCAATGACCCTCTTTCCAAATCAGGTCACATATGAAGGTACTGGGGGTTCGAATTTCAACATGTGAATTTTCAGGGGACACAATTCAGCCCATTAAAATAATGAACACTTATTAAGTGTCTGCTCCATGCCAAGCACTGGGAATTACTATATAATTCTCATGATAATACCTGTTGGAGTATGGATTTGTTCTTACCCACACTTTCCCTAAGAGAAAACTGGGGCCCAGAGAGGCTAAGTAACGGGCCCACAGTCACTCAGCTAATAAGCGCAGGGCCAGGGGACCACGGCATTCTGCGTCATCGCCTCCACCCAGTCTCTCCTCTAGCATGTGCTGGATCTGGGGCTCGAGATGCAGCAGAGAATACTAAAGGTTTTGATGGTGAAATTGTGGCATGCGTTGGGAAGCAGAGCGGACGGTGGAAACCAGTCGATTTTTTTTTTTTTTAACTTCAGCTTGATGGCATAGTCCATTCCTGACAACTGCAAAAACTTCCTGTCATGAGTAAGGGGTTAAGAGTGGCTTATGTTAATTCTCTTTCCCCTGATTTAAAAAAGCCCAGGGAATTCCCTGGCAGTCCAGCGGTTAGGACACTGCGCGTCCACTGAAGGGGGCGCGGGTTCGATCCCTGGTTGGGGGACTAATCTCCCACATGCCACGTGGTGTGGCCAAAATATTAAAAAAAGAGAAAAAAAAGAAAAAAAAAAAGCCCAGTGTCCCAGCTACTCGGCGGAACGAGCCTCGTGCTCCACAAGCCGCCACCCCGCGTGGCAGCCGACCCTCAGGCGCGTGTGGCCTGAACGGCACTCCGTGGACCTTCACTCATCAGAGAGTTGAGGCTGCGGCGAGAACATTAATTTGGAAAACCAGCTGCTTCTGCAAGACGGCAATCATTTACAGCTGTCCAAGCTGACAAGCAAGGCCAGGGGGTGAAATTAATTGCAGATCAAATGACCAAAAGTGTCTTTCTCAATGTTATTAAGGCCCAAAGCCATTTTAATAGACTGTCAAAAATCTCAGTAAGAAGAAAGAAAAAAAAAACCCCAAAAACTTGGCAAGTCCTTTTGATAGGCAATTACCTCACAGGGTTGGGTGAAATTGTATACGTATATTTGGAAACAAGGTAATAACAGCTTTGGAATGGGCAAGGGATGTACTGAATATTGACTCTGTCAGGACCGTCCAGTGGGCCTTCATACACTTTGAGTTTCGCTTCCATGAGAAATTCTGTAAGGCGGTGCCTGAGTTTCCTCTGGCTGCTGTAACAAATTACCACAAACTTAGTGGCTTAAAGAAACACATATTTATTCTCTCCCAGTTCTGGAGGCCACAATCTAAAACAGGTCTTAGGGAGCAAAACTCAGTTGTTGGCAGGGCTGCCTCCCTTCCGCAGGCTCTAGGGGAGGATCTGTTCCGTGCCTTTCCCAGCTTCTCAAGGCCGCCTGCACTCCTTGGCTTGGGGCCCCTCCCTCCATCTTCAAAGTCAACAATTACACCACCTCCACTTTTGTCATCACATCTCCTTGTCTGACTACAGCTCTCCTGCCTCTTTTCGGACCCTTGTGATTACACTGGATCCACCAGACAATCCAGGGTAACCTCCCCATCCCCCAACCATTGATTTCATCACATCTGTAAAGTCTCTTTTGCCGCATAAAATAACATATTCGTGTTTCCAGGAATTAGGATGTGGACACTTGGAGAGCCAGTATTTTGCCTCCCACCCTCCCATAGGTGGGTATGGTTATGTACCTATTTTAAAGATGAGCAAATACGTTCAGAGATGTTGGTGATTTTCCCCAAACCACTCAGCCGGGAAAAGGCCGATTAGGATTTGAATTCAGAACCGCCAGGCCCTAGAGCCCAGACGCTTTCTCCCCAAGCACATTGTTCCATCCCAGACTCCCAGCTTCATGTTGACTTTAATCTCATGAATTTCCAGCAGCTGGTTTTCCAAATGGATGTTCCTGCTGCCGCATCAACTCAACTAAGGGGTTAGAGTAAATGCTACCTTTTTTTTTTTTTTTTTAACCACTTTTTTCCAATGGACGATTCTGCATCTTCAGCTCCTTTAGAAGATAAACTAGGAGGGAGTGCGGATTGGGGCCTTGCACACAGGGCCACGGGACAGGCTTTCCTTTACCTGGCTAATTTCCGCTGGCCCTTCAACTCTCAGCCTCCTGGGTCCCTCCTCCAGGAAGCCCTCCTGGACCCCCTCACAGGAGAGCTCATCCCAGTATTGCATGTGGCATGTGTCTGTTTCTGGGTCTTTCTCCTTAGATCATGATAACATCACTGGTGACCTCCAAGCACAAGCATGATATAGGTGCCCTGCAGCTGCTTGTGGCATGGATGAACGCATGAAGGAATGCGTTCCAACACTATGAAGCCGCCATCCCTGCTCTGGGTCCACTGAAGGTGCCCATGCCTCTAGAATGCACAAGATCCAAATGACCACGGCCCATCATGATCCAGACTTGAAGGCAGCAGCGGGCAGACTCTTCGGAGGCTGTGACCTCCAGCTCTGATCTTAGAAAGGTCCTCTCTTTCTCTCCCAGTCATTTACCTCCTTCCTGGGATTAGTCCTTGAAAGAAGTACTTCATCAAAGACTATCAGCTTTACTGAGGATGATCTACCAGCCAGAGAGTGGGGACCAGAAGCAGGGGTTTCTGGAGTCAGAGAGACCGAGGGTGGAAGCATCCCCACTCCCTCTGTTTGCTCCTCTTTCAAATGGGGGCAATCACCTGACTTCCAGGACTGATGTGCACGTTCCTGAGATCTCAGGTAGAGCACAAAGGGTCTTGGGGAGCAGAGGGGCCCTGATGTTAGCGCTCCCCACGCCCTCAGGTTCTGACCTACTGCTGTGTGATCCTGGGTAAGTCATTGCTTCTGGTCTTGGTTTCCTCAACTACGGAAAGATCGAGAGAGACTCTGCAAAGTCCTGCTCTCTGTGAGAACGTCCATCACAGCCTTATTTAAGATGACAAATAATGGGAACCTACCTAAATAGAACAAGAATAGTTAACACTCACTGAGTCATCATATGTCAGTGCCAGGCATTGCTTGCATCACTGTGTCTACTTGTTTAACCCTCACTCCTTCCCTGTGAGGCAGGGCTGGTGTCCTTATTATAGAAGTGGGGAAATCGAGTCACAGAGCTGTTGAATAACTTACTGGAGTCATGCAGCTTAAAAGGGACACAGCTGGGAACCGATTCCAGGCAGCGTGGCTCTGCCATCCAGGCTCTGAGCAGAGACACTCAACAACTCTACCCCGCAAACAATGGTTAAGGAAATTGCTGTGTAGTCAATTTCTGAAGAACGATAGAGCTTTCACAACTAGTGCTAATTCAGAGGGGGTGACGATCTACATATGTTTCTGTACATATGTGATACTTCAATAAAAATTTACTCAAGCAAATAATAAAATGGAAAATCATTTGGACATAAGTTTATGTGAACAAAAGCAGAGTTAAAATTAGTCTATACATAGGATTACACTGAGTAAGATTTATACAGTCATCGATGTATAGAAAACACAAGGGACGGGACTTCTCTGGTGGCGCAGTGGTTAAGAATCCACCTGCCAATGCAGGGGACACAGGTTCGATCCCTGGTCTAGGAAGATCCTGCATGCTGCAGAGCAACTAAGCCTGTGTGCCACAACTACCGAGCCTGCGCTCTAGAGCCCGTGAGGCACAACTACTGAAGCCCTCACGCCTAGAGCCCGTGCTCTGCAACAAGAGAAGCCACCGCAATAAGAAGCCCATGCATCACAATGAAGAGTAGCCCCTGCTCGCCGCAGCTAGAGAAAGGCTGCCTGCAGCAACAAAGACCCAACGCAGCCAAAAATAAGTACATAAATTTATGTAAAAAAAAAAGAAAACACAAGGAGAGATTTTGCCAAACTTATGTGGATAGTATGATTGTAGGTGATTTCTTCTTTGTTTCTATATTTTACAAATTTACCCTAATGAGCTCATGCTGTTTTCTCATAACAAAATACTTTATTAAAAAAAAAAAAACCCAAACAAACAAAGAAGGGAAAATCAAAAAAACACACACTGTAATTTCCCCATGACTTTCGTTCCAGACTGACTGTGATTTCCTGATGATCAATGTAAAAATTAATAATAACAGTTGGGTAGAGTCTATAACTCAAGACAAGAATTTTGAGAAACTTCCAGATTGTGAAACATCAAGATATTGTCCCTCTAACAAAAGACTGTGAGTGGAAGAGGGAGGCAGAACATCAGGTCTCTATGCTCTTATGACATCTGTCTTTAAAAGCATCTTGTTAGAATGCCCCATTAAGAGCAGGGAACAAAATAAAGTGTTCTTTCAGAAATGAGTCAGAAATACAATTGGAAGCCTCTGCCTGTTTGCACTGACGTCAATCTTGTCAGTGCAAATCAGTGAGCAAGAGTGGAAATAAAAGGTCAAGGTAGAAGACATGGGAATAGCTCATAAAGGGCAAAACCAAAGACCAGAGAGGTTGAGTGCATTGTCCAACATCATACAGCCAAGAATTTCCAGAGCCAGGATTCAGCTCCAGTTAGGTCTCTTTGCAAAGCCTCTGCAATTTCTGCTAGATTCTGAAATTCCCTAATGTTTTATCCATCCCCCCCAACGCCCCCCGTATGTTTGTTTTACATATCAAAGGTTGAGAAAAAGTGACGAGCTCTACGTCTCTCTTCTTTTGGACACTGTTGCTTATTAATAAGTTACCCTCTTGATGGACTGATGGACTGGAGTGTACTTTCTCCTTTTCTTTGCCTTGCAAACTCCTACATGTTTGGGGTGGTGATGACAGCTAATGGTTTTAAAGTGATGGCAACAGAACTTAGGCTCATATGGACTCTGATCTGGACTCCCAGGGAGATATGGCCCTCTCTACAGGGTGCTCGCCACAATGTGTCATTTGGGACTAAGTGAGAGTTCAAAGAAAAGAACTACTTATTGAAAAGAAGACAGTAAGGAAACAAGATGTAGATAAGAATATTCTCTAGATGCGTGAAACGTCAGTGATAAACTGCATTATAAACTCCCCAAATTCAGACACTTCGGAGTGACAAAGGGCAAGTTGCTTTAAATTCATGTGCTTGTTACCTGGGGCTCCCTGCAGCTCTGATTAACCCCCCATGATGTTCTCAGGAATAACCCTCAGTTTACTCACAGAGAAGATGGCAGCCAAAGTCTCGATGCCACCTGTGCACAAGGTGATGTATGGGATCTTTTCCGGAGGGATTCCAGCTTTTCCAAAGATACTGTTGGTATAGAACCAAATCTATAAAGCAGGAGAGAAAAAGAAGGCAGGAGGGTCAGTGAGAGGCATCTATTTTCTAAATTAAATTCGGGTACAAGGTGGTCTCTGAGATTTGCTGCTCAATCCAGAGGCATAAGGTGGAGCTATGTGGCTTGGCCGACCGCTTATTTTCTCCTTTCTCCCACATTTTCCCTTTCTCCAATACTAACAGAATGTCTACATTACTGGGAGCAACATGTGCTCAGCTAAGTGTGGCAACGAGACATGAACAGAAATATTGGTAAGGCTTCCAGGAATTCTCCTGAAAAGGAGATTTTCATGAAAGAGGTGTGATCTCTTTTTTGCCCTTCCTGCTTTCTGCTGTCAGGATGGTGAATGTGATGGCTAGAGCTTCAGCAGTCCTCTTGGGACACTAGGTGACCTCAGGACAGCACTGCTTTTAGTCCCCATGGTAACTTTGTGAGAATTAGATATGGTCCCTGATCCACAAGACATTTTACTGTCATCCACTGGAAACTGTCATAATAAATCTATAATGGGTACAACATGAATGAAACTCCTGAGAGTTCTGCAACTCACAAGCTGCATAACTATACATAGAACCCTTATGGTAAGAAAGCCCCAGTTGAGATGCTGGAGCAGGAAGTTAGAAGGAGACTGTGTGAAATCTCTTGCATTCCTATACACTAATGATGAAAAATATGACAGAGAAATTAAGGAAACACTCCCATTTACCATTGCAACAAAAAGAAAAAAATACCTAGGAATAAACCTACCTAGGTAGACAAAAGAACTGTATGCAGAAAACTATAAGACAGTGATGAAAGAAATTAAAGATGATACAAATAGATGGAGAGATACACCATGTTCTTGGGTTAGAAGAATCAACATTGTGAAAATGATTACACTACCCAAAGCAATCTACAGATTCAATGCAATCCCTATCAAACTACCAATGGCATTTTTCACAGAACTAGAATAAAAAATTTCACAATTTGTATGGAAACACAAAAGACCCCGAGTAGCCAAAGCAATCTTGAGAAAGAAAAATGGACCTGGAGGAATCAGGCTCCCTGACTTCAGACTATACCTCAAAGCTACAGTAATCAAGACAGTATGGTACTGGCACAAAACCAGAAATTTAGATCAATGGAACAGGATAGAAAGCCCAGCGATAAACCCACGCACATATGCTCACCTTCTCTTTGACAAAGGAAACAAGAATATACAATGGAGAAAAGACAGCCTTTTCAATAAGTGGCGCTGGGAAAACTGGACAGCTACATGTAAAAGAATGAAATTAGAATACTCCCTAACACCATACACAAAAATAAACTCAAAATAGATTAAAGACCTAAATGTAAGGCCAGACACTATAAAACTCTTCGAGGAAAACATAGGCAGAACACTCCATGACACAAATCACAGCAAGACCCTTTTTGACCCACTTCCTAGAGAAATGGAAATAAAAACAAAAATAAATGAGACCTAATAAAACTTAAAAGCTTTTGCACAGCAAAGAAAACCATAAACAAGACAAAAAGACAACCCTCAGAATGGGAGAAAACATTTGCAAATGAAGCAACTGACAAAGAATTAATCTCCAAAATATACAAGCATGCAGCTCAACATCAAAAAAACAAACAACCCAATCCAAAAATGGGCAGAAGACCTAAATAGACATTTCTCCAAAGAAGATACACAGATTGCCAACAAACACATGAAAGGATGATCAACATCACTAATCATTAGAGAAATGCAAATCAAAACTACAATGACGTATCACCTCACACCAGTCAGAATGGTCATCATCAAAAAATCTACAAAGAATAAATGCTGGAGAGGGTGTGGAGAAAAGGGAATCCTCTTGCACTGTTGGTGGGAATGTAAATTGATACAGCCACTATGGAGAACAGTTTGGAGGTTCCTTAAAAAACTGAAAATACAACTGCCATATGACCCAGCAGTCCCACTACTGGGCATATACCCTGAGGAAACCATAATTCAAAGAGTCATGTACCACAGTGTTCATTGCAGCTCTATTTACAATAGCCAGGACATGGAAGCAACCTAAGTGTCCAACAGATGAATGGATAAAGAAGTTGTGGCACGTATATACAATGGAATATTACTCAATCATAAAAAGAAACGGAACTGAGTTATTTGTAGTGAGGTGGATGGACCTAGAGTCTGTCATAGAGAGTGAAGTAAGTCAGGAAGAGAAAAACAAATACTGTATGCTAACAAATATATATGGAATCTAAAAAAAAAATATGTTTCTGAAGATCCTAGGGGCAAGACAGGAATAAAGACACAGACTAGAGAATGCATTTGAGGACATAGGGCGGGGGAAGGGTAAGCTGGGATGAAGTGAGAGAGTGGCATGGACATATATACACTATCATATGTAAAATAGATAGCTAGTGGGAAGCAGCCGCATAGCACAGGGAGATCAGCTGGGTGCTTTGTGTCCACCTAGAGGGGTGGGACAGGGAGGGTGGGAGGGAGATACAAAAGGGAGGAGATTTGGGGATACATGTATATGTATAGCTGATTCACTTTGTTATAAAACAGAAACTAACACACCATTGTAAAGCAATTATACTCCAATAAAGATGTTAAAAAGAAAAAAGAAAAGGAGGAGATTGTGTCCATACTCACTAGAGTGATTCAAACCTGGGCATTTTGGAGTGTGTTAATAATGATTCCAGGATAACAGGCATAAATAAGGACTGCCCTCTGCAAACCACCGTGTGTGGTCCTGGGTCCCCTGTACCAGCCCTCCTAATTTCCTTCATGTGAGAGAGAAGACCTATATTGTTTATATCACTGTTGAGGTTTCTGCCACATGAGGCCAAACCTAACCCTAACAGATACTCACAGGGCATCAGACAATCACTGATTTGGAGTTTGGAGACCTGGCTGCATCTTGAACTACCTGTGTGACCTCAGGCAATTCCCTCTGCACTGCTGAGATTCCTTCTCCTCCTTGGTCAAAAGAGGATAACCACGCCCTTCCTGGGAGATGTCAGGAACTGGGTAAGTCACTATTCATTGATCTAAAGTTTTGGATCGATAGGCTGAACATAAATCATTTGTGTCCTCCCAATCCTAGCCATTTCCTTGAAAAGCAAGAGTTTGCTGAATGATAGAAAACCATGCAGTCTTGATACATGAAATCTGACAAGAAAACGTGCTGCCTTGAAGGGCTTTGGGAACATTTATAAACTGATCATCGTTAAGCAGAAACATTAGGGCTTGTTGCTTATAACTTGTCAGGCTCGACTGTAGCTGGGTGTGTTCTCTGCATTTGGTTCTTTGTTTCTGGAGAAAGGTCTTGTTTCTACAGATTTGTCTTTTTACCAGCATTGGTTGGAAAAAAACCTTTCACACATTGGGGGAGAAGTTATAATTTAGGACCTACTCATATCTACAGATGGTTTTGCCAGCTAAAGAATGTCACTCGCCACCTGGCTCTACAAGGATTAGGTCATTAGCCACTGCAGTCGTTGACCTGCAACACACCCTGAAAGCAGTTCAGGGTGGAGGTCAGGAATGAGACACTCTGTGCTCTGGGAAAACTGGCTTTCAGATAGATGTTTTTGAGAGAAAATTTGATGAACCCAATTTCTTGCATTTTCTCATACTTAGAAAAGCACTAAAATCATTGACGAGACATATGCTCCTTGTGGCTAGCAGCAACCTTCTACTGAGATGTGTGCTTGATTGCACGTACCCCCTTCAACAAAATCATATATATACTGATTTCCCCCGCTACCTCTTTGGAGCAGTTCTTCAGAGCTACCTGAGAGGCTGTTTCTTGGGCTATAGCCCTCAGTAAGCCCCCAGTAAAGCTGAACTCACAGCTCTCACTTCACATTTTTTTAAATTCAAAAGTTTATTTTTTAGTAAATCAGTAATTCTTCATAAAGTTATAGGCACACCCAGAGACTCCAGTAAAAACTACTGCATGAATTTTTCTGAGCTTGTGGGCATTGATGCATTTGGTGGCAAAAACTGGTTTTAATACTCACGTAAAACAGGGACTTCCCTGGTGGCACAGTGGTTAAGAATCGCCAGCCAATGCAGGGGACACGGGTTTGAGCCCCGGTCCGGGAAGATACCACACGCTGCAGAGCAACTAAGACCATGCGCCACAACTACTGAGCCTGCGCTCTAGCTCCTGCGAGCCACAACTACTGAGCCTGTGAGTCACAATTACTGAAGCCTGCGCACCTAGAGCCTGTGCTCTGCAACAAGAGAAGCCACCGCAATGAGAGGCCTGCGCACCACAATGAATAGTAGTCCCCGCTCACCGCAACTAGAGAAAGCCCGTGTGCAGCAACGGCTTGCAGCAACGAAGATGTAACGCAGCCAAAAATAAATAAGATAAAATAAATATTATTAAAAAAAATATTCATGTAAAACAAAGACTCTCCTGCTTGTGTCTGCCTCTCATTTGAATGAGCTGATAAATTAGAATTTTAGACTCTATCTTTGCTGTCATGTCCATAGAGTGCAGAAGTAGCTCCTGATAACTCATTAATTCCTAAAGCTCTTAGGGCTCTGACAGAAGCTAAAATAATTCCAAACTGCCTTAGTCTCCACTGGATCTGTTTATATGATCTCTTCTCCTTTTGAAGGTAACTGATTCCCCAGCACACCTTCAGGGTTGGATCAGAAGAGTTTAGCTGCCTTTCTTAATCTTCGCCCAAATTCATGGATTTTCAAGTCAGCGATCTCTCTGGGCCCTTTCCACCCCCAGCTGCCCTGCTGCAAAGGTGGATCTGACATTTATATCATTCTCAGCCTCAGCTCTGAACCCCACACCCTGACCTGCTCATGTTCCAGAAGCTTCCAGCCTCTGATCCCATGTGATATGTGTTCTCCGTGGAAGCTATGTTCCGGCCTCCTGCGTGGTGCTCCTTCCTGGCTTCTCACACCCCTTCCAACCCACTTTCTTCCCTGCTTCCAGCTCTCCCTTGTAGCAACACTGCCAGGAGCATCCCTGACAGGTTTAAATGTTAGTGAAGAGAGTCACAGTGAAGACAGCCCACATTATGGGCTCACAGGGACAGTTATAAGTGGCCCTTCAGTCATCTTATACTTAAATGCATTTCTGCAATGACAGGCAGAAATCGGCCCTTTGGACCCTCTCCCCATCCAGGGCCTGCAGGGAGGATGTGCTGGGCTGGTCCTGTCGCCATGGGGAAGGCCTGTACATCACACAAGCCGTCGGCCTCATTTTGCTGGCTTCACGAAGCCATCTCCCTCTCTCTGCCTCACCTTACAGAGCAGGAAGGTAACTCTCTGCATCTGCTCCCACTGAGTTTTATTTGATCTGGCAGTCTGAGGGCGTCAAACAACACAGAGGCACGAGGAAGTTTGGAGCGTGTCCCCCAGAGGACCTTCCTGTGGACTGTGATTTGCGTTGACCTCATCCTGACACAGTTGTGCTTTTTCTGGTTGCCTGGTGGTCTTCAGCCACTGATGCAGATGGTGGGGTGGAAGGGGCAGAGATTCTGAGAGGCCCACAAGCCGGGGTTTCAATCCCAGCGCTGCTTCTGGTGACCTGTGGGTCTGGAGGCAAATGATTTCACGTCTCGAAATCTCCGTTCTCTGAAAGAAGGTAATCATACTCTGTCTTTCAAGGTTGTTGTGAAAGTTTTTAAAATGATGAAGTAAAGCATCTTTTCTCTAATTGGTGCATAACAAATAATGGGTATCATTTTGGAAGATTTCCATCTCTCTATGGAGATGTGACTGCTCCTTGGTAAAGGAGAACATGGGACAGTTGTGTGAGAGGCCCGTGTACCACAAAAAAAAAAAAAAAAAAAAAGATAGGAATCCAGAAGAAAGAAGGGCAACCCAAGGTAGATAAGAGTACCATCATCATCATCCTTGACCTTCCAGAAGATTCCAGAAGGTTCAAGAAAACTATGGCTTCCTTGCACCAGGTTTGGCAGTTGGTCCAATTTTCATCAACCCAAGGACTTGGTAGAAACAGTGCCCTCCTTGCCCTTGTTCTTCTCACCCCATACTCTTTGCCTTCCTAAACACTCAGCTGCCTCCCATATGCCACAGGCTGCTGGAGACACAGGCACCGTGGGAAGGGTCTCCATCTTCGAGGATGGTTGGGGGGAGGGGAGCAGTGTCAGAGAGACTAAATATTTGCACAAAAACCTGTTTTTTTTTTGCAAACGACAAATTGCTCAGGAGGAAAGCAGCTGCATAAAATAAGTAATTTTAAGTGACAAGTCTAATTTTAGAGAAAAGAACTTGAAAGCTATTGTGAGAAGGAGGGGAGAAAAACCAATATGACACTGAAAAGGAATTTAAAAATAACTAAATGTTAAATTCAACTTTCACTTGATTTTCTAGTATGTGAAAACCATTCATTGACTCTTCAGCCAAAAAGTACTGAACAATACGTAATGCTTGTTTAGGACAGTGGTTCTCAGCTGGGGGCAATTTTGTCCCCAGCAGATGTTGGGCAACGTCGGGAGAACTTTTTTATTGTTGTATCTGCTGTCATCTAGTGGGTAGAGGCCGGGTAAGCTGCAAAACATCCTACAGCGTACAGGGCAGTCTGCGTGGCAATGAATTTTCCAGCCCCAAACGTGCATAGCGCTGAGGCTGAGAAAGGCTGGTTTAGTGCAAGGTCTTAGAGATGGGCTGGCCAAACTGGCAGGGCCCCTGGTGCCAGGACATGTGAGTTTGACAGCACAGGCATCACCCACTGTGACCTTGAGCAAGTCCTTGACCCTCTGTAAGCCTCAGTTTTTTCATCTAGAAAATGGGGACGGTGCCACCTACCCTGAAGGACCTTTGGAGCCAGAATAAAGTGATGAATGGAGATGTCTAGCAGTATTTACAACTGTCTTAACATATGGACCATGTCCTCCCACCCCCAAATAATTTCTGGTAAAACTAAGGGGACAGAGCGAGTCTTAAAGGACATTTAAAGTTTTTCATCTGTGTTAGATAGCTCTCTTCCTTGGTGTCATGAATTATTTGGATTAAAAGTTAGCAGGTGCAGGGAGAGAGATTGGACTGAAGCACAGGACGGTTGGGCTCTGAGGCTGGGATTTGTTGCTAACCAGTGCTTATCCTTTTGTATGTAAGACGGAAGTAAGACTTGTCCCCTTGGCTTCCTAGGGATGACCTGGGGACACAGCCCGGTGACACATATGGGGATGCTCTGAGGGGGCCTTGGGGATCCTTCCTGCTTGGGGTTTAAGCACCCAGACCTTGTAGCCAAATGGCTGGGGCTCAAATCCCCTTTCCACCATTCCTAGCTGTGTGACCTAGGGAAAGTATCTCAATGTCTCTGTGCCTAACAGTCATGCCTAGCTCACAGGGCTGCCATGGAGACAGCTCTTGGCTCATATTAAGTGCTAAGTAAGTGTGTGCTTGATTATTATTACAGCTGAGCAGACAGAGGCTGAGCAAGGGAAAGCAATTGGCCTGGTTTAAAACTGCAGGTTTTGTGGTCACAGTGAGACAGAAAGCCAGGCCTCTGGATCTTGGCCCAGAGCTCTTTACTCTAGGCCATGTCAGGTTCCATGCCAAGCCGGAAGTATTACTCCTGATTTAAAGATTAAAAATAATCCTCGGGGCTTCCCTGGTGGCGCAGTGGTTGAGTGTCCACCTGCCGATGCAGGGGACACAGGTTCGTGCCCCGGTCTGGGAAGATACCACATCCCGCGAAGCAGCTGGGCCCGTGAGCCATGGCCGCAGAGCTTGCGCATCCGGAGCCTGTGCTCCGCAGCGGGAGAGGCCACAGCAGTAAGAGGCCCGCGTAATGCAAAAAAAAAAAAAAAAAAATCCTCAACAAACTAAGAATAGAAGGAAATTACCTCAATGTAATAAAGGGTATATAGTTGTTTTATATTATTTTAGACACACCAGAATTCTCATGTTTACTGTTTGCATGGTGTATCTTTTCTCCATTTTTTACTTTCAAATTGTATCTTTATGTTTAAATGTTTTTCTCTTGTAGATAGGATATACTTGAGTTTTGCTTTCAGATGCATGCCAATAATCTCTTTTACTTGGAGTATTATTTCCCATTTACATTTCATATAATTATTGATATAGTTGGGTTTAATATACACTTTTTGTTAAAAAAAAACACAAAACAACAAAAAAAACCCAAAACAAACAACCCCCCCAAAACAAAACAAAAAAATAAAGGGCACATACATGATAAGCCCACAGCTACCATCATACTCAACGATGAAAAACTTAAAGCTTTTCTTCTAAGGTCAGGAAGGTCTTAGAAGGATGCCCACTCTTGCCACTTTTATTCAACATAGTACTGGAGGTCCTAGCCAGAGAAATTAGGCAAGAAAAAGACACAAAATGCATCCAAGTCAGAAAGGAAGAAGTAAATTATCACTGTTTGCAAATGACATGTTCTTATATGTAGAAAACCCTAAGATACCACACACACACATACACATACAGAATGTTAGAACTAATAAACAAATTCGGTAAAGTTTTAGGATACAAAATCAACATACAAAAATCAGTTGCATTTCTATACACTAACAAGGAACTATCCAAAAAGGAAATTAAGAATACAATCCCATTTTCAACAGCACCACAAATAATAAAATACTTGAGAATAAAGTTAACTATGAAGGTGAAAGACTTTTACATCGAAAACTACAAAACACTGATGAGAGAAATGAAAGAAGACACAAATAAATGGAAAGATCTTCCATGTTCACGTATCAGAAGACTTAATATGTATTAGTTAAAATGTCCATACTACCCAAAGCAATCTACAGATTCAATGTGATCCCTATCAGAATCCCAATGGCATATTTTACAGAAATAGAAAAAAATAATCCTATAGTTTATATGGAACCACAGAAGACCATGAATAACCAAAACAATCTTGAGAAAACACAGAACTAGAGGCATCACACTTCCTTATTTCAAAATATGTTATAAAGCCACAGTAATTAAGACAGTATGGTACTGGCATAAAGACAGACATACGGACTAATGAAACAGAAGAGAGAACCCAGAAATAAACCTATGCATATACAGTCCACTGATTGACAAGGGTGCCGAGAATATTCAGTGGGGAAAGGATAATCTTTTTGACAAATGGTGTTGGAAAAACTGGATATCCACACACAAAAGAATGAAATTGGACCCTTATCTTCACTCAAAATGGATTAAAGACTTAAACATAAGACCTGGAACTGTAAAACTTCTAGAAGAAAACATAGGGGGAAATCTTCATAACATTGATCTTGGCAATGATTTTTTGAGTATGACAGCCAAAGCAAAATTAGACAAGTGGGACTACATCAAACTAAAAAGCTTCTGCACAGCAAAGGAAATCATCAACAGCACACAAAGGCAACCTACAGAATGGGAGAAAATACTAGCAAACCATATATACCCGATAAGGGGCTAATATCCAAAATATATAAGGAACTCCTACATTTCGATAGCAAAAAAAATAAAAACAAAGCAAAATGACAATAACAAAATCCCCTCCCCCACCAAAGCTTCTAAAAAACCCTGTTAACAAGTGGGCAAAAGACTTGAATAGACATTTCTCCAAAGAAAACATACAAATAGCCAACAGGCATATGAAAAGAGTCTCAACATCATTAATCACCAGAGAAATGCAAATCAAAACAACAAGAGATCACGTCACGCCTGTTAGGATGGCTACTACTACTACCACCACCAAGTGCTGGTGAAGATGTGGAGAACTTGGGAGCCTAGTCTAGTGCACTCTTGGTGGGAATGTCAACTGGTGCAGCCACAATGGAAAACAGTATGGTGGTTCCTCAAAAAGCTAAAAATAGAGTTACCATAAGATCCAGCAACTCCACTCTTGGGTTTTTATCCCAAAGAGTTGAAAGCAGGATCTTGAAGAGATGTTAGCACTCCTATGTTCAATGCAGCAATAGTCACAATAGCCAAGATATGGAAATAACCTAAATGTTTGTTGATGGATGGGTGGATGTAGAAAGTGTAGTATATACATTTAATGCAATATTAATCGGCCTTAAAACAAAAAGAAATCTTGCATTTTGTGACACCGTGGCTGAATCTGGAGGACATTATGCTAAGTGAAATGAGCCAGTCACAGAGGACAAATACTGCACGATTCCACTGATACGAGGTATCTAAAATAGTCAAACTCATAGAAGCAGAGAGTCGAATTGCAGTTGCCAGCGGCTGGTAGAGGGAAAACTGGGTGTTGCTAATCAACAGGTGTAAGGTTTCAGTAAAGCAAGATGAACAAGCTCTGGAGATCCGCGCAATATGGTGCCTAGAGTTAACAGTACTGTGTTGTGCACTTGGACGTTTGTTAAGAGGGAAGGTCTCATGCTAAGTGTTCTCACAACGATAAGAAAAGAGATGGAACACAGTCAACGTGAGGCGGGTGGCTGAGATCTCAGCACTGCTGGCTCTGGGAGCGGAGAGACTTTTTTTTCCATCTATGCTTATGCAGTGGGGCTTATAGATGCACCCGAGGGGAATTTATAACGTTATACAGGGTATGTAAATTGGAAAATTATGTCCCCGCGGAGGAGAGAATTCTGTTTAGAAATGTCATGGTTCTCAATCTAAATGCCTCGTTAAATACAGATTCCATATGTGGTTTTATGACTCCACATGCTAACTTTAAAGAGTGGATACATTCTCTCTCTGCTATCTCAGAACAGGCAGGGTGCATTTGAGACTGTCTAGCATGACCTTAGTCTTACAAAGAGGAGGAAACGACAGGACTAATCCAAGGTCACTCTGTTAACCCAGGTGCTCCCTCATTCTGCTGACCAGACCAAGGTTAAACAAATAAGTAGGGAGATGATTTCATTTCATCCCACTGTTTCCAAAAAAAGAATTAAGAGTTGATGAAATGAGGCAGAGCACTGTGGTTGTGACTTCCTGTGCTGTCATCTTCCCTCTCCGGACAGGAATTACTCCCCTTTCAGGTCACCTCCCTTACATACCCACAAACACCCTCCCTGCTGACTTTTGTATGCCAGGCTCATACACACAGGGCAGTTATTTTACCCAGACCTCTTCAGAAGTTCCCTTCTCCCTCCCTCTAGGCCTAGCCACCCTTGTCCTGAGCTACGTAAGTGACCTCAGAGGTAGTTTGGATGCTTCGGTACAAGAATCTCCTCTATGCATCCCTTCCAAGTGGCTGGCCAGCTGGCTTGCACACTTTCATGAATGGGGAACTCACCACCCCTGGAGGCAACCCACTCTTTTCCAGAAGGGACAATAATAATAATAGTCCTAAGTGTGCCTCCTAGGCCTCAAACTCCTGAATTCTAACTTCTGGAGCCCCCAAGAGAGAAGGGGCGGCTTTGTCCATCAGAGGGTTAGGGAACCCCATGCAAGACTCCCTCCTCCGGTTTCCCTGCCCACGTCAACTCAGGCCCCAAGAAACTTTTCCTTTAAAGCCTTGAGGTTTTCTCAGGCCAAGTTGTGCACTGAAGCCAGCCCAGCCAAGGGTACTTTTACTTAAATCATCTCAGTGTTGCTCACTTATGACTTCCTAATACCCATTTTATTAAGAAATATGACTTTTAAGTATTTCTAAGGATAAGTAATTATACTGATAGGCAGCCTTTATTAAGGGATAATTCTGGGCTAGCTGCTTTATTGAACACCTTGCATGGATTATTTCTTTCAGTATTACGTTAGTCCATTTTACAGATGCAGAAACTGAAGATCAGGTTATGTGGTTGCCCAATGGCACAGAGCTGGGGCTGGGACTTGGGCGTCCAGGCCCTGAACCGCCCCTCTCCCCTGCCTCCCTCTGGTTCCTCCGTTTGTGCAGGAGTGCTCACCGCATTGAGGCCACAGAGCTGGTAACAGGCCATGGTGATGACCACAGTGATGACCTGCCAGCGGACAGAGGGACTCCTGAGCAGCTCCACCACGGACACCAGACGGCTGTTCCTCTGCTCGCGGCTCTCCGCCAGGACCTCCTCCACCTCTCGGGAGACATCCTCTTTGCCCAGGAATGTCTGGAAGGCTGCCAACAGGGACAAGCACAGATTTCAGTGGGATTAGGATGTCCGTTGTGTCTGATGCTGGGTCCCACAGGGATGGTTGGTCCAACCAAGACACACTCCTTGTCAGGGATGCAGCTGGCAGGGATCTTTGAAACCACGGAGCACCAAGTCTTTGTTTAAAAGTTGGAAAACAGAGGCCCTGAGAGATGCAATGACTTGCCCAAGGTCACTGAGCTGGCCAGGAGAAGAGCCAAGAGAGAACCAGTGTCTCCTGATCGACCCCACAGCAAAGCAGAGCATGTCCAGGGTTCAAAGCCCGTCTCTACCACTGGGTAGATGAGCAGTGCCCCGTGCCTCGCATGGCTCCTGTAATGACTGGGTGATGGAACACATGCTAAACCCTGGCTTCATGAATGTAACTGAGCCCCTCCTGTTTGCCCGGCCCTGTGTGCTCATCCTCATAGGAGACATCCAGACAGAGGTCAGATTGCCACTTGCTCAGGATGTCCAGGAGTCGAGTCTATCTTCAGAAGGAGGATTGAACTAAATGACCTCCAGGGTCCTTTCCACAAGCCCCTCTGAAACACAGAAACCTGGGTTGGAATATTCTCAAAGAGCTAACCTTCCCAGGATTCAAGCTCACCCATGTGACTCAGGCCTTTCCCAGACTGAACACTGCAAATTTCCAGCTTCAGGGAACCTGTCATTTTTTTTTCTTTTTTTCTTTTTTTTTACCAAGCCCTTAATTGTGTAAACTTCCATGGATATATGCACAAATGTGGGCTGTCTGATTAGACCCCTGAGATCACAATAATCAGATCAGGGGAGATGGTTTTAGAACATGGATTTAAATATTCAGCACTTAGATATTCATCCTCCTACAGGAATGGTGGCTATGGTGACGGCTCCTGTGGACATTCCATTCCAGACACAATGGGCATCATCCCTAGAAACACTGCTCTGCATCACAGGCCATGTGAAATTGCTCTTCTTAGGTAGGAAAAAAAAAAAAAGCTGTTAAATTTCTCCAGATTCTCCAAGAAGCAAGCCCAGGAGTATATTGAAAACTGTCTCAGAATGTCTCTTTTGTAAGCTGTAATTTAATATTTTTCCTAGCATTTATTAAGGGTAAGTGGAAGAAAGAGCGGAATGAGTAATGTTTCTGTAGCATGCACTAAACCATAGTATTTCTCAAAGTTCAAAAATGCAACATTCACGTGACAAAGTAATCCTAGAGTATTAAGGCAAGAAAATATTTATCTCTCCTCCCTGACATACATGCTTTCCATATAAAATAAGGAGAACTTTAGAACTTCTTTTTTTTTTTTTTCCTTTTCACCTTGGCTGCCAGGAAACTCTCAGCTAAATTCAGTGTTCAACTTTTAGTGTTTCCTGGAGCAAAAATCTCTCTTCTTCCTCTTAAAAGTTCTGTTCTCCTTCTTCTTTTAAATCATCCACTTAACTTTCCTGTTGTATTTATGTTCATAAAAAGTTTGCTTCTACTTGTCCCACACCCCTCCTTCTGTGGTTCCCCTGAATGGGTGACAAAGAGTATCTCATGCAACTGGCCTAGCAGACATGAAGGTGCGCCACTCAGGCTCCCTTCAGGAAAGAACTTGGCTTCTGGGCTGTGAGGAGGTTGGTTAGTCGACAGGCTCCAGCTCTTAGCTTCAGGGGCATGCATCTCATCTTTGAAGCCCAGGAAATGCTATTCTCATAGTGGTCCCGGAGGTCTCTGAGACTGTCCTCTGTTCTTTTCAATCTTTTTTCTTTATTCTGCTCTAGAGTTGTTATTTCCACTATTTTATCTTCCAGGTCACTTACCCGTTCTTCTGCCTCAGTTATTCTGCTACTGATTCCTTCTAGAGTATTTTTAATTTCATTTATTGTGTTGTTCATTGTTGCTTGTTTCATCTTTAGTTCTTCTAGGACCTTGTTAAATGTTTCTTGCATTTTCTCTATTCTATTTCCAAGATTTTGGATCATCTTTACTATCATTATTCTGAAATCTTTTTCAGGTAGACTGCCTATTTCCTCTTCATTTGTTAGGCCTGGTGGGTTTTTACCTTGCTCCTTCATCTGCTGTGTGTTTTTCTGTCTTCTCATTTTGCTTATCTTACTGTGTTTGGGGTCTCCTTTTCGCAGGCTGCAGGTTCATAGTTCCCGTTGTTTTTGGTGTCTGTCCCCAGTGGCTAAAGTTGGTTCAGTGGGTTGTGTAGGCTTCCTGGTGGAGGGGACTAGTGCCTGTGTTCTGGTGGATGAGGCTGGATCTTGTCTTTCTGGTGGGCAGGTCCACGTCTGGTGGTGTGATTTGTGGTGTCTGTGGCCTTATTATGATTTTAGGCAGCCTCTCTGCTAATGGGTGGGGCTGTGTTCCTGTCTTGCTAGTTGTTTGGCATAGGTTGTCCAGCACTGTAACTTGCTGGTCGTTGAGTGAAGCTGGGTGTTGGTGTTGAGATGGAGATCTCTGGGAGATTTTCACCATTTGATATTACGTGGAGCCGGGAAGTGTCTTGTGGACCAGTGTCCTGACGTTGGCTCTCCCACCTCAGAGGGGCAGGAAACCATGCTGGGGGAACAGAGCATGTGGCGTGGTGTTGGGGTTGTCCTGCAGCCAGTGAATGGCCGCCACCACTGCCCTGTCATCACCAGAATCCTACCAGCTCTGGGCAGGCGCTTATGCTGGTGTGAGGCTTATGACCTGTCATACCAGAGGCTGGGTCTTATTCAGGGCCTGGTATGCAGCAGGTGCTCAAACTACGTTGCATAAACGTAACTGGACCCTACTCATATTTGCTAATGTTTAGTCCAGAGGAGAGGGTGCTCTGGGGGGAGAGGCCTGGATGTGGGTGGGGTTGGTCTTGTTCTCCTTGGCCCTGAGCCAGACAAGGACCCAGGGCAGCAGCTGTGATGCATCGGATGTCAGGTCATCACAAGAAAGAACTGTCTGATTGATGTGTTCAGGGGTGGGCTGGGCGGTCTCTTGAGCTGTGAGTTCCCCATCCCTGGAGGTAAGCAAGGAGAGGCCTGATGACCACCTGTCAGAAATGTCGTGGGAGGAACCCAGGCATTAAACAGGAAGACGGACAAGCTCTCTAAAGCAAGTGCAGAACCCCAGAATCATGCAGGTTCTATGGGAGACTGGGGCGCGGCATCTGTGGGGTGGAGGGGGAAGCAGTGGGACCGACAGACACATGCAGTCGTAACTAGCTGTCTGTGGAGAGAGAAGAAAGGGCTTTAGAAACTGGTCGTCTACGAGCCATTTCAAAAAGTCATTTTCTATGGAACACAACCATCCCAGAGGAGTCCGGCGGCTTGAATCTCCAAGCCATTGCAATAGTTCATCCCATCTACCCCAGGGCCTCCCCTCCGGCTCAGCCTCCCACCTCGCCCTGGCTTCCGGACTCACACCTCATTCATATTCCTGGCTGTGTTCCAGAGAACTTGAAAAAAGAATGAGAATTTGCATTTCCCAAGTGGAAAGAAACCCCTCTGGGAGGCACGGTCAACTCCCGGGCTGGGAAAGGGACCCGTTATGTAACCAGATCTTGTACCAGTTAAAGACTCGCCTTTATTCAAGGGGACTCAGGACACCTGGCCGGCCTGAGGAGTCTAACATTTATTGTGTGCCTAATGTGTGCCAGACTCTGTGCTGGGTGTCTTACAGACTTCGCTGCGATTCCTAGTGTGGTTTGGTCCCCTGAGCCTCAGGAAATTAGGAAATACGCCGGAGATCCCAGGTCGAAAGGGAGACAGTCAACGTTCCAACCTGCATCTGTCTGACCTTTCTTTCCGCACACCTCAAAGGATGACGAAAAGAAACTGTGGAGCTGAGAAGCTACCGGAAGCAAATTCAGTTCATTTCAATTAACCTGCGGCTTCTGAGAGCTTGTGATGTACAGCGGGTGCAGAGGTCTACTGCGCCAAGGAAAGAAAAAGGCGCGGTTTCTGCTCGAAGGAGTTCTCTCAAGTGGGAGTCAGAATGCAACTCACTGCCACTCCAGGCGAACAGTGATGGATGCGGGGTCTGCAGGAGCCTCAGAAAACCCCTGCCATTTAACAGATGGAGAAACCAAGGCTCAGTGGGATGACGTGATGTGCCTGTGTCACACAGGAGAGCCGGCATTTCCACTGCTGCACTGCCTCTGCCCACAGGGGTGATGCAAGCCTAGCTCAGAGGATGGTGATGGGAGGCAGTTACAGACAGCAGGCCTCCTGGTATCACCCAAGCTTGTTCATCTTGCATAACTGAAACTTTGTGCTCATTGATAGTAACTTCCCACCCCCCTTCCCGGCACCCTGGTCCCTGGCAATCACTATTCCACAGTTGGATTCTATGAATTTGACTCCTTTAGATCTCTCATGTAAGTGAGATCATGCAGTATCTGTCCTTCTGTGACTGGCCGATTTCTCTTAGCCTAATGTCCTCCAGGTTCATCCATGTTGTCACATATTACAGGATTTCCTTCTTTTGTAACGCTGAATAATATTCCATTGTATGTATACACCACATTTTCCTGACCCATCCATCCAACAATGAACATTTAGGTTGTCTCCACGTCTCGGTTATTGTAAACAGTGCTGCGGTGCTAATAGGAATAGGAGTGCTAATACCGCTTTGAGATCTTGATTTCGATTCTTTTGGATGAAATTCCAGAAGTGGAATTGCTGGACCATACGGTAGTTCTAGCTTTCATTTTTTGAGCAACCTCCAAACTGTCTCCTGCAGCAACTACCCCATTTTGCATGCCAACCAACCGTGTGCGAGGGTGAAGGTTTCCAACTTCTCCACTTCCTCACCAATACTTGTTGTCTTTTGTTAATAGCCATCCTGACAGGTGTAAGGTGATGTCTCATTGTGGTTCTGATCTGCATTTTCCTGATGATTAGTGACATTGAACTACATATATATACATACGCCATTTGCATGTCTTCTTTGGAGAAATGTCTATTCATGTCCTTTTCCCCTTTGAAAAATCAGATTACTCATTTTCTTGGTTTGTTTGTTTGTTTTTGCTATAGAGATGTAGAAGTTCCTTATTTATTTTGGAGATTAACCCCTTATCAGATATATGGTTTGCTAATCTTTTCTCTCATTCTCTCATTCATGTATTATTATTATTATAATAATAATCTCTTGATTATTACCTTTGCATTGAAGAAGCTTTTTAGTTTAATATAGTTCCACTTGTCTATTTTTGCTTTTGTTTCCTGTGTTTTTGGTGTCAAATTCAAGAAAATCATTATCAAGACCAATGTTGTGAAAATTTCCCCGTTTTCTTCTAGGAATTTTATATTTTCAGGCCTTATGTTTAAGTGTTTGCTTCGTCTGGAGTTGATTTTTGTGTATGGTGTACAATAAGGGTCTAACATTCTTTCACATACAGTGATCCAGTTTTCCCAACACTATTTGTTGTAGATACTTTAGCCCATAGCTAACATCATACTCAATGGTGAAAAACTGAAAGCTTTTCCTCTAAGAATTGGAAGAAGGAAAGGATGTGACTCTCAACCACTTCTATTCAGAAGCCCTCACCAGAGCAGTTAAGTGAGAAAAAGAAATACAAGTCATTGAAATCAGAAAGGAAGAAGTAAAACTGTCCTTGTTTGCAGACAACATGACCTTATATATAGAAAATCCTAAAGACTTCACCAAAAACTGTTAGAACTAAAAAGTCGATTCAGTAAAGTTGCAGGATACAAAATCAACATACAAAAATCAGCTGTGCTTCGACACACTGACAATGAATTACTTAAAAAGGAAATTAGGAAAACAATCCCATTTGCAAGCATCAAAAAGAGTAAAATACTTAGGAATAAACTTAACAAAGGAAGTGAAAGGCTTTTACACTGAAAAAACATTAATGAAAGACACAAATGAATGGAAAGATATTCCATGATCATGGATTAGAAGACTTGATGTTGTTAAAATGTCCATACTACCCAAAGGGATCTACAGATTCAATGAAATCCCTATCAAAATCCCATTGGCATATTTTACAGAGATAGAAAAAAATAATCCTATAATTCATATGTAACCACAAAAGACCATGAATAGCCAAAACAATCCTGAGGAAAAAAACAAAACTGGAGGCATCACACTTCCTGATTTCAAAATATATTACAAAGCTAAAGTAATTAAAACAGTATTGTACTGACACAAAGACAGACAATAGACTAATGAAACAGAATAAAGAGCCCAGAAATAAACCGCTGCATATATGGCCAACCGATCTTCACTCAAAATGGAATAAAGATATAAACATAAGACCTGGAACTGTAAATACTCCTAAAAGAAAATGGAGGGGAAAAACTACATAACATTGGTTTTGGCAAGGATTTTTTGGATATGACACCAAAAGCAAAATTAGACAAGTGGGATTATATCAAATTAAAAAGCTATTGTAATCTAAATAGTATGGTACTGGCATAAAGACAGACATACAGAACAATGGAATAGAACAAAGAGCCTAGAAATAAACCCATGCATATAGGATCAACTGGTCGAAACAATCTGTGGCTTTGAAATGGGAAAAATGGCAATGGGACCAAAGGCTCACATTGGAGTGAGAGAGAGCTGGGCTACAGCAGATTCCCTCCCTATATAACCTGGAAAGTCACTTGGCAGCTAAAACCTCAGTTGCCTTCTGTAAGGAACTGGAGTTAATATCAACACCAACAAGACTAACCAGCATTCATGGAAGGCTGCTCTGTGTGTCAGAAGGTACTTGTAAGAATCAACTGACACGGTGTATAATAGGTGAATTATCCCTGGTGAACGATAGCTATTAGAAGTAGCTTTTGGAGGTAGAAATAGTGGAAATACTTGTTAAAAACAAACAAACAAGAAAGCAAATGACAGCAAAAATGGGCTTCCTCCCAGGTCAGTGTCTGTCTCACCCAGCCACAGGTATTCCCTGGTTTATGATCAACCCTCCGACTGTGGATGGATTCCTGCCCTGTCTCCCTTCACCTAGTTCATGTCAACACATCTTTTCACCCCAGCTCAATTGCCACCTCTTCCAGGAATCTCTCCCTGATCTCCCTCTAATCATCCCAAAGGAGCTCCACACTCCTCCCTTTGTAGCTCCTGGCCTGGGGCAATCTCACACTAGTCCTGAGGTTTGCCTGGCTCCTGTCGGGCTCTCTCACTGACTGCTTGCTTCAGGACCAGGGGTCCTGTCCGGTTTTGCTCCATATTTTATCCTTCAGGCTTAGCACGGTACCTGGTACACAGTAAAAACTCCATAAGTAAGTGGGCATCGAATGAGTGGTGACCTAGTTAACTCACAATGCAGACTCTATTACAATGGCCTTCTCTAAGCTGTACTTCAGACTTGCACCTTCAGCTCCTACAGAGGGTCTGTATCAAAAAAGAAAGCATAGAAAAATATCATTTTCAATTGCTTTAACTTTAGTTCAAGGCTCTATTATGAGTCCCAAGACCCCCCTCTGAAGGGTCCCTTGTAATAAACGGTTTTTCGAGTCGTGTGTAAGTAAAGTCTCTCTCTCCCGAGAAACTGATCTGCGTCTCCTAAAGGGAGAGCCTGTGGACGCCCCAGTGCCTTTCTTGCCCTGGCTGCCAGGACGCTCAGAGACTAATTTGGTTCCTCCTCCTAGAAAAACAACAGAAATTCTTCCCACGATGCAGGCGATTTCCAGGCACTGTTCTAAGCCTTTTGTGTGAACCAAATCATTTAAAGGTTCAAAACAATCCAGTGAGGTTAGTGCCACAGAGAAAGGCTCCAAGATAAAGGCTGCACATAACCAGGAAATGGCAATGAAGGAGTATGAACCCCAGCAGCTTGGCTCAGAAAATCTGAGCTCTTAACCTCCATGGTGTGCTACCTCAACATAGCTCTGTGCAACCTGGTAGGGGTTCTTCCTTCTCCTTCCAGGGCCCTGAGTTTCATCTGTAACACACACACACACACACACACACACACACACACACACACACACGTGCACACACATGCACTCACTTGCTTATAAGCTGCCTCAATTTTTTCCTTGACTCCTATAAAGCAGAAGATGGAGTGGCTAACACGTAATAAAAAGAGAAAAAAAGAAGCCTCTAGGGTGTGGTGTGGCAAGGCCACTTGACCTTTAACCTCCAGCTTCTTCATCCCTACGATAAGGACCATGTGTCCAGGTTCCCTCACAGCTTTGTGGTACTTACTCTCCCATATGCCAAATACAAGGGACTGTAAAAGTTATGGCCACTCTTGCTCCAATAAACCACTGATATGGGAGCAAAAAGCTAGTGGCAGGGTGATCATGGTTGTCTAGCAGGTTAGAATCACTGGGGTCACCGTCAAATGCAGGCTGGTCCTCCCCTGAACTTGGCCCGAAGCTCATCTCCTGCGCCTTTGGGGATGGGAGGGGGCGATGAGAGTACAGTGGACGTGGGCCAGGAGAAAGGGCCCGGACGCTGCTCAGCCACTGACTTGCCTGGGGCCTCAGGCAAGGCGCTCACCCCTCTGGGTCTCAGTCTGCAAAATGAAGGCGGTGCGTCAGCTTTGGCTTCTTTCTGTTTCCTGAGGCTGGAGGAAGGTCTAAGCTGAGCTGAGCTACTCTCCTCCAGACGCGTTCCATTTGAGCCAAACTTTGCCCTCATGCTTTTTGGTCAACAATGTATGACCCAGATTCTGTGGTTTTATAAACAAAAAGTCAGGCAAGCTTAGGTTCAAGAACCAGCCCCACCACTTACCAACTGAGTGACCCTTAGCAGGTTGCACCAACCTCCCTGAGCCTCTATTTTCTCACCTGTAAAGTGGGGGTGAGAACGCAGATCTCTTAGTTGAGGAACGGTGTAACGGGCGAGCCACTGGGATGGGCCCGGGTGCCGCAGGTCCTTAGCACGTGACAGGCCCTCTCCTCCCTTCTCTTGGGCCACTGCACAGAGTTAGGACGCCTTCCACCTGTGCACCTGTGTTTTAAGCAGGGCTCGTGTATTTGTCCATTTATTCAACACACGTTTATTGAGCACCTACAATATACCAAAAGCTAGCTCTCTGTGAGCCCTAATCTCAAGTGCTTGAGATTTGACCTTAGGGAAGGGCAGCCTTCAGGTCATGCATCAGTCTCCATGTCTGACAACAGCTTCACTTTGAACTGGAGCCTATCCTGAACACTTCCACGATATTCCACGTCCGGTTCCTTCCCTCTCGCACACGATCAGACATCCCTGCCTGCACAGCCTTCCCTGCCACCGCGAGTGACAGCAAGGAGTCTCGAAATGGGGTGACTTCGTATATATACACATGCTTTGCTTTAACCTGCAAAACGTCTACCCTGAGGAAGACCTCTCCAGGGCAGAGGTAGAAACTATCAAGGCAAAAACATCAGAAAGTCCAAATTCTCTGAAACATCTCCCTGCTAAAAATGGCTGGTCTGCATCCTACAGGTCCCTCACTCCTGTCTCCTCCTCTTAGCCTCCTTCTCTTCCATGTTTCCGGGGCAACTAAGCCTCCTGTCCAATTGCCATGAACAACTCCAAGTGTGAAGCACAGAGCTTCGAGAAGCAGTGTGCTCTGGAGACCAGAGGACACACTGTGCTGTGAGGTATACTCTGTACTCTGGTTTCGTTCATTCTTTCAACAACTGTTTAATGAGCACTTACTACGTGCCAGGCTCTGGTCTAAGTGCTGGTGTTCTCTGCAAAGAATAAAACAGGAAAAGTCTCTGCCCTCAGGGAGCTTTCATTGGAGTAGAGGAGACAGATGCTAAACAAATTAACATAGAACTATGTAAGTTCCGGTAGCTGATAAAGTTCCAGTAAAAGAAGAAAACTAAATCAGGGTGAGTGATAGTGAAGAGAGGAGGATGCTGTTTGAGCTACTGTAATTGGGAAGATGTTTCTGAAGAGATGCCACTGCAGCAGAGAACTCAGTGAAGTGAGGGCGCGGGGCCAGGCAGATACCTGGGGGAAGAGCCTTCCAGGCAGAGCAGCAGGTGCAAAGGCCCGAGGGTGACATGTGCCGGGAGCATCCCACCATTTACTAGTTGAGTCAGATCCTGCCCACTGGGACTCAGTCCCAAATCACACTTTTAGAATCTCTCCTGGGTCCCTGGGGCTAGAAGCCCGCAGACCACATTCCCAGGACTCCGTGCTAGCCCACTCCTGTTAGAGTCCCCCCATAAGAGGCACTGATGTGCACCGAAGACAGGAGGAAAAAGACTTTCTTCTGCATCTGGTTGAACCTCTGGCACCGTGAGCGGTGGCAGCTCCTGCTCAGTCTCAGAGACAGAGGCTCTTGCGTCCCCCCTGGCGATGACACCCGCCACATTCGTGCCAGCAGCTCTAGCATCTGCTCTGCGGCGGAGATGGGCTGCCTGTGGATTCAGCGAGGAGGGAGGACTCGGGGCTCGAGCCTGAGTGGTGACCCTGGGGGACCCAGCCTGCTCCTCTGCCCCAGCACCTTGGCAACAGGTCCTGCATTCCACGCCTCTCTGTCTGAAATTTTATTCCTATTATTCCTGTGTCCTGAGGGTGACATTGACCAGTGTATCGACCTGCTCAGGGACCATGACGTCATCTCCCTGAATCTCTCTGAGTCTTAGTCTCCTCATCTGTATAATAAGGAGTAGAAACTTTGTAGGCCTTTTTTTTGGGTGAGGCTTAAGGCAATGGCTGCAGTATACATACCTCTGTTAGTTTCCCATGGCTGCTGTAACAAATTACCACAAATTTAAAACTTGGGGGCTTAACACAATGCAAAGTATCATCTTACAGTTCTGGGGGTCAGAATCTGAAAAGGGTCTCACTAGACCGCAAGCAAGGTGTTGTCAGGGCTGAGTTCCTTCTGGAGGCTCTAGGGGAGCCTTGCCTTTTCTGGCTGAGGCTGCCTGCTTTCCTTGACTCATGGCCCCTTCCTCCATCTTCAAAGCCTGCGCAACCTTGGGCCAAAACCTTCCCATACAGCTGTCTGCAGGCTCTCTCTCTTCTGCCTTACTTTTCCACTTATAAGCATCCTTGTGATTACACTGGGCCCACATGGATAACCCAGGATAATCTCTGCATCTCAAAGTCAGTCGACTAGCAACCTTCATTCCACCTGCATCCTTAATTCCTTTGCCACGTAACTTAACCTGTTCATAGTTTCTAGGAAGTAGAGGATGTGGACACCTTCTGGAGGTGGGGGCATCATTATTCTCCCTCCCACACTAGCACACGATAGAAACTCATATGATAGAAACCATTTTGAGCCCATTTTATTTAGTGCCATCTCACTGCCCCTTGGGTGGGAACAGGACACTCCAGCAATGGCATTTGTGACCACCCTGTAGTGTGAGCCCATGAGTGGTAGCAGACCCTGGGTGCCTGTTTTCCAGGAGCCCTGGGCGCAACCCGAGATCCTGCCCCAATGTGCCAGATCCTGACCACGGAGCCTGCAGCTGGACCAGCCTATTGAAATTAACTCGTCCATCCTGATTACACAGGTGGGGAAACCACAGCCCAGAGAAGCAGCACAGCAGGACCAGGGCTCCTGATGCCAGCAAGGGTGTAACACCGGATTCTGGGGTCTCTCTTGGTGCCTGCTGTCTATAAGGGCTTGACAAGACTGATACCCAAGAAATAATTAGCAAGGATGTTCAGAGGATGCACCTGCTGTTCCAGGAGTCACACGGCCGATCATTCCTAGCTGCATCTCCCTGGCAGACCGCTCAGGCAAAGCTGATGAGTCCCGGAGCCCAGCTCTGGGACTTGAAAGTCTCTATTCCACTGCTTCCGGCAGGGAGCTCTGTGGCTCATAAAATATTTAAAAGGACATTGTTGCTATTTCATTAAACACCCAGTGTACGAAGAACGAGTTTTGGGATATCTGGGGATCTGTTTGGGGATGTGTTCTGTGCCCACCAAGCACATTCATGAATTCTTCATCTCTGAGTCCCGAGAGTGGGTAAATGTCTTCTGCTGCCCCCTCCTAGAAAATGGGGTGATTCTTGTAGAACCCTCAGCATTCAGGCCCCGTGAGACGTGAGGTGACAGGTAACTGGCAAGAATCTCCCTCTGGGAGTCAGGGGCCCTGGCATTTGAGCCCCTGCTCCATGGATGGTCAGGTGGCAGGGACGGTGAATGCCAAACTCCTCTGGGTTGAGTTGCTCGGCTGTGGGAAGGAGAGGCCAAGCTGCCTTCTCCCTGCCCAGGAATTTGGTGAGACTCACTATTTTTAATGACTTTCACAGGTGAATGCTCTTCAACAGTTTGGACCACGCATTCAAGTCCTTGATTTTTTTTCTTATCTATTCGGCACGCAGCTAAGTGGAAGTCTATGTTGGATGCCGGGGAAGGGGGAAGGTAGGGGGTGTGATGCTCAGCACGCAAGGAGATGCGGTCCCTGCCAGCGAGAGTGACATAAACAGCAGGTGACTCTACTGTGTCACCAGTACCAGCGTGAGATGACTAGGGGAGTGAGGGATGGGGTAGGGCTGAGACGGTCAGTGTTGTGTGTCAACTTGGCTGGGCCACAGAAAGCAGATATTTGGTCAAACACCAGTTTAGCTGAGGGTGACATTTACATCAGTAGACTTTGAGTAAAACAGATGGTTCTCTGGAATGTGGGTGGGCCTCACCCAATCAGGTGAAGGCCTTAAGAAGTAATGACTAAGGTCCCTGAGGAAGAGGGAACACTGCCACCAGATGGCCTCCAGACTCGAGATGCAGCATCAGGTCTTCCCTGGGTCTCCAGCGCCCACAATCACATGTGCCAATTTCTCAAACTAAATCTCTCTCTCTCCCCCTCTACACACACACACACACACACACACACACACACACACACACACACACACCCCATATTGGCTCTGTTTCTCTGGAGAGCGCTGACTAGTACAGGGGCCACCCTGACCACCTTGGGACCCCAGGGAAGACGTCACTCTGTCTCACTCCTCCTCTGAGTGCACTGTTCTAGAGGCGTGTGGCCTACCACACAGTGGCGGCAGGAGGACGTGTTCACAGACTCCCAACTACAGGGCTGGACCTGACCAAGGGCCACAGCCCCTGGGCTCTGTAATCCCTCACCCCGGGTGTCCAGGCCAGGCTTTGGGGGGCAGCTCACAGCCACTGGCGGAACACAGCCAGGCAACTAAGGTGGCCTTGCTCCTGGGACACACACAGGGCTCCTCTGGGGCTGACCTTGGCTGGAGGACGTGTCAGGGCCTTGCCGAACCTTCCCTGTCCTGTGCAGCACCTAGACCCTTCTGCCCAAGCCCTGTCCCTCTCTTCTCCACCGGGGGTTGGGCTGGTCCCATGCCTATGATCTCTCTACCTCCCCTGATCCCTCCACATTCCCTTCACGTGCACTTATGCCAATAAGTTCCTGCCCACTGGTCCACCTGGTGTCTGCTTCTTAGAGGACCCCGACTGACAGTTGGCAGCCCAGACACTGAATTCAGAACCCCTCAGTGGGCTGCACTGAGCCTCCTGGCATAAGTAGGAATAAGCTGGGCAAGAAGGAAGGACAAGCATCTTCAACGAGACGTCCATCTCCTGGCCTCTCCACAGCCCTTTGAGACAGGTCTGGTATGACAAGATGACATGGAAGGTCTTCCCAAGGCCCAGGACCTCTCTGCATGACCCCAAGTTCTCGGCTGTGTCCAGGATGCTCATGGCCTGTATGGGCAGTTGTTTCCTTCCCTTCCTGGACAAGGACCTACCTGATAAAAAACAAGTGTTTGTTGACTGACTGTTTTGGCCACATGCTTATAATGACCACAGCCGTTGTTGCTACAGTGTTTTTGCACACTGCAAATTATTCTCACATCCATGATCTTATTTCATCATCCTTCCGGTCCCTGGAGATAGGCATTTGTGCTGTTCCCATTTCACAGATGAGAAAACTGAGCCTCATCTGAGACGATGGGCAACTTTCCTGGGCTCACAGGGCTATCGTGTGGAGAAGCAGAGACTGGAACCCCAGAGGCTGGGCTCCTTCTTTGGAGTCCACATACTATGGCTTCCAAAGAGCCTGGGAGCATCAAATAGAAGCAGTGATGTTACCGGTATAAAGAAGGAAAGAAAAGTGTGTAAACTTAACGGCTGACACCAGCATGTCTTTCATGGAAAGAACTGTCTTCACTGAGAAAAATATTTTGATAAGTGCCTAGAGTAGGAGGGTTTGCTGAACGTTTGCATGGCGGCTGGCTCCAGCTTCAGAAGGGAGGGAAGCTGTTCCACACACTAGAAGAAGAAGAAATTGGAGCTCAGGGGCCCTCTGAGCAGGCAGAGCGGGCGAGCAGAGATAAGAGGGGAAAACAGAGGCTGGTGAGAGGCAGGAAGTCGGGCACCTTGGGTAGCGCGCCCCTCCGGAAACCCTCCAGTGATCCTGTGGGCGTGACGGCTGCTGTGCCATTTGAGGAAACCAAAGTAGGTGCTGAAGTTCAAGTTGGGGTTATTAGGCTGTAAGACAGGGCAGCATGCAGGAATGCTGGTGCCCAAGACAGCTTGAAGCCCAGAAATGCTCAGGACTTCAGAGACACTTGAAGAAGCCTTTGAACATCCTCATGCTGTGGAATTGAGGGGATAGGCAATTCCTCCCGGCACTGAGGGGCACGGGGACCCCCAGCAGACCCGGGGGCTGCACAAGGATGGCACCGACCACAGGCACAACGTAGAAAACATCCTTTGCTTTCCTGGAACCCTCTGTGATTCTCTAAATTTAAAGTGAGTGTAAAATAACAAATGTTGGCAAAGGCGTGGAAAAAAAGGGTACCCTCGTACACTGTTGGTGGGAATGTAAATTGGCGTAGCCATTGTGGAAAATCATATGGAGGTTTCTCAAAAAACTAAAACTACCATATGACCCAGCAATCCCACTCCTGGGTATATATCCGAAGAAAAACAAAAACCCTAATTCGAAAAGATACATGCACCCCAATGTTCCTAGCAGCATTATTTACGATAGTCAAGGTATGGAAGCAACCTACGTGTCCATCGACAGATGAATAGATAAGGAAGATGTGCTATATACATACAATGGAATACTACTCGGCCATAGAAAAGACTGAAATTTTGCCATTTGCAGAAACACGGATGGACTTGGCGGGTATTATGCTAAGTGAAATAAGTCAGACAAAGACAAATACTGTATGATCTCACTTATATGTGGAATCTAAAAAGTACAACAGACTAGTGAATAAAGCAGAAAAGAAGCAGATTCACAGATATAGACAACAAGCTAGTGGTTACCAGTGGGGGAGGGGCCTTAAAGGGGTGGGAGAGGGTGAGTACAAACTATCAGGTGTAAGATAGGCTACAGGGATGTACTGCACAACACAGGGAATAGAGCCAATATTTTGTAATAATTTTTAATGGAGTGTAACCTTCAAAAAATTGCATGAAAAATTTAAAAAGTAATCTATGCGAGAAATTAAAAAACAAAAAAAATAAAGTGAGTGCAAGTGGTTAACTCTCAGTCTCTCGCTCTTTGGAATGAAGATGTGCCTTTGTGCTCTGGGAGCTTGGGGCTTTCACACGGTGGTTTCTGAGCTGTGTTTTGCTGCTGCTGTGGACCCCTGGGTGTTTTGTAGGAAGGTGCCTGTCTCCCTGGACTGCTGGTCCTTTGCTCTGCAGCCTGTCCCATCAGCGGGCTCTCCAGCCAGGCAATGCAGAGCCCTGGGAGACAGCTCGTCCAGGGGCAAAGTGGGGAGATGCTCAGAGGTCACTCATCGCTACACCGTAAAAGTGAAGGCAGAGTGACAACAGGGGCGGGCCCTGGTCTTCCAGGAGCAGGTGACTGTGCTGTTGGGGGGCAGAGATAAGACCTCATAGGGACTGCATCTCCTTCTTCTGCCACGTCCCTCTGCTGGGTCCAGGAGATGGTGCCATCTTTCTAGTTGGCAAGTGTGAGCCCAGGGCACTAAACGGCCCCCTTCTCTCTTTGGTGTCTCCAGGTGGACACAGTGTGGCCGTAAGCCTCTAGGCAAGAGCAGGGCCTGGGAGGGGCTGACCACCCCAGGGCTTCCTTCAGTTGGTACCTTGGTACCTTGGGTGACCACCTGGGTACTTGGCTTGGGTTTTGGTGGATGCATTTGGGGGGCAGGAAGCTTCAAGAGGACCAGCTCACCTTGCACATCCTCCCTTATCAAGAGCCCACCCAGCACAGAGCACAGCAGAAATCTCTATCCAGGCCAGCCTTCTTCCCTTCCTGTCCTACTTACCTCTATTCTTTCCACACTTTTGTGATCACATGGATTTATTTTACGTTCTATTTTTTCCCCACTGAGCATTATGTACTAAGCACGCTTTCACCATGCTACAATCATCTTATAACTGTTTGTTACACAAGTGAATCAAGTTGGCCTGGGGATAGGATTTTTAGTTTCGAATACAGATGTGCAATCACTGACTTAACTGTTCTCTGATGCAATCAGCACATATCTGGAGTTCAACCCTGGCTCAAATATAGAAAATCACAATATGGCAGTGCACATTTTCCTGGCCCTTAAACCTAGCGACCAATGGATCAATTATTTTTTGCTTATTTTATTTGTCTCTATGTACATGCTGTGTCTTACAATTAGAAATACACTCAAACATACACTAAAGGCATCATACTGCCCTCTAGTGAATTCAGGACTGGAGTGAGGCAAACTGAGTTTGAACCTCATTTCTGTCTCTACTGGCCGTGGGACTGCAGGCAAGGGGCTCAACTTCTGAGTGTGGGTTTCCTATCTGCAGTCTCTGAGTTTCTGGAGACTTGTGATATTGGAGACAATGAAAGCAAGGCACTGGACTTGGAGCAAACGCTCGATAAATTATAGCAAGAGAGTGGTGCGTGGGAAAGAAAAAACTTTAAAAGCTTCATGCAGGGCTTCCCTGGTGGCGCAGTAGTTGAGAGTCCGCCTGCCGATGCAGGGGACACGGGTTCGTGCCCCGGTCCGAGAAGATCCCGCATGCCGCGGAGCGGCTGGGCCCGTGAGCCATGGCCGCTGAGCCTGCACGTCCGGAGCCTGTGCTCCGCAACGGGAGAGGCCACAGCAGTGAGAGGCCTGTGTACCGCAAAAAAAAAAAAAAAAAAAGCTTCATGCACACAGCCCTTTCACTCAGTTATTTGTTATAAATGGAAATCAGAATGCCCAACAATTTTGAGAATTCAAGTTAAAAAATGTTTAAACTACATTTAAAATGAAGGTAAAGTCATAGTTCAACCGGAACTGATTTTCCTTGCTTAACGTGATGTCTGAATTTCCTGTGCTGCTCTAATAAATCACCACTAGGCTTAAATTGGTACAAACTTATTTGACAGTTCTTGAGGTTAGAGGCCCAAAATGGGTCTCACTGGGCCAAAATCAAGGTGTCATCAGGGCTCTGCTCCCCCTGGGGGCTCTAGAGGATGGTCTGTTCCCTGGCCTTTTCCAGCTGCTAGATGCTTCCTGCATTTCCTCGGCTCCTGGCCCCTTCCTCCACCTTCAAAGCCAGCAGCACAGTATCTTCAACCTGTCTCTGACTCTTAACACCTGCTTCTGTTCTCACAGCTCCTTCTCTGACCCTGACTCTCCTCCTCCCTCTTTCACTTATAAGAAGACTTGTGATTACATTGGGTTCATCCAGATAACCCAGGATAATTTTCCCTGCCTCAAGACCCTTAAATTAATCACATCTGCAAAGTCCCTCATGCCATGCAAGGTGACATTCACAGGTTCTGAAAATTAGGATGTGGACATACTTGGAGGCCATTATTCTTCTGCCCATCCATGATAATATAAAAACAATAATAAGGAAACATGTTTAAGGCACAAACATGGGGGGGGGTGGGTAAAAGCAGCCTCACAGATAAATCCACGTGATGGTCCCCCCCTGTAAACATGATGGAAATGTCATGGAAAAAGACAGGAAAAGCTCAGGTATAAATGACGATTGATTTTTTAGAGAGTGGGTGATTTTTCCCCAACATTAAACACATTCTCCATTCCCAGAGCAAAAGATTTCAAATCACTTTTCCATAGAATCCCTTTCTTCAAATGCAAGGTCATGCAGAAATTTACATGGCAAAAGCAAACCATCTCCTTTTGATGTGCACAATCCTTTACAGTTTGCAAAGCCCTCCTCCCACAAACACCACTGTACTTGAACTTGTCTATCTTACCCAGAGGCAGGACAGTTGTGATGTTTCCCTTCTTAGGAATCAGGAAACCAAGGCCTAGAGGACATTGGTGGGCCTAGAGGGTCTTGATTAAGCTGGACCTTCTGCCTACTTCCATTGGCTCTTCCCATTCCTGCCTAGTGCTCAGACACCTCCAGAAATGAGAACTCCCCGCCTCCATAAGTGGCCTATTCCATTCTTACATCTCCTGTCTCATGGCAAATCAAGTCCTTCCTCGCTGTGGCTTCTCCCATTTGGTTCTCAATCTATCATCCGAAATAAGGCTGTTTTCTCTTCCCCTTGACAGCTTGTCAATGGTTTGGTCATGCCCCTGGGTCTTTTCTTCCTTAGATGGAACTTGGAGAAGGTGGAGGCAGCTACGACGGCAGCCCTCTTGAGCCATGAGTGGGAAGGAGATTGGGGGGGGTGGAGGAGACTCACATCATGGTGAGTCCTTTAGAGCAGAGACCTGAGACCTCTAGTTTGTACCTGCTCTTGATCTGCTACCCCATGGAGGGTCCATGCAGGTCCAAGGGCCTGGACCTCCAACCTGGCCAGCCTGAGGAATCTCTGTTCTTTTTGAAGACAGGTGTCGCGATGGTTTGGAAAAAGCTTGTATTTTCAATGCACCTCTAGCATGAATCCACTTGAATATACTTTATTCTTACCTTAATAAAAACCAGACTCCTTGTGACCAAGGTAATGTACTTCAGCCCCTAGCACAAAAGGGAATGAAGTCAGCTGTCTGTCATAAGGGCCATTGTTGGGGCTCACTTCTGTCCATCTGGCATGTGACCTTGCCTCCTGAACGTTTCTGGCCATCTCTGGGCTGCAGAGCAGTCCCTTAATCCAGCTCGGGCCACCGAGGCAGTTGCCCAGAGCATCCATGGACAAGGGGCGCGATGGCATCCCCTAAGGCGCAAAGGGAGCATTGGAAATGCAATGATATGCAGGCCAGAATGTGGCTGACGGTCCTTGTGGGTGGGGGTGAGACGACCGTACGGGTGTTCAGGAATGACAAATGAAGGCAGCTCCCACTAAATTCGGGGCTTTTACTGGCTCACCAGGTGCAGGCAGCTCATGACCAGCGCTCACGAGGCCTCATCTCTAAATACGCATCAAACAGCTGTTTAAGCAGCGCCATCTTGAAGGAATCGTGAGTTAGCCTCCGGAGCGCACGAAATGCCTCAGTCTGGCTGGTCCCAGCCAATGGGTACTTGAGTTGCTTTCTTTCCAGACAGTGGCAGAGCCGGCTGGTGGCCAGAGGCTATTACTCATTCTCCCCTCCTCCTTAGGCGCAGGGCCCGACTTTCTGTGACAACAGTGCACTAAAGGACTACATTTTCCAGCCTCCTTGGCAATTAAGAGGGGAAACATGATCACATTCTGACCAAAGGGACCTAGCAGACGCGTGTGAGCCTTCAAGGAGACTTATTAAAATAGAAGGGCAAGTAATCCCTCCTTCTCACCCTGCTCCTCTTGGCTGGAAAGCAGATATGATGGCAGCCACTTTGGACCACGAGGCAACCTGGGAATCTAGAGATGAAGGGCTCGAGGCAGATGGATAGATGAAAGGAACAAGGTCCCTGACACCATGAAGAATTGTAACAGCCTGAGTCTGCCTACCTTCAACCTTTTCTTATGTGAGAGAGAGAAATAAACTTCTATTTTGTTTAAGACACTATCGTTTGGGTTTTCTATCATAAGGTGGCTGACCTTAATCCTGATATGTACACCTTTCTCTCAAAAAAACCAAACCAAGGGCTTCCCTGGCGCAGTGGTTGGGAGTCTGCCTGCCGATGCAGGGGACACGGGTTCGTGCCCTGGTCCGGGAGGATCCCACATGCCGCGGAGTGGCTGGGCCCGTGAGCCATGGCCACTGAGCCTGCACGTCTGGAGCCTGTGCTCCGCAATGGGAGAGGCCACAACAGTGAGAGGCCCGTGTACCGCAAAAAAAAAAAAAAAAAACAAGAAAAAAAACAATAGCAGCCAATAACGGACAGTCTTCTTTTTCTATTCAGGTCTAGCCAGTAACTGGCTTCTAAATGCCATAGAAACACACTCCCTCCCATCCACAAAACAACAGCAATAAAAAGCATTGCTGTTTTATTTATCTGGGGGTTGAGGTCTGAGCTCTCTGCCAAGTCTATATGCCTGATCAGGGTCTGGTGACAAAAATATAGACCATGGGGGCTGGGATGACAAAGCATTACCGGGAAGGAGCATCCAGAGGTATCATTCCTTCATGGTGATGAGCATATATTACTTTTTTCTCTTGCCTGTATCTTTTTCTTGAAGCCATCCTCCTGTACTCTCTATAATTCTACTAGAGATGTCAATCAAACCTTGCAGCCCTCCATCCCCCAATCACCAGACTGGATAGTAACCCAGACTGGTCAATTCTGGGAATTCCCATCAGGGAATTCTAACTCCTGGGGCTGATTAGCTGATTCAAAGCCTGAAAAACTGCTTGTGCTTTTCGCTTCCTCTCTGGGACCTCTGTGCTTGCTGTGAGAATATGCCTGAGCTAGCCTGCTGGAGGATGAGGTACATGGAACAGAGCTGAGCCATCCTGGATCAGCTGGCTGACCACCAGATATGTGAGAGAGCTTCTGCTGAGACAAGAAGAGTTGCAAGGGCAAGCCCTATCAAGATTAACAGAGTAACTGCCATTGTCTTCAGCCAGTGAGTTCCGAGGTGGTTTGTTACGCAGCATTATTATGGTAATAGCTAACTGCTACAGGGTCCTTTCTACCAAATTACCAACAGACTGGGCAAGGTGTATCTCCCATGGTGCCAAACAAGGTGGCAGGTAATAGAGTGTGTTTTATTTATGCTCATAGGTTCCAGAGCAAGACTTTCAGAGTTCAAATCCCAGCACTGCCATTTGCTAGCTTTGTGTCTTTGGTTAAGTTATCTTGTCCTCAGTTTTGTTTTGTCTTAAAACGGAAGTAATAATGCGATCTACTTTCCATGGTTGTTGTGAGGGTTTAACAATCTAACAAATGTGAAGTGCTTAGAATGAAATGTTCTCAATGCAGATGAGCATTGAGGAGTGTGTCTGCCTCCCGTAACTAGATGCCCCCTTCACCTCCTGGAAGGCTGGAAGACCACCTTATACTCTCCTCTCCCCACCACCTGGCAGAGCACCCAGCACAGTAAATATCCATTGTTTGCTGAATGCCTGGAGTGAACCTAGCACTTTTATTAGTATAGATGCAGGTTTCAATGTTCTACTTCAACCTAAGGCCAACATCTTTGTTCTTTTTATAAAGCGTACATGTAATATTTATCATTTTTTACAACTGGCCTTCTCTCTCACTCCCTGTTGTGCTATGAAATAAATCTTTTAAGCCTTCTGTGCTGTCTGGCATTTGTATGCACTGCCCGTTCTGACTGTACTTAATTGGAACGTTTCCCAGGATTTCCTCCCCAGTGGAGCCAGATGGGCATCCTCACATGCCAGGAGATCAAGCTGGAGGAATTGCTGTCTTCTAACAACCTATAACCTAGTTGCTTTTGGAAATCAGATCCCATTGGCTCCTTCTCAGCTGCCTTCATTTTACTCCAGAGCCTCCAACCATCTGACCATCAGCCTTCTTCCCTGAAGCCTGACTTTTGGATAGGTTGCCTTCCCAAGGGCCCCATGGGAAGCCCCATAGACCACTACCCACTTGTGTCCCTCTGTGCGTGAGGGTGGTGGGAGGGAAATCACCCCTGGGTTCCAGTCCTTCTTTTGTCACTTACTGGCTATGAGATGGGGGAGGAGCTTTAACCAGGGTCCCCTGTGGGCTTCTGGGGGAGGGGACTCAAGTCCCATCCCCACCACCATGCTCCACAAATTTTGTGTATTTGGGCGTCTACCGAAGAAAGATCTGTCCTTTCCATCAAATTTTAAAGGCCTCTAGAAACCAGAAACCATATAACCACAGCCCTGGACAAATCATTTCACCCCTGTAAGCCTCTGTTCCTAAGTAATGATAATGTTCTCTGATTTCATGTTATAGAAATGTCGTAAATGAGGAAACAGATCTGAACTACAAACTGCTGGACAGACATAGGCAATTATTAATATTTCATTATGACACGTCAATTCAGAAAATACTTAGGTTGTTCGGATTTTAAAAGATGTGGCACAAATTATAGTGAGCTTAGGACTACATATAATTCTCAGTTTTTTCTTGGATGTGGACATTTGGGAAATTTAGATTAGAGGACAGGATATGGATAATAAGAACCTGGACAGAGTCCTCAGTAATAATGACAGCAGGTAATACTGTGGACCATATAGATATAGATATCATCTAATTTAATCCTTACAACAAGCCCATGGGGGAGGCTTATATCATTTCCTTTTTACAGATGAGGATTCTGAGAATCAGAACGGTGAACAGAATTGGTCAAGGTCAGACTGCAGAGCTGGGATGTGAAGGCAGCACTAGTTATTCCCAGCCCTCATGCTGAACCTCGGAGCTGCCGACCAAGTCTTGTTTTATAAAACTAAAAGAATGGGTATGCTATTGTTCATTCTACATTGTCTGTCTCCAGGCAAAATGATTTTGTCTTTTCTGGGCTGTAGAAATATCTCTGATTCTGAAAGCTCTACTTTGAATCTGGCCCAGAAAGCTACACAAGATGACTGCCAAGCCCCACGTGGGCCTCATGCTTCCCTCCTGTAAAATGGGTATATTTCTGTTCCCTTGCAGGGCTAATGGGAATGGTCCAGTGGGTCTTGTTGCAGAGGCCCCACGCTGGTGTGATGTGAGGGCTCATTCTGTGCTTGTATGTTCCCTTTCCTTGCATGTGAATGTCAAGATGGGAAATCTGATCAGTGAGGACGAGAGGAGCAGAGGGAGGGCCGGGATAGACTTAAACCACTAAGAAATATGCAGCATCTCTGGGGTTGGGACAACCCGAGAGGTGACCACAGAGAGACACTGAGCAGAGGTGAGCAGACCTGGGCCTTATCCTACTCTGTCCTGGCTTTTCCAGGCTCCCTGTTGCTAACCGTAAAATTGTCACTTGCTACCTGGTTCTACAGGGATTAAGTCACTAGCCACTGCAGTCGCTGACCTTCAACAGCCCCTGAAAGGAGTTCTGGGCAAGGATCAGGAATGAGGCGCTCTGTGCTCTGGGAAAAACTGGTAGAACAGGGCTTCAGAGAGATATTTTCAGGAGAAGATTTTATGAGCTGAAATTTCTTGCATCTCCTCATATCTAGAAAAGCACTAAAATCATTAATGGTGACATGTGCTCATGACCAGCAGCAGCCTTCTGCCAAAATGTGTGCTTGACTGTACGCACCCCTTTCGCTGAAATCATATATACTGACACTCCCACACCTCTTTGGGCGGCCTCTCAGAGCTATCTGAGATGCTGTCTCCCAGGCTATAGTCCTCATTTTGCCCCAAATAAAACTTAACTCACAACTCTCATGCTGTGCATTTTTTTCAGTTGACACTTTGATCTGTGTCCCCACTCTGGGCCGCCCATAGCAGGCTGTGGGGAAGATGAAACGGGATAGGGTGTCCTAGGGCACCCAGCATGCCCTGCAGCGCTGACCCCTGTGAAGAGGCCAGAGCCACACGGACCAGACAAAGCGGCCCCTACCTTTCTCAGCTCCAGCCTGGTCGTGCTTCTCAAAGATCAGGTAGCGTGGGCTCTCAGGGAGAAAGGGCAGGCTCACCAGCTGGACCAAGACGGGGACGGCAATCACCCCAAACAGGTACGGCCAGGTGCTCTCCTGAAGGGAGAAGAGGGGGCTGGTGAATGATGAGGACTTCAGTCATTATTTGGGGGCTAGGCCCCTGGGCCAGGCAGCTTCTGCTGTCTGCACAGGGTCCCTCTGCACAGTGTGAGCCCCAGGAACAAAGGCTGGGGAGCAACTGGACACTGGTTTTGTTAGGGAACCATTGACTGAAACCGCCCGCCTTGGCCAAGCATGATAATGACCGCTTGCATGAGTTGTCTCACACAGGAGGTCCTAAAACTAAATGGGCGAATTCGGGAGGGGCCAAAAGGAGGGAGGAGATGCCAGCCCATAATAAGTCCTGCCAACCTTCCAGAAACCCTCATGCTGGAATCCATCTTGGCTGAGAGATGCGCACTCCGCCAGGAAGGACCCTGAGTCAGACCTCGTATGGGCACAAGCAAGATGATGATTGGCCAGAGACAACCCGGAAACCAACCCCATTGCCCTAAACCCTGAGACTGCAACACAGGTGGCAGAGCAGTTCTCCTGGGTTCCCTTACCCTGCTGCTCTCTGCCTGGGCACCCCTTCCCAATAAAGTCTTTTGCTTTGTCAGCACGTGTGTCTCCTTGGACAATTCATTTCCGAGTATCAGACAAGAGCCCACTTTCGGGACCTGGAAGGGGTCCCCCTTCTGGGAACAGTTTAGCACCAGGCCCACGTGTTTGGTATCTCCATGCAGGGGGTTGGTGAGTCCTCAGAGCCACCTGACAGGCGGTTACCTGAAGGGTGACTCCAAGAAGGTACAGTTCGGGGAAGCCAAAAGCTGGCCAACTCAGAGGCCCCTGGGGCATCAAGTCTGGCCTGAAGCGGCTCAGCTATTTCCTGGTTGTGTGGCCTTGGAAACATTCTCACGGCCCCTTGGAATCCCCTTCTCCTCACCTGGGGAATGGGGACAGCCACAGGCACCCCTCAGGCAGGCGTGAGAGTGGGATCAGATGATGCTTTCACTGTGAGGCCTGGCACCCAGTAGGTACACAGAGGAAACTACTACTATGCGGGTGGCACCACCCAGACGCCTCCGAGGCCCAGGATATCCGACCCATCTTGCTCCTGTCAGTGAAGGACGTCTGGAGCTTTTCCACGTCCCCAGGGAAGTGAGGGTGGGCCTTTGGGCACAGCTCGCCCCTGAGGTGGGGGAACTTGTCACTTCCCACCGGCTGTGAAAGGCAAGCAGGCAACACCCACCATTCAAGAGGCATTTTGAGTCCCTTCAAGCAGCACCATTCGCCTATTAGGTAACTTAAATGCTGCGCGGGGGGGGGGGGGGGGGGGGGGGGGGGGGGCGGGGGCGGGGGGGGGCCCATATTATTATGCTGATTAAGGCAGCATTCTTCCTGACTTTTTTTTTAAACCCAGGTTTACAAATAAACTCTCATTGTGTCTCTGAAAGGAGAGAACATCAATAGACAGCAGTTCTGATGGGGAGAAAGAGGAAAAAAACCCAAAGTTCTCACTGTGGAATTCTTGAATGTTTCATTTCCTAAGAAAGTACAAGGGGAAAAGAAGACACAACCAGACCTAGAAAGGCTTCACACAGGGAGAAGGTTCAGATGCCCTTGTTCCCGGTGAATTTAAGGTTCTTGTCTCCTTGCAGAAGAATTCGGAGACAAGGCAGGGAGGTTAAGAAAGTAACGTGAGAATTTATTTAAGCAACAATACGCTCTCAGAGAGGGGCAGACAGGTGAGCTGCTGTCCTGGGCTTCTTTGGCAAGCCAGGGTATACAAATGAAGGCGTAGAATATTCCCTGGGGAAGGAGGAGTTTGGGGGTTGTATTCCTTGATTTTCATCCCAGCTCCATCTTCCCAAGGGGAGGAAGGGTGTTTGTCCTTATTTAACTTAGATCAGAAGTGTCACGGTGTCGGTGCATGATGGGTACTTATCTGCAAGGCTAATTTTATTGTAATGAGAGCATTATGGCTTGGTTTGGTTACATTTGGACACAAGAGATTCCCGAATTGCCTCATCTTTCTTTGTCTGCTTCCAGGACACTTAGCACCCCAAAGGTATGGTCTCCTGTCAATCTGAAGCTTCCTGCTTTTCTTTGTCTGCCCATGGACCCCCACTGTTTACAAGATGCGTGGTTTCCTGCCACCATAGGATATGACAAAAACTGGTTAGAACCAACTAGGTCCAAGATGGCGGAAGATTCAACTTCCGGTGTACCTTAAGCCTCATTATACACTCATTGTAATACATTAGCTTGCTAAATGACACACCCATGATGCCATGACAGTTCTGAGGCCAACCATAGAAGGCCAAAAAGTGGGCGGTGGCCCAGTTCCTGGAAAGCCCCGCCCCTCCCCCTAAAATAGTTGGAATAATCCTCCCACTCATTAGCCTATGAAATTACCCAGTCCATAAAAACTAACCAAGCCATATCTTGAGGCTTCTCGCCTTCTGAGATGGCCCACATTCTGTCTGTGGAGTGTGCTTCTCTCTAAATAAATCCACTTCTTACAGATCACTTTGTCTCTCACTGAATTCTGTGTGCAACGAAACATCAAGAACCTGAGCTTCATTAAGTCCTGAGACCAGGTGCGTGATCTCAATTAAAAGACCGTGGGTTCAAGTCCCAATCTGAGGTACACGGTTTCACCACTAGATGGAAACTGCTGACCATCAGCAGGCAGACCCCAGAGTGACCATCAACTTATAGACCCCCAGGCTGGTTGGCGCCAGAAGACCGACATCTAGATTCCTGAACCATCATCCTGTTGCCTCACCATCAGCCAATCAGAGAATTGAATACAAGCTGACCGGGCAGCCTGCGACCCCCTCCCTCACAATGTCTTTGAAAACCCTTCCCTGAAAGCCATCTGGGAGTTCGGGTCTTTTGAGCAGGAAGTGCCGGTTGTCCTTGCTTGGTGCCCTGCAATAAATGCTGTACTCTCCTTCACCACAACCCGGTGCGGTACACTGGCTTTGCTGCATATCAGGCAAGTGGCCCTGAGGGGCTGGGAGCGGAGAGGGAATGCTGAGGGTTACCTTTCGGGGTGTGAAAAAAAATTCATATTTTATGGCAAGACAAGAAAAAATTTAACTAAAAAACTGTCCCTGCCCTTTGGCTCCTCTGCCCTCTACTGTGCACTGTGTATCTGCATTATGCATCCACCAAACCTCCCCCATCAGCAGCAATACCCGCTCAGCCATAAAGAGGAACAGTCTCCTTGCATCAACAAGACAGCTCCTTAAAGATAACATTCCTTCTTGACCTTGGAAGGGGCCATGGTGACACTTGGATCTGGATTGTGTAAATGGTCAATAATACGTCATTTAATGTACACCCCTCTGTCTCAAAAAACTTATATAACTCTGCCTTCATTTCTAACAGGTGCAACAGTTCTTGGAGCTTTCTGAGGTGATCTTCCTGGGTTATAATCCTCAAATTTGGCTCGAATAAAATTTTCCATTTCTTTCTTAGATCGACTGATTAATTTTTCATCAACAAGGGTAATGAAAATATTCTGGAATTAGAAAGGAGTGATGGTTGCACAACTTTGCAAATATACTAAAAAACACTTTTAAATGATGAATTTTATGGTATGTGAGTTATATCTTAATTTTTAAAAAAAGATCATGGAATAAAAAAATGACATACATATAAGTAGAATTTTCACTACATCTTTTTTGGTGTGTGTGTGTTTATTTTGTTTTCTCTTAGAGTTTGGCTACTGTCTCAGTAAGAGCAAAACCAGAAAGCTAGGGGAAAAAGACAAGGGAATCAACCCAATTAAGCTCCTACTATGTGCCAGGCATGGTGTGAGCTCATCATATGACTGTGTCTTTTGACCTTCCAGCAGCTGGTGCTATTTGCACTTGAGAGATGTGGAGACAATGTAATATCTGTGCTGAGCCCTCCAGCCAGCAACTGCACAGGTGGGAATCAAGCCCAAGCTTTTCCCACAGCATCAAATTAGAGAGGCCCCTCCCAGGGGTGGCAACCTTGGAGCTGCCTGTGGGTGGAAGGAAGAGAGGAGCTGGAAGGGTACTCTTGGAATAGGAACAGCAAGTAAGGATGTGCTGAGGCATAATCCACCCAGGATCATTGGGAACAACAACTGTAGAGGAAATGTAGGACCAGGGGATGCTGGAGACATGGGAGCTTGGGTGGAGGCTGGGTCATGGGTGGCTTTGCTGCTATTCCATGGCACTTGGACCTGGCTCTGAGAACAACCAGGAGCCTTTGAACTGAGATGGACACCCCCTATTTCCCCGAATCTACAATTCAGTATTTCTGGAATCATGCAGTCTGTGAGTACATTGAATGGATTCCCAGTATTACTGAGAAGCCCAGTACAGCCTGTGATCCACAGCGTCTTAAATGCAATCTTTCCTAACGGTGATCACTTTGGTAGCTGTGATCTGGGCTCCATCTCTGGAGAAAAACTGATGCTACTGACCCCAGGGTGGGTGAGCCCCAGCTTGGGGTGCTGATGGTGTCTGGACTGGGGAGGAAGAACAGCGGGAATGTTAAGAGTGGAGCTCGGGCAACAGTTTACTCCCAAGGCACTGAGCTTAGCCAACAGCAGAGGCTCTTTCCAGTGAGTGTTTAGAGGTTTCCCAGAAATGTTAGGCAGTCATAGGGAGAGATGTTGTATTTAGGAGTAATTATTGCCCATCTTCTACCAAGAAAAGTACGAGTGGGTATGTGGGTCGTTGATCATTTTAAGTAGACTGTTTCAGCCATATTATGCCATGTGACCCACCCAAATAATAATACAAATGGCCACAATGCCTTTCTTCTATGGATGGCTGCACCAAGCGCTTTATCTAAGCATTTATAACAATGAATGAATACGTCTGATCTGCCAACGACGTAATAACTATCGTGAACACTTATGAGCAGTGACCTGCAGCCTGGGCACAGATCCTGAGCAGGCTGTCTGGATTTGAATGCTGCCTCTCTCCCACTCTCTGTGGCCTTGGGCAAGTGACCTAACTGCTCATGCCTCAGTTTTCTCATCTGTAAAATGAGGATAATGCTTATGTCTATACATTGGTCATTGGGGGGCGGTGTTAAATGATTTAATAGATGTATAAAGTGTTCAGCCTAGGAATCCACACACTAGCATTCCACAGGAAAGAGCAGTTTTTACTACCAAACACCGTGAAAAGTTCATCACATAGACTATCTCTTCACAGCTGTCCACCGAGATGGAGCCCATGATGATGCCCAGTTTACAGAAATAGTCACCACAGCATACAGAGGCTAAATGACTCATCAGGGCTCCAACTGGTCACAGAGCCCCGACTGAACGCCAGGTCTCAGACCCCAGAACCTGAGTTTTGATCCTTGAAGCCTGGTCACAGGTGCCTCAGTGACCAGGGAGGGACCATGAGGCCACCAGACCCAGGGGATCTGACCTCTTCCATCAGCCTCCAGCGGTCCTCAAAGATGATCCTGGGTACCTGGTCCTAGCACCGAGCCGAGGTCTCAGCATTTCCCACTACAGTTTAGACTTCTTGCTGCCTGAGGGCAGAGAGCATGCCTGGCACATAGTAGCTGTTCAATAAATACCTACTGGAGAAACACAGGAGCATGGGAAGGGGCTTCTTACATACCGTCGCTGTTGCAAAGAGCCCTGCCATTTGCATTTCTTTTTTTTTTTTTTTTGCAGTACGCGGGCCTCTCACTGTTGTGGCCTCTTCCGTTGCAGAGCACAGGCTCTGGACGCGCAGGCTCAGCAACCATGGCTCACGGGCCCAGCCGCTCCGCGGCATGTGGGATCTTCCCGGACCGGGGCACGAACCCGCGTCCCCTGCATCGGCAGGCGGACTCCCAACCACTGCGCCACCAGGGAAGCCCTGCATTTCTTTCTCAGGAGCTATTCAAACAAAAAGGCATGTTTTAAAAAATCATGTATTGAAATGGAGAAGGACCCTATGGTCCTTGACCCCAGCACTATGTTCTCCACCTGCCTTTTGTCTGTGGAAAAACTTTAGCCAAAGAATAAGTTTAATCAGAGAAGTGAGAAAATGCAGAAACAAAAGAAAACAGCCCAACAGGACTAAATAATAATAGTTTAGTCATTAAGCATAGTCAGGGCCCTTTAGTTTCTATTCAAGGGCTATAAATAATACTCTGAGCCATATCCTGTGAGCTGTCTTATAGATACTAAAACCCTCACCAGGTGGAAGAAGTTAACTACATGATGACCAGACTGTAGCCATGACATAAATTGCCACAATTCCAAGAACTGGACTCAAAGAAATGGGAACAAACCAGCCCTGGAACTGAAGATGAACTGTAGCTAAAACAGTCAAGATGACGCTGATCAGACCACCATGTGACCAATTTCAAGATGACTGTCGGAGCTGACTGTGCTGCTTCTGCATGTAGCCCCCTCCCTCCACCTATAAGAGCTCTTGCCCCCTGATTGTGGAGGGGGGCGGTGAGTCAGCTTTTGGACAGGAGTCCACCCTCCCCCCGCCAACCCCCGGTTGCCGGCAGCTGAAATAAAGCAAACTTTCCTTTCCACCAACTTGCCTCTTTATTGGCTTTTGAGGGGCGAGCAGCCAGACCCCACTTTTGGTAACAGTATGACCCACCTAACATGGGACCGCTAAGTGCTACGGAGAGGGACTCTCAGATGAGTCCCTGTGGTGCCAGTTAGAGCCTGTTGTGTTCAGTAAAGCATGAGGTCAGAGCCCTTACACTTGCTTATTTTATTTGGGAGGGAAGAAAAATGGAGTCTTGTCTGCCGAGATGATTTTCACTCTCTCTCAGGTAAGGTGAGTGGGTCTTGCGATAACTCAGTTATCTTCCTCTTTCATCTGCAAGGCTCCCTTTTTAAAAATAGACTTCTAGGTCCTATTTCCCCCAAGCTATAGATGACCTCAGGCCTTTCCATACATAAAACCCTCCTGGACCATGATGAGATAGCAAAAACTTTTAAGTAGAGTCGGAATCATTGATCTTATCCCAAGTCAGGTTCTAATTTAAGGACATCACATCGTGCCATCGCCCCCCAGTCAAGTGGAGCCGGGAAGGTGACACTGGTGGCCACTCCTGCCACTGCCAGGACAGGCTCAAGGCCGCTGAGCTCCATGCTACTGGAGGTGAGAAGGGGAGGAAGGAGATCTCCCTCACAAGGCTATTTGGGGGATGAAATGGGCTATTTTTTTAATATGTCTTCATATTTAAGATCTCATTCATTAGACTCAAGGCTAACATTCATCCAGCTCTCCAAGTGTCAAGCTCCATGCTGGATACTTTACAAATGTAACTGCAACAAAGTTTAAAAACATAGAGTTCATGGTGTCTTCGAGTCACAACCTTGGTTTTTGTCTCCTATATTCATTCAAAATGTAATCACTGAGGGTGCCCTTCCCCACCCCATCTCAGGGGTCTTAGATGGTCCCAGAGTCACAGTTTCAAAATCAACCTGACTGAATGACGAATTTTCCACCCCCCTACCCCTGCCAGTCCAAGCTTGCATCGAGCTGGAGTCTGCAGTGGAAAGAGATGGGGGTGGGAGGTAGATGTTTGAGGTTCACTTTTCTTCCTCCCCCTGCCCTCCCCCAGCTTCTACCCAGCGTCTGACCACCCCCCTCCCCACAAGGATGGAAGAGGTAAAGAACTAGGTCAGGTCCCTGGGTCTGGCAGGACGTTTATAGCTGATGTTCCTTCCTTGTGAGCATTTTCACAGGAATTCTGGAGAGTTCCATCCCTGGGATCAAGCCCCCTCCCACCGCAGTTTCCCTGACTTGGGAGTTTGCATCTCGTTTTCTCTCTCTTCTGAAGAGTCATCTCCTCTGCAGCCCCAAGGAATCGAAGGTCAAGGCTACTGTGTACTGTGAACGGTGTGCCCAGTGCCCCCAGGGGGTGAGTTGAGGCTGAAATCCGGCCCACTCTGACCTCCAAGCTGAGGGCCCTCGGGGCTGGTTATTAACCTTGCTTTTTACTTCCTGTGTTTTATGATGACTTGATATCTTGGAGCCTTACTGATCCTGGAGAGACTCCCCCTCCCAGGCTAGCTAATTCCTAGCAAACAACTTGCCTGGGAGTATGCCTTTAACATACAAACCAACCAATCCAGAGCCCACACCAACCACTTCCTGTATTTAACTCTGATGCACCAAGTCAATATGCCCCCTGCCCTAAATCGCCCCAGCCAGGGCCAGGTACCAGACAAGTAGAGACAGCCCCTGTAGCCCTGGGACCACCTGAAATTATTCAAACTATGTCATCCTGAGCTTTCCCAAGCTTGCCTCCCCCATTCCTTCCCACAGAAGCCACAATAAGGGCTCTGGGCCACGCCCCGCCCTCTCTCCTTCTGCCTCCTGAAACACCCTGGTGCTTCCTCGCGTGGCCCTGCATGGGGTGCTGTGCACCTTCACAAGGGGACTGTGAATAATAAACTCTTCTTTCAAAGGCAGTGTCTCTGTGTCTGTCACCTTACAATGCCCGATTAAAGCCAAATCCCAGGTATATTTTAGAGCAGCTGGGTCACCCTCTCCCTCAGGCATGGTGCCACATGGGTTCTTGCTGCAGGGGAGCACTTCTTTCTGGAATCCACTGCCTGTTACCTTCCAGGACACCTCTCTCCTGGTTCTTCTCCAGTTTCTTTGAGCACCTTCCCAGGGTTTTGAGCCCAACCCTCTTTTCTGTTCATCTCCATCACTTCCCCCAGGGCAGTGGTTCTTAGACCTGGCTGCACACTGGAATCACCTGGGGGATTTTGAGAACTACTGATGCCCATGGTCTCCCACACTTGGAGATTTGAGATTAATTGGCCTGGGGGTGTGGCCCGGGCTCTGGGTCGTTCAAGCTGTCCAGGTGGCTCCAGCGGCAACCAGTCGAGAACCTAGGGCCTCACCTCCACCTGCGGCAGACAGTGGTGTGTGGCGCAGAACTGAGGGGCTCATCCCCCCGCTGCCAGGAGTGTTGTTGGCTATGGGAGAGCAGGTGGGTCCCCGCCCTCCCTCACACACATGCCCTTGAAGGATGCTTCCTCCACAAGGCAACTCAGGCCTCCTTAGCAGCAAACTGCACCCAGTGGCTGGCTGATGTGGAGGCACAAAGGCCTCTCCTCCCCTGCCTAAAAGTGGTGCATCTCTGATGGGTCCTCCCAGGTCCAAAGCTCCCTGCGGGCTGAGACCTCTGTTGAGACTGAAGGCAGCTCACCCTCTCCCTCTGCTGAGTCCTGCTTCCTTTACTGCCTGACAGGTGTTGATCTGAGAACACTCCCCAATCAACTTCCTGCTCACAAATCTCCATCTCAGTGTCTCTTCCCTAGGGAACCCAACCTAAGACACATGTATGTGGCCATGACTCCAAACCTCCACATCTGGGCCACACCTCTTACTGGGGCCCCTAACTCACATTTCCAGTTGCCTAGGGGACAGCTCCACTGATAACCCTTGGGTTCCATAATCTCTGCATGGTGTCCCCCACCTCCCAGCCCACGCATGCCTGTCCCTGGACCACAGTTGGGGCTATCACCACCTGTCCAGAAATTCAATTAAGAAACCCGACATCACCTCCATTCCTGCCTTTAACTCACAGGCCTCCCACTGCCATCCGATCTGCTGCCTATCCGCATATAATCCTATTGGCTCTGTTTCTGAAATCTCTGTCTTGTGCACCTCTTCCTCTTCTACCTTGCCAGCATTTGCCTTAGGGGAGTTTCTTACAACGTTTTGCCTGGATTCTGACAACGGCATCTTAACTGTCCCGAAATCCTTCTGCATTCTTTGCTCTCCCCTCACAGCCTCAGAGTGATCCTTCTAAAATGTGAATCTGACGTTCTAAGCTACTTCTCTGTCTACAACTTCCAGCAGTTCCCTACTGCCCTCACGATCAAGTTCAAATCTCTTCGCCTGGAATACAAAGCCCTGTTTTATGAGCACCCTTCCGGGATTCCAGCCTTGCCGCTGGCTAGACAGAGGAGCCCTCTGCTCCTCTGCTCTGGTCCTGCCAACCCGAGGGCACCCCTGAGCCTAACAAGCTGACTTCATGATGCTGTGCCTTTGCACCTGCTACTTCCTCTCCCAGGAACGCCTGCCCTTATCCACAGAACATCTACGTATCCTCACAGTTTTGGCATTTCCTCCTCTGGATGACATCTCTTGCTGCTACAGAATCCCATGAAAGCACTTGTTACCTGTATAGCACGTATTTCTTTATGGGTACGTCTCTCCGACTAGACTGAGCTTCTCAGGGCCGCCCCCTGCCATGTTCTTTTATGTTTCTTCCCAATGCCTGGCACTTGGCAGGTGTTCAGTAAATGCTTCTTGACTGAATATGTGTTAAGATGAATGGCAGAGGTAAGCCATGCTGCAGGTAAGATAGAGACTCCTGAAATAACACACACCCCTGCTTTTAAAGTACTAAATACACACACACACACTACACATATATAAAAGCTAAAACTTCCCTACATGGTATCCTATTAAAAGGCTAAAGTAGCATAAATAATAGTCCCCTATGAGGTATGATTATAATTTGCAGTCTATAGAAGAGAAAAATGAGAGCCACAAAGGTTAAGTAGCTGAGGCAAGCTCACGTGAGCAATTGGGGGACAGAGTTGAATAAGAGCGTGGCTCTTCTGAACTGTGCACGGGGCTCTTTTTGTGACATTATTCCTGATACCACGTGGTTCTCAGTGCGAGGCAATACCCATCGCCTTCCCTCGCGGCAGCTGCTAGCTAAATAGTGAATTTATATGCAGATGATATTAGGCTGAACCAATCCTGCTCCTCTGTAGAAAGTTCTGTACAGAACTCATCAGAGATCACTCGAGCTCAGCTCCAGTGGCTCAGGCGGTTACCAAAACGGATTCCACCAGGGTGAGGGGCAGGTCCGTGCATCAGCCATTCAGCGAGGGAGAAACAGTCACCTTCCGAAGGGATGCTTTGTAAAAGGGTTGAAAGCACCTTGCTTGTTACTTGTCACAAGCTGGGTCTCACAGCACCGGTCAATGAAAGTCCATGGAACCCATGACCTCGATGTCCCCACAACCATCTTCCAGAGGGGGGACCCTGCTGGCTGCAGCTAACGGAGCCCTGGGGTGGGGACCATGTCCCCAGCTGTGTCTGCCCCACACTACACCACCTTATGATGGGTCAGTCTCTCACCATCTCCACTCCAGATCTTGCAGAAGTCAACACAACCTGACCCCACAGGGTACAATCCAGACACTAAGATGCTCAGGTCATTGCAGCAAACGTGTTGTTCTAGAATCGCTGATTCAGGTACAGTAAGTCCCCTACATACGAACCTTCAAGTGGCGAACTTTCAAAGATGCGAACGTGTGTTCGCATGTCGTATCACGTAAGTTAGTTCACGTGTCTGGCGTACGTTGTCACCTGTGTGCATCCTCTGTAAGTGGTTGTGCTTCTGTGTACTTTCCTGTACAGTATTGTATCGAGTACAGTAGTACAGTGTCTTTATTTCAAGCCCAGGATGTCTGCACGCAAGCGTAAAATCAGCGGTGATACAGCTGGTACAGTGTAGCCAATTGTGTTAGTTGGGTCCCTAGGCTAACTTTGTTGGACTTACGAACACGCTCTCGGAATGGAACTTGTTCGTATGTAGGGGACTTACTGTACATATTCATGGTCTGACTCTGACTTCAACAACAAAAGACACCTCAAGAACATCGCTGTATGATTACCCTCGCATTTTCCTGCCTTAGAAATAATACTGAAATTACCTTCCCAGGGCGTAACACTCACCTCTCAGAAAGTTGTCCCAAGTGCCACACGTGAGTGCAGTGACCTGCGCAGGGTCACCTTTCAAGAAACGCCAGCTCCCTACCCGCTTCCTACAACATGTTTCTGCTTTTCAAAGGGTTTGAGTGCCTTCTGCTTTGCTTGGTTCTCGAGCAATCTTATGGGAAAGTAAGGTCAGTAGCTATTATTCCCATTTTACAGATAAGAAAACCGAGGCTGGAGAGGTAGAGAGAGGGGTTAAAAGTCCTGCAGCAAAATTTTCCATGAAATCAACTTTGTCCCTTCCTCATTATAGAGAGAGAAATCCATGCAATGTTTGAAGGTTGTTGACCTGCAGAGTGCCTCCCCAGGCCAACCTACAGTGACAGGCTGACACTGAGCACGTGTGAATTTGCTGAGTGCTTCATACAGAGTAACTCGATTTCACCCTCACAACACCCCTGCCTTCATTCCCAGTTGACAGATGAGAAAACAAAGGCACCAAGAAGATAAGTAATGCATTCATAGTCATGCGTCTTATAAATGGCAGAGTGGTACACCCACTCCAGGCAGTGTGGTACCCAGCTCTGTGCTCTTAACCTGAGCAGTCCAATTTCTCTGACAATACATTTATAGAGATCACTGTTCTCTTTCCCGAGGGAATTAGGTAACCAGCATTCTTTTCTAAATAATGCTGCCTGAACTTGAAGCTCATTATGAACCCCTTCGTCAGGCTCCTGTGTTCTAGCTGAATCATCCTGGTTTCTGGGTCTCATTGTTCAGATCCAGTCATACCAGGGCTTCGTCTGTCACCTCCTGCTACAAATCTTCATTGTGGCTCATCTGTGATCAGATCAGTGTCCTCCAAATGGAGCTCAAGAAAGGAAGACAAAGAAATGTGGTTTGGGGCTTCTCTGGTGGTGCAGTGGTTGAGAGTCCGCCTGCCGATGCAGGGGACACAGGTTCGTGCCCCGGTCCGGGAAGATTCCACATGCCGCAGAGCGGCTGGGCCCGTGAGCCATGGCCGCTGGGCCTGCGTGTCTGGAGCCTGTGCTCCGCAGAGGGAGAGGCCACAACAGTGAGAGGCCCGTGTACCGCAAAAAAAAAAAAAAATGAAATGTGGTTTGTTCTGAGGCTCACAGAAGCACAAGGACGGCCTATGATTTGGACTTTCCTATGGATGACCTGGATTCTGGGGATATGGAAGGTGTGACTGCCAGTGGTCAGGTACCAGCCTAGTTACCGATGAGCTCCAAGACTTTGGGTCACAAATTTGGGCCATAACCTTGGGCCTTTCACAGCCCTACTCAGCTTCAGAATTAGACCCAAGTTCAGTTCTGGTTCTTCTACTTACTAGCTCTGGGGCCTTAAGCAAATTACTTGTTCTCTCTGGAATCACAATGGGAAGAGTAATTAACACTTACTTTGCAGGGTTGCTGTGAGGTTGACAGCTGCGATATCCTAGCGTGGGCCTGGTACGTGGTTGGGAGCCAAGAGATGTTGCTTCTTTTTTCCCTTTGCTGTGGTCCTGAGCCAACACAAGTTGCCCATCCTAATTGAAGAGTGTGTCTGCGATTAGATCTGCTACGCTGAGCCTGTGACTTTGTGTCCGGGTCGAGTGTATGAAACTCACCTTTCAGACACGAGCGGGAAGTCTAGGAGTTAAAGGCCAGCTTACCCACAATCCGGGGCTCCCATCTAATTTCATCGGCCACTGTCCCTCCTCCTTGGGTGCTCTGTCCCCCTTGGAATCTCTGTCAGCTATCTGGTGCCCCTTCCCTGGACACGGACACCCCTGGCGGCTCTTTGCTGAACCCACCAATGAACAAGCATGGCACCCCTCCCCCTCGGGTGCTGCTTCCTCACCTGTAAGAAGCTAGGCTGCATCTATGTGCATGCTCCCATCCCCTCTGCCTCTGAGCACCCTCCATTCTCTGCACACCAAGGATATGGGGCTGGATTTTTAAAGCAATGCTAATATCTCACTGCCTTAACTCATTCATGCTGTCATTCATTCAATCTGTGGCACTCTTATTGAGCCACTCTGCTTCCAAATGTGCCTAGCTCTCTCTCAATCTTCTTATTTTTATTTTTGTTTTTCCACTGGCCATTTGCTCTACCTGGAATGGTGTCTCCCTTCTACCACCTGGCTACTTAATTGTCCCCTTATCCTTAAGGTGGATACCACCCTCTCCAGAAAGGCGTCCCCTGCTGCCTTAGGGCTGCTCTGGTGGTCTTTCCACCCTTGGGCTTTCTGCATGGAACGCCACTGTCTGTGGTCCCTTCCATCTGCCCCTCTAGCAGCGAGTTCCTTGCAGGCAGGGACTTTGCCTGTCTCATCTCTGTGAGGTCTGGTGCATTGTGTCTCCTCAATAAATGCTGGTTGCTTTGAGTTAGTCAGAATTATATGGCTACTGAGGTAGAAATTACAGATGCAAGTCTCCTGGAGTGGTCCAGAGGAGAAGTGAGGAGGGCCTGAATTTAGGGGCAGTGGTGGGGGAGGGAGAGGCGCTGCATCAGTTGGAGACTTGGTGGGAGATGGACAGGACCAGCAGGGGGTGGGAAGAAGCCAGGCTGGGTGAGGGTTACCGGAGAGGCATCTCTGGGAAAGCGCTAGGACTCTTCCCCCAGCAATCCCATGCTTCACATGCATCTCAGCCCCAGAGGCCTCTCCCCCTGACCCTGCCTGCCTAGAACCTGTCTAAAATAGCCTCCCTCGCCACCCTCTCCCTCCTTCCTGCTTTGTTCTGCTTCACAGCATTCATTGCTGACTGACTTCAAATATGTATCTGCCTCTGATCTATGTCCTCCACCAAAATGCAAGGTTCATGAGGTCAGAGGTCCTTGTCTGTTTTGTTCACTGCTGGATAGAGCCTAGAACAGTGCCAGGCACACAGTAGGTGCTCAATAAATGTTTGTTGAATGAATGAATACATCACCAATAGACAAAGTCCAAATGGGGGCCTGGGCTCCTGCAGGCTGCAGACACTAGAGGGCACCCGACCACAGTCTGGATCTGGGCGAAGCGCCACGGAGTGCCCCAGACTTTGTGCTCGGGTCTTGGGCAGTAGCTCCCTGTCAAGTGAGAGTCCTGGGCTGCACTGCTTTGGTTACAGACGTACAGGGCGATATGAGCAAGGGTCTGGGCCAGACTCCCTGGCTAGTGTGTGGCCATGGGCAAGTTGTCCAACTTCCTGTGGGACTCGGTTTGCTCAAGTGCAAAACGGGTATAATAATAGAAGTCAGGTCCTAGAGGATTGTTGTGTGTTGTGGGGATCACATCAGACAATGCCAGCGAAGAGCTCAGCATGGCTCCTGAAACAGGACAGCTCCTTCAGAAATGGGGGTGGAGCTTTCACCCATTTATTCAATAACATCTTCTGCGAGTCTTCTGGGTAAAGGGTACATGCCCCAAGGATGACAGGTGAATTGGACACGCCTGTCCTCACAGAGATGAAGGGAAGGACTGAGCAGTGTGCCTGAGGGTCTCACATATGATAAAACATTCGTAATGCCTCCCCAAGTTTAAATCATGTCCAAGATCGCCGGCCAGATAGCTCTGGGCAAGGTTTCCCCTGAGTCTCCATTTTCCAACCTGTAAAATGGGATGATGACAGAACCTATTTCCCAGGTTGAGATGAAATTTAAGTGAGATGATGTGGATGAAGCCCACTGCTTGCAAATTCTAGGTCTCCTGCTCCACCCTTTCATCTCCTCCTTTGCTGTGTGAATGAAGGATCATCCCTGCCCCCCTGGTCTCCAAATGGGGGGACCGGGGCTCAGAGGCACTGAGTGATTTGCACTAGACAGTCGGGCAAATCAAAGATCAGGATGGGATTGAGCTGCCATCTTGGAGGCTCAGCCTCCTGGCGTCACTTCAGATCTTACCTGTAAGGTTCCCCCCATGCCAGGGTGGTGAGGGGCCTGCGTGAGATGGCTCAGGACTTATTTCCAAGAGAGAGTGGCCGCTACAGAGTGCACTGGATGGGGCTGGGCCGGGTGGCCAGGGGCTGAGGGTACCGTCCTCCTCTGCAGCCATGCAGCCCGGAATCAGGCACTGAATATCCCTGAGACTTGCTCTCCTCATCTGAGAAATGGGTCTAATGATGACAGTGCCCCCAGGCAGAATGAGCCATTGCACAAAGAGCGCTGGAGGCTGCACGTGATGTAATCTCTTTGGACACCTGTCCCGCAATATGTAGATCACAAGGCATTTCAGATCCATCTTGTCTTTCCAAGAGCCTCATGAGACGGGGATGATGATAAAATGGCCAAACTTCTGGAGGTGATAAGGGTGTACCTTTGCTGTTCAGAAGCATTTGTGTGAAGAGAACGTGTTATACTGGACCACAGACAATAAGACCTGGCTGTGGGCAGGGAGCATTTTGTTATAAGCACTTCTATTGAGCTGGGTTCTGCCCGAGAAAGGCCAAGGCCAAAACAGCAGGGATTCTAGCACCCTGCATTCAAATCCCAGCTTTGCAGCTCGCTACCTGTGTGACCTTGAGCACATTTGTAAATCTCTCTCTGCCTCAGTGTCCTCATCTGTGAAATGGGGATGATAGCGACGGTACCTAATCCATAGGGTGGTTGCATGGATTCCATGAGTTAACACGTGGAAGAGGCCCACAGCAAATGTGAACTTTTGGAGCTCAGGGCCCAGGTCTGAGGATGCAATGACCCTGCTCTCTGCCTGACATTTGCTGAACTGTTCTGCCTTCAAGGTTTCCCTCTGAGGCATACAAGTCTGGCTGCTGGGGCCATGTGAGTCACAGGGCAGCACACTTAGGACCAAGCAAACCTCCAGAGCCACCCATCTCTTCCTTCTTGGGGCTCAGAAACTCTCTCTTTCCAACACCCACGCCAGGCCGCCTACTCAGAGGGCAGCTGGGCTAACCGTTTTCCCCTGAAGCTGTCTCAAAGACAGGACGGCAAAGTTCAGGCAAGCTTCAGAGACTGTCTTTAAAATTCCCGATGGCATGACTTCAAGATCAATTAAATGTACCTTTGTATCCCTTCAACCTTCCTTGCCTGCAAACTGAGATACAGGCCGAGCTGAAGCGCCCCCAGCCCAGGGGCACGCGCCACCCACGGCATCAGCCATCACACAGCAGCTAGAGCAGACAGGAGCCTTGGAGCGACTTTCATGTAGGCCCCTCCTTTTAGGAATGAGGAACTTGAGGTCAGGAGAGGGGACAGCCCAGAGCCACAGCACAGCACTCGGTGGCCTTATGCCTGCCCACGCACATCACAGCTGATGAGCACAGGGCTTTGCTTGTGCTCTCAGGAGCAAAAAAACATTAGAAAATTCAGGAATTGGGGTTTTCTTCATCATTCCAAGGTCAAGGAAACTTTGTGCATTCCCTCCACACTTAGGGAGCGTCTCAGTGTCACGGACCCCACTGTCAGATCTGTGATGATACAAAGAACTGAGACCTCTGACCTCTGTGCTTGGGAAAGATCATCGCGTGGATGAGCACTTGACTCTGTAGCAGAGCAAAGCAAGTCTCTTCAGAGAGGATTGTCATCTGAGGAAGACTGAGGTGGGAACAGCTAACTCTGATGGTTCACAGGAAAGAGGTGAGGCGGTGAGGGGTCCAGCATATGCCTTATATGGAGTGAAGCCAAATGGAGCTAATATTGAGGGAATGAGTCCTAAGAACTGTAAGTGTATCGTTGCATCTAATTCTCACAAGGACTCAGTGAGCTGTGCACACTTATTGCCATTTTACTAACAAAGATGCACAGAGGTTAGCTGTGTCTAAAGCCACGTAGCTAGTAGGTAGTAGAGCCAGGATCCTAACCCAGGCATTGGCCCCAGGGTCCTTGCTCTGAAACACTCTCCCTGGAGTTCTCAAAACTGAGTAGGCATCAGATTCCCCGGTGGGGGAGCCTCTTAAGACACAGATTGCTAAGTCGCACCCCCAGAGTTTCAGATTCAGCAGGAATCGGTGGGGGGCACAGATCACACTTGAAGGATATCTGCACAGCAGCCCTCTGACTACAGCTGGAAGTGGTCACTAAATCAACCTTAAGAATTGCAATTTTCAGACATGAGCTCTAACACTTGATAGATGCCAGAGCCCTTCCCACACAGAACAGAATTCTTTTTCCTACTCTTGGAGAGGAAGACTCAATTATAGCCGACACAGGGAGCTAACAGGACTCACACTGCCCCATTAGAAAGGCTGAATTATCTAAAAGAGAAAATTCAGAGCTCGGAAGGTTGTCTGAAGGAGATTGGACATCACCCTGTGAGGACCTCTGAAGTGGCAGCAAGGATGCGGAGGGGACAGTCTCTAATTTTTTTTTTTTTTTTTTGGCCGTACACAGGCCTCTCACTGTTGTGGCCTCTCCCGTTGCGGAGCACAGGCTCCGGACGCACAGGCTCAGCGGCCATGGCTCACGGGCCCAGCCGCTCTGTGGCATGTGCGATCTTCCCAGACCAGGGCATGAATCCATGTCCCCCACATCGGCAGGCGGACTCCCAACCACTGCGCCACCAGGGAAGCCCCTCTAATTTTTTTGTTTTTTTCCTATTTTCCATCAAAGGAGATTCATCGTGTGGCTGCTCCCGACCCACCAGCATGTTTTCTCCGGCTATAGAGAACATCTGAGGCGTGCCCCAAATGAGATTCTTCATTTCAAAGGGAAAAGATGTGATTTCTAAGTCACTGGAGAAATAAAGAAGATTCTCACCAGGTGAAAGTGGTGTTGGGCTGTTTGGATCCACTTTAACGTGGATGAATACGTGTCTTATATTTTTATAAAAATCAAACAGATTTTTCTTCCTGGGCTTGAACGAAGGACAGAGTTCAAGATGAAAAGCTCACAGAAAAGAAGTGTTCTCACGAGCTCAGGGGCTGGGGCCACATGAGAAACATATGAGACCGAAGAGGACTGGCCTGCCTGACTTCCTGTGCCAGGACTCTAAACTTTGGGGATGCCTCCCTGTGCTCCCCATCTGCAAGTCCCGCTCTGCACGTCCTACAGCACAGAGGTCATGGCTTCAAAGCCAGGAAGCTCAGGCTCCAACCAGGCTCCACTGCCTTCTTGCTGTAGCCATTTGGGGTAATTATTAAACCTCTCTGAGCCTGAACCTTTAATCTCTAACATAGAAAGTAATAATATTTATTTCCAAGGGCTGCTACATGAATTAAATGAGATATTGGCTGACATCTATTTACCACCAGCTCCAGGTACTGTTCCAAATGCTTGACATCTGTTTCCTTCTTCAAGTCTTACAAGAAACCTCCATGAGAGAGATGCCATTGTAATCTCATTGATAGGTAAGGAAACGGCTAAGAGAGGTTCAGAAACTTTACTCAAAGTCCCACAGCGCGTGGTGGTGGGGCTGGAAGGCAGACCCAGGCAGTCTGGCACCAGAACCCACATGCCCGTGACTCGATGCTGCAGCTACAACTGGGCTGCTCTGTGCCCTGCCCTTTGGAGTTCATTTGTCCATGATAGAATCACATTTTCTCACCTCTTTTTAATCTCATGTGAAATTTTTCCTTAGCATTTTGTAGATTAACAATAATTGTTGTGGTGACATCATAGTCATTTTGTATTACCAATTCTCTGTGTTACAATGTGCCAAGAAAAAGCTACCGTCCTTGAGCAAACATGGGATACTTCTAGAAGGTGACTGCAAACTGGCCAGAGTAACCTTAACGTGTTCCCCAAGGGAGGGATTTATGGATTATTTTCTCTTTACACAGCAAAATAAACTGGCAGTGAGTGACAAGAACAAAGTCACATCTGTTTGGGAATTGAAAACATTATTCTAATTAATTGTTCTCAATATGGAATCAAAATGACAAATCATTTAGAAAAATAACATCGAGAAAGTGGCATACTAAAATTTTGGGAATGTTGGCAAATCTATGTTCAAGGAAAAAAATGTATGAATAATAATGAAAAGGCAGAAATTAAAATTGGAAAGCAATAAAATGGATAACAGAGTTTAGTCTTTCAAATAGCAAAATTAGAGGCAACCATTTGGACATGTTATTTAAAAAGGGAGACAGCAGGGGGTTCCCTGGTGATCTAGTGGTTAGGATTCAGCGCTTTCACTTCCGTGGCCTGGGTTCAATCCCCGGTCGGGGAAATGAGATCCCACAAGCCCTGCAGTGTGGTCAAAAAAACAAAAAACAGAAAAAAAAAAAAAAAAGAGAGCGAGAGAGAGAGAAAGCAAAATCAAATTAAGTTAAGAGAGAAGGTATAAAGAACAGACATGAGGATGTTAAAACTTAACATAGTTGTATGTATATTTGTGTGCATATCTGAATGTTTCAATGAAATGAGTGATTTTATTGAAAACACAGCAATTTTTAAAACTGACTTTACGTGGGTGAGGTGTTCCTCCTTGCCGAGGCCACACAGCAAGTACATGCCTGTACTGGGATTTAAAGTCAGGCCTTCCTGTTTCCAAAACAGAAAGCCAACAACAGAAGACTGTGCAATTACATATTAATGTGGGAAAGAAAGGCTCAAGAGTGAGGTAGAGCGAAGCCAAACATCTTGGAAAGATGCCCAAAATATATTAAATGAAGACGGCAAGTAACAGAACAATGTATATGGCATGATTCCATTAAAAAACAAAACAAAACTATGTACATATAAGTTTAGATAAGCAAAGAAAAAAGCCTAAATGAAAATTATTGAGCTGTTAACAACAGCTATTGGGTGGGTGGATTTGAACATTCTGTAAGGTTTGAATTTTTTGTATATTTTTTATTTTCTAAAAGAAAAAATCAAACCCAATCAAAGAAACTCAACAACTTTTGTCCAATAATAAGCAAAAGGCTTGAATGCTCAAGAATTCTAGGACATAGGGACAAGCTTTTGGAGGAAGGGCTCACCTCTGACTACCCTTTGTCTGGCAAGGGACATGGAGAGCAGAGATGGTGACATGAAGTGAGAACGGATGTGGTTGGCTGGGGAGCCACACTTACCTTTCCCAGCAGCTCAGGAAGGCCCAGCAGCTGCCCCGTGAACACGCCAATGCAGATGAAGATGGCGGTCACCTGCCCCAGAGAGCCGCGGATCTCCTTGGGTGAGATCTCGCTCAGGTACATGGGGAGCACACTGAGGGCGATGCCTATGAAGGAAGCATGGCAGCAGTGAGAGAGCTGTCTTCTTCAAGGAAGACTCTGGTCATGGCACCTCCCTCTGTTCTGTGCTTGACAAAAATAGTGCTGTAGCCACAACACCATTCCCAGCACTCTGCACAAATTGTCAACATTTTAACACGCACTTTATTATTTACTCCATAGAGTATGGCTGGGAGGTGGATTTCATAGGAGGGGAAATGGTAGTAGCTGATGGTAGTGATGCTGGTGGTGATGGTGACGGTGGTGATAATAATACCCAACGCACATAGTGCCTACCAAGTAGCAAGGATCTTCCTTCTCTCTTTACATATATTAACTTATCTATTTTAAATAACAACCCTCTGAAGTAAATGTACTATCATTATCCCCATTCTAAATATGAGAAAACTGAGGCACAGAGAGGTTGAGTAACTTTCCCAAATCACCAAGGGACATCCAAAAATGCTCCAAGAGATTATTTGCCCAGTAGATCAGGTCTCTGATTCTAGAACTTGAACTTGCCCGCCAGCTAACGGCACCCCCTTAGGTAAATCATGGAACTCAGTTATGGCAGATACTGTTAAACCCATTGTACAGCATTTTATAGACGACATCACTCACATAGGGTCTCATAACCTTTCAGATAAATTTATGTGTTCAAAGGCTGATGACTGATATTTCTATTTAAAAAGTAATAGTTTTAAATATGTCTCATAAAACATAATACTCTGCACTCATAGAGGTTCTGTTAGTAAAAATATCATGAGGCCTTGTCAGGTTCAAGAAACTTTGTTTTCCACTCATTTCGGGGCAGGGTTATTCTTAAGAACCTTTATAGACCCATGAAGGTCTACACATGCACTTATCCCAGGCAGATCCGTGGCTTGCTTATTACACTCTGAGTCACACTGCTTCCTGGGTCAAATCCCTGCAACTTACAAAAGTTGAGGACTTGGGCTGAGAGAGTTAGCCTCTCTCAGCCTCAGTTTCTCTATCTACAAGTTGGGGATAAGAACTGAGTCTGACTTCATAGGATTGCTATGAGAGTTAATTGAGATTTGCTCAGTGCTTCACTCAGCGTACAAGTCAGCATTCCTAGCACTAACTATTATTGTCTTCTAATTTTTCACCAGATTGTTTGGGCAATCAAAAATTTCTTTCCTGCCCTGGCCTCCTGATGCCTAGAGGTTAGAGCACAGTTCCCGACACACTTTAGGCACCAATCGATGTGTTTCATCTTAAGCTGGATTCACCCCAGTTTCTAGCATTCAGGGAAGCCCTTCCTAAAAAGAAATAGTGAAGGGAATGCGCTGCCCAATTTATAAGCTGAGCATCTCATTCATTGCATCTCAGCCCAGGATAACTTTTTCTGGTTCGGCACACAAGGGAAACACGCTTAAGGTGCAAAGAGACAGGAATTATCTCCAAAGCTGCAACATAAACCAGATGCTATCTGAATTTTTATCCCAAACACCCATACTGAGAGCATCTGGCCTCATGGAAAAATCAAGTGGCCACGGATCAATGTGGCACCTTGTTGCTTAGGAGGCAGTGGAATAGAGAGGAAGGTGCAGGATTCAAGTCCCAGAGCCCTGCTTTCCTCACTAGGTGACCTTGATCAAGTTAGTTAGCTTCTCCTAGCCTCCGCCTACCCATCTATGAAAGAAGGGTCATAATTGCTGTCTATTCCTGTTGCAGTGGGAATAAAATTACTACATATAAAGCACCTGGCTCATTTTTGGTCACTTGATGGACACTTGGAAAACTGTTAGGTCCTCACCCTGACACTCCCCCTACCCTCTGGGGATAATTATCATCATCATCTCATGAAAAGCTATTAAGGAAATGATACGGCTGGTAGGAAAGAGGAGGCATGGTCGTGGTAATGGACGTGGCATACGGTTGGCACAGTAAGAACGCCTCCTTCCAGGGCGCCTGTGCAGACTGAATCCCTGGAGAACGCTTAGCAGAGTGAAAGGCACACAGGACACTGTCAATTAATGGAGACGCTTCTTCCTTGCCCATTGTGAAATTTCGGGCAAAAATGAGATGCTGCTGGCTAAACCAGTGGTGAGCCATGAGGAGGTAGCCGGCTGTAGGATGACCAACTCATCCCAGTTTGCCAGGGACCATCCTGGCTTTAGCACTGAAAATTCTGGGTCCCGGGAAGCCCCTGAGTTCCGGGCAAATGAGGATGGTTGATTACCCTGGGCTCGTGTTGCTGCATCAAGCATCCCACACACCTGAGTGGCCCCTCTTGACCTGTGACCCCATATCCTGCCATTCTTGCCCCCCGACAGGTGCCCCAGCCTTACGATTTACCGGACACCCCAGGCTCATTCTGATCGTGGGATATCAGCCTTTGTTGTTCTGTTTATCCCGAGTCCTCTGTCCTCACAGCTCCACAGGCTGACGCCCCACTGTCCTTCCCATCTCAGCTCAGCCTCACTACCTCCCGCTAACGGGAACTAATATGACCCAACGGGTCCTTTGCAGATGGAATCAGGTTAAGGTGTCGTCACACTGGATTAGGGTGGGCCCTAAATCCAATGACTGGTGTCCTTATAAGATGATAAGACACAGGGAGACACAGAGGGAAGAGGGGCGCGTGAAGATGGAGACAGAGATTGGAGTGATGCTGCCACAAGCCAGGGAATGCCAAGGCTTCCCGGTAGCACCAGAAGCCAGGAGAGGCATGAAACAGATTCTCCTTCAGAGCCTCCAGAAGGGACCAACCCTGCAGATACCTTGATTTTGGGCTTCTGGCCTCCAGAACTCTGAGGGCATAATTTCTGTTGTTTTCAGCCCCCCCCAGTTGTGGTTTTTGGTGACAGCAGCCATAGAAAACTGCCATACCTTCTCATGGAGGCCTTCGTCTGTCAAAATCAATCCCTGCCCGTCACTCCTTATCTCTCCATCCTGTCTTATGTTCCTCATGGCACTCAGTGCTTTTTGAAAGTATCTTGTTCGGTATTTACAGAGGACCCTTGAACGGCATGGCTTTGAGCCATGCAGGTCCACTTATACTCACATTTTTTTCACTAAATACGTACGACAGTGCCACACAATCTGATGTTGAATTCGCAGATGCAGAACCACATGTATGGAGGGTCGACTGTAAAGTTGCATGTGAATTTTCGACTGCACTGAGGGTCGGTACCGCTAACCACCACGTTGTTCAAGGGTCACCTGCACTTGTATATTGTCTGTTTCCCCACTTCCACCCACAGAAAATTTCCTTTGAAAAACAGCACCAGACCCAGCACATGTGCTTGATCAAAGTCTATTGGGTCCCCAAGGCACTTTCACTCTACCATTATTTATTTAACCAAGGCTGCGGTAAAGGTGAGGTTGCTGGGGTCGCCAGTGGTTGGGAGTTGCAGACCGGCAGGCTGGTGCAGTTATAACTGTGGTCTATGGGAACAGGCCTCAAAGGCTAGTCCTACAGGGGCTGCAGACTCCAAGTGCACAGAGGGCAGAGTGCCTCTCATCTAAAACATCAACAACAGTTCCAATCTACTGAGCAGTTCACAACTTCCAGAACCACTTTACAGTCTTCCGCTTCCTCAGGGTACATGGCCTGATGCAATAAAAGGAGCAACCGGGAATAGGCTCCCTCACACAGAGCTAGCCTAACTTCCAGATTCCTCCTAGAGTCCAGTTCCAGAAGTAGCATTTTAGCCCATACAAAGCAGAAGGGATTGAGGGAAAATATTGTCTAAGGGCACTCAAAGATGTTGCAGGAAATACTCTAGGGACAACTGGATAATTGCATTTTTCTATGGGGTTGCGGAAAAATTTGAGTCCAGTCCAAAACTAAGCGTTTCACTGAATATAAACTTAAATTTGAAGATTAAAGTATGACACACATTTTTAAATAGCACAAATAATATGTGTGCAGTTTGATGAATCATCACAAAATGTATGCACCTGTGTAACCTCCACCCAGGTCAAGAATCAACTTACGGGCTTCCCTGGTAGCGCAGTGGTTCAGAGTCCTCCTGCTGATGCAGGGGACACGGGTTCGTGCCCCAGTCCGGGAGGATCCCACATGCTGCACAGCGGCTGGGCCCATGAGCCATGGCCACTGAGCCTGCACGTCCGGAGCCTGTGCTCCGCAACGGGAGAGGCCACAACAGTGAGAGGCCCATGTACCGCAAAAAAAAAAAAAAAAAAAAGAATCAACAAGACCAACACCCCAGAAAGCCCCCATGCTGTGCTCCCTCAGAATCACTATCCTTCCCCTCCTTCCCAAAGATCACCACCAGCCTAACTGCAATCACCAAAGATTAGCATATGGAATCAGAGAATATGTACTTCTTTTATTTCTTGCTTCTTTTGCTGATATTATGTTTGTGAAATGCATCAGTGTTGTAGCATGTAGCTCTAATCTGTTTTCGTTGCTGTGTAGTCTTCCAATGTGTAAGTATTCCACAATTTATCCACCCTACTATTGATGGACAGTTTGGGGTTAACACTAATAGTGACCCTATTTACAACAGCCAAGACATGGAAGCAACCTAAATGTCCATCGACAGATGAATGGATAAAGAAGATGTGGTAAATATATACAGTGGAATATTACTCAGCCATAAAAAAGAACAAAATAATGCCATTTGCAGCAACATGGATGCAGCTAGAGATTATCATACTAAGTGAAGTAAGTCAGAAAGAGAAAGACAAATACCATATGATATCACTTACATATGGAATCTAAGATATGACACAAATGGACTTGTTTATCAAACAGAAATTGACTCACAGACATAAAGAACAGATTTGTGGTTGCCAAAGCAGGGTTGGGGAGGCATGGATTGGTAGTTTGGGATTAGCAGATACAAACTATTAGATATATGCATAACTGAGTTGCTTTGCTGTACACTGGAAACTAATACAACATTGGAAATCAACTATGCTTCAATAAAATAAAATTTAAAAATACTAATAGTGCCCCATAAATATTCTTGTATAAGTCTTTTGGTGCACATGTATGGAAAACTGAAAATGTATACATATATGACTGCAAAATCATTGTTTTGTATAACGATATTGGCCTGTAATTTTCCTTTCTTGTAAAGCTCCTATTAGGATATACAATCAAGGATACATTCATTTTATAAAATGAGTTGGGGAGTGTCCCCTCTGGAAATGATTGTATGGTGTTAGTGTTATTCTTTCTTAAAGAAGCCATATGGGCCTTGCATTTCCTTTGTTAAAAGGTTTTAAATTACATGTTCAACTTATTTAATAGAATAGGACTATACAGAAATTCTATTTTTTCTTAAGTCAGTATTCGTAAGTTTTTTCTTTCTTGGCATTTGTACATTTATCTAAAGTTTTCAAATATATTTTATAAACATGTTCATGATATATTCTTATGTTTTTAATGCTTCAGGATCTATCCATTCTGATCTTATGGAAAAACACAAATGAACTTTTTGGCCAACCCAATAGCATTAGTTATCAATTCCTTTTCTCTCTTTTTATAAACAGTCTTGCAAGGGGTTTATCAATTTTATTAATCTTTTCTAGAACTCACTTGTCTTTGCTGATGTTCTCTAATGAAAATTCTTTTTCTAACTTCTTTGAGATGAAATATTAGATCATTGATTTTCAGCCTTTCATGTTTTAGACTATATGCATTTGAGGTTATAAATTTTACTCTAAACACGGCTTTAGCCGTATCTGACAAAATTTGATATGCCTTATCTGGTATTTTCATAATCATTTAATTCAAACTACTTTAAAATTTCCATTGTGATTTCTTTTTTGTCCCCTGGTTACTTAGAAGTACACATCACTTACATCTTAATTTCCAAACATATGAGGATTTTCTACTTATATTTCCGTAATTAGTTTCTTTCGTGCAAGTGTGTTAGGGATAAATCTTATTAGCTTTTGTTTGACTGAAAAGGTGTTTTCATTTCACCTTTATTTTTGAAAGATATTTTCACTGGCTGGAGAATTCTAGGTTGGCGGTTATTTTCTTTCGGCTCTTTGAAAATATCACTTTGCTGTTTTTATGTCTTCCATTGTTTTTGTTGAAAAGCCAGCTTTCCATTTTATTCTTACTTATTTGAAGGTAACATATCTTTTTAACCTTTTTAATCTTTTAACCTGTCATTCTGTTTTTCAGAATAACTTTCTGTTTGTCCTTGGTTGTCAGAAGTTTTACTAAGCTGTGCAGAGTTGTGGTTTTCTTTGTTTTTACCCTACTAGGGATCCATAGTTCTTCTTGGACTTGTGGCTTTTCATCAGGAGAAAAAAAAAATGTTGGCCATTATCTTCCAAAAATTGCTTTTTCTCCATCCTCTGTCTACTCTCCTTCTGATTTTCCAATTAATGTATGTTAGACATCTTTACAATTTCCCAGACATTTCTTACCCTCTTTTCTGTGTTTTCATGCTTCAACCTGGATGCTTTCTTCTGATCTTTGATGCTTTAGTTCCCTAATTCTTGCTTCAGGTGCATGCTATCTGCTGGTAAAACCATTCATTAAGTTCTTGCATTTTTTGCATTTTTCAGTTTTTGTATTTTTTAGTCCCAGAATTTCGATTTGGTAAGTCAAAATATAGCTTCCATTTCTATGCCAAAATTCTTGACATTATCTCTTGATTATCTGAACATATTAAGCATAATTATTTTAATGGCTGTGTCTAATACTGCTATTTTCAGATCACTACCAGTTTATTTTTGAGGTTATTTCTCTTGGTTTTCTCCTTGTATGTCTGGCTACTTTGGATTGAATATCAGAGTGTATATGAAAACTGTAAAAATAATTTGAGGTTCTGGATGTATGCATCTGGCAGGATGAGAGGCTAGAGGCATTAGCAATCCCAGCTTACCACAAATCCGTTGGTGATTGAAGTGATTTGAAGATCTGGTCTATTTATGATTCACTCTTGCTCCTATGGTGTAGCCCTGTGGTGACTAGCGACCTTCCTACCTGTCAGGAGTTCAACTCCAATTCCTCCTCCTCAGCCCCATGAGTCTGTTGGAAGGTCTACTAAGCATCTCAGCTTCTCAGCCATCATTCTGGAATTGGGAGATACCTCTAGAGGAAAAGTTGCCCCAAATGCAGGGCTTACCTCTCTGGGTTTCACTCCTTTCCCAGATTGTGGTCCTGTAAGTCCCCCCTGCCTCGGTAGCTGTCTGATACCTTTAAACAAATGCTTTTTCTCACCATTTTACTTTGAAAGCAGAACTCTCTCTTCCTCCCTTCTCTCTCTCTCTCTCTCTCTCTCTCTCTCTCTCTCTCTCTATATATATATATATATATATATATATATATATGGCAAAGAAATGGTTTATTCTCCAACAAATATTTACTGAGTGTATACTGAGAGGTCGTCATTGTTAGAAGCCAAGGCAATGGCAATGAATGAAACAGGTAAAAAAGCCTTGCTGTCGTGTAGTTGCATCTTGGGGAGGGAGGTACTGGAGGGAGGCTGAGCATAAGCATGAAGAGTGCGCTGCCTGCTAGATGGTGGTAAGAGCTCTAGGGAAACATCAAGTGGGGAGGGAGGACAGGGATGCCCGGGGTGGGGAGAGTTGCAGTTTCACATAGGGTGGTCCCTGAGGCCACATGGTGGTGGTTCAGAGAGGGAACGGGCGGGAGGGGGGTGGAGACCATTTAGGGCCTGCCTTACAGGCCAGGATGTATTTTATTTGCTTCTCAAATCTATTTATTTAACTTAAAAAAAAAATGAGTCCATTTAAATATAAGTAATGAGTAATCATTGCACAGGAAAAACGGAAAGAGAAAAGTCCTGACCCACATTATCCCTCTGGTTCCTCTAGGCCGAGCAATTTAGGAAAAGTGTGGAGTCAGGCACACCTGGCTCCCACCTTGGCCCAGACACATCTGAACTGTGAGACCTTGGCAAGGTAGCCCCTGAGGCTCCATCTCCTCACATGCAAATGCAGGTAGAGCTCCGAGTCCAAGAGAGTTGTGCTATTGAAGGGAAACACACACACACGGACACCGAGACACACAGAGACAGTCATACATAGAGACACACACACACAGACACACAAACACACAGACACAAACAAACACAGACACACACACAGACATAGACACACACACCTGTTTAGTACCTGAATATTGTTAGGTAGATGTCATTATCTCTACTTTATGTGCAAAAGAGGCTTTTCTCAGGCCACCGGGCTAGTAAGTAGAAAGGCTAGGACTAGAATCCATTTCTTCTGAGCACCTTACCCTCTCTTTGTCATGTTAAAATCTGACTCAAGTCATAATAATAAATTAATAATATTATTAGTGTTTTTGTTGGTTTCCTATTGCTGCCATAGCAAATTGCCATGAACTTAGTGACTTAAATTTATTTTCAGACAGTTCTGCGGGGCATGAGTCCAAAATGGGACTCATGGGTCCAACATGGGCTAAAATCAACATGTTGGCAGGGCTGTGGTCTTTCTGGAGGCTCTAGGGAATAGTCCGTTTTCTTGCCTTTTCCACCTTCTAGGGACACCTACACTCCTTGGCTCATGGCCCCTTCCATCCTCAGTGCCAGCAACTGCGTCACTCCAGTCTCTGCTTTCATCATCTCGCCTCATTTCTCTGACTCTGGCTCCCCTCCTCCCCCTTTCACTTACAAGGACTCCTGTCTCTACACTGGACCTGCCTGGAGAATCCAGGATAACCTATTCATCTCAAGGTCCTGAATTTAATCGCATCTGCAAAGTCCCTTTTGCCATGTAAGCTAACATATTCACGGGTTCCAGGGAATAGGATGTGAACCCCTTTGGGAGCAGTAGGCAGAATAATGATAAATAATAAATCATTTGCTTGTCAGAGTGGTGCACACCATTGCTGGGAGCTTGTGGCAGAGGTAGCTGGGTAAGTCCACACATGACATACGTGGGCTGACCCCACCAGCCAGGAGAGCCAGTGTTTCTGCCCTATGCCTTTATTTCTCAGTCTCCTATACTGTGGTGTTATTTAATTAGTAGACGATAGAGCTACATGTGGCATGTGAGGTCTGGAAGCCTAAAGAGGACATTCATGGTAGTAGCTCTAAGGGGAGAACGAAAAAGAGCCAGAGAAGATTTTTAGAGCTGGTGGAAACCTCAGCTACCAGAGGTCATTCTCCTTATTTTCTAGATTACATCACTGAGGCCCAGAGAGGGGAACTGATGGCCCCAAGGTCACCTGGCAAGTCAGTGATAGAGCCAGAACTTGAAGTCAAGTCCTTGACCCTGATTTCATGTCCATGCCATATGATTCTCTAAACGCTGCTGCTTGAACTTGTCCACTAGAGAGCACTTAATGCAGCAGATATGAACTTGTCACTGGAGAGTTCTTAATGCAGCAGACTTGGGCTTGTCCACTGCAGAGGTGCTAATGCAGGAGATGTGGGCTTGCGCCCCTGGGAGTGTGGGCAGAGCTGGGAACGCTGTGGCAGGAACCTGTCCAACACAATCATCCACAAACACAAAACACCTCTGCACTCTTTTACCTTGACTTTACAATCAGCAAGGATTTGCCCTCCAACGCCATGCTTCATCATGTTTGTTTCAATGTAAAAATAGTGTGTTTATTTTTGCTCCAAGCCTTTTAGAAATAGGACACTTCAGTCTGATGTTTTCTGCAATGGTTCCAAATATTCCCCCCGAGAACCTGGTTTGAGCAGCACAGCCACCTGAAAATACTCCGGGCTTCTCATTTGGCTTTAAATTATTTATTTCAAGCAGGGCAGCAATTCACCTCATAACCAGCAATTTTCTTTCTTTCTGACCAATTGCCTCACCTTAAATGCCCTCACATCTGTCTCTCTGCTTTGAGAGGGTTTGGTGAGAATAGATGACACAAAGCTTCCACGTCTTGGCTCAACTCCAAGAGGGCACATTCCAGAAATCAGGAGTGCATTTTTTCCCCACCTGTTGATTTTACTTTTTCTTTCTGTTTCTTTTTGAAAAGCTCATAGGACAAATGGTCTAAAAGACGTTTGTCTTGAATATGAGGTTTTGTAAAAATGGCATCTCTCTTTGAATCAGCTTATTTTTTTAACATCTTTATTGAGGTATAATTGCTATACACTGTTGTGTTAGTTGCTGCTGTTTAACAAAGTGAATCAGCTATACATATACATATATCTCCATATCCCCGCCCTCTTGCATCTCCCTCCCACCCTCCCTATCCCACCCCTCTAGGTGGTCACAAAGCACCGAGCTGATCTCCCTGTGCTATGCGGCTGCTTCCCACTATCTATTTTACATTTGGTAGTGTATATATGTCAGCGCCTCTCTCTCACTTCGTCTCAGCCTACGCTTCGCCATCCCCGTGTCCTCAAGTCCATTCTCTACGTCTGCGTTTTTATTCCTGTCCTACCCCTAGGTTCTTCAGAACTCTTTTTTTTTTAGATTCCATATATATGTGTTAGCATACAGTATTTGTTTTTCTGTTTCCAACTTACTTCACTCTGTATGAGAGTCTCTAGGTCGATCCACCTCACTACAAATAACTCAATTTTGTTTCTTTTTATGGCTCAGTAATATTCCATTGTATATATGTGCCACATCTTCTTTATCCATTCATCTGTTGATGGACACTTAGGTTGCTTCCATGTCCTGGCTATTGTAAATAGTGCTGCAATGAACACTGTGGTACATGACTCTTTTTGAATTATGGTTTGCTCAGGGTATATGCCCAGTAGTGGGATGCTGGGTCATATGGTAGTTCTATTTTTAGTTTTTTGAGGAACCTACATACTGTTCTCCATAGTGGTTGTATCAATTTACATTCCCACCAACAGTGCAAGAGGGTTCCCTTTTCTCCACACCCTCTCCAGCATTTTTTTTTTGTAGATTTTTTGATGATGGCCATTCTGACTGGTGTGAGGTGATACCTCATTGTAGTTCTGACTTGCATTTCTCTAATGATTAGTGATGTTGAGCATCCTTTCATGTGTTTGCTGGCAATCTGTGTATCTTCTTTGGAGAAATGTCTATTTAGGCCTTCTGCCCATTTTTGGCTTGGGTTGTTTCGGTTTTTTTGATATTGAGCTGCATGAGCTGCTTGTATATTTTGGAGATTAATCCTTTGTCAGTTGCTTCCTTTGCAAATATTTTCTCCCATTCTGAGGGTTGTCTTTTTGTATTGTTTATGGTTTCCTTTACTGTGCAAAAGCTTTTAAGTTTCATTAGGTCCCATTTGTTTATTTTTGTTTTTATTTCCATTTCTCTAGGAAGTGGGTCAAAAAGGATCTTGCTGTGATTTATGTCATAGAGTGTTCTGCCTATGTTTTCCTCTAAGAGTTTTATAGTGTCTGGCCTTACATTTAGGTCTTTAATCCATTTTGAGTTTATTTTTGTGTATGGTGTTAGGGAGTGTTCTAATTTCACTCTTTTACATGTAGCTGTCCAGTTTTCCCAGCACCATTTTTTGAAGACGCTGTCTTTTCTCCACTGTATACTCTTGCCTCCTTTGTCATAAATTAGATGGCCATATGTGCATGGGTTTATCTCTGGGTTTTCTGTCCTGTTCCATTGATCTATATTTCTGTTTTTGTGCCAGTACCATATTGTCTTGATTACTGTAGCTTTGTAGTATGGTCTGAATTCAGGGAGCCTGATTCCTCCAGCTCCGTTTTTCTTTCTCAAGATCATTTTGGCTATTCAGGGTCTTTTGTGTTTCCATACAAATTGTGAAATTTTTTGTTCTAGTTCTGTGATAAATACCATTGGTAGTTTGACAGGGATTACATTGAATCTGTAGATTGCTTTGGGTAGGACAGTCATTTTCACAGTGTTCATTCTTCCAATCCAAGAACATGGTATATCTCTCCATCTGTTTGTATCATGTTTAATTGCTTTCATCAGTGGCTTATAGTTTTCTGCATACACGTCTTTTGTCTCCTTAGGTAGGTTTACTCCTAGCTATTTTATTCTTTTCATTGCAATGGTAAATGGGAGTGTTTCTTTAATTTCTCTTCCAGATTTTTTGTCGTTAATGTATAGGAATGCAAGAGATTTCTGTGCATTAATTTTGTATCCTGCTACTTTACCAAATTCATTGATTAGCTCTAGTAGTTTTCTGGTAGCATCTTTAGGATTCTCTATGTATAGTATCATGTCATCTGAAAACAGTGACAGTTTTATTTCTTCTTTTCCAATTTGGATTCCTTTTATTTCTTTTTCTTCTCTGATTGCTGTGGCTAAAACTTCCAAAACTATGTTGAATAAGAGTGATGAGAGTGGGCAACCTTGTCTTGTCCCTGATCTTAGAGGAAATGGTTTCAGTTTTTCACCATTGAGAATGATGTTGGCTCTGGGATTGTCATACATGGCCTTTATTATGTTGAGGTAAGTTCCCTCTGTGCCTACTTTCTGGAGAGTTTTTATAATAAATTGGTGTTGAATTTTGTCGAAAGCTTTGCATCTATTGAGATGATCATATGCTTTTTCTCCTTCAATTTGTTAATATGGTATATCATCTTGACTGATTTGCATATTTTAAAGAACCCTTGCATTCCTAGGATAAACCCCACTTGATCATGGTGTATGATCCTTTTAATGTGCTGCTGGCCTCTGTTTGCTAGTATTTTGTTGAGGATTTTTACATCTATGTTCATCAGTGATATTGGCCTGTAATTTTCTTTTTTTTGACATCTTTGTCTGGTTTTGGTATCAAGGTGATGGTGGCCTCATAGAATGAGTTTGGGAGTGTTCCTCCCTCTGCTATAATTTGGAAGAGTTTGAGAAGGATGGGTGTTAGCTCTTCTCTAAATGTTTGATAGAATTCACCTGTGAATCCATCTGCTCCTGCGCTTTTGTTTATTGGAAGATTTTTAATCACAGTTTTAGTTTCAGTGCTTGTGATTGGTCTATTTATATTTTCTATTTTTTCCTGGTTCAGTCTCAGAACATTGTGCTTTTCTCAGAATTTGTCCATTTCTTCAAGGTTGTCCATTTTATTGGCATATAGTTGCTTGTAGTAATCTCTCATGATCCTTTGTATTTCTGCACTGTTAGTTGTTACTTCTCCCTTTTCATTTCTAATTCTGTTGATTTGAGTCTTCTTCCTTTTTTTCTTGATGAGTCTGGCTAATGGTTTATCAATTTTGTTTATCTTCTCAAAGAATCAGCTTTTAGTTTTATTGATCTTTGCTATTGTTTCCTTCATTTCTTTTTCATTTATTTCTGATCTGATCTTTATGATTTCTTTCCTTCTGCTAACTTTGGGTTTTTTTGTTCTTCTTTCTCTAATTGCTTTAGGTGTAAGGTTAGGTTGTTCATCTGAGATTTTTCTTGTTTCTTGAGGTAGGATTGTGTTGCTGTAAACCTCCCTCTTGCAACTGCTTTTGCTGCATCCCATAGGTTTTAGGCCATGGTGTTTTCATTGTTATTTGTTTCTAGGTATATTTTGATTCCCTCTTTGATTTCTGCAGTGATCTCTTGGTTATTTAGTAGCGTATTGTTTAGCCTCCATGTGTTTGTATTTTTTAGTTTTTTTCCTGTAATTGATATCTAGTCTCATAGCATTGTGGTTGGAAGAGATACTCAGCTTATTTTTAATTAAGGAAATTCAGAGAGCAACCAGTTATGTGTAAGTAGTAAGTGTCACCTCCCCCAGAATAGCTAGACAAGCAAAGCAGCAGGAAAGAGGCTAAATGGGTAAAATACAAAGCTGCCAGAAAGAGAGACTTCAGTGGCCTCCATTAGAAAAGGAATTTTTAGATGCTCCCATCTCACCACACTTTCTCCTGAGCAGGCAGGGTCTTCGAAACCCGACCATCGGTCCAAATCCGGCATCTGCATCGTATTAACTAAGAATAAAAATGATAACAACAACAATAATGGCAACGATACCATTATTGGTGTTGGGGGAAGGTAATGGGGGCCTGGAATGTACTTCTTTTGCACAGACAGCATACCATTACGTTTTACATTCCCTAACAAGGGAGGCTTAGGAGTATTCCCCTTCGCCAGATGAGAGAAAGGGGCTAAGACAGGGAGGGAGACTGCTGCTGTGTGGTCTCCACTTTGTCCATGTTCCCTGAGTCCACATCCTTGGGTGGTTAGATGCCTCTGACCCTGACTCTGCATCCGGTCATGGGACTCACCTTGGCCAGTGGGACTCCGGCAGATGTGTCCAAGCAGACTTGATAAGCGCTTGCACACTGGGACTTGTTCCTCTTGCTGCTCATTGGAACCCTGAAAACCCCATGGAAGAAGCTGGGTCACCCCATCTGGGGGTGAGAGACCACGTGGAACAGAGATGAGCCAGCCCTCGGGATCCCAAGACCAGCCCACTTGCTGGCAACCAAACATGAGCCTGAGAACATCCAAGGTCATTCAGCCGCTGACTGGCCTGCAGCCAACCTCAGCCATAGGAGAGCGAGCCCAGCAGAGCTCAGCAGGGCTGGCCCAGGTTAGAATTGCCCCAGCAACCCTCAGAACTATAAGCTCAGCAAAAGGAGTGTTGCCTTAAGCCCTTATGTTTTTGTTTTGTTTTTTCACGCAGCAAAACCTAATTGATGAAGCTAAGTGTCGGTTAATTGACTTGGTAAGTGTCAGAACCCGGGCCGCCTTAATCCATAGCCCTCACCCTTAACCACTTTACTGTCTCGTGTTTCTGAGCCTCAGGGCCCTCATATGTAAAATGACAGCAAAAGAGCGTTTCACTGAAGTACAGCTAGCTTATAATATTATATTAGCTTCAGGTGTACCACGTAGCGATTCGGTATTTGTATACACTACAAAATGATCACCACTGAGTCTATTTACGATCTGTCGTTATACAAAGTTATTGCAATAGCACTGACTATACCCTCTACGCTGTACATTCCATCCCATGATTTATTTATTTTATAACTGGAAGTTTGTACCTCTTAATCTCTGTCATCTATTTTGCCCAATGCCCCGCCCCCTTCCCCTTTGGCAGCCACCCATTTTTCTCTATATCTATGAGTCTATTTCTGTTTTGCTATGTTTGTTCATTTGATTGTTTTTTGCTAGATTCCACGTATAAGTGAAAAAATACAGTATTTGTCTTTCTCTGTCTGACTTACTTCACTCAGCATGCAACCCTCTGGCTCACAGGCCATAAAAAACCGTCTACAGGCCGAATTTGTCCCAAGGCACGCAGTTTACCAAATCCTGTTCTTTTCTAATATAAGCATGAAAATTCATAGCTTTTCCTCTAACTGCATCCAACAAATTTTGATATGCTGTATTTTCATTATCATTCCGTTAAAATATATTTTTTAATTTTTTATTTATTTTTATTTTTGGCTGCGTTGGGTCCTCGCCGCTACACGCGGGCTCTCTCTAGCTGGGGCGAGCGGGGGACACTCCCCGTTGCGGCGCACGGACTTCTCACTGCAGTGGCCTCTCTTGTTGCACAGCATGGGCTCTAGGTGCTCGGGCTTCAATAGTTGCAGCACGCGGGCTCAGTAGCTGTGGCTCCCGGGCTCTAGAGCGTAAAATATTTGTAATTTCCCTTGTAACTTCCTCTTTGACTCATGTAATACTTAGAGGTGTGTTTTTATTATTTTCCAAATTTAGGGGGGGTTCTTAGATATTGTTTGTGATTTCTAATTTAATTATACCGTGGTCAGAGAATATACTTATATGATTTCAATAAAAGATTTCAATCTTTTCAAACTTATCGAGGCTTGTTCTATGCCCAGCTTTTGGTCCGTCGTGGTGAATAAACCATGGCCGTTGAAAAAACTATATATAACAGCCTTTCAGCGTTAGTGGAAGATCAAAGGTGATGAAGTTCATGAACATGATTGGTCAATTAGAAAATTCTACATGAACACCAGCCAGTATTCTCTCCAGTTAATGTTCTTTCTACAGGCTTCTCCCTTCTACTTGAATAGTGAGAGTTTGAGGTATTACAAAATCCTGAATTATTTCCTGCCAGCAAAGCAATGAAAATAAATGAAGTCTCTTCCTCCCTGACCTCCTATACGGCCTCTTACTCTCATGCTCTCCCTTGTCATTCCCGTCACTCACAACGCCTAGTCACTCACAACGCCTAGTGCCCTCAGCTTATAAAAGATGGAGAAGGAAGGGAACTAGCCCTTAACGACTTCATACAGGTTCCAGCAGCATTAGGCAGTGTATGTATACACACACACACACACACACACACACACACACACACACACACACACACGTCTTCATGTCAGCCTTTTAACAGCCCTCCAAGGTAGCTATTGTTATCTCCATTTTACAGATGAGGAAACTGAGGCTCAGAACCATTCAGTAACTTATCAAAAGTCAGTAATTGGCAAATAGCAGAGGTGGGATCCAGTCCCAGGGGTTTCTAATCCTAAAGCTTGTGATCTTTCTACAAAGGCCTGAAAGTAACATTCTACGGATTTGCGTATTTAGAAAGAGAGCAGGGTTGGCTTGTTGGTTTTGATAATATATTTTGAGTCTCTAACTCTCACAGGCCATGGCCAGAATCAGGCCATGTCTCACCACTTCCACTGCCGCCATCCTGTCCTACTCATAGCTATCACCCAGGGGCGGATGGCCTTCCCACCCCACTCCTGCCCTCCCCCTACCTTCTCTCTACACAGAAGTGGGAGGAATCTTATTGAATCATAAACCAACTCTTGTCACATTCCTCTCAACCCTACCCCGGCTCCCCATCACACTGAGCACAAATCCACAGTCCTCACAGTGACCTACAAGGTCCTGTGGGATCTCACTGGCCCCTCTTCAACTCATCTGCATCCACTCTCCCCGTGGCTCACCAGGCTCCACCACACTGGCCTCCTGACTCTTCTTTGAACTTGCCAAGCATGCTTCCACTTCAGGGTCACTGTCCTCTTCTCTCCACCAGGTACACAATTCCCACAATATTCATTTGTTTCTTGCTCTTGGTTCATTCCCATCTCTGCTCCTTTGTTTCCTCCTCAGCCTTCCCTGAGTCCTATTTAAAATAGCCCTTGCTACCTTCCTGTGCTGCTTCTTTTCCTCCTAGGGCTTACCATTATCTACCTCATATATCTAATTACATATCTGTCCACCCACTAGAACGTAAGCTCCAGGTGTAGGGACTGGGGCGTCCTGTTCACCACTGTGTCCCCAGTGTAGACCACAAGGCACAGCATGTACTCCGTAAATGCTGCTTGGTGAATAAGTGAAAGAATGAATGAGGGACTTCCCTGGGGGTCCAGTGGTTAAGACTTCGTCTTTCAATGCAGGGGTGTGGGTTCGATCCCTGGTAGGGGAGCTAAAATCCCACATGCCTCAAGGCCGAGAAACCAAAACATAAAACAGAAGCAATATTGTAACAAATTCAATAAAGACTTTAAAAATGGTACAAATCAAAAAACATTGTTAAAAAAAAAAAAAAAAAGAATGAATGAGTCAGAGGCCCAGACAGGAAACATAATCCTCATAAAAACTCCCTGGAAACCACAGATAACTTGGAATATGAACTTTATGGTGAAGATGACAAATAGAATTCATGATGTGCCAAAGACCATCCAGGTCTTTGGAGTTGGTTTGGGTCCGTCCCAGTCAGTGCTTCTCCATTAGAGGAGCATTGTGGGTGGGTGGTCCATCCCATGGGACTGCCCCACTTTATGCAGGGTTCTTGTGTTCTCGGTCTTTGCCAATTCATTATCAGTAGGGATGCATGGGACAGCCAGAAGTACCCCTCACATTTTGAAACACGCCCCAGGAATGTGTTACTGCCCCCTCTCCTGCCACGGTGATGGCTCACCTCCATCCACGCCCATGATGAAGCGTCCCAGGATGAGCATTTCAAAGGCTCCTGCTTGGAGAGAACAAGCCATCAGCAACAGGGCGGAAATTGCAAATCCATTGTTGACCAGCAAAGTGAATTTCCTGGAAGAAAAGGAGGGGTTTGATGAGCCTGCCACTGGCCTCTGTATCCCCAGAACAGGATCCAGATCCCCCCCACCCCCATTGCCACCTTTGGCCATATGACCCTGAGCAAGGAACTTCCTTCCTCTGGGTTCATTACCACGGTTGATTAGGTCACCTCCAAAGCCACTGAGAGCCCTGATATTCTATGAGTCTCCCTGTGACAATATTTTATCTCATCGGTTCTAAGACCTTCATTTAACACTACAAAGTCAAAATGCTTCTTACAATCCATGAGTCAGATGTCAGGCAGGGAAATGAAAACTACTCTAGTTAGTTTCACAGAGAGAATTAACACAGGGAACTGGTTAAGGTCACTGCTGGGGCTGGCAGGAAATTCAGGCAAACTAAAGGGAGCCAGTGCCCCCTCTTCTAGTGCCCCTGTGGCAAAGGGCAGGTGAGGCTTGCAGGTCTCAGCCCCTGCATCACAGAGCAGAGCACAGGAGGGTACTTTGGGAGCTGGGAGCAATAGCTTGTTAACCAGCACACCTACAGCATCCTATGGCTTCAGCTGGCATAGTTCTTCTCCCTCCCTCCCGCCCTTCGTCCTTCCTTCCTTCCTTCCTCCCTCCCTCCCTCTCTCCCTTCCTTCCTTCCTTCCTCCCTCCCTCCCTCCCTCTCTCCCTTCCTTCCTCCCTTCCTCCCTTCCTTCCTTCCTTTCCTTCCCTCCCTCCCTTCTTCCTTCCTTCCTTCCTTCCTTCCTCCCTCTCTCCGTCTCTTCCTCTCTCTCTTTTTCTCTTTCTTTCTCTCTCTGCAGTTCATGTAACAATGGCACCTTCAATTTGATGAACTATAGCATGAAGCATGAGGCTGAGCTGATCCCCTCAAACAAGGTCAGCCGAATTCCTTTGGCAAGTCTTACTATTCATTGCTCCTTGTTAGGACCACTACCACTGTTTTATATGAATACATAACATATTCCTAAGACCTCACGGTTGAGAAGCATAACTTGTTTGGAGGCCTGGGGACCTGGCTTCCTGCACCAGCTCTCTCTCTTATGACCTAGGGGACTTCGTACTTCATTGCTCTGTGCTTTCCTTGCCTCATCTGCAAAATGATCTTAATAGCTCACACTAATTGAACTTTTGCTATATGACAGACCCCATTCTAAACATTTTACATGAGTAGCTCATTTACTGCTCAAAAGGACCCTATGAAGTAGGTACTATTCTTATCTCTGCTCTATAGATAAGTTAACTAGGACACATAAATTAGTCACTTGTTTTAGGTCATACAACTAATGAATCAAGTAGCTGGGGAAACAGCCTCTCACAGGATACTTTTTCCCTAAAGACTCAATGATTTAACAGTATTAAACTGTTTTAGAAATTGTAAGAAGCTAGGGCTTGAAAGGGAACTTCGTTATTACTTGTAGGAGTTAGCTCTCTTAACTTCCAGGCCAAAGTTCTTTCTACTATTTTTGATTTATCTCAAGCTGTTCATTCATTTTTTTTCCCTTTCCTACAACTTCTTGGAGAACCCCAAACTTAGTGAATTTTGCAGCTCAATTCGGATGGTATAAAGCCTGCTCATTGCAACTTCTTCTATAACAGCAAATGACTGAAACAACCCAAATGTCCATTAATAAGGGGCTATTTAAATAAATTATGATACATATATAATGTGGCATATTATGCAGACATTAAAATAGAGGTAGCATTCTATATTCTGATATGGAAAAATCTCAAAGATGTATTGTTAAGTGCAAAGAATAAGATACAGAACTTTATGTAGAATATGCAACAACTTATGTGATAAAATGTGCGTTTGTGTGTGTGTGTAGAGATAGGCACAAATCTTGGAAAAGATACACAAAAAGCTGGTAACACTGTCTCCAAGAAGGAGACAGAAGACAGAAACAAAAATGAAACTTTCGACTTTAATTGGTCCTTTTGAAAGTTAAGTCACATGAATGTATTAATTATTAAAAAATAAGTATGATTTCAAATTAGTCTTTCAAAAGATTAATTTAACTGGACCTTATCATGGTGAAAAAATGTGATTTAGTAGAGACTTAAAACAAAAATTCCAATCTAGAGAAACCTCCCTTATTCTGATGCCGAAGGTCACAGCCTCGGGATTCAATAAAGATAAGTCTGAAGGCACTAATTTCTGTTATTGGTGAAAGCTCAAAGCAGGATGCGAATACCCTGCGCCCCATGACACTGCTCCATGTTCAGGGCCCTTCCCCTCAGTCCTCTGAGGAACTATTGTGTCAGCCTGGAGAGGAAAGCAGCGCAATGGTCGGAGGGAGTGGCAGGAAGACCTGGACCCTCCTCACAGAAGCTTTCACTTGGGTTCCACTCATCATGTATTTAGTGAGTGCTAGACACTGGGTCTACCCCAGGAATATGGGAGTCATCTCCGTCCTTCCCATCACGGGCTTTAGAGCCTAGTGAGGAACACAGACAGCAAATAAATCACACAAGTCAATTAGTGACCATTTGTGACTTCCATAAGTAAAGATATAGAAAATATGAGATTGTATAACTCAGAACTGTGCCCACCATTTGCCCGTTTGTGCTCAGCTCCCTTCTTTCTCTGCCCGACTCTGTTTCAGGGGGAACTACCTTTCCCAGGCTCCCTTGCTTCTGGCTTCCTGGGAGGATTGGCCAATGAGAGGCCTGATGTCCATCTAGAGGGCGGGGAAGGGGAGAAGCAGGGTATTTCTCCCTCTCTGTGATCCATTCCAGCAGCTCTGTGTCTTCTCCTCTGCCCTAGCCATCTCTCTGTAGTCCCAGCAACCTGCTCACTAAAGTGTGGCCCTGACTTTTAAACCCAGGAATGCTGCTTCTCCCTTTTGGACCTTCCATCTCATGGGTGGTAGCAGCTTGTCTGTAAAAAAAAAAAAAAGATTTCTACAACATGCCCAAATATTCTCCCTGTAGCTCCACCTCTGGGTCTCAGTTCCCGCCTTGAGGCCACATAGGATAAACCCCTGTTGCCGTAGAGGCTAGTGTAAGGTAAGTTTGTGAAGAGATTGTTGAGGGAGGAGAGGCAGGCGGGGGATGCTGTGGCCAGATTTGGAGGGTTCTCGGATGTTGGACAAAACAATACGTTCTATAATCTGTAGACAATGAGAAATAAAGGGCTTGATTAGGAATCATACCTCTATTCCTAGCCCCAGACACTTTGTCCACTGCCCTACTTCAGTTAAACTGGACATTTGATACTAGGATGATATTAATGATATCCATAAAAATAATGCTAGCATTATTTAGTGGTTCTCCAGTCTGGCTGCGCATCAGATTTACCAATAGCACATACAAATATGAGATTCTTGGGTCCCCCTCTAGAGAATTTTCATCCTTGCTGCAGACTCAGTGTGATGCCTTTAGTATAGTACTAAGAAAGAGCATGGCTCTTATGTAAATTATTTCATCTCATTTTGTCTTTAACACTTGTAGTTATCAGTGTTAACGAAATCATCAGTTCACAGAGGAGGAGGTAAGGACTACTTCCTCCCCCACCACCAAATTCACCCACCTACCTGCATTGGATGAAACTGCCCCGGTGATGTAAGGTCTACCAGTGTCATTGTGCATCCCTACCCCAGTGAAGGATTTGTTCCCTCTCTGCTCAATCATCCCCATATAAACACATCTAAATATTGTCTCTCTTGGTCCTCATCCCTCTGCTCCTTGTCTTGGCTACCTTTTAGAGTGAAACTCCTTCATGAATGTTGTCTGCTCATCTTCTAGTCTTTCCTCACCCACACTTGGATTAGATCATTTCTACCACTCTATGGAGATTGCCTTTGTGGAGGTCATCAACAACCTCTACCTTGACAAACAACTGCCAATTCTCCGCCTTCCCCTAGTACAACATCTCAGCAGCATTTGATGTGGTTGACCACACCCTCTTTCTTGAAACACAATCTTCTCTGGATATCTGGGGTTACACCCTCTCCCATTTTTCTCCCCACCAGCCTCACCTTCTCAGTCTCTAGGCTGGTTTATCCTCACCTCCCTGAGCCTTGAAAGTTGGGGTGCCCAGAGCTCCGGCTCATCTCTCTCCTAGTCTCACCTCTCTCTATACTCCCTCCCTGGGTGATCCCATCCAGTTCATCCCTCTAAACGATGACAATTCCCAACTGTATCTCTGGATGCAGACTCTCCTCTCAACTCTAGACTTACATATCCAACTGCCTCCTGGACACTTCCACTAGCATATTTAGTAGGTATCTCAAACCAAACATATTTAAAATACAATTATTGAATTCCCACTACTAAATCCCTCCCTGCTCCAAAATGCATGCTAAATCCCTCTTCCCATAGACTTTTTCATAAAAAAAAGCCACTACCTTCCTAGCGGCTTAGGCAAATATCTGGGAATACTACTTACATCTTTTATTTTCTTCATGACCCAGATACAATCCATCACTGAGTCCTATCTATACTACTTCCAAGATATATCCCAAATCAAACCACTTCTCCCATTTACAGCCCCACAATATAGCAGTGGTCCAGACCACCATCATCCTACACTCATAAAACTGCAATAGGCTCACACACACTCTTGCCCTGCTGGAGTTCAGGGTCCACAGAGTAGCCAAAGTTATCCTCTCATAGCACACACTGACGTACTTTTTCTTACTTAAAACCTGCTAGTGGCTTCCCACTGCACTTAGAATAAACTCTTCACCAGGGCCTATAAAGCCCTGCATGAGATGGCTTTTGCCACATCATCTCATACTCTCACCTTCACACTCATGAGCCTTCCCACGGTCCCTCAGGTGTGCCAGGCTCCTTCCTAACTCATTGCCCTCATCCTTGGTGCCCCTCTATTCATTGCATGAGTCTTATCTCACTAAAGTCTCAACTCAAATGCAACCTCCTGACACTCTTTGACATGGCTGCTTCCCCCAAATGCAGAGCTCATCCCCCTCCATCCTCTCACCCTGTTCTATTTTCTTCACAGTCCCAACACTGTAGAAAATTATCCTCCGTATTTATTTGCTTTATGTTAGTTGTCTATCTTCCCCTACTAGAATGTAAGTGCTATGGGGTCAGCGACTTTGTCTTGCCACTGTAGCCCCAGCAACTACACCAGATCCCGGCATATGCAAGTGTCCCAGATATATTTGCTGCATAAATTAAGGGAATGAATCTAGGAGACAAGTCATGTGGACCCCAACTTATCCCACGTGGCCCAGCTCTGATCTGCCCTGAATCTCACTTTAGCTTCTACGTCTATGGGCTGGAGAGCTGCTGTTCACCCGAATCCATGTCCAATAATGTTCCTGCTTGGACAGCCCAGCCACATACTAATTGAACAACTCTGGGCATGTTTCTTACTCTCTCTCAGCCTTGATTTACCCCCCTGTAAAATGGGTATAATAATGTCTATCTTGTAAGGCTTCTATGAGAATGATTTATGTAAAGTGCTTAGGATGGCACCTGGAACATATTTAGAGCTTCAATTAATTTAAAAAGAAATAAAATAAACCCATGGTGATAGCTAACATTCACGGAGTTCTTATGAGGTGCCAGGAATTGTTTTAAGTGTTTTATACTCACTGAAGACCCTAGAAGTCACGTAATCTTGTTACCCTGTTTCTCACATAAAGAAACAGATCTAGAAGTTAAGTACTTGGCCAAGGTCACGTGCTATTAAATGGGAGATTTGGCATTCCAGGAACCAGGATACTAAGGCCGCTCACAATGGTGGCTGCCACATTTATTCACAGCCGTTCATCTTTCAACAATCATTTATTCATTCAACTGGCATTCATTCACTCAACACATGTTTGAGGGTACACTGGGTGCTGAGTATCATTCTAGGTTCTGGCACATAGCCACGAACATGGCCAAGTCCCTGCTTTTATGCTCTTCTTGATAAACAAGTAAAAATAAAACATATGTAGTATATCAGATGGTGATAAATGCTGTACAGAAAACGAAAGCAGGGAAGGGAGTGTACTTTTACACAGAGTGGCCAGGGAGGGCTTCCCCAAGAAGGTAACACCTGACCACAGACTTAAAGACAGTGCAGTGTGTGATTTGAAGAAAGAGCAGACTGAGCCATATGGACACTGGGGTACAGCAATCCTGGCAGAGAAGAGCCAGACGTGGGCTATTTCAGGAACATCAGTGAGGCCAGCATGGCTAGAAGCATTTAAGAACCAGAGAGCAAGCAGTAGAAGGTGAAGGTGGAGGGGAGTGGCAGAGAGCTCATAAAGGGTTTGTATGCCACCAAGAGAGCTTGGGTTTCTACCCTGAGTGAGACAGGCAACCACTAGAAGATTCTAAGGAGAGAAGTGTCATGGCCTGACCACTTAGCCTTCTGTGTCAACCCTGGGCTGTAGGGGTACGTGTGGGAGCAGGGAGACCAACTGTGAATATTGCAATAGATCAGGCAAGTGCTAATAGGAATTTGCACCAGGATGGTAGCAGTGGAGGAAGTGAGCCAGTAGCGGTGGAGGGAGTGCCAGATCTTGGCACGTTTTGAAGACTGAGCTGGTAGAATTTGTTGATTGTGATATATAATAACAAAAATATACACAATCTTTGCCCCTGGTTTCCAGCTCACATTTCCTGAAACCTGTGGAAATTCCCAAGTGATAAGAGCAATGAGGGCATCTTTTGTTATAATATTTATTCTCTTGTACTCAGTTCCTAAAATTGCTTCAGAGCCATAAAGATGAAATAGATATCCTGTTATTCAAAACAAGCCCCTTTTCACCACAACTGGGTTTATGTCAATGAGGTGACTTTTGGAAAGGAGTTAAGGGTGGGGAATTGTTCCCTACGTGTCTTTTCCATCTGGCGGTTCCTGAATTATCTTCTTCCATAATAAACCAGTGATCTACTAAGGAAAATGTTTCTCTGGGTTCCGTGAGCTGCTCTAGCAAATTAATCAAACTGGAAGAGGGGGGTCATTGGAACCTCTGACTTATAGCCATTGGGTCAGAAGCACAGCGGATCACCTGGACTTGCAATTAGCATCTGAAGTTGGGGTGGGGGCAGTCTTGTGAAACTGAGCCCTTAACCTGAAACCCGAGGCAGGGGGTCATTGGAACCTCTAACCTATAGCCAGTTGGTCAGAAACACAGGTGACAACCTGGGCTTGTGACTGGCAGATGAACTGGTGGAGGGGGCAGTCTTGTAGGACTGAGCCCTCAGTCTTGTAATCTGATGCCATCTCTAGGTAGATGGTGTCAGAATGGAGGTGAATTATAGGACACCCAGCTGGTGTCCGGAGAATTGCTTGATGGTGTGTGGGAACTCTCTCCCCGCCACACATGTTGGAAATTGGGGTTCAGAACCCCAAATACTGATGAATTGGATAGAGGTGGAGAGAAAGAGAGGAGCCAATGATGACTCCCAGGGCTTTGGTCCGAGCTCCTGCACTAGATGTGACGATGTATTTTGTGCTATGCAGGGGATGTTAAAATCACATTCAAGTCTGATTTGAAACGTTTGCAGACTGGGCTGTACACCCTCTAAGCAAGTTCATCATATTAATATATTCCTTCCCACAGTAACCCCCAGCATGACACTGTCCCAGTGAGGACAGAAACCTTATTTGCAGATAATTCACAAAGCTGACTCGCTCAGGTTCAGAGAAGGGGATTTTAATCAACTGTGTTTCCACATTTTTCCCAGGCACGACATGCAGCAGAACAAAGGGGGCCAGCACCATGCCGTTTCTGAGAGCAGAACTCCAGCGCCCCCCTGGGAACCCCACTGCGGACACCGGCTTCACTGTTTTGAGTTTCTCCAGTGGTGAAGAATCCCCCAGTGCAGCTCAGATCATCAGCTCTTGGCAGAAGAGGTCAAATTCAAGGAAGAGCAATGGGATAATGAGGAGACTGAAGCCCATATCCTTGAGAAATGGCCAAAGGGACTGGGGACATTTAGCCTAGACAAGAGAAGGCTCAAGGAAAGTGTGAGAGCTGCCTTCCACTATGTTATGCTTTAACAGGATAGAAAGCCCAGAGATAAACCCACGCACATATGCTCACCTTCTCTTTGACAAAGGAGACAAGAATATACAATGGAGAAAAGACAGCCTCTTCAATAAGTGGTGCTGGGAACACTGGACAGCTACATGTAAAAGAGTGAAATTAGTACACTCCTTAACACCACACACAAAAATAAACTCAAAATAAATTAGAGACCTAAATATAAGGCCAGACACTATAAAACTCTTAGAGGAAAACATAGGCAGAACACTCTATGACATAAATCACAGCAAGATCCTTTTTGGCCCACCTCCTAGAGAAATGGAAATAAAAACAAAAATAAACAAATGGGACCTAATGAAACTTCAAAGCTTTTGCACAGCAAAGAAAACCATAAATAAGACAAAAAGACAACCCTCAGAATGGGAGAAAATATTTGCAAATGAAGCAACTGACAAAGGATTAATCTCCAAAATTTACAAGCAGCTCGTCAGCTCAATATCAAAAAAACAAACAACCCCATCCAAAAATGGGCAGAAGACCTAAACAGACATTTCTCCAAAGAAGATATACAGATTGCCAGCAAACAGATGAAAGGATGCTCAACATCATTAATCATTAGAGAAATGCAGATCAAAACTACAATGAGATATCATCTCACAACGGTCAGAATGGCCATCATCAAAAAATCTACAAAGAATAAATGCTGGAGAGGGTGTGGAGAAAAGGGAACCTCTTGCACTGTTGGTGGGAATGTAAATTCATACAGCCACTATGGAGAACAGTATGGACGTTCCTTAAAAAACTAAAAATAGAACTACCATATGACCGAGCAATCTCACTACTGGGCATATACCTTGAGAAAACCATACTTCAAAAAGAGTCATGTACCAAAATGATCATTGCAGCTCTGTTTACAATAGCCAGGACATGGAAGCAACCTAAGTGTCCATCCACAGATGAATGGATAAAGAAGATGTGGCACATATATACAATGGAATATTACTCAGCCATAAAAAGAAATGAAATTGAGTTATTTGTAGTGAGGTGGATGGACCTAGAATCTGTCAGACAAAGTCAAGTAAGTCAGAAAGAGAAATACAAATTCTGTATGCTAACACATATATATGGAATCTAAAAAAAAAGAAAACTGGTCATGAAGAACCTAGGGCAAGACGGGAATAAAGACACAGACCTATTAGAGAATGGACTTGAGGATATGGGGAGGGGGAAGGGTAAGCTGGGATAAAGTGAGAGAGTGGCATGGACATATATACACTACCAAACGTAAAATAGATAGGTAGTGGGAAGCAGCCGCGTAGCACAGGGAGATCAGCTCGGTGCTTTGTGACCACCTAGAGGGGTGGGATAGGGAGGGTGGGAAGGAGGGAGACGCAAGAGGGAAGAGATATGGGGACATATGTATATGTATAACTGATTCACTTTGTTATAGAGCAGAAACTAACACACCATTGTAAAGCAATTATACTCCAATAAAGATGTTAAAAAAAAAAAAGAAGGGACAAACCATAGCTTGCTGGAGAATCTGACTGAGGATCTGATTTCAAAGTCCATGTGAGTTTCCCTATGGGTTCCCACGTATTTTCTCTGCTCCACTCTGGAGGGAAGAACTAGTTCCAATGATATGTGAAAGAGGCCAATGTGAGTGCAACTGAAGGGACATTTGCATCATCGGCTCTGTCAGGTGATAGACCGACGCCTCGCAGGAAGCACTGATGATGAGGACGATGGGAGGACGAAGATGCTAGTGAACCTAAGTTGGATGCCGGCTCTACGTCAGTGGCTGAGATGAATGCTCTACATCCGTCGTCCCATTTAACGTTCACTACTGTCCTCCAATGTGGCTATGACTTTACCTTCACTTTACTGTGAACTAAGTGAAGCCCAGAGAGTTCAAGGAACTCATCCAGGGCCCCACGAGCTGTGAGCATCAGAGCCCAGGTCTACAGCCGGGCCTGTAGCCAGGGTCTGTGCACCCACGTGGTCACCATCCAGTCTCACGAGGGAGGAGGGCTCTGTCACTAAAGCCGGGTAAGCAGAGGATAGATGACCCCAAATGAGGGGCAGGGACTCAATCAGATTTCTTTTTGGCTCAGAATTTTCCAAGCTAGAGACTCCAGGAGACAAGGAACCTTCATCCCTGAGATCACGTAACGGGGGTGGCTCAGCTCCAGAGACGGTTTCAGGTCCCTTATGCTCCCCTGTCCTCATTCCTCTCCAAAATCACAGATGAGCCATATGCCTCAGCCAGGATCAATCCCATTGCTGGACCTGCTGGTGACCAGGACCACCTGACTTCAAGGACCCCCAGCTCCACCCAAACTTCCCTCCAAGTCACCCATCTGGGCCCCTTTCTTTGGATCCCATCCTAGCCTTAGACATTGAGCCAGCCTCCTCTTCCTCTGGGACAGCCACCATCAGAGACAAAAAACGAGGCATCAGGCTGCAGTTTCCATCCACACCACAAGATGGGAAGTGTGCAGCCTTGTGGTCTAACAGACCTGTGTCTGAATCAGGTCAACCCCACTCTTTGTCACCATGGGCAAGTTGTTGGGCCTCTCAGGGCCTCCGGTTTACAATAATACAGAGAGTTGTAAGAAGTAAATGATGTACCATATGTCAAGGACTGGTCTATAGCTGGAGGTGAATACATGGTAGCCAACTTCTTTAATTTTTGCTCCTTTTCTCCCCTACAGAGTTACTATTCAAGCTGAGACTCAATTCAACTTTCATACTCATAACGATGAAAAAAGGAATTGGCAGCTGCTTGGGTTATGACAACCAAAGCCCTTTTTTTTTTTTTTTTTTTTTTTATTTTAACCAAAGCCCTTTGATCAATCTCTCTCTTCATCCTAGGACTCCTCCATCACTTAGAAATTTAGTACTTTTCAAATACATTTTCTCTTTTGCTTTCCCTCTGTTTTGTTTTGCCGCCATGTTATTGAGGATGGTAAAGCCACCTTGATCACCTTCATCTCACATGCAGGAAAAGTGCTGGCTGAGAGGTGAGAGGTGGCAAAGTCCCATAACACACACTTGGCAAGTTGGGGAGTCAGGACTTGCTGGTCCACGACATCCGATTCCAGTGTTCCTTTTCCTGTACCAGCTGCTTGGCTTCAGAGCTTTCTTCTGGGGCAGGCTTGGGGCATAAGTGCCCACGGCCAGATATAATGTAGGTATGTGTCACAGGCAATAGTGTCTGGGGCCAGGGGTGACTCCATCTACTGGAATAGGCAAGAGGACTTGGGGCCACAGGCTTAGCGACAGTGCCTTGGAGACCCTGGCCAGTGGTGCCAGTCTGGGGGCCGGCTGGTCACTTATCCATTGTCAAATAGTCAAGGACGTTCCAAGACCAGTGCCAGCAGGACACTATGATCTCCTTGGCAAGTGGAAAGATCATGGTGCGTGGCCGACGTGTGTTGGTTCCTACCTGAGCTCAGGCACTGTGTGAACTGGCTGAGTTTGGCCAGATGCTCTGACCTTGCTCAGTTCCCATTCTCCATCGATAGACCCCACGAAATCGAATGAATTAAACAAGAGGGTGTGTGTGAGTGCCTGAAACATTGAGGGACCTCAGAAAACGGCAGCCCTGACTCTACTCCACGACCGTTGTACCTCCTGTGTACTGAGTTCTCATTAGCTACTGCCCTGGAAGTGCCCTTGGGGACACAGAGAATGTTGGCACCTCCTCTACCTCACTGGGGTACCACAGGCCTTTATGAGCATCACATGTTTTCAGATGGCCTCCTGCCCCAGCCTATGGAAAGGCTGCTCTGAACATCATCGGTTCTAATTTGGGGATGTGAGGCTGAGTGTAAAGGAGTGGGCAGCACCATTATTAACACTGTTTTTGAAGCCCCAAGGCCGGGGGGGATTTCCTGGGGTCTGACGAATCTCTTTGGTAATTCAGGTCAGTGCAATATGGAGATTTGTGGAGTCCCTACTGTGTATGGGTGTCAAGGTGATGATGAGCAAATAATATGGTAGATAATAATAGCCTCTCTTTATTGAGCTATTGTTAATGGGCCATTCCCCCTCCATTAATTTTCTGTAGCCCTTATAGCATCCCCTGCAGGGTAGCAACTACTGACTCCATTCTATAGATGACGGAACTGAGGTTCAAATACATTAAATGACTTGGCCAAGCGCACACAGCCAGGATGTAGAAGACTCCTGATTCAAGTTCACGCACGACTGCTCTTTCCATTAACACCTCAGTGTCCCCCAGGAAGCTGCCATGAGAAAGGACGTAGAGAAAATGTTTGGGGGGAATTTATTGATAACTCAATCTTATACGAGAGAAGGCCTCACATAAAAAATAAATGAGGAATGAAGCTCAGAGGTAAATTGGATCTGAGCAGAGGGGGCGAGGATTGGGAATTTCAACACGAAATTGATACTCACTGCAGCCCTGTTTGTAATGGAAAGGATCTGAAACCACCTGAATGTCTCTCAATAGGGAACTGGTTAAATAAGTTATCATCCAGTCATACAACGGAAGACTGTCTACGCAGCTGATTTTTAAAAAGCAGACCTATCGGTACTTATGTGGAACCATCTCTAAGACACTGTGCTGACTCTTCTCCATTTGCTCCTGTAAATGGATCCCTCCCCTCTCTCCCCGCTCTGCTCTGTGCCCTGGGAGCTGGTCCTGCTGAACCGCACCAACAAGACTCCTGAGTTTTCAGGCTTCCGCTTGGGTTTGACCAATGAGAGGTACCAGCAGCAGACTGGAGGGCAGGAGGAGAAAGGAGCCAGGGTATCTCTTCCTAGCTCCTCCCTGTTTGGACAGTAGGGTTCTGACATAGCCTGGTGCCTCTACAATCTCAGCGGCTGCCCGTCAGCCCATCACCCATGGATTCACCTCTCCTTGGCCTCCGGTACCCTATTTCCGCTCTTTGCCCTTCTGGCATTAAAATTTCTCCAGTTGGACTGAATGGAACTCTGTTACCTGCTGCGATCCTGACTCTGACACAGACATATTTATGAACATTACAGAAGGGATCCCCAAACGGAGATGGCCCCCACTGACCTCCCAAGAACCTTTCCGATCAACTTCACCAGGAACGTCCCCACAAGTCCACCAATGGCGAATATGGACACGGTCACAGACCAGAGCAGAGTCAGAGTATCCAGGTCTATCCGATGTCCATGCCTTCTCTCCCACGACTCATTGTAAAAGGTCTTGATGTACTGAAAACAAACAACAAACCATGTTATTCCTCCGTCCCATTCTGCTGTCCTCGAAGCCAGCCAGTTTATAAACAAAACAGCTTTTATGGAGCATTGTCTTCATGCCAGGCACTTTGCTAAGCTCTCTTTGAGCTTTATTTCGTTGAATCCTTCTAACACATTTTGTGGATGGTCCCTACATTTACATCCTTTTGCAGATAGGGAAACTGAGGCTCAGAGAGACAAGGTGACTTGCTCAGCTAAGTGGCAAATCTGGGAGTCAAACTCAGATCTGACTCTGAACTTAAGGAACCGCACAGCAGAATCACCTCAGAAATGTGTTTAAAATGTACGTACTTAACGTAAGAGAAAATATTTACCACCTAGATAGGTAAAGATTCAAGACACACAAAAACACTAACCATAAAAGAAAAACAAAATGCTCATTTGGATTTCATCAAAATCAAAGTGCTGTGCTCTTTAGAAAACATCATGAAAAATGAAAAGACAAGCCACAGACTAAGCTAACATATTTGCAACCCATATAACTACAAAGGAATTGTAGTCACAATATATAAAGAGTTCTAATAAGTCAATAAGAAGACAACCCAATCAGAAATGAGTGAAAAACTTGAACAGACTCCAAAAAAAAAAAAAAAATTTCAAATGACCAGGAAGCTAATGACAGGACGCTCAACATCATTAGTGAAAAGGGAAAAGCAAATTACAACCACAATGAGATGCCCACTTCACACTTATTAGACCCCCACTGCTGTCAATTCTGATTCAGTGGGTTTGGGATGGGACTGAGTGATTCTGATGTGCACCAAAGACTGAGGTCACAGCACTACACTCCCCAAGAGAGTTCCATGCTCAAGATGCTCATAGTTACCCATAGCTACCCAATAAGGACCCACAGACTTCTCCAGTAAGTATGTATGGAATATGACGTGGCAGAAGAAGCATAGGGTCCGGTCACACAGACCTGGGCTTGAATCCCAGCACCATGATTTGCTAATGATTTAAACCAATGCTGGACCTTGGCTTCTTCATCTGCAAGATGGGAAAGATGACACTGATGTCTCAGGGCTGTTGTGAAGGTCATATGAGAACCTGGAGCAGTGCCCAGTACTTGTGTGGAGCTCACACAATCCCCAGGTCGGTTAACAGGTCTGGTAAGAGTAAGGAGTGACCAGCAGTGTGTACTTTCGTACACTGATGGTGGGAGTTTAATTTGTACAGTCATCTTGGAAAATAGTTTGGCGTTATCTAGTAAAGTTGAAGATGATCCTAACCTACAACCCAGCAAATCCATTTCTAGAAAATTCCCCTTAGTTACCGAACGGGATATTGGGGAGAGTGGGAGAGATAAATTAGGAGTTTGGGATTAACATTTACACGATACTATATATAAAATAGATAAACAACAAGGACCTACTGTATAGTACAGGGAACTATACTCGGTGTCTTGTAATAACCTATAATGGAAAAGAATCTGAAGAAGAATATATATATATATGTATGCATAACTGAATCACTTTGCTATACACCTGACACTAGGACAACATAGTAAATTAACTATACTTTAAAAAATGGTAAAAAACAAAACAAAACAAAACAAAAAAACCTGGCAGTCTCATAACTGGAAAAAAAAAACACAACCCTCCTCTTTCCCATCTGCCCTAGGATACATCTATCCAAACATCCATGGTAGCATTGCTTATAACAATCCCACACAGAAAACAATCCAGATGCTGCCCACTGACAGCAGAAGAGATAAACAGATTGTGGAATAGTTATAATATGAAACGCTACAGCCCCAAGCATGAATGAATTATAGCTACGTGCAAACACGCAAAATAAAGTCTCACAAAAAATAAGATTGAATGAAAGAAGCCAGAAACAAAAGAAGGCATACAGTGTGATTCCATACCTAACTTTCAAAAGTATGCAAAATTAAAAGGATTTGGGGGATTATACAGAGATTATAAAACTACAGAGAGAAGCTTTCCCATTCATGTTTGACTAGACCACATGCTTTCCCATTCATGTTTGACTAGAGAGAGTACTCCTGACCTCTCAGAGACCTCTTGATGCTAAGAAGAACTTTCCTAGAAGCTTCTAGTAAACCTCTCTTTAAATCTTGTCCACCCTGGTTGGGGCACAGGCCAACTAATAAGCCAATCGTTGAAGAGTGGGATGGGAACCATGAACTGGATCTCTGGTCCCGAATTCCATTTCTTTATCTTCTCCTCCTCACCTTATTAAATAGCACACCGTTCTCCAATTGCTCAGCTAAAAGTCATAACTTCATCCTTAACTCTGGCCCTTGATCCACACCCCTCAGCTAAGCCTTCTGGACTCATCTCTGTCTGTTATGGGTTGAATCACCCCCAATAATTCATATGTTGAAGTCCTAGCCTCCAGCACCTCAGAAGGTGACCTGTTTGGAGATAGGGTCTTACAGAGGTAATCAAGTTAAAATGTACTTATAAAAATGATACGTTTGGACACAGAGACGTGCATAGAGGGAAGAAGATGTGAAGAGACACAAGGAGAAGATGGCCATCTATAAGCCAAGGAGAGAGGCCTGGAACAGTCCTTCTTTCACAGGTCTTAGAAGGAACTGACCCTGCTGAAACCTCGATCTTGGACTTCTAGACTCCAGGACAGTGAGAGAATAAATTCCTGGTGTTTAAGCCCCCAAGTCTGCGGTACTTTGTTTTGGCCTCCCTTGCAAATTAATACACTGCCTTACCTTCAAAATACTTCTCACTTCTTTCGTCACTGAACCCAGCCCAAGCCATCATCCCTCTCCCTGGGGCTCCCATAACAGCCCACCATCGGGGACCCTCATCAAGTTGCCACACCCAGCTTCTCTGAGTGGGTACTGTGCTCCCTGTCAGTGCCTGGACATGAACATTGAACCTTAGTTTTCAAGTACTCCAGTGGCCATCTGTCATCCTTCTGGCTGCCCAGCATCAGAAGCTCCCTTCTAATTTGGGAGAACTTGCTTCCTTTTCTGAGCCCTGCGGGAAACAGAGCCCGCTCATCACTAGAGGTTGAAATTGTCAGACACGTGCTCTTCCCGGCATCCCCTGCAGCTAGGGAGTGGTCATGTGACTAAGGTTTGGCCAATCAGAGGCCTGGCTTTGCATGAAGCGCGGGAGGCCAAGAAGCGGGACTGAGAACTCTTTGGCAGCAAGAGCCTGCCAGGAGGATTGGGTTTGGGGCAGCAGCGGCGGCAGTGTCCTTTGCTAGCTGTGCAGGAGCCGCAGTGATGGCCACAGGGCACCCCCCCCCCCCCCCCCGGGACCAGCTCTGGGATCCGGCTGCAGAGCTTTCAGGCCTGGCTCGCCAGTCCTCCCACCAATCTTGGGAGCCGCTCACTATTTTTTCAACAACGTCTTTTTTAGCTTCAATCAGACAAACGTTGTTGTTGCGTCCAACTCCTGAAACTCTACCAAAACACATAAATAATCCCATTTCATCCTCACAACCCTAGCAGTAGACACCCCGTTTACAGAGGAGGGAGCCAAGAGTAAGGTAACTTACCCACGGCCACGGGGCCAGTAAGTGGTAGAGGAGGATTTATGCAAAATCTGCCTGGCTTCAGAGGCTGAACACAGCAACCTACCGGTGACAACCCATTTCATGACAAAGGTTTGAAAACAGGGCAGCTAAATCCAACAGGACATTTATTGACTTAAAGATCAGTATTGGTTAGGCCCTTGTTATGGGCTAGATGCCCTGTCAGGTCCCGGAGAGTGTAAGGAGGACACCCCTCAAGGAGCATACAATAGGGTAAGAAACAGCATGGTTAGCACTAAGCCAGAGGGGTAGAGGAGCCGCAGGTAGGCAGGTGGGTACAGATGCCCCGAGGGCTACTTACAGGGTCCAGACCCTCCAGAGAATCTGGAGTGAGTATCCAGGACCTCCCAGGCCTCCTGCCCAATAATCAGCAGACCCCCATGCGTTGAAGTTCATTCTTGGATGTCACTTGGTCCCTACTGCAATCCCGCACGGATTCAAGCAACTACAGCTTCATTGGGAGCAGTCTTGCTGATACCTGCTCTAGAGAGCCTTTTATTCCCACGCCTGCAGCAATGGCCAGTTTCCTGAGTTAATGTACAGAAACTAAAAGGACGCTGTTTGGGAGGAAATGTTCTCTTTTCCTTTCCAGTCATTCAGGAGCCTGGTGGGAAAAGAGGCAGCTTTCATATCACATGCTGCTAGGCGCTGCTTTGGGAGTCTCTGCAGAGACTTCTTATTTCAATTTGGGGAAACTGGACAACAGAAGTATCTGCAGAGGGCTGGAGAAGCCTGGAAGAGTAGCCCCCTGCGGAAACACGTCTCCAACAGTCCCCAAAAGCTGGTTTCAGAGTGATGGCTTTAATGATTAAATGTTTGTCTTTGGGTGTGAATTTAGCAAAGGCCTCGATGAAAGGCAGCCCAAAAGTATATCTGAGAGCAGAAGCCGGGTGTTGGGGGTTGGTAAGCTAATTCACTGCAGGATTCATTCATTGGGTTGGAGATTCATGGAGCTGGTATATGTCAGCACTGACTTGTAGTGCCTTGTACAGAGTGGAGGCTGAAAGAAATGTTTGTGTCTTAAATTGAATTTCTGCTATGGGCTGGTCACCATATAATAATAAAGATAGGTAACCCATAGATCATATTCACCATGTGTCACACACTGTTTTAAGAACTGGACATGTGTGAACTCATCCCCTCTGCAACCCTATGAGCCAGGCAGTGTGTTCTGAGTTCTCTCTTGGGCAGCTGAGGAATCTGAGACACAGAGCCACAGGGCTTTCCCAAGGTCCCACCATGGGCACGAGGCAGGGTCAGGACTCAAACCCAGGCAGCTGGACTCCAGAACCCGTCTCTAAACCACGATTCTATTCCCATTCTTAGTATGGAAAACATAAAGATGATCACATCAATACCCCAGTTGCATGTGGAGAGACTGAATTAGGGAAGAAGAGGGGACGTGGAATCAACATTGGTTGACTGCTAAGTATGTACTGGACACCTGTATACTTCCCCTCGGCTCAGCCTTGCAGCCATCCTGTGATGTTTCATGAGAGCCAAAATCTCTGGAGTTAAGCCATGCATCTGAAAGCTACACAGAATCCAGTGGGGCTGCAGACCCCACTCATGCTCACAGCGTCTGTGCCCTGGCTTCAGAGCCTCCTCTTCCTGGCCGCACTGCCACGTTACAATCCTCAGTCCCTTGCATCTGGGGGGAAGGGAGGGTCATAGGACTACTGCTCACCAAAAGTGTGTGAGTAGATGTGTCACCTCCATCGAGGATTAAGGGTTCGTGTGCCTTCTCCTCACTCACTCCCTTTCCCTGCAGGCTAGTCGTTCACAGAGAGCCCAGCAGAAACCTCTGAAGCCCTGAGGAATGGGGGAAGGCACTCAGCAGAAGAAGCCTGGGCCCCTGTGTGGCTGCATGGAGCAGAGCGCCCCTGCTCACCTGCTTTGGGCGGTGACGTGGATGAGAAATAAACTCTCATTGTGTTCGGCCACCGAGATTTAGGGGCTGCTTGTTATAGCAGCTGGTTTACTCAAACACAATGACCCCCAAGCCCATGACAATGACCATGACATGAGGCTTTAGGAAAGAGGGAAGATTTAGGGCAAAGTCATGAAGGGTGGGTAGGTTTGGAGATACGGGCCTTCGACTAGAGGTTTCCTTTTATATTTGGGGGAAATTGTAAGTCTCCATTTGAAACTAATATTCTGTAATAAAATATAGTTTGAAGATCAGTGTGCTAGCTAATCTCTAGGCCCACTTTGGGCCATCTCGTTCATGGAGCCCACATTTTACACTTCCATTGGTCCTACTTCCCAGAAACCCATTCTTGTGTCTTTCTATCTGGATTTACATACCTACTTCCTTACCACCAGGGGCCTGGGTTCCCACCCTGTCTTCTAGAGACGAGTTCTGCAGTCCCTGCCTTCAAGGAGCTCAATGACAAGAGCCAAATAAGCATGTACTTACAACATGGAGTGGAAAGAGCTGGGGCGTTGGGAAGCTGAGAAGGGCTGCAGCCACTCAGCCAGGCCACCCAGATCAGGTACGCAAGAAAGGCGGGGTCAGGGGGGTGGTGGGTAGGCTTGGGTTAGGTGATGGTAGATAAAAATTCTCAAAGGTGGAGAAGCTGATGACATAGAGAAGCGATAAATGAGTCAGTGAGGTTGGAGGGTGGCCCAGCAGCTGGAGAAAGTTTGGAGAACAAGGCAGGGGCTGGTCGGAACTTGACTGCTAGGCTAAGGAGTCCGCACTTCATCCCGTGGCCGTTGAGGAGCGATTGGAGGATTTGTTCATGGAATCGAGATTCTGCTTTGTGTGTTAGAACATTCACTGTAGGTGCAGGGTAAGGCTATTTCAGAAAGTTTCTCCTGGAGGCGGCTGGGCCAGGCAGGAGGCTCCTGGACTGATAAGATGTGATGAGTCTAATAGAAATGTCTGATGAATTCATCAAGGAGAATTTATATTATGACTAGTAGTGATTAGAGTCCAAACTGCAAAGAAAGTCACAGAGGCCACGTGATTAAAGGAAAGGAGACCCAACAAAGAGCTGAGAATCTTGGGGTCAAGACTTGCTGCACTGCTGAGTCCTGTGACCTCTAGCAAGTGGCTCTGCCTCTGAGGGCTGGGTTTCCAGTGGTTAAGGACCCTGGAATCCATTTTATTCAACTCTCAGCTCGGCTTCTTTTCTGCTGGGTGACCTTGAGGGAGTTACTCAACCTCTCTGTGCTTCAGGCCCCTCATCTGTGAAATCATTTTCCTCCCTAAAGAGTTACCGTGAGGATTTAATGTGAGGATGAATGCAAAGGACGGCACTGGGTCCACAAAAAGCACACAATACAAATCAGAAGCTGGGATGGCTGGTGGTGATGTCCATATCATTATTTCTATCTCGTGAAATAAGAGTCCTAGACTTGTTAGACTTGTTTATTTCTCACGTCTATGAAGCCATGAGTAATTGACCACTATCTCCCCAGCCAACAACACAGGGGCCAAGCTTCGGGCACCAAACTGAACCATGCAATTCCCAGCCAGGAGGACTGGCACAGGACACATCCAAAGGATGACAGGAAATTACCAGACAATGGGAGGCACATTACCTTTTACGCTGTTTTACAATGTTAATGTTCCTTACTGATTCGCACAGCCTGTCACGAACCCATCTCAGATTTTTCTCAGGAGTGCTATAATAATACTCATAAATAGAACCCTTCTGTGGATGGGCCAGAGTATACACAGCATTGCATAATAGAACAAGTCATGCCCGTAACTCCTTAGGGATTTGGAGAGACAGTCCGCACCACTGAACATACTGGCGCAGGGAGGAAAACAGTACAGAAGTCCTTACAAAAGTGCCCACCACCAAACCAGGCTCTTTGAAGTAAGGACCACACAAGACAAAATTCCATAAGCCCAGCAGTGGTACCTAATGTCACCCGAGTAGCAGAGCTGAGGCCTCCTATGCAGAAAAAGTGAACATGTCTGGCCAGAGACTTCTAGCCTCTGAAAGGTCTGCTTGCAAGATGGGCCCTGGGCTGGCAGCAGGGACCTTGGATTTGGGGAGGGACCCCACCATTCCCAGAACTGAGAAGAGGGGTTTGTAGGGCCTAAGCTGTGCCAACAGTGTGGTTTGTGCTTCTTTTCCGGAGTCAGGAATTGTATACATGCCAAGAGGGGGTGCCTCTGTGACCGACCTCCTATAAAAACCCTGAACCTTGAGCCTCTGATGAGCTTCCCTGGAGGAGGACCGCTCACGCTGCCATCACAGCTTGCTGCTGGGGAAATTAAGTGCGTCCTGTGCACTGCCATGGGGAGAGGACCCTGGTCTCCTCTGCACTTTGCCCCAGGCACCTTTTCCCTTGACTGATTTTGTTTTGTATCCTTTCTCTGTAATAAATCACAGTCATGAGTAAGCCTCCATGCTGAGTCTTATGGGTCCTCCTAGCAAATGATCAAACCTGGGGTTGTCTTGGGAACGCCGACCCACCTCCCAGGTCCTTAGGAAAATATCCGGCTACATCTCAACTTAATATTCAGTTTGCAGGTTTGTGGTGGCTTATTTTCTTCCTACTGTGTGATTCCCCTGGAGGAGTTTGGGTAACTGAGGAGAAAGAGGCTTCTGTACTTCCAGACACCTGAGAATATTTCACTCCTGCAGCTGGCTTTCAGAATGAAAAATGAACACAGTGAAAGGGGATACATCAGTTGCAAATGATCGTTGGAGAGTAAGACTTCCAGAGTTTTCTGGGTTCCCCCCTCAACCACCTTTGCAATGAGGAAGGCTGGCCCGACACTTGGGTTTAATTAAATAGAGCACGAAGAAAGTAAGTTTCATTTTCTATGGGGCCCCAGGCAGGAGCAGAGAGAAGTGTGTGTGCTCCCAAATATCCTTCTTATAAAAAAAAAAAAAAAAAAATTGATCTGGAGCCTCTCTCCTACTGGAATGTGCTTTTGAGAGATCGCATAGCTGTGTTTGCAGGACATCCACACAGTCCTGTGCATCCACACAGACCAGTTCTTACTTTGAGATAACATTTCCCACTCCTTTCTGCACGTCCTCCGGTGGTCTGGAGTGAAAAGGTGAGTTTTTTCATTACTGTTCAAATTGCTTATGGCTGCTAAAAATCAGTCTTGAGGCAGTAGGGACTCTCAAAGGGCTTGGAGTCTGTTCAAATCCAAGTTCAGGGTGATGGTTTTGAGCACCAATTATGGAATAACTTATTTGCAGAACAGGAATAACAACCCTAGCTTGCAGATGGGGCTGCAGGAAGAATTAGATGGGGGTGAGGGGTCCCTAGCATGATGTCCAGCATATAGTAGGTGCTCAATAAATCTCAGTGTTTTTCTCCCGTGGGTCAGAAAGAGAATGTTTCCAGTTTTATTTGTCTGGGCTTGTTCATACCAGCAGTGCCATCCAACCTCCTCCATCCAGGTTTTCCCAACTGCTTGCCTTGCTGGGTTGGCCGTTCCCCTGTTCCTCTGTCTGGCTACACCTCCCCCACACCTCTAAGCAGAGCTGCCCTGAGCATGGATAGAAATGTGGTCCTTTCCCCTTCATGTTCAATGAGGCGTTTTTCCCAGAGGAACTTTATGAAATGGGAAAATTCTGAATCAAAGAGGCAGGCATCTCTGCTCCAATAATCTGGGGACCCCAGAAGTAGGCAGGGGTGGCACCCACAGTCTGGAACACCCAGACACCAGCACCCCAGGCCTGGAAAGGCCCCCCTCCTCCTGTCAGCCAGCAGCTCTGCCACCTCTGATTAAAACCAAACCAAACAATGACTCACAGATCCCAATGTAAACAATGCAGCAGCAACTTATACTAGAGAAAAACTGAGAACAATCTTAGAGGTCCACATTAGGAAGATGGGACATCTATGTGGCGCGCCAATACACAGCTGTTAGAAATCCTGGTGATGGGGAATATTCAGTAACATGGAAAAATGCTTACAATATAAATATTGAGCCCCAAAAAGAGAATATAAAATGGCATATATGATGATCTCTGCAGAAAAAAAGTAGATTTAGGTAAAGCCTTAAAAGTGGCCTCTGAGTGAGGCCGAGGTTGTGACTATCCATTGGCTGAGTGGCCTTGAGTCAGTTACACCATCTCTCTCCTCTCGGTAAAATGGGATTATTGTCACAATAGCTGCCATGCGGGCTGGTATCCCAATGAGAGATACAGTCCGTGTTTCGTAGAAGGGGAATCATAGCAGTAGTTTTATCATTTCATTATTAAAGTTGTACTATTTGCTTTTGCTAATAGCAGCCTGTTTTGCTTTTATAACTAGTGAGACAGGGTGAGGCAAAAGGAAGAGAGAAGAAAGGAAAAAGCAAGAACTGAGATTCCCAAATCAGAGGCAGTTCTGTTCCACACTGAAATTAACCAGAGATGCCCGTCTCATCAAATAATGGCCAGTCGTTTCTGTCAAAACAAGATGCGCTGGTTTCTCCTGTAATCTCAGTCCCCTCCCGCCGAGATGCGGAGCCCCACTGCACACACTACTCCCCACCCCGCTCTGTGCCGGTGTCTGCAATAAGCTCCACACTCATCATCCCTCCTACTTTTCCCTGTTAAAGGTCTTGGAGCCCAAAGACGTGCCCCGCCATGTGCCCTGCTTTTCGGAGAGCACAGGGTCTCCCAGAACAGTGGCTAAAACGTTAGCACGGAGTGGGATTAATTGGAAGGACCAGACCTCGCTTCTGGTTCTCTGTCTGCTGGTTCACTGGCGTCTTTTCTTTGGCCAGCATCTAACATCTGCTGCTAATTGGGATGGCTCTACTCTTGCCGAGAGAGAAGATGATTTTACTCCCTATCACCACTTGTTTACCTGCCCTTAGGGAAGGATTAGGGAGAAGAAAATGATAAAATATACCATTTCTGCTGGGAAATGTATGACGAGTCAGAGTCAAATTAATTGTTCTTCTGAAGCCCTGGGCTTACATACTAACACGGGGTGGGGGGGGGGCGGGAAGGGGGGCAGGGAGGTGAGCGTCTGTCTCCATTCCAAGAAAAGAACAAATGTCACCAACTCAGAAATCATTGGAAAGGTGAGTCATTCATTATATTCAATAAAAGCCAAACCACTCACTGTTATTTTTGTGGAGGCTGGCATTGTTTCAAGTAAGTCCTAGTTTATATGCTTTGGGAGCGGGGGCAATAAATTAGACCCCCCCAAAGCAAAGGTCTCATTTATTTTTTCTTTCTCACTCCTTCCTTCTTTTATTCACTAATTCATTTAACAAACGTTTTTCAGTATTTTTATGTTTAGAACATACTTTTGTAAGATATACCTCATATATATACAATGTACAGTTGTGTAATTAAGAATCTGGCTCGCCTTTCTGGAACCCAGCAGGACCCTATGGGACCTTCCTGGGACAGACCCCTCCCCCAGAGCCTCTGCTGTAACTCCTCTCTGAAGGACCTAGATAACAGTGTCGGATGCACATTTCTTGAACTGTTTTACAGATGCTAAAACCCCTACCAAATGGAAGATCTTAACGACTTGATGACCATGAGCACATAGCCCCAAACCTACAGGTGCCTAAGAATTGATAATGTTAACCCCTGTGACTCCGCCCTGTTACCTCACCATCAACCAATCAGAGAACTGTGCACGAGCTGATCACATCCCCTCACATGGCCTTTAAAAATGCTTTCCTGAAACCCATCGGGGAGTTCCAGTGTTTTGAGCACTAGTTTCCCGGGACTCTTTGCTGGGCGCCCTGCAATAAATGCTACAGTTTCCTTCCTCACAACCCAGTGTCAGTAGATTGGCTTTACTGTGTGCAGGTGAGCAGACCCGAGTCCAGTTCTGTAACATTTCTTCCTGGTTCTTGAATAGTAGCCTCTAAACCCTTGGGATTTCCTGGATAGGAAATGTTGATGATAGGAGTGTCTTTGTTATCCACAGGGGGGGTCTCGGACCCCACCTGATGGTTTATGCAAGTGAGATAACCCAGTTTAGGGGCTGGCCATGCTGGAGATACCAACCATGTGGTTGGCAGTGGGGGGGAGAGCTTCAAGCCAGGTGGTGCCAGCCCTACCTCCAAGGAGGGGAGGGGGACTGGAGATTGATTTGATCAGTCATGCCTAGGTAGTGAAGCGTCAACAAAAACGCCAGACATGGAAGCATGGTGAGCTTCCCTGGTGGACAGTACTCGGTGTGTTGTTATACATCGAGGTGCTGGGAGGGTGATGTGTCTGGATGTCAAGGGGAGAGAACTCCAGAAGGTTCATGTTTGGAACGCCCTCACTCTAAGTGTCTCTTCTTTTGTCTGCTTCTGATTTGTATCCTTTTGGCAATAATAAAACTGCAATTGCTAGCATAGTGCTTTCCTGAGATTTTTGAGTTGTTCTAGCGAATTATCAAGCCTGAGGGGCTAGTGGGTGCCCCCAAATCTGTAACCCAGCTGGTCAGAGTTGTGGGCAGCCCTGGGATCCCCGAGCTTGCAGCTTTTGTCTGAAGTGAGAGCAGTCGTTAGAAGACTGTGCCCTTAGCCCGTGAACTTGGCCTACCTCTGGGTGGTCAGCATCTGAGGGCATCACAAACCTTTGTTCCAGGCAGTCTGCTGGGTGCCAGGGAAGCAATGACCAACATTGTTTGCAAGGACACTTTGACCTACAGAATCCCATGCACTGTCCTCTTGCTAAACCTCAAAGCACTTGCCTGAACTGTGGGCCAGGACTGGGCAAACGGGCTCTAGGTGTTCCCTCTCTATTTTTGGAATCAGCTGTAAACTCTCGCTCCCAGCCACCTTCCTGTCTGTCCTCTCAGCCATAGCACTGCCTGTTTACTAGCTAATTTCTGTTTTCACTTAGGCCTCCTATTCAACACACTCATTTAGCTCAACTTTGGTCCTTCTGGGTGACTCTTTTTTTTTTTTTTTTTTTTTTTGCAGTATGCAGGCCTCTCACTGTTGTGGCCTCTCCCGTTGCGGAGCACAGGCTCCAGACGCGCAGGCTCAGCGGCCATGGCTCACGGGCCCAGCCGCTCGGCGGCATGTGGGATCCTCCCAGACCAGGGCACGAACCCGCGTCTCCTGCATCGGCAGGTGGACTCTCAACCACTGAGCCACCAGGGAAGCCCCATGGGTGACTCTTCTTAATGTCTGCCCCAGTGGTCACCCTGCTTGAGGCTGGCTGCTGTCTCAGGCCCTGACTATGTGGCCGTGGCTCATCCTGCAGCCCCAAGCACTGCACAGGTCTCAGCAGGAATGCATCCAGGCCCACCACTTCCCACCCACGCTCCCCGTGATTGATTCCACCCGAGCCCCATCCGTTTGGGCCCATTCTTGAATTTGTGGGACCCCTTTGGATGGGAGTCTGGGCTCCATAGGTTCCACTCAGGCTGGGGCCTTTCATTTCTTTAGAATACTGCTTCCAGAATCTTCCTGTAGGCTCTCCAGACATCACTCACGAGCAAGAGGAATTTTGATTCATGCTCTAGGCTGACACATCACCTCACCCAAGCCACATCAGCCCTGCCTGCCCGAGGACGGGCACCCACCTTGGCTCCCAGACAACAGCCCTGGGAATAAGACTCTGATGTCTCCATCCAGCCCTCATCGGCCTCTCAGGTGAGATCCAGACCCAGGGGGCCCTCAGGCACCAAGGGGACATCTCCCACGACAGCTCTGGACTATCGTAGCAGCGCTGATGGAACAGATCCCAGGCAAGAAGCATTCTCCTACTAAAAGTCAAGGCTTAAAATGGCTTAAGTATGTGGCCATTTGACAGGTTTCAGAGGAGGCCCTTTAGCCTGCATACATGACTGCTTGAAAATTCAGCAATTATCATGTTTCGTTTGATTGGTATGTAAATTAGCTCTAGATTTTGCATAGCCTTTACAAGGGCTCAGAATGCTTTAAATAGATAGGTAAATAGATAAATAAGATAGGTAAGTAGATAGAAGATGATAGATAGATAAGTAGATGGATGGATAGATTGATAGAATCTAAAAAAAACCGGTACCGATGAACCTAGGGGCAGGGCAGGAATAAAGACGCAGATGTAGAGAACGGACTTGAGGACACAGGAGGGGGAAGGGTAAGCTGGGACGAAGTGAGAGAGTGACACTGACATATATACACTACCAAACGTAAAATGAATGGCTAGTGGGAAGCTGTTGCATAGCACAGGGAGATCAGCTCGGTGCTTTGTGACCACCTAGAGGGGTGGGATAGGGAGGGTGGGAGGGAGGCTCAAGAGGGAGGGGATATGGGGATGTATGTATACCTATAGCTGATTCACTTTATTGTACAACAGAAACTAACACAACATTATAAAGCAATTATACTCCAATAAAGATATAAAAAAAAGTTGGATAAATTGATAAATAGAGAAGTAGGTAGATGGACGGATTAGATAGATAGATGATAGATTATCTATAGATAGATAGAACTATGCCAATTAGAATTAGTCATTGGAAACAGAAAAGATAAAGGTTTAGACATGCAGCAATAAATGGACAAAAGAGAGAAAAATATTAGGAATATAACATCTGTAGGAAAATTCACCACTCATGGATTGATTGTTCAGAAAGCCAGCCAGCTCTCTGCCAGGAGGTCCTAATGACAGCAGGCGTCCACAGGGGCCTCACCACTTTCCTGGAACCTTCAGCACAGAGATTAGCAAACATGGATCACTGGGCTAAATCTGGCCCACTGCCTGTCTTTGTAAATAAAGTTTTATTGGAACACAGCCTTGCCCATTAATTTACATATCGCCTATGGCAGCTTTCTCACTACAGAGATAGACTTGAGTAGTTGGGACAAAGGTCTTATGGCCTGCAAAGCCAAAAACCTGCAAAAGCTCTAACAGATCAACTTAGTAGAGCAGAAAAAGGGTACACCTTCGAGTTCGGCAGACCTGGGTCAAGTCCCTGTCCGTGTGAATGCGGCAGAGGCATCACTAGAATTTTCACGAAGGGCAGACTCACATCTGGCAGTTTGGCTGGGCGGTGAGGACGCCTAGGGGACTTGCCTTGGAACTGAATTTTCACACAAAGAACTTTTTAAAAATCTTAAATTTATCCATTTACTCATTCAGCAAATATTTATTATAAATGCTTACTGTGTGCCAGACCCTGTTCTAGGTGCTGTCAACAGAGAAGCAAGAAAACCATGAAGTCCATGTCTTCATGGGGCTTACTTCCGAAAATGGGGGAAGAATGGACAAGAATCAAATAAATATATAGTATCTCAGGTGGTGTTATATTCTGTAAAGAGAGGTAAATTAGGGGGAGGGGCTAGAGAGTGATAGGTGCTGCTGGGATAGGCTGGTCGGGGAAGACATCTCTGAGGAAGGGACATTTGAGGAGGAACCAGAGGTAATTGAAGGAGAGAGCATAGGACTATCTGGGCACATCTGGGAAAGAGCATTCCAGGCAGAGAGAAAAGCAAGTGCAAAGGCCCTGGGGTGCCCAAGTGTGGGTGTTTTTGAGGAACAGCAGTGGGGGAGGGGGGTCTTGTGGGGGCAAAAGAGGGAGCAAGGAGGAAAGTGCTGGTGATGTGAGCAGAGTGGTCACAAGGTGCCAGGCCCCCTGGGCTTAGGGCCACAGTGGTCTTCTGGGCTGTTTTCCAAGTGTGATGGGCAGCCATGGAGGTTTTGAGCAGAAGCACAATTTGATCTGCCTTAATTTGTAAAGGGTCCCTCTGGTCTTGGGTGGAGAATAAACTAGAGGAGCCAGAGTGGAAACAGGAAAACCAGGTAGAGGACTCAATGGCAGGCCAGGCTGGAGACCTGGAATGTCCTCACGGGTCAGGTCTCCAGTGTCTTATACTCACTTCTGCTCACATCCTATTGGCCAAAGTTGGGCAAGGGCCATGTGTGGATGTCCGAGGTACCTGGGTGTCCTCTTCCAAATGGGGCATGATAGGTAGTCAGACTCGGGGGGCTCTCTGAAAGCAGGGTGGACAGGACCTACAGTCATTTAGGGTAACTGTGTTGAAGAGAAACAAGTGGGTATATTAAGAGTGAGGGCTAAGGGCTCCCCCACACACACCAGGAATGCGACACATTAACCTCCCTGGGCCTCAGTTTCCTCATTTATAACGGGGGTTCTGGCTCCCTTGGGGACTGTAATGAGGACGAAATGTGATACCGTCCCTAATGGGGCAGCACGGTCGGTGCCACAGTGGGCATTATTTTCATCATCAGTTTTCCAGAAAGCTTCCAAATATCTGAGGCGAGAGAAACACGGAATGCTTGTGAGATGCAGCCGGGTGGCGGCCAGGGCCGGCGCCAGCTACTGCCTGGATCGTTCACGTGGTGAAATTCCGCCTCGCCTGAGGGTGGACGGCCTTGGCCTGCAGTCCCTCTGCTCCTCCGATCCCCGCCTTGGACCCGGTTATCCCACCACTCAAGAGGCAAAGCTGGTGGACAGGGCCCTCAGGACCCTGTGTCATCGCTAAACCAGCATCCCTTCTGCTGGGTAAGTGTCCTCACTGTGACTTATTTTCATCAGCACCTCCGGCGGCAGCCTCTGTTCACCATGTCTGTGGAAGGTCACCCCCAGACCCCAGCATCTGCATCTCCTGGGTCCGAGAGTTTCTTTCTCCTTCTGAGAGGTCAGAGCCCCGGTGAAGTCTGACGTCGACACAGAAACCCACCACCAGGTGTGGGCCCTTCCCACCTGCATTAGACGCTGCTCCCTGGGCTGTCTGCTCCCATACTGGTCTCCTGGACCCTGGGGCTGCCTCGCTTGCCCACACCTAGGCCCACAGCAAAGGGAAGAGGTTTCTGAGTGATCGCTGGCCACAGGCTGAGCCCCTCCAGCCTCGGGCCCCCTTCCATCCTCCTGGCCACTTCGCCAGGGGATTGTCACCATCTGTCAGGATCTGGGGTTCCCAGGGGAGCTGGGGTCCCCATGCAGGCCTGCCCGGCTCCAGCTCTTCCAGCTCCTCCAGCTCTAGGCAGCTTCCACCCTGGGAGGGCCTCCCAGGCTGAGCCCTGGCCCCCAGTCCGCCTCCAGTGCTCGCAGGCTGCGTGGCGCTGACTCGGGCTCCTGTTCCGGCGCCTGTGATCCTCCTTGAGCTGGCCCTGGCCTCCTTCCCAGCCTCCTCCCCCTCCAGCCCTTTGGACCCCACAATCGGGCCGCTCCCTCTCTGCACCATTCCCAGGAAGCCTGCCGCTCTCTCTCAAGCCCGGGATAACATAAAGCCCTTCCACCGGCCTGTGTTCCCATCTCCACCCCGTGCATCTCTCACTGCTGGGCATCTCCCCAAACTGGAGAGACAGGTAGATACAGAGAATCACAACTTACCAGAGCAAGAATGCACAGCAGCAAACCAGCGCCAGGGCAGGAAAACCTGAACTGTAATTAATGAACTGCTGAAGGCTCAGGGTGGACAAGTCTGAGAGTTAATCTCTCTCAGCACCCAGTCATATCCGTCCCCCTTTTGTGAGTTTTACCTCCAGGGGCTCTACCAGATTCTCACAGGGACTGTCAGAAAAGTCCCCTTATGCTTCCAGCAGGGGAGGGGAAAAGGAGCCATTCTGAACTATATCAGAGCATTCTGTTCTTCTTCACGAGGCCTGTCCTTGGGAGAAAATATTTCACTGAGTACATGGAGAGATATTCCATGTTCTTAGACAGGAAGACTCAATATTGTCAAGATATCAGTTTCCCAACTTGATCTATTCAACACGATACAAGTCAAAAGCCCAGCAAGTTATTTTGCGGATACTGACAAACTGATTTTAAAGTTTATATGGAGACACAAAAGACCCAGAATGGCCAACGCAACATTGAAGGAGAACAAAGTAGGGTCTGATGTTACGCTACTTCAAGACTTTACTATAAAGTACGGTAATCGAGACAATGTGGTATTGGCAAAAGAATAGTAGCAGATCCGTGGAACAGAAGAGAGTTCAGAAATGGACCCACATATAGTCAACTGATCCTTAACAAAGGAGCAAAGGCAATATAATGGAGCAAAGATAGTCTTCATCAAATGGCACTGGAACAATAGACATCCACACGCAAAAAAGGGGAAAAAAAAAGAAGCTAGACATAGATCCTACACCCTTCATAAAAGTTAACTCAAAATGGATCAAAGGCCTAAATGTAAAATGCAAAACTATAAAACTCCTAAAATTTTTAACATAGGATAACATAGGAGAAAAATCTAGATGACCTTGGGTATGGTGATGACTTTTTAGATAAAACACTAAATGCGTGATTCATGAAAGTAATAATTTATAATCTGGACTTCATTACAAGTTAATGCTCTGCAAAAGATGATGTCAAGAGAATGAGAAAAAAGCCACAGACTGGGAGAAAATATTTGCAAAAGACACACCTGATAAAGATCTGTTACCCAAAATATATAAAGAACTCTTAAAACTCAATAATAACACAAACAAATCTGATTTAAAAATGGGCCAAGGACCCAAACAGACACCTCACCAAAGAAGATATACAAATGGCAAAGAAGGATATGAGAAGACATTCTACATCATATATCATTGAGGAAATGCAAATTAAACAACGAGATACCACTACAAACTTATTAGAATATCCAATCCAAAACTACAAACTTATTAGAATATCCAATCCAAAACACTAACAACGTTAAATACTGGCGAGAATGTGGAGCAACAGGACCTCTCATTCACTGCTGGTGGGAATGCAAGAGGGAACAGCCACTTTAGGAAGCCATTTTGTCAATTTCTTACGAAACTAAACATACTTTCCCCATACAATCCAGAAATGATGCTTCTTGGTATTTACCCAAATGAATTCAACACTTACGTCCATACAAAAAACTGTACATGGATGTTTATAGCAGCTTTATTCATAATTGCCAAAACTTGGATACAATTAAGATGTCCTTCAGTAGGTGAATGGATAAATAAACTGAGGTACAGCCGGACCATGGAATATTATTCAGAATCAAAAACAAATGAGCTTTCAAGCCATGAAAAGACACGGAGGAATTTTAAATACATATTACTAAGTGAAAGAAGCCAACCTGAAAAATTATACACTGTTATGAGTCCAATGATATGACTCTCTGGAAAGGGAAACCTTCAATCTGTAAAATATACGATACCTGCAATACAGCAAAGGGAATAAAGCAAGATGTGCCTGTACAGAGACAGTAAAAAGATCCGTGGTTGCTAGGGTGAGGATGAGAGGAATGAACAGGCAGAGCACAGAGAATGCTTAGGGCAGTAAAGCTATTTTGTAAGATACTATAGTGGTGGGTACAAGTCATCACACGTGTGTCAAAATGTATAGAAAGTACAACACAAGGAGCGAACCTTAATATAAACTGTGGGCGTTGGGTGATAATGATGTGTCAAGGTGGGTTCATCAGTTATGACAAAGGTACTGCTCTGGGGCAGGATGTTAACAGTGGGAGAGTGGAGGCAGGGGGTATGTGGGAAATCTGTACTTTCCACTCAGTTTTGCTGAGAACCTAAAACTACTCTAAAGTATAAAGTTTATTAATTAAAAACATTTTTTGAATGAGTGAATGACAGGACTGCTCCTTCCTCGTGTTCCCACAGTCATTGCTTCAACTACTACTTTTCTACTCATATCATTCTATTCCAGGTTCAAGTTTTACACGTCTCCTTGCGTTATACGCCATGGGTGTAAAGGTTCTCCACCCTCTGCTGGAGGCTCTGCTGGATTACCAAGATGAAGCAAGAGTGCATATTCCCAATCCTCTTAAAGACAAATATGGACAAATTGGATCCCATCTCAGGATGACATCATAATGACAAAATCAAAGCCATTGATTAATGCAAGCGTTTGGAGAAGCCATCTAGACCCGCTGGTTTTCAAACTGTTTTTAGTATCAGAATCAATTTTTCAAATGAACTTACAGAGCCCCTAAAATGTAAAAGAGTTAACAGAATAAAAAAAGTGCTGTTCTAGTACAGATGGAGTCTGGATACCTGAGGCACTTTTGCAAAGTCCAGGGCTCCTGGGGCCCCTTTGAGACCCACTGGTCCAGCTTCCCCCTATGTTTTGCACACAGCATGCTGGGCCCCCAAACAAGGAAAAGCCTTAAAAGCACCCACAAAGGTCCACAGCCTGGCTTCTGTCTGCCTCTGTAGCTCATGCCCTTATGCTGTCCAAAGTACATCCTGGGTTCCAACAGCATCAGAACTGCATTTCTGCAAAAGCTTCATATCTCAGGCTTCAGTGCCTTTGCTCCACCTTCAAGATGAAGCTCTGGCATCACCTCCTCCGGGAAGACTTCCTGTATACCACCATCGACCCATCCACTTTACCCTAGGGATGGAGGTAGGTCAAGCAGAAGCCAGCACCCCCAGGAATGGGTAGCACCTAAACCTAACAGCCTAGGTGGGTGAGAACCAAAGCTCATCTGCAAACCAGCAGAGTGGTGTTAGGAGGGCCTGGGGAACTGCATCTAATGACCTGATTTCAGAAGAAAACAAAAGCCAGCAATGGATCTTAAACCAACAGATACTCAAGTGACCTCCAGCTGTGATTAAAAGCCATAAACAAAGAAAAAGCAGATCAGGGAAATGTTTCTGTGCCTAAGATCCCTCCGTAACCCTCAGATTTCGTGTTCCTTGCCCTGGAATAAGACCCTTAGGATCTGGCCCCTGGGATCTCCGAAGATCCCTCTCCTCTCTACACTCTCCCAGGACCCTGCATGAGCAGGGAACTGACCTCAAGAATTGTCATCATCCTCTATTTCTGTATCTCCCACCTCCCCCTCGAGGGCAGGGGCTGGTCTAACTCTCTCTGGCCTTCCCTTAACCCCAGTGTCCAGCAAGGGTCTGGTACAGAACCGGTCTGCAAATGTTTGCAGAATGGGGTACCACCCCGGGCTAGGCGGTAACACCCGGCTTTCCGCGTTGCCGCAGCGCCCTCTGCTGGGCACATCCCGCTGCCGCGGGCACTCACCGGAGTGGGGGCGTTCACCGCTGAGAGGTTGTACCCATAGAGGAAGGAGGAGCCGAAGGCACCCACGAGAGAGGCCACGACCAGCGAGCAGGACCAGTCCTGGGAAAGGAGAGCAAAGCACGTCAGGCCTGGCACTCTGGCGCACAGCCAGGGGCCCGCAGGACGCAGCTGGACCGTCCTCTGCTGGGGAGGATTTCCAGATCAAGGATGCAGGTTCCTCAGAGCCAGCCGGCAGGAGGGGCTCCCATTCAGGTCCAGTCCAGGGGGGTGTGGCCAGCCCAGGGAGCTCAGTTTGCCTCTGTCCACACCATTGCCCTCCTTGTCCGGCTGCAAGAGGATCTGTGAAACTCAGACCTACTGTCCTTCACAGGTGCTGTTAGCTACAACACTGTTATTTCAGCTGAATTCGGCCAGTCTCTGACTCACATAGGAGCAAAAAGCAAAGGCAGACTCAGCTGCCAGCAGCCGCAGCAGCTGGTTCTTATTAAGCGCTATGGACCAGGCGTCTGTTCTAAGCACTTTCCGGGTATTCTCCCATAGAATCCTTGGATCAGTACTGTTTTATCTTGATTTTACAGGTGAGAAAACAGAGGCATGGGGCAGTCCCTGGTGCTGTCTGGGTTGGGGACCAGAGCCCAGATGGTTTGGCTCCAGCCCCCATGCAGCCACCCAGCCAACGTACCACACTGCCTCTACTCCCTGCCTCTTCCCCCCTGACGCTGCTGGCGGCCACACAGACGCACACATACCCACGCACACTCTGTTCCAGGCTGGAGCTGTCCATCTACAGGCCAGTGTGAGCACCTTGGGACAAGGACCTGCAGACAGATACAGGGCTTGACCCGGGGAACCAAGCATCTGCCTCCATATAATCCTGCCCTATGGACCCATCCATGGACAGCCACAGGCATGACAGGACCAGGAGTAGAAACATCTGGGCCCCTTGGCAAAGGCTGGACAGAAAGCAGGGGCTGGAGGCAGGAGGGGCTGCCATTCTAAGCTGGCCAGGAAAGTGTGGGCCACTTGTCAGGGGGACCCAGGTGCTCTTGGAAGGCACTCTCTCCATGATTTATCATGTATTGTGTGTGTGTGTGGTGATTGGGAGTGCGGGGGGAGAGCCGTGAGTTCTAGGTGCCAAGCCCTGAAAAGCTCCTGCGATACAACAGGTAAACGTGACAGATGAGGTCCAAGGTTTAGGGATCTGAAGGGATCAAACACCGTTTGAAAGGGAAAGCCAGACCTCGATAGCCGACTTCCTGCTCTGCCTGCCTAGACAGCCTCCTATAGCACAGGCTCCAGTGCTTGATGGCTCCACCACTCAGCTGTGGGGTCTGTCCAGGGTCTTGACCTTTCTGAGCCTCAGCTTACCCAGCTGTAAAATGGGATCTAAATTGTAGCACCGGCTGCATAGGCTGTTGTGGATGGATGTGTTGCTGGCTCAGGACGTTGAGGGGCTTGTGCACGTAGCCAGTGTTCAGAAAGGCTGTTCACTCACTTTGTTCTCTCTCTCTACTCCCTCTGACCCAGCCGTGCAGAATGGCCGTTGCCCAAGCTATGTGCCAAGGTCTCTCTTGCTCTGGCCCATATAGCCATGCCCTGCTGAAACCTTCCTTTCTGGAGACTTTCATATCTAAGACCCACTGAAAGCCACCCGGAAAGTTCCACCTCCTCATTTTTACTTTTCTATCTTTGATTCAACGTTGTCTGACCCCCAGGTCTGCCACTTATGACTGCATAACCTCAGACCAGTTACATAGCTGCTCTCTTATGCGGTGTTCTCATCTGTGAAATGGCGATGATAATACAGCCACCTCATAGGATATTCTGCCAAAGAAAGGAGTTAGAGCAGGTAAGGTCCTCACCTGTCCAGGGGTAGGTGCCCCTGGGGGTCAGCAGCAGAGGCTGGACAGTGGGCGTGGGTCTTACTTTTTGAGGGCAGGGGTCTTGCTTCCAGGCACCAAGCCTGCTACAGAGGAGGTGCTTGGTAAATGCTGGTGATTGGATTGAGGCCAGAGGGAGGGTTCATAGGCCACAGAGAGGGATGTTGGCAAGTGTGGAGCCAGAATACTTTTCTGCAGTAAGAAGAGCTTGAACTGAACGGGATTCATTGATGGAACAGAATCACATTTTGGACAAAAGGCCCATTCTCCATTGCCTTTCATCTTTCAACTCATCTTCTGGGTCTCAGCTCAGATGTTATTCCTGCTGACTCCCAGGCTGTGCTCGCCCCCTGGGCTTCCCTCACTCCCAGCCCTGGTCATTATTCCCTTGTCTGCACCCATCAGAGGGCAGAGAAGAGCAGGTGGGAGCCATCTGCCCCGAGCCCCCCACCCCTGTGTGGCCCACCTGTGCCCACCACCTCTCACCACCTGCCCCAAGCTGGGGACACCACCCAGCACGTGAGAGCAGTTCGCTGCCTTGGCCTCACTGCACGAGCCCGGCCGCGCTGCCAGAAGGTACTGTGGGTCCGAGGAAGCTGCGACTTAACGAGTTGGAGCACCACGGCCAAGGTCACAGAGACTAAGAGGCCAGGACTCAAGGCCAGAGGCCTTTCAAGCAGTCAGAGTGCCTCTGTGGCCCAGACAGTGGCCAGTTTCTGTGTTTACCTTTCTTCTCCTCCCACGCGGCGTCCCGCTCGTCAGATGGGCACACTCGGGAGGCGCCGGGCGGCCCGGGTCACGGGCAACGGGAGCTGAGCGCGCTTCCTCAGAGTCCATGTCCTGTTTCCCGACAACCCACCTGCCGGCCCTCCCTGAAGCTGGCTCGGCTCCCAGTGCCTTCCAGCCCGGGCTCTGCTGCGGCTTCTCCCTAAACGAGGAGGCAGAGTCCACGGAGGGAGGGTGGGCGGGAGCGTTGAACAGGAAATGTGGCAATTGTATTTTGCTGAACAGGAAATGGGCAGTGAATGTTTTTCCCCTTTCCAAATCATCACAGCGTCTGGAGAGCCCTGAAAGGGAAACTTGTCTTCCCAGGAATCACCACCCTGAGTTTGGATTCTTTCTTTGGCATGTTTTTATAGTCCCTCTTAAGGCCAGCGTGCTGGGAGGGGAGCAACTGGCATGAGCCCAGGGCAAGTTTCCCTAAGGACTGGGACAAATGGAAAGGTCACTGACCACAGGAGAAGGCTGGTGCGGTTCCAACCCTGACTCCACTGCTTTTTAGCTGTGCGTCCTTAGGCAAGTCGCTTTGCCTCTCTGAGCTACCACGTTTACAAGTGCGAAATGGGCGATTGATCCCGCCCTGATTATCCTGCAGAGTTATTCTGAGGCTGGAATAGAAAACACACAACCCCCGAGCAGCGTGTTGGAGATGGACCCAGGCTGCCCTGCAGCTCTAGAACAAGGAGAGGCTGTGGGTTTGGAAGAAAAAGAATTTGCCACTGGTTATTACTCTGCCCTGCTCATTCAGCCAGGCTGGCTCAGTGAAAGCATTAAGGAGGCAAGACCCTCATGCACACCAGGACATCATGGGAATTAACTCACTGCGTGGCCGAATTGCCCAGATGTCAGAGAAGCGCCTTAAATCATGTGTAGGACAGGTTGCCTTGACTGTTTGCTCCCAGAGGCAGAGAACAGGTGCAGAGGCCGGCAGAATGATGGCGTGCTTGGGGTACGCAGAACCACTAGAAGGCCAGGGCGGCCTCAAGTCCACACACAAAAAAAGACCAGAAGCCGGCAACCTGGGTTTAATGGAAAGCGCATGTTGAAATAAAAGCTGTGGATCATGGCAGAAGTACTGGGAGCGTGGATTGTCAAATGCTCATGAAAACATCCAGCCCAGAATGCACAACAGTGGGAAGGGATCTGCTCAACGGGGAACTGAAACTTGCAAAAGAAAAAGCCAACCCTGAATAATTAGGCTATTTACTGAGCGCATGAATCAGTCAGCGCAGTACTCATTCTGCATATCAATCATGCAGGGTTGCGGCTTGGAGAATTGGCTGTTTGTGGAAACAGTTTTTGGCCAGTTGGCCAGCCCCCTTCACAGAGCTGGGTCCAGAGCAGGACTCTAACATGGAAGTTCTCGATTATGACATCACGTGCGATGGCTGAGGATTCCTGGGGAAACACAGAGGAGGCACCGAGCCAACCAGGGGGGCTGATCTTGGAAGACTTCCTGGAAGAGGTGATTGGAGAGCAGACTCTTACAGGATTGAGTAAGCCGGGGGAATATGCAGACAGAGAAGGGTGCGGGGTGGGAGGGCACTGAGCCAGGCCTGCAGACATGGATGCCCTGGGACGTGGGGAGAAGCAAAATAATTGAGCTAATTGGGGCCTAAAGCGTGGGAGGGGCAGCATGGCTGCATTGCTGTGCAGTGAGGAATCCCCTGTGCCATCCTGTGAGGTGTCATATTCATCATCTCATTTCCTCCTCCACCCCCTCCTTGACTCAGGCCCTTCCATGTATCCACCCTGGTCTCCTCATCTGTAGCAAGGGGTCTCCCTGATCTTGCTAAAACTCACAGTGGATCAGGTGATCTGCCCCCTTCATTTAAAATTGTTCCATGTTCCTCATGGGGGCCGAAAACTCAAAAGACCCCAGGACCCAGGTGGTCCACACAAATGTGCAACTACAACCGGGAGGGTTCTTGGTGTCTGGGGAGTACCTGAGCTGCAAAGGCAGCCTAGTCCAAAAGCACTAAAGGCTCTGCCACCCAGAGGGGGTGCAGACTGGCCAGAGGTGGAGGGTGGGGACAAACTGCCCGCAGCTGCCCTGGCCCTGCCCTGCACCAGGGGCTCTCCCAGTCAGAGGAGAGAGAGAAACTTGCAGGACATCACTTTCCCTTTTTGCCCTGCAGCCGGGAGGCAGTGCTTGGCATGAAGACCTCCTCTTATTGGTGGAGCTGGCTGTCTGTGAGTCCTCCCCCCAACCTGCCCACAAGCCGGCCCAGAGGTGAGCGGCGAAGTCCCACTTCGCTGAGATCAGAGCCCAGGTGTCCTGGCTCAAGTTCCAGGGTGGCCTTGGCTATTTAAGAAGCCTGGCCTTCGGGTGAACCACACTTTCCTCCTTCAGGCAGGTGGGCGATCTCAGATTCCCAGCGGGCGTCCCCAGAGCATCCCAGGGTGAGAAAACAAACAGCTCCACTCTTTGGAAAGCCTCGGTGAGGGTGATGGGAGCTGTCCCCTCACTTTGCCACAGTTCAGAGGGTTAAAACCCAGACAGTAGCGCCGGACAGACAGCCTGGGTTTGGGTCTCGGCTAAGCCACTTACAACCTGTGAGCTCTTGGGCAAGTGACTAGGCTTCCCTGTGACACAGTGTCCTCATCTGTAAAATGGGTGTGATAATGGTGCCACCACGTCTTACACTTAAGATCTGATGAGTTTGTACACGGAACACACTAAACCACGGAACCTAAAACAGCGCCCGGCATATATCAATTGCACAGTGAATATTCATTATTATTCTTCAAACCCCCTCTCCCCAGAAAATGAGCCATTTCTTGACCCAAATGCTCTCATCCTTTGCTAAACAAACGCCACGGTAAGTACTCCACGTAGGAAGATTCGCCCACCCACCCCCGGGATATAAGTGTCCACAGCTGTAAAGAAGAGGTCTGGGGCCAACTTGATGTTGCTGGACCACTGCTAAGGCTGTTTCCTGGGCTTGGGTTCCTGCCTCCAATCATGTAACGAGCATGACTGGGTACAGCTTTGTGAACCAGATGGCAGCTAACCGGCTTCCCAGTTACCCATCTCACGGCACACGTCTACACTGCTCAGCCCTTGGCCAAGTGTGTTCACACCCATGATATCCCCAACCCTCCCAGCGGGCCCAGGAGGAGCCGCTAGCCTGACGTTACAGAAAAGAATGGAAGTTCAGGGCTTCCCTGGTGGCGCAGTGGTTGAGAGTCCGCCTGCCGATGCAGGGGACACGGGTTTGTGCCCCGGTCTGGGAAGATCCCACATGCCGAGGAGCGGCTGGGCCTGTGAGCCATGGCTGCTGAGCCTGCGCGTCCGGAGCCTGTGCTCTGCAACGGGAGAGGCCACAACAGTGAGAGGCCCGCGTACCGCAAAAAAAAAAAAGAATGGAAGTTCAGGGAGAGCCTGGATTCATCCGTCTCCAAATCCAGTGCCAGCCCCCCATACACACAGTCTGTGGCCCATGCTTTCAGCAGATCCTAAGAAAATAAACTCTATCAAGGATGTGGTCATATACAAATGAACCTATCTATGAAACGGAACAGAAAGAAATAGACTCATGGGCATAGAGAACAGACTGGTGGTTGCCAAGGGGGAGGGGGGTGGGGGAGGGATGCAGTGGGAGGTTGGGGTCAGCAGATGGAAGCTATTATATAGAGAATGGATAGACAACAAGGTCCTACTGCATAGCACAGGGAACTATATTCTGTATCCTATGATAAACCATCATGGAAAAGAATATGAAAAAAAGAACGTATATATATATATATATATATATATAACTGAATGCTGCACAGCAGAGATTAACACAACATTGTAAATCAACTATATTTCAATTTTTAAAAAGTTAATTTAAAAAAAAGGATGTGGTCATAAACCAGCATTCCTGGGCGTGCTGGGCCTGTCCTGACACTCACTCACTCCTCCCTGCACACACCCATTTACTGGTGCCCGTAACTTTGCTCATCCTTCAGTGCTCAGCGCCTTTGCCACCTCCCCCCAGAAGCCTCCCTGGGTGTGTCTATGCCGCCCCTGTGTTCCACGTGCTGCTAACAGCTGTGCTGGCTGTGACCTTTCTCCCAAGTGTTATCCTCATGTGTGTTTTCCCCTCTGGATAGGAGCTCAGCAAGGGCAGGGACTGTGTCTGTTAAGGGGTAAATTGTGCCCCCCAACATTCATATATTGAAGTCCTAACTTCACTACCTCAGAATGTGATGATTTGGAGACAGGGCTTTTAAAGAGGACATTAAGGTAAAATGAGATCATATGGGTGGGCCCCAATCCAACCTGACTGGTGTCCGAGAAGAGATTAGGACACAGACAAGCACAGCAGGGCAACCATGTAAGGACAAAGGGAGAAGATGGCCACCTACAAGCCAAGGAGAGAGGCCTCAGAAGAAACCAAGCTGCCCACACCTTGATCTTGGACTTCCAGACTCCAGACTGTGAGGAAATATATTTCTGTTGTTTAAGCCACCCAGTCTGTGGAGCTTTGTCATGGCAACCCTAAAAAACTCACATGGTAGATAGCCTCATCCACCAGAGGGCAGACAGCAGAAGCAAGAAGAATTACAATCCTGCAGCCTGTGGAACAAAAACCACATTCACAGAAAGATAGACAAGATGAAAAGGCAGAGGGCTATGTACCAGATGAAGGAACAAGATAAAACCCCAGAAAAAAAAACTAAATGAGTTGGAGATATGCAACCTTCCAGAAAAAGAATTCAGAATAATGATAGTGAAGATGATCCAGGACCTCAGAAAAAAATGGAGGCAAAGATTAAGAAGATGCAAGAAGTGTTCAACAAAGACCTAGAAGAATGAAAGAACAAATGCCTAGAAGAATTAAAGAACAAACAAACAGAGATGAACAATACAATAACTGAAATGAAAAATACACTAGAAGGAATCAATAGCAGAATAACTGAGGCAGAAGAATGGATAAGTAACCTGGAAGACAGAATGGTGGAATTCACTGCTGCAGAACAGAATAAAGAAAAAAGAATGAAAAGAAATGAAGACAGCCTAAGAGAACTCTGGGGCAACATTAAACGCAGCAACATTCACATTATAGGGGTCCCAGAAGGAGAAGAGAGAGAGAAAGGACACAAGAAAATATTTGAAGAGATTATAGTCAAAAAATTCCCTAACATGGGAAAGGAAATAGATACCCAAGTCCAGGAAGGGCAGAGAGTCCCAGGTAGGATAAACCCAAGGAGAAACATGCCAAGACACATAGTAATCAGACTGACAAAAATTAAAGACAAAGAAAAATTATTGAAAGCAACAAGGGAAAAATGACAAATAACATACAAGGGAACTCCCATAAGGTTAAGAGATGACTTTTCAGCAGAAACTCTACAAGCCAGAAGGGAGTGGCATGTTGTATTTAAAGTGATGAAAGGGAAGAACCTACAACCAAGATTACTCTACCCAGTAAGGATCTCATTCAGATTCGACAGAGAAATCAAAAGCTTTACAGACAAGCAAAAGCTAAGACATCAGCACCACCAAACCAGCTCTACAACAAATGCTAAAGGAATTTGTGTAAGTGGGAAACACAAGAGAAGAAAAGGACCTACAAAAACAAACCCATAACAGTTAAGAAAATGGTAATAGGAACATACATATCGATAATTACCTTAAACGTGAATGGATTAAATGCTCCAACCAAAAGACACAGGCTCACTGAATAGATACAAAAACAAGACCCATATATATGCTGTCTACAAGAGACCCACTTCAGACCTAGGGACACATACAGACTGAAAGTGACGGGATGGAAAAAGATATTCCATGAAAATGGAAATCAAAAGAAAGCTGGAGTAGCAATACTCATATCAGATAAAATAGACTTTAAAATAAAGAATGTTGCAAGAGACAAGCAAGGACACTACATAATGATCAAGGGATCAATCCAAGAAGAAGATATAACAATTATAAATATATGTGCACCCAACATAGGAGCACCTCAATACATAAGGCAACTGCTAACAGCTATAAAAGAGGAAATCGACAGTAACACAATAATAGTGGGGGACTTTAACACCTCACTTACACCAATGGACAGATCATCCAGACAGAAAAATAATAAGGAAACACAAGCTTTAAATGACATAAGAGACCAGGTAGATTTAATTGATATTTATAGAACAGTCCATCCAGAAACAGCAGATTACACTTTCTTCTCAAGTGCAGACGGAACATTCTCCACGATAGATCACATCTTGGGTCAACAAATCAAGCCTCAGTAAATTTAAGAAAATTGAAATCATATCAAGCGTCTTATCTGACCCCAATGCTATGAGATTAGAAATCAATTACAGGGAAAAAACATAAAAAACACAAACACATGGAGGCTAAACAATACGTTACTAAATAACCAAGAGTTCACTGAAGAAATCAGAGGAAATCAAAAAATACCTAGAGACAAATGACAACGAAAACATGATGATCCAAAACCTATGGGATGCAGCAAAAGCAGTTCTAAGAGGGAAGTTTATAGCAATACAAGCCTACCTCAAGAAACAAGAAAAATCTCAAATAAACAATCTAACCTTACACGTAAAGGAACTAGAGGAAGAAGAACAAACAAAATCCAAAGTTAGTAAAAGGAAAGAAATTATAAAGACCAGAGCAGAAATAAATGAACTAGAAACAAAGAAAACAATAGCAAAGATCAATAAAACAAAAAGCTGGTTCTTTGAGAAGATAAACAAATTGATAAACCATTAGCCAGCCTCCTTAAGAAAAAGAGGGAGAGGACTCAAATCAATAAAATTAGAAATGAAAAGGGAGAAGTTACAACAGACAGCACAGAAATACAAAGCATCCTAAGAGACTACTACAAGCAACTCTAGGCCAATAAAATGGACAACCTGGACGAAATAGACAAATTCTTAGAAACGTATAACTTTCCAAGACTGAACCAGGAAGAAATAGAAAATATGAACAAACCAATCGCAAGTAATGCAATTGAAACTGTGATTAAAAATCTTCCAACAAACAAAAGTCCAGGACCAGATGGCTTCACAGGTGAATTCTATCAAACATTTAGAGAAGAGCTTACACCCGTCCTTCTCAAACTCTTTCAAAAAATTGCAGAGGAAGGAACACTCCCAAACTCATTCTATGAGGCCACCATCACCCTGATACCAAAACCAGGCAGAGATACTACAAGAAAAGAAAATTACAGACTAATATCACTGATAAATATAGATGCAAAAATCCTCAACAAAATACTAGCAAACAGAATCCAACAACACATTAAAAGGATCATACACCATGACCAAGTGGGATTTATCCCAGGGATGCAAGAATTCTTCAATATACGCAAATCAATCAATGTGATATACCATATTAACAAATTGAAGAATAAAAACCATATGATCATCTCAATAGATGCCGAGAAAGCTTTTGACAAAATTCAACACTGATTTATGATAAAAACTCTCCAGAAAGTGGGCATAGAGGGAAACTACCTCAACATAATAAAGGCCATATACGACAAACCCACAGCAAACATCATTCTCAATGGTGAAAAACTGAAAGCATTTCCTCTAAGATCAGGAACAAGACAAGGATGTCTACTCTCGCCACTATTATAGTTTTGGAAGTCCTAGCCATGGCAATCAGAGAAGAAAAAGAAATAAAAGGAATACAAATTGGAAAAGAAGAAATAAAATTGTCAGTGTTTGCAGATGACATGATACTATACATAGAGAATCCTAAAGATGCTACCAGAAAACTACTAAAGGTAATCAATGAATATGGTAAAGCTGCAGGATACAAAATTAATGCACAGAAATCTCTTGCATTCCTATACACTAAAGATGAAAAATCTGAAAGAGAAATTAAGGAAACACTCCCATTTACCATTGCAACAAAAAGAATAAAATACCTAGGTATAAACCTACTTAGGGAGAAAAAAGATCTGTATGCAGAAAACTATAAGACACTGATGGAAGAAATTAAAGATGATACAAACAGATGGAGAGATATACCATGTTCTTGGATTGGAAGAATCAATATTGTGAAAATGACTATACTACCCAAAGCAATCTACAGATTCAATGCAATCCCTATCATACTGCAAATGGCATTTTTCACAGAACTAAAACAAAAAATTTCACAATTTGTAATGGAAATATAAAATACCCCAAGTAGCCAAAGCAGTCTTGAACGAAGAAAATGGAGCTGGAGGAATCAGGCTTCCCAACTTCAGGCTCCCCAACTACAAAGCTACAACTATCAAGACAATATGGTACTGGCACAAAACCAGAAATATAGATCAATGGAACAGGACAGAAAGCCCAGAGATAAACCCACACACCTATGGTCAACTAATCTATGACAAAGGAGGCAAGGATATACAATGAAGAAAAGACAACGTCTTCAAAAAATGGTGCTGGGAAAACTGGACAGCTACATGTAAAAGAATGAAATTAGAACACTCCCTAACACCATACACAAAAGTAAACTCAAAATGGATTAGAGACCTAAATGTAAGACCGGACAGTATAAAACTCTTAGATAAAAACATAGGAAGAACACTCTGACATAAATCACAGCAAGATCTTTTTTGATCTGCCTCCTAGAGTAATGGAAATAAAACCAAAAATAAACAAATGGGATCTAATGAAACTTAAAAGCTTTTGCAAAGCAAAGGAAACTACAAACAAGGTGAAAAGACAACCCTCAGAATGGGAGAAAATATTTGCAGATGAAGCAACAGACAAAGGATTAATCTCCAAAATGTATAAACAGCTCTTGCAGCTCAATATTAAAGAAACAAACAACCCAATCAAAAAATGGGCAGAAGACCTAAATAGATATTTTCCAAAGAAGACATACAGATGGCCAAGAGGCACATGAAAAGCTGCTCAACATCACTAATTATTAGAGAAATGCAAATCAAAACTACAATGAGGTATCACCTCACACCAGTTAGAATGGTCATCATTAGAAAATCTACAAACAACAAATGCTGGAGAGGGTGTGGAGAAAAGGGAACCCTCTTGCACTGTTGTTGGGAATGTAAATTGATACAGGACTATGGAGAGCAGTATGAGGTTCCTTAAAAAACTAAAAATAGAACTACCATATGACCCAGTAATCCCACTACTGGACATATACCCTGAGAAAACCATAATTCCAAAATAGTCATGTACCACAATGTTCATTGCAGCTCTATTTACAATAGCCAGGTCACGGAAGCAATCTAAATGCCCATCGACAGACGAATGGATAAAGAAGATGTGGTACATATATACGATGGAATATTACTCAGCCATAAAAAGGAACAAAATTGGGTCATTTGTAGAGACGTGGATGGATGTAGAGACTGTCATACAGAGTGAAGTAAGTCAGAAAGAGCAAAAGAAATATCTTATATTTACACATATATGTGGAACCTAGAAAAATGGTACAGATGAACTGGTTTTCAGGGCAGAAATAGAGACACAGATGTAGAGAACAAACGTATGGACACCAAGGGTGGAAAGTGGAGGGGGGTGGTGGTGGTGGTGGGATGAATTGGGAGAGTGGGATTGACATGTATACACTAATATGTATATAATGGATAACTAATAAGAACCTGCTGTATAAAAAAATAAAATTCAGAAAGAAATCTGGATTTAAGTCGAATAAAAATGCCAATTTTCACTGAAGAATAAAATAAATCGTTTTGTTAGTTTGTGAAATTTACCTCACAAATAAAAGAAACCATTCTAGCTACTACTCTTGGCATGATTAGCAATTAAATTATGAATTTATTTGGAATCAAGAATAAAGAGAATATAGGCTGAGGTTTTTAGTACAAATAAAAATTTTGTCCTTGTAAAAAAAAAAAAAAATTCGCATGGTGTCCTAAGCCTTCTTTGAATTCCCAGGGCCTTCTTCCCGCCCGGCTCAGGGAAGGGGCCCAGTAGATACTTCTGGAACTGAACTCAAACTCTCCCCTGGGTGAAGTCCTGAGACTATTAAGTTGGCTTGGATAACATGAAAACTTCCCACCAAAGAAAGAGTAGGAAAAAAGGGGAATTTTCTACCGAATATCATCTGAGCAGAATGTTCGCAATGACTTCACCCCTTCCTTCCTCACACCCAATGCCTAGACAGTGGAGCCTTGGCTCAACCTAATATGAGCACCAAGAAAAAGATACTGTGTCCACTTGGAGGGAATCTCTGTCTGCTTAGCCTGGGTCTTCAGGGTACCTGGGGCCCCTGACACAGGTGGTCTGGCCCCCTGGACCTCTAGTTCACACCTATGTGATAGGGATGGGGATGCTTAGCTGCCATTTCACACTCCCCAGGGAATTTGGTCAATACACTTGTATTGATCTTTGTCCTGCTAAATACAGGTTTATTACAAAAATATGGACACATCTTCTTCGGAGTCCTTGTTGCCTCCACACCCATCACAGGACACGAGGCACAGATGGGCCAGTGTTCGAGATCAGCTGCACCTTAAACTAGCTACGTAGCCTTGGACATGTGGCTTCAGCCTTTTCTGAGCCTCAGTTTCTCACCCGTAAAATGGGGCTAGTGAGGCCTCCACTACAGTGTAGCCAGGAGAACAGAACGAGAGACCTATGTGAGGTCTGGCACAGAGCAGGCACTGTTTGGCTGCTGGTTTTGAATCTGGTTTAAAGAGAGGATCCAAGGAGTCCTGAGGAAGGAGAGGGACTTTCTAAGTGCCAAGGACTTCCTGGAGGAGGGGGCATATGGACTGGGCCTTGCAGAGGGTTGGGTTTCAGTGTTTCCTTAAGGATGATGACATTATCACCTTCAACATCAATGTCCTCTTGCTGAGGAATGACGTTTGGAACGGAGACCCACACACACACAGTCTGGAAGGTCACCACAGATAGTATATCACCATCAACCAGCATACATCACCATCAACAGCCTGTGCCTCACCATATACAATTTACAATTCACATGGGTCCTTCCTGCATAACTTTGCTTCCAGCCTCTGCTCCTTCTCTGCCTGACCTCACCTCAACATCCCTTCCCCTGGGAGAAGGGAGGGTGCCAGGAGGGACCGCTCCAGGGTCACCTGAACACGCCTACAAGGGAGACATAGGGAGACCAGGACTGACCAATTTCTTTTTCTCCAAGTCGCTTTCTTTGTTATCTGCTGGGTACTTTTCCCTGAGCTTCATGGTTAGTTTTCAGCTTTTGGTCTGGGCTTTTTTGTTCCTGAAAAAGAAAAAAAAGGAAGAAGCCATTAGACAGATGCTTGCTGTCACAGTTAAGGAGCCCAGGGGAGAGTCCCTGGAAAGGACACCAGGATTGGGGGCCCAGCTCCCCCAGAGACCTGGGTACCCCTCTGCTCCTCTCTGGCCTTGGTTTCTCCACTTGCGAGATGGTCAGGTTGGACCACTTCTCTGTTTTCCTACATATGCCACATCACTTATCAAGTACAGGCCCTTCCCCAGAACATCCTCATTCAGAAGGTCACTCTTACAGTGGGACATGCTTTGGAAACCTTAGACTTTCTGTCCCAAAGATGTGAAAATAAAAGCAGTGCAAATTCAAACAAAGTGCCAATCTCCCCTGTCAGATTGGAGACAGTTGCCGAAATTATAACCCAAATCACTGGCCCAACAGAAGTGGAAAACTGTACAGCTTCTCTGGGGTTTGGAAATATGTTTCTAGAGCCATAAAAATATTTAGGTCCTTTGGCCTGATGACTCCATTTATAAATAATTAGCCTAAAGCCGTAATAACAATATGTGAAGATTTAAGCCTGAGATGATCATTGCAGCATTTTTCATGGTAGAAAAATGGTCTTCATAATAGGACAAAATATCTAAGAGTAAGGTTTAAAGTGATGAAACTCATGCAGCACTTTAAAATAATGTTAAAGAAGAATATGTAATGTCATTGGAAACCGCTCATAATACATTCTTACTTGGTAAGAGGAAGATATATAAAAGAACATACATTAGTCAACATTTAAAATAGGTATACTGGGCTTCCCTGGTGGCGCAGTGGTTAAGAATCCGCCTGCCAATGCAGGGGACACGGGTTCAAGCCCTGGTCCGGGAAGATCCCACATGCCGTGGAGCAACTAAGCCCATGCACCACAACTACTGAGCCTGTGCTCTAGAGCCTGCAAGCCACAACTACTGAAGCCTGCGTGCCTAAAGCCCGTGCTCTGCCACAAAGAGAAGCCACGACAATGAGAAGCCTGAGCACCGCAACGAAGAGCAGCCCCCGCTCGCCACAACTAGAGAAAGCCCGCGTGCAGCAACGAAGACCCAACGCAGCCAAAAATAAATAAAATAGGTGTACTTATTAATAGTCATACTATTAAACGATTTATGTACTTAAACTATGTCCTTGTGTTTTTTAATTTAAAATTAAAAGTGAACTAAAATATTCATACATTAAATTATTTATTAAGCCCCTGGTATCTAGGTTATGGGGATGCGATATTGAGCAACAGACCTTGCCCTCCCCTTGTGGAGCACACATTCTGGGAGAGGAGACAGTTTAGGAAGAGCATACGGGCTGCTCATGGGGCATATGGAAGGTAAGTGGCCTGGCCCAGCACGGGATGGGGGAGTAGTGGGAGATGGGCTGCAGAGATGAACAGGGGACAGATCGCATATTTCTGTGCATAGGAAACAGACTTCCTAGAAGCAGCACAGCATAATAACAGTTACCACTTGGCCGTGGTTATCTTAGCCAATTTTTCAATCTGATTTGTTTTCCTACAGTTTTGCAAGTTTCTACGCTGAAATGATCCAGCAAAAATCAACCACTTCTACAACTGGAAAAACAAGCTTTTGGAATTTCTTCAAATTAAAATGAAACAGTTTTTTTTTTTGAAGAATTAAGCCGTTAAGATCTCAAGGAGCCAGGTAGACTTAAAAACTACAATTGTGGAAGAATACATAGTTCTTATAGGATGACGGGCTGTGAGGTCCGAAGTCATGTGAGCTGGTCTGACAGAATGTCAGTTGGTCACACGTGAGTGTGACATTTGAGGCCCTCCACCGAGGGACCCGCCTCTCTCCCTCCAGCATACACCCGGGGACACGCCACGCACTGGACCTCTGTGTTCAGACGACTCTGGCTGTTTCCTAGGCTGGCCCCCGGCCTGGAGTGCCTCTCCTCCTGTTCTTGTCTCACCTTCAAAGCTCACCTACTCTGCTTGTCCATCTATTTCTTCTAGAAAACCTGAATCACTTTGTCCTGTGCATCCCCTAGCTCATCACATTAGTCTTGCAGGAGCCAGACTGTACCGGCTGACTGTTCTCTTGTCTGTGTCCTCGTCAGTGACCTCCTCCTGAGCATTCATTTTATGTAGCAGCTCATCAAAGCCATGGTGCCCAGTTGTGTGGTCGGACACTTAGAGAATGGGTGAGATGTTGCCGGTAGTTTTTAGGTATGACTCACATTTACAATCAGTTGACTGTAAGTTGATGACCCTCCATAATGTGGGTGAGCCTCATCCAATTAACTGAAGGCCTTAAGAGCAAAGACTAAGGTGCCTGAAGAGGAAGGAACTCAGTATCAAGATGACAACATAGTCCTGCCTGAGTTTCCAGACTTGAGACCAAGGCTGCAACATCAACTCTTGCCAGAATTTCTAGCCTGTGGGCTTGCCATATGGGTCTGGGGCTTGCCAACCCCAGGATCATGCAAGTCAATTCCTTAAAAGCTTTCTCTCTTTATTCTTCTATCAATAGCTCTATCTATCTATCTAGACATACATCCTGTCAGTTCTGGTTCTCTGGAGAACCCTGCCTGATACACTCCTCATACTACAGGATCACAGCTGATCCATCTCTGTGCCCACAGAGTCTGACAGTGCCTGGCTTGAGACAAGCATAGTAAACAGAATGGGTGGCTGGGGTGGAAGAGAGGAGTCAGAATGAGATCAGATGAGATGGGATGGGACCAAGGGAGCCAGAATGACGGTATCCATGGCCACAACCGTTGAGTTCCAGAGACTGCATTCCCATTCCAGTTTATGTGAATGGCTGTCAGGGAGCACCAATTACACAGGTGACATTGTCAGAGTCCCGCCTGGAGTTATGCAACATGGTGGTCCTGCAGGTACCCAAGGATGAAGATGGTCTCCAAACAATCAAGAAAGAGTCTGATTTGAAAAGGCATGAGCCGAGTGGAAAGAGCAAAGCTATACTGGGGTCGGAAACCTGCCAATCTTGGTTTTGCCATCGTGACCCAGGACAAGTTACTTAACCTCTGGGTCTGTTTCTTTATCAGTCGATGGGTGACTGTTATCATTCTCTCATGTCATGATTGTTAGCTGAGGGAATGTACATAAAAGGCCTGGGGAGATGCCTGGCAAGTCTGTGGTGTCTAAGTAATGGCAACCATCATTCATGGAGCTGGAGAAGACTCAGAAAGCAACAGATTTGGGGATGGGAGGAAATAAAGAATTCTCTTTAGGAAGCGTGTGGCTGAGACATTTGTGTGACATCCAAGTACAAATATCACTCTGGCAGTTGGAAATAAGAGCGGTGCTCAAGAAGTGGTCTGGGCTGGAGATAAATTAATGACAATTAACACCATGGAATTAGATAAGTCACCGAGGGACAGACTGTAGAAAAAGATTCCTAAGGAACTCCGACCAGGAAAGAGCAGATGGAGGACAGAAGACAGCAAAGGGGACTGAGTCGGAGGAAGCAGGGAGAGTGGACTCTGGCAGGAGAACTTTAAGAGGATGTGAGTGGTCAGCTGTGTGAATATGGCTCAGGGGTCAAGAAAGAAGAGCTAAGAGTGTCCAGGGCATGTGGCCACATGGAGGCCACAGGGAAGTGTAAGTCAGGGGGTTGGGGAGAGCCTGGACCATCTGGAGGAGGAGATGGATCTTCCTAGAACCTTGGCCTCGAGGAGGAGCAGAGAAGGGGGTGGGCAGTGGGTGTGGAATCAGAGGACGGAACATGGGTGAAGCACGGGCAGGGTGCAGGTTTGGATGTGGGGAGATGGGAGACTTCTGTCCAATGGTGTCCATACTCTCAGGGAAGCACAAGGCCAAGCAACCAACTGAAGGGCAGGAAGGTTTGTGAAACTGAGAAAGTGCCACCAGGGACCTCTGGGGAGCAGCCTTAAAAACCCAGCCTGGTCGGGCTGTAGGAGGGTGTGGACGGTCCATTCCCGGCTTGGTCCTGGGGAAGGAAGATGTGGGTCTCAGAGCACTGGGGGTTCATGAGGGAGGGGCAGAGGGTGAGTGGCAGGCATGATGAGGCAGTTAAGGGAGGAGGGAAGCTTCCCCTGGGGGCTTAGATTGCAGAACAACTGAGAGAAGATGGGATCCAAGCTGTGATCAGAGGGTGGCTTTTGTGAGGATGTGTCCAAAGCTGGAACCACCTAGAACTGATGGTCAGAGCTGATGAACAGTCCCAGGTGAGGCGGAAGGAGTGAAAACGGACGTGGGTGGGAGAAGAGAAGGCAGCAAGTGGGCACTAACTTATCACAGCCTGTGTTAAATCCTCCCGTGGGTACAACTAGGGCGAGGGTGCACGGGCGCAGGATGCGGGAAGGGGTGCGCTCAGAACATCCAACACAGAGGTTGAATAAATCTTCTACGCTGAGAGAGGTGAGTTGTGCTTGAGGCCAAGGATGCAGAGGTATTTGTTCATTCTTCCCAGAAAACATGTTGCAAAGGAGAAATTTTGCTGGTACCAGGAGGATGTGTGTGTGGGGTGTGGGTTGTGCTTCCTTTGGGGTCAAAGCCAGCTCTGACCTTCTACTCCCTGGTCAGAGAGGGTTGTTAAGCCCATAAGGACCCACTGCCCAGGGTTTCTGTCTGCAGCAGAAGCCTGAGACTGTGTGCCTCCCATGCAGAGGCCACCACGGAGCTGAGAATGACGCCATGTTCCCAGGACATCACGTCACAGGGGGAAGCTGCCGCCTGTGCAGGGCAAGGCCAACTGCAGATGGCTCGCACCCGAGGCAGCATGGAGCCATGGGTTCAAATCCCAGCTCTCTAGCTCGCTAGCTGTGCGCCTTGGGGAAAGTTACTTAACCTCTCCGTACCTCTGTTTCTTTATGTCAAGTAGGGAATAATAATAGGACCTGCCTCGTAGGGCTCTCGTGAGGATTAAATGAGTCAGTATATGTGAAGAACATAGTAAATGCTAAAGGATCACGAGCCGTCGGCATCACCACAGGCATCCGGGAGACCTCATGGAACGAACGGTGTCTTAGAATGGGTTCAGAGGAGAAAGGAGGGGGACCCACTTGGTGTTTGACTGGAGAACTTTAAACCGCCTCAAAATAATCCTCTAGGCTTAAATAGAATAATATCGATAACACAACCTAGTATAACATAAATATAAGCCCAGTGCACGGGGTTCCAAAAAACGCCAGCTCCTGTCTTTTGAATCTGCGGTAGCAATACTAATATTGCTGCTACTCAAGTCTGACACCCTGCTGGTGACCATCACTGTGGCCTAAAAGGTCGGATTGCTGCTGTTCCCACTGGTGAAGAGCCACGTGCCGAGGCCCCGGGGACCCACCTGCCACAATCCAGCGGCTACAGGCAACAGGACTCTGATCCTGACAATCTGATTGGGCCCACTTAGCCTGTACCTAGGGTTAAATGTTTAGAAAATCACCTCTCCTGTACTACTGCTGCTCCTTATAATAAAACCTTCAGGGGCACCGTGTGTGGGATGCTTTAACTGGTCACGTTAGAGGCAAAGCAAGCTGGGCTTGGAGAAGAATCTTCTCCCACCCAACCCACCACAGAGGTGGGATCTGAGCCCAGACCCCTTGAAGTCAGTCCCGCGCTCATGAGCCTGCGTTGAGAGTAAGGGTGCAAGTGAAGAAAAGGCACCCACCTGCATCAGCGTAGCACAAAATGTCAGCAGACGGCGAAGGCGGATGTCTTCTCCCAAAGCGGCTCCTGCGGACGGCAGCCACCTCCCTGAACTGTCTGGAGTCGTGGCCTTCTGTCCTGTCCACCCCAAGATGCGGCCCTGCTGACAAAGCCCTGTGGGCCCAGCAAGTCACTGGCTGACAGCTCTGAGCAGAAAATGCCACACATGCCCTGGCCCCAGTTCTCTGCCCAACACTTCACAGTGACTTTATTCTTAATTTTCAGGGTCAATTCTCTGTTGACTTTGGCATGGAGCTAAAGCTAACCTAAAGAAATGTGGAAAATAGGGCAGCTAGGAAGAAGGGAGAGGCAGGAAAGAAGAAGGGGAAGGGAGGAGGGAGTATTAGCTGCCTTTGGAATAATGACCACACCATAATCAATTTCGTTTTTATTTTTTTCTTTCTCTTTTTTTTTTTTTTTTGCGGTACGCGGGCCTCTTACTGCTGTGACCTCTCCCGCCGCAGAGCACAGGCTCCGGACGCGCAGGTTCAGTGGCCACGGCTTACAGGCCCATCCGCTCCGCGGCATGTGGGATCCTCCCGGACCGGGGCACGAACCCGCGTGCCCTGCATCGGCAGGCGGACCCTCAACCACTGCGCCCCCAGGGAAGCCCTCAATTTCGTTTTTATGTAAACATGTGTCAGAAACCACGCTAAGCAGTTCAAGTGCATTTCTCACTTCATCTTCACCTAGTTGATTTTCATATCCCTCAATTTTTAAATCTCTTGCCCAAGCTGCTCTGTAAGTCTTGGTAATTCCTGAAATGGTCCCCGAAGCCAATCCAAACCTGCGAGCCTGACTTACCTGTTTCCTGGAGCTTCCTCAGCCCGTTCCCCGTCTGGAGAGCAAACAGAAGATGCTTCATGAATAGAACGGCTCCCAGTAGAATCGGATATAAGCCTGGGAAATTGTGAAAGAAAGCGGCATGAATGACTAAAAGGCATCCAGCGGCTACCGTAAACATTCTGTGATGGCAATCCTGACAAGCGATCAATGATTAACATCGAGCTACTGATGGCTAGCTCAGCTTATTAAAAACGTGCCCAGCTGTGGGTCAGCAAGTTCCGGCCTGGGAGTCCAAGGCAGAGGTACCCTGGTCAAGTCACTGCCGACTGCCCTAGGGTGTCAGGACCAACCTGCCCGGGCAGCTGTGACGAAGGTCAGTAAAATGACACGCAAGAGTTGTAAAGCAAAACACAAAGGAATGCAGGTTGATCGAGTCTGAAGCCCAGAGGAGCAGGATGAGGGGTCAACTCTTGCTGCTTTGTCGATGGAGGAGTAAAATCAGCCCGTGCTGAAATACACAAGAGCCGTCACTTGGGAAGCGCTGCTCCCATGGTCACGGCCACTGCTGTTATTTTATGAATGCACGCTGTCCTCCTGACCTCTCTCTAGCTCAAAAGTGATGCAGGTGTGCTAATCCTACTCTTTTTCAGCACCGGGAGATAGATGGAGGGCTGGAGTGGCAGAGATATGTGAGGGAGAGAGGTGAGGGGCTAAGAGCGTTGCTGGGCGGCTGGGACAAGATCCAAGCTCAGCCAAGGGCATCAACAGCCTCCTTCGGAGCAGCTCACAGGGAGAGGTGAGGGCATGGGAAGCGATGCACGGTTTTGGGGTGAAGCACAGAGAGATGGGTGCCCAGGAGTCTCACCCACTTCGGGAAAGGTGGGTGACCTGTGCCTGGCTCAGGAATGAATTCAGGCCCCGGGAGACAGTGCTGTCCTGGGAGCCTGGAAAAGCCCATCCAATTCCCTTGGCATCGATTGGAAGCACCCGGGCAACCTCCTCATGGCTAATCCCATTTCTCCAGTGCCTTGTTGTTGACAAAGGAGGGCTGGAGAGCAGGAGGAAATCACCTGATCCCTGGAAGACACCTACTCAAGGTGTCTTTATCAACTGACCTCTGATGCCTGCACAGCCCGCACGCTGGAAAGATGACATTTCTGTGCCTGGGTGGCTTCAGCTGTACTTTAGGACATGCAGACACACCAAGGAAAGGCTGTGGAGCGAGGGGATTGCTTTCCCAGGCTTTTCAAACCTTCCACAATTACGCAGCTGGCGCCCACCCCTCCTTTCCCCAAGCAGTCACCCAAACTCTCTCTTGACATCTTTTTTTGCTGCAATAAATCATTCTCAGGTGCCAGGACAATTCAACCATTGGTTTAGCAGCATCTAGATAAAAAGTATAAGATGATGACAGAGCCTGAGATTTGATGTCAGACCTCAAATCCCAACTGCTGCTCCCCAGCATGTCTCGTGGGACAAGTCACCTCTCTGCAAAGTGGGGATAAGGGAATAATCACCTCATGGTCACGTACAGATCAAATGAGATGCAAGGGTATATACCTAGGAATGGAATTGCTGTATCAAATGGTAATTCTGTGTTTATTTCTTGAGAAACTATCTTCCACAGTGGCTAAACCAGTTTACATTCCCACTAATCACTCCCAGGTGTATACCTTTGAAATGGCCTGCAATGCAGCAAGCTCCAGGTAAAAATTTGCTATTGCAGTTATTGTTGAGAAATCTCTTTATCGTTCATTATTTTTATTCTGTTCCTTTATTTATTCTTTTACAAATGTCTACAGAGCTCCTACTGTGAAGCCAATACAGTGCTAGATTCTGAGAAGGCTGCAAAGAAGGGAAAGCCTGTCAGGAAATTCACAGTCTCATCAGAAGGATGAGCCACTGGAAGGGACCTACGTTTAGTGAGCACCTACTATGTCCTGGGCACCGGTTAGGCATAGCCTCACCTAATTCGAAAAACAGCCCCTGAGCTCTTGTTATCTCCATTCTACGGCTGAGCCTGCTGGGGTTTCAGAGGTCACCTCACTTGCCCAAAGCACCACGCCTTGTGGATGAGAACTGACACCTTTAAAGCGAGACCACCTGCTCTGTCTGCCCTGACACCCGTTCACTGCTGCTGTGTGGGCAAGGCCCTCACCAGAGAGAACAAGTCCGTCAGGGTGAGACCTTGATGTCAGACACCTTTCTCTTCTTTCTTTTTTGGCAGCCCAGCATCCAGACAGACTTCTCACTCGGGAGCACCTCCCATTTGTGGGTCTTATGGGCACATCCCTCTCACCTTCTCAAAAATTTCCTTCCTTCCAGCAATTATCTAATTTCAATAGCATCAATTTCTCCCTCGATCTTACATCATCCCAGGCTCTGTACAAAAACGTCTTAATGTCACCAATTAAAAAACAAAAACAAAACTGTTGGCAAGCATGTGGAGAGATTGGAGCCCTTGTACATTGCTAGTGAGGATGTAAACTGGTTCAGCCATGGTGGAAAATAGTTTGATGGTTTCTCAAAAAATAAACGTAGAATTACCATATGACCCAGCCATTCCACACCTAGATCTATACCCAAGAGAATTGAAAACAGGTGTTCATACCAAAACTTGTACATGAAAGCTCATAGCAATGCTATTCACAATGGCTAAAAGGTGGAAACAGCCCAAACATCCATCTACCAATGAAAAGATAAGCAATTGTGGTCTCTCCATACAATGGGACGTTATTCAGCCAAAGAAAGACATGAAGTTCTGACATGTTTTACAATGTAGAACTTGAAGCCCTCTTGCTAAGTGAAAAAAAAGCTAGATTTTTTTCTAGAAGGTCAACTGTTGTATGATTCCATTTAAATGAAATGTCCAGAAGAGGCAAATCTACAGAGGCTGAAAGCGGATTAGTAGTTGCCTGGGGCCAGGGGAGGAGGCGATTGGGGAGCAGCTATTAACGGGTCGAGGGGCTGCTTTTTGGGTGGTGAAAATGTTTTGGATCTACACAGAGGTGGTGGTTGTACAATATTGTGAATGTACTAAATGCCACTAACCATTCACTTTTTTTTTTTTTGGCACCGCACCAGCATGTGGGATCTTAGTTCCTGGACCAGGGATCAAAACCGAGCCCCCTGCAGTGGAAGCGCAGAGTCCTAACCACTGGACCACCAGGGAAGTCCCTGAATTGTTCACTTTAAAAATGGTTAATTTTATGTTGTGAATTTCACCTCAATTAAAAAAAAAAAAAACCTCCCCTTGACCCCATGACCTCCCGCTCCCACCTGTTTCCTTGGTCTTGTTACAGGAACTCACTGTGTCATTTTCATTTGTCTCCTCAGCTGGTGCCCATGGGGTTTTTGACCCACTGCACCTGTCAATCATCCAAAGTCAGTAGTCAATTCCCTGTAACCTCCCAGCAGCTTTGGTGAAGCTGATCACTCCTCTTCCTTCTGGGTCCTTCTACAAATTTCCTTGTCCCATCTTCCAGCCAACATGCCTCGACTAAGTTACCATTTTGAAATAATTAAAATATTTCAACCTGTTTTTTTTTTTTTAAATAAATGGTGGAATGGAATGTTCTAAATTCAGACCCTCCTCCCTACTCATCAGTTTGGTTTGAGTTGGCAGATCAAGGCTTTGGCATCCATAGTGACCCAGCTTCAAACCCTGACTCTGCCGCCCACCAGCTGTGTGACCTTAAGCAACTCAGCTACCCTCTCTGAGCTCAGCTCCCTTACCTGTATCATAAACAGCATGTCCCATAACAACATGTGTGGGGATCAGTAGCCATGTGTGGACATGATACTCAGCACCTAGCAGAGACTCATAAATTATACCTAGTTTTAAACATCTCCATCGCTCTTTCATAAAGTTCAGAGGGTCCGGATTAGATGTCAAAGAAAGGCTATGGACCAGACATGCTCAGCTCAGATCCTGCTGAGACCTGGAGGCTCACCAGAGCCCCTTCCCTGAGCTTGCTGGGTTTTTCCCGCCTCACTGGCCACCCTCCATGTTCTTCTGGGGCCTCCCCTTCTCCTCGCCCTCTTCTTTCTGCACTTGCCCCCTGGTCCCCTGGGTGACTCTGATTCCATCTCTACACTGGGGAGTCTTGTAACAGGGAAGCGCCAAATCTGACTACATGTTGGACCTGTTTCTTTTACTTTAACCTTTCTTCTCCACTGCTTTTGTTCACTACAAGGATACTGTCTACACACAATGACCTGCCTCCGGGAACCCTGCCCCTCTGCCTGAACGGTAAACCAAAGTGCCTTTGTTCACCTGTGGATGGCTACAAGAAAGAAGAAATTAACACATCTGCTCCCTGACACACCTCATCTCCGGTTTATTGGCCTGTCCTGCCGCAGGCAGCGCGAGCTTAGATTCATTTTACATTCCCACGCTTTACGTCACCAGCCCAGACCTGTGTCTCATCCAGAGCACATCGTCACTCAGATACCAAATGGAATGAAGCTGGCGAGTGGCTGGGTCAGTTCCTGGCAGAGCAAGGACCTGAAGACAGTCATGTGCCTGAGGCCAGAGCGGTCCCCATGGGCTGCACTGAGTTACTCCCTCCACTTGGATGAATAATCCGAGTCTCAAACTCACTATGTCGGAACCTGCTCCTCTACAGTCTTCCCTTCCAGGTAAATGGCATCACTGTTCTACCTGTGGTCCACGCCCCACCTCGCCCCTGAGATCTACCCAGGATCTGACCACTTCTCTTCATCATCTCCCGACCCTTTCAGGGTTATGTCCTCAGCTCTTAGCAAGGTCCACAGGCTCTGACCCTCACCGACTCATACCCAACCCATGTCCCCACCCTCTCTTCCCCCTTCCCCTCCACTCTGGCCAGCTGGACCCCTTGCTGTCCTCAAGCAAGTCTAGTACACGCTTGTCTCAGGACCTCTGGTACCTGCTGTTCTTCTGCCGAGAACACCCTGCCTCAGATTCCCAAAGGGCTCCCTGCTCACTTCCCTCTGGTCTCCACTCAAATAGGACCCACTGGAGAGGACCCCTGACCTCCTGATACTAAATACAGCCCACATAATCAACTCCTCCTTTCCGTCTACCCTACCCCTTTACTTTTGGAATGGCACCCATCACCACCTGGCGAATAGTTACCTGTTTGTTGATCCGTGTCCTCCAACAGGAACCTGTAGCCCAGAGAGCTGAGATTTGGTTTTCTGTGCTGGCCGCTCTGGTCCTCCACCTCCTCTGCCCTGCTCCTGCCCTGGCTGGCCTGCTCTCTTGCAACTGGCTGCCGGCCCAGCAGTAGATGAGGGGTGTGAAGAGAAGGAGTTGGGGGCGCTTCTTCCCCGATCCCTCCCTGGTCCGTTCAGTGGCTCCCACCCTCCAAGGCTCTCAACCGGCTCCGCAAACACTGCTCCTTCCCCGCCCTCGCACTTGGGCTGACGGCTCCCTGCTGTCCCTTGTTTCTTTCCCTCGGGGGGGGGGGGGGGGGGGGGGGGGGGGGGGGGGGGGGGCCCTCTGTAAGTCCTCCCTTCACCATCTGGGGTGGATTCTGTTTCCTCCTGAAACCTAGCCCTGCCAGCCTGTCACATCCTCTGCTGTGTCCAGCACCTAGGACAGTGTTCCGAAAGTAGTGGGCGCTCAATAAACATTCTTCACAATGAATTAGCTAATGCATTAATTAGCAGAAGAATGAATGGAAGGAAATCAATATGCTATTTAAAAGAATGAATAGATAAACGGATGGCGCAAAGCATTTTGTTTCCTTGAAAGAAAAAATGAGTTAAGCAGATGAGTTAGCTTTCATGGAAGCATAAACGGGAAAAAAAACAAAACAAAACGGTGAACAGAATCCCTGGGTTTCTCTGAATTGTGTGCTCAGTGGACCACTGAGCCTGTCTCCTCCATTGGCTCTCACTCTGAAGGTTAACATTACAGGAACGTCCTCCCAGGCAGATGCATACAGAGTCTGAAATCCCCTGGACGTTGGAGCCCCAGCTGCCAGCCCCACCTTTCCAGCCTGGTGAGGTCTGGAGGAGGCCAGGAGAAGCCAAGTGTTCCCCCTGGGGAGGGGCAAAGGGGCAGAGCAAGTGAGGGGCAGAATCAAGGCCGACACCAGCTGATATCACTGTTGGGCCCAGACCTGCGGACTCTGTCCAACTTTTACAGCCCTGACCCTGCTCCCGGGGCTATAAACGTCCCAGCAGCAGTGCAGGGGGCTCATTCCCTGAGGAGCAGCCACAGGTGAAGCTACACATGGACACCTATTCTCTGCGTGTTGCCAAGCAAGCTCCCCTCTGGGAAAGAAATCCCTCGGTCCATTCATTCATTCATTCATTCGCTTACTCGGTCATTTATTCAACAAAGGTTTCCCTGGGACTTACTAAGAGGCAGGCCCTTGGTGAGTTGCTGGGATACAGAAATGAATCAGATAAAGTCCCTCCTGGAAGGAGCTGGCACTCATAGGCACTCACAGATGCACAGCAGAGAAGTGTAACAGTGAGGAAACTGTCCGTCTGTCTATCCATCCAGCAGACATGCACCGTATGTGCGCTGTGGTCCAGGCACTGTTCCAGGTGCTGGGATGGAGCAATGAAAAAACACAGCGAAAATTCCTGTCCTCGTGGAGCTGACATTCAGAGAGGGAGAGAGATCGTAAATAAAACACATAAGTAGATGATACAGTATATTAGAATGTGAGAGATGCCATGGGGAAAAAAATCATTAAAGGAGGGAGATGGGAGTATGGGGTGGTGGGGGTAAGGAGATAGCAAATTTTTAAAAGATGGTTCTGGAAGGCTTCCCTGCAAAGGTGACATCTGAGCAAAGACTTGAAGGAAGGGAGAGGCTGAGCCACCTGGAACACTGGGCTGTGTGTTACAATCGTCAAAGACTTAAGGGGCTAACTATCCTCGCAGCCTAGAGGGAAAAGCTCTCTGGGTGGGAAGGAAAAGAGATTTCCAGCAGAAGGACAGCCGAGGGAGAAGGGCCAGAAGGGCGAGTAGCTACCAGAGAGTAGACTGAGGGGGTGGGGAGAGTGACGGGAGATCTTTCCAGAGAGGTTGGTGAGACAGGAAGATGGGATGAACACAGTTGCTTGGACTGGGTCCTGTTGGCAAGGGATTTGCTTTGATCAGTGGGATGGTGAGCGATGGAGAGATTAAGATGCTGATACTAGACCACTAACCAGCTTCAAACCCCAGCTCCACCACTGGCTCTGTGACGTTGGCAAGTCACTTAACCTCTCTGAGCCTCAGTTTCTTCCCCATCTGTAAAAGACAAGAGTCACAGAACCCACTTCACAGGACCAAGTGTCTTAGAACTGTGTCTGCATCATTTATTCCTCTGAAAGAGCACGGAGGGGCCGGGCCAGCCTGAAGGAAGAGAGGCGCATTTGAGGGCTTGCAAGGTCTTTGATCACATGTCCTAGAGCAGGACGTTTGTATGTAAAGATGATTTATCACTTTGTTCGATGCCTGATTCCTAAGCACTAGCCATCTTCCAGGCAACATGCTGGAGATACAGACATGGATCTGCCCTCTTGGGTTTGCAATCTGGGTGTAGGGGCACGGATTCCAGCATGCACCATCCAGGGTAGGCTTGCATAGTGTGTGGAGTCAAGGGGCAAAGCCTGACTCTGAAAATACCTAGAACACCAGAGAGGGCAGTGACAGCATGACGTCGGTCACTGCCACCACCTGGAGAGTTCCTTAAAAACAGATTTCTGGCCCCCACCCAGACCCACTGATTCTGAAAACCCAATGGGAAGGTCTAATAAACTATCACTCAATGTGCCCCAGGTAATTCTAATTTTCAGCAAAATTGGCAAATGCTGATCCAACACAACCCCCTCTCTTTGCAGACAGGAAGCGTGGCGTCTAGAGACTTGCCTGAGGATGTATAGCCAAGGCAAGGCTGGAAATCAGAGTCCTCGCAGCCCCATCTGCATTCATTTCCTAGGGCTGCGTGACAAAGCACCACAAACTGGGTGGCTTAAAACCACAGACATGTGTCCTCTCACACTTTCAGAGGCTAGAAGTCTGAGACCAAGGTGTCAGCAGGGCAAGGCTGTTCTCTCCTGAAGGATCCAGGGAGCATCTGTCCTGTGCCTTTCTCTCACCTGCTGTTGTCCCTCGCCATCCTTGGCTTATAGCCAAACGACTTGACTCTGTCTCCATCCTCACCTGGCCTTCTCCATGTATGTCCCCTTCTTGTAAAGACGTCGGTCATCTTGGATTAGGGCCCACCCTACTCCAGTGTGACTTCATCTTAACTAATTCCATCTGCAATGACCCTATTTCCAAATTAAGTTCACATTCTGAGATACTCAGGGTTAGGACTTCAACATATCTTTTGGGAGACACGGTTCAACCTGCAATACCTCCGAGGCTTGTGCATTCCTCCCGCTGACATATTTAATGGTTATGAGCCTCCTAATTCCAGGAAGATCTCAGGGTACTGACACTAAAATAAAACGGATAAAACAAGACTAAGGTAATAAGAAATGATGAATAAGTAATAAAACGGAAGAGGGGACATAACTGTAACAGATACTTGGGCTAGAGACGGTTTGAAGCCACTGATGAATCAGGTTCACTCTGAGTGTCTGGACTCCTGACTCCCCACGGGAGTTATCTTTACAGGAACGTGGCCAGGCGTCTGGAAAGGACCCCTTCAAGCAAAGGGAAAGTTGATGATGTGACAGTGTGTCTCCTGGACCTTCTGAACTTAAAGTTGTTACCCCCCAAGCCTGTTTCACACGTTGTTCTAGAAAATGGATGAGATAATGCAAATTAAATAACTGGGGTAAATAACATTTTTATAAATCATTGCAACTTACAAAACGTTTTCATGTTTATCAGCAGAGATAATCTTCCCCAGAATTTTGTGGGGTGGATGGACTCAGCTTACAAGTACCATGAAAGACTGAAGGACAGAGAGGTAATCAAGGCCACAAAGTGAGTTGTAAATGAGTTACAACTAAAGCAGGCTTCCTGGCTCTCAGCCCAGGCTTCTCCCCACTATTTCCCCCGTGTCCGCAAGGCTTTAATGCTCCGCACCACTCTTTGCATGGTCAGTCTGCAAAGTCATCATAGTCAATCAATCAATAAGTGTGTAAGTAAATGGCTATAATCAATTAAAATATTATACATTCTGGTTACTACTTGATTGACATGATCTCATCTGTTTTCAGCAAGCTATGAAATAGCCTATGTAGACGTCAGCTCCAAGGCTGGAAGAAAATCACAGGCTACCACCTTCCCAGCCCTGTGGGGTTCTTGTACTGGATGGTACTCAGAGAAGATGCTAGAAGGAACAGAGGCCACTCCCGGCCCCCATTATGGGCTCCAACCTCCCCTCCAACATAGCTTCCTTCCAGCTAAGAAAGACCACCACTTGCTGGAGAGTTCTCAAGCCAGTGTACATGGGGCCGAATCGACTTGAAAGGATCCTTTGAAAGGTATTGAAGAGAGCTGCCGAAATGAATAGGCTGGGCTCTGTAGCTAAGCTGGCGTTTGGAACCCAAGCAAAGATGGAAATCAAGAAATTTGCATTTCATCCCCCCGATCGCCCTGCAAGAATCCATTTTTTGGTGAACACGCAGAGACACAGAGAGATGAAGTGGCTTGCCTGGTGTCAAAGAGCAGAATTGTGTGTTCTGCTGCCTTTGTGTGTAGCCTTTTGCCAAGGGTGTCGCCCTGGTGCAGAGGTGTCTCTCCTCAGTCAACCTCTCCCAGCACTTCCTGGGACCAGGCTGCGGGCACAGCAGGGAGTATGTAGGTATGGAATTCTCCAGATGTTCACACCTGTGTCTTCTGGGCAGCAAATATTGAGGTACTAGATGTGGAAAGTTACTCACCATCCTGCAGGTTTCCGCCCAGGAAACAATCCTGCCAAGTGCACCCTTGAATCATGCTCCTGCATTGGGCATTCGTGCTGCTTCTCTGTCTCCCTCCTGTCCTAGGGACTCGGGTTGGACTTGTTCAGAGAAGCCTTACCTCCTGCATTTAGCACAGAGTTTCCCCAGAAAGCCCCTCAGTGCACCCAGAACTGCAGCCTCTGTGCCCCTCACTGCCCCGGGGTGGACATTGGCTCAACACCTCCCAGAAGTCAAAGCATGATCGGCTGGCATCGGCTGGCCAGCATCCTCCCTGCTCTGCTATTTGGCAGACGGTGGAGTATCTCCCTTCTTCCTGAGCATGGCCTTGAACTTTATAAAATGAATGGTTCCTAAGTGCCCTCTGAAGGACCAAGACCAGGGTCAGGCTGGCTGCTGAGAACAGGGACTTTTCTAAGCCTGCCCCTTGGGATTCTGATTTAATGGCTCAGGGATGGGGCAGGGCATCTGAAATTTAACAAGCACCCACCCCACTTCACCCCACCCCATCCTGAATGATCCTGGTGTGCAGCCTTCAAGCAAATCATCAGCTTTTGAATGTTTCCCAAACTTCAGCCTTAGCCTTGATGATGTGTTACTTTAAGCAGAGTTATTTATATTTTGTACCCAGCTTTGCCCTAAGACAGTGGTCCTCACCCTGGCTGTTCATTAATGCCCCTTGGGGAGTGTTATATAAAACCCAAAGCAAGGCCCCTCTGAGCTGGAGCATTTGAAAACCTCCCTGGGCAGTTGTAAGGTATGACCAGGGTTGAGGACCACAGCCTTAAGTATGATATGAATGGAATCTACTAGATATTGAAACATATGCATAAGTGCTAACATAAGAGCGTGCTTATCCACAACCAACCAAAAAGCATCCTGGGTTCTGTGCTTTGAGAAACCCTGGCAGAGGTTGCTATCACGGTTATTTGGAAACTGAGGCTTAGAGGCTCCCAAATGCTGACTCTTCTAGAATTAGGACGTTACTTGCAGAGAATTCAATTTCAGCCACCCAACTCTAAACATCATGCTTTTTCTGCCGGGTCAGGGGCAGAGGAGTGAGTGGTCCTGCCTTCCAGTGGGGTGGGATTGAGAGGTGATAGGACTCACTCTGTGTACCAGTTTGGAACATAGGCTAAGATGAGGCTCTCCAAAAGACCCACCTTGGGAATCAAGTGTGTTCAGATGGACGCAGAACTCTGCAAAGAGTCTGGCTTTACCACGCTCACCTCGTGATTAATTCCCTCTGGTTTCTTCTGAGATTAGCAAAAAGGAATAAGGTTTTACTACTATCAGAGAAGCCAACCTCTAATCCGCATTAGAAGGATCAGGTTTGTCATGATTCCATCGTTTGTGTGGCTCATAGGCTGGCCCGTGACCGTTAGTTCCTGGCAAAACCTAATTACAGGAAAGCTGTGCTCCATTTGAAAACTGGCTGCCTGTTTACTGATCCAATCCAATTAGCTTCAGATTCCGTGACCAGCTCAAGAGCAATGAGCTGCATCTTGTGTTCACCAAAGCGAGTAAGGAGGCCTCCCTTTTCCCGGGCAGCCGGAGGCAGCTGTATTTATAGTCTGATTCTTCAAGGGCACACAAAATCCCCGTCTTGATGGGCACAGTAGGAAGCCGGAAGGGATTTCCCAAACTAATTTTTTTTCCTAAAGACAACGAGTGCCTCTGATTACTAAATCCTAGCATATCAGTCCTAGCCGTGATGGGATCAGAAGAATCATCTTACAGATCTTCCTTTTAGAAATGAGGTCAGAAAGGGCTCAAAGGGACATGCTGGTTAGCAGAAGTAGAAGGGGATGGTGCTGTGTGTCCTGAGGCTGACTCTTCATTCTAGATTCTGAGCACTGTGGATGCTGAGATGAATAAGGCTTAACTCCTGTCTCCTAGGAATGAGCTATGGATGGGGAAGTGGGTCACAGACATGACGAAGGTTTCCAGCATATGCTAACAGAGGCAGAGGTGAGCCATGTGGCTGTGTTGTTTGATGTTTACCCATTCTTATATTCATTTATTCACTCATTCATTCATTCACAGTATGTACCAAGCATCTATTGCATGTCGGGACCACGCTGTTCAAGGCATCATGGACCCAGGGCTGAACAAGGCAGAGAAAGTCCCTGTCCTCCTGGCCCTTCACACAGTGGTTAATCAGACAGGAAACAAGCATGCGCGTGAATGGATGTTTAGGTACAATTATGGAAAACTCTAGAAAGTGGCGTAAGGTGGTATGAGAGAGAGCGTCGGGATTCTGACCTAAACTGAAGAGTGAGAATTAACCCCACGTGGACGTAGGTGGGGTTGGCAGTGGGGCCTGGTGAAAGGAGCAGCGGGCGGGGGGGGGGCCGGGGCTGGAAGGGGCTTGTGTGTGAGGGTGTGAGAGACCAGCGTGGCTGGAGCCGCAGCCGTGTGGTTGGGCAAGTCCTGCCTTGGAGACGAGGTTAGGGAGGCGGGGCTGCATCCTGAGAACAAAGTATTGAAGGTTTCTACATTTAGGTGGGGGGTCGAGGGAGACAATGAGGCAGGCTCTTACAGAGGCCTCTCGGACAGCCCATGTTGCTGGGCCATTAGCGTTGGGGGGAGATTCGAGGATGGTGACCGAGTGGAAGCAGGAAAACCCAATTTGGTCCATACAAGCGGTGATGGAGGCTTGGACCAGAGCGAGGCTAGGAGCTGTGGACGACTCATGACGTGGTTCCAGGGACCACAGGAGACCACCCGTGCTGAGGCCCGCACACACAGCCTGGCCCACGGGAACGGGAGACCTGGCTTAGCCCGTCCTGCCCTCAGACCGTGCCGGATAGGCGACCGTTACCCTCCTTCAAGCTCTCCAGGAAGCCTCAAGGGAAGACAGCGCAGCACTGTGGGCAGCGGAGGGACTTCGGCTTCGGAGACACACGGAGCAGTTCTGATTCTGCTGACTTAGCTGTGTGACCCTGGGCAAGTTGTGTAAACATGCTGAGCCATGATTCCCACCTCGAGAAAGGAAATGGGAACCTCCCTCTGCAGGTCGAGGGCTGCAGCAAATGAAGATGTGGTGAGCCAGGCCCTGAGGGGCAGCTCGCTAAAATTTGCCCCCTCCCTCCATCTTTTGTAGCACGTATTTCTCTCTCCATCCTCTTCCAGGGCTAAAGAGTCTCTGAATATCTAACTCAACTTCCTCTTCTTGTCCTGTGCTCCGTGAAAATCAAATTTCTGCTCTTAGTGGCTTATTATAACTGCCTTGAGTCTGTGACGTTGGAAGATATTACTGGAAAGAACTAAGATGGTTTGTCTTGCAATAGATGGGATAAACAAGTGAGATGCTTCATTGTGCCAGGCCGCTCTGTCCACCAGCGCAGGTCTCCTCACCAGCCTGGCTCTGTCAGACACCTATCTACCCATCCCTGGACTGCTTCCTTCTGTCTCAGAGGGCTTCCAGGCAGATGCTGGGTGTATCCGAAACACCCACCTCCCTCTGTTCTGCTTCTCTGCATCATACGCATCTCTTAAAGCTCAACCCAAGTCTTGCCTTTTCCAAGAAATCCTCAATATCTACCCAGAAATTTTCTGGAGGTAGTACTTTTTATTTTTTACTTTTTACTTTTGGCTGCGTTGGGTCTTCGTTGCTGTGCACGGGCTTTCTCTAGTTGCGGCAAGCGGGGGCTACTCTTCGTTGTGGTGCGTGGGCTTCTCATTGCGGTGGCTTCTCTTGTTGAAGAGCACGGGCTCTAGGGCATGTGGGCTTCAGTAATTGTGGCGCATGGGCTCAGTAGTTGTGGCTCGTGGGCCTACTTGCTCCACGGCATGTGTGATCTTCCCAGATCAGGGCTCGAACCTGTGTCCCCTGCATTGGCAGGCGGATTCTTAGCCACTGCGCCACCAGGGAAGCCCCTGGTTGTAGTACTGTGGTTTTTTTTGCAGTACGCGGGACTCTCACTGTTGTGGCCTCTCCTGTTGCGGAGCACAGGCTCTGGACGCACAGGCTTAGCGGCCATGGCTCACGGGCCCAGCCGCTCCGTGGCATGTGGGATCCTCCCGGACCGGGGCATGAACCCGTGTCCCCTGCATCGGCACGCGGACTCTCAACCACTGTGTCACCAGGGAAGCCCCTGTAGTACTCTTTTTAAAATGGAGAAACTAAGCTTAAAACACTTAGTATCCATGATCAAGTCCAAATTCCTCAGCCAGATATGCACTAGCCTTCACTGCTTGGTCTCACTATCCATTTCTAGCCAAGAAGTAACAAATGAAGCATCCCTCTCGCCTCCCCAGTCCCATGGCAGACATTATTAATGACTCGGACAACTCTTCCCACTAAGCCCAGATTCAGCTTCAGAATCCTTCTCAACACAGCACTACAAGCATCAGGGGCACCCAGACACCTGGGTGGGAAAGGGCGTGCCGCCCGCCTGTCCTGGCAGCTGCCTTGATGCTGCAGTGTGAGTGCCACAAACTCGGAGCCTGTGTGCACTTACTCCTTGCCCTGCCTCCCCTACCTACTCACCGCTGCCCAACACCAAGTTGCCTCCTTCCTAAGATGGTCCAGAGCAGCCAAGAGGCATGAATGACCCCTTCATCTGCTCGAGGATTCTGCCCCGGGGCTGCCAGCACCAAGTTCCTCCTGAGCCCAGTGACTCTGGGAGGAGCTCAGAACGGCGAGCACACCCTTCACTGATTTGTGTTTTAATCACAGGGGATGAGAGCTGAAAAGGGAAATTATAAACATGGGTTAGGCTTTATTCTGGACAAGCTTCTGCACTAAGAATTCCCATGGCCTGGTTCAGCAGAGGCCGGGTTCCTCTGAAAGTTTGTCATTCTTTTTTTTTTTTTTTTTTTTTTTTTTTTTGCGTTACGCGGGCCTCTCAATGCTGTGGCCTCTCCCGCCGCGGAGCACAGGCTCCGGACACGCAGGCCCAGCGGCCATGGCTCACGGGCCCAGCCGCTCCGCGGCATGTGGGATCTTCCCAGACCGGGGCACGAACCCGCGTCCCCTGCATCGGCAGGCGGACTCTCAACCACTGCGCCACCAGGGAAGCCCGTTGTCATTCTTAAAATATGTATGTGGCGAAGCCCCTAGATGGTCAAATCCTTTCTCCATCCCTAAGGGGCTGAGTCTTCCTTGTTGGTTATCTAAATATGGCTGTTCTCTGATTTCATTGTCAAGGCCTGTGTCCTACACTCATCTACTCAATTACTCAATCAATCAGTCATCAATACTGACACCTACAGAGTACCTGACCGACCTGGACTTGTCCCGGGGGCACAGAGGTGGACAAGCCACCTGGTCCATGCTCTTGTGGGGCTGACTTCCTGGTGCTACCGTCTGAAATCCGGGATGAGGCTCATGCAAGCGATTCCCTTGAAGAGCCATAGGACCTCCTGTTCTTAAACCCGAGGGCTCATGTCTCCCCAAGCCCTGGCTCCCTACAGATCCCTCCGTCCTTCTCAGGGGTTCCCCCCACTTCTCACAGCTCTCTCCACATGCATCCCTGGGGACCTTGCTGTCTTCTCTGATTCTTTCCCCATGAAGCCTTCTACCAGTGCCCACTCCCTGTCCCCAGTCTACCCCACCCCTGTCAGTCCTGACAGGCAGCACGTAGCTTTCCCCAGAGTCTTTCTCCCGGTCCCCACAGGGACACAAACGGAAGAAGGAGGATGACGAACTGGGAGAATCATAGACTCACACAAGATAGAGACAGCGGGGAGTCCACTGAAATACATATTCGGTGTATGTTTTTGTTTTCAAGTTTAAGCCATTTAATTCATTAACAACTTTAAGTGAAATGCACACAGGAGGCGCTGGTTCAATTCCGCCCTGTCAGCAGGGACATTCTGACACCTCTGGAGGGGCAGGATCTCCCGGTGCATCCCAGACCTGGAGAAACCACGCAGCGTTTGCCTTTGGTGGTGGCAGTGAGACCACAGTCAGAGCCAGTCGCCTGGTGTCTTATGCGGCTTCATTTTCACAAGCCCGTAGCCTCGGCCCAGGGGCAGCCGGAGCCCAGAACCTGGGACCCGATGCGTTGCACTCAAACCTCACCTCCTCTCCCTGCTGCCTGTGATTCCAGACAAGTCCCTTCACCTCCTGGGCCTTCTGTCCCCTGATCTGTAAATAGGGGTGAAGACCATGAGACCAGCCTCACAGGAGGGCTGTGCGGATCGAGCCAATGTGTGCGCGGTGCTTACGATAGCATCTGCTGCTTAGGAACGCTTCATAACAGGCGGGGAAATCGAGGCTCAGAGGGGAGGCTGTCAGCCCGAGGCCACACAGGAAGACAGGGGCAGAGCGCCCCAGAGCCAGCTCCCTCCGCCACGCGCTAGCTCCTGAGGCGTGTCAGAGGCCACTGGCTCTCAGGTGAGGGGTTTCCTCTGTACCTGGGCATGGGGTCGGGACACGTAGGAAAGCGCCAGTGTGGCTGCTGACCTTTGAACCATAGGGATCTGGGATCACTTGGCTTTGGACTGACTCCACCGTCAATCTCAGTGCTAAAGCCCATCAATCCATCCCCGAAGTCCTGAACCCTGGTCCAGCACGGGCCCTATTGCCTTCTTTTAACATGCTGGCCTCACTTTCTACCATTTGCTTTTGATGATCTGGGCCCCACTCCCTGAAGAACACTGCTGGCCTGCAGATTTCTGAGGTCCTAGGCCTGGCCCCTCCTCAGCACCTGGGCTGGGCTTTGTCTGCTGTGCCGCCAAGATCCCTGGTGTTTGCCCTCGGTCCCGTGCATCAGCTCTCTCCAGTGACTCAGCATGAGGCCAACCTAAGTCCTCCTTCCCGCACCTGACGCCCGGCTCCCCCAGTGCTGCCTGGTTGCCCATGGTACCCTTGGTCCTTGACCCTTGGCCTTCTCTCAGCGCCAGCAAGAAGTTCGCCTGGGATCAGCCTGCAGGGGTCCTAGGTCCCTCCCCTCAGTCCCGGCTGCTTGACCCTGAGCCACGATTGTTTCTTCCAAACTTCAGTGTCTGTGTCTGTGAAATGGGAATAACAACAGAAAACCCCACCTCACTGGCTGGGAGGGATTCTTGGATCCTCGGGAAAGCTCTCTCTGTGACTGCCTCGGACAATCTATTGGGACAACACCAACGATAAATGGTAGCTGTTGCTATTAGACCGGAGTTCACAGTTAGTCCACATGTTTCCATTTTCACACTTTTTGTAACGAAGAAAAATATACATAGCATAACAGTTATGAACACAGAGGTGAGAGCTAGCAAAGTGTGGGTTCTACCTCTTGCCAATTGCGTGACCCTGCACGAGTTTCCTTAAACCTCAGTGTTCATTTCTTCATCTGTAAAGTTGAAAAATGATACCTAACTCACGAGCTTTGTGTCAAGATTAAAAGAGATAACGTATGAAAATGTCCTCTCCCAGTGTTGACAGAGAGTAAAAAGAAATCCATAAACAAGGTCATCACTGTTACTATGTTACCATTGTGTACAGGTAATCCCATATGGTTGTTTCCATACTCTATTTACACTTTGTCATCCTGCTTTTGCCAATTTATGTTCCAGAATATTCCCATCATCATTAACATTATTGTACTGACTGTATAATTAGTCTGTCTTTTAGGTGCTCATAGGTCCTTTAACCAGTTGGTCATGGTTGATTTCCTTTTCTCAGTATTACAAACAGCTCCGGAATAGACATATGTGGGCAAATAGGTCCTCCAACATTGCGATACTTTCCTTGAAATCGATTTCACGAAATGGGATTACTGCATCAAAATGCAATGCGACGCACAAAATGCAACGCACATTTTTAGGTTTCTTGATGTACATGGATATTTTGGATTCCAGAAAATTTATACAAATTTGCATTCTTGGAGGTATATACGAGGCTGCATGACACATCACTCCCTCCTCTGACTTACTAAGGAGCAGTCTGAGCCTCTCGACTCAGTTCTTTCTGCTCCTGCGTCATGGCATTCTCTTGTTTAGGGACAGTGCCCATTTGTTGAGTCATTCACTCATTCATTTATTCATTCAATGCTTAATTCTCAATTTTCATGTTATTTGGCCTTTTTTAAAAACAGCTTTGTTACAGTGTAATTTATATACCACAAAAGGAAACTTTAGAAGTGTATAATTAAATAGTTATAGAGAGGCAACCACAATCTAATTTTGGAATATTACCATCATGCCTGAAAAGAAACTCATGCCCCCTTACAGACACTGCCCCTCCACGTGCCTCCCCAGCTTTGGCAACTTCTAATCTAAGTTCTGTCTCTGTAGATTACAGATATGCCTTTTCTGGACTTTTCTTATAAACAGGACTACACAGTACATGACCTTTTGTGTCTGGTTTCTTTCACTTAAGCATGACATTTTTGACGTTCATCCTGTCGCCCAGCGTCTTCTTGATAAAACTTCTTCACTTGGCTTGCAAGACACTGAGCTTTTTGTTTCCTTACTACCCTAGTTATTCCTTCTCCTGGAGCTGGGACTTGGGGCAGTAAGTGAGACATTCACCTTGGGAGCAAAATCGAAGGAGGTATTGAAAAATTCAGTCATCGAGATAAATAATATTTAACACAGTATTTCCAAAAAGTCAAAATGAACAAAAAAACTCCACGATGAACAAAATATCAACATTTTAAATAAAGGCAGGATCTAGTGGGGGATGAGGGGGAGGCCAGTGAGGTGCGTTTTAAGAGCATAGAATCGGATCCTGAGACAAGGTTTTCCACCCACATTCTCTGAAAAACAGGCTTTGGCATCCCGTGGCCACTTTCCCTGCTTTAATTCTTCTTCCTAAACCTTTGTTACCCCTTGTCTGTCCCTTAAGTGTTTATTTATTTGTGGAGTGTGTGTGAGGGCTGATGCATTTCAAAGAATGAGGCCAGATGAGCAGGTGCAGCCACGTCAAGGAGCAAACAGCTCCTCTGTCAATTGGATTCTTCCCTTAGAATAGATTTCAATAAAGGAGCTACTGTGTCAAAACAAACCCAACGCACAGTTCTATGTCTCTCTCTTTTTTAAAAATTATTTATTTATTTATTTTTGCTGTGTTGGGTCTTCGTGGCTGCGCACGGGCTTTCTCTAGTTGCGGCGAGCGGGGGGCTACTCTTTGTTGCGATGCGCAGGCTTCTCATTGCAGTGGCTTCTCTTGTCGAGGGTTCTAGGCTCGCAGGCTTCAGTAGCTGTGGTGCATGGGCTCAGTAGTTGTGGCTCGCGGGCTTAGTTACTCTGCGTTATGTGGGATCTTCCTGGACCAGGGCTCAAACCCATGTCCCCTGCACTGGGGGCAGATTCTTAACCACTGCACCACCAAGGAAGCCCCTCTAAGTCTCTTGACGTCTGTCAATGTTTCACATCAATGTTTCACCCAAGGACGCAGAGAATGTCTCCTTCTCTCCAAAGAACGCGTTGGATGACGAACTAAGAATCCTGACCTTTATTCATAAGCATGGAGGGCTTTTAGACGAAGGAGCACTGTGGTCCTCAAATCAGTATCAAACATCCGTTCACGGCACCAGAGAGAGGAGAGGATGCACTACAGCAGGGCTGACGAATGTTTTCTCTAAAGGGCCAGATGGTTTTCGGCTTTGCTAGCCATACAATCTGTTGCTACCATTCAACTCTACCACTGGACCGTGAGAGCAGCCTGAGATGTGTACATAGATATGTGTGCCTGTGTTACAATAAATAAATAAAACTTTATTTACAAAGACAGGCAGTGGGCCAGATTTGGCCCATGGGTCATAGTTTGCTGCCCCTGTTCTAGAGTGTTCATATAAGCTCATGAAGTCTCTGACTTAATGCTTAGTGCAGAAGCAGCCTGGAATGTCTCTCGGAACAGTTCTTAGCAGGAGTGCTTTACGAAGAACTTTCCCCAGACAATGTAAGTGCCACTCACAGAGCACCCTCACCCATGTGCAATGAGAGCTTTGAGGAAGGATGGGTGGCGGGTGGCGAATGAGTACCTGAGTGAATGGATGACTATCCTTCAGTGAAGAACAGCCGAGGACACAGGGCAGGGGGACCTGGGGGGCTTGCAAAGGCTGTTCCACCAAGACGTCACTTCCTCTCCCTCTACCTCTGTCTCGAGGAGTAACACCATCAAACCCCCTGCTGCTCCAGCAGGATAAGAGCTACCTAACCTGTCACCCTCCTCCTCCTGGAGCCCCACATCCGGGTGATCCCATCTCAGAAGATGTCTCTACCTGGGTTCTCTGCATCCCCACCGCCATTCTCCCAAGCCAGGCTCTTGTCCTGTCCCACCTGGACATCAGCCTGGCTTCCGGTCTCCAGCCTCTTGTCCAATTCTCTATAGCATCCTTTCCTGAAGGCAAACAGCATCGTCAGTTCTCTGCTCAAAAGCCTTCAATGGCTCTCAGCTGTTTCTAGATTAAGTCTCAGAGGAAGAAGGAAGAAAATAAGGCAAGAAGGAAGGAGAGGAGGAAGGAAGGGAGGGAGGGAGGACAAGCGTTCAGGAGAGCCCGTCCTGGGGCAGCACTGTGCCAGCAGCATCCCTGAATTGTCTCACTCTCCCCTCACCCCTCACGCCTGCCCCCATGACACACGAAGCCCTCACAGTCCTGCCCGGACGCTGCACCCGCCTCTCCCAGCCAGACGTGCCCTTCACCTGCCCTCTTTTTTTTTAACATCTTTATTGGAGTACAATTGCTTTACAATGTTGTGTTAGTTTCTGCTGTATAACAAAGTGAATCAGCTATACATATACATATATCCCCATATCTCCTCCCTCTTGCGTCTCCCTCCCTCCCACCCCTCCCTATCCCACCCCTCTAGGTGGTCACAAAGCACCCAGCTGATCTCCCTGTGTGATGCGGCTGCTTCCCACTAGCTATCTATTTTGCATTTGGGAGTGTATATATGTCCATGCCACTCTCTCACTTCGTCCCAGTTTACCCTTCCCCCTCCCCGTGTCCCTGTGCTCTCTTCACCTGATAGCTTCCTACTCATTGTTTTAGGATTTGCCTCCAATCCAAATTTTCCAACGTAGACTTCAGGGACAGCTTCAGGCAAGTTCCGTTTCCCCCTGGAGTCAAGAATGCTCCATTCCCATGCCTGGGGCCAGGCCCAGAGTGGACACCTAGCCAACAGAGTGTAATAGATCAATGCCAACAGCTTCTATTTTGGAGAACGATATTGATCAGGATTTAATGGTAATTATTTGTTTGTTTGCTTGACTCTTCAAAATTAACCCTTGAGTAAGCCCATCCGTACCTGATGCCAAGTGAAGAGACTGAAAGTGAAACAGCAACTCACCATGCCATTTAGTAACCTGATTTCCAGGTTTCCTGCTCACTTCCCAAGAGAGAAAAGCGACCTTTGAATACCTCTCTGTGCAAGTGCTTTCAGTGTTGTCTCGTTTACCCTGATGACACAGCAGCACTGTCATTCCCATGTTATGGCTGAGCGACCTGACTCAGAGAAGTCAAGTAACTTGTCTTAGGGTCACACAGCCAGGAATTAGACTGATTGCCCTCAATCTTTCCCCACACCAGGCTGCTCCCAGATCCAAGAGAAACTAAACTGCCTTTGTGGTGCTCTCTCTCCATCAATGTGGTAACACTACAGAGCCACGCTCCCTTCTGAATTTTATAGGAGCAGGGCACAGGGTAGGTCTCCTAAACCAGCCGCTGCCTGTTGGCTTTCTGGCCTTTTAGAGGGTCTTGTGCTGGAAGAATCTGGAGAGGAAGAACATGATCTCCAGCATCAGAAACCCTGAGATGGATTGGTTTGGAGTCTCCTGAAAGCATTGTAAGCAAGAGGCTTCTTGATGTACAGTATCCGGTGGCTGCTGATCTAGCCACAGACAAATCTCAGTTCAGTATGGCCTTTACAGCGGCTAAATAGATTTCAGGTCGTCCTACCTTTGTGGCTTGAGTGGGAGGGAGCTGAAGTCCCTCGTCAGAGACAGGGCTTAGGAGTGAAACCCTGACTTCATGGCATCATGGACCCAGGTTTTTGACACAGACCCCTTGTGTGCTATAGCATTGAAGCACCACCTACGATGATCTCTCCCTTTGGGGGTTGGGGGTGTCAGCCCCTCAGATCCTCTGCTTCTCACCGTGACTATTAGTTGTTGGCTTTCCAACATCCTAAGAGAAGATGGGAAAGGTCTGTAAGGTTGTGGTTTGTTATCTGTGGGGAAAATGGCAATTCTGGAGTAGCTTCTTTATGGGAATCATCCTATTAGAATGGAGGACTGTGAAACAATGGAAGATGTGTGTATATGGCTTCAGTGGAAATAGATCGGGGAGCCAAGGAACAGTTACCTCTTTACGACACCAGGGGCCTACAGGAAGGCGCGGAGCCGCCAAAGCATTATTTTTCATTTGCCGATGGCTTCGTTTTTGTGTACAGTGTGAATAACTTTGAATCCTTTCAAAGAGTGGAGCTTCTGAAGAAAGAAATCGATCGGTTCAAAGACAAAAAAGAGGTGGCAATCATTGTGTTAGGAAACAAAACTGACCTTTCTGAGCAGAGACAAGCGGACCCCGAAGTGGAACAGCAGTGGGCCAGGAGCGAGAAGGTGCATCTGTGGGAGGTAACGGTCACAGACCGCAAGACCCTGATCAAGCCCTTAACCCTGCTAGCCCGCAAACTCTCCCAGGCCCAGAACAAAGCGAGCTTCCCTCTGCCTGGGAGGAGAAGCAAAGGCAACTACAGCTCTGGGAACTAAACCCTAGGGTGCACAACTCTCGCTTGAATAGTGACTGCCTGGAGGTGTCCGTGAACTCACGTAAAACAGGCCATTTTTATCTAGCTTTGGTCCTTAGGAAACCCCTAGGGAAGTAAGTTAATGCACTTTTAGTTATAATTCAGTTACTATTGCCTGACATGAAGTAATATATTTGTTTCAAACTTGTCCCTGAAATTAGCACCTTTGTTATCTATATTATGTTGGATTTGTCAAGAGAATAAAATAAAGTTTGGGTGGTATGCACATGTTAAAAAAAAAAAAAAAGCACCAAGGCAAAAATCAATAAATCCACTTCTTCCAGCCCTGGTATTAGGTGAAATGCCGACCAGGGCTTTTATTAGAATTGAAAATCAGACTAACTGTTCCAAATACAGGCCTTCTCTTTTCTTGGCTCCCAAGGAAGCCATAAAGGAGAAAGAGAGACCCAGCCGATGCAGGCTGATGGGAAAGGGGGGCATCCCAGAAGACTGTAGAGTTTTCAGATGTATGAATAATTTGAATAAAAATCGTTGGCAACATGCCATTTCTTCTATGCCAAGAATAGAGTCCTCCCTTTATAAATATCCTCAGGGGAATGACTGTGATGGATAGATGCTGGGGTTTGTAAAGGTGGATCCATTTTACTCAGTGGGTGCCGAGGCACTTGATAAATAAACCGACGATTATAAACCATCCCTTAAAAAGTCAGGAAGGAAAAACAGGAAAACATTCACAGTAGTTTCTAGGAATGTGCTAGTTTTGTTTCCTTCTCCTGTTCTTTTTTTTTTTTAATTTTTGTAATCATGAAAATATGTTAAAGTGAAAATTAAACTTTATTTTAAAATAAGTGCTTACAATGACTTGCAGCTTTTGAGTTGCCTCCCAATGTGATGCGAAGCAGCCTCTACGATTTGCCAGACAATCCTCTGGAAACCATACAGTAGTCTCATTTGATGCCACGCGTTCCGATCCGCTCTGCTAATATGTAATTTGAAATACTTTTATTTAATTAAATACTTTTCCATACTAAATCAAATCAACTTATTTTAAAAATAGATACACCCTTTTATAAGATAGTTATCTAAAAAGACAAACTCAGCTCAGCCTTTGGGCAGGAGTATCACAGAGTCCTGGTGGGGAGGTTTGAATGGAGAAAGCTCAGTGTCAGCACTGTGACATGCTTTCACGTTTCAGTAATTATTAACGCATCCCATGTCGCTGGCTCCCAGACTGGTATTTACTCTATGGCTCCGAAGACTTGAGCTCATGGCTTCCATTTCATTTGCCTTTTGACCTACTTCAAATAGGGAAAGGTTGATATCTCAGAATCTTCCAGTTCAAAGTGGTTCCACCCCGAACCTGCCTTGTGACCTCCATCTGAATTTCCTGTCAGCCCAGTACAAGCAAGTGACCCATCCAGGGTAGGGAGCAGTAACTTCCATGATTTTTTTCTTTTAACCATATGTTTTCGTGCATCCTATTATTTAATTTTCGGAGCAACGTGGTGAGCTATTAAGTTCAGGATTTATGCTTTTACGAGTTGAATTGTGTCCGCCCAGAAAGATATATTGAAGTCCTAAGCCCTGGTTACCTATGAATGTGACCTTAATTGAAAATAAATTCTTTGCGTACGTAATCAGATTAAGAGAAGGTCATTAAGTGGCCCTAAACCAAGGTGGCAGGTGTCCTTATGAGAAGAGACAGACACACACGGGGAGAAGGCATGTGACAAAAGAGATGGAGATAAAAGTGATGCAGCTGCAAGTCAATGGGTGTCAAGGATCTATAGCCACCACCAGCAGCTGAAGAGGCAAGGAAGGATTCTACCCAGAGTCTCTATCCATAGGGAATGTGGCCCTGCCAACAACTTGATCTCAGACTCTAGCCTCCAGAGCTGTGAGAGGATAAATTTCTGTTGTTTGTGGTGCTTTGTTACAGCAGCCCTGGGATACCATCCAATCCCCTTTCAGCTTGTTCTATTTATGACAATCACGGTCCACTGGTCACTTCATCTCTTCTCTAGTCCACCAGACCTTCTCTTCTTCACAGTCTCCTCATCTAAGTCAGATTCCAGATTTTAACTTAATAGCACAATGATATTCTAAACTCTTCCTTCCTTCTTCACAGTTTTGGGCCAGCATGGTCAGTGGATCCCACCACCAACACATGGCACCATATGCAAACGGGGGGCCGTGCTGCCGGCATCTCACGGTCCACAAAGTGTTTTTCAAGCATCCTTTGTTTTCCTGAGTCCTCTCATGACCCCAACGACCCCTCACTCCCAGGAGCTGGCTGTGCTGGATGCATTGATGTCCCACCTGTAGCCCCTTCATTAGCCTGTGTGCCCATCCTCCAGCTGCTGTCAATGTTGCTGATAAAATCCCACCACTGCTCCCTTCTCTGAAGAACTTTCCTCAGCCAGCAGGAGCACACTGTTTGTTGGCCACCAACTGCAGACCCGCCGATGACTGTCTGATACAGGGGTACAAACAGCAGGTCCCCTTGCCTTAAGGCAGAACAGCAGGTAGATATACTCATTTAATCCCCCAAAGATTTTGTGGCCATTTAGTCAAGTAACCATACCCTGAGCGGAAATAACAATAGACATTTCAAGGGCTGTTTGATACAGGGTCAAGATTGACGCCGATATCCAAGGACCCAAAGCATCACCATGCCACCCCCCTCCCCACCATTGGCAAAGGCCATACAAGAATCACGTAGTCACTATTTACAATAGCCAGGACGTGGAAGCAACCTAAATGCCCATCGACAGACCAATGGATAAAGAAGATGTGGCACATAGATACAATGGAATATTACTCAGCCATAAAAAGGAACGAAATTGAGTCATTTGTAGAGATGTGGATGGATCTAGAGACTGTCATACAGAGTGAAGTGAGTCAGAAAGAGAAAAACAAATATCGTATATTAACACATATATGTGGAACCTAGAAAAATGGTACAGGTGAACTGGTTTTCAGGGCAGAAATTGAGACACAGATGTAGAGAACAAACGTATGGACACCAAGGGGGGAAAGTGGCTGGGGGGGTTGGTGGTGGGATGAATTGGGAGAGTGGGATTGACATGTATACACTAATATGTATAAAATGGATAACTACTAAGAAGCTCCTGTAGAAAAAAAATACATAAAATAAAATTCAAAAAAAGAATCGGGCTTCCCTGGTGGAGCAGTGGTTGGGGGGTCCACTTGTCGATGCAGGGGACGCGGGTTCATGCCCCAATCCAGGAGGATCCCGCATGCCGCGGAGTGGCTGGGCCTGTGAGCCATGGCCGCTGAGCTTGCGCGTCCGGAGCCTGTGCTCCGCAACGGGAGAGGCCACAACAGTGAGAGGCCCGCGTACTGCAAAAAAACCCAAACAACAACAACAACAACAAAAAAAAATAGACTCGTATAGTCAATATAGTTCTGGCCCAGGTATGCTGCGTGGTGGGTGCAATGAATCAACAGGCCCACCCGTGGTAATTTCCTTGGCCCTGAATATTTTTAGGAGAGAGACACTGAACCACTGGACAAAATCTCACGTTGGTTTCTTGACCTGTAAAGTGACAGTTATTACATAAGAAAGGCCAACTGGCAGGCCTAGAACTTTCACCCCCTGACAAGACAGCAAATGAGAAACAATATTGCATCCAGGGAGAATGACAGAGGGGAGTGCCACCCTCTGTGTCTTGAAACATCCAGGAGAGGTGGTCCCTGTCATGTCCCCTACACAAACTGTATGGGTCACAGCAGAACTTGGAACCTTAGAAACGTAAAAAAACAGTAGCTCCAATTGCAGTTTTGCCCGACGTGGCATCACATCAGGTTAATGCAGCCTTGGGTATGCTGAGTGCAGCTATTGATGGGAAACGGGAGCCCCAGGGAGGACGGGCAGGGGAGATCACCTCATCAGCCCATCTGGTTCATGTCTGACAATCATTCATTAAAGACGTCTCCCCGTCCCAGTCCACCAGTCCAACTGTCCTCCCACAATGTTTCACAATCACTCCTTTTCTTGTTTTTTTTTTTTTCTTTCGGTGGTGGGGCAAGGCAGGAACACAGAGAAACAAAGAAATAAAATTTTAGAGCCTTCCCCTCTTTTATCTGGTGTTATTTTCTTTCGATTTCAAATTTTGACATTTCATTTAAAAATTAATTTTGATCTTCTAGGAATCGAGTTAAAAAAGAGTGTGGCTTTATTATAAAAAATAACAGCATAGACTGAAACCCATGTGGGAGACTTTGCCAAGTGACATCATCAGTTTTCCTTCCTGTTTTTGGAAAGAAGAAATAAGGAAACTGAGGCAAGGAAGTCGGTTTCATTGTGTGTGGTCATAGGTGAAGATCTGGTCCAAGCCCAACTGGACTCAGACGCCTGCATCCCTGGGTCCACAGAGGGAGGGGAGATCCAGCTACTCACCTGAGCTCATCTCACCGAGTCCCCACCCAGCCTGCAGGGCACCACTGAGATCCCCATCTGAGCAAGGGGAGCTTGAGCAATACACCAGGGTCACATGGCGAGGACAGAGATGAGGTGAGACTGGAACTCAGATCTGTCCAGTAACACAGCCTAGGGGTCTCCCCTGCACCTTTCCTTCCTGCAATCCAAGCATCCATATCCTTGTGTTTGCTTTGCCTGCGAGGCTCCTGGATGGATTCCCAGGCACACATCAGTCGACTGAGCTCACTTTGTCCTCTTGCCGAGGGCCTGGATCTCAGTCCACCCTCATGTCCTTTTCTCTTAAAATGCAGTCACCCGCCAGCATCCACTCCCTCGGGCTCTTCTGGCCACCCCAAAGGGCCCATGCACCAATCATAGCATCCCAGGTTCACCCACTCCTGCTTGAGGGCAAGAGGTCCCTCACATGAGAGGTCCCTCGTGTTCTGGGGCATTTAGCACTGATCCCTAGAGGGAATAGATGTACATTTCAATGATTATGAAACTTTAATGACTAACTTATTGATTATTTTGCAGATATTATGCTTCACAACAACCTTAGGAGGGGAATGCTATTTTTACTCACATTTTATAATGAGAAAACCGAGGCCAAGAATGGTTGAATGATCCATCCAAAATGCAGTTATCAGGGAGCCAAACCAGGCTAGCAGCCCCGGGTCACTGCACAGCCTCCCAGACAAAGTTCAGGTGGCTAGAAGTGTGGCGCCCAGATTCAGGCAGCCTGGGTTTATAGCCCAGCTGTGTGACCTTGGGCAAGTTACTGAACCTCTCTGGTTTTGTAAAGTGGAGACGATAAACATCCTACCTGCTTCACGGGGTCGCCATGAGGATGCACTGACACAGACATGTAAAGTCCTTAGAACAGAGCCTGGCACGTGGGCTTAATATATGTTAGTCGTTATTTTTCTTTTAAGAATTTTTGTTACTTGAAGCATCATAGGAGGTTGAGTAAGAATCTTAACTGAAGTCAGAATTCTAGGAGGTCAAAGTGACTCCTCCACCCTAACTTCCAGCAGACCTCTTTTTCTACAATGTCTATGTTTTCTCTTGCTTTTATCTAGAAAGGAAGAAGGAAAGGATACAAGATGGAAGGAACAGCAATGGTGACGGGAAAGAAGGAATTTCAGTTCCACCTCTTATTTCTTGTCAGGAAGGGGGTGGTCTAGCAGACAAATATACTGATTTAGGGGTCTGACAGAACTGGAATTGGAACCTCAGTATGACCTTGACCAGGTTACTTAATCTCACAACCTTCAGTCCATTCATCTGTAAAACGGGGAAAATAGTACCGGTTTCCCTGGACTGATGGGAAATTAATGACATATATAAAGCATTACCCAAGGGATGGAGACCCAGATGGCCTTCAGCTCTTCCAGCACAGCAGCCAGGGTTCTCATACGTGTCCTCTCATGGACCTGCGTGAGTTTGTCCTAGATAATGAGTGTACTTAATTTGAGAACGTTTGCACCAGAAGTTTCCCCCAGCCACATCCTCACCTCCAGTGGGGTTGGTCCTCAGGCCTGCATCCCCACCAACATGGGGCATCACCTGCTGAATTGTCATTGTCACAAGAGGTGGGACAGCTCTACCCCAAACACCTAGAGCCGTGCTTCACGCACGAGAGCCTCCACTTGATGAGTGAATCACCAGCTCTCTGGATGCAGCCCGTCTAACAGGCATGTTGGTTTCACGGACGAGCCTCTGGGAATCAGTGTCACCAGAATCTCTCCAAAGACTTGCTCAGGCTCCCCATTTCTGCATTTGCGATTTGCTGGTTAATATCCTTTGCCATACGTCCATTGACTTCTTGGTGATTTTCAGAAGTCCCTTTGCATCCTAGATTTAATCCCATGTCAGGTTTTTTGTGTGTGTGTGTGGTACGCGGGCCTCTCACTGTTGTGGCCTCTCCCATTGCAGAGCACAGGCTCCGGACGCGCAGGCTCAGCGGCCATGGCTCACGGGCCCAGCCGCTCCGCGGCATGTGGGATCTTCCCGGGCCGGGGCACGAACCCGTGTCCCCTGCATCGGCAGGTGGACTCTCAACCACTGCACCACCAGGGAAGCCCCCATGTCAGTTTTAGACATTACAAGCACTTTCTTCCGATCTGTCATCCATGAATTTGCCCTGCACGTCCTTTCATTCAAAAGACATCCTCCATTTTGACGTGATCAAATTTATCAGATCACTGAATGGATTTCAGCTCCTCTGAGTGAGTTTCAGCTTTTCAGGTTGCCTCTCATCAGAGAAGCCCTCGGAATGGAACAAGACATTCCACATGTGGTCTGAGAGAATCTGTGGACTGATTCTAAAATCTAAATGCATGGACTTCCCTGGTGATTCAGCAGTTAAGAATCCACCTTTCAGACCTCCCTCGTGGCCCAATGGTTAAGAATCCGCCTGCCAATGAAGGGGACACGGGTTTGATCCCTGGTCCGGGAAGATCCCACATGCTGCGGAGCAACTAAGCCCATGCACCACAACTACTGAGCCTGCGCTCTAGAGCCCTCGAGCCACAACTACTGAGCCCGCATGCCACAACTACTAACGGCCTTGTGCCTAGAGCCTGTGCTCCACAACGAGAGAAGCCACTGAAATGAGAAGCCCGCACACCACAAGAAGATTGGCCCCTGCGCGCTGCAACTAGATAAAGCCCGCACGCAGCAACGAAGACCCAATGCAGCCAAAAGTAAATAAATAAATAAATAATCCACCTTCCAACGCAGAGGACGCAGGTTCCCTGGTCGGGGAACTAAGATCCCACGTGCCTGGGAGCAACTAAGCCCGTGTGCCACAACTAGAGAGAAGCCTATGTGCCTCAATGAAAGACCCCGCGTGCCGCAGCTGAGACCTGACACAGCCAAAAATAATAGATAAATAAATACATATAAAATCTAAATGCAGAACCGCTTTGCCACTGACTCCCGTTATACACTGACTTGTTAGTTTCCATCCACAGTTTCAGACGGTTGGGATCGTGTTGAAATTGGATCCTAAAACTGCATGGCATTGCACCACCCCCAAAACAATTAAAAATCATACATGCTGTGTTTTGGTGAACATTTTGATAGGTCTTGGTAATGATAGGCATATTTCATTCTGTATCTTGTAGAAATTGTACAGTGTACCATGACGTATCCCTTACTTGCTCTGTGACCCTGAGCAAGTTCAGCTTCTGGAGGCGCCTCTGCAACAACAGCAGCATCTCGGTCATCAGGCTGCTGTGAGGGGCAAATGAGTTGATACCTGGGAAGCTGTTAGAATAGGGCCTTCCGTGGTAAAACTTGGTGTAAGCGTTTGCTATGATTGTTAGTGTTAAAGCAGCATTACCTCTACCTTTTAAGAGATATTAACATGGAGTCTCAAGCAGTTTAAATAACTTGTCCCAATTGCACTGCTAGTGACAGCAGAGTCAGGGCTGTGTGCTCGTCCCTCGGATCCCACAGCTTGTACCACGTCCGTGATGAGACGTCCAGGAGAGCTGAAATCTGCTTCTCTAGCTGTCCTTCACTGGGCTTGGTCTTTGGCATCTAAGGGCATAGAGAATCAAGGCAACCTCTAATCCCCACGACAGGCATTCAAGCGTTTGAAGAGAGCGCTATGAACCCCTGACCCAAAGGACCTCTTCACCCAGCTAACTAGACGCTTCCTTTAAGGACGCCTTGTGGTCAAAAAAGAAGTCATCAGTTTTTCTCACCCCTGACCCATTCTCCTTCCAGCCTCACCATCAATCACAGTCAGTGGTGCATACAGACCCACAGTGGCTCAGGCCAAAAGTCTAACCCTCCTTGATCCCTTGTTAACGCTCTCACCTGACACCTGATCTATCCTACGTGCTCCACTATGAAAACAGACCCCACAGCTGCCCGTTTTCATCACTCCACCCTCGGCCGGCCATCGCCACCTCTGGCCCGCCTCTCTGCAATATCTCCCCAGCAGCTCTCTGTGCCTCAGCCTTCCTCGCCTGCAATCCAGTTGCACTTAACAATAAGGTTGATCATTGTAAATGTCAATCAGAGCGTGCTGTTACTCTTCCTAAAAGCCTCCCGTGGTTTCCCATTTTCCTTAGAATTAAACCCAGACATCTACAATGTTCCAGTGATGCGACCCCTGCCACTGTCATCACCCTAATCTTCCTCTGCTCTTCCCATTTCTGTCTCGCTCCAGCAGCACCGCTGGCTTCTCCCAATTCCTTGAACGTGCCTCAGGGCTTCGGCATCTGCTTTTCCCTCTGCCTGAAACTTGGCTCCAGATTGGAGCTTCCTCCTCAACACTCAGGTCTTCAGATGTTTCCTTTTCAGAGAAGCTTTCCGTGACACGCCAGTGGAAACTGTGGCACTATGCTCATTAATTCTCCATCCGTGGGCCACATGGTGTTTTCTTTATCACTTACTGCTACTGGTATGTATTACTACTTTTTTTATATCTGTCTTCCTCTCTAGGATGTACACTGCCTATGAAGAAAGAGAACACCTCTGATTTATCCCAGTTTTGCTTAGCAGAGTACCAAGCCCAGCCTAGCGACTTGTGGGACACACCATAATTCTCTCCCCACCAGTGATATCCACTTGTGAATCCCGGGAATCTGGGACTATGTTAGGTCACATGGCGCAGGGGATTTAAGGTTGCAGATGGAATTAAGGTTGCTAATAAACTGACCTTAAAATAAGAAGAGGGCCTCCCTGGTGGCGCAGTTGTTGAGAGTCTGCCTGCCGATGCAGGGGACACTGGTTCGAGCCCTGGTCCAGGAAGATCCCACATGCTGCAGAGAAACTAAGCCTGTGCACCGCAACTACTGAGCCTGCGCTCTAGAGCCCGTGCTCCACAACAAGAGAAGCCACCGCAATGAGAAGCCCGCGCATCGCAACAAAGAGAAGCCCCTGCTCACCGCAACTAGAGAAAAACCCGCATGCAGCAACAAAGACCCAACACAGCCAAAAATAAATAAGTAAAAATAAATAAGTTAAAAAAGAATCAGTTGGTGTTTAAGCCACTGAGTTCATGGTAATTTGTTACGGCAGCCACAGGAAATATAGAACTCATAGCTATTTGCTGAATGAGTTAATGAAGAAATGAGTAAGTGAACAGGATCAGAAGTCCCTCTACTGACGGGTCCCTGTAATTTCTCTGGGTCTGTTTTAGGATTGGGTGCCCAGGGCTGACCCAGATCCACCAACACTGTCTGATGGAACAGAGCAGCTCTCACCCTCTCTTCTGTGTCCTCCTCTATTCATATACTCAGGGGATTCATGCGTTTGATTAAAGGTAGCCACGTGGCACTTGCCTTGTGGGGAACTGGCCGTAAATTCAAATGCTTAACTGGATATTCACATGCCCTTAACCATGCTTCTGCGTCTTCAGTCACATGCGTGTTTCTTTCCCTGAGGTTAATATACATTCATCTCAGTGCAGCCCTACCTTTCTGTTTTTCTTTGTTTTTTAACGTCATCCTGGAAACATCCTCTGGGATGTAACACACAAAAGAGAGTAGAACATCTGGAGTTTTTAAAGGACACTTAACCTTTTGCAATGATGTTACCGTGTCCTCCATGTTACTGGATTCACACAGCTACCTTCAATGTTTTGACATCCCCGTTTTATAGATGAGGGAACCAAAATGCCATTTATTCGTTACCACCTCATTCGCTTTTGCCACTTATTCATGAACTCTTTAATAAGCCCTTACGGAGGGTTGACTGCGTTTGGCACTGTGTGAGCATCGCACACAGCTGCTGCCACCTGGATGTATTCCAAGTTCTGAGAAGTTAAAATATGAGGTCATGCGCATCTTCGAGTCAGTACAAAAGGTCATTCTTGGCAGAGAGAAGACCAGAAGTCTGGCATCTTAGCTCCCCCCACTGAGCTCCCCCAGAAAGTTTATACTTTCTGATACTTAGGACAGCAACAGCAGCTACAGTCCCAGAACACAAGGCAGCTACTCACCACCTCTAGTCTCGCGCTAACACCGGGTGCCAGAACTCCCCCAAATGAGACCTGAGTTCACGGCCACTTAGGAACATAATTCAAGCCACACATCATGCCCAGGAAGTTCCCACTGGCTGGCCTCTCCATCCTACGTCCCAGGTAGAGCTGACCTTTTCAGAATTTCCCTGATGTGCTGTAGGCTTTTCAGTAATAATTCCCCCAGCCTGTTTTTCCAGTCTGTCAATCAGATTAGGGCTCCTTCCTGATTTGAGTGCAACCCTCCACCTTCCACAGGGTGAAAAGTTAATTTCCTTAATGACTAAGTGTTTCGCCATTCTAACCCAGGGTTTCTCAACCTTGGTGCTATTGTCTTTTAGGCTGGATAATTCTGTGCATTGTAGGATGTTTAGCAGCATCCCTGCCCCTCTGCTCACTCGATGCCAATAGCAACCTTGCACCCCCATCTCCAGTCCCTCACTCCCACCCCACTGTGACCACCAAAAATGTCTTCAGACAATCCTAAATGTCTCTTGAGGAACAAAACCACCCCAGGGCTATTTCCATCTCTGTGCCTCTATTTCGGTTGGACCAAGCAATCTGTATTATTCTCCCTTAGACTGAAAATCCTGTGCTTCCATAACACTCATTCTCTAGTCATGGTTTTACAAAGAAGAGTGGGAATGGGATACTTTATTTATGATTGTGTTGAACAGGAGGCCAGTTTTCATTATGGCAGTGTATCAGTGTTCTCCGGTAAAACAGAACCATTAGGATGTGTGTGTCTATAGCGGGACCTGACCCATGTAATTCATGGAGGTGTAAGTCCAAATCCAAAGGGCAGGCTGGAGACCCGGGCAGATTTGCAGTCCAAGTCCAAAGGCAGTCTGCTTCAGAATTCCCTCTGGCTCAGAGGAGGTCAGTCTTTTTTTTCTTAAGGTCCACCCACGTTATAGAGGGTAATGCTTTACTCGAAGTCCAGTGATTTAAATGATAGTCTCACCCAAAAAAACACCTTCACAGAAACATCCAGAATGATGTTTGACCAAATACCTGGGCACTGTGGTCCAGCCAAGTTGACACCTAAAATTAATCATAACAGGCATCAGTGGATGAATTAATTCACAGCGAAGCGGGGGAGGATGCACTAAAGTGTACCTGGAATTTGTGGCCAGGCTTCCACGATTACCTCCTGAAAGGTCAATAGTATAGATGTCATACTGCGGCCATCAGTGGTTTTCAGACCTGGCCATTACAGTCACCTGCCGAGCCTTGAAAAGATGCCGATGTCAGAGCTACCCTTGGAAAGTCCAATCCACTTGGTCTGAGGCGGGGCTCAGGCATTGATGTGTGGTTAGAGATGCTTAGATATTCCTAGTGTGCAGCCAGGGCTGGGAGCCTCTGGGCTGAATGAACATTTGATCCCCCACCTCACCCACTGCTGGATCGCCCGGTGGAGATGAGCTCGGGCTTTGCAGCAAAGTGCGTTGAGTTTGAGTCCCGCTTCCTTTCAAGGGAGTTAAGAGCCGCTGGGATGGTCGTTTTACCTGAGGCTGTTGGTTAAGAAGATGTTTGGAAAGCACCTCGCTCAGTCCCTGCAGACATAACATCTGCCATATGTCAATATATGTCTGCTCCACCACCAAGCTTGGGATTAACAACTGGGGTGCCCCCTCCCTGTCATTTTAACGTTCCTGTTAAAATATAATAATAATCACACTTTGTCTAACATGTATCAGGCTTTGAGACAGATGCTGTGCTACAAGTAAGCATTATGAATCTTCACAATAGTCCTACGAAGAAGATTCTTATAAATAAGAAAAAGTGAGGTACAGAGAGGTTAGGCAGCTTCTCCAAGGCAGGAGTTATCTGACTCAGAAGGTTAAAGTTTTAAGGAACTTGCTTCAGGAGATGTAAATCAGGGTTACGGCCTCAGGGAAGAAGGAAACAAAAAATGGCATCGTTCCTACATGTCACCATTGTGTACCTAGAAAATCTAAGAAAATAGAAATTAAAATTCTTAGAATTAATATGGGAGTTTAGCAAAAACTTGGTGCATATCCCAAACCCAGATATGTTCCTGGTGATTGGCAACATTCAATGGAAATCGTATGTGAAAATAAAGAGCTCATTCAGATACAGCCACCTAAGCAGTGAGATGCTTTTTGCCTGACTGTGCCTGGGCACACTCGGATCCAAACTAATTTATTTAAAAAAAGCTGCTTCAGAGTTAAAAAAATTTTTTTAATTGTGAAACAAAGGTTTAATTGTGAAAAAATCTTATATACATATTTATTTATATATCTTATTATAATATATACATACACACACGCACACACATATATATACACAATTGTATCTATATATATACAATTTTAAAAATAATTGAATGAACACCCATATGACCACCTGGGCAGACACACTCTTAAGGAAGCCCCATGATCTGGCTTTCGTGTGCTTATGTGACTCATTCCTTTGAGCGTGGATAGAACCTGTGACCTGCTTCTAAACATATGGAATATGGCGAAATATAAAAGAGCTTCTTAATATATGTAACAAGAGCTCACACTGACACTCCCAAGACTAAGAAATTCATATCTGGAAAAACAAAAATAATAAATAGATTAAAAATGATCGGCTTCACTGAGGCCAGTTGAATTTCGGTGCCATATTGGCCAAGTTGGTTTTGGAGTTAGGCTGAGTTATGATACCCAAAGTTGGCAAGCACAGAATAACACAGGCCCTTGCTCACTGTGGAGAGGAACACAAATTAGTAGAATGTTGTAGGAGAGTAGTTTGGCAAAATAGTTCCCGTGTCTTAAAAGTGTGCATAGTCTTTGTTCTAGTTATTCATTTTTTTTTTTTTTTTTTTGCTGTACACGGGCCTCTCACTGTTGTGGCCTCTCCCGTTGCGGAACACAGGCTCCGGACGCGCAGGCTCAGCGGCCATGGCTCACGGGCCCAGCCGCTCGGCGGCATGTGGGATCCTCCCGCACCGGGGCATGAACCCGCGTCCCCTGCATCGGCAGGCGGACTCTCAACCACTGCGCCACAAGGGAAGCCCTAGTTATTCATTTTTAACATCTTTTTTTTTTTTTTGTGGTACGCGGGCCTCTCACTGTTATGGCCTCTCCCGTTGCGGAGCACAGGCTCCGGACGCGCAGGCTCAGCGGCCATGGCTCATGGGCCCAGCCGCTCCGCGGCATGTGGGATCCTCCCGGACCGGGGCACGAACCCGTGTCCCCTGCATTGGCAGGCGGACTCTCAACCACTGTGCCACCAGGGAAGCCCTAGTTATTCGTTTTTAATAATCTATCCAAAGGCAACAATCCTCAATGCAATGACTGGTGTGAAAACACGTTGATCAAGACATTTGCTCTGGCAAAAAATGGAAATCTGAAACCAGCCCCAAATGTGGAGGGCAGGGAAAGACCCAAGAACAAAGCAGACCACTCAGATTGGTAGGTGTCAGGCTTGATAAGCGAGAAAACTTACTTACCAGGCTTGTCTTGGGCAGCTGCAAGACCCGTAGATTTCTGCACCCGCCAGCCAGAATCTTACAAGTTTACAAAGATGCCTTAACTGGAGTCAGTCACATACCCAGTTAGGGTAGCCTCAACTCCACATTTCTATTTCAAGGCTGTAGCCTTAGAGCACTTTTGGGAGCGGGGAAGGCAAGTGGAACATGCATTCCAAGGACAAGAGGAGGGGGCAGTGGTGGGGGACAGCCTCCAAGTGCCTGGGTCCAGCTCACGTGTCAGCTGGTGGTCATGTCTTCTTGATGACCTTATTCAACAAATATTAGTGGAATGATTACATATATTGTGCTCTAACCATCCACTTTTTGGATAATATGCAGATATTAAGATGACGTTTGCTTATAACTTTTAATGGCAAGGATAAATTCTTACGGCTGAAAGTTAAAACAAACTAAAACAAGACAAGAATCCTTACTAGACTCTTCCCACCAAAGCAACAGCAATTTTTCAGTGGAGTTGGACAGATCAGGGTCAAATCCCAGCTGTACCACCTATTTGCTGTGTACTTCTAGGGAGTTGCTGGATCCTTTTAAGCCTCGGGTGTGCTCCTAGGTTTGTTTTAGGGATCCAACGACATCACATAAGCAAAATAGCCTTACATATTCTAGACACTTGGCGAATGTCACCTGCCTGTTTTTGTTAATAATGCTGAACGTGGGATTATGACACATGGAGAGAAGAGGACAGAATCAAAAATCATACACAGACTGATTATGCCTTTAAAATACATATGTGCCCACTCAGAAGTAGAAGGATGGAAACAGCTTTTTTTTTTTTAATTTTTAAATTTATTTATTTATGGCTGTGTTGGGTCTTCGTTTCTGTGCGAGGCCTTTCTCTAGTTGCGGCAAGCGGGGGCCACTCTTCATCGCGTTGCACGGGCCTCTCACTATCGCGGCCTCCTTTGTTGCGGAGCACAGGCTCCAGACACGCAGGCTCAGTAGTTGTGGCTCATGGGCCTAGTTGCTCTGCGGCATGTGGGATCTTCCAGACCGGGGCTCAAACCCGTGTCCCCTGCATTGGCAGGCAGATTCTCAACCACTGCGCCACCAGGGAAGCCCCAAAACAGCTGGTTTTAATTTTTAATTTTTTAAAAAAAGCAGAGAAGAGTTGCTGGTCTGTATTTCCCTGAGAGTGTGGCTTCTGCCTGGGGTAGAGACCGTGACACTCTTGTTCACAGGATCCTAGTACCCGACCTTAAGAAGGGAGAAATCTCACGCCAACCTTATTCCCTAGTGAGAGCAGAAGTCTTGTAATAATTCCAAGCCAGATGGGAAATGGAGTGTGGTGTGCTCTGGGGGACAAAGCACCATCTGTGGACCATCTATACAGCCCACATCACTGGCAGTCAACCTTCAATGGGCATTCACACCACCAGGGATACAAAATGCAGATTCTCACGTACCCATACTGAGAGATTCTGATTTGGTAAGTCTGGAATGAGGCTGGAAGTGTGTGTGTGTGTGTGTGTGTGTGTGTGTGTGTGTGTGTGTGTGAAACATATAGTAAAGTTTGTAAATCTTAAGCATAGGGCTCGATTCATATGTATATACCTATGAATGTATGGTATGTACGTAACCGTAGTATACCATAGGTAAATTCCATATAGGTCTCTATCTACCGATCGATTGATTGATTGACCGATCAGTCTATCTACCTATACGTAGGTATATACCTGTATAATCACTATTCAGATCAAGATACAGGACAGTTTCAACACCACAGATGCCCTTACCCACCTCCGCAGAAGGTAACCATTATTCCAACTTCTGTCAACTCAGATTCACCTGTGCTTGAACTTCCTATAAAGGGAACCACGTAGGACTCCCTCTTTTGTGTCTAGGTTATTCCATTCAACATCATGTTTATGAGTCTGTATCGGTAGTTCGTTGAATTTTATTGCTGAATATGGATAAGCCACAATATATTCTTTGTTGTCCTGTTGGTGGGCATCCGGGTTCATCTCAGTTTGGGGCTCTTTTGAACAGCACTGCTCAAATGTTCCTATCCATTCTTTTGTTAGACATACACGCTCCATTCTCTTGTATGTACTTAGGAGTGGGATTGATGGGCTACAGGGTGGGTATGTGTTTAATTTTGGTAGACACTGCCACACAGTGTAATCCACATTTGTATAAGGAATTTCTGATGCAGCTGGTCTTGGACCACACTGAAAAACACTACTTCGTTGAAAGCCCTATTTTGTGAGCAAACATATTCCCTTTATCTCACCTTTCCTTGGGGTATAAGTGCGAACAAACGTGCTTACATTGAGATACCAGCTAGGTGATTTGGAGAAGGGGAGAGAATGAGAAATTAATACCAGCCCTTAGCACTGCCTGGGGACAAATATTTGCAATTTACTCTTTTGCCCAAGAGAGAGAAGCTGAGAACAGGGATGTTTGATGGGGTTGGGAAGGTGAGAAGTCAGGTCACTTTGCCTCATCAACTGAGCCCCCTCCCACCCCAGCCATGAGCTAGAATCAGGTCCGTTCATTTGCTGGTGAAAAGGTATCTGCTTGGGACCTTGGGTTATCCCTGTGGGGAGCGACTGTCTCTTTTGCTCATTTTAAACAACTGCAAAGGGGTTTCCTCCGTTCTGATAGCCAGCCCATGGCTCTTAACCAAAGAATAGCTTGCAGGAGATGAAAGAGATGGCATTCCTCTCGCTGCGCCCAGCGTGTTGGATCTGACAACAAAGGCCAACTGTCCTTTTCGGATGACACAGACCCAGCCAGCTCCTCTGAGGTCAGGAGACCAAAAACCAGGGCTTCTTGCTGGCAGAGGCTGAAGAAGGGCTGTCCTGGAGTGTTGACTATGCGTGGCTTCCTTGGTCCCTCCACCAGGAGACAATTTTCCTTCCCTGTTTCAGTGCCTCCAGCAGGTCGGCCCCACCTCCGAGATGTGATCTCAAGCTGCTCTCTGCTGTTCTTAGCCAAACACTACAACCAGGGGCTCAGAGACCAGAGGCAGCAGGGCTCCCGAGATGGGAGAAGGCTGGGATGTGGTGGGAAAGGAACCAGGCTCTGTACATCCAGGATCTCATAAAGCCGGAGGGGTGGGCTAGAATCCTCACCCACCCCAGGCTGGATCTCACATCCCTTATTTAGACACCCATGGCACTCTGAGCATCCCCTACCACAACCCTCCTGCCCTGGATTCATTTGTCTAAACTCTCCCCCGCACACTCTGTAAATGGAGAGAAACAAGACAAACCACGTCTGTCTGATCTCAAGGCTGAGTGTGTTGCCTGGTACCTAACAGATGATTGATGAATAGTCAGTCAAATAAATGAGCGAATAAAAGGTTGAGTGGACTTTGAATGAATGAATGGAAAAGCCGAATACCTGATTCATGTTCTTTTTAAGGGAATTAAGCTATTAGGATCATGGAGTTGTAAACACTTCTACGTAACAACAAAACCCTAGCTCTTTCAAAATAAAAAGGGACCCTCAACAAGTGAAAGGCACGTACTATATTGTTGTTAACACTTTAACTTGCATCATTACCTAAAAAGATTTTCTAAGCTCTGCACCCCTACGTATCTTGTCTTTCAATAAACCTATGAGAACAACTTCTTATCTTCCCTCAGATTCTGCTTCCTGGTGGCTGCTAATTGGATGCAAATGGCCCCTGATTTTAGACAGGATTATGATAGCTAGGGGTACCTCAGAAAACAGCCGACTCACGGAAACCTAGGACTTAAGGCAACGATAGAAAAAAACCCCAGGGATTTTAATAGTAAAGAATATGAAGCTTATGCAGACGATGCGACCGACGAGGGATAAATTTCCAAAATATACAAACAGCTCATCCTACTCGATATCAAAAAAAAAACAACCCAATCAAAAGTTGGCCAGAAAATCTAAGTAGACATTTCTCCAGAGAAGACATACAGACCCATGAAAATATGTTCAACATAGCTAATTATTAGAGAAATGTAAATCAAAACCACAATGAGGTATCACCTCACACCAGTCAGAATGGCCATCATCAAAAAGTCTACAAATAATAAATGCTAGAGAGGGTGTGGAGAAAAGGGAACCCTCCTACACTGTTGGTGGGAATGTAAATTGGCACAGCCACTATGGAGAACAGTATGGGGGTTCCTTAAAAAACTAAAAATAGAGCTACCATATGATCCAGCAGTCTCACTCCTGGGCATATATCTGGAAAAAACTATAATTCAAAAAGATACATGCACCCCAGTATTCATTACAGCACTATTTACAATAGTCAAGACATGGAAACAACCTAAATGTCCATCGGCTGTTGAATGGATAAAGAAGATGTGGTGGGATGAATTGGGAGACTGGGATTGACGTAAATAAACTAATATGTATAAAATAAATAATAAGAACCTGCTGTAAAAAACTAAATTAAATTTAAAAAAAAGACTATGTGGTATATATACACAATGGAATACTACTCAGCCATAAAAAAGAATGAAATGTCATTTACAGCAGCATGGATGGACCTAGAGATTGTCAAACTAAGTGAAGTGAGTCAGACAGAGAAAGACAAACATCATATGATATCACTTAGATGTGGAATTAAAAAAAATGATACAAATGAACTTATTTACAGAACAGAAGTAGACTCACATAGAAAAGAAATTTATGGTTACCAAAGAGGAAAGGGGTAGGGAGAGGGATAAATTAGGAGTTTGGGATTAAAATACACACACTACTATATATAAAATAGATAACCAGCAAAGACCTACTGTATAGAATAGGGAATTATTGGGTGGGCCAAAAAGTGCCTTCTGTTTTTTAGTAAAGATAAAGGACACATTTTTCATTTTCATGAAGAACTTTATTGAACAACGTATTCACCCTTTTGTTCCACTACCTTCTGCCATTTTTCAGGCAACTTCATAATGCCATCTTCCCAAAACTTCTTATCTTTTTGAGCAAAGAACTGTTCCAGATGCCTTTTACAGTCTTGCAGGGAATTGAAATTTTTTCCATTAAGAGAATTTTGTAAAGACCGAAATAAATGGAAATCCAGAGGTGCAGTGTCTGGGGAAGATGGTGGATGAATCAGAACTTCCCAGCCAAACTGTAACAGTTTTTGCTTGGTCATCAAAGAAACATGTGGTCTTGCGTTATCCTGATGGAAGATTATGCGTTTTCTGTTGACTAATTCTGGACGCTTTCCATCGAGTGCTGCTATCAGTTGGTCTAATTGAGAGCAGTACTTGTTGGAATTAATCATTTGGTTTTCCGGAAGGAGCTCATAATGGAGGATTCCCTTCCAATCCCACCATATACAAAACATCACCTTCTCTGGATGAAGACTGGCCTTTGGTGTGGTTGCTGGTGGTTCATTTTGCTTGCCCCATGATCTCTTCCATTCCTCATTGTTGTACAGTATCCACTTTTCATTGCCCATCACAATTTGTTTTAAAAACAGAACATTTTCATTACGTCTCAGTAGAGAATCACATGCGGAAATACGGTCAAGAAAGTTTTTGTCTCTTAACTAACGTGGAACCCAAACATCAAAGCGATTCACATAACCAAGCTGGTGCAAGTGATTTTCAACACTTGATTTGGATATTTTGAGTATGTCGGCTCTCTCCCATGTGGTATAATGTTGATTGTTCTCAGTTAATGTCTCGATTTGATCACTATCATCAACTGGTTGGAGCATCATCCAGCGAGAAATCTCTGGCACGAAACTTCGCAAACCACTTCTGACACGTTCAATCAGCCACAGCACCTTCTCCATACATTGCACAAATCTTATTGTGCGTTTCAGTTGCGTTTTTACCTTTCTGGAAATAATAAAGCACAATATGCCGAAAATGTTGCTTTTTTTCTTCCATCTTCAATATTAAAAAGATTACACAAAAATTCACCAATTTTGATGTTTTTTTTTAAATGCATGCTGATATGACAGCTGTCACATACAATCTAACAAAATTGTTTCAGATGAAGTTAAAGACAACTAAGCACTCCTAGAACCATCTTATGGAAAAAAACGAACGAAACTTTTGGCCCACCCAATATATTCAAGATTTTGTAATAAACTATAATTGAACAGAATTATATATATATATTTATGTATAACTGAATCACTTTGTTGTACACCTGAAACTAACACAACATTGTAAATCAGCTATGTTTCAATAAAAATTAAAAAAAAAAAGACTGTGAAGTTTATAATAGCTTACCTCCATAGACAGAAGGAAGGAATGAATCCAAGGAAGAACATTGGATGATATTAAGCCCCGCCTTGGATATTTTCCAGGAATGTCACATCCTGAGTCCTGTTGGGCTTTCTGAAAGCATCCTCCACAGCCTCAAGGGACCACCTGCTCCAGGAAGCCCACCCTGATTTTCCTCCTCGAATTCCCCCTGGACTTCACGTGGGCTCCTCCTGGGGCACAGGTCACTATGTGTTGTATATTATCATTAATTGGATATTAATTTCGTGTCCTGCATTCACAACAATAAGTACCATTTATAGTTTGCTAACTGCCTTCTGTATCTACAATAATGTCTCATATTTATTGCGTTTACTGTGGGCTAAGCACTGACTTAGGGCTTTCCCTGGAGTAGCTCATGAGTAGCCCTATGAGATGTGTACCATTAGTATCCCCATTTTACTGATGTGGAAACTGACTCACAGTGTCATAGACACTGCTAATAGCCCCAATATGCATCCCATTCTTTTTTCTTTCTGAGAAGTCAGCTTAGGATAAACTGTGTTGTGGTAACAAAAAATGACATCTTAGTGGGTGGAATAAAAGTTTACTTCTTGTTCATACCACAGTCTGCTGCAAGTCTGGTGGTCTACCACCATCTAAGACAAGCCTTTCTGGAATATGTGGCTGCCAAGGTCAGTGCTGGGAAATAGAGATGGAGGATGAACACTGAACGGTCTCTGCCTGAAGTGCCCACACTCCCCCTCCTGGCCACAGGGCCCCAAATGAACTACAAGGAGACTGGAAACGTAAGGACCAACCCATATTTGGTGAAGCACAAAATGGCTCTGTCAGTTTTGTTCAGGGCAACCAAGTGTCCCACTAAGACACACGTTCCCCAGCTTTCCTTACACGGAGCAGTGGCCCAGTTCTGGTTCATGAGACCCAACTGGAAGGCAGCCGTCATTCTAGGAAGTCTTGCTTCCCTGATACAAGGACAACCTCTTCCTCCTCCATCTTTCTTCTTTAGCATCCTTCCTGGAATGCAGATATGACATTGGAGGGAGAGCTGCCTAAAAGAATATGAGGCAACAGCATGAGAATGAAAGACACAATTTAAAGATGGCAGAGCCAATGGGTGGGAGCTGGGACAGTGATGGTTTCCTGGAGGCATACACAGGACTGCCCCCTGTTACTCCCTGATTGCTCTGTCCTATCTAAGCATCTGAAAGCTGTTGCTAAGGGGGACAGTCACAGAGCCGGGGAGGGGAGGAACCAGGCCCTCTGGCTCCTGTTGGGTTTAGCCAATGGGAGGCACCAAGAGTACCCCACTCCCATTCTTGACTGGTACTAGTGCCTCCCCATGTGCCCTCAGGCCCAGCATCCTTCTGAGTGAGTTCCTGGGTGCTTCACCACCCCTTCATGATCTCCTTAGCCCCACTCACACCTCTCCAAATAGCCCTTCATTCAAGTATCTTCAATTAACCCTTTGAGCTGCCGTCCATTTCCAGCACACAAACAGGAAGGAACAGGCAGCTCACTGCTTCGAAGGCAGCCCATCCCACTGTAGACCCGCAGTTAGTCTCCCTGTGTCTTCTGCTCTTTGGTCTTCACTCTGCACTCTCACATATTAAAGAACTTCCAGGCAGATCCAATTTCAAGTCTATATTCTCCTCTCTGCAGGAGTTCAATCATTTGCCCCAAATTACCCAGCTGATAATTCTCTGTTGCAGCATCTGTTATGTGGGGATAACACCCACACACCACATAGGACCATTGTGAGAATTAAGCAAAGTAACAACATACGTAGCAAAAAAGTACAGGATGTCCAGTTACATTTAAATTTCAGATCGACAATGAATACTTTTTTAGTGTAAGTATGTCCACACAATATTTGGGATATACTTGTATTAAAAAATGAGATTGCTTATCTGAGATTCAGTTGTAACTGGGTCTTCTGTATTTTATCTGGTGAATAGCATATTGCCTGCCCTTTTCATCATCCCCAATAAATAGTAGTAGTTGATATTCTTCTTCTTAATCCTTTTCTTCCCCCAGCCCCTAACACAGTACCAGACACAATGCTCAAAAAACATCAACTTTATTTGAATAAAGAAATGAATGAGCAAATGGAGAAACTGAGAGCCAGGGAGGTGATTTGTTTGAGGTGAAAGTTGCCCAGCTGATACGTGAGAGAAAGGCGTGGAATTTGGGCATCCTTACTTCTGGTCCAGCATGCCTTCCTCCAAATCACGTGGTGGGACACAGTGAAGGAAACTGCCCAGCAGGGAGGAGATCCAGGGATGGCACTGAGTGGCTGGGCACGGGGTGCTACATTTCCCAGCCCCCACCCCCTACTCCAGCCATCCCGGTCCCTGCAGGTAGGTGTAGTCAGATGACTGTGTCCCCTTAAAATGGGAGTAGAAATTATGGGTGTGCAGGCCCTAAAGACCACCTGTGTGCCTCTTCCTATTGGAAGGTGAGACCAAAATGCAGAAGCCACTCGACCTCAACCAAGACAACAAGACAGGAGATTATGGGAGGACCCCAGGGAACAGACACACCCAAGGACCTAGGTTATTCATTTGGAATTCTTAAGTTCCGTGAGCCGGACAGCTTCCTTCCCAATAGTTAATGATGTTTCTGATAAGGCTGGTGATGATCTGAACAAATGTGATTTTTTGATATTGTACAAAATGTGTTAACATTGGAAAGCTCTGCACAAGTCATGGATCAGTATTTTTCAAATAGTTAAAGAATGTTACAAAATTATGCATGAATCAAAGATGCATTCAGAGTGGATTTTAAAATAACAAAGTACAAAAAGTTCATTGACAATGGTTTCAGATTCCACCCTGAAGATAACCTTTAAGAAATTTCCACTTGTCGAGTTTTGGTATGGTGTCAAAGAGGAATATCTGCAATTTTCTGAAAACGCCATTCAAATACTTGTCCCTTTTCCAACTGTGTATCAGTGCAAGGCCACGTTTTCTTCATAGACTTCAACTAAAAGATGTATTTTGTAGATTGGAGAAGCCAGACCTTAAAGACATTTTCCAAAATAAAAAACAATGTCATTCTTCTACTATTTTTATTTTCAGGTTTTGGAAAATATAATTATTTTTCTTAAAGGTGTGCTAACATGGAATGGGTTTATAATTGTTAATTTTAGATACATACATTAATAACTGTTTTTTTCCTTAGTGTTCAATTTCTAGTCCAGTATATATCGATACATATAATCCACATAATCAAAAGCTCTTTGGGGTCTCTAATAATTTTCAAGATTGTCAAGAGACCATAGGTCACTGCACTGGTTTATATCACAAGGGGGGTGGTACCCAGGCCTCAGAGGTCCAGGTAGGTGACGTGAAGCTGTATCAGGCTTAGGGTCACACACACACACTGGGTACAATCATATACAGCAGGACCCAAGACAGGCTTTTTCCAGCACAGGAATCACTTGGAGAAGTATTTTCATACCCAACTGTTGGTTGGTTTGGTGATCAATACAACGATGTTAATGCAGTGACCAGTGGTCAGCAGTAAACATGGAAACAATCTTTTGTAGCAGGGAACTCCTCTCTAGCACAGCCTCATATTCAGCACAGGGATGCACACAGACGCACTGTTCAAAAATTGACCAAACTGTTCAGATGCATGTTACCGACATGGTTGTTTAAGAAAGGCGGTGCTCCCAAAGAGGCCCATAGGAGTCAACATTCTTCTAGTTGAACTTCATCTCACCAACAAAGAGGAAGGCTTGGAGAGGATGGTGACTTGCCCCGAGGTCACACCATAAAGTGGCAGAGCTGGGACAGAATCCTAGATCGCTGACTTAGTTCAGCTTTCTCCCCACATTGCCTCTCTAGGGCAAGTACAAGTCTGTGCTCAGCCCTGAGCTGGCAAACTGAGCAGGATAGATGTGTGCCGCCCCTCCAGGTGTGGGTCCTTGCCAGGCATTGCTGATCGATTTCAGATCAAGCACGGTTCCAGGCAGCCTGGCAAGGTCCTGGGATCCTCGTAACTCTCCCAGACTACCAGAGCTGGCCTGCACCAGTGAGGAAATGACACTGGTGCACAAAGCTATCACCCCTGCCTTGTGTGGAGGGCAGGTCCCGGCTGGGTCACCCCTGTGGGCGCAGCTTTCCTGCCCCCCACTCCCCAAACAAGGAATGTGACCTGGGGCTTGGGCTGTGAGCACAGATCACCGGCAAGCTGTTAGCTCGCAAAGGCTGCGTTCTCTCTCCAAAGATAGAGAGAAGTGGCTTCTTTATTTCCACACAGTTTTCTTGTTAAGGTTTTTGAGTATAAATGCCTCCCTCCTTGAAATGGATGGCGTGTTGGGTGTACTCAAGCTCTTCTGTAAAAAACTCTAGTCTATGAGTGAAGGGACTGAGGGACGGAGGCAGCCCTAGGGCTGGCTGGTGAGCACGCTCCTCACCCCTCTCATGTTTTTTTTTTGCGGTACGCGGGCCTCTCACTGCTGTGGCCTCTCCCGTGCGGAGCACAGGCTCCAGATGTGGCCCAGCCACTCCGCGGCACGTGGGATCTTCCTGGACCGGGGCACGAACCCGTGTCCCCTGCATCGGCAGGCGGACTCCCAACCACTGTGCCACCAGGGAAGCCCCCAACACTTTTAAATTCTGATCCTAGTGTCTTTTTCATAACTGTGGTCAGTCTATATGCATTATTCTGAGTTTCTGGTCGTATATTTGGAAAATTTTCCCATGGTAAACATATAATTCCCATTTAAAAAATTACACCAAGCATCAAACATACTTACGTATCTTCTTGTCTGGCATGTGTTGAAGGTATTGGTGTCATTTGCCATATTTTAACATTTTATGGTGGTTTTTTTTTCCTCCTTCAATGTAGTTTTACAGTCAGGGACTTCCCGGGTGGTGCAGTGGTTAAGAATCCACCTGCCAACGCAGGGGACACGGGTTCGATACCTGGTCCGGGAAGATCCCACACGCCGTGGAGCAACTAAGCCCATGGGCCACAACTACTGAGCCTGCTCTCTAGAGCCCGTGCTCCGCAACAAGAGAAGCCACTGCAATGAGAAGCCTGTGCACAGCAATGAAGAGCAGCCCTGCTTGCTCCAACTAGACAAAGCCTGCACGCAGCAATGAAGACCCAATGCAGCCAAAAATAAATAAATTAAAAAAAAAAGTCAAATGTACCAATATTTTCTCCTTGACCATTTTTGTCATTTTTAGAAACACTCAGGTTTGTGTGACTATACAAGGTTGCATGTTTTCTTCCAGCACTCTTAAACTCCATGATTTAAATTTCAAAACTTGGATCTACTTTTAGATCTTGCATCTGGTGTAAGGACAAAACAAGTAATCCTACTTTTTCAGATTGTTAACCAGTTTTCTCCAGAGTTTACTGAATAGCTATTTCCCCACTGATGTGAAAGGTACCTGGCCCCAGTCCAAACACACACAGGACACAAAGCACAGTCCTGTACTTTGTGTCCTGTGGTGGCCCCAACTTCTTTTCCATTTTTAGCTTCTTTTTATATATGAACTATAGAGGCAATAAGAGAACAGAAGGGGGAAAATTTTTATCGGGACTGCAAATTTATAGACGTCTTTATGATGTTATCTTTCTAGCCAAGCATAAGATAGTCTTACTTTTTTTTTTTTTTGGCGGTACGCGGGCCTCTCACTGTTGTGGCCTCTCCCGTTGCGGAGCACAGGCTCCGGACACACAGGCTCAGCGGCAATGGCTCATGGGCCCAGCCGCTCCGTGGCATGTGGGATCTTCCCGGACTGGGGCATGAACCCGTTTTCCCTGCATCGGCAGGTGGACTCTCAACCACTGTGCGACCAGGGAAGCCCAGTCTTACCATTATTAATTTGAATGCTTGGGAATTTAGTTTTTTTCAACATCGGAATGCATGCTATTCCTTATTTTCGAAGGCAGTACCAGAAAAGTCACTAACTGCCACAGGACTTGAGAATCAGGCAGGATGGATCAATCTCACCTGGTCCAGCGCTGGATCAATCTCACCTGGTCCAGCGCTTTCAGTTCACAAATCTAGGCGCAGAGAAGTGTGATGGCCCAGGTCACACAGTGATTGGGGAGTCAGGATGGGAGGGGACCCCTAGGTCCCATGCCTTCCCGAACCATCCCCTGAGGCTGCAGGCTGGTGAGATACCCAAGCCATGGGGTTCCAAGCAGCTTCCCAGTCCCCCGCCCCCACGTGTCCCTGTCACACAAAGTCAGCGACCCACAATGAAGAGAAAAGGTATTTAATTATTTCTCCATCTAAACTCTTAAAGCGCTGAAAGTGTTTTCACAAGTGCCAGCATTTTACCAGTGATTCCGACATTCGCAAAGAAACTCCAAATCACCGTGCTTTATACTTATTTTAATTTCTGCACTGGAAAAGAAAAGGAAGGTGTAAATGAGAACAGGTTAGTTTACAGTGACTCCATCTTTGCTTTTAAATTAATCTTTGCTCTTGGGAACAGAGGGGGATAGAAAGACAGGAAAACATCAAAGCACGAGAGCGAACCGGTGACCAGGATGCCTCCCCGTCCTGCTAACTAGGGATCTAAAAGCCTAGAGGCAGCGCCGTAAACACTGAGAGACATCAGTTAAGATACATTAAAAAAAAAAAAAATCCCCACGATTCCATTCTCAAAATGAAGCACAGAAACTGACAGTGAAACACGGGTTCCATGTGCGCCCATTGGCCCTGAACGAGCGCCACTTGCTCTACAGCATCCGCCCTGCCGGCCAGGAAGGACCCGCAGGTGGGGAGTGGGAGGGGATGCAACCCCCCCCCCCCCCCCCCGGAGCCACAGGCGGGTCTGTGTGCTTTGGAGGCTCTGCCTCTGGAATGTTCTGCGCGGGCAGGCGGTGGGTTTGAGTCACGCGCCACACGTGGTTGAAGTGCTCACTTTATTTTCCATGTGCAAACTGTCACCGTCTAAAGCTTTCAGAAGGACTTGTACAGACAGCATCACCCTGCGAGCGGGGCAGGCGGGCAGGCGGGGAGGAGGCAGGGTCCTCCCAGGGGGCGGGGCCGAGGGCGGGCACGAGGTGAGGCCCCTCCCCCAGGGGCAGGGTGGGGGCGGGGCAAGGGCGGGACACAGAAGTGACTGTGGAGCTGCGTTCAACCCAAGTCCCTGATTCCGTTGGTCCCGAGGAGGGCTCCTCAGTAGGCGATTGTCCACTCTTTGACAGAGGCGTCGTGGGAGGTCGTGACCAGCGTGTGCTCGTCCAGCCAGGCCAGGCTGCTCACGTGGTGGAGCCGGTGCGCATCTGGGGAGAAAGAACATGCGTTCTGAGCCAAACCCAGGAGCTCTGCTCCCACAGGTACCTCAGACCAGAAGACGGGAAACCCGGGCCGAGATCACCCACAGGGCCACCGAGAAACCCAGCAGGATCCTGGTCAACCAGACTCCTTTCCTCTTCTCAGTGGGGAGCATCTGGGTAATGGGAGGGGAAGCAGGTGTTCTCAGCCCCCCACCACTGACACTCCCTGACCAGCAGCGATCCTGGCTGCAGCTCCCAGCGCCAGCACAGTCCTGACAACCACAAACGCCCCTTGGAGGCAAAACTGCCCCTCCCCACAGGGGGTGAACAAGTCTTTCTATGCATAAAGCAACAATGTACAGACAATACACAAACAGTGCACAGTATATCTGTGGTGTTAAAATGGGAAGATGAGGAATAAAACGTTGAGAAACACAAGGCTGGGGTACCTGTGCACACAACAGCCCGACCTCAGGCCAATGCACGTCCAGTGACCTGTGACCCCACGGCCCAGACAAGGACCGGACTTTCCACCCTCTACCCTGCGAGCTCTTGCTGCCTCTTGAACTTGCTCGAGTCTGAGTCTTACTACAAAACTGCTGCTTTCTGTGGAGACCAGGATGGCCCATCTGAGTCTGCTCTGTCCCCACCTCCATCCTGGACCAACCGCCTTCCCAACCACTTGGGGTCAGCTTGCTGGTCCCCTCCCTCCCCGTGCTGGGCATGGTAAAAAGGTCTGTGGAGCTGAAACAGAACAATTTTTGAATAGGAAAGGATCCCACTTACATTCAAGACAAAAGGCTGCCTGCCAGGTAAAGAATGGATGGAAAGGGACCAGAGCCCGTGTGAGGTGGTGACACGGGAACAGGAGATCTAAGATCCACCCTGGATGGGTAGGGTCCCCACCAGGGCCATGAGCCAGATGTGACTACAGTGCCCCTGAAGTGAGCTACTGCCACATGTGGAAATATGTTGGGTTAAATAAAACTTACTATTAATAATTTCACCTGTTTCTGTTTTAAATGTGGCTGCTAGGAAAACGTCAAGTCCACGTGTGGTTCTTGTTATACTTCTATTGGACATTATTGTCCTAGAGTGAGAACCCAGTTATGAGTTTATATTGAAGGGAGGTGGGGTGGGTGGGAGAAAGCAGGTATTACAGTCTGAATGTTTGTGTCCCCCCAGAATTCCTAAATTAGAAATCTAATGTCCAAGGTGACAGTGTAGGAGGTGGGGCCTTTGGGAGGCGCCTACCTAGGTCACAAGTGGGATGAGCGCTCTTATACAAGAGGCCCTTTCCACCACGTGAGGACACTTGACGAGAAGTCTGTGACCTGGAAGAGGACCCTTTCCCGGCCAAGCTAACACCCAATCCTCGACTTCAGCCTCCGCAACCGTGAGCAGTAGACTTCTGTGCTTTAGGGGCTGCCTAGTCTGGGGTATTTTGTGACAGAGGCCCGAACAGACTAAGACAAAGGAGATGCCAGGAAAACCCTTTTACTCAGTGTGTGTCCCAGGTACCGAGACCACCTGCTTTCACGCTGGGCACACGGGCGTCCTCTGCCCAGACCAGCAGAGCTGATGTTTGCTGGAGCGCCAGGCTTCCATGAGGCCACCTCCCTGAAGCACAGAAGGGACTCTCGAGCCCTGGGGACACCTCTCCGGAGCTGCCTGGGGAGCCGAGGAGGGCGCGTGAATCACCTTGGATCTTGACCCTGGTCTCGGGGTCACTCAGGGTCCACACGTACACCATCATGTCCATGCCGCCTGAGGCGAAGTGCTCGTTGTCTGGAGACCAGGCCAGGCAGACGATCTTTGCATGGTGTCCATAGAAAACGTTATTCTCCTGGGTGCAGATTAAAAACAGGTGGCGGGTCAGGGTTCAGGCCAGAGTGAGTGGGCAGCACGTCACCTAACCTTCACGAGGGCCAGTGCTCATGAAACACTTTCTCTGTGCCTGGCTTCTGAAACTCTCACCAACTCACTGACTCCTCGTAACAACCCCAGGGTGCCCACTGCTTGAAGGCACAGAAAGGGGCAGCCCAAGATCAAACAGTAGCCACCGTGCCCTGCAGGACCCGGGACTCCAGGGCTGCCCTTGTAGCATCTATCACATGTGCCCAGTCGCCTGCACAGAGCTCTCAGCCTAGGGAGGGGACAGACAGAAGTGCAAGAATGGGAGGTGCGAGAAGGTCTCGCCTGGCGTGGACGGAGCTCTGTGCATATGCGGACGGAGGAGGGGGCTGCCCAGACACAGGCCCTCGCCCTGGAGGCTGGGTGGGGTGGGTGTGGCCTGCAGGCAAGCAGACGTGTCTACAGGAGCATGTGTCTACCGCATGTCCCAGCCTCGAGCCACTGCCTTACCCAGCGGTCAACATGACCAAAAATAACGCTTTCTGCTAAAGCTTTAGGAACGCTTTTACTTCAGAGCAGTCCATCTTATTCTTACTCCCTATATTAACCATGATCTTCTTCAAGGTTGCCTCTTCCATCTTTTGTTGATTCTACTCTGCAGATTACTTAGCACGCTGTAAACAAGGCTTGCTATATGCAAATGAAATTGCTTGAAGTGTGATAAACGCAGAATCTGATAAATGTGACACTGAGGTGGAAGGAGCCTCCTGGGACGTGAGTGTTCTTTATGTTAATGGAGGTGTGGGCGTAGTGCAGGTGCAGGCATATGCGCAGCGCTGGTGTATACTTATGTTCCCACTCATCCTTCATTATATGTAAATTTTACAGCCAAAGATAAAACTACTAAACTCTAGTTAATAATATGTAGGCTGATATATTATACAGATGCCTATAATTTACTTTAAATGCACTAAAATATTAGATTACTAGATGGATAACGTGACATAGTAAAATGGTAATGGCAGAATCTAGGTGGTAAATTCTTTTGACTCCGCTGTAGATTTCAAAACTGTCCTAAGTGTTGGAGGTTGCGGGGAGGGGGCCAGGCTGACTCCATGGGAAGGACTGGAGGACGCTCCACCTGCCCCACACCCTGTGGTCCAGTCACACCCAGCGGGTGGCCGAATCCCTCCAGAGTGCAGTCTTGTTTGTGAAATACGACCAACACTGCCCAACAGGGTTGGCTGGTGACACATGGGCACTCTCACACCTCACACGACAGTGTCCTTGGCTGTCCTGCTCAGAGCGGGATGAGCTTCCAGGGCCTTGGCAACCGGGTCCTCTCTCTCACCCATCCACCGCTAGGGAACACCCCCGCCCCCAAGTACAAGGCCACATCCGGACGACCAGCGCTCACACTTTATAGGACTTGAAGCAGCAGTGAGATTCAAGGGAAAAAAAAAAAATCCAGCCTAAGCTTTTTGACAGAAGAGAAAAATAAGGCTCCAGAAGTCACTGAACCAGGCCGCCAGGTGAGCCAACCAGCCCGATTCCACAGCAGCCTTGCTGCCGCCCAGGCCCCTAACTTTTGACAGCTGTTCTGTCTCGGGCCCACAAACTGCTGGACTGCAGGGTAAGTCTCCTTTTCCCACGTCATTCACGCTCTAGGAGCAACGAAGCTGCGTGTCCTGGGCACCCGCCCGGTCGGTGACGACCGGGGAGAGATGCCAGGGCCCCCTCCAGCCATCTGCGCTGCCCAGTGTGGAGACAGGGAGGGGGCCTGCCCGCTCACCGAGTAGCCGTCAGCAGTGCTGAAGACCGTGACCACTTTGCTGGCGTCGCACACGGCGAGGAAGGCGCCGTCATGGGAATACGCCAGGTCTGTCACAGGGCCCTTGGCCTCCAGGAGCTTGCCCTCCTCCTTCAGCGTGCTGCCCAGGATGGAGTATAGGCGGACGTTCCCATCCTGTGGGAGGACAGAGGGGCAGTGGGTCACTCCTGACACGTGAGTGCGTGTGCGCGCACACACACACACACACACACACACACAAACACACACTCCCCCGACGCCCTTCTTTTTGGAGGGAGGCACCAGGGTATCAGTAAGAAGCAGCGCCTTTCCTCTTAACCACTGCCCTGGCTCGGCCACCTGCCCACGTGCTGGCTCCTATGCCAGGAGAGCTGCTCCTTTGTCCCCCTGGTACCAGAGGGCAACTCCTACAGCCCTGCGGCAGCTCTCATGGTTGCACAGGCACAGTGGGCAGAGTTACATTAAGATAAGTTTAATTATTACATTAAAATTACATTAAAACGCAGAACCCCCCAATTGTGATTCTGCGTGTTTGGGGGCTCATGAGTCTGCTTTTTCCACAAAAACTCCAGCAAGTTCCAGCGCAGGCGTCCACAGGCCAAGCTCTGAGAAGCACCTGTACAAGAGTTACCTCTCCAACAAGGGCCCCTCATCTGCCCTGACTGTCCTCGGCCGGAGCCATCTGCCCCGTGCCCTGTATCCCACACCCGGCAGGTGCCCTCAGGCACCAGGCTCCTCTCCCTGCTCTGTCGAGCCCGGCTCCTAGCAAACGCCCCATCCTCGTAGGGTCCAGGCACCCCTCCTCGGGGGCCAGGAAATGAGGGGAAAGAGCAGGGGACAGAGGAGCCACCAGGATGCGGGCAACACGAAGTCAGACTCAAGGGGAACTGAAACCCTCAGGCTGGCACTCCACTTCATGGGTGTGAAGAATCTCCTGTCGCCTCCCTGAGCCCAGGGAGCCCAGCTCGGGACGCAACTCCTTTTACACGTGCTCCATACACGAGCTCCCCAGGCCAAGGCATCCCTGCCCTGTACCCGCACCCCAGCAGAGCCCGCCTCACTGCCTGGGACCCTTGGTGTCCCGGGAGGCTGCCGTGTCACCTGGGGCTGGCAGCCTGGGGGGAGGGTGGCCTCGCAGGGCAGCCCAGGGAGGCTCTCACTTGGGCGGCAGGAGGCACCCCAGCTGGCTCCCGCCGCCATCCCTCCTGCCCTGAGGCAGCCCGGCACTCACACAGCTCACAGCGCCCCCAGCCCGGCCACATACCCCAGGGCGGAGGGTGTGGGGACAGGGCCTTACCGCACCCCCGACGGCCACCGTCTCGCCACCCGGGTGCACAGCCACCACCTCGGGCTCATAGCCAGGGCTGTCGATGCTGAAGCACTTCCTCTGATCCTTCAGCAGGACGATCTGGGAAACACACAGGCAGCCGTCAGAGAGACGGCCCAGGCCCGACGGCCCAGGCCCGGGCTGGGCTCCATCTTCAACCTTTTGGGGGCCAGGCTGGGCTCCAGCCACACTAAGTGGGACTGGCCCCGGCCCTGTGGTGTTTCTCCCTCATCTGTAAATATGAATGGTGCTGTTATCGCCACCCGCACGGGCTTCGTCAAAAGCCACCTGACGCCTGAACTTTGGTTCCGCCAACTCTACGTCGAGTGTAATAAGTGATCTTTGCTGAGCCGAGTTCTCACGGGTTCAAGAGGACGCAGCCCTCGGAAGTGGTGAAGCTATAAGCTGACACGGGAAATGAACAGGACAGGCTAGACTTCCAAGTTCTGGCTTCTCGGGTCCAAAAAACACCCTTTGCGACCTTGACCCGTGGTGTGTGAAAAAACTGATGATGTCAGTGCATGAGTCCCCGCAGCCCAGGGACACAGGGCTGGCACCCCACCTGCTGGGAGGGAACCCAGGTGCTGACTACAGCAGGTAGGCAACAGCGCTGCGAGGCTCTCCGCTAGCCCTCAGCCCCGGAAGGGAAGGGAGGACAGGACAGACGGCTCACGGTGAAGTGGCCTGGAGGCACCCAGTGCACCACCCCCTTGCCCCGTCCCAGCCAGCACCTGCCTTGGCTCCCTCCTACTTGACAGGGCAGCACACGGTCCACGGACGGGGCTGAGCGCCCGGGTGTGCAGGCCCCACTGAGGCGCCCTGATGGCCCGGCTCAGCCCCCTGCTGCTGGGGGTTGGCGGGGTGGAGGGGATGGGATGGGTTACACACACCGGTTCATGAACTGAACTGAGCCTTGGCCTCCTAGGGGTAAGAACCCAGCAGTGCCTAGACGTCACGGAGACGGAATGCAGGGCTCAGAATAAACACCGGGCCTAGCAAAGGCAAACAAAAACAGCAGCTACAGCCCACCGTGTGGGAGCCACGCGCCTAATTAAGCGCGGTGTGTCCGTCCCTGGCATGGCAGGGTCACCTCCCGGTGTATAGGAGCAAATGAGATGCAAGCCCCGCAGCTCTCTGGGCCATGGGGTCCCAAAGCCCCACCCTGGCAGCCACAGTGTGCCTTTGCCCTCTGGCGCACAGCCCAAGGCCGCCTGGCACGGTGACCTTCCACCGTCCTCACCCCCTCTCGCCCCTCGCTATACCCTCCTGGTTCTAATTCACTGGACCGTCCCCAACAGGGTAGCCTCTCTCTGACAGCTCTGGCTTCACCCCATCACATCCCTGCTCAAACCACCAGCTGTCCCAAGGGCAAGCAGGCCCCTCTCCGCCCTCAGGGTGCGTTGCGGGCTGTGCTGTCAGGTAGGGGAGGCAAAGAAGCACCAGGTGGATGGGCGGCAGCACCCTCCCTAAAATTTGCTACAGAAAATGCACCTTGAGAAACATTCACCTGCATCACCTGCCCGACTCCGGAAGCACACTTACCCACCTACACCTGACAGGGAAAGCCTGAGGGCACTGGCCCAAATCTGCCTCAGAGGCAACACTTGAACGTGGCTGTTCCCTGACCTAAAATCGCGGGCCCCTCCAGGACACTGTGCGGACCCTATGACCAGCCATGGGGAGTTCGGGTCAGGACGCCCTAGAGAACCAGGGCAGAGACAGTACATCACAGGACAATCGTCACACCTGATCCCAAGGGCCCTGGACTCCTTGGAACCTGGGGGTTGGACCCTGCACTCGCCAGCCCCTCCCGAGCAGAGCCCCAGGCGGCTCTTCCCTGAACTTCCCCACATGAGCCCAGCGTGAGCCTCAGAGGCCACAGCCTGTCCCGACCGCAGCTCCAGACAGGAATCTGAGGCCAGTGGGGGAGGCCGAGCAAGGCCGCAGAGCCCAAGGTCTCACCTCTCACCTACAGGCCAGGTGCTCAGACACGAGGCTGGGGGAGCCCCCTCCATGGAGCGGCAGCCTTCCCGCCCGTCCTTCTAGAAGGTCCTCGTCCAGTCTTTCCCCCACTTGCTAAGGCGCTCACGGCCCTTGATTCCTCTTGCGCCCCTGCTGACTGCCCAGGCTGTCTGCAATAACTGCTTGACAGGAGGTTCGTGTTATCTAGGACACACAGGAATCCACTCTCCCCAAAGCACTGAAGCTCCCAGAATGGAGGAGGGGTGGCGGATCTGAATGACAGCTTTCGGCGGCGGGTCTGTCACTTGTGCCAGCGGGCGGGGGCTCCGTCACACCTGCCTCCTCTGATCTGCACGCTGGGATGCCCAGCCCGCTGACAGATGGCGTCTGCTGCAGAGCAGGATCCTGGATAAAGTGGGTCAGGCTTGGGTCTCAGTCAAGGGTGCTTCGTTCCAGAAATTCCAGGAGACGGTGTGTAGAGACCTTACCGCCTTGAATGAGAACCCAGGCTGCGGGGCTGAACGCCAGACCCCACTGTGCTGAGAAGCGGCCCTCTACGCCACCCGCCCATCACGTAGCCTCAGGGAGTCATGGTCACTATCAGCCTCCTCGCTCATGGAGATGGTACAAGGAGCCCGACACATACTTCCTCATAATCCTCCCCGTGAGCTGCGAGGGATGAGAAAACTAAAGCTCAGAGAGGGTGAGGAAAACGCCCGAAGCCACACCACCCCAATGCTACAGGGCTGGGATTCGAATGTGAATGGACACAGCTGCCTGGGCCGCGCCTCTCGTGGGCCTCACGGGCGAGGGATGTGCAGGGTGTGTGACCCTTGAGCGCAGGCTCTCACCAGGCTGCCCGGGTTCAAATCCCAGCTCGGCCCTTTGCTAGATGCAGACTTTGGGCAACTTACTCTCTGTGCCTTGGTTTCCTCACCTGTAAGGTGGGGATGACGCCATGCCTGACTGATAGGACTCCAGAGGATTCAGTGAACACGTGGGAAGCCCTCAGCACACGCAAACGGGGCTCAGTAGAAACGGGGTTGAATGCGCCTGAGGGGGACGCGGGGACCAGTCACTGCGCAGCGTCAGCCTGAACTGAACCCGGGTGGGAGCCATACCTGACCGATGCACACGACCACAGTGTAGCCCCCGGGGCCGACAGCCACGCACTTCGGCTGGATGTCCAGTTTCACGACTCCCTGTCCGCTGTGGAGAGGAGGAAGTCGTTATTTCAGTCTCCAGGAGCACAGGGTGGGTGTAAATACACACTCACTGCAGGACCACAGCACTCGGGTGACTCAAGGAAATTCCACCTTGATCTCTACTGCATGAGCCTTTGCTAAAACACAGGAGGGGGTAAGGGAAGACTCTGTCTCTGGGAGAGAGACGCGGAGTCATGATGGGGGCTGGGACAAGGGGAAGGGGGTGGCGAGAGGAAGTGAAGGGATCACTCCCTGTTCCTACGCATCTGTGCCAAGTGCCGCCCCCACAGCTGCCCTGTCCTGGCTTCTGCCCACGTCCACCAGTTAGAGACCCCCGAATTCCCCGGGTACAGACAAAACTGAGCTCTGACCCCACCCGCCCACAGCCATAACCAGTCTCCTCTGCAGGGAAATTAAAATAAAAAAAAAAACCTGGTACTTCTAATTGGTGAAAATTGTGTTACCTTTACTTTTGGTTAAAACTATGAAAACACAAACTAGAAAAAGTTGCACATGCAAAGAACTTCTTGAAAATGGTAAATGGAGAAAAATTCCACGTAACTGGCAAGTGTGGCGTCCCCAAGGCTCAGTGAATGGGCCCCTGCGACCGGGTGACCAGGCCGTGGCTCTGCCCCGGGTCCTCTCATGAGCCGAGGCTCAGGGCAGCAGCCCGGCCCCGCAGAGGGCTTCACCAGGGACGTGCTCAGGGAGGGGCATGGACTAGCCCCAGACAGCTCTCACCTGTAGTCCCGCAGCGTGAGGTTGGTGTACCGCACCGTGTCGTCCATGCTGCAGCTCACCAGCTGCCCGCACTCGTCCACGGTCATCCTGGACACCTGGTTCGTGTGGCCCTTCCCGGCGAAGGAGTCGTTCTCCCCCGTCTCTGAATCCCAGTAATGTGGAGCAGGGGTTAAGGAAGAGCCTGACGTCCAGGGCGCGGCGCGAGCCGCCCAGGGAGGCTGCAGCCAGGCCCTCGTCCCGGGCCTGGGGGACTCCTTGTGCACGTCCAACTCCGAATTTCAGGCAGCAGACCTTCTGGGGAGAGGGCCAGTAGGCCATTTACAACCCCACACACCCAGTTAGACACAGTCCGCCCGTCTTCAGAACAGGAACCGGGCAGTTCACGGGACTGCGCTGCCCTGTAACAATGCAACAGCACAGCGCCTCCCTCTGAGAGCGGGCTCAGAAGGAAGATGACACCTTTCCCCGGGACCCTGTGTAACTGGGCCAGAACACAGCCCCCCTCCCCCGGCTCTGTCCAGCCCACGGCCCTCAGCAGGAGGCTGGCTGCGCCCCGTGGCTCAGCCGATGGCCACCTAGGTGCCACCAGGTAAATGGGCCTGGGGCTGACCCACCTGGGCAGGGCCAGCGTGTGGACTCTCAGCTTGAGGGGCTCAGGTGTGAGGTGTTTTAAGTTACAAGGTTCTCTTTTTACATCAACAAATGATAGTGTCATTTGCACCGAAGACTGTTCCCTTAGGAAGCTGCATGTATATTCCACTCCTGACATGGTCTTGTGAAGGGACCGCCAGCCATCGATACCACAGGAGGTTAATGTATGAGTGGGGAGGAAGGAGTGGCTCCAGGAGGGGGGATGCTGGGCAAGACCCTCCGCTGTACCATCTCCTTACGTATGATGGGGTGGAGGGTGACTTCTCTGCCCTCCTCCCTCGGGGCTGAGGGAGACCTTTCCAGGGAGGAAACCCTACAGACCAGGCGGGTCTGCGGAGGTGGGAGAAGCAGGGGGTCTGGAACAGCCCCTCCAGGAGGCAGGGCAGCCGCGGACCAGGAGTCAGGCTGCACGAGGGCAGGCCTCTCTCGCAGCCACGACACACGCACTGAGGCGGGCCCCTCAGACGACCCCTCCCACGCTCGCCATCCTGGGAGGAGAAGGTTGGAAGGGCTGCCGGGAACGTCTCGGAGGGACTGCAAAGCCCCTCAGCGGGGAGCGGGGGTTCGGTTCCCGCCCAGCTCAGCCGTTGCCAAGCGGTGCAACGCTGGGGAAGGCACTTGAGGCATCTGAGCTACACTTTCCCCATTTTTAAAGTAAGGGGACTCTCCCAAAAGGCTCTAAGTCCTTTGGGATTCTAACACACGTCGATTCTGCTGCTGCTCGTGAGAGGGAAGAGGCCGACACCAGGTCACAGACGGGGAGAAGCAGCTCAAGTTCAGGGAGGTCCAGCAACCATTCAAGTCCGCACTACGTGACCCACCAGGTCAAGGCTGCGGCCTGGAGGTGGAGGCCCCGAGTACGGACACGGCACCTCCCGGCAGCCAAGACCGGTCAGAGGAGCCCTGTGGCTGCCAGCCGGCTGGCCTCGCCTCTGGCACCGTGGGAACAGGAAACTCCCAACTCTCCTGCCAGGGGCCCCAGAGCCAGCGCTGTGAGTCAAAGGATATTAATGTGCCCGTCGTGGCTCCCAGAGTAGATGTAAGACTTGTCGCCGTTTTTATGCACCGTCAGGCACTGGATGGATTTGCTGTGGCCCTGTGGAGGAGACAGGCGGTGGGGGGGGGGTGAGCTCAGGACATGCCATCCTGCCTGTGCTTGTCAAATGCTCTCCACCGGCTAAGCCCCCGGGAGGGGAGGCAGAGCCCTCAACGCCGCAGCCCCGGTGGGCCCAAAACAGCCCCAAGCTGAGCGACCACCTGACAAACCCTTCAAACCCTCGACATTTGGGCCTCCCCACCGAGGCACTCAACCCGACCTGGGTGGAGGATGGGGGTCTAGTGGAAGCCCCAACAGCGCGCCCAGTCTGTGCAGACGGACCCATCTACCCTCCCTCTCCATACAAGGAGGAAACGGCCACAGAGGGTGAGCCCCTACCCGAGGGGAAGCAGCAGTAGTGGGGAGTCGTCTTGGGAGGGACCAACCCTTGCAGAAGCAGGCAGGGGGACCCCCAGGCCACTCGGAGGCCCAGGAGGTCCCGGGTGCTGCTAACGGTTCGTCTTCTACCCAGAAGCACAGCTCGCGGCTCCGGCTCCAGCCCCTGGCTCGTGAGGTTTCTTCTTTCCCAGCTCTCCCCTTCCCCCGGAGGCTGTCCCAGAGCTGGGGCCCCACAATTTCCCCGACCGGCAACATGGTGGGCCCAGATCACTCATTTACAACCAGTTGTTTGCTTCAAGAAAGGCACTTAACCTCCCCCATAACTGCTCCTTGGATGGAAACAACCCGGAGGTTTGGTCTAATCATAGTTCTTTCCCCTCACCAGAGGCAGGCGGGTCCCTCTGAGCTTTGCTGACTGTTGCCACAGTGTGGTGTGTATCTTCAGAGAAAGGTACACACCGTTCTCAGAGACGGGAGAACCAGTGAACAGACCCCAAGTCCTTTCCACAGGGCAGCAACCCACTGGCCCTGCTACTTAAAAGCGTGGTCCTCAGACCAGTGCTGGCCTCGCTGGGAGTGTCGCCCCATGCAGCCTAGAGACTGAGAACCTGTGGTCAACAAGATGCCTGGCGACTTGTGCACGCCCCCGCCTAGGGCAGCAGGCTCGCCGGGAACCTGTGAGAAATGGAGCTCTCCCGTGTCCCACAGATGAACCCTCTGAGCGCCGGGGTGTCGCCCACCTACAGTGTGCTAACAAGCAGCCTGGCTCAGGTGACTGATGCGTCCTCAAGCTTGAGCCGCAGGGTCACCTGGGTGCGTCTTAAAAGTACCGGCACCTAAGAGCCATCCCTACGGTCTTGGTCTCTGACTGCATCCCACTGAGCCCGTACAGAGGCATCAAGCCCTTTGTGGAAGCTCCCAGGTGATCTCAACGTGCGCCGGGGCTGAGAACCGCTATTCTAAAACTATGTTCTTCAAACTCCAGCTTGTTCCTGGGCTCACTCACAGCCCGACATTAGCACCAAACACTGCTTGGGACTCACACACGTGCGGCAGGAGGGCTGGGATGTTTTCTCTGACAACTGTAAACGCCCATGAGGTTCCTGAGCTGACCTGGGGGTGGGGGACAGGAGCCTGGCTAGTAGCGGCTATGCTGTCGGCGACAGTGACATCAGCGGGAGCAGTCAGGCCCAGGCCTCCATCACTCCCAGGGCGCCAGCAGACACGGGGCGATGCCTGGGACAGCCACCTGAGCCCAGCATCAGGGCGGCTCACGGGAAGCTGCTCTTCTGGGCAGAGGAAGCAGGTGGGCAGTAACGCCTGACTCTCTCCAGCAATTTCTCCCCATTGCATGGAGGCCCAGAGAAGTGACTGCGCCGGGGGCCCCTCCCAGCTCCCCTGGGCTCTGTGCCTGGATGTATACACCTTCACTTTACACTCATCACACTGGGCTGGAGCCTGTGGAGCAAGTGGCCCCAATGGCCCCATCCTCAGGGCCAAGTGAGATAAACCTTTGTGGAAGCAGAGGGTGCGGGGCCAGCACTGAGGGCCGAAGCAGCTGTCGCTCTGGATCAGCCCTTCCCGTCAGCAACGCCCCCCCTGAATGGGATGCAGCAGGCACCGAGCCCACCTGGGCCTCACGAGCTAGTCACACAGGGTTAAGGGGGCAGACAGCCAGGCTCGGCCCCTTCCTTTGGGCACGGTCATCTGCACACCGAGTCCACAAGGGCCGTGACCTCAGAGACTGTGGGATGGGATGTACACAGCACTGCAGGGCCGGGCAGCTGGCCCTCACTGGACCTGAGGGGAACAGTCCCAGGCTGGCCAACCCCAAGCCCACAGGGCCCAGCCGTCTCCCAGAGCCTGTCTGCAGAGCCCTGAGGCAGCTGAGCGAGCAGGCTGTGAGGAAGCACTGGGGTTTGGCCCCAGGAGGTTCAGCTGCCAGGACGGGGTGCAGCATGGAGCTGGGCTATGGAAACCCCTCCCTTGAGGGCACAGCTCATCCAGGGTGACAGAGCAGGCGAGGCTGACCCCGAGTTCCCACCGCAGCCCACCCTCCAGCAGAAGCAGGTCTGCAATGGGCAGTGACCAAGCAGGGCCCCAGGACACAGGAGCTTCTAGTCTGGCTGCGATTTCCTGAGGCCAAAAATTCCAGGGCTGACGGAGGGGCAAGGAACAGTCCCCACTGCAGGGGACACTCAGGGCAGACCCTGGTGATCAGCCAACCTTGAGTGAGCCGTTCTGGGAGACGAGGACGGGAGGCAGGCCCTCCAATCACTCCCTGCTGCCCAAACCTCACGCCTCGGCACCTTGGGCTCCGACTTGTCCATTTCCTCCCAGTCCCCAACACCCGCTCATGCCTGCCCTGCTCTAACCACAGAGGACAAGTGCCTGCCCACACCCATTCCTACCTTCAAACCCCGCACACTGTCAAGGCCCAGCTCCAAGGCCTGCTGGCCACCCACATCTGCGGTGATGCCCCATGACGTGCCCTGTCTTGGGCTTCAGCATCTTCCTGGTCCTGCCTCACAAGCGGACACAGCCAGTGGCCTCCTAACTGGGGGAGGCTGATCCCCCCGAGACAAACAACCCTGACAGCAGGGGCACAGGCTGCTGCCCTGAACCCCAGGCCCTGAGCATCCAGCTTCACGGTAGCTCAAAGGGGAACGTGGCATCCGGCCTCCCACCTCTGCTAAACTCACATCCCCAAAGCAACCAGCGTCCTGCCATTCCACTGGGCCTCACCTCACCTCAGTTGCCCTACGTCTGGCCAGGCGCCCACCTGCCCTCCAGCCAGCCCCTGCACACACAGCAGCTCCACAGCCCAGCCATACCTTGATGACCCGCAGAGGTTTGCTGGGGTTGTTTTTGTCCAGGTAATTGATGTAGCCGGACAGGGAGATGCTGAGGAGGTGGTCCTTCTGCCACAAGCAGCCCAGCTGCTGGTCCAGAACGTTGGAGCCCATGGTAAACGTGTTGACAACAGAGTTCACATTGATGTCCCAAATTTTAGAGGTTTTGTCTCCGGAAGCAGAAAGCAAGTGGGTGCTATCGGGACTCCAGCTGATCTACTCAAACAAACGGTGGTCATGGGTCAAGCATTCCAGAGGGGGAAGAGACTCAGACAGCAGCTTGTCCACAGCCCCCGTTTCTGAGCAGGGAGGATGGCCCAGAAGGTGGTGGGACACACCAGGGCAAGGACAGGATGAGCATCCTGGCCACTGGCCTCTCCAGGCCACGTCACCATGTCCCACGTGACCCTGAAGGTCTCTGCCACTGCCCCTACTTCTAACCCCCATCTCAAGCTTCCAACTTTAACACGTGTGTACAGATGACAATAAACGCAGACATGGCCCGACCACGACCACAGACCACGTTGTGAACACGGACCCATACTTACAGCATAAATGCCACCGTCGTGAGCCTTGCTTCCTCCCAGGGCACACAATTTCTCTCCCGTCTTCCCGTCATAGATGTAGATCTTTCAGGAAACACAAATAGATGCAGATCAGGCGTGCGTGTGTGGAGGCCCAGCAGCTGGCATGCTAAATGAGCTCCTCATTCCTGCTCCACCATCAAGAGGGAGGCATCAAGACTGTGACTCTTACAACAAAGAATCTAAAGACAGATGAGTTTCGAGCTCCTTTAAAAGGAGAGAGATGGAGAGACGGGTCTACCATGCTTTGAGGACAGAGCCCCTTAACTGAGCTGCATCCCAGGAGGGGGAAGGAGGGAGCTGTACATCGACACCAGCTTTACTAAGTCTGCCTGTTCTGAACCATCGCAGAGGACCAAGACGAACCCCTCCCTCCAGGACCCGCAGCCCTTACCTGACCATCGGCCCCAGCTGTGGCAAATCTGTTCCCATCAGGAGAGAACCGCACACAGTTGACGAAGCGGCTGTGGTCCTGCAGGAAGTGGGACAGTTATCCGGTGACAGGCAGTTCAGGAAAGCTCTCTATGCACCACGCGGTCCACAACCACCACACGTGTGGATGCCGGTCCACGGAAGATTTTAGAGCTCAGCGTGAGTCCCAGCCCGCCCACCATGGCCGGGTGCATCTCTGCCTGGAAGGCCTCCCTCCACTGTGACGTGCTCCCTGAGCTCCGTAGACAGTAACGCCCCCCACCCGCCCTCCAGCCCTGGAAGGGGGCTCAAGGCCGGAACCCTTAGGCTTATGAGGCCGGGACCGTGAGGCCTCATCCCCGAGTCCCCAGGGCCTGGCCCGGGCCTGGCACATGGCAGGTGCTCAGCGGGCATTTGCTGAACAAACTGAGGTTTTCAAGAAATTAAACAGTGGTGATGACCTTTGTGGGAACAAGAGTCTGAGTGACTGAGGAGATGTGATCTCCAGGGGTGATTCTGTTACCTGAATAAGTAAATGAACTCATTCTTTCCTCAGTCAAGAAGGGTCTGCATCAGAGAATGATCCTCTGAAAACCCCACCAGCCACCCATGCAAAGCCGGGCTGCTCTCCCACCCAACCTGCAAGCACGCAACAAGCGTTAGCTATCAACTCTCCTGAAGGTACGTGGGGTAAACTGCCCCTGCAGCCACGGACGCCCAACCTGCAGGAAAAGCAATTCAACTCAAAGTGTATCACCTGCACCCACCAAGGTAAACCACCAACAATTTTAAAACAGGAGCTGCTGGGGTGGTAGAACTGCATGTGTTTGACTGAGTAACGTTATGGGTTGACTTGTGTCCTGAAAAGGTAGGTTGACATTCCAGTACCCGTCAACGTGACCTTATTGGAAACAGGGTCTTTATAGGTGTACTCAAGGTGAGATGAGGGCCTTAGCGTGAGGCCTGATCCAACACCACTGGTGTCCCTATGGGAAGAGGGAGATTTGGACTCGGTGCAGGCACAGGGAGACCACGTGAAGATGGAGGCAGAGCCTGGGTTATCCCCCCACAGCCAAGGCCTGTTTCGCCTTCTTGGTTTCTCGGGTACATCTATCCTGCTTCCATGGCCGAGCTTTCCTGTTCTAAGGTTTGTGTTCTGAGCTGGAGGATGGCCATTTCCCAGGAGGCGCACAATGCAACAAAAGCAATGATCTTTCCAAACTGGGATCTCTCAGGCCCTCTGACTGTTCTTCCCCCATGACTGTCACTCACCCATCATCCTACTACCTCGAGGAGCCCTGGGGAGCCTCGGGCATTCTTCCTTCTACAGGAGACAGCCCCGGCCTGGAGAGGCTGCGTTCTGAGAGCCCAGGTCTACGGTTTCTCGTCCAGAGCTCTCTACGCGAGCAAGCTGGCCCCGAGCCCTGGCCAGGAGGCAGGCAGGCCGGGCGGGGAGCCAGCTGCACAGCCAGGGCCCGGGGACCTCTATCCCTCGGGTGGTTCAGAGCCCGTTGTGGGAGGGCTGCTGAGACAAAGACCCCAGGTCTCTCCCAATCCCCCCAGGACCACTCTGTGGGAAGGGGAGGATGGACAGGCAGACACAGCTCCTCCTGGAGGAGGTCAAAGGCAAAGCTCTTAAGTGACAAAACCTCCCACACAACTGCCCAAACGTCTGGTCCTCTTGTCCTGACCTCTACTGGCTGACCCGGCCCTGCTGCTCCGGGGGAGGAGGCTGGGGCCGGCTCCCTGGGACGGACGGAGCCCCGGCCAGACACCCCGAGAACCGGGGTGCCGAGAGCTCCCCTGGGTGGAGCAGACCACGGGGCTGAAGGGGGGCTGCAGTGGGCGGCGTGAGGAACACGCCGTGAACCAGAGGGACCCTCAGCTACACTGCAGTTCCAACTCGTCAAACTCCAGGCACAGTGGTTCCCTGAGAGAACAAGACCCCCCCCCACCAGCTCAGGGGTCAGGGTGCCACAGCGGGGCAGCACAGACACCAGGCCACAGCCACCCTGCTTACACCTCTGCCCCCGCTCCCCTGACCACCTGCCCCCCTCTGCGCCCCTGGTGCTACAGGGGATGTCACGCATGTAGACGTGTCTGGCGTCTGTCTCCCTGCCAGGGGCAGGGTGCCCTTCCGCAGGCCCAGAACAACACGGGCTCCCGGGGTTCAGACTGGACAGGGAAGACGCCCACCCTGGGGACCAGGCGCTGTGGCTTTAGAAAATTCTCCCTGTCAGGTTTTCTTGCAACTTGAGCCAAGAGGCCAAATGAGCAGGAGACTGATGTCTGCTCCTGAAATAGCCCATTTAAAGGGAGGAACAGTGAACAGCCCATTAACCAAAAAAATGAGGGCTAAAAATAGCCCAGTCCACAGGGAGGAGAGGCCGGAGGACCAGGAAGGAACGGGCTTGGGGAAATATCATGGGGGGGCGGTTCAGATGAGTGGGCTGGGCTCCTGGCCCCCATCCCTGCTAACCGTCCTGGAGGGGCAGCACCACTCCACGTGGCCACCTCTGGGGGTGGGGCTGTCCTGCCCAGCCTCAGTCACAACCAAGCGGAGCTCTGGCTGGAACCTCCCCACCGTAATCACCCCCCAACCCTGTTATCACCTGTGCCCCCATCACTACCTCCCTCACCCTGTCATTACCCCTCCCCCTCAGCACTGAGAAACCTGAGATGGGAGCAATTAGCAATCATTAGGTAATGCACCCAAGTCCACGTCACTGACAGGGACGCAGCACCATCGGGCGCCACGGCGTGACCAGCTCGTCAGCTCAGGTGTCCCTGGGCGCCCTCCTGGCTCCACCAGCCTCAGCTGTGCCCTGCAGCAGGACTCCTACCCTTATGCTGAAATGCCCTGTGCCCACCTGCCGCGCTCCTTCGTCACAGGCTTGTGGAGGGACGAGCAGTTCAGACGCCTGTGCCCACCACCCCGCTGCCTTTCCGAGAGTAGCATGTACCTCCACGGTCCGCACTCCGAAAGTGGGTGTCCACCCTGACCTGGAACGCTGCCGTGCCCTCCTTCAGGCCTCCGCACCCTCCTAAACCGGGCTCCCTGTTCTCTCTGCGAGGTCCTCCCTTAAAGCGTCTGAAAGCACCGCATCCCTCGCCCTGCCTTTCCCGTCACCCAGCACAGATCTGCCTGCCCAGTTACCACTTTCCCCTGGAGAAAGAGGACCTGATGAGGGGATGAAAGGCTCCTTCTAATCCTCTTTGGGCCACTGACCATCCACGGAGCTTTGCCGGGTCACTCCCTGCCATCGGCTCAGGAGTTCACCGGGAAGGAGACCGACCCTGCTGACCTCCCGGCACAACCACCACAGATGCACGCACACCCCGGCACAGGGGCCATGTGTGTGTGTGTGTGTGCGCGCGCGCGGGTGTGTTGGGGCCAGTGCAAGGCGGGCACCTGATACACACTTCAACTCAAACTTCCGTTTTCTGCCCTGTTGTAAGGACACAGGGAACAGGAAAAAAACAACCAGAAAACCTCGCATTTTAGAGCTCAAATTTTACTTGTCTAGGAAGGTAATACTTGTAATAACAGCAGAGACAGAGATTCCTAGAAGGAAGTGTAACTCCCCGTTAGGTAACGTGTGAGACACACAGGTGACAGGCTGTGCAGTCCACCCGCGCGGAGGAGGGAAGGCCAGGCGTCCCCTTCGCCGCCAGGTGCGGTTGGGTGACCTGTTCTCAGAGGCTTGGGCAGATGCGGCAGGTAGTTTCCAGTCCAGATCACACGGTCGCAGACTGACAAGCAGGCCCAGGGCAAATAGAAGTCCTGACACTTGTTGCTCTGAGCAATCATTTCATCAGACACACGCCATCCCACGTACTGTGGACACAGCCCTCAGAGGCGCCCCTCCAGGAGTGTCTGCGGCCACCTGGGCAGCCAACCTGCTCACCTGACAGAGGAGGACGCAGAGGCTGGAGAGGCACAGAAACTCGCCTAAGGCCACAGCGGGCCAGGTGCACAGACACACGGGTGAGCTAGAGACGCTTAGTGGGGCCTGTTACTACACATCCAGACGTGTCTATCACAGGAATGCACTCAGCAGGAAGAAGGCTCCACGGGAGAGGCAAGGTCCACCTGCCCACTTCTTTTCAGGCCACCCTTAGGGCCTCAAAGGGGAACCTAAACCCCTGCGCACAGGACACCAGAGGTGGACACCGTGCTGTCCATGGCCTCTGTCCCACAGCCGGTCCCCTGTGACCCTGGAGTCACTGCCCCAGGTGGACTGGGGCTAATTCCAGGGGAAAGCATCTTCCACCTGGTGTTCCTACAGCCTCTCAGCCCGTTTCAGGTTCAGGTAAACAAGGACAGAGGACCAGGCGGGAACCAGGGCAGTCCGGCTAAAGTTGGGCCATGAATCAGCTTCGTCTTCACTCTCACTCTGCCACCATGAGAAGCTGGTTTAAGCTAACGAACTCATGAACAAGAATGAAAAGCAACTGGACCCCTGCACTCAGGCCAGCAGGGAGGACTGCAACACTGCTTTCCTTCCATGCGGGGCTGAGCCTCCTTGGAGTTGTTCTGGCCTGTACTGAAATTCGGAACACCACTTATTCCTTTTTGAGGCAGCAATTTGAACTCGACCCCTCTGTGCTCCTAACATAATCACCCCTTACCCCACGGTCCTAAACAAGGTCAAGAGGAAGGTGGCAGTTGCTGGAACGGGACGGAAGGGCAGCCCTGCATGCTACAGCTTTACTCTGCGGCCGTGAGGGCCTAGGGCGGTTACATGGAAAAGTCACAGGCTGATCTCAAGTTGTCAGCGTCTTACAAGGTTTTTCAGGTGGGTGTGGGGGACCCGAGTGTCCTCCTGTCCTTCCTGCTTGAGGCCAAATGAGCCTGTTAGTCCTTTCCAGCAGAAAGAAACCCAACAATTCCTGACGGACACTGAGACGTCCACCAGCATCTCTCCTGTCGTCCCCACAGCTCTGCGGGGCCACTGGAGGAGGGTCATCTTCACCCCATTTGCCGGGGGCCCAGAGGCACGGCCAGCTGGAGGGCCGCAGAGCCACCACCTGCAGCACTGGGCTGCCACCCCATGTCCCCCATTCTTGGTCCACAGCCCCTTCTGATCTCTCGCTAGGTCCTTACGCAGGAAGACCTGGGGACAAGCTGTGTGCCCACCCTGGAAACAGGTGCCTGCCAGGGTCACAGGGTGAGGGCAGCACTCTCAAGTTAGAAAGGAAGGGCTTCCTCGGTGGCGCAGTGGTTGAGAGTCCGCCTGCCGACGCAGGGGACGTGGGTTCGTGCCCTGGTCCGGGAAGATCCCACATGCCGCGGAGCGGCTGGGTCCGTGAGCCATGGCCGCTAAGCCTGCGCGTCCGGAGCCTGTGCTCCGCAACGGAAGAGGCCACAACAGTGAGAGGCCCGCGTACCGCAAAAAAAAAAAAAAAAAAAAATCTATGAAAGAAAGGAAAACGGAAAGAGGAAGAACCTTTGGACAAGTCCCCAAGTGAGCACACGGGAAAGCCTGGCAGGGTGGTGAGGGGCACAGATTCGGGACAACTCTGGACTTGAATCCTGGCTCCAGTCACCCGCCACCGAACCGCTCCGTGCAGGGTTTAACCCACATCTGCAAGGAAGAAATGAATCCTTCTGGGGGGTTAGGGACAGGGAAAGGAGCCCTGCCCATCCACAGCCCTGATTATGGCCACATGAAGCCAAAGAGAACACGTGTGGCAGGTGTGGGGAGCAGGGCTACTTCACGGGTACGAGCTGGGACGGCCTCTCGCTGCCAAGGAAACCTCCCCTCTCTCCTCCCCTGGGTGCCGAGCAGGAAGCCCAAGTACTTGACTCAGCCTGACGCACCGGTGTCCCAGGGTACTTTATCCCACTAAAAACACATCGACCTTGAACCATGGCCTCCAACATAGTGCCACCACCTCCCCATGAGCAGCAGCCCCGGAGTCAGCCTCTGGGAGATGCGGGGTGTCGGGAGGGAATCCAGGCTGCCTGCCCTGCAGGGCGCAGAAGCCAGCCAGGCCCCACTCGGTGGCCCCGGGATGAATCCAACCCCATTTTACTACAAACAGGTAACCTGGAGAGCCCCTCTGCAACTGAGCCGAGACCTACCTGTGTCTGGACATGCTGCCCACGGCCCGAGTCTTGTCCCCAGGGACCACCCCTGGGGACCCACTGAGGACCATCATCGCCTTCCCGGCCACGCCCTGCCTGCTCTTTGGGCTTCACTGCATTGTCATCAAAGTTAACAGGACTCCTCAGCCAGCCAGTAACATTCGAGACACGTCCCCAGACCTCGGCCAACCCCAGCCCAGCCGCCTCCAGAGGAAAGAGCTGGCCGTAAAGCACCGCGCATCCTCCGCGCTGCGGCTCAGCGCGGTCACTTCCACCTCCACCCCTGGTGCTGGCTGCCTTTCAAGTGTTTTCACAAGACAAACTGGGAGGGCAGGTTCAGAACCATGGCTGCCACGACACCGGCCTGAGGGCCATCCCCTGCCAGGCGCCCTTCCTCTGTGCTCCAGCCTCAGACCCCAGGTCAGGAAACAAGCATCGTGGGCCGCTCTGGGCCTGCGGGCCCTATGCACAGATCAAATCCATGGTTAAAATGCTCTCATGTCCATGTCTCCATGCCCATCTTGCAGATGGGAAAGGTGAGGCTTCGAGGGTTCAGGCACTTGCCTCAGTCAGGGAGCACGTATAGAGCTGGGACTAAGGTCCCGAGCCATTTATACCCAAAACCTGTGTCACTCCACTGGGGCGTTTAGAGCACATACCCACAGGCAAAGCACTTAACTCTGCTCACCCTGTGTCACTTTACAGGTGTGACCCTGCCCATATCATCTCTCCCGGGGAGGTGCAGGAGGGAACAAAACCAGACATCCCTGGAAGCCCACCTCCTCTGCCACTCTGGTGCTCAGTGGATCTCAAGCTGGTGCAACGAGAGGGCAGGCTGCCGCTGGGCCTGGGCTCCCCTTTCTAACAAGGCACCTCCGGGCCAGGATGCTCACCTGGTCTCACAGCATCAGAGTTGTGCTTACCCCCACCCAGAAATACACCCATCATCCCAGGGCGACCCCCGCCCCATCCTGGCATTAATGCTGGGCGCCCGTGACCTTCTGCCATCAGCTTCTAACAGGTCTAGACTCCACTGGCTTCACATACAAACCATAAAGTTCACCGGAAAACCACCCTCCGGAGAAGCCCACTCACGCCAATTGTGAACTTGAACTTGAATGGTGGCCCCTCAAAGAATGCAGCGCAGTTGTCGTCGCTGCCGGTCACCAGGCGGTATGGCCGGCTCTGCTTGATGTCCACGCTGTTGATGACTTTGTTGTGTCCCGTGATCTCGCCCACAGAAGAGCCGCTGTCCCACAGGAAGACGGCTCCGAACCTTTACCCAGGAGGGGAGTCACAGGAGAGAAAAGTCAGTCCTGGGAAGATCACCACGGGCAGTTGTGTCCCCAGCAGTCAGAGGGCAGTGGTGCTGGCAGGGCAGCCCTGCTCACAACTGTGCTTCATACACGCTCCCCAAAAGAGCCAACACTGACGGCACCCAGGATTTGTCTGAAGGATAGGAGAACAAGCAGAAGCAGTCCCAAGTGCCTCTGGGAAGGGACTGCACATCTGTGTCTTATGGCCCAGATCCAAGGAGCCTCCCACATGAAGGTGCTTTAAAAGCACCTGCCAGGGAACAGCTCGAGGCTTCATCAGTTTCACAGCAGTTTTAATAAGGGGTGGGGGGCGGGGGAGTGGATGGGGGGGTTGGGGTTGGGCTGGGGACCAGGAAACACTTTGGTGCTAGAACGGAGATGCTGCCTTGCTGTCAGCCAGCAGTACACAGTCAACGAAAATGTATTGTTTGGGTTACCATTTGTGACCAACAGGAATGACCTGAAGAAAAGCTATGGAACAATGAACGCCTATGAGAACACACATTACGAGGAGCCTCCAGGAAAGGGAAACAAAGATATGTGTCTGACAAGTACAAGTGATTGAGGGCGGCAGAGGTGCCGGGGAGGGAACCCTGACTGCACTCGGAATAAGACACCTGGGTTGCGGTACTGACCCTGCTGGTCACTGGCTCCGTGAGTGCAGCAGCCCCCCGGGGCCGCCCACCCAGCGTCCTGTCGCCCCCTCCTCCCTCCTCAGTTAGGTGGCCATGGGGTGTGCCCAACTAGGGAACACATCCGGCCTCACTCTCGGCAGGTGTGGTCGTGGCGTTGCTGCTGGGAGGGACCCCGATAACACTCTTAGGAGCTGCATCACTTTCACCTGCTCCCTTTCCTGCTTCCTGCTGCCTGGATCGTGGGCAGGACAGCTAGGGTTCTGGGAGGTGAAGGGCCAAGGACATCAGATCAGAGAAGGTGCCTGGGCCCGGAGACAAACCCTGGGGGTTCCCCGTGGTTACGTGTGGTTTTCCCTCGTGTGTTGCCGAAGTCCACCCTGAAGGAAGCCCAGTACCCACAGGACTCAACACACACCAGTCCAAGCTGCACCGACGTCAACGCACTCCTCCCACCGGGGGCGTGCGGGAAAGAAAGCAAAGCAAGGGATACAGGCAGGAGGGGTCGAGGCCAGACTCACTTCTCCCTTCCTTCCCCGACCACTGCGATCCTCTTACTGTCTTCCGTCCAAGCAATGTCCTTGATCTTCCCAGCGAAAGGCTGATACTCATACTTCAAGAGGTGCTCCTTCTGCGTGGTATCCCAGACCCTCAGCTTCCCAGATACATCTGCAGACACAACAGGGCGGCGAGAGCCACGTTCACCACTGTGCCGGGGCCACGTGGGCACAGGGCATGGCCACCCAGCACCACCCAGGGTTTTGGAGCTGGCCGGGCGTAGCTGGGAGAAGGCGTGTGTGTTCATCAGATAAACAACACCCAGCCACCGTCAATCAGAGCCTGCTGCCTCCATGAGGACCAAAAGGGGGTCTCTACATTTCTCCAGGCATCACAGGGATCTCAAGCCCCGCATGGGTGTCAGGAAGCCCAGGGACGCACGGTGGCAACCCCCGCTCCTCCCCACCGCCCAGGAAGCAGCTTGGGATATGACTGTATTCCTTTCCTTGGAGGGTTACCTAACTGGCATACGGGCCCCGGGACACTCAGGAGCTAAAGATCTTCATTTGTAAAACATGACAGTACTAGTGACACTGCATCTCCCGTGCAGGGGCTGCAGTCACCAGTACAAACGAGGGTACTGCTGTGTGTGCAGCTGGGCAGCCTGGGGCATGCTGGGTCCCGCACGGGGGCCCCACCTGGGTCTGCAGGCCCCATTCTCCTCCCAGTTCCTTCCCCGCCTCGGGCAATCGGCAGCCCCTACTCGGTAGAGCAAGGCACCATCCCACCACTCATGGCTGAGCCATGAGTGAGACCCTCTTGTGAGACACGCAGGTGGCTGCTGGAAGGAGTCTCGCTACAGGCAGAACTTGACACCAGGCCTGTTCTCACTGCAGCATTTGCAGCAGATCGGTGCTAAAGTAACACCCCCTTCTCTCCCCACCACCATCCCATCACCAAGTTCCCAGCACCAACCCCGACACATCCCCTTCCCAACTGAGCACTGACTTCCCAAATAAGGAAGAAAAGTGGAGCATTTTAAACTAACTCTTGAGGCTAAAACATCAGCCCCGCATAGGTCTGGGCCAATTGCCCCCAGCATGTAAGCTCGAGTTGTATCCAGGACCCCTGGCCACTTTAGCACTGAACGCAAGGTCTACAGACTGTTCCAGTGGGAACAGCTTTCAACTTCTGTTCGGGTCCAGTCGAGGGTGGGCGTCGGCTGCAGACATGGCCCCTGCCCCACACGGCTCTGTAGGCCTAAAACACCACCTACAACTGCATCCACAAGAGGGGGGATAACATGCCACCAGAGGGCTGCTGTGACGATAAAATGAGTCAACATGTATAAAGCCTTAGACTAGCCCCCAGGACACCGGAGACACTTGTAACGAGTTAGAGTTAGTTCTAACTGTCAGTGAATTAACTAAGGCTCTGCAGAAGCCACTGGAGACCCCTCCCCGTGGGCAAACACGCGGGGCTCACGTCCGCCGAGGCACAGATGAGATGCTAGCCTCCCTGTGAACAGCACTAATGAGGGGGTCCCGGGGGCCCTGGTCTCTGGATGAGGTCCAGCCAGACTGCCTGGCACACTGCCCGAGGCGAGCTCCAAGGCTGACCTGAGCCAGTTAAGTCCCTTGGCTGAACAAATGGGCCAACGGGGAAAGAAAAGGAAGGGGCAGAGGCCGGAGCCAGAAAAGGAGCAGTGTGTACAGGAAGGAAACACACACATGTGTGCTCACATTCACGCACACGCCGGGCTGTGTGGTCCCCGTGCTCAGGTCAGCCCAGGGCGCTACATGGAGTCATGGAGAACACAGTGTCTGCAGGCACAAGGCCGAGCCCGTTCCCCTCCCCACCCCTAGACAGCAGGGAGCCGCTCTCCACCCCTTGAACTCAACGGGCAACCCGCCTGTACCTCCCTCAGCCCAGCCCGCCTCCAGGCCAGGCATCCTAGTCATTCTCCCACTGTCTCCCTGCCCGGACCATCAGCCTCTTCTGATGGGCCCAACTCATGCATTTGATTCTTTTCAGAAGCAGCTAGGGCTGGAAACAGACAGTGGGGCTTGGAGACCAGGCACTCAGGCCCCATCCGACGAGGGCGGCCCTGACAAGGTGCACCTGGGTACCAGGCCCTGTGCCAGGTGCTGGGGGCACAGCACAGACCAGGCATCTGCTGGCAGACACACACACACACACACACACACACACACACACACACACATCCACACACTTACAGGACTACGGAGAAAAGCACCGCAGTGCAAGGCGACAGACGGTGACAGCGGGGAAGGGGCTCCTTCCCTCCAACAAGGCCTCCTTGCACCACTGGGAACAGGTCTCCTCCCGGACAATAAGCTGCATCCGGTAATGGCCGTTCGTGGTGAGCCTGCCCCCCACCCCGCCTTGGTGTGGAACACACACCAGCATTGCTGGGGCAGCAGCGGTGGGGGCGGCCTCTGCTCACACCTGCTCTGGCTCTGCGGCCTGGTCTCTCCTCCCACGTGCCTCACCTGAGCAACCCTCACATCCTTCTCAGGGCACGGAGAACCCTATCCACGAGAGCCTCTACCCCGCAGCCTGGGAAGATCCCCTAGAAAGGGAAATCGGGCCCCGGAATGGCTCCGCCCTGAGAACATCACACAGGACCCAGGGTTCCCCAGGGCACAGACTGCCGTCTCATTCAGAGCTGGGGGTCCAGCCCCTGGCATGGGCTCCTCCCACGGGCCTTCCAGAAGGTCCGATCATTTTGCAGAACGTGGACCAGCCAGACTTACAGGGATCTAAAGACTCGCAGATCTGAGGTTGGAAACCGGTCTGGGAGTGACTGCAGGGTTCCCGAGGTACGGGGACCCCTGCCCTCAGGGACCCCAGCCCCACCCCAGGCACACCGGGTGCCGGGTAACCCACTTAGCCAGAGGGCACAGCACCTCATCTCCAAACCCTACACACCACACTATTTTTATGTTTAGCCCAGAGCCCTAATCTCTGCAGTAAATGTTTTGTAGTCTTTGTTCCATTCAAAGGGCCAGCTCACTAGAAACATAAAATACACCGCCCACGCCTGCCTGCAGCCCAACCTCCCTCACTTCCCCCACCAAGTCAGGGCGCTTGTACGAGAGGAAGACGTCAGATGGAGCCTTTACTTCTGTGGACTGTCCTTTGCAACGGTCTCTGCACCAGCATTTGAAGACCGTGATTCCTGTCTGGTTAAACTACCTGCCTGGGGACCGGAGGGCAGGCCTGGGCTCATGAGTGATTCAGCAGCCGGGCCACAGCTCAAAGAGCAGCCAGGGAAGCTGTGCCAAGCACACTTCTCTCCTGAGAAGACACGGTTTTAGAAGGCACCAGGCCCAAATCATAGCGCTTTAAATGAAGGGAAGTTCTGCTGGCAGGCAGGGGTGGGGGGCGGGGAAATCACAGGGCTAGAGTAAATCGTAGGACGTAAATTAGGGCAAGTTTTACAGATGGAGTCAGAGTAGGTCTAAACATAAAAATCATTAAGTGACCACTTTGTGCCAGCTCCTGGCCGAACCCTTCACACACAACCCCGGGCGGCCAGCATTAGCCGTCAGCCAGCACGCCTGTCACCCTGGTGCGTCCGGGCATTCAGTGACAGACACCACAGTCCCCTGTGGTGCCCACCAGTGCCAGGGCTGCCCCAGGCATTGTACACGCATTGCTGCACTGGGTCCTCCCCAAACCGATCTGGTAGGAACTAACAGTCCCAGTTTACAGAAGAGAAAATTAAGGCCCAGGAAGGTAAGTTATTTAGGGAAGGCTGCATAGCTAGGAAGGGGCGACCCCTTCCGGGACAGGTCTGCATTGCCTGCCATGCAGGGAGTGAGGGCACTGTAGACAACCGGCCAGCGGGGTGTGTGATCCCGGCCCTCCCCCACCGGCCGTTAGTTCTTTCAGCAATTTGCTCATTTCTGTCACTCTCCAGGGAGGCTGACGAGGCCCACATCAGCTCATCCACCTGGCTCTTCATGGGGCCTGAGACCAGGCTGGACACAGGCAAGACAGCCAACATCTGCTGAGTGTATGAATGAATGAATGAACGAATGGGAGACTCGTGGTAAGCCACGCTAACTTGTGTGCCTCCCTTTCTCATCTGTAAATAGTAAAAGACCAGTCTCGAGGAATCGGGTGAATAGAGCATCCACAATGTGATGAGCTCATGTCCCTCCTCTTGCCCAGCCTCCCACTAGGCCACACAAAAGCCCGGCTGGATGGAGCCAAGGCCCTGACCACCAATGGAACAAGTGCTTGCCTGAGGCTGGCGGTGTGCTCGGTACGGGGAACGGAACAGCAAAAGGTGACATGAGACAAAGCTACAAGTCAGAAACACACACACACAAAATGGGCTCCGATACATCACGCATGGTACAGCTGCCCGCAGAGGCCTCCAGCCAACCTCACGTGAGCATCTCCACTGACCTCTGAGTTGGAACCAGCTGGAACATGGCCAGCTAGAGTTCTGGAAAGGGGCTTTTTGCTGGCTTACCCTTTCCTTGTCAGCCCCAACTGAAACTCATCACGTTCGCCCCACCTGCCATCCCCATCCTGGAGGGTCTTCCCTCTTCCTCCTCCACCCCCAACCCTCCCAAGCCAGGCGCCCAGCTTGGCCCCAGGACTGGGGGGAGGGGAGCGGCACACCACATGGACCAAGGAGCCATGCGCGAGGACAGACAGGTACCTCCAGAGGCGATGTAGAATCCGCTGGGCGCGTACTTGGCCACCACCACCTGGTGGGCGTGCTCCGTGTAGATGTCAGCAATGGCCGGGTTCTGCAGGGAGGAGACCAGAATGAACACGGAACCAAGAAGCAGGCAAACTGCTTTCCGCTCTCTGGATTAATGGATTCGGGTGGGAAAATAACACACACACACACACATACACACACACACAAATACTGAAGTCAAAACCTCCATAAAAAAATCCCAGAAGTATACTTACCTGCCTGGGTCATAGAATTCTAGGTGGTTTTTAACTCTTTTATAAAATTCGAGGTGATTTTCTTGCCTTTGTCTGCTTTTCCTTCCTTGCCAGAGTACAAGCAAATATGTACTTGTGAAATATATACAGGAAATACAAGTTTCATTAGAAACTTAAAAAAAATTAGAAAAAAACCTATGACTCTCATTTTCTCCCACTTTGGGGAGCTGCCGGCTGCTGCTGCCTTCTCTGAGTCCAGTTCCCCCAAAGCGGGTCTCCCCTGTTCAGAACCAACTCTATCACAGGCTGCCAGGCAGTGTCTGACCCGAACCAGAGCCTCTGGCCTGGAGGTGCGGCAACAGAGGGGGGCATGCAGCCAGGAGCCTCTCCTCGTCCAAATCCCTTGTTTGGGAAACTGCCTTTTGTGGCACAAGTCCAAGGCTGGCTGGACTCTGCAGCAAGAACAGGGCCAGCATCTGGGACCAGGAGCATCTCTGCTACTCAGCAGTAAGGTTTCAATGTAGAATTTACTCTAAGTAGATCACGGCACTCCCTCCACCCCTGCACACACAACCAACGGTTCTCAGCAAACCTGGAGCATGTGCTGTGAGATGCTCTCCATCTGTCTCCACAGCCGAGCCTTCTCCCAGGAGGGAAGAAAGACGGAGCCATCTAATCCCTGATACCCGTTGACAGCTTTCCGTGAGCCAAGTGCCCGTGGAAAAGAGGCAGCTTCCCACTGGCTGTGGACACATCGGGTCCCAGGGAGGCTGCTGCAGGCACACCTAACCTGACCCCCAACTGACCCCACCTCTACGACCACCCCGTTGTCTCCCCCCTCACCCCCTCCTTATGCCCCTCGACAAGGTCAGAGGCCTGGACTCCTCTCAGCCTCCCGGCCACTGGATCCCGCCCCCCATCCCACCAGAGTAAGCCCGGAGAAGCGCCCCCTAGTATCTAGCCCCGGCAACCACACTCCTGCCTTTCCTGTAAGCCCCCTGTCTCCGTAAATGCCATGCCCTCGCCAGCAACGCCTCTCCCTGCCTGCTAACACCCACTTATCAGGCCTAACTGAGGAGAAATCTGCGCAAAGCCTCCTGTGCTTCTCTCTCCTGTGCTTGCAAAGCAGTTCACACGTCCCTAAGGCAGTTATGACATACCAGTCCCTGGCCTTCTTGCCCCTCTCCTCCAACTTTTCTTTGACCTGCTTTATGTGCATTTATCTCTTTAGCCATCACAGCAGTTGGCAAATAACAGATGCTCAATAAGTGTTTTTTTTGGGGAAAAAAGTTTACATAGTCCTTTTCCCCCTAGGACTTAACACTCAGCATCATATGATACAGTATGTATGTGGTTCATAAATTAATCCATTGCAGAATAAACATTTGTTTAATGAAATTAGAAATATATCAGGCATCCAAAGATATTCTGAATGGCAAACAGGCACATGAAAAAGCGCTCAATGTCGTTAGCCTTCTGGGAAATGCAAATCAGAACTACAATGAGAAGCCATGACATGCTCACTAGAGTCAATAAATTAAGACTGATGTCACCAATTTGGCAAGGATGGGTGGGGTACAGTCTGGAATGCTTATATATTGCTGGTGGGAATGCAAAATGATACAGCCAGAAGATAGTCCAGCGTGTTATCTATGAAGATTCACTTATACAAAAACGCAGCGACTGCACTCCTAGGTATTTGTCCAAGAGAAAAGCGCATGTCCACAAGAAGACACACATGGTTGAAGGTTCGTGACAGCCCCCAAGTGGAAACAACCCAAACATCCACCCACAGGTGCCTAGAGAAGCAAACCGCACTGTTCATCCAGCGGAACACGACTCGGCCAACAGAGAGCAACAAACTGCTAAATACCCTCAACCATAGGAAGGAGCCTCGAAAGCCTACGCTAAGTGACAAAGCCGGATGCAAAAGAGAACACACTGCGTGGTTCCTTTCTGATCAAAGTCTAGGAAAGGTAAGCCCACAGTGACAGAAAGCAGGTCGGGGCTGCCAGGGTCTGGGGGGAGGGTGGAGAGGCCGACAGAGTGTGAGGGGCAAGAGGGCGCTTTTGGGAGTAACTGGAACGTTCTGCACCATGATCATGGCGGTGGTGATGGGACAGTATCAGTTTGTCAAAACTCAAGTTGTGCACTTAAAACGGATGGATTTTATTGTACCTAAATTACGCCTCAATAAAATGATGACCCCCAGGATCCATTAAACGTCCGTCTAACCCAACCTGTCCCTGCCCAGGTTAGTCCTTTGTACCCGAACATTCTAACGGAGACAACTTCCCTCACAGAGAAGCTGGCAAAAGCGGTCTGTGGCCAGGCCGCCACAAGGGCTCTTGTTCAGTCGTCCATTTCGAGGCTGACCGAGGACTCTCACACCCACATGTGGGCGCTATGGATAGGAAAGCCATCCCCTCGAGGGCAAAGCCCATGCTGGATGTACAGCCTGGCATTGCCCTTAGAGGGTGAGTGGGTGGCTGGTGGAAGATGAGTAAGCAGCTGCTCTGGGAGGAAGTTCTGCCCCTAAAAGTCCTGCCCCTAAATGGTCAGGGTGAGTGAAACCCCAGGGTCATCCCCACCCAGCAGGCTCGGCCTCCTAGCAGGCTCTGGGCTGGATGAGACAGCACCTCGTCCGTATTCCCAATACAACTGGGGGCAAGTTCTCCAGGCTGAACATAAAGAACATAATACATCCGACCAGCAGCAACCCCTCCCTGCTGCTCCGCACACAGGGAGGCCGGCTACTTGAGCCAAAGATGATGCCTCCCTGTGCCCAACGTGTCCACTGCAGGCCAGGCTCATCACAGACCAGCAGGGTCAGGACTCAGACACTCGGGGTGGGCAGCAGTTCTTCCCCTCCCCGCTCCACGATCTCCAGGGAGAACAGGATTTGGGGAGTGCAGTTTATCTGGGGAAGCACTCGGGAACGGGGAATGAGACAGGAAGGGAAGGAAGCCAACTCCAGGAGCCGCGGGGAGACCTTCAGAGCGGGGCTGGGTTTTCTGCCCTGCCAGAGGGTGCGAGGCTGGCGTGCCCCTCCCCTGGGACTTCCTTCCTGCCCTGCCCCCATCAGGGGACAAGGGACTTCAGGCAGAAACCAGGAGGAAGCCCTGGCATTTGAGGCCCGTGGGTCCCTAGCAGATATGGGCAGAGGCAGGCAGAGCCCGTGAAAACCTCCTGTCATCTCACCGAGACCCCAGGCTCACCTCAGCCTTGCCCCTCACCCTCTACCCTGGGACTGTCCCTGCCCTGCTCCCCACCTGTGACCCCCCACCCCGCAGGCCTGCCCCAGCCCTGTCCCATCTTCTGCAACAGCTCTCAACCCCACCTTGTCTTTCTGCCCCAGCCAGACTCCATCCAGTTCTTCCTGCCCCTCCTGGGACCGGGACAATATCCTGACAATGTCGTTGGAACTGACCCCTCTGCCTTCCATTGATCCGCCAGGCTCTAAGTCCCAACTCTGGTCGCATCATTGCAGAGGGCTGGTTCAGGGCCCAGCAGTGCAGGTGCCTTGGAGGAGGAGGCCACGCCCACCTCCGACCTGTGCGCGGAGCCCCCGCCCAGCAGCAAGCTAAGCAATCTCCCCTCACACCTTTCCACAACACCGGGGGTAAGTCAGTAAAAGAGCCCCTCAAGGCTCTCTCACATTCCTTTGTCCTGAGGCTCAGGTGCTGAGGTCAGAGGTCACCACTGCACTTTACAGGTAAGGTTAAGGGGTGGCTCCAGCCACAGCACATGGCGGCTTGCCACGGCACACCTGGCCCCCTGTGGACCCAATTGACATGTCACGGATCGGGAAGGCCGCCCAACCACTGAAGCTGTGGCACACAGCACTGCGGAGGCCTCCAGAGAAGGACCTGGGCCTCCTCCAAACCAGGCAAAGTGAGCACGACCTTCAGGAGGATTAAGTTTCCAGAGCACTGGCTTTCTAAACACAGCCAGTTCCTAAAAGCAGGCGCTGGTGGTGGGACCTGTGCAGCAAACACAACTTGCAGGGCCCTCTGCTCACTGGTGACGAGGGCTCAACTCGAATGACTACAGAGCGACCCGGCTGCCAGGCAGCTCCACAAACCTCTGCGCTTCCAGACCTGCAGGTCCGAATCCAGAGGCTCAGCCTGATCACAGTGCCTCAGAGGGTGGTGAGAACACACCAAGCATTGTACATTCACTCCTCCAAAGAACTCCCCGCACCTGCACCTCCTCTGGGCTGGCCCAGGGTCCAGCAGTGAACCAGTGACTATCATACACAGTGCGATCAGCCTGCCCTGCTCAACCTTCAAGGCTCCCTCTCACCCAAAGGAACGCAGCCATACAGCTGGACCTACGGTCCAAAGTCCATTTCCCATTCCACCCTCTCCCTCCTCTATCAGATCGCTAGCTGTGACTCTTCCCTTTATCTGCCTCAGTCTGGAATATCTTCCCTACTTCCCGGTCCCAGATAACCTTCTCCTAATTATCTTTTAACCTCAAGCAAAGGTTACCTCCTCCAAGAAGCCTTCTCTGATGCTCCAAGCTGGAAATATCTCTCCCAGCCCAGAAAGCTCACACTACCTTCCCTAACCTCCCTCCCCACTGCCCTTAGTACTTTCTTCCTTGGACTACATGTCATTCTTATAACCACAAAGCTTCCCACAGAGGGCAGGGCCCAGGTCTGATTCACCACTTCTTCAACCTCCATGCACTTGTACTCCCTGTCTAGACTCCCCCCATCTCTGCTGTCTCAATGCCCTTCCTGGAGAACTCTTACTCACCCTCCAAAACCCAACTCAAAAGTGCCCTTTCTCCAGAAGCCTTCCCTGCGGCTCTGTGGCACAGCTGGTCCTTCCCTCTTGCTCCCAAAGCACTCAGGGCACACTTCTTTTAAAGGGCTAACCTGGTGCATTAGAATGTTACCTACTGGGGTTCTTCAATCACCCCTGCTGACACTTTGGGCTGCAGGACAGCCCTGTGCATTGTGGGATGTTTGGCAACACCCTGGCCTCTACCCACTAGATACCAGTAGCACAAAAATGTCTTCAGACATTGCCAAGCATCCCTTAGCAGGGTGGAAGCGGGGGCGAAACCGCTTCACTGAGAACCACTGACTTAATCTTGGGCACTGTGGCTGCGGGCAGGGCTCGGCAAGATGGAATGTGTGTGGGCAACACCAAGACCGAGGATCGGATGAACCAGCTGATGATGCCTTAATCTTTGAGCAGCTTCCTAACCGGTCTCCCTCCCGCCTCACATCTTAGATACAGAACCAGTTCTCTACCGCACTGCTTATCTGCTGAAACTTTTCAAGGTTCTGGTGGCCTCCGGTCAAGGCCGGGCTGTCTCAGAGCCGCCCGGCCCACAGCACCAGAGCCCCGCACCCTCTCCTGCCTGCCTGTCGCTCCCCCCAACCCCAGTACTCCAGCCACAAAACTCCACAACCTGTGCGGGGCCCTCTCGCCACCCCCTCTCCACTGACTGGTCCCTTCCCGGGCCCCCAGCTGCTCAGAAGTCCTCACGGCACATCTCCTCCTTTCAGCATCAGTCCCGTCTGAGTGTTGGTTTCCCTGGGAGACTGCAAGCTCCGTGAGGACAGGCTTTTGCTGGGGTGTCTCCAGAACTAGGCATGGGCTTCACTACAAAGCAGGTGCTTATAAATACTTGTAACAGGATTAACTCGGGCTCAAGTAAAGGAGGTGGAGGTGGAAGGGTGGAGGAGAGAGAAATGGAAGTGCCCACCCGGAGCCAGCTGACACGTGGGGGGCCGCACCACGACTGGCAATGGGCGGGGGAGGGGGTGACACTGATGTCACATCCAAAGCACCTGAGGGCCACTGGCCTGGGAGCCAGTGAGGCACGTCCCCACCACTTGGGCTCCACTCGGCTCCGGGGCCTTCTCGGAGCCCGTTTCCTCAGTGCTCTCCTTGCCCTGGATCCCACACGTGTGCTGCCTGCTGGCTTTCTGTCCAGGCGGTAAGCAAACACGCCACTTCCTCCTGTCACCCGGGGGCCCGTTTCACTCCCACCCGAGGCAGCGAGCTCCGCGCAGGTGGGTCTTCTGTGTCTGTGCTCCCCGTGGGGCGGCGGCCATCCCGGGCACGCGGCAGAGACTCGGAGGCACGTGCCATGGGACAGAAGGGACGAGGTCAGTCCTTCTCCCCCACCTGAAGGGGACGCACAAGGGGCCCTTCTGCACATGACTGGCAGCAGATCATTCTGCGTGAAACTCAGCACTCAAGTTCAACACCTCCCAACCTGGTCTATACTCTGTTCAAGGAGATGAGTCCACTGATCCTGTGACTGGAAGGAGAGCAACGTCAAACTGCTACAAACACTGCGCTCCCTGGAGTTTAACTTTATATAAATCATTTTTTCCAAATATATATATACACACACACACGTGTATGTATACACGTGTGTGTGTGTGTGTATAAAATATATATATTAGTTCTGGAATTTAGGGACTGGGTATTTAAAAAAGCAAGCCCCAAACTTGCCCTTGTAGCAAATCTGCTGGCTGCTTCTGGCAGTGGAGGGGCCTCTGCCAGGAGGCTCACTTGCCAAAGCTGTTTTACAGGTAAGTGATCCGGGGCGGTCCAGAACATGAACAGGCTCCTTCATAGCCACTGGGAGGAACCTTCCCAGACTACATCTAGGTGATGCAGGCCTAGAGTTAAGAATGTATCAGGTTCCCTCCTTCTGGAATACTCCTTTCTGAACGGCCACATCACTGCATGCTTTTAACTGTGGAGAATTTCCTCTCCAAGGTGTGGCAATCGGATGTGTTGAAAGAAAATAGATAAGAAACACTCTTTTCTACCAGCTTAAGAAGTGCCGTTATGCTGGGTTCACAAAACAACTTTTAAGGAAATAAAGTGAATGACAGCCGTGGCTCCAAGTGGAAGGTCAGCAAGGGTCTGATACCTGCCTGGTGTTAATAAAGGTGGATGCCACACAATTTAGGTCCAGCAGCCTGAACCAGGCTAAGCCTTTCTCACTTCCATGCAGTAAAACCTTTAGTGGCTGCCTATTATCTCCATGACACAGCCTGGCTTTCAAGGCCTTTCAATCAATAAATGACTTACTGAGCACCCTCTACATGCCAGGTACTGTGCTAGGCCAGGACATAGCAGGTTAGGGTGGCTGCTCGCTGGCTGGCTCCCAATGCACCATTAGCACCAAAGGGCAGAGAAGGCCAGGATGGGAGCGCTATTTAGGAGGGGCCCCTGCCACATGGCAACATCTAAACAGAAACATAAAGCAAGACAGGGAGCGAGCCATGCAGCTATCTGAAGAAAGAATATCCAAAGGGCACAGCAATGCCCGTGTCCTGAGACCCATATGGAGCGTGCTCCAGGGAGAGCACAGAAGCCGGGATGCCTGAAGCCCGCGGGAGAAGGTGAGCAGTGAGGTGAGATCAAAGGTGCAAGGCTGGACAGCAAGGCCCTATCAGCCTTGGTGGGTCGGGGAGAGCAAAGGAGCAACTTGATCTCATATTTTAATATAACTGGCCCAGCCGTGGTGCTGAGAGCAGACTAGAGGAGGGCCAGGGTGGAAGACCAGTTTGGCCTTTTGTTTTTGCAATCCAGGTGAGAGAGCATGGTAGCTTGGATGAGTAGTTCTGTCAGATTCTTAAGTCTTTGAATGTAGAGTCAATAGGATTCACTGAAGAACTAAATACGGCATTGAAGGGGGAACTAAAGAGAAGTCCAAGGTTGGGGCCTGACCAGCTGGGGAGTGGCATCGCTGTTCTGGGGACAGACACATGGGAAACCCAAATATGGTTTGGGCACATTAAGTATGAGCTGCCAATCAGACATCTGTTTGGACATTCCACGATCTGGTCCCCTCCTCCCTTTCATGTCTCTTCTCTACTCTGAGCCTGTATTCCAACCAGATCACCTTCCTTCCTATTTCCGGAATGTTCATTAGATTCATGTCTTTTTCCCAGGGGTACTCTGCCCTAATTAAAAATGTACCCACCTTTACTCAAGTACCAGTGGCCCACCCCCATTGAACAAAAGCCTAAATGCCTGATGTATGTCCAGAACAGAGAGGAAGGAACACATCGGCATCCCAGTGCTGGCCCTGTAGAAACTTACAAATAGATGGGAAAGGAAAGCAGATGCGCCCTCAAAAGAGAATGGTAAACTCTGGAGTACTGATAAGAATAGAAAGCTCAGAAGGACAAGCAGAATGGGTTCCACAAGTCAGGGAATGCCTCCTGCAAAGAGGGTGCTTGTCTGTGGCTGTAAACAGCTTCTCCGCTGGAAGCAGCTCCCTTTACTGGCTACCTTCACCTCGCGGAGCCTGACCCCAGTTCTGAGCAATGGGTCTACTGCAGGCGGGGCAGGGTATAAAGGAGATGCTGAAGGTTAAGAATCTTTCATGGGTTCCAGACACACAGTAGGTCTTCATGTGAGGCCTCCCATCTGGAAGTGAGTGTAGCCTGCCATGATGTGTGTGTGACTTGTTAGGGACAAACCTAAGCATTCATTCCACAGTACTGTATCCCTGCGAATGCTTTCGCCCATTTTATTTGACAAACTACAAGTGAGTATCTATCTACTAAGGGCCATCTCAACTTTTATTTTCTCAATATCTCAGGACCTCTCTGGAGACCTCCAGATCTTTATGATCTAAGTCCTTGGTGATGTTTCCCCCAGTTCTGAGCAAGGCAGGATACACTTTCTAGGAATCCGTATCTAGAAGAGGAGCTGTTAGCACCTTCAAGGCACATTCACACCCACCCACCCCCCTTCAGCGAGATGCTCAGCCATCCTGGGCAAGGGAGAACTGCCAAATGGAGCTCTGTCTCCCAGCAGACTGCTTGGCTTGACCAGAGAGGTGGGGGCAGAGCCAGAAGTACCTCATTCCACACAGGGGCCTCTCTTCTCACAGACAAGGAAACCAAGGCCCACAGAGCCCCTTCATTCCCTCAGCCAGCCCTGAGGTTCCTGAGAACACGGGCATCTCAAAAGCGACAGTTCCAACCCCCCAAGGGTAATCATGCACAACACATGTGAATTTAAGTTGACATCCCTTGGGGGCATCGCCAATCAAAATCACCCACCTACAAACTGTGCACAAGGCCCCACCCCAAGCTCAAGAGAAACCCCCCCATACACCCCCAAATGGTCATGTTGGTACCTCTGGCTTCCATACCCCACCCCACCACTCAGCTGAGGCAGGCAGAAGAAACATTTCTGCGTGCCGTCCTAGCAGCCGGGAGACTGACCGGCAGACTGGGTCATTTCAATGATTACAGAGCAGTAATGGAAAATTTCCAGGATTTCCCAAGGAGTGGGCTCTAGAAAAATTCTCAGCCTGGGTACAGGATGCCCATGCAGACGATTCATGGGAAAACACTGGTTCCCGATTTTGCACTGGGGCTCAGATTTGTAGGTGGAAGATCAGACTGAAATGCAGAGGCCTGGCTGTGAGTCCGGGCTCTGCCACACTGAGGGGACCCTGGATATGAAATGATTACACACGAGTGCCATTTAACCAGTGCTGGGTGTCTGCCAGGCATGCTGGGCTGGAGGGATGTAGCGTCTCACTCAGGGGGCCCAGGCAGACGGGGGAAGTGGAGGGAAGCCTCATCTCATCACCTCCATTTTACAGATGAGAAAACTGGGACTCAGCGAGGCCAAGTCACCAACCACCCCAAGGTCAAGGTCCCACCCCTCGAACCCAGAGCCCTTCTTCTCTTGAACTGAACTAATATGAGCCTCAGCTTCCCCACGAAGAAAGAGAATTGGGCCTGTATAAATTTGAAGGTGTCTTCCTGGGCTTCCTAGGTGTCTTCCCAAGGCTGAGGGGGCGTGGCGTCCTCTCCCCAGGCCGCTGAGCAGCCGGTGAGGTGGTGGAAGGGTAAGAATTCACCCAGGAGCTGCGCTCAGGGAAGGAACTAGCGCCTGGTGAGGGAAGCGGATAGGTACTCACGTCGATGTTCCTTAGGATGACGCACTTTCCATTGGTGTAAAGAAAATTGTTGCCCCTGGGGTCGCCGCCGATGATTTTGGAGACACCCCTCTCCACCTGGGGGAGGCTGGCGAACACCTTCTCTGCAGAGACACAAACGCAGCAGGGCACATGAGGGGCAGCCCCTGCCTCGGCCCCCCGCCGGGCTGAGGACAGAGCGCAAGAGAGGGGAGGGGGAAAAGGAGAGGGGCCCTGGGCCGGTCTCAGCCGGTCACCTGTTGCCTCCACCCGGAGGGGCGGTCGCCACTTTGAAGAAGCGCACGGCGCGACTTCCTGGTCCGCGCTCTCCACCAGGCCCTTCAGGGATGCGGGGGCTCTGCGGGGCTCCGACCGCATCGCTAACTTTGGGGCGTCCCCCTGGCCGGGGATCACCGCGCGGTGCCCCCGAGGGCGGCGGGTCGCTCACCGGCTTGCGCCCGCACCCCTCCCCCGCGCCCCGGGGACCCCTCCAGGCCGCCCGCTCCTCGCGCCCCGCCGATGGCCGAGGGGGCCAGGCAGGGCCAGAGCCCATCCTGGGGGCACCGGGCCGCGGCACTTACTGATCTCGTATGGCATCCTTGCCCACTTGTTACCGCGCAGCGCTCGCCGAGAGCCTCCGGGGACGCGCGCGCCGAGAATCAGACGGGGCCGAGGCCGAGCCGGGACAGGGGGCGAAAGGCGGCGCCGGGCGTGCGGTGCGCGGAGGGGGCGGTCCGAGGCCGGGTCTCCGAGGCCGGCTCGCGCCCTGCCCTGCGCGCTGCCGCTGAGGACGCGCCGAACCCGGAAGCGCGGCCCCGCGCGCGGCTCGCCCCCAGCTTTGACCATATATAGTCAAGCGCTCAGCTCGGAGGCTGCGGCCCCGGCGAGCCTGCGCGGACCTGGCCGCGCCCCTCCCCCCGCGCGGGCCCCGCCCCGAGCAACCCGCCCCCCGGAAGTGACGTCACTCGAGGCCCTGTGAAAGGGCGGGGCTAGCCGCGCTGGGCGTCAGAATGCTCTTGGGAGCTGGTGGGCGAGGTTTGTGAGGGTGGGGGTCGCTGGGGAAGGGTGGGCGGAAGGTTGGGATACTCGAGGTTGCTTCTTGCGGAAGTTTTGCGGGCGCTGAAAGCAGCGGAGCGCTCCGCGGAAGCCTTTTTCCTGCCTGTGTTTGCGTAGCGGGCGTTCCCGAGCCGCCAGCCTTCCGGCCGGGTGGGCGCCTGCTGTTTGCAGAAGCTGTGAGGCGCCAGCTTGGGATTTGTAAACATAGGAGAGTGCTTTTTCTTGCTTTCTTTTTAAAGCGAGACTAACTGGGAGTCGCCCTTCCTCGAAAAAAGCAGCTGGCAGGAGGAACTTTAGAGATGTATCTTGCAGGGACGGGCTCTCTCAATACTTCCTTTTAGGAAGCTAGGAAGCCATAGAGCAAAGGAGATGTACGTTCGAAGAAAAAACTAGAGCTCATTTTCTAATGAAAGCAGAAGGGAAAGGGAGCTTCCACTTGTAAGATCGAGGCAGCGGCTCGTTGCGAGGGGAGAAGCAAGGGTTCTGAGGTGTTATTAATACTTTGAACCTCACCTTTCAGCAGGGGCTGGTGGCTGTCTTTCCATCGGAATTGGGGGGGAGGAGGGTAAATGTGAGAATATGCTAAAGGGCCTGAAGCCCAAACTAGAAAACCTCGGGGTGATCCTTGACTTTATCTAATCCACTGGGAAATCCTGTTCGCTCTATTTTCAGACTGCATCCAGGTTCATTTTTTGCGTCCTCCACTTAAGGCCTGCAGAGCCCTGAAGTCTTACCTGGGTTAACTCAGGTGTTTCCTATCTGGTCTCTTGGCTTTTGCTCCCCGACCTTCACCTTAGTCTGCTCTCCCGACTGCAGCCTGTTGGTTTCAAAATTGAGGATAAAATACGTTCCTCAGTTTAAAACTTGTAGGTGCTTGGAATCTCAAAATTCAAGCCTAAGGGATTAACATGGCCTGCTGGGCCCTGTGTGATGCGTTCCATGAGACTCCATCGTACTCTCCTTTGCCTTCAGCTCTGCTCCCCCTTGCTTGCTTTCTGCAGCACCCTAGCTTCCTTGGTACCCCAGGAATGCCCCAGGCTTGCTCTTGCACCTGCGGGGTCTCCCCCACCTCTGTTCGCTACCTGGAATTACTCTGAAAAGTACTTAAATGCTCTGCTCGCGTCATTTTTTTTTTCAGTGAAAGTCCCTTACCCTGACCACCTTATTTTGAACTGCAACCTTCCAGCCCTTGCAAGTGCATTCCTGATTCTCTGTTCCCTATTCTTGTCGGGAGTGTGTCCCTGACACAGGGTAGATGGGAAGGTAGTTTTGTGAATTGAAGGATCCTAGAAATGTTGTGTCTTTGTACATAAGGGTGAGATTTCTAAAGCAGAAATGAGAAACAAGTGTTCTACAGGTGGGAGCTGTAATTAATTATTCTGAGAAACCAGGATTTAATTATTACCCTTATTGGGACTGGGTTAAGAGCAGGTGTGATAACTTAAGTTCATCCCTAGGGCATCTATGTAATGCAAGGACTGACTTAAAAGTAAAACTCAGGCCTCAGCCTCAAGCCCTTATGCATGTAGGTAAAGCCTCATTGGACTTGGTGAAAATGAGACTATAAAGCAAACTTACTTAGAATTAAGTTCCAAACGCCTGGCAGGATACTAGGCTCTATGGCTCTTTTAGCTTACAAGTAAATTAGGTTGGTCTGGGGGCTTGAGAAAAGTTTGGGTGCGGTGGGGATGCTGGCCTTTATAAAACATAAATCGCAGACAGTGTGACTTGTGACTTGGCAGGGAGTTGCGGCAGTTGGAAGGAAGAGGGATGCAGGGTGCTCTTCTCTGGGGTGATCCTGGTCTGGTTGTTTCAGCTGTAAGGGCTCTGATACTTGAGCTGTGGCTCGCTGTGTTTCCAGCTCTCCTTGGTTTCTCCTACTCACCCACGCCTTTAATACAACCACCTAACAATGTGACCTTGGCCTCCAGTGGGGACCCTGAAACGACTGTACTCTGGTGACTCACTGCTGTGTCAGTCCAGCCACTTTTGAGACCCTCACTTCTGAAACTGCCTTCTGGCACGTCGGGAATGTCCCAGAGAAGCCGCCTAGGACCAAACCAAAGCGAATGAGACCGGACTCCTTTGGGGGGGGGTCCCTTCCTGCAGTGACCAGTGACCCCATCTCTCTAGCTGCACTGGTCAGAAACCTCATCCACCCATTCTCACCCGCACATTCAATCCTTCACCAAATCTGATCTAGCCTGGCTCTCAAGCTGCTCTTTCACCGAGTCTTTCAGCTCTGCCACTGGCACAGCGCCTGCCTTGGGGCTACTGCACCTGTTTCCGGGCCTTCCCTGACACCCCAGTTTAAGGCCAGAGTCCATTCAACTGAATTCTTAAACTATGTAAGCAGCATTTAACATTTGTTGCTGTGCCTGCTGGATTATTCCAGCTTGCTTACCCCTGCCTCCGCTGTAAACATCATGAGAACGGGGACCATGTTTTTCCAATACTTAGTGAAGGGCCTACCAGACAAGCTAAAGGAAGCTGCTGATTCTCATCCTGGAGAGAATGAGCCACGAGAGCATCACATGACTTTGCACTGAATTCCAAAGCACGTAAAATAGTGTCTCTTAAAAACATGCACTTTGGGGCAACTCCTTAAGTCTTTCTCCAGGAAAACTCCTAGGCTGCCTTTGGGGAAACTGGTTGCAGTTACCTGAATTGGGTAACTCGGAGGAAACCCTTAGTCTGGCTCTAGATGTGTGTATGAAGAGGCTTTACCTTTGCCCCCTTTGGTTCTGCCAACTGCTTTGTAGTGAAAACGAGGGCTCAGGATGTGCGGCCCTACGGGAATCTGCCTCAGCCCGTGTTGCCTCCTCCATAAATTGGGAGTCTATACAGGGAGTGTATACAGAGCTTTGGGGAGAAACAAAGGAGCAGCTGGACAGGCGTTCTGAACTTCTGCTTGCTCACTTTCAGCACTCGTGTTCTCACGTCAGGCTCTGAGGAAAGGGATCTCCTTCCTGTTCGAGTGCGCTGGGCCCCTGCAAAAGGGCTCCATGGCAAGTGCTGCAATGAGGAACAGGGAGCAGGGTGGGCACCGCTCCCTCCAGGAGCTCAGGGTTGGACTGGCCCACCTCTTGGAAGGGGATGTCGGGATGTGCTGTGCACTAGGGTAACCTCCCTATTACTAGCCCTGCTCCTCTAGGAATCTTACTTTTTCCTGGGTCCTTCTCTGTAACGTGTAAACAAGCTCAGGTAAGCCACACTCAGGAAGCATCTCTATAAAGTGTCCCTGGAAGCGATCACCTCTGTCTCTCTACCTTAAGCCAGTCTTACTGCCATCACCTTCAATCTGCTTCACAGGCAGACCCTCACTTCCAGATTCCCCGATAATTGAGCCCAGGTTGGCTCAAGGGTCCCTCTGTTGCTGAACCAGTTTCATTCACCTGATGAGTACAGCAAGCCAAATGCTGAGACGCTGAGGTTTGTAGCTGAGAAACGGCTTATTCAGGAGGCCCCCAAGTGAGAGAAGACTGGAGAACGAACCTCAAATCTGGCTCCCTGAAGGTGAGCGGCTTGGCATACTTATGGGAGAAGAGTATAGGGTGTTTGGAGACGCAGGGGAAGGTGAGTGGAGGCAGGAAAAGAGGTAATCGCTGCTCTGCACGTGTATCTGAGTTGCATGGTTCACGGGACTCGTGTTCAGAAAATGGCAATATTAACATGATCTGAGGGTGTTTTTGGCCCTGTGACGGCAAAAGGTCATCCATCAGACACTCGCGCGGGCCCAGTTGAATGGTCAGTGGTCTCGACTGGTTTGAGCTGGGCCAGAACTAGCTCCAAGTTCCTGAAAAACACTTAGGCAACTCTTCACTATTACTGACCCGTGTGTCAGCTGTTACCTATATGGGGCAGTTAAAGGAATCTCTTGATAAGTCTAGGCTCCATGAAACTTGGAGGGGATGCAATTTGCAAGAACAATTACAGCAAGCTTGATGAGTAAAGGCAAGTTACAACTTATTCAAGCAAGTTACAGTACAGTTAAATGGATCTAGTCCTCAGTTTCACAACCATAGTCCAATTAGCTATGAACTGGGGTGGTGAAGGCGCACGGGCAAACTTAGCTACATGGTACCCACCTTGTGTCCTGGAAGCCTGGGGTGGGGCATGGGGCTGCCCTCCTAGAAGGGAGAACTCTTGAGGGCCGTGACAGCAAAAGCTCTGCTTTTGTCCTCCACACCTTTGTCAGAGGATAAATAATGCAAAACCCTGACCCGCCTATATAAACCTATGAGTGTTAACCTCTGTAAGTTCTTCCAAGGCAAGAGCAAGAAGTGAATTCTTACCTCCAACCCTGTGTGTGAGCTTGTTACTGGGTCCCTCCTTGGGCTGCTCAATTGAAGACAAGAAACAGTATTTCACAGGCTGGCAGGGCTCTGGGCTTTGCAAACAGGTGAGTGTCTAACACCTCTAACTAGTTCTGTAAGAGTTTGCAATTCCTTGCAAGCTATGAAACCTTGCATACAAAACTTTCCCCTTTGAGGTTATGTCCAGTGGATGTACTTCTGAGAACTTAGTAGCACTGCATAGCTTCGGCCTAGATTTAATAAACATAGCTCAGAGGATATATCCTCCTTACTCAAGTTACTGGCCTATCCTCACTTCTTTAAGCCATCACCTCATAGACAACAACCTCCATTATCTGATCCTTCTAAGATCCAGGAGAGGAGCCCCGCACACCTGGTTTCAGAGACTTGGGCCTAAGTACTTCACTCACTCCTCCCCGCAGGGCAGCAGTCACTCCATTCCCCTGCTCCCCTTTGCTTTTTGCACAAAGAACTCCCATGAGTCATACAACTAACACAGTCCCACTTGCCTTTCCACTGCTGCCTGAGACTCAGCATGGTGGGTGAAGTGACAGAGTCCTGTCCTCGCCCCAGCCTCCCTGGTTCCCTTTCTGGAACAACAGACTTCTGCCCTTGCACTCACTTTCTGTGAGTCAGGTACTGGTTTTTTTGCATGCTCTTGGGTAGGGTTATGACTTGGCCCAAGTTCAAAAGCAAGGGTCACAACCAGGATTCAAACTTGGGTCTGCCTTCTCCAGAGCCCAAGCTGTTCTAAGCACATGAAAAAGGGCTAAACTGGACAGACCAACACTTGTCAGCCTTAGTTGTGTTCTTGAATAGGCAACTTACTCGATCGTGTTCCAGGAAATGGTAGAATCCAGTAGCTCTTTCAGGCAAGTTCGAGGATGACGTCAATTATACTTCATTTGAAAAGGTTTGCCCTTTTTGGGCAAATATTCAGAATCAAAGTGCTTCTGCCTCTCAGTCCTGATTCCGGATGACCCAACAGTCTCTGGCTGGATGTGTGGTCGGTTGTGATGCTGGGCTCTGGGCACTGTTCTGTCCGGGTGGCACCCAGGAAGCAGGCACTTGGCTGCAAGATCTCTTGGCATCCTGTGTTACTGTGGAGTGTCTGGTCTGAGAGTCATGCTGGTGCCCTTGGTGATGACATGGAGCCTTGGGTCAAGGGGGCTTCGCTTTGTGCAGAAAGCTTCCCAGGTGTGTCCTTGCATTCTAGTCTGGTCAGCACTTGGGTCATTCTCCCTGGCCACTGTAGGCGTGGAAAAATTCTGAGTCTCCATAACTGAGTGCAGGGTGTCTTCAAGTCCCAATTCTGCAGAAGTGGCTCCAACCCCTGCCCCAGATAACTGAGGATCTCGGACTGCCCAAACATTCTAGAAATTCATCCTGGCTTCTGCCAACACCTACACCAGGCCAGTGCCTCTGACTCTTTGGGTCATCACTGCTGGCCATCTCCAAACCTGCTTCACATATATTGGTTGTTTCTCTAGTCTGCCTCTAAGATGTGAGGAGGCCGAACTCCTAAGCCTGGCTGGCGTGGCCATGAAGTACTTCCGCTTCCAAGGGCAGAGGGAGGGTGGTGTCTGCGGCCCAAGACAGCTCTGCCTCGATGCCCCCAGCTTGAGTCTGGGCTTGGAGAAGGCCCACGTTCCTTGTCCCTGGTTGTGTGGGCTCCAGTATCTACTGATGGCATTGTTGGGACTGGATAGTAAGGGCCTCTGTATGCAGACAACATGAACTTTGAAGTTTAAGTTGGTAGTTCCAAAGGGAGATTGCGGAGGGTGAGGCTGGTGTCAGAGCCTCAGCTTATTTATCTCCAAAGTTAGTGCGTTAGGCAGCACCACTAGTGTGTGTCTGGGAGTGGTTGGCATCTGGTTTTAATTTCAAGAGGCTTGCAGTCTCCTCTGGCATGTCCATACCATTTAAGCCCTATGAATCTTTGGGCTGTAGTTGTTGTTTCTCAGGAGGTTGGCGCATCTGTGTCCCCTTGAAATTCCCAAGACTGGAGGATGTTGGCCACAGTTGGAGGCTTTAGACATGCTGGGGAGGATGACTGTGGGTCCTTGGGAGGCTTGCTCCTGCAGGATCGAGACTATGTGGGTCAGGCAGCATGACTTCTGCAAGTCATCCATGCACCCGGTGTCTGCCTGGTGTGCTATGGGTGTTGAAGTGGTTCTCAGTTACTGCCCCACTAGAAACCAATGGGAAGAGGTCGTTTAATTCCAGGAGTGGTGGAATCAAGAGAACTGTTCCCAGGAACACCACTGTGAACGTCTAAAACTTGGAAATTGTAAGTGCTTAATCCCAGGCAGAGTAAGTGTGGAGTCAGCCATTGAATGGATGTCAGTTTACTTTGTCATGATAGTTCAGGATTGGTTCAGAGGAAGTTTATTTCAGCCCTCCCTTGGGTTCCCCACCCCACAACCACTCCACTATCTAGTGTCAAAATATTGAGTATCACCCTTGATCGTGGGTGGAATTAAGAAAACATACTTAAAGGATGTTTCCAAAAAATTTTGGCCTGTGTCAACTCATGGGATCATGTTTGTTAGTTGAAATATCCATTGCATTAATCATGGGCGTTGAAAAGTTAGACACAAATAGAAAACCTAGTGTGCACTAGGCCCTGGAATACTTTCTATCCCTTTGTAAAACTTGAGCTCCTCATGGGGAAGAAGCATAACCTTGCTCAGATACAGTTGTTGGAAGTACATAACTTGGAAGAATAGCATCTTGGGTGTCATCTCTGTAACTGGAGGTGCTACAGAGACATGAGGTTCCTCACTTTCCTAAGGTGTTGGAATATCTTCTGAGAGAAGTGACCTTAATTGAAACTTACAGTGTGTGGGGTGTATGATGGGGACAGGAAGTAGATAAAGACGTGTAGGCAATGGAATTTCAGGGTGAGGAAAGGAGCCCAGTGATGGCCAATTTCTGGCTTGGGCAATTGGGTGGTAGGTGATCTAGTCACTTAAAAGCTAGGCCACCAAGCAGATGATCTGACAACATGCTTTGCAGTTGTAAGCTTGGGCTTCCAGGGGCCCTGCCATGTGAGGAGTAGAACAGCTTGCGGGTAGTCTGGTATCTTTTGGTAGTGCTTAAAACTAACTTCTAAAACACACTGCGTGTTAAACATATAGTGACATTCTTAGAGTTGCGGTTGGACCATAATTTTCATGGAGTAGATGACATCATGCAGCTAAATCTCCCATGACTGTTGAAAGATTTAGTTCCTCAGGTCCATGGAAGAGTCCCAGCTATGGATGTGGGGGAGATGTACATGTGGGTCCATGGTCATTAACACTAATAGATGAAGACTTTTCAGGGTAAGAGCATCGTTGGGCGCACTATGCTGGGCAGTGGTCTTTGGCTGTGTCATGATAACTACCGGCAGCTAGAAGAACCAGTTCTCCTTGAGTGCCCTGAGGTGGGCCCTGGGACATGGTCCTGAGAAAAAATGAGTACCTTCTGTCTTGCATTGTCCCCACTTGATACAAACATCTAAATTTAGAAGGCACAGCTGTCTAACATCTCAACCTGGACAGAAAGAACTGTCTTTAACTTTAGAGGATGTAGAGTCCCAAAATTATTTCCCATAAAGCTACATCTGATTAGGTAGCAAATCAACCAGTTCCTTCTACGGCTGACTCGTTAATGATGATGAGCTAAGTTATGCTCAGTGTAAAGGGAATTGGCTGAGTTAATAGTGCTGGGGGCTTCCCCGGTGGCGCAGTAGTTGAGAGTCCGCCTGCCGATGCAGGGGACACGGGTTCGTGCCCCGGTCCGGGAAGATCCCACATGCTGCGGAGCGGCTGGGCCCGTGAGCCATGGCCACTGAGCCTGCGCGTCCGGAGCCTGTGCTCCACAACAGTGAGAGACCCGCGTACTGCAAAAAAAAAAATAGTGCTGGGATAACACATAAGACTTTCAGTGTCGATAAGTGAGCTCCAGACTAAGGGGGTGGTTATCTTGGCCATAAAAATATTTTCATTCCCATGGCAAATTAGATCACTAACATGACAACAAGTAAGACATTTAAATGAAACAGCAATTCTTGATAACCAGCAGCTGTGCACACAAGTCAGTTTAGGTAGGTTTGCTTTTGTTTATGTTCAATTCCAGGTTAGCTCAAAAGAATCAAGGTACCCAAGCTTGAATCTGGCCCTGTGGACAGGAATCTAGACTGTTTCAGATGATCCTTCATTGGATGGAACGTACAAACGAGTCTCGGCCTCACGGATGTACTGTGACACAGGATATTTCTAGCTTCTTGCCTGTCTTGCCTTGCCAACTCTCTATCCAACTTCTATAAATGGTAGAATGGTATTTTGAGACTTCGAGCAGATAGTAGATAACGGTGCATTGTAAACTGTAGAATTACTCTCCAGGCGTGTGGCAAAATCAACACTGACTACACATCTATTGAGTTTTTACTATGTTCCAGACGCTGTGCTGTGTGCCCAAGATAAATCAGCTAAATGGCTGATTCTGCTAGGCTGTGTAAGGACTGCTGAGGTCGGTCTGGTGTTGGAGACAAACTGCACTGGCGAGGGTTTTATCCTGCAAATGAGATTGGATTACTCGTGGGGAGATAACAGGAAGGTAGTCTGTAACCAATGGAAGAGTCTGAATTCAGATGAGCAGGGCATCCCTACCTCTTATGACCTGTGAGGATCTCTTAGGGGAAATGACTTTGGAGCACAGCATCACTTTAGGGGTTACAGTATGCAAATTGAGGCAAACGTTTTGAGGCTTTTTGGCAGGGAAACCTCACCAGACTCCTGCCTGAGTGCCTGTCACGGTCTTCCAGGCCCTGGCTTCTGGCTTTCTTGGTGCTGGATCCGTGACTGCACTGAGTCCTGCAGTATACTTCTCCTCCTGTAAACTCACCCAATCCAGGCCTCCTGTATGTGGGGTGGAGCTTTGGTGCCCAAATCCAACCTTCAATTCCTTGCCCTTGAGGTTTCTAGAAGGCAGTGCCCTGCAGGAACTAATGACACATAGATGAGCCCCTTTTGTAATGGTGAAGCTCTGTGGGGAGAACTTGTCTCAGACTCTGGGCTGGTATGGGATTAACTTCTCACCAAGGGCATTGTTTTCATGATCCAGGTGAAGCTGGAGGCCAGCCTGTAAGAATGAGCATCCGGGGCTTCCCTGGTGGCGCAGTGGTTGGGGGTCCGCCTGCCGATGCAGGGGACACGGGTTCGTGCCCCGGTCCGGGAGGATCCCACATGCCACGGAGCGGCTGTGCCTGTTAGCTATGCCCGCTGAGCCTGCGCGTCCGGAGCCTGTGCTCCGCAACGGAAGAGGCCACAACAGTGAGAGGCCCGCGTACCGCAAAAAAAAAAAAGAATGAACTTCCTGGTGTGGCTGTGAGGGCCTGCTGGTGTTCGCTACTCTGGATGCTCCTTGGCATAGACGGGGGCTGTGTGTGCCGGAGTACGACCCTGTGTCCGTGCTGGCTGAAGTTTAGCAGCTCTTATGGCTATGACTGGCTTTAACCTGCATGGGTGTGTGGACTCAGAACAGCTGGAGTATCAAACGTGGCCTTGACTAGTGTCCTGAGGTGCTAGGCTCCATCTGGGTTTAAAACAGAAAAGGAGTGTAATCTGACTCACTTGAGGCACACTTGTCTGCAACCTCAGTCTAAGCAGAGCTCAGGATTGGAGCAGATTTTCCCTGTCGGGGTCTAAAGAGGCTTGAAAGCAGGTAGTGACAGGAGGACACAGCACCAGAGCTTGTGACCCAGAAAGGAGCCCAGCTGGCTGTCGTGTACTGAATGAGTCTCCGTGATGCCTTTGGTTGGCCCCCTCTTGCTGGGGCCGTGCTCAGTAGGAAAACTCAGACTTATTAAGATGGTGTGGGATGGAAGGAGTGTGGCATAGTGAGCTCTACAGAGCCCTCCAGAGGGTGATCCTAAGTGAAATAGACCCCTGAGCTTAGAATTCATCCAGAAAAACCCGCTCAGGGATGCATCGCTGGCTGACTTTCAGAGCCTGCTCTCTGCGAGCCAGAACAGATGAGCAGATCAGGAGCGTAGTCTCCACCCTTAAGTCTTGGCCTCCCCGGCCCAGGATTTGACTGTCCCCTGTCCTGAGTAGCTGGGGAGCTGACTCCGTTGTCTCAGGACCCCATTGAAGCAAACTATCAATCTCAGAGTAGCAGATGTTTATACCCTACATGTGCTAAGCTTCTTCAGACCCTGCCTGTCATGCAGGGGTTGCTAGGCTTGGTGATAAGAACCACTAGGCTATGGGGGCCTGGCTGTGGAATTCAAAGAAAACAGAGCCCTGCTGGATCTTTTGTTAGCATACAGATGCCTGAGCTGGGGGATGGAGTCTTGGTCTGGGTATATGATTCCCGCTCCAGTTTCAATCCTATTTGGACGAAGACCCTACGAATTCATGCAGTAACTCGGATTCAGTGGTTCCTTATCCCATAGGAGATGGAGTAACTGTCATTGGAGAAATTCCCTGAAAGTCATCCATGTGAACAGCCTTAAGTGAGCACTCGTCCCAAAACACACCCCAGAAAACACCAGGACTATAGGGAATGTGGGGCTAGGGGTCCCGTGGGAGTGACTCTCCAAACGCAGTAAATGTGGGGGCACCTTGGATGTTTATCCTTTAGGATACATGTGATTATCCGCCTTGGAGAAGAATCCTGTCGGTTCCCATCTTGCTACATCCTTTGGGGAAAAATTGGCTCACACTGGAGAAAAACCTCATCCACTCACTAAACATAATGAGTCCTCTCCTTTCATATGTGTCCAAAGCCTCACAGGAGGGCAAAGAGAATCGATGTGGAGGTACCTTCAGCCTTTCAGTTAGTGTGAATCCTGCTGCACAAACCTCACTGGGGTTTAACGTTTCGCTCTTGTTTGCTGTAGATAAGTTGGCCTGATTCGGCATGGAGATTTTTTTGCGAGACAGTGATGAAAATCCTATTAAATTTTAATGGTCCGAAATGTCGATCCTCCACAACCCCAGGCATGGCCCATTTCGGTGGGCCGCGAATCCTAACATTCAGGTCACAACATCTATTCTTCAGTGCGTTATACTGAAGACATTGAGTTTAAGGTGGAAAATAAAGAGGGGTCCTATGTGAATTGTTCTGAAGTCTTCGTGGCCAGGAATCTGACTTTTGTGCGGACAGCACCTCGATGGGACTGCCTCACCCTGGTCTTTGCTGAAGTTGCTCTTCTGTGCCTTGGTCAGTTCTCTGCTGGCCATCTGTCATGCTAATGCTCTCGTATTGCTGATGAAGAAACCTCCCTTCTGGGTGGAGATGGCCTGGGAGGGCTATAGAGACAGACACAAGGCTGGCCAACTTTCCTGTTGAATCATGAGATGTCTTGTTAGCTGGTCTGTTGGTGTCCTCTTTCCAAATATGACTTGATGTTGGCTACTGAATTGCATGCACAATAAATTACGGGAAGGTGAGATAGTGAGAAATGAGTCTGGCTGTGGGGAGCTGGATGCTACCAGGTTGTGATGGGCTCAGATGAAGTTAAATCCAAAAGAACTATAAGAACAAACACCTCCTTTAAAAAATCCTCCGTTGTGAGGGTAAAGCTGCAGAGGTTGGCTTTACCTCTTGTGGTCCCGCATTGTGGGACCTCCCCCAGATGAGGTGGGCCCCCCAGTCCCTCCCACTGGCAGTGCCTGAATGTGGACAGTGGTGTGATGGGGGGATCAGAGACCCAATCCTGGGAGAGTTGGGTCAACTGGCTGAGATGGGCAGAAGGGTGCCAGCTGCCCCTCCCAGTAAGTCCCTTTGCAGATGGCTCCCTCCCGATCCTGGAGCCTGGAATCTGAGGGTCCAGGTAGGCCCTGGGCCACGTCCTCCCTATGGGAATGACAACCCTGAGCTAAAACCAAGCTACGGCTTCACGGGCCCCACCCAGAAAACACGTCTGGAACTGCCAAGCAACATAATCTGATTTTAAAACCTTGACCACCTTGCAGAAGCAGAGAATGTCCTGACTTTTGAGGCAGGTGGGCACAGGGGCCCTGGAGGTGGTGCTAACAGCTGGGAAAGGACACTACAGGGAGGGAGCTGTGAGCCCGTGCTTGGGTTTGCGTGGCGGGTGGGTGTAGTTGAAGATTCGGTAAACGGATACTGAGTTTCCTTGGCTGTGATGGAATTGGCGTGTTTCCCCTCAAACAGAAGGAAGGGGTTGTAGGTGAACATTGTAGGATGCTGCTGACTTCATGGTAACTGGCTGAAATGGGGGAGAAGACCTAGGAATGGCCTCTCCAGCCCTTCATTTTCTCAGGTGCATATGTTTGGGTAACTTATCCCAGGACAAAATGTCCAAGGTTCGGACTCCTGGAAAGAGGACGAGCTGTGTCCTCTGCTGTGCGCTCAGCACCCGCAATGACACACAGCTCAGCCTCTGAATACGCCAAGCAGGGCGGCCACACCTGCCACCTGCAAAGTTCTGATGGCTGCACCCTGGGCCCCAGGACAGGCTACAGTCCGAATGGGCTTCCTGGATCGCCTAGAAAAAAAGACCGGGGACAAGAAATTCAAGAGTTTTTTGGTAAAGTCTGATGCCCTGGCGCATGGCAGTCCAGACTTACAGGGGACTTTGGCTCTCTGCTTAGGGTGGTGGTGCGGGGGATGATTATGGCAGGTGGTTTGGGGGGCAGTTGCTCCAGTGGACGTGGAGTTCTTCCCACACGTGTCTTTACGAGTGAGAGGCACCTTGGAGCTTGAGGTCAGAGCAAGACAAAGGACTTCCTAAACGGAAGAATCTCTTTTTAAACCTAGGAATTTTGCCCTGGGCGGATGTTGGGGGCCTCAAAATGGACATTCCTCGTGGTCCAGGCTGGGTCGGCCTCTTCCCATGAGATGTGTGAGAAGCAGTTCGCTGTGCTGGGAGAGCTGCTGGGGCAGATGCGTGTGGGATGTCTGGTTTTTCCTACCCACCGTAAAAGGCTACAAACACCAGGAGGCAGAGAACGCCTGCCTTGGGAGAGGGAACTTGGTGACAGGAGTCAAGGCCATAATCTGGAAGTCTGATAACGTCACTGAATGCCTCTGCCTCTTAGTTGCCATTTGCATGGTACTTAATGATATACCTTAGTTTTAGTCTTTCAGAATGATTTCTACTTTCTTTTGCCAGGTTTGTGTACTAAGCAAATCTAGAGAAGCACTGAGGGTGGTGTCCTGGAGCCATGATGGGGAGAGAGGCTGGCAGACAGTGTGGACTGCAGCCAGGATCTAGGGGAGTGCTTCTGCAGGGGTCCCAGTGGAAGTGGGACCCTCCCTCCCTGGAGTCGGTGCCCCACTGTGCTTGGATGCCATGATGGTGAACTTGCAGGACTCGCTGCTACTTGTCACCTGATGTCAAAGTTGTACCTTCTCAGCTATAGTCTCTGCCAGACTGCAAGCTCCCTGAAGGCAGGGACGATGTGCTGGTAACAGCGATGTTTCTGGTGCTCAGCATGAAGTTTCCTTGGAGCCTCCCAGGGGTGTTGAGTGCTTGGATGTTGCCTCTTATGTGATCCGGCTCAGTTGTTCCGTAGGTTCTGTTGCTTCAGGATCACACTGGGCCTTATCTGCTGTCTCTCTTGTGAGCTCACTAAGGACAGGGAAGCAGGCTTTCCTTAGCTCCTTCCTCTCCCACCAAAAGTTTGGTGTAGCCTAACCCGAGGTGTTGAGGCAGGACTGAGCCCGTGCTGCTGCATGAGGAGGTGGGGTGTGGTTTCACTAAGTCCCTGGTTGGACAGGACTCACTGGCCCCATGGGGGCTGTCTTGTGACCCCTGGGTGCCAGAAACGCCTGCCTCCTGTCTGTAAGGGGCATGTTTCTCAAGGGTCCTGTTCCCTCAGCTTTCGCATGTCCAGGTGCCTTTTGCGGCAAATGTTGCCCCTTTAAGTGGAGGTGGAGGGAAGGATGTCTGGGTAAATGAGAATAAGGGGAAGAGTCTTCAAATGTGGACTCAGGCCTGATGCACGGGTGTTACCGAACTGGGATCTTTAGGCCGAAGCCTCGCAAGCCAAACGCTGAGATGCAGAGACTTATAACAGAGGAAGGGTTTGTCCATGAGGAAGCCAAGCAAGGAGACAGGATGAATCTCTAATCCACCTCCCCAATGGGAAGGGGCTCAGGGTATTTATGGGACAAAGAAGCAGGGTGGCCTGGGGAGCGTGGGGAATGGTGACTGGAAATAAGGAAAAGGTGAGGTAGTCACTGTCCTGCACAGGTGCGGCTCAGCTACAGGCTTCTTCATGGGATGCATGTTTGGAAAATGGCAGTAGGATCTGAGGGAGTTTTTGGCCCTTTGATGTCAAAAGGCCATTCTTCGGACACTCGCACATGCCCATTTGGAGGGTCGATGTTCTTAACCAGTCTTAACTGCTGGGGCTGGAACTAGACAACAGCTGACTCCAAGTTCTTGGAAAACAACTTGTCCACTAACATCTTGAATCCTATGTCAGATACTATCCATAGGAGTGGTGAAGGGGTCTTCTAACTTTAGACTACGTGATGCTGGGAGGATATGCACGTTTTGGTAAACGAAGCGAGTTGACCAGTGAGGGCATCTTACAGATGATGAAGCAAGTTACAGTTCAGTGGCTCTAGCTGATGGCTACCCTTGGTTTTACAGGGAGATGCCTTCTGAATTGTCACCAGATGGTGCTTTCTAGGTGTCTGGGTCCTGGCTGCCTCCTCATGGGCTCCTGGGTTTATGTCCTCATGGTGAGATGTGTGGCTTCAAGGCATGCGAAAGAGCCACACAGCTGGGGAAACTCCTCAGGGCGCTCTGGTACAAGTGGAATAAGGCCACATCGTGTCCTTGTGTCTGCTTCACTTAGAATCTTTGAGGTTTATCCACATTTGTTACATGCGTCAACGTTACTCCTTTCTAATGTCTGAAAGAGACCTGGCATACATGTATCATCCTTCGTTTCTATTCATCTGTTAAGGACACTTGGAGTTTCCTTTTGATTCTGACCTGGCATACATGTATCATCCTTCGTTTCTATTCATCTGTTAAGGACACTTGGAGTTTCCTTTTGATTCTTTGATTCTTCACTCTGGTCTCTTCCTAGCAGTAAAAGGGCACTGGCCCCATCATGGGGCTCTACCTTTGTGACCCCATCTAAGCCTAATACTCTCAGAGCCCCGCACCTCCAAATACCATCACACTGAGGGTTAGGAGTTCAACGTATGAACTTTAGGGGGCATAGAAACATTGTCTATAACAGCTGAGCTTTTAGCTATCTCATCCTGAAGTAGGTGAGCTATTTTTTCCCGCAAAACATCTTTTGTGATAAAATACCTACAACGTAAAATTTGCCACTTGAACTGTCTTAAGCGCACAGTATACAATCGTTACAATCAGTATGCAATCGGTGGCACTCATTACTGATGGTTGTACAATATTGTTAGGGTAATTTGAAAACTTGTTCAGCACTCTACAGAAACTCTGCAACTATTAAGCAATGACTCCCATTCCCCCCCGTCTCCAGCCCTTGGCAACCTCTAATCTATTAATTAACTTGCTTATTCTCTATCTCATGTCATTTGATCACAAAGCATTTGTCCTTTTGTCTGGCTTATTTATTCTAAATAACTTCAAATTTCATCCACGTTGCACAATGTGTCAGAAATCCAATCCTTTCTTGGGTCTGAATAACAATCCATTGCCTGGATATACCAAGTTTTATTTCTCTTCACTTGTTGATGGATACTGGAGTTTCCACATCTTGGCTCTTGTGAATGTTGCAGTCAATACTGGTGTACAGGTAATGCTGAAATCCATGTTTTCAGTTCTTTTGAGTGTTTAACAGGAATGACTCGGTCAAATGGTAATTCTGTACTTAGCACTTTGAAGAACTGTCAAACAATGAACTGGTTCTGGAGGTGCTTCTATGTAGAAGACATAAGGTCCTAAGGTCCTTTTGGAATAAGACCCCCCACAGGTGACAAAATCAACTCCTTGTAATTTCATACTTGAAACTGAACATCTAGGAAGGTCATATCTGCTACATTAACCTCTGGAAGAGGAAGCCCAGCCATCCATTCAGGGGGTCAAGATTCTTTCTTCAAGGGCACTTGTGGATCATTGGTTGTTGAGGGTCAACAGAACCGAAAGCTCAGTCCTTTTCTCAATGAATTCTTATATGAAGATCTTCCCTGTTAAGTAGTTTCAGATTTTGAAGCCAGTGACTCCTTATCCAATGGCAGAAAATAGAAACCACGTTGCAGCTCTTCAGTAGCATCTTGTTTCTGCCTCACGAGATTTCCTGCTGTACTCTGCAACGCCTAGGAACATGCCTGCCTTCCCTGAGGCAGCCAGTCTTGAGCCTTGAGTGGTTCACCATGATGCTTATCCTTTGATTTTGGGGGATCTTTCCAGGCCTTGTCCTCGATACCTGGGGGTAGAGGGTCTATCTAGTGATGAGTAAAAATAGAAATATTAGTTTTAATCCCATCTTTCAGAATCAAGACTGGAGAGTTTTTATCATGCTTTTAGAAGTTCTTTGGACTGACTGGCCATTAAAAGTTTACATCCTTACAGGGATCCTGGAAGGGGGCCAGTTCTATGCATTATAGGCATACCTGGAGATACTGCAGGTTCAGTTCCAGACCACCACAAAAAAGCGAAGATCAGTGTCACACGTTTTTTGGTTTCCCAATGCGGATAAAAGTTGTTTAGACTACCCTGTAGTCTATTAAGCGTGCAATAGCATGCACATTAAATTCCTTATTGCTAAAAATTGCTAACCACCACCTGAACCTTCAGTGAGTAATAACCTTCTTGCTGGTGGGGAGTCTCACCTCGATGTTGATGGCCATTGACTTATCAGGGTGGTGATTGCTGAAAGTTGGGGGGTAGCTGTGGCGATATCTTAATAAGACGACAATGAAGCCTGCCATGGTGACTCTCTTTCACGATTTCTCTGTAGCATGAAATGCTGTTTGGCATTGTACCCATAGAACTTTCAAAACTTGAGTCAATCCTCTGAAACTCTGCTGCTGCTGCTTTCATTGACTAAGTTGCTGTTACATTCTAAATCATTTGTCATTTCAATAGTCTTCATGGCATCTTCACCAGGTAGATCCTTTCTCTTCTCTAAGAAGCAACTCTTCATCTGTTAAAGTGTTATAGACCGCAGCAATTTGGTCATATCTTCGGGCTCCACCTCACTCTAGTTCTCCTGCTAGTTCTATCACCTCCATAGTTACTTCCTCTGCTGAAGTCTTGAACCCCTCAGTCATCCATGAGTGTTGGAATCGACTTCTTCCAAATTCCTTTGAATGTTTATTTGACCTCTTCCCACGAATGACAAATGTTCTTCATGGCATCTAGAATGGCGAATCCTTTCCAGAAAGTTCATGTACTTTGCCCAGATTCAGAGGAATCACTCCTCATGGCAGCTACAGACTTATGAAATGTTTTTAAAATAATGAGACTTGAAAGTCAAAATGACTTCTTGATCCATGGCTGCAGAATGGATGTTGTTAGCAGGCATGAAAATGACATAAATCTCTTACATCTCCATCAGAGCTCTTGGGTGACCAGGTGTATTGTCAATGGGCAATAATATTTTGAAAGGAATCTTTTTCTGAGCAGTAGGTCTCAACAGTTAAAATATTCAGGAAACCATGTTAACAAAATATGCTGTCATTCGGGCTTTGTGCCATTTACAGAGCACAGGCAGAGTCCATTTAGCATAATTAAGGGCCAAGGATTTTTTTTTTTGCTGTACTTGGGCCTCTCACTGTTGTGGCCTCTCCCATTGTAGAGCACAGGCTCTGGACGTGTAGGCTCAGTGGCCATGGCTCGTGGGCCCAGCCGCTCTGTGGCATGTGGGATCTTCCCAGACCGGGGCACGAACCCGTGTCCCCTGCATCAGCAGACGGACTTTCAACCACTGCACCACCAGGGAAGCCCCAGTGCCTAGGATTTTTGAAATCATAAATGAACATTGGCTTCAACCTATTCCCCAGCTGCATGAGTGCCGAACAAGAGTCAGCCTGTCTTAAAGCTTTGAAGCCAGCCGTTGACTTCTCTTCAGCTATGCGATTCCCTAATATGAGGCTGTGTTTTCTGCATTAAAAAAATCTGTTTAGTGTAGCCACCTTCGTTAGTGATCTTAGCTAGATCTTTTGGATAACTTGCTGCAGCTTCTCCATCATCAGTTGTTACTTCCTCTTGCACTTCTAAGTTAGGGAAGATGGCTTCTTTCCTTAAACCTCCTGAACCAACCTCTGCCTGTTGGTTCAAACTTATGCAGCTTCCTCACCTCCCTGACTTCATAGTGAAGAGAGTTAGGGCCTTGCTCTGGATTAGGCTCTGGCTTAAGGGAATGTTGTGGCTGGTTTGCTCTTCTATCCAGAGCAGTAAAACTTTCTGCATGTCAGCAATAAGGCTGTTGAACTTTCTTTGTGCGTTCACGTTCACTGGAGAAGCACTTTCAATTTCCTTCAAAAACTTTTCCGTTGCATTCACAACTTGGCTAACTGTTTGACACGAGAGACCTAGTAGCTTTCGGCCTCTCTCAGCTTTTGACATGCCTTCCTCACTCAGCTTAATCATTCTAGCTTTCGATTTAAGGTGAGACATGTGACCCTTCCTTTCATTTAACCCTACAATGGCTTCTAAGAGTTTATTCATTGGCCTAATTTCAATGCTGTTGTATCTCAGGAACTTCAGAGGCACAAGGAGAGGGGGAGATATGGTGGAGTGGCCAGTTGGTAGAGCCGTCAGAACACAGTTATATGGGTGCAGTTCATGGTGCCCCCAAACAATTATAATAACAGCATCAAAGATCACTGATCAGAGATCACCATACCAAATACAATAATGAAGTTCGAAATATTGTGAGAATCACATTGTGACAGACATGCAGTGAACACATGTTGTTGGAAAAATGGTGCTGGTACTTGCTCGATGCAGGGTTGCCACAAACCTGCAATTTGTTTAAAAACAAAAAAGGGAAATGCAATGAAGTGGAACACATAGATGAGGTGTACCTGTGAAGCTATCCTGGTGTGTGGTCTCCTGCCCTCCACCACCTACCTGCCCTGGAGTGACTGAGTCTGGGGATCCTGGATGGTCTTCTGTGGCTGGACCTGTCTTTCCTGGTGAGAGACGTACCCAGAAAGGGCTGTGGGGGCCATGGAGGCATTTTTGATAACTTGGTACAACCGTCTGGGGCACCTGCTGGTAAGGAGTGGTTGGATGTCCCAAGCCCTTTCTTTGAAGGTCAGCCTCAAGTATAAGCTGTGTGTTCACCTGATGGGGGCCAGTGTGCCCACCCGAGTGGCCGTGCAGAATGGAGAGGATGTGCACTGCCCGACAGCTTGCCCTCTCTTCCCCAGCACTAAACATGGGGCATCCTTATAACCCCTGGGCTTGTGCCCCTCAGAGCCCAGAGAATCTCCAAGGAGTTACCATCCCTGTTGAGTCTGAGTTCACTCTCCTAGAATAATTCCTGCTTCTGAAACGTAGTCTGTGGGCCTGCAGAGGAGGGGGTGCCGGTCCTTGTGCTGACGGGCTCTGGCCAGAGGGAGCTGTTGGCCAGGAGACTGAAGAGAGGATTGAGCCCCTTGCTCTCACAGAGGGGAGGAGGCTGTCAGAGTGGCCAGAACTTGTCACATGTGTCCTCTACTGGTCTCCATTTGGTAGTCAAATGCCGGCACTGCTGGGGGCTGGGCCATGATGCAGCTTTGGGGAGGTGTAGGTGGGTAGGGCTATAAAGCAATCTGCAGGTTAACCAAGTTCTTCAGGGTCACCTGTGATATGTGGCCTGACTTTCTGAGCTTCCAATAGTGTAAATTGGTTTTTTTAAGTGAAAATGTTTATATAGAGAGACACACTCCATAGACAGAGTGTGGGCCATTTCAGAAGGCAAGAGCGACCCCAATAGTGTAAATTGTGATTGAAGAGTAAACATTTACATGAAGCCCTTTGACTTACCTGTATATAACAAGGGCTTTATATTAAGGATCATGGTTTTTGTCTGTGAAACTTTGAAATGTATCACTTCTGCCAGATGGCAGTGAGTGGATTTGACAAAATCACCACCTTAACTGGCTTGTTAGGCATTTCACTTTTGCTGTTCTTGTACTGTGGGTATATTATAGTTTCAAAATATACACTGAAGCCATCCTTGGAAAATACCTGTCAGCTTGGTCAACTTGGGCAAGGTTATGGGCTTTCAAACTAGACTGTCCTCGTCCATGACTTGGAATGGAAAGTATAAATGCTGCTCTGCCCCCATATTTCTGACCCTTTCTTCTTCACACATTACTGCTAAGGAAAGGAATGAACCATAGAAATTACTTTATTCCCCCTGGTTATTGCATGACAAAGTGAATTTTTAAAATAAATTTATTTATTTGATTTATTTTTGGCTGCATTGGGTCTTCGTTGCTGCACGTGGGCTTTCCCTTGTTGTGGCGAGAGGGGGCTATTCTTTGTTGCGATGTGCGGGCTTCTCATTGCAGTGGCTTCTCTTGTTGGGGAGCACAGGCTCTAGGAGTGCGGGCTTCAGTAGTTGTGGCTCGTGGGCTCTAGAGCACAGGCTCAATAGTTGTGGTGCATGGGCTTAGTTACTCCGTGGCATGTGGGATCTTCCTGGACCAGGGCTCGAACCCGTGTCCCCTGCATTGGCAGGCGGATTCTTAACCACTGCACCACCAGGGAAGCCCAGCAAAGTGAATTTTAAGATCTCTTATTAGGAACATACTTAGACATAAACATACATAGTGAGCATAGTGTAATATGTACGCAGAACCATCTCCTTGACTTCGTTCAATTTGTTCTTGATTAAATGCTCTCCAAGCCTCACCTGAGGCAGTTAAGATAGTCGGGTGTATTAGAGGTGGTCATGGGATGCTGACCGTGACAAGCAGGTGACGCATGTCACTCATGGGTCTAATAAACAGTGAGCATAGAAACCATCTAAGCAGGGACGTTAATGTCAGGCCCTGGTCACCAGGACCACTCCACTTGCAGGTTGGATCTGGGAGAGGACTTCTCCCAGGCCCTGCTTAGCTTGACATGACTCGGTGCCTTCATGTTAAGGAGAACGCATTTCCAGCTTATCCAGAGATGGGCTTGTCTCATCTTAGCACGTCTTGCTGCCTGTGAACAGCATCTCTGGCTCATCCAGCTGCTTCAAGTTGGACGTGGTTGGGAGCTCCTTAGGGGTCTGTGTTCTGGTGCTCTCTGGCCAGGAGGTCATGTGGTGAGCCTAGCCAGGGCTAGCCCAGCCCTGAGGCTGATGCAGGGCCAGCAGAGAAGATGCAGCTAGAGAAAAGACGTGCTCAGGCCTACCTTAGTGCTGAGTAGGTTTTAGGGGTGTTCCAGGTTTTCAGTTGTCTAGGTCAAGGTCTGATATTCGTAGGGAGCACAGCATCTCCCAGGGTGGGCTTGGGAGATCAGAATGTCAAGCTTCCACAGGCTTCTGCTCTCCATGTCTGCTGTTGTGATGCCCTTGTGCCAGCAGGTGGTGCCAAAGGGCTCCCCTCAGCCAGCAGCCAGGTGGGAAACTCTGGGGACTCAAGAATGGGTTTTGGGGCTTCCCTGGTGGCACAGTGGTTGAGAATCTGCCTGCCAATGCAGGGCACGCGGGTTCGAATCGTGGTCTGGGAGGATCCCACATGCTGAGGAGCAACTGGGCCCGTGAGCCACAACTACTGAGCCTGCGCGTTTGGAGCCTGTGCTCTGCAACAAGAGGCCGCGACAGCGAGAGGCCCGCGCACCGCGATGAAGAGTGGCCCCAGCTCGGAGCTTCCGGGAAGATGGCGGAAGAGTAAGACGTGGAGATCACCTTCCTCCCCACAGATACACCAGAAATACATCTACACGTGGAACAACTCCTACAGAACACCTACTGAACGCTGGCAGAAGACCTCAGACCTCCCAAAAGGCAAGAACCCCCCCATGTACCTGGGTAGGGCAAGAATAAACAGAGACAAAAGGATAGGGACGGGACCGGCACCAGTGGGAGGGAGCTGTGAAGGAAGAAAGGTTTCCACACACGAGGAAGCCCCTTCGCGGGCGGAGACTGCGGGCGGCGGAGGGGGAAGCTTTGGAGCCGCGGAGGAGCACAGCAACAGGGGTGTGGAGGGCAAAGTGGGGAGAGATTCCCGCACAGAGGATCGGTGCCGACCGGCACTCACCAGCCCGAGAGGCTTGTCTGCTCCCCCGCCGGGGAGGGCGGGGCTGGGAGTTGAGGCTTGGGCTTTGGTCGGAGCACAGGGAGAGGACTGGGGTTGGCTGTGTGAACACAGCCTGCAGGGGGTTAGTGCGCCACGGCTAGCCGGGAGGGAGTCTGGGGAAAAGTCTGCACCTGCCGAAGAGGCAAGAGACTTTTTCTTCCCTCTTTGTTTCCTGGTGCGCGAGGAGAGGGGATTAAGAGCACTGCTTAAAGGAGCTCCAGAGACGGGCGCGAGCCACGGCTAAAAGCGCGGACCCCAGAGACGGGCATGAGACGCTAAGGCTGCTGCTGCCACCACCAAGAAGCCTGTGTGCGAGCACAGGTCACTATCCACACCCCCCCTTCCAGGGAGCCTGTGCAGCCCGCCACTGCCAGGGTCCCGGGATCCAGGGACAATTTCCCCGGGAGAACACACGGCGCGCCTCAGGCTGGTGCAACGTCACGCTGGCCTCTGCAGCTGCAGGCTTGCCCCACACTCTGTGTCCCTCCCTCCCCCCGGCCTGAGTGAGTCAGAGACCCCAAATCAGCGGCTCCTTTAACCCCGTCCAGTCTGAGCGAAGAACAGACGCCCTCCGGCGACCTACACGCAGAAGCGGGGCCAAATCCAAAGCTGAGCCCCGGGAGCTGTGCGAACAAAGAAGAGAAACGGAAATCTCTCCCAGCAGCCTCAGAAGCAGCGGATTAAATCTCCACAATTAACTTGATGTACCCTGCATCTGTGGAATACCTGAATAGACAACGAATCATCCCAAATTGAGGAGGTGGACTTTGAGAGCAAGATTTATGACCTTTTCCCTTTTCCTCTTTTTGTGAGTGTGTATGTGTATGCGTTTGTGTGAGACTTTGTCTGTATAGCTTTGCTTCCACTATTTGTCCTAGGGTTCTATACGTCCTTTTTTTAAAATTTTTTTTCTTAATAATTATTTTTTATTTTAATAACTTTATTATATTTTATCTTTATTTTATTTTACTTTATCTTCTTTCTTTCTTTTTTTCCTTCCTTCCCTCCTTCCCTCCTTCCCTCCTTCCCTCCTTCCCTCCTTCCTTCCTTCCTTCCTCCCTCCCTCCCTCCCTCCTTTCTTTCTTTCTTTCTTTCTTTCTTTCTACTTCTACTAATTCTTTCTTTCTACTTTTTCTCCCTTTTATTCTGAGCCGTGTGGATGAAAGGCTCTTGGTGCTGCAGCCAGGAGTCAGTGTTGTGCCTCTGAGGTGAGAGAGCCAATTTCAGGACACTGGTCTACAAGAGACCTCCCAGCTCCACATAATATCAAATGGCAAAAATCTCCCAGAGATCTCCATCTCAACACCAGCACCCAGCTTCACTCAACGACCAGCAAGCTACAGTGCTGGACACCCTATGCCAAACAACTAGCAACACAGGAACACAACCCCACCCATTAGCAGAGAGGCTGCCTAAAATCATAATACGGCCCCACACACCCCAAAACACACCACCAGACGTGGACCTGCCCACCAGAAAGACAAGATCCAGCCTCATCCACCAGAACACAGGCACTAGTCCCCTCCACCAGGAAGCCTACACAACCCACTGAACCAACCTTAGCCACTGGGGACAGACACCAAAAACAACGGGAACTACGAACCTGCAGCCTGCAAAAAGAAGACCCCAAACACAGTAAGATAAGCAAAATGAGAAGACAGAAAAACACACAACAGATGAAGGAGCAAGATAAAAACCCACCAGACCTAACAAATGAAGAGGAAATAGGCAGTCTACCTGAAAAAGAATTCAGAATATTGATAGTAAAGATGATCCAAAATCTTAGAAATAGAATGGACAAAATGCAAGAAACATTTAACAAGGACCTAGAAGAACTAAAGTTGAAACAAACAATGATGAACAACACAATAAATGAAATTAAAAATACTCTAGATGGGATCAATAGCAGAATAACTGAGGCAGAAGAATGGATAAGTGACCTGGAAGATAAAATAGTGGAAATAACTACTGCAGAGCAGAATAAAGAAAAAAGAATGAAAGAACTGAGGACAGTCTGAGAGACCTCTGGGACAACATTAAGTGAACCAACATTTGAATTATAGGGGTTCCAGAAGAAGAAAAGAAAAAGAAAGGGACTGAGAAAATATTTGAAGAGATTATAGTTGAAAACTTCCCTAATATGGGAAAGGAAATAGTTAATCAAGTCCAGGAAGCACAGAGAGTCCCATACAAAATAAATCCAAGGAGAAATATGCCAAGACGCGTATTAATCAAACTGTCAAAAATTAAATACAAAGAAAACATTAAAAGCAGCAAGGGAAAAACAACAGATAACACACAAGGGAATCCCCATAAGATTAACAGCTGATCTTTCAGCAGAAACTCTGCAAGCCGGAAGGGACTGGCAGGACATATTTAAAGTGATGAAGGAGAAAAACCTGCAACCAAGATTACTCTACCCAGCAAGGATCTCATTCAGGTTTGATGGAGAAATTAAAACCTTTACAGACAAGCAAAAGCTGAGAGAGTTCAGCACCACCAAACCAGCTTTACAACAACTGCTAAAGGAACTTCTCTAGACAAGAAACACAAGAGAAGGAAAAGACCTATAATAATGAACCCAAAACAATTAAGAAAGTGGGACTAGGAACATACATATCGATAATTACCTTAAATGTAAATGGACTAAATGCTCCCACCAAAAGACACAGATTAGCTGAATGGATACAAAAGCAAGACCCATATATTTGCTGTCTACAAGAGACCCACTTCACCTAGAGACACATACAGGCTGAAAGTAAGGGGATGGAAAAAGATATTTCATGCAAATGGAAACCAGAAGAAAGCTGGAGTAGCAATTCTCATATCAGACAAAATAGACTTTAAAATAAAGAATATTAGAAGAGACAAAGAAGGACACCACATAATGATCAAGGGATCGATCCAAGAAGAAGATATAACAATTGTAAATACTTATGCACCCAACATAGGATCACCTCAATACATAAGGCAAATACTAACAGCCATAAAAGGGGAAATCGACAGTAACACATTCATAGTAGGGGACTTTAACACCCCACTTTCACCAATGGATAGATCATCCAAAATGAAAATAAATAAGGAAACACAAGCTTTAAATGATACATTAAACAAGATGGACTTAATTGATATTTATAGGACATTCCATCCAAAAACAACAGAATACACATTTTTCTCAAGTGCTCATGGAACACTCTCCAGGATAGATCATATCTTGGGTCACAAATCAAGCCTTGGTAATTTAAGAAAATTGAAATTGTATCAAGTATCTTTTCCGACCACGCTATGAGACTAGATATCAATTACAGGAAAAGATCTGTAAAAAATACAAACACATGGAGGCTAAACAATACACTACTTAATAATGAAGTGATCACTGAAGAAATCAAAGAGGAAATCAAAAAATACCTAGAAACAAATGACAATGGAGACATGATGACCCAAAATCTATGGGATGCAGCAAAAGCAGTTCTAAGAGGGAAGTTTATAGCAATACAATCCTACCTTAAGAAACAGGAAACATCTCAAATAAACAACCTAACCTTGCACCTAAAGCAATTAGAGAAAGAAGAACAAAACAACCCCAAAGTTAGCAGAAGGAAAGAAATCATAAAAATCAGATCAGAAATAAATGAAAAAGAAATGAAGGAAACGATAGCAAAGATCAATAAAACTAAAAGCTGGTTCTTTGAGAAGATAAACAAAATTGTTAAACCATTAGCCAGACTCATCAAGAAAAAAAGGGAGAAGACTCAAATCAATTGAATTAGAAATGAAAAAGGAGAAGTAACAACTGACACTACAGAAATACAAAAGATCATGAGAGATTACTACAAGCAACTCTATGCCAATAAAATGGACAACCTGGAAGAAATGGACAAATTCTTAGAAATGTACAACCTGCCAAGGCTGAATCAGGAGGAAATAGAAAATATGAACACACCAATCACAAGCACTGAAATTGAAACTGTGATTAAAACTCTTCCAACAAACAAAAGCCCAGGACCAGATGGCTTCACAGGTGAATTCTATCAAACATTTAGAGAAGAGCTAACACCTGTCCTTCTCAAACTCTTCCAAAATATAGCAGAGGGAGGAACACTCCCAAACTCATTCTACGAGGCCACCATCACCTTGATACCAAAACCAGACAAGGATGTCACAAAGAAAGAAAACTACAGGCCAATATCACTGATGAACATAGATGCAAAAATCCTCAGCAAAATACTAGCAAACAGAATCCAACAGCACATTAAGAGGATCATACACCATGATCAAGTGGGGTTTATTCCAGGAATGCAAGGATTCTTTAATATATGCAAGTCAATCAATGTGGTACACCATATTAACAAATTGAAGGAGAAAGACCATATGATCATCTCAATAGATGCAGAGAAAGCTTTCAACAAAATTCAACACCGATTTATGATAAAAACCCTGCAAAAAGTAGGCATAGAGGGAACTTTCCTCAACATAATAAAGGCCATATATGACAAACTCACAGCCAACATCGTCCTCAATGGTGAAAAGCTGAAAACATTTCCACTAAGATCAGGAACAAGGCAAGGTTGCCCACTCGCACCACTCTTATTCAACATAGTTTTGGAAGTTTTAGCCACAGCCATCAGAGAAGAAAAGGAAATAAAAGTAATCCAAATCGGAAAAGAAGAAGTAAAGCAGATGACATGATACTATACATAGAGAATCCTAAAGATGCTACCAGAAAACTACTAGAGCTAATCAATGAATTTGGTAAAGTAGCAGGATACAAAATTAATGCACAGAAATCTCTGGCATTCCGATACACTAATGATGAAAAATCTGAAAGTGAAATCAAGAGAACACCCTATTTACCATTGCAACAAAAAGAATAAAATATCTAGGAATAAACCTACCTAAGGAGACAAAAGACCTGTATGCAGAAAATAAGACACTGATGAAAGAAATTAAAGATGATACAAAGAGATGGAGAGAGATAGCATATTCTTGGATTGAAAGAATCAACATTGTGAAAATGACTCTACTACCCAAAGCAATCTACAGATTCAATGCAATCCCTATCAAACTACCAATGGTATTTTTCACAGAACTAGAACAAAAAATTTCACAATTTGTATGGAAGCACGAAAGACCCTGAATAGCCAAAGCAATCTTGAGAACGAAAAATGGAGCTGGAGGAATCAGGCTCCCTGACTTCAGACTATACTACAAAGCTACAGTAATCAAGACAGTATGGTACTGGCACAAAAACAGAAATATAGATCAATGGAACAGGACAGAAAGCCCAGAGATAAACCCACGCACATATGGTCACCTTATCTTTGATAAAGGAGGCAGGAATGTACAGTGGAGAAAGGACAGCCTCTTCAATAAGTGTTGCTGGGAAAACTGGACAGGTACATGTAAAAGTATGAGATTAGATCACTCCCTAACACTATACACAAAAATAAAGTCAAAATGGATTAAAGACCTAAATGTAAGGCCAGAAACTATCAAACTCTTAGAGGAAAACATAGGCAGAACACTCTATGACATAAATCACAGCAAGATCCTTTTTGACCCACCTCCTAGAGGAATGGAAATAAAAACAAAAATAAACAAATGAGACCTAATGAAACTTCAAAGTTTTGCACAGCAAAGGAAACCATAAACAAGACCAAAAGATAGCCCTCAGAATGGGAGAAAATATTTGCAAATGAAGCAACTGACAAAGGATTAATCTCCAAAAGTTATAAGCAGCTCATGCAGCTCAATAACAAAAAAACAAACAACCCAATCCAAAAATGGGCAGAAGACCTAAATAGACACTTGTCCAAATAAGATATACAGACTACCAACAAACACATGAAAGAATGCTCAACATCATTAATCGTTAGAGAAATGCAAATCAAAACTAGAATGAGATATCGTCTCACACCAGTCAGAATGGCCATCATCAAAAAATCTAGAAACAATAAATGCTGGAGAGGGTGTGGAGAAAAGGGAACCCTCTTGCACCGTTGGTGGGAATGTAAATTGATACAGCCACTGTGGAGAACAGTATGGAGGTTCCTTAAGAAACTACAAATAGAATTGCCATATGACCCAGCAATCCCACTACTGGGCATATACCCTGAGAAAACCATAATTCAAAAAGAGTCATGTACGAAAATGTTCATTGCAGCTCTATTTACAATAGCCCGGAGATGGAAACAACCTAAGTGTCCATCATGAGATGAATGGATAAAGAAGATGTGGCACATATATACAGCCATAAAAAGAAACGAAATTGAGCTATTTGTAATGAGGTGGATAGACCTAGAGTCTGTAATACAGAGTGAAGTAAGTCAGAAAGGGAAAGACGAATACTGTATGCTAACACATATATATGGAATTTAAGGGAAAAAAAAATGTCATGAAGAACCTAGGGGTAAGACAGGAATAAAGACACAGACCTACTAGAGAATGGACTTGAGGATATGGGGAGGGGGAAGGGTAAGCTGTGACAAAGCGAGAGAGAGGCATGGACATATATACACTACCAAATGTAAGGTAGATAGCTAGTGGGAAGCAGCCGCATAGCACAGGGAGATCAGCTCGGTGCTTTGTGATCGCCTGGAGGGGTGGGATAGGGAGGGTGGGAGGGAGGGAGACGGAGGCGGGAAGAGATATGGGGACATATGTATATATATAACTGATTCATTTTGTTGTGAAGCTGAAACTAACACACCATTGTAAAGCAATTATACTCAAAGATGTAAAAAAAAAAAAAAAAGAGTGGCCCCAGCTCTCCGCAACTAGAGAAAGCCCTCGCACAGAAATGAAGACACAGCACAGCCAAAAATAAATAAAAAAAAAAAAAAAAAAAAAAGAATGGGTTTTGAGGACATCAATGAGGAATCTTTCCTCTGCCTAACCATCTTTGCTCTTGCCCCATTTTCCTTCGAGGAATCTTGATCCTGTGTGACTTGCCTCCCCCTATACCAAGCTCACCTACCTTTTGAAGCGTAATTGATTCCATTCCTGCCGGACAGCCTGAGATCTGGCTCGCCCAGGGTCCTGCACTGAGCAGGTAAGCTCATTTCTTCAGAATCCTGTAGCTTGTGAACACCTTGTGATGTTACTCATGTGGCCTCAGGTATAAATTTTCATCTGTAATGAGAAATTCTTATCTAAAATATTAATATAAAGCCTGAAACTTCCCTTTGAACCATGATTTTAAAATTGAACTTGACGAAGGCACCAGAAATTGTTAAAGGATATAAGAAGCAGTTAGGCTTTTTCTACAAATTCAAAAAGCCTAACATGACAAATCACAGTAATCTGAGGTAGCAGTTACCGTGTTTTACTTTGAGTCTAAATCTTTGATTTTTGAGTATTCAGGGTACAGGGGTAAACCATAAAATTCTAACTTCATGACTCAAATATAGATATCCAGCAACTATTTGTAGTGATTCTAGCAAAGTCTAAAGCGTTTATTGAAACATACTTTACATATGTCGCACATTGGTAACATACCCAGTGGTCCATAACTACATTTCAATCGCTAGGCTTTCAGGAAAATCTAAATCTATCCAGACTTCCTCTACTGTTGAGAGAAATTTCTTAAGCTTATGGTTTAACTTGCCAGTAAACTGCTTCCTCTAGAAAGAGGATTTCTGTTGACACTAGAACAGGGAGTGAGAGCCCAGCCCCAGGCTCCCAGGTCGAGATTCCATAGGCCAGGCCTGGCTAAATATCAGAAGGACAAAGATCCTTCAGGACTATTCCAGGAATCTGGCAAACAACTTCGATGTCTGTGTTTCATTAACAGCCTAAGGGCACTCCAAGTATATTACCAGCAGAGGTAAGGACAGAATAAGTTGTCTTGACCTACTAAAGGGACATACAAGGGCAAGCAGAAAAAAGACTTCAAACAGGATCTTTACAAAATGTTAAACTATTCCTGTGGTTAATGCTCCTTAGCTCTAAAAATGTTAGCTTTCACACTTGGCTTAGCTGCTGCTCTGATCTGCAAACAGAATTTTTTCTTTTGAACATTAATTGTCTTTTTTTCGTGCACTGATTGGGAGATTGTCTGAGATATCAACTTTGAGAGGGGAGCCTCCCGGATCAGACTCAGGGAGGAACTGGAAGGGCTTGGGGACAGGCACACACACACACCTCTGCTCAGTGCCAGGGAGGGTGAGGCTGCATTCTCCATCAGTGCAATCTCCACCCTTGTTCAGTGGCAACCTTCACTGAGAGCCAGACTTCTTCCAGAGAAGCAGAGATATGAATCTGGAAACACTACTGTGGAGAGTGTAGCTGAAGCACTGCAGCATTTTGGGATCAGGTGGAGGCAAGGGAAGTTTGAAAAGCTAGAGACCTGCTGGGTCTAAAGGGATGAAAATGCTGGGAAGCCCAAGATTAAAGTGCCAGGAGATTGGCTTCCTGGTGAGAGCTCTCCCCCTGGCTTGCAGATGACTCTCGCCTTTCATAAGGTAGAACGCAAAGGAACTCTAGTCTCCTCCCTCTTAGAAGGACACTAATCCCATCATGGGAGCCCCACCTATATGACCTCATCTAAACCTAATTACCTCCCAAGGCCCCACCTCCTAATGCCTTCACACTGGAATTAGTGCTTCAATATGTGAATTGGGGTGGGAGGGAGGGCACAAACCTGCATTCCTAACAGAGTGTCACTGACTTTTGGGCTCAATCTGACTGTAATCTCACAAAATTCAGACTTTTTAGTTTGCCTTTCTCAGAGAGCAGATGCTGAGACAAGGATACGTGTGGTGGATGATTCCAGGAAGCATAAGTGAAAGTGAGGAAAGCAGGACTGGGGAAAGAGAATGTCAAAGGTTGTGTTAAAGTGGGTTTACTGCTATGGGCATCTGGGGTTCAGTCCCACTGGGGAGCCTCTGATACATGGTACTGTGTAATGCTCATCTGGTAACACCCCTATGTGATGGGGTGGTTGACAGTCACTCAGTGACTATCTCTCCTTCATTAACTGGGGAGTGAGCACCCTCAAGAACATTAACTCCCTTGTAGTTTCCACTTTGTGGCAGAGTGAGCTCCCATAGTACCAAAGAAAGTAGTCAGGCAAACACATGTGGGCATTGAGGTGGGGAAGCCATGGATGTGCTGGAGAGGTCTCCCGAAGCTGCTGGTGAACTTGGGTGGACTGGGGGAGAGCATCACATTCCTGATTCTTCCTACCTTCTGGACCATGTTGAGTAGACTGCTGCTGATGCTTTACAGTGGTTGTACTGTTACCCTCTGGGAAGCATATGCCAAGAGAATTAGGACTGCCAAAGATTTACTGGGGGATAACACCTGTGAAAGAGGGGAAGAGGCAGGATTATGCAGAGGGAGCTGTCAGACCATAATGTGTCCCTGACATTTTCTGCCAGTCCCACAGGGAGCTCTGGAGCAGAGGACCAGTTTGAGGAATCCCACACTGGATGGAAATGGCTAGGCTCCCTCCATTGTTGGCTTGGAGCCACTCCAAGAATGTGGGCTAACAGCTGGAGGCTATTGGGTAGCCATGCTCCTCACAGATGGACAGCAAGCTCTTTCGAGAAGAGAGCTGTGTGGTATACCTCTATGTCTACCTGTGATGGGCAGCTATGAGCAACCAGATCTTCAGTCACTGCTGCAGGTTGTCTATAAGGACCATCATTATAAGATGTAATATTTATCTCCTTCTACTCTCAATCCTAGATGCCAACACTTCCATTAGTTTAAGTTGCTTATTTTGGTGAGTGCCCAAGACCTTCACTTCTAAGAGGTCTGACCCCTGGTGACCTTATCACTCCAGGTTTGCTGCAATTGCTTATTTATGCTTAACATTGGGTGTGAAAGAACCAAGCAACCTTCCAATGAATCATTTTCCCCTTTCCTCTCATGTAGCAGAAAATCTCGATAGTCTACTGGCAAAAGAGCACTGTTTGTGTCCCTTGGTATAAGCATCTAGATCTAGAACCTCTAGACCTCCTGAACTTAACTTGTAGGGATGGAAAGCACAAATTTCCCAATTGGGTCACTGGGTGTTAAGACAAGGGAGAAACTTAATTCCACTCCTTGGTTCCCAGACCTCTATTCTAGCTCTTGGAGACACAGCATCATTTAATGGCCACTAGTTTGCTAGCAAAGTACACCAACACCATTGTGATGAGCGTGATGCTTTCAAGTTGCAGTTCCTGTCTTGAACTGTTAGCAAACCCAGGTGGACTATGAAAGCAGGAATCGCCGGTATGATTCCTTACACCCATTGGACCACGTTGAATCTACTGCTACTGATATTTCATGGTGGTTGTGCAGTTGAGTTTCCTGGAAAGGATACTCTGAGATGCTGACTTAGGAATGCAAGGGTTTGGAGTATATAATGTTGATCAGAGGGGCAAAGGAAGGTCTAGGCAGAAGTCAGACTGGGATGGAAGATGGACCAAGAACGAGGTGGAGAGTGCCATGGCAGGCATCTTCTGTTAGTCATCCCACACCAGACTGATACGGCTGGGACTTCTACTCCTGGCTCACTTGGCCCCTGGATGTGGGCTGCCCTTGGGGGACTGACAGCTAGCTGGAGGCTCTTGCTGGCTGTGCTCCCTACCAAGCAGCACATCCTTCCCTAAATGGAGATCTGTGCGGTGGGTTTCTTACAGAACACCCCATCTCTGCAGTTCATCGTCAGACTGATTCTTTACCTGGACATGTAAGAGGGCATTTCAATGACATGCTGGTCTGGCAGCTTCTTGTTAATATATGATAAAATCAAGGTTTCTGTAATCATGTGTCTCTGTAAGATGGATCGCTTGTTCCAGGTGACTTAATATGGGCTTTTCTGCAGTAAGTTAGGTATTCTGGAAGCCCCTCATGGTGCTAACACAGGCACTGTGCATGGAAGTGCCAGGGCATGGAAGGTAAATTCAAATACAGAATAATTATCACAGAAGGATGGATGCTTCTCTCAGGAGGGGAGAGGTCAGATGTAATCACCTTGCCAACAAGAGGCTGGGTGGCACCACGTGGAAGTTTAACATCTGTTTCTGTTGCTGACAGGCCAGCTTTAAAACAATAGCAGTAGCTAGAATGGCTTTGAGAGGGAGCCATGATATTGGACTCATGAAATGGGTAGACTTTTTTGCAAGCAACTAGGGGGCTGAGCACAGAAACCGGCTGACTTCTGGACAAGTCATCCTGTCCACTTACTGAGCACATCTTCCGTGATGAATGATCTGGTAGGCACTGCCATTTATTGATTGATTTATTGATTGATTGATTGAGGTATGCGGGCCTCTCACTGTTGTGACCTCTCCCGTTGCGAAGCACAGGCTCCGGACGCGCAGGCTCAGCGGCCACGGCTCACGCGCCCAGCCGCTCCGCAGCATGTGGGATCTTCCCCGACCAGGGCACGAACCCGTGTCCCCTGCATCAGCAGGCGGACTCTCAACCACTGCGCCACCAGGGAAGCCCAGCACTGCCTTTTGATTTAAAAAACAAACAAACAAACAACTTAGGCCTTGTGCCTATTCCCGTAGGTCCTTCTACATGCCTCTTCCCCAGACCTCCTTGTCTCTAATCTTCTAATATTGCTGCTTCCAGGACACTGAGCAGCCAGCCAACCCATTTGCTAATGCATGGAATTCTGAATACCCATCTTAGACCCCCTCGTTTCATAAGAAATGATCAAGTGTACTGATTGAACTCATGCCCACTGGGAGAATTCTCCCTCAGTGTTCCTTAGGGTATCCTCTAAGGAGTCATGAGATTGCAGCCATCCATTAACAATTCATTGTTACATATTGAATGAATCTGTCTACGAACCAGGGCTTTACTTTTCTCTCCTTGTCACAGGGATTTCTTCATGGGGCCACAGGTGTGAGCTGAGAGGTATAAGTGCAACAGAGATAGGGGATGATGGGGGTGTGGAGTCATTTGTTCTTGTAACTTAAATGTGACCTTAGATTTGCTTGGGACTTTCCACAAATACACTATTACCTGTGTAACACTGGTGCCCATTGGACCTTATGCTTTTAAGTCTTACAGTGTCCAGCTCATCATGGGAAGTCCTAAACCAATACTGGATGTTTCATGGCTAGGAATTCAGTCTCTATTAAGTCTCAGTATTATACTTGGAGCCGATTTCCAAGTTAGGTTTTCCATGGGCAAATGTATGAACTTATTCTGCAATCTTAGGAGTCTGCTGTTACCTCTCACATTCTGGCCATAGGTGTGTTCCAGAGTACTTGATACTTCTGATTTCCAGGTCTAACAATATAACACCAATGATAAGGTGGACCAGAAAGACCTTTTGTGGAAAGTCAATATAATCAAGATTCCTGTTGAGTTCTGCAGGAACTTGCATCTATTCCTACCATGGGTGTGGCTAACACTGAGATCTGTCAGGTTGTATTTTGAATGGCCAGACCACAGGTACTCAAAACTGGCAGGCTTTGGAGCCCACTGAAAAATGGTTAGGGGCAGTATTCCCAAGTGTGACAGATGCTGTATTTACAATCCAAAGAGGCCTACCAATTTTGAAGTTACACTTCCTTCATGCTAGGAGATAAAAGGTGCAGTAAATTGTCCTTTAATTTGGAAGTAGGAAGTGATGTCCTGCATGCTCTAGACACTTAAAAGCATCAGTGTTGTGGCAGGCCCTGAATCTTTGTAGGTTTACCTACCACATTCTGGCACATAGGTCTTCAGTTCTAACAAAGGAATGTCAGTAATAAACTAGACCAGCAGCATCTTCTGTGGAACGCTAATATAGGTTCCAGTCTTTTTCATTGATGGTCTTCTTGCAGATGTCATTTTGGTGTGCTCGTGAGAAGAGGTGAGCTCAGCGTCTTCCTACTCGCCCATCTTGGCCGCTCTCGCCAACATAATCTGGAATGTCAATATAATCAAGATTTCTGTAGATTTTATTGTATAGAGTAGGAAAGTTGACATAACTCTAGGATGAGGCTATGAATGTATACTGCTGACTTTCCCATGAGAAAGAAAATTGATACTCTCTTCATTGGGGATTGGATAATGTATTCACTAGATCAGGAGATGCATGCTAAATGCCAGAAGTAGTGCTTTTTACTAATAAAGATCATACCTCCATGACAGCTGTGATAGTTCACTGTCATCTGTCTTGGGACTCCGAATGTCTCATTGAAACAAGGAATCACAAAGACCTCTGATCAAATGCAGGGTGACTTCTATTCTTACCGGCCAAGGGAGTAGGCACACAAAAGAAGTCCTCTGGTTGGTCATCTTGAACCAGTGGTCAAAGTTCTTCTGTGTTGGGAAGCCTTTCTTGTCTCATTACTGAAGTTCCCCAAAGCACCGCTCTGTTCCATATTCCAGAACCTTTCTGATTGTCTTCCAAACATGAGTCCTGGAGGACCAGTTCCAGTTCTTTTGAGGCAGGACACTAATTGTCATGGACGTGTTCTTAATCTAGAAATCCAGGTTTCTTTAGGAGAACTGGGGTTCCAGCCCAAGACGCGGGATGGATAGAAATGCAAAACAGTGACCTGCTCACTGGGGCTTAACAATTGCCCCAGGTATGGGAGATCATAGTAAAAGGGATGCCCTAGGGACCACCATAGGGTGGGGTTGTCAGCAAGAGCTGCCTAACTCCTGTGGCGTCTTTAGGTGGTAATCAGCCGTACATCCAACCCCCTCTCAAGTTGTGAGAAAATTGACTTCAGAGAAGCAGATCCTTCTGCCAGTGGGTACCCTAGGTGCAAACTGCCTTCCTGTCAAGCCAGTGTGGGGGTGGGTGGAGTAGAGCCTGGGCAGGTAAAGGTCCTAAGGCCTAGGTTCAGTGAGCTGCCCACTACGTATCAAGGTGTAATCACCTACATTTCCAAGCCAAGAAGCTGTGCCTGACTCGAGGTCTTTACTCCCTACTTGAATTTTTCTTTCTTTTTCTTTAACCATAAATGAAGTAGTTGCCAATGAAACCATTGACTATAGCTCTATTCACACATTTGTCCTCAGACTGTAGCAGATAGAATAAAGGTCATGTTCACAAAGATCTATCCTCTGTCTGGGGAGGTTTAGAATACAAGACACATTTTCTTTACATCAAAAGAACATCAGCCTTCACACTTTTTAGAGACCTGATGTGGTGGTGAGGTTATTTGAAGAGTTACAATCAGTTTGCCATGAGGAGGTACCTGGAGTTGACTCGATCCCTGGGTGTCTTGAATGGCTCCAGGCTGTGCTTTTCTGGATCTGCCTCTGGTTAGATTCTTGTGTTGTAATGCTCACTGATGTAATGCTCACTGACTATTTCTAATCCATGTGGAAACATGGAAGCCTGGATGGTATCAGTATGGTCCACAAGTCAGATGTGGTGGCGCCATCTTCATAAGCTACTGGGTATCTCTTCAGTTTACCTGAGCATTAGTGTTGCCTGACATTTGGGTGAAGAGGGATATGACGCCAGTAGAAAGACTCCTTTAGAGGAAAGGAGGGAATGAAGGATTCTTTCATGGAAGGTTTGTGGGCTTATCTCTTCAGGAAGAGAGGGAATTTCTCTGCCTGCTTCATTTTTAACCATGAAGTACAGGTCCTGGCTGGGCTGGATGAGGAAAAGGGCTTGTGTTTGGGACAGCTGGTCATCAGCAATTCCTATACTTGGAGACAGGGTATTACCTTTGAGTTGAACAAATGTCCTGGAATTTTCTAGACCAAGCCTAGGGGCCAGTGTGAGGTGGGTGTGTCTGGGCAAAGGATTGTAACCCTGAGTGCTGGCAGATCTGGGGTGCTGGGAGCTGGGCTTAAAAAGTCTGCTCAAGGGAGTTGAAACTTCAGACTCTCTGCAGAGCTGGGGGTGGAGGGGAGGAGATACTTTGGCTGGCCTCTATTTTGACAACAGGCCAGGCTATGCGTAAACAGATGTATCGTTGGATAAAACGTCCCATGACCAAAATGAATGTTGGCAAATACGTGATAATAATTGTTCTAATGAAGTTTGAGTATTAAGTACAGCCCAGTGGGCTTTTTAGGGGGTCTTAGAATGGCTTAAAGGGAGTGACAACCATTTTTGTTCTGTTCTCTAAATTTTATTTGTAGAGAATTGAAGATTAGAGGTTGTCACCTCTTGGACGTCTTTGGCTATGGCTTCAACCTTAGAGAATCCTCGTGTTCAGTGTCTTTTTCCTTGAAAAGGCTAGGCCTCCTGTTTATAGAATGGCATCCAGGTAGCTCATCTCCAAGGAATGAGAATCTAGATAAGGAGTCTACACTGGGAAACACGTGGCTCTGTAAACTTTGCCTGAGTGATTGTGGAAATGAAGCACAAGGCCTGTCACTCCTATAGGCAGTTAGCCTGTTACTGATAACCGGGGGGTACTTCTGAGCCTGTGTGACACTTGCAGGGAACTAGGACACTTCAGGTGTCTTTGGTTTTCCTTATTCTTTCATGATCTGTCCCTTGATACAGGAAAATGTTGTACAAATTTCTCCATCAAAAACTGGCACCATAACATCTTGCCACATTTGACATCCTTCAGAGACTAAAATTCTCAATTTGGTTCCTGCTCAGTGACTGAGCTGCATCTAGAATCCAGCCCCTCTGAGCTGCAGAGCAATTAATATGGTAGCAGTGCCCCTGGAGATGACACCCCATTACCAGGCAGCTGGGTACTGAAATCTGTTTGAAGTGTCTCTAAATGAAGCCTACGGGCTTCTGGACTTTTCTTGCTGGGGCAAGCATTGAAGCAGCTGTGAAGATAGTACCTGAGTTTCCCCATCTCCCTCTGTGCCTAAGTGGCCTAAAGATGACTTCATTCCATGTCAACGTCTTACCTTCCTAGACCATCACCTTGAATAATACAGTCTGTTATTTGTCAACTAAAAGTTCTACTCCTTCCCTTTGGTTCAAGAAGCTTTTCAAATCATCTGTGAGGTTGCCTGCTATCATGAGGCTTAAAGACAATCATGTAGCCTCCAATAAGTTTTTAAGGGATAATGACATGCATAAATGTCAATAGCCTAAGGTGGAGCCTTTGAATGCTTGGAACTTGGATAGCTGGGACCATTTTGTAGCCAGAGGTACATCTCATTCCAAACTGAATTCAAACATACATCCTTTACATAAAGCACTGCAACAGAGTCACGTGTCAGACTGTGTTTTCAGGATGGGATTTGCATTGTGAAAGCTGACATACGCCCTGGCAAATGTGAGGGAGATGGCTGGACTCAGCCTCTGCGCTCACATCAAGCAGACCTTTGACGGCTGACCCTTTGTCTGATGAAATGACATCATTTCCTTCACTTGGGTGGATTCACACTGCCAGAAAACTTCTGGGTTGCTATTTGGTTCCTAATTGACTTGTGTTCAGTGCAGACTTAAGGTGGAGGAAGGCATCCCTGTCCATGACTGAGATGAAGTACATCCCTTGGGCAGGTATCTGGACTGCCCTATGGAAGTGAAACATTCCTCACCCCAGTCCTATTGCTGAAAACCTTGTTTCCTGCCCACGTTGAAGAGCCTGAGAGGATCTCTCTGGGTTTTAGGAAGAACGCCTATTTGTGCATCTGTTAGGTGCCTATGTTAATGAGTTATCCTCTAGTACTGGTGCGTTTATCATTATGTAATGCCCTTCTTTGTTATATACTTTAAAAGTCTATTTTGTCTGAGTATTGCTACCTCTGCTTTCTTGTCATTTCCATTTGCAGGAAATCTTTTTCCATCCCCTCACCTTCAATCTGTCTTTAGCTCTGAAGTGAGTCTCCTGTAAGCAGCATGTAGACGGGTCTTGTTTTTTATCCAAGCGTCCACCCTCTGCCTTTTGAATGGAGCGTTTAGTCCATCGACATTTAAAGTGATTATTGATAGGTCTATACTTATTGCCATTCATACACAAAATATAATGGAGTGGCACATGCCATAATGACTGGAGTTTGTACAAGGAGACACTTGTGAGGTCTTGGATCACAGGATTTTGAACTTTTCCCCTGGGATTTCTGAGCAAGGAGGTGCTTCAGAACTCCATGGCTCCTCTCTCCTTTAAGTGCTCTAGGAAGTAACTTGGTGAAGGACCATAGCAAATTTATGGCTTTATCCACTCCCAGTTGGTAATGCACATACACTGGAGCTTTTATCATTCTAAAGAGCTTACTAGAGAACAAGAGAAGGATACTTCAGTCCTATAGGCTTTAGTGGTGGTTACCAGCTGCCTTATTGTCTTCCTCAAAGGACCAAAGAAAATTCTGGACAATCCTCTCTCCATCACCAGTATGATCCAGTAAATGATGGCTCTCTGCCTCCCTCCTTCATTTCTCCTCTACCTACCAGAGTTGGAGAAGGAGAACGTCATGTCTACAGAGAACTTTCTCTCCAATTCCCCAAGCCTTCCTGGGTCCTCAGGAAAAACTACTTATCAACTTAGGCTAACAATGAAGATCAAAGAACTGTCAAGTTTTGGAACATGCTTTAGACTTAATGGACAGATTAAAAGAGCACCAATCCTGCAATATGAAAAGAGGCACACAGTGAGATTGCATGTCTGCTAGGGAGGCTGTGGGTGGTCCTCAATGTTTTCAATTTGGTTTGTATAATATAAGCCAAGCAGAACCTTTAGTTCCAAATAACGGTATCATCACTGTGCAATAGTAAACCCAGGGGGCTGATGATGGTTTACTCATTAAGCAGCAAAAGTTTCATTTCCTATGTGACTTAAAAATTTAAAGATTAAAAGACGGACACGTGAAAAGTCAAGTGTCTGGGTTTGGCTTCCCTAGAGAAGACTCCTTGATGACGACTCACATGCATTAGGTTTATAGGGAATGCACTTGGGAACAGCACTGGAAAGGAAGTAAAGACAGCAAGATAGGGCAGAAGGAGAAGTTCAACTGTGTATCCTCAACAGAAATTTCAACCAGCCCCATGAGGAGTTCTGGAGCAAGAATGGCCCTCCAGAGTTGCCCTGAACTGAGCAACATGGCTGGACCTCTGGATACCTCAGAGCAGCCAGGGAATGTGACTTCCCCCAGAGAAGGGGCAAGGTCTTGGTTGAGGCAGTTCTCATTGGAGTAAAGGCCATTCCCAGAGGGGGATGAGCATCTTGGCACTTCCAGTGCAGGGATTATCAGTGGTGCATCACTGCAGACATCTCAGGAAGGATGTGTATCATGTGCCCATCTGGAAATAAGCAGATCTTGGCAGATCTTTTTGTCCTGGGGTTATCCTCATCTAGTGAAATTTCCTTTTACATCCTGTTAGGTCTGTGAGTCTCAATTCCAGGGCCACAGGTCCCTCAAGGAAAGTTCAGGGGATGAACTGCAGGGTTGGAAGCAAATCTGGATGGATCCCTTCCGATTGGCATAAGAAGCGGCCAAAATCAATAGAGGTGGTTGTACTGAAACAGTGATATCAAGGGCCTTTGCATGGTTTGGGGTCCTTTATCACATTTCTAGAGACACTCCCCAATCTTCTTGCTAGGCTCCAAGTCTTTATTTGGGGACTCTCTGTAGCTCTGTGCGACACCTCACCCATTGCCACACACAAATTGATGATATCAGATGAACAGTGTGGATCAACCAAATCCCAGGAACACACCACCGCTCACCGGGAATGTCACTTCCTCCCTGGGGACTATCCGATACTAGCTAGTGGTCAACTTTTGGTGAAAAGTTTACTCTGCCTACAGCATCTCTTCCAGAAGAATCACCCAGAACCCCTGTCTTAACCATAAGTAGTTTGAAAAGAAGCATAGTTTGTTTCTTGGATACTTAACTACCTTCACTTAATGAGGAAAGTCTGGGTAATTTGGGAGACTGCTAACATAGCTGGAAAGTCGGATCATGCCCTCACCCCAAAACCATCAGTGCTGAAGACCTGTCCATGCCCTTAACAGAGCTTAGTGACCTTCAGTTGTGAATCTAGATATGAGAATGTACCCGCTTCTGATTAAGTGTTCTCTCTGTATAGACAGATGACTACAACTTGGTTCTCATCGTCCTTGTTAATGTCAGGGGTTTCTGTGCTTGGTGTCAAGAAATATCTTAACAAGCCTCCTGGAGATGGCCCAGAGGTATACATCCATTCTGTACTCTGGGTAGAAGCAGTAGGCCAGAGTGGCTGATGGGAGAGTGTAGAGTGGTGACTGGGCTTTATCGGTAGATGTTACTGGAAAAGCAGGTGATGGATCTGCTGGCATCCAGGCTATTTTACTAGGATGCATCTTCTCAGTGATAAAACTTGGAGATGTCTTGGGATTGCTAGGAGGACTTTGCTAGGGTGAAGGGTGCCTTTAGATAATGTTATGGTTCCTTTTACATTTCTTGCTCAAATATTTGACTGAAATTCATCTCTGCGTATGGCTCTGTTCTAGGTGTTTGTGGTACTCAAGGTAGAAGAAAGTTTTTTCTTGTTCTCCATGAGGGGGTTCTTGAAATCAGACCATAGGGTCTATTCATGTTTTTCCTTAGAACACCCTCCTGCAGAGCTCAGAGGTTGTGTCCCCTTAGGATGGACTTTCTTCTTCCATGCTAGCCTGTGCTGCATCGTGCACGTCTTCTCCTGCTCTCCATTGGCTCCAAACTGAACATTGTCTGACGCTCTTGTAAGTCTGTTCCCCGAAGCTTCATGGCCAAGACTATTCTAGGGAACCTCAGAAGACTGGGTGGTGGGCTGATTCAGTATTCAGCAGATGAAATCCAGGAGTATGATACATGATAAAAGAACTGGGTGACCATCAGGGGATCTAGAACACATCTCTAGAGACACATCTAGAACTAGCATCAAGGGTAGATTGCCCTGGGCTGAGGGGTCTAAGCAAAGACTGATATATGGTTCACCATATGCTGGGGCCCAGCCTGGCTCCAGATGGCCTGAGTGTGAAAAGTTGAGCAGATCCTTCCTAGACAGACATGATAGCATTCATGGTGATGGGGTCCTGGTGTCCAGAACCATGGAACATAGAGCTGGGTGGCTCTTTATGGAAAACAGGGAAACATACCCTTATCCTTGAAAGATTGAGTGTTTCACAGTCCCTCCCATGAATTGCTGTAAAGTTGCTGTCTCTGCCCTCCATCTTCTGAGGATCTCTGTTACCCTGATATTTCATAATACATCTATTTATCTTCCCCTTTCATGTTGAACCCAAAAATAAAGTCACATGGGCAGACAAAGAACGATGGCTCACTTCACCCTGGGCCTCTTGTTGTTCTAGAGGGAACGTCACCTAGTCAGGTTGAACTTTGACCTCCAATCATCTTTACTTGAAGTACGTAATTTTCTTAACTTTATGGTAAGGGACTTGGCTGTTTTCAGCTTTGAGATCATGTTCTTTAAGCTTCAGAAGAGTTAGAAGTATCTGAACCTTATTAGACGTGGAAGGGCTATTTTAGCTTGATTCTATGTATGTGGCTCATCTGTGCCAAGGGTCTGGTGACCTCTATGTTGATCAGTGACGTTCCATTAGGGTCACCTCCAGCTGTTGAATGCAGCTCTCTGCAGCATTAAGACGACATCAATTGTGTAGGCCCCAGGGGCTTCTCCCACCAAAGTGTCAGGACCCAGTGTTTTCTTAACGTTATCCTGTACAAAGAAATAGAACTATCTTAGTTGTCAATTGCCATTGAAGTTAAGATCTCTGTATTTCATGGATGCCTTGGTCTATTGAAGCTTATTCTGAGTTCACACCTGTGGGGCTCTTGTCTGTGTTGGTCTGCTGTTTTGTGGAAAGAATGCAGAAAGTGAAGACAAAGCTTAGCAAAGGGCACCTGGGCAGGACCACAGAGAAGAGTCCTGGGGTTTGAGTCCTGTACCCAACACACCAGACCTGGCCTCCAGTGCAAAGAATGACAGGCAGGTTGTTCTCCAGTCATAGCTTTCAAGATGTCACAGTGTGGCAACTGTATTGTGTCCCCAGAGGGAAATAGAGCAACCTTCAACTCTGTTAACCTTCACTGTCTTTGTGCAAGCCCTTGGGGCAACAGTGCATGATGGAGGGGAGAGGTCTTCTGGCAAACTTTGAGGAAATAGGTGGAAGGTGGCTCATCTCATCTCTGAAGAACAAGCTTTCACCAACCAAGGTGGGGCTTTATCCTTGTGTGCTGCTTCAGCGTAAAGAGTCTTAGAACTCTTGAAGGTTTTACCTGTGCTGTGCAGCATGGAAAAGCTTCATATTATTTGGACTTAGTCTCAAAGGCAGCTTGCTAGGTCAGGCCCTTCTAACGTCATTTGTATGGATGTTTCTGGCTGGCTGGTTCTTTGTTGTGGGAGGCTGTCCTGTGCGTTGTAGGATGTTGAGCAGCATTTGTCTATCGTGACAAATGTCTCCAGACACAGCTGTATTTTCCTTGGGGAGCAGAGTGTCTCCTGGTTGAGTCAATGAGCTAGGTCCCTCAAGGAACACCTGAGGGCATCTTGTAGCTCTTCTCCATGGGGCCTTCATGGATGGGGAGCTGGATGCTTAAGTATTTTTCTCATGAGCTTGGAAATATGGGAGAAAATTTCAGAGAAAGGACAGGATGGTTCTCCCACTGAAGCCAACTCTCTCCCTCCTTGTATTTCCTCAGTTTAGTTCCTACAGCTTGGCATTTGCTTCATTTCCTCTTCTCATTTTGAGGAATCCTTTTCACCACTTGGTTCTTGCCATGAAACATGAAACTAAACATATATTTATTGCACACACCCCAGTGCAGCTTCTTGCTATTCGGGTCTGAATCTGAATGACCTTTATGTATTTGTGTCAGACACTCTGGATCATATTTAGTTCACCTGGGGGATGCTGAGTAAGAAACTAGTGTCCTGTTGATACCTGAAGTGGCCTCAATCTCTGCAGGTGACTTAAGGGGTTGCATCTGAACAATGTGCTCCTGGAGCCAAAACCATCTTCCGAAGACTTGACAACTCTCCAGATTTAAGTTAGGATTCAGGGTTTCTCTAGAAAAACAAATACCAGGAGATTCATTGCAAGGTGTTGACTCACATGATTTGAGGTGGCTTGCCAAATCTGAAATCTGTAGGGCAGCCAATTAGGAAGTAGAGTCTGGAACTCTTGGACTGCAACCTCAATTCCTGACTAAGTGGCTTTTCTTCATTAGGAAATCTCTGCTTTGCTCTCAATGCCTTTCACCTGAGAGGATCAGGCCCACCCACATTATCTAAGATAATCTCCCGTACTTAAGTCCAACTGATTGAAGTACTCCTGTACTTCAATCACGCAAAATACTCTTACTGAGACACTAGACTAGTGTTTGGAATCACTGGGAACTGTAAATTAGATAAGTTGATAAAACTGATCATCACAAGTTTTAACTACCTTACTTCTGGAGAAACTGAGTCGAGTGAAGGAAATCAGAAAAGATACTTCTGTACAATCTGACTTTCCTATATACAGTTGACCCTTGAACAACATGGGTTTGAACTGTGTGGGTCCACTTTATGAATTTTTTTCCCAAAAAATAAATACTATAGTGCTACGCGATCTGTTGAATCTGCAGATGCAGAACCATAGATGTGGCAGACCAGCTGTAAAGTTACACATAGATTTTTGACTGCGTGGGGGGTCGGTGCCCCTGACCCCCCTGTTGTTCAAGGGTCAACTGTACTAATCTCTTGACATCACTGGGTAGTTTCATCACCAGGATGTTGTTCCCAGAGCATAAATCAAAGCCCATTAGACAACCACACTCAGACCTCACATAGTCGTACCCAGGATGTGCTACTCATACTGCATATACCAACGCGAGGTACGGAGAAGGGTTCCAGGCCAGTGTGGTTTCATGAATTCTTCTCTGGATCATTTCACGTGCTGCTATAGCTCATGTTGGTTCTATAGGCTTCCACGGACCTGGTTATGTGGATGGTACGATGAAGATGGGGAGGCAGATATTTGGCCTCAACCTATGTTTTACTGGATGTCTTTATATTATTACTTGATAACTGTGATTCTGAGCGAGTGAGAAAATAAAGGATGTTTTCCATGGGAGAGATCATGTTTCTGTTTATGTAGGGAATATCCATGCATTTATTGCCTACTTTATACTTCGCTATAAAATACTGGTACCGGACAGACTTGACTTGCTGGTTAAGGGACTGGTGATGTTGGGACAGCTGGTCTTTGGAGATTCTTGCCCTTAATACACAGTGCTATCTGGATTGAGCAAGCAACCTGGATCCACCCTAAGGCAGGCTCTGTGGCCTTCACTTGGGCCTCAAGTTATTAGAATGAACCATGCAGGCTCATGTTGAATCAAGCAGTCCATTTTCTAGGCAGATGGCCTCAGACTTGATCCTCACTATTCACGGTGGGGCCTTTCTGTGCTTGGTGTGATGGAATGGTCCTTAAGCCTCCTTGAGTTTGACTATAGGATGTGTACATCCCTCCTGTGCTCTGGCCAGATAGGAGTAGGCTGCAGCACTGGTGGGAGAGGTAGATGAGGCACCTGGGCTGTCTGGGTGTAGACACCATCTTAGAGTTGGTCATGGATCTGCTGAAACCTGTCCTATTTGATAGGTGCATCTTTCTGGTAATGCTAGGAGACATCCTGTGAATGTAGGAGGACCTGGGCAGCGTGAGGGAGACTTCTGATAAGGCTGTGGTTCCCTTTCCATTGCCGTCCTTAATCCCAGTCAAATATCTGAGCATCTTCATGTACTTAGCTCTGTTCTAGGTGATGGTGGTTCCCAGGAAGAAAAGTTTCTTCTTATATCCCATGATGGGGGAGTCCTGTAGGTGGACCAGGTGGTCTGTTCAGGTTTGCCATCAACATGGCCTTATGCTGCGTTTCGAGGCTCCCCTGCATTGGCGGAGCTCTCTTCTTACCCGTTAGATTGTGCTGCTTTGTGAATGTAGTCTCCTGTTTTCCAATGGCCCCAAGCTGAACATAGTCCAACTCTCAAGTCTATTTCTTGGGTGTCCATGATCAAGCTTGCTTTCAGGAGCCCCCTGAATCAAGGCAGAGTGCCTTGTTTTGTACTGAGGTGGGTGATAGCCGACCAAGTCATTTCAATTAGTATCTTAATTTTCCTCTTGGAATGCAGCCTTTGTGGAGGACATAGGGGCATGGGCCCAGTCTACCTCACCCCAGCTCTCTGGACCTCATTTGGAGTATGGAATATCTTCATGGCCTTGTACAGTATTAGGCCACCTGCCCTATGATCTAGTGTATTTATGTCTGGATATTGCTTTCTTGGCTGCCTCTCACCAACATGACCAGCTCCCCTTGATAGGGCTGGATACCTCACACCTTCATCTTTATTCTTAAGTGCAGCAGAAGCTCGTATAAGAACTGACATTACAGAGGGACTAAAAAGAGGGCTGATAAAATGGCAGGGGGAAGCAACTGAGAGCTGGAGGGCACAAGACTAGACACTAAGCACACTTACCTTTCATTCTAAATGCTCCAAGGACCTGAGGTCCTCTATTGTGGAAGGTTGACTTGACAGACGTGAGGTTGCTACTGAGGAGCATCTCACGTTAGGTGCACAGGGGCTGGTCTCTAGTGTCTGCGGCAGCACAGCTCCGTGGACTCCATTGATGGCAGCCGGTGGATGAGCAGGGGCGCCAACAGCTGAATGAAGAGGAATAAGACAAATATAGCTCCTGAGGATGGCCCAGTTAGCTCCTCTGGGTATAAAATACCTTTGAACCTTATCAGGCACAGAGGGGATGTTTTTAGCCTGAGTCTGTGTTCGTCTGCAATGGTCTTGTAACCTTGATCCATGTTGACCAGGGAAATTCAACTCGGGCACTTTTAGTTGTGGAATGCAACTGCCTACAGAATTTACAGGACAATAGCAATGTGGAGCCTGCAGAGGTGTCCCCCACTGCTGAAATGTTGGGACCCAGTGCTCATCTTGAGGTTACCCTGCATGAAGAAAAAAAAAAAAAATAGTAGGCTAACTGCCATTAAAACTAAGGCATATTAATTTCACAGGTCCCCCAGTCTACAGAAACTTAGAGTTTGAATTCATACCTGTGAGGCTCTTATCTGTGATCCTCTGCTGTTAATGTGATGAAGGTATGCAGGAAATGAACACAAAGTTTAGCATAGAGAAGGAATCTGGGCAGGACCACAGAGCTTGCTGTCCTGGGGTCTTAGTCCTGCATCCAACACATCTGATTTGACCACCAGTAGAAAGAGTAATGGGTAGGTTAGTCTGTCAGTCACAGCATTCTAGATGACACCAAATGGTCTCTGTGTTGTCAGTGTCACCAGACAAAGAGCCAGCTTATGTTCAATGTCTTGAAGGAAGTAGTGTGTAGTAGAGGAAGGGTCTTTGGGGGAACTTCAAAGAAATAGTTGGAAGATGCCTTATCTCTCTGCTCTAGGAAACAAACTCCAGAAATTTGCGTTGGATTTGTTTGTTTTTGTGTGCTTCATGTCATGAATATTTTCAAAATCCTAAAGGTCTTACCTGTGCTCCTAAACAGATACCAAGAGCTAAAAATTGATCTGATTTTCTCTTGCAGAAGTACCAGCTGGTTATATTTGTCAAGCTCAATGCTGCTGAAATTTTAGGCTGAATGATTCTCTGTGGGAAGCTATGCTGTGCCCATCATAGGGTTTTTGACAGAATCCCTGGCCTCATAAAGCCATTAGCTTCCTTTCACAAATCATAACAACTAAAAACATCTCCCTCCATTGCAATATCATTGATAGACTGTGTCTCTACTCAAGGGCACCCTCTAGAATTTTAGACTACTAAAGCTCCTTTGTCACCTATAGACCCTTCTGGTCTTGCAGGAGAGGTTTCCTGCAGGGAATCTCCTTGGGCTGCCCAAGGCTGGCTGGCCAGCCTGAGCTCTTAGACACAGAGCCTGGTACTGTGTAGGGGAGTCTGCCTGACACCCAGAGGAACTTGAAACTGAAGCTAGAAGGTTGTGTTCCCCACCAAGAAAACTAACCTACCTGAACTGAGTCAGTCTTCCACTGCCCCCTCCCTGCCATCTTTCCTTCTGCTACTCCGTCCGGGGAATTGGTGCTTGGGAAAGAAGCTGGCACAGGGTTGAAAAAACTCTCAGAAGTGCTCACCAAGGGATTCAAGCACCTACTGACCTCAGGGTCACAGTCCAGTCATTTACCAGTTGATGGAGCCAGTCTGATCTTTGGTTCTGTTGCTGAAGCAAACTTGGAACTTTCTTGTCTCAGTACAATCCACTGCCCACAGGAGATTTGAGAACCTTGAATAGAGTTCCTTGGACAATGTGGTTGGGCATAGGCTTGTCTTTCCACTTACAAGGTCCACAGATGTCATTTTCAGTCAGATGACCAGGCGTTTGGTAGGTGAATTCCTTTGTTGGACATCCTCCATGTCACCTTGGACTCCATGGGAGTGGGCACCTCCATGCACTTATGTATGTGAAAGTTGGTTCACATTTCAAAGCAGTATGTTTTTATATTTTTAACTCTTTATCCTTGGATGGGTAAAGTGAACTTTTTGATATCTGTAAGTAAGTTCTATGCACCTCTATTTTATCATGTACTTATGTTGTATACAGTAGTGGCCGATTCTGTAAATGGATGTGTTGTACAGAGAACAGGAACAGCTTATTTTACATCTTTGTCATTGCATTAAAGTGGTGTAATTGAAGAATAAAATACCTCGGTTGGGGGCAAAATTACCCCCCGTTGAGAATCACTGAGGTAGGTCTCTCCTAGGAAGACTAGTAGCTGTCCTGCAGCAACTTTTCCACTGGTTGGACAATGGGTGGAGTGTTGAATGCTGATGAATTGAAGTTTCCTTTGATTCCAGAAAGTGTGGAGAGTTTGGACGGCCTTGGATAGAGGCAGGATTTCCCCAAGAGAACAAGTGCTCTACCTCCTTGGACAAATTCCTTAAACTTAGCTCATATGGCTTCTGATTATTCTCGCTCTATCCCCTCCCACTTTGGGAAATCCCTTTTCAACTCTTGAGTCTTATTCAGCAACTTGTAGCTCAAAGTCATGTCCCCATGTTGTATATGTCAACGTGAGTTCTTAGTATGTAAGTCCTTCATACTTAAGTATCTGAATCTGACCTTTTTGTCCTCATGTGGGATGCTCTCCAGTCACATTTAGCTTGACTGGGCAGATGCTGAATGAAAAGCATGTCTCTCCTCTTGATGCCACTATGAGGTAAATCCCTGGAGGTGGCATGAATGACTGACTACTCCTAGCCATAACTCATTGCTGATAGCCACGAGTTGGATGACTTTTGATCACTCAAGAAATTGATAGACTTAAAATCTCAATCCCTGATTGATGTCTTAGGAAAGTGGTTAGTTGTACAAAAACACTTTTCTGGTTTCCAATAGTGGCCACTGTTTCTGCAGCCATTCTGCTCAAACCTCCAGGTATTGTCCATCAATCAGATGTCTCATGGCATGAGTTAGCCTGATTCATTTTGATCCCTGGGATCTTTCCCCTTGCTGGAGGACCATATGGAAAAAAGAGGACCTGCAATGTTTGAGACAGCTGGCCATGGGATATTTCTGCCCTCAAATAGATACTGTTAGGTGTGGGCTGGTCAAGTGTCCTACAACATCCCAAACTAAACACAGGGACCAGTATAAAATAGGTGTGGCTGGGTGAGGGGTGCTGGCAGATCTTGGGGGATGCGAATTGGGCAAAAAACTCACTCATGGGAGTTGGAGTTACACGGGCTTTTGCAGAACCAGAGAAGAGGGAGAGGACAACACTTGGGTGGCCTGTGGTTTGCTGGTGATGGACCAGGCTGTGAGTAATAGGTGAATTATTGGATAAATGTCCCATGACCAAAGTGAAAGTCAGCAACTTTATAAGTATTCCAATGAGGTTTTGTTGTGGCATTAAACACAGCCTGGTGAGACTTTTAAGAGATAAGGTGGGATGAGAGACATTCAGAAAGTTTCAAAGGAAGTTAGCACAATTTCTCCAAATTCATTCCTCCAAATATCTTCAAGTTTCAATCCTCTTTAATTGGAAGCTGTCAACTCTTGAGTAGTTTGGCTTTAAACCTAGGAAATAACTCACATGTTAGTCTCTCTCCCTGATAGTGGAACCTATGTTCTCAAGCTTCCTGGGTTTTTAGCACCTTCCTTAGCTGTATCCTGCTCTTTGCAGGTAAGAGCCTACTTGTCTGCCCAGCTTTGGGAAATATTTGATCATGATACACCTTCTTGTGGAGGATGATGGAGAATGAGGACTGTTAAGCTCTGATCTTTTACAAAATAATCACAAGCATTTCTAAGCATGTGGGGATCTTCCCTGAATGTATAGCACTTGCAGGGAATAACACCCTTCTGTTTCTTTTTCTTATTCCTTTACTGGTCTTTGGCACAAGTGATTTGAGCATCATTCTCCTCATATCAAGGACTTGCATTATGGTGAAGTGTTGTAGTGTAAAGACCTTATATTTGAAATTTGCTCAATGGCTGACCTGGAACCAGAATTTAGTAACTCCAAGCAGGTGAGCATGGCTGGCCCCATCACCCCCAACAAAATAATTGGGACCCATCCTTTGTCAGCACTTTCCAATATTAAATGTGTTTTCTGAATGAAGTCTGTGTTCTCTAGTATTTTCTTGCTTGAGTAAACAATAGAGCAGCCATAAAACTCATCTGGGTCTTGCCTTGAATGCTTCCTCTACTACTGAGAGCTTTGTAGAAACTTCCTTGACTCTCATTTCTTGGTAGGCAAGAAGGGTCCTTGAGTAAAGCATTTCATCCAGCAGGAGCTGAATACCAGGAAACTGAGGCTGTTTCTCCTTCAACTGGCAAGTTGATCCAACCGCATTCCAGTGGCTACCTACCCCAGGAGTTCAATTATTTTGGAAAAAGCATGTCATGGAGGTCTAGGCAGTAGTTAAGGTCAACTGCTGTGAATGAAGAATGGTAAATGAGTGCGGGGGTATGTCCCTGAAATCCCACTATGCATCTGAGGGGAAGGAAGGGTCATGACCTGAGAACAAGGTGTGGAGGCATGTTGAGTGCCAGTTGGGGATTTCAGAGCAAGGGGGGAGGGGACAGGAAGGTCTGTCTAGAGGTTTGGAAGACTCTCAAACACGGGCCCTCCCAGGCCTCAGAGCTCAGGGTGCAGCAAGCTGGGCGTATCCAGACTTAGATCATCAGTTGCCAGTTCTGTCATACAGGTTTGGTGACTTCTCAGTGTGATTCAGGGAGTGTTGACTTCAAGGATGAAAAATAAATGCTACTCTGCAGGGGTTTCAAAATGGATTCTGAAAGAACTTGGACTATTGAACCTACAGTGGGTCTTCCCTCTGAAGTGGCTTTGCCAATGGTGACAAGGGCCCTGACCCCAAATATTGCTTCAGAGTTGGAGATGGTTACAGAATGAAGCCACTGTCAGGACTTCATGTAGAAACAATGACATACAAACAATGACATTCAGAAAAGCTCCATTGTGAGGGCTGTAGTCTTTAACAAGAATTCATCAAAGCCTGATCCTCAAGGTTCTTTGGCTGAGTTACTGTTACTGTCATTTTACAGAGTTTAATTTCTAGACGTAGACTTCTTCAAAGCTTTAGTCCATCTTTGTGCGGTTGGCAGTTGGTGCAAATTGTCTTACCATACTTGTTATATTGACAAGTCCTCGTTGGTGTAGTGATGCACAACCAGAATTAAGGATCAGTGTCATCTTGTTTTTTTTTTTTGCGGTACGCGGGCCTCTCACTGTTGTGGCCTCTCCTGTTGCACAGCACAGGCTCCGGACAAGCAGGCTCAGCGGCCATGGCTCACGGGCCCAGCCACTCCGCGGCATGTGGGATCTTCCCGGACCGGGGCACGAACCTGTGTCGCCTGCATCGGCAGGCGGACTCTCAACCACTGTGCCACCAGGGAAACCCCCAGTGTCATCTTTTGACTTTTCTTTGGCAAACCAATCTCAGTTCCCAAAATCCAGAAGTTAAGTAATTGGGTTGTTGAGGAGTTTTTCAATTTTTTATTACATAGACAGCCCCCCAAGTTAGGGGTGTAGGGCAAGAGTTATTGAGGACATTCACAACCTGTGAATTAACTCACTAATTACAGACATGAGTTCTAAGCCCTTAATGACCTCTTTTCTCATTCAAGATTTCTGCACTTTTACTGAGATTGCATGAGATATTAGTCTCAAGACATTAAGCAGTAACACTTACTTTTTCTAACTCTCCTGAATTGAATCTGCAGTTGGACTAGGTCATTCTACCTCCCACTAACCTTTCACTGGTTTTATTTGCCTCATCTAAAAGTATGAGGACACGTCAGGTGAAATTAACACCCAGTGCTAGTTCTTGCTGTGCTTTGTTTTGACAAATGTCTGGATTCTCCTGGCCAAGCCTATTTCAGGTCCTGTTCATTGACCAGGTCAGTGCCATTGACTGACCAATAGTCACTCTCTAGATAGAGTTTTCTCTCAGGATTTATACGCTAGACCCCAAGGCTGGACCTGAGGTTTGAGCAACTCTGTCTCCGTCAAGGTCAAGTGAGCCGAGAGGTGGGTTACCACCTGCAGAGTTACAGATCATGGACATCTGAGGATTTGCAGGGGACCATGTGCCTGGGGAGGAGATTTTGTTCTGAAGGCAGTAAGGTCAGCACTGAGACTGGAGAAACAATATCCCCATGTAGGGGAGCAAAATTTGCCACCATAAAACATCTCTTTGGTATGAGGATTAATTTAGGCTGATTACTTTTAAGAAACAGAAGGTTCAGGAAGTTTTTCTGGTTACCTCCCCCTTAGCTTCCTTAAAGAATTAGATAAAGGGCCTGTTCCTGGAAGAACACCATCACCAGAGTTACCTACAAAGAATATGGGCTAGGTGTGGTGGGAGAACCTGGCAGGGTCTAGAGATCAAAGTCAACCCTGTGCCCCATTGTTTCTTCAGGGCCCAGCAAACATTTGTTTTTATCAGACACTTGCTTTTCTATCTTCATGTGAATTGCCTTCCTCCCATTTCAAGTCCCAAGCTACTACCTCCATCCTCTTGTCTTTAGCTGAAGATGTTATTTAAAGTGAAGACTTCAGCATTTTGGTGAGTTTCTCAGTTTTCCTGGGTCTTGTCCATGTATACATGTTATTAAACTTGATTTTTTCTTATTAACTTTATGTCACTTAATCTTTAGACCCATCAGAAAAACTTACAAGTGTAGAAGATTTCTTCCTCCCCACAACCACTAATTGGAGGACAAGTGAGAGCCTAGAATGGTAACTGATATTCCATAGAAGCAGGCAGAAGAATGAGAACTAAATACACGTCCAGGGTCATTAGAGTGGGTTGATCTTACTACAGTTGTACAGTTTTTGTACATACATCTGACAACAACATAAAAAGCAGAATGCTGTGAATAAGAGTTCATCTGGGGCCTTAAGAATTACAGTTTGGGGGTACAGATTTGGATAAAACCAAAAGAATGTTCCAGGGAAAAGAGTCAGAGGCTTATAAAGACAAAAGTGGTAAGTTGTTAAAGTTGCCTGCAGAGAGCTGGGATTGATTTTGCAAGTCAGGAAATATTTGTCCTTAAGGAATCATGAGTTATTTTATGGTAAAGGTCTGAAAAGCATCTTGCTTTTCTGGCTGATACTCTGTATGACTTCATTAGGACAATCAGTGGTCAAGAGGTCACATTCTATACAAGCTGAGATGTGCATAAGTCACACTTCCTTAATGGCCTCCCTGCTCCATTTTGGAGAGCTCTCTTAGTGATACCAACTCCATTTTGGTTTTCCTTTTCACAGTTCCTCCTTTTGATCAAGATATTTCTGTGGAAAGCACTGATCAACCATTTGGTTTTTTGGCATAGGCATCAACTTCCTTGGCACTGGGAAGGCTCATTTCCAGAGCCATGTCCCATGACTGGGGAAAGAGGTGGTTGTGTGAGTGGTATGTAATGAGGAGCCATCTGGGATGTGAGTCTTAGATGGCCTTCAAAATATGAGATTCCTCCTAATGAAGATCCATGAACTCCTAGGAGTGGTTAATCTCCACACATCAAGCTATCGTAATTCCTCTGGAAGGCATCATAGTACAGCAGCGAGAGAAACAAAGCTGTAACAACTTAAAGAATACACACAGTAATTAATATTGCAAGAATCAATAGTAATGTCATAAGCAAAGATTTTGGCCTATTTTCACCTGAGCCAAACGAACTTTTTAGTATTTCTCCAAGTCTAGGTATTTGATCATTCATTGCATTTATTTGCTTTTTCATATGACTTAAGTGGGTAATGCTAGACGATTCATCTGGTATAAAAACACAACATTCAGTTTGTATTATAGCACAAGTACTATCTTGAAAGGCTGTAAGGCTGTAATGTCAAGAGCCACCTCATTTTGTAAGACTGCCTTATTAAAGATACTTCAGAATGTAAAAGATTTAGAACTTGTTGGCTATCATTTAGGGCTTCTTGGGTAAATCTGGTTAAAGCTTCTAGATGACTAATGACATCCTCAAGTCCCAGTGAGGATCCCACTAGTGAAAGACTGACCTAGCCCATCTTTTAAGTTATGTTCAATAGAGGACATGTTGAAGGTTATGCAGATATGCCCTTGATCTCAAGGAAATTGTAAGGTACAACCTTCTATCCACCTGGGAGGGAGCCAAGACCAGAGGTTAGTTCTACACATCCATTGGATTCCATTTGGGGCCTACCCAATAAATACTGAGTCGTCTACCCCAATCAGTTCCAAATCAATCACTAGCTTTTAAAGTGATGTGGTATAAGAATCGTGTAATCATCGAAGATGTTGGGTCGTCTTAGGTAAGTTCATCTTTATATGGTTGAGCTGTTTCCAACATAATGGGGCTTTGTTACTTAGATGTCCATAGCCCAGTGTCAACCATATAAATACATCCCATAACTGGGGAATGGTGCCCTCCAGAAGACAAGAGGTGACATTCTTCAGTTTTGGTCTAGTTCTTAGATTGGGACTTGGTAGCATCAAGAGAAAGCAAATACTGGAGTACAGAGTCATTTACAGTTTGGTTGATTGACCATTTGTATGAGCTCCAGTTAGTGAATCTGTGGTTGCTAGGTACTACTGGCCTTTCTTCTAAAATGAAATTTCCTAAAGCCAGCTAGTTGAATACTTGTTGTAGAGATATCTACCCGGGTTAGCCAGAAGTGCTGGCTAATGGTAGTTACCCACAAATCCAATTTCACTTTTAAAACTAGCATACTATTGTGTCCATAGGAGAAAAATGTTTGAATCAAAAGCATTGATAGGTGGAAAAAGGCAAAAATTTACACAGGTCTGGTCCCAAATCTTGGAAAAGCTGTCGACAGACATTGCCTGCTTCCATTATCCTGGCCTTTGTCTGGTTAACTTTAGTTTCAGGCTTCTAGGTGGTGTGAAATCCAGGCAGGAGGTGGTGCCTTATTTAAATGAGAAACATGAATCTGTGAGTCAATGACCTTAAGTTTAGTGGCACAAGGGTTAGTTCACAATACCTGGTAAGTTTACCACCAAGGAGGTTGGAGGACCTCTTTGCACAGGTGTCATTTCCAAGGCATAGTTGCCAGGTTTGAGGTCATGATGTTATAGGTCTTCATCTCCCAGAAGTGTACTATGGAAAGTTGCTCTACAAGCTTTGTATTAATTTCAGGGCTTTAGTTAATTCTTGGCAGTAGGTGAGATCTCCTTTAATCATAATAGCGTCATATATTCCTTCCTTCATCTATTCACATGGATCCTGCTAGTAACAATTTCAAAGCAAAACAGTCTATTTTCTTCTGAGGGAGTAGATCTTAGATTAAGCAAAACCAAAGGTAGTACTTTGGACAAAGGCAGCCTAAATGAGTCAACTAATTTTGCCAGCTGAGGTTTAATTATTTCATCGATGTGTTCTACCAATCCAGAGTACTGGGGAAGGTAAGCTCAGTGAAAACGTCGCATAATTGGCTAAATGTTACAGACTAAAATTTGTCCTGTAAAGTGGGAGCCTCTGTCTCTACATAGTTCAGAGGGAATTCCCCAAGTTGGGATAATTTTTTCTAATGGCACTTTACTAACTGCCATGGCTGTAACTCTGCAACATGGAAATGCTTCCACACAGCGAGAGAACATACTAAAATCACTACCAAATATATTTAAACCCTTGAGAGGGAGACAACTGAAGTCCACTTTGCCATATCTCCAAGGGTCCCCAGGGGAGAGAAAAATGTCCCATAGATGTATGAATAGACTCTTCTAGGTTATATTTAGAATAAATTTGACATCTCTGTTACTCAGGAGGCCATCTTTGGGGATAGCTTCCAGTCATATTGTTTTTCCTCAAGATACCTGTTATCAGTGTTCCAGTGAGTTAATTTCTGTGTGTGATTCAAGATTTGTTCTTCTAGGCAATCAGTGAGAACAGGTTGGCCGTTAGGACTGAATCCATAGCCTCCTCTTAGAATCAAACCTGCAATTTTCTTCTACCCATTTTTCTTTGTCATGTTGGGTAGCCAACTGTTGAGCCACCATATGTTTATCCTTTATGACTCCAAAAAGCTTCAGAGGCAATGGAGTTCGGGCTAATTCTACCAGGAATCTGGAGGGCTGCAGACTTAGCAGCAGCAGCTAAGGGATCTCCTTTGCTTTCCTCTATGTTTGCCAGAGAATGCCCAGAAGTTTTTGAAATAGGCAAAGATTTAGGCCTCAGGATGGAATCCATAAGGTTTTTTTTTTAAGGTTTCTGATGACATGTTTTATTTTATTTTTTAACATCTTTATTGCAGTATAATTGCTTTACAATGGTGTGTTAGTTTCTGCTTTATAACAAAGTGAATCAGTTATACATATACATATGTTCCCATATCTCTTTAAAACATGTTTTAAATCTTCTGCCCAGAAGAGGTCAAGAAACCTTTGTTTCCAGAGCACACCAAAATCATGAACCACACCAAAGGCATATATACTATCAGTATGTATGTTAGTTGTTTTGTCTTTGGCTAAAAAGCAAACTCAAGCTAGAGCAAAAAGCTCTGCTTCCTGGACAGAAGTGGCCTCCAATAAGGGTTTAGCTTCTATAGTTTCAGTTAAAGATACTGTAGCATATCCAGCTGTATGTCCAGCTCCGTTCTTTAGATATGACCCATCAGTAAACCAGATTCTTTCTGTATTATCCAGGGGTGTCTTCTGTAAATCTATGAGGAGTTAGCAACTGACTGGTCAATGTCAAGCAGTTATAAAGAGTTCCCTTGTATGGAAGAGGGAGAAAAGTAGCAGGACTCAAAGTGTTGCAGTGAGCAGTAGTTACATTTGGAGAGGACAGCGAAAGGATTTTGTAAGAAGTTGGTCTGCTGGTAGACTCTGAGTGTGAGATTAAGTAGGCCATTGGCTGAATGGAGAATGCATACTGTCAGTGGGGAGCCCATGACAATTTTCTCAACAGCCTGTAATATGTTTGCTGTGGCAGTAGTTGCTTGCATACAGGGAGGCAGCTCTTTGGCCGCTGGATCGATCTGTTGACTGTAATATCCAACAGGTCTCTGTCCATGTCATTGGGCTAAGACTCCCAGTGTTTCCTTCTTTCATGTACAAAGAAGAAAGGCGATTTATAATTGGGATGCCCTAAAGCAGGGGGGTCATGGAGGCTATCCTTGATCCTTTCAAATGCAGTTTCAGATTCCTCGGTCCAGTCTAAAGGCTCTGCTTGTTCAGCCTTAAAGACGCTGTATAAAGACTGAGTCATAATAAAGAAATTTGGAATCTAAATTCTACAGTATCCTGCTAATCCTAAATGTCCTTTTAATTATATCTTGGTTTCAGGGAGAGAAAGACAGGATACCTCCAATGCAGTTAGGGTCTAATAGTAGCACCCTGTTTGAATATCACATGTCTAAATACTTCACCTGCATTTTAAAAAACTGAAGCTTTTGATATTTTCTGTCCTTTACGTGCTAATTCTTTTTTTTTTAACATCTTTATTGGAATATAATTGCTTTACAATGTTGTGTTAGTTTCTGCTGTATAACAAAGTGAATCAGCTATATATACATATATCCCCTCCCTCCCTCCTGCGTCTCCATCCCACCCCTCTGGTGGTCACAGAACACTGAGCTGATCTCCCTGTGGGATGCAGCTGCTTCCCACTAGCTATCTTTTTTACATTTGGTAGTGTATATATGTCAATGCTACTCTCTCACTTCGTCCCAGCTTCCCCTTCCCCTTCCCCGTGTCCTCAGTCCATTCCCTACATCTGCGTCTTTATTCCTGTCCTGCTGCTAGGTTCTTCAGAACCTTTTTTTTTTTTTTAGAGTCCATATACATGTGTTAGCATACGGTATTTGTTTTTCTTTCTGACTCACTTCACTCTGTATGACAGACTCTAGGTCCATCCACCTCACTACAAATAACTCAATTTCATTTCTTTTTATGTCTGAGTAATATTCCATTGTATATATGTGCCACATCTTCTTTATCCATTCATCTGTCACAGGACACTTAGGTTGCTTCCATGTCCTGGCTATTGTAAATAGAGCTGTAATGAACCTTGTGGTGCATGACTCTTTTTGAAGTATGTGTTTTTCAGAGTATATGCTCAGTAGTGGAATTACTGGGTCGTATGGTAGTTCTATTTTTAGATTTTAAAGAAGCTCAATATTGTTCTCCATAGTGACTGCATCAGTTTACACTCCCACCAACAGTGCAAGAAGGTTCCCTGTTCTCCACACCCTCTCCAGCATTTATTGCTTATAGATTTTTCGATGATGGCCATTCTGACTGGTATGAGGTGGTACCTCATAGTAGTTTTGACTTGCATTTTTCTAATTATTAGTGATGTTGAGCATCCTTTCATGTGTTTGTTGGGAATCTTTATATCTTCTTTGGAGAAATGTCTATTTAGGTCTTCTGCCCATTTTTGTATTGGGTTGTTTGTTTTTTTGATATTGAGCTGCATGAAATGCTTTTATATTTTGGAGATTAATCCTTTGTGAGTTGCTTCATTTGCAAATACTTTCTCCCATTCTGAGGGTTGTCTTTTTGTCTTGATTATGGTTTCCTTTGCTGTGCAAAAGCTTTTAAGTTTCCTTAGGTCCCATTTGTATATTTTTGTTTTTATTTCCATTTCTCTAGGAGGTGGGTCAAAAAGGATCTTGCTGTGATTTATGCCAAAGGCTCTTTTTTCTATGTTTTCCTCTTAAGAGTTTTTATAATGTTTGCCCTTACATTAAGGTCCTTAATCCATTTTGACTTTATTTTTGTGTATGGTGTTAGGAAGTGTTCTAATTTCATTCTTTTACATGTAGCTGTCCAGTTTTCCCAGCACCACTTATGGAAGAGGCTCTCTTTTCTCCATTGTATATTCTTGCCTCCTTTATCAAAGATAAGGTGACCATATGTGCGTGGGTTTATCTCTGGGCTTTCTGTCCTGTTCCATTGATCTATATTTCTGTTTTTGTGCCAGTACCATATTGTCTTGATTACTGTAGCTTTGCAGTATAGTCTGAAGTCTGGGAGCCTGATTCCTCCAGCTGTGTTTCTCTTTCACAAGATAGATTTGGCTATTCGGGGTCTTTTGTGTTTCCATGCAAATTGTGAATTTTTTTGTTCTACCTCTGTGAAAAATGCCATTGGTAGTTTGATAGAGATTGCATTGAATCTGTAGATTGCTTTGGGTAGTATAGTCATTTTCACAATTGTTGATTCTCCCAATCCAAGAACATGGTATATCTCTCCATCTGTTTGTATCATTTTTAATTTCTTTCATCAGTTTCTTATAGCTTTCTGCATACAGGTCTTTTGTCTTCTTAGGAAGGTTTATTCCTACGTATTTTATTCTTTCTTTTGCAGTGGTAAATGGGAGTGTTTCCTTGATTTTACTTTCAGATTTTTTCATCATTAGTGTATAGGAATGCAAGAGATTTCTGTGCATTAATTTTGTATCCTGCTACTTTACCAAATTCATTGATTAGCTCTAGTAGTTTTCTGGTAGCAGCTTTAGAATTCTCTATGTATAGTATCATGTCATCTGCGAACAGTGACAGCTTTACTTCTTTTCCAATTTGGATTCCTTTTGTTTTTTTTCTTCTGATTGCTGTGGCTAAAACTTCCAAAACTATGTAGAATAATAGTGGTGAGAGTGGGCATCCTTGTCTTGCTCCTGATTTTAGAGAAAATGGTTTCAGTTTTTCACCATTGAGAATGATGTTGGCTGTGGGTTTGTCATATATGGTCTTTATTATGTTGAGGTAATTTCCCTCTATGCCTGCTTTCTGGAGAGTTTTTATCATAAATCTGTGTTCAATTTTGTTGAAAGCTTTTTCTGCATCTCTTGAGATGATCATATGATTTTTATCCTTCAGTTTGTTAATATGGTGTATCACATTGATTTGCATATATTGAAGAATTCTTGCATTCCTGGAATAAACCCCACTTGATCATGGTGTATGATCCTTTTAATGTGCTGTTGGATTCCATTTGCTAGTATTTTGTTGAGGATTTTTCCATCTATGTTCATCAGTGATATTGGTCTGTAGTTTTCTTTTTCTGTGACACCTTTGTCTGGTTTTGGTATTAGGGTGATGGTGGCCTCATAGAATGAGTTTGGGAGTCTTCCTCCCTCTGCTATATTTTGGAAGAGTTTGAGAAGGATAGGTGTTAGCTCTTCGCTAAATGTTTGATAGAATTCACCTGTGAAGCCATCTGGTCCTGGGCTTTTGTTTGTTGGAAGAGTTTTAATCACAGTTTCAATTTCAGTGCTTGTGATTGGTCTGTTTGAACCAGGAAGAAATAGAAAACAGCCTTGGAATGTTGTACTTTTCTAAGAATTTGTCCATATCTTCCAGGTTGTCCATTTTATTGGCATATAGTTGCTTGTAGTAATTTCTCATGAGTCTTTGTATTTCTGCACTGTCAGTTGTTGCTTCTCCTTTTTCATCTCTAATTCTGTTGACCTGCGTCTTCTCCCAATTTTTCTTGGTGAGTCTGGCTAATGGTTTATCAATTTTATCTTCTCAAAGAACCCACATTTAGTTTTACTGATCTTTGCGATCATTTCCTTCATTTCTTTTTTATTTATTTCTGATCTGATCTTTATGATTTCTTTCCTTCTGCTAACCTGGGTTTTGTTTTTGTTTTTGTTTTTCTGTCTTTAATTGCTTTAGGTATAAGGTTAGGTTGTTTATTTTAGATGTTTCTTGTTTCTTGAGGTAGGATTGTATTGCTGTAAATTTCCCTCTTAGAACTGCTTTTGCTGCATCCCATAGGTTTTGGGTCATTGTGTTTTCATTGTCATTTGTTTCTAGGTATTTTTTGATTTTAATTTCTTCAGTGTTTTCTTGGTTATTTAGTAGCATATTGTTTAGCCTCCATATGTTTGTAGTTTTTACAGTTTTTTTTTCCTGTAATTGATATCTAGTCTCATAGTGTTGTGGTCAGAAAAGATACTTGATATGATTTCAATTTTTTAAATTTACCAAGGCTTGATTTGTGAACCAAGATATGATCTATCCTGGAGACTGTTCCATGAGCACTTGAGAAGAAAGTGTATTCTGTTGTTTTTGGATGGAATGTCCTATACATATCAATTAAGGCCATCTTATTTAATGTGTCATTTAATGCTTGTGTTTCCTTATTTTCATTTTGGATGATCTGTCCATTGGTGAAAGTGGGGTGTTAAAGTCCCCTACTATGATTGTGTTACTGTAGATTTCCCCTTTTATGGCTGTTAGCATTTGCCTTATGTATTGAGGTGCTCCTATGTTGAGTGCATAAATATTTACAATTGTTATATCTTCTTGGATTTATCCCTTGATCATTATGTAGTGTCCTTCTGTGTCTCTTGTAATAGTCTTTATTTTAAAGTCAGTTTTGTCTGTTATGAGAATTGCTACTCCAGCTCTCTTTTGATTTCCATTTGCATGGAATATCTTTTTCCATCCTCTCACTTTCAGTCTGTATATGTCCCTAGGTCTGAAGTGGGTCTCTTGTAGACAGCATATATATAGGTCTTGTTTTTGTATCCATTCAGCCAGTCTATGTCTTTTGATTGGAGCATTTAATCTATTTACATTTAAGGTAATTATTGATATGTATTTCCTATTACCATTTTAATTGTTTTGGGTTTGCCTTTGTAGGTCTTTTCCTTCTCTTGTGTTTCCTGCCTAGAGAGGTTCCTTTAGCATTTGTTGTAAAGCTGGTTTGGTGGTGCTGAATTCTCTTAACTTTTGCTTGTCTGTAAAGGTTTTAATTTCTCCATCGAGTCTGAATGAGATCCTTGCTGGTAGAGTAATCTTGGTTTTAGGTTTCTCCCTTACATCCCTTTAAATATGTCCTGCCCCTCCCTTCTGGCTTGCAAAGTTTCCGCTGAAAGATCAGCTGTTACCCTTATGGGGATTCCCATGTATATTATTTGTTGCTTTTCCCTTGCTGCTTTTAATATTTTTTCTTTGTATTTAATTTTTGATAGTTTGATTAATATATGTCTTGGCATGTTTCTCCTTGGATTTATCCTTTATGGAACTCTCTGCGCTTCCTGGACTTGATTGGCTATTTCTTTTTTCATGTTAGGGAAGTTTTCAACTATAATATCTTCAAATATTTTCTCAGACCCTTTTTTTTTCTCTTCTTCTTCTGGGACCCCTATAATTCAAATGTTGATACATTTAATGTTGTCCCAGAGGTCTCTGAGACTGTCCTTCATTCTTTTTTCTTTATTCTGCTCTGCAGTAGTTATTTCCACTATTTTCTCTTCCAGGTCACTTATCCGTTCTTCTGCCTCAGTTATTCTGCTCTTGATTCCTTGTAGAGAATTTTAAATTTCATTTATTGTGTTTTTCATTGTTGTTTGCTCTTTAGTTTTTCTAGGTCCTTGTTAAATGTTTCTTGTATTTTCTCCATTCTATTTCCAAGGTTTTGGATCATCTTTACTATCATTACTCTGAATTTTTTTTTTCAGGTAGACTGCTTATTTCCTCTTCATTTGTTTGATCTGGTGGGTTTTTACCTTGCTCCTTTATCTGCTGCATATTTCTCTCTTCTCATTTTGCTTAACTTACTGTGTTTGGGGTCTCATTTTCACAGGCTTCAGGTTTGTAGTCCCCGTTCTTTTTGCCCCCATTGTGTAAGGTTGGTTCATTGGGTTCTGGAGGGTACTGGTGTCTGTGTTCTGGTGGGTGGGGCTGGATCTTGTCTTTCTGGTGGGCAGGGCCACGTCCGGTGGTGTGTTTCAGGGTGTCTGTGAACTGAGTATGATTTTAGGTAGCCTCTCTGCTAGTGGGTGGGGTTGTGTTCCTGTCTTGCTAGTTGTTTGGCATGGGGCTTCTAGCACTGGAGCTTGCTGGCTGTTGGATGGAGCTGGGTCTTAGTGTTGAGACAGAGATCTCTTGGAGAGCTCTCACTGATTGATATTGCATGGGCCTGGGAGGTCTCTGGTGGTCCAGTGTCCTGAACTCAGCTCTCCCACCTCAGAGGCTCAGGCCTGACACCAGGCCGGAGTGCCAAGACCCTGTCAGCCACATGGCTCAGAAGAAAAGGGAGAAAAGAAGAAAGAAAGAAAAATAAAAATAAAAAAATAGATAAATATAAAGAAAAGAAAAAAAAAGAATTAAAATAAAAAATAAAAAAATAATTAAAATTAAAAAGTAGTAAAAAAATAAAAGAGCACCCAAACCAATTAACAAATCCACCAATGATAACAAATGCCAAAAACTATACTAATATAAACAAAAATTAGAAACAAATCAGCCACAGACAGCAAACCCCAAGTCTACAGTTGGTGCCAAAGTCCACCGCCTCAATTTTTGGTTCATTCGCTGTCTATTCAGGTATTCCACAGATTCAGGGTACATTAAGTTCATTGTGTGGATTTAATCTGCTGCTCCTGGGGCTGCACAGAGAAACTTCCCTTTCTCTTCTTTGTTCACACAGCTCCTGGGGTTCAGCTTTGGTTTTGGCCCGACCTCTGCATGTAGGTTGCCCTCAGGCTTCTGTTCCCACCCAGACAGAATGGGTTTAAAGCAGTAGTTGATTTGGGGGCTCAGGCTCACTCATGCCGTGGGGAAGGAGGGGTATGGTAGTTATAATTGGAATGCAGGGCGAGCCTGTGGCAGCAGAGGCTGGCGTAATGTTGCAACAGCCTGAGCTGTGCCGTGTGTTTTCCTGGGGAAGTTGTCCCTGGATCACGGGACCCTGGCAGTGGCAGGCTGCACAGGCTCCCAGGGTGGGTATGGGTAGTGACCTGTATTTGCACACAGGATTCTTGGGGGCTGCAGCAGCAGCATTAAGGTTTCATGTCCATTTCTGGTGTCTGAGCTGATAGCCATGGCTCATGCCCATCTCTGGAGCTCATTTAGGCGGTGTTCTGCCCTCTTTGGGTAGACAGGGAAGGAATCCCCTCTCCTTTTGCACCCTGAAACAATGGTCTCTTGCCCATTAGGTAGGTCCAGAGCTTTTTCTGGACTCCCTCCCAGCTAGCTGTTGTGTACTAGCCCCCTTCAGGCTGTGTTCACGTAGCCAACCCCAGTCCTCTCCCTGGGATCTGACCTCCGAAGCCCAAGCCTCAGCTCCCAGCCCCCACCCATCCCAGCGGGTGAGCAGACAAGCCTCTCGGGCTTGTGAGTGCTGGTCGGCACTGATCCTCTGTGCGGGAATCTCTCCGCTTTGCCCTCTGCACCCCTGTTGCTGCTCTCTCCTCCGTGGCTCTGAAGCTTCCTCCCCGCCAACCCCCATCTCTGCCAGTGAAGGGGCTTTCTAGTGTGTGGAAGCTTTTCCTCCTTCACAGCTCCCTCCCAGAGGTGTAAGTCCTATCCCTATTCTTTTGTCTCTGTTTTTTCTTTTGCCCTACCCAGGTATGTGGGGATTTTCTTGCCTTTTGGGACGTCTGAGGTCTTCTGCCAGCGTTCAGTAGGTGTTCTCTAGGAGTTGTTCAACATGTAGGTGTAATTTTGATGTATTTGTGGGGAGGAAGGTGATCTCCATGTCTTATTCCTCCCCCGTCTTGAAGTCCCCTCCCCCATGCTAATTCTTCTATCAGATGAAAGCTGTCTTAAAATGTCCTGGTTTCTTGCAATAATGGCATACATCCTTAGGAGTACCAAGAAAGCCTTCAAATTTTGGTTTGATGGACAATTACTTCAGCTGAAAGTTTGAGTTGAGCCCCTTGGATCTGAGAATCCATGGCTCTGGTAGCTTTCTCTTTAGATTTTTGGGCAAGAGCCTGAGAAAGCTGTGCCACTAGAGTAGCACATTCACGAGGTCTCAGAATAATCCATGTTAAGGAATATTGTTTAACTAAGGTACTTAAAGTATCTTTTAACCCTGCTGTAAAGGTGGAGTTAAATAGACTGACATTAAGGACCTGACAGATGAAACCACCAGAGTTTTGAATTTTTCAAAATGGCCGTCACCAGACACTTTCATCAGGCTCATGCATTGTTGAATAACACACCAGTCAACAGATTTAGGAAATAGTTGAGAATTTGTGGAGATCTTTAGCCAACTTTTAAACATCTGCTTGTGCCCTTGTGCCCACTCTAAAAAAATCATCAGTAGGATCTTTCCAGTCAATAGCTTCCATCCCTACTTTAGACATAAGCTCTCTGACAAGCAGATGTATTAATTGATATAAATCCGAGTAGGCAGGCTGATATGTTTCAGTGAGGAGATCAGATTGTCCTGGATACTCAATGGAATCCTCTTAATGTTGGGAAGTCCTTAGCTATGCAAGTAATTCTGCCTTAGTCCAAGGGGTATATGATTGTTTTGGTGCTGTCCTCACTGGACCTGGCTTTAAATGGAGCAGTCATTACTGGAGGGCAATGTGGCTAGCTTTCTGTGTGGGATCAATTTCGGTGTTATCAAAGGAAGTTCAGGAAGATGGATAACAAGGAGAGCCTTGTGGTGGAGACTGAGAGGGACAGGAAGGAGCAGAGAGAGGCAGGGAGGGAGGGCTCCCAGAAGCCTTAGAGGATTTTTCTAATTTGCAAATCCTTTGACATAATTGAGTTAGTTTCTCTGAGGGAAGCAATAGTAGATTCACTATTTTGTTTGGAGGCCTCAAAATTCCTACTGAAATATGCCTTGCATTCTTCTTGTGGTGTCCTGTAGCATTTTTCCCAAATGAGCGTGCAAATAAACTCTCTTAGGAATCTCAAATGAGCAGCAAGTGGGCCAACAGTTTTGAATTGTCATGGGTGATCTTAGTCCAGAGCAACAAATCGAGAAGAGGAGGGCCTGTCGGTTGTAAACATAAGATGAGCCAGAGTCCTGGACGACAGCTGCCCATAAGCTGCGCCCTTAGAAACCAAACTCCCTGTAACTGAGTACTCTCCAAGATGAAGGATTCCCTTTCCAGATAAACTCAGCAACAGAGGTCACCCAAATAAAGGCTTAGAACCTTAACCGAAATGGTAGGCTTGGACCAAGATGACCTACCCCCATGACCCAAAGCCACCAAAGAAATCATGGGGCACAAGGGACTGTTGGAGGCACCTCACTTGTGTCTGGGGAAGCCCTTGGAGTTAGAGGTGAGTCACTTAGACTTGGTGGTGTCAGAAGCGGGAGCCAAACAGTCAGAATCGAGGCACTCATCAAATGTGCTTTGATAAGCAGGATCAAGTCTTCAGAGAACAAAGGCTTTTTGGAGCCTTAGGAACTACAGGAGACACAAATACCAGATGATCTCATTATATGCGGAATCTTAAAAAAAAAAAAGTTCATAGAGAACAGATTGGTGTTTTGCCAGCAGTGGGGGGCAGGGGCAAGGGTAGGCAAAACAGCTGAAGAAAGTCGAGGTACAAACTTGGAGTTATAAGTCATGAAGATAAAATGTACAGCATGACAGCTGTACTTAATACTGTATTGCATACTTGAAAGTTACTAAAAGAATAGACCTTAGTCATCATCACAAGAAAATTTTGTAACTATGTATAGTGACTAGATGAATTGTAATGATTATTTCACAACACTCATATTGAATCATTGTGCTGTACGTCTGAAACTATAACATTGTACATTATTAATACCACCCTACACAGGAAGGAAAGACAGGAAGAAAGGTGAAACCTTGACCACAGGGGGAGCTTTTCAAGGATGGGGTGACTGATGATACACACAGGAACCTTCTAGGGACAATAGAGAAACACATTTACCAGAAGGAGGGTTTTCTCTTGAAGTCAGAAATGGCCCACTCTACCTTTCTCAATCATTTGGCTGACACTTGGAGGGTGGCCTAATTACTGCATCCCAGGGTGGTTTTTGTTCTACTCTGGAATGTCTCCCACTCTGTTTTGCCCAAAGGTAGAAGCGAAGTTCACAACCTAATGTTGAATGGTGTTAACACGCTATGGTCCGCACTGCCCTATTTACTGTGAAACTTAAACCAGTCTTTCCTGGGAGAAACTAGTACTTGAGGAGGAACCACAACTCCATGAGGCAGTGCTGGATGACAAGATTCTCACATGGACAGCTTCTGAGCCAGTTAGCAAACAGTACCCAAACCTCAGGGCTCTACAACAGACTGTTTGTTCTCATCCTCACAGGTCTGGGGGTCGGTGGGAGCAGCTCTGTGCGTGTGCGCTCCTCTGAGACCCAAGTATGTTTAATGGTCAAGTTCCACTGAGGATTTCCAAACAGGGAGGTGCTTTGTTGGGTTTGCCCTGTTATTTCTTCAGCCTGCTCTGTGGGAGTGAGCCGTCCAAATACACGAAGCAGTCAGACTTTGAGCAAAGGAGGAACTTGATGGTCCCATACAAGAGAGGAGCCACATCCAAAAGAACTATGTAGTTATGAACCTTTTCTAGAAATAACCCTCGATCTTGCTCACTGCAATGCTGTTTTTACAATTTGCCTGGACAGGAAAACATTCCCTCGTTTCCACTTCCGGTTGCATCAGGACCAGGTCAGGTACTCTATTTAGAGTGAACTGAAATCCAATCTCTTCTTGTGTATTAACCCAGGGACAGATGCCTGGCAACTTAAAGCAGGTGCCAATGTGTTTAAGTGGTTCCCTCTTACTGAAGGGATCATTAAGGAAGGGCCTTGCCAGTGACACAGTTTCCACACCCCATCGTCTACCACAAGTTGCTCCTACTTTGGGAGAATAACTATGCCTCCCTTCCTGCAGGAATAGTCAGCTGAGCCGTTCCAGCCTGTTCGAGTTCATGTTTATTCCTTTCAGTTTCTCTGACATTCCTTTCTGTGAAGGAATAAACTAGAGATTGATTGAAGGGACCATCAATTCAAGGGCCAAGTTATCCCAGGCTGTGAGTCTGAAAAGAAGCCATTATAGGGAAAATGTGGGTTCTGTCCAGTTTTGTACCACAACTGGTCTAGTCAAGGATGGGAAAGTGGGATAAGAGAAGGGATTGTCACCTCAGTTATCTGTTTTTGTTTATCTGGAAGTGGTAATCCATTTCTGAAGGATAGTTTCATTGTGTAAAGAATTTTTGTTTGAAGATCTTTTTCAGCATTTTGGATATGTGGTTCTAGTGCCTTCTTGTATATATGATCTCTGAGAAATAGGTTGTTAATCTTATAGAGGCTCCCTTGTAGGAGAAGCACTGCTCTTCTCTTGCTCTTTTCAAGGTTCTATCTTTAAACATTTGGACTATGATGAGTCTACCTGTAGATCGAGTTTATCCAGTTTTGGAGGCGATTGAACTTCTTGGCTGTGTCAAATGTTTGGTCACCTTGGGAAGTTTACAGCCATTTCTTCAAATATTCTTCTCTCCTTCTTGGACTACCATTATGTATATGCTGGAATACTCGATGCTTATATTCATAGGAGTCTGAGGCTCTGTTAATTTCTTATTTTCCCAGACTATAACCTCGATCAACCTATCTTCAAGTTTGCTGATTCATTCTTCTACCAGCTCATGCCTGCTATTGAGTCCCTCAAGTGAATTTGTTATACTTTTCAACACCAGAATTTATGTAGTTCATTAAAAAACATTTCTATTGACTTTCTCTAATTGATATGACATTTGTTCTCATGTTCCTTTACACATGATTTCTTTTACCTCTTTGAAGGTATTTAAAATAACTCACTTAAGTTTTTTTTATGGTAAGTACAAACCTGGATTTCCTCAGGACAGTGTCTACTGACTAAATTTTCCCCTGTGTATGAGAATATTTATTTGTATGCCTCAATTTTGTTAAATTGGATATTTTAAATGATGGACAGGTCTGGAGATCAGATTCCTTTACCCCCAGGGTTTGTTTTCCTGGCTCTTCTGACTAATTATCTTAATTCTGCATGTTCAGCCATTTAACTGTTATCTTAATCACCTAACGATTAGACAGCTGTTTCCTTAAATGCTTTGGACCAACAAGTCTTCCAGTCGTGGTTGGAGTGCTGTGTATGTGGGGCACAGCTTTAATTATCTGGCAGTTGTAGCTCTGCCGTAGCCTTTACTCTCCACTGTGAGAGCCTCAAGGTCAGCAAGAAGTAAGAGATTAGGGCTTTCTTGGATCTTTTTTTGGTGTGTGCACAGCTATGCACCTATATGTGGCTTTCTGAAGTCCCAGAAATAATGCTGGAGCTTTTTTCAAAGCTCATATGAACATCTCCTTCCTTTCTTTCCAAGTTTTTTTTTCTTTTTTTTCCCCCATCATCCTCTTGTCTCTTAACACAGATGTAGCATTACCAGATGGGTCAAAAAAAAATTTTTTTTTTTTGATAAGAACATTGGGAATAATACTGTTTTCAGTGATCCACCTCTAAGTAAGGTCAACTAAAGCCAATCCCGGAATAGGGCTTTTACTGGGTAGTGCTAGATAGGTCAAATTGTCCTAATTTCAGGGGCAAGGGATTTTTATGAAGATCCAGACTCAATTTACCCCTACAAAGGCTGATAGGCTGACATGTTTTGCAGCTACAATGGTTGTGAGACTGTTGGTTTTCAAATCTACTGTGGAATTGGGGAGAAGACTGGAAAAAGACAAGTTAGAATGCCAAAAGGCTCACTGTTCTTAGTAATTATTAGGTACATTTTTTTCTGGAATAAACACTTTGGATTGTTGCAAGCATCTGGTTAACTTCCAGAGTACTGGAAAAAATTAACTGACAGTTTTGTCATTTTGCTCACTGCTTTTATGTAGGAAGATCTTTAGAGATCCTTCCTCTACCATTCTGGAAGTGTTTATTCCACTGTGCTCACATTATTGGGGAAAATTCTTACAAAACTATTTTGCTTTGACTTCTGATCGCAGGTCTCTGTGTGTAGGGGGTGTGTGATGCACATCATGAGACCATATTGGATAGAGCCTTGTGGATGTTTTGCTCTTGTCTACTTGACATCCCTATTCCTTTGTCTCAATAAGGGGTTCTTTTCCATCCTAGAGTACCTGGGATGGTCAAGGTGATGTTTCTCATTATACAGTTGCCACCTGGAAGAAGTTAGCTCTTCAACTTACCCCAGACAATTATCACTGGAACTAGATTACATGGGGAATATTGACTGTTGCCTCGGGGCACTGGCTTCTCCTCAGGGTTCTGAAACACTTGGCTCTCTGCTCTGGGGAGGCTGTGATGTCTCAAGGGGTAGCATCATACATTCACATGGAGGAAGCAAAGGACTGAATGCAGAAAGTTTGTAACTAGGTATCCTCTGCAATTCTTTAAATGGATGCTTTTGGCAGAAATAGGGTTGTTCCAGACAGGCTGGGGACAGTGCCTCAGATAGTCAACATCAACACCTTCTCTGAGAAGGCGGGGGACCAATCCAAGATTTACGGAGCAGACGGCTCTGAAACTATTCCTGCCACCATAGTACCATGTGCTGGGCTTAAGTGAGGCACAATTATGAGCCAGAAATGCTTGCATTGAGAATGTAACCAGTGGACATAGTACTTGCTCTTGGTCCTCAGTGATAAGATCGCTGTGCTTCTGAGGTGCTCTGTGCCCTGGCTAACCCACAGAGGGAGGCAGATCAGAGCTTGGACAGTTGGCATCACAAGGGGTTGAGGTTGCTCTTCAGCACCATGAGATGAGATGTCTGAGGTTGAAAGTGGATCCTCATTTTGATTCTGAATTCCGTTCTTCCTCAGAAATCAGAGCTGCAAAACGAGTCTTACTCAGTTGGGAGCTGTCTCAATGATGAGTTTTTGCAGCTCCTATCAATGCAGCTTCCACCAGGGCCACTTGAAATGGGAAATGTGCAGTATGCCCGATGCTGAGCATCCTCTGAGACTTTGAAATCCCAAGGGCTGAAAAACAGATTGAATCAGGAGCTCGCAGCGGGATGCAGGAAGCAGGCATGTTGCTGTCCTCCAGGCTGTGCCCAAAACAAGTGGGCACAAAGAATGTGGCATGGATCATGCCTAGCCTCTGCCGCTTATTCATCCCAGAAGAACGTCAAATCTCCTAGGCTCTCCTTTCAGAGAAAGAGGGATGGGCTCAGTACCTATGGAGTAAGGCTATGATGATTCCATAGCGAAGTCCCAACATCCGTCTTATGATGGTGGCTTTTCCTCTCCTACAAATAGATTCTTCAGATTAAGTACTGCCTCCATTTCTACTTCCCAGTAGTACCTGACAAAAAATGTCTCAGAACTCTGATAATGGGATAATATTTTACTTTCACTGGATTCTAAGCATTGTTTTACTTAAGTCTCATGTGTTTTAAATCTGCTATAAGATGCATGTGCATTGTTTAATGATCTCTAATTAGATCTGCCTTAGATGATGGGATTTTGTAAGTCATTTGTTGGAAGATATCTACAACTCATTTTTTTTCATTGGGATAAAATGGCTGCTCATGTATTAGGTTTCTAGACCTGCATGATTAGTTTAATGTCAACAGGTGGTACACACCTCACTTTCTTAGTTCATGGGGAGAAATATAATCTGAGAATTTAACATTTTCCCATTCATTATTTGAACAATATCCTTCTCTCTGGGTTCCAGAACAGTATTTATTTGATTTGAGCATTTTGTGCTTTTTTTGGTGGGAAGAGTATAGTTCTTCTAACATTCTTCCAACTCTTTCAGCTCTCATCCTCTGTAGTGAGACCTGGTTTCTTGTGTGCTTTCTTCCCACTGAAAACAGGGTTGAATCAGTGAGAAAAGAACAACATGTTCTTAAAACCCTCTTCTGCTTGCAGTCCTTGGCAGAATCTAATCCGGGAGTGTGGTTGAACCTGATTCTCTCCTGACTCTCTAACGGTAACGTTTCAAAAGCGATTTTAATTGGACTTTTGCCTACAGGGATGTATGCATATGGGTGAGGGAGGGACAGGTTGGGACCCTCATCATCCAAGCCCCTACTGGGTAAGCCTAGGTCCTCCTTTCATTCTTATCTTCCTGACGATCCTGATCCTTTGATCTCGAAATTCCGTGTCATCCCAGAGTACTTGAGATCATCCAGGTGAGGTTTTTGACCTTCTTGCTTCTATGGAAGAGTGTTTTTGTATCTCTTAACCCAAGGCAAGACCCAATGGAAGTTGATTACATGCGCAATATTTATTTCAGCCTGGGTCATCAGGGTCACCTCCCACACCTCTGGCTCTCAGACTCAGGGTGTTTGGTTTTCTTCCCTTTGGTGTGGTGAAGGGCTGAAGTCGGGAACACATTGATGTGAGTCTGAGTTTTCTCCCAATGGGTCAGGCTGTTCTCCAGACTCTCAGCTGATCTCAGGTGGAGCTGCAACTCAGGTTGCGTGGAGAACTTGTCACGTCTTGTCCTCTTTATGGAACCCGGGCTCTGACATTCCTTAGTGTGGTCAGTGGCTGGAGGGAAAACTGAGTGGAAATCAAGATAGGAATTCACTTTATAATCCTGCTGTAATGTTAGAGTTAAATAAACTGACAGTGTTAAGTAAACTGGCAGCCTTATCTGTCAGGTCCTTAATGGCAGAAATTTGAAAATGTTTTCAAAATCGCCATAATGATCATAGACACTTTCATCAGGCTGTTGATGCATTTTTGAATAACATGCCAGTCACTGTGACTAAGAAATAGAATGGGAATTTGTGGAGATTATTAGCCGACGTTTGAGCATCTGCTTGTCCCCTTGTGCCTACTCTAGAAATATCACCAGTAAGAGCTTTCCAATCAACATCTTCCATCCATTCTTTAATATATCTGCTTGTGTGTGAGGTTCTGTCTAATGATATAAATCTGAATAGCCAGGCTGATATGTTTCAGGGAGGAGACCAAATTGTCTGGCAAACTCAATGGAACCCTCTTCAACATTGGGAAGTCCTTAGCATGTAATTCTGCCTTAGTCCAAGGGGTGTATGTGATTGTTTTGGGGCCGTCCTCGCTGGACCTGGCTTTAAAAAGGATTGTCATTACAGGAGGGCAATATGACTAGCCTTCTGTAGGGGGGTCAATCTCAGTGTTATAAAAAGTTCAGAGACAGATGGACAGCAAGGAGAGCCTTGTGATGGACACTGAGAGGGAAAGGAAGGAGCAGAGGAAGCCAAGGAGAGAGAGCTCTCAGAAGCCTCAGAGGATTTTTCCAATTTGGAGATCCTTTGAGATCATTGCGAGTTGGTTTCTCTGAGGGAAGCAATAGTGGATTCACTATTATGTTTGGAGGCCTGAAAATACCAGTTGAAATATGATTTGCATTCTTTTTGTCCTGTTCTAAACCTTTTCTCCAATTGAGCATGCAAATAAACTCATTTAAAAGTCTCAAATGAGCCGAAAGTGGGCAAACAGTTTCAAGTTGTCATAGGTGATTTAAATCCAAAGCAACAAATTTACAAGAGGAGGGCCTGTAGGTTTTAAACCTAAGATGAGTGAGTTCTGCACAGCAGCTGCCCTTTGGCAGTGCCCTTAGAAATCAAACTCCCCATAAGGGAGTACTTACCACAATGAAGGATTCCCTTTCCAGATAAAGCCTGCAACAGAGGATACCCAAGTAAAGAAAGACATTTAGTACCTCTGCCAAAATGGGAGTCTGGGACCATGAGTAAGTCATGACCCAAATCACAAGGAAATGACAGAGTCCAAGGGGCTCTTGTAGGGGAATTATTCCCATTTGGGGCTGCGCTGGAGGTAGAAGTGAGTCACTTTGGTTCCTGCTTCTAACAATCAGATTCAAGTCTGCAAAAAACAAAGAGCTTTATTTGGAGCCCTGGGAACTATAATTTGGGCAACAAAAATACCATATGTTCTCACTTATATGTGAAATCTTGAAAAAACAGATGGGTGTTTTGCTAAAGGCGAGGTATGGTATGGGCAAAATGGCTGAAGAAAAACAAAAGGTACAAACTTCCAGTTATAAAATAAGATGTGAGGATGTAATGTACAGCATGGCAACTATACTTCATACTTTATTACATATTTGAAAGTTGCTAAGAGTAAACTGTAAAGTTATCACAAGAGAAAAATTCTGTAACTATATATAGTGACTGGTGTTAACTAGACTTACTGTGATCATTTCACAATACATACGAATATTGAATCATTATGCTGTATATCTGAAACTAATACTGCATGTTAATTATACCAAATACTTGGGAGGAAAGGAGGGAAAACCTGGATAACAGGGTGGGGCCCTTCAAGGGTAGGGTGACCCGTAATACACACAGGAATCTTCTAGGAACAATAGGGAAAGACATTTACCAGAAGGAGGGTTTTCTCTTGAAGTCAGATATGGTCAACTCCACCTTTCTCAATCATTTGGCTGACACTGGAGGGTGGCTTAGTTACTGTGTCCCAGGGTGTTCTTTGTTCTACTCTGGAATGTGTCTTACTCTCTTGTCTTGCCCAAAAGTAAAAACTAAGTTCACAACCAAATGTTGTGTGGTATTAACAAAATTAACAGAATCAGCTGTACTGCACTATTTACTATGGAAATTTTATTACCTTATGCTGAGAGTTTTGCTGTCTCCTCCTGCCTCTCATGGGAAGTTGCAGCTGGTCATAATCTTCTGGTAGAATCTCAAAACTTGAGGGTACATCTACAGACACTTCTCAGCCTACCACTGCTCCAGGTTGTGTATGTTGATGGGGAGGGAAGAGTTATCTCATCTGCCTTTGTATTCCAGGACCGTGCTCATGACTTCAACCCTGGCTGTAGAGTCCCTGAGGAGGGTCAAGTTAGACAGCTCACTTGTATTCAAGTGTAATCCTTTGTTTCTACAAAGTGATGCATTTTTCAGCAAGTTTCTTTCTTTCTTTCTCTCATAGAAAGAAAACCAGCGAAAATGCCTAGTGGAACCTATCACTTACCCAATAGTAGATCCTCAGAGTAGCATTTTCAAGTGAAAGGCTCCTACTTTATTGAGGAAAAACCTTACCAGCCTGGATGTCATCTTGGGAAATCCACCAGTCCTCTAAGTAACTAAAACAACAGGGAACTATTTACATGAAAAACAAAGCTTGATAGTCAGTGTTATATGACCAATAATCCTCGTTTATTCCCAGAATCAATACTTTAAATGGATGTATAAAATGAAGAACTAAAATGGTCATGTTTTTCAGAAGAATCTATTTCTGTATAAAACTTGTCTGTTTAGCTGCCAATTCCATCCTGGATGCATAGGTGAAAGAATGCTGTAGGCTCCCACCTGGTTTCTAGAGAATATGAAGTTTGGCAGTAAAGTCCAGAGGGCTTTTGTGCCAGGCTATCTTGTCCAGGAGTTGTTTGTACTGGGTGCCCACCTGACTTCCTTTAAACCCATCCTTCCAGGGAGAAACTAGTACTTGAGGATGGACCACAACTCCATGAGGCAGTGCTGAATGACTGAAAAGCTGTCTGTGAGAGAATCTTGTCAGCCAGCACCCAAACCTCGGGGGTCTACAACGGGAACTGTTTGTTCTCGTCCTCACAGGTCTGGGGGTCGGTGGAAGCAGCTCTGTGCGTGTGCGCTCCTCTGAGACCCAAATATGTTTAATGACCAATTCCCCTGAGGATTTCCAAACAGGGAGGTGCTTTGTTGGGTTTGCCCTGTTATCTCTTCCGCCTGCTCTGCAACTACACGAAGCAGTCAGACTTTGAGCAGAGGAGGAACTTGATGGTCCCATACAAGAGACGAGCCACATCCAAAAGAACTTTTCAATTATAAATCTTTTCTACAAATGACCCTCAGTCTTGCTCACTGTAATCCTGTTTTTGCAATTTGCCCGGTCAGAAACACATCCCTTTGTTTTTTTCACTTCGATTGCATCAGGACCGAGTGCAGGCATTCTAAATAGAGTCAACTAAAATCCAGTCTCTTCTTGTGTATTGACTGAGATGTCTGACTACTTAGAGCAGGTGCCAAAGTGCTTAAGTGGCTCCCTCTTACTTGAAAGGATCATAAGGGAGGGGCGTGCCAATGAAACAGTTTTCCACAGCACGTCGTCTGCCACAACTAGCACCTCTCTTGAGAGGAGAATAACTGTGCCTCCTCTCCTGCAGGAATGGTCAGCAGAGACAGTCCAGCCTACTTGAGTTCATGTTCATTCCTCTCAGTTTCTCTGGCATTCCTTTCTGTGAAAGAATAAACTAGAGATTGACTGAGGGGATCATCGGTTTGAGAGCCGAGTTATCCCATGCTGTGAGTCTGAAAAAAAGCCATTATTGGGAAAACGTGGGCCCTAGAATTACCCTGTTTTGTAACACAACTGGTCTAGTCAAGGATGGGAAAGTGGGACAAGAGAGGGGATTGTCACCTCAGCTTTTGTTCATCTGGAAGTGTATTAATTTATGTTTGAAGGATAGGGTCATTGGGTAAGGAATTCATGAAAGTCACTTTCCTTCAACATTTTCAATGAGCTTCTAATGCCTTCTGGTCTCCACGGTGTCTGAGAAATCAGCCATTAATCTTATTGAGGCTCCTTTGTATGTGATGAGCTGCTTTTCTCTTGATGCTTTCAATGCTCTTTCAGCAGTTGGACTGTGATGTGTCTAGTTGTGAGTTTATCGCGCTTTGGAGTTCATTGAGCTTCCTGGATGTGTCAAGGTTTGATCAGTTTGGGAGGTTTACAGCCATTTCTTCCAATATTTTTTCTGCTCTTTTCTCTCTATCCTCTCCTTCTTGGACTGCCATTATGTACATGTTGGTATGCTTAATGCTGATATTCACGGATGTCTGAGGCTCTGTTCACTTCTTTCTGTTCAGACTAATCTCAGTCAACTCATCTCCAAGTTAGTAGATATGGGCTGGTGGAAGAATGCATCTGCAGTTGAGCTTTTCAAGTGAACTTGTTTTTGCATCTTTCAACTCCAGAAGTTCCATATGATTCTTTAAAAACTTCTATTCATATTTTCTACTTGATGAGACATTGTTCTCATACTTCAGTTTTACACATGATTTCCTTTACCTTTTGAATGTATTTAAAATAGCGGATTTAAGTTTCTTTTACAGTAAGTAGAACATCTAGGTTTCCTCAGGGACAGTGTCTACTGATTGGAATTTTTCCCGGGTGTATGGGCCTGTTTGTTTTGTTTTTTGGCATGCCTCAATTTGTTGTTAAATTGGATATTTAAAATGGGCAACTATGGACATTACTGGCAACTCTGGAGATTAGATTCCTCTAATCCAGGTTTTGTTGTTGCTGATTGTTTAGTGACTTTTCTGAGTAATTCTGCAAGGTCATAATTCAGTGACTTAATTGGTAAGCCACTGAACTCTCTGCGCAGTTACCTTAATCACCTAACAATTAAAACAGCTATTTCCTTAAACGTTTTGGACCAATAAGTCTTCCAGTTGTGGATGAAGTGCTGTGTATGTGAGACACACCTTTAATTATCTGGCAGTTGTAACTCTACCTTAACCTTTACTCTCCACTGGGAGAGTCTCAATGTTGGTAAGAAGTAAGAGATTAGGGCTTTCTTAGGTCTTTCCTTGGTATGTGCACAGCCATGTACCTGTGTGTGGCCTTCTGAAGTCCCAGAAATATGCTGGAGCTTTCCAAAGTACCCTATGAATATCTCCTTCCAGTCTTTCAAGTTTGTGATTAGCCTCTGAAAACACTCGTGGCTGAATCAGGGAAGAGAAGAACATGTTCTTAAGCCCCTTCTCTTGCTTGCAATCCTTGGCAGAACCTAACCTGGGTGTGTAGTTGGGTGATCAGTGTTAACTCCCACACCTCTGGCTCTCAGACTCAGGGTGTTTGGTTTTCTTCCCTTTGTGGTGAAGGGCTGAAGTCAGGAACCCATTGATTTGAGTCTGAGTTTTCTCCCAATGGATCAGGCTGTTCTCCAGCCCCTCAGCTAATCTCAGGTGAAGCTGCAACCCAATCGCCTGGAGGACTTGACACAGGTATGTGCCCCCTGTGGAACCCCGGCTCTGACATTCCTTAATGCAGTGAGTGGGTTGAGGGACTACTGAGTGAATGTCAAGCTAGGAATGCTCATTGCTTGATGTTCTTGCACAGAAACAGATTCTGTAGCCTGTTGGCCATCAGAAATTATGTGCCATGTGATGGTGCTAGGTGCCCACGCAACTTAATGAGCAGGCATTTTTGTCTTGTACTGTTTTCTGGATGAGCAGATGGGTCCCTTATTAAGGTGCCTCCATCTGAAAATCAATTGTGCCTCTCTCGAGTAGTAACAGCTTGCATTATTTCAGAAGAGATTTTTTAAAAAACGGTTTTCTGATCCTGGAGACATCCAGTGTGCTTCAGGAGTGACTAGATCAGAAACACAGAAATGAAAGATATTTCATTTCTTTCCCTTTTTTTGTTCTCACAGTAGCCAAGAACCTGACATGTATTCCTAGGTCCAGTGAGGATAAAGCAACCGTGATTTACAAGGGGATTTGGATCAAAATCTGCAAACTAATCAGGATGATACTTTATGCTGATAGTTATAAATTACTTTCCAAGCAACTGACCTCCTGCAACTCTCACAAAGTTCTCTCTAACCCAGAGGATCAGATGAGCTGCCCAATGCATAGCAGGCCCCCTGCCCAGTGCCATGGAGGGGACCCTACAACTCAAACATTAGAAGCTCCTGAGCATTTATCTTAAATCTTTGCAGGGACATTTGAGGGTTCAAAATGAAAGCACTGTCCTATTAACTTGTTTCTGCTTTCCTTATATAATCATTCAGGACAGCGACAACCCAAGGGATTATTAAAATGCTGTTTCTCTCAAATCCAGACTCAAGTCTTTTCTCTCTTGATGCTCAGAAATGTGTGAGACTTTCGGGTCTGACTGATGGGTCCTCTGGGGTAATTGCCTCCCAGCCCTTATCTGTACAATGTAGTTGAGCTCATTGAGCTTGGTCCTCTGGATTCTCCTGACCCAGAGCACGAGTGCAACCCCTGTGTGGCTCTCGGAATTGCATACCTTGGTGCACTGAGGATGACCTTCTTATGGGCATGGCACATGGGGCTCTGATTCCTGGGCTGAACACTAAATCTGACCTGATATTCCCGACTCAGTGTCCAGTCTTGATATCTTTCCTGATGGGGCTCAAATGCTGCTTTTATGGCCACAAGAATTGCCAATCTCATCCAATGTATAAGAAGTTTATACAGAACTAGGCTTTGCCAAAGTATGGGGGCCTTGAGCATCTTTCACTGTGCATGTCATCTTAAGTCCAGTCAAATGCCCTTCTCTTGCATATAGTGAAGAGAAATATTGAGTTTCCGCCTGACTTGCATGGAGGATGCTGAGTTGTATATTCGGGGTTCCATTTGCAGATGGTCCTGCGGTGTGGGCTCTATGCAGGGAAATGATGGGTCGGCAGCAGGTGGTCAGCACCACCAAGAGCACCCCAGCTCTCTCAACAGTAGCCCTCAGAGAACCCAGCTCCAGAGCATAAGCTGCTACCCAGGGAAGAATTGCATGGTAAGCAGATGCTGTCAAAGAAGATTCCTGAGTCCTGCTTTATCTGGTGAAAGAGGCAGCAGCTCCAGGTGAGAGGCGTAAATCTGTCCCATCACCATCTAAGAACATTCTTCTCTGAGAGTTTTTCTAGCTTGGACATTAATCATTTCCAGACAGTCCTTTGGAGGCCCCAGTGGTCAGCAGTCTCTTAAAATGCTTAAAAGCAAGCATCTCCCTTCAGAAGAGTTGAGATATTACAGCTCCAATACCATGCTACATATAAGTCAAGACAATCCTGTGGATCTGAAGAATGCCTTCATTCACTAAGCCATGGCAACACATGCTAGAACCTCCCGAAGCGTGGGTGGATGCTTGGAGCCACGTGACGGGAGCATCCTTTGGAATCCTGAAAGTCACTGCCCAGCCCAGTGAGCAGCTCTGCAGTGAGAGGCACTTCAAGTTTCACTTTAGTATTTTCATCAAGATGCTACACTTGTGCAGGATCATTGCTTAACCTGGACCTTGCAAACTACTCGGCAGCCTAGTTCCAGAGACTGAAATGTGAAGTACACTTGTCACAGGCTGCCTGCACTGTCATCCTGTCCCCAACCCACCTCTGACCTTTATTCTCTCTGGTCTGGGGAAGCCACTGCATGTGGACGTTCCTGGAGCCAAACTCTTCTGTGTTTGGACAAGGAACAGCTGTCTTGTCAGTTTTAGCAGGGTGGTCCATGACCCCCATCCTTATGTGACCCCTGGATTGCGGAGCAGATCATGGACTCTCCTAGGCACAGCTCGCCTTGTGAGGAGCATTGGTCATTCTTGGAGGTGACAGACTTAAATCAGCTCTGGCATTTTCTGAGAGTGGTCACTAGTGGGTGCTGCATTTGGGGAATTCACCCAGAGGAAGTGAAGGTCTGAATACAGGAAGCACAGAGTGGAAACTTCTGCCTTTCTTTGATGCCTTTGGTACCAACTGAAATGTGTCCCAAAAAGTCTGGGACAGTACTGGTCTTGGTTAACATTAGCACCTTCTCTGGGCAGGAAGTCTTCAGTGTTCCAAGGAGCAGGTTTCGGAGTTGATCCTATCACCCCAGTGTTTGCCCCACAGCCTGACAGCCCAGGATTCTAAGTGTTAGCTGGTGGTACCTTCCATGATGGGCAAACAGCTGCTGGTCTTGCTTTCCTGGGCTTCCACTTTTTGTTGTTGTTGTTTTTTGTTGTTGTTTTTTCACAGTACGCGGGCCTCTCACTGTTGTGGCCTCTCCCGTTGTGGAGCACAGGCTCCGGACGCGCAGGCTCAGCGGCCATGGCTCACGGGCCCAGCCGCTCCACGGCATGTGGGATCTTCCCGGACCAGGGCATGAACCCATGTCCCCTGCATGGGCAGGTGGACTCTCAACCACTGCGCCACCAGGGAAGCCCCGGGGCTTCCACTTTTTGGTTGTGATTTCAAGGTGTCTTTGGGGAGGTAGTCAGGGAGCCTGAACCACGGCTGCCCTAGGAGAGGACAGTGAAGACTCAGGGCTGTTTGTCAGGGCACAGTAAGAAACTTATCACCTCTTCTGGAAGCTCTGATGACTCATAGCTCCTGTGAAGCAGGTACCTTGCGGTTCACTCTGAAAGGCAAAGCCTCTCATAGCATCTCATTCTCTTTGGCAGGGAAGTAGAGAAATAGACCAGAAGTATTAGACAATCCACTTAGTTTTAGGGAAGAGAGCCCTTTAGGGAAATTTGTCTTTTTCTATTCTTGTGAATAATTTGTTACATGAGTGGTGTGTTTCTAGATGAACTGGTAGTAGAATCCTACAAGGAAGTTATCTGGGCCCACATAATACTTTTGGGGAGGGTTTCAATTGTGTATTTAGTTCCTTTCATAGAAGCACTGAATATTCAATATTTATTGTATATAAGTTTTAATAATTTAAATTTCAAATGCATAGGTATAAATGCCTTGAAAGACTCAAATTGAACACTCTTCATATCTTCATTTGTAGGTTGGGATGCTAGGAAGATATGTTGCTATGAGGCTTTCAAATATTTGAAATAAACTTTAGTGAGCTGGTATGGATTCCTTTGAACATAAAACCTGAAATACCAATTTTGGGCAGGCACTGTATTAACTTCCTATTGCTTGTGTAACTAAATGACCACCGGGTTAGGGGCCTAAGTGAAGACAAATTTTATCTTAGAATTCTGGAGATCAAGAGTTTGACATGGGCCTCTCTTGGGTAAAATCAAGGTGTTGGCAGGTTTGCATCTTTTTTGGTGGTGGCAGGGGACAGTTTATTTCCCTGCCTTATCCACCTTCTAGAGGCCCCCAGAAGTTGCTGGCTTGTGGCCTCTTCTTTCATCTTCAGATTCTTGACCCTCTTTCAACTTCAGAGCTGGCAGTGAATATTGAAATCTGACTCTCACTCACCTTATCTCACTCTTGTGAATACATTGGGCCCATGTTGCATAATCCAGGATAACTTCCTTGGCTGATTAGCAGACTTAATTTCCTCTTCTGATTAACTCCCCCTTGCCACGTAACATAATGTGTTTCCAGGTTCCCAGTATTAGGATGTTAACAATGTTGGGGCGTGCTGTTATCAACTTTATGGTAGTTTATTTGGAAGTGATCCCCAGGATCCCAGAGGAAGGGGAAACCTGAGACCAGTTGAAGGGAGTAGGCTCTGAAGGGGTTGTTACTAGGTTGGTCACCTATACAGGTGACTGGTACTCAACCCCACTTGGGACCCGTGAGGTGCCATGTGGAATGCATCTCATAATTGTGCCTCCTGGGGTCAAGAGTCTGGCCATTTACCCACTATCTGCTGTGTTCTTTGCAGTTACACCCTTCCCCGAGCCATCTGTTCCCCTGCGTTTCTGAGATGTGATTCTGTACGAAAACAAGGGGACAGAGAGGGTCAGGGTGTGGCACTGGGCAGCCCAATCCTTTCAGTGGATGCCAACCTCCTGGATTTCCCTTTTAGCAGAAGAGGGACTAGTTCAGGGCTGCTTACAGCAAGATGCTCCCTGTTCTATCTTCCTGCGATGGAGACTTTTCCCTCTTCTGGGAAATCTTTTTTATACCTCCTTAGATCCCATTTAGCCTTGTTCCCATCTCAACCTCCCGCAATGTCTGTCTGTATTTAATATCTTAGGATGACCCAAATTAACAAAATTTCATTGTATTCAAGCGTGGCTCATTCTCTTCCACAAAGAGATGAGAGTATACTAAGGATGTGCAACTAAATCTACCTCATTGCAGATCTCCCTTACAAGTCATGAATCATTCTAAGATACATATTGTAAAAATTCGAGAACTGATTTCCTTGTTGGCATGTGATGGAGATCAGCAGGCTTAGGTTTTCACATTCATGTAAATACTATCATACGTCAACTCTTGCATTTCATTGCTATATACCTTTACCGTTTAGGGGGGAATGTGATCTAAAATCTTTATTTCGTTAATATTTAGTTTTCTTAAGTATTTTCAGTTTTGAGATTCTAAGAAATGTCTACATCTCATTCGAATTGGAACAATTGATGCTTTTTTAATGAGAAGAATATCTTCTCTCCTGACAGTCTACCTTCCTCAGCTCCCATTAATTCTTGTGAACCTAGTCTGGTCACGTTGCCTTCCCCCACTCCCCCACTTAAAACTCCTAAGATTGCATGAGAAGGAAAAAGGGGATGTGTTGAACTCCTTCTCCTGCTGGCAGTCCCTGGCAGGCCTAGGCCTGGATGGACCAGACCCTGTGCTGCTTCTAGAGGAAGCTTCGGCCAAGTGCGCTGGGCTCTGGCTTCTCCCTCAGCTGTGTGGTGTTTGCCCAGCAGGGGCTGGGATGATGGGGGTCAAAGCCTAGGTCCTTCATTGACCCATGTCTTCCAGAAACTCCTAGTCTTTGGTGCCTATATGAGAGTCATCTCCAAGCCAGAGTATTTAGATGGTTCAGATGGTCCAGGTGGGGTTTCTTACTACCTGTGTGTTCTGGGGGAGAGAGCACTCCTTTTTGCCCCCAGGGATGCTGATGACCAGGGCAGGATTTACTGTGAGCCTGGGTCACTCAGGAGACCTCCCTCTACCACATGTGTGAGTCCAGATCTCGGTCTTACTCTGTGCCATGGGCTCTCTGCAGGGTGGTGAAGAGCTGAGGCTCAGGGGTCGGCAATGTCCACACTGTGCGCAAGGCTGAGCCCCTGGTAGATCATATCTCTGGAAAGATAGCATTTCCCCCTCTGCCCTGGTCATCTTAGGTTACCAGGCAGTTGTGACACACCTGTGTCCTCTTAATGGAACCAGCCCTGACATTTCTTATCAGGGTGAATTGACTGAAGATGAATTGAAGGATTTATCCAATTATGGAAAATGCTTGCCTGACCCTTTCCTGTGAGGCAGGAACAATGCAGCCTCATGGCCCCCACACAAGTCATGTGGCAGGTGCCTGCCTTCCCCAGGGCCCACAGAACACTGCTCATTTTTCTTGATGGGGCAATTTCCCCTTGTACTGCCTTCTCAAGAATGGGTGTTTTCCATCAGAAATTGTTCCATCAGTGAGCCTAGTCCTGTGGTTCTTCTTGATTAATGTTTTAGACGGGAAAATAGTTTTCAGGTTTTTGTGATTCCGAGTGGTCCAGTGTGAATCAAGACTGACTAGATGAGGAATCCAACACTGGATATTTTCCTTTTCAGCTCTCACAACAGCTAATTATTAATGTGCTATAGTTCTTCTAAATGGAGTCAGGATCAAAATCTGCATTCCCATTATTCAGATGATATTTTATGCTGATAGAAGTGATGACTTTGTAAACATGACACAGAGAACTTGTCTGTTACCTCCTGCTACTCCTGATACATCTTCTGTAACTCAGCCAGATGAGCTGCCTGAGCATGGCAGCACCATGGGTGAATTACATGTCCAGCACGGACGGGACCGTGAACGTCTGTACTATCCTCTACTTTGCCTGGGGGCCCCTAAGAGAGGGGAGTTTGAGTGATTGCAGTGAAACTACACTGTCTTCCACACTTTTGCCTTTCCTTTTCCTCCTGCTTCTGGGAGAGTTCTTAAACTGAATCTTCGGCCACATTTATTGTATCATTTATCCCATATTTTTACAGAGTATTTTGATGATAATAACTCTATGTCTCAATTTTTCTTTTTTTTTTTTTTAACATCTTTATTGGGGTATAATTGCTTTACAATGGTGTGTTAGTTTCTGCTTTATAACGAAGTGAATCAGCTATACATATACATATGCTCCCATGTGTCTTCCCTCTTGCGTCTCCCTCCCTCCCACTCTCCCCATCCCACCCCTCCAGGCTGTCCCAAAGCCCCGAGCTAATATCCCTGTGCCTTGCGGCTGCTTCCCCCTAGCTATCTACCTTACTACGTTTGTTAGTGTGTATATGTCCATGACTCTCTCTCGCCCTGTCAAAACTCACCCTTCCCCCTCCCCATATCCTCAAGTCCGTTCTCCGGTAGGTCTGCGCCTCTATTCCTGTCTTATCCCTAGGTTCTTCATGACATTTTTTTCCTTAAATTCCATATATATGTGTTAGCATACGGTATTTGTCTTTTTCTTTCTGTATGTCTCAATTTCTTGATCATACCTTAATCTCTTCTTCATGGAGGAGTATAATTTGTCTCTTTAAATCTCATGCTCTTTCTACTGCAAAAAATAGATGAGACTGTGATGTTTAAGGATCTAAAATTAGATCTACCTCATATGTCAGATCTCTTACCTGTTACAAGTCGCTGTAGATAAATATTTTCAAAGAAATCGACAACTCTTTCCTCATCGGAATGTGATAGAGGTTAGGGGGGTTTAGATTTCCACACTAGTTTATTATGTCAATTATTGCATTTAATGGCTACATACCTGTATATATTGTTTAGGGGCAAGTATGATCTTAACATTTAGTGCTTGTTAAAGTATCCTTTTCTCCATTCTTTGAGCTCCTAGAACTGCCTACATGTCACACGAATTTCAGTGATTGATGTGCTTTTTGTGTGCGTGTGTGAGAACTTATTCTCTCTTCCAAAATTTCCCTTCCTTTAGCTTCCGAGTTTTAAGGAGCCAAGCAATTCACCTGTCCAACCATTTAAAACTCTTATTAGAATGAATGAGGAAGAAGGATTTGTTTGAAACCCTTCTGCTTGCAGTTGCTGACAGGCTAACCCAGGATCGAGCAGACCCTGTATTGACCTCAAATGGAAGCTGCTGCCAAGGCGTGTTTGGCTTTGACATTGTCTTCAGCTGTGCCAGAAGCTGATTTCCCCACCCCCCCATCATCCTACCCATGTTCCACATGGTCCTATCATCCTCTGATCACTGTATGCTGACCATTCCTGTACCTTAGGCATCCATATGGGGGTCATTCCCAAGCCAGAGTATCTGGGATGGTCCTGGTGAGGTTTCACACCACCTAACTTCAATTCCTTATACCCTCATCGAAGTTCCACCGAACGTTGGTGTACTTATTGTGTGCCTGGATCACCCTGGTCTTCTCCTCTACACTCCAACATCTGTAGTTCTCAAAGACATGTGTTCAGCCTTCTGTGCCTTGAGCTCCTTGTATGTGTGAGGAAGACTGAAGTTCAGGACCCAGGATGTCTGGGCTATGTGCAGGGCTGAGCCTGTTATAGTTCCCTTCTGTGACAGACAAGGAAAGCACTTTCCCCTCTGCCCCGATCTTATGTTGAGATCCTAAGATCTCCAAATGTGGTTGCCTGGAGGTCTTGACAGAGGTGTACTTTTATGGAACCAGCCCTGAGTTTCCTCATTGGGGTGAGTTGGTTGAAGGTGAATTGAGGGATTTGTCCAACTAGGAGAACTCCTGGCTTGATGCTCTCCTGTGAACCCAAATCAAGGTTTCTAGCCTCATGGCATCCAGACCAATCAACTGGTAGGTGCTCATGACAGATGTCACTCATTATTATCTTTCCTGACTGGGTGGTTTTCCCTTGTTCTGCTTCCTGTCAAAGTTGATGGGTTCCATGTTAAAAATGGTTCCATCTGGAAGGCTTAATCCCACAATCCTTCCAGATTAAGGGTTTCCCAGGAAGAGAGAATAAGCTAGATTTTAGTGATTGCCCGTCCTGTGAGTGGTCCAGCATGCTTTAGGAGTGAATAGATCAGGAATTCAACAGTGGATCTTCCAGGTCTCTTTTCAGTCCTCACAAATGCCAATTATTTTGATGTCCTGAGCTCTCCATTAAATCTGGATCAAAACCTGCTTTCCAGTTAACATGGATCTTATATTGAAGGAAATAAATTTTCTAAATATATAGTGTAGAAAGGAAGTGTTATCTTACCTACTACCATTTCTTCACATGTTTTCATTTACCCAGACAGTTGGATGAGCTGTCCAAGCACAGCAGGGTCTGTAGGTATTTGAACTACACATTCAGGGCCATGGAGGGGACTCTGAACGTGTCTGAACCCAAATGCCTGAAAGTCCTATACTTCCCTCTATAGTGCACTGGGAGGGGCCCCTGAGATGTAGGATGTCTGAGTGATTGAAATGAATAAATTCTGGCCCTTTGTCTTCTACATTCTAGACTTTGTAGTTTCTTGATGCCTCTGGAAAAGTTTCATCTGATCTACAGCCATGTTGAATGTCTTTATCCCATATACTTTTGCACCAGTACTATATTTCATGCTAAATATTTCCATGTTTTATGACTTCATATTCACACTTTATTTGACTAATCAGATTCTATATCTTTGACGAAATGAACTTGTTGGTTCTTGATATTTGTTTAATTCTCTTCATTGACAATAATAGGTTCCGATTTCTTAAAGACTGCATCTTTTAGGTGACATTTTTGTCCTGTGAATTCTTGTGGTGACTCTCCTGCCTGAACATATATATTGGCTAAGAGGCTTGAGATATACTTGTCAGAGGTCCACCTGGGTTGAATGTCAAACTATACGGTATCTGGATGTCCTCAGAAGATGTGATGTCTTAGGAGCTGCTCCTTCAATTTTCCCCACAGGATACAGAGACCTAAATGCCAGAAGCTTGGCCCTGGATGCCCTCTGTAGTTTTCCTGAGTGCCTCTGGCATTTCCAGTAGTAACATGAATGTCCCAGGCAGGTGGGGGACAGTGCTCATCATAGGCAACGTTATGCCTTCTCCTCTGGGAAGCCAGGTCCTGTCTCTGAGACAGGGAACAGTTCTGAAGCTGTCATAGTTTCATGGTGTCCAACTGCTGGGAATATCTGACTCTTTGCCCCAAACTGATCAGATGTTTTCTGCTTGGGAGACACAGCTGTTGGTCATGCTTTCTGAGCGTTAGCTCATTTCTGGCTTATTCCTAGTGATCTTTTCTGTGGTGATTGAATCAGAGCTCGTGCGGGATACTATACCTAATAAGAGGAAAATAATGCTAAAGCTTTCCCCCAGTCTTGCTGCTCTCAATGTATAGGATGAAGGGTTTTGTTTGTCCTGGCAGCTCTGCTGACTGACAAGTGCCTGTGAAGCCGGGACCTCACTGGGCAGCTTGTGAAGGCTGAGGAGTTCCGTATCTTATTCTAGTAGTAAAGCAGGTGAGAATTCAACCACTGGACTTAGTGAGTCTACTTGGTCCTCAGGGATGAACCCATTGTGAGTCTGGGATGCTCTGTGTCATGACTACCCTGAAAGGTCAATTCAGCCTTGACAGTTTTGTAAGGGGGAATTGAAGTTGCTCATCATTATTGTTGGAACAGACTTCTGAGTGTGTAACTGCATTCTGTGTGTATTCCAAACTTTTCTTCCTTCCTTAGCAGAGTTCTGTGTCTGTCATCAATGGTTGGGCTGTTGTGATGAATGGAGTCCACATTGGCTGAAAATAAGATGCTCCAGTTTTGTTTGTCATATTGACTTTCCTGGCAGCTCACCATTGCCCATCCAAGGATGGGAGCACATTCAGACTACTTTTATTCTGGCTGTTTTATCTTCATCATCACTTGTCTCTTGTTCCTTGGTCCTCCTGCTTGTGACTGGTCACCTTGATGCTGTATCACATTGAGAATAGAAAGTTAGTCTTGTATAGGTAGAAGAAAGTCTTAAAGTCATAACTAACTGGAAGGTTGTAACCACACCCATCTTGTTCTCTGAAATTTATCAGAAGGAAGAGTTCCTGTGTCTCTGTCCAAAGCGGAGATGGGTATGAAAGACCATGGGTCTTTCAGGAAGATGTGGGAGCAGAGAGTTCATTCCCAGTCACCTACCCCAAACATTATCACTAACCCACAGCCCCAGGAGGGTTTCTGAAATGCTCATATTCCTGTGACTGTTAAGTACCTGACTAAAAGGGGTCTGTAAGTTATTTTGGGGAAAACCTAGGCTTAGAGGACATCCAACAGATTGTGTGTCACCCAAAGATGGAAAATGTTAGACAGGAATTTTCAGGGTTGTTCTTCCCAAACGGTCTCATCTCAATCAGGGAGAAGTTCATTGTGGGAAAATCCCTGCTGGCTTCTGAGAGAACTGAGCTTTTCTTCATTGCATCCTCTAGTCACCAAGCATCTGGAGACTGCTTGGTAGACATGGGTCTATTCTGAGCAGTAAGATGATGCCATTCGGTTTTGTTTAATACCATGGCCCATAGGTAGGGTGATAATTTAAGCTCTGTGCATTTGCTGGCATGTGCCACTGGCTGTTGGGCACCAGTTAATTAAGTAGACAACCCAGAAGGGTGTTATATTCTGCTCTAGCCTTTCTTAATGTATAACCTCTCCTGAGACTTAAGAGCTTTCTTTTTCTCTGCCAACTTAGATTGTTGGACAGGTCATCGGGACCTCAACCACCTATACAATGGCAAGTTAGCACGACTGATAAATCATCTTTTTCTTTGTCATTTTAATGTAGCTGCTCTTAACTGTTTTCTCCCTACCTGCTCTTTGTTGTTGAAGGTTCCTTGGAGACATCACCATTGTCTCATTAGGGTCCTTCATGAAACAGCATATGAAGGTATTTACACTTTTAGATTCTGGTTGATAGTTTGTTCTCATAATTCTTCCTTGGCCAGAGATAGTTCATGATGACATTCTTTCTCTCACCATTTTGCAAAAATATAATGTAGATGAGGAGAGGATAAATTCTTTTTGTAGAAGAGCGTGTTTGTGAAGAGACCGATTTCGTCCTCTCCATAAGGACAACAATCCTCCACTGAAGTAGAAATGAGGGATGTGTGCCTCCACCTTAAATCTGATGACAGATCTGTGGTGTCTTGTTTCCCAGTTGGATTTCTGCTTTGGCCCCCTTTAGTTAATATGCCCTGTGATGCCTGATCCAGGAGAAGACTGTGGAGGCATCTGGACTGATGAAAGGTCCACAGAGAGGAGCCTGTATTCCCAAACTTCTCTTACAGGGGCCTATGTATCCTTAGGGTCACTTGATATAAAGCTGGTTTATTCAAGTTGGTTACATAAGTAAGTTCTGCCTACTCTGGGGTTCTCGTATGTAAACAGTAGTGACATCAGACCTTCAGAATCTTGTTCCTTGATTCTACTGAGACTAGTCACCTTTATTTTGAAACACTCAGGATGGAAAGTTAATTCTCCCTTGGCTTAGGAAAGCAAGATGATAGCAGCTGGTCCTGGATAATCTCATGGGTCCACAGGTGGGTTCCCAGTGCTTAATTGTGCATTACCCGATATGGGTCATCAGGTAGAGGTGACCCTCTATTTTGAGAAATTACACATGTGGTTAGTTTCCATTGCAAATATTCTCAGAGAATTACACTCCAATGTGATTTCAAAGTTTTCTTATCCTCTCCTTCTCACCATAAATGGTTGAAGACTGCACGTTGACCTGAGCACTTGTACAGCAAGACATTAGAACTAGGGATACATCATATATTTTACTGTCCACCTTGACATTGCTGTTCCCTCACACCTGGTTACACCTTACCTGTGCTGTTATTGGTATGACCTTGGCATTTTTACTGCCATCTCATGAGGATCTCCCCCACAAATAGGATATGGGAATTTTTATGTGTGTAGTCTAAGTTGATGCCCATGAATTGCTGTATGTTCCTGAGATTATTCTTTGGAGAGACCATTTATGATTGTGGACCACCACTTCCACCACCCAAATTTGAATGAAGCTAATGTAGAGTAGGAGAGAGGAAATTATCTCTTTGCAGAGGGCAGAGTTTGGGGGGAGACCTATTTCCCTCTTCTACTTTCGTTTCTACTTCAGTGGGTGATTGTTGTGAGAAAGAGACATACTCCTTAACTGAAATCGCAGCACGGTAGCCTAGAGTGGCACCTTTAAAAAAAAAAAATGACATGTCTGCAAGAAAGAATGAGCGGGCTGTGTTGGCTTATTCCCCAGTGGCTTTCTGTGTGGGCCACCTTTTCTCTAAGCTTCCCTGTGATGCCTGATCCAGATTCAGATATAAAGAGAGGGTCATGGTCAGGGAGGAGTATTACTATACCTTGGTTTGTCCTGCTCTATTTCCTGTGATTCTTGACTTTTAGTCACTGTGCCTCCTTTTCACTAAAATAGCATCTCACTGCTGTGCTGTGCTAAAAAAAAAAAAAAAATGGAGTCTAGAGGATGTGTCATATGGGAATCCAATCTCTGCTAGAAATGCCCTCCAATTCCAAAAGAATGCCATGCTCCTGGGTTTTCCTTTCGAGAGGAAGGGTACAGATCAGCCCTACTGCTGCAAGGCTATTCTGATTCCATAGCTGAGGTTTGACATCTATTTTCTTTTGATGGTGTCTTTTTCCCTCTCCTGAGAAGATCGTCCTTATAGACCTCTAATCCCTTTCACCTCAATCCTATTTCTACCTCTGTAATCTGCCAGAGTCAAGTACCTTAGGATTCCAATAACTGGGGATTAATCTGCTTTCTTTCCAAATATTTTTTCCCATTCAGGAATAGAACACTGATGTATTACCTAAAATTCAATCTGACTTAGCTATTGTAGATTTATCCCACAATAGTTTTATTGAGAAATTCATTACATTTGTTTCTTACATCAGAGTGAAACGGATGCTGAGGTTTTGGGTTTCCATTCCTGTGTGAATGCCTTAACATGTCAATTACTGAATTCCTAATAGTTCACACTTTACTATATTCTTGTCGTTTAGAGGAGAATATGATCTAAAATTACCTTTTAAGTTTTGGAAATGGTTCCTCTTCCTTGAGCTTCTAAGAACTATCTACTTCTCTCAAACATGATCCACTTATGTTTTTTAGAGACAAGAACCTAAATTCCATTAAATTCTCAATGTCTGTTACACAGGAAGTATTTATTATAGGCCTGAGTCATCTAGATCTTCTCCCCCAGAAACCCACACTCATGCTTCTTAGGTCACAGGTGTTCAGCTGTCTGTGCCATGGGCTCCCTTTTGAAGGGTGGTGGTGAAGGGCTGGGCTTCAGGGCCCAGGATGCCATGCTGTGTGTAGGGCTGGCCCACTGGTAGATCCCACCTCTGACAAAGCATCTTCCCTTCTACCCTGATGGTCTTAAGTTGAGCTGCTGTTGATTGCCTGGAGGTATTATCATATGTGTGTCCTCTTAATGGAATGAGCCCTGGTTTTTCCTTGTTGGTATGAAGGCATAAATGAGAAATGAGAGTGTAAAGCAGGAATATTCTCTACAGATGTTCTTCTTGTGATACTTAGACAGTTCTGTAGGCTCCTGGCCTCCAGGAAGAACTCAGGGTAGATACTACTCGCCACTTCTCATCTTTCCTGATTGGGCAGTGTCCCACTGAGCTGATTTTTTTCTAGAAGTAAATGGACTGCATCATGAAGTTGCTCTACCCAAAAGCCTTATCCTGGGCTTCTCTTTGAGTAATGGCTTTCCTTAGGTGAGAGACTGAGATGTTTCAGGTTTCCTGATCCTCTCAGGGTGAGCCATGTCCCGGGAGTGATTAGGTCAGGAACTCAACACTGCATATTTTATTTTTTAGTTCTTAAAATAGTCTAGCCATTGACCCTGAAGTATTCCTTTCCTTCTATATTTGATAAATTGGCCCTGATTTCTCCTTTATATTGTCTGAATATATAAGATACTAACATTCTCAATTAGCTTGGAGATGCTTCTCCACATACATATTTCCTACAGCATAATTTACATGGGTCTCCTCACTTGCACCTTGCTCCTCCTCATGAAGTCTTCTGTCATAACCTCAGAATGTACAAATGAGCTGCCAAGAATAGCAAGGTCCATAGGTGCTTGTCACCTGCCTTGTGCCCTGGAGGGGACACTGGGCAGAAATGCCAGAGGGTTCTGAACCACCCTCTAAGGGCCTCTTTGGAGAACAGGGAGATGAGTGAAAATTGAAACATTCTGTCTCTAGAGAGAATTACCTCTGTTTCTTCAGTCATTCAGGGCAGTGACAACCGAAAATGTTACAGAAGTGCTATCCTCCATACATTCCGTTCAAGGCTTCCCTCTCTTGATGCTTAGTTACCTGCAGAACTTCAGACCTGTCTCAGGAAACCTTGGTGGAGAAAGGCATTTCAAAAGTCCATTTTCCTTGTTACTGCTTTGAGTAAAGAATCATTTACCATTGCCAGCGTCTCAGTGGATATGTTTTTTACATGCTCAACAATGTTCTTTAGAGGGTAAAAATCTCAGGGGGTTATTTTATAGGAGGTTATTTTATCCTCCTATTTTATAGGAGGATATAGCCTTAGAGTATTTTTGGCATGGTCCTAGCCATCTTTCTATACCACTGTCTGAAGATTGAAAGTATGTTTCATGTGGTCTTTCCCCTTATTTTGGCATTAACTTTTCTCTTATTCTTGGTATTCTAAAATTTCACAGCAACACAAATTTGAAGTATTTTTTTCCCTTGGTGTTGTATACTCATGCCCTTTATTTTTCAGAGTATTCTTGAAATATTTCTTTTAATTTTCTGTTTCTTTCTTAACATCTGAACTTTCTTCATCTAATTGTTGACCTCTATTATGAAGATTTTATTCCTTTAATGGTCTCACCTCTCTCGTCCAATGTCCTCCTTACTGACCAGGCAATATGTGTGATCCCTTATAGCGATGGTGGAGCAAAAGTAGAGGAATGTGTCTTGAACATTCCTGCTGGTGGGTTTTCTAAGAGATGTCCATTTGACTAAGACATCCCAGCAAAGATCTACTCTCCCATAAACTACGTTCGAAGGGAGAAGACGGTTGTAGAGGTAGAAGATTGTCCTTAATAGCAGATCAGGGACCTGTCATTGAATGTATCTGTCTGTCCCTACAGAACACTCATTCTCATAGGACCCAGGATGGATCGTCGTCAGCCACTGGCCACAAGGTGGAGTGGATAGTGGCTCTGAGTTAGCCTGAGAATAGCCACATCAGGAGAGAAGGCTCTAGGTGTGCTGAGAAAGGTAGGGAGATTTGCCTTGCTTGTTTCCTGTAAATCTTAAATTTTAGACGTAATGTCTCCTTTAAAGTAAAGTATCTCACTGCTGTATTGTGGTGAACAAAAATTCTGTAGGATGTCACAGTACCCCAGCCTCTGCAGACATCGCCACCTATTCCAGAAGAATGACAGTGGTCCTAGGTTTTCCACTAAGCAGGAAAAGTACAGACTAGTCCTAGTACAGTAAGTCTATTCCAATTCCATTGCTTATATCTGACATTCATCTTCTTGTGATGGTGTCTTTTTCCTCTCCTGAGAAGAGACTCCTTATAGATTCCTCTTCTCATTCAGAATTGTCCCCATCTTACCTCTCAGTTGTCTGCCAGAATCAAATACCTTAGAATTCTGATTACTGGTGATTCATTTGCTTTCATTCTACTTCTTTGGGTAATTTTGTTTTCTTTCCAAATATATTTCTTTTCCCTCCAAGAATGTAACACTGTTATCTAAAATTGAGTCTGACTTGAATGTAATGTTTTCTAAAAATTGATACTGTAGATTTCTTCCATAGATTTCCTTTCTACATTGCAGTGGATTGATTGCTGAAGTTTAAGGTTTCCATTCATGTGTGAATATTTTAATGTCAGTTACTTCTTTTCTAATAGTATAAAATTCATTACATTCTTTTTCTTAGGAAACAAAAGAAATTTTATTTATTTTTAAAAGTTTTTTATGAAGTATAGTTGATTTACAATGTTGTGTTAATTTCTGCTGTACAGCAAAGTGATTCAGTTATACATATGTATATACATTCTTTTTTTTTTTTTTTTTTTTTGCTGTATGCGGCCCTCTCACTGTTGTGGCCTCTCCTGCTGTGGAGCACAGGCCTCCAGACGCACAGGCTCAGCGGCCATGGCCCACGGGCCCAGCCGCTCCGCAGCACGTGGGATCTTCCCGGACCGGGGCACGAACCCGTGTCTCCTGCATCGGCAGGCGGATTCTCAACCACTGTGCCACCAGGGAAGCCCCTATACATTCTTTTTTTAAAACATCTTTATTGGAGTATAATTGCTTTAATATTGTATGTTAATTTCTGCTTTATAAGAAAGTGAATCAGCTCTATGTATACATATATCCCCATATCTCCTCCCTCTTGCGTCTCCCTCCCACACTCCTTATCCCAGCTCTCTAGGTGGTAACAAAGCACGGAGCTGATCTCCCTGTGCTATGCAGCTCCTTCCCATTAGCTATCTGTTTTACATTTGGTAGTGTATATATGTCCATACCACTCTCTCACTTCGTCCCAGCTTACCCTTCCCCCTCCCCGTGTCCTCAAGTGCATTCTCTACGTCTGCGTCTTTATTCCTGTCCTGCCCCTAGGTTCTTCAGAACTATTTTTTTTTTTTTTAGATTCTATAGATACGTTAGCATACGGTATTTGTTTTTCTCTTTCTGACTTACTTCACTCTGTATGACAGATTCTATGTCCATCCACCTCACTACAAATATCTCAATTTTGTTTCCTTTTATGGCTGAGTAATATTCCACTGTGTCTATGTGCCACATCTTCTTTATCCATTCATCTGTTGATGGACACTTAGGTTGCTTCCATGTCCTGGCTATTGTAAATAGAGCTGCAATGAACATTGTGGTACATGACTCTTTTTGAATTATGGTTTTCTCAGGGTATATGCCCAGTAGTGGGTTGCTGGGTCGTATGGTAGTTCTAGTTTTAGTTTTTTAAGGAACCTCCATACTGTTCTTCATAGTGGCTGTATCAATTTACATTCCCACCAACAGTGCAAGAGGGTTTCCTTTTCTCCACACCCTCTCCAGCATTTTTGTTCATAGATTTTTTCATGATGGCCATTCTGACTGATGTGAGATATCTCATTGTAGTTTTGATTTGCATTTCTCTAATGATTAATGATGTTGAGCATTCTTTCATGTGTTTCTTGGCCATCTGTATATCTTCTTTGGAGAAATGTCTATTTAGGTCTTCTGCCCATTTTTGGATTGGGTTGTTTGTTTTTTTTGATATTGAGCTGCATGAACTGCTTGTAAAATTTGGAGATTAATCCTATGTCAGTTGCTTCATTTGCAAATATTTTCTTCCATTCTGAAGGTTGTCTTTTTGTCTTGTTTATGGTTTCCTTTGCTGTGCAAAAGCTTTGAAGTTTCATTAGGTCCCATTTGTTTATTTTTGTTTTCATTTCCATTTCTCTAGGAGGTGGGTCAAAAAGGATCTTGCTGTGATTTATGTCATAGACTGTTCTGCCTATATTTTCCTCTAAGGGTTTTATAGTGTCTGGCCTTACATTTAGGTCTTTAATCCATTTTGAGTTTATTTTTGTGTATGGTGTTAGGGAGTGTTCTAATTTCATTCTTTTACATGTAGCTGTCCAGTTTTCCCAGCACCACTTACTGAAGAGGCTTTCTTTTCTCCATTGTATATTCTTGCCTCCTTTATCAAAAGTAAGGTGACCATATGTGCGTGGGTTTATCTCTGGGCTTTCTATCCTGTTCCATTGATCTATATTTCTGTTTTTGTGCCAATACCATAGTGTCTTGATTACTGTAGCTTTGTAGTATAGTCTGAAGTCAGGGAGCCTGATTCCTCCAGCTCTGTTTTCTTTCTCAAGATTGCTTTGGCTATTCAGGGTCTTTTGTGTTTCCATACATATTATGAATTTTTTTGTTCTAGTTCTGTGAAAAATGCCAGTGGTAGTTTGATAGGGATTGCATTGAATCTGTAGATTGCTTTGGGTAGTATAGTCATTTTCACAACGTTGATTCTTCCAATCCAATTCACTGTAGTTTTTTTGTTTTTTTTTTTTTTTGCGGTACGCGGGCCTCTCACAGCTGTGACCTCTCCCTTGCGGAGCACAGGCTCCGGACGGGCAGGCTCAGCGGCCATGGCTCACGGGTCCAGCCGCTCCGCGGCATGTGGGATCTTCCGGGACCGGGGCACGAGCCCGTGTCCCCTGCATCGGCAGGCGGACTCTCAACCACTGCGCCACCAGGGAAGCCCCCATTGTAGTTTTGATTTGCATTTCTCTAATGATTAGTGATGTTGAGCATCCTTTCATGTGTTTGTTGGCAATCTGTATATCTTCTTTGGAGAAATGTCTATTTAGGTCTTCTCCCCATTTTTGGATTGGGTTGTTTGTTTTTTTGATATTGAGCTGCATGAGCTGCTTGTAAATTTTGGAGATTAATCCTTTCTCAGTTGTTTCATTTGCAAATATTTTCTCCCATTCTGAGGGTTGTCTTTTCATATATCAGTGACTACATTTCTAATGGTGTACACTTAGCTCTATGGACACCCTCTCCTCCTTCCAGGAATACACTTCATTATATTCCTACTTACTTAGGAGTATTAGTTTATGATCAGTGATATCCTTTTTGTTAGTGAATCTTGTCCACACTCCTTGAGCTTCTAAGAAATGTCAGTCACTTGAATATGAGCAAATATTGCTCATCTGTGGAGGGAAGAGTTTATTCCACACTGTGACATTGCACCTCCTCCTGCAGCCCCAAGCATTCTAGTGAAGCCTGTACTAGGAGGTGCTGCTTTCCATTTAACCTCCTAGGATTGAATCTGAAGGACGTGTGGGATGGGTTTGAAACCCTTCTGCTGCTGCACTGCCTGCATTGTCTCACCTGAGGGCAGACTTGGACTAGTGACTGTGCTGACTGACCAAGATGAAGCCTCCCATAAATATTTTGCTTTGACTGCTCACACAGGTTTTATTTTGGGGTGTCGTTGTCATCCTGCCAGCCCTGCTGGACACAGTCTAGGCCATCCTTTAACACTTGTCTGCCTGAACCTCTTGTTCTTGGTGTGTCAGAAGGGCTCCTTTCCATCCAAGAGTATTTGTGAAGGTCCAGGTGAGGTTTTTCACCTTTTTGATGCCCTGGAAGAGAGTTTAGCTCCAATATATTTCTAGACATGGCCACTGGCTGTTGATTACAGGGTAGTATTTATCATGGGTCCAGACCCATGTTTCTTCCCTAAATCTGACAGATACATGGAGTCTTTAATCAGTTGAATTTCTGCTTTGGCCACCTTTATTAATCTGTCCTATGTTGCCTGATCTAGGAGAAGACTGGAGAGAACTGGCCTGAGGAGGGGATCTTAGAAGAGTCCATATCCCCATAACTCATCTTGCAGTATTGTGTTTGTTCCTCGGGGGTCAACCAGAGTGACCATGCTTTCCCTGCTGTACCTTCTTAGCTAGGATCAGGTAATTAATCCATACTACATGACCAGGACTTATGCCTGACCTTCAACATCCTGCCTTTTAAAAGGTGGTGGTACTGCCTCCCTCTTGAATGTCTTCAATACTGAGGCCAGAGTGACCACCAATAGAATTAGCAGAGAGAAATGAGAGGGGTGCCTGGAGTGTTCTTGCTGCTGTATTTTCTAAGAGGTATCAGTGTGCTGGGATGTCCCCCAAAAGGCTAATTTTGCATTTGTGGACCTAAGCTGCATTTGAAGGGGGAAGAATTTCCTGGAAGTCAATGACTGAAACCTCCAGATCAAGGGCCAGCGAGTGGGTATGTCTGTTGGTCCCTCCAGTTTACCCTTCTTGGGATGTGCCATCAGGTGGAGGCACATTCTCTCCCGTAGAATGACAAGGATGTCCTTGTGTCCTCTGTACCAACATCTCAAACAGTATCTTTCAGGGAGTGAGAATTTCCTCTTGCATTCATTCTGTAGTTCAGGAAGTCTCCTCTCCACCTTAATTGTTCATACAAGGAGCAGTTTGCATTAGTACTCAACCACATTATCCTTGTTTGGATTTGGTGCCCTCCTCACCTGCTCTTTATTTTTGCATCCTTCCTGCTCTTTATTAAGGAAGGGACTTTGATGTTCCTCCTGTCCTTGATAGGAAGCTTCACTGAATAGGATCTGGAAATTTTAAGCCTTGAGATTTTCACTGCTGAAAGTTGTTCAGAATTTTCCCTTGGTCATATATTTTTTGACATCCCACCCCCTTCCCACCGACTAACTTTCATGAAAATATATTAACTTAGGAAGAAGAAACTGGCTTTGGGGGAGGGGCAGCATCGGTGAAGAGACCTGCTTTCCTCCTCTCTCAAGCACTATTCTCCTCCACTGAAGAGGGAGTGAGGCTTACTCTCTTTCCCCCCAGTTATAGGAGACTACTTTTGTGTGAAACCTTTAAAAATGGAGTGTGTCTGGAAGGTGGGATGGGCAGAGTGTGCTTTGTTTTCAGTTGGAGTTCTATCTTGGAAGCCTCTTTTTCTTTTTTTTTTATGCGTTACGCGGGCCTCTCACCGTTGTGGCCTCTCCCGTTGCGGAGCACAGGCTCCGGACGCGCAGGCTCAGCGGCCATGGCTCACGGGCCCAGCCGCTCCGCGGCATGTGGGATCTTCCCGGACCGGGGCACGAACCCGCGTCCCCTGCATCGGCAGGCGGACTCTCAACCACTGCGCCACCAGGGAAGCCCGGAAGCCTCTTTTTCTAATCTGTTTTGTGCTGCCTGATCCAGGAGAAGACTTTACAAGTAGCTGTCCAGGAGAGGTGCCACTGGGAAAGAGCTTATATTCCTGTAGCTTACCTTACACAGGCACATATATTCCTTCATAGTCAAATAAGATGATTTACCTGGTTTATTTCAATTAGCTAGAGTCATATAACTACATGCTGACCATTGGGTGAGAGGGGAAGTGATGTCTGACCTTTGGGATCATGCCCTTTAAAAGGGTATGGCTTCCTCTGCTCCATTAGCCTTGCTACTGACTGAGGCCAAGAGTGAATCCTCTAGGAATAGCAAAGCAGAGGCAGCAGAGTGTCCCCTGAGTGTTCTTCCTGGTGCATTTTTCTAAGTGATGTGCACTGAGTTAGAAAGTCCCAGCAAAGAGCTGCTTGCTATCATGGACCTAACCTACATTTGATGGAAGGTGTTTCTGGGGTGGAGTAGGGTGCTTGTAATATGCAGATCAGGCAAAACATACAGTGTCCATGTTCGTCCCTCCAAACACCCACTGACTTTGTTTCCTGAGATGCATGGTTTTCCGACACCAGCAGCAAGATAATATTGAAGGTGACTCAGCATTAATTGCAAAATAGCCACCTCTGGGAGAAAGAATTTTGTCTGCCCACACAGGAAATGGAGTTGCCATTGCCTTGTTTTCTTTTGTTTTAAGTTAATTTATTTATTTATTTTTGGCTGCATTGGGTCTTCGTTGCTGCGGGTGGGCTTTCTCTAGTTGCGGCGAGCAGGGGCTACTCTTCATTGCGGTGCGCGGGCTTCTCGTTGTGGTGGCTTCTCTTGTTGCAGACCATGGGCTCTAGGCACACAGGCTTCAGTAGTTGTGGCTTATGGGTTCTAGAGTGCAGGCTCACTAGTTGTGGCTCACGGGCTTAGTTGCTCCGTGGCATGTGGGATCTTCCCAGACCAGGGCTCAAACCCGTGTCCCCTGTATTGGCAGGCAGATTCTTAACCACTGCGCCACCAGGGAAGCCCCTGCCTTGATTTCTTTCTGACACTAAGTAAACGGTATCTGAACAACTTATGCTAGTTTGAAAGAATGTAACTTGTCCTATGACATTCCACCTTCTCTGGTGGCTGCCATTATGTCTAATGAGGCTTTACAATCTTCCCATTTGAAGCTCCTATGGTTCAGTCAGAAGGGAGACCATGATTTGGGGCCTGGCCTCACTAGACCCTGTGCTTACATGCTATGGGGAGTTCTTGTAGCTGTTATTGCTTTGACTTTTATACCGAGGTCAGTCTGAGGAGGCGGGGTGAGGGAAACTTTTTTCTTATGGCAAAAGGGTAGTCCTTGAGCTCTGGTCTGCTTTGTCTCAAGTCTACCCACCTAAGGTGTTGGTAAGTGTCATTCTGGTGAGCACAGTTCTTTGTCAGGATGCACATAGCTAGATCAGAAGCTGAAGTGAAGATTGGTGTCACCTGTCAGGTGGGACACTGCGGGAGAGAGACTACCTAGGACGCTGGGATCATCTTCCCTGGGGAAGGTGTAAGTTGACTTGTGCAACCCTATGTCTCAGGAAATGGAGACCCATCAAGGTACAGAGAGCCCCAGACATGTCCACTGGCTATCCCATGACGAATTCCAAATAGAGGCACCGTTCCCTTTAGGTACCAGTATACTCAGCTATATCGGGGTCCTAAGGCATCGGGAATTCAAGAACACATGGGGCAAATGTTGGTGGCCTTTTGGGCAAGGGAATCTTTCCTCCCCCACTGAAATAGTCTGCTTCTGGTGACAGCCATTGCTGAATTTTGTGCTGTTACTTTCTCCATTTGACGCAACAGTGCTTGAACAGTTGCTCATCAAGGTTAAATTGAAGCAGTTTCTTCAGGTAAACTATCTGGGTGTGTGGGCTTGTTGAACATAGCTTTCAAAACCCTTCAGCTGTAAAGACTGTATAGCCCAGATGAGCACACTTTGACTTTGCTGACGTGATTCCTTTGGGAGTGCGATAGTTAATCCAGCTGGGTCACTTCTAAGTTTCTGTCTGCCTCAATCTTCTGTCCTGTGGACTGAGTCACAACATTCTTACATCACATATCCTGTGCCTTTTTTTTCCCCCTTGGGTAGCAGAAAATGTGATTTTCACCAGTCACTGGCTAACTAAAGATCTTCTTAGCGGGGAAAATGACCATCATTAGATTATCTTGTATGGCATGGTTGATGGAATTTTGTGAATGTAACTGGGGTCTAAAAGCAGTAGTATTGTATTCGCTGTGAAAAGGGAGATTATACTTAGTGGGCCTGACCTAATTAAGTTCTTTAAAGGGATCCTAAGTCTTCCCTGAGGGAAGAGGTTCCAGTATGAGCAGACTCTCCCCCTTGTGGCTTTGATCAATGTGACAGTCACAAGGAAATGATTCTACCAATAACTGAGGGATCTGGAAGTGGACTCTTGCCTAATCAAGCTTCCATACGGGAATGCAGTCCAACTATGACCTTTGTTTGGCCCTTGTGAGACCCTGAGGAAATCCCAGTTAAGCTGTGCCCAGATGTCTGAGCTCCAGAAACAGTGATATAATGAATGAGTGTTGGTTTTAGCCACTAAGTAGGTGGTACTTTGCTATAGAACAACAGAACCTAGCACGCTTCCCTAAAACCTTGCTCTGTCTAACCTGCCCCAGGAGCCCAGAGCTGTTGATGTGCGGAGTGAGCTGGGTGGCGCTGCCCTCGTGTTTGTGATTATAACTGCACAGGAAGCCCTTCACTGGGACTCAACCCCTCATATAATGACAAGTTAGTGCTAGTGATTTTTCCTTCTCATGTGGATATAGCTTCTCCTCCTCATCTGCCTTCACTCTTTAATGTTGAATGTATTTTGGCGACATCAACATTGTTTCATTAGGGTCCTCCATGAATTATATGGAGAATTTTGTTGCTTTTAGTTCCTGGTTGGTTGGTTGGTCTTAGAATTCCTTTGTCAAAGAGCTTATGAGGACCACTCTACCTCCTAACTTTTTTTTTTTTTTTAACATCTTTATTGGAGTATAATTGCTTTACAATGGTGTGTTAGTTTCTGCTTTATAACAAAGTGAATCAGCTATACATATACATATACGTATATCCCCATATCCCCTCCCTCTTGTGTCTCCCTCCCACCCTCCCTATCCCACCCCTCTAGGTGGTCACAAAGCACCAAGCTGATCTCCCTGTGCTATGCGGCTGCTTCCCACTAGCTGTCTATTTCACATTTGGTAGTGTATGTCTGTCCATGCCACTCTCTCACTTCATCCCACCTCCTATCTTGCATGAATATAGGTAGATGAAGAGAAAGGTAAATCTCTCTCTGGTCTCCTTACAAATACCATCTTCTGCAATTCCTGCTCTAGATGAGTGTAATAACCACACAGTGAAAAATGGGGCTATATCCTTCCCCATACATCTGATGGCCACTATGTGGGTTTTTTGTTCCCTGGGTGGACTTCTGCTCAGGCGTCCTTTTTAACTAACCTGCCCTGTACTGCCTGATCCAGATGAAGGATATGTAGGTAGTTGATGTGAGGAGGGGTTTGCAGAGAGGATCCTGTGTTCCAATGACTTGTCTTGAAGGGGCCCATGAGTTCCCAGAGTCAACCTGAAAAAATCTAATTTTCCTGCTGTCTCTCAGGCAGCTGAGTCCATAACTACGTTCTGTTTACTCTGATGTAATATAATGACTTCTGGCCTTTAAGACCTTGGTCCTTATTTCTACTGGTTGAGACGGAAGACTGATCAACTTTATATTTTGAAACACTATAGAGGGTTAATTTCCCCTTGGCTTAGATAAACAAGATGACATCAACTCATGCTGGGTAATCTCACGGGCTCACATGTGGAATTCCAGAACTTAGATGCTGTTCTTTTTTTGGGATATATCATCAGTTAGAGGAGATCCACTATTTTGAAAAATTACTCATGATGTGGTTAATTTCCATTACAACTATTTCAGGACATTAATCTCCAATGGGACTTGAGTTTTTTCCATTTCTTTCCATCATCTAGAATAAGGAGGACGTCATGCTGACTTCAACCATTCATAAAGCAAGAGTTTAGCACCAATGCTAAACCATACATTTTCCCTTCCATTTTGATGTGGCTGTTCTATTATAGGTATGACCTTGATATTGTTCCCTCTGTCCCACAAGGATCCCCATAAATAAAATATGGAGAATTTTATGTGTGTAGTCTAGGTTGTTTACCATGAAGAGCTGAATTCTTTCTAGGATTCTTTCCTGAATAAGATACCTTATGATGATCACCGCCCACCCCCACCACGTCCAAATTTGAGTGAAAGTAATGTTGAGTTGGAGAGTAAATTGTATCTTTAGAAGACAGTATCGAAGAGAAGTACTTCCTATTTTATGTATCCAGAGCAATCTTCCACCAAACTGGAAGATAGAGATATATTCCTTACCGTCAAATCCTAGCAGACTAGCTTAGAGTGAAACTTTTTATTTTTTATTTACTTTTAAAAATTGTATTCACATAATACATATTTTTTTAATAAATGTATTTATTTTATTTTTGGCTGCATTGGGTCTTTGTTGCTGGGTGCAGGCTTTCTCTAGTTGCAGCGAGCTGGGGCTACTCTTCATTGCAGTGAGCAGGCTCCTCGTTGCGGTGGCTTCTCCTGCCGTGGAGCACGGGCTCTAGGTGCACGGGCTTCAGTAGTTGTGACATGCAGGCTCAGTAGTTGTGGCTCATGGGGTCTAGAGCGCAGGCTCAGTAGTTGTGGAGCATGGGCTTAGTTGTTCCAGAGCATGTGGGATCTTCCTGGACCAGGGATCGAACCCGTGTCCCCTGCATTGGCAGGTGGATTCTTAACCACTGCACCACCAAGGAAGTCCCAGAAGGAAACTTTTTAAAAAGGTATGTTTCAGTGGAAAGATGACAGTGGAGTGGTGGTTTATCCTCAGCGGGTTTGTGTTGAGCCTCTTTTTTCTAAACTTCCCTATGCTACCTAATTGAGAAGACAGCTGTACATCAAGCTGTCCTAAATAGAGGGTCACAGTAAAGCAGGACTACTTCTATAACTTAGAGGGTCATCATGTACATTCCTCAGGAGTCACCCTGTATGAAGTTTAAGTCCCTGTTTTCCTCAGTTAGCTGGGGTCATGTAAAGAGTGTCTGGTCATGGGATTGAGCAAACTTCTCTGATCTTCAAGATTCTTTTAAAAGAATGTTGTATTTTCTCCTCCTTCTGGTGTCCTCCTTACTGACTAGGCTAGAAGTGACTCTGTCTAAGAATGGCAGAAGCATAGGAATGTGCTGTGACCATTCTCGCTGATGGGTTTTCTAAGAGATGTCCATTTGACTAAGACATCCCAGCAAAGATCTATTCTCCCATTCATAACCCTGAGCTACATTTGAAGGGAGAAGAGGATGCCAGAGGTTGAAGATGATGTCCTTAACACCCAGATCAGGGACCTATCATTGTGTGTATGGTCCCCACAGAGCACTTTTTCTCATGTGACCCAGGATATATTGTCTTTCAGCCGCTGGTCACACACGTGGAATAAATGGTGTCTCAAAGGTGGTCTAAGAAGAGCCACATTCAGGAGAAAGAGCTCCCAGCTTGCCAGGAAAGGTGGGAGAGATTTTTGTTTGTGTATCTCCAAAATATAATGTCTCCTTGCATCTAAAATATCATCTCACTGCTGTGTTGTGCTCAAAGAAGGGGTCTAGAGGATGTCACCAGTCTCTGCCTCGCTTACCACTCAAGAAGAATGCCAAACCTCAGTCCACATGAAGCAAGGCTATTCTGATTCCATAGCTCATGTCTCTGACATTCATACTCTTACTATGGTGTCTTTTTCCCTCTCCTGAGAAGAGATTCTTTATAGACCTCTAATCTCATTTATGCCTTGTCCCATCATTGCCTCTCAGTGATGTCTGCCAGAATCAAATACCTCAGAATTCTGATTACTGGAGATTCATTTACTTTCATTGGATCCTGTAAGTGGTTTTGTTTGTCTTTATAAATATTCTTTTCCATCCATGACATAACACTGTGTTCTTGTTTTATCTAAAATTCAATCTGGCTTGGATATAATGAATTTTCTAAGAAACATTCCATGACAAACATCTACAATATCTCTTTCCTGTATCACAATGAAGTGGATACTGAGATTTTAGGTTTCCATTCCTGTATGAATATTTTAATATATCAATTACTGCATTTCTAATGGTACACAATTTGTTATATTCCTATCACTTAGGGCACAGTACTATCTAACTGTTCTATTACCCTTAAGTTTGGTAAGTGACCCTTTTCAGAACTTGAGTTCCTAAGAAATGTCTACTTCTCTCTTAAATATGATCCATCTGGGTTTTTTTTTTTATTGTATAAATTTTATTGGTAGAATTTCTTTTTTTTACTTTTTTTTTGGTGGAGGGAAATACTTAAACTCCAACTCTGGGAATTATATTTAGTACCATGAATTCTAATCAAGCCTGGCCTGAGAAGTGCTGCCTCTTCTTTTGAAACTCCAGGATTGAATCAGAAACAGGAGTGAGGTGTGTTTGAAACTCTTGTCCTGCCGCCTTCTCTACAGTGTCTAACCCAGTGTCACAGTGGTTTAGACACTGTGCTGATGGACCAAGGTGAAGGCTGCTAAGGCTTTGACATTCCCACAGGTGTCTATGAAGGTTTTGTTTGACCCTCATCCTACCAACCCTCCCATGTCACAGCCTAGGACATCTTCAACTTTTCTGCCTGATTCTCTTCTTCTGTATGTCTCAGAAATAGGGTTCTTCCCTTCCAGAGTACTTGAGATTGACCAGGCAAAGGTCTTACTTTCTGGATGCTGAAAAAGAGAGTTTAGTTTTAATTTCTTCCTGGACAAGTCCGTGCTAATTACATTGGCAGTGTGTACTGGGAGCCTGGGCTTATCCAGTCTTGCCCCCAAGACTGAAGTACCTGGACTGTTAGTAACAAGATGATAAACGTTGGAAGGAGGACCCCATGGCAGTGTGATGAAGACTAATGCTCTAAGTTCAGCATCTTAAAGTGGTGAAACCGTCAGATGATAGACTCTTTCATCTGTGCATTTCTTTTCCATTGGTTGTAGTGACTCTGACAGAGAATGTAGGTTCATAGGTTTTCAAATCGCATGTCAAGACCATGGAGGAAATCCTGAACCCAAAAGCCTGAAAATATGTACTTCCACCCTGCATGTGGAGGCCCCTGTGAAGAGAGAGGTTTTTTTTTTTTTCTTCATTTCAGTCCACATAGGTTTTGTTTGGTGATGTTTCTTTGAGATAACCAGAGGGTCTTAGGATGACTCTCCAAAAGGAAGGTAGAGAAGGTGCAAAGCTGGTTTTCAGAAACAACTTGCTAGAGAAGTTGAGAATGGGACCAGCATATTCATCAACCCACTTGCTTGTCAGGGAAAAGAGCTATTTGGAGAAATTGACTTTTTTCTTTTACCTGGTGTAATTTTCACGTGATTGGTATATTTCTGTCTGATCTCATGGAGAATACAGGAAGTGAGTTATCTGGGCCCAGAGAATACTTTGTGGGAAGGTTTTAAATGTATACTTAATTTTTTCATAGGAGATCTGGATATTCCATATTTACTTTTTCTTGGATAAGCTTTAATAATCGAGGTCTTCAAAGGCATTTCTGCTTCTACATTAGGAGTTTAAATTAAATGAACATTGTTCATAATCTTTTCAGTACCAAAGGAAGGATAAATTGCTATTTTTATAGCTATTGTCGGTTGATCAGTGCTGCCAAGGAAAGAATAGTTATAAGTCCTATTATTTGAAATATAAAGTAAATCCCAGTGAGTTAGCACTGCATTTCTCTGAATACAAAAACTGAAGTAAGAATTTCGAACAGTACTATATTAATTCCTAATTGCTCCTGTAACAAATGACCAAGTTTTGGCTTAAATCAAAACCAGTTCTATTTAACAGTTTTGGAGATCAGAAGTCTGAAATGGATGTTACCTGGATAAAATCGGGTGTTTTTTTCAGGGTTGCCTTTTTTGGTTGTGTACAGGGACCGTGGTGATATTTCTTCTGTCTTCTTAGGAGCTTCCACGGTATAGAATTTGAGGAATGGTGTGCTGTTCAGATACTTGCTAAAAGTTGATCCTGCAATTCTCCCTTGTCCATAGCTATCTTGCCCGCCCCCAAACTAACTTGCATGAAAATGTCACAGTTTAGAAGAAGGAAACTGGCTTTTGGGGAGAAGTAGGACCGGTGAGGACACCTGTTCTCTTCTTCCCTCAAGCACTCCTCTCCCCCACTGAGGAGGGTGTGGGGCTTACACCCCTCCCCCTAAATCTTAGAGTATCTTTTGAATGAAACCTTTAAAAATTGGGCATGACTGGAAGATGGAACGGCCATTGTGTGCTTTGTGGCCAGTTGGGTTTGTACTTGGGAGGTAACCTGACCTGTGCTGCCTGATCCAAGAGCAGACCTTACAGGTCACTGTCCTGAGGAGGGGCCATAGAGGAGGAGCTTGTATTCTTCCTGTAGCTTATCTGACAGGCCCACCTGAGTTCCTCGTGACTCAGTCTGAACAAAGATGATTTCCACGTCTCATTTCAGTTAGCTGTTATCACTTAGCTATGTACTGGACCTTGGATGTAAGTGGAAGTGATGACTGACCTTCAGGTCATGCTCTTTAATGGATGTGGAATCACCTTGTCCTCCATTATCCTTGTTATTGACCGAGGCTAAGATTGAACCCTTCTAGGGTTCGCAGAGCTAAAGCAGAAGCGTGTCCCTTGCGCATTCTTGCTGGAGCATTTTCTAAAAGGTGTCCATTGGGCTAGTCCATCCCAGCAAAGAGCTGCTTCCTATACATGACCCTGAGCCATGTTTGATGGGAGAAGATGGTCCTAGAGGTGGAGTTAGGGTGTTATCACCTCCAAATCAGGGGAACGTACTATAGTCTGTGCTCGTGCCTCCACAGCACCCACTCATTACCCTGTACCCCAAGATGTTGGTTTTCAGACATCATTTGCAAGCTGGAATTGAATGCATCACAGTGTTAGGAAGAGAAACAGCCCCATCTAGGAGGGGCTTCCTGCTGCCCAGGCAGTGAGTGGAGGTTCATTGCCTTGTTTTCTTGCTGGAATTAAATGGCATTGCAACCATGTGTGCTATTTGGAAAGGAAAGATTGGAATCTGTCCTCTAAACTTCCACTTTCTCCTTCACCTCCCATTATTTTTAATGAGGCCATTCTCTCTTTCACCTGAAACTCCCATGGTTAAGACAAAAGGACTGAGATTTTTTTTTTCTACCACCTCATTTTTTTTTAACATCTTTATTGGGGTATAATTGCTTTAAAATGGTGTGTTAGTTTCTGCTTTATAACAAAGTGAATCAGTTATACATATACATATATTCCCATATCTCTTCCCTCTTTACCACCTCTTATTGACAGAATCTAACCCAGGGTGTGTGCTCTGATGCTCTAAAGAGTCTTTTGCAAACTATGTTGTTTTGACTTCTGTATACAGGTCTTTTGGGGTGGGTGGGGTAATGCCCACCATCTGAGCCCTTCATAGACACAAACTTGGTCTTTAACTTTATCTCCTTGATATTCTTGTTCCTACATTTCTAAAAAGGGTCCTATCTTTTTACATATTTGGAGTGGTCCTGGTTAGTTGTCTTATTATACATCTGCCCTAGAGGAGATGACTGCTCCAATTTATATGTATTCAGTTCTCAGTGAATGTCGATTACATGGGCAGTGTTTATCATGGGCCTGGGTCAACTAGATCTTCTCCCCTAGACACCCACACCCATGGCTCTTAAGTGGCAGGAGTTCAGCTATCTGTGGCATGGGGTTCCTTGGGTGGGGGAGGGGGTGAAGGACTGAGGTTCAGTCCCAGAATGCCCATGCTGTGTGCAGGACTGGCCTACTGATAGACCTTACCTCTGAGAAAGCACTTTCTCTCCGCCCTGATGGTCTTAGGTTGAGCTCCTAAAATAATTTCCTGGAGGTGTTGATACAGGTGTGTATTCTTAATGGAACCAGCCCTGATTATCTTGTTGGGGTGTGAGGGTAAAGGAGGAATAAGAGTATAAAGCAGAAAAATTCTGTGGTTACAAAAGTGTTGCTCCCTACAAATTCTGTTCAAGGCTTCCCTCTCCTCTTGAGGCTCAGACATCTGCAGAACTTTAGATCTGACTCAAGAATCTTTGGCAGGGAAAGGCATTTCAAATGTCCATTTTCCATCTTCTTGCTTTGAGTAAACTATTATTCACCATTGCTGGCTACTCCATGGATATATTTTTTAAATGCTCAACATTATTTAGATGTTCAAAATCTCAAGTGGTTACAATTTTAGGAGGCTATGGCCTTAGTCTTCCTTGTGGGGCCCTAGCCCTCTTTCTCCATATACCATTCTGAGTGAAGATAGGAAGAATGTTTCATGTGGCCTCTTTTTCGCATCTTAGGATTAACTGTTCTCTTCCTGGTATTCTGAAATTTTATAGCAGTTCAAATTTGAAGTATTTTTTTCCCTTGGTGTTGAATACTCATGCCTGTCATTTTTCACACCTGGTTCTCAGACTCTCTTGACACAATTGTCTCCTTTTAATGGAAGCAGCCCTGAATCTCCCTCTAGGGCTGAGTTGATTGAAGGTGAATTGAAGGACTTGAACAGTTTGCCTGATGCTTTCTTCTGTTGCAGAGACAGAGTCTGTAGCTTGCTGGCCTCCAGACAAGTCATGTTGCAGGTGCTTGCCTTCATCAGGGGCCACAGAACCTTACTTCTCTTCCATGACTGGTTATTTTCTCCTTGGTCCAATTTCTCTAAATAGGTGAATTTTCATCTGAAATTGTTCCCTCTGTAAACCCAGTCGCATGGTTCTTCTGGATTAATGCATTTAGAAGAGGAACAAAAGGGCTAATTCCAGGGTTTTTGATCCTTTGTATGATCCAAAATGTTCCAGGATTGACTACATGAGGAATTCAACCCTGGATGTTCCAGGTTTCTTTAGTTTTTAGAAAAGCCAATTTGTCTAATTTAGTACCACACTCAGTCCTGACTTTCCCATAGAATCTAGATCTAAATGTGTGCTCCCATTAAGAAGGACGACATTTTATAATGATAGAAATATATTTTGTAAACATATAAAGAACAACTGTCCATTACTTCCTGCTGTTCCTAAGGAAGTTTGCTGTAACTCAGATGAGCTGTCTGAGCACAACAGGAGCTCTAGGTGCACTAACAACAATTTATGGCCATGGATGGGATCCTGAACACAAATGCATGAATGTCCTGTCCCATTCTTTACCCTGTACTCTGGCGGCCCCTGGAGTGAGGGCGTTTGAGTGAGTGACATGAAAACATTTTGTGCCCTTGTCTTCCATACTTTAGCCTTCGTCTTTTCCTGATGCCTTTTCAGAGGTCCTTCATTTGATCGTCAACCACATTCATTCTACTCTTGATCCCATGTATTTTTACACAGTACTATATTTATGTTGAATGTTTCTATCTATATTATGTGCATGTATTCTTTGGGAAATATCCACCCTTGTGTCTTTGACGATGTTGATTCTGTGTTAATTTCTTGATCTATTAATCTCTTGATAGAGTATAGTGTCCTTTAGAATATGGTGCCATTTAAGTACTTTCTTGGATCTTTGAGTTCCTATGGTGACTCTTCTTCCCGAACATATATATTCACCAGGATGCTAGATTTAAAATATTTCAGTTTTCTTACTGACTATGGTGACGTCTACCTGGATTGAATACATTTCGTTCTCTACCTGGAAGTCCTCCAAAGCTGTGGTGTCTCAGCTCTCAAAGCTGTTCCTTGAAATTTTCCCAGAGGAAACAAAGACATAGTGCTAGAAGGTTGACACCCGATGCCCACTAACCTTTTTTCTTGAAAGCCTTTGGCACCAAGAGTAGTAAGAATGTTCCAGAGAGATGGGAGACAGTGCCCATCATGGACAAGACTGTACCTTCTTTTGTGCGCAGCTAAGGCTTGTCTAGGAGACATGGGCAGAATTCTGAAACCATCAGTCCCACACTGTTGGAAATAACTGTCCTTTGTCACAAAAATAAGACAGACATTTTTGAGTGGGAGAAGCAGCTGTTGGTCATACCTTCTGAACATTAGCCTATTTGGTTTTTTCTTGCTGATGGTTTCCTTGGGAAAATATCTGAGGCCCTCAGTTCCAGTTGTTAATGAGTCCTTGGGAACAGATTTCTGAACTTGTAATGGCCTCTTGGTGTGTATTCCAAAATTTTACTCATGACATAGAGAGCAGAGTTATAAGTCTGTTTGAGTCTTCTACAATGTTGGGCTTTGTGACATGGTCTGGGCATGGTCTGGTCCAATCAATGCATTTCACCTTGACTCCTAGTACTATGCATCCATTTTCTGTTGTCTACTGACCTTTACTGGCAGCTCATCATTCATTGATTCAGATAGGGCTGTTCAAACTACCTTCACTTCAGCTACTCATCTTTGTCATCATTTGTCTCTTGTTCCTTGATCCTACTGCTGGTGACTGGTCACTTTCATGTGTGCCACTTTCAGGATGGAAAGTGAGTCCTCCATTATGTAGGATGAAGAAAGCCTTAGAAACAAAATGAACTGGAAGGTTGTAACCACCCACACTTGCTCTCAAAAATCTTGGTCAGTAGAAGATAAGAGCTCCCGTGTCTGTCCAAAGTTGAGATGACCACGACAGGCTGTTGGTCCTTCAGCAGGAAGATGAAGGAGCAGGAAGTTCATTTTCAATTTCTGTCTTTCATCTCTAACCCACATCTCTACGAGCATCTCCTGAAACTACCTTCCTTGTGTGTCTGGTTCTCTTTGGCTGAACAAACATAGTCTTAATTATAGTGGCAAAACTTAAAGATGGCAAATACCAGATAGGAGCCTGTGAGCAGTCTTCCACAAAACACACAGCCCTCACCTTTATAGTTGAAGAAGCATTTTATGTGGAGGTTTTTCCCTATTAACTGCTAAGAGAACTGGTCTGGTCCTTCCTGGGTTCTCCAGCCACTGAGCATCTGGGGATTCATGGTCTCAGTAGCCATGGGTCTGTTTGGAGCAGTGAGATAGTAGCTGCTTGGCTGCATAGTCCTATGGGGCCATAGGTGGGACCTAGGATGTAAACTTCTGCTGCCTAGTCATTGGCACAAGTCATTGGCTGTGGTCACCAAGTGGCTAGGTGAATCACCCGAAGTGTGGTTATTTCCCACTACAGCCCTTTTCAGAGCTTTTTAAATCACTCATGTGACTTAAAACTTCGCCAATGTAAGATGCCAGTGAGATAAAGAGGACCTCGTTGAGATCTCTACAACTCCTTCAAAACAGCACCAGTGATAATGGACATTTTGTCGTTTTGATGTAGCTACTTTTCCTTATCTTACATAATAAATAGGAGGTATCTTGATGACTTTACTCCTGTCCTATGGGGGTCCCTCACTCACTGGTGTGAATTTAGGTCTGATAATGTCCATAAGGTGTTTTTTTGGGTTTAGATCTGATGGTGGCCGTGAAGATGTGTTTCTTAGCATTCTTCTGGTCAGAGATGGCTTTTCAACAGCACTGCTCTCTAACTAGTGCCAATAAAATGTAGATGAGCAGAGAGTGAATCGTCTCCTTGTGAAAAAACAGTTTTATGAAGAGACAAAATTCCTCTTTCATAAAGCACAGCAATTCTCCTGTGAAGTAGAAATGAAGGTGTGTCCCTTCCTTCTAAATCTGGGGACAGGTTTATGGTGTCTTTTATAAATTGGATTTCTGCTTTGACCACCTTTAGTAATTAATCTACCCTGTGTTGCCCAAACTAGGGGAAGACTGTGGAGGTAGCTGACCTGAGGAGGGGACCTCAGAGGAGACTTTATCCCCATAAGTTGTCTTGCTGATCACATTAGCTCCTCTGGGGTCAACTAGGATAAAGATAGTTCCCTGATCCCAGCTAAAGAATCACAGCAGGGAAATCAAGTTCTGGTCGTGTGGTATGAGTTATATCTGACCCTCAAGATCCTGCCTGTAAAAGCTAGTGGTTTCCTTTGCCTCTTTCAATGTCCTCAAGACTGGGGCCATGAGTGGCTACTTTAAGAATGACAGAGAAAAATGGGAGACGCGTGCTCGGAGCATTTTTGCTGTTGTATTTTCTAAGAGGTATCCAGTGGGCTAGACATTCTCGCTAAGAGATATTTTGGCATTATGGTCCTAATCTGCATTTGGGGGGATAAGTTGGTCCTGGAGAGTTGAAAAGGAAGTCTGAGATGTCCAAATCAGGTAGCTATCATCAGTAGGTATACCTGTTGGTTCCTGCAGAGTGCACATTCTGATGTGCCCCAAGTTTTATAGGTCAACACAGATGGAATGGGAAGATCAGAGTTCAATTAATAACAGCCAGGTCTGAGAGAGGATGGTAGCATGGCCCAGACAGTAGGGGAGATTAAAATTAGTCATCTTCTTTCCTGCGATTCCAAGTTCTTGTCATGTCTTCCTTATTTTCCTCAAACTCCCCATCATTTTGCCCCCCCTTCGCATCACTCTGTCTTCATCATTCATTTCAACAAAAAAAAGAGTGTTCGTTTTAGAAATAAGAAGTGGAATCTTAATGTCTTAGTTCAATTCCTTGAGTTCAGAAGCTGACACCTGCACTTGGGCCAGATATCTTATTTGGAAGTGATCCCAGGTAACACACAAGTCAGTGAGGTGAATGTGGGACTGGATGGGGAGAAGTACCAGCAACAAACATAGCATTGAGCTGTCACTTCTCCCTGTGTCTCACTCCTAATGGGACCCCGTGAAGAACCATGTAGAATGTATCACAGGATGTCCTCGCTGGAAGGACTGGAATCCAAAGATTCACCACCAATTCCATCCACCCCACTGTATGAGGTAATTTCCTTCCTGCACATCTAACAAGGACCTTGTGCCTGCACTGAGCTCTCTTGGAAGACTTTGGGGAAAGCTTTAGGACAGAACCTGACCCATCGCAGCAAGGTCATCTGGTGAACTGTGGGCAACAGGCGTGGTGCTGTCCTCCACAGATGTGCTGAAAACAAGGTATGGAAGATGTATCATGGAGCACCCTGTCCTCTGACACACACCCCAACCACCCTTTCCAGAAGAATGACAAACCTCCTGGGTTCTCCTTTCAGTAGAAAAGGGACATGTTAGTCTACTCTAGCAAGGCTATTCATACACCACAGCCGAGGACTCCATCATCCATCTTCTTGTGATGGCATCTATTTTCCTCTCCTGAGATGAGATTCTTTATAGACGTCGAATCCCATTCCCTTGTTATCTCTGTCTCTCAACAATGTCAGCCAGGATCAAGTACCTTAGAGCACTGATAAATGAGATTTATTTTCTTACCCTGATTCCTAAGGGTGCTTTTGCTTTCTTTTCAGACATTATTTTCCATCCAGGAATATAAAATCATGTTGTTATATTATCTAACATTTGATATGAGTTTGCCAAGAAAAAATATTGTGAAAGAAATCTACAATATCTCATTCCTGTATCGCAGCAGAATGGATATTGAGGTGTTATACTGAAATATTCTCACAGGGATGGAATCTATCAGTGACTCATTTCTAATGTTATACACTTTACTACATAGACATCCTCTTCTAGGAATGCACTTTGCCATATTCCTATTCGTTTAGGATTAGTTTATTACAAAAAGTGGTATTACCTTCAGTCTTTGTAAGGGAGTTTCATCCACAATCCTTGAGCTTCTCAAAACTGTCCCTCACTTGAATATGGGCAAATGGTGCTCGTCTGTGGAGAGGAGTTTGTTTATTCCACACTATGACATTTGCATCTTCTTCTGCAGCCCCATGGATTCTGGTGAAGCCTGGACTGGGAAGGGCTGCCTTCCCATTGAACCTCCTAGGACTGAATCAGGAGGACGTGTGAGATGGGTTTGAAACCCTTTTGCAGCTGCACTGCCTGCAGGGTCTACTTTTGTTAATCAGCGCTGTCACCAGTCCAACCCTTTCCTCAGGTTAAAGACTTCCACAGCTGCCTGAGGAATCTCATTTTGGAGTGTGATTCTCATCCTGTCAGCCCTGCTGGACGCATCCTGGGTCGTACTCTAACATTTGTGTGACTGACGTTCTTGTTCTTTATGTATCAGAAGGATTCTGTGCATTCATGAGTATTTGTGGAGCTCTGGGTGAAGTCATTAACCTTTTGGATGTCCTGTAAGGGAGTTCAGCTCCAATTTACCCCCAGGCACGTTCACTGGTTGATGACTACATGGCAGCATTTGTGACAGGCCTGGGCCACTTAGGTCTTTCGCCATAGCTCATACCCCTCAGCTGGCTCTTCAGTCTTGTGAACTTGACCCCATGGCAGTGTGCTGTCTTAATCAGTATAGGCTCCATATGATAATGTGGTGGGGCCTTCATCTGCCATCTTCCTTGATCTGTGGTTCCATTTTGCATTGGTTTTGGTTTCTGTATCTGAAAATGTATTTGAGGGGAAGAGCTCAATCATGAACAAATATCAGATCCCCGTCCTGTTGAAGGATGGTCCACCTGCGTTAATGGAAATCTGTTTGTAAGCTGATGGAATGCTGTTAGACCTTGAGGTGTCAGACATGCTTTCTGGAAAGTGCACATAGGAAGTAAAGGCTTGGATGCAGGAAGGTTGCAGCCAGATGCCCCTGAAGTTTTCTTTCCATGCCCTGGGCACCACCAGAACGTTGTCCCAGCCAACATGAGGATATTGATTATGATGGTCAGCAGCAACACCTTCTGCTCTGGGTAGCTGGGCTCTGTCTGAAGACATGGAACAGAATTCTGAAACTCTTTCAGTCACCATAGTGTTACCCTCTTTGGACTTCAGTGTATCCTCTGAGATAGAAATGAGTCCAGCATATTTTCTGGGCGGGGATATATGTTATGTTTGTGCCTTCCCAGACATATCCCTTCACTGGTTGTGCGTGGTGACATTTTTTTCTGGGGAATATGTTTCCGAGGTCCTGAAGGATGGATGCTGTGAGAGAAAAGAACTTTCAGAACGTGTGTCAGATTTGCTGTTTGTGGATGCATGGTGGCAGGGGTTCCACTTCTCTGGGCTACTTGCTGACCATTGGCAGATGTGAAGGGAAGACCTCACAGGCCAGCTCTGAGAACTACTCCCACCACATCTTAGATTCTCTGGCAGTAAAATCCTAGGAGCCCTGAGTGGAGCTGAGGGTCCACTTAGCCTCCAGTAGTGAAGCCAGTGTGAACCCAGTGCGCTCTGTGTTCAGACTACACCTGGAAATGGAGTGTAATCCTTTTAGCCCGGGCTGAGTTCCTCTGGGAAATAGTGATTCCCACCACGAAAATGTCCTCGTATGTTTCAAAAATGTTTGAAATTGGGTCCTCATGTCTATTCTGAGTGTTCTTCCTGAGAACTTTTTTCTTTTTTTTTACATCCTTTGCTTTACTGGATCCTCCTACCAACCCCAAGAATTTAAAACATTACACCAATGACAAAAAAATCTTATGGTGTTTCAGTCTTTTTCATTGTGGGCTGCTATAATAATGTCCCATCGAGTTACAACTTGTATCAGTGCTGTCAGCTAAATCTGTGTGTTTTTTCCCCTTTATTTTCCTGGCCTTTCCGTTACCAGCTCAAAATTAAATGTCCAAGGATGGATGTTAAAAGTCTCGATTTGCTCAGGTTATTTCATCATCGTCATTACTGGTCTCTGGTTTTGATTTCTATGGCTGGTGACTGGTCATTATGATATTTAGACCAGTGCACTGTCAGAATGGAAATTGAATTTTTCCTTAGCATAACCTGAATGACGTCTGTGAGTCAAAATTCACTGTGAGGTATGACCACACCGATCTTTCTGAAATCTCTGGCAGTAGAAGACAGAAGCCTTGTTCCTCTGTGCAGAGCTGGCAGTGGTATGGGGGCTGCAGGTGTGTTCAAAGGAAGGTAAGAGAGCAGGGGGCTCATTTCCAGCCCCTCCAGTCATCATGAACCCACATCCCTAGGAGGGTCTCCTGAAATGCTTGTGCTGAGGATCTCTTAGCTGACACAGAGAAGTCTGTTCATTATCATAGGAAACACCAGAAAAAAATGGAAAAGTTACTTTATCATTTAAAGATGAAAAATCTCAGGGAATTCCCTGGCGGTCCAGTGGTTAGGACTCAGCACTTTCACTGCCGGGGCCCGGGTTTGATCCCTGGTCAGGGAACTAAGATCTGGCAAGCTGCAGAGCCAAAAAAAAAAAAAAAAAGAACCAAAATTCTAAAATAATAATAATGAAAAATCTCTAATTGATTAGTTTTGAGACATCTGTCCAAAATACACAATCCTGATCATCACAATGAAGGAGGAATTCAGCATGGGGGAGCCTTTTCCCTGCTGAGCTTCATGGGGGAGCTGTTGGGATGATAACACTGTTCTTACTGTTTTTCCAACACTGAGAATCTGGGGACCACGTGGCCAGAAGGAGTAGGTCTGTTGGAGCAGTAAGATGATATCATGTGTGCTGGACAAACCCCTGGGTCCAACCATTAGCCCTCTGGATTTTAACCCTTTACATTTACTGGGATGTGCCATCAGATAGAGGTCTCCCTCTAGTATGGAATATGACATCATGTCACTATTTCCCAAACTACCAACTCTAAGCCATATCTTTCAGGAGGTAAGTTTTCTCTCTCCCACTCATTGGATGGTTGCAGGAAGACCATCTCCACCTGAATTACTCATACAAGGAGAAGCTTGCACCAGTGCTCAGCCATGTTATCCTTGTCTTCATCTAGCAGCCCTTCCTCATACCTGCCTACTCTTTATTTGTACATCCTTCCTGCCGTTGATTATGGAAGGGACCTTGATAATGTTACGCCTGTCTTTTTCTTTTTTTTTGCGGTACGCGGGCCTCTCACTGTTGTGGCCTCTCCCATTGTGGAGCACAGGCTCTGGACGCACAGGCTCAGCGGCCATAGCTCACGGGCCCAGCCACTCCGCGGCATGTGGGATCTTCCCGGACCGGAGCACGAACCCACGTCCCCTGCATCGGCAGGCAGACCCCCAACCACTGCGCCACCAGGGAAGCCCGGCTCCCATTATTTTTAATGAGGCCATCCTGTCCTCCCATTTGACACTCAGTGGTTGAGTCAGAAGGGAGACTGAGACTTTTCTTGTATGGGAATCTTGGCAGAGCCTAGCCCAGGGGCATGGCCTGACTTGACCCTGTGCTGATGCTCTAAAGGGAGTCTTTCCAAAGCGCTGTTGCTTTGACTTCTGTCCAGAGGTCTGTGTATGGAAGAAGGGATGAGGTGGGAATTTTTTTTTCTTAAATTGACATAATTTCTTGAGCTCTGTTTTGTTTAGACTCAGAAGTACACATTAAAGATTTTGGAAATGTCGTTCTATTGATCAGTCCTTTGTCAGGATTTGCATAGCTGGATCATAAGCCATACTGAAGATTGGTGGCACCTCCTATCAGGTGGGACAATGGAAAGAGATATTATCTAGGATGCTGGGATCATCTTCCCTGAGAGGGTAGGGTTGCGCAAGTTGATCTGTCTCATAAAATGGAGATCCATCAAGGTCCTGTGATCCCCAGACATGTCTGCTGGTCATCCTGAGGTAGAGAATCCCATGATGAATTCCAAATAGAGGCATCAGCCCGTCCAGGTGCCAGAAGTGTGGACATATCAGGGTCATAAGCATCAGAAATTCTAGGACTCATAGGGCAAATATTTGCAGTTGTGTAAGGAAACCTCTTCTTTCTGCTCTGAAACTGTCTGGTTGGTGCATTTGATGATCATTGCTCAATTTTGTGCTACTCTTTTCTCCAATTGATGCAGCCATGCTTGAATTAGCAGCCTATCAGGGTTGAGAGTTGGTAGCCAATCTGGGTGAAGACATCCTTCAATTCTCTGTCAGTAAAGCCACAGTGAGCCCATAGGGGCTGCATGGTCTTTACAGCTGGGAAGACTTCTTGGGGTATACAGTAGTTCAATCAGCGGGTTCACTTCTAAGTTTCTCTGTCTGCCTCGATTTCCTTTTTCATGTGGCCTCTGAAGTCACTACCTTCCTACACTTCACATCTTGCCTCAGTTGGTGTCCCTTGGAGAGCAGAAAATGTGGTTTTCACTGCTGTCAGTGGCTTAAGTAAAATGGTACTAGCAGGGAACTTGATGTTGTGGGCAGAATTCTCAGATGGCCCCAGGCTCTCTGCCCCCTCGTGTTAGGACCGTAATTAGATTACCTTGCATGGCAAGCATGATGGAGTTTTCACATGTAATTGGGGTCCCAAATCAGTTGACTTTAAGCTGTCAAAAGGACGATTATTCTGGGTGGTCCTGATTCAGTTAGAAGTCTTTTTTAAAAAATTAATTTGTATTGGGGTATAGTTGCTTTACAATGTTATGTTAGTTTCTGCTGTACAGCAAAGTGAATCAGTTATGCATATACCCCCTCTGTTTTTAGATTTCCTTCCCATTTAGGTCACCACAGAGCACTGAGTAGCGTTCTCTGTGCTATACAGTAGGTTCTCATTAGTTGTCTATTTTATACATAGTAGTGTATATATGTCAATCCCGATTTCCCAATTCATCCCACAGTTAGAAGTCCTTTAAAGAGATCTTAGGTCTTCCTGAGGGTGGAGACTCCAGTATCTACCAAGACTCTTCTCCTTTCTGGCAGCCTCTTTGGTGTATGGATTCCTTTTTCCATTAGCAGTGATGAATTCGAGAATGTGGGTTCAGTAAGTGTTTGAATACTAGTCAAGACCGTGGAGGAAACCCTGAATCTAAAAGTCTGACCCTCCTCCACCCTATCCTGTGGGTGCCCCTGAGGTGGGGTGTTTGAGTGATTGAAATGAAAACCTTCTGTTCCTTTGCCTTACCACTCTCTAATTTTTCCACCAGTAATTACAGAGTGGACACATAAGAAGCTATGAAAACAGTGTTCTTAATAATCTGGAGTATAGGCGTTCTTCTCTTCTGATGCTCAAGGGGTAATGTCCTCATTTCAGACTCAGAATTCCTCCCAGATTGACTCACAGTCAAGTCCCTCCTGGAGCCTGGCACACTGGGGCCTCCCCCATCCCAGAGGATTTGTGTAGCCAGATCTACTTTTCTCCCACACATGCTTCATTCAGGGCATAAGGTGAGGTCCCAGAGAGGGACACTTCCAGCTGCGATTCTGGTTCCTATGGTGATTCATCTGCTTAAGGTGAGCACTGAGACTGAACGGACATTAGCCCTCTGGTAATGTCTGTAGTTCATAACTGTCTAGTTGGGCTGAGGGCTTTATTGTCCAGGCTATGAAGACTGTAAAATTGGATCCGATATACTAAGGGTTTCCTAACAGAATCAGATACATCTTTGTAGATATAAAAGGTGCTTCAGTAATAGGGGCCAAAGTACACTGCTTTGGCAACTGCTGGTAACACAGGCTCAGTTTCACGGGGCCAGGTGAATGCTTGCCACTGAGAGGTGGATGGAGCATCCTGTGTGGTCCTGATACAATCACTGTCTGGCTTCCACAGAGCATCTCTGTCCTGAGAGGTGTCTTCAAGTTTCACCTTCTTTGCTTCAGGTTGTTCCAACATGCAGGGTCATTCCACAGCCTAGAGCCAGGAGAGTTCTCAGTCCAGTGGCAGAGACTGAGCCCCTGTAAACTGAAGTCCACTTATTACAGTCAGGGTCATCCTGTCCCACATCCCACCCTCTGGCCTTCCCTTCCGTTAGGACTTGGAAGTGGTGGCATATGGAGACCTGAAACCCAACTATTTTTTTTTTATCATTAGACAAGGAACAGCTGCCTTGCCAGTGGTAGCAGGTCTGGTGCACAACCCCCAATCCCCATGTGACCCCTGCTCACTGGGCATCCAAGACTAAGGGAGCACTAAGAAGTGTGTTTCCTATTTCTAGCCTGTAGACTCCAGACAGGAGGAGACACTGTTCCCTGATGCCTGGGAGCTGATGTGTCATCAGTGTCAGTTAGACCACCTACAAAGGCACTGGGGCTCTGTCTCTGCTGTCTAACTCCCTCCAGACTATTGAGCAGAATACACTCCCCCGAGTCACAGCACCCCCTTGTGAGCAGCGGGTGTTCCTTGATGTGCCAGATTTAAATCTGTTCTCGTCGTTTCTGGGAACAATCACTGGTAAGTGCCGCGTCTCGGAAATATGCCCAAAGGAAACAAAGGCTTGAATGCAAGGAGCTCACAGTGGAAGCCTTGCCTTTCTTTCTCAATGCCTTCGGTACCAACTGAAACACGTCCCAGAAAGTCTGGGGACAGTGCTGATCACTCAACACCAGCACCTTCTCCTGGGGGCAGGGAGGCTCATGTTCTCCAAGCCAGTGGGCAGGATTCTGAGTCCATCCCATCACCTCGGTGTTGAGATCCTGAGCCTGCCAGGCCAGTGGAGCAAATTGTGAGCCAGCTCTGCCTTGTGTGATGAGCAGACAGCAGGTGGTCTTGCTTTCCAAGAGCTCAGCACCTTCAGGTGTGTGTTTCGTGATGTTTCTTTGGCCAGGTGATCCAGAGGGCCTTTAGGGTGGCTGTCCTAGGCGAGGATAGAGATGGTGCAGAGCCATGTGTCAGAAAGAACTTGCAGGAAAACTTGAGGACGACCAGCGTCTTAGTCCCCTTGGTCACCAGGGAAAAGCGCCCTTTTGAAAACTCTTCGGGATTTTCCTCTTCAAAAGAATAATTTGCATATGATTACTATATTTCTCCAACCTATGGCAGAATCCAAGGAGGTAGTTAAGTAGACCCAGAGAACATTTTGTGTGAAAGTTTCTAATATTTAGTTCCTTTCATAGAAAACCTGGATAATACCTATTTTTTCATGGATAAACTTCAGTAATTTGAGTCTTTGAATTTAAACTTCAAGTGCTGTAGAAACATAAGTGCCTTCAATGAACAATGTTAATGCCCTTTCCATACTGTAGGTTGGGCTGCCAAGAAGGTATGTTGCACTTTCTATGACTGTATTCTTCTTGATCAGTGTTGCCAGGGGAACAATATTTATGAATCCTATTTTTTAAAATGTAAAATAAACCTCAGTGAGTTAGTATGGATTCCACTGAATGTAGAATCTGAAATAAGATACGTGGATAGGTACTGTATTTTCTATTGCTTCTGTAACAAATAACCAAGTTTCCACTGAAATCAAAATCTATTTTATCTTTCAGTCTTGGAGATCAGAGTTTGAAATGGGTGTGACTCAGATAAAATCAAGTTTGCTGGGGTTGTGCTCCTTTCTGGTTTTCTAGAAGATGTTTTGTTTCCTTTTCCACCTTCTAAGGCTTTCCTGCTTTTCATACCTTGGACCCCATCTTTGAAGAAAAAGAAGTCCTGACTCTGAAGATCAAAGTTTACCTTGCATCTTGAAACAGATCTCAGTTCTACTCCCTAATCCTGCTTCTACTTTATCCTCTTCATCACCCTTGTGATTACATGGTGCCCAGGGTAATCTCCTTAATTTGAGGTCAGCTGATCAGCAGCCTTAATTCCATCTGTGCCTTAATTCTCCCTTGTCATATAACATGTTCAAGAGTCTGAGGATTTGGGGACGAACTTCTTCAGCAGTCTACTTCACTGTCTGTTTTGTTTGGTACTTGAAGTGATCCCAGGAAGCCCAGGGAAGGGAGGAGCGAGCCGGAGAGGGGGATGGTAGGAGCAGCCACTGGACTGGGTACTACTGAGCTGGTCACCATAGAAGTGACTGCGCTCAATCCAGGGGACTTTCTGAGGAAGCATTATAATACCTCTCAATACCATTATATACCTGTCATTATAATACCATTATAATACTCACCTGAGGGACAAGCATCCAGTCATTTACACACCCTCTGTCTGCCGCCTTGTTTGTGGTTACCTCCCCACGTATTTATCCCCTGTGAGATCTGACTGTATGAAAATGAGGGCCTGAGAAGGCAGGGTGTTGGGAGAGGCAGCCCATCTCTCCAGGAGCACCTGGGTTTCCCTTTGAGCAGAAAGGACAGGTGCGGTGGCTACAGAAGCCAGGCTTTCCTTCACCATCCTCCTAGGAGAGGGGAAAAGCCTCCACCACAGGAAGAGTTTTACAGAGTCCCCAGATCCCATCCAGACTTACCCCTACCTCTCTCTCTTCTGCAAAACCTGCCTATATACCTTTGGTTGCCGAAAATGAGCGATCATTTACCTCGTTGTATTCAAAGGATGATTTCCATTTTAAAAACTCATTCTCTTCTAACCCCCCAAAATAATAGATGAGAATGGATTGTTTCAGGATGTAAAATTAGATGTACCTCATGTGACACATTTTCTGTACTACAACCTGGGTCCCTCAGGTTTGCTCCCAAGGCGCACACCTTGATCTCAGGTCTCTGGCACTTCACGCTGCCATGAGATCATCTTCCAGTGGGTTCATACCTTAATGTGGTGGCACCTTCAGGTGACAGCCTTCCTTAATCTGTGGGATCCTTTTTCCACAGGTTTTGATCACTCTGTCCCGAAATATATTTGGGGGGAACAGATCGTCCCAGAACATGTATCAGATCTCCATCCTATTGAAGGGTGGTCCACCCAAGTTGGATGTAAATCTATGCGCTAAGCTGATGGTTGCTTTTAGACCACAAGGTATAGGGTATTCCTGCTGAAAAGTGGACATGCAGATTGAATACAGGAAGGTTGCAGCTAGACGTCCCTTAACCTTCTTGCTTTTGACACCACCAGCAGCATGACTGACCCAGACAAGCTGCGGCAAGAGTGCTCATGGTGGTCAGTAGCTGCACTTTCTGCTCTGCCTAGCTGGGACCCAGTCTGGAAACGTGGAGCAGAACTCTGTACCTGTTCCAGCCACCACAATGACACCTTGCTTGAGCTTCAATGTATCTTTTGAGGTAAAAACGTTGAGTCTAGTGTATTTTCTAGCTTGAGATGTGTGCTATGCTTGTCTTCCCAGACTTAACGCTTGTCTGGTTATGCCTGGTGATATGTTTCTGGGGAATATGTTTCTGAGATCCTGGAGGATGGATGCCATGGGAGAAAATAACTTTCAGAATGTATGTCAGATAGACTTGGGTTGCTGGTGCATGGTGAGAAGGGTTCCATTTCTCTGGGACAGCCCTGCTACCCATAAGCTACTGGGGAGCAGAGAGCTCACAGGCCAACTCTGAGCAGAAGCAGTTCCATCCCTCCTTGGCTTCTCTGACAGTAGTTTGAGGAGCCCCCAGGGGAGCTGAGAGTCTACTTGCTCTTCAGTGATGAGCCCAGGGTACTCTGTGTCCAGACCAGACAGGTTTTTTTTTTTCCTCCCTAGCCTGGAGTCTCTTCTGGGAGACTGTGATTTGCGTCAGGAAAATAAATGTCTGGATGTGAAATTGTGTCCTCATGTCTAATCTGACTTTCTCTTCCTTCCTGGGAGTTTAGACTTAATAGAATAATGTCTCATCTGGCTATACTCCTATCCGTGCTGTCAACTGGTTCCAAGTGATATTTCTGTCATTTATTTTGCTGACCTTAACTTCTTACGTCTCAAAATTAAATGTTCAAGGATGGAGGCTGTGAAGCCTAGGTTTACTCAGCCTATTTCATTTTCATTATTACTGGTCCCTGCATTATATTGTTAGTAACTGGTCACCATGATATCTAAACCAGTGCATCATCAGAATGAAAACTGAATTCTTCCTTAGCATAGGCTGAAAGATGTCTTCAAATAAAACTGCCCCCTATATTGCTTCCTGAGATCTCTGGCAGTAGAGGACAGGAGCCCCGTTCCTCTGTGCAAAGCTAGCAATAGCATGCACTCAGCAGCTGTCTTTAGCAAGAAAATAAGAGAGCAGGGGCTCATTTCCAGTCCCTCCAGTCATCATGAACCCACATCCCTAGGAGTGGTCTCCTGAAATGTTTATTCTCTCTTTCCTGATACAAACGAGTCTGTCAATTACCATGAGAGACACCCAGAACATTTTTTTAAACGACTTTATCTCTTATTGATGAAAAATTACTCATAAGAGCAGTTCTGAGGCATCTCTCTAAAACATACAATCCTTTTATAAAATATATTTTAACCCAAAACATATACATTATTATTTCAGCATATAATCAATATTTTAAATAATGAGATATCTGAAGAGAGATAGTTTTACTTCTTTCTTTCCAATCTGGAGGCCTTTCTCTTCATTTTTTTTTTTTTGCCTTATTGCACTGGCTAGAGACCCCAAAATGGACTTCCTTGCTTTTTTCCCTGATCTTAAGAGGAAAGTATTTATACTGCTAAGTATATGTTAGCTATGTGTTTTTCACCGATGCCCTTTATTAGGTTGGAGAAGTTCCCTTCCCTTCCAAGTTTGCTGACAGTTTTATAAATCAAGACTGGATGTTGAATCTTGTTGAATGCTTTTTCTGCATCTACTGAAATGATCGTGTAGTTTTTCTTTAGTACTATGATGAACTACACTGAGTTTTGAATCACAACACACAATTCTAATCATCACCATCGGGCAGGAGTTCAGTGGGGGGGGGGGGCCTCTTCCTGTTCGATGATGCCAGCACTGTCATTACTGTTTTCTCCAAACGCTGAGCATCTGGGCACCATGTTCCCAGGAGGCATGCTTCTGTTGGAACAGTAACATGGTATCCTGGGCCATCTGTTTTACGTCAGGATTTTAACATTTCCTGGGATGTGCTATCAAATGGAGGTCTCCTCTAGTGTTGAATGTGACACATCATGTCTCTGGATGTTTCCCAAACCACCAACTCAAAGCAGTATCTTTCAGGAGGTAAGAGTTTCCTCTCTTCCACTCATCAGGTAGTTGTAGAAAGACCCATCTCCACCTCAAGTACTCATACAGGGAGCAGTTTGCACCAGTGCTCAACCATATTACCTCTATCTTGATTTAGCTGTCCTTCCTCACCTCTGCCTGCTCTTTATTTTTAGATCCTTCTTGTTCTTTATTATGGAAGGGACCTTAGGGATGTTCCTCCTGTCTCAGTAGGGACCCCTACTGAATAGGATCTGGGGAATTTCATGCCTTTAAATCTTGGTGGTATGCTGAAAGTTGTGTGTTTCTAGAATTCTCCCTTGGCCGTAGATATATTCGATACCTCCTCTCCCACCGCACCACCTAACTTTCATGAAAATATCATAGTTTAGGAAGGGAAAATTGGCTTTTGTGGAGAGGAAGTGTTGGTGAAGAGACCTGCTTTCTTCGGCCAATAAGCACCTACTGATGAGGGCTTGGGGGGTTATACCCCTTCCCCAAAATCTTAGACTATCAATGAATTATTTAAAAATTGGGCACGTCTGGAAGATGGGATGATTGGTGTGTCGTTTGTTGCCAGTTTCACTTGTGCTTTGGATGACTTTTTTCCTAATCTCTGTGCTGCCTGATCCAGGAGAAGCTCTCAGAGGTAGCTGCCCTGAGGAAGGGGCCAGAGAGAAGGAACTTGTATGCCTGTAACTTACACAGGCACACGTGTTCCTCATGAGTCAACTTGAATAAAGGTGATATACCTGTTTTATTTCTATTAGCTGTTTTATAATTATGTACTGGCCATTGAATGTAAGCGAAAGAGATGACTGACCTTCAGGATCATGCCCTTGTGGAGGAAGTGACCTCCCCTCATCCTCCATTATCCTTGTTATTGACCAAGGCTAAGATCGAACCCCTCTAGGGATGGAAGAGCTAAAGCTGAAGTGCGTCCCTTGAGCATTCTTGCTGGTACATTTTCTAAGAGGTGTCCACTGGGCTAGTCTATCCCAGCAAAGAGCTACTTCCTATACATGAACCTGAGCTACATTTGATGGGAGAAGATGGTCCTGGCAGTAGGTAGGGTGCTTGTAATCTGCAAAGCAAAGAAACATACCATATTATGTATATTTTGTTTCCTTCAAAACACCCACCCTTTACCATGTACCCCAAAATGTATGTTTCTCAGATACCATTTGCCAGCTGAGTTGAAGGCACACAGTGTTAGGAAGAGAAACAGTCACATCCAGAGGAGAGACTTCATCTTGCTTATACAGGGGATGGAGGTTACGTTGTCTTGCTTGTTTGCTGGGAAAAATTGTGTTTGAACCATTTCCAAGCTTTCCTTTCAAAATAGCATAATCTGTCCTCTGACATTCCACCTTCTCCAGCTGTTGTTATTTCAAATGAAGCCATTCTGTCTTCCCATTTGAAACTCCCATGGTTGCCTCCAAAGGGAGACTGAGATGTTTTTTCCACCACTTTCCTTATTTGCGAATCTTGGCAGAGCCTAATCCCAGAGCATGGCCTCATTAGATCCTGCACTGATGTTCAGAGGGGAATCCTTACAAAGATATGTTGTTTTGACTTCTGTCCAGAAGTCTGTGGGTGGCTAAGAAGGTAGGCAGTAATGCCCACCACCTGAGCCCTTGCTGGGTAAGACCTTTGTCTTTTACCTTTGTCTACCCAATATTCTTTTTTCTACATCTGAAGGGGGAACTTCCTTCCCTGCACACCTGGGATGTCCAGGTGAGTTGTCATACTCTACAGCTTCCCTGGAAGAGATGAGTGATCCAACTTATGCACAGACAATTCTGTCTGTGACGATGCTGTCTTAGCTTCAAGATCCTTCCCTTTGAAAAGAAATGGTCTCTCCTCACACTTCCAGCGTCTTTTTGACTCAGCCAGGTGTGACCTCTCTAGACATGTCAGTGCAAAAGTAGAGGAGTGTGCCTCACTGCTCTGCTTTGTTGAAACAAGGTTTAGAAATTGTCATGGCTGATCGCACACGCTGGAGAAATGCCTACCCATTTCAGAAAAAAAAAAACAAAAAAACGCCAATACGCCTGGGTTTTCCTTTTAGTAGGAAAAGTATAGATCAGTCGTACTGCAGTGAGACTTAACCAATTCCATAGCTGAAGTCTCTGACATACGTCTACTGATGGTGTCTTATTTTCCTAAGAAAGATTCCTTATACCTCTCATTCCTTGTTCCCGTCTATGCTTCTCAGTAATTCCTGACAGAATCAAATATCTTAGTATTCCAATTACTGGAGATTAATTTGCTCTTGTTGGATTCTATCGGTGGTTTTGCTTTGTCTTTCCAAATACTATTTTTGATCCAGGAATATAATACTGTGTTATTATAGATAGAATGTTAATCTTCAAAGTGAGCCAGATAGAATGTTAATCTTCAAAGTGAGCCCACGAAACCCAGTGACAGGGTGGATGAATCAGAAATGGGGTGCAGGAAATGGACACCAAAGGAGGCATCAGCTGGACACCTACTGTGGACTGGGGCTTAATCCCCTAGGGAACACTCTGAAGATCCCTGTAGAATACATCTGAGAATTGTCGCTCCTGGGGACAAGAGTCTAGTCATTTAATCACCAACTCTGCCAAGGTCTTTGTGTTCAACTTACTAGCCTGTGTTGTCTCCTGTGCACCTGAGATGTGGCTCTGTATGAATCAAAGTGGATGGAGAAAGTGAAGATGTGGCAGGAGGCCAACCAATCTTTCCAAAGAATGTCTGACTTCCTGGATTTCCCTTTTAGCAGAAGAGGGACTGGTACAGTGCCCACTGAAACAAGCAGCTCCCTATCTGTCTTTCTGTAATGAAGACTTCACCTGTCTTGGGAAGAAACCCTTCACACACACACCCTAGACCCCATTCAGGCTTATCTCCACCTCTTCCATCTGCAGGGTTTGCTTCTTGTATGACATACTTTAGATTGCCAGAAATAAACAATGAACTCTCATTGTGTTCAAAGGATGATTTGTCTTTTTAAAACTCATTCTTTTGACTACAAAACAGATGAAAATGTATTGTTTAAGGATGAAAAATTAGATCTACCTATATGTCAGATCTCCCTTAAATGTCATAAATTGCTCCCAGATAAATATTTTAGAGGAAAGCACTTCCCATCTGCCGTGATCATCTCATGTTGAGCTCCAAACCTGGCTACCTGAATGTCTTGTTAAGGTGTCTTCTTAATGGAACCAGCTCTGACTTTCTCTGTTGGGGTGAGTTGACAGTGAAAGACTTGACCCATTAGGGAACCCCTTACCTGATGATTTCCTGTGATGCAGGAAAAAGGTCTGTAGGTTCCTGGTCTCCAGCCAAGTCATAGAGTAGGTGCCTTCCTTTGTCAGGGGCCATAGACACTCCTCATTTTTCATGATGGGGTGTTTTCCCCTCATACTGCCTTCTGTAAAAATGGGTGGTTCCATCGGAAATTGTTCTATCTGTAAGCCCAGTTCTTCTGCAGTGGATTTAGAAGCGACGTTGAGCTATTTTTTAGGGTTTCTTGATCCTCTGTGAGATCCTCCATGCTCCAAGATTGACTACATCAGGTATTGAACCCTGCATATTCCAGGTCTCCTTATTTTTAGAAAAGCCAGTGTTCATGTGGTTTACTTTGATACTCCCAACTTCTCAACAGAAACAAGATAAAAAACTTACACTCTGGGGCTCCTGAAGAGATGTTCAAGTGACATGAAAATGTTCTTTCCCTTTGTCTTTCGCACTATAGCCTTTGCCTTTCCTGATGCCTTGCCAAGAGTTCCTTCAACTGGTCCTCCACCATGTTCATTCAATTATAATTCCATGTGTCTTTACACAGTAGTATATTTATGCTGAATATTTCCATCTACCTTTTGTTTATATTCTTGCTTTGTTGGGCTAATATCCATCTCAGTGTCTTTGAGGACACTGATTTTATACCTGAGTTTCTTGATCTATTAATCTCTTTATGGAGTACAGGTTCAACTTTCTAAGAAATGATGCCCTTAAGGTGACTGTCTTGGACCTGTACATTCTTGTAGTGACTCTTCTGCCTGAGCAAATACATAAGAGGAGAGGCTCAATGTAAAAGGCTAGTTATTTTGGTTGAGGTTATGTTCACCTATGTTGAATACATTTTGTACTGTACCTGGTTGTCCTCCGACCCTGGAATGTCTCAGGTGCTGCTCCTTGAAAGTTTCCCAGAAGAAGCAAAGACGTAAATGCTAGAAACTTGGACACCCAAGCTTTTTTCCTGAAAGCCTTTGGCACCAATAGTAATAAAAATGTCCCAGACAGGAGGGGAACCGTGTTTATCAAGGACGACACTGTACCTTCTTTTGTGCGCAGCTAAGGTTCATCTGGGAGACATGGGCAGAAACCATCACAATCCCAAGTGTCACACAGCTGGGAATAACTGACCTTTAACCCAAAACTGTGAGCCAGAGACAGGCATTTTCTGGGTGGGAGAAGCAGCTGTTGGCTATACGATCTGGGCATTAGTCGCATTCTGGTTTATTTCTGACGATGATTTTCTGGGGAAAATGACTCAGAGGTCCTAAGAAATGGCTACAATAAAATGAACAATGCTAGGCCTCTTTTTCACGAAGAACATGCTGTCTGTCAGCAGAGAGGGAGAAGGATTTGCCTCTCCTGGCCGCTCTGCTCAAACAACAAGCCTGTGGGAAGCAAGGACATCATTAGTCTGAAGTACAAAGAATCATGAATCTTTGTTCCTCTAGTAGTAAATCTGGTGAGAATTCAGCCAGTGGACTCAGTATACTTGGTTCTCAGGGACAAACCCACTGAGTCTGGAGCACCCTGTGTTCTGACACCCACTACCGAAGGTACCAGACCAATTCAGCCTAGACAGTTGTGCCGAGGTGGAATTCCAGTTGCTAATGATTTCATGGGAATAGATTTCTGAGCTTGTTATTACTTCCTGGTATGTATTTGGAATTCTTGCTCATGCCTGAGAGAGCAGAGTTATCAGCCTATTTGAGTCTTCAGTAGTGGGCTGTCTTAGCATGTTATGGCTTCATTCAATGGACTCCCCATTGGCTCCCAGTAAAGGGCTTCAGTTTTCTTTTTTATACTGACCATTGCTGGCAGCTTATCATTATTTGATACAGATGGGGCATGTTCATACTACTTCCACTCCAGCTATTCACCTTTGTCATAACTTGCCTCTTGTTCCTTCATCCTACTGCTGGTGGCTGATCACTTTGTGTCACTTTCAGGATGGAAAGTTAGTTTTCCTTATGTAGGGTGAAGAAAGCCTTAGCCAAAATGAACTAGAAGATTGTAACCTCTCACGCTTGCTCTCAAAAAACCGTAATCAGTGGAAGATAAGAGCTCCTACGTCTTTGTCCAAAGCTGAGATGACCATGAAAGACTGTGGGTCCTTCAGCAGGAAGATGAGGGAGCAGGAAACACATCCCCAGTTCCTATCTTTCTTCACTAACCCACATCCCTGGGAGGGTCTCCTGAAAACTCATTCGTGGGTATCTGGTTCTCTTTTCTGAACAAAGGTGGTCTGTCAATTATAGTGGCAAATACCCAGGTTTAGAAAAATTTAACAGATTGTATGACAATTAAAGATGGCAGGGCTTCCCTGGTGGCGCAGTGGTTGAGAGTCCGCCTGCCGATGCAGGGGACGCAGGTTCGTGCCCCGGTCCGGGAAGATCCCACATGCCGCGGAGCGGCTGGACCTGTGAGCCATGGCCGCTGGGCCTGCGTGTCCGGAGCCTGTGCTCCGCAACGGGAGAGGCCACAACAGTGAGAGGCCCGTGTACCACAAAAAAAAAAAAAAAAAAAAAAAGATGGCAAACATCAGACAGGAGCCTGTGTGGGAAGTTCTTCCCAGAACACACAGCCCCCATCTTCACAGTAGGAGAAGCATTTTATGTGGAACTTATTCCATGTTAACTCTTGAGAGAATTGTGCTTGTCCTTCCTGTGTTCTCCCGCCACTGAGCATCTGGGGATTCACGTGCTCCATAGCTGTGAGTCTGTCTGGAGCGGTGAGATGATAGCTGCGTTCCTGGATAATTCCACGGGGCCATAGGTGGGACCTAAGATGTAAACTCTCCATTTCCTGATGTGAGTCATTGACTGTGGTCACCAAGTGGTTAGGTGAATCACCCAAGATGTGGTTATTTTCCGCTCAGCTCTTTTCAAAGCTGTAACCTCAATGTATCTTAAAAGATTTCTCCAACTCTCACTGCCATCTTAGATTGTTGAAGGAGGCTCACTTTGGCTTCTCAACCACCCCATCAGAGAGAAGTAGCACTAGTGATAATGTACATTTGAATTTGTCATTTTGATGTAGCTGATTATGCCATTTTTTAAAGTATCTGACTTTACTCCTGTCTCACTAGGGTACTCCACTAATATAGGATATGAAGAATTATGAATATGGGATATGAAGAATTTATGTCTGATTATTGCCGTGAGGAATTGGTTGGTGTTTGGGGCTGATGTTGATTTCCCTGCTGTTTCTCATTAGCTGGGGTCACGTATTTAAGTTCTGGTCATGTGGTATGCATTATATCTGACCTTCAAGATCCTGTCTCCCCTGCCCCTTTCAGTGTCCTCAAAGCTGAGGTTATGTGTGACCACCTTAGGAATGGCTGAGAAAAATGAGAGGGGTGTTCCTGAAGCATCATTGCCGTTGTATTTTCTAAGAAGTAGCCAGTGTGCTGGGAAATCCATCAAAGAGCTACTTTTTCATTTATGGTACTGATCTGCATTGGCGGGTTGGAGGGGAGAGGGTCGTGGAAGTCAGGAAGTCTGAAACCTTCAGGTCAGGAACCTGTCAGAGGGTGTCTGTTGATCCCTCCATAGCACCCATTCCTATGTGCCCAGTTTTATAGGCTTAAGACACCAGTCATGCAGATGGAATGGAAAGAGGTTTAGACTTAGTGCTAATAACCAGGTCTGGGAAAGAAAGTTCCAGATTGTCCCAGACAAGTAAGGGAGGTTAAAATCAGTCTTATTCTCCTTCCTCTGATCCCCAAGTTTTTGTCATGTCTGTTTTCATCATTTTCCTTAAACTTTCCTAATATTTCTTGGGCCCCCTTTTTAGGCCCTTCTAGCAACTTCATTCATGATGATGAAAGAATAGTTAAGAGCTCTCATTTTTTAAATAGAAAGTGAAACCTGAATGTCTTAGTATGAATCTTGGAGTCCTAAATCTGAGATCTGGACTTGAGCCAGTTACTTTATTTGGAAGTGATCCCAGGTAACACATGGGGTTTGAAGGTGTGAATGTGAGACCTGATGGGGCTAATGGCCAGTAACAGGCACAGCACTGAGCTGTCACCTCCCCCGGTGGGTGTCGCATTCCCAAGGGAACCCTGTGAAGAACTGTGAAGAACCATGTAGAATATATCACAGGATGTCCTCCCTGGAAGGACAGGAATCCAAGGATTCATCCACCAACTCCATCCACCCCATTGGTTGAGGTAATTTCCTTCCTGCACATCTAACAAGGACCTTGTGCCTGTGCTGAGCTCTCTTGGAAGAGAGAAAGCTTTAGGACAGAACCTGACCCATCACAACAAGGTCTCCTGGTGAAATGTGGGCAAAGGGTGTGGTGCTGTCCTCCACAGATGTGCTGAAAACAGGATCTAGAGCATGTGTCATGGAGCACCCTGTTCTCTGACACAGACCCCACCCAATTTCAAGAAATGCCAACCTCCTGAGGTTTTCTTTAGTAGAAAAGGGACACATAAGTCTACTCAAGCAAGGCTATTCTTATGCCATAGCTGAGGTCTCTGACATCCAATCCGTAATCCCATTCTCTTGTCATCTCTGTCTCTCAGTAATGTCATCCAGAATCAAGTACCCTGGAATGCTAATAAATTAGATTTTCTTACCCTGATCTCTATGAGAAATATTGCTTTGCCTTTTTTTTTTGCAGTACGCGGGCCTCTCACTGTTGTGGCCTCTCCCGTTGCGGAGCACAGGCTCCGGACGTGCAGGCTCAGCAGCCATGGCTCACGGGCCCAGCCGCTCCGCAACATGTGGGATCTTCCCGGACTGGGGCACGAACCCGTGTCCCCTGCATCGGCAAGCGGACTCTCAACCACTGCACCACCAGGGAAGCCCTGCTTTGTCTTTTTAACATCACTTTCCATGCAATAAGCTAAGGCCATGTTGGCATATTAACTAAAATTTCATATAATTTTGCTAAGAAAAATATTGTGGAAGAAATCTACAACATCTCATTCCTGTATTGCAGTGGAATGGATAGTGAGGTGTCAGGTTCCATTCCTATGAGTGACAGATATATTAAAATATTCACATTTCTAATGGTGTATGGACATCCTCTTCCCCTTCCAAAAGTACAATTCATTATATTCCTATTTATTCAATATTAGTTTATGACTAAAAAGGGCACTACCTTTAAGTTTTTCTAAGTGAATCTTGGACACCCTCCTTGAGCTTCTAAGAAATGTCAGTCACTTGAATATGAGCAAATATTGCTTATCTGTGGAGGGAAGAGTTTATTCCACACTGTGACATTGCACCTCCTCCTGCAGCCCCAAGCATTCTAGTGAAGCCTGTACTAGGAGGTGCTGCTTTCCATTTAACCTCCTAGGATTGAATCAGAAGGACGTGTGAGGTGGGTTTGAAACCTTTCTGCTACTGCACTGCCTGCAGTGTCTCACCCCAGGGCAGGCTTGGACTAGTGACTGTGCTGACTGACCATGATAAAGGCTTCCATAACTATTTTGCTTTCGCTCCACCCATCCAGGTTTTATTTTAGGGTGTCGTTGTCATCCTGCCAGCCCTGCTGGACACAGTCTAGGCCATCCTTTAACACTTGTCTGCCTGAACCTCTTGTTTCTTATGTGTCAGAGTGATCTTCCTCATCCATGAGTATTAGTGAAGCTCTGAGTGAAGCCACTGACCTTTTGCATGTCCTGAAAGGAAGTTCAGCTTTAATTTATTCCTGGACACGTCCACTGGATGCTGATTACATGGCAGTATTTATGTTGGACCTGGGCCACTCAGGTCTTTCCCCAAGACTCATATTCCTTGAGCTCTCATTGTTGGCTCTTCAGTCATTGACCCTTGATCCCATGGCAGTGCACTGTCTTCACTGGTGTGGGTTCCATGTCTTAATGTAGTGGTACCTACACATGACAGCCTTCCTTGATCTCTGGGTTCCATTTTCCATTATTTTTCGTTATTGTGTCTGAAAATATATTTGGGGGGAAGAGATCAACTTGAATATGTATCAGATCTCAGTCCTGTTGAAGGATGGTCCACCTTGGTTGAATGAGCTTCTGATTTCCACTACAACTATTCTCAGAGCATTACTTCCCTATGCAACTTCAGAGTTTCTTTCTGTATCACCTTATTAAGGGGGCCAACTTTATGACCTCAAACACTCGTATAAGACGTTAGCACAAATGATATTATACATTTACCTTTCCAATTCGATGTAGCTGCTCTAAAGTCTGGTTACATACTACTACGTGCTTCCTATTGACATGATCCTTGCATTGCTCCCTCTGTTCCATGAGGGTACCTGTAAATAAGATACATAGGATTTTATGTATAGCCTAGGTTGTGACCATGAACTGCATGTTCCTAGGAGTCTTCCCTGTAAGAGAGAGGTTATGAGGATCACTGCCCACCTCCACCTCTAAATTTGAATGAAAATAATGTAGATAAAGAGAATAAATTATGTCTTTGCAGAAGACATTATTAGTGAAGAGATCCATTTCCTTTTAATTATGCAAAGCACTTCCCCACCAAACTATAAATAAGAAGTATATTCCTTACCTGAATTTCTAGCTGACTAGCTTAGAGTGAAATCTGTAAAAAATAGAGATGTCAGCAAGGAGGGATAACAGGGGTGTGGTGATCATTCTCCATTGGATTTCTTTTTGGTTTCATTTTTTCTAAGCTTCCCTATGTGGCATGATTTAGAAGAAAACAGCTGTCCTTAGAGCTGAACTAAAGAGGGGGGCTATTCCTATAACTTCCAGGGTCCTGATGTTCCTCATGAATGAACTTGCATGAAGTTGGTGTCCCTGTTGTCTTTAGTCAGCTTGGGTCTGGTAGATAAGGTCTGGTCCTGTCACGTGAGTGAAGGGATGACGTCCCATCTTCATGACTGTTCCCTCTAAAAGGAGGTAGTCTCTCCTCCCTCTTCCAATGTCCTCCTTACTGACTAGGTTGGGTGTGACGCCCTCTGTGAATGTCAGTGCAAACAGAGTAGTGCCCACTGAGGGTCTTGCTGATGCATTTTCCAGGTGATGTGACTGAACTAAGATCCCAGAATGGTCTACTCTGCCGCTCGTGACCATGAGCTACATTTGAAGGGAGAAGATGGTCCCAGAGGTGGTAGATTATCTCCTAAACACCCAGATTATGGACCTGTCATTGGGTGTGTCTGTCTGTCCCTACAGAGCACCCATTCTCATGTGACCCAGGCTGTATTGTCTTTGGTCACTGAGTCACCTTCCATTCCACTGTGTGGCCAGAGTTAGCCTGAGAATAGTCGCATTCAGGAGAGGGCTCTAGGCTTTGCAAAGACAGGTATGGAGTTTGCATTCTCTCCTGTGATTCTCAACTTTTATTCACAAGGTCTCCTTTTGACTAAAATATCTCACTGCTGTGCTGTGTTAAAAACAAGTGTCCCATAGGATATATCACAGAGCATCCCAGCCTCTGTAGACATGCCCAGAGAAAAATTTGTGGGAAGGTTTCAAATGTGTACTGTCTATCATAAAAACCCTGGATATTCAAAATCTACTTTTTCTTGGTTAGGTTTTAATAATTTAAGTCTTCCATGGCATTTATGCTCTACATTTGAAGTTTAAATGAACACTGTGTATAATATACTTTCAATACTATACGTTGGGATACTAAGGAAATGTTGGTATACTTATGATTTTTTTGTCAGTGCTGCCTGGGAAAGACTAGTTAATCTTAAAATTTGAAGTATGAAGCAAACCCCAGTGAGATAGTATGCATTACCCTCAATAAAGAATGTGAAGTAAGAATTTTGGATAGATACTATATTAGTTTCCAGTTGTTGCTATTAAAAAAAACCCACCAAGTTTCCACTTACATCAAAACCAATATTATCTTTCAGTTTTGTGGAGGATAAGTCAGAAATGGGCATAACTGGATAAAATCAGGTGTTTGCAGGCTTGTGTTCCTTTCTTGTTTTCTAGAAGATGAGCTGTTTCCCTGCCTTAACCTCTTTCTAGAGGCCTTCGGTATTCCTTGTCTTGGGCCCCTCTATTAGATCTTCAGAGTCAGGATTTTCTTTATCTTCATTATCTCTTGCCACATAACAAAACAACGTCACAATTTCTGAGGACAGGAATATGAAAATCTTTGGGAGTCCTTTAAACTCTTGCATCTGGAACTTTATTTGGAAGTGATCCCAGGAAAGCCAGGGAAGGGAGTAGCGAATCAGAAATGGGATGGAACAGTCACTGGTGTGTATCGTATTCAGCTAGTTGCCTGTAGTGGTGACTAAGGTCGAATGCCACAGGGGGCCCTCCGAGGATCCACACAGCGCGAATCTGAGAATTATCCCCCCTATGCATCAGCTCTACCCGCCAAGTTCTTTGTGGTCACCTTAGCAGCCTGAGATGTCAATTTTCCTGTGCAACTGAGATGTGGCTCCGTGTGAAAACAAGTGGACAGAGGTTGAGGGTGTGGCACACACTAGCCCAGTCTTTCCAGAAGAATGCCCAACCTCCTGGATGTCCCTTTTAGCAGAAGAGCAGATTCAGTGCGTACTGAAACAAGAAGCCCCCATCCGTCTTTCTGTGGAGAAGCCTTTTTCCCTCTCATGGCAAGAGATCTTTCACATACCCTCTAGATCCCATCCAGTCTTACCCCCGCTTGCGCCCCCTGCAGGGCATGCCTGAATTACATAGCTGAAAGTGCCAAATTTGATAATTAACTTTTATTATGTTCACGGGATGCTGTCTTGTTTTGTTTTTTTTAATTTTATTGGAGTATAGTTGATTTACAATGTTGTGTTAGTTTCAGGTGTACAGCAAAGTGATTCAATTATACATACATATATGCATTCTCTTTTGGATTCTTTTCTCATATAGGTTATCACAATATTGAGTAGAGTTCCCTGTGCTATACAGTAGGTCCTTGTTGGTCATCTGTCTTATATATAGTCGTCTGTATATGTTAATTCCAAGCTCCCGATTTATCCCTTCCCACCGCGTTCCCCCTTTGGTAACCTTAAGTTTGTTTTCGGTATCTAAAGATCATCATACGAAGTGAAGTAAGTCAGAGAAAGACAAATATATGATATCACTCATATGTGGAATCTAATTCTTAAAAATGATACAAATGAATTTATTCACAAAAGAGACTTACAGATATCGAAAGGATGATGTCTTTTTAAAATTTATTCTCTGTCAACCACAAAAAACAGATGAGAATGTACTGTTTAAGGATGAAAAATTACATCCTCCTATATGTCAAATCTCCCTTACATATCATGAACTGGTCTAAAATATTATAGAGCATATTATACTTCCCCCTCTGCCCTGATCACTTCATGCTGAGCTCTGACCCTGGTTGCCTGGCTGTCTTGACACAGGTGTGTCCCCTTCACGGAACCAGCCCTGACTTTCTTTGTTGGCCTGAGTTGGTTGAAGGTGAATTGAAGGACTTAAACCACTAGAAAAACTCCTGCCTGATGCTTTCTTGTGATGCAGAGACAAGGTCTATATCTTTCTGCTCTCTAGGCAAATCCTGTGGCGGTGCCTGCCCTTGTCAGGGGACCCTCCTCACCGTCAGCGACAGGGTGTTTTCCCCTTGTACTGCCTTCTCAAAAAATGGTTTCCATCTGTAAACCCATTCCTGTGGTTCTTCAGCATTGATGGTTTTAGGAGAGACAGGGAGCTATTTCTCAAGGTTTTATGATCTTCTCTGCAATTCTCCATGCTACATCAGGAATCGAACCCTGAATATTCCAGGTCATCTTTTTAGTTCTCAGAAATGCCTATGTTTAAGTGTGGTTTGGTTCCACACTCAGTCCTGACTTCTCAGTAGAATCTGGATCTAAATCTGCATTCTCATTAATAGGAAAGACATCTTATGCTGATGGAAATAGTTCTTCTGTATATTATATATTTAGAAAATAATCTGTTACCTCTTTCTACTCCTAACGAGGTCTGGTGTAATTCAGAGTCAGATCAGCTGTCTGAGCCCAACATGGGCCACAGTGAATTAACCACGATCCATGGCCATGGAGGGGACCCTGAACCCAAATGCATGAATGTCTTCTATTACCCTCTCCCTTGCACTGTGGGGCCCCTGAGGAAGGGAATGTTTGAGTGAGAGAGATGAAAACATTCTGTCCCTTTGTCTTCTATGCTTTAGCCTTTGTCTTTTCCTGACCCTTTTTGAGAGTTCTTCCTCTGATCTTCAGCCATGTTCATTCTATCACTGATCCCACATAGCTTTACACAATACAGTATTCATGCTGAATATTTCCTTTTATATTTTGTGTCTGAATTCTTTGGGCTAATATCCACCCCTGTGTCTTTGAGAATATTGAATATCTTAACTTCTTGATCTATTAATCTCTTTATAGAGTATAGGTTGTTTTCTTTAGAATCTGGTGCCCTTTATGTAGTTTCTTGGAACTTTGTGTTCTGCTTCCTCTGGGGAAATTTCAAGGAGCAGAACGTGAGAGCTCCCGGCTTTGGAGGACATCCAGGTTCAGTACAAAAGTTCTTCAACCCAGGTGGACATCGTCTCAATCAGTTAGAAAATCGAAATAGTTTAAATCTAGCATGTTGGTGAATATATATGCTCAGGAAGAGAAGACCTGAATGCTAGAAGGTAGGAACTGGGTGCTCTTTTTTTTTCCTTATGAAAGTCTTTGGAACCAATAGTAACGAGAATGTCCCAGACTGATGGGACATCACGTGCTTATCGTGGACAACATTGTACCTTCTGTTGTGGGCAGCTAAGACTCATCCGGGAGATATGGGCAGGATGCTGAAGCCATCACAGTCCCACGGTCTCATGCGGCTGAAAATACTTATATTGGTCTGCAAACCATGAGCCAGAGACATTTTCTGGGTGGGAGAAACAGCTGTTGGCCATACCTTCTGGGTATTAGCCCCTTTCTGGTTTATTCTTGGTGATGATTTTCTGGGGAGAATGGCCCAGAGGTCCCGAGGGAATGGCTGTTACAAGAGGAAAATGAACAGTGCGAGGACTATTGTTTAAAAAGAACATGCTGTCCATCAGGAGGTAGGGTGATGGGTTTGCCTCTCCTGGCAGCTCTGTACTTCAGAAGGCCAGTGAGGTTCCTGCTTCACACAGGCTTGTTTGGTCAGCAAAGAATCACGCATAGCCATGCGTCCAATCGGACCCTTCAGTAGTGTTTGGATGGGACAGTACCAGGGACACCCCTTGTTCCAGCCTATGACCCCTCCCTCCAACCTCTTTTCCAGCCACAAACTTGAAAACCATCCTCTCTGCTATCCCCTGGCTTTAGGACCAGCCAACACCAATTTTTGAGCTTAGTTCCTTATTGCCAATCACCCATGACTCCCAGATTCATCAGAATTATTCCACGGAAGTGGAGGCTGGGGTCCACCTCCTGGTCCTACGTCTGCGAACCTGCTGGACCTGCTCCTCTCTGGGCTTCTATTTCGACTGCGATGATGAGGCACTAGAGGCATTCGGCCACTGCTTCCAGGAGGCGGCCAAGAAGTGCGAAGGTGCCAAGAGTCCCTTCAAGATGCAAAACCAACTCTCAAAGTAGCAAAATCCAGGTTTAGAAAAACTTAACAGATTGTAATACTTAAACATGGCAAATATCAGACACACAGGAGCCTGTGTGGGCTGTCTCCCCAAAACACACAGTCCTCTTCTTCCCAGGAGAGAAAGTGCTTAGTGTGGGAGCTGCTCCCTGTTAATTCCTGAGAGAAGTGGGCTGGTCCTTCCTGTGTTTCTCCAGCCACTGAGCATCTGGGGATTCATGTGCTCTGTAGCTATGGGTCTGTCTGGAGCGGTGAGATGATAGCTGCGTTCCTGGTTAAACCCACGGGGCCATAGGTGGGACCTGGGACGTAAACTCTCCATTTCCTGGAACGAGTCATTGGCTGTGGTCACCAAGTGGTTACGTGAGTCACCGAAGGTGTGATTATTTCCCACTCAGCTCTTTTCAAAGCAGTGACTTCTCATGTGACTTAAAAGGTTTCTCTTTATTTCCTACTGCCATCTTAGATGAAGGAAGCTCTCTTTGGGATCTCAAGCACTGTTGCAAAGTATTCTTAGAATCCTTTCTTGGTTGGAGATGGTTTATGAGGGCCACTGCCTCTCCCCCAGCACGTATGTAATAAAGATGAGCAGAGGGTAAACTGTCTTTTTGCTAAAAGCAGTTTTGATGAGGTGATTTGATTCTTCTTTTTTAAAAGCACGGCAGTCCCACACTGAAGTGGAAATGAGGGTATGTCCCTCCCGCTTAATCTGATGACTCGTGTGTGGTGTCCTTTCCCAGTTGGATTTCTGCTTTGGCTGCCCTTACGTAATTAATCTGCCCTGTACTATCTGGTCCAGGGGAAGATTGTAGAGGCCAGAGGAGGGGATCTCAGAGAGGAGCATATATCCCTATAACTTGTCTTGCCCAATAAGGTTAGTGCCTCATGGGTCAAGGAGGATAAAGCTGATTTCCCTACTGTTTCATTGGCTGAGGTTAGATAGTTAATTCTGGCCGTGGAGTATGAGCTGTGTTTGACCTTCAGGACACGGCCCTATAAAGGTAGTGGTCTCCGCTCCCTCTTTCAGTGTCCTCCTTCAGTTGAGGCCAAGAGGAACCACCTCTAGGAACGGGAGAGAAAGAAGAGGAGTGTGCCTCCTCTTGTTGATGCATTCTCTAAGAGGTTTATGGTGGGCTGGGACATTCCAGCAAAGGGCTGCTTGTACTTCCACGTGCTCCAGCTCTTTTTTTTTGCAGTACGCGGGCCTCTCACTGTTGTGACCTCTCCCGTTGCGGAGCACAGGCTCCGGACGCGCAGGCTCAGCGGCCATGGCTCACGGGCCCAGCCTCTCCGCGTTATGTGGGATCTTCCCGGACCGGGGCACGAACCCGCGTCCCCTGCATCGGCAGGCGGACTCTCAACCACTGCGCCACCAGGGAAGCCCCTCCAGCTCTTTTTGAGGGGGAAAGATGGTCCTAGAAGTCAAAGAAGATGTTTATATTTTTCTTTGACATTGGAGCATAGTTAATTTACAATGTTGTGTTAGTTTCAGGTGTACAGCAAAGTGATTCAGTTATACATATGTATCCTTTTCCAGATTCTTTTCCCTTATAGATTATTACAAGATATTGAGTACGGTTCCCTGTGCTATACAGTAGGTCCTTGTTGGTTATTTGTTTTGTATATAGTCGTGTGTATATGTTAATCCCAAACTCCCAATTCATCCCTCCCCCGCACCTGTCCCCTTTGGTAACCATAATTTTTCTTCTATGTCTGTGAGTCTATTTCTGTTTCATAAATAAGCTCATTTGTATCATTTGTTAGATTCCATACATAAACGATATCATAGGATATTAAGACAGTTGTTTTAAAACCTTTGATAGATCTGCCCTCATATCTGTTTTCCAGGGTAGTTTCTGTCGGCTTAATTTTCCCCCCTTTGGGCCATGTTGCCTTTTTTTTCTCTTGGCATGCTTTATGATTTGTTGTTGTTGAACTGAGCATTTCAGTCTAATAATGTAAGTGTGTATTCTCTATATTCTGATTCTCCCCCTTCCACAGGGTTAGCTGTTTTTGTTATTCTTGTGTGTTCATTTTTTTTTTTTTATCATTATAGACTGCCTCTGTGCCAAGGATCCGCTTAAGGTTTAAATTAAGGTCTTTTCTGAGCCTGTGATTTTCGCTAGGCATGCATGGTCACTTTCTAATTTTCCTCAAATATGTAATTGCTTCTGAATGTGCTAGTCTTTAATGTCTGGTTCCCAAAACAGAAAAAGGAAAAATGAAGGTTCTCCGCATGCAATGCTACCAATTGCCACAAGAGGGCGAAGATGTAATCCAAAGTCTATACTGCGTCCAACATTGAGTCTGGTTTCTGGTTAAAGCCATAAGGAGGGAAGCTGTGGGATTACCCACTAATTAGTGAATAGCCTTGGATACCATTCCTGCTTTAAGTCAAACCATCTTGTCCTCTGATAGCTAATATCTAAACCATTATATTATATATAACATTAATTCATGCAAACATAATTAAGGAAAGTTTGTTAGAAATAGGTTGAGTTGATGTAATTATTTGTATATGTTAGCATTTATGATAAAAAATAGAGCCACTGTCCGTATCATAGGAATACTATAGGAACTAAAATTTACATGAGTATAGGAGGAACTAGAAGAATGAATGTCTGGAAGGCTGTGGCTGGAGGATCGGGGGAAAATTCACTAATGGCTTTAGCCAGAAGTAGTGGTAAGGGTGAAGAAATTGGACCTCAGAATTTTTGAGGTGCTGCCACATCTGGCCACCATAATGACAGATAGAAGTTTACAAAGAGATCTTAGAAACTGGAGCTCATGGAGGAGTTTGCAAAACCACGGGATCTAGTACCACACCTCTTGCATTCTGTATCTTTTCATTGGCAAACTTCAACTCCAAACCATACTGGCATGTGTATTCATTGTCTCTTGCTGTGTAGCAAATTACCATAGTATAAGCAGCTTAAAACAACACAGTATCTCAAAATTTCTGTGAATTAGGAATATGAGTCCTCTGCTTTGGAATTGCACAAAGTTGCAGTCGAGGGGTTGGCAGGGGCTGCAATCTCATCTCAAGTTATGGCTGGAGAAGGATCCATTTCTAAGTTCATATGCCTGTGGGTGAAGTTCAGTTCCTTGTGGCCTGTTGGACTGAGGGCCTCAGTTTCTTGCTCACTGTTGGCCAGAAATTCCCTGGTTGATTGTCCTTTGGGCTTCTCTGTAGAGTAGTTCACAACCTAGCTGCTTGCTTCATGAAAGCCTTTTTGATGGGAGAGGTTGTTCTAGCAAGAAGGTTGTTACCATCTTAAGTACAACCTCTCACCTTTGCTGTGTTCTATTAGAAGCAAGTCACAGACCCCACTCACATTCACAGGGATTGGAGTTCACAAAGGTGTGAATATCAGAAGGAAGAGATGCTTGGGAGTTATCTTGGAGTCTGTCTGCCATATAAGGAGGTTTGGGTAAAGGTCATTCTGAGAATGTCTTTGCTGTACATGTGGCTTCTACTCTGCGATGCAGAGCTGACAACTAACAACCAGCACTCAAGGTCCTGCATGATATCTCATGGAATGTCAAGCAATCAGGGTTTCTGCAGGATTACATTGTGATTGAGATCAGGAGTGTTAATGGAAATCTCGGCAAATGGTATGTTTGCTTTTTAGCTTTTCTACTGGTGAGGATTGGAATAAAATAACATTTACCATATTAATACTCAGATTAAGCTGCCATTAAGCCTACAACTAGATTAGATTTATGGTAATCCACCACCATTCACCATAATCTATACTATTGTTTTTCAAGGGACATGTAGATGAATTGAAAAGGATATATGATGGGGACTGTAACCTCTGAATCATTTAAGCAGTTGATGGGGCATTAGTCTTCGCACATACTCTTGGGATGCAATATTGCTTCTGAATTATCATCTTGGCCTGGGGGATGGAGGAAGTGTCAAAGGCTTCCACTTGGCCTTTACTGCAAGGATGGCTCTTATTCTACTAGTTAGGTAAACAAAGGGTTATACAACTTAATTGAGAATAGCCATGTTAATTATCCATTTGGGACTGTATAAATAACTACATGGTGGCTTTGCTTTGCATTCCAATTGAAATCACCATGAGAACGAGTACTACCATGACTCATTTTTTGTGCTGGGCTCCAGAAACCTATTCTAACCTGAGAACCTTAATGGTACGTAGGATCCCTGGGTATCATTGCCAATTCAGAGCCTTTACCCAACAGTCCTCGAAGGTCTGCATACTCCCTTTCTTTAGTGTTGATTTATTCTGGATAAAAGCCTATCAAAGGAAGATGCTGCCACTCAATATTTGAACCAAAATGCTGAATTTATTGCTTGCTAAACAAGGGAGAGCTATGCTTCGGAGTGTCTCCATAAATAAGCAGAGAGAGAACCTTACACAGCGGTTGAAAAAAGTTGAGTAATTGACAGACTTTCAGAAGGAGGTTCATGGACTGACCTTCAGGGGACTGTTTTTCAGTTGACTGGCTTATAGGTGTGTAGTTCCTGATACAAAACTGTCATGGATCTATTGGGCTAGATTTAAAAATTGTTCTGGTAGTTACTGTTGCTATGACCAATAAATAATAAATCCTTTCCTAGGAAGATAGGAAATATTTTGTTAGGTCTGTTTGGGGAAGGATTTGGAGACTTTATTGGATATATTTTCTGTGGCTTTGCAGAGCCCTGTTTTCTAAAGGACTGACCCTCTTTAGCTAGAGATTGGATCTGGGATCATAACTTTCCATGCAATGGCTGCCTTTAGGCTAGAGACAAATGACAATGAAAACACAACGATCCCAAACCTATGGGATGCAGCAAAAGCAGTTCTAAGAGGAAAGGTTATAGCAATACAATCCTACCTCAAGAAACAAAAAAAATCTCAAACAATCTAACCCCACACCTAAAGGAACTAGAGAAAGAAGAACTAACAAAATCCAAAGTTAGTAGACGAAAAGAAATCATAAAGATCAGTGCAGAAATAAATGAAATAGAAACAAAGAAAACAATAGCAAAGATCAATAAAACTAAAAGCTGGTTCTTTGAGAAGATAAACAAAATTGATAAACCTTTAGCCAGACTCATCAAGAAAAAGGGGGAGAGGACTCAAATCAATAAAATTAGAAATGAAAAAGAAGTTACAATGGACACCTTAGAAATACAAAGCATCATAAGAGACTACTACAAGAAACTCTATGCCAATAAAATGGACAACCTGGAAGAAATGGACAAATTCTTAGAAAGGTAAAAAATTCCAAGATGGAACCAGGAAGAAATAGAAAATATGAACTGACCAACACAAGTAATGAAATTGAAATTGTGATTAAAAATCTTACAACAAACAAAAGTCCAGGACCAGATGGCTTCACAGGTGAATTCTATCAAACATTTAGAGAAGAGCTAACACCCATCCTTCTCAAACTCTTCCAAAAAATTGCAGAGGAAGGAACACTCCCAAACTCATTCTATGTGGCCACCATCACCCTGATACCAAAACCAGACAAAGATACCACACAAAAAAAAATTACAGACCAATATCACTGATGAATATAGATGCAAAAATCCTCAGAAAAATACTAGCAAACAGAACCCAACAACACATTAAAAGGATCATACACCATGATCAAGTGAGATTTATACCAGGGATGCAAGGATTCTTCAATATATGCAAATCAATCAATGTGATACACCATATGAACAAATTGAAGAATAAAAACCTTATGATCATCTCAATAGATGCAGAAAAATCTTTTGACAAAATTCAACACCCATTTATGATAAAAACTCTCCAGAATGTGGGCATAGAGGGAACCTACCTCAACATAATAAAAGCCATATACGACAAACCCACAGCCAACATTGTTCTCAATGGTGAAACACTGAAACCATTTCCTCTAAGATCAGGAACAAGACAAGGATGTCCAATCTCACCACTATTATTCAACATAGTTTTGGAAGTCCTAGCCATGGCAGTCAGAGAAGAAAAAAATAAGAAGAATCCAAATTGGAAGAGAAGAATTAAAACTGTCACTGTTTGCAGATAACATGATACTATACATAGAGAATCCTAAAGATGCCACCAGAAAACTTAATCAATGAATTTGGTAAAGTTGCAGGATACAAAATTAATGCACAGAAATCTCTTGCATTCCTTTGCACTAACAATGAAAGATCAGAAAGAGAAATTAAGGAAACAATCCCATTCACCATTGCAACAAAAAGAATAAAATACCTAGGAATAAACCTACCTAAGGAGGTAAAAGACCTCTACTTAGCAAACTATAAGACACTGATGAAAGAAATCAAAGATGACACCGACAGATGGAGAGATATACCATGTTCTTAGATTGGAAGAATCAGTATTTTGAAAATGACTCTACTACCCAAAGCAATCTACAGATTCAATGCAATCCCTATCAAATTACCAATGGCATTTTTCACAGAGTTAGAGCAAAAAAGTTTCACAATTTGTATGGAAACACAAAAGATCCCGAATAGCCAAAGCAATCTTGAGAAAGAAAAATAGAGCTGGAGGAATCAGACTCCCGGACTTCAGACTATACTACAAAGCTACAGTAATCAAGACAGTATGGTACTGGCACAAAACCAGAAATATAGATCAATGCAACAGGATAGAAAACCCAGAGATAAACCCACGCACATATGGTCACCTAATTTAAGACAAAGGAGGCAAGAGTATACAGTGGAGAAAAGACAGCATCTTCAATAAGTGGTGCTGGGAAAACTGGACAGCTTCATGTAAATAATGAAATTAGAACACTCCGTAACACCATATGCAAAAATAAACTCAAAATGGATTAAACACCTAAATGTAAGGCCAGACACTATAAAACTCTTAGAGGAAAACATAGGAAGAACACTTTTTGACATAAATCACCGCAACATCTTTTTTGATCCACTTCCTAGAGTGATGGAAATAAAAACAAAAATAAACAAATGGGACCTAATGAAACTTAAAAGCTTTTGCAAAGCAAAGGAAACTACAAACAAGACGAGAGACAACCCTCAGAATGAGAGAAAATATTTGCAAACGAACCAACGGTCAAAGGATTAATCTCCAAAATATACAAGCAGCTTATGCAGCTCAATATTAAAAAAACAACAACCCAATCCAAAAATGGGCAGAAGACCTAAATAGACATTTCTCCAAAGAAGCAATACAGATGACCAAGAAGCACATGAAAAGCTGCTCAACATCACTAATTATTAGAGAAATGCAAATCAAAACTACAATGAGGTATCACCTCACACCAGTTAGAACGGGCATCATCAGAAAATCTACAAAGGACAAATGCTGGAGAGGGTGTGGAGAAAAGGGAACCCTCTTGCACTGTTGGTGGGAATGTAAATTGACACAGACACTATGGAGAACAGTATGGAGGTTCCTTAAAAAACTAAAAAAATAGAACTGCCATATGACCCAGCAATCCCATTACTGGGCATATACCCAGAGAAAACCATAATTCAAAAAGACACATGCACGCCAATGTTCATTGCAGCACTATTTACAATAGCCAGGTCATGGAAGCAACCTAAATGCCCATCAACAGATGAATGGATAAATAAGATGTGGTACATATATACAATGAAATATTACTGAGCCATAAAAAGGAACAAAACTGGGTCATTTGTAGAGACGTGGATGTATCTAGAGACTGTCATACAGTCTGAAGTAAGTCAGAAAGAGAAAAACAAATATCGTATATTAACGCATATATGTGGAACCTAGAAAAATGGTACAGATGAACCGGTTTGCAAGTCAGAAATAGAGACACAAATGTAGAGAACAAACATATGGACTCCAAGGGGGGAAAGTGGCAGGGGGTGGTGGTGGTGGTAGGATGAATTGGGAGATTGGGATTGACATATATACACTAATATGTATAAAATAACTAATAAGAACCTGCTGTATAAAAATAAATAAAATAAAATTCAAAAAAACCCCACAAAACCACATGCCAAGCCAGAACTGGCCTGTGGGCTGAAGTTTACCAACACTTGGACAACAGTATATGTTTACAGTTTCATCTCAAGGGCATCTCATTTCACTTCTCTGTCATAATCAGAAGGGATCTGGGCTGTCCAGATGTCCTGCAGAGCATCTCACTGACCTACTACGAGCTAGAAGTGGTCAGTGCTCTGGTGGCCTTGATGATACACGTGCACTCAGAGGATAGAACATAATCACTGCAAAGATTCTCCATGTCAATCACAGACCCCTATAAAAGGGGGGCTAGTAGTCAGGGACATGCCAGACTATTTCAGTTGTGACAATTTGTATTCTCTGAGAAGAAGCAGATGCCAGAATGGGTTTATATGTACAAGAGACTTATTGGGAGAAATGCCTGTGAAAGATGGAGAAAGAGGAAGCAGGAGGAAGCACGGAGCATCTTCAGTCCTCAGTGCAGGTACGATACCTATGAAAGGAGAGAGGGGAGGAGGGAGGATGGGGTGGGAAGAGCCCAAGACTGCAGGCTAGGCCCATGGGGGAATCTCCAAGCAGGTGTGTCCCAACTGGGGACTCTCCTATTGGGCAGGAATAGGGGCGGCGGGGCACTAGTATCTCACTGAGCTCTGTTGCTGGCTGGGAGCAGCTGGTGGAAAGCATGGCCTCAGTCTGAACGTGGTACTTGGGGGCCCAAATAGGCAGTATCTGGGGCTTTCAGTCATGTTTCCTGCAGTGGGTCCTCTTCCATGGGCACCACACCATCTAAAATATGAAATTGTTCCATCTTTCACATCCCATCGCAAAGAAGGAAGTATAATGATTCATCGATCTCTTCGGGCTCTGGAGAGAGCTTATTACACCCATGGGAATACTGTCCCAGTACAGATATTGGGTGACATGAGAAGTTGCCCGTTTTGAGTGGAGCCCAGAGCAGGAATGAGTTCTGTAGAAGATGCAGGCTAGGGTCCAAGCAGCTCTATCTCTTGGGCTATATACATTGGTTCACTTAGTCATTCACTTTATGAAGAAGTGGTCTGAAGTTAGAATCTATATGGACTTCCGAGCCGTGGTATATGGCCTGGTCATCTGGGCAGAGGCCTAAAAAGAGAAAGATTGGAAAATTGAGGACAAGCAGGTCTGGGGTTGCGGTATATTGGTGGACATAAAGGAGTTTTAACTGCATGTTAAATCTCCAGAAAATATCCATCAGTTAACAATGAAGTAGAAAAAATGATTCAGGTCCCCCATGGTGTTGGCCACTCCAGTGCAGGCAAGATGAGCACATGAATGAAGTGGCTGCAGTGACAGAGGTAGAATCTATGAATGGATTCAACAACACAGGCTTCCACTTCCCAAGGCTGGTCTAGCAATCGCTGCTACTGACTGTCCAACCTGCCAACAATGGAGACTGACACTGACCACTGCCACCTCCTCCCACCCCCGCAGTATGGCACCATTTCTCAAGGAAACCAGCTATCTAGGTGGTGGTAAGCTTGTTACATTGGGCCCTCCCAACCCTAGAAGGTCTGGTGGTATATACTCACAAATGGCACCTATTCTAGGTGTGGCTTTGCATTTTTTTAAGTTTTATTTTACTGTGAGAACCCCAGGGAGCATCTCTAGCTTATGGTACGCAGGTCTGAGGGCTTACAGTATGCTGGATCCACTGGGACCAGATTCCATACAGCCTCATCATAGCATGAGACCAACCTACAGTAAATGAGATGCCGGAGAGAGATTGTGATCATGGCATCCACTGATTAAATCAATAGCATGGGTTTCACACCGCTTTTCTAAACTGAGTTTAGATCCTTGAGCTTTGAGAGCCTGCTCTTTTGCAAATCCTCATGACAAAAAAGAAGATTTCTTAGAAAATCTGTCTATGTACTGAGGCCTCCCTGGACCCTTGTCAGGACATGGTGGGGGACACCTTTTCTTCTTGCCTCCTTAGCATGCATTGCCCTCTTTCTGGTACCAGCACCCCGCTTTCTCTCATTCCATGTGTTTAGGTTGAACTGATTCAGTTCAAGTCAAGAATCTAGTCCTGATCAACCAGGTCATCTTAGCTCGTGGTCATACCAATGGGCTCAGTTACATGTTAGTGGGAAGGAAGTGGTTATAAGCAGGTCTGCAAAGCATTCTCTTTATTTCATGGGGAAACACCTCTGGGAAAAATGGGTAGTGAGCTGGTCAAATCTTTGTAAACGTCCTGGCAAACCACTAATTTTTTTTTCTAGGAGATTCCTTATCCACGGAATATTTTTATCTGGACTCTCAATCTATCTAGAATTGCTTATTCTAAAACTGGTAATCTGTGAGTCTATGGGGCATATAAACGTGTCATGGAGGCTGCATAAATATTGGAATATAAAATAGACATTTCATGATGAAACCCCCTGTCCGCATAAGTTGTATGAGTGTAGGCATCATTTAGAGACCTCGCCTGCTAAATCTTGGTCAGAGAAGGTCCTAAGGTGGCAAGAAGGGACATGGGTGTGGTGCTCCTGAATCTCTCCCTGCTTTGCTCGTTGTCCTTATCCTTGAAATTGTTAATGCAGCTTTAGATCTTGGATAAGAGCTTCGATTCTTGTGAGGCTGTTTTGATAATCCCATCCTATGAGATAGATGCAAATTACCACAAGCAACAAAACTCAGTTCCTACTAGACTTCTGGGAAGAATGACACCCAATCGGCTGGGACTGAAGGGAGAATAAGATGTAAACCTGATAATGTTGAAAGTCCCCCGAATGCCATGATTCTGGTTGACAATGCAGCCTCAGAAAGAGGAAACATAATATGGGGGCAGTACAAATTACTTCTGGCATGTTTGAGATCTTGGATCCAACTGCACTGGAGACTTTGTCTTGGACTCTCCAGTTAAGTGAGGGACTTAATGATTTTCTTTTATTTAAGCCAGTTAGATTTTTTCTTCCCAGTCATCTGGAAGAACCTGAAAGAATGCACACACTTTTCCAGCTTTGTTGTTAGAAAACAGATTTTCTCACACAAGTACTATATGTTCATATGGATTATACTCAGGTATAAAATACACATAAAAACATATACCCTACTGATGTGCTGGTGTCAAATTGAATCTCAGAGACAGAGTTTTGGGTGAAATAGAAAAGAATGGCTTTATTGCTTTGCCAGGCAAAGGGGGCCACAGCAGGCTCATGCCCTGAAAAACTGTGTCCCCCAACCTGGGGGAATTTGATGAGGAGTTTTATAGCAATGGCTCAAGGGTGGGGTTGCTGATAAGGAACAGAGTGTGTACAGGGCCTTCATTCTTTTAATCTGGCCTCAGGTGATCTCCTGATGAGCTCCATGATTCCTTTAATCTGGCTTCGGGTGGTCTCCTGATCTTCTCTGAGGAATGCTTCATTAAGTAGTTAGCATCTTCCACTTGTTAGGGGTTTTAGTTCTGCAGAAGAGCTCAAGATATTGATATGTACATCCCTTGACCTACAAATAAGAAATGGAAGGCTTCTGTTCCCAGGAGCCCCACAGGGTCCTGCTGGGTTTCAGTATTAAATTAAGTGAAACCACACACCCAAACTCTTTGTTAAACTAACTTATCTCACAATATAATTAAATAGGCTTCTGGCAGAAATATTTAATAGTACCGGAGTTGTGCATTAAGTTTTTGTAAGATAAGCAGATACAAGGTGCCCTGTGATGTGGTGCAGGAGGAAGCACGTAGCACTCTCTTATACATAGTCTTACCAAAGATAGAACCTGATCTAGATCAAGCACCTAGGTTTAAGTACCGTTTACAGGAAGTTGGAGACACATTGGTGCAAATGCTATTGGTGTCCTTCCCAGATCCTATAAACTTGCTTGCTGCTGGGAGCCTTGGCTGCTAAAGGTTCACTGAAGCCCCCTCCTCCGGAGAACTGCCTTTGGGCAAAAGCAAGTCCTTGCCTTAAGAGGTTACCACGCCCAACCACTCAGAGAACCAGTAGCCAGTGATATTTTTTTTTAATTGAAGTATAATTGATTTACAATACTGTGTTAGTTTCAGGTGTACAGCAAAGTGATTCAGTTATTTTTTATTATAATCCATTATAGGTTAATATAAAATGTTGAATATAATTTCCTATGCTGTAGCAAATTTCCTAATTTGTTATATAAGCAAATCCTTCTTGCATATCTATTTTATATATAGTAGTTTGTATCTATTAGTCCCATACTCCTAATTTGTCCCTCCCTCCCTCTCCCCTTTGGTAACCCTAAGTTTGTTTTCTATGTCTGTGAATCTGTTTCTGTTTTGTATACAAATTTATTTGTATTATTTAGATTCCACATATAAGTGATATCATACAGTATTGTCTTTTCTCCGTCTAACTTCAGTAAGTATAATATTCTCTAGGTCCATCCATAATGCTTCAGATGGCACATTTAACTCTTTTTTATGGCTCAGTAATATTCTGTTGTGTGTGTGTATATCTATGTATGTGTGTATATATATATACACACACACCACATCTTAAGCCAATTATCTGTTGATAGGCACTTGGGTTGCTTCTGTGTCTTGGCTATTGTAAACAATGCTGCTATGAACATTGGGTTCATATATCTTTTCAAATTAGTGTTTTTGTTTTTTCTGGATGGATACTCAGGAATGGAATTTCTGGATCATATGGTAGCTCTATTTTTAGTTTTTTGAGAACCTCCATACTGTTTTCCACAGTGGCTGCACCAATTTACATTCCTACCAACACTGTACAAGGGTTCCCTTTTCTCCACATCCTCTCCAACGTTTGTTATTTGCAGACTTAGCCATTCTGACGGGTGTGAGGTGGTACCTCATTGTAGTTTTGATTTGCATTTCTCTAATAATTAGCAATTTAATCATCTTTTCATATGCCTGTTAGACATCTGTATGTCTTCTTTGGAGAAATATCTATTTAGGTCTTCTGCCCATTTTTTTGATTTGGTTGTTTTTTTGGTATCGAGTTGTATGAGACGTTTGTATATTTTGGATATTAACACCTTGTTGGTGACATTATTTGCAAATATTTTCTCCCATTCCATAGTTTGTCTTTTCATTTTGTTGATGGTTTCCTTTGTTGTGCAAAAGCTTTTAAGTTTGATGCAGCTCTCTAGGGAAAAAGAGTTCTAATTTGTAGTGTTTGCCAGTTTGCATGGTGTAAATGCTCCTACCCTGGTTGATTGAAAGCTCCCAGTGTGATAGCACTGAATGTTG